>NC_088791.1:24402997-26902997 GCF_011386835.1 Chrysemys picta bellii
TTGTTTCCAGATGACTCAATTCCCCTATCTGACCTCAGCTGGCTACCTCCACTGAATCGATCTTATGACTGCTATATAAGGTGTTTGTGGAGGAGTGGGTGCAGTCCTGCCTGCCCAGTGGAGATGGCAATGTATGGCAGTTGGTTAGGTGTGCTCTAAAGAAGGTCCTCCCCCAGATAAGTTCAAATATCCATGTTCATGGAGCCCAAGCGACCTTCACGGCTCCTGGAGTTTCCATGATTTGATCCTTAATGTTCAGTTTGTAAGCCTGGCTCTACGCTATCTGGCTCCTTATGCCCACTTACCTCCCTGCGCAGATTAGCTGCACGCTGTCAGAGCCAGTGCAGGCAGAGAACAGCCACTATTCATCTGCTACTTCCTGTCCCACACATGTGAGTGGAGACTGGGCAAGTAGAGTTGAGGAGCTGGTTGGCAGAGCACAGCAAGAGATTTCTTCTCCCTCGAAAAACGGGGCAAGAAGTGACCAGGCTGATTGTCCCAGCCACAGTCTTGTTCCCGCCCAGATCCTGGAGTTGTACAGCTGTATGTTGCCCCTTACACAAGCTAGTTGTGTGGTGGTAATCCAGCCATAATTTCTGATTCTTCATTATCTGATTCTAAATATTGAAGGACTCAAAGCCTTTGAGGAAAAGGTTAGGTCACCTGAAAGCTCAGTTTTCTGTCATTATTTCTAGATTGTGTGGATCCTTAAGCTAAGCATCTGGCTTGATATGAGAGAGCTCAGCACAACTAAAATTAGCATCTGAGAAATGTGTTCATGTTCCAAAGCAGCTATGGGTCAAGTTGCCATTTCTTTGCCTTGACACCTGGGTTGAAAAATGCCAGCACCTATCAAAGAGGTGAAGTCAGCAGCCTCTGAGGGAGAAAAACGGCCGTGAATTGTATGAATAGTTTCCTCTCAGACAATCGCTGTCAATCATAAGCAGCTGAGAGTTGCTGCCATCCATTATACGCACAGTAAGAGCATCCATCATTAAAGAGAGTTAAAAAAAAAAAAACACAAAATATAGAGGTAATTTTCCCCCCTCCAAACAGATTTTCAGTTTAATTTAGTACGTTATTCAATTTGTTGGGTTTTTTTTTTTCCCAGAGAGGAATCAATTCAAGCTCTTCATTCCAGATAAAGGAGCGGGGAAAGCAGGTTTTAGCCTAAGATAATTACTCATTATCACAGTCTTCACAAGAACCTCCTTAGATGGACATGAATGTACCTGGGGATCTCCAATCAGCTTGTATGGATATTCTCTTCTTGCTAATTAAGGTTAGGCAGCTTAGTGTGAAACAAATTAACAAAACCTGGTTATTCTGTTAAATGATAAGACAATTCTTTATTAACACATCTGAATCTAATTGAAACCCAATATATCATTTGTTAGGATGGTACTCCAGAAATGCCTATTTAAAAATAACAGCTTTGTGAGGCCTGTATAATATTAAATTTAGAAGGTGGAATGTATCTGTTAATGATACTGTAGAAAGTCATAAATCCTTGCGTGTTTGAGAGAGATATTTTAAAATGAATCAAGTTCCATACAGTACTTAAAAATGCCATTTAAAATATGTTTGTTCTGTGCTATTATAACAAGGTTTTCCTCATAATTTCAAATAAGTTTTCTTACTTGATATATTTGTTACATACACTTAACACATTGCCAGTGTTCACACTAGTTAAATGTTCAGAGTAATATTAAAAAGCCATATGCTTGTTTTTTCCCCCCTGATTCTTTTTTGCTGTTTTCATCTACCCCACCCACTAGCCTTAGGCTGTCATTGCTTTTGGCAAACCCAAGCGCCCGGATGAATTAGGCAATAAGGCATTTGGGTTTTAGTATACAGTGAATGTTTGCTTGAAGTAGGGAGCCCTGTGAACTTTAATGTACTTGCAAGTGTGGTCATTGCTGAACAAAATACATTCAGGTAAGATTAGCATTATGTTTAATTCATTTCATACCAACTTGATATTATGGTCAGATGAGGACAGTCTTCTGATATCTTGTCAGTATTATCTTAACAAAGCCTTCTTGGCACTTAGTTTCTTTTTCATTGAAATCCCTTGGCATTCTATCACACTCTGTAGTCCTAGGGTATGGGCCACTCTTCTGTTTTGACCACTGTCATGTTACTAGATGTCCAGGTCAGCAGTTTCACAACAAAGACAGCTATTCTATGCTGTTATCTGGCTGGGTTTCTTTTCCCTTATTCTGTTTGCTTAGCTGAAATCTTGCATTTCTTACATCTGTAGTTGACAAGGAGCATGAGACTGAGGCTGCAAGAACATTTTTCCTGGAGAGAGTGTGTTGACCTGATAAGAGAGACAATTCAACATCTTCTGTAAAATTTCAAGCCCATTTAGAGTACTTTCTGAAATACTAATACGTTTTAAGAGGTGGAAGAGGGCAGTTTTTTTGCCACTGTGTTTTTTAATTTTAAAATTGCTAGAAGATCTTACTGATTTCTGTTTTCTAGGGAAGAACAGAATTAATTTTAGCTAAGGTGTAGGTCATTCTAGCCTCTTGGACTCTTCACTTCCAGCACAGATCAGTTGGAGCATCCGGTGTAGTGGTCTAAATAACAGGAGGCTAATCTGTGCAGTGAATGCTTTCTTAAAGTCTTTGCTAAATTGGACCCTATTCTCTGTTCTTCCCCCCGCCTAAAATTTTCCTTTCACTGTATGTTTTCCTCCTGCCATTCCATAATGGTATCTTCTAAATACCCCAGCTCACCACTCCTTCTGTCATCTCAATTCATGTAGGAATAGGTTTCCATGGCACAAGCCAAACAGCTTCTTTTGTTTAGTAAGGCTAACAATCTGTTAACAATCTGTTTCTACTTTAAAAAGGTACAATAGGTGAAACCCTTATGTCAATTTTTATAAACAATTTTGGTACTTATGAAAGTCATTGCATTGACACTACTGGAAAAGATCATACCTTTATGTACCCAATAAGGCATTTGAGCTGTTGCTTAACTTTAAGCCTGTGAATAGTCCCATTAAGTTGTAACACGTGGATGTGAAAGTTGGAAATCCACTAAGGTACAGGCAAGCATATAAATTCCCTTAAAAGCAAAATACTAAATGGATTGAATTGATAGCAAATGTTGAGATTCATCAGAGAGCTCAACAGCCCTAAATCTCTAAAGTTATCCAGAAAACAAGATGGAAATACTTGGGTCATACATTAAGAATGAAACCAGGAGAAGTACACCATTGGGCAGCTAGAGGAAACACACAAAAGGACCAACTAACAGAATCCCACTATAAAACACTAATGAGGAAGGGGGAAATTATGGCATATAGCAAAAGACATGCAAAGAGCGGCCCAGGATAGACAGATGGCAGAGCCTTATTCTTAAGCAATGTCTGATGGTATGGGAAGGATTGAGATAAATGAGTTACTGGATTAAGGCCTAAGTGTTCTATCATGATTACTGATATCTGGACACCTAAAGGTTATAGAGCCACCATGATCATCAACAAGAATTGAACCTGGGACTTTAGGAGCACAAGACACTGTCACCTGAGCTAAAGGAGTATCTATGTTAGCTGTCGTTAAGTTACAGGCTCTCATCCTTGATCTAGCCAGCTAGTTGAGAATGGAATGGTTACAAGTGCTAAACCAGTGTATTACATTTGTGGTGTTTGTACACCTAAAACTCACATGACTATGCAAGTCTTTGGTATGTAAGGAGAGTGAAATTCACCCCAGTGCAGTTGGTCTGTGAGAGCTCCTATGCATGACTTAATCCTGAAAAGTGCCCTTAATGTAGAGTCTATGCAATGGGGGCGAGTTTCACTTAAAAGGGAGGTTCAGGCCAGGGAAAAGCAAATGAGTCTGCTGCTATGTAGATCTTCCCCTTCTTCCTTATTAAGGCAATAGGAAATATTATAGCCTCAAGATTGCAATAATGGGTGTGGAGCAGTTTCCCAACAGCTCTATAGTTTGCCAGTTTCTAATAATTAATATGCAAAAGAGGGTATTTTCTTTGTCACCGTTCAATAGATAGATTTTTTTGCTGCTGGGCTGGTGACAGGCCTCATCTGCATTTTAGAATTATAAGTATGTTCATGTAATTCCTCTCTCTAAAGATTCAGACATCAGATGAAATTTGGAGTATTTTTAACCCCACATAGAGGTATAACAATTGTTATCCATTATAGGATGATTTCCTGTAAACGTGGGAATAGCATTTAACTCATTCTTTGGAGCTTATTTTGAAATATAAGTAATCACCATGATAGAATGTACTGAATATAGCTAGTTGCCGCTGTAGATAAATTAAACGAATTACAATAAGAGAACTGAAAATATAATCTATATCTGCAAATTAGTATGGCCAAGTATTACTACTGCTGTTATAATTCCAGTGTAGATCTTGGCAAGCACACGCCTAATTAAATTTGTAGAGTTCTCTGAGAAAGTCAAAACTTTTAAGAAGTGGGTGAAGCTCTAGAACTGGGTGAAGCTCACTGGATTCTCATGCAGTGAGTAGAAATAATCTAATACTTTGCTAACCTGCTGATTAAGAACATGTTCCTCTGTACATATAAGTGTAGGTACCTATTTTAAAATTATTAACATTTCCATTTGGAAGTCCACATACATATTTTAGACTTTCAGGTTAATTGATCCTCTTAGAGTACTATTGTTGAATGAATAAATTTTCAGATGCACCACAGTGTATGGCGCATTGCATTCGATTTACACGTCATAATGAATGCAACAATATTTACAAGGTCCCTTTCCAGAATCCTGCATCTTTGGTAGTCTCCTGCTGGCACATACAAGTGCTGGTTTATTGGTGAAATACAACATCCAGAGAAGGCTTCCGGATTTGAACTTCAGAACTTCAGCTCCATCAGCAGAGTTAGTCTTCGTAAAGAACAGTTTCACTAGCTCAGCCAGTAGAGGGAACTGTAATACAATAAATGGCAGGAGGTCTGTGATTCCAGGATAGGGCAGTAGCACAAGTGCATGAAAGCAAGTACAAAGTACAATAATACATCTTTATTTATAGTTTGTACAGTGATATTTAACCAGTGCCTCCTGTTGATTGATTTAGTGCATATGGGTAAGCTGCTCAGTCTGCTATCAATTTCTAGGGTTTTTTTTTTTCATTTTTGTTTGTGTGCTTTATCTGAAGGGTGGAGATTGTGTTGTCAACGATATAATAATGATTCAATGAAATCGTAAATATTACATCTCACAGTCCAGTTGGCCATTCATTTGCAATATGACCACATTTAAATATTAGATTTTTCACCATTTTCTGAACTCCATGTGGTGTCACAGGTATGTGAAGTAACCATAGAAACGTAGTGGGACAGCAATCCATGTTGAGAATGATTGGCACATATCCTTTGGAAGCCAGTGGCACTCCTTACAGGCGGGACAGGCTGCTAATTCTAGCTAAGGAATACTGTCCACAAAATAAGGACTTGTGAAGACAGTTTTATTCTCAGGGTAAAGGTAACAAACACACAGAGCATGAGAGAGACAGTTTCTTTTAACCCATTGATTGCCGCAAGACACTCTTCCCTTGTGTACCAATGCCTTTGCTCCTCAAAAGGTCCCTGCTTCCTCCTGTTCCAAAATCCTACGTGTTCATAGACTCATTCTGGCATTTGCTTTTCTCCTATGTCATCTCTGAGGAGAAGTGACAGCACGAAGAAGGTTGGATTCTCTAAGTAGGATTCTTAAAGGGAGAGGTTTTTTTGTTTTTGTTTTTATAGAACTGTTACAATTACCCTATGATGGAAAGTATATTTGGTCCACTAGAGAGATTTTATCACATCTTATTGGTGAACTGGCCAGTATCTGAATGTAGTTAGTTAGAGTTAAAGATCTTCCTAAGATCTGTCTTTGTCAGAAAGTCAAACTGCTGCATAAGACCCTGTTAACGTGGTAGTGCTCGTTGTTTTCAGGCTTGGGTGTTTCATAGATTTTCCTGCAGAAAAAAAAGTGTATCATAAAATAACGTTGATGTTTTTGAAGTGATTTGTATAAATGCAGGGATGTGTGTTATACCCATCATTGAAATATGTGCTGAAATAACAATATTTTAAGGGTAGTTACTCTCTTGGAGAAAGGAACAGTATCCTTGTTTGTACTTTGTCTTGTTTTCGGTTGTTTCTAATGAGAGCATTTCAGATTCCTTGCACCAGCAGTGAAGGCAAAGCCAGACCCTGTCCCAGGATTCCAAGGGAGCCTTGGCTGTTGAATGTGCCATGATTTGGAGCATTTTGAAGAGCCAAGCAACAATGAGGTTCTCTCTGTGTTGTTTGTGAGCATTTCTAGCATTAAGATTGTAGAAGGAATGGGGTATTAACTAGCTAATCCAGTTTTTTCATAGACTGCTGTACTGTAAATTCTGTCTCAACAGGAGTCTGGTTAGCTTAGTTTACTGTTGCAATTCAGGTAGGTGGCTTCTTTTAAAGAAAGCATTCATGGGTCATTCACAGTTAGTTATTAACGAAGAATGTTTCAGAGAACAGGACATATTAAATCTGAGCCTGCACCCATTCATGTCTGTGGAAAGTTTCTTTTCATTCCAATGTCTAAAGGATCAAGCCCATTATTAGGGGTAAAAGGAGGGGTGAGATTTTGTAGTATTTCTACTTATAATTTTTTGATATTACAGAGGAGAGATTTTTGCTTGCAGTGGATTAACTGATTCAAGCAAATTAAGTTTGGACCTGAAACTTGACCCTTCCCTGTAACCAACTGTGAACCTTTTTTCAGGTTTGGATGAGTCAGACCTCACATTCCCAATGTGCTCCTCTGAAGCCCCAGAGCATTTCTGATTTCATGTGCGTAACTCTTCAGACATGGCACAAATTCTGAGACCGAACTAAATGGTGGAGAGCAAAAAGCAGGATCCTGATCGCACTGCAGCCACCACTGCCAAAAGTGAGGAGGAGTGGGCTGCATCAGGGACATTCAAAACCTGTGTTGAGTTGTATCTTGGGTCTATATTTGACCAATCAAATGGAGATGGCTACTCTGTACTACTACTACTATTTTAAGGGCCCAATTCTCCACCCTTATCAAGATGAGGCGGAGTATACTCCACATTTCACTGGGACTACTTGTGGAGTAGGAGTAGCAGAATGAGACCCTTATAATGCTTTGCATCTGAGCGTGTCAAAATCATGTACAGACTTGAAGCCTCCCAGACACAAATGTGAAGTAGTTTTAAAGATGAATAAAATGGAGGCTCAGAGGTCACACTTGCATAGGGTTACATAGTGAATTAGTGACAGAACTGGAAGCAAAACCAAGGGTCCTGAGTTCTTGTCCCTTGTTCTGACCACTGGAGAGGCTGCCATAAGGTATAATTTTGATTCAGATTATTAAAACCTAGTAACACAGAAAAAGGATAAGACCATTTAGCTTACCTGAGCTTCTTTCCTGTGCTAGTCAATGGCTGTGTCCACATTAATCTGTTCATACTCTTGGAACATCCTTTCCATTGTAGGGTGGAGCTAATTTTATAAGGGCTGTTTTAAATTAATTTAAATCCTGAGGCATGTGGCTGACATTCATTGCATATAGTATAGGTGCCACAGATGGCTTGAGTAAACAGGTGATAATGTAGATAGGCAGGTGGGAAACATCTAGGCATTGGTGATATCTCATAGAAGCAAAAGGGTCAGGAGAAAACACAGGAAAAGATTCTACGGCTAGTAATTAGTGTTTTTTTTCTTTTTGTTTGACTTTTAATATCAAGGCTCTGCAAAGCTCTGCTACTGGCTACATTTCTGCTGTTTTTCCTTCATACTTCCATGCTCTGAGACAGATCTGTAGCAGGGCTGATTAACTTCACTAGAGCTACCCCCAGTTATATCCCTGCTGAGGATCTGGCCCTCTGTGTCTTTGTGTTGCTCACTTCGCCTTTCCCACTCTTACCTTTATGCCTTCTATATTGCTACTATTTATGATTGGAACAGTCTTTCTTTTTGCGCTCCAAGCTACTGTCATTTCTTCATACAAATCCCTCTATTAAGCACACTTCCTTAGCAAAGCTTTACAATGGCAATCTGCCTCTGAGATCAGAAATGGTGTGTGCTCTGAGCTGAGAAATGCTGTGCTCTGAAACTGGACCTGGCCATCCAGGGTAGTAGTAGCTTGATTTATTTATGTGATTTGCTGGGTGTCCATCTCTAGTTATTTAGGCCAAAGTCTTCAAAAATAGGAATGTAAAGGTGGAAGTCTAAAGTTAGGCTCCTAAGTGAGTATTTGAGCACCTACTGACACACAGAGCAAGTAAGTGATTTAGGAGCACACATCTTCCTCCATATGATTTAGGTTCCTAAGCCACCTAAGTGCTTTTGAAAATCCTACCCATAGGTGCTTCAGTGTGCACTTACGAGTCTAGCTTTACACCCCTGTTTTTGAAAATGTTGGTCTTAATCTGATACTTTAAATTAAATACTGGGATTTGGACAACTGACTTCCTTAGGATCCTTTTGAAAATTACAGACTTAATCTGTGTTGCTTAGCTCCCAATTTGGAGAATGTGCTCTGTTTGTCCTATCTGTCTTATATGTTTAGATTGTAGGCACTTTGAGGTAAGGGGTTCTCTCTTACTACGTGAATAAGACAACAGTCTTGGTTGGGGACTGTAGGCGTTACTGATATACCATCAATAAATAATGTCTGTGAACAATTTGTATTGTCTTATGTGTCTGGATTGTATGGTCTGTACAACAGAGGAGCAATGATTGTGTTCCTTCATGTGATATACAGTACAAAAATCAACGATGTCAACAAAATAGTAAATATTAACAATTACATCATTTTAAGGCTAATTCATTAGAGGTTTGTGTACATGGCTATCCTGTCATTTCTGGGTAGATGATGAATAAGGTTACAAAGTTACTGTGTACCAAGATATGTCAGCTACCAGAGGATTCTACTGTATTTAGGGAAGAGGTATAAGTGGAAGGGAACACTATAGGACTATTTGTTGCTAAATTTTGCCTGAAAGAACTCTGTCTCAGGTAGACTGCCTTAGTCCACCAATGAAGCCTGAACCTTAGTATAAAAGTCAAGGAAGATCAGTGTAATCACCATTCTCAGACATTTTATGTATCATTAGGCTTCATGGTGCAGCTTTGCCAGGTGTGAAAGGTAGCCTAGAAACCTGGCAGCAGACCTGTGACTTGGTGAGTCAGTTTGGTGATACCCTGGTCTAAATGATTAAAACATGCTCACTGAGTTCACTGTCATTTACCTGAGAGTTTGGGGAAGGAGCACAAGTTCACTGAGGCTCAATGTCAGTATTGTATCAGTAAGGAGACATAAAGGTAAACATCTTTGTTCTTGTTTAAATTCCGAATCAGAAAAATGTTGATCAAGATTACAGGCTCTTGTTACTATGAAAAGGGGATCCCATTGGCAGGAAATTATGGTCCTGTATTGTTGCCCTTTTTTTTAATTTGCTGGTTTTGCCAACAAGAGACCGATGTCTAGAGGCACTTAATGGATGTGGAAGACACTCATTGCACCTTTTGAGCAAACTAATGTAGACTGTAAGCTCTTTGGGTTTGGGGGCTGTCTTTTTGTTCTGTATTTGTTCAGCACCTCACACAACGGGGTCCTGGTCCACTACTGCGGCTCCTAGGCACTATTATAACACAAATAATAATACGAAGATCCAGAGAAGGATTGTTCTGCACGAGCAATGCCATAAAAAGGGCTTGATTTACAAATTGCTGAGCACCATTGACTCAGATTGGCTTCCACAAGAGATGAGGAGGAGAAGAATGATCAATTTAAAGGACTGGGCCCTAATGCAGTAGAAAAGGTGTAAGCACTTGTTTTCATGAAGTATTCACCATTGGCCTGCTTTCTGTGGAAGTACTGGTGGGATGAGGCAAAACTGCTTGCAACGCCCACTGAATTTTCTGCACAGCCAGCAACCTTAAACTTCTGTTCACTTTTCCACCATTACCAGAATAGGCCTCTTTTGTGTGTGGTAAATAATTCCTTGTTGGCAGTGCAAAGTGTCAGGAGAATTAAACTGTGCAGCAGAATGTCCTGCTTTTGTGTGATGATGATGACATCCAAAGTGTTTGTCATTCAGTATATTAGCATTTGGTTTAAGAATTATTCTGTATCACTGTATGGCATGGAATGTGTGATAATTAACTGTTTAGCTAAAGTAAACCACAAAGCACATCATGCAATATTAAAGAAAATGTGTAAAGCACCACATGCACAAAACATGAATGGGTAATGTAGATGTGTGTTAAATTATTTACAGCACATTTCCATTTAAGCAAAATTAATGATAAGCAGCCAGAATGAGGCTTTGTGAATTTTATTTATGGTTTTGTATTAATGACTTCACATGGGTACTTACCGTTGAGCATGCTTGAGGGTTTTCCACTGATTTATGGATTGAGTACCTTATACTTACATTTTGTATGCTGAAATCAGGAATAATACTGTTTGCTTGTACAATTAATGTGACTATATACAAATGGAGTGACAGAAAGGACAGATGCTGAAATAATGGATTTATTTTTTGTTTGTTATATCCCCAGTATACTGTATTATCATTGGATTTCAGAAACGAAGCACCTCTCCTAATGAATTTATTTTCTGCAGTATGTCAATCCAGCCTTTTTGAAGGAAAAGGTCAAGTTTTGCTAAAACTATTACTTGGTTTATTCTTTTGGACTGTTAGAAATAAGCAATTCCCTTTTAACTGGTATTATACTAAATATGGAGTTGGTCTGAGCCATATAGATTGCTGGGTGGCTGATCCTGATTTACTGAGAGAGGCAAAATAAAATAAAAATTCAGCCATTCTAAAATTTGGTTATTCTTTAACAATACAATCTTTAATGAGTGTGTTGGTTTGGTATCAGCTGAAACGGACTAAATCCAATGTATTAATCAATACTATGGTTTTATATTGAAATATGGTTATGAATTTAAAGTTATAACAACAAAGTGTAATTTAGGATATTGAAAGACCTTGGAAAAGAATGCATCTTGCAGTTTATTTTAGAAGTCACATTTTTTAATCCATTGTTTATAGGATGTTTTCTTGCTATAATTCTGATACTGTGACATGTTGGACAAAGAGGAAGTGTAGAAGTCATGCCTTTTCTGAAGTCCACAATGAAACAAGAGCTGTGAGCATGTCTGGCATGGCATATTACTAGTAACCCTTACTATACATAAATGTGGTTCATTTATTAGAATAAGTGTAATTGTGTCTTGTTGACCTCATGTAGGGAATTTAGAGTGGATACTTGGACTAGCATTTCAGAATAACTCTTGGCCATTGGCATTCATTCCTTGGCATTCTTCATTTCTCTCACTGTACCCTCTCTTAATCACAATTTGAGCCTACAACATGTACTGAAAACTGTAAGGTAATTTTTTAGGGCTTATGGTGCCGAGAGCTATGTTACCTATTCAAATGGAAAATTCAGAATGGATGTCTCTTCCCTCCAAGCACTTAAATAAACAAAATTGGTACAGCCACCTTAGCCCTGTGAATAAGTGGATCCAGAGCTCTTGCAGGTCTCACTAATGTAAAAAATATTAGCATGATGTTTCAAAGTCCAAACTAATGTTGTTAAGTATAGCTCCTTAACCTTCTGTGTAACCATACAAAAAATTTACTTTTTTGCCATATGGAATGAGATTACTTTTGACATTTCTTTTAAATTAAAAACAGCAAAGAGAATTCTGTAACCCCTGCACACTACTAATTGGTTCAGTCCAGCTGCATGAACAGATGAGCAAAAACATGTGAAATAGCAGAGGGAGAACTTCATCTTATAATCAAGGAATAATAGAGGTCAGAAATGAAAGAAAGGAAGAAGCTGTTAGAACTCTCTGCCAATACCGGATCGATCCCCGCTGAATATTTTTATGTCAAATATTTGCGTTTGTGGTGTATAGAGTATGTGGTATAATATAATATGTATATGTAGGTGAATATGTATTGTGCACACACATGTTCTCTGCTGGGAACAATCCTGGTTTGATAGGGAGAACTAAATTAAATAGAAGGCCTTTTTTAAACATTTCTGATCTTTATTTTTTAAAGAGAGAGAGAGAGAGAGAGAGCATATAAAAATATAAAGGCATTTATTACCATAAATTGAGAAAGAACGTGATGCTGTGGTGAAGTGTAAGGGCTTTATTTCACTCAATGTTTAGGTCACTCAGAACCTTACAAGTTTATATCCATGCTATGTTGTCAAAGGTGATAGCTATCTATCTAAGGTACTCAGATGGCTTCCATTACCAGAGTATCTGAGCACCTCACATTCATTGAAAAATTTATGTATGTTCACAAAACACCTGTCAGGTAGAGATGAGTTGTGATTCCCATTTGTAAAACTAAGGCACAGAGAAGCTGAGTAACTTGTCCAGGTCACACAGGATGTCTGCAGAAGAGCAGTGAATTGAACCAAGATCTCCCAAGTTAACACACCAACCATTAAGCCATCCTTCGTCCTGATTGTTGCAAGGTGTTTTATTTTATTTCATTTTAGTTTGTTATTCATTTACGTAGTGTTGTTGTTGTACAAGATGCTTTACAAACATTTAAAGATACCCAATATATACCAGGCTCAACCCAGATGTATTGGAATCTGCTTGCAAAGTATTGAACACACAACTTCTAATCTCAACACCCTGTCAGAATAAGGCCCTAAATTAGACAGACAGTAATTATGGGAAAGACTGGTGATGGCTAGAGCGTGAGAACTGCAGCAGCAACGCCACAAGTGGAGACAGCAAAGATGTCTTTTCTCCAAACCGTCTACCATACCATATAGTACGTGCAAAAACAGAGACAACAGCACAGCCTCGGAAATGTAAGTGGTTTTGAATTTGGTAATTACCCCAAAGTGGACTATGTTGGTTGGAATCTCCGTAAACAAAAAGGAAAAATATTAAATCAAGATGATGAGATATGAGACCCATAATGAGTAATGAAGTTGCTGCATCATTTCTATAAAGCTCTCTACTGCTCTGAGGAAGAGAACAGAGACAGTTCCATTGCCACCCATTACTATAGGATTACTCATGGCATTCTCTCCTGTAGAGACAGAAAGCCTTAATGCTACTATTCTTCTTGAAGAGGTAAAGCATGTAGTTACAAATATGGCCAATGGAAAGTATGCAGACCAGATATTCTGCCAGTGGAATTTTGAGTCATTGATATATCACTTAACTCCTCTGCTCTGTAGAGCTTTTGAGGAGACTCTTGCCTCAGAACATTTCCCAGGCAATATGTGTTGTGGGATTATCACTCTATGCCCAAAGGAAGGCTGGTTACTAGAGCTTTATGCTAGTGACTGTTGGCAGTGTAAATCTCATGATCCTAACTAAAATACTCTACTTGATTGGAAAGGCTGGTACCCAAACTAATTGATTGTGATCAGGTGGTGTTTTTCAGTGGCAGGCACAATGCTAACTGGTAAATGTTCTCCACTCTGCCTGTTAGAATTCTGTTTCCCAATACAGAAAATGACTTTGACTGGGTTGAGTGGTCAGCTCTTTTTTGTAACCATGAAGGGAATAGGGATTTGAAAGGGATTTTATCATCATAAGTTATTCTTCTGATAAATGGTTCCTACTCTGACACTTCTCAGTCCAAAAGAGCCACCAGACAGGATTGACTCTTGTCACCACTTCTTTTCAGTATTTTATTGGAGATGTTCTTTGTTTGATTTGGCCATATTCTTTAGCCATAGGATAAGAGCTAGCATCAGGGAGCATAAGCTTGGCTATGTATGCTGATAATATGCTACTCTTCCTTAGCAGCTTCACAGTATATATTGCAAATCTATTAAACCTCACAGCGTAATATGGTTCTTCATCTACAAGGTAACTATGTCCAAATCATCAACCGTGTTCCTCAGTCCTTACGATAAATGTTGGCTCAAAATAGATAGGGTCCTATGTACTCTGTGGCAAGGCTGACCTAATATCTGCCTGTACTCTGCTCGCCATAAAAAGGGGAGGGATTTTATTTCTGTTTGAAGGAGGAAGTGATCTGATCAAGATAGATAAGTGGATCTTTGTTTTTTATATCTGCATCCAGCGGAAGGATCCATCCATTGCTGGGTGTGTGTATGATTCTGCAGGTGACCTGTAAGATCTGAGACAGGAGGTTTTGCTGTATTTTATGAGGTCATTATCTGCATGGATGTTTAAGACTACTAAGATGATGAGTCTCATAAACTTCCTCAATATATCAGCCGCATCCCTGGTAAGTTTCTGGTATGTGGAGGTTTATAGACTTAGATAGATTTTGTGCCTTGACTCACAGATTAAGTGGATACACTCAAGGGATTTTGATTCAAGTGCTCTTTTCCTGCATTTGAGACCAGAAGGAACTATAATGGTTTCTTAGCTTCCTGATTTGTCGTCCCTGGATCTGGTGTAACCTTGGTGTAGTGCTACAGCTACTGCTGTTTGCACCTGTAAAGAACCTAAGAAAGAGAGTTTGTAAAATACTAAGAAATGGAGTCAGGAAGATGTGATAGAAAAAAACCACCCTGGAAATGTTAAACAAAGGACTGATTCTTCAACCTGTGATAAGTAGTAGTTACTCATGCAAGTAGATCCATTGAGGTCAATGGCATTACTCACTTGAGTAACTACTACTCAATATAAGTTCTGCAGGATCAGTCTCAAATTTTCATTATACAGCAGACACTATAATGAGAAACAACAATATTAGTAATTGTAACAAAAATCAGAGGATATCAGCACAAGGAAAATACAGAAAAACTGAAGGAGTGAATACTGTGTCATTAAGTTAAATAAAAATAAGAAAAGAGTTAACTTTGAAATACATGTGATAAAGAATGTTGCTGCATTTGCACATTTTGGAAATGAGCATAACAATATGATAAGTAGAAAAATAGCAATTATATGAACATCAAACAAATTATGAATTTGCTGAATTCTCAATTTTTCTCCCCTCCCCTACCCCAAAAAAACTCCTTTCTTTTGTGTACATTTTTCAGTTTATTTGCTTGCTAGGAAATTGACAGCACCTGCAGTTCATGGCTGACACATTCTCCAGTGCTTCTGTTAACAAGATGCTAATGGACATAACAGCAAAATAACTGTACATATTTCTTTTTTACATTCTTTGTGATACAGGATGTACATTTGTTCTTATATTTAAAAAAAATGGGTAGGCCAGGCAGGATCTTGCTTTAATGTACAGTCATTTATTAAATTATTTGTCTTAAATAAACACTGACATTCTTTACCCAGGAAAGAGAATTGGCAGGACATATACAGTTAAAATGTATGATATTTTAAAAATATTTTAATTAAATTATGAATCTCAGGGATCTGAACCAGGAACCCTAATCACTTCAGTAGTCCCAATGAAGTCACTCACAAGAGTATTACAGGATTAGACAACTAAGTTATGCAGGAGTTAAAATATCTACCACCAAATACCCCAGATGAACTCATCTCATCATTAATGACACAAGGTAACATTTTTAGCCCTGTAAAATCATTTTTCTAATTACAATCTTCCAAACATGTTATCATCAAATCCTGATAACCTCACTTAAATTGGGTAGCACTTTACTTGATTTCAGTGCGACTACCTGTGGTATGACATTGTCTTCATTTCACACCTTTTGGCCCTGATCCTGCCATGTGTTGCATGTGAACATAGGGAGCCCTGTTGACATCAGTGAGGTTTTGTACACTAGATCAAAGCCTTAATCAGTAACATGCCAGGATTAGACAAACTATAAGTATGCACTGTATTAACATCCCACTTTTTTCCTGACTTGCTGAATATCTCTAGTCTTCACTAGGATACCTGCAGTATTTCTAATTCACACCCAAAAAAAAGCCAAGTCCTAATAACTGGTTAATGTAAATAATGATATTCTCCATTTTTCCTTTTTTGCCTATTAAATTAATTAAGAAAAAACTTCACTCTGATTAAATAAAGCACATTCAGATGCATATGGATGGGAAAGGGGAAGAAGAAAAATGAACCGCACTGTGAAATTATTGTGCCTTTCATTTAATTCAGGCACTAGTTCATATGATGCACTGTGTAATTTGATCAAAAACCAACTGAGTTTTATTTTAAATTTATTCTTCCCACAAATTCTATTTTTTATTGTGCTCAATTTTGATCTCTTTAGGTAGGTATAATTGGATAATTTAATCATGAGGCTATAGAAAATTGTCTTTTAAACACTGAGGACAGTGAGGATGGCAACAGTTTTGAACGAAGAGGGCAAAGATCCACCAGGATAATAAAATGTGACTTACAGCTGACATTGTTACTGGTATAACCATGTGAGACATAAGATGGGATTTACTTCCCGGTGGTCATAGGGATAACAAGTTCAGCTTCTTATTGCAATTAAATGTATAAGAATTAGACTTGGTTTAAATAAGTGTAAGGCTCTTGTATTCCTAAAGCTAAGAAATCTAGTTGATGATAAATTAAGATACTATATAGGACCCTGATGCTTTTCTTAATGAAATCCATAGCAAACTCCCCCTGACTTCATTGGGAACAGAAGCAGTCCCAGGTTTTCATTGTTACTATGGTAACAAACTCCCATTTTGTTTATGAGACAGAGGAAATGCCTTATAATATATAGAATAAAGGGCAGACTATTTAAACAATTTTACATGGAGTAGGTAGGCATCAGAAGCTCTAGGCAGGATAAACAGATAAACTTACTGCTTCAAGAACAGCATTAAAGAAAAGCCATTCTGTTTACTTTGCTGATTAAATGATGGAGAAGAAGAGAAATATCAACTCCTGCTTTAGATAGGGTGGAGAAAGAGCATTTCAGAGGTTCCTAAATTGTGTCCTGCCTCTCACACAAAATTGCCACATATGAACATTGAAAAATATTGTTTTACTTCCAAAGAAATGCACTTTAATAGTTTCTAGACACCAGAAAAAGTGAGTAGCTAGGATAATTCCTCACATGGGATATAGTATCAAATATCTCTCTTATTTATCCAAGTCACTCTGATTCTATACAAATTTCCAGTGTCTCACCTTTTAGCAGCAAAGAGTCCTGTGGCACCTTATAGACTAACAGACGTATTGGAGCATGAGCTTTCGTGGGTGAATCTGACGAAGTGGGTATTCACCCACGAAAACTCACGCTCCAATACGTCTGTTAGACTATAAGGTGCCACAGGACTCTTTGCTGCTTTTACAGATCCAGACTAACACGGCTACCCCTCTGATACTTGTCACCCTTTTAGGTAAGAGAGAGTCCTGGTAGGAGGCTTTCAATGAGCAGCTTTGAAACCTGTCTCTTACATTTATGGGGGTTTATCAATCTCTCTAGCCAACTTTATTTCAACACACTACCCGCTATGTTTTCAAAACAACATCAGTGGCTTTGGTGAGTTAATTTCTTGACTCCTATTGACTATGGGGACCAAAATTTCCTACACCTTTTTGACTCAGTAACAACAGTAGGTTTGGATGAGCATAAATGAGGGGTGAACATGTCTAAGGGTAAATAGCCAAACTAAGAAAAATATAGCAAGTGTGAAAATTCTAAAGAAACCCTTTTGCCATTAGGAAATTCTTCAGAAAACAAGAACGCAAACAATCAAATGAATACATTATCATTGTTCTGCTGTTGTCACACACTGTTTGATTACTAGTGGTTCTACAAGAGGAGTAAATGCAGCACCACCATAATATAAATTCTAAGACAATACCATTGTACTGTGCCTGTTGTAATACCACTGTATTCAGAGACAGGAGAGTGGAGGGTAATTAAGAAGGTGGTCATTCTGGCCTAGTCCTACACATTATTCCAGGAGGTGTACCACTGTGCCTCCGAAGACCAAATTGCAGGTGAGAGCCATACGACTTGCTGTCGTGTCTAGGCTTTGGTTTGCTTTGTTAAGTTTACTTTTTTGAGCCACTAAGAGATGCAAGACTAGATAGTGATATAACATTTTAATATGAATGTGATGACATCCTTTAATCACTGCTACAAAATTCTGAAAGATAAAATATCTTTGTGTTAACATTGGGCCACTAATTAGTAACAATGTGGTAAAAATTGACTGCTTCTGATGTTGCTATTGGTTCATGTTTCACAAGACATGGCCTAATGGATACTGTTCTGAATTAGGTTTTATGGTGTTGAGGGAGAGGCAGGATCTAAGTACAGTATTGTGTTGGACCAAATCATAAGGTCATGTGTGTCACATAATTCCCAATTAATGTAAGATCATTTTGAGTTCCAATGTAGGTCCTAATGAGGTTACTTATAGCTTTACTCATATAATTAAAGAAGAAACCCTGATAATCTATATAAGCCTGTTTTCCAGAAGCATTAAACACCCACTTCTTTTGAAATCAGTGGGAACTGTGTGTGATCAAATTTCTGAAAAAGTGTAATGTATTTTAGAAGAGAATCAGCTACAATAAATGCTAAATGCTCACTACACCCAGTTCCAACACCATTAGTTATTCCATAAGGACTCAATAATTATATTTCATTTTCCAGGATGGACTGTCTTATCTGACACATGAAAGATATTTCCTGTAAATATTACTGACTTATTATAGACTTAAAATACTGAGAGAAGAGACTGACCATTTTTATGGATAATTCTGCAGATTATTTTGCAAATTTATGTGACTTGAGAGACATGCAATAAAAGAAGAACCTGTGCTAGGTAGGATTTATCTAGTCAACTTCCCCTGATCAGGAAAAACAAAATTTCTGCAATGGATACAAAGGAAATGAAGATTTCAAAAGGGCAGAAAGGCTTTTGAACTGATCTTGATCAGTAAATGGAATTCCCATCCCGCAAGAGTTGTTAAGATTTCAAAAAAATGTTCCTGTGTGGAACTGGTACAAAATCTCCACACACAAAAATCAGAAACCAAAAATCAAATCAATAAATATATAAATTGTATCAGGTAAACTGAAACATTTCATTTTGAATTTGACCTTTTTTTTAAAAAAAAAAATCCTCTTTAGCATAAGTTAACTAAAATGTTCAAATTGTCATTTCAAACCAGAAAATTGAACTTTGCATTTCAAATATTTAAAAATTTCAAAACATTTTTAATCATAAGTTTTGTTGAACCTTGTCTTTTCCTGAAAATGGCTTCTGTTTCATTGAATTGGCATTTTCTGATGAAAAAATATTTAATCGGGAATTTCATGACCAGCTCTAGGTATTATTTCAAGAGGCATGATTTCTTGTAAATTGTTGTTGTGTGCTTTTTAGAGCTCCCATTTAATGTGACTGAATATGCCACATAGTAGGAGCTCTAATAAACAAACAATTTACAAGAAACAGTGCCTTTTGAAATGTATTTTCATTGGAAAATTCTAGTTCAATTAAGCTGAAAGGCCCTAAACAGGATCAAGGATCCATTGTGCTAGGTTTTGTACAAATGCATACAATAACTTGGTCCTTGACCCAAAGAGTATACAACATAAAATGATTGCTTTAGCCTTAAAGCACCCCCTTCTAAATCTACCCGCCCACTCACCCATTTCCATTTCATATTAAGATCTTGATTCCATTATATATCAACTGCTCTGCTGACTTCTGCACTGCAATCACTTTGAATTTTCTGGTGACTTGGCATTCATTGGAATGTTGGTTGGTTGGTTTGTTTGTTTAATTTCTCCATCCTAAGTTAATCGGTCAACCCAGTAAATTCAGGATCATTCATGAGTGAGCTTGAATGGGTTTATTTTCGACAGTTTGACCCTTAGGGGAACACGTTGCAGTGTTTGGTCAGACTTCATGTGTGACTCTAACAAAAAACATGGGGGATGGTCAAGAATCCAAAAGAATGAAGTTTACATTAACACTGAGGTTTTTTTATGTGACTCACTCATTCAAAGGCATTTGAAAGAATTTCTCATGACAGTTCTTTTTCTGACTAGTTTCCTAAGTAATCCCAAAGGCAATGGCATTTTTGTTAGAGTCAAATACAGTTATATTACTCTCCATTCTAACCAGCTGACGTTTTGTTACTTAAATGGAAGAAGCCTATAATCTTTGTTATTGTTCTGGGATCATGCCATTTTAAGAAAGCAAGATTAGATTTTGGTCTTAGTCAAAGAATTAGTTAATACTTCTACACATTTTTATTCCTCTGAGCCTTCCACTTCAGCAGACATCTCTTCCTGATGCATGGTGAATTCCCATTTGAAAACAAAATGGGGATTCGTTTACTGTAGTGACAGAGAAATGTATTAATAGTGACTGTTTGTACAAAAGGCAAAAGACTATACTGGAAGAAGAAAAAACAAACAACCATAAGACAAAGTATGCTGTTGTCTAGCTGCCTTGAAATTTCATTGTTACTTGCTGCTGTGTATTATCCATTGTCAATACATCCTCTGATTGGTTTGTATTTCTTGATTTTTTTAAAAATATAAAATAAATATGTAACCCAGGGATAGCTGCTTTTTGTTTCAGGCTTGAAAAATATATTGTTTGGATTTAGAGTTAAATTTTAGTCTCACCTACAGGGAGGTCCATAGATTTCAAACAGGTTTTATGGGTGAAAGTGTGGGCCGAATTCAGCCATCACATTCTAATTTATTTAATAAATTACATTCAGAATGATACATTGAGTTTCCCTTCTCTTCTTGATTTTATATTCTACATTCTGGAATGTTGCTTACTGTTGCTTTGACATTTGTAAAGTTTTAACAAGTGTTTCAGCAAAAGGTCACTTTATGGTGACCTTTTTCTTTTTCCAGAAAGTTGTGGGGAGGCCATTGAATACAGGTATGCAGGATAATCCATTGTGGATTTTACAGATGAGTCTTTTTCAGGTGGATTTTTGAACACCTCTGTTTCACAGTTTTGTTTTTAATGTGCCGTCAGAACCTTCTACTTCAAAGGATTACTAAAACTGTCTACTCATTTAACTCATGGTGAATGTCTTTCCCTCTCATGCAGGGTTAACTTGGCAAGAACATCTCCAGTTAGATGGATGGATTTATTTATCTGTGCCTGAATATTGTGCTCAAGAAAGCATAGTAATTGTAATATCACTGACTTAGATCCAAGCACAATAAGATCGTTATCATTAAAGCTTCCCCATGCAGCTCTGTCTTTGTACAGTACTTCACTCCTGATCTCCCAAACTACTGATATTTCTGTAAAGAGTCCTTTTTACACACAGACTGCTACTGGGTCTTTTACATCTCTGATTTCTGTTCTGTGATTCTGAGAGCTATGACAAATTGAGTGATGGGGTTTCCAAAGACAAATAATTAATTTGTTACTTTTGGTGCTTCTGTGAACTGTGCTATGGAATGATGATTTTGTTATGGGGACAAAAGCCCATTTACGAATAAAAAGATGTCACTAAACTTATTTTCATGATTGACCTAAATTAGGGGAAGTCTACTGTATTCTCCCTCTGACATAGCTAGCACAGAAATGTCTTTTAGTAAACTCTCTGAATAGAAAGTAAACTGTTAGGAATGTTGCTTTTGTTAAATGTATACAGTACTTACTGTAATAAGGTAAGAAATCATAAAAGGGTGTGCTGGTATTAGTAGGGTGAGTGTATGCCTTGTGTATCTGTGAGCTTCTTACCTTTTACCACCCAAGATATGCAGTGATAGCTTGGTAACAATAAGTTGTACAATCATCAAAGTATGGCTTATTAACTTGAAATTTAAGGCAGAGATTCTCAAACCGTGGTCATTCAGGTGGTCCGTGGATAGTTCCCTCTAAGGTGCGTGGCTGGGTGGCTGCACACAAGAGAATGAAGGGCCACCCACCTAATTAGTGGAGCCGTGCAGGTCTGGCTCCACTTAGGGCTGGCTCCAGGCACCAGCTGAGCAAGCTGGTGCTTGGGGCGGCAGATTGTTCGAGGTGGCATTCTGCCCAATCCTAGGGCGACACGGCCGCTTTTTTGTTGTTGTTGTTCCGCTCCGGCCGCCCTGTAGGGGGCGGCGGCACGGAGAACCAGAGCGCCCTGCAGGGCAGTCCTCTACCTTCCCTCCCTGCCGACAAGAGCGGAGCCCTCGTGGCAGGTGGCGGCGCAGCGGGGGGGCCGCGTGGCAGCGCCCCTGCTGTAACCCTGGCCGCCCCCTTCTCTCTCTCTTCTGCCTGCTCCCCGCCCCCCCCAGCCGGTCCCCCTGCACCCGCGCTCCAGCCGCGCCGCAGGTTTTTTTTTTTTTTGCTTTGCCATTCTGGCTGCCCTGTTTTTTTTTGTTTGTTTGTTTGTTTGTTTTTGCTTGGGGCGGCCAAAAAGCCTGAGCCGGCCCTCTTTCCACTAATTAGGTGCCTGGACCCTGGAGAAGACGCACATGTAAGGTAAGGTGGTGGCCTTGTGGGTAGGTGGGAGGGGACAGTGGGGTGAGAAGAGGGGGTGGGGGGAATTTGGGACATGCAGTGCTGCAGTGGCCAGAGAAAGAGGCGACTTTCCCCAGCTCCAGGGCTGCGGCTGCCAGAGAGAGACGGCCCTCCTTCCCAGCCTTAGCTCTGTGGCTGCTGTGGCAGGGGAGAGACCTCCACTCCTTCCCAGGCCCAGCTTGGGGGCTGCTGCAGCAGGGGAGAGAGGGCACATCCACCACATTAGAAAGGTAAGACTACTGATATTAAAATATGAGTTGTGTGCTTTTAACTGAAGAACAAATAAAATTCATCAATAAGTGTTTTTTTATATAGCGCTTTTATCCAAAGCACTTTACAATAGTTAGCTAATGGTTAGGGTGACCAGGTGTCCCGATTTTATAGGGACAGTCCCGATTTTTGGGTCTTTTTCTTATACAGGATCCTATTACCCCCCACCCCCGTCCCGATTTTTCACACTTGCTGTCTGGTCACCCTAGCTAATGGTACAAACAACATTTGGAAAGATCATTAAGTGGTCCTCCGAGACCCTCAGCAATTTTCAAGTGGTCCACGAAAAAAAAGTTTGAGAACCACTGATTTAAAGGTATTTTAGAGGGGAAAAAATTAGCTAATTGTTTGCCATTTTTGAGCAATGTATCCTTCCACTAAATAGTTCCAAGTACAAGGATAAAAGAAATAATATGGAAATAGTCATAAACTTATTTTCCACACTACAATAAAAGTTTTGCATGTTTAAGAAACGAAAGATCTGGCCCTTAATCATGACAGAGTATACCTCGCTTAAATAGTACAGTAACAGAGTGCTTAAACTGACCTTTTCCTTGCATGCTTTGAAATGGAAGTATTTGAATTTTCAGTACTCTATATAACTCATTAAGAGCTGTCAAATTACTTGTGCTCACTGATCTCATAGGATAATATGATAGTAGTACTGAATGTTTCTGTGGCTGGATGATAAAGTCCCATGAGCAAAATGTGAAAATGGCTCAGCTGAACTTGGAAGAAAGGACTAGCCAGGACATTTCAATGACAATATTTAGTCATACATTATATAGTCACTGTGCCATCAGAAAGCAGAGATATCTGATTAGACATACTTGGTGAATTTGACGGATGAGGATGATAAAAATGCCTAAAGCAAAATTCTTCATTTCTTGAAAGCCGGCAGACATTCATTTGAATGTTCAGTTTTTCCTTTCTTGCCCTGTTCTAGTGAATACCATGATTTCTGCACTCTCATCTTAAAATGTCCTTATTTCCATAGTTCTTTTGATCTTTTAAGGGGTAACAAATATTTTTTAAAGTGTTTATTTCAGTTTTTCCTGACGTACTTTAGCTGACAAGGCCATCAATGCACTCTATAAACTGTTTCTGAATTATAATGCTGAGTGGTGGTGGCCTGCAGTTTTTGGTGCCTTGAATTGTTTGCCGACTATACCCTCACTCCTGTACAGGAATATTATAGACATTCAATATTTCTTTCATTAATGGATACTTTGTTAATGTAGCAAATTTGTGTAACATTCATCTACATAATAAAACTTGTTTGCATTTTGGTCCCTTCTACCTTTCACAGTTGAAAACCTTAGCTCCACTACTGAAAGAAAGAAGAAATGCAGCTGACATGCAGCCCAGGATTGGGGCCTGAATATTTATTACCAATATTCAATTTTGCAGTGCTTCTGCTAACATATTATTTAACCAATCAACACAAACGAGCTTAAAAGGGCATACTTTATTAAATCTGTGGTGTTGACCTAACTTGATTCAATATTGTTTCATGGATTTCTCTTGGTAACCTCTTCAACTATTATAATTTATTACCTTTTATCTTTGTGTTTGAACCAAAATGAACAACTTGCAAGAAGTATTATTGCTCCATACTAACAGAATTACTAATGTTTAATTAGTTAGCTTTTCTGTGTATCTGCTTTTCTGTCAATTCCTGGTGCCAAGGAATGCCTCAGTCATTTGTCTTCAAGCCCTGCTCTTCCTGTAATAGCGCTGTGCCCCGGAGTGATCCATACTCAAGTTGCTTGAAGGGCCTTGGGAAAGCTTGAAGCCACTCTTGTTTCTCCTACAGACATTTCCACCCTTCAATGGATCCTGTCACAGGAATAGCATTGAGTGGTTGGCCAGGAGATGCCTGTGATCCTATGCTAATCCAGTGGCCCTTATGCAATCCATAGGGATTTCTCTCAGTTTCCAGGGCATATTCTGGGTGCTCCTATTCAATGGCCTAGGAAAAGAGTCCTGCACCTTTCCACCCAGTGGCACCCGTTCCTGATTCCAGTATTGGTACTGGACTTCAGAAGCAGGATCAAGAGGACCCCATAAACCAAGCAGGGAATGAAGAGCATCTACAACTAGTGTTATCCTCCTCCCCTGACAAGGCAGTCTCAATAAGGGGGCATGTCGCCTTCCTCAGATGATTGTAAGGCTCACCAAGAGTTGCTAAAGAGGGTGTCCTATCTGTGCATACAGATGAAAGTAGCAAGAGTCCTACCACAGCATGCTCAATATTTTAGCTGCTGCAGATTCTTCTTAAGTAGCCCTGCCTCTAAATGAGGCCATTATGACCCAGTTAAGAGTCTGTGGCAGACCCCTGCATCCCTTCTCCCCACTTCAAAAAGGGCTGAGCAAAAGTACTATGTATCCATCCAAGGTTATGAGTTCCTTTTCACCCATCCTGCCTCCGGGGATTCCTAGTAGTATTTGCTAATGAGAGAGAAAGTCAGGGACATCAGGGTGGAACTCCAAAATCAAAGGACTGAAAAAAGTTGGACCTCTTTGGTAGGAAAGTTTATTCTACTGGGCTTTACAACTCAGGATTGCAAACCAGCAGGCACTGTTGGGCAGGTGTGACTTCAACATGTGGGACTCCATGCAGAAATTTAAAGAATTGCTGCCAAAAAATGCTAAACAAGAGTTCTCCTTGCTAATGGTTGAGGGAAAATCAGCAGCGAGGGCCTCATTACAAGCTACTCTGGATGCAGCTGTTTTGACTGACAGGTCTATGGCTTTGGCAGTGAACATGTGAAGGAGTTCCTGGTTAAAGTGCTCTGGGCTTCTGCATGAGGTTCAACAAACTGATGAGGACCTGCTCTTTGAGGGATCCTCATCCTTTTTGAAGCAGATGGACACAAAGTTCCATGGGCCAAAGGACACAAGGGCAACCCTAAAGTCCTTTGGGCTATACACCCCAGCCCCTTCTAGGAAACACTACAGACCTTAAGAACTCCTCCAGTCCTCTGCCTCAGCTACCAGTCAGGATCTGCAGAGAAAAGGGAATAGGGAGTATAGGTGTAGATACCTCTCCCTTCTACCTATGCATCAATGCCGACATCACCCAGACATCCAGGGGGTTCTAAGTAGGCATTTTGATGAGAGGCTCAAGGATGCCATACTATTTCCTATGATGCCAGACTCTGTTTTTTCTTTGTTTGCAAACCGCCTTTCCCACTTCATCAGTGTTTGGTCCAACATCACCATGGACCACTGGGTGTTGAGCACTATAGAAATGGGATACACCCTCCAGTTTATTTCTACCTCATCCCCTTTCCCATTCCTCTTCAGGGACCCCTCTCAGAAAGAACTTCTGGTCCAGAGGTTCAATCTCCTTCGGGTGGGAGCTGCAGAAGAGGTTCCGCAGAATTTAAGAAGGAAGAGTTTCTACTCCCATTATTTCATAATCCTGAAAGTCAACGGAGGTGTCAGACCTATTTTAGACTTTCATCAACTCAAAAAGTATCTCAAAAAGATAAAGTTCTGCATGGTCATCCTGGCATCCATTATTCCCTCTCTGGATCCTAGGGACTGGTACACCAGCCTTGATTTAAGAGAGGCCTACTCCCATGTGTCAATATATTGAGGACATTGAAGGTTCCTTAGGTTTTTAGTGAAGCTTTTGTATTACCAGTTCATGGTGCTTCCGTTCGGTCTGTCTGCAGTTCCTTGGGTATTCACAAAATATATGGTCATAGTGGCAACATTCCTGAGATTTGAAGTGCAAGTCTACCCATCCCTGGATAACTGGCTAGTCAAGGGCCAATCTACCCAGAGTTCGACTCATCCAGTCAACATTCGAGTTTCCATGCCTACTGATCAATGCAGGTAAGTTTACCCTTTGTCTAGTACAGAGGATAGAGTTTATTGTGGCAGGTGAGGGCATTCTGCCCAGAGTTACGATTCCAGTCAATCCAATCCCTGGTGACACACCTCAAATGTCATTCAGTCACTGTAAGGGGTCAGACTCACCCCTGCGGCGCCTCCTGCTGGTCATCTGGGGAATCAGCTCAATCCAGCCCAGAGCGCCCTCTGCAGGCTGGTGATCCGCCTTGTCGTTCGCACTGGCCCCCCGTGTCCCTCCTAGGACCCCGGTGCCCCTTGCTCTGGGTGCTGCCCTCTGGCAGTACCCACAAACACTGGGTCTCCCCTCCCAAGGGAACCCCCACCCACTAACCCCACCTCACCTCAGTGTAAGGCTACTGCCAGTCATCATCTAGCCCCACGCCTAGGGCAGATTGCAGTATCAGCCTACTCATCACTGGCAAGGAGGGTTTGGACCTGCTGCCTTGGCCTACCTCTGGGCTGCCCTCTGCAACCCCCAGTACCCCTGGTCCAATGCTAGGCCACAGCCTGAGGCTTTCCAGGCTGGAGCTCCCCAGCTCCTCTGCCTTTCCCCAGCCCTGCTCCACTCAGGTACCCTGTCTCAAGCTCCCTGCAACCAGGCCCTTCTCTCTCTCAGTGCAGAGAGAGACTGCTGAGCTCCTGGGTCCCAGCCTCTTTATACAGGCCAGCTGGGGCCTGAGTGGGGCGTGGCCCAGCTGCGGCTACTTCCCCAATCAGCCTAGGTAGCTTTTCTTACAGCCCCAGCCCTCTGCAGGGCTGGCTTTAACCCTTCCCAGGCAGGAGCGGGTGATCACCCCGCTACAGTCACAATAGTCTGAAACAGTTTGGGGCTCTTAGCCCATATGACCTTGTGTACATATGTGGTACAATATGCAAGACTTGACCTCAGACACCTCCAGACTCGACTGGCCTCAGTGTACTCGCCAAGCAGTTGTCTTCTGGACACTGTGCTCATGGTATCTTCCCAGGTTCTCATTTCTCTGAATTGGTGATTGGATCATCTCAACATTTGTGTGGGCGTTCCCTTCATCTGCCCTCAATGACTCTAGTCTCAGATGTGTCAGCCCTAGAACTGGGAGCTCTCCTGGGGCCCCTCTGACTTCAGGACCTTTGGTCACTGACAGAGCTCTCTTCATATCAATATCCGAGAGATCAGGGTGGTTTGTCTTGCCTGTCAGGCATTCCTGCCTCATCTTAGAGGAAGAAACCTATTTGTTCTGACAGACAACACTGCAGCCATGTTTTACCTCAACAGGAAGAGAATAGCTCGCCCATCTCTCCTTTGTCAGGAAGCGGTTCACTTGTGGGAATTTTTTATAGCCCATTTAATCAACCTCAAGGCCTCTTATCTTTCAGGGGTCCAGAACAAGTTAGCAGATCATCTAAGCAGGTTTTTCCTCCAGTCACCATGGGTGATCTCTTCACCCGGATGTAGCCAGAGGCATTTTCCCGAAGTGGGGGACTCCCCATATAGACCTATTTGCGAGCAAGTACAACAGAAAATGTCACCAATTCTGCTCCTTTCAAGGCCACAGTCAGGGTTCCATCATGGACACCTTCCTGCTAGCCTGGAAAGGGAACCTTTATTATGCTTTTCCCCCAATTCCACTCCTACACAAAGGGTTTCTAAAGATCAAGTGGGACCGCGCCTGGGTTATATTAACAGCATGACCCTGCCAACACTGGTTCTCCGCTCTACTGGACCTCTCAGTGGTGACTCCAATCTCACTTCCATTGCACCTGGATTTGATCACTCAGGACCTCGGTCGGCTGCTCCACCCAAACCTGTGTTCCCTTCATTTAACAGCCTGGAAGCTCCATGGCTAAATCACAAAGAACAGGCTTGCTCAGAGTGAGTTCATCAGGTCTTACTAAGCAGTAGAAAGCCCTCCAGCAAGGCTGCTTACCTGTCAGAATAGAAGTGGTTCTCAGTCTGGGCTTCCCAAACCGGAGTCTCACTGATGCATTCATCCATCCAACATATACTCAACTATTTGCTGCACCTGAAACAGCAAGGCTTAGCAATTTCCTCTATCAAGGTCCACCTAGCAGCAATATCAAGTTTCCACCCTCGTGTAGATAACCATCTGTTTTTTCAAATGACATGACAATCAGATTCATTAAAGACTTGCGAAGGTGGTACCCTCAATTAAGAGAGCCTGTCCCCCAACCTTGGGACCTGAATAAACTTATGGGACCTCTATTTGAGCCTTTAGCAAAATGCTTCTTACTATACATCTCCTGGAAGGTGGCTTTTCTATTTGTCATCACTTCTGCCAGAAGAGTCTCTGAACTCCGTGCCCTGACATCAGAGCCACCATATACAGTCTTCTTTAAAAATAAGGTATACTTACACCCTCATCCAAGTTTCCTCCATAAAGTAGTTTCAGATTTTCATAGCAATCAAGCAATTTACTTACCTGTGTTTTACCCAAAACCTAATACAGAGAGGAATAAACAATTACACACATTCGATATTAGACGAGTTCTACCATTCTACATAGACAGGACTAAACCATTTCGGAGGTCCATCCAATTGTTCTTGGCTATAGTGGACAGGATGAAAGATTTCCCAGTCTCCTCATGGAGAATTTTGTCTTGGATAACTTCATGTACCCATGCTTCTTATGAATAGTCAGGCATTTTGCCATTGAGTAACCTGACTGCTCATTCCACAAGATCTCAAGCATTCTCAACTGTGTTTTTAGTGCAAATCCCTATCCAGAACGTTTGTAAAACAGCAACATGGTATCAGTTCATGCTTTCTCTTCCCATTATGCTATCACTTATTATTCTAGGGATGATGCCAGATTTCGTCGAGTTGTATGTACATGAACTCTGATCCTTCCACCTTTATTACTGCTTGGGAGTCACCAAGAGTGGAATGCACATTTGCAAGCAGTTGAAGAAAAAACAACAGTTACTAAACTTTTGTAACTGTTCTTCAAGATGTATTGCATATGTCCATTCCATGACCCACCCTCCTACCCCTCGATGTTGGAGTTTCTGGAAAGGAGGAACTGAGGTGATGCGGGGTGGCTGGGTGCTTTATACAGGTGCTAGCAGCGCACGGCTGCAGAGGGCACTTGAGACACCGCAGCAAGTACCTCTGAGGGAAAAATTTCCAGCAACTATGCATAGGGCATGTGCACACCAAGAGTGGAATGGACATGTGCAATGCATCTTAAAGAACAACACTTATGAAAGATTAACACTCATTTTTATCTAAGTATCCTAACTGTACACAAGGAGCTTGCTGAAAAACTTTATCCTGAACTTCCAATGTCAAATTGCTTCAGAATGGCCTTGAATTTTCTATATATCTCCCTTTGAGAGTGTGTGGGGAGGGGAGGAGGAGGCAGACCCCGTTGGATAGGATTACCACAAGGAAGAAGAATATCTATAATAAAATATGTGCCGTACAACATAGTGAGCATGGAATTGAGTTCTGCTTTTTGTTCTTCTATAAACTGTAATGATCTAAACTATTCTGTGTTCTTGAAAGACTTAGGCATGTGCTTAACATTATGCTTGAGTCTCAGTCTAGTTGAAATCAGTGGGAAAAACTAAATGCATCACATTAAGCATATATATGTCTTTGCAAGAACTAGGCTTGTGCCATTTTAAATGAGGAAATTAAAAACAATGTGTGCATGTGTGCACTTTGGTAGCGCTAATGGAAATTATACTAGATGTCATCTGTATTCAAGTGTTCTTTGTGGAGACCCAGCACACCAATAGACCCTTTGATCTTTGCCAAAGCCCATTATAGTTGGCACCTGGTAGCAATAGGACAGGGATCGGCAACCTTTGGCACGTGGCTGGCCAGGGTAAGCACCCTGGCGGGCCAGGCCAGTTTGTTTACCTGCCGCGTTCGCAGGTTCGGCTGATCGCGGCTCCCACTGGCCACGGTTCGCCGCTCCAGGCCAATGGGGGCTGCGGGAAGCGGTGTGGGCCGAGGGATGTGCTGGCTGCCGCTTCCCACTGCCCCATTGGCCTGGAGCGGCGAACCACGGCCAGTGGGAGCCGCAATCAGCCGAACCTGTGGACACAGCAAGTAAACAAACTGGCCCGGCCCACCAGGGTGCTTACCCTGGCAAGCCGCGTGCCAGAGGTTGCCGATCCCTGCAACAGGAACTAACTGGAAAATGTCATCTTGAATTTTCACTAGAATGAGAGAAAAGTGGTTGCACGATGAAGGAAATTATTCAGTAAAACCTAAATATATTTGGAAAATATTCAGAAAAGAGCTGCAAGAACTATTTCAGATCTGGAAGAACTGCCTTACAGTGAGAGGCCAAAGAATCTCATTTATTTAGCTTACAAAGGAGCAGATGAAAAGATGACTTGATCATGGTCTATAAGTATGCACTGAGGGAAAGATTTCTGATAGTAGTGGGCTCCTTACTCTAGCAGACAAAGGCACAACAAGATCCAGTAGCTACAAGCTGAAGCTAGATAAACTCAGACTAGAAATAAGGTAACAATTTGTAATAGTAACTATTGGAACAACTTACCCAGAGTGGTGAATTCTCTGTCACTTGAAGTTATTTAATCAAAATTAGATATCTTTCTAAAGTATATGTTTTAGCTCAATCAGAGGTTATGGGTTTGATGCAAGAATTATTGTGAAATTCTATAGTCTGTGTTATGCAGGAGGTCAGACTAGATGACCATACCAGACCCTTAAAATCTACACATCTTCTTACTATCCTTAATTTTCATTGGTCAATTATTGTACACAAAATTAGTAGTAGTATAAGTGTGATAGTAGTACCTAGAGACCTAAACCAATATTGGAGCCCCATTGTGTTGAGCATAAACAGAAAATAGAAGTCCCTAAGAGTTTACAATCTAAATAGACCAGTAATAAAAAAGTGATATTATCCCCATTTTACAGATATGGAACTGTGATACAGAGCAATTAAATGACTTACCAAAGGTCACACAAGAAGTCTGTGACAGAGCCTGGAATCCAACATAGATCTCCTGATTCCCAGTCCAGTATTTTAACCACAAGAGCATCCTTCGTGTCAATTTTAGGTTTTTCACCTAAAAAATCAATGATTGCACACCTTTCATTCCATTACACATAAAAATCAATTTATTGCATATCTAAAACACATTATTGTGTACCTTCAAATAGATTTTTGCCTATTTTTCATGTTCACGCCATCATTTCCCATGCAAATTATCCTTACGTTTAATTTCTCTTAAATTGTTTTTAAATAGATCCCGTAGTAATTGCACATATTTCTTGCTGTTTGATAATATTATTGTGAAATTCTATAGTCTGTGTTATGCAGGAGGTCAGACTAGATGACCATACCAGACCCTTAAAATCTATGCATTTTCTTATTTAATTTCTCTTTAATTGTTTCGAACTAGATCCAGCAGTAATTGCACATATTTCTTGTTGTTTGATAATATGGACATGCATATGGAGATATACCTATCTCATAGAACTGGAAGGGACCCTGAAAGGTCATCGAGTCCAGCCCCCTGCCTTCACTAGCAGGACCAAGTACTGATTTTGCCCCAGATCCCTAAGTGGCCCCCCTCAAGGATTGAACTCATAATCCTGGGTTTAGTAGGCCATTGCTCAAACCCTCCCCTCAAAAAAATTGTTTTTTTTTTTTTTATAGAATAGCAGGGTTGGTTGGGACTTCAGGAGGTCACATAATCCAAACCCCTGCTCAAAGCAGGACCAATCCCAGACAGATTTTTATCCCACTTCCCTAAATGGCCCCCTCAAGGATTGAACTCACAACCCTGGGTTTAGCAGGCTAATGCTCAAACCACTGAGCTATCCCATATAATTAGGAAATCTATTGCACACGTGTAGGGTCTACATGGACCAATTAATGCTCAACATGTTAGCACGCTTTAGAAATCACATTTCTATAGTGCGCATTGCCCCGATGTGTGGCCAATCCCTTAGTGTAATTTTTCTTTATGATATATGCACCAGTTCTTCAGTAGAGGTGCTCACAAACTCTAATGCAGACAATCCCATCTTTCAGAAATTTCAGCCAAGACACTAATGTCCGCTTCCCAGAAAGCAATTCTGCCCCAAGAATTGTCTAGTTAAAAAGATTAAGACAGAGAGCAAACTCCCTTTCTGCTTGCAACAGCCCCCGCCCTCCAAAAAAAGTCACAAAACTAGCAACAATACAAGTATTTCTTCAAAGACAGAACAGTGTTCGCATGCTGAGAAAAATAACTGGTAAGACTATGTGTAATAACTGGTAAGACACTGTGTAATAGCACCATCTGGTGACTTTCACCATAACAATACTTCACATTTTATATTGTAACTTTTAATCCAAAGAATCACAAAGTGTTTTACAAACTGTAGCATATCCAGGAATCATTTCACACAGCATCTGAGAGAGAAACCACAGCAGTTTAAGAGGACACAGCAACATTACACAATTTAGGATAGGAAATGAAGAATAGTATATCCATGTGAAATTGCAGGTGGAACGTAGGTAGTAGGTAGGTAGCTACGCATAATGAATTTATGCAGAATGACAAGATTATCCCTACATGGTGATGTTAATTCCTTCATTTTATCTATCCTTTGAAAGATGCAGCTTCCAGCTGCACTTTGTATACAGAGATTTGGGTGATTTCCCCTATAGGGTTGCTTTATCAGTGTTCCTTATATGTGGGTGTCTTTCTTACAGCAAAAAAAATGTAGGGCTGTATTCTGCCACCCTGAACCATTGTAAGTAGAACCCTCCTCATCTGAAATCATTGGAGCTACACAGGAGTAAAGAACTAGTCACTGTGGGTAAGGTTGGTGGAATCTCTCCCTTAGAGTGTAGGAAAATGAGTCAAATTTTGAAGCACTTACATTTGTGAACTGTTAGTCATATGAAGAATTACATTTGAAGTCAATGGGACTCTGCGTGAGTAACTGCTTAATAATGTAAGTAAGAGGTTTGTAATCTGGACTTCTGACTGCAAAACCACAGTTATCTGCATGGGGAGTCAGCAATGGGTATAGTACCCAAAACTACTTTAAACTATTTTTTAACTGATTGGATGTCAGTTTCGTGTCTAGTTCTGAGGGTATTATTGATTTTATGTTTTAAGACTTTTAAAATTTAACGTTATTTAAATATTGACAGTGTCTAGCAGACCAGTAATACAAGCTGATCTAAATTTGGTATTTTCACCCCCAAGTCCATTTTATTCCAGACAGTGGTTTTAGGACACCCATAAGCCTATCCATCCCTATCCAAACATAACAAAATAACTTGATTTGAAAACAGCTATGTTTAATGCTGTTTGCCTTTCTTGTGCAGCACCCTGAGTAGAGTTGCAGACTGATTTTTACAGTAATAAAACCGAGTGGAAGAGATGATTGGAGACCATTAACCTTTAGAACACTAAGAACTTAAGCTCAAGAAATATTTTTGAGCTGCCTAGCAGAGCTTTGAAGCCACTGCCTTCATCCTTCATCTAAATTGCCTGCATTCATTTCCAGGGCTGATAAACTGTCAAGTGAATTATGAGATGTGGGCTTTGGGTTAATTTATAGAAATGCTCCTGCACAAATGCTGAGGAAATACTGAGTAAATCCTGCACCTTTATTTCGTCTACTTATTGGCTTAAGCACCTTCTAAAATGATCATATTTTCCCCCATTTCAGTCTCCCTGTTATGCAGCCACTCTTCATTCTTGAAAAATAACGTAGTAAACATCTTAAAAGGTAGAGTTAGCTACAGCGTATGTTTGTGACTGTTATGCAGGTCCCCCGAAGCCATTTCATATGTAGAAGGGGTGGTCAAGTTGACTTATTAGATGCCTTACATGCAGGAGCGGTGCCAGGGTTTTTGCCGCCCTAGGCAGCAGTGCTCCTCCTCTGAGCATTTGGCGGCGGGGTCCTTCTGCTCCGCGTCTTCGGGGCACTTCGGTGGCGGGTCCCGGAGCGAGTGAAAGACCCCCCGCTGAATTTCCACCGAAGACCCGGAGCAGAAGGACCCCTGCCGCCAAATTTCCGCCGAGGGCGGCAAAATGCCGCCTCCCAAATCCTGCCGTCCTAGGCGACCGCCTAGGGTCGCCTAGTGGAAGCACCGGCCCTGCTTACATGAAAAAGAAAAGGTAAGAAGCTACTGGTCAAAGGAAGAGTTCAAACGAAGAATTCATGTTTTAACTTCCATTTCTTTCTTGGTGACTACCCAGATTTCAATTTATGCTTGTCTGGCTAGCAGAATTAAGAAAGAATCTGCTAGAAAGGCCTATACCAGTAAGTTAGTTTTGACTTTAATAGTGCTGTCTGTTTCCCCACATATTTGGTGTATGTAATCTGGGATAGGCCATGGCTTGACTGACTCACTGAGCGATTATGTTGATCTTTGGCTATATCTTAGGTCTCCATTGATTTTCTTCTTCAAATATTCCTAATAGGGACTAAGATACTATGGTGATGAGCACAATATAAAGAAACAACAAGGAGTCTGGTGGCACTTTAAAGACTAACAGATTTATTTGGGCATAAGCTTTCGTGGGTAAAAAAACCCACTTCTTTTTTACCCATGAAAGCTTATGCCCAAATAAATCTGCTAGCCTTTAAGACATGACAGCTTGGTAGTCAGTGGCCCTCAGTCAGAGAAGGAATATTATCCTCTAACACTCTGTATTCCCCAGCAGTGTCTCCATGCCTGTAATGCATGGATACAGATCAAAGGGTTATGCAGCATAAGGACATAGTGGCCAGTGGCCTGAGAAGGATTGAAAGGAAAGAGTCTGGCAATGTGTACACTACACAGTGTGATCCCCTCCTAAAGCAGCCTAACTGAAACAAAAATGGCTTGTGTAAGTCAATGCTACTCAGAGCACTGTTAACTCACTGTATGCACTCAGTGTAATCGCTTTTGCCAGTAGGGGAGCTTATGATAGTGTGACCATGCAGGAGGCTGCCAGTAGTGGGAGAAAAAACAAAAGCCCCGTAGAGACTACAGGGATTACTGCACATGGCTTGAAATTTGTAAGGTTGTTCATATCTCATCCTGTGAATCTCCAGCCTCCCGCATGTCATTGTGGCCATGAATCATAGAATCATAGAATATCTGGGTTGGAACGGACCTCAGGAGGTCATCTAATCCAACCCCCTGCTCAAAGCAGGACCAATCCCCAACTATATATTTTTTTTGCCCCAAGTCTGCCCTACCATTTTCCCCATGTGGTCAGGAGGAACAATGCAGTGGAACTGATAGTATTAAAGGTTCACTGCTAGCAAACACAAATTGATAGCTTCAGTTGCAACATAAAGAAAACACAATGTATATTGCTGGGGTGGTGGTTGTTATTCCTTCTTCAGGGTATCCTGTATCAAAGGGATTGTTCTTCTAACACCGTCTCTTTAATAGCTATCACACACAAATTGCAGGGTAAAGTTTTGCAGTACTGAGAGTTCTGATGGCAGTTTACCAGGAACTCAACAGCTACCCCCATTTTGCAAATACATATATACAGTTATATAAATGTACATTGATTTTGTGCCAATTAATTCCCCTCGCTCACACACTTATTATATTTAAAATAAATAAAATATTTTTACATATATGAATAATTGAAATCTTTTTAACCTTTAAAGAAATTTGCTGCCTTACCCTCCTCCTTTATTCCCTTCTCTCTTGTTATGTCATTCTTTGTCCCTATAATTTTCTGTATTTTCTTCATTTCATTTTCTCTCTCACTTTTATTTTCTCTCCTTTTTCTGTGTCCTTTTTCCCCTTCTTCTTCTGAGCTCCATTTAAGATGCTGCCTGAATTAATGTGGGACTCCATGTTCAAGAATGTCTCGCTTCCCAGCATGTTGGGTGCTCCCACCAAGAAAGGCCTCATTATGTTCTCTTAATATTTCCTCAGAGAAGTGTGGTGATGTTTAATCAATTTATATTTCTTTTATTTAAATTCAAATAATCGTAAATAGGCACCATATATGTGAAGAATTTGAGATGTTTGAATGGATGAAGCCATAGAGTGCAAAGCATTATTATTATTATATTATGTGATTATGAACTCCACTGATATAGCTTCAGGAATTTTAAACTCTGCTTGCCAGACACCTTGGATCAAAAGGTTGGGCACAGAATTGGAGTTCAGAAAATCAAATTTGTTGGGTGATCTTGGGCAAGTCACTTACTCTCCTTGGGCTATAGTTTCATGACCTATACAATAGGTTTGATATTACTTCCATACTCTGCAAGGGCTCAATAATGTCCATAAATAGCATTGTAATCCTTGGATAGAAGGCTTGAAATACAAAATATACCTTTACCCCGATATAACGCGACCCGATATAACACGAATTTGGATATAATGTGGTAAAGCATATCACATTAGTAGATGTGCAGGTGAATGAGCCCCTGATGGTGTGGCTGATGTGGTTGGGTCCTCTGATTGTGTCGCTAGAGTAGATATGGGGACAGAGTAGGCAACGGGGTTTGTTACTGGGATTGGTTCCTGGGTTAGTGTTTCTGTGGTGTGGTGTGTAGTTGCTGGTGAGTATTTACTTCAGGTTGGGGGGCTGTCTGTAAGTGAGGACTGGCCTGCCTCCCAAGGTCTGTGAGAGTGAGGGATCATTTTCCAGGATAGATTGTAGACTGTTGATGATGTGCTGGAGAGGTTTTAGCTGGGGGCTGTACGTGATGGCCAGTGATGTTCTGTTATTTTCCTTGTTGGGCCTGTCTGTGACTTCTGGGTACTGTCTCACTCTGTCATTCTGTTTCCTCACTTCCCCAGGTGGATATTGTGGTTTTAAGAATGCTTGATAAAGATCTTGTAGGTGTTTGTCTGAAGGATTGGAGCAAATCTGGTTATATCTTAGGGCTTGGCAATGGACAATGGATTGTGTGATGTGTCCTGGATGGAAGCTGAAGGCATGTAGGTAAGTATAGTGGTCAGTAGGTTTCCAGTATAGGGTGGAGTTTATGTGACCATCACTTATTTGCACTGTAGTGTCTAGGAAGTGGGTCTCTTGTGTGTACTGGTCCAGCCTGAGGTTGATGGTGGGATGGAAATTGTTGAAATCCAGGTAGAATTCTTCAAGGGCCTCCTTCCTGTGGGTCCATATGATGAAGATGTCATCAATGTAGCACAAGTATAGAGGAGGGGCGCTAGGGGGCAAGAGCTGAGGAAACGTTGTTCTAAGTCAGCCATAAAAATGTTGGCATACTGTGGGGCCATGCGGGTACCCATAGCAATGCCGCTGACTTAAAGGTATAAGTTGTCCCCAAATCTGAAATGGTTGTGGGTGAGGACAAAATCACAAAGTTCAGCCACCAGGTGTGCCGTAGCCTCATCGGGGATGCTGTTCCTCGTAGTCCATCCTCATGTGGAACACTTCAATCTCCCGGGACATTCTATAACAGATTTAGAAGTAGCCATACTTCAACAAAAAAACTTCAAAAACAGACTTCAAAGAGAAACTGCAGAGCTACAATTTATTTGCAAATTTAACACCATTAATTTGGGCTTGAATAGGGACTGGGAATGGCTGGCTCACTACAAAAGCAATTTTCTTTCTCTTAGTATGGACACCTCCTCATCAATTATTGGGAGTGGATCACATCCACCCTGATTGAGTTGGCCCTGTCAACACTGGTTCTCCACTTGTAAGGTAATTCCCTTCTCTTCGTGTGTCAGTATATTTATGCCTGTATCTGTAAAAAGTGGGTTTTTTTACCCACAAAAGCTTATGCCCAAATAAATCTGTTAGTCTTTAAGGTGCTACCGGGCGCCTCATTGTTTTTGTGAATATAGACTAACAAGGCTACCCCTCTGATACTTGACACATTTCAGGATCAGATTCATAGGGTTTGTCCACACCAGAAACATTTGAACCAATGTAACTATAAGTTACACCAGTGTAAAACGCTTAATGGAGGTAGACCAATATAAAGCAGAGTTTACACTAATGCCACTTAATCTGCTAAAGTATTGGAGTGAATCACACAGCCCACCACTTCATGTTGGTGCAGTAAATTGAAATTCCGGGGTTGCATCATTACTTATGCCAATGGAAGACACTGCTGCTTTGCATAGACGGGACATGAGCTTGTACACTCCTTAGTGCAGGAGCTGTTTCTTCTCTGTGTTTTGTACAGCCCTAAATGTCCTGTCAATTCTTAATAAACAATATATAATAATAAAAATAATTACCAAGTATAACAGAGCTGAGAGTGGCCACCCAGACACTGCTTATTGTATTTATATATTTCTTTGTAATTACCTACTTATGGAAGGTATATTGGAGTTATAAACAATGAATTAATTCAGCTGTCTAATTAGGAAGAAAATGAGGAAAGGGGCTGAATATTTATTCCAGAGTTACAGTATACAGTATTTAAAATGCATGCAAGGCTAGAGCCTTGCTTCCTAATTACTTAGTTCCTAATTACTTAGTTCCTGTCACTTCCCATTAACATGTAAATCGTGTTATGCACATAGTAAAGGTGGAGTAAAATATGTCCTGAGGGATGGGTGCATACCGGAAAATTGCTTTGGGCAGTCTGGTGATGCAAGTGTTTCACTTGTAGCTCATCTGTATTCCAGTCCTATGGGAGTCTGCATGTATGAGATTTAAGGCAATCATATTTTCTTTTTCCTGGGTTGGAGTTTGATCATTACACTTAAAATTGATCTGCAGGATTCAAATAATTTGTTAATGAATTAACATACAAAGTCAGTGCCTATCAAACAGACTGGAATGGGAGCTAAGCTATGTTTGTAGAACAATTTAATTCACTATTCTTTAAAAAAAGATGGTTAAAGTTTTAGATAATTGTCCTTCAAATAAAATAATATTATTAATAATATGTTTTTAATTCACAGCAGTCCATCCTAAAAAAGCCCCTGAATGTGAATTATATAAAAATAAGGCCTGATAACATTGAGAGCATGCAGAATTAATTCTGTTAGTGAAATAATATTTAAGCTAGAGATGACTGAATTCTATTCACTTGCTTGTCTTTTAATATCTGTAAGAATACTTGTTTGGAAAACTGTATAATTGATGTCATAATATTTAGCACTTTTATTACACTTCACAGCTTCAACACACTCTAGAGATATTAGTGTCATCAGGTTTGTACAATTTTCTTTAGATAACTAGTTTATAGATTTGCCCTGACTTTTAATTTACTTGCCTAACAGTGGCTGTGTTGTGCACAGAAGGGCATCATATTTCTCAGTCTTCATATCTGAATCCCTTCTCCAAGCTGGGAAAAGATAATCATATTGGTTACCGTTTTCCCCTCTGTTGAGAACTCCTTAGTACTGTATCTGGACTGGAAGGGTGAAGATGTGAACTTCTTCTGAAGTCAAGTGTTACGGTGCTGTATATATTAAAATGTATGGGATGAAGGAAATAATATATGGGGGTGGATGAGCAATATTTATCCCTCCTTACCCAGCATGATCAGATGTCTCGATTTATTTAGATATCATTGATTTCTGTGGCCCTTTTCCAGTGAATTATAAAAAAGCTAGGGGGTCGGCAACCTTTCAGAAGTGGTGTGCCAAGTCTTCATTTATTCACTCTAATTTAAGGTTTCGAGTGCCAGTAATACATTTGAAAGTTTTTAGAAGGTCTCTTTCTAGAAGTCTATAATATATAACTAAACTATTGTTGTATGTAAAGTAAATAAGTTTTTTAAAATGTTTAAGAAGCTTCATTTAAAATTAAATTAAAATGCAGAGCCCCCCAGACCAGTGGCCAGGACCCAGGCAGTGTGAAGTGCCACTGAAAATCAGCTAGAGTGCTGCCTTCGGCACACGTGCCATAGGTTGCCTACCCCTGAGCTAGGGCATTTAACTGCATTCATTCTAACTGGCCAGTCTGCTGAGCTCTATCCCACCCAAATCCCCACCATCCCCATAGAAGTAAAGGAAGCTTGGCACATGAGTATGTCACATTCGTCCATTGTATTTTCCAACTGAGTGTGGCAGGAAAAGTGACAATGTTTGTCTGGTGCCTGAATCTGACATGAGAGGGGTCAGAGATGTCAGGTAAAATTGCAAGCTTGAGTCAGCAGGAGGATAGTGGTGGCATCACCAGTGATGGTGAAAGGGAGGAGATGAAAGGTGAGAAGTTCCGTTTTTGGCATGTTTATTTAAGCCCTGAGGAGAGATAAGTCTGCCAGCTGTCACATTTCATGTGACACACATTTCCACAGCGCAGACATATCCTCGTATATCCAGCTGGGCTGGGTGTAAAAGCTGTAATTGCTCTTCCTGTCCACCAAGGGACCTCAGTTGCACTTGTTCTGTAGAGTAAGTCCTCCAGGAATGGTAGAGATGATCCTGCCCACTCGCTCCTCAAAGAGATCCCAGGCAACAGAGAGCTCCCACAGAGCTCCCATTCACTTATCCCAGCACGCTTCCCTTAGCCACAGTCATAGCCTCATCTTCCAGATTATCAAGCTCCTTCCCACCCAGACAGACCCTAGTTACACATCCACCCAGACAGCACCCAGAACTCCAGACACCTATCCCAGACACCACCTGACTGCACCCTGCTACCCCTGGACAGCCCAACCCAGCTACCCATCAGAGAGCACTCCTCCCATAGTCACATCCAGGGCCACCAAGTTTTGTGCACATCTATATTCTATCTCTACTACTGCTTGGGGCATAACTAACGTAAACTGAAGTTTAGAGTTATATGCTAAATAGCTAATTAAATAGTTTGCATAGAATGTCACACAGGGCTGCATAAAACGTGACAGAATCTAGGATGTAGCAAAGAGGCATGAAGAAATGCAAGGCAGGATGGGGTAGAAAGGTAGATTTGAGAGTCTTCAGCAAAAGATAAGAGACTAGGGGAGCATAAAGGCAGTCAGAGGAAAGCATTAGGGGGAATAAAGGAAGGGGCCAAAAACAGAACTCTAGGGAACTTCAACTGAGAGGCAGAGGGAGGAAAAAGAAGATGACGTGGTTGGGCATTTGCAGTGCTCTAGGCTTGGCAGTTCATAGCCCCAGCACCTTTGGGCTTGCGGCATCAGTTATGAATGTAAAAAAATTGCTTGAGCCCCAGCACCTCTTTCATTATAAATTAAGCACTGGGTATTTGAATGACCCTTTGTAAATGCTGTTGTGTCTGTGTGTCAACTCCTTGTTTTTCCCTTTCTCTTTTTTTTTAAACTGCCATTAAAAAATGCAATAAACTACCAAAAGATGTTAATGTTGAGTGTCTAGTTGCAACTAATAAAAGCCAGAAAGGCAGAGTTAAGGAAATAAGAAGCGCTTAGTATAGTACTCTATTGACAACCAAAAATTATGTATAGCACTAGACTGAAATGATAATTGAAATATCCGGTGGAGGGCTTTTTTGCATATGAAAATTGGTTACATTTTTACATGTGCATCCTGACCCGTTGTTAAAATTTTCTGAGCCAGACAGAAAATTGAATGCAGACTGGGAGCAGTGCTCAATGACAGTGACATTTCCTGACAGTGCAGTTCTTTGCATATCAGCTGTGCTAATTATATTCAAACTGACAGCAGCAGTTTAACCCATTCACCAGAGGAAGCTTCTTTCTGCAAGACCAGTGATCTATGCTTTCATTTAGATGTCAGTCTAGGCTAGCACTGTACATTTTAAGTGTACAATTAATTTTAAATGACTAATACAAGTATGGTAAACATTAGATCTCCACAATAAAGCTGTATGGAAAACTAATTTGCACCCATAGCAAAACTGGCAAATTCTTGTCTTGTTGGTCTTTTTTGGAGCCAGGCCACAAAATTTCAATTCTTGCCTGAGGCAGTTTTCTTCATTTTACCATAAGCGAAAATAGTTTGGACCATCAGAAAATTGCTTTTTGCCTCCCTGAACAGCAAGGTGTGTATTATCCATGGGGAAGAGCTGAAATTCAGCCTGCAGCTTCATTTGCTGTCATTCTGAATGAACCTAAAATGTCTGTCACAGTTGAGAGACCTTGTCAGAGAGTGAGGTTGGAAAAGGAATATGGCATAGGGGCTGTCTATAGGTTGTAAAACACGTTTTTTGATGATTTTCAAGACCCACCCACTACTTGTACCCATTTAGAATACTGAAACAAACATACAAAATTAAGGTCCCACTCACCCACCCATATCCTTATGTAATTTATGGACAGCTCCATATAGATATCAACCAATTACATGAATTACATTTCAAAAACAAACAAACCCTACTTTGTTCGTGTGTGTGTGTAGATAGAGGAACAAGAAGACTAAATGAGTGGGAGACAGTGTACAGGAATGGAAAAAATGTATGATTGGCCTGCCTCAAAGAGTTTGGAAGAGTGGTTTAAATGCTTATTTATTCATCCTTAAGGAAAGTTTCCAAACCTTCTGTAGGGTCCCCAGGTTTGTGTCCCTACTCCAGCAATCCTCCTAGCTGCAGCAGAAGATTTTGGCACAGAAGACCTTCAGAGGATATGCTATGCCAGGGGCCTGTTCCTGTTTGTATTGAAGACAGTGGGAGCAGGAGCAGGCCTTAAGCATGCAGTTACAATAGTTGTGGTGTGTGTGTAGCAGTGTAACAAGGGCCTCCCAACTATGCAGTCAGATAAAAATGGAGTAAAATACCAATACAAAAGGAAAAGAAACAAGACAAGTGTTAAGAGCAGACTTTCTGGCCTTGACTCTGTCACAGCATTATTGAGGTGTCCTGTCACTATGTCATCTACTGTAGCAGGGATTTTAGGACCTATTTGCACTTGGAAAAGGGTGGGACATGAACAGTAAAGTTGTAGTGATCAGGTAAGATGTTCTGGAATTAAGACTTTGTTGGTTGGGAAGCTGAGAATCTTAAAGAAAGAGAGGTGATTTGTAGACTGTAGATTCCTTCTGTTAGATGCAAGTAATAGATGAATAGTAATAGAAGCTTCTGGAAGGGATGCCAAGAAAGTTATAAAAGGAGCTTAGGAAAAGAAGAAAGAGACAAGGAGAAAGTAATTGAAGAACAGAATTTGTGGTGTTCACAAAAATGTAATACAATAAAAAAGGTGTGTATTTCATTTTAATTTTGAACAAACTGTTTGACAAATAATTCCTCTGACTTTATGAGCATTTTTGCAGAGCCAATGTTTGGAGCCCACACAGGTTCCATAGCCTATGCATACTCAGCATTCTTGAGACATATTTTTTTTCTTAAAAGAGCCTCAATATTGCCTGTATATAAAGCCATGGTATGCCCATATCTTGAATACTGTGTGCAGATGTAGTCACCCCCTCTGAAAAAAGATGTACTGGAATTGGAAAATGTTCAGAAAAGGGAAACAAAAATGATTAGGGATATGGAACAGCTTTCGTATGAGGAGAGATTAATAAGACTGGGTCTTTTCAGCTTGGAAAAGAGACAGCTAAGGGGGGATATGATAGAGGTCTATAAAATCATGACTGGTATGGAGAAAGTAAATAAGGAAGAGTTGCTTACTCCTTTTCATAACACAAGAACTAGGAGTCACCAAATGAAATTAATAGGAAGCAGGTTTAAAACAAACAAAAGGAAGTATTTTTTTCACACATAACACTCAGTCAACCTGTGGAACTCTTTGCCAGAGGATGTTGTGAAGGCCAAGACTATAACAGGGCTCAAAAAAAGAACTAGATAAGTTCATGGAGGATAGGTCCATCACTGGCCAGAAGCTGGGAATGGGCGATGTGATGGATCACTTGATGATTACCTGTTCTGTTCATTCCCTCTGGGGCACCTGACATTGGCCACTGTCGGAAGACAGGATACTGGTCTAGATGATCCTTTGGTCTGACCCACTATGGCCATTCTTATGTTCTCTGACCATGCCCCCATCCCAAATATCTATGGGAAGAGCATGCCTTACAGCTCCTTTTCTCTCTAGAAGTCTTCAGTAGGGAGGCCACAAAGGTAAACAGCAAGTGGAATGGGCAGCATGATGCCAAATATGTATAAATACAAAATAATGCACATTGAAGGGAAACATTTAAACTAGGCATAAACCATTCCACAGTTCTAAATTAACTGTATCAACTGACTAAAAGAACCTGGGTGTGAATGAAGACCGTTACTGCATGTGCAGCTGTGGTCAAAAAAGCTACCAAGATGTTAGGATGCATAAGGAAGGGGGTGTTGAATGATACGGAGAGAATTCTGATGTCATTGTATGAACCGGTGGTGGGGCCTCATCTAGAATACTACATGCAGTACTGGCCCGTCCAGTTTCAAAAATGATATCTCTGGAATAGAGTGGGTTCAGAAACAAGAATGATTAGAGGCATAAAAAAACTCTCATGCAAAGAGAGGTTGAAAAGATTGGAATTGTTAATAGTACAAAAGAGATAAATAAGAGGGGATGTGATAAAAGCATCCAAAATAATAAATGGTCTAGACTCTAAAGAAGGTGGATCAGGGACTTCTGTTTCCCCTGTCACATAACACAAGAACAAGAGGGCATTTAACAAAACTTAAGGATAATAAATTAAAAACTGATAAAAATAAACACTTTTTCACACAACACATAATTAGATTGTGATACTCACTGCAGGAAAGTTACTAAGAATTTAGCATATGGATAACCAGAATATCCAGAGTTGTCGCAATGATAACACACATTTTGGAAGGGATATTAAACCTTCAGGGTTTAAGCCATCTCTAACTGGACATGTCAGGAATAAGGGCCTGCAACTCAGTCTTCTGAAGAGCCTGATGACCTCAGCTGAGCTGCATCAGTTAGACTTCATGGTGGAATGCTCTGTTTGATTGGCTGAGAAAGATAGCAAGCTTTTTCTTAAACCCAACAGCAGCAATTTGCAAGCCTTAGCCTGCTTGATCCTAGCCTTGCTACTGCCTTGTTCTGCCTTCCAGTCCCGCTCCTGCCTTGGACCCAGCCTTGCCTCTGCCTTGTCTCCAGACAACCCAGTTCTGACTGTTGACTTTGATTCATGACTTTGGCTCTGGCCTCTGACCCTGGGCTCCTATTCCTGGCTTTTGACACTTGCCCTAACTACTAGGCCTGATGTCTGCTCTGACCCCTAGGCTTGACTGCCCACATCCCAGTCACCTGACAGCAGGAGACCTGATGTGGGAGGAAGATGAGTCTGCATCTGCCTATTGCAAGATTTTTCACCTTCCTCTGAAGCATCTCATTCTGGCCAATGTCAGAGACTAGCTGGACTTCAGGTCTGATCCGGTACAGCAATTGTTCCCCAGCAGCAACAATTAGCAGGTGGCCTCATGGAGGAGTTTAGTAACCTTCATCTTGGATTGTGGTGTGCCACTATCTTCACTTCAAGACTTCCATGCATCAGAGAGTCTGGTATTTCTGACAGGAAATCCCAGAATGGGAAGTCCCATGCACTATTAAACTTCCTGGGAACCCACAAATTGTAGAGAACAGTGCACTGAGGCCCAACATGGTGGAAAACCAGCAGGCCACATCTGAAGCAATGAGAGGAAAAGTCCTTGATAGGCATCACACAGGTTAGAATGGAGGTGATCAAGGTTAAAATGGGCTGCAGTAGCTGTGGTTATAGACATCATGGGGGGAGCGGGGAAAGCAGAGCAGTCTGAGCATTCACTGGTGTGAGGAGGTGACATGGCCTTGTCCTACACAGCATTTTTATTGACAAATAGTAGCCATTCCCACTCCAGGGTATTTTTCAATAGGTTTTGCTCAGGATGTGATGATGCTTGCAAGAGTACTCCTGTGAACTCTCCTCTGTTGTGTGGGAATTTCTCTCCACTTTCCAATTGGTGATAACCTCTGGCTTCTATATCAAGTATTCTGGGAGTATGAGTAGATGTTCACTATCAACAATACTTTAGATATTGCTGGGTCATAACCCAGGGCAACACATAGATGGTCCAATAACCTTGCATTGCCTGCCACATGGCCCTGATGATTCCACTACACACATGATCTAATCAGCCTTCTGGAACATCAATATCATCTATTCCATCTGCGGACACTGACCTTAACAACAACCAATAACAAATCCCCTTCTGTAATACCACAGGCTCTTGGCTTTTGTGCTGATGTTCCTGACTCTGTTGTCATTTCAGGCAGGCCTGATATTGGCAATGTTGTGTAACCGTTTCCATTTATTCACTGAACTTAGAGGTGGGAAAGGCTTATAAAATCACTAGTCCAGTGGTTCTCAAACTATTGTACTGGTGACCCCTTTCACATAGCAAGCCTCTGAGTGTGACCCCCCTTATAAATTAAAAACACTTGTTTTCATATTTAACACCATTATAAATGCTGGAGGCAAAGCGGGATTTGGGGTGGAGGCTGACAGCTCACGACCCCCCATGTAATAAACTCATGACCCCCTGAGGGGTCCCGACGCCCAGTTTGAGAACCCCTGATCTAGTCCATCCCCTGTGAGTGAAGGAGTCTTCTCTACAGTGTTTTCTAGTGCATTGTCCAGTCTAGTTTTAAATGAGACAAATGATGGGCTTTCAGCCTCTTCCTTTGGCAAAATGTTTCACAGTCTAATAATCCTATATCCTTGAAAGCAAATACAAACCTCCTGAACTCAACTGGTATATGTGCAGAGTTATAGCAAGTAGGAGAGAATGTGAGATGTAGGCAAAAAACCAGCAATTTTTAGATAGAAGTCTAGGAATAGGAGTCCTTAACGCAGAGCTAGAAGAGACAAGGGTTTTTTTATTTTTTTGTTTGGTTGGGGTTTTTTTTAAATCAGCTTCGTCCAGGAAAGGATTTGTAAATTTACCTATTGGACTATCTTTGAGGCATTGCAGGGAATTATTTAATCTCTTTGGGTAAAGTCCTGGCCCTACTGAAATCAGTGGAAGGTTTGCTATTGACTTTAATGGTGCCAGGATTTCACTCTTTGGGTGTACATCCTAGAGTTTATAGCTGCCAAAAGGTGGGTGTAACCTTGTTTTCAAAATGGAAAATGAGTGACACACAATTTTACAACATCAAGGACCGCAATGCAGGGATGGGCAACTTGCCAGAAGCATGTTTGTCACACCTAATTTGCATTTACATTTACATAATTTTCAAAATCACAAATACATGCAGCACCTTAACTAGGATGTTCACTACTTCTTTTCTACTCATACATTCTTATGCCAAATCCTAAAATGAAGGACAGACAATTTGAAGGAGAGTAAGAGTGTAAGAGGTGATTCTGTCAACAATATTACCAGCCAGTATTTTAAGACTTTAACAAATTGAGAGTATGGTCTTGTGATCTAAGCACAGGGCTATAAACCAGGAAATCCATGTATTCATGAAACATTTATCTTCTCTGCCTCAGGTTCCCCATATATCTGTGGAAAATACTCCTCTATGCCTCAAGGGTATTTTGGGAAGATTAGTTATCTCATGTTGTTTGTAAAGTGTTTTAAAGATGTTAAATACTAGGTATTATTTTAAAATTATGCAAGTGTTTTATGTGATCATTTGAATTTTCTACCTCTGAACAGCATGGTGCAGTATAAAATATCCTCTGGTGTGAAATGTGTAACAATCTAATACACTGATGTTATATCTGAAAATTCCATTAAAATAATATTTAAAATAACTGAATGCACAAACCCAGTACAATGTTCTGGTTTGTAATTGCAGATCTACCTTGCTAGATAACTAGAAATTGCTTGTCCTTTGTGTTCATCAGCTGATCACTTTTAAAGCTGTTATGCTTTGTCCTCATCCAGCACTTATCCCAAAGACTATTCTTCAGGCACCCCTGTTATGGACTCCTCATAATACCAGTGTACGGATGTTAACACTCTTGTGGATATTTGCCCAATTTACTGAGTCATGTTCTTGCATCTGGATTAAAATATGGTAATTTCCAAACAATATGCATTTAAAAAAAATCAGGTTTCCTGTGAACATTTCGGTCTTACTGCTGTGGAATGCCTTGGGTCATCAGCTACTGTTATCTTCAGTGAGAGATAGAAGGGCTGGCAGGACTAAACATAAGAACACAAGAATGGCCATACTGGATCAGACCAACACTTCTGCTAATATATCTCAGAATGATCTCAGAATGATGTTTGGTTGTTTTGTTTTTTTGCAACAGTGTTACACTGTTGACTCATAAGAACATAAGAATAGCCATACTGGGTTAGACCAAAGGTCCATCTACCCCAGTAATCCTGTCTTCCAAAAGTGGCCAATGCCAGGTGCCCCAAAGGGAATGAACAGAACAGGTAATCATCAAGTGATCCATCCCCTGTCGCCCATTCCCAGCTTCTGGCAAACAGAGGCTAGGGACACCATCCCTGCCCATCCTGCCTAATAGCCATTGATGGACCTATCCTCCAGGAATTCATCTAGTTCTTTTTTGCACCCTGTTATAGTCTTGGCCTTCACAACATCCTCTGGCAAGGAGTACTACAGGTTGTGCGTTGTGTGAAGAAATACTTCCTTTTGTTTGTTTTAAACCTGCTGCCTATTAATTTCATTTGGTGACCCCTAGTTCTTGTGTTATGAGAAGGAATAAATAACACTTCCTTATTTACTTTCTCTGCACCAGTCATGAACTAGGGGTCACCAAATGAAATCTATCTTAATGATTCCCAACATTCTGTTCACTTTTTTTGACTGCCGCTGCACATTGAGTGGATGTTTTCAGAGAACTATCAACAATGACTCCAAGATCTTTCTTTTGAGTGGTAACAGCTTATTTAGACCCCATCATTGTATATGTATAGATGGGGTTATGTTTACCAATGTGCATTACTTTGCATTTATCAACATTGAATTTCATCTGCCATTTGGTTGCCCAGTCACCCAGTTTTGTGAGATCCTTTTGTAGCTCTTCACTGTCTGCTTTGGACTTAACTATCTTGAGTAGTTTTGTATCATCTGCTAATTTTGCCACCTAACTCTTTACCCCCCTTTTCTAGTTCATTTATGAATATGTTGAATAGTAATGGTCCCAGTACAGACCCCTGGGGGACACCACTATTTACCTTTCACCGTTCCAAAAACTGACCATTTATTCCTACCCTTTGTTTCCTATCTTTTAACCAGTTATCAATCCATGAGAGAACCTTCCCTCTTATCTCATGACAGCTTATTTTGCTTAAGAGCCTTTCATGAGGGACCTTGTTGAAGACTTTCTGAAAATCTAACCAATTTGCCCAGTACTGAAGTCAGGCTTATTGGCTTGTATTTGCCGGGATCACCTCTGGAGCCCTTTTTAAAAATTGGCATCACATTCTGAACTGGCCCTCATACACATTGCACACAGTGTATTACAATTGTGGTCTGAATACATGCAACAGTATGTAATTCACTGATTTTAAAGAAGTGTTATTATTAGAACATCAGCAGTTTGTCATATGACATTTATCTCATTTTTCAGCAGTTTGAAATAGAAGATGCTTGCTGAAAGGGATATGTATGTCAGGTTTTTTCTCTAGGATTGTTTTAGACTGTTTAATGTAATGTGCTTTCTACAAACAGTAGTAGTAAAGCTACTGCAGTGTCTCAGTATGCTGTTAAAGTTAGCAGGGACCTGAAATGACATCATAATGTATGTACTGAGTACAAGTGGCTCTGTGCCTGCTGTTGAGATTATGGTTTGCATTCTGGATGCCGGAAGAACCACAGCTCATCTGCTACATATCTTTTGGTAAACAAAGACCGTCTTTAGAGTAACTGTTTCTTCCAGTCATGTAATGTATAATTCTGTTCATACAGAGCTAGGGAAGAGGTTGTTTTCAGAAGGGTCAGATCTGATAAACAATCTTATCTAAATCATTTGAGTCCCCAAGCACAACACTTGCTCTTGCAAAACAAAACGTCCTTTAAAACTGTCTGGGTATTACCATGACCCAGGCTGTCTTCTTGGGGAATACCTAGCAATCTGCAACTCTCCTTTGGATAGCTGTCCACCTCCAGAAGATCCAGTATAAAAAAGACCCAGTACCAGATTTTAGCTAAATGGTCTTTTCAGGCCAGAGAGACTTCTAGAAGAGATGAGTCATGCAGTAAGATGGAGTTGCAGAGGGGTTATAATTATCAGATGAGTAGGGAGTTACAGAATGTGCCTGGCATGACTCAAATGGCAAGATGCGCTAATGGTAGGAGTAGGGTTGCCAACAGTCCCTTATTGCAAGGGACATCCCTTATTTTTTCATCTCTGTACAACAAGATAAGGAGTTGCTGAATGCTGCAAAAAGCAGCAAGAAATACCTCTTGCGAATGTAGGTGAGGAGTTCTTATTATTATCATGTATTATTATTTATTAATAATGATGATAATATTGGCAGGAGGAGTAGGGTGGGGGTGCTGAGAAAACAGTCTCTTATTTTTAAATACAGTGTTGGCAATCCTAGGTAGGAATGGGTGAGGAAGACCGGTGAAGGAATTAATGCCTTACATATGATGTTCCATGTTCTAGTTCTGCATGCAGAATATGACACAATTGTTAAATTCAGGGATAAAGAAGATTAAAAGGGTTAATTCAAAAGATGGATGAAAGTTCAGACTGTAATATCCAAGCCACTTCACCTAGTTCTGCTTTACACTGGATGATCCCATGAAATGATTCAGTGTTCATTCTCTAGTCTGTGAAGCATTAAAAAAAAACACATCTTAAAATAGGAATTCAGATATAATGGTCCAGGAACAGTATAATAACAATATTGACTGGATCAAACTATAGACATACACATATAGACATAAACTATAGACATAAAGCACCTGAGACTGTTAGTTTCTTTTTTGGTAATAAACTCTAATTCAGTCTGAGCTGTGATCTGGAATATTGTTTTATTCTGAGGTCTAAGTTTGAACTTGATATGCATTCAAACTAAGATATGCTAACTGATCGTTGCATATAAGAGATCTCTTAATAGAAAACAGGTAAATAACCTTAGACTTTTGGATTTCTTAAGGATGCTAGTGGTATCTCTCAAAGAAATAAATCTTTCTCAGACACCCAATTGGACTGTACATGTCAGTCATATGGAGGAAAGTCAGTGATCTGCTGCCAACATTGATAAATGCAAAGTAATGCATATTGGAAAACATAATCCCAATTATACATATAAAATGATGGGGTCTAAATTAGCTGTTACCACTCAAGAAAGAGATCTTGGAGTCATTGTGGATAGTTCTCTGAAAACATCCATTCAGTGTGCAGGAGCAGTCAAAAAAGGAAACAGAATATTGAGCATCATTAAGAAAGGGATAGATAATAAGGCAGAAAATATCATATTGCCTCTATATAAATCCATGGTACACTCACATCTTAAATACTGCGTGCAGATGTGGTCACCCCATCTCAAAAAAGATATATTGGAATTGGAAAAGGTTCACAAAAGAGCAACACAAATGATCAGGGGTATGGAACAGCTTCCGTATAGGAGAGATTAATAAGATTGGGACTTTTCAGCTTGGAAAAGAGATGACTAAAGGGGGATATGATAAAATCTATAAAATCATGACTGGTGTGGAGAAAGTAAATAAGGAAGTGTTATTTACTCCGTCTCATAACACAAGAACTAAGGATCACCAAATGAAATTAATAGGCAGCAGGTTTAAAACAAACAAAAGGAAATATTTCTTCACACAACACACAGGCAACCTGTGTAACTCTTTTCTAGAGAATGGTGTGAAAGCCAAGACTATAACAGGGTGCAAAAAAGAACTAGATAAATTCCTGGAGGATAGGTCCATCAATGGCTATTAGGCAGGATGGGCAGGGATGGTGTCCCTAGCCTCTGTTGCTAGAAGCTGGGAATGAGGGACAGGGAATGGATCACTTGATGATTACCTGTTCGTTCCCTCTTGGGCACCTGGCATTGGCCACTGTTGGAAGACAGGATACTGGGCTAGATGGACCTTTGGTCTAAGCCAGTATGGCTATTCTTATGTTCTTATGAGTCAACAGTGTAACACTGTTGCAAAAAAAAAACCCCAAACATCATTCTGAGATGTATTATTAGAAGTGTTGTAATCAAGACACGAGAAGTAATTCTTCTGCTCTACTCTACACAGGCCTCAGCTGGAAGATTGTTTCCAGTTCTGGGTGCCACATTACATGAAACAATGGGCTCAAATTGCAGCACGGGTGGTTTAGGTTGGACATTAGAAAAACTTCATAACTGTCTGGATGTAAGCACTGGAATAAATCGGTTAGGGAGGTTGTGGAATCTCCATCATATGAGCTTTTTAAGAGCAGTTTAGGCACATGTCAGAGATGGTCTAGAGGATAAACTTAATCTTGCCTTGAGTGCAGGGGACTGGACTAGAAGACTTCTTGAAGTCACTTCTAGTCCTACAACTCTGTGATTCTATGATATATCTATATCAGTAATACCAGGGCATAGTAAGGACAGGCTATCTGTTCTGGACATTTACCCATTTAGACCAGTTCAAGTCAAACTAAAAATTGTTACATAAGTTTATAGACAAAAGAAAATGTTCAGTTTTGTGGAGGGGTTTTAATTTACAAAATGTGATGAATGAGTTTTTCTTAAAGGTATCCAAAAAAAACCCAGACCCACAAAATATTCCACATTTTGATTTCTGCCTTTATTTGGACAGCTCTAGAATATAAGCAATGGAAGAGTTTAACTCACGTCCGTAGAGGTTACTTTTTAAGCTTATCAAACCTGGCTTTGAAAGTCAGATATTAAACAAAAATAAGACAACTATGACACCCAAACAGCAGAAACTAAACCACAGAAGTCTCAGTAATTCCAGGCATGTTATTGTGATGGATGTCTTGCCTCTGAAATTTCTGCAGAAAACATGAAATGGATGAAAAGTTAAAATATACAGAACATTAAAATATGTACCATGGTGAGCCATCCACCATATTGGCCTATCGGGATGGGAGAGTAGTAGAGGAAGAAGTCTCTCAGGAATCTTTCTTGCCATCACCACTAACAATAACTTGCAACCTTTACATAAAAGGAACACTGTTTAATTTCATGAGAGGAAATGTCATTCATAGTCAGGAGGAATCCAGTTATATTTTGAGCACAGATTGTCAGTTCATCTTAGTTTGTGGTTAATTTGCGACTGACTGGTTGTTGGTTTTTAAAAAAGAAACTGTCATCCACTGCCCAAAAACGTCAAAGCAGTATCAGCCTAAGACCATATGATGCCATTTTGCAATTACTTGAATAATAAATTTAATATTATAGCTAGGAAAATAAACAAAGTTTCCAGAGACAAAAGATATCAAATAATCCACTGAACCATTACCTAATAAAAACAGTGTATTTAGGATTATTTTTGGTGAACTTGACATTTGTTTATATGACTGTACATCAGTAGAAGAATATAAGTGTCAAAAAGAACACAAAAGTTTAACAGAACCGAGATATCTGCATTGTGTTGTTTAGATAAGGGCATCTCAATGTGAATTAGAAGACATTAAAGTTTCTGTATGCTAATTCAAAGAGTACGGGACACAAACAAGATTAAATTCTAGTGGCCAAAACTAAAACTTTGTGGGACAATGCTGGAATATCAGTAAAGAATGGTGGAATGTATAGAGAGAAGTAGTGAATGTTACTGTTCAAAGCAAAAGTTATTTACAGTGCTGCTAAAGAGAGAGTAAAGGATACAAAAATGAAAAACAAAGGAGAAACAACTAGAAGCACCTGCTACTGATCATCAGATAGACAATTCCAACGAAATGTTAATGTCTGAGATAACTTTGGGGTAATCCATACGGGTCAAACATGTAGCAAAGAGATTCCTAAATTATACAATAGACAGATTTGTGATCAAGAAATTAGAGATTCCAGCCAGAGGAGAAGACATTGCAGAGCAAATCATGACAGGAAATTACTGACTGAGAATGTAAGAATATTAGGGAAGTTTGGGACAGGTAATCATGAAGTACTTTAATTCAATTTAGTAAGGGACGGTGTTGTGTTGTGATTCAGTATCAAAATAGTCAATGGGTGTACAATGGATTTGTTATTTAATGTAACTCACAAAATTAGCTTGTGAAATAATCTTCCAAGCGAACTAATGGCAGCCCAATTGCTTAGGCATTAAAACCCAGACTGGAGAAGACAATAGGGGCCTGTTCCAACACCCTTTGAAGTCATCAGAAGAAGTCTTTCCATTGATTTCAGTGGGCTTTGTATCAAACATGCAATGTTGTGGTTCAGGAAACAGTCCTCCATTGGGAGGTGAATGGACGAGATTACCTAAAATGTATTTTCCATCGTTTCACTGCTATCTTTCCAAGTTCAGAACAACATTTGGAGAATTTACATGATTGGCTCATATAGCAAAATTAGATCTGTAATATTAATAGAAGTGAAAATAGACTTCTGCACTCCTGTGACATGGAATATACATTTCCTAATGTTAACACAAAATATGAGCAGTCCTCATTGCTTAAAATTCATAATCTTTCACTAACTGAGGTGCATAGAACGCAGTAAATTTTCCAAGCAGAAAATTAGTGCTAGATTAAAATTTGCTAACTGAATTGAGAGTCGATAAGAAATGCAATTCTCATTATCATTACTAATTAATTAGGTTGTGTAGAAGGTCTCAGTCTCTAATATGAAGCCTAACAGGAAGGAACAATCCATTCTTCCTAAATTATTCATTAGGGATTTCAATATTTTAAAATACAATTTTTTAAAAAGCCTTTGATATGAATGATTCCATTTTCACAAGACTGCCATCCATAATGGAATTTTGCATTCAAAAAAGAGCAGAAAAAAGGCAGTGGTAAGTATAACCTGGTTTGCCAAAGTGTCCCTTTTCTTATAACTTTTGCAAAGTTTGTTGTGAGTATATGATCTACGGATGTCACTATATTTCAAAAGAGCATCAACTATGTCATCCTTTGTGTGCAGGCATGTACATGTGCTCAGACTTGGCAGGTGCAAACACCTGAAAATGTACCTTAAAAATCCTAATACGTGCATATGCACTTTAATTACCCTGATTGCTCTATAAAGCAGAAGGGTTTTTGAGAAGACCACTGGAGTCAACAGAATTTGTAGATGTAAATTCTGACACTTGTGCACAGAGGTATTAAACTACTAAAGGTGTGCACAGAAGTGTGAGTGAATGCAGTATTATTTCTGCAAAGTGTAGGTGCCGTTATCTCATGGATCCTGGCCTTTGAAAATTTTCTCCATAGTGACAGTCTTAGGAAAACAGAGTCAAAACAGTGCATTAAATTGAACTCTTCTATTACAAGTTTCAGAGTAACAGCCGTGTTAGTCTGTATCCGCAAAAAGAAGAACAGGAGTACTTGTGGCACCTTAGAGACTAACAAATTTATTAGAGCATAAGCTTTCGTGGACTACAGCCCACTTCTTCGGATGCATATGCATCCGAAGAAGTGGACTGTAGTCCACGAAAGCTTATGCTCTAATAAATTTGTTAGTCTCTAAGGTGCCACAAGTACTCCTGTTCTTCTTCTATTACAGACTCCCTTACTGTTTTCTTCTTTCTAAAGTTTCCCTAGTTTAGCTTTTTCTACATCTCAGTAACTCAATCACAAGTTTCCGTGTGATCTAACAAATAATATTAGCGTATCTGTTATGAATGTATAGTTCAGCTCACAAATGGCATTGTGGGGTGCTATATTTATTGTGTCTCAGTAACATGTAGATCAGATATTCTCAGTTTACAGTAAAAATATGCATTTTCTAGTTGCCGGCACTGCAAACTCATTGTCAACTTAATCAAGATGAGTTCTCACTTGGTTAATAATTCTGTTGATGATGTACCATCTAGCTTGATCTCCCATAATTGTATTGGTTCTCCAATGCTAATATGAGTAAACAGGAAGCAAAATTTATTTTTCTCAGGATAGTAAACAGATATTATTCTTAATACACAGATGGAGTAAATCTGCCAAGTACAAAAGAACAATTTTCTTAGATAGCCACTTCTCAGATTAGAATGACACTTTACCAATGCCCGTGAAAAGCAAGAAATGAAGCTAAAAAACCTTCCAAGATCTGTATAATAAAACCAAGATTTTCTTCTAATGTTGCAAACAAAAGAACTTTGTAGTTACACAGAGTCAAGTCCATCCGGTAACAAAATATCTGAAAATAACACACTTTGGAAAAATAAAAACATTGCTCCGTTGACATATAGGTCATATATTTGGTCCTGACACTGTAAGATTGAGTCTGAGATTCTTCACTGATGTACTGTGTGTGTCTCTCTCTCTCACTGGAGCAAAAACCAACAAAGTAGAAATGAAATCTGAGACAATGAAGTTTTAAAAATATCTGTATGCATCATTACATACTAACTGCAGAATTTTTACTGTGTACATTTTATTATGTCCGTATTTCTCAGTGGGCAATAAACTATATCTATTCTTCAGAGATTAATGATATTTCCCTAGAGTATCTGTTCTGTTTAATTAATGTGTACCACAAATGAAGCATACAGACGCTCACAACAGTGTTTCTCATCTTCTGTGTCATTATTTTATAATGCATTCATTGAAGATAATTGGTTAACATACAATAATAAGTAATTCTATAAGATAAAATGTTACATTAGTACAACATGGTCCAACTGCAACCATGGTTCTCTCAGAAATGGTACTTAACCTGATGTCATTACAAAATACAGAGTTAAAAAAATTCCCTAGCGTATCAATGGAGGATATAAGAAAATATATTGAGATAATGGTTATTCTGTATCTAAAATACCCTTTCACTCTGTGCAATTCAGGACGAAAAGAATATGTCAGTTGTATTGCTTTGTTTTTGAAAGAGAAATTTCAGTGATACAGCTTTTGCAATAAAAATATTTGTGAAAAATATTGTACTGAAGCTAGGACAAGATTGGTCAAAATCGTCATGATTGTTTGGCTATAAACAGTCTCCGTGAACTGAGTTTAACATAAAATTTTGTCAGTGGTTTGGTTCATGTAAAAATAACCATTGTAGACTAGACAGAATTGTCATTCTTTGCTCAAGAAGGCTTAGAGCTGGATTCATTAGAAAAAAGTATTATAGGCATTGCATGACTTTCCTGCAGATCTGTTACATGGAGGAAAGGTTTCTTATTATAAACATGATTCTAGCAGAAAACCTCAAGATTAACAGTACATGGACTGGCAGCATCCAGGCAGAGTTCAGAGAAGCACATAATTGAGGATTGACATCAAAGAAAGCATGAGAAATATCCTCTCTTTGACCATTATAAGACAGATCACGTGGTCAACAGCTGGGGTTGATAAAGGGGTTTTATACCACAAAATATTAGTAGCTGGCAATTTGTGGCTACAGTGCAGAACAAGATCAAAATGACTGCAAAGAGTAGGAAAATATATTTCCCATACAGAATGGTACATTCCCTGACCAACACCTGCCTCCCCCAAATTTTGATTAAACTGTTTTTCTCTTAGAATCCTTCTACAGTGGTTTCTCCTTATAGTGTACACCCAATATACTGATAATTATTTTGGAGGTCCTATTTTCTTCCAGTGTATTTCATTTAACGAAAACTAATGTTCTAGCGTGAATAGATACAGTGTTATGGCAAATAATCACCTTGAAGCAAATCTTGGTATTCTAATACACATTCATTTTAGCAAAGCCGTTGCCATTGGAACATAGGATATAGGACTGAAAGGGGCCGCCTGGATCATCTATGCCAGTCACCTGCTATTGCAGGCAACCCTGCCAGATAACCCTGTTCATATATTTAGCAAGCGCCATCTTAAAAATTAGTTAGGGTTTTTTGCCCTCCCCTCTTCCCCAGTATTCTTACTGGAAGGCTGCTCCGGAACCTCCCTCCTCTGATAGTTAGAATCCATCTCTTCTGCCCTCTAGTTACTGTGTTATTAATAGTAATAATTCTTAATATTTAATAACATTTTCATCTGTAGATTTCAACCCAGGTTGCAAAGGAAATTAAGAATCAGGATCCTATTTTAACGCTGCAAAACTGAAGCAAAAAGAGGTCAAAGTAATTTTCCTAAAGTAAAATGAGTTAGTGGTGGAGCTGGGACTAGAACCCAGGTCTCTCTACTCTTCATTTTATCCCCTCTCTCTTATAATCAGGTTGTGTCCCTCCAGAGCTGAACTGCAAAATCACCTAATTCATCCTCAAATTGAAAAATGTAAATAATATTAATAAATTGGATTTAGCATTTGTCATGTTTTTGAGACACATGGGAAGTATATGGGGAAATGTTCATCGGAAACCAATTTTAATCAAAAAGCCCTATTGACTTCTATGGCAGCTGAATGTTGTTAGGAGCTTGCAGAAGTGTGCTTAGAACCTCACAAGATCATACCCCATAGAAACAGGGAAAAAAATCATCTGTGTATATGCCTCTGAAAATGACTGAAAATAACCCTGAATTTTAGACAAGGTTTTGTATTATTGGAACAGTGGCCACTGTAACAGTTTAACAGAGTAGTAAATAAAACCCATCTCACTTGATAGCACATTCAATAAATGTAAGTCTGTTTTAGCAGTAGTAATAGTACCAAACATTTGTATTATGGTAGCTCCAAGAGACCCTGTCAGGATTGGGTCCTGCTGTGCTGGGCCCTGTGCAAACATAGGTAAGAGACTAGGAAGGTTTACCATCTAAAAGACAAATTAGAAGACTCAACAGATGAATATACTGAAGAGTTAGCTCAACTTTGTTAGTTAAATGGTACTGTAGCTCCCTTACCATTTTTATTTCAATGTTAATTTCCATAGATGAGTATGTGTGTTTTATGTGCAGGATATGTACACACCCCTTTTTCAATTGGGTCTGCCCCTTAATTTTTCAGCCAGTAGAGGAAAGTCAATAGAGCTATGATGATTTACACCAGTTGAGGATCTGCGCCTAGTATGTCTTAAGCCTTGAGGTATTTATGTCCAATGTTTTCACAGGCCTTCAACTGGCATGTTCATCAAATTTTCTTAAGGACTCTTATCTACACACACAAAATATCACTTGTGCAAACTGAGTAGTTAGGTTATGTATTCCCTGAGTTGTTTCCAAATGCCAATTTTTGTGAGCAAGTTGTGTACTTGTAAAGAAGTGGGTAAGCAAATGTGCATTATTTTTCATTGTTTAATTCCTGATCCCTTCTACACACTGAGCAATTTCACATATAAAAAATTTACACATCTGTGCTACATATTTTTTAATTCAGTGTTGTCAAAGATAAGATAAGCTTAGATGATAAGGTGACAGGCTCCGGACAAGTACCCATGATAGATAGGTACATAGAAAATGTGGCCATAAATATCAGTGTTCCTTTTTGGTCAAATAATATTCACGATGATGACTTTGACTGCCAATAGTTTTATGATTTGTTTTCTTGTGAGATTTATGCATAGAATGAAAATAATTTTAGATTGTATTAAGCGTTTATTTTTCTAATCTTCAGCTTGCAATAGTTCTCTGCCATCGGCAGTGGAATATGTAATTGTGTCAATGAGGGAATTTCTGTATTAGCCGAGAGATAACTGAATATTTTGTGGAGTTGCAAAAATCATCATTAGTTCCAGTTGACATTTAATAAACAGTCTTAATAAATAAGGTGAGTGAAATGTAGATAATTAACACCACCGAGAAAGAATATTTTGGAGCACAGGTAATTGGTCAGATGCTTCTAATGTTTCCCCCTCAGCAATGTAATGTTATCTGCAAAAAGCTATTCCTCTAGCATTAAACATTATCTCTGTGAAAATTAGTAGCTGATAAATTGGGTGCTGATGGGGAGCCAACTGAGTGCAGTCAACTGTGAGTGTGAAGATAGCACTATTTGCATCCTATATTATTCATAAAGAGTTGCAGGACGCCCACACATCTGACATGATTAGAACGCATGAACAGCAGATTAAAAATCACAGTGTCTGAAACCTAAGAAATGAAGTGAAAATTGAGATAAATTTTGGCCACTTTAAGAAAGTAATATTTGTTCAGCATTTCACAGCTCCTCTCCCAATTTTTGCCAGTTGTCTCTTTGAGAAAGTATCTGTTCTTTTCTCCTATAATTTCTCTGCCTTTGTATGTGGAATGACATTACTGCCAAGTGCTCATGTTTTGCAAACAATAAATTAGACTTCAGTTGATAAGAGATGAGATGGTATTTTGCATTTAGAGTACCTGTTTGTGATCTTTTGGGGTTTGCAACTTTAAATAATCCTTATCAATGCAAACTATTTAAATAATATAAAAGTTAACTTATTAATTTTATTGGCTGGTCAAGTGACTTTTATAGCCTGTGTCGTGCTGATCTGAATATTAAAATTGGGTACCTCCGGCTGCCTCAAAGGAACATACAGATCCGAGTGCATGTACAAACAATCATATAAATATCCCCCTTTTCCTCTCATGCACACCAAGGGCAGGTCTATGCTACTGCTTAAGTCAATCTAACTTGCATCACTGGAGTGTGAAAAAGACACCTGAGTGGGACAAGTTACAGCAACCTAAGCACTGTCCACACCAGTGCTATGTCTGCGAGAGACGCTCTCCTGCCGAGATAGCTTCTGCCTCTCGAGGTGTTGAAGTAATTATGCCAACGGGAGAGCGCTCTCCCATTGGTATAGAGCGTCTTTACCAGAGGCACTGCAGCTGCACCAATGTGGCACTTTGAGTGTAGACCTGCCTGATCCATTAAAAGTCCATTAAAATCAATGGGAAGCTTTACATTGCTGTCAATGGATTTTGCGTCAGACCCCTGTTGTTGAAACCATGATATATATTTACATGCGTGCTACTTATGTGTAAAATACTGTTGTTTAACTTTCAAACCACAACCTGGACTTTGGGCTGCAAGAATCATATTTCCTTTGCTGTTGGGACTTGGAATTGAAAGAAACTCTGGCATTTTTTCTTTTAAGTCTGGCTGACACAAACCCTATTTTTCTTTTTGCACCTATAACTAAAGAAAGCTTTAGGGACAGATTCTCCTCTCACTTACACTGGTGTAAATCAGGAGAATTCCACTGACATCACACTGGTTCCATATTGGCAATGCAATTGTTTACAATTGGAGAACAGGAAAACCATGAAGTGGGGAAGTTTGCATATTGCACAAAATTATTTAAGTTAGTCCAGCTTGGAGAAGACCACGCAGAACTTCAGAGGGACCTAACCAAGTTATGGCACATAAAATTCAGTGTTGACATATGCAAGGTAATGCATATTGCAGAGAATAATTTGAATTACCCATACATATTAATGGGCTCTAAATTAATTGTAACTACTCTTAATAATGATCTGGGTTTCACAGTAGACAGCTCTTTAGAAAAACTCTGCCCAGTGCATAGCAGTCATCAAATCCAACAATATGGTAAGATGTATTAAAAAACTGAATAGAAAATAATACTGAAAATGTAATACTAATCAATGTGCTACCACCTGAAATATTGAGTTTAGTTCTAGTCGCCTTATCTCAAAGAAGATACAGTAGAAATAGAGGGGTCCAGAATCAGACAGGAAAAATAATTCTGAGCAGGAAAAGACTTCTGTATGAAGACAGATTGAAAAGATTGGGAATGGAGACTATAATAGAGGTATACAAAGTAATTCATGGTTTAGAGCAGCAAATCAGATGCCCTTATGTACTCTTTCTCGTAATATCAGATCAAAGGAACAGTCAATTATATTAAAAGGCAACAAATTTAAAATTGATCAAAGGAAATGCTTTTTTTATACAATGCATAATTGACCTGTGGAACTCAATGCCCCAAGATAATACTGGGAAAATTCAAAAAGGGTTTTATTACCCACATGAATATCTAAGCATCTACAGTCACATTAGGCAGGGTACATGTTTCCTAGAAGGGATGTAAGCCCACATCTTTCAGGGCATAAACAAACCACTGAGGGGATGATTATTCCATAAGTGTGAACTACAAAATTTCTTGTGCTGTCTTATGAATTGTGTGGTACTGGCCTCTGCCAGAGACATGTTATTGGTGTAGATGGACAACTGGTCTAATTCATTGTGGCAATTCATGTGTTCCAGTGTAAACATGGTGTGAGAGGAAAAAACGTGCCCTTAAGTTCTTGTTGGGGACTAAACCAATTGTGCAGCTTCCTGATTCCAGGTGGTGAATTGCTGCTGCACCTAAGCATCTCCTCACATTGTGATTCTTTGTGGGGAAGGTATTCACCGCTTGTTAGTTTGAACACTCAGATCGGTTTTGAATGAGACAAGGTGGGTGAGGTAATATCTTTTATTGGGCCAACATCTGTGTGTGAAAGAGAAAGGACGGAGAGGTCAGAAATGGAATGGTAATTTTATTATAACTGTTTGCCCATGAGAGACAGGATGTTTTTTTCTTTTATCATTTTTCTGTGTGAGTTCATTCATGAGTGTAGGGATGGTCTTGTTTCACCCATATAGTTGTAGTTGTTGGGGCATTTGATGCACTGGATGAGGTACATCACAGGTTGTGCTAGACATGTTTAAGACCCATAGATCTTGAAAGGTGTATTGTGGGTGTTGTTGACCGTTGTAGCACTGGAGATAGGCCTGCAGGTTTTGCATCTGTTGTTCTGGCAGGATTGTGAGCTGCTTTGAGTTGGTGTGTCCTGGTCTGTGGCAAGAATGCTGCTGAGCTTGGCAAAATTGGGGTGTTGTTTCATAATATGATCACTCACTATCTGACCTCTCAGTCCTTGTCCTCAAAGGAAACCTGTGCAACACCTTGAAAGGATGAACCTGGGAGCTTAAATTCACAACTTGGCTAGACACTAAAAATGATGGACTCAAATAGAGACATTGGTTTTATGGCTCATTACTACAATCTTTTAACTCACTAATCCTCCTTTTTCCTGTGACAGCAGAGGTGTTAATTGCCCACTTCATCTTGAATATCTCTTGCAATGTGTTAATTCTTTATGTTTAACAATCTGTTCCGCCTTGTGTTTGGCTGTGACACTCTCTCAGACCTCAGGAGGAACTCTGTGTAGCTCCAAAGCTTGTATCTTTCGCCAGTTGAAATTGGCCCAATAAAACAGAGGTTCTCAACCTTTTTCTTTCTGATCCCCACCCCCAACATGCCGTAAAAACTCCATGGCCCACTTGTGCCACAACAACTGTTTTTTCTGGATATCCAGTAGATTAAAGCCAGAGCTGGCATTAGGGGGTAGCAAGCAAGGCAATTGCCCGGGGCACCATGCCACAGGGGCCACCGCAAAGCTAAAATGCTCAGGCTTCAGCTCCGCTCAGCAGGGCTTGGATTTCGGCTTTCTGCCCCGGGCCCCAGAGAGTTTAACGCCAGCCCTGCTCTCTGGTTTATTTTGACAGATCCCCTGAAACCTGCATGGCTCCCTAGGGGCCCCTGGACCCCGGTTGAGAACCTGCTGCAATAAAAGATATTACCGCACCCACCTTGTGTCTGTCATATCCTGGAACCAACATAGCTACAACTACACTGCGAACATTCATTATGAATAGTTTTGGCTTGTTTGTCCACTCGATTGATTATTTAATTATCTTCCAGTATCTACATGATGATGAAGTCATCATTTCATTCCAGAAACATCAGCAGTAGAGCTTTTGATTGTCTGTCCAAGGATGCATGGAAGAAAGAGGAGTCCTTTCCCTCCATTGTTTGGTTTTGTCTTTCTAAGAGAATACCCACAAACAAACCCTGGATTATATTTATCTCATTCCACAATAAACCTTTCCTCTGTGCAGTCTCTGCTGCTTAGTAAGTACATCAACAAGGTGATTGCAACTGTGTTTTTCTTCCTCTTTCTGTTGCTTTTTCTGTCCATTGTTGCACTGTTTTGGACAGCAGTAATCACTGGAAGGACAAAAGGTTGATCAGAAGACAAAGAGAAGATTACCGAGACAGAGAGAAAAGAGACTAAGTGTTCAGATAGGAAAAGGAGAAAAAAAATAGATAAGCAAAAGAGATGTGCTGAAACTTGCCAACAGCAGCAGAATACATCTTGCACACTCTGTCTTTATAAAATGACTGCTTTATGGTGGACCTACTTACATTAAGTTAGGTAGCCTAATTCCATTAACTTTCAACAGGAGTTAATGGGCACCTAACTCCATTACGCCCCAGCATAAATCAATTAGAAACAGCCTGCTATTACAATGCTTTCTTGGGAGCAATGCTAGTCTTGCAGTTAAAGCAAAGGACTGGGAGTCTAGAAATACCAGGCCAGACTCTGTTCTCAATTACTCTGGATGTACAGAAGTTTAAATTAGAGCAACATTTGGGTCCTGCATTCTAATGCTGGACATCTGATGTGACTCTGGGCAACTCTCAAACTTCCTGGTTCCATTTCATTAGCTGAAAAATGGTGTTTACATCTCTTTCTCCCCAGAGGTGCTAGCAACAAAGGACATTTTAAACCTCCAGCCAAGTCTCTGTAAGAGCCACCTAGGCATATTCTGCCAGGGAACAGTGTACTGAATCAGTGCTTCACCTGTGTGCCTTGGCCATGTGGCCAATAATGATGATTTATTATGTAAAAACAAAATTCTAATATTGAGCCAAGAGGAGCACATTAGGAATCTGGGGTGAATAACAGTAGCTGGGGTACTAATCTATGATGTCCATGATTGGTAGATAAATGTCTGTTTTGAGCTTTCAGTGATTTTTGGTACAGTAACATTAGCTATTCATATTTATTCTAGTTTTTCAATTAGTTATTTCCTATTGCTCCATCTGAACAAACAGACTGATATAAATACTATACCACCATACCATAAAAGGTGTCACTTCTTCATAAATAAAGAAAACTGTAGGCAAGAGATGGAAACAAGCTTTGTCCAGCTGAAGATATAGCTTCCCACAGCACTCATAACAGATTATAAAAGTAATTGGGTGCCAACAGTCTCTAAACTGATTGCACCATCCTGCAACTGGCTGAACAGTTCCTTGAATATACATATTTTTGGCTAGAATGTATGTGCTTTTGTTTTTTTCTTTTTTAATTAGTGCATCTAAAATAGTTAAACATTTTACAGAAAGTAGATATGACAGATAGGACGGTTCATCGCGTCTTTACAGTTACTGATCTTGGGCCAAATAGGTAAGTAGTTATCACTAGTAGTTCATATTTATACAACACCTTTTATGTAGAAAGATCCAAGGTTGTATTTAGTCATCACCATAATACAGCCACCACTGTTGAGGAATACAGTATCCCTTCTGCACCAGTAATACTTCAAAGCAATATTTAAGATAGATATGAAATCAGAGGGAAAATCTAATTTAGCCAAAAACTTGGATTATCTTTTACACAATGTCCAAGGGATATTTTAATAAGACAAATGTCTAATGCTAATTCAGAGAATGTAGTATCTCTTCATTTGCCAGAGATACTTCATGCAACACCTGAATTTTCCTGGCACGTTTAATAGACTCATGCTTACCGTGCTTAGTTCATGAGGTCACAGAGCAAGTGGCTAGAAAAATAAAACTAAACTAATAAACATAAACACTGCACATTACAATTCCTGCATAAGGCTTTTATGAATATGCTGGAAATTCATGCAAGTTGAATCCTTTACAAAACTTGCATAAACCTAGTATTTATAAATACAGATTACTTGCCATATAATAGGGTACTCTTCCAGAACATACTGAGAGGAGCAGAACCCTGGAAATGCCAGGATTTAGATTTATCCTAAATAAATGGATTTGATTCAAGAATGCAAATGTTAATATGAATTGGAAAAAGTCAAATGTTTGTGTCAAAATTGGTCCTGCACTACATACTCACTAACTGAGATAGTTTTGCAGGTTAAATGTTATATGAAGATTAATAGCCCTTTTTCCACCTCTACTGTTTTATATCTACTGATTTATCCGGTGAAGTTCCCACTATATTGAATGCAAAAAACTGCACAGGAAATGCATCATTAAAACTGCAGTGGTACCATCACCAAAGGTCATGAAATACCAACTTAAAATTTCAACAGCAATGTTAACTCATTCACATTGCAAATTCAGGATGATTTACAGAATGGACTAGTGGCATAAACGTTAAGGAAAATAATTAACAATGAAAACAGCAATGGGAAATACGGCATATGTGGAAGGGTCACCAGGTTGTCTTGCTGCTAAGAAATACAAACTTTTACACTGCACAATTTTATGCTTGAAATTTCATAGGTATTCTAAAAGAAAACAAAATCTATAAGTGCTTCCCTCAGCTTAAGTTCTTGGAGAGGGGATAAGGGACTGTAGAATGTGTGCATGTTCAGTGCATCTCTCTCTAAATGCCGACACTCAGACTTAACTACCAGTACATTTTTCTTCTGCATGTGCACAACAGGCAATCTTCATTCTTTAATCATGGAGAATGTTGAACTAAAAGGTGATTTGGGGGGTAAAATTATGAACATATGAAAATAGGAGAAGCAATTCTTCTTGACCAGGCAAGATGATGGAAATGAATGAAAAAACAATAAATTTATAGGGACGAAATCTATGTGGTCATGGGATTTTCTCCAGTGGTATTCAGCAGTACGGAAATAGGAAAGGAAAAGACTGATGTGGAGGGTGAACCAGAACTGTGGTTAATGGAATGGATTTTGCTGTGGGAATGAGGGGCAAAGAAAACTCTGTCAGTGGGGAGGAATATGGCTGAGAGTAGCAGAGAAGCAGGGCTTAAACTCAGCTGGAGCTGTCTGGAGCAAAGCTCCGGTAAATACTTTCAAACTTGCGGAAGCCCCAAGCACCGGGAAATACTCAGTGAGAATTTAAGGCGTGCAGAGAAGTAATAGGTGGTGATGAATTGCAGGTTTTGGAAGAGCATGGGGGCAGATGGGAAAATCTGAAAGAGATGAAGTCATCGTTAGAGTGAACACATCTACTGTGAGATTAAAAAAAAAGCAATGTTGACCGGTCAGAGCAAGTGGCTGTATTGGGAAGCAGAAGAGTTGATCCATGACTGAAGATCAGTCTAGGAGGAGGAAGCAAAGGGACAGATGGGATGTCATTGTGGAAGCTGAAGTCACCAAGAATGAGAGTGACAGACTGAGGAGTGGGAGAGCCCAGTCAGAATTTTCTATTGGTCTTTTCCCTTGTTCAATATAAACCTTAATGTATCATCACTACCATAATGTCCGTTGTATCTATATTGTTATGTATTCAGCATGTGCATTGTTTATAATGTAATTGAAGTGTTACATTTTTGGAATTCTCTGGCTTTTGAGTGCTGAATTTCTCAACCTTGTTTCTGCCTTGATGCTGGGTTTTGCACTTAATATGTATTTGTTAGAGCTAAATGGAGAAAATTGCAGTGCATATTTAGTAACTTACCTGAAAGTGAAATATATTAGGATAAATTGGTAAACAGTGCACCACAGTTTTGCTCCATTTATATTTATAAGAAACCTCTCACACCCATATTAAATGAAAAACCAGTCCTAAATTCCAAGGTTGGGGTTGTCAATGAGAATTGGGCAACTAACTCCCTTAGGCTGCTTTGAAAATCCCAGCCAAGAGGCATTATCTATCTAAAGCAATCTTTATGCAGTTTTCCTTAATTAGACCCTTCAAAACAGATGCAGCCTAAGCTGATAGAGTCTTTAATAGAGGAATCCTTAAAATATGTCTGGGGTGAGGGGGAGAAGGAGCCAAAAATACTAATATGTGTATGTGAAATTGATGTCTGTACATGTTCATAGTTAGTAAACTACTGAATTTATTTTCTTGGACTGAACTTTTAACAAGCAAAGTTGGAAGTGTCCAGCTTCAGCTGTTTATGAGTTGTGAGAGGGGAAAAAAATTGCATTTGGAAAATATAGGAAAAATATATTTTCCCTCAATCTCATAGCTCCAAGTTAAGACAGCCATTTTACCTTAAACTTTCCCAGCCATTCCCCATGCCCAAAATCACCTTTGAGCTGAGACTAAGCTAGGAATGTCAGCCCAGAAAAATATAAGCAACTTAAAAGCTTTGGGTTTCCAGTGTAAGTTAGAACACACTTAAATTATAGATAGGCTGGGCAGAATTCAATTTGTATTTTGTTGTCATTTCGATGGATAATATAAATTTTTATTACAGATTTAAATGTTCACAGTTGTGGGAAAGCATGGGGGTTCAGACCATAGCGGGGTCAGATGTCATGGGGTAATGACCGTAGACATTGAGATTGAAAAAGTTAAAGATTTATAATCATTAAAACACAAATTGTCAATATCACATGTCAGAATATAAAAGTACATAGCCTTAAATCAAACTTTAAATGTTCTCAAGCAGCATTTTTTTTTTACATTGCCTCTCTGTAAATTTTGATTATTATCAATGGAAATATTTTTTCATCAGTTTGTGATTGTGTGTGTGTGGTAAAATCCACATTTACCAATAATGATCTTAGCCTTCCAATCCTACCTATAGATCTTCTAGTGACCACTATACTATTGTTTATCCAGGAAAACTGAGGTAGCTTTCACCACCTCATTGCTTTCTTCTGGGGAGCAATAACATTTTCTCTGCCCTTAAAGTAGAAAAAGAGAAACTAAATGTGCACAGATAATATGCTGATCTAAAAAACCTCCACTTTATTGCCCAAGATTGATAGATAATTATTAAGGAAATCCTGGCCCAAAGGTCCATTTTATGGCACAAGCTGTTATCTGGGATGATGGATGACAGACAAATTCACTTTTAAAAACAAGCCAAAATAAGGTATTATGGGTCCCAACTGTTTCAGCTCAGGGCATGGAATGGAAACATTGGTTGCATTGATGGATGACCTCCTTGTGGGGATGGACAGATCATTTATTTGTTTAAAGCAGGCTTCTTTCTACACATTGTTTACAGAAATAGGATTCGTTTGGCTGTTGATTTGATTTAAAACTTCCTTGTAATCTGTTCTGATGCAAATGTAAATAAGATCATGTTATAACAGTTTGTTATACCTTCATTAATGCCCTACTGAGGGGAATAAAGAGACAACCTATCCAAATGGTCTCCTGAGGCTACATTTCCCAGCCTGCCCTTGGAAACTACAGTACTTTCTCAAATACTGGTAGCTTGGCAGTAGCACTTTTTTAAAATAGCTGCTGCTGTCTCTGGCATATGACATCCTCCTTACTGCTCCTGACGGTATTTTCCCCTTTGTTTTTCTCACCTAGACTTCTAAAAGTTGTTAGAGGATAAAAGTGTTAGAGCAGCTGCATTTCCTGCAGGCAGCTAAAACACCAATGTAACTGGTCTCTTTATATTTAAGTGATCTCCTCTCAGCCACAGAGAGAAAGGGCCACTCTAGCCAACCCAGCTTCATGAGCTCCAGACTTAGGGCCCTAAAAATAGAGCTGAAGAAAACAGGTCAGTCTCGGCAGAAAGCTCCATCATGTTTCCTCCTCAGCTCTGATTGATCTCAACAAAATCTATCCAGGAATTGATGGGAGCCTTAGCTACTTTAATTTCATAAACAGAAAAAAAAGAAAGAGACAATGAAGCAAGTCACTAATGTCACTATCCAAACTTTTAAAGTACACAGCAGTTTATCCTGTGATGAAAGTCAATGCCTGGCAAATAAAATTACAGCAGCCATAAAAGAAAAGTGTCCCAGTGTACAAAGCTAATGATATTGCTAGTAATTAAGATACCAAGTAGTCTAAGCACTGTAGTTTCTAATGTACAGCAGAACTGCAGGCATGCTTTGTCTATTCTGTTTTCTTCGTGAGTGAACAGATAATAGGTTCATGGTTTAAGTTGAAAATAAACTGTATTACAACATTAAATCCATAATTATCTGACCATTTGGAGTACAATTAAATATCTCTAAAAAGTGGTTGTTAGTTTAGTAAGCATTCCCAAGTTTTAAATGAAAAAACAATGTTTTAAATCTAATTTACTTAGATAGTGAAACAAGCCATACAATGACAATCAGCCAATGTTATTCTCCAGTTGTGTCATTTACAATTGGAAAAGGCAGCTGATCTCGATTTTTCATTTTTAACCTGTGGGTTTTTTTAGTGCTATTCTGTGGGCATGGCATTCATTACATTTTATCTTGTTTTTTCTTTTTTTAAAACCAATAATATTGTGTCTATATTTGGACGTTAGAATGCATTCCCAATGAATGTACAAATACTTTGACTTAAGTATCTGATGCTTTGGGATGCTAGGTGATATAGTAGATGTTCTTATTCACAGCTTGTCTTTTCTGCAGACAGGTAGTGCAGTCTCTTTCCAGCTCAGTGGCTTGACAGATATGGAGTCATGTTCGTTTAATTTACTCTGATACTTAAACAGTGTAACCAACTTGTTCATCTAGTATTCACTGTCCGTCTGAATTCATGTCATAAGGAGAAATATAGTGTTGTGAATTCTGGTATGATGTATCAGAGTTTTTCCTGTATATTTTAGGTATAATAACAAATTCATACTTCAAATGCAGATAGAGAAGATAAACCTTCTTCATTGTGTTCTTACGTTCTTATGTCTAGCTGGAAACTGTTTTGTCTGATGATCTCTCTTCATATGGGATTCAGTGGTACAAAATCCTAAACTGAATATACTGCAAAATTCCATGCTGGAGTAACTCAGTGAAGTCAGTGGAGTTACACTAACAGGGAATTTGGCCAATGATTTTTTTTCACTTTTTTGAACTCATGGGAGCATATACTCTTGTATTTAACCCAGTCACTCTTCATTGAAATCACAGGAGGTTTCATGGATTTACTGTAACCAGGAATGGAATTTGGCTGATTGCCTTTTGGGACAAATGCCTTAATGAGTACACTGACAAAAAGAGGGGAACATCTGTGGGTTTGTCTTCACGGCATAATGTAGCTGGAGTTGACGTAGCTTAGGTCGACTTACCTTGCTGTCTTCACAGTGCTGAGTCGATGGGAGACTCTCTTCGGTCAACTTCCCTTATTCTTCTCGGAGAGCTGGAGTACTGGGGTCTACCGGAGAGCGCTCTGCGATCGATTTAGCGAGTCTTCACTAGACCCGCTAAGTCGATCCCTGCTGCATCAATTGCAGCAGTGTCAATCTCTCTGTTAGTGGAGACCAGCCTTGAGTCTAGAATATATTTACAAATTTTAGAAACTGAATAACTAATGAAAGCAAGGAGGCATTTACTTTGATGACCAATGCAGGTGAATTTTCAGACTAATAGATGGATTTATTTTGATATGCTAGCAAGAGAATACAAAATCATTTTTCTTATATGCACTTGAGTTCCAATATGACTTTTCCTTTTAATTTTGAGGAAACTAAGTGGTTATGAAAATGAGGGGGAGTATATAAATATTGCAGTCACTGAGAGGTTTTCCCATACAGCTTTGCAACTGAACCTCATTCTAAACCTGTAATTCTCACACTGTTCTAGTTCTGGGATTCATATGGCCAGAGGCTGCCAGTCACACCTGTTTGTATTTGGGAAGGGAATGCGATCACATAGATCACTTATGATTAATTGTATTATTTCATCCCAGGTATGCAGAGAAATGGAAGGTTTGTTCATTTAGGGGCTTTTCCTATACCCATTGAAGTAAACGGAAGCTTTGCCATTGACACAGAATCAGGCCTTTTAGCTAGTGTGCCATTTCACTTCACAGCATGCCATGTGTGATTCTTTAGTATCTAAAAATGCCTTATTCAGTGAAAATGAATGGAGTCCTTTCGTGTACTCTGTCATCCACACAGTGCAATGTAGTGCTCTTTAAAGGTAGACTCAATGAGGTGGATGTAAAAATGGATTTAGACATGCTGGTATCTGCCAGTTTTAGTGCATCTGAACTTGACATCATCACTGTTCTTAGATTTATTTGTACAGACAAGGTTCTTCTTCAGATAAAAGGGGGCATTTGGGGAATTTGTTACTTTAAAGTAGCCTGGATTTACACTTGAGAGACAGTGTTACGTCAGGGTGACTTACTGTGCAAAGAAGATGAAAAATGCTTTTTACTAATAGGGATACAATTTTCATCTAGCTGAAACCTGTGAGTGCTTTTCTTCACCTTTAAGAGGATTTCTCTTTTTTCTCTCCTTTCACAATTTCTTAAATGTACATAAACATTGAAGACAGGATAAATAAAATAATATAATGTATGTAAGAGCTTCAAACAACAGCCATAGAAACAATCTGATGAGATTTTTACCTTTTTGCCATATTGCTATTCCCCCCTCCCCCAGTGTGTCTGGAGCTTTACTCTTTCACTTTATAGCGTTTTAACTAAGTCTCTGTCTACACTATAGCTTATGTCGGCATAACTTATTTAGCTCAAGGGTGTGAATAAACCACCCCCGAGCAACGTAAGTTACACCAGGGGTTCTCAAACTGAGGGTTGGGACCCCTCAGGGGGTCACGAGGTTATTACGGGGGGGGGTCGCGAACTCTCAGCCTCCATCCCACTTCATCTCCATCCTTTATAATGGTGTTAAATATATAAAAATGTGTTTTTAATTTATAAGGGGGGGGTCGCACTCAGAGGCTTGCTATGTGAAATGGGTCACCAGTACAAAAGCTTGAGAACCACTGGGTTACACCAACATAAGCGCCAGTGTGCACAGTGCTCTCTCGCCGACAGAGCTCACACCGCTCGCATAGGTGATTTTATTATGCGGATAGAGAGTTCTGTCCCGTCAGCACAGAGCGTCTTCACCAGACATGTTGCAGTGGTGCAGCAGCAGCACTGTATGTGTAGACAAGCTCTAAGAAGTATACTGGAGGGTGAAAAGACTTTGGGGGGGGCCTATTCACTGGATGTTCATTGTTATTCTTTTATCCAGTCTCTCATAGTTTTGAACAGAATGGTTTAAAGTTCCCAGAGGTTCATGGAAATGATTTATTTTGTTTTTGATTCACATGAGGCACTCAGATACTACAGTGATCAGGAGACATATAAGTGTGTGGGCAGTTGGATGAGTTTGCACTCTCTGAGTTGTGTGGGAGGTGATATTTTCAAAAACACTCAGGACCAGATTTTTAAAGGTATTTAGACACCTAAGGAGGTAGATAGGCACCTAGTTGACTTTTCAAAAGCACCCCCAGGTACATAGCTTCCATTTAAATCAATGGGAGTTAGGTGCCTGGGTGCTTTTGAAACCTCCACAAGGCATCTGTGTGCATCTTTAGGCACCTAAATACCTTCGGAAATCTGTCCCTAGAGCTTTAACTTCAGGTGGTACACAAAAGAATTCAAGAGCTCCCAGGTAGCTTTAGCCAGGATCAGTGTTATCCGCAGGGATTGAAATTAGGAGGGGTGTGCAGTTATATGGGGGGGTGAGGAACGATGAGGGGTGAGACCATGAGGGCGAAGGTGGGCTATATGGCACCATTGTAAACATTGAAAAATGTTTCAGGACCATTTTATTAGATTTAACTCATGTTTTAAAATCATCACAAATTATAGTTGGCTACTCAAGCCTACTATGAAACACTTCATCTACATCCTTCTTGGTTTCTTGTTGTAATTTTGCACAATTTTGTTAATGAACTTCTCAAATGCAGTGCATTCATCTTTGGTGGCTTCTCACATGTCCAGTACTTCCAGTCCCTCTTGATATGCTCATGATCAGGCAGAAGGCGACTTCTTTCAAAAAATTCTATTCAATGAGGAAAAAGAATGCTCAATTGTAGCTGTTATGACTGGGAGTAACAAGAGATGAATTCCTACTTCTTTCATCCAGGGAAACTCAGCACAAAGATTGGGTCAAACCACTAGTGATGATAAAGAAGAAGTTGAAGTCAAAGCTTCATTCGTTCGTCATATGATATTCCACTCTGTGTTCAAATTCTTTATTCTGTCCTGATCACATAACAGCCCCATTGCTGGTAGTGCCTCACTCCACTCAACTGTCAGTTTATAAGACAGGCATCTATAAAACCTAGGTGGAGGTTGAGTAGAATCCAGAAGTTGCTGTTGTATAGTTGTAAGAATCAAGTCTATGACGTTACTTTTTCAGCGGGCTTAACAAACACTTCTTGTCCGCTTCACTTAAGGATTCAATATAAGTGCCTTAATTAGTCAACCTCTGAACTGAAGTCTTTTCTTCTTCAATAATTTTTTCAACCCAACACCAGCCAAAGTTGTTTTCAATGGATATCTCTGATTGATCCAAGTGTAGCGTCTATTGCTGGACAAAGATCTGATACTGTTGTAGAAGATGCCTGGATGGCATTGCTTAATGACTCAAGTGGTTTCAACAGTAGACTTACAAGAGAGAGAATGGTGATGGTCTTCTCTCAACATAGTAGCAAAAGTAGTCCACCAGTCTCACTACTTAGATTTGTTCCATCTCGGTAGATACTTTCCAAAGCCAATAATAGTAGTTGCAGTAATTTTAAGACAACAGCCAAGGACTGCTCATGAGAAAGTCATCAGGTTATCCCAGGTTGGACTGATGTGAACTTCATTCCAAGTGTATCTTCTATTTTTTCTAAGACATTCAGACCTTTTGGAGTCTTGCTGAAAAACGAGTATAAAGAAGACATTAAATTTATGGCTTTTTTAATGTCATTTGAAGATTCTGCAGCTTGTACTCGTGCTAATTGGAGTAGATGGCCTCTGCAGTGTATATAGCAGATATTAGGGTACATTTTAATCTGAGCAAAATTTGTACTCCACTATGTCTTCCAGAGAAGTTTGCAGCTCAATCAAATGCACAAGCAGCCATCTATTTGAGATTCAATTTACAATCATTTAACTCTTCTAAGATGTGGGTTGTCATAGATACACCTGATGTGTCTTCTATAACCTGAACATCTAGAAATGCATCTGCTGGCCTACCACTGACATCAAGATAATGTACGCAATTTCATATTTCACACCCATTTGCATCGCATTCATGTATGCACATTTTCTGAATGCAGTGAGAGAATTCTTCACTTTTTCAACTGCTGAGTCTTTCACAGTTGCACTGCATGCTTCTCACCAGTCTGTTGAGTTTCTTGCAGAAAGATAGTGAGCATTTGCTGGTCTTGGTTGGAACCAGTGTCCAACTTCAGGATTAACAAGTGACAATGCACTTATCATTGACCTCCAGTTTGTAGTATCTCTTGTTTAACTAGAAAGTATGATGCGACAGCCATGTTTGTTTGCATAAACTGTGTTGTGATTCCAGCATTTTTAACAGCCCTCTGTCTGTACAGAGGGCAGCCAGGTCTAGTTTCAGTGGAGATGCAGCCACAGAACCAGAGTGGTGCTCTGGACTACTGCAGCAGCAGCCATATTGATTTATTACGGGATCAATGCTTAAAAGTGGTCAGTCCATGCTCCTCCACCCCAGCTCTGTGGCCTATAGAACTTTGAGCAAGTATAAAAACCTGTGGGGGAGAGGATTTGTCCCTTGCAGCCCCCCCAAATTGGCACCACTGGTTGTCCCACATGGATTTTGTGGCAGCAATAGCGAACTCCAGTCCTGCTCCAAGAGCACAGATCCTTTCCACTTGAGCAACCTGAGAAGATCCTTTACATCTCAGTCAACTCATTGGGTTAACTTTATGTACGTGCTAAAGTCTTTTGCTGTATGAGGAGGGCCTTAGTTGTCAGCAGGGCCTATTAGCATGCAGTTCTAGTTCTGTCCAGTAGAGGGCAGAGGTTCCCTTACTAGCAATTTCACTACAGTATTGGAAACCTGCAGTCATTATGGGAAAGACCTATAAATTTCATAGCTTATGGATTGATATTAACCAGCCTTTATCATAGAAAAAAATCTGGATTATTTTTGCAAAGTATTATTATACTGTTCACTCTCCAGATACAATATTTCTGGCAGCAACAATTACTGTTTGGGCCAAATTGCTGACTGAGATCTTCACACCCACCACTAATGGTTTTTCGGGCATCACTTCCAAGAATGAAAACATTTAAAACGGCAGTTTTTATTGATGGGATAAGATTAACATCTGATTGGCTCACAGACCCTCATATGTCTTTGTTCCAAGATAGTCAAAATTCAATAGCACAGATTTGGCATCACTATTTGTACTACATTATGTCATTGGCTTCATAGTATACCAGTGTACTCAGTACAAACAACACATAACCTTCCTGAATGGGAATGATTTGTGTATTAGGGTTTGCATCGCACGTCACGTGAGGGTCAGAAAATTACTGGTGTCTGCTGAAAGAAGCAACACACCATCCCCATTAAGGAAGGTTATGTCCATGCAGTGCGCATGTGCACACAATTCCAAAGCAAAGTGGGGACGTTTGTTGTGCTCATTTTCATATGAATACACACAATGCCTTTTCATTCTTAGTTATTTCCAAATGATGCTTTCATGTTGGGAACACACTGAAAGGGCCTGAATAGGCTTGTCACTGGTGAGTTCTTCTCTGTGTTTTTGAAAGGGAAAAAAATGCAGATTCTTCAGTCACCTAATTAGGAGTGGGTTTGGATTTTTCTGCAAATTATTTCAGTTCTAACTTAATGATCTATCACTCTTGGTTCCAATTAAATCATCAGTTTCAGGGCACCAGCTCCAATTCCGCAATTACAGGACAATAATCTAAGTGCTATAGGCCCGTCTGTTCAAAATAAGGCCACTAGAACTGACAGATAACCTTTTGAAAAAATTACTTTACAATTAAAGTGCTATAATCAACTAAAAATTCTAACTGATTAATTATTCACATTTTAAGACCCACAAAAAGATGACAGGCGGCCTCAGTGTTTTATTAACTTTTGTGTGAATGTTAAATTAAGAAAGCCACATTATTACATTGCTTCCCCCCTCACTGGCATTTGTTAATGCCCATACTTGGCTGCATCACTGCATGTTTCTTGATACATTTCTTCTCTGGGTCAGATACCACCTGATTAGTAATGATTAACTTTTGTTTTTATAAAGTGGCAAGTATGTGGCGTTGTAATTTCTTTTAATCACACAAATGCAAGAAAATGTTGGAATTTAATATGTTTTTGGTGTGTTAGCTTTTCTCTGGCTCTGTTACTGGCTTTAATGGCTCATGTAGCACTCCTGAGTACATTAGAGGTGTTGATTTGTTAAAGATCACAGTTCAGTGGACGATACAAAAAGGATACATTTCTTACCTTGAATTTTGCTTTGGTAGGGGATGGCTTACAAAAAAAAGCCAATAGGTGCCTTGTTTGTCTACTATCCTGCTACTGCTACCCTCAAGAATTACAACAACAAAACATCACTTCAGATCCAAGGGAGTTCTACCACTCTTCCTCTAGAGGTCTAAAATATAGGAGTTAGCATCCTATTCAGAAACTTGTGTCCTTTCATTGTATACACACTTTTTGACACTGAAAGCAACAGCTAACTACAGTGAATGTGCAACATTGCAGTGTTACTTGGGCAGCTTTGAAGAACAAAACTGTTCATGACTTAGAAGATAAAGATGCAAGAAATGCTATATAGTGCTTTTGGGTGAACTGAAATTGTAAGAAAATACACACACAAAAAAGGAAACCCTACAAAGAATTACTGTGCTGTGATGGATAGTAAAATTGCCCTGCAGATGTGATCTGGCATATCCTTATCTACGTTACTGTGCCCCACCCATCACCGTGATATCTGAATGTATTCATACATACACAGGAGGATTGCTGTATCTTTCACTCTCTCTCCTCCATAACACAAGGACTCTTGCCTACAAAAAGACAATTACTCAATAGTAAGAAATTATATATATTCAATAGGACTAGAAAATGAGATCACATTTACAAAGTGCCAAACATTTACTCATACTGAGTAGCATCCTACTCTGCAAATAGACCTGTTGATTTCAATTGGACAACATGTGAAATAAGATACTACTGAGATTAGCGGTGACAGAATCTGGCCCTTAATGTTCTTTTAAATTCTTTGTTCTTCCTCATATGGGATTCATTGTTACCGAACTATCCAGAACTTTAAAAACTAGGGCCAACATTTTCAAACTTGAATGCCTAATCTTAGGCTCCTGGATCCATATTCAGGGATCAGAAGAAAAGAGGCCAAATTTTTAGAGATGCAAAGCAACTTGAACTCCTACTGAAATCATTGGATTAACAACCCAAAATGTAGTCTCAATCCTGCAAGACCTCTTCATGAGAAATTCCCTTTGGCTTTAGTGGGAGTTTGGTGAATTCTGAGCTTGCAGGATCAAGCCCTATTTCAATTATATATTGTACTCATTCACATTTCCGGGACCTCAAAGTCATTCACCTTTATGCCATACAGCTGTGCTTTTGTCAGTTCTGTATGAATGTCTTGCTGAATCTTTGCAATGAAAGGTTTAGAGAGAGAGCATATTAAAGTTTGGTTATGTCCTTTTAAAATCTGTGTTGTAATTCTTCCATGATTTATATACCTGCTTTTTAAATTCAGCCATACATCTCATTGTGTAAGTCATGAGAAGGTGGTGCTGTACCCTAGATTGTGGCAAAAATAATTGGCTCTTTAGAATATAGAGTGTAGTTACTGTCTCAAACGAGTAGCAAGTGTAATAAGGATATATAGAAATTGGAAGAATAAAGCTGTATTTTTTTCATTGTTGGGATATTAGCTTCCCCTTTTAAATCAATTAGTGTGGAAGAACAGAGTAATAGTAAGGGTGGAAAAACTTACACTTGCTGCTTATAAATATGGCTTACTTTCCATTCTTCTGTACTTTCCTCACCTGAGGCACTCAGAAACATAGAGCACACATTCCTTCGCTTGGTAGCTTATGTCATAACATCCTGGCAAAGTACAATCTGGATGCTTTGTCTTTGACCTCGTTTCCTACTGGGCCACTTAACTGATAACAGTTCAGGCATAGAATTTCAGACATCCAGGAGGCCAAGACCTCTCTTGCTTCATACTCTAGACCAGTGATTCTCAAAGCCGGTCCGCCGCTTGTGCAGGGAAAGCCCCTGGCAGTCCAGGCCAGTTTGTTTACCTGCCGCATCCGCAGGTTCGGCCGATTGCAGCTCCCACTGGCCGCGGTTCGCCACTCCAGGCCAATGGGGGCTGCGGGAAGGGCGGCCAGCACATCCCTCGGCCCGTACCACGTCCCACAGCCCCCATGGGCCTGGAACAGCGAACCGCGGCCAGTGGGAGCTGCAATCGGCCAAACCTGCCATCGTGGCAGGTAAACAAACCGGCGCGGACCGCCAGGGGCTTTCCCTGAACAAGCAGCGGCCTGACTTTGAGAAGCACTGCTCTAGACCTCATTCTCATACAACAAATGGGGCAGAGGTCAGTGAATTAAAGAGTACAACAGACTGCCTTCTCCCTTCTAGGAATGGGCTGATAGGGCAGCTAGTGACTGGCCTGAGGTACTTCCAATGGTGAAAGTACCATGGCTCTTGTAAGTGTCCTGTGTTTTTTGTCTTGGTCTCAGGGACCAGTGCCAATTTTAAGGTGCAATTGTATTCTGACAGAGCATTCAAGACTGAGACACAGGTTCTGGTTACACCTGTGAATGATAGACAGACTAGTTAACAGATGCTACACCAGTTATAGACAATGGTCCAGTAGAAGCCTCTACCCCTGCTGTGAGTCTCCTTCCTGACATGGAACATCTTTTGTTAGAGAGAGTGCTGAAATCTGCCAATTAAATTGTGACTGATGTGAAATTTAAACTGAAATGTTTTTTGGGTAATTCACCCAGACCCAATGGAGAAGTACATTATCCTACTTGGTGAGCCCAAGCCAAAGAGATGATGGAAGACAGTGAGATTTCTGACAAAGTCAAAAGAAGGAAGATTATTGAAAGTTTATTACCCCCACCATTGAAAGTGTCTTAGGAGCAAGGCATCTTTTGTAGAATGCTTTGATATTTTAATAATATATGGAGATATACCTATCTCATAGAACTGGAAGGGACCCTGAAAGGTCATTGAGTCCAGTGCCCTGCCTTCATGAGCAGGACCAAGTACTGATTTTGCCCTAGATCCCTAAGTGGCCCCTTCAAGGATTGAACTCACAACCCTGGGTTTACAAGGCCAATGCTCAACCACTGAGCTATCCCTTCCCCCCTTAAAGAAGGCATATGGAAGGCATCTGAGCTTAAGGCTCAATTTTCTGAGAACCACCCTCTGCATACCTGACTAGCCCAAGAAATTGTGGAGGCTGGTGGGATAAAAGATACTGAATTAGTTTCTTATATACATGATCAATTTTTCTGTGGTTGTTGGCATGAATCCTTATTAAATAAACTCTTATTAAAAGGGATTGATTGTAGTAGTAGAAAAAAGAGCGTCTCTTATGCCACACTCCTTTTTGAGGTGAGAGCCATTGAAAGGGAGCACCCTGATAAACAAAAGAGAAAACTTCGACAAGAACTAGAAGAAAAAGTAAGGCCGTTGAGTAGGAGTAGTTTGCAGTTGATAAAAGCATATGGAAAAAAAAAAAAACTCCCATAGAAGAGTAGCTGGAGACAGGATTGCACAGGGTCAACCTCCTCACATTCAGATCCTAAAAGGAACTAAAGAAATGAATTGAATTAAATAACTTCATAAAATCCTATGAAAAAGAAACAAATAATAATCTAATTTTTACAGCATGACATGGCTATTTTATAATCCACAAACACTATCTTCACAGTTATACGTAAACATAAAGAAAGAAAACAAATTAAAATCTGAACAGTTCAGTCCCCACAGAAATAGAGTGAGAAGAAACTGAAGTTCTCAAAAGCTTAGGTTTTGTTCACCTATATCTCAGAGTCTGCTGCGTCTATACAGTCTGCTGAGTCTAAAACATCTTCCCTCCACTTGCTTGTAGGAATCTTCAGTTGGAATCCATGCAGACTCTTCCTCTGCTAAAAATCACGGCTAGCCAGTCAGCTAATGATCAACCAACCACTCAGTTAAGTGTATAGATTTAAAGAAAACCCTGTTACAAGAAAATACAAAACTGAGAATAGCAAAATAGAAATGACTTTTCCCCCATTACTACATATAAAGAAATAGACTAGTTGAAACAATTTAACCAGAACAGCTTGGCTAAAATCAAAACAACATTCAAAGCATACAATTAAAATAGAAGTTCTTTTTCTCTCCCAATTTGCATTGCCCATGCTTCCCTGTTAGAGGGTTAACAATATCACTGACCTGCTGCAAAATGCTTCAGAGTTAGGGACAACAGCTTGCTTTCTGCTACTGGGCTCAGCTTCCCCCAACTCACACAGGGCACATGGCCTTCTGCAAAGCAGCTACCCTGACTGCTTGCCCAGCAATAGGGAACCTACTGGAGCAGACTCAAAACTACCACACCCAATTCCAGAAGCTTCTGGATGTGGAGTGCTTAATCTGCCTAGCAACAATGACCCAGATACAGCTCACTCCTACCTCCCAACCACTGGGTCTCTTAAAGAGATATCTCCCTATTAGGCACATGGGTTACACAATGTTCTGTGAACCACCCAGGATACAAAAAAAACCCTACACATGATTGGAAAGCTAGGAATCTTGTACCTGGGAAATTAGAAGAAAATCAAAAGCAATGTGCTTTTGATTTTAAATATTTAGACTCATAAATATGAGTTTAAATATAAACTCAATATTATTTTAGTCTTTGACTAAAAGACAGGAAGTGATGGAATAACTAAATTCAGCTCTTAATGTGTGGTTCTATTCTGAAGAGCGACTATGTAAAAATGGCATTTTCATAGTCTACTTTTCTGTCCCTGGGTGTCATATCAGTTGACTTTAGTGAGAAAAAGCTTCTTTTAATACTTTTTATTCTTTTGAGACCTACAGAGTCATTGCAGCTAAGAGGGTGAGATGGATTCAGTTTTTATGTGCTTCATCAACCAGATTGTGCAAATCAATGACACCATGCAAATCCACTGAAAGTTTGTGCAGAAGGATGAAAGAAGCTAGCTTGAGTCCTAGTATAAAATCCTTTCCCATTAAAGTCAGGGAAACTTTTGAGTACATTTGCTCTGAAAATTATTGAGATAGTAAAAGTAGAAGTCCATAGTGTCACATTTTTACAGAGTAATTTCTTAGATTTCTCACATATTAATACTCTCCCCCTCCTGGTAGAATCCCAATTGTCCATTATTTGAAGGCAGCTTTCTCTCCAAGGCATAACTAAATGAATACTGATCAACAGACTGTAGCTAATGTTGATACTTAACATTACTGGCTATTACTCCTAAACATCTTATACTAATTTCCTTTTCTCTAAAACTGTGTGTTGCATTTCAAAAAGTGGCTACAGAGGCCAATCATCAATGACCTGAGACCCAGCATTCAGATTTTTAAGGTTAGTTAAACAAGCTGTGCATACCTCTACATTTGTGGCATTCACTATATGTGATCTGCCTTTTTGTTGGTTCACATTATGCAGCATTGTTGAGAAATCAGCTACAAATAAACATGATTTTAGATGAGATGGAAAAGGTGGGCATTATCACATTCATTTCAATAAAAAGAAGCTAGCATAATAGATGAGGATTTTTTTTCTTGAATTGCATCACTGCTTGATAACATGTAATAAATCATTCCTGATGTTTCCCCCCATTTTATTAACAAAATGTGCAAATAAGCTAGAAGTAATTCTCAAAGTGATTCTTTGAGCTATGGCATTTATCTAAAAAAAACAAGACTGTAAAAATGCATTTCTCCAGAGGAAAAGCTAAAATCTTTAGGGAAATTTCTGAACAGGATGTTTAATCAATATAATAATACTGTATGAAGGCAAACATATAGTTTGACAGTGAGACATTTTTGATTTGTAGTTAGAATACTCTTGGTAAATAAAACTGGTTATGTATGTTGAAATTATTTTTTGTTAAAAATACAAAACTGTCCAATAGAATGGACCCCAAAATGATTTTGTTTTCAACACCAGAAAAGGAAATTAACTGTAGTAAAATTCTAAATTACAATTTAAGATGAAATTACATGATATCAATATAAGGTATACTTCAAGGAGCTCTTAACTCTACATATAAGTCCGACATGCTAAGTATTTCCTATACAAAATTTACAATAATAGATAAGTGTAAAAAATTCACACATTGATTCATTTGTCGGAACTCATGGGACTAATTTAAGGAGCTATATAAACAGTTTCAACATTTTATTAAAGGCAGTGTCTGTTTTTCTTATCACAAGTACTTCACGATTTCAGGGACAAAGCTTCAGGTGTTCAGAACCTGTGCATTTCCTTTGGGATGTATTTAACTGCCATTTTCAAAATGATGATTGAGTTTAATATAACCACAGTTTACTCAGTTAAGAATGGTATAGCCTAGCATAAGGTAAAAGGAGCACTTTAACTATATCTGGCATAAGATACAACATAGTGTAATTATACAATGTTAATAACACTTTGCACCCGTAGAGCCCAATTCTGCATATATAGATTCATAGATTTTAAGGCCAGAAGGGACCATCATGATCATCTATTCTGACCTCCTGCATATTGCGGGCCACAGAACCTCACCAACCCCCTCTTCAGGTAGACTCCTAACCTCTGGCTGAGTTACACAAGTCCTCAACTCATGATTTAAAGACTTCAATTTTCAGAGAATCCAGCATTTATTCTAGTTCAAACCAGCAAGTGACCTATGCCCCACACTGCAGAGGAAGGTGAAAAAAACCCAGGGTCTCTGCCAGTCTGATCAGGGGGGAAATTCCTTCTTGACCCCAATGTGGTGAAGAATTAGGCCCTGAGCATGTTGCTGAGACCACTAGCCAGACACCTGGGAATTCTCTGTAGTAACTCAGAGCCCTCGCCATCTTGTGTCCCATCTCCAGCCATTGGAGATATTTCCTACTAGCAGTCACAGATGGCCCACATGCCATTTTAGGCAATCACTTCATACCATCCCCTCCATAAACTTATCAAGCTCAGTCTTGAAACCAGTTAGGCTCTCTCTCCCCTCCCGGTCCCTTTGGGAGGCTGTTCCAGAACTTCACTCCTCTGACAGTTAGAAACCTTTGTCTAATTTCAAGCCTAAACTTGTTGATGGCCAGTTTATATCCATTTGTTCTTGTGCCGACATTAGCCCTTAACTTAAATAACTCCTCTTCGTGGTGTTTATCCTTCTGGTGTATATAGAGGAAGCAATGAGATCTCCTCTCAGCCTTCGCTTGGTTAGGCTAAACAAGCCAAGCTCCTTAAGTCTCCTCTCATAAGATAGGTTCTCTTTCTCTGATCATTCTAATAGCTCTTCTCTGCACCTGTTTCAGTTTGAATTAATGTTTCTTAAACATAAATATTATTCAGCATAGTATTTAGTCAATGGAACTGTTCTTGGTAATAAGAACTATGCTTGAGTCTTGCTGCAGCTCTGACGCACGATTTAAAAGCACTTTACAAACAATTAAGCCTTACTACATCTGTGGTAGGTGAGTATTATACCTATTTTGCAGATGAGCAAACTCAGTACGTGAAAGGTCAGCCTGAGTTTAAAACAGCCAGTTAGTGGGAAAAGAACCCCAGAATCCTATCAGCAGTTCTGTCTGCTATGTTTACATTCTTTTCAAGCTTTCTGTTCATATACTGCATAGATGATCATTTATAATCAAAGCTGTCTGAGATTAGCATTAAGCCTTATCATTAAATAAGATGATAGTGAGCAACAAGAGCACAGTTTTACACAGTGTGAAATTTCAAAATGTATTGCCCACGCTTTTGTGCCCACAGTTGGTGCAGATTAAGTACTTGTGCCTGTGACTACGGGATTGCAGGTGAAATTTAGGTAGTTAGGAGCACAAGTGGTCAAATATGCAGGCACAAGTATGTTGATGCAAGTTGTACTCACAAAAAGGAAACAGGACCATAGCTCAGCTGTAAATATATCCTTAATACCTTTCACTATATAAATGGCTAGAGCATGTGCAATGATCTGCAAGGCAATAGCAAAGTTATGTTTCTCTCAGATTCACTTCAAATGTTCCCATTAGATTGACTTTTATGCACAACTGTTGTACATTCTTTTAAGATGGGAAACACTCTCTTTGAAATATGTCAACTAGATCTATGGTTGTGGTACAAAAGAGTCTCTTCAAAAGTTTGGTAATATTTGACTATATGACCCTGTGATTAATTAGAAGGCTAACTGGAAGAGAGATCTTTCCATATTAATGTTCAGTTGAAAGGTTTTTATTTTATTTGAAAAGTATTGAGCACATAGAGGGAAATTGCTTTGGAATAAATCAGTTGAAGCACTGGAGAAATGTTTGGTTTCAAACAGGTAACTCTATCTTTCAGGAAGAGCTAGACGATTTATTTCCTTATCTATCTTATAACAGGAGAAGGTAAGTTGGGTGAAAAACATTCTGTAATTGTTTCAAAGCAGTTTGCTAAAACACTCAAAGGTATTAATTTAGAAAATGAATATGAAATGTGTCTTTCATTTACAGTGGAATGCATTTCAGTGCTTGAGAGAGAGCGTGTTCATTTTGTTGACTGTTTTGGATATTTTTTTTCTGTTGGATTTCAAATGTTATAGTAAAAAAAAAGTTTATAAGTAGAAGTATGGGAGGAAAACTGTCACAATAACAAAATCTATTCTTAGATCCAGGTTCCCCCTTCTCCCCCCACACCCTTAGCTGAAGTAGTTAGTGTGAACAAGGGATTACAGCTGGAGACTGGGTGCATGGATGCCTGAATTCTAATTCTGGCTCTGATACTGACTCATTATGTCACCTTGGGCAAATTACTTAATTGTGAATGTTTAATTTATCCACATGCCAAATGGATAGAATGCAAATCTCAGTTGGGTGCTATGAGGCGTAAATAATCGTTGTTAAGGATTATAAGATTTTGACATGCATACAGTTATGTGAGTGCAAAGAAGTTCACCGTTTCAAATCTGGATCTACTCAACTGTGAGCAGAATGTGTGATCTGTGACAGCAGTTTAGTTGCCAATATCAGATGAGTTAATCTGCAGCTGCGTCACAAAAATGATTGATCCCTCATCCTCATGTTTAGGAGCAGGAAGGTAGTTCATTCTCAATTATAATATTGCAGATTTATTTAATGCTCTATGAATATTGATTAATACCCAATATTATCCCTGTGAGATAGTTAAATGCATACTATCTACCCCGTTTTACAGATGAGGAAGCTGAGGTTCCAACAAGTTACCTGATGTGCCCAAAGCCACACATTGACTCTATGGCAAAGCTAAGATTAGAACTCAGGAATGTATGCCTCCAGTGAAATACTCCGTCCAGTTTTAAGTAGCAGAATAACACTGTTATGCATTCACCAGTATATTGGAAATGTTACTTATTTTGACTTATGTGATTAGAATTAGCCAGGCCAATAAATTATTGGTCCTTTAAAAAAAAAATGAAACCCCACATAAGTAAAGCCATCACGTTTAAAATTTACCATTATGCTTGTAATATTCTTTCTGTAGAGAATGTTAATGTCAGTAAATCTTGCCCGTTTGTTTTCATAGTAAAAGATTTGCTAAAGGACAATTTCTAGGAGTGTAAACAAAGATATTATAGCAAAAATGAAGCTGTTATTCTTTCTTGATTCTCTGTTATTGTGGTTAAGATGAAGTACCATGCAATCATTATCATTAATACTGATTAGTAACTTTGTTAATCTCAGCAGCGCATCTAATAATTGAACTGGCATGGAATTTGAACTACCCTCTCACTGTCAACGGCAAGCCTTCCTGAGGCACTTTGGTACAGTTTTGTGAGGAAGTATATACAGTACTGCTGTAGCCCTTGGTATAGTTCTTCTGTGAATAGCTGAGTAAATAGCCACATTTTCAAAAGTGGCCAGTAATATTGAGTATTTCATTTTCAGGTGCTCCACTTAAGATATCGTTGACTTACTTTTCAAAGGGGCTGAGCATCTCCAATTCTAATTGAATTCAGTGGGGAGCTGTGGGTGCTCAGCCTTTTGAAAATCAAGTTCAAGGTATCTCAGATCAGTCATTAAATCAGTGGCTACTTCTGGATATTTTGTCTTTAGGGCAGTTGATAGTGCAATAAAGCTTGCTTTATAAATGAACAAGATAAAAACTTGAAAAATCTACTGGTAGATAGGAAACTTTCCCTGGCAAATGGGAGGGCCCAGGACATCAAGTTCTGTGGAACTTGAGTATTTGTTAAAATATGTATAGCTCTTGGTCCAATGGTTAGGATGCTTAACTGGGACTTGGGAAACATGGCATAAATTCCCTGCTCCACCACGGACTTCCTCTATGACCTTGGTCAAGTTACTTAGCCTCTCTCTGCATCCGTTTCCCATCTGTAAAATAGAGTTAATTGTACTTCCTACCTCACAGGGATGTTGTGAGGATTAACACATTAAAGGTAGTACATTATTCACATACTATGGGGCCAGGTAAATATCAAAATATCTAGAGAGTTTCTATAACTGTGGAAATTACTGTCATAATCTGAACCCATACAGTGCTGTCTTCCTGAGCCTACTGCTGCTGCTGCAACAGCAGAGTGAAAAAAGACAAGTCTTTGGTCCATTTTCACTGGTTATTCAGAGCTCCGTGAACAGCTTTCACACTGCCAAGAATTATGTTAATTTCACTTTGCTGCTTCAGCAGTAGAATCCGGCACTGGAACTAGTCACTGCAGAGGAGAATGAGCTCCAAAAGAGGTTTGTGGAGGGGTAGAATAAATGAGACTGGTCCCCTACTCCTCGCAGCCAGGAGACTGGGTGGAAGATGAAGGAGATGCCCTACTTCTTTCCTATCTCCCTCTACCAGCTGCCTGGAGGCTGGGGAGGGGAAGACCCTCACCCGGTACACAGGATGCTCTGGAGATGAGGATGGAGAGAGCCCCCACTCCCTTACAGCAGCCCGAGAAGGAAACTTCCAAACTGAACTGGGAGTTATTAACTGGGGGCTGCTATGAAAGATGGAACCCTAGTAGCAATACCAGCAGTAGCACTAGAGGGGACTGGGCTTCTCCCCACAATGACGCCCTGGGCTTCACTAATTGGGCAACATCTTCTGTTTTTGTATTGGCTCCTGGCTGGTGGGAATCTGGTGAGGTAGATCAATCTTAGACAGGCATGGGAAACAAAATCCCCAGCAGCAGGGAGTCAGGGGTCAGGCGTCTGTTCCCACCATCATAACTCTCCACTGAAGGCTGTAGGTACTTATCAGGAATTCCCCTTCAATTCCTCCTCCTAGTAGATGTGTTGTATGATCTTCAGGCTGCCTCTCTCCCACTATTCCTATTATTGGATCTCAGCCAGCACAGGACAAGAGGAAGCAAGGAGGGGAGTGCGGGAGCATCCAGGTTCCCAATGTCCTGGAAAGGTGAGCGGCTGGCAGAGGGGGATAGGGCAAAAGAGGCAGGAGAAAAAAATGAGGTCAGATGGAGGCTGAAAAGGGAGGACAGCAACTGAGTGAGGAACAGAGACAGGGCAGTAGCTGGAAGGCCAAGGGTCAGAGTTGGGGATGGGGCAGATTTCAGGAGGCTGCTTCCCCAGCAACCTATTCAGGCTGTGCCAGGGTGGATTGATTTTAAATCAGTGATGTCAATCTGATTTTAAATCATCCGTGACTGGATTTAAATAATTGATTTTAATCATGTTTTCTATTTGTACTTTTTAGTTACATTTATAAAGAAAGGTTGATTCTCATTGGTTGGTAACCATTAAAACATGTTGATTTGCAAGTAAATATAACCTTTACACTAAATTCTTTTTATTAGCCCAAAGGATATGCTATGTCTATACACATATGTTTAAGCAATCAGCTTAGTTTACATTTATCCAGGTTCTTCTTTGAGTGCTTGCTCATGTCCATTCCATTGTAGGCGTGTGTGCTCGCTACATGCAATGGTGCTGGAAGTTTTTCCCTCAGTGGTATCTGCAGGGGACCAGCTCAGGCTTCATTCGAGGGGTAAACCCACCCTGGGGTCTTCCAGAGGTCCCCATCGGAGCGGCACCGCTCCCCGACGCAGGGGATGCCCCACAAGCGTTTGCCAGTGCAGGACACGGGTCGGCTTACCCTGTCAGAGTGCTTGGCATCATTCCCTGGACTCCCCAGGATCCCGGCGCTGATCACCGGCTGACTGGTGCAGACCTATGGAGGTGCATCGTCAGTCTCCGGAGTCCCAGCACTAGTACCGGGAGCGGCCGAGTTGATCTGCAAATGCTCAGCACCACTCTGGAGAGTCAAAATGCCAGTCCCTGGAGTCCCATCACCAGTCTCCGAATCACCACTACAGATCCCGCAGGCTCATCGATGATCTCCTGAGCCGAGCCGTCGATCCTTTCTCTCCTGTTCCCGATTCTGGTCCACGGAGTAGCACTGCTCTCAAAGCATGAGGCATCAATTGCCAGGGTACTGTTGCCAATCTGGTGAACGCCACCGCCGGTCACCAGAGACGCGATACCGAGAGCTGTCTTCGCAGTACAGGTCACCAGTGGAGACCCGTGGAGAGGGCCGATGGGAATGGGGTAGACAGGCGGCATCAGTACCGGCCTGGTCCTCCAGATGAGTCTCTCCCTCCTGAGGCTCGGAGAGTGAGGAGGAAGATCTGCCTGCAAACCAAGGCCACCCACTGGGGGCATCTACATTCCCACCGGGACCACCAATGGCTGCATGGCCTCAGGGCCAATGGCCGTCTCCGTGGCAGCTATGGAACCCCTAGGGGTTTCCCCAATAATCGCAGAGGCACCAGTCAGTCTCAGGGCATCTGAGAAATGGTCGATGACAGTCTCCTGTCCATCCGTGGATTTAGAAGCAGAGTCAGAGCAAGGACCTCAGGGTCAGCCAGCCTCAGCTGAGGCTCTCCTGGCAGAGGCTTCAGAGTTGGCAGACCCGCCTAGACCCGCCTCCTCATCCCCTTCCCCTGATGAGGTGATAGCAAGACCTTCCCACACGGTTCCCCAGGATAATGTAAAGGCTCACCCAGGAGCTTCTAAAGAGGGTGGCATCTAACCTGGAGTTGGACGCTGAGGAGTTGGCGGAACCCTCTGATTCTCTGTTAGATATTTTAAGTACAGCAGCCCCTTCAAAGGTGGCATTGCTAGTGCACGAGGGAGTGGTAAAGCTGATCAAGTCTTTGTGGCAAACTTCCTCCTCCCTGCCTCCCATTTCCAAGAGGGCGGAGAGAAAGTGTTATGTCCCTGCTAAGGGGTTTGAATACCTGGAAAGAGTTCTTGGCTATTCTGGATGAGGACTTTTTAAAAAGTACTTTTAATGTGCTGGATACATAATACATTTTTATCAAAATGTGTTGCATTTAGAACTAACTGATTTGTTAAACAAAGGAAGTATTGTCTGTAGTTAGTGAATTGAATTGATTGTTTCTGGCAATCATGCTCTTCAGAATTTATTTATATATATATATTTTTTATTCATAGCTTGGAAAAATAAAACAAGCTTTCCTGTTTTTTCAACTCCCAACAGGTTTCTTAATTTTGAATGAACTAGTCATTGACATTAATGAGTTGAATGATGAAAATATTCTTTCTGTACCTACAGAACGGGCCACTGCTCTCAAAAGCTGGTTTAGAATTTCAGCAAACTCTGGTTCCAGGTGCTTAGCTAGTAACTTCCACCAGTTCAGTGGTTTGACTTTCTTTAAATTAGGCAGAAAACATGCCTGCTTAATATTATTTGTTGTGTTTAATTTAAATTATTTTAATAGAGTCTAATAAATGTAAGACTTAATGTAGGTTATTAATTTCAAATTAATTTGAAATAGAATTATTTAAAAAAAATGAATTTAAATTAAAACAAAATTTGATCTTTTTTATTTAAAAAAAAATCACTATTTTTTATCCACCCTGTCTCCCTCACATCTGACCATAAAGATTCAGAGTGCCCTGAGGGGAACTCAGCACAGTGACTTCTTTTTACTAGTGAGAAAAAACCTAGACTAACTGCATGCAGGTTTGTGTGCATGCAACAGATGCTCTTTAACGTCTATCACTTCTCTATTGCCATAAACTAACAAATAACAAAACCTTATGTATTGCAGTATGAGGAAGAAACAAACAGGCTGAACCTACATCTCTAATATAATAGCTCAACAAAAATGTGAAGTAAAGGCCAAGTACTCGACTGAAATGTTCATTTAATTTTATCATAGATGTGACTTCAGTAGAGTTTAGTTACAGAAATATATTGCCTCGGGAGATACTTGGGTATGGGGAGGGAATCAAGCATTTCTCCTTATTTAGAAGTAAAGCAATACTGTGTATATTAAATCAGTCCTGGAGCTCATGAAATGTCAGTGCAAAATCACAGCTGTGATTCTGATCTATTTTTAATGGCAGTTACAGATCAACCTATATTAAAATATGAGATGTTTTTATTTAAGTATGTCCATCAATGGGTTTGGCAAATTACTGCCATCTGATGGAGCAGTCTGTATAAACTTACTCTACGTAACTAGTTTATTTGCTAATATAATTGGGTTCATTAAGATATGGAATGGAAGAAAATTGTGGCTATAAAAGAATTTCAACTTTTATATTAGTTAGGGTATTCCTGTAATTTTTGCTTGTGATATATCTTTGTTTTTTTCCAAATTCCAAGTTTTCATTAAAAAATAACAACTTTCTTTTGATGAAAAGAGCCAGACACAAGAATGTACGTTTTGCAGTGCTGCTGTGCTCGTACCCCAGCCCTAGTTCTATCCTAGCAACTGTCAGAAGAGTGAGCTCACCCTTCCCTACCGCTTTCATGCAAATGAGGTGTAAACTGCAAAGCCTACATTACCTGTTTAGACTCACATTGAGCAAAGCACTTAGGCATAGGCTTAATGTTAAGCATGAGTAGTCCTGTTGACAATTGAATTACTTATGTGCTTAAAGGTAAACGTGCTTAAATGCTGTGCTGAATCTGGGGTCTCAAATGTTACTGTCCTAGATGCTGCAGCAATACAAGACACCAGGAACGTGGTTTAACTAGGCTACAACTTTATTAAGGTCATGTCTACACTACAAAGTTACATCAACCTAAGTTACATTGGCATACAGCCACCACAGTTATTACATTGCTTGTGCATGCTTGACTCCTTGTGTCAGCGGTGCACATCCTTACCAGGAGCATTTGTATCGATGCAGAGTGTAGTGCACCATGGGTAGGTATCCCACTGTGCAACTTGCCACCATCCAACGGAGGGTCTTTTGGGAAGTTTTTGTAATGCCTAAGGAGGCTAAAATGAGTCACACGGGTGACTGGGAGTATGGAGTCAACTTCCCATAATACAGTGTTCTCTATCCCATAATTTTATCTGCATCCTATAATTTTGGTGCCTTCTTTTCAAAATCCCACAAACCTGCACCTCCCTCCTTGCTGTCCACTATCACTGACAGAAGCACGGAGCCTGCACAGCTCTGCACTATTGTCATGAGCATTGCAAGCATAGGGGGCATGATCTTGCAGTATTTGCAGAGCTGCAAGAGGAGCTGGGGGAATGTGATGATTCTTTGAAGGCTAGATTGAGGTGGAACAATTCAAAGAAACAATTCAAGGTTGTTGGTGGCGTTCATGGAGCAGCTGCAGATGGTGGAGCACCAGGTCTCGGCCCAAGAAATAAGCACTGTGACTTTGCCAGGCAGGTTTGGGAGGATGAGCAGTGGCTGCAGAGCTTTTGGATGCACAAGGCCACATTCCTGGATCTGTGTGCCAAACTCGCCATAGTCCTCCAGCACACAGACTCTAAAATGAGAGCTGCACTGACAGTTGAGAAGCGAGTGGCAATCGCACTGTGAAAACTTGCAATGCCTGATTGCTACTGGTCAGTTGGGAATCAATTTGGAGCAAGGAAATCCACCACTGGGGCCATTATTATGCAAGTGTGCAGGGCCATTAATCGCCTCTGTGACTGTGGCTCTTGGCAATGTGCATGACATAGTGGATAGTTTTGCAGCAATTGGGTTTCTGAATTCCGGGAGAGCAATAGCACCTTTTTGCACCAGACCACCATGCCACAGAATACATCAACAGAAAGGGCTACTTTGGAATGCCTATGCTTATACAAGCACTGGGGACACTTCTCCAACATCATTGTGGGCTGGTCAGGGAAGGTGCATGGCACGAGCATCTGTAAGAACACAGGACTGTTGAGAAAGCTGCAAGCAGGGACTTTCTTTCCCGACTGGCAAATTACCATTTGTAATGTTGAAATGCCAATAGTGGTACTGGGAGACCCAGCCTATCCCTTGCTCCGATGGCTCATGAAGCTGTACACCAGCTAGCTTAACAGTACCAAGGAGTGCTTCAACTACAGGCTCAGCAGATACATAATAACAGTTGAATGTGCCTGTGGTCATTTGAAGGGTCACTGGTGATGTTTACTTACGAGATTGGACCTCAGTGAGAAAAACATCCCAATGGTTATAGCTGCCTGCTGTATCCTGCATAATATCTGTGAAGCAAAGGAGGGAAGTTTCCACTGGGGTGGAAGTGGAGCGGCTGTCTGCTGAATTTGCCTAAGTATTATGGGGCTAGACTTTTAAAAGTATTTAGGCACTGAACTCACATTGATTTCAATGACAGTTAAAACATTGATTTGGAAAGCCCATCCCTAGGTAACTAAAATCTAGGGCCAAATTTGTAAAGGTATTTAGGCACCTAAACATTTGACCTTCAACAGGATTGGTGCTCCAAAATCACATAGGCACTTTTGAAAATCCGACCACCAATTTTGAAAATTTTGCCCTTAACCTTTCCATAGATATCTCAAGTCCTAGAATGATGTATTCTAGAATCTGACATGTATTATGTTCACTGTCTGCCTTTCTATCAGATAAGCTATCATATAAAAGAGTTTCTCTTAACATAGGTTTAGGGTCTTATTTGGTCATTTCATTCCCATCACTCAAGAGCATAATAGAACAATGGAAGAACAAAGAGTCATTGTAACTCCATAAATATTACCATTCGATCATTCTTACCAACATTTACATTCATTAAGATACCATATCACCAATTACAGATCTTTACTTACAGAGATACAGTGATTAATGCATCTAACAACCTCCTGCCTTGGAAGTAAATTAAATGTAATGCTCTTGATCTCTCTAACCTTTTCTTGTATTTGACGTGTTTATTTTCATTGAATTAATTTTCTAAAAAAGGGCAAGGTAATGCTTACTTATACTCAGAGAGCTAACCTCTTTCTTCACAGGATGGATGATTAGTTTTGCTTTCCAAGAAAATGACTTGATTATATCAAACATCCTAAGATATTGTATAGGCACTATGACTAAAAATAAGGCACAGTAAATTGTTCATACTGGAGTATAGCAGCTACAGTATAATTAGTGCTACTTTTAGTGATCTGTTTATCTTCATTAGTACATAATATTCTCTCATTCATAATTCTCTCCATGATGACTCATAAAATGAACAGTGTGTGCACATTTTGTGCCAATACTCATTTTGCTTTTCAATCACCCCAAACCATCTGCATGTCCTTTGTATGACTGAAGTATATATTTTCATTTCAAATCAACTTGCAGCTTGCTTAGGACATTATCCCAAATTATTTTCTTTAAGACCTCTTTAGATAAAGGCAAATACTTTAATTTCTTCTTCTAAAGTTCTTTCTGGACTAGGATATTTTTTTCTAACAAAGATTTACATAAATGTTTCTATAGTTCAGAAAGCCAACAACGGTGTGTAGTTTGCTGTCCAAAGCTGAATGTAGTTTAAAGACCAGATATGGTGTTTCCATTTGCAGGGTGGTAAACTTTTTAATAGTCGCTTCCAAAGATCCAGCAGAAATCAGAAAAAAATGAGCTATGAATTTGACCTTCTAAAAGACTAACACTTTGCACATTGTTGTTATGACAAAATCAATTTTCTAAATTTGTTTCTTAGCAAAATTATCTCCCCCTAAGTCCACCACATGTCCATTAATTAGGTGGCAGAATGCTGCAACAGACTGAATATATCTGTTGCTGTAGTCCTCACATTACATTTTGCAGCAGCTCGTCTTCCCTTTCAAGTACACTTCTGCACCATGTCTTTGAGAAAAGCTTATAAAATGGAGTGGTTTTAGATAACCTGCCAAAAAGAAATATAGAAATTGTCTGCCACTTAATTGGTATACTTGCTGATTGTTCCTTTTATCGTTTTGACCAAAAGACCCTTTTGAACATATGTGATCCCTTCATTTTTTTTTACAATTAAAAATGGCTGCAATACTTGTAATTTCTATAGATGTGACTAACAAAAAGAGGCTCTTTCGGTGAGACCAGAAAGCACTTAATGAGTCATGAGCACTGGAGGAGCACTTAAGAATACTATGTGCACATTCATTTTTTTATTTACTTTGTGCCTCCTAACATGCAAGTTTAGGTCCCTAATTAGCAAAGAACTTAACCATGTGGCATACTTAGTTGTATTTACATGCTCAAGTCCAACCCTAGTTAACTTTAAGCATTTGCTTAAATGCCATGGAAGTAGTGGGCACTTAAGCACGTGCTTTGGTAAATCAGGGCTATGGTGCCGACATCTCTAAATAGCACTGGAAGAAGCAACACAAAGGAGCCAAAGGGCCAGGAATACTCTATGGTTAAGCTCACTGAATTCTCTGCACATCATCCCGTAAAGAGGAGAAATTTGCATTAACTCCCTCCCAGGTTTCTTAGTAGAAATCCTGGCCAGGGGAGAGATTTCAGCAGAGCATGGTCAGTACCCTGTTCCAGCCTCACCTCCCCACAGAGCCCCAGGGGAAATGATGGAGAAGGGAATACAGTGCCATGGTCACATTCTCATTCAACTCCCCATTCACCAAGGCATGAGGGGCAATCCTTAGTGGCTCTCCTTGCAGGTTCTGGCTGTTGGAGGGCTTTCATCCCTGAGGGGTTGAAAGCCATTGACAATAACCAAAGGAAGGTGGAACTGAACTGGTAGATAGTCTAGATCTAACTACTAAAATATTTTTACTGTGAGGGAGTTTGTGTCTATATATATCATTTATAAATACAGGCAGATATAAATTCATTTATACCAGCTGGGCCGGCTCCAGGGTTTTGGCCGCCCGAAGCAGCCAAACAAACAAACAAACAACAAAGCCGCAATCGTTATCTGCGGCGGCAATTCAGCGGGATGTCCTTCGCTCCAAGCAGGAGTGAGGGACCATCCGCCGAATTGCTGCCGAACAGCTGGATGTGCCGCCCCTCTCCGAAGTGGCCGCCCCAAGCACCTGCTTGGTAAGCTGGTGCCTGGAGCCGGCTCTAACTGGAACTAGAAAGCCTTACTAAACCACACACACAATACCACATTGAAGGCTGAAAAGGAACCACAGTTAATTGCCTTAGCAGCCAAAAAAGAACTGGCTGGAGGAGCCAAGGGCATGGCCTTAACACACGGATCAGATCTGTGAGGGATCATGGATGTGGCTTCAAAGGTCACTGCTTTCCGTAGGTTTTCTGACTCAGTGATGAGGTGGCACGTGTTGCTGTAGTGTGGCTTTAACCAGACAATGCTCCAAAAGATCTGAATAACACCATATTTTATACTGAATGTCAAAATAATTTGCTGATCTATTTGGTCAGACTGATCATGCAAATATTACAATTAATGTTATCATTTAGAACTGAAACAATGTAAGTGATCCTGTGGCTTGTATCTGTGTCCCACTGATAAGCAATATGATTTGTAACAGTCTGAAAGATGGGCATTGATCTGGCTTTTAGACTTTGGTACATATCCTTGACTCTCTGCCAGCCAAACTGTCTGACCATAACAAATGTCCTAAAGCCAACTACACATGATTACCTTTGAGACCACTACCGTTTGATTCACATGGAGTTTACTATAAAATGTTACTCTAGTCTGGCCTAATTTAATTCTTTGTTCTAATGACATGCAATTTACTATACAATGAAAAAAAAAAAAGACAAGCAATATGATATCTATCTGGAGAAAAGAAATGTATATGGCTTTAACACTATAACTATACAAAATACAAGCCAAACCCATAGTAACATAGTAATCCTGCAGATTAAAGGAAGTATGATCCTTTGATATGTATGGTTATGTTTTTAATAATTTGCATTTATATACTGTGTTTCAGCCAATGATTTTTAAGGCCCTGGATGCACAAAAGGAGATAGGTGCCAAGAAAATCACTATGGTTCACCGAGTCTGAGTTAGGAGTCTAACCTGTTATAAATGAATGGAAAGAGATTGGCACCCTAGACTGCAGTTCACAAAAGCCAGCATGCTACGCAGGGAGCACCTAAGCTTGCCAAAAGGCAGATGCTGATGAGCGGGGAGTGTGCTAAATTATTAAATAATTACATGATCTTAAATAAAAAATTTAGTCTAGTGGGCCAGACAGTGAGAAAGAGTGAGAGCTCCAGAATGAGAATAATTCTATAACCTGGTTGTTAGCGCATTCACCCGGGATGTGGGAAACCCAGGATCCAGTCTCTCTGCTCCAATAACTCTTCAATTATTTAGCCACAGTGCAAGAGCTTCAACAGGAGAGACTGAGGAAGCCTCACATCAGAAGATTCCTTAGCTCAGTGATTAGAGAGATGGTAGATCCCTGTTCAAATCCCTTCTCCTCCCCTCAGGTAGAAGGGGGGACTTGAACTGGGGGGGGGGTCTCCCACATCCCAAGTGAGTACCCTACCCACTGTGATAAGTTATGGGATAAGTCTCTCCCCTCCCCATCCCCCTGGCTTCCTGCTAAAAGAGCAAAGATGTCTAACTCCAAAGAGGGTTCCTGACTGTGGATCGCTAGCAGCAATATGCCTCGCTGCAGCCTGGTTTAGGTATGAGAGGTGGGGATTAGCACGCCCGCCTCATCCCCACTGGCCAGTTTAGGTGGCTACCTTCTGGTGTGCTGACTTTCGTGAATTGCAGTCTAAGGTGCCTATCTCTCCCCACTGATTGTATAGGGAGCGTAGGCACGTAATCAGGCTTTGTGAATCAGTGTGATTTTCTAGGTGCCTAAATGTTAGATGCTGTGATGCTCAGCATCACAATGCTTACCTTCTTTTGTGTGTCAGACCTTTATAAACAACTATTAAAGTCCTATATCAACCTTGCATGTAGCAGACCCTTTTACAAAGTGGTAAACTGAGGCACAGCAGTTGTAACTTGCTCAAAATCATCGCAACAGCATTGGGAATGGAACCCAGGAACTCCAACTACCAGTTCTTGCTCTAAAATGCTAGATCACACTGCCTCCTACTAAACCACATTGCATCCCAATAGAGCCATACTCCTGTATAATTTTGTGCTAAAATTATGTTTCATTTGCATTAAGCTATAGCATGTGTTGACATTTGTTATGCCAGGTACCTCAGACTCAAGTATATGTTCCAGAGGTTTCATTTTTACTAAACTACTATGTAAATTACTATTCACACATTCATATTTAAAGCAACCTATTTTTGTTCTGAATTTCTGTGGTACTCTACAAAACATCATAAATATGACCAAACACTACAGTGTGTGCACTTTAAATTTCTCTTTTCTTTCCTGGTGATTTGTTTCATTAGTGACATTCTGCAAATCAAATTTACCTAATCCATGGTTGAGTCTACTAACAGGAAATCAGTTCAGTGAACAGAGATTTATATTACAAAAGAAGTGCTCACTTAGGGAGTACTTTTAATACTTTGTTCATTGAAAAAAATGCTAACCTCCAGACTTTTCTGACTTTAATGCTCTGGTGTTTCAGTTTGGATTTAACTGCAAATGAAAGACTGAAAAGCCATATAATCCATCGATCTCCTATTTGCTGAAGCACAAGTTTCATGGTACATCAATGTTTTTTATTTCTTTGATTTTTATTCCTCCCTTAATTATGTCAGCTATGTTACCTCTAGGCATGATGCATTTAATTCTGTTGTCTGCTCTGCTGTGCTATTCCCATTGACTGACTAAATGTCTATTCTTCTTTAATATTTCTTTAGTTTTTTAAAAAAAGAGACCATGGCTCGAATGTCTGAATTTTGGTTTTAGGCTTTTTCCCCTGTTTTCAGAGCAGATGAATTATCATGATGTGAATGTTTAAAGTGTTGCTCTACTTTAAGAAGTGACTGTGTAAAAAATGTGATCTTCTCACTTAACAGCTCTGCTCCTTTTGTGTGTATAGAATCCTAACACTTAGGGTTATTTTGACAAAAAGTACGTTTTTGCTACATTTTTACTTCTGTTAGCACTCAAGAGTCAATACCACTGAAGGAGACTTTCACAGGGTGACTGGCCCCTTTAAGGTGAGATGGGGCCAGCGACACCTGTGCTATTATTAATAAGCTGCTTCCCAGTCTGAGAGTGAGAGGTGATAGATTAATGAACACTTGGGCCTTATAAAAGGACTGAGAGTAAAAGGAATCTGTAGTTGGAACCACAGGGAGCAAGCAGGCTTGTTCCCATGGAAGGCCCTGAGCCAGGGTCTGCAAGGGAAAGGGTACATCAGGGACCCAGCCTGAGGACCCAGGGTTCTGTACCAGAGCCAGGAAGGACATGAGGCGAAAACACCATAAAGGGTCTGGGAAAAGGGCCCATATGGTGGGTTGAAGTGAAGTACCAGGGCATAGAAAACTTTCTGTTTGGCTGGAACTTCTTTAGTTTGGACTCTTGGTATCCCAGAAGAGATGATGTTTGTTGTGACTTGGCTGGAGGGCCAAGTACAAATCAGTGGCTAGAAAGCTGAGGAGACCAATGTCAGGGAGGGAAACTGAGGCTGTGCACACTTGGCCAAAAAGGGGTACTACAGAGTAGCCATACCCCCAGGACAGAGACTAAATTGGATTCTATTCTAGCTAGTGAATAATAAGCAGAGTTGCTAACTAAATGGTACATTCCATATTCCAACTGAAGGCCAAATTCTCATAACCAATGGCACAAGCCCAACAGACTTCAGAATCCTTCATCATTTGATGATACTCATCAGGACAGAACCCAGCTTAACGTTGAGATCCCAGGGTGAAAGCAAGTAAAACCATTTTTGTTCTTGTTAAAATGAGTAAATTGGACCTAGAAATCAGTGAGACACTATAAATATGGAATACAAATTAATGTCAATACATTATTTTTTTCAGTGATTTTTTTCAGTTTAGCACTGTCATCAAAAGGGTGACTTCATTTGGATTACTTCAGTCAGACTACTAAGTGTTTGGATAAATTGGGGATTTTAAAGAGAAACAATTTGACTACCTGGAGATGTAAAATGACGAGAGGTCCTCTATTTTTTCCATAGTCCATGCTCTGAAAAATATCTTTGTTTGGTTGTGTAACTGCCAAGTCATCCAAACATAGAATTCTATTGGCAAATTTAACTTGCCCTGAATAGTTATATTGAAAGTCACCACTCACTGCTATTGTATTTAGAACAGCATCAGGGACAAAGGAGACAAAACAGACTTTGCAGAGAACAAGCACCTGTGAGTATAGGGGAGTCACGGTAAGAAAGAAAGGAGACATTTTGTGACTCTAAAAGCAATTATCAATAAAACACCTCAATTTCACCAACCCATTTATTTGGGAATAAGAGAAATACATAATTTTTGTTCTGTGTTTGTTCAGCGCCTAGCACTATGGGGTACTACATGACTAGGGCTTCAATGCATTACTGTAATACAAATAAATAATAATGTTTTCTCAGGTTGAGCGTTTCCACCACCTTACTATTGCAATAGTTACAGCTAACATAGATCAAAGAGACCACTCCTGGGAAGTTGCTGAACTGTCCGACTGCTGTACACATTGTACAGCGCTATAAAAATTACAGAAATTGATTCTGCAATAGCATATTTTAAAATGATTATCCAGGTTACTAAACTTACTTGTATATAAATTGCCTCCACTTATTTATTAATATTGTAAGCTCTTTTTATTAGTTCTGTGGTTTAGTTGCAGTGGGTCAAGAACAATAGAAGTAGCCACCACTGAAGTCCAGCTATCCTGGAACTTTTTGCAAATGGATTTAATGTGATTTCCCATTCATTGGGTTTGGAAAAAAAAATAGGAAAAAAAAAGAAAGTAAAGTTGATCCTAAAATTTACTTAGTATTATGCTAGCATGCGTGTAAAAAAGTTATATCCTAGCCAACTTCTTTTGAAAGATTCAGGACCAGATCGTGCACAGTCCTTGTGCAGTGGGGAGAGCATAAGTCTTCCCACCACTCTTGTGCTTACCCCATGAAACAGCTTGCTAAATCACTGTCCCTACGCATTTGGGAAGCTGCGGGAATTGTATCTTTCATGCACTCTCAGTAAGACTACAGTTTTGGCATGGAATTGTTACTGAATTTCACAGCAGAGGTGAAGGAAAAACATAAGAAATCATGGAAAGGTCATCCAATAATGTAGTTTTTGCTACATCAACATACACAAGAGAATAGTGGGGGTGCTGAAAGGTGAGGCTCGGGCAGAGAGTGTTGGAGAGTGAGCCAACCCCTCATGCACCATGAAGTGGTGGCTGCCATCCCATGGGGCTGAGCCCAGCTCCCCGCTCCGGGCTTTGCAACCTGGTGCATGGGGTTGCAGCACCACTCAGGTATGCGGAAAGGCAGACAGCCAAACCTGACTAATGCTGCAATGCCATGCACCGCGTCACAATGCCATTCAGTTTGGGGGACTAAGATAATGTGTTTTGACAGCCATTTCCAAGATTTCATGGACTTAATTCAGATTCACAGTTTCCATGATCTCTGCGACAAAATCATAGCCCTAACCCTCAGTGATGCAAATTGCCCCAAAGGCAAGTCAAGACTTCACTCCTTGCCCCTGCATTGGCCCGTAGAGCTAACCTGCGATAGTGCATATTGCATACCCCACCTTGCAATTGTCAACACAGGCTATAATTGACACAATCTGGTCCTAAAATAGTAGGGAGATTTCATTCAATCAGTTCATGCTTCAGTTTGTTCTTTCACTCTTAATCATTAACAAAATGGTTTTTTTATCATTCAGAAAATATTATTGACCTTTTCCAATGTACATGTGGGATTACATTGCTGCTGGTATTACAGTGTACTGTTTAAGCAGACACTCAAATACGGTGGTGATGAGGGCTGAAAAAGAACATGAACAGAATAGAAAAGGAAGAAAAAACGTTCATAGCACAGGTAGCAATTATATGAAGTTACATAATGTGCTTGTGTGATGAATAATGAAATAACTCATTTTATGCATTTGTCCCATAGAGATTTTCCATTGAAATTCAGTGCTATTTGAGCACTGAACTCAGGCTCCATTCAAAATCCCAGCCATTGTCTGAGGAGATAGGCCTCAGTTGTCCTTTTTAGATGCTGGCCCACACCTTCATAAGAATATAAGAACTGCCATACTGGGTGAGACCAAAGATCCATCTAGCCCAGTATCCTGTCTTCCGACAGTGGCCAATGCCATGTGGTTCAGAGGGAATGAACAGAACAGGTAATCATCCCCTGTCGCCCATTCACAGCTTCTGGCAAATAGAGGCTAGGGACACCATCCCTGCCCATCCTAGCTAATAGCCATTCACGGATCTATCTTCCATAAATTTATCTAGTTCTTTTTTTAACCCTGTTATAGTCTTGGCCTTCACAACATCCTCTGGCAACGCGTTCCACAGGTTCACTGTGTGTTGTGTGAAGAAATACTTCCTTTGTTTGCTTTAAACCTCGGGTAAGGAATGGTGTCCCTAGCCTCTGTCTGACAGAGGATGGAGATGGATGGCAGGAGAGAGATCACTTGATCATTGCCTGTTAGGTTCACTCCCTCTGGGGCACCTGGCATTGGCCACTGTTGGTAGACAGGATACTGGGCTAGATGGACCTTTGGTCTGACCTGGTATGGCCTTTCTTATGTTTATGTTCTTATGTAAACCTGCTGCCTATTAATTTAATTTGGTGACCCCCTAGTTCCTGTGTCATGAGAAGGAGTAAACAACACTTCCTTATTTACTTTCTCTAAACTAGTCATGATTTATTAATCTCTCTTCATATGAAAGCTGTTCCATACCCTTAATCATTTTTCTTACCCTTTTCTGAACCTTTTCCAATTCCAATATTCAAGATGTGGGCGTACCATGGATTTATGTAGAGGCAATATGGTATTTTCTGTCTTATTATTTATCCCTTTCTTAATGATTCCCAACATTGTTAGCTTTTTTGACTGCTGCTGCACATTGAGTGGATGTTTTCAGAGAACTATCTACAATGACTCCAAGATCTCTCTCTTGAGTTGTAACAGCTAATTTAGACCCCGTGTATAGTTGGGATTATATTTTCCAATGTGCATTACTTTGCATTTATAAACATAGAATTTCATTTGCCGTTTTGTTGTCCAGCCACCCAGTTTTGGGAGATCCCTTTCTAACTCTTTGCAATCTGCTTTGGACTTAACTATCTTGAGTTATCATCAGTTTACCCCTTTTTCCAGATCATTTATGAATATGTTGAATAGTACTGGTCCCAGTACAGACTCCTGGGGGACACCACCATTTACCCCTCTCCATTCTGAAAACTGACCATTTATTCTTATCCTTTGTTTCCTATCTTTTAATCAATTACTTATCCACGAGAAGACCTTCCCTCTTATCCCAGGACAGCTTACTTTGCTTAAAAGCCTTTGGTGAGGGACCTTGTCAAAGGCTTTCTGAAAATCTAAGTACACTATATCCACTGGATCCCCCTTGTCCACATGCTTGTTGACCCCTCAAAGAATTCTAGTAGATTGGTGAGGCATGATTTCACTTTACAAAAACCATATTGACTCTTTCCTAACAAATTATGTTCATCTATGTGTCTGACAATTCTGTTCTTTACTATAGTTTCAACCAGTATTCCTGGTACTGAAGTCAGGCTTACCAGTCTGTAATTGCCGGGATCACCTCTGGAGCCCTTTTTAAAAATTGGCACCACATTAGCTATTGTCCAGTCATTTGGCACAAAAGCTGATTTAAATGATAGGTTACAAACCACACTTAGTAACTGCAATTTCACATTTGAATAGCTTCAGAACTCTTGGGTGAATACCATTTGGTCATGGTGACTTCTTCTTATTTAATTTATCAATTTGTTCCAAAACCTCCTCTAATGACACCTCAATTTAGGATAGTTCCTTAGATTTGTCACCTAAAAGAAATGGCTCAGGTTTGGGAATCTCCCTCATATCTGCAGCTGTGAAGACTGATGCAATGAATTCATTTAGTTTCTCTGCAATGGCCTTCTCGTCTTTGAGTGCAGTAGCTCCACTGGTTGTTTAGCATGTTTCCTGCTTCTGATGTACTTCAAAAAAATTAAAACACCTTTGAAGTAGGTATCATTGTACCTCCTTCCTGTGTACAGTAGATGCTCCCTGTCATGGGCAGCCTACTCATCTCTGCCCCTTCCCTTCCTTTTTGGGATAACTATCTCAGGTGCAAGGACTGCAGCTGTAGCTCTGCCACTATATAAAAGTTTCAGGAAAGAAGTTCCTTGCACAATATTCTACTGGGCCGCCTGTGACTGGTATGAGCAACAATCTAAACAGCAGTTATCTTATTCTGAATTTGGAATATGTTTATCTTTTGTAATCTAGTGTTAAATAACTCATTTCCTGCATTTCAATCACCAAAATTCTTGTTATGCATATCTGTTATCAGGAAGTGCCAAAAGTGCAGTCAGTTCTAAGCAACAAGATCACTCTATTGATTAGACAACTCTTTCCTCTATAAGAATATATCTACTATATCTCTAAACATGCAACATGAATGAACCCTGCCCATGGATTACACTATACTGATTGTTCATCTTCATGCTTTGAAATTTCTTATCTCAGGTTTTGCAGTGTTTTTTCTTCTTTTAATACAGTACAGGATGACTGCAAAATGATTGCAATACATCCCTTCATCAATAGTGACTGATTGGTAGAGTTCTGTTCTTTTACCTTAGCAGCTAATGTTTCAACACATTTAACATACTATATGAAATGTGCAGCCTGGACATTCCTTGATATCAGATGCACAAGTAGTCTGTATATTATAGACCAGGATTGGCAACCTTCGGCACGTGTCCCATATCAGGGAAATACACTGGTGGGCCAGGACGGTTTGTTTACCTGCAGCATCCACAGGTTCGGCCAATCGCAGCTCCCACTGGTCGCGGATCACTGTTCCAGGCCAATGGGGGCTGCGGGAACCAGCGCAAGCCGAGGGATGTGCTGGCTGCCGCTTCCCGCAGCCCCCATTGGCCTGGAACGGCGAACTGCAGCTTGTGGGAGCTGCAATCGGCCGAACCTGCAAACGCTGCAGGTAAACAAACCGTCCCAGGCCACCAGCAGATTTCCCTGATGGGCCGCGTGCCAAAGGTTGCTGATACCTGTTATAGACCCATAAGAGAGCCCTTGTAAACCCATAGGCTAGCACTGGACTAGAATCCAAGAACTCCTGTGTTCTAAACCTGGCTCTAGCACTGACTGACTCAGGTTTTGAGCAAGCCACAGACCAGTTTCTCTTGCCTTGGGCAAGAGGACAGTGTACCGTATCCTCTCCCTGTGGCTGAACAGTCCAAATAATTTTTAAAGTGGATGGCAAGGCAGAAAGGGGAAGTCTGAATTATAATTCTCTGTACATATTCTGTACTTGCTGGTTTGCTAAAACATTTTACCACAAATAGTCGGATAAAAGTCAAAGCTCAAAAACAAATTAGGTGAATTCCATTGTTGTAAGAATCCACAAAAAAAGTGATGGTAGACTTAAAATTTACTATCAGAAGGGTTGAGTGAACATACCTAGGATCTTGGTATGTGCATCTTCTATTCACCAGGAGTTTGTCCTCTCACTTGGATCACTGTTGCAGTGAAGTAAGCTGTGATTTTAGAAATCTTGACATATATGTCAAAAAAGGGTTTCTGCTCATGTGAGAGGCCATCCCTTAGAATGAAGAAAAATACAGAGTGTAAGATTAAGCTTTTGGTGTTGGGTCTGACTACTGGATAAAGGCCTGATGCTATGGGAAAATCTGCAGTAGTGACTGCCTACATCCTTGCAGAAATTCACTTATGCAAAATACACACTGCGTGCTTTGGATCTAATCCTGCAACCTTCAGTCAAGCAAAGCTTCTTTTTCAAATCCCATTGAAGACTGAAGATTGAGCCATAGAATCATAGAATATCAGGGTTGGAAGGGACTGCAGGAGATGGAGACATCCCATCTCCTAGAACTGGAAGGGACCTTGAAAGGTCATTGAGTCCAGCCCCCTTTCTTCACTAGCAGGACCAAATACTGGTTTTGCCCCAGATCCTTCTAAGTGGCACCCTCAAGGATTGAACTCACAACCCTGAGTTTAGCAGGCCAATGCTCAAACCACTGAGCCATCCCTCCCCCCTGCTCAAAGCAGGAGCAATCCCCAACTAAATCATCCCAGCCAAAACCTCTAAGGAAGGAGATTCCACCACCTCCCTAGGTAACACATTCCAGTGCTTCAACACCTTCCTAATATCCAACCTAAACCTCCCGCACTGCAACTTGAGACCATTACTCCTTGTTCTGTCATCTGGTACCACTGAGAACAGTCTAGATCCATCATCTTTGGAACCTCCCTTTCAGGTAGTTGAAAGCAGCTATCAAATCCCCTCTCAATCTTCTCTTCTGCAGACTAAACAATCCCAGTTCCCTCAGCCTCTCCTCCTAAGTCATGTGCTCCAGCCCCCTAATCATTTTTGTTGCCTTCCGCTGGACTCTTTCCAATTTTTCCACATCTTTCTTGTAGTGTGGGGCCCAAAACTGGACACAGTACTCCAGATGAGGCCTTTTATATATATTTCTGTATTCTGCATATGAAAACTACATCTGTTCATCATTTTAGGTATTTATAGACTCCCTATCAGCCTGGTATCTAAGAGGGAGAAAAATTTATCTCTCCTCATTCCCAAAATTGTTTTTTTCTCCAAATATACAATTTGTACAGGAATCTTACTCATAGCTTCTTAGCTGAGGGAAGCAGAATAACAAATAAGTAATTTTCCTTTTTTGCAGTTGACCTTAGAAGTGGATGGTGTTACTGAGAGAAGGCCTTAGGAAAAAGGTATATCTTGCAGCTTGACCTAAAAATAATCAAGTTTGGCTTTGTCTGATATCCTATTAAAGAATTTAACAGTCAGGTTTCTGCTCCGGCATTGTACATCCAGGGTCTATTTGACTGCAGTATCTATATGTAAAGCAGTTGTATTGTTGTATTATGGGTGAATAGTGTTCAGTCTCCAAGGTAGTCAAGACCATATCCCCTAAGGGCTTTGTACAGGAGAATTAGGTTATTGAATTTGTTCCAGAAACAAACCAGAAGTCAGGCAAGACCAAGTCTTTATTGCTAAGTAGGTGGTCTGCTGCATGCTGTGTGAGATGCAGTTTCCATAGGGCAGTAGATAAGTTGAAGTAGTCTAATTTGTAGGCGATGAAGGCATAAAATCATAGTGGTGGGGTTTGAGAGAAGAGGCCTAGTCTCATCCTTCTCAAAAGATGGAAGATTTCATGGAGCATCAAGATCTGACCAAGAGGAGGGCTGTACAAGATCACACATGTGAGGAGCTTTATATGAATAGGTGCTCATCATGACCTTCTGTATGGGATTTGTTTATGAGGAATGACTGGAAACAAAAAAGTATTGCTTCATCCACTCCTGCATCCAGGTCTCATCTAGGAGTCACAGAACATTATTTAGCACCAGTCTTGAAGGCTTCTGAGAGATCCAGAAGCACAGTCTTGGGCGTTTGTCATCTTTTGAGAGCCAGAAGCAGATCAGATCATTCATCAAAACTAGCAGACCTGTCTCCATGCTATTACATGGTCTGAAGACTAACTTTTATGGGATCCTGTTTATTGAAGGTCAGGTGTTTACAGAAGTTTGGATACCATTTTCTTTTCACTGGATTTGTCCAGGAATAGGAGGTTGGCAATGAGGAGGTAACTGGTGAGTTGCTCAGTAGATTTCTTCACTACTGACCAGCCTATTGCATTTTCAGGGTTATTTAGAAAGGGACCTAGTTAATCTTCACTTGGCTTTCCCAGTCATAAGAAGCAAAAGTCTTTTAGTAGATGTCTGGCTCAGAGTTTCCATGGCTTTTGTTTCTATCTGGATAGGTTTAATTTGAGGGATGATGTTGGGGAAAAGATTCATTAGGCCTCCATTGTGGCTATGGCATACATCTGAAGATGAATTTTGTGTTATTTTTGGGAGTGTGTGAGTTTTGCTCATTATACCTTCTAACTTCATGCTTCAGTTGAGCTTCGGTGTCAATGAACCACTGTGATCTGCAGGGGTGGTTCGGGCCAGTGCAGCAGTGGTTTCAGCAAGCAGTTGGTTGTAGCATTCTATCAAATTGTCTGTTGTTTCACCCTGAGGCTGAATGTTTGTTTGCATCTGAACCATCTGGAAACATACCGGGAAATTTGTAGGAGAGTAAGGAGAGTATCTTGTTTGGTTTATTGGAGAGGCAGGCTGGGGACAGACTAGTTTGGTTGGCTTACTCTGATGAAGAAGTGGGAACCTTTTGGTCCCTGCCCGTGTAGCATATAGCCTCCATAATATGAGGGGGACAAAATGGTGAACCTGTCAACATTATCAAAGAAGAGAAATATAAGGTAGACAATAAAACTTTCCCAAACATTTTAAAAGGAAAAAACAAAACAAAACGGTGTGTTTGATTTTTGATCTGATTTTCCCCAGTGTAATTACACTGACTTTGGTGGTATCACTCATGTTTATACAAGTGTGAATCAGCACTTAAGTCTCATCAAGAACATGTAGGCCCAGATTCTGCATGAGTAACTTTGTACGCATGAGTAAATCATTGAACTCAGTGGAGCTGAATTTATATTGGTGAAAACACTTCACCCATGTCAGTGTTTGCAGAATCAGTTTCATAGGGAGTTACTATTGTGTATTTAAACTGGCCTTTTAAACTTTGGACAAAGTCTGAATCTCTCAGGTGTCTTTAATTAGAGCAGATTTTATTATCATGAATGTAATGAGTTAATTCAAACAGTTAGAATCACAATATTTTCTGATTTTGGGTTATTTATTTAATGAAACTCATAAAGGTGCATGAGACAATGTCCATGGCACAAAGTCCTTACAATCTATCATAGGAAAAAGTAAAATGTATGAGACAACTCTTTCCAATGCAAGTAGCATGGGAGGATTGTTAGTATTACACACCAAATCAAGTGGGTTGACAATGGGATTAAGGAGAGGCAGTGCATTTGGTTTATGACAGACTGGGAGGGTGGTCTAACCATGAGTGGAGCTATAAAAGAAAATCTGGAGAATGGAAAAGGAGCAGTTAGGCATGGCAGACAGAAAAACAGAAGGAGTGAGGGGACATGTAAAATGAAATGAAAGAAAAGTGGTTTCATTCCTGTTGTCTAAATCAGACTTTCAAATGATAAAGGTCAAATCCTTCAGGTATTGTTGCTCTCCAAGGTCCTGAACAGAGATAAAACCTGGTCTTAAATGATGAGTTAAAACAGATGTGAGAGGAATAAATTAGGCTATAATTAATCAGACAGTCATTTAAATGAGAGAATTTTATCAGACCAACATAGTTTAAGAAATTCAGCATTCCCATTTGACCAAATTGTCTGCAGGGGAGTGAGAACATGCAGTTGGTGGTGATATTTTTGATTAGATTATGTCTCTTAAATTTTCACAGCTCATCTCCTGGCTACAGTCATCCTGTGCTTTTCCATTATTGATTCTTGGTGCATGCGTATGTGTGAATATACATATTGTGTGCACACACATATATAATGCACTGAAAAAAATAGATGAGGTTTTCTAATATGAGCTTTCCATTGTCACATTCCTTGTGTATTACATCTAATCTGTGATACGCTTCTACTTTACTGTTCAGACTGAATTAATTCCTCCTTTTTCTGGACAAGCAGACTGAGGAGTGTTTCATTTGCTTGTCATGGTCAGATCAAGAAATCTATTGTTTATTATTATGGTTTCAATTTCAGCTCAGCTGCCTGTGTCAGATATGTAGCTGTATATGTGTTTGACTATCTGCATGACTGGGTAGAATATTAACATCCATAGCATGGCTATGCTTTTTTTAGTCATTTTTTCTAGAGATGAACATGTAAAAGAAAAAACTGCCAGCATCCTACATTTCCATAAATGGTCGATTTAAACACAAATGTGGAATTATCAGGCTCTATGTTGTTGTTGTTGTCAATCTAAGGAGTAAAATATCTAATCAGTCAATTTTGTATTATAGCCATTTTATTAAAAATGGCGATTTCGTGGATAATGTAGATGGCAATATTAATGGGCAACTATTAATGGGAAAAGATTACTATAATCATAGCTATAATCATTAAAAACAATATAGATTAAATAAACACATTTGAAATACTGTGGTGATCCAAGAAATGTCTGCCTTATATTTCAGTTGGGCATATGCCAGTCTAGGAAGAATTGTTCAGACCTGCTTCTGTTGTTCAAAAAATCTGATTTTTTGCGTACTGGCTTGATATAGGTAAAATTCGGGGTAATTTTAGTATTTGAAAATGTCATGGGTTGTATTTGCTTTTTAAAATAAAAAATAGTGAAGATTTTGGTGATAAATGGTTGCAGTTTTGGCTTACCTGTAGTAGTAGCTACTGGGTTTGCCGGAACTTGAATTTAAAGTTCTAGCCTGCCAATTCCCCAAGTTGATCCCTGAATGTATCTATGGGATTCTAGAGTGGGGAGACCATGCTGTGGAAAATGCTGACATGAGAAAACAGCATGTGGAGGACCTTCTTTTGCATGTGTCATCAGTTGTTGGCTGCATCTATGTTCTCTCTGCATGCGGCACTGGCTCGGGCCAGATAGCCTGTACAGCAGGCTCCGATCAAACTGCCCAATAAGACGACAGACTCCGTTCAGTAGCAAAGGCACTTGGGCAGGTTTATCGTCTACGAAGCAGAGTCCTAATGCTGGCTCAATGGTTACAGGTACACTAACGCGTGTATGCTCGTTGCAATGGACTCAGCTCAGTAAACAGCAGAACTTTCCATTTTCCCCTTGGCCAGACAAAGATACCCCCTCGCCCCCTTTATGACTCCTCTTTTATACATTGATACAAACAAGTTACGTATTGCCCCTCTATCCATCACCCTGCCATTCCTACCTTATCTTTAAGAAGAGTCAATGTGTCCCCGTACCATCTTAGGGGGGAATGTGTTTATACCATATCTTGGTATTGGGCTTTTCTGAGACTAACCCTCTGGAATGTGTTTACATGAATACTTCATGCCTAGAAGTGCTTGTGTTTTTGCAATGATAGCCATGTTCTTGCCAAGTTCAGAGAGTGAACCTGCAAGCCGGCATGTTTTGTAAGAGGGCCTGACTTTTTTGCTAACTTTGCTTTATATCAGCAGGGCCTGACTTTAGTTAAGGCTTCAGTCCTTATACCACTTTATACCAGGCCTCATATCTCTGGCTCTCTCTTTCTACTACATTCCCGCACTTTTTGTCTTTTTATGGAGTGGATGTTTTAACCATCGTCCTGGAAAAAAAAAAAATAGATGAACTGAAGATGACCCTGAGGGCTAAACACTGTTATATGGTCACCTTACCACCTTTACTTGTCATCCACACATTCATATCCCATCTGTCCTTTGGTCTGTACATTCCTTCGTACGACTGGTTGACAGATTTTATTTTCCACTTGTGTTTAGTCCTTTATGGTGGGCCTGGGAATGTTAGGTCCAGGACTTTGATTGAGGATAGTTTTATAATTGAGCCTTGGGGGCATTCCCAAATAATTAATATATATGTGTGTGTGTGTGTGTGTGTGTGTGTGTGTGTGTGTGTGTGTGTGTGTGTGGTATATATGGGTATATATGTATAGTATGTATGTGAACTTATGACACAGTCTCATATTTAAGCATCACAATCCTTTTCCAATCCGGTGTTGTAGTCTGGCCCTTTTACTTTGGTACCACAGATAGCAACACATTCCTATTAGGGCAATTACAGTTACCACCTGTTTTATCATTAGTAGTAGGCTGTGTGTTTTAAAATACTGGAATAGGTATTATTACAGTATGTCCCACAGTGCTATGTATATAAGAAGTAAAACAGAAATTTGAAGTAGTGACATTACAAATGAGGAGTCTATATATAAATGTCTTGTTATTAGTTACTACACAGTACTGTCCATCCATTTCTAGGTTACCCTTACTGCTGGTTGTCACCCTCTGATAAGCGTCACTGGGGAGGAAACAGGAACGGCTAGCTTCTCTGTTCCATAGGTTGCATTGCTCTGGATACCCCAGTAGCTGATGTAGATCCAGTTGATTCTTACAGATGCTGTCTTCCAGATAACCTACTGAATGGACGGTAACCAATTTATCAAATATTGCTGTGTCAGGATTTATTATTGGTGCCCAAACACTGAACAAGATTGTTTTGAATAACATGTGCCTCAGCTAGGATACAGTGTCACTAACCCCAAATTATAACTGCTACTAACAGGGAATTTGTTTATACAATTTGAGATGATGTCAGTTTACCACTGTTTTTGTTATACAGTTAGGACAATGCCAGTTAGGTGTTTATTACTAATAAGATTAGGTGATTTTCCTTTTTTAATATTCCATAATGAGTTAGTTATGGTAGTTACTATGTAATAACATCTTTACTAATTTGTTGCCATTAGTTTAACTTTTACCTGTGTGTTGGTTAAACAGTTTAGCAATGTTATACACATTGTAATACAGCAATAATACAGTTGCTTTTACAGTAGCCATATTTCAATGCTAAAGATTTAAAGCCACAGGCACATGAACTCACTTTACTTAATGTACAATTTAAATCAATGGTTCTCAAAGCCGGTCTGCCGCTTGTTCAGGGAAAGCCCCTGGCAGGCCGGGCCGGTTTGTTACCTGCTGCGTCCGCAGGTTCGGCCAATTGCGGCTCCCACTGGCCACGGTTTGCCGCTCCAGGCCAATGGGGCTGCGGGAAGCGGTGTGGGCCGAGGGATGTGCTGGCCGCCCTTCCTGCAGCCCCCATTGGCCTGGAGCGGCGAACCGCGGCCAGTGGGAGCTGCAGTTGGCCAAACCTGCAGATGCAGCAGGTAAACGAACCGGCCGGGCCCACCAGGGGCTTTCCCTGAACAAGTGGCGGACCGGCTTTGAGAACCACTGATTTAAATGACAGTAGACTTGGTCCATCTAGTAGTTTTTAGCTGATTGCCTACTTAACTGTCCATATATGGTAGACTCAGGAGTAGTTGACCAGTCTGTTGTTTATAAAGCACTTCATTATTTTTCTTGATGCATTGGGTTTCTTCACGGTGAACTGATATCTTCTGGTGTTTTCAATCTGTGGGATGCAACCTTAAACGGCTTACGTTGGTTAACATCATAAAGTTTTTGCTTGCTTGTTTTACATTTCTCTTGTTTTCAGTAACCCAAATTTAAAACACAGATTAACTTAGTTGTGTACCGTGTAATAGGGACCAAGTCTTTTGTAACACAAGCTATACTTTTACAATTATTGTATAGATATTCATTTTCACTTGAGGTGCATTACTAATATTTTATACTAAATATAATGTTTAACTGCTAAAATAGAGTCTCATAATCTTCTCTAAGGCTAGGTCTACACTACCCGCCTGAATCGGGTAGAAATCGACCTCTCGGGGATCGATTGATCACGTCCCGTTGGGACGCGACAATCGATCCCTGAATCGACGCTCTTACTCCACCAGCGGAGGTGGGAGTAAGCGCCGTCGACGGGAAGCTGCAGAGGTCGATTTTGCCACCGTCCCTACAGCGGGGTAAGTCGGCTGCGATACGTCGAATTCAGCTACGCTATTCGCATAGCTGAATTTGCGTATCTTAAATCGACCCCCCCCCCGTAGTGAAAACCTGCCCTTAGAAGGTATATTGCTTTCCCCTGCTGAGCACTCTGTTTTAGCAAGAGTTAGTAACAGAGTTTTTACCCAAGCTTTTTAGAGTTAATTTTCTTGTGATACCAATTCTGCTTTTGTTAACTGTTTAGAAGCACAAACTGTAACAGCCACTACTTACCTTTAACATAATATAAAAGAAAAGAGTATAAAAATTAAACCAAAATGAATTCTAAATGCAGGTCTATGCAAACACTTCGAGGATATAAAACTTTTATAACACAGTTGTATTTGGGAGACAAAAGTGGAAACTTGTTGAAATGTTTTGGTTAGTTATAAAATTTTACAACATAACCTGACATAGTATATATTATTTTTATACCATTTTGCTATAACATTCTTATAACTATATTTTAATACTTAATAAAGGTATAAACAAGTTTATAAAAACTCAAACAAGAAATTGACATTTTGCTAATATTACCTTTGCATTACTGTTGAGGTTTCCATTTCAATTTTTTCTTTTCAATAAAAAAACCCCTGTGATTAATCAGAGAAATTTTTTGTGCACAATTACATTATTTGTTTTGGCAAAAATATATGCATATGTATTTATAACTGAGGCCTTTTTGAGTTGTTTCAAAAAATTGGTTATTAATAGCGTTATGATGGTTATATCCCAATCATAATATTAAAATAGTGTGGTACGACTTATATTTTCAAAAAAGTATAAAATTGCATTTTGTTGCAACAAAATTAAAAGAAAAAACTAGTCATGTGACACATACAACATAGAACACAGGGCAGCATACATGGAATACAAAACAAAGTTACAATTAAAGATGAATGGCGCCAGAATTATATTGACAGGTTTCAGAGTAGCAGCCGTGTTAGTCTGTATCCGCAAAAAGAAGAACAGGAGTACTTGTGGCACCTTAGAGACTAACAAATTTATTAGAGCATAAGCTTTATGCATCCGAAGAAGTGGGCTGTAGTCCATGAAAGCTTATGCTCTAATAAATTTGTTAGTCTCTAAGGTGCCACAAGTACTCCTGTTCTTCTTTTTGAGAATTATATTGATAATTACACAAGATAAAGCATTCAAAGCTTAGTTATTAAAGAAATGTAGTTTAAAAAAACAGATAATTAAACAAAAGAGTTAAGCATTTAAATAAGCAAGTTATTACCTTTTTATTTAAAACTTTAATAAGAATTGATAAAAATTTATATTAAATTATGTATTTGCCCCCTTTATTGTATTAATTTAAGGTTTGGTCCATTACTTTATATTACTTTATTTCAAAACTTCTCCTTTATGGAAATAAGGAAAACCCATGTTTCAAATTTTAGTCAGTGGATAGTATTAGAAGGAGAGTCTGCATTTCTGTTGCTTGGCAACCATATCTTCAAGAAAGTTAAGAGTATTTCCAGCTGTTGCATTCCTAATGGGTTAAAAAGATTAATTTACTGTACTTATTTAAAGTAAAGTTTTTACCTTGTTTTCTTTGTTTGTTGTTTTGTTCTGTTTTCAGTTGCTTCTCTTTAGTTTTTTAGCGATGGTGATTTCTGTAATAACTATAACTTTTAAAAAGCAGGGGAAAGGGGAGGGGGAGAGCAATCTAGGAAAGGAGGAAAACTTGAGCCAAAGGAATTAATTAACTTTATCGAAGTATCTTTAAGTACAGGCAGCAGCAGCGAGTTTAGCAAACTGAGAGAGGATATAAAGTAAAACTTAACCTGTATGTAAAATTATATGAGAAAGAAGGTTATATTATTAGCTCTGAGTGAGGCTCCATAGATTAAAGCAGTTGGGAAGCCCTACCTATTGTTTTTATCCTGGCTCTGAGAGGAGAGTGGGGACTGTTACCTGCTCTTGCAAAACATGAATTTGTTACCTCGGTGTCTGTTGCTTTTGTCTGCATGCCAAATGGAGTCCCCTTGCCTGCTACAGTTAACTGTTTCTGGGCAACTCCATGTGTTGATGCATCAGTTCTAGGTGTTAATCCACTCACTCTTGGTTTTTCACTTTAAAATTGTTTTCTATCCACTCCCCTGTGAGCAGGTCACAGCTCTTGTCTTGTAATGTGCTCTATGAATGGCTCCATTTTTTCCTTTATCTGATTTACCAATCTAGAGAAAGCATTGTTTACTATTTCTCCCTCCTGGACACTTACTTTTCGTGTTCTGACAGGTACCAGTCTAAGTCTTGGTTTAGGTTTGACCAAAACCTTGCTTTTATCATATGGCGGTGGTTGCAATGCAGTGGCCCCTGCCCAGGGGTTGTTAGGTGGCTGGTATGGGTCATTCCCAATGTCCCAATTGCAGCACCATTCCAATTGTTCCATGTTACATCTTTTAATTTTGCTTGGGCCGACTTTTTTTCATTTCTGACCCATTCTTCAGGCACTATGTAGGTACCTGAAGCCTGTTGTTGGCCATCAATATTTATAACAGGGATGGCACTTCTCTTTTGTGCAGATTCTTTACAGCTGTTTCCAATGTTTTATTCTGATCCTGTGCTTGCTGTAATGTATAATATCTATGGACTGCTTGCTGCCCTGCTAGGGGAGCAGGAGTGTTCCAGAGCTCTGTTGCTTCTCTTGCTTCTTTTTACTCTTTTTTTCCCCTGTTAGTTGCTCCACCAATTTTGTGGCATGTCGGGGGCATTTCTTACTCTTATTTTCCAAGGCTACAGTCTCTGTCCTAGCCTTACAGATTCCATTCCATGTTTCTTCCCCATTATCTTTTTAAAATTCAAATGGACCTCCTTTGCTAGCACCCCAGCTGACATCCGTACCTTGTCAAACTCTGTGGGAATTTGCTGGGAGGAAGATAAGGGGGTTCCCTAGCTTGTAGCTTTTCTGCCATGTTAGATCACGATTCCTACAAAGGACAGCTCGCCTACTTACTAGATCAGCGGTCAGGGTCACCAGTGTCATCAGTTGTTGGCTGCATGTGTGTGTTCTCTCTGCATGCTGCACTGGCTCTGGCCAGATAGATAGCAGGCTCCAATTGAAATGCCTAATAAGACCACAAACTCTGTTCAGTAGCGAAGGTGTTCAGGCAGGTTTATTGTCAATGAAGCACTGTCCTAGTGCCCTGGCTCAATGGTTACAGGTACACTAACACAGGTATGTTCTTTGCAATGGATTTAGCTAAGTGAACGACAGGACTTTCTGTCCCCCTCTCGGCTGGACAAAGACACCCCTTTGTGACTTGTCTTTTATACATTGATACAAACAAGTTACGTCTTGCCCCTCTGAGGTGAATAGCTTCCACCCTTTACCTTGTACATGTTGGTTTGATCAAAACATCTCTATCCATCACCCTGTCAACTTGACCTTATCTTTAAGAGGGGTGAATGAGTCCCTATATCATTTTTGGATAGTGTGTTTCCACCATATCTTTGTATTAGGTGTTCTAATACTACCCTTCTGTAATGTGTTTATGTGAATACTTAGTGCCTAGGAGTGATTGCAATACTAGCCATGTTCTTGCCAAGTTTGGACAGTGAAACTGCAAGCTGGCATGTTTTGTAAGAGGGCTGACTTTTGCCAGCTTTGCTTTATATCAGCAAGGCCTGACTTTAGTTCAGGCTTTAGACCTTATACTAGGCCATTATACCAGGCCTGATATCTCAGGATCTCCCCAAGGTAGTCAGTACCTCCATTTTTACTCAGCCCGTTCTCAGGCAAATTCCTATTGACTTCAGTAGACTACAGTAGCTAGGGCACTAACCTTCTCCACTAACTATTGTGCATATGATATAGCACTTCTGTTTTCTGTTGCAGATGTACTGTAGAATCCCATTTTAAACAGAATTAATTTTAAACAAATTACACTAAAAAGAGTATACCATTAAAATACTCTGCTTAAATGGATTTTGTACCATTTGATAATTCACTTATAATTGTGTTAGCATCATTGAAGAAAATAAACAGCATTTTTTTAAAATAAAAAGTATGGTAAAGTAAAACTGTAACATAGATTAATTAGTTGTTTTTGCAATTTGCTTTTTTGTTTCTGTTTGGATTAGCATAATATAAATCCGAATTTTCACATTCTTTAAAAGACTTGAGTTAAACTCTTTGTTGATTGTTTCTCAAACCTAGAAAGAGAGATGTTATTAGTAGCTGTATAAACATAGGTACAATGGTGTAAAACTAGGGTTACCTGATTTCCACAAGCAAAAAAGAGGACACTGGGGGGGGGAAGCCCTACCCTAGCCCCGCCCCGCCCCCATCCACTCCCTCCCACTTCCCACCCCCTGACTGCCCCCCTCAGAACTCCCAACCCCCCCTGCTTCTTGTCCCCTGACTGCCCCCTGCTGAGACCCCCCCCCACCCTAACTGCCCCCCTAGGATTCTAACTATCCCCTGACTGCCCCGACCCTTATCCACTCGCATGGGTGGCAGGGTTGTAGAAATTTTGATGGTGCCCAGAACCTGCCCCCCTACCTGCCTAAGGCTCTGGGAGGGGGGTTTTGTGCAGGGAGGAGGTCTGGGGTGCAGGTCCTGGGGTGGGGATTAGGGTGCAGGAGGGATGCAGGCTCTGGGATAGAGTTTGGGTGCTGGGTGCAGGCTCTGGGCTGGGGCAGGGGGTGGGTGTGCAGGTGGCGGTGAGGGGTGCAGACTCTGGGCTGGAGTTTGGGGGTGGGAGGTGGTGCAAAGGGAGGGGGTGCAGGCTTTGGGAGGGAGTTTGAGGGCAGGAGGGGGTGTGTGGAAAGGGGGATGGGGTTTGGGAGGGTGTTTGGGGATAGGAGGGAGTGCAAGGGTGAGGGCTGTGGGTCTGAGGATGAGGGGTTCATGATGCAGGAGGGGGCTCAGGGATGGAGCAGAGGATTAGGGTGCAGGGGGATGAGGGTTGGGGCTGAGGGGTTCATGATGCAGGAGGGGGCTCAGGGCTGGGGCAGAGGATTAGGGTGCGGGGGGATGAGGGCTGGGGCTGGGGATGAGGGGTTTGGGCCATTGGAGAGGCTCGGGGCTAGGGTGGAAGGGCAGGGTAAGGGCAGCCTGTCTTGCCATTAGTGGATGGGGGGCACTAGGACCTGGGGGCAGCAGACAGCAGTTGCTGCTGGCTCTGGCAGTACAAGCAGGGAAGGGAGTGGCAGGCAGGGAGCGGGGGAGACCAACGGGGGGGGGCGCGTGGAGGGGGGTGGCAAGTGGAGGCCGGGGACCCATCCAACCCTCCCCCTGCTCCCTGACTCCCCTCCGGGACTCCCCTTACCATTCCCAGGTCCACGTGTAGGGATGCAGGCAGCAGGGGGGGGGAGCAGGGGAGGGGCTCTGGCTGCTGGAGGCCAATGGGAGCGGCTCAATCAGGCCCAGCCACCCAATCAGCAGCCGCACCCTGCATGGGAGGGAGGGAGGTGAGGGGAGAAAATCCTGGACCTTTTAACCTTGTTACCAATTCCTCCCAGACGGCTATTTAGAGACGCAAAAGACGGACATATCCGGGGAAATATGGACGGATGATAACCCTCGTAAATCAGAAGTAATTCCATTGGAGTTACAGCTGTGTAAACCTGGGCAAAATCAGTCTCAGAGAGAAACAGACATGCTCTGCTCTAAAGAGTTTACAATCTACGGCTGCTTCTACACCCCCAAATTTAAGGTCTGCAATTCATCACAATGCAGCTCCACCAGTGGTAGAAGTGGTGCAGTCGGTAATGTAGACAGGATTAAGGTATTTTTACCACTGTGTTATCTAGTTCTTCTCTAAGCAGGGTTAGATGACATGGAACTATAAACACCCGACTCCTATCTATGTATTTTCACCCTCTAATGTTGTTGCTACAGGTAAAGCTGCAATGATAATGAGCAACCCATCTCATTTGTCCTAGTGAAGACAATAGAGCAGGTCAGGAAACAACTGATTTTTTTGCTCTGAAAAACATAATCAAAAACAAAGAAAATTCATGTTTGTCAATTTGTTTCTGACATTTGTATTTTGTCAAAAACATGAACATTTTTATGAAAATTTGCTTTTTTTCCAAAAATTTCCATTTAGTCAAAAAGTTACTTTTCATTTAAAAAAATTTTGACCATTTTTTTACCATCTTAAGTAGACAAAGACTGAAGGGTCTCATTTTGCAAGGTTCTGAGTGCCCTCAGTGTATGTGCTCAGCATCTGGCCGGATCAAACATCCGACATCTTGAATATGCTAAGATGAGATCAGTTGCTGAAGTGGTACAGATATCTCTGAGGAGGAGATCAGAATTTTGAACTCTTTCACTCACACACCATAAATGGATAGCGGGAGATCATTTCTAAACGATTCCATCTTCTGTCATTCTTGCGTGTGAAAATACAACCAAATGTGCTTTTCTGCATTAACTATAGTTGTGCATAATTCATAAACCCTTATTTTTCTGGCACTGGAGAAAGTCTACCCACCACATGAGTAGAGTCGCAGATGGAGAAGGACATTCCCACACTAGCTTCAAATAAAATCTGTCTATCCATTGAAAACGTTTTTCAAAAGTAGGTCACCTACTGTGAGCTTGTGCAAGATGGAGCTTTAATTTTTGCAGTACAGTACCAATAATAAGTTGTGTGATTTTGCTAGACTAATTGTGCTGTTGTTTAATAAAGAGTACAATCACTCTTTATACACTACTGTTCTCTGGAAAGAAGGGGAAGTGGTGTTGTAATAAGAGGAGTGTGGAGTGTGAGTCAATCAAGTGCCATTCAAAGCAGAGTTCCACAATGGGAGTGCACCAACAATTGGCATCCTGTGGTTTCCTCCATTGTAAACCGGTTAAACTTCATTGAATTTCTGGGCAGAAGAGAGGCACAGGGGTGTGATCCTCAGTGTTATGATACCATAGACTATCTTTCCCCAAAGCACTGGAAACAATTAAAAAACTTGCTGTGTTGAAGATAGCACACTTAATGAACAGACTATCAGGGAGCCAAAACTATCTTTCCCTGGACATCACGTGTGTGCATACATATGCACATCCTTACAGAGAGAGACAACTGCAACCATTCCAACACCCTCCAAGAATAAACCAGATATTTGTGAATCTGTAGTTATCCAGGGCAACAGTTTTTCTGTATTGGCCCATCTGTTTCAGTGGCAACCACTGGGACCTCTTCATACGCTTAGCACTTAGAGCAAGACATCCATTCCCCTCTGAAACAGATGCCTATGCCACTTAGTGAAAGTGAATTAGCTGGCAGGAGCACTTCTAAAAATGAACCTTACATTTATATAATGGTTTCCATCCCAAAAGATCACAAAGATCTTTACAAACTGAACAAAGTTATATACAAACTCTATATAGGGATGACTTTGTCCTTCATTGAAACACAGCCATCTCACAAGTAGCAAGTGATAACTCTGTAACAATGGATAGCAGTGCTATAAACTGTGGTATTAATTGTTTATCCAACTGTTCCACTGTGTTTCTGATTGATGTATTTGATATTTTTGTGTTTATATGCATCTGAAATTGCACAGAACAATGAATGGATGCTGTTTTTTATATAAACCAAAATAAAAGAAAGAGAAATAAGATTTTCCTGTGGTTTCAGTTTAGGTCAGCAAAATACACTTACTGGCACTGGACTTTAGCCGGGACACTAATGTTAGTACTCTTGCCTTAGAAGAGAGCTATGGGATATTTCAATGACCAAAAATGGTCCAGACCTCATTTCTGTATTTTCTGAAAAACTTCCTGTAGCACAGCACCCTGTAACCTCAAATGAGGTCTTGGTGTTAGCTCAGAGGTAAGTATATCATATACTGACTCACCAATTCCATCTCCATCAGCACCTGTTTTCTTTGATAGTGTTCCATTGAAATATTGATCTGGACTCCACATCATTGCTATCACATAAAATCAATACTGTCATTTTAGTAGGCTGGAATCCTAAATTTCCCCTGGCTCCTAGAAGAAGCATCATCGGTTCTTTTTTCTCTTCTGCTCAGTGGTGGTTTCAGTGATTCCTGTGGCCTCCTGTATTTGACAGGAGAGTGCCAGCAGCTCTAAAATATCTTTATACTAAAATTGCTGATCAGCTCTCAGTTTCTAGTTCCTGTTCTTAGATCAACAAAGCTGACAGCTGACTAAGTCACTCAGCACTGAGGTCCCTACAGAATGCTGTCCCTACAATGGGTCACAGCTCATGCATAATGAGTGGTTTAGGATATCCCTGGAGTAGGATTACCACCATACCCCTGGAGAAAGATTACCACCATACCCCTTTCCTTTGGACAATATGTGTCCTCTGGGAGAACGGTCTCTGAGTTCCTGCAAGCATTAGGAAGTCTTGTGAAGGATGCATAATAGAGGGTGTGTGCACCCACAAAAAGAACTGGCCGAAATTTGGCCTAAAGTTATTAATTTAAATGACTGTAACTTACATGCAGCAAACCTGAAGAAAGGTGTAAGAAGTGTAAATTAAAGTAAAGTGAGAGCTACTTTAACTTATATTTTTCCAGCTCTTCTGTGTATAAGCTACATGCACTTAGGTCATGTCTACACTTACTGGGGATCAACGCTGCTGTGATTGATGCAGCGGGGGTCGAGTTAGTGGGTCTAGTGAAGACCCACTAAATTGACTGCCGAGCACTCTCCAGTCGACTCCAGTACTCCACCGGAATGAGAGGAGGTAGATAAGTCGACGGGAGAGAGTCTCCCGTTGATGCAGCATGGTGTAGACACAGCAGTAAGTCGACCTAAGCTTTGTCGACTTTAGCTATATTATTCACGTAGCTGGAGTAGCATAATTTAGGTTGACTTACCCTGGTAGTGTAGACAAGGCCTTAGATTCCCTCCCTCTTCAGTAGAGTTTGTATAAACGAGTCTGAGTGTAACAGAGCATTCTAACACCTCTTTATACATCACTTCTCAATTTGGGCCGTAGGCTTATAAATTGCACTCATCTTAAGTATAATGAAAAAGGAAAATGTTCATGCCTGTTTGGTGCATGAATTCACACAGACTTAATAAACATACTTACACGAGAGCCCCTCTTTCCCACTCATTGGACGTAGTTTCAGTTTCAAGCATGTATATACACCTTTTTGACTTGAATATAAACTTAATTGAAAAAAAAGGCAACCAAGTTCCATAACTGTTTCTTAAGAATAAATCCAGTCATAAGGCTGCAGTGTATTGTGAATAAAATAGAGACCTTTCTAAGAATTTTATGGCTGATATGTAATTGTTTATAAAATAATACTATTATTCAATTAGCATTGCAAATATTGAGACAATTTCTATAACAAAGGTGCCCATCAAGCATTTTTAATGTGGAGTGTCTCAGTAATTTGGTAACATTTATGTATTGTTGCTGAAGTCAGAGCTCTAACTTTTAATACCGTATAATTTAAAAGTACTGCTTTTGCCAGAAAGTCATCATATTTCGCTTAAGGGATCACAGATCTACAGCTCTAATGATAAAGGAATACTGTATGCACTTCTTGATTAGCTAATATTAGTGGATGCAGATTCTTAATTTGATCAGCATTACTACACAGTACTTTTGCTAAAGATAATACCTATATGCCATGAGAGAGTTTTTCTATGGTTTTTATGGTTCTTTTAATGTATATTTTATATATGTTATTTTTTAATGGGAGGCAAACCTCCAGTTGACTCCAGTGGCAGCAAGATAAGATCCCCACACTTTTGTATTTATCAGAAAGTCAAACTTCTTACTTCTGTAATCTTGTGTGACAACCTAGATCAGGGATCGATAACTTTTGGCACACGGCCCATAAGGGAAATCTGCTGGTTGGCCGTGACAGTTTGTTTACCTGCAGCGTTTGCAGGTTCTGCGATTGCAGCTCCCACTGGCCGTGGTTCGCTGTTCCAGGCCAATGGGGGCTGCGGGAAGCAGCAGCCGGCACATCCCTCGGCCTACACCGCTTCCCGCAGCCCCCATTGACCTGGAACGGCAAACCGCAGCCAGTGGGAGCTGCGATTGGCCGAACCTGCGGACACTGTGGGTAAATGTCCCATCCCGCCAGCTGATTTCCCTGACAGGCCACGTGCCAAAGGTTGCCGATTCCTGACCTAGATGTTGTTGGAGGTTTTATGGGAAGTTGGAAAACAAATGTTTCTAAGAAATCCAAAGCGATTTTGTATATTATAGCAATATATGTTTTATATAGTCTATGGACAGGTAGGCATTATGCTGGGGAAGGAGAAATGGGTGCCCTACATGACCTCTAGGCCAGTGAATGGCAGGCTGATCTGGGAACCCAGGAGGTTGCAGAGTTCCAAAGTTCTGCAATGCAGGAAGCAACAGGAGGACCAAGAGACTCTGTGGAGCTCCTGAATTCTGTGGGGCAGTAGTTTCTAGATGGAGTTGAGAGCCTTTCAGAGTTCATGGGTAAAATCCTGCCCCATTGAAGTCTTAGCTGAGCCAGGATTTCACCCCAGGAGCTTTCTCAGACACTTGAAGAAATGATCCTGTGGACTTCCTAATTCCACATTACAGAGAAAGGCATCTGGGAGATAGGGACTCTTAAGGTCTGAATTCTAGAGGAAGGCAGAAGGCAGATGGGGTCACTGCAGAGCTCCTAAATTCTAGATCTCAGAAGGCTGGGGGAGCAGATTACCCTATGGATCTCCTAAACTCTGGATTAGCACTGTTTCTTTAATGAAATAAAGTAAGAATACTAACATACACAAATTTTAAATTAGGGATGCTACTTTATACCAAGGCAATTTACAATTAAAAATACCTCAGCATTTAAAAACATAGTTGCTCACCGTCCATCATATAGGAATGTACTTATATTACAATAACTGTTGACATATGGAAAATAAGAAGTAAAAAGGTGATGTCTTTGGGTAATACTGGATGGAAGAACTGGAAGGATGGTCTATGGACCACAGGTGATTGAAAAGTGGGTTTTTTATGTGAAAATTCATAGGTCATATTATCAGTGCGTATTCTATATGGTGGATGACTGCAAGAGGGTTTCTAGTCTATAAACTAATACTGTATTGGGATATGAGAGCAGATTTAGGATGTTTTGGTAACATGCAGTGTGATATGATACACATGTATGCTTATTTAAGGCACTGTATGAATGGTGAGTGTATTTGAATATTTACTTTTTCTTAACTGTTTATTTCTATACTTTAAATGTTCTAACATTCCTTGACATTCATACGTAGTAGCAACCTTGGATGAAATTTTGGCCCCAATGAAATCAATGGCAAAACTCCCATTGACTTAACTGGGAGCAAAATTTGACCCTTTAACTTGAAGTTGACAAAGTCTTTGTCATTTATAGATCTGTTTACAATATCTTGTATGAGATTTTACAAAGGTTCTGGGGGACCTCTAACATCTTGGTAATATCTGGGACTTAGATAATCAGGAACTTCTCTCTTGCAGAGATTCTACGTTCCTAGGACCTGCATTCAGTGACATTCTGGGGGACATAAACAGCAGTTAAGCCACAGTTTGGAAAATCAGGGTCATGCTATAAAGCCCTTTGGGTCAAAATACATGAAATTATTGCAGAATAATTTGAGTCAAGGACAAATCAGCATTACAAATGTTTTTTTTTCAGTTGGATGATAGAATGTTTGCTGTTTAGATATTAAATACAGTTTCAGTATATTTATTTATGATTGAGCTTGTACTTTTAAGTATTATGGAGTTACATGATATACAAACCATGCAAGATTATTAACACTGAGAAGTTAAATTACATTTCTTTACACCATACTAGCTGGGGTTGATTGCTAAGGGGGAATTCAAAATCAGAAAAATGCCTAATGATCTCCTGAGAGCTATATTTTCTTCCTTCTTTGTAATGTAAATGGATATTTTGAAAAAAAAAATCCACCATAGAGTCAAACACTCCATCAGCATCCTTTCTGCTTTTAACAGGAGGGTCACCTGACTGCCATCTAGAGATGCCCTTTTTACCGATGAAATCCAGAAGTACTAGGTACGAATGGATACAGAATAGGGAATCATTGCTGAGAATGTAAATGACCCTGACTGAAGGAGAGTGGAGTTAGGCTGCTGGTGGGGGTGGGGGGAGAGAGAGAGAGAGACACACGCACACAGTGGGAGTGCTGCTTGCTTCATCTTTTGAGAGGAGGGAAAACAAAAGAGCTCAGCTGCAGTTTTGTGTTGCTGTGTCTGGCTTAAACAGAAAATTCTAGACATCTGTGCTGATAAATCAAATCACAGCTGAAACTGTTTCTATCAGGAAGATTATTTTCTCCCCTCAGAATGGGTTGGATCAATACAGGTGGTTTGCAGATCATGAGAAGACAGACTGGCTGAGAATCATGGAAAGGTGGGATAAGACTCTGCCTCTTTTTCTGTCCCCCCACCCCATTCATAGAGTAGTGTATCAGGGAGCTGGGACCTGACAAGTGGTCAGTTTAAAAGCTTAGGTGGGTTTTTAAATCCCACAAAACAAAATCAGAATTAAAGACACTACCATATTCGACCAGATGTTGAACAGAAACTTGAGCTGAGTCTTACTTGGCTTGCAGAATTCCTGTGTGTTGCTTTGGATGTTGTCTTTGTTTGGAATAGTTCCTGTAGGAAAGAGCCATAACATAAGACAAAATGCATGTTTATTCACAAATTGTCAGATGACTGTTTTGATGCCGTTAAATTTTTGCCAGGGTGACTGCATGTGGAGGCTATCGTTCTTGTGTGTATAGAAATAAAAAGAGCTGTTGACTTTTTGAATTTCTTGTGATGCCGGCATGATTAGAAGTTGAGCTGCAATTATTGGTGTACATTGTCTGAATTGTAACAATAGGCAGTTCAAATAGAGCAAGTTTGAATGGTTTTTCTTCAGCAGTGCCAAATGCATCTTACTCGTACACTCTTTTGGATTTCATTAAGAGCAGGGGAATTGATTTTACTGAGAAATTCCTAAAGAATAATGAGGGATAAGGAGGGAAAGGAATTAATGTTTCTGAGTTTTCATGTTCACCTTAGTATAAATACAGTAGTTGCATTAAGATGCCTACATTTCTAAAGCAAGTCCCAGTAATTTCTCATTTCTCTTGCTGTGCAGATGCATTTTCTTTTGTTCTTTAATATGTTTTCCCTCTCTTTTAGAACAAAAAACATTGCCTGCTTTTTAATGGTATCAAGAGACTTGTGTACAAATTACCCATTTTTGCACAGGTTTATTCTGATTCATTCCTAAGAAAACTGCCTTAAGGTATTAAGGAAGGGGGAGGGAGCTTGATTGATGTTTTAAGAAACATAGAATTCATATGATTTAAATCACACATAGAAGCATATATTTAGCTGTAGCTGGAATTCAGCTCCCTGTCATGTGAAATGTCCAGACCATAGCAGGGAGATTCTTAGCAACCAATAAATCAGATTTGTAATGGGCCCTTTAAAATGTGTCTTTGAGGGTGACTGGCTAGGTCCCCTTTGGCCAAATTAAGATGCAATCTGACAGTGCACTAGCAGCTGTGTGTTGACATTTTCCTCATGAACCTAGTGAAAAATGGCTCCATATCTTGTCTCTAGTCCCGAGAAGATGGTCTCTGAGTAGCCGTGCATTTTGTCCTCTATTGTTGTTTGTCCTAATCACCATTCTTGCTGATAGTGTCTGACTGGTTCATTTCAGTTTGCTTGCTTTTAAATCTTGGCTCAAAGGGCAGAAGTAGTAGTTGGTAGTGATTGTCTTACCTGGAGTCAGAACCCATGTCAATACTACTTCCTAGACAAAAAATGTTTATCACAAATGGGTTGCATAAATACTGTTAATAGTGATTCTTTTGTCAGTTTAAATGAAGTTAGATAAGTGGGCTGAAATGCATGTGGGTCAGACAGTGTATGCCATTATAAAGGAGGAAAATGCGATCCAGTAGTTAGTAGAAAATTGACAGGTATAACCTCAAATGCTTGAAGATAATCCATTTCTGAAAGGATAAAACTACTTTTGTTGAAAGAAGTGTGTGCTTATTCAAGGGAAAAGCTCATATTCAGATACTACTAGACAATGGGGGTGGGAAGAGAAGAAATGTTCCACTTTTATTGTACTACCAGAGTAATTATTGAAGAAATTCCTGTATCAACTATTTATTGAGTATGCCACATCAGCAGCACTTGATGCATCTCTATTAAACCTGCAGTTTATAAAAGCACTGGGAGCAGGGCAGAGTGATCTTCCATCAATTCTAAGGCCAGAAGGGACCATTGTGATCATGTAGTCGAATCTCCTGTATAGCACAGGCCATAGAACTTCCCCAAAATAATTCCTAGAGCAGAGCTTTTAGCAGAACGTCCAATCTTAATTTGAAAAATGGTCAGAGAGATAGAATTCACCACAACCATTGAGAAATTGTTCCAGTGGCTAATTACTCTCACTGGTAAAAATTTACATCTTATTTCCAGTCTGAACTTGTCTAGCTTCAATGTCCAGCCATTGGATCATGTTCTGCTAGATTGAAGAGCCCATTATTAAATATTTGTTCCCCATTTAAGTACCTATAGACTGTAATCAAGTCACCCCTTTACCTTCTCTTTGTTAAGCTAAATAGTTGGGTTCCTTGAGTCTGTCACTACAAGGCATTTTGGAGAAGCACAGTTACTCTGTACATGTGTAGGATGAAGAAAGGAGGGTGATACAGCTGGCTGGCTGTAGCAACCTATGCCATCTGATTCATCGAGTGGCTTTGGAGTTGGCTCGTGAAGAAGCTGCTTCTTTAAATGTTTGCCCAGTGATAAGGTGTTTTAACACTAGCTACCAGTACAAAAGTAGGGCAAATGTGGGGTAGAGAGAGTGGCTGGGAGAAATGATGGGTAATATGGATAGTCTCTAGCCAACACAGCCAATGTTGTTTTTATGAATGTCTGATAATGCTGCTTCTGAAAAAATCACAGAAAATACAAAACACTGGCACTTTATCCACATTTTAAAGTAATAGTTTCTACATTATTACAAATATGATTGACAGTAAGAAAGCAATACTTTTAAAAGCCTCCATCCTAGAAATTCAAATATTGTTCCATTTACTTGGTATAAGAGGCATTACCTTTCAGGTGCTGTTTAGAAACCATGTTGTGTCAAATGGCTATAAAAATCCCCAACTGTTACTTGCCAATCTATTTAGATTAATTTTCATAGAACTAAAAGCTTGGAGATGCTGTTTAATTCTGTTTTTTCAGGAGAATGGTGGAAATGGAATTTTAACATTGCTGCAGAACTGATTATTGCTTTTATAAACATAGATAATTTGACCATAGTAAATGGCCTGCTTCATGGAAAGTGACACAATTACACTGTAGAAATGTAAAAAGAAAACAGACAATACATCTGAAAAGCCTTCTCCAAACTCATCAGAGAAACAGCAATGTCAATATGAAATAGACCAAATAAATAGAGTTAAAATGGTTTAAGGGATACAGAGAATCCAGATGTCTAGTATAGGCTGACCATATTTGTAAAGCAGGACAGCTCAGCTGCAGTTTTGGAAGCTTGACCAATCCAATTGTTTCCAGATGTATGTTCATAACCCTGAACAGTGAAAGGCAAATGCTGAGTAGGAACAGATTAGCTTTCAAAACTACCCATTTAGAGAATCTGCATTGAAAGATTCAGCAAAGGCAAAGAAGAGGTTCCGGGGGGAAAGGGAATTAACACAATCCAAATGAAATAGACAAGTCCAAATTATAACTCTGGTTATCACTGATGTGGTTCTAATGAACTATTGTTTCTAGCAGGCATTCACAATCAAAATCTGATCTCAGAAATGGTACAAGAATTTTGACCCATTTTTCCCTTATTACATGCAAAATGGACAGGAGCTTTTCTTGTAATGCATGGTTTTTGGGACATACCATAGAAATAGGATGGTGGTGCTACCGAGATTTAATTTCTGATGGTCACTCTCTACAAGCGATGTTAGCACAGTGTTTGGTTAAACACTGGCCCTGATTCTCCTCTCATTTACACAGGTATAAATCACGAGTGACTCCACTGAAGTCAATGAAGTTACAATCATGTGAGACGAGAGACAACTCCACACTGTCAAAAGCTAAAAGATTTTATATTTAACTGAAACGGTCAAAGTGGCAGTTGTCTGTGTTTTGCCTGGTAGACTCAACAAACAGTCCACCAATTTCCATTTTGTCTGGTATCTTCAGAGCAAATGCCCTTGTAAAAACTCCATTCCCTGATTGCAAGATGAGTTGAAACAAACATAAGGGGCCAAATACTGCCATCAGTTATCCAAGTGTACATTTTTTGGAATAAATTACACCAATGTAACAGATCATAATTTGGCCCCTAGAATAAAGAGGCAGATGTGATCAGCAGAATTTTCAGGAATCTGTAAATTTTACAAGAGCATCTCAACAATTCCTGAGCCTTTACTCTCTCATATAAAGTACATTCCAGCCCCGTGTGCCTTCATCCCCATTGGCTTTAAAGGATGCTGAATATAACAGATGAAAGTTAGAAGACAGATCTCTCTCTGTTAACCATTGTGGACTTTATACTTTTTTAAAGTTATTTTTCTTAATGTATTGTACCATATGATATAAAGTAAGTTATTTCCTATAGCTGGGTCTGGCATTTACAGGGCATGCTCAAGTATTAATGATCTCCCATTATTTAGTGAAAAGTAGGCCACCACCACCAATGGTAGCTTAAAATCAGGCTGCTTAGCTCTGCTGAGTTGAGTTCAACACATCAAAGAGGGCCACAGTTTGTATAATGAAAACTGTTTTGATCAAAAAAGTATGTCTGTTTTTTTTCAGCTGGCCTCCGCTTCTCATCTCCGTCCTAACCCAACTTCTCATGCACCCTTCTCCTCACTCCCAAAAGCCTGACCCTCCATAATCCTCTCTGGTTTGCTCTGATCAGCCATCAATGACTTTCCCTCACTGCATACCTTCATGCTTCTCCTACGGTGAGATCTACTTCCCCCTCGTTCTTGTTCCGATGGAGTGAAAGCTGATACTAGCTATATGGGTTGTGTGGAGAGCATGTCTGGGAGGTCAGGAAGCTTTCTGGGGTGGTGTGGAGCAAGATGTACTTCAGAAGAGAATCTTAGCTTTCCCTATCTCCCTGATCCCTAGTGTGGCACTCCTCAGATCTGTCTCCAGATCCTTAGCTAGTGTTTTAAGTTTTAAAACTGCAGGAGGCAGAAGGAAGGCTCACTATGACCATTCAGAATTGCACCCTGAATGGACTTAGCATCGGATGAGCTGCACTATAGAAAAAGTAGGATTGTTAGGGTTTAGAGCAAAACTCTAACTGGCTACAGCAGGAATAGGAATGAACTTTAGGCTGGAAAGAAGAGCTGAGTTTATGGAGAGAATGGAGAAGCTTCTCTTTGTACCTTTCCTCGCCCAAGGACATAAGGGAGTGGGATTGAGAGCTTTTGTTTTTAGCCATATTTAGCCTTAAATCTTCCTTATCTCACTGGGTTTTGCTAATTATTACAAGGTAAATAAAAAACATACCCATGAACAATTCTTTAGTCTACAAGAATTAGGAGTTAAATCTTTGCAGCCAACATCACTGACAAAATTATATGTAACATAGAGGTGGTGGAATATAAGTAGGCATGGTCATGAGAAGCATTATGGTAGAGAGCACAGCCTAATAAAAACACTCTTTCCCAGTCAACCTATGATTTCTACTCAAATAAATAAATGGTTATTGATGTACAATGTGAAAAATTATTGCAACTAGAATGCTCAGAAATAGATGATTTAAGGAATAAATACATGTACTAGAACAAAGGCTGCTTGAAATTAGTTAATAAATATTAGGAATTTTGGGGGTCTGGATTTCTTGGAACACATTGATGGGATATGGAGCTTTTAACTTCTCTCTTGATTGTGAAGCAGGCCATCTGTTAAGTAACCCAGGAATATGAGAGAACATTGCTCCAGTGCTTTGAACACTACATTGGCTCTCTAATACCAAACTCCAGGTGTCTGGCCTAAGTCTTCAGAACCCTTCATGAGGTAGGCCAAGGTTGTCAAAGGGGCTGCTTCTGTGAACCAGGATGACATCTATGATCACCAGGAACCTTGGAGCTGACAATACTTAGAGTGAAACATGAAGGAAGCGGAGCCTCTTTAGTGTAAGGCTCGCAATATGAAATTCCCTATTGTCAGAAACATGCCTCTCCGTGGATTTTCAGAGCAAAATGTAAGAGCAGCTTTCCAATAATAGGAGCCATAAAGAATAGTTCAGCATCCCTCCCCCAAAGAGAAGCATTCGAAAATAGTCCAACACATTATATATCTTAACTGCTGTAACCACGTAGTACAGGGAGAAGTAGATAATACAGTCCTTCAGGTGGATTGTGGCTTTACTTAATTTGGTTGGAACCAAATACAATGGTGGTACGTGTGTTGGAAATACGTGGATAGATTAAATAGGTTACTAATTGAGATCCAGAGTGATCAAAAAGTCCATATTGTTTTATGGCCCCAGTGAGCTCATGATCTTGGTCAGTTCCCTAATGAACAAGTGTCCACCATGATTCAGACCCAGGCCACTAAGGGTCTGTGTGTGTGTGTGTGTGTGTGTGTGTGTATTTCCACAGGCATTGCACGTACTTCCAGACTATCTCTGTTAGCCTCTCTTACATTGCTGCATCTTATCTGGAAGACGCAATGGAGCTATGTTTGAGGAGCAGAGTTGTGGAGTGAGAAGTAACCAAATGTCAGGGATTATACCTTTGCCTTGCTTGCTTCCATACCATGTACTAAACGAACCCTGTAAACCTTTAAGTATAGCTGTGTTTTCCAACCGTCTGTTTTTACAGCTCAGTCCGTATTCTGCCCTACAGAAAATAGAAATGGGATCTGGTTTGACACTGACACTGACACAGCTTTCTGAGCTGATTCTTTTGCTGGGCTGTTAGAGTTTTAAACCCTTAAAAATTGGCACCCTTGTTGTCAGACATGTTATGGAGTAGTGGGCATGGAGAATCAACCACCCTGCCACCCTGAGTGTTGGGCTCTCTACAACAGGTTGGGGCAGGCTGGTAGGAAGTGTCCTGCTCTACTATTCTGTTCTGCAGATTCAGCAGGTACAGTTATAACCTTGAGACATTGGGAGCTAGGACATTCTGTAATTATACTCTCTGACTGGGGAAGTTACTGCCTATTACGGTTTTAAACGTCTCAGGAAGTATGTTTGCTGCTGCTTCCAGGTGTTCCCAATGAAATGTTGATAATTTTAATTTACTTATTATAAAATGTTCTGTGACTATTGTGGAAGGGACTAAATCAAGGCATTCTGTTGCTGATACACAGAAGTCTCCAATTCCCAGTACCATCAGTCTACCTCCACAGATAATCTTTTTCACTCATGTTGCTCCTTTCTTCAGAAGCTGTCAGTGTTTTACAATGGTGGGTAAAGTATTCTACAAATTAGGAAACTAAGGCACAAAAATGGCCCAAGGTCACACACAGCAATTCATTGGCAGAGGAGGATATAGAAGCCAGGTCTCCTAACTCCCAGTCCTATGCTCTAACCATAAGGCTCACTGCTTCCCGTAGGACTCGTTATATTCCAATTAGAGAAATAAAATTAGGACTGTTGGACTTTTTTGCACCTGAAGAAATTTAGAGGCACTCAGATATGTCAGTTGTTCATCCTATAAACAAGGTACTTTGCTGTATTCAGATTAATTTTCCAAAAATAAAACCCTGTACAGTGCACTTATATTAATAAATAGAGAGGACAATAGTGAAGACACACACAACTCTAGCTCCTTTGCAATAATCCAATAGCTTCACCATATAGAGTCATTCATCAAATATTTGCTACCACAGTGCTCAGTCTATAACAGCTCTTTGCCATAACCTTGAGAAGAACACATCAGCTCATTGGAAGCACTGGGAGGCTTTGGGCCTCACAAAGATAGAATGCGCTGCTGGGAGAGCAGGGAGAGCATGCCCTAGTTACACAGCTCCTGGGGAATGCAACGTATATCTCCTTCAGGCAGAGAGTGGAGGATTGTGGCTGTGGCCAGCTCTTCTACCTCACCCCTTATGCAAGGGGGAAGTCCACGTGGGCATAAAACTCACTCACATGCCTACATGGGCTGGCCAGAACTTGGTTCTTAAGTAGTAGTGGACATGTCTTGCTATCCTTATTTTGTCCCTTTTTAGGAGGAGTTCAGTGCAGAATTCTGTTGATGCAATGTTACGGATAAGAATTTAAATGCACCAAAGTTAGCAAGTTCAAGCTCGTACAAATAGAAGGCATTGTCCTATTCTCCTTCCACATAAAGTATTGTGTGAATTATTCCATATTAACTTCTGCTCATATATATGGATGTAGTTGCTTTGGGGACCATATATTTTCATTAGTCCCTGCTTTATGATGGAAACTTTAAATGCACTATCTTGCCATAACAGGTTTTTCATTGAATATATATATTTTTAAAAAGTGTGATCACATGTTTATTTCAAAGCACAGTGTGAGATAGAAATGATCACACATTGACATAGACACGTCAATGCTAATTTCAATGTGTGGAACAACAGATATACATGCCCATCAATGTGTGTATAACTAGAACTCTTCACGTTAGTACATTGATTTCCCTCACTGTATGAGTAACAATGTCATGTACACCCACGTTGGCTTGCAGCTCCATTGTTCATGGGCCAGATTTCTTCAAATATATCAAAGGCTCTTGTCATCACTTGGGGATACTTAATGCTTTTTTCAAGTTTTAAAAGTGAAAAGCTTCAAGTGTTGATTATTGGACCATAGAAATCTGAAAATTTGCTTCATTTGTGAAAAAACACCTTGTTTGTGCGTTATGCCCAGATAACTCAAGTCCTGGACGGTATTAAGAAAGTATTATTAGACCAAAAAGGAACAAAAAGCACCTTTGGGTAATTATTTTACAAAGTTATAAGGTTCTTAAAAATAAAAATGCTTCATCAGCTGTAACTCCTGCAACCTTGTAATGCATTTACAGTCCACAGCCCATCTGTTACAGTAACATTCTCGTTTTATTTTGTCATACACACTTTATTGCTTATTGCAAATAAATGTTGTTGATAGTAATACATTTCAGCCAGTCAGTTCAGGGTTTTTGGTTTTTGGTCATTTTTTGTTTGTTTGTTTTTTGCTCAGCCTCATTTCCCCTCCACCCCCCCACCCCCCCACCCCCCCAAAAAAGGTGAATGGGAGGCCAGGTCAAATGACCAATTTTAGTCTTTGGACATATGTTAATTTTCAGTGAGGTGCAGCCCCTGTTTTTTCCTAAAGGCCCTACACCCTTCTGTGCATAGCTATCTGTCTGCCTCGCCCTGCTCTCATTGCAATCAAATGAGAGCAGAATTGTGCCTTATATTATGAGGAAGTGTTGTGCGCTGCTGCTACTGTATCAGAGAGGGCAGCAGAGGCTGCTGTCTGCCGAGAGTACAGAAGGGGTTCCTGTTGATTGTGTGTGTGTGTGTGTGTGAGAGAGAGAGAGAGAGAGAGAGCATACAGCAGGAACCATGAAGGGTGAGAGAGAGCTGCAGCCTCTACTTGTCCCAGAGGAAAATTAAAAAAAAAAAAAACACTCATATCTGGTTTAACAACAGTTCATCATCATGTGAAGACATGAAGCACCTTAGTTTTTGCTCCCTCCTCTTCTGGGGATTTGTAATAATCTCTGTCTATCCCCCAGTCCAATTTCTGGTTACTGATTATCCCAACTACTACACTCCCACAACATGAACACCGAGATACTATGGCGATAGGTGTACTGGAGATGGAGAGATGCCCTGTATACTGTCAAAAAACAGTCCAAAAGGGAAAAAAATAACCTTGGGCCAGAATGTGCCATTTGATCTACATGTGTAATGTCTCAGCCATGAGTAGATCTCTCCTCCTCAAGCAGAAAAGAGGTGGGGTCAGCTGTATCCTTGGCAGCATCAACCCTTCTCCTGCACCCCATGCAGAGCTCTCTGCGCTCTCTGGGGATCTGAACTGAAAGAGGGTTGTTCAAAAGTGGTATCCAATGGTTTGCATATGGTTCAGTCCCCTTGCACCCAGTGAAGAATCCAGAAGCAGTATTACATTTGCACTGCTCCCTTCCCCCATGCATACACCTACCATCATCACCACCACTGTTGTAGGGATGCCTCTCTGGGACAGTCACTGTCAGGAAAGATCCTGGATATGCATGTCCTACAGAATCTCCTTGTCAGACTGAGACAGCAGAACCAGAGCTGTTTCTCAGGCACAGGGCCTCCTGCAGATCCCTGAAATCTCCACCTATCTTGGGCTATCAGTAGAAGTAGAATTTGTGGACCAGACCCTCACTTTCTTCCACAACAGAACAAGCCTCCCATCCTCCCCTCCTTCTCTCTGTTTTCTCTCTCCTATGGTGGAATGCAGAGGAAACTATGTGAGGGGAGCCAGAGGCTGCTCAAGATAATCTAGGCAAAATTTCAGAGTGCTGCCCTGCCTCCTCAAAGGACTAGGGTGGCAGATTTGGGCCAGCTGCACCTCTGACATGATGGAGGGGCAGCCAGCCAAATTTGAGTGCCATTGCAGCCTGGCATGCAGGGTCACACCACCACTCATATTTGATTTGGTTGCTCCTCCGTCAAGACAAAGGTGTAAGCCAGGCCAAATCTGCCGCCATAGGTAGCTGCCCAGAAATCTGCCACCCTCTAGGATGACCAGATGTCTGGTTTTCAACCAGAATTCCCAGTCGAAAAGGGACCCTGGCAGCTCCGGTCAGCACCTCCGACCAGGCTATTAAAAATCCAGTCAGCGGTGCAGCAGATCCCAGGCAGGCTAGTCCCTACCTGTCCTGGGGCACCATGCTGCACCCCGGAAGCGGCCAGCAGGTCCGGGTCCTAGGTGGGAAGGCCACAGGGCTCCGCGCGCCGCCCCCACCTCGAGCACCGGCTACGCATTCCCATTGGGTGGGAACCGGCCAATGGGAGCTGGGGGGCGGGGTCTGTAGATGAGACCAGCATGGGCCGCAGTGCCGCCTGTTCTCTCTCCGCATCCCTGCCTAGAACCCGGACCTACTGGCTGCTTCCGGGACGCAGCACAGTGCCCCAGGACAGACAGGCAGCCTGCCTTGGCTTTGCAGCACTGCTGACTGGGAGCCGCCCAAGGTAAGCCTGCGCACCAACCCCCTGCCCCAGCCCTAAGCGCCCCCCAAACACGGAGCCCCCTCCTGTACCCCAAACCCCTCATCCACGGCCCCATCCCAGACCCTGCAAGCCCCTGCCCAGAGCCTCCTCCCACACCCTGAACTCATTCTCAGCCTCACCCCAGAGCCCTCATCCCCTCCTGCACCCTCAACCCACAGCCCCTCCTGCACTCCAAATCCTTCAGCCCTATCCCCTAGCCTGGAGCCCCTACCTGCACCCAAAACCCCTCATCCCTGGCCCCACCCCAGAGCTCTCACCCCCTCCCGCACCCCAACCCCCTGCCTCAGCCCACAGCCCCTTCTCATATTCTGAATCCCTCAGCTCCACCCCCCAGCCTGGAGCACCCTCCTGCACTCCAGAGCCCTCACCCCCAGCTGGAGCCCTCACCCCCTCCCGCCCCCAACTCTCTATCCTAGCCTGGAGCCCCCTCACGCACTCTGAACCCCTCATTTCTGGCCCCACCCTGGAGCCCGCACCCTCATTTAGAACCCTCACACTCTCCTGCACCCCAACCCCAACCCAGTGAAACTGAGTGAGGGTGGGAGAGAGCAAGCCACTGAGAGAGGGGGAATGTGGTGAATGGGGGGCGGGGCATCAGTGAAGGGGTGGGGCCTTAGGCAAGGGGTGGGGCTAGGGTATTCGGTTTTAGGTCAATTCCTGCAGCTGCCTAGTGTGCTTATACCTAGAGCTGCCTCTGAGAGGAACCCATTATGGAGGCTATTCCATGATGGTATTACCATGTAGGGGCACTATCTAGCTGTGTTCCTTTAGACAGAAAAGTTACCTTCCAACACTGTCATTCCAATTCTATAGAAATCAGCTTTACAGAGCTAACCCTGTTTGAATAGAACCCTAAGATTGAGTTCTCAAACACAAAGTGTCTTCATTTTTTAAAATGCATTAAAGCCTTATTAAGAGCTACATTCTGATTTTAGTTGCTTTGGTGTAATTCTGCTGTAACTCCATTAAAGTCAATGGACTTACTCCAGGAGTATACCAGTTAAAGAGCAGACATTAGAGCCCTTAGTTCCAAGTGAGGGATGAATTTGTTCTACATTACTGGTATTGTGAACATTTAATGACATGGAAATGGCCTTACTTTGATCTATATGATTAGAATTAGTCATTTCAGTGAAAAATCACTTTCCTTTTGAATAATTGTAAACTAAGCTATAGTAAAGTCACTATGTTTTAAATTACACTGTAATGCTCTATCTGTAGAGAATATAGTTTTTTAAAAAAAACCTCACCCTCTTGTTTTACTTGGTTGAGAATTTTATATTGACGATCATTTCCAAAAATATGAAAATATATAATTAAAACATCCACAGCGCCTTGGTTCTCCATTGGTGCCACTATTTTTGCTGTTATTGAGGCAGTAGCCTACAAAACGGTGCGAGTTTTGGGGAAAACCAACAGGTGGAGAGGAGTACACAGTTCGGGCAGAGATATCCCTTATGGGATGATTTATCAAAGCGGTTACTAGTAAAGAGGAGACGATAGAAAATATGTTGTGGCAATTGGGCCTACAAATTTACTCGGATTGTGAGTGTAACTGTTATAAGTATGTAAAAGTTCATAAAATGTCATCAAAACCTATAAAAACAAATGTTGATGGGAACGGGGGCAAATGAAAGACAGAAAAATTGAATGAGTCTTAACAAAAAAGGCCTATGTTGAAATTAGGCTTGTTAAAAACAGGAGATGTGGAGCCTGAAGTTAATGAGCCAACATTGGTATATCAGATATTAGGTCTAATAAGTAGACAAAACAGTGAGGGGGTGGATTATTCCACACATCATGCCCTTTGGGTTTATTATAAGAAAGAGATTTTGTGGGGAAAATAAAATAAAAAGAAGAATGGATTAAAAGAACAGAGAGAGGCTACTGGAGCAAGCTTCACCTTCATAACTGCCACCCTCAAGGTTTTCCGGGACCCAGGGCCTTCATCATCCTGATCCTGATAGGTATCCTGACCAGAACGAGCCAGAGATAGAAAGAGGGACCCAGATGACATCACCTCTCCTTCCTGCTCCAGCTGAATCCCAAACCCCACCTGACATGACAGTTATTACCATATTAACTTTCTGCAGTTAAAGGAAAAAGGAACAAGGGATGTTGTAGAGGTTTATTTAATACTTTACATTTCAAATCCTCTGTTTTTCCTTCTTTTCTGTATCTTGAATAAAACAAAATTAAAAGATTTTTAATGGTGTATTTGCCATCGTGCTAAGCAGTTGAGGTCGCTGTAACAGACCTTGTTTAACACCGTTTTATGTAGCCCATTTTATTCCATCTCAATTAATACAACAGTTGATAAAAGTGCAAGTGGTAGGAACTGAAGAGAAATATTAAAAAAAAAAAAAAAAGAGAGAGAGAGAGTCCTATTTAATTACATCATATGAAGGCAGGCAACTAAATATTAACTAATTTTATAAGTGCTTATATACAGGTGCTAGAACTCTAAATACTAAGAGAGATGAACTTGCATGCCTGGTATTAATTGAGGATATTGTTATCATGGGTAACACAGAAACTTGGTGGAGCAATGAAAATCGATGGAACATGGTACAAAATGTATAGGAATGATAGAGTAAGTCATGCTCGTGGGGGAGCAGCACTCTATGTGAAAGAAAGTACAGAGTTGAATATAGTAAAAATCTTTAATGAGTCAAACAGTACTATAAAAGTTCTAGGGATAGAAACTCCATGCTAAATAAAAATACAGTAGTACGAATATACTGCCAACCAACTGGCCAGGCTGATGATGGTATGAAATGCTCAGGGAGATTAGAAAGACTACAAAAACAAACAAAAAATCCCAATAATAATGGGGGATTTCAACTATCCCCATATTGACTGGGTATATTTCACCTCAGGAAGGGATGCAGAGATAAAATTTCTAGACTCCATTAATGACTGCTTCTTGTAGCAGACCTGGAATTGACCAGGGGAGAGGCAATTCTTGAATTAGCCCTAAGTGGTGGGATCTGGTCCAAAAGGTGACTACAACTGACCTGCTCAGTAATAGCAACATAATGTAATTAAATTTAGTATCCTTGTGGTGGGGACATCAAAGAAACCCACCACAGCATTTAATTTTAAAATGTGGAACTATATAAAATGAGAAAGCTAGTTAAACGGAAATTAAAAGGAACAGTCAGAAGGGTGAAATGCCTGCAAGCTGTATGGAAATTATTTAAACACATCATAATAGAGGCTCAAACTGTAAATAACCCCAAATAAAAAAAGTAAGAGGACCAAAAAAATGTCACCATGGCTAAACAGCAGAGCAAAATAGGTGGTTAGAGGCAAAAAGGCATACTCTAAAAATTGAAAGTCAAATCCTATTGAGGAAAATAGAAAGGAGCATAAACTCTGGCAAGTCAAGTACGAATTAGCAGGGCCGGCTCTAGGTTTTTTGCCGCCCCAAGCAAAAAAAATTTTGGCTGCCCCCCATCCCAGGACTGGGCTCCTTGACGCACCCTCCTGCTGCCCCAGGCCTGGGCTCTCCCCACCCACCCTGCTGCCCCAGCTCTGGGCTCCCTCACTCCCCCCCACCATTGCCCCCCACACACACCTCCTGCTGCCCCAGCCCTGGGCTCTCTTCCGCCCTCCCCCACCTGCACCCTCCTTCTGCCGCAGCCCTGGGTCACTGGTAACTCGCTCCAACGGCAGCTCATTCAGCATGAATTTTAGATGTGCACAGAACACTGAGAGGATTGGTTCCCATATGGTTACAGAACTCCAGTAAAGTGTAACAATTTTCAGATTGTGTGATTGGAGGATATCTGGATGCATATTATAAGACTGTCCTACATAAATGAGGAAAAGTTGAGGTGCCTTTATTATTCTTTTCTTCCACTCTTTCTTGCTATGGGGAATTTGCCAATGCAATATCACTGTCTTCCTTTTAAACAAACAAACCAAACAAAAAGGCAATGGCTGTTGAAAAGAGCAATTCCAGTCCTAATAACCACTGGGAAGCATTTCTTGCTCAATTTTATCCTACTTTTTCTACAGCAAGTTACAGTGGATCAGTATATTTGATTTGGGAGAAATGAAGTAACAGCTGCCCAAACTGAGCTTGAGCACTCCTGAATTTTGAGGTGTTCAAATCTGGAAGGCAGGTGCTGGGGGTGGGGGGCTGTGGCTGTGGGGGTTGGATGGGGTGGAGGTTCGGAGGGGGGCAGTCAGGGGCAGGGAGAAGGTGGGGTTAGATGGGTCAGGGGTTGGGGGGCAGTCAGGGAACAGGCAGTGGTTGGATAGGCATGGGAGTCCCGGGGATTTGTCAGGGGACAGGTAGGGGGTGGAGTCCTGGGGGGAAGTTGGGGCGGTCTCAGGAGGGGGCAGTTGGGGACAAGGAGAAGGGAGGCTTAGATAGGGGGTGGGGTCCTGGGGGGCAGTTAGGGGCAGGGGTCCCGGGAGGGGGTGATCAGGGGCCAGGGAGCAGGGGGGGTTGGATGGGTTGGAGTTTCTGTGGGGGGCAGTCGGAGGGGGTGGATGGTGGCAGGGTGGGGCTACCCTCTCTGTGGACTGTCCTATTTTTTGAATGTTAAAATATGGTATCCCTACCCTTCAGAGTACAGCTCTCCATTCATAGCAGGCTGCAGCATGAGGTCTCAGCTACCTCACTCCCTCTCCCTCTTTCCTGTTGGTAGTGGCCAAGGGAATGCTGGGAAATGTAGTTCTTTCCCTGCTCCAGGGCTGGCTCCATAGGCAGGGAGCTAACCAAGGAACTACAGCTCCCAGGGCCCCCTGTTGGTTCTCAGCTCCCATGCGGGATCCCTGCCGCCCCTGCAAATGGGCTGCCCCAAGCACGTGCTTGCTTTGCTGGTGCCTAGAGCCGCCCCTGATAATTAGGCAGGCCAAAAAAGAATGTGAAGAGCAAATACCAAAAGATACAAAAACTAACAATTTTTTTGTAATTCATCAGAAGCAGGAAGCCTGCCAAAAATCAGTGGGGCCACCGGACAAAGAAAGTCTTTGACAAGGTCCCATACCAAAGATTCTTAAGAAAAGTAAGCTGTCATGGGATAAGAGGGAAGAGCCTCTCATGGATCAATAACTGGCTAAAATGTATGAAATAATGGGAAGGAATAAATGGTTAGTTTTCACAATGGAAAGAAATAAAGAGGTCACCCAAGGATTTGTAGTGGCAGCAGTGCTGTTCAACATGTTAATGTATGATCTGGAAAAGGGGGAAGTCGCAAAGTTTGCAGATGACACAAAATTACTCAAGAAAGTTAAGTCCAAAGCAGACTGTATAGAGCTACAAAGGGATCTCACAAAACTACTTGAATGGGCAAGAAAAGGGCAGATGAAATTCAATGTTGATACGTGCAAGGTAACGCATATTGGAAAGAATAATCCCAACTATACGTAAAAAAGATAGAGTCTAAATTAGCTATTACCACCCAAGAAAGATTTTGGAGTTATCATGGCTAGTTCTCTGAAAACATCTGCTCAGTGTGCAGTGGCTGTCAAAAAAGCTGTCAGGATGTTAGCAAACATTAGGAAGGGAATAGGTAATAAAAACAGAAACTATTATAATGCCCTATAAATCCATGGTACACCAAGACCTTGAATACTGCATGCAATTTTGGTCACCCCATCTTAAAAACATATTAGATTTGGAAAAGGTATAGAGAAGGACATAAAGAACGGTTATAATAAGATGGGTGAACTAGAGTGCCTTGTGATAAAGGAGGATATTGATATAATAGGCATCACAAAAACCTGGTGGACTGAGAGCAATCAATGGGACACAATCATTCCGGGGTACAAAATATATCGGAAGGACAGAACAGGTCGTGCCGGGGGGGGGGGGGGGGGGAGTGGCACTATATGTGAAAGAAAATGTACAATCAAATGAAGTAAAAATCTTAAGCAAATCCTCATGTTCCATAGAATCTCTATGGATAGAAATTTCATGCTCTAATAAGAATATAACATTAGGGATCTATTATCGACCACCTGACCAGGACGGTGATAGTGATGATGAAATGCTAAGGGAAATTAGAGAGGCTATCAAAATTAAGAACTCAATATTAGTGGGGGATTTCAGTTATCGCCATCTTGACTGGGAACATTTCACTTCAGGACGAAATGCAGAGATAAAATTTCTCGATACTTTAAATGATTGCTTCATGGAGCAGCTGGTACGGGAACCCACAAGGGGAGAGGCAACTCTAGATTTAGTCCTGAGTGGAGCGCAGGAGCTGGTCCAAGAGGTAACTATAGCAGGACCACTTGGAAATAGTGACCATAATACAATAGCATTCAACATCCCTGTGGTGGAAATAGGGTGACCAGACAGCAAGTGTGAAAAATCGGGATGGGGGTGGGGGGTAATAGAAACCTATGTAAGAAAAAGACCCCAAAATCAGGACTGTCCCTATAAAATCAGGACATCTGGTCACCCTAGGTGGAAAGAACATCTCAACAGCCCAACACTGTGACATTTAATTTCAAAAGGGGGAACTATGCAAAAATTAGGGGGTTAGTTAAACAGAAGTTAAAAGGTACAGTGACTAAAGTGAAATCCCTGCAAGCTGCATGGGTGCTTTTTAAAGACACCATAAACCAACTTCAATGTATACCCCAAATTAAGAAACACAGTAAAAGAACTAAAAAAGAGCCACCGTGGCTTAACAACCATGTAAAAGAAGCAGTGAGAGATAAAAAGACTTCCTTTAAAAAGTGGAAATCAAATCCTAGTGAGGCAAATAGAAAGGAGCATAAACGCTGCCAAATTAAGTGCAAGAATGTAATAAGAAAAGCCAAAGAGGAGTTTGAAGAACGGCTAGCCAAAAACTCCAAAGGTAATAACAAAATGTTTTTTAAGTACATCAGAAGCAGGAAGCCTGCTAAACAACCAGTGGGGCCCCTTGATGATCGGGATACAAAAGGAGCGCTTAAAGACGATAAAGTGATTGCGGAGAAACTAAATGGATTCTTTGCTTCAGTCTTCACGGCTGAGGATGTTAGGGAGATTCCCAAACCTGAGCTGGCTTTTGTAGGTGACAAATCTGAGGAACTGTCATGGATTGAAGTGTCACGAGAGGAGGTTTTGGAATTAATTGATAAACTTAACATTAACAAGTCACCGGGACCAGATGGCATTCACCCAAGAGTTCTGAAAGAACTCAAATGTGAAGTTGCGGAACTGTTAACTAAGGTTTGTAACCTGTCCTTTAAATCGGCTTCTGTACCCAATAACTGGAAGTTAGCTAATGTAACGCCAATATTTAAAAAGGGCTCTAGAGGTGATCCCGGCAATTACAGACCGGTAAGTCTAACGTCTGTACAGGGCAAATTAGTCAAAACAATAGTTAAGAATAAAATTGTCTGACACATAGAAAAACATAAACTATTGAGCAATAGTCAACATGGTTTCTGTAAAGGGAAATCGTGTCTTACTAATCTATTAGAATTCTTTGAAGAGGTCAACAAACATGTGGACAAGGGGGATCCAGTGGACATAGTGTACTTAGATTTCCAGAAAGCCTTTGACAAGGTCCCTCACCAAAGGCTCTTATGTAAATTAAGCTGCCATGGGATAACAGGGAAGGTCCTTTCATGGATTGAGAACTGGTTAAAAGACAGGGAACAAAGGGTAGGAATTAATGGTAAATTCTCAGAATGGAGAGGGGTAAATAGTGGTGTTCCCCAAGGGTCAGTCCTCGTACCGATCCTATTCAACTTATTCATAAATGATCTGGAGAAAGGGGTAAACAGTGAGGTGGCAAAGTTTGCAGATGATACTAAACTGCTAAAGATAGTTAAGTCCAAAGCAGACTGTGAAGAACTTCAAAAAGATCTCACAAAACTAAATGATTGGGCAACAAAATGGCAAATGAAATTTAATGTGGATAAATGTAAAGTAATGCACATTGGAAAAAATAACCCCAACTGTACATAGAATATGATGGGGGCTAATTTAGCTACAACAAGTCAGGAAAAAGATCTCGGCGTCATCATGGATAGTACTCTGAAAATGTCCACGCAGTGTGCAGAGGCGGTCAAAAAAGCAAATAGAATGTTAGGAATCATTAAATAGGGGATAGAGAATAAGACTGAGAATATATTATTGCCCTTATATAAATCAGTGGTACGCCCTTATCTCGAATACTGCATACAGATGTGGTCTCCTCATCTCAAAAAAGATATACTGGCACTAGAAAAGGTTCAGAAAAGGGCAACTAAAATGATTAAGGGTTTGGAATGGGTACCATATGAGGAGAGATTAAAGAGGCTAGGACTCTTCAGCTTGGAAAAGAGGAGACTAAGGGGGGATATGATAGAGGTATATAAAATCATGAGTGATGTGGAGAAAGTGGATAAGGAAAAGTTATTTACTTATTCCCATAATACAAGAACTAGGGGTCATCAAATGAAATTAATAGGCAGCAGGTTTAAAACAAATACAAGGAAGTTCTTCTTCACGCAGCGCACAGTCAACTTGTGGAACTCCTTACCTGAGGAGGTTGTGAAGGCTAGGACTATAACAGAGTTTAAAAGGGAACTGGATAAATTCATGGTGGTTAAGTCCATTAATGGCTATTAGCCAGGACGGGTAAGGAATGGTGTCCCTAGCCTCTGTCTGTCAGAGGGTGGAGATGGATGGCAGGAGAGAGATCACTTGATCATTGCCTGTTAGGTTCACTCCCTCTGGGGCACCTGGCATTGGCCACTGTCGGTAGACAGGATACTGGGCTAGATGGACCTCTGGTCTTACCCGGTACGGCCTTTCTTATGTTCTTATGTTCTTATGGTTAGGGGTATGGAACAGTTTCCATATGAGAAGAGATTAAAAAGAGTGGGATTGTTCATCTTAGAAAAGGGACAACTGAGGGGGGATATGAAAGAGGTCTATAAAATCATGTAGATTTGGAGAAAGTTAAGTATTATATACTTCTTCATGTAACACAAGAACCAGGATCATCCAACGAAATTAAAGGCAGCAGGTTTAAAAATAAACATAAGGAAGTACTTTGCACAGTCAGCCTGTGGAAGTCGTTGCCAGGGGATGTTGTGAAATTCAAAAATATAACTGGGTTAAAAATGAATTAGATAAATTCATGGAGATTAGGTGGATAAGGGACATATTAAGAACAAGACCATATATAAAAATCTAAAATCCTCACTTTCCAGTCTTTTCTTGAACACATGTATCTGAGGGAAGAAGTGAGCTTTCAGTCCATATTACATATGAAAGGGATTTTTCTGATTATGTATTACACAAATTCCTAACATCTAGAAGCATTCAAAATCCCCATGTTATAAAATCCTTACATATCCTCCTTTTCTCTTATTTACTGAAATTTTCATACCATTCATACAGCTAGCGTGTAGAATGGCAGCTACCTTCTGACCTGTTGCCAATGATTCTCATTGATCTTTGTTCCCCAGTACCATTCACCAACTTACTAAACATGTCACCTTCATTGACTTGAATATAGACACTTCAAACAATCTCTCATCCAGCAGTTAGAGTTGCTGCTTTATACTTTTCCAGCTTGTAATGTATTTTTTCTACCTAGCTACCTTGTAATGTATTTTTTCATTGAATTATTTTAATTTTTAAGTGTTATTTTTTAGATCATAACACCCAAGGATTTAAGTCCTGGGTAATTTTTTTTAGATAGGTCAATCAATATAGGAAGGAATCATTTCTAATTTATATTTAAACAGCAAATCCAATTTGACAATTTCACAATAGAGGTTGGTTGCCCATATGCACTCTGAGTTTGTGTCAAGCAAGTTTAAACTGCTGATGCAAACAAGCATTGTCCTTGGCACTCAAATCAAGTCATGTACTACAGAACACAATAATTTATTATGCCGTTAAAAATACTGGTGATCAGATTTTCATTATTCCAATGCTGCTTCAAACTATTAGTGTCCAGGTATATCAGAGGTGCAAGTGCATCAGTAAAACTGGACTTGTGTATTCTGAGATCCTGAATTTGAATTTATGACAATTAATTAGAGGTAGTGGCTTTTGCTGTGCTGCCTAGTATGTTAATTATTTAGTCTTGCATGACTTCAGAAATTAAAAGCAGTTGCGTGTCATAAGGAAGGCAGTCCCCAAGCTCCCTGATAATCAAGAGTGAAATTCACCCCTGTGCTGAGGGCCAGCATGAGTATATCTACCCTGCTATAAGACACCCACGGCTGGCCCCTGCCAGCTGACTCAGGCTTACGGGGCTTGGGCCAAGGGGCTGTTTAATTGTGGGGTAGACGTTCGGGTTTGGACTGGGGCCCAAGCTCTGGGACCCTCTCCCCTCACAGGGTCCCAAGTCCAAGCTCCAGTGCCAGCCTGGACATCTACACTGCAGTTAAACAGCCCCATTAACTGAGCCCCATGAATCTGAGTCAGCTGGCATGGGCTAGCTGCGAATTTTTAATTGTAGTGTGGACATATCCCATAAGGCCTATGTATCATGCAACTGCCACTTAAGCCCAGAATCCATAAAAGGCAACGGATTTCCCCTGCAATGTTTCATTTGAGTCAATAGATGGATATAGCTTCACTTTTAAGATTTTTATTATTATTGCCCTTACGGTATCTCTCAGTTATCTAAAGCATGAGTTCCTGAGAACCTGGCTTGTCCAGACTGTCACCACGAAGCATTTTCTTTTGAAAATAACAAAGCTCATTCCTTTGTTGTTTTTCACTTTACATATGTCAGAAAGCTAGTGATTGGTAACTGATATTAATATCTCAAGAACCTAGAACATTAAGCTGGGGACAGAGTGACTGTTTATACAGCACCTAGCACACTGCAGCTCCAGTCGTTCTTCAGTCTCATCTCAGGATCTAGACTCTGGCAACTTAGAGAATTCCTCATTTTTCTTTCTATTTAAGAAATGGAAATTAATTGCAAAAATTTACATTAAGGGAATGTGGAGGTTCTACAATTAAAATCACAAATACAGATATTTAATCAGCAAACACAGATATTTAAGTTCCAAGAGCAAATTAGTTCCCTTATCAACTCAGACGTGTTCCAAGTAGGTAGTATTTTCTGTTCCTTTTTTAAATATGTAGTCTAAAATTACTGTTTGTCATAAATTGTCAGGGTGACCACGCGTCTTTATTTTAAGGGACTGGTTCCTTCTTTAATTGATTTGTCCCTTAAGATGACCACCTGTCTCTTATTTTAAGAGACGTCCCTTGACCATTTTAAACATTAAATTAAAGCTTATGATAATTGCATTTTATATTTGAGGGCAATAGAAATACATGATATGCTTAGGGAAATGGTGTTTCCCTAAAATGTCCTTTAAAATAAAGCATTTTTCCTTATTTTTTATGTTCTTTTCCATCTAACAAAGGTGGTCACTCCATAAACTGTGTATCATGAAATATACATGCATTGTTGTTGGAGCTTTTATATTACCTCATTTTATGTGATCGTAATGTATGGAGCCTTAAGAACTGTGATATGCTGTGTGATTACTTTCTCTTTAAGATCTGGAACATTGTGGCTAGCAAAGTTCAACTGACAAGTTTTTTGAAAGACAATGGCAGTTGCAGCTTAATTTAGACACTGAACCCATTAGGGAAGTCTATTTGTAAATATATCTAAAAGTTCTCTCTCAACTCTGAAACAGTATTTTAGGAACTGCCGCATCCCAGGATTTGATAAGATCCTTTTACAACAACAAGGGGGTGAGTGTGATAATAGTGATAGAAGAGGTTTCTAGCTAAAAGAAAGAACAAAGAAAGTTACGCATGGCCACATCTGGGAGAATGGATGGTTTCCATTTTAATGAAAAAGGCGAGGAGTTTACAGTTTATGTATAAAGATTGCAGTAGTATTTTTATGCCAACATCATTGAAGACATTTGAAAGAACAGATACATTTTCCTAAATCTGGTTGGAAGAAACATTTACCAGCCTGGAAGACTTATCTTTCCCACTTGACCTGTGAGGAATTGTATGAAGTCTTTAAAAAGCACTATGTTCCTCAAGCAAAATTCCTAGCTGAGAGAAGTATCAGAGGGGTAGCCATGTTAGTCTGGATCTGTAAAAAGCAACAGAGAGTCCTGTGGCACCTTTAAGACTAACAGATGTATTGGAGCATAAGCTTTCGTGGGTGAATACCCACTTCTTCAGACGCGTGTAATGGAAATTTCCAGAGGCAGGTATAAATATGCAGGCAAGAATCAGTCTGGAGATAACAAGGTTAGTTCAATCAGGGAGGGTGAGGTCCTCCGCTAGCAGTTGAGGTGTGGCTCACCCTCCCTGATTGAACTAACCTCGTTATCTCCAGACTGATTCTTGCCTGCATATTTATACCTGCCTCTGGAAATTTCCATTACATGCGTCTGACGAAGTGGGTATTCACCCACAAAAGCTTATGCTCCAATACATCTGTTAGTCTTAAAGGTGCCACAGGACTCTGTTGCTTTCTATCTGCGAGAGATAAATTTCACGTACAAAACCAAAAAGAAGGAGAAAGTGTATCTGATTTCCTGGATAATCTTAAAAAGCTCTCCCGGAGCGTCCTCTTGGGTAATCACCTGCAGAAGTTCTCAGGGAGAGCTTTATATTTTTGAGATGAGAAATCTAAATTAAAAGAGAAGCTGCTGAGTATTATTCACACAAAGTAACTTAAACTGAGAGGAGCAGTGGGATATCATGTTTCTTTTATTGCACAGATCAATACCTCAGACCACCATATAGAAATCTCCAGCAGAGTTATATCTTTGGCCCCAGTCAAGCAACACCTCACATGCCTAACCTTGTGCTCAGGATAGTCTCTGCCCTACTGTTCAATGGGACTCCTCACATGTATAAAACGAAGCATGTGTAAGTGTCGGCAGTATTAAATGCACAGTAAGAATTAGTTTTGGCTTGCTCAGACCACATGTAGCAAAAGAACTAGATGAAAAAAACAGTAGCGACAAGCCCAAAACATAAGCCTGCTGGGTTTTTATACCTAGGCCTAGGGGACATTTAGTTTGAAATGACAGGAAAGGAAGGAAGTAGGAAAAAGGTATAAAAAAATCATTAGGATCCATGACATACCTTGCGATGAATAGAGAAATAATGAAGAAACATGCAATTGTTTAGAAAATAGCAAAGGAACTGATATTGCAGGAGCCAGTAATTCCTGCAGAAAGAAATTGTTCTTTTTTGGTGATGATTCCAATGCCAGTGTTAATGTAGAAACTGAATCTGGAATGAAAATATTATTGTGAAAACAGAATCTGTGAAGGTCAATGAGGAACAAGAGGGAGCAAGTGACAACTGCTCTTCCTGACAGGCATTTCAAGCAAAATGGAATCATAAACCTCCCAAAAGACTAATTTGTCATTTAAAAATTACAGGGCAGGGAGGATTGTGATGTTTAGTGTTTTAAACTGTGGTGACTGTGTGCGCTTACTGCATCTTCTAAGGCCTGGAGTATTTGGGCAGGTAAAGGGCAAAGAGTTTGTTAGGTGGCAGCTGGAGTCCTGAACCCAGCAATGGAGTGGGTTGGGTGTAACTAGTAAATAAGGATCCTTTTCAATGTGGTAGCTGTATTCATATTTGTTGTTACTTTATTTTATTTGTTATTCTGCTCCAATTAAGGTCTGTGTAGTTAATTAAAAAGGCATACTGTATTGGGATTTTCAGGAGACATCACATTGACTTTAACTACATATCTACAACATTAATGCAGGTTTTTTCATGTTTAAAGTTAGAAAGACCAGTCGCAAGGTGAGAGAGATTCACAAAACACAGTTCTTCTTTAAACCGTCAAATTAAACTCATTTGGTAGAATGTGTACAAAGGAGCTTACAAGAGAAGGAATCGCATCTTAAATAGACAGCTAATATTTCAAAAGAAATCTTTGTTAACATAAAAAAAGATGACTAGTTCTCATATAAAACCATTTCTAAATGGAATCTTACCAATAGCCTCTCACAGGTACTGGCATAACCCTAGAGATGTCTCCTCTTCAGGCTCATTAGGAAATGTCCTATGTTTCTCCTTGAATCTTTCATATAGCCTTGTCAAGAGGTTTTATTGAAGGCTAAAACCTCTAGTGGGCTATTAAGGATGTCCAGCTTTTCTCATTTCATTTTTCCAACCATGCAGTAAATCAGAGCACTAATCCTTCTCGGTTCCAAGCTGCACAGCAGTTCAAGGAACAGTTTGACTATCAGATTAAATGATGCCTGGAATTTGCATCCATATGTTACCATGGAGATGCCATGCAGACGTCGCTTTAGTCCTGTAGCACCTGACAGGAACAGTAACTGACACCAATATGTGATACAATCAAGGCTGGTCTACACAAAGTTTTTGTATCTGTATAACTAAGTCCATTGGGGTGTGATTGTTTTTATCAATATAGTTATACCAGTATCAAGGTGCCTTATACCAATATAGCATATTCCCCTTCCTATATGTGAATAAATTGTACTGGTATAAATGTGTCCATACGAGAGGTGTAATACTACTTTAACTATAGCATATAGTTAAAACAGTACAACTTTTGTGTGTAGGCAAGGCCTTATTGTTGACAAAAGTCCTTCATATGGTCTACATCTTGAGTCTCACCTAGCTATTCTACACTGGTCTGAGAATGAGCCAGACTTATCCTTCATTCCCTATTGGAGACCATGAGGTCCTGTGGCTAAGAAACTGGCCAGAGACGCAGGAGATGTAAGTTCTAATCCTGATTCTGCCAATAATTTTCTCTAAAACCATAGGTAAGTCACCTTGCCTCTTTGTACCTTGGGCACCCCATTTGTAAAGTGCAGATAATGATTCCAAAGCTCTTTGTAAAGTACTTGACATCTATAGATGAAAAGCATTATGTAAGTGTAAAATATTATTATAGTGACCAGAATTTTAATAATATTGGTAATTTTCCACAGTTGGGATTTGAGGATTGTTTTATTGAAGTGTGTAATGATCTCATATTCTAGGTTTTGTTGCTGGATACCTTAGTTGTATTATTTTTGTCTACAGTTCTCATGAGGATCCTGCTTCTTGTGTCAAGTGTATAATAGGTTCTATAAATAGCAACTTTTCTGTGTGAGCAAGGAGAGTGGGGAGTCAACATAAGACAAGTCCCCATTCAGATTTCATGTATGCTAGGATTTTACAGACTGGAAGATATCAAATCAATGTGTGAGACTGAGAAAAAGAACCATGCTGCTCCAATGTGCTTCTCTTTTGGGACATGGCCTCTCCATGCATTTTTAATATCGTATTCAGGCTTTCTTTGTTTTATGTGAAATCTTTAATATAATTCTCTGCTATATAAAGAGGAACAACAAACATTATTGGGGAAAGCTTTGTTTCTGATTTACGGATTCTTTGATCATTGGAGAATAATAAAAGCACCTTAAAAGCATCTCTTCTGGAGGGACACCCTAAAACAGTGGTCTCCAAACTATGGGGTACGCTCCCGTTATGAGGCATGGTGCAACATTCAGTGGGGGCATGCAGCGGGGTCCTATGCCCTATGGGGCAGGGAGGAAGCGCCACGCTTCCAGCCCCTACAACTCCCAGACCAGCTCTGCCCCCAGCTTCCCCCAGTCCTGCTCCACCCCCGGCTCAGTCCTGCTTTCATTCCCTCTCCACCTCCAGACCAGCTCTGCCTCCAGCCCCAGCTCCTCCCCCTTCCCCAGTTTTCCCCTTAAGTCTCCTTTAGCCCAAACTCTGCTGCTGAGGAAGCCTTGTCTGTGCTGTAATGGAGGGGGTGCATGGACAGATTCCGTTAATGGTAAGGGAAAGTGTGACTAGAAAAGTTTGCCCGAAATGCCCCAAAATTAGTGCATCTCAGTTTGGTAGAATGGTTGGTGTCTATATGTCTGTTACTTTATAACTGCAAATATATAGTATCCGGAAAGAAACAAATCAAAGTGATGGTATGCATTAATTGAATAAGGAAAAACAAGAAAGACTATGAGGTTCAAGTAAACCTGACGAACACGTCAAATCTTTTGTAAATACAAAGCTATCATCTTTGGATTATGCGAGACTTTTCTGAGATGGATTGTTCTTTGATTTGGGCTTGATTAACTGTGTATGGGGTAAAAATCCAATTTTGTCCAAACTCAGTGTATGGAAATACCCAGAAGAGATCCTAAATCTAAGTGATGTATCTGAATTCATATTCAAAGCCAGGAATTATCTAACATATGCTTGTACAGTGTTGTATCGTTGTTTTCTTCATTTGTAGTAATTGGCTTCTTTCAAGGCCTTTCCCGTACAAATTTCAGTAAATCAAAACAGAATCTCGGTAGTGTAACAGGGCAATAATATTGCTGCTGGACTAAAGTTACAGCTGGCTGTAGAAGGAGTGTAGTCTAAATGGTGAGAATAGACAGTTGCGCTTCAGGTCTCCAGCATCCTCTTCCTGATTTTGAAACTAACTTGCGGGGTGACCTTGGGTAAAAGTCATTACACATCTCTGTTCACTCATCTGCAGAAGTGGGGGTTCTGACACTTCCCGAAAGTTAATGTTTGTAAAATGCTTTGATAGCCTCAGATGAAGTATAAGTATGAAGCGGTATTATTCTTAGTGATTCCAGTCTTTGATCAAGTTCTCTAATCTGATGTCGGATGTTTATATATATTAGCAAACTGGTTTGTACAAAATTTGTTGATCGTTACTAGTACAGTTCTCTGTAGACCGGGGCCAAGGTAACAGTTTAATGTTTCAATGTCATGTCTAAAAGTGCAAACACCAGTAATGAGGAACCCGGGAATAATGACTTTGATTTTCCACTGGCAGGGCAGGATTTACATTGTGCTGTGAAGCGTCTTGTATGAGAAAGCGGTTGTTTTCCCTTTCCTCGGGAGTTGAAAGATAAACATCTTACAGTGCTGACAGAAGGTTCAGAACTACAACAGATAGGCCAGGATGTGTTATCGGTGCCACTCATTTGCTTTCTTGATGCTATGCGAGTGGAGAGGTGCAGTATTGTAACAAGTAACACTAAGACAATGAGAAATAAGTACCAAATAAATCATGAAGAAAGCAACAATGTTATTTTCCCTTAAAGTTTAATTTTTTTCTGAAGAACTGCATAATGCAGATCCCAGGAAGCTACAGATGATAGCCTGTGTGTGCACCCATCACGGAGGCAAACACTACGTTACTACTGAATCACTACTCATGCCAATAGAATGCTGTTAATTATTTGCACACCTCTTTTGTAAGTAAGGTAGGTGATTTAAAAGTAGTGCACAAGGGAGAAAGCTTATGGGCTTTTCCATGGACTTCCAGGCAGTGGCTGTGACTCAGATGAAAGAATTAGTGTGTGCCACCCTATTCATTCCTCAATTTAGCATGAATGGAAAACTGAGAACAGGCTGTTTGACTTGACGTTTGTGTCTTTTTTTTTTTTTTTTTTACACAAAGCTGTAGAGTGGATAAGATTAACGAGAATTTGAACAGCTATTTCTAAAGTGTCTAATTAGAGATAGGTTAGCCGAGGACAGATTCAGCCTATTAGTAATTAAAATGACTGCTGAATTTACCTCAGAGATCGATAGCCCACAATCCTTTTTCTGTTTAATATAACTACTCTTCTTGATTCCCAGGGACATGTTGTTACGACGTCAGGATTGCAAGATGTAAGGCATTGTGGTTTTTTTGTTTATCTTTGGAGATACCGATGGAAGAGGAAATACATAAATGAGGATATGCCTGCGAAAGCCTAACCCTCTTAGTTATCATGCCTTCTCCCATTATAGCAAGTGCACCCTCAAAAAGTAAATTAAGGGTAAACTAATACAGAATGACACTAATCTGACAGAATCAAATACTTTTATGAAGCTTGGCTATTACCGATGGCATTAGCTCTGTCTGTAGCATCATTAGAGTCAGTTGTTGTCCTGGGATGGCATAAGAGGATCCTTCTGCCACTGGCTCACAGGCCCAATGACCAGCAACATGCCTATGCCAGCCCTGGATAGCATTTATATATTACATGGAGCAGGTGCGTGGTGGTGGTTCTAGGTCAAGGAATTCAAGTCATACAAATGTGCTCTGTTGGCAAGGATTAATGTGGTTATTGTGAACAGTGAAAGTACTCCCACATTTTTGCTGGCATTCGGGTGTCTCACCACTGCCATTGTACTAGTGTTGAAGTGAAGTCTGATTCTCCCAGCTGATTGTTGAGTATGCACCTCCCTGAATCCCCATAAAACTGCACCATGATTAACGAGAATGAGTTAAATGCTCTTACTGAAAATAACAAGCTCTTTGGGACAGGGACTGATTTTCAGTCATAGATGTATATAGTACCTAGTGCCCTGGGGCCCTGGTCAGGGCCCCCAAATGGTACTGCAATACAAATATTTGATAATAATAACAATAATAAATAAGACAGTGTTTACTCATGCAGTAAGGAGGAGGTTTTCTTACCATCTCAGTTACCTCCAAAAAGTGGTATCCCAGAAGCCTTTCCAAATTTGGGTTAATACAGTGCATGGGAGTTCATATTTTCCTTGGAAGACCCAAGACCATCAATTAGTTTGGTGGTGACCTTTTAAAATAGAGCAACGATTGGCAACCTTTGGCACATGGGTCACCAGGGTAAGTACCCTGGCGGGCCGGGCTGGTTTGTTTACCTGCCGCGTCCACAGGTTCGGGCGATCGCGGCTCCCACTGGGGGAAGTGGTGGCCAGCACATCCCTCGGCCCGCGCCGCTTCCCGCAGCCACCATTGGCCTGGAGCGGGAGCTGCGATTAGCTGAACTTGCGGACACGGCAGGTAAATAAACCGGCCCGGCCCGCCAGGTGCTTACCCTGGGGGGCCGTGTGCCAAAGGTTGCCAATCCCTGAAATAGAGGGTTGTTAACACTCTGCACTTATCTAACACCTGTCATCCAGAGAATCTCAGATCATTTTACAGTTGGGAAGGAAGCATGAATTTAGCCTCTGTGAGGGAGCTAAGTAGTAATAGTCCCAGTTTTTCACATTGATAAGCTAAGGCATAGTGACATATCTAAGGAACACAGCAAGCGAGTGACAGAGCTATAGTAGAATCCAGGAATCCTGCTCTAACCATGCAATATACTCTTGCCCTCTAATTTCTACACAGCTCAAGAACCACAACACAAACTTGGAAAAATGTCTGTATCCACAGCTTTTCAAGTCAATTGCTAATTGATACATGACACTGACATTATAGTGCTGGTGTATATGACAGCTCATGTCCATCTACTGTCTAGTGGTGTCACTGTTTCTGCTTTAAAAACTGTATTTGGCATCACACATCCTAGCTTGTAGAAGGATCCTGCGAGGAACAAAGTGTTGGAATGCATTAAGGAACATTTCATCTTGTCATTAATACTGGGCACCTTCTCATCTCTCAAAAGTTACAGCACTGTTTTTTGGCAGGAGCCCAGTTGTTTCTTGGAGGAGGAAAAAGTTGGGTTTTCACAAGAAATTTGGTAGTTGGATGCCAAACAAAAGGGTAATTACAGTCTATAGGGACATCGGGTCTTGAGGATCCAGGAAATATTCTGCCTCTTTTCTACTCAACCTTTCTAAGAGCTTCTGCAGATAACGAAGTCTTGAATTTATTAAAGGATGAATTTGTAATAGGCTGTCAGACAAGAAATTTGAACCTCTGTAAAAACAAACAAATAAACACTCCAACTTTTGTCCATTTAAAAATATTCTACTGATAATTAAACTATGACCACCTGTTCATACTGAAGGCTGCAGCCATCTTAAAATTGCAGTAGGGGACAAGATGGCTCAAAGTATTAGTTATAGGGCATGATCTCCCTTCATCTCTTAGGTTGCCAGTTTAAGATCAGTTACCTCCTATAACTCAAGTGTTGCACCTAACCCATCCACACACACAAATCTCTAGCTCAAGTGTGATGGTGCTTTAAACTTGAGCTAGCTAGCCCATCAGGGTGCATAGGTTTGAAGCCGGAATGATGCTGATACTGAAAATACTGCGTGTCGTGTGGATGGAGATAGAGTCCACTTGCATGCTGATGGTCCCCAATGTCTTCCCCAAATTCTACTTGGGACCCAATTGGAAAAAGCTGGATTTCCAGGAAAATCTGGCATCACGCTGTCTGTCCGTGCATCCCACAGAGTTGTCCACAATCTGTCCTCTGTGATCCACCAAGGCCTGTAGAATGATGGAGTAGTATCCTTTCCAGTTAGATAATCATGTCCCCCTTAGGGGAGACAGATAATGGGCACGTGTGCCATGGATGGCATTTCACAGTTTGGGAAGCCCATTCAGTTAAAGCCCCTATTATTTCAGGGACATTTTGAATCTTAATTACCCATGAGTGAACAAGAGCTATAACTGCTTTGTAAACCTCCATCACCACAGGGCCAGCAGTTGACTTCCCAACACAAACCAAGTAGTCACCGACTACTACTACAGTCTGGGGTTTCCAGATTTCAGATGGCAATAGCAACCCACTTCTGGACTGGTATGGACTGCCTCATCTATGTATCCTGGGCTGAATTATCAGGGCAATCTCGTCGCATAGCTCCATAAAGGTGGCCTTCCTCCTAGGAAAGTTCTGGGCCTACTGCTGGTCGTCGCAGAGCTGCAAGAAAATGTAATCTCCACACTCAGTGATGGTGTTGCCACTCCAGATGCACTAGTCAGCAAAGGGAGATGCCTCAGCTATGAAAAGTCTCAACTCCACCAGCATGTCTTCATGCAGCCCGCATGATCTCCTGAGCAAAGCACATCTCCACCTTCTGAGGGTGAGAAGCCATTGCCGAAAGGCTTCCAGCTTTTGCCTTGCCATTTGCCTCCTATTCCTGAAAAGAGAATTCCATTAATGCCATTTGATGCAGGTTGTTATTCTGATTGGGATCCATGCCTTCACACTAGAACACAGGCTACTAACGCAAAACCAGAAGTAGTATACAGAGGCTCCCCGGGTTTCGCAAATTCGCACTTACGAAAAAAGTTCCATAAGCCAGAAATAGGATTTTCGAGTTGCGGAAATTTTTGCGTAACGTACAGGGATATGTTTCTGACTTACGCAAAATTCGAGTTATGCAAGGCTTTCTGGAACAGAACGATTGCGTAAGTCGGGGAGCGTCTGTATTGTAATGAGTCGCTGAGCTAACAGCACTTCTGTGCATGTGCCAAGAAAGTCAACTTTTCCCACAACACCTTGTGAAAGATTTCAAAGAGCAGCTTACATTATTGCTGTACTAAGAACCAAGGGTCCCCAGAAGGCCTAGAAGCTCACTTGGTTCAGTTCAGTGCCAGTGGGGGTGCAGTAACTTGAATATAGCATGCACGTGGGTGCAGTGTGGATGTTCTCACTCAAACTAGAGGCCTGGGTGCTGAAGTGTGGGGATGCTTCCACTACTGCTGCCCATGCTGTAACTATGCAGTGGCTAAACAAAAGACTGCAGCCTCTCGGTTGTCCATCCAGCACCATTCGTGAGCCCTGCAGTTCTAGACTGTTGCTCTCCTGGGCACTCGGTGTGAGCCAGTATTTGAAACTTGCTTCTTTCTTCCACTTTCCCTATGAGCCCTTTTTTTGTGAGCTGGCAGGGGACTGAAATTGTTATGAGGTTTTTTTTAAGCACGAAAAAGCACAGAAATAATATTTATTGCTTTCATTACATTTTGTAAGATGCTGGTAATCATAATATAACTTCAACTCATCAAATCCCAGGCTGTAAAACTTAGCAAGTGAACAGGAATAGGAATCACAGAACAACTGAAAAGAATCTAAGATCACCCCTCTCTCCCACCCTCAAATAAAAGGCTGGCTTAAAAATTATGTGAAGACAGGGTTAAAATCAATATTCACAAACTAAAAAACCTCAAACACGAGACAGAAATACATGCATTTATATGGGGTGGGGAGGCTCTGCAGAGAAAACCTTGCAGCTCAGATGGAAAAAAAATCAAGATGCAAGGAAATCTATGCACACTAAAAATTATAACCACCACAAAACTGAAAAGGGGGTGGGGAAGTTCAGAGGTGTGCGTGGGGATAATGGGATGAATTGAGTGGTGAGCATGCAAATCCAAGGGAGTAAAAGTCAGAGCTATAAATTGCTGATGTATTGGCTGTGGTTCTTTTTATGGAGCACTAACTGGCATTTGTGTGAAATTCGAATGTGTTTCTATGCCTGTGATTGCCCCTTTGATAAGCATTAGTCATTCCCAGGCATAGACGGCCATTAATGAAGGAAGCCATTGGGCTAGATGCAGGCTAAATTAACCTCTCCAGCTGTGGGTCCATGTAAGCACTGCAGCCAAGGAGGTAACACCGTGTTTTGAGGGGGAAAATCTAGAGGCAGCAAAAATTATGGCCTTGGCTTTCTTCAAGCACTTCTTCCCACCTCATCTCATATGGGGTCCTTTAAGTGTTGGGAATGATGAGCAAGTCCTTCCACTGAAAATGACTCAGATCAGGAGGCATTTTAAATGGGCCACAGTTCAAGTTTCAGGGCTCTCCCCAGCCACAGCTGTGTTCAGGAAGTCAGCAGGTGGAAGGGGAAGGGGGGCCATGAGCACATAGAAATAAGTCCCACCATCCCTGTTGTAGCTGCCAGGGCCGGCTCCAGCATTTCTGCCGCCTCAAGCAAAAAAAAACCCTGCGATCGGCAGCGGCAGTTCAGCGGCAGGTCCTTCGCTCCTAGAGGGAGTGAGGGACCTGCCACCCCCGAATTGCTGCAGGTGCCGCCCCTCTCCCTTGGCCGCCCCAAGCACCTGCTTGTTAAGCTGGTGCCTGGAGCCGGCCCTGGTAGCTTCTGTGGGCTGCAAACCTTCAGCTGGAGAAGCTGAATGTCTGGAGGTCTATGACTAGCAGAACACAGGGCACAGGGAGCTAATTTAAATGAGTGCTCTCCACTAAAGGCAGCTCTATGATGATCCTAGCTTTCTGATCGTGCCTGTGAGCCAGTCTGCCTGCTGCAGAGCCAGCATACCCAAGGCTTGTCCCATTCCCTTTCTTAATTTTGTGTAATGGATGAAAGCCAACATGGTGCAATAGATAAATACAAGTGAGACAGAAGACCAGACATTCAGACTTAAGGTTTACCCAATTCTTTCACTTAGCTACTGCTTTGGAAATAGGCACAAGTGTGCCTTGTAAAGGAACAGAATCAAAGTCAGTAAGCACAAAATGCAACCGCCTCCAGAAATTAAACTGTTCAATCGTTTCCAGGTGCTAATCATTTTGTGTTGTTTTTTAAATGAGGGTTTGGGGTGGCAATTCATTCACAGTTCCACTAGCTTGCCTTTTAGAGAGCTAATCCTTCTCCAATTAAATCAAATGGTAACACTCCCATGTACATCAATTAGAAGAAGATCAGGCTCTGAACTGGTGTCAGAGTGCTGTCAAGGTGGCATTGATCTTGGAGCGGGCAGTGCTCCATGTTGCTTAACAGAAACCTATCTGGCCAGTCTGTGGTAGCAACACTGATGAACTATGAAGACGGTCTCCTCCAATCTCTTTGTCCCCAAACAGTGGCTGCAATACAGAGTGTAAAAGATGGTAAAATGAGATCCTCAGGGATCTAACAAGCAGCTAGGAAAAAAAGAACATGAGGGTTGCAAGGCTGATTTTCTTAAATTGATTTAGGTTTTTTAAAATATCTGTTGGTTACTGTTGCAAACCTGAGCTGTGCTTTTTCTTCATGATCACAAGTGCACAGTGTTTCTCCCACTCTGCCTGTCTTTTCTGTTACTGCGCAGATAACAAAGTGAAATGTACAAGCTCTCTGAAATGCTCACAAAGGCAGGATCCTTATACCTCAGTGCCACAATATGAGAACACAGCAGACAGACATAGCTGAGTAAAGCATTCTATGCACACGAGTCCGCAGTCTAAAATGTAATTGCTAGGTCAAATCTTTTGAGACAGCAGTGGCTTCAGCTCCGTTTCTCTGGTAACAATATTCAGTTTTGAACACAGTTTGTAGCCAGTAGATTGGAATGGATTTGGCAGGGTAAAAACATGATTTTAGTTTTTTACCTGAGATGTAGGAACAGGTCTGAATTGTATAACTATGGGCCAAATTCTGCAGTCCACCAAAACTTACATTTAAATATCATGCTTTAAATTGCATGCTCTCCCCTGGGTGTAAGGGTAAGTTTTGCTGGAGTAAGGGCCACACGATTTGGCCCTTTTACACTTAAGATGAACCCAAGCTATACTAAAGTGCAAAGCTCTCCTTTCTTCTGCAGAATAAAGCAACTCTTCCTTATCCCTGTCTGGCTGTTATTGGCTCTCAGCTAAGTGGACCCGATATTTCGGTGACAGTGTCTTCATATTACATACACATGGGTTTACTGGGCTAGGTGCCACATGGTTCATTGCTCAATTCTGAAAGAGAGAGGAGGGTGTGGAGAGCATAATCTTTAAAGACAACACAGCCATCACACACTGCCAGACTTCATGAGCTCTCAGAATGGATGTCACAGGCTGGATATTAGAAAAGAAAGTTTGGGGAGGAGGACAGGATGCCAATTTGAAATGACTTGACACTTAAAGGTTGGGTTTGGTTTCATGCATGGTCTGAGATTTAAGGGCCATCTATAATTATCAACAATGATCATGAACAGTGGAATAAGAATTTAGCTAGTAGTTTTGCTGATGCGGCAAAAAGAATGATGTTGCTTTATCCTGATGTAGAAATTTGTTTTGTAAGTAAGCTAAGCTGATATGTCTCAGAAAGCACACAAAGACAGATATGCCCAGTACCAAGTAGTCACTTTTCTCAGGTCACTTTTCTGACCAGGAACCTGTAATCTACACATCATAGAGACAAAAATCTTTTTCAGAACTGCTCCTGTATGTTCTTTTTCCCTAGTGTGAAAAAGCACTTAAAATGGTGACATATGTCATTTGTGCCTCTGGAGAGAGAATACAACACAGGTGACACTTACCACTAGGAATCCCTGTGACGGTGAGCCAATTACTCAGAAGAACAGTAGTGGGGACCCATGGGGCTTGTATTTATTTGCAAGTACGTGGAATCATAGAAATTAGAGATGGAAAATACTATCTAGTCCATCCTCAGGGGGCAGTGCAGGATTGTTCCTCTCCACTGCTTTATATAGCTGAGGGTTTTTTTTATTGTTCTTCCATTTGCAAGGAGACACTTGTAGACATACTCCACAAAGCCCCTCACCTCACATACCCCTTTCAAGAAAGCCCATGACTCAGTCTATCACAAGCTCTCAAGGGAAATTGCATGACCTTTCAAGTCTGGTACAAAATTCACCATTATAACTAGTACAGATAATAGACTTAAAAGTAATTCTAAAAATCTGTGCCTGTGGCCTTCTGGTTAAGGTGTAAAACTAGGACTCTGGACCTGCAGGTTCATTTCCCAGAACTGCCCCAAACTTCCTGTGTTTGGGTCGGGTGTTTCTGCTTCCTAGTCTTTAAAATAGGGATGATAATACTTCTGTACCTCACAAAGTGTTTTGCATACATGTGTGTGAGGTGCTTAGATACTACAGTGATGGGGGCCAAAAAAAAAGAGTACATAGTCGATTTTAAAATAGACTAAAATATAGGCCCCAAACTTTACCCACTCACATACATACAGGTCCAAAGGGAATCCAGCATAGCAGAACCAGTGTGGTTCCAGCAGTATGGGGGGAGGAGGGCTACCAAGGCAGGGGGTCTGCACACTGCAGAACCTAGGTCCACAGGGTACCCTGGAATGGCCATGTACAGCAGCTCCACTGCACTATATGGATAGTCCAGTCCTTCCAGTTCTGCAAGTTGCTGTACATACATATGTTAAAATGGAGTCTGCCCCAAAAGAGTTTACAGTATAAATAGACAAGCCAGGCAAAGGGAAGGAGGCAGAAAGCGAGGCAGGGAGAGAGAGAGAGGACCAGAATTTCAGAAGCCCTCAGAATCCACAATTAAGGTCAGATTTTCAAAAGAGCTCATCTCCCATATAGGCACTGAACTAAGTGATTAGATTTTTCAAAAGGTATTTTGAAAATTTGGCCATAAGTGTAACAGTGGGAGCTAAGCCCTTTGAAAATTTGGCCCTTATTTAGGTGCGTAAATGGGAGTTGAGTCCTTCTGTAAACTTGATCCCAGATGACTTGCCAAAGCCCACACAGGAAGACTGTGGCAGTTCTGGGAGCGAACCAAGCACTCCTGAATCACATGTCACTGCCTTAATTGCAAGGCCTTCCTTCCTCTTCTCCCGGGTGAAGACATCAAGATTTCACTTATGCGTAATAAGTGTTATATATTGTCATTGAAATACTATAGTAGCAATTACTGCTTTAAAATTGTGGCTGAAATCTGACTGTGAAAATGTGCCATGACCTTGTGAAAATACAAATGTAAAACTGGAGGCACATTAAGCCAAATTATGTTACAGAATATTTTAAAAAGAGAGCCAGGAACAACACACTAAAGCAAACCTTAAAACCTTAAATAATTTAGTTTGAACTAGCTAAATAATTTATTCTAAAAAATTATGGTTTAAGGCTATCATGTGCTTCAAGATTTTTCTCTGTCTTTGAGGGCTTTTAAAAGACCTAATGCTTCTTGAGTATCCTCTGCACCACAGATTGTAATACTTCAGGCTTCTCTATTTTATTTAAATTTTTCACTCAAAGTTGTTGGGGTTTTTTTACATTTATAAAGTTGGGTTTTCTAAATGAACATAAAGCCAGAGTAACCAAACATTTTTGTTATGCGATCTGCAAAGGAATTAGGTACCAATTATTTATATAATTAGTACCTTTTTAAAGAATCCTTATTGAGGTTGCAGGAACAAACCATCCCGATGTGTAGAAAGAATAGCAAATATGGCAGGCAACCAGCTTGGCTTAACAGTGAAATCCTTGCTGATCTTAAACACAAAAAAGAAGCTTACAAGAAGTGGAAGATTGGACAAATGACCAGGGTGGAGTATAAAAATATTGCTCAGGCATGCAGGAGTGAAATCAGGAAGGCCAAATCACACTTGGAGTTGCAGCTAGCAAGAGATGTTGAGAGTAACAAGAAGGGTTTCTTCACGTATATTAGCAACAAGAAGAATGTCAAGGAAAGTGTGGATGCCTTACTGAATGAGGGAGGCAACCTAGTGACAGAGGATGTGAAAAAAGCTAATGTACTCAATGCTTTTTTTGCCTCTGTCTTCACAAACATGGTCAGCTCCCAGACTGCTGCACTGGGCAGCACAGCATGGGGTGGAGGTGACCAGCCCTCTGTGGAGAAAGAAGTGGTTCAGGACTAGAAAAGCTGGACAAGCACAAGTCCATGGGGCCGGATGCACTGCATCCGAGGGTGCTAAAGGAGTTGGCGGATGTGATTGCAGAGCCATTGGCCATCATCTTTGAAAACTCATGGTGATCGGGGGAGGTCCCGGATGACTGGAAAAAGGCTAATGTAGTGCCCATCTTTTAAAAAAGGAAAGAAGGAGGATCCAGGGAACTATAGGCCAGTCAGCCTCACCTCAGTCCCTGGAAAAATCATGGAGCAGTTTCTCAAGGAATCAATTCTGAAGCACTTAGAGGAGAGGAAAGTGATCAGGAACAGTCAGCATGGATTCACCAAGGCCAAGTCATGCCTGACTAACCTAATTGCCTTCTATGATGAGATAACTGGCTCTGTGGATGAGGGGAAAGCAGTGGACGTGTTATTCCTTGACTTTAGCAAAGCTTTTCATACGGTCTCCCACAGTATTCTTGCCACCAAGTTAAAGAAGTATGGGCTGGATGAATGGACTAGAAAGCTGGCTAGATTGTCGGGCTCAACAGGTAGTGATCAATGGCTCCATGTCTAGTTGGAAGCCAGTATCAAGCGGAGTGCCCCAAGGGTTGGTCCTGGGGCCGTTTTTTTCAATATCTTCATTAATGATCTGGAGGATGGTGTGGACTGCACCCTCAGCAAGTTTGCAGATGACACTAAACTGGGAGGAGTGGTAGATACGCTGGAGGACAGGGATAGGATACTGAGGGACCTAGACAAATTAGAGGATTTGGCCAAAAGAAATGTGATGAGGTTCAACAAGGACAAGTGCAGAGTCCTGCACTTAGGATGGAAGAATCCCATGCACTGCTACAGACTAGGGACCGAATAGCTAGGTATCAGTTCTGCAGAAAAGGACTTAGGGGTTACATTGGACGAGAAGCTGGATGAGAGTCAACAGTGTGCCCTTGTTGCCAAGAGGGCTAACAGCATTTTGGGCTGTATAAGTAGGGGCATTGCCAGCAGATCGAGGGAAGTGATCATTCCCCTCTATTCGACATTGGTGAGGCCTCATCTGTCCAGTTTTGGGCCCCACCCCAAAAGAAAGATGTGGAAAAATTGGAAAGAGTCCAGCGGAGGGCAACAAAAATGATTAGGGGGCTGGAGCACATGACTTATGAGGAGAGGCTGAGGGAACTGTGATTGTTTAGTCTGCAGAAGAGAAGAATGAGGGGGGATTTGATAGCTGCTTTCAACTACCTGAAAGGGAATTCCAAAGAGGATGGATCTAGGCTGTTCTCAGTGGTAGCAGATGACAGAACAAGGAGTAATGGTCTCAAGTTGCAGTGGAGGACGTTTAGGTTGGATATTAGGAAAAACTTTTTCACTAGGAGGGTGGTGAAGCACTGGAATGGGTTACCTAGGGAGGTGGTGAAATCTCCTTCCTCAGAGGGTTTTAAAGTCAGGTTTGACAAAGCCCTGGCTGGGATGATTTAGTTGTGGATTGGTCCTGTTTTGAGCAGGGGGTTGGACTAGATGACCTCCTGTGGTCCCTTCCAACCTTGATATTCTATGATTCTGTGATTCAAGACAGCTTGCTAAACAGATTAATCAATTTTTTTAAAGCCAGAATGGACCATTATGATCATCTAGTCCAACCTTGTGCGTAACTCCAGCCATAGAATTTCACTCAGTAATTCCTGAAGTGGAGGGAATTAGTCTTCCCTACTAAATTTGTGAACACTATTGAGACCAATAATTTGTGGTTGAGCCTGAGCATGTCATTTAGAAAGACTTCCTGTCTCAATTTAGAGATTATTTAAAGATGAGGCCTCCTCCACCACACCAGCCCCTTGCATCGCTTCAGGCAGGCATAGGGTGATCACTTGTCCAGAACTGGGTGGGACAGTCCTGAAATGCAGATTTCAAGTCCCGCTCCTGGGATGAATGACTCCAGAACAGCATTTGTCCTAGATTTTCTGCAGCACTGCTCCGCGCCTGCTCTGCGCCGGTGGGGAGGAAGGGAAGGGGGCTTAGGTGGGCCTTACCCCCCTCACCATGAGGCTCCCCCCTGCTCCTCCTTTCCCCCCTAGGAGTCACCCCCTGGCCAGGCCGGAAGATGGAGGCAGACCATGGTAAGAGCTGGCCAGGGAGCCCGAGCTGCTGTGGAGAGCTCTGGACCCTCCACCTGCCCTGGGCGGAGTGCTGTGGGGTGGTGGGGATGTGGGCCAGTGGCTTCTCTCAGGCACCCCTCCCAGGGCAGATGGAGGGTCCAAGGCTCCCCACAGTGGCCCGGGCTCCCTAGGCAGCTCTTACCATGGTCCGCCTCCATCTTCCGGCCTCCAGCCTGGCCAGGGGGCAGGGCCTCATGGGGAAAAGGAGGAGTAGGGGCTGGGGGCTTGTGGCAAGAGGAGGAGCCACGGAGAGGGATGGGGCTCCTGCTTGTGTCCCGCTTTTGCCTTTTGTAAAGGTGGTCACCCTAAGGCAGGCATGCAAATCAGTTATCACTTTGTGATGTATATGGCTTTGTATGTATTAAAAGGTGTGATGGTTCTGTCTCCCACATACTGAATCTTTAAATGTGAGGAGTCTGTGTGTGTGCTGGGAGGCTGTGTTGTGAGGCTGTTCGAGAGGGCAGAATTTTAGAGCAGGGGTTCTCAACCAGGGGTACGTGTACTCCTGCGAGTACGCAGAGGTCTTCCAGGGGCTACATCAACTCATCTAGATATTCGCCTAGTTTTACCACAGCACTAGCAAAGTCAGTACAAACTACAATTTGATACAGACAATGACTTGTTTATACTGCTCTATATACTATACACTGAAATGTAAGTACAATGTTTATATTCCAATTGATTTATTTTATAATTATATGGTAAAAATGAGAAAGTAAGCATTTCTTCAGGAAAGTGTGCTGTGACACTTTTGTATTATTATGTCTGATTTTGTAAACAAGTAGGTTATTAGTGAGGTGTAACTTGGGGGGTATGCAAGACAAATTGGACACCTGAAAGGGATACAGTTGTCTGGGAAGGTTGGGAGCCACTGTCTTAGAGAACAGGAGATGCCATCGTTGTCCCTCAGCTGGTTTCCATAGTCTGAATAAAGTCATCTAGCCTCAAAGCGCTCATTGTGCATAGGAAATAAATTACCCCTGTTTGTACCATAACTCTCCTGCAATTTCCCACATTCCCTGTCAGTGTACAGCACCCCATTGTTTCTCCTTTGTGCTTTCACAGGATTCCTACTAACTAACCCACATCAACAAAAGGGAGAAACACATGCAGGTGACTGCACATTCTGCTGCCACTTCGCAGCCTTGCTGATGTGCAGAAGACCAGACATGGGAACATTTTTCTGCACTGCTGAGTACTGTGTTAGGCCACATCTGGAGTGCTGGAGGAAATCATGCAGCCCCTAGGCCAGACTTTGGGCACCTCAGATACAAACGTGTTGCTTAGTAGCAGACGATGAACTACCAAAGCTTCAATGATGCTAAATTAGATTGGAGGAGGGAGGGGTAATGTAAGGTGGTGGGAAAAAATGTTCTTTGGGAGAATCAAAACAACAAAAAATAGAGAGCATAGTTAATTCACACTCTGACTTTAAAACATAAATGTGTGTACTGCATACATTGGGCCTGATCCTGCTGTCACACCAGTTTGACACTGGGGCAAAGCCATTGACTTAATGGAGTTACTCCTGATTTACCCTGATGTGTGTAAGATAACTGCCAGGACCAATATCTTTCCAAGTCACCCTTCCTGCTTCCAGTGGAACTACTCATGGGAGTAACTTCTCACCAATGTGAGAAAGGAAGTCACAATCTGACCTCATTAGCTCTGTAGTGGTAAGTGTGTCATCACAGCTCCCGCATTTGTCTATTTTATGACATGAACAAATTGAAATTCATTAAAATATATTTCTCTTCTAGGGAGACCACAGTTTTAAAACCTTTCATATGTCATGAAATAGACCAAACAGTATCAATAAATATAGCATAACATGTTTTTCTCTTAAGTTCCTCAATTATTTTTCATTATCTGTTCAGATCTCTACACTCCTGTGAAGTTTTCTGCTCTGAGCATGACCGTGCCTGTAAAATTAATGCACAGATAAACTCAACAAAATAAAGTCTAACCACAACATTTGAATCACTAAGATAAATGTGTACTAAACAGAGTAGCCTTGTTTCTGGAATTCTTGGTTTCATTGTCTCCTTTCCCCCAATTCCTGGGGTATGTTAGGCCTTCTCTGTCTGTAAAGACTATTATTTAGATTCTGAGCTCTTCAGGGCAAGGTCCTGCCCTTAGGGTTGACAACTATCTCATCACACAAACCCAATCACCCTTCCCCCACCCCCTTCCCCAAGGCCCCGCCCCTTCTCTGAGGCCCCATCCCCCGCTCACTCCAGCCCCTCCCCCTCCGCATCTCAGTCTCCCCCACCCTCATTCATTTTCACCGTACTGGGGTGGGGGCTTGTGGTGCATGATGGGGTGCGGGTTCTGGGCTGGGGGGGTGGGGCTGAGGGGGTTGGAGTGTGGGAGGGGGGCTCCAGGCTGAGCCTGAGGCAGGGGGTTTGGGGTGCAGGCTCTGGGAGGGAGTTTGGGCACAGGAGGGAGCTCAGGGCTGGGGCAGGGGTTGGGGTGCAGGCTCTGGAAGGGAGTTTGGGTGCAGAAGGGGGCTGGGGCAGGAGGGTTGGGATGCAGGAGGGGGTTTGGGGTGCAGGCTCCGGCCGAGCGGCGCTTATCTCAGGTGGCTCCAGAAGTGACGGCACGTCTGGCAGCAGCTCCTGGTTTCACGGGTGGCTCTGTGCGCTGCCCCTGCCTGAAAATACTGCCCCCGCAGCTCCCAGTGTCTGTGTTCCCCGTTCCTGGCCAATGGGAGCTGCAGAGTCAGCATTTGGGGTGGGGGCAGCGCGCAGAGACCCTCTGGCCGCGCCTCCTCCTAGGAGCCGCTGCTGGACATTTTGCTGCTTCCTGGAGTGGCACAGAGCCAGGGCAGGTAGGGACCTGCCTTAGCCCCTCTGTGCCGCTGGACTTTGAGCGGCCTAAAATCTCCCAGATAGGCCTCAGTAGCCTCTGGAAGATGGAGCCCAATTCCGGGAGACTCCCAGCCAAACCGGGAGGGTTGGCAACCCTACCTGTCCTTAGTAGATCAGATTCTCTTCCCCAACATGGTTCCTTTACTCTGCTCTGGCAGCACAAGGGAGTGTAAATGGTCTGGATCGCCTCAGCTGAGGAATCAATCAATATGTGTTGCTTTAAAGTATGCTATGAATATCTTAGAACTGGCCCTAGAAACTGTCTCCCCCAATTGGCTTCTTTTCATGGCTGCCCTGCTGTACCCAGCAAGTACTGGCCACAACAGGGATCTGTGCTCCTGTGTGTTTTCTTTATAGCACTTAGGACGCTCGTGGGTATTATTAAATAATAATAAATTGTGACAATGACACTCATTATTTGACACTTTCACCTCTACTAGGTTTCATATACTGTAATAACCGACAAGATAGATGGTTTATTTTAAAAAAGTTCTAGCATTACCTAGCCAGGCTTTTAAAATCCTTGTGATTTCTTTTGCTCTCTCTCAATTTGATGCCTGCTTAAAGGGAATGATTGGTATGGCGCACACTGTAGTTTCACAGCCACTTCCAGTTGTGAGCAGCATTTTTCCAAAGCTGTTCTGCTCTTGCTGCACAGAATTAGGGTTGCCAACCCTCCAGGATTGTCCTGTAGTCTCCAGGAATTAAAGATTATGTCATGTGGTGAAATCTCCAGGAATTCGTCCAAACAAAGTTGGCAACCGTACACAAAATATATTGGAAACATTGCTATTTTCTACTTGGGTTGCTTTCGCTCTCCCTAAAGTAGTGGATCCATCCTCCCTTCCACCTGGTAAAAAATGCTGACTTGTTGCACATGTATGCTATCACATCTCCCATGACCTTCTCCCCTTGCCCAATGACAAGTGAACCCTGGCCCCCTCTGCATTAGTATATTTCCAATTACTTTCATCCACAAGATAAGCACACTTGACCTAACCCCACTCTCTCATATTTCTCAACCTTCATAATTCCATATCAACAGCTCTCTTTCTGGTCTTCCCCAGCTCCTGTTTGTAATCTATGACATGGTAATCACCACCACATACATGATTATGCCTTTATCCAGATTTATCTTTAGGCTGTACTTCGATTTTTCAATTCTGAAAACAGAAACGTTGTGGAGGGGCATCAACTTCGGGCAGTTTTGTGTCCGTAACTGAAAAGCTATATTAACAACTGCGCTATCTTCCTGCCAAACAGACAGTCTATATTATGGATTTGAGGATTGCTGCGCTGTGCAGTCACAGCTCAATTTCATACTAGGATTTCTTTCCTCAAGAGCTTTTGGGAATATATATAACCTTTTGTTTGTTTTCAATATTTGCTCTTCCTTTCAAAGATCATCTGAGGCTAGATCCTAGCATAGGAGAAACCAAACAGAATGAGATCTTTTGTTGATATACAGACCAGACAATGATGGGATCTGATCCAGCAGTGGGGTACAAATCACACTCCATTTTATGATACTGTTGATGGCATGCATTTATATTCCTCTGTAAAGCTTCCTTTCATTTAAAATAAAAATTAAAGGTCATGAAAGGTGCCAGCTTTACAGCCAAGATTTTCAAAAATGGCACCTCAAATTAAGCTGCTACATTTACAGTTAGGCTCCTAAAGCAGTACCTGAGCACCATTGTACAGCTTCCATTGTCTGGAGATGAGGATGCTCAGTACTTTTGAAAACCAGCCACTTAGTTACGTGCCTAACTTTAGGCACCTGTTTTTGAAAATCATGGCTGTTGAAGACTGAAAACTTCCATTGGCGCACAGAGCAGGTACAGCACAGGCAGCGGCAGCATTAAGCTTCCTTCACTGGCTTGAGATCAGGCGCTCAGGTGCTGGCCTCTTTGCTGAGACAGCCAATCAGGCATTAATTATCATGACAATTGTGATGGTGGCTTTTTGATGTTTGGTAGTAAGAACACTGAGATGATCAATTCCTTTCACAAGGCCATGAATGTCTGTGAGACGGGACTGATTTCTGATCATTAGCAATCAGGGGCAGTTTCATACCCCTGACCTAGCGGTGAAAGGTTCTTTGTTCTGTTATCAATCCCCAGAGCCACTGCATCTCTAATTTATCATATTTTAATGCTTCAGAAGAAACTGGTACAATGTAGTATCTAGCAAAAACAATGTGCTCTACTGTTTATAAAATCAGTCATCTGCCAGAAGTGGTGATTGCATTATACTACATGACAGAACTTACTGTGCCCTCCACTTGGTATCATGATGACCTTGTTATTGTTTTAGCAGCAGGGTAGGATGTAGAAATCACAAAGTTATAGCTTGTATTAGAAGCATATTATGCACACGAGGAAACTATTTGTGATCATAACATGTTAGCCTTTTTAAAAATCAAATCAGCAGTTTTACATAGAGGGAAGGCCAAGATATTTGATTCTGGCATCCTCCTATTGAGCTGTGGCATTGACTTGTAAGGTAGCGGTCACATTTTGATACAGAAGTAGCTGGGGCAGATTGAATATATTCACATGGGTTGTTCTGGTTGAGCATTCTGGAGCATTTTCACAGAGAGCATAGGTAAGTGTGTGTTTTTTTGGCTAGGGGCAAAAGATTGACCACATATTTGATGGTTGGCTGGGGAGCTGTTCTTTTGCCCCAAGGGATCCAGAAGGTGTCTGATGTGAGGGCTTGACTATATGAACAAATGCGGGTCCCATCCCCATTATGGCTGCTGGCAATGTCCCTGGAAACACAATGACATGACATAAACCAGATAATCAAGCTACTTGGCAGGGAGCCAGTTTGTGTTCTGAGTCTAAAGGCAAATTGGCCACAACTTCTGTGCCCTTGTAAGCTTCCAAGAGCAGTTTTCGGGGGGAAGAGATTAAAAAGGGAAATTTAAATCATGTATTATTGGTGGAGATTGACTGGATGAGGGAGCACAGTTCAAGTGGTTGTGGGTTTTATGGCTGGAGAAGGAAGGTAATTCAAAGAAATCGACCCAAGTCTCTTCCCCACTCTTCTTCTTTGAGATAGTTCACTGGAGCATAGCTCAGTCTCAGACAGGGTAGGAAAAGGGAAGACCATCAAAGAGGAGGTTAGCAGACACATCTGTAGATTTCTGCTGCCAGACTCTGCAGGTTCTGTAACCTAGCCAAGTTTCTATTAGAGTGGTAAGATGTTGCCTCATCCTCTGCTGTTTATATGTCCAATGACCTTGTGCTGCTGTTCTGTGCAGTCAAAGACAGGTAAAGAATACCATGGATAAGTGTGGAATGGCAATCTGAGGTACCACTGTCAAACAATGGAAAACAATGTCACTATCATCCTATCCTTCTACTCCTCCATTCGACAAACTGTTAAAAGACCAACCATTAAATCCATTACATATATTCAGTGATTGGAATCTTACATTTTGTTTAAAAGATACAAATAGGAATCGATCTGATTAATACATTGCACCATAATGCAATTTTCTTTTACTAACAAGGCAATCTGAAATTCAAAATAAGTCCTTGAGACGCATATTTTATTGCACAGCCAAGGAGTCTAGAGACACAGCATAGCAACTAATAGATACAGAAAGTTGCACTTCCTTAACAGTGAAACACTAAAAATAGCAGCAGCTGTAATCATATGTCATCAGCCATAAATCAATAAGAATGTGCTGCAATACAGTCTATTGATTTAGTGCAATTAGAGTAAAACAGGTCTATTTTGGGCAGGCCTAGAGTCTGAAAAGAGCAATACTTTTGTCTGTTGTTTACCCTTGTAACACAGGACTTGCTCACTTCTGGTTACATCAGAAACATATTTTTTATTTTGCTTATATTTCTGTCTTTTGAGTGGGGAGGAGGAGGAGAGAAAAGAAGTCTGGCTATTTCCCGTTGAAGTCTGCTTTTTAGAGAGAGTCATTCACAATGAAGTCTTCATTTAAAGTGTAGCACTGGCCATTTTAAAACAAGTGCAGTGATAGGAAAATCCTATTTACTAGTTTTATGGAACCACTATACAATTGAAACATGGCTTAAAGGTAGATGTGCCTGATTGCATGTATATTCATCTAACTCAAAGTAACAAATAAATAAAATTAAATTTAAAAAATAAGAGAGAGCTACTGACACCATGTGGAACAATTGGAAAATGCTCTATTTAGAAACAGTGCTGCTTCCTACTCAGTTACTCTGTCTTTCTTTCACCTTCATCCATTGTTATTGGGGACTGCATTAAAACGGGGGTATTTTTAAGGTGAAAATTATGCTAGGGGCATGTCCATTTCAAAAGGCAGTCCAATTGGTATGGTTTCATAGTACTAGAAAGGGTGGGTTTAAGGAAGAGAAAGCCCATCCTGGGATGATCTTCCACCACCCTTCTGCATTGAGATATTTCACAGGAACTAGAGCTGAGTGTCATGAGACTCCGTCCACAGCTATACAGAGCATGTTTGGAGGAAGAAGGAGATGGAGATGTTGTTAGTGAATCTGCAACTATGTGGTCAACCTCTAAGGAGCATGGAGCAAATCTGTGGGAGCTCTGTGTCCTGCATGGAGGGAAGAGATGATCCTTTCCCTTACTGAGCATTGCAGCTCAAACCTCAGGCTTTGCTCAGAAGAGAGAGGAGTTGGCTTTAAGAGTACATCAGCTTCTGCAGGTTAATGCCTCACCTAATGTAATAATAATCTGTGCCATCATAACCATTTAGCTCAGGATCCTACATAGCCATCACAAACAGAGGATTGTGATTACTTAAAATGAAGAATGAGCTATGCAAGGACAAGTGGCGAGGCTTTTAAGAAACAAAACTTGCTTTCACACAAATGTTCCCAGTGATAAAAATGCCCCTTAGTAATAAATTACGTGGGACAAGAAACACTGAAGTATGACTCAGATGTGCTATTGTCTCTAAATAGGATGTTCTACAATGTGCTGAGACATCAGTAGCTTTCTAATGCGGCAGTGTCTTACAACAAGGGTTCCATATAGTTGTCATAAGTAAAATGTTTGTTCCTTCTCTTATTAAATGATGTGCTTAATGGTTCCATACTCATAGGGGGAGGGATAGCTCAGTGGTTTGAGCATTGGCCTGCTAAACCCAGCGTTGTGAGTTCAGTCCTTGAGGGGGCCATTTGGGGATCTGGGGCAAAAATCTGTCTGGGGGTTGGACTAGATGATCTCCTGAGGTCCCTTCCAAACCTGATATTCTCTGTTTGAGTTTACTTTTGAAAGAATTTTTAAGACACTTCAGTGGAGCCCAGAAAGGAAAAACTGCATTAAAAAGTTTTTGACTTTATTTATTCAACTTTTTCTTCTGACATTAAGAAGAGTGAAGTGCTTTCGCTTTGCTCCAGTAAATGTGAGGCATGCATGAAAAAATGGCTTTTTTTCAGGTTATGTGTAATTATTTTAAATTGTCAGCGTTCATTATTAAGTTATTTGATAATTAAAAGTGACCTATTGGGGCCTTTTAGTTTTCTGCCAGTAGCAAGCCTCTGAATTACTTGATTCTTATCCTACAGGTTTTGCTTATTGCATTCCTACATGCTCCTATTTATCATTTAAATTAATAATTTTAAGGTACCTGTACTGAGTTCTTAATTAATTAAAAACAAAAATACTATCATAATATTAAGCACCAAACAAAGCAACACAGCGGTTCCCTATTTTCAGCATTGTATCAAAGTCTAATTTCCAGTAACTTGGTTTGTTAAATGGAAAGTCTATTTGGGGCACTACACAATTATTACAAAACAAAAACCCACTTCCCAATAAGGAAACTGGATGCCTCTTATGGAGTCTAACCGAACTAAACCTAGTGATCAAAGTTGTTACCAACTCACAATGTGTCACAACTTACAGTGCAGGCATGCAACTAGTAACCACACATATGGTCAGTATTATATGTATCACTGTGTGGTTCTTAAGGTCAGATCAATTCCCATTGATGTAAATGGGAGTCTTTCCATTGTATTTAATGGGAGTTAGTTCAGACATTTTGTGGACAAGAGTCCACATCATATAACTATTACCACAAGTATCTCTAATGGACAATGTTGTCGTAGTCTCAACAGGCCAATGACTGAATGAACCATGATGATTGAAGTAACCTCTCACTTCTAGACAGGAGTGCCGCCAGCTTTTCCGCCACCCCGAAATGCCGCCCCCCCCACAGAGGCGGCAGAAGGTCCCGCCGCCGAAATACCGCCACGGTCGCCGCCCCCCAAATCACAGTGCCCTAAGCGACCGCCTAGGTTGCCTAATGGGTTGCGCTGGCCCTGCTTCTAGAGATGATCCCTTAGTAACAAAGATGTGATATACGGCCAGACCAATGTGAGGGCACTTGCAATACCTGTTGTGACCAGGATCCCGGGGAGGTGGGCATGCTGAGATTGCTCAGTTAGGGCAAACTGCAAATAACAGGGCTGGCAATCCCCAAAACTGGTGATTATTCTAATTCTTAGATTCACCAAGCCAGCAACAACACAGCTTCTACAATACCTTACTGGTTACCCAGAAGCCAAAACACAGTTCCCTTAAAGCAACCAGCCTTGAGCTCCAACCCAGACAGCCAAATCAAATATGATGAGGATTACTGAAAATCTTGTTCATCATATGTAGGGTGACCAGAGAGCAACTGTGAAAAAACGGACGGGGGTGGGAGGTAATAGGCGCCTATATACGAAAAAGTCCCCAAAAACGGGACTGTCCCTTTAAAAACGGGACATCTGGTCACCCTATTCATTTGAAAAGTTCTACCAATCCCAAAGGATCAGACACATTACCCACCAAGTATCAGAGGGGTAGCCGTGTTAGTCTGGATCTGTAAAAAGCAACAGAGAGTCCTGTGGCACCTTTAAGACTAACAGATGTATTGGAGCATAAGCTTTCGTGGGCATTCACCCATGAAAGCTTACGCTCCAATACATCTGTTAGTCTTAAAAGTGCCACAGGACTCTCTATTACCCACCAAGTTAATGAATATTTCAGATCTTACTCAAATACACTCTTCCGCCAATTCTTTTTAACTAAACTAAATTTTTTTTTTAAAAAGAGAGAGCATATTGGTTAACAGATCATTATACATACAGGTATGAATACAGTTCTTAGGTCAGTTTCACAGTAGAGATGGTGAGCTTTAGAGTTCAAAGAGTCCTTTCCAGAATCAGTTCATCTAGTTATAGAGTTCAATGTTCAAATACCCAATATGAGGGTGATCTAGAATGGAATTGGAGAACTTGCAACTCAAACTTCCCCTGATGAAGCTAAAGCAGATCTGAGATAAAAAGGATCAGGGCCCAAGAGTTTTTATAGACCCCTGGCAAGCTATTTCCAGCCTTCTGACAGCAGGAGTTCCTTGGGTGAATACTATCTTTGAAGTAACCTCCTATTTCCTAAGCATCACCAGTAATTAGCTAAATGGATTAACAGACGGCAATTGCCTATTTCCCGTCATTTATAGATAGTTTGCTACCTACTTCCAAAAGAAATTAAAACAGTTATCATTACTACATTCACAGTTCATTTAAATGTTAACATTTCCTTCTAATCTCTGAATTAACAGAATACAACGATAGACAGGAACTGTTTGGTTACATTGTCAACCTCTAATAATATATATGTAAGCACACAAAAACACAACCATTATCTACTAATATGTCTCTAAAGGTTGTATCTGGGTCAATTAGCCTGCTAGTTATATAACCCTTTATAGCCCTGTGTCACACCTGTGCTTCACCTGTTTGTTGCCCATTTTGATCCTGGTCCTCTAGTTGCTTTTCTGCAGTGGACCTCTGTGCCTAAACTGAGTGTCCTGTTTCAAGTCTTGGGACTCCTCATAGGTGCAGAGTTCTGCCTGCATGGGAGCAGTTGTTGAACCCCGGCCTTGGGGAGAAAGCAAAGGAATTATTATTCCCTTCTGTTTGGCACTGGTGAGGCCACATCTGGAGTATTGCATCCAGTTTTGGGCCCCCCACTACAGAAAGGATGTGGACAAATTGGAGAGAGTCCAGCAACGAAAATGATTGGGGGGCTGGGGCACATGACTTGCAAGGAGAGGCTGGGGGAACTGGGCTTGTTTAGTCTGAAGAAGAGAAGACTGAGGGGGGATTTGATAGCAGCCTTCAACTACCTGAAGGGGGGTTCCAAAGAGGATGGAGCTAGGCTGTTCTCAGTGGTGGCAGATGACAGAATAAGGAACAATGGTCTCAAATTGCAGTGGGGGAGGTCTAGGTTGGATATTAGGAAACACTATTTCACTAGGAGGGTGGTGAAGCACTGGAATGGGTTACCTAGGGAGGTGGTGGACTCTCCATCTTTAGAGGTTTTTAAAGCCCGGCTTGACAAAGCCCTGGCTGGGATGATTTAGTTGGGGTTGGTCCTGCTTAGAGCAGGGGGTTGGACTAGATGACCTCCTGAGGTCTCTTCCATCCCTAATCTTCTTTTATTCTCTGGCCCTTTCAGTCCAGCATCTTTCCTGACTATCATGTGCATGCAGCATCTCAGATGCTATGGAGATGGGTGCCAGTGCTCCATCTGTTTAGAGAGTAACTGACGTTGAAACTTAAGTACCGGCACTATTCCTATTTAGATCATATTTCTAAACATACTGTACTCTAACTTCCTTGGTCTTTTTAGGAGAGGTGTTTTGGAACAGAGCCCAGAAAAAAGTATCTGAACTCATGACAAATGTTGCTGTTTTACTATTTTGTCTTGGATCACTTAAAGCATCCATACACTCTTTAAAAAATTGAATCTTGTGTGATAGTGTGTACAGTGTCTGATGAGATTCAAACAAAGAGACTTATCCTTCAAATCCTTGCTCCCAGAATAGACCCTGCTCATGCAAGTAGTCCCACTGAAGTGAACAGGCAGAAGTCTGCGCATCTGCAGTCTCACTGATTTCAGTGGAGGTTGCAGACGTTCAGTAAGTACTAGGCATATCTCACGATTTGGTCATGAGAATGAGGATTTGGCCTCATGTGAATGAGAATTTGCAGGAGCAAAAATCAAGGGATGAACTACCTTTATCTTTACACTAAACTAAAGCAATAGAATTATAATCAGTTAATCCATACAGTAATTTTTAAATGACGCTGCCCCACTTCCAGGCAGATCCATCCATATCTTCTGGACAGGTTATCACTCTATTACTGAACCCATCATACATTTACATTCTGTGGATAAGCAGAGAACCTGAGTTTGCTGAGTTGCCATTTAGCCCTCATAAATATAAATAGAAAAATTATTCTTATCTTACCTTGTAGTGCATTGTCCAGAATATTGCCTATTATCGTCCCTGCCTCTCTGAAAGATCCTAAACTTCCCATTTCCAGACAGATAACTGTGCTACATTATATACCACTGTATTTTCATAGCTCTATTAAAATACTTACTTAAGCTGATCTGGCAAATTATGGTGCATCAGTCATAGAGATGCTTTTGTGGCTGGTTCATTATCCCATTTATATCATTTAATGTGTGCAATATTTGAAGACCGACATAAATATTTCCCTAACACCAACACTAAAGATGGAAGAGAGGTTTGTTTGTTTTTTCACTTGGATTTCTAATAAAAATGTAGGTAAGAATAAGTAGATATTGTTTATGGTTTCATTCTGCAATCTACTTTAATTATTATGATTTATTATTGTATCAAATAAACATGATGTATGAAAGATTCATAAATCTCCTGGTTTGTTTACTTTATTCAGTGTAGATGGAAGATAGAGATATGTTTGAATAGAACGTCTGCAGATTAATAAAAAGTAGTGAATGTGGAATTAATAAAGGGCCTAATCCAAAGCCCAGTGAAGTCACTCGGAGCCTTTCTATTCACTCCACTGGGCTTTGGATTAGGCCTCAAAGCCATTCTTAGAGCCATGGTGACATCTAGCTTTTACCATTGCTGAAAATCATGTGTATCATTATAAAAAATAATATGATAAAATACTGCATTTCTTCTGTTTTAAACTTCTTCAAGGACAATATTTCACATAATGTAACTTAATGTTCAAGGTACATTAAACTAAATATCAATGTGTAATTTAAGGAAGATAATTGTTTTATCTTCAAAAAATACTTAAAGGGCAGTTTTTCCCTTCTCTGTCTTCCATTGAGTATTTTATAATACGAGCTCAAGTAACTTTGCAAAGTCTGAGGATTGATGGTTTGATAGCAGTACTGCTGCTAGTACTCCTACTGTTTAAGAAGAGCAGGTTTGGTGGGAGGGAGACAGTGTGTCATCATGGCGTAATCCTGCTGGGATCACTTCATATTGATTACATAAATATGGGTGGGGGGTTAGAAGTAGACCTGTCAGATTGCGTGGAAGTCTGGTTTCTTCAAAAGAAAATTATCATAGAAAATCTCCCCCCATCCCATCTCACAGAGCAGTAGCCTCACAACCTCCCATCCAATATCCCTCCCCACTGCAATTGGGAACCAGTGGCCCCTTCTCTTAGTGTCTTTGGAGAGTGCCAGTTGGCTTCTCTGTCTGTCTTGTACCATCCCTATCCATCCAGCTGGTACAAGCCAGACATACAGAAGAAGGTATTGCCTATAAGGCTTAGCACACAGTTGCAACCATGCAAAGCATTGTTAGGCACAGCTCTAGTTTAAATTCATACAGGTCTTCCAAGGAGTTATGTAAGAACTCAGCTACTCTCGCCATTAGAAGTGGTCATTCCAGGACAGGTCAGGGTTCAAGCACATTGCTTGGGCAGTATTGGGAAGCATGTGCTGCTCCTGCCCAGGTTGTAACTGGTCTGAAGTCACACACGTTTCATAAATAAATATTTTTACAATACACAAGAGACATGGGTTAAAGCTTTACTCATAATCTCAGTCCTCTATCTCAGTGGTTCTCAATCAGGGGTCCCAGGCCCCTTGGGGGGCCCTGAGCAGGTTTCAGGGGGGCTGCCTAGCAAGGGCAGCATTAGACTTGCTGTGGCTCAGGGGAGAAAGCTGAAGCCCTGCCGTATGGGGTTGAAGCCTGTACCCTGAGCCCCGCCACCTAGGGTTGAAGCCGAAGCCTGAGCAATGTAGCTTCACGGGGGGCCCCTGTGGCATGAGGCCCCAGGCAATTCCCCTGCTTGCCACCCCCTAATGCCAGCCCTGGCGTTTATATGCGGAACACCAGTTATTGTGGCACAGTGGGCCATGGAGTTTTTATAGCATGTTGGGGGTCCTCCGAAACAAAAAGGTTGAGAACCTCTGCTCTACCTAATGGATGTGCAGACACCACACACAGCCCTTACACATGCACCCAACATCTCTCATGACTAACCGTCACTGGGTATGTCTACACAGCAGCTGAGAGGCGTAATTTTCAGGTAGACATCCACATGCTAGCTCTGGTCAAGCTAGTGCCTCAGAATGCTGCAGCAGCCCGGGTGGTGGCTCGGGCTATGTACCCAGGGGGGTAAGGTGGGATTGTACTCGGTGGGTAGGCTGAGCCACTACCCATGCCATTGCAGCCACACTGCTATTTTTAGGTGCTAGCTTGAGATAGGTAGTTCGTGTACGTCCATGCACTAGAAATTACAACTCTCAGCTGCTGCATAGACATATCCACTGCTGAGGAGAGACCCCGATGCCATAATGTGTTGAGAACAGTGAAGAGAAAGCATGCGTATTTGTCAGGCTATTCCTACGCCTATCCAATGGTATCAGCATCTCATCGTGATCCTCACTGAATCGAAAACACATTTGAAAACAAAAATAGGCAAATTACTGTAGAAAAAAATGGGCTTGAAAGGTGTCTGCACATTTACTTTCATTAGCAACTGTTCTCTAAGCACACTGAATAGTAATGTGAAAACTTACTGATCTGCATTAGCACCTTCAGTTAGGATAATTGCAGGTATTCAGGTTTAACGGAGCATTTATTAATTAACAAAAAAATAAATGTGATTATTGATATTGGCTTTTGTGCTGTTCGCTGAAGTGTACTGATGCTAAATGAGTAAATGCTGAAATGTAAATGAAAACATTAAGACCTCTTTCTCTTGGTTCTAATTAATGTAACTTCATTATTTTAAAACATCTATGGCCATAATTTTCAGACTTAGAAACCACTGACGTCAATGGGACATAAACACCTTTCAAAAGTCAGCCCGCTTTAATATAAGTCCCTGCATAGATATTTAGATGCTTTGCTTTAGGTACCTAAGTTTGAAAATGTAGGTCTATATTAGGTACAAGCCATGTTATTTTCACATGCTGATAAAATCTTGGAGGCTAACACTTCTAAATATAAGGCCCAAGTTGTCTTGATTTGGCACCCAAATATTGAAGCACCTGAAATTAGTGACTTTTGAAAATGGTAGCCTTAAATGATATTGAATTCAATAATAATAATTGAATCATTTAGGTTAGTCAGTTGCATACTAACTATATACAGTATTTAGACCCTGGTCCTGCAAACACTTCTGTAAATGAATAGTTGTATGGAGAGCTACTCTCATGTCTACAGTTAATTATGCACATAAATGTATCCCGATAGGGGCCTCAATCAGTGAGTCAGCAATAAAATAAAATGTGCCAGAGAAGTGCAATTCTTTTTTTCATTGTTAGAGCACTTTAAAAGGTATTAATTCATTTTTTTCAACCAATTGATCCAATTGATACAAACATGTTTACTTAGTAAATAATTAACTTGATGAGAAGTTGTGTTTATCCTTTTATGTACTTGAAGACTGTTATCATTGTCCCCCCTCAGTCTTCTCTTCTCCAGACTCAGTAAACCCATTTTTTTCAGTCTATCTTCATAGGTCGTGTTTTCTAGACCTTTAATCATTTTTGTTGCTCTCCTCTGGACTTTCTCCAATTTGTCCACATCTTTCCCGAAGTGTGGTTACCAGAACCGGACACCAGAACTACTCCACTAGCATTTAGCATGAGAAAATTCTGGACAATGCTGCCATCCATAGGAAACTGGTGACATGCTGCCACAATTAAGCCCTTCTAGAACTGGGAGAACACATAGGTGGCTTTAAGACAAGGGTGGGCAAACTACGGCCCACGGGCCACATCCGGCCCGCAGGACCGTCCTGCCCGGCCCCCAAGCTCCTGGCCCATGAGGCTAGTCCCCAGCCCCTCCCCTGCTGTCCCCCCTCCCTCGCAGCCTCAGCTCGCTCGCTTCGCTGCTGGCGCAATGTTCTGGGTGGCGGGGCTGTGAGCTCCTGGGGCAGAGGAGCTGCAGAGCCTGGCCTGACCCGGTGCTCTGAGCTGTGTGGTGGCGGCGGTGGTGTGGCCCAGCTCCAGCCGGGCGGCATGGCTGTAGCACCACCAGCCACTGATGCTCCAGACAGCGCGGTAAGGGGGCAGGGAGCAGGAGGGGTTGGATAGAGGGCATGGGAGTTCAGGGTGGTGGTGAGGGGCTGGGGGTGTGGATAGGGGTCGGGGTGGTTGGGGGGGAAATAGGGAGTTGAATGGGGGCAGGGTGCCAGGGGGGCAGTCAGGAAGGAGGGTTGGATGGGGCGGCAGGGGGCAGTCAGGGGCAGGGGTTCTGAGGGTGGTCATGGGACAGGGAGAAGGAGTGGTTAGATGGGGCAGATGTCCCGGGGGGACCGTCAGGAATGAGAGGAGGGGTTGGATGGGGTGGTGGGGGTCCGGAGATGGTCAGGGGACAGAGAGCGGGGTGTGTGGATGGGGCAGGGGTCTCAGAGGGGCCGTCGGGGAACATGGGGGGTTGAATGGGGCAGGAGTCCCGGGGGGAGAGGGGGCAGATAGGAGGTGGGGGCCAGGCCACGACCCCCTCCCCTAACCGGCCCTCCATACAATTTACGAAACCGGATGAGGCCCTCAGGCCAAAAAGTTTGCTCGCCCCTGCTTTAAGACATCGCAGCTCCCGCTCCCTCAGGATTGTGAGTTCGGTTTTGTGCCTCTTTGACTCAGGACAGTAGTACAAGTGACTGGGCATTACTAATGAGAACAAGAAGAGAGAAGAGATTGCTTTTAAAGTGGATTTTAAGGAGACAGAGGGCAGTTGGTAGATGAAGACAGGGAGCTTGGTTCCTGTGAAAGAGGCAGCAGGATGGAAGGGGAGTGGAGAAGAGGGAAATGAGTAAAAGATCGACTGAGAGGCCATATAATGTATGTCCTTGGAGATGAGGACAAGAAGCTACAATTTGATGCAGTGAGAAGACAGTGTAGTGATGCAAGGAGGGGGTAGATGTTGATGTGTCACAGAGGAATTTAGGGGAGAGGATATAATTGTCACACAGTATGAGAAGGATGTAATTACCAAGGACAGTGAGGAATTATTTATGGCAGCATAGTAGTGGGGGAAGTTTAACACTGAAAATCAGGACAAACTTGCTGGCAGTGAGGTATATTAGGCTGTGAGCTAAATTCCCAAGGGAAGTGATGGAAATCCCATCCCTTGTGACACAGTTAGACTAGAAACTGTGACTAATAAATGTAAATTAGGGAACAGTGCCACATTGCCAATAGGAAAGAGAGTTTTGTTTCCAACTATGTAATAATAATGTACCCTAGAGCACAAATTCAAATTGCTCCCCCTAACTTAGAAATGTCTCTCTCTTCCCTTTGCCCTAACTCCCCCAAAATATCCATCCTCACGCCACACATTTTCCGGATGGCTCCATCCTCCTCACTCCCAGCCTTCCACAGATAAATTATTAGTTCTCTGGTATCAATCACAAAGCAGAATCCCCGAGTTAATGGTTTTCCAGAGATCTTGCTGCATTGGTGACCAACAGCTGACTCATGTATGGGCATCTGCTTGCACATATGTCTGGTCAGAAGCCAAGACTGGAGCTGGAAATGGTGGGAGCATGAAGGCAGCTTTTAAGAAACCATTAGCTACTTGTCAGCACTAGAAATGCTTATGGCAAAGGGCAGAGCTTTTACAGCTTCACCTGCAGTTTGTTGCTTCTTTCGCCCCCCCTTCACTAGTGGGCCAATCAGAGAAAGGGGCAGGGGCTGCTGGGACTGCTTTTTTTGTTTTTACACATTTCAGTTGCTGTTCTCCTTGCTGCGAAGTGTCAGCATCTGCAGGACCATCTATATTTATTGATCAGCAGGGTCACCTAGACTTACTGATCACCCAGAAATGCAGGAGCTGCTGGGAGTTACGCCAGTCAGTGAAAGGGACTATGTGGAACTGAATTTAAATTAATTTATAGCAAACCCAATTATTAATACCTTGAAAATTAGACTGGATAAGAGGTTTAACTGAGAATATAATATTATTGTATTAAAAAGGTACACACATTTGCACTTTAATTTAATTTGCTTTTAGTCTAGACATACCATACAGTGTGTGAATGGCACATACCTGAGAAAGCTGACTTGCTTAGTCTTTTTATATCTTCATAAATATCCACAAATGGGGAGAGATGGTTTGGGTAAAGTCATGTTGTTATGAACTAAGTCTCCAATGAATGAAAGATATTTAGTGAATTGGAGAAGCCATTGTCAGCTGGCACTTTCCAAACATTTGACATAACCTTTGCATTTAGCATGAGTAACTGCTGCAACGCAGTCCCACTTTACACTGTTTTCTAAAACTGCACTGCGGATCTTCATTAAGACAGAACACAGAAAGGCAATGATATTTCACTCATTATTTTCTCCCCATTTCCCCCTTTTCCTTTTATCTTCTCTTTCTCCCCCGTTCTCACAGTACGGGCTAATGAGGAGCCCTGCATTGTAAGCATTTGTAGAATAGGCCTTGTCAGGGCTGACCGTGCAGTGCTTAAATTAATTGGAAGTCATTCATGGTTAGCCTTTTGAAGAGCTGGTTAAGGCAATTTGCGAAGCGCAGGGTTATTATACGGGGCAAAACACAGTGACGTAATTGTAATGGGAAATACAAAGATTGCAGAATGGAAGGAAGCTTTCATACGTTTAAAAGGACACAGCTTTCAGTGTAAGAGCTCCGTGACTTGAAACATTTAAAACCCTTATTGATTAAATTCACATTTAGACCTATGAGGTTATTTTTAAAAGATTTTATTAGAGTCACTATTATAGTTTTGAGAGTAGAGAGTTAGGGTGCTTGGCTGCTCAGGATTATTATTTTTTGTTTGTTTTAAATTTTACAGGTGGGAAATGCGAAATAAAATAGCAATATTTAGCTCTTATAAAGCATTTTTCATTCTTAGATCTTAAATTAATTTACAAAGGAAAGTCCCCATTTTACAGATGGGGAATTGGAGATGGAGAAATGGAGTGATTTGCCCAGTGTTATACAATAGGTCAGCAGCAGAACCGGGAAGAGAACCCTGTCTCCTAACCATGCTCCTTTCATGTTCTTAAGTCTTGGGATGTTTTCCAAACCATCCAGGACTCTAGACATGATTAGAAGTGCACAACAGTTTGGGGCTGATCCAGCAGGGTGCTTGAACACTCTCAGTACCTATTGACTTCAGTAGGAGTTGAGACCACTCAGCACTTCCCATTCTCAGGCCCTTTGTGCTCTTCTATTTATAATCTGGGAGTGAGTCAGACAATGTTCCAGTGACGATAAATGAACCTGATTAAATATTTGACACCAAATATAGAACTGTGGCGGGGAAATTTAAGAATGAGTAGAAAGAAGGGCTGCATAGTCTCAAAGGATGCTTGGTGTTGATTCATTCCATAGAAGCAAAGTAATTTGGTTCTTGAGGTCATGAGGAACATTACAGAAATGTTGCTAACTCACTTCCCCACTGAAAATCAACCTGGCAGTGCATGTATTTAGCTTTCTGGCCCCAGGATACCCTCTGAGCTTTATGCAGTTTAGTTGTACATGCCTCGAACTTTAAAGGTGAACTGAACGATTTCCCTGCCAAGACCTTGACTTCAGGGTTCTGCAATTTCTCTGCTACAATTGCCAACTGGGTAACAACACAGAGCTGTGAACAAAACCCAGGCTGAGGCAGGTAAGTAGAAGAGGAAATGATTAGTAACTATTTTGTAATTAAATATATTGTCTTTAGTGCATTTTTAGGCTACATCATCACTGGTTTTGGATCTTAAACTATTTCCTTTGTGTGTGTTTTTTACAACACATTTTGTTCACCTGCTAGAAATTGTATTTCAATTTTCTGACTGTGTGTGGCTGTTTTATTGCCTCTCCCTTGATTAACATAGTCATAGTATTTGCTTTTCAGTGATTCCAAAGAATGTACATCTATACTGGGGAGTAAGAGAGAGAGAGAGAGTTTCATTGTTTGCATAGGTTTAATAAACGTAGGTTTTATTCCATACAACAGAAAAAAGTATTTGTTCAATCGGAAATATTTACTGCAGAGGAGTGTGACTTTGAATCCTTGTTGGGATTCCTTTTTGTAACACTTTTTGCTTAGATACAATCCATGTTGAAATACACAACAAATTTGTACTATGGCCACCAAGAAAGAACTGTGAAGCTGGTCATCAGCACTTCTTCATTTTCGGTGAAATATCAGTAGCCCCCGTCCTACAAGGATCTGTGCATGTGTTTTAACTTTATGTACAATGAGCAACATCGTTGAAATAAATGGGGCTACTGACAATAAGCAAAGTTAAGCATATGTGTAAGTCTTCCCAAAGTGAGGACCTCAGTTCCTATTGTGATGCCTGAGAGAGAGCCCATATCAATTAGCAATGTAGAAACAGGATTTTCCATAGGGACCAGACTGAATCCGTACAGAGTAATCTGTCTCTGACTTCCTAGGAAGGATACCACCATAATGCACATCTTCAAAGGTATAATTGGCATATGTGAGGAGTTGAATACTCTTTTGATCCCTCTGTGTAATCAATTTACACCTTCTAGCGTACAATTTGGTGACGCATTGTAGCTTGCATAACCACAAAGGTTATCAACAACCATTAAAATCATCCAGTCCTTTTATAATAGCAAGCTCAGTTTCTGTTTCTAATGTACAGTGGTCATTTCACAGGTGGATGGTAGCAGCCACTATAGTTAAGGTTTATGTCCAACCTCCATTTTTAACCCCTCTGCCCAGCAGAAACAATTACTCAACTTTCCCAGTCAAATTGCTTTAGGATATGAAATTTTCCATTCCTGGTCCCTGCTGAAAAAGTGTTTGTTTGTTTGTTGGGGGGGGGGAGGTTGCATGAAATTGGTACCGTCAGTTGAGCATTATTTAGTGTAAAAATGTGTATTTTCCCCTGATACACTGGTAAGAAATTTCACACTCTTTATAACCCAAGAAAAACGAAAGCTGTAAACATTAGACTTGGCTTGTTCTGCAGAGCTCATTAAAACTTAAATTAGCTAAATTTGATGAAAATCGATGTAGTAGTTTTAAATTGAGCAATTTCTGAAGGATTCCATCTGCTTCTATTGAACACATTTTACGGACAAATTTGTTAAGGATGTCTACTGCGTGGGAGAAGCTTGCAGACCTTATAAACGTCTGGTTCAAGGAACTACTTACCATGTCAGTTAAGGACTGCTCAGTACTTTTGAAAAAGGGTGGTTTGTTTCCTCCTGTGGGAAATTCACTGATATTGCTTTAAAGTACATTGAATAATGAAAACAAAAATGAAAGTTCCCCTTCTGTTGATCTTTCCCTTAAATATTATTATGAAGGAGGAATACAGCTTTCCAGTGTTCCAGAGTTGTGCAGCAGTCATCATCAAAGTTTCTGGGCACAATCAGGGAGATAAACTTCAGTGAGCTATACCATTTCCAGCTACTTTGAAACCCATGAAAGCAAAATTTTGTGTTTGCCAAATACAAACAAATAAAAATCAGTAAATGAGGTTCCCTGCTTTTTCCAAGAATTTTTTGGATTTCAAGAGTGGTCTGCTATCCTGTGAACCTGGCTTGTGAAATATTTAAAAGGTTCCAGAATAAATGTGGGGTCTCGCAAAGCATCACAACTTCATGAAGTTGCATTGTGGTATTATGATTCGACAAAGCAGGATGACACTGTGCTACGAGGATAAAACTTGCTTCAGAACATGCCGTGATGTTGTCATTGCTCCACTGTGTATTCATTTGGATGTGTCTTAACCCTTCCAAATCATCGTCATGACACAGCCAGCCTTTCTAAAACTAAACGCCCATCCTAACACATGGCCACACACCCCCCTGGTGTCTCCTATCTCCTTAGTTGGCCAATTGCATCTCATTCAATCAAAGTAAAAAAGGGTGGGGGGAATAGAGTATTTGATAGCCAAGGTTATATATAGGCTCTTCCTATTGTTTAAATGCTACCACTTTGTGTAAGGCCCCTGGCCTCCTTTAGCCTTAGCTTTTAGGATCTTTGGATTGGTTTGATTTACTGTTAAGTCACCCAGAGGTTGCAAACTTAAGGATGCATTTACAGATAAATGTAATGCAAGCAGATCTTTCCAGTCCCCGCTGCTATCTTACAATTGTATTTCTAGAACAGTGAGAATGATGGTTCTACGAATCATTGTTCTAGGCTGCAGGCAGCTTTGCCTTATGATTCCACGGTGATGCTGGTTAGGCAGTTCTGAGATTTTGTGTAGTTTTTCTTGTAGTTTCTTCTCAGGGTCATGTCTGACTAGATTCAGCTCATACGTTCCCTAAGCAAAGAAGTGAGTGCAGGTTAATAAGAAGTGCCATGAACATAACCTGAGGAAATGCCTAATGCAAGACGGTAAAATCACAGTGCCCTCAGAAACAAAGCAATTTGAGTGTTTCTTGTTATAAAAGTCAAGTAACCATTGTTCAGAAACGGTAACCTTTCTGATTCCTGGAAGAAACGTGTGAATAGAATAATAACGGTAGGATTAAAAACCTACGGAGAAATAGAGTTAGTACTAGGGGAGATAGGCAGCATAACTAGTAGAGAACAATGTAGGTAGTTAGATGCCAATTATATGCATGATGTATATTGGATAATATATTAAATGCATTAAATATTTTTCTACCTATTAGCCGGGCAGAAAAAACAGCTGGAGGGTACCAGAGTAGAGGGTAAGTTCAAGCTAGCACATGGCTTTCTTGGCTAGTGAAAAACAGTGAAAAGTGGCTGGGACTTCTATTGGCAATGATTGTCAGCACCTCCCTCAGTGTTGGCAATCTGCTAATGATGCTGAGACAGACTATAGTCTGGTCCTTGCTCAAGAAAAGATCACTCACCACTAGTGATCCTGCCAACTCCCCCCAGCCTCCAATATTGCAACATCACTTTGCCTCCTACAACTCCTAGAACCTTTCTCATATGGTTTTGGCTTTAGTTACACTGATGGGTGATCTTCTAAGGGCTAAGGACATAGGTTGATTTATCAGCAATATTCAACACTATTGAGAGGAGGTGTTATTAATCTGCCTAAAGATCTAGTAGGCAGAATTGTATTAAGCTGACTCTGTGTCTTACTTTCAAATAGATCCTGGGGTATGGGGAGAGCAATTGATTCTTCTGATTGACAGCCCTCGCTTTCAGTTCCCCATGTGACTCAGTCCTATTACTTTGCTGTGTCTCTTGGCTTTGTCCATGTGGTTTGCTACCTAGCAGCTTGACCCAAAGAGAGGATATAGGACCTACCACTACTGTTAGCTGAGGGAGATTTCCGTTTCCTCAAGTGGTGCAGACCTGTCATTTTGGAACTTGGAGAAGCAGGGTTCCATATCTGACTATCAGGAATGTATGATTTGTATATTGCAACACATGGATTTATTATGATCACTCTTGTTTAACAAATAAACAGTAGATTCTAGTTATTAGCAATACTGATATTAACTTTTGCTTAATAGCAACATTTTACTGGGATCCGATCCCGTCCCATAGACTTTAATGTTGTGGGATTTGGATATTGACAACAGGCATGCCTCTTACTAACAATGTTTTTTGGAAGAAAGGCGTTGGCCACAGGCAGGTTTTTGGGGCTGCATCCAGGGAAGGAAGCACTGGGGCTGCATGGTGCCTCTCCCTGTGCTTTCTGGGCTGCATCCTGCCCTGGCACTGGGGCCCGGGCTCTGCATATGCCAGCCCTAAGAACCTGCCTTCCGCTTATTGGCAACTTCCAGATAATGGTAACTTTTTGCTGGGAAATGTGAGGTTTCTAAAAAGAGGAATCCACTGTATATAAGATCCTCCTTTGTATCAGTTAGAATCACAGCCATCATCTTTGATTGTTTTCTCTCCCACTCCCTCTTTACCCCCCTCATATCCCAGCTACGATCCAATCTTTCCACTTCTTCCTGAACAACATAGAATGGGAAGGCTAGATTGTGTCTTCACATTTAAAACGTATGTCCGTGCCCTGGTCATCTCTCATCTTCATTGCCCTAATCTCTTCCTTTTTGTCCTCATTGATTCCTGTATTGCTCCACTAGAGTCTATCCAAAACACAGCTTCTAAAGTGATCATCCTCGGCCGCTGTCAAACACACCAGGTCACTCCTTTCTTAGAATGCTTCCATGGAGCAGGGGAGGCTGCTTCTGATCTGGTATTCTCTCTGCCAGCTCTGGCTGGCTGTTCTAATTTAATCTGGCAGGCTTCGGGACTTTCCTGGGTCAAAGGCACCCTACAATTCCTCAAACCCTGTCCCGCACTCTAGATCATGGGGAATTCAGGAAATCATGGGATTTAGGGGCAGCCAAGCCTGCCAGACTTTTCAACTTCAAGGGACATTTATTTCAGGAAAGGCAGGAGACTTGATGTGTGCTGGGGAGCGAGAGGGTACTTAGCCATATTCCTTAAAAACTAAAAATAGGTTTGGTTTGAAATTAGAATCAAACGTCAGATTACTTTGGATATTCTGAACCAACTTGTCTACCCCTGTCAGCACTGGGATGCTATGCTGTGTTAAGCAGATTTTAGGTGTATGTGACTGTAATGCCTCCATATCTTCAGAAGAGGTTATGATTTATAGTTTGCCACCATGATTTATAATCAGCACATCTTTGAGACCCTTCCAGAACCTCTCTTCCACTGGGCTTGCATTCATTAGCATGACTGATAAGAAATTTATACACATATGCCTTGTATTTTAGATGTGAGTTATGCTTTTTACTTTGTTACCTTTCTGAGTACCAATGGGTTCTTTAATAACTTGGATAGCAGGAGACAAACATTGCATGCTTGCTGGTGTGATCACTTTTCCTCCATGACTTTGTCTGATAGATATGAATTTCACACTAGAGGTCCAGTGCCTCATTTTAGCCTGTATGTGAATAGCTTAAAGTGGATAGAAATCTGATGGGAAGAGTGAGAGGGTACTAAAAGATTTCACATAGTTCCTGTTGCCAGAGAGACTGTTTCCTTGCCATCTGGGCATGTTCAGAGAAGGTAGATCTATTAGAGACTTGGCACAAATCTTGCTTGCTTTGAGCAGAAAAAACAAACAATAAAAATGGCTTATTGTAGGATAACTAATGTAACATTAAAATATTAAAGGAAACTCTTAGATTAGGGGTAGGGGAGGGGAGGGGTGTCTCTAAGGAGTAAGAAAGAAAGGAACTGACTGGAATTTCCTCACATTTCTGTGTTCCTCTTACTTTGTCTCTCCTTTTCTTTTTGCTTGTCTTCTGTCCATAGAGAGGAATGCATTTAAATCTGCTCTATTTCTCTGAGATATGCCTCGGGAGTGCTAATATTTAGGGATCCCTCTTTTTTTCCCTTTCAGTGTGGGGGACATTTATTTTAAAGAGTCTCTTCAACAGTGTGTCTTCTTGCCTGGGGTTGGCATCCATAAGCTTTATCTATTCTCCTCTACTTTTAAACACCCTGCTCTAATCACCTCAAAGTCTATATTTGTTACAGAGAAACCTGCCATGTTTTTTTTTTTCTATTCAAAGGTGGGTTTTTAGGGACTTAATTCTGGCCCTCTTTAGGATACTCCCCAAAATGAACCTGACATTTTCATTCAGCATAGGCAGACCATGAGCCTCTCTGCTGGTTGTTGTGATGTATAGTGGCCATGGGCAAACTGGAGTTGTACATTACAATGAGGCCCAATCTTGCTGTCCTCTTTTCCCACACTCTGAATGTCCCTCTGTTACTCAGCATTATACTCTTCAGTGGGTGATCTGCAGCAACCAGCCTTCAGGCTGAATGGCAAGAGTTAAAGTAAGGGGAAGCCAGGGAGCTACAGCTCTTCTTCCTCTGGTAAAAGCAGAAGGAGAGCAAGTGTAGCAACTTACATTTATCTTTGCTGAATTTCATTTTGTTGTCTATAGCCCAGTTCTCCAATTTATCAAGATCCCTCTGAATTTTAATTCTGTCTTCCAAAGTGTTGGCTTTGTGACATCTGTAGATTTGATCAGTATGCTCTCTATTCCTACATCCAGGCTATTAATAAAGATGTTAAACAACACGGGACTCAGAACAGATCCCTGTGGAACCCCACTTGAGACCTCCTTCCAATCTGACATCTCTCCATTAACAGTTACCCTTTTGTTTGCAGTTGTTTAACCAATTTTGTATCCCCTTAATGGCAGTTCCACAAAGCCTACATTTCTCCAGCTTACCTATCAGAATGTCATGTGGGACTGTGCCAAAAGCCTTGCTGAAGTCGAGGTATATTATGTCCACTGTACTCCCCCCATCCACCAAACCAGTTACCCTGTCAAAGAAGGAAGTCAAGCTGATTTGGCATGATTTGTTCTTTGTAAATCCATGCTGACTGCTAGTATTACCCCTTTATTCTCCAGATATTCACAGGTATTCAAAAATTGAATGTTTAGCCATTTTCCCATCTTCCGGGACCTCTCCTGTCATCCATTAGTTTGCAAATATTATTGCCAGTGACTCTGAGATTTTTTCAGCTAATTCCTTCAGTACCCTTGGGATAGACCCTACTGATCTGAATTCATTCAGAGTGGTCAGAAGATCTCTGACATGTTCTTTACTTATCCCAATCTTTATTCCTTCCCCTTTATTGTCTATGATAACTTCACTAGTCATCTGGTCACATGTTATTTTTTGTGAGAAGACCGACACAAAGTAGGCATTGAGCAGCTCTGCTTTCCAATCTGTTCTCCACTGAACCACAGACCCACACCATCCTTGATCTTTCCTTTTTGGCTTACATATTTGAGGAACCGATTCTTGTTGTCTGTAACATTCCTTGCCAGCTGTAACTCATTCTTTGCCTTGGCTTTCCTGATTTTGTGCCTACATGCTCACACTATTCCCATATATACTTCCTTGATGACATGCCCCTCCTTCCATTTTCTGTATGTATCCCTTTTGGTTTTTAGATAGCTAAAAATCTCTTTGTGCAGCCACATTGGCCTCCAGTGGCTCTTCTTATCTTTCCTCTGCATTGGAATAACTTGATTGAGCTTCCAGTATTACATCGTTTAGGAACTGCAGCCACCTTTGACTCCTTTTCTTCCTAATTGGTCTTTCCATGTAACCTTACCTACTATTTCTCAGAATTGGTTGAACTCTGCCTTTCTGAAGTACAATGTCCTTGTTTTGCTTTTCTCATGTCCTCCTTTCCATAGGATCTTGATTTCTATCAGTACATGATCACTTCCTCCTAAGTTTCCGAACACTTCATGTTCACAGCTAATTTATCCCTGTTAATCAAAACCAGATCCAAAATATATTACCCATTAGTTGTTTTCTCGACTTTCTGAATTAGAAAGTTGTCCCCTAAACATGCTAGGAATTTGCAAGACATATTATGTAATAGTCTTCCAACATATATCAGAGAAGTTAAAATGCCCCATTAATACTAGCCCATGTGTTACCTGCTTGTAGAATGACTCATCCACTTCCTCGTCCTGATTTGGTGGTCTGTAATAGACCTCAACATAATATTGCTATTGTTCTTTTCCCTTTTTATCCTCACTCAGAGACTCTCGGTAGGTCTGTCGCTCATTTCCTCTTGGACCTCGGAGCAAGTCTTGATGTACAGCACAATGTCACCTCCTCCTTTTCCCCCATACCTATCCTTTCAGAACAAGCTATAGCGCTCGAAGCTGGTACTCCAGTCATGGGAGTTGTCCCACAAAGTCTCTGCAATGCCAATTAAGTCATAATTTTTTTCAGATACCATGTAAGACACGGGAAGTAATTGTCCTGCTCTGCTCAGCAGTGGTGAGGCTTCACCTGGCGTACTGTGTTCATTTCTGGGTGCCACGCTTTAGGAAAGATGAGGACAAATTGGAGAGAGTCCAGAGGAGAAAATGAGAAAAGGTTTAGAAAACCTGACCTATGAGGAAAGGTTAAAAAAAATTGGGCATGTTTAGTCTTGACAAAAGAAGACTGAGAGGGGACTTGATAACAGTCTTCAAATATGTTAAGGGCTGTTATAAAGAGGATTATGATCAATTGTTTTCCATGTCCACTGAAGATAGGACAAGAAGTAATGAGCTTAATCTGCAGCAAGGAAGATTTATGTTAGATATTAGGAGAAACTTTCTAACTGTAAGGGTAGTTAAGCTCTGGAATAGACTTCCAAGGGAGGTTGTGGAATCCCCATCATTGAAGGTCTTTAGGAACAGGTTGGACAAACCCTTGTCAGCGATGATCCATGTTTGTTTGGGGCCTTACTCAGTACAGGGGTCTGGAATTGACTTCTCAAGGTCCTATCCAGCTGTACATTTGTATGAATCTATAGCTCACTGATGAGCAATATGAAGCTATCTATGTGCAACACTTTCACCCTGGTTTGGACTATGAATAGTCCAGGTCTCCACACACAAACAAGTTGGCTCCACTGACCAGTCAACAAAATTTGTATCAGTCATTTATTGTGTGAATGGTTGCAGCCTGTTTGGATTAGGCAGAGGTTTCCCCCGTTTGTCCAAAGCAAATGTTTTGCCTCTGAGTCTGAGCTCAGTTACACCAATGTAAATCTAATGAGGTCAGGGAAGTTGCTCTTGATTTATATTTGTGTAATTAGGGTCAGAATCTTGCCTGAAAGCTCTTATTCTCATATATGTTTCTCTAGTAGGGAAGGATGCTGCGTTACTTGAAGTGAAAACAATCTTCTGTAGTTATGATTTTGGGAGGATTTTTTTTAATGTGTTGCATATATTGAGCTCCTACTACCAGAAAGATTTTGCTATTTTAAGACCTCTGTCTACAGATGAAAGAGTAATATATCCTTTTTTGTTTTAATCAATTGATTATTGAAACAGGTTTGTGTAAGCTAGGATAATGCAGGCCTTCTCTACTTTTTCCTCCCCTTGGAGAGGGTCAATCACAAAAACCACACAGAGGAAAAGAACTCATTTAAACTATGGGGCTTCAGACACTGGCTATGTCTGCACTAGTACTTCTGTCAGTAAAACTTTTGTGGGTTGGGATGTTAAAAAACACGCCCCTGAGCAACATAAGTTACACCAACAAAAGTGCTGTTGTGGACAGCGCTATGTTGGTGGGAGATGCTCTCCTGCTGACACAGCTACTGCTGCTTGTTAGGGGTGATTTAATTATGCCTACAGGAGAGCTCTCTCCCATCAGCATAGAGTGGCTACACAAGAGACCTTAGAGCGGTGCAGCTGCAGTGGTACAGTGTAGACAGAGCCACTGTAAACTGGCTTCCAGTTACCATTAATGATCAGCAATTTTACTGAAAGAGTTTTTTTTCTAGAATGAACAAAGTAAGTTTCAAAGGTTTACTAAAGCTTTAGTAAAGAGTGAAGTAATTCCATTTGGTGAAGCATATTGTGTGCTGAGCTATTTTGATAATCTTGCCCTTACTGCCAAGTTATGCAGTAATCCTTATGTTGGGGATCACTTGCTTTCATGAGCAGGCTAGCTCTTAGTGTCGTGTATACCGGATAAGGGAATACAACAGGCACAAGGCACAAGTTAAGGTTTATTGTAAATATTCAGGTTGCCATCAAGCAAATTGTATCAATTGTTTATTTTTCATCACTTTTATCGCAGTTGGTGACTTTTCTTGAATGCTTCAATTATTAATCTAACATGAGATATTATTAACTACATTTTGGGTACTACGCTAGCCTCATGAATGGTATATCTCACTCCTTCAACATAAAAGCACCAGCTCTGTAAATCTCTACAATATCTTCTAGACTGTGCCCATCAACCATTTTTTCCATCCTATACTCCATGGCTGTTGCTATGTCTCATGTTGTTTGTCCATCTAATTTAGGATTGATTTTACAAACTTGACCAATTGGTTCTGCTTTCAACCATGCCTGTCACAGGGTGGATGGTCCCTGCAAATAAAGTTTCCCTGTGCCATTAGAGGGTGTTCCAATTTGGTCAACTAAGGGGGCAGGGCAGACCTGGAACTGTAAAGAGACCCTTGGGGAAAAAAACAGTGAAGGAGAGGTCTGGTGAGTTAGTGCTGCCAGAGTCATGAGGTCAAGGTCTGGAAAAAGCTGCAGAAAGCTCTTGCAGCTTCTCCCTGGAAAGAGGGAGGAATTACCAGGAAACCAAGAGAGGAGCTAGCATGCTGATTTTCAAGAGCCAAAGCCAGTGCTGGGAGGCTGAAGAGCTGAGGGCCTGGAAGCCAGTGGAGGGGCTAGCAAGCTGTCACTCTTGAACTAGAGAGACACTGCCGGAGATGTCTGGAGGGGGCTGAAGGCTGAGAGTAGCAGAGGGAGATGTCTACTGGCTCTCAGAGCTGGAGAGTTGAAGACAGGGGGCCAGAGACAGCTGAAGACTAGAGAGCCAGGGTGTGGTGAGGGATGCCAGGGCTGCATGGAAGAGCCTGGGAAGCTAGGGGTGTGGGGAAGGATGCCAGAGCTGTGCTGAGGAGCCAGGAGGCCCGGGGAAGGGATGTCAGGGCTCTACTTGATGTGCTGCCTGGACTATGGTTGTGGGATTTGGTGTTGGGACTTGTTCTCTTACAGGTTATATGGATGGGACTTTTGTAATAAATTAATCGCACAAGGTCCAGCTGTACTCAGAAAGACTGTTTGGACTATTTCTGGGGACTCTGGAGGAGGAAAACTGAAGCAGGTGCACATGTCATGCTGTGATCTGCTGCAAGAGGGTGCTCCAAGCAGGGTTGCCTTATGACTGTTCCACTGATCTCTGCAGGACTATTTGTGGCAGTTAGCATGTCCCCGCAGGTAGCATTTCCTGGATTGGGCCCTTAGATTGTAAATTGGAGTAGACGATTTAGCTTCTTGTCTGTCTTGTCATGCACCTTTAATGGAGTTATGCAGATTAATAATATAATATCCTATGCGAATTTACAGGAATATTTTTGGAATATATTATTTCAAAGAAATTTTTACTTCTTTGAGTGTCCTCTGCATATTCCTCCTTTTATAACCACATCCTCAGTACATGCTTAGAGATTGAGGGTGGGGACATAGAGATGTGTAGGCGGTGGATTAGGACTGCTAGTAGAAGGCTGCACTGTTGAATAGCACGAGTCAGCACGTTTCCCAAGCATGTAATATGCAGAGTCCATCTCTAAGTACATCACAGGTAAGTAACCTTAATTTCAGAAATTCACTCCAATGAGCAATCCCAAAGTGTTTCAGCAACATTAACTAGTTACGCTTCACAACACCTGTGGGAAGTAGAGATGTTAGCTCCATTCTACAGATAGGCAAACTGAGGCACAGATTAGTTGACTTGCCCTAGACTACACAATGCATTGGTGGAGAGCCAGTCTGTGCATAACTTGCCAGTTGTGATTCACACAAGTAGGAATACATGAACAGGAAGGTTCACCTTTTATGGTTTCAGGACCATTTTTACCCCCTTAAGTTCTGATTTGTGGAGATCCCAAAAACTCAGACTGCCTGAAACTTTGTAGACCATTGAGATTAGATTTGTTGCATCCTCCTCCCCAGATCTGCAGGAAACATCTTCAGGCCTTACCTGCCTGTTCTCCATTCCGCCTTAGCTGCATTGGGAAATGTTCATTTGGTCCTTCTGTTGCTTGTAATAATAGCCAATACCTGCTAGACCATGTTGGGAGTATGCTATGAAAGTAACTGAAATACTTTCCTCATGGATTGTATTTTCTAAATGGACAACCTACCTAATTCTCAATTACTGAGGGACAATCTCCACTCATTATAGTTTGGCTTCCACAACCAAATCTCTTTACAACTTTTCATGAGTGGGGTACCCGAGTATTTGGATTCTAATATCTAAACTGTATTGTTTAATCTATTCACCTAAATTTGGGTTATTGCTGATTATGTATCCTATGTATCACATGACTTTTAAAAACTAACTTTGTATTTTTGGATAATCTAAGCACTATACCCAGATGTACAGACACTCTTTTCCCAACCTATGTATTATATATTTTTTTTAACATTAGCTTTAATAAAATTTTTAAATAAATGCCTAGATTACATTCAGTAGTCAGGCTATCCCATGGTCCTGGAAAACTGTACACACATCTGTGAGGCACTCTGAGGTAAGGGTTATTGGTTATTAGCACAGGTAGCAGCAAGAGAAAGGGAAGCAGCAAGCTCATTTCCCTTAAGAGGCTTGCAAGGATTGAGGACAGGAGTGGGCCTGCTTTCCACTATCTCCCCAAGGAAAGGCTACATGGGAGAGTGACCCTCTCCTGAGAGCTTTAGAAGTGGGAAGCTAAAGGCATCAGGCCTCCCAGATGACTAAAAAAGATGGAGATGCTTTGTTGAGGGGAGAAGGGGATCTGAGGTTATGAGGGCTGGGGACAAAGTTTTCTGGGGACCAGAAGTTCATGTGAAATTCTGACTAATTCTAACTTTCACACATCTTGTGTCTTGAGTCCCAGTCATGAGGTCAAATCCTCAGCTGGTTTAAATGTGCATAACTGCATTGAAGGTTATGACTGACTCTTGAGTTCTAACCACTAGAAACACATCTTCCTTTATTCACGCTTTGAAATTGTTCACATTCTTCCTGACTGTGCTATTGCAAAGCATCTTGCAAAAAGAAATCTTGATTCCTGGAACCAAAGTGTTAACACTTACCATTGTCCTTCTTTAGTGAGTCGTCTTAAGCTAAGACGCCAGACAGAAATGAGAGGGGAGAGAAGCTATCAGGAAATTTTCCTGCAGCTACTGCTTGTGTTATGAGATTGAACACCATGTATTAAATGTTGTTGCCAAATGCAGCTGGGGATCTAATATATTTTGTTAGTGTCACCAAGGCTATAAATATTTTCCATCCAATATAAGAAAGCCTCAATTTGCTCAGAAACTATTTCTGAAACACCCCGCAGAGACATCTGCAGAGAGACATACCCTCCTTCTGTGGGAGATCAAGGACCTTTGGAGCCAGGTTGGCTAGATACCTCCCTTTCAGACTGATGTATTATGTGATACATCAGGGGTCAGTGTGACTTTCTGCTGCTGTAGGAGTGAAGCTTTCCAGACACAAGAGGAGTGACTTCCTTGACTGCCAAGTTTGTTTTAAAAAAATTGCTATAATGCATGCAGAGCAAGTGAAAGTGGCTGAGTGAGACTGGGTGTCTAAACTGCAACGTGACATGCCTGGGTATTCCAGCCCAAATCATTATATATTTTGGATATGAAGAATTGGTTAAAACACCGCTAGAATGTCAAATGCAGAATAAAAAGTACCCACAGAGCATACCTGTCAAATGTCCATTGATTCAATCCAAGAGGTGTTAGAAACATTTTCTCTATTAGAGCAGCGTCCCTCATTGATTTCAGTTGTACTCTAGTACCAAATCAGACTTTTGGTCTGATGGGGGAAGAGTGGCAAAAACATTCAGAAATCGCATATGTAATCCATGGTAGCTGACGGGCTATGCCTTTGCTAATAGTTCTAAATTTACCTGTTTCCTTTATACTGAAACGGAGCTTTTCTCAGCGGCATGTAGAATGCATACCCACATAGCCCCCCCTAGCCTGGGTATAAACAGCAGTGTAGCTAGTGAGGCATGGCTTAGATGATATGTAAAGACATGCCTGAAGGGTGTGAGTACGTATGCACTCTCTACTCGCCCACACCATGCATCCACATCTACACTGCTATTTTTAGCCGTGCCTTCCCACTGCTGCAGACTTTCCCTGCCACAGGAAAAGACTCCCCTAGGGGGAAAGGCTCTGGCAGGGAGAAGGCAGCCAGGAAAGGCTCCGCCATGTCCCCACTGCTGGAGCCCTTCCCCGCCACACTGAAAGGCTCCAGTAGTGAGGAGTTGCTGAAGCTTTCCCCCACTGTCTCCCACTTGCCAGAGCCTTTCATTGATTTGTGTAACTACACACTATAGTGTGGACACAGCAGGATGTAGCTACACATTCACTACACTCAGCCGTCAGTTGTGTATAGTGTAGACATAGCCTCAGATGGCACTCTTTTCGCTCTCAGGGCCAGCCTTACAAAGACGTACAGAGAAAAGAGTTATTTTACAGTAGCACCTCAGAGTTACAACCACCTTGGGAATGGAGGTTGTTCGTAACTCTGAACAAAACGTTATGATTATTCTTTCAAAAGTTTACCACTGAACATTGACTTAATACAGATTTGAAACTTTATTATGCAGAAGAAAAATGCTGCTTTTAACCATCTTAATGTAAATGAAAAAAAAGCACAGTAACAATTTTCTTACCTTGTCAAATCTTTTTTTTAAACTTTCCCTTTATTTTTTTAGTAGTTTACGTTTAGCAGAGTACTGTGCTGTATTTGGGTTTTTTGTTTGTTTGTTTGTCTCTGTTGCCGCCTGATTGTGTACTTCCAGTTCCAAATGAAGTGTGTGGTTGACCGGACAGTTCATAACTCTGCTGTTCATAACTCTGAGGTTCTACTATTTTTAGGGTGACCAGACAGCAAGTGTGAAAAATCGGGATGGGGGTGGAGGGTAATAGGAGCCTATATAAGAAAGACACCCAAAAATCAGGACTGCCCCTATAAAATCAGGACATCTGGTCACCATAACTGCTTTACTATAAGTGGGTTATGTTACTGTAGTCTCAAGAAGCAAAGCAGGCCTTTCCTCGTGTTTTCCTGATGTTGCTGTTTTCTTACCTCACCTTAATTACTTTTAAAAAATTGCTACTTTTTTTATTCCCTCAATTACAGTGGTGTTCAGAGGTCCTGGTTGGGATCACAGTCCTATTACACTGGGCACTGTAAATACACTAGAAAGCTTTTCCTGAAGAGCTCACGGACTAAATAGACAAGTCAGAGAAAATAATAGGTTATCCCCATTTTACATACTGGCAGGTGAGGTACAATAGATTCACCGAAAACTTGAACCCAAGCCAGGAATTGAACCCACATATTCTGAAGTACAGGCCCATACTTTAACCACAAGCCCAACCTTTTCATTACTGAGGGCTTGGTGTTCCACTACTGTTTTCACAATTGTTCAGCTCATTTATCCTGTTGCTTGTCTAACTTTACATCCCATAATGTATTAGGTATATGTCCTTACATATTCATGAATAAGAATGAGTTGGCTATAGGTGTATGTATGTTAAACTTCTTGTTTGTGGTTAAGGAACCAGGTTTGGTGAAAGATTTTTGCATTGCCTGCAATGTAAACATTTTTTTTTTAAGAGAGCCTTCCGTGTACTCATGTGGTGTAATGAAAAATATTGGAGAGCTAGCACAAATTGATTATAATATTCATTACTGTTAAATAAGAAATAAATTATTAATTTTAAACAATATATAATTTAGTTTTACTAGTGTGTTTATTTAGCTCTTCTAAATGATACAGTAGAACCTCAGAGTTACGAACACCAGAGTTATGAACTGACCAGTCAACCACACACCTCATTTGGAACTGGAAGTACACAGTCAGGCTGCAGCAGAGACAAAAACCAAAAACCAAATAAAACAAAGCAAATACAGTACGCTACTGTGTTATTTGTAAACTACTGAAAAAATAAAGGGAAAGCAGCATTTTTCCTCTGCATAGTAAAGTTTCAAAGCTGGGGGGGAGGGATAGCTCAGTGGTTTGAGCATTAGCCTGCTAAGCCCAGGCTTGTGAGCTCAATCCTTGAGGGGGCCACTTGGGGAATCTGGGGCAAAATCAGTACATGGTCCTGCTAGTGAAGGCAGGGGGCTAGACTCAATGACCTCTCAAGGTCCCTTCCAGTTTGAGGAGATGGGATATCTCTGTTAATTATTATTTATTAAACCTGTGTTAAGTCAATGTTCAGTCGTAAATTTTTGAAAGAACAACCATTATGTTTTGTTCAGAGTTACAAATGACCTCCATTCACGATATGTTCATAATTCTGAGGTTCTACTGTATATCAATGGTCACAAATCCCAGTCTACTTATATGCTCTTATCTCTTGATAAATCATTATTTGTGTCATGTTTGTCCTTATGATATCTATCTGGATATGCTGTGAACTGTATTATGTGGAAATAGTGAACTATTCATACCAAATAATTATACTTAACATTTAGATAATGGTTTAAATCTTCAATACATTCTATAAATGTCATTCATTATGACCCATGGGACGTCGTTATTAGCCTCATTTTCCAACAGCGAGACAAACACAGAGGTGGTCCTGCCCAAGGTCATACTGCACGTCAGTGGTGGAGAGAGGATTAGAGATTAGGAATACTTGATGGCATGTCCTGTGTTCTGTCCACTAGACCCGACACACATTCAGATATGAGGTAATGATAGTTAAGAAATAAGGGTTAGCATGGGCTGTACTTTTCCACTTTCTGATTCTTGGAACTGAAATGTTTTACCTCTAGTCCATTTACTCTTTTTGTTGCAGCATTACCCATGCTGTGTTCATTGTTAAACTGCCTGGGTAAGACAATGGCGTTTATGGATAGGTAAGTTGGTATTGCTAATTTCAAATAGGAATACAATTGTAGGTATGTAAAACCAAGATGATCTCATTAAAGTCATAACAAACTCAAAAAGATATTGGAGACCAGATGGAAATCCAAATAGGAAAATCTATAATAGAACATAAGGATGCAAATTACCCAGAGCAGAGTTTTTCTACATTTAAAATGTAGCTCCTTGTGTCATAAAAAGACACATACATAAAATACAATCTGTTAAAGTATTTGTATCGAAATCACGATAATTTTTAAGCAGATGAACTTGGTCTGTGTTCAGAATTAATGAATATGTATGTAATTGTTACCTTTTGTGTGAAGATTCAGTGGCAGGTATCAAACCCTGTTTGTGTGAAATCACAAATGTACTTTTAACGTCTTTGTCAGAGATTTTATATATATATATATATATATACACACACACACATACACACAGTATTTACTGTAAACCCCATTAAATATACAGTAATGAGGTTTTTTTTAATTAATAAGGATCCTGGTTTACATCAATGGAAGTCGTTCCATTGACATCAGTGGACATTGGCCTCTATCTTTAATTGTCTGGAGTGAAACTCAGCGGGAGAGAGACAGAACAGCTTTAGGGATAATGCTCTTTTCCTTATTGGAATAGTGTGGTTCAGTGTTGGAAGAAAGTGACTATATATGAGATTCTGTACCACTGTCATATGAAGAAGCCTACTTGATTCCTGGGGATAGGAAACATCAAAGGGCGTGGCCATTTTGAAAAGCCCTCTCTCGTACCCCTCCCAAACATGGTTGCATATCCTTATTTATGTGAATCTTCAGTCTGCCATGTTTCATCTCTTGTTCACAAACACCCTTTCCTCTCTGATAATGAGTCCAGGCTTATTTATTCCCCTTATCCATACTTCCCGAGGGCACCCTACGTTTTAAGATTCTCTGGCTGCTGCATTCAGGCATGATGGGAGTCTACTTGGTCCTGTCATGCAGTGCATGATTGGACTAGAAATGAGGGAGCCCAGCAAAGTATACAGGAGACCTAAGAAGAGGGAGACAAAAAGTGTCTGTTTGAGTTTCACTCTTGGTGCCATAAAAGAAACAACTCAGGGACATACTCATAAGTCATGAAGGTAGAAAATCAGGACAGAAGAAAAACAAATAATGTAAAATATTATTCAGACATTAGATAGTATCCGTGTTGTCCCACTGTGATGTATTCTGAGAGAAGATTTATGCTGGTTTCTTTCAGCAAAGGGTATTGGTGTGTAACATTGTGGAAAGTACCAGTTATTAAGCAACACTTTTAAAATTATTTATATCCTTGATAAATTAAATATTCAAACATGGCCTGAGTACCTGCAAATCTTTACCATTTAAAGTTAAGCTGATTCTTAGGTACAGTGGGTTAGATCTTTGCCCTTAACTCCCTCCGGCAGCACTTCAGCAGCAAGCATAAATCCTCTGATGTAGAGTGAATCCCTGTGAGAGACAAATCTGGCTTAGCGAGCTCTATGTCCCCCATTTCTCCCTCACCACCACTCCTGGCGTAAGGGTGATTCCTGGGAGGGCTGGAGAAATAACAGCACCACTGGTGATTCATGGCCTGTGGAGAAGTCCCTAAAGGACCACTCGAATCCATTTATCTCAAAGCATCCTTTAGATTGCATTAAATTATGCCAAGGGCCAATTTGGTACCCTGTCAGGCCACAGATCAGGCCTTAAAGTGTCTTAGAATTACCTTTCCTTATCACCTAATTCAATACTGCCTGAATTACAACTAGCTGAGCCTGGTGATCTTGCCCACTAAGTCAAAAACTTCAGAAATCAAATTCATTTTTAAAAAAATATGGATAGAGCTAAAAATGGCTTGACCAATTTGTGGAGGAGGGGGATTGGTGGAGCAGGATATTCATGGTTATTACATCTGGGTGAAAAGTGTTTAAGGTATGTTTCAGTTTTACATGGCCAAGTGACAGACCCCAGAACATGAAGTTTATAATGGAAACAGCTAATGCAGTTAGGCTAATGCCCTGCACACTTTCTACTTACATTATTAGCATGATGTGGGAAAGACTTCTCATAATAAAATGACAGATTTTGATCTCTGACTGGTTTAATGTCAAAGTAACTCCAGTGGAATCAACAGAAGTCAGTGGAATTATCTGATATTTATATCAGAGCAAATGAATTTGGAATCTGGCCTGAGTATGGGGCATTGTGTATCACAGGTACCCTGCCACTGCTTCTATTCTGGTTGTTTTCAGATTGCAGTTATGGAGGTGGGGAGACTACCCTTGCCTTTTCTTCAGCCCAAAATTATTTGGCCAGTAAAAGTAAGGTATGGCAATAATGCGGAAGGCAAAATTTGCACATTTTCTGCATTTATACAAAATAATCTATTGTGCTGCAAGTTGAATTCTTTTTTAACATTCTGCTGCCCAACTAAAAATGAAAAGTAGGAAGTGATGTCTCCAGCAGCAAGACACTCAAAATCAGCATGGCTCTTCAACACCAATGAATGCAGGCTGCTGAAAGGGCAAGTTGAGCAGGAGCAGGAGTACCAATATTGCTTTGTCAATCTGAAAATTTTTCAGGATAAGGAAGACTTAGTTTGAGTGGCTTGAGGGTTAATTGTGGACCGTGCTCCAATTTGTATGTGGTTCATAAGAACTCGGCACTGCAAACCTTACTCAAATGCGTAATCCCTCTGAAGTTAACATTAACAAAAACTATAATCAGCCAACATTCAATGTTTAAATGGCCCTGCCTTTTCCCAAAAAGGACATTTGGACACCAGGGGACTTAAAAGTGAAAACCCTGATTGAAAGATGTGATGCAAATACATAAGAAAGAGCAGGGGATTTTTCCAGAATAAATATTTGATTTCTGATATTTTGAAATGTGAACTCCAGCCAGGCCTAGCAGACTTTGGGTCCAAGTAGGGAAATTTATTGCAAGTTTTGTAATACTTGGTGGGTTTTTTTTTCTTAAAGCTCCAGCTTCCTAGAATCAAGGGGTCATGTGAGAGTCCTAGCTATCATTTAAAAAATAAAAGTTTGTTTCCTGCCCTGTGGTTGCAGAGAAAATATGGACCCTGAAGTTTCAGAAACCAGAAAGCATATGAAGGACCCAAGTTCATTTTTAAATCTCATGACATTTTAAGCCAATTTCCTTATTTTTGTGTTCTGGCTTATGCTTTTTGAACACTTGCGTTTGGCAGAGCTGGAAGACAGGTACAGAGTAGAGGGCTCACACTCACTCCTTATATGAAATGAGGACCATGAGGGAGGAAACTTCCTCTGCCTCTGGATGGGACCACTTCATCTCAGGACTGCATGCAAACCTAGGTTCTGTTGCTTATCAGAACCAGCCCTGGGGATTAGTTATGGGAATAAGGGTTTGCAAGATGATTGGGCCCCATGCTCATAAGTGAATCTAGAGCTATGGTTAGATGCAATTTAAATATATAAGAATAGGGAGAATTTTGCCAATGTACCTATGAAAGTCTTCTAGCGTGAGAGGTATGCGAGATTGGACTACCAGCTGCCCGTTAGTAAACAGTAATGAGTTTGTGTGTTTAAGACCAAATACTGCCCACAGGCAGAATTTCACTTCAATAAGAGACACATGGGAGCAGTTCAGGGTAGAATTTTGTCCTCGGTGGGGAGCTTTAAAATCTGTTTTGGTTTTAAGTCAGGCTTTTCTCACTCATCTTCCGCTTATTTTCATAATTCATTTTCAGCACTTTTACAGTAAACTGTTAAGTTTGTCCGTTGAGAGAGATTAAAGCTGTGATAAGCAACATCACCATATAACTTGCATTCTTTAAATAATAATTGCTCTTGAGGGAATGCAAAGTGTTATTGTTCATACAATTATTGTAGTAGGTTTTTGTTTCAAATCAATAAGCAGCTTGACCAACCACATAACACTTTTTAGGTAGAGCTCTTAAACACTGGTAATGCTGAAAATTCCATTTCTATACAAAGATCTAGAAATCAAACACATGTGTAATTTCATCCCCCCACCCCACGTATGGGGACTCATAATTGTTTTTAACATCCAGAATGACCAACGTAGTTCAGACCTACAGAACAAGCGACTGTAGTGATGACAGAAAGCTGAGATTCTCAGTGCATGCACACTCATAACTTAGATTAATTCTAATCAGAATTACACACTTGTATTGAAAACAGAGTGGTATTTTTGCTCTGTGTTAATTTAAATGTACCCAGTTGTATGTATGGCACTAACTGGCTGCCATCTTAACATAATAAGAGAAAGGAGGAAAGGGGACAAGTTCTGGGGATTAGTAATGGGCTAAAATGGTTTTCACCTCTAGGTTATAGACTTTAAGGTCAGAAAAGAACGTTATGATTATCTAGTATGACCTCCTGCACAAAGCAGGCCACAGAATCTCACCCTCTCACTCCTGTAATGAACCCCTAACCTATGTCTGAGCTATTGAAGTCCTCAAATCATTGTTGAAAGACTTCAATGTGCAGAGAATCCTCCAGCAAGTGACCCGTGCCCCACACTGCAGAGGAAGGCGAAAAAACCCCAGGGCCTCTGCCAATCTGCCCTGGAGGAAAATTCCTTCCCAACCTCAAATATGGTGATCAGCTAACCCTGAGCATGTGGGCAAGACTCACCAGCCAGATGCCCAGGAAAGAATTCTCTGTAGTAACTCAGATCCCACCCCATCTAACATCCTGTCACAGCCATTGGGCATATTTACTGCTAATAGTCAAAGATCAATTAATTGCCAAAATTAGGCTATCCCATCATACCATTCCCTCCATAAATTTATCAAGCTTAGTCTTGAAGCTAGATATATCTTTTGCCTCCACTGCTCCCCTTGAAAGGCTGTTCCAGAACTTCACTCCTCTGATGGTTAGAAACCTTTGTCTAATTTCAAGTCTAAACTTCTTGATGGCCAGTTTATATTGATTTGTTCTTGTGTCCACATTGGTACTGAGCTTAAATAATTCCTCTCCCTCCCTGGTATTTATCCCTCTGATATATTTATAGAGAGCAATCATATCTCCCCTCAGCCTTCTTTTGGTTAGGCTAAACAAGCCAAGCTCTTTGAGTCTCCTTTCATAAGACAGGTTTCCATTCCTCGGATCATTCTAGTAGCCCTTCTCTGTACCTGTTCCAGTTTGAAAGCATCCTTCTTAAACATGGGAGACCAGAACTGCAAACAGTATTCCAGATGAGATCTCACCAGTGCCTTGTATAACGGTACTAACACCTCCTTATCTCTACTGGAAATACCTCGCCTGATGCATCCCAAGACCGCATTAGCTTTTTTCATGGCCATATCACATTGGAGGCTCATAGTCATCCTGTGATCAACCAATACTCCGAGGTCTTTTTCCTCCTCTGTTACTTCCAACTGATGTGTTCCCAGTTTATGACAAAAATTCTTGTTATTAATCCCTAAATGCATGACCTTGCACTTTTCACTATTAAATTTCATCCTATTACTAATTACTATTACTCCAGTTTACAAGGTCATCCAGATCTTCCTGTATGATATCCCGGTCCTTCTCTGTATTGGTAATACCTCCCAGCTTTGTCTCATCCGCAAACTTTATTAGCACATTCCCACTTTGTGCGCCAAGGTCAGTAATAAAAAGATTAAATAATTGAACTCCACTAGTAACCTCCCTCCAGCCTGACAGTTCACCTTTCCGTATGACCCATTGTAGTCTCCCCTTTAACCAGTTCCTTATCTACCTTTCAATTTCTATATTGATCCCCATCTTTTCCAATTTAACTAATAATTCCCCATGTGGAACTGTATCAAATGCCTTACTGAAATCAAGGTAAATTAGATTCACTGCGTTTCCTTTGTCTAAAAAATCTGTTACCTTCTCAAAGAAGGAGATCAGGTTGGTTTGGCACGATCTACCTTTTGTAAAACCATGTTGTATTTTGTCCCAATTACCATTGACCTCAATGTCCTTAACTACTTTCTCCTTCAAAATTTTTTCCAAGACCTTGCATACTATAGATGTCAAACTAACAGACCTGTAGTTACCTGGATCACTTTTTTTTTTCTTCTTTCTTAAAAATAGGAACTATGTTAGCAATTCTCCAGTCATACGGTACAACCCCTGAGTTTACAGATTCATTAAAAATTCTTGCTAATGGGCTTGCAATTTCATGTGCCAGTTCATTTAATATTCTTGGATAAGATTATCTGGACCCCCGATTTAGTCCCATTAAGCTGTTTGAGTTTGGCTTCTACCTCAGATGTGGTAATATCTACCTCCATATCCTCATTCCATTTGTCATCCTGCCATTATCCCTAAGCTCCTCATTAGCCTCATTAAAGACTGAGGCAAAGTATTTGTTTAGATATTGGGCCATGCCTAGATAATCCTTAACCTCCACTCCATCCTCTGTGTTTAGCGATCCCACTTCTTTCTTTGTTTTCTTCTTATTTATATGGCTATAGAACCTTTTACTATTGTTTTTAATTCCCTTTGCAAGATCCAACTCTACATGGCTTTTGGCCTTTCTCACTTTATCCTTACATGTTCTGACCTCAAAAAGGTAGATTTCCTTGCTGATCCCTCCCATCTTCCACTCCTTGTAGGCTTTCTGCTTTTTCTTAATCACCTCGCTGAGATGCTTGCACATCCAGCTTGGTCTACAACTCTTGCCTATGAATTTTTTCCCCTTTCTTGGGATGCAGGCTTCTGATAGTTTCTGCAACTTTGACTTGAAGTAATTCCAGGCCTCCTCCGCCTTTAGATCCATAAGTTCTTCAGTCCAATCCACTTCCCTAACTAATTTCCTTAATTTTTTAAAGTTAGCTCTTTTGAAATCAAAAACCCTAGGTTATCGGTTCATGTTATTCTTGCCTCTGTTTGGGGAAATCATGGCACAACATGATAGGGAAATGGATTGTTGATAACATGAACAAGAAGTTTGAGGCAGAGTTGTCTGATAGTTAGAAGTTAAAATTCCTGAGTTCTATTCCAAGCAACCTCCATGTGCTGCAGGTTATACTTTTATAAACACTAATCCTTTAGCTATACTTTAGTGTCTTTTAGAGGTGTACTGAGGCTAAATTAATGTTTGCAGAGTGCTATGAAGTCATTGGATGAAAACTGTTATAGAAGTGCAAGATGTTGTTGTTTAATTATAACTGAGAGAACTGGAGTGTGTGTTAATGTTTTTCAGCATATGGTGGAAAATGTTGCACTAGAGTAATGGAATCACATTCAAATTGGGTTGGGGAGGTGACCCACAAAGTCGGCTTTATGAAAATGACCCATCAATAGCTAACTTATTTTGAATTGGCTGAATCATTTGTGGTACATGTGTTAGTCAGACAGTAACTGAAAAATTACACACACGTACATCTCCATAATCTTGTTTCCCAAGATGCCATTTTTAAGATTCACTAGACCAGTCAGTTGCTATAAATTGGCATAGTTCTGTCTGAAGATCTGGCCCACAAAATGGACAAAGTTCACAAAGTAAAGAACTAAAGGTTGTTCAGAGTTAATCTTTTAAGGTTGGGTAAAAGTGATGCCTTTTTTTATCCATTTCAGGAGACTTCACATTCCTGAAATATACCAAAAAAGGCTCACATTTAAAACATGCAATGGCATGCATTTTCACACATGTTTGCTACAAAGGCAACTTTATTTGAAAGAGCAGATTTTCACTTGAAGCAGTTTTGCTTGAAAATGGGCTTTTTGTGTTCAAAATGGGTAATAAATTCAGGAGTTCAATGATTTAAGGCCAGAAGAGACCATTATGATCATCTAGTCTGACTTCCTGCATAACACAGGCCAGAGCATTTCACCATGTGGTTCCTGCATCAAGTCTGACTTTTGGCTGACCACGAGCAAATCATTTAGAAAGAGATCCAATCTTGATTTAAAGACTTTGGGTGACAGAGAACCTGTTACACAAAAGCCATTAGCAAACTGGACTCCTGCATGTGCATCCTTGTAGCCAGATTTGAACACACAGGCCTACATTTCAGTCATTTTCCATTCCAAATATTTTGCATACCTCTGTTAAAAGCACAAAGATAGTCTCCCGCCGAAGAGCTATTAGTGATGGATATATGTTGGAATGTTCTCACCTGTACTGGGAATCTGTTAAGAGTTTAAGGAAAAGAGAAAAGATGGTGAGATGCCTTCCCTCAGAGAAACACACAGGAAGAACCAGAGAGTGTTGAACACTCTTCAGGGTTTCATCTGTTGGAGGTTTTAGGACATTTCTTCTAATGTGAGAGTATTGGGATGGGGCACAGAAGGGCTGATCCATTGCCTGTCGAAGTCAGTGTAAAGGCTTCCCAGTGACTTCAGAGGGCATTGGAAGAGGTCCCAAGTGACCACTAAATGACACCTTGTAACAAGGAAGGTGTGATGTGGTATACAAACCTCATATTGGAAAAGAAGGAGTTAAGGAGCTGCTCTGGACCCAGGTGGCCCTGCCCACCACACATGTAAAAGCCTGCACCGCCTGGAGGAGGAGCTTAAGAAGGGAAGCAGAGTAGCTCAGTGGCAGGCAGACAGTGGAGGTGAGCTAACCTGTACTCTGAGCTCCTCGGAAGATCTTGCTGCCTGAGGCCTGAAAATAGTGATCGGACAACATCTGCAAAGAAGGGAATGGTGACTCTTTCAGGGTCAGACACTTTATTCTATGTTCAGCTCTTTACTTAACCTTGTGTAAAGAGAGGGCACTGGTAGAAGTGATCTAGAGAATCAGCTGCATATCACCAGAGGGTGCAGGGTATAGTTCCCTACCGATGGGATCTGGTTCGGAGTCTGGTGGAGAAGATGGGCCCAGGCTCCTTTATCAACCAACTACAAAACCATGTCCTCCAGCACGGACCCTAAGTGATGGAAGGCCCTGAAGATACAGGAGTCCAGACCATGAGGCCCAGCCCAAGGGGGAAGCCCTGAATTCCTCAGTTGATCCTGAAGACCACTCCATTATTGGACTCTTTATTTATACCCTGAAAGGGGGATGCAATACTATGCTTGAAAGAACACTATTCTTGGAAGCTAAGGAAAACCAACACTGTATTGAGGAAAGCATTATATTCAAACATTAAAGCTTAATGACCTGGATCCTGTCTAATCTCAGTCAAAAGCTCTCCCAGTGCAGCTCTTAACATCTAATCAAATGTTAAGAGAACGAGGTGGGAGCTGATTTATTCAATGAACAGTATGTTTCTTTCCAGGCTACTTGTTTCCACTTTGCTACTGTCCATTTTATTTAGGTGTGGAAGTATTAGATTTTTATCCGTAAAAGTCAGTTTCACTGCACACGCACAAGCCAATGAAAAAATATTCCTCTCAATAATAAAAATTTACAGATAGCCAAAGTAATAAAAATGCTGCTTAAGAATTTATTAGTTATATTTAAGTATATTTACTTTATATATTTTGGCAAGTGTGAAAATTTAAATCAATAAAAATCTAAAAAAAGCTTTAAAATGAACTTGATATTATCTATCAAATTCATAAAAAAAACAATTGAATTCTGCCAAGCCCTAATTTTATTCCAGGCTGTTTTAGTTTGAGGTGCTTCAATGGCACCTTGAGAACTCTTTAAAAACCCTAAGTAAGTAAAATTCATTTATTCATGTCTAAATATTGATGCATGTCTGAATATCATAGCATAATTTTCAGAGCCCTGTCAATCCATTGCTAGCTTTGAGCCATCAGTAGCTGACCTCCCAGTGATCTGCTGGACTACACTGCACACCTTCTATCCCTCTTCTCACTGGTCATCTACTACCACAATGACCCCACACCATTCTTTCCATGATAACCTTCTTGAGGTTATTTCCATCTCTACACCTGATGTGACCAAAGTAAATAAGTTTGTACTTGATTTCAAACAACAGGGTCTGTTTCTCTCCAATAATATTTCTAAACATAAGCATTCATCTGCTTTTCTGCCCAGGAGATATGCAAGAGTCTTTGCCAGTACTACATTTCATAGGCTTTAATTTCCTTGTCAGTAGCATTAACTTCCTACAATTCACATGATTTTTACCGGGTGACTCTTCATACATATTGAGATGCCAAGTTTTTTTCCAAACTTTTGTAAAGGAAGCCATGGCTGAGTGAGCCATTCCTAGTTTTCTTCCAATTTCTTTGGAACAACTTCCTTGGTTGGATATGTACGACCTCAGATAATTGAATTAATCCACTGCCTCTACAGTTTGACTATTAATCATGATGTGTGCTTCCATCCTATTTTTGTTAATCATGTTAACGTGCATGCATTTAATTTTTGCCACGTTCAGGGATAGTCATATTCCTTACTAACTTCTTTTTACAGATTCCAACATTCGTTGCATTACATCGGTAGTTTTAGCGAAGAGCATGGTATCATCAGCATATCTGAGGTTGATTAAGAGGTGCCCAGCAAAGGAAATCCCAACTCCTTCAACCTTGTCAAAACTTTCCAGTGACATGTAGAAAAGGCTTGGGGACAGAATACACCTTTGATTCATAGTCTGTCCAGTGGAAAACTAGTTGCTGTCACCCGATATTGTTCATACCATGGTCTCTTGCTGTGGTCTGTTGTTGATGGTAGAGACTTGTGATGAGTTCAGTGAGGTGCTTTGGAAGCCGCACATTTTCCAATATCTTCCAAAGAACCATAGCCCACCTCAAAGTGAAACCACCCTTGAAGAAAAGTGACTTGTAAAAAACGTCATACATATATCCAAGATAGGAACATATTTGTAGTCATTATCAGACCAGTGGACCAGCTAGTCCAATATCCTGTCTGAGTGGCCAACCCAGTTAAAAATAAATCGTGAATTATAGTGGCACTTTTAAGTTGCAGATCAAACTTACCCATTACTATTAGAAATTAATTGTTTGCAACAATAATATCCACTAGAGTCACCAGAATTTCCAGATCACAGAAAATTCCAACATTTTGAACTCCTTTTATTTCCCAGTCTGAATCCAAACGAAAAGTTGACATTTTGACTTTTTTTGCAGAATGGAAATTCTGGAAAAAACCAATTTGGAAACATTGAAACATGTTTGGATTACATTGAAATATTATTCTATAACATACAATATTAAATATTATATGTAATATACAATATATTACAATGAATGTAATTTAATATAAGGTGTACAGTAATACAAATAATAAAAGTCAAAATGAGAAAGTCGAAACAATTCATTTTTAGACTATTCCATTGGAAATTTTATCAAAATTGACAGATTCCCATGGAATATTTGATTTTGAAAAAGCTCCATTTTCTGACAAAAATTTTTCAACCACTTCTAATTCCTACTTGTTTTTACAATGCACAAAATATGCAGGGAAACTAATTTCCTCTTCTATAGGATGTATTAAACATAAAAATTGGGAATAAGCATAGCATTTCATAATAATTCATGTACTGCGGGTATGTTACAGTGCTGACTACTGAAAAATAGAAGGTTGTCATGAGACACACGTGAGTAGTTGTAGGAATGCTTAGTTTTCCAGTTAATGTAAATTAGAGACTTGCATATTCCTGCAAATTGTCCATTTTCATGATGCATTTCACTCCTCTGCACAATATCTAAAGTCTTTTTAAAAAGAACCATCTCTTTTAAACCTAACTTGAGATCAAACTGTTTGGATGATGTTAGCCTGCTTTCCAACATGCCCTAGTAAAAAAGTTGGTTCTTACCTCAAAGTCATCCTTCCATTAGTATTACAGTAACAATTCAGAAACAAAATTCATCACCTTTTCTGGATTGCAGACTGTCATCAGAAGCTAAGCTAATCTTTGAACAGTTTTTCTTTATTTACACGTACAGCATGAATCAATATCTTCACTTTGAGTCCTACCATCATCCAACTGTAAAACAAGTTGTCATTCACATCCTGGCTGATTGAACTATAAAACTTTGTGAACTGGAAAATTTTAAATTAGAATTTATTCATCCTCCTTGTCTAATAATAGTTTCCCTAGATCTCTGAGAAATGGAATTACTGAGAGCAGGTGACATTCTGTTCCACTTTTTACTTCGAAGGAGGTGAAGCCTGTTAATCACATTGTTTGCCCTGTTTTCCTTGTAGCACAGATGAAACTTGAAGATAGACAATAATCACTTTTTTTTTTTCATTTTCCAATACTCAGGTGAAAAACTCTGCAGTACTGCAGGAAGGGCATGCCCGAATGTTAATGTTGCTCGATGTATTTTGGGCAAACTTGTCATGCATTTGAGATTTATTTAAAGGAACAGCATGTGGCCATTAAAAGAGAACAAAAGACTAAATCTGTCTATAGCCAAACATGCTGGAGAGAGACATGAGCTACCTTGCTTATAACTGATGGGCTTATTCATTTTTTAAAAAAAACCCACATAGTACAAGGAAAGGATGCACTGCAAAACACTGAGGTTCTGCTTCATAGCAAAGCTATCAGGATGGCGGCAGCCTAAGTGAAATTGGTAACACGTTTTTAAATGAGAACTTGACCTCGTGAATAAACAATAGATAGCATCTGCCTATTACATCATCACTTTGTAATTAGATTTATTACAGCTGCATGTTCTTTGGTTTGAGATAAGTGGAGGATGTGCTCTGTTTTTAATTGGATTATGTATCATGCTGAGTTCACTGACGCATTTGAGTTTGTATTGTCCTGTGGATGTAGGACATACTTCCAGCAAAAGAACAGCTGAGCACTGCTATATTTCAAACTTATTTGATTGCAATGAATGACCAGTGTCTAAATTACATTGGGGAGAGACAGCCCATCAGCAGAGTGACCAATATCTCGTTTTTCCTTCTTTAGCATATTGCTTTAGAATTTTCTATTTGAGTATGTACTAGTACAGGGGTTCTCAAACTGGGGGTCGGGTGCTGAGCCATAGGGGTTTGGGAGGGGGTTAGGTGGGGGACACTGTGGTTTTCAACCTGCGGCACACAATAATAAATAGTTTGAGAACCACTGCTTTAAGGTCTTATTATATAGAGCTAGTTGCAATCCCTATAAGTAGGGTACCTAACAATTTTCTTTATAAAAGATTCTTGCAGCCTTTTCTTGGGATGGCTGATATATTGCCTGATTCCTTTGATAATCTAGGTTTGAGGACTGATCTGTTGCCAAATGTCCTGCCATAGCACAAGAGATCAACTGGGTTGTCTTTGTGCTTCCTTCTGAGTTTGAGTCTCCATTTGTCTAGGACTGGCTGGACTGCCATAGAAGGAAAGCCCTGTCTGTAGAACTCCCTCCCTGAGGACATCTGCGCAACAGTTTCCCTCTGTGGGGTTTTTGAAACCCATAAGAATTTTTGGTTTGGCTAGTTATTTCATGATTGTTTCACACACACACACACACACACACACACACACACACACACCTACCTGTTTCTCCTTACTCCTGTGTAGATGGAGCTAGGTTTTGCTGTTGATGGTCTGAAGGTGTGGCATTGGTAGGGTGGCCAGGTGCCCAGTTTTCAACTGGAAAATCTGGCCAAAAGAGGTCCTGACAGTGTCTGGTTAGATCTACTGACCAGACACACAAAGTCCGGTTACTGCAAGTGGGGAAGGCGCCAGGTCATCAAGGTGCAGGCAAGTACCTTCCAACCTAGGCAGGAGAGAGAGGGGGGAATAGCAGTGAGTGACAGGGGAAGGGGAGAAGAGGAGAGAATGGGGGGCAGAGTTGTGGGGAGCAAGAGGCGGGTCAGGGTGGGGCCTCGGAAGGAAGAGCAGGGTGTGGGAGGTTCGGCACTCCTGCTGGAGTGTCCAGTTTTTACATATTACAAAGTTGGCAACCCTAGGCATTAGGCCCAGTTTTTGATTCGTTAAGATTAGTTTTTGTATATTGGCCAAGTATTTTTGAGTGTGCTTAACTGATATACTCAAAAAAAGAACAGGAGTACTTGTGGCACCTTAGAGACTAACAAATTTATTAGAGCATAAGCTTTCGTGGACTACAGCCCACTTCTTCGGATGCATATAGAGTGGAATAAATATTGAGGAGATATATATACACACATACAGAGAGCATAAACAGGTGGGAGTTGTCTTACCAACTCTGAGAGGCCAATTAAGTAAGAGAAAAAAAAATTTTTTTGAAGTGATAATCAAGATAGCTCAGTACAGACAATTTGATAAGAAGTGTGAGAATACTTACAAGGGGAGATAGATTCAATGTTTGTAATGGCTCAGCCATTCCCAGTCCTTATCAATCCTGAGTTGATTGTGTCTAGTTTGCATATCAATTCCAGCTCAGCAGTCTCTCCTTGGAGTCTGTTTTTGAAGTTTTTCTGTTGTAAAATAGCCACCCGCAGGTCTGACATTGAATGACCAGACAGGTTAAAGTGTTCTCCCACTGGTTTTTGAGTATTATGATTCCTGATGTCAGATTTGTGTCCATTAATTCTTTTGCGTAGAGACTGTCTGGTTTGGCCAATGTACATGGCAGAGGGGCATTGCTGGCACATGATGGCATATATCACATTGGTAGATGTGCAGGTGAACGAGCCCCTGATGGTATGGCTGATGTGATTAGGTCCTATGATGATGTCACTTGAATAGATATGTGGACAGAGTTGGCATCAGGCTTTGTTACAAGGATAGGTTCCTGGGTCAGTGGTTTTGTTCAGTGATGTGTGGTTGCTGGTGAGTATTTGCTTTAGGTTGGGGGGTTGTCTGTAAGCGAGGACAGGTCTGTCTCCCAAGATCTGTGAGAGTAAAGGATCATCTTTCAGGATAAGTTGTAGATCTCTGATGATGTGCTGGAGAGGTTTTAATTGGGGGCGGAAGGTGACAGCTAGTGGTGTTCTGTTATTTTCTTTGTTGGGCCTGTCTTGTAGGAGGTGACTTCTGGGTACTCGTGTGGCTCTGTCAATCTGTTTTTTCACTTCAGCAGGTAGGTATTGTAGTTTTAAGAATGCTTGATAGAGATCTTGTAGGTGCTTGTCTCTAGCTGAGGGATTGGAGCAAATGCGGTTATGTCTTAGAGCTTGGCTGTAGACAATGGATCGTGTGGTGTGTCCTGGATGGAAGCTGGAGGCATGTAGGTAAGTGTAGCGGTCAGTAGGTTTCTGGTATAGGGTGGTATTTATGTGACCATCGCTTATTAGCACAGTAGTGTCCAGGAAATGGACCGCTTGTGTGGATTGATCTAGGCTGAGGTTGATGGTGGGATGGAAATTATTGAAATCATGGTGAAATTCCTCAAGGGCTTCTTTTCCATGGGTCCAGATGAAGATGTCATCAATGTAGCGCAAGTAGAGTAGGGGCGTTAGGGGACGAGAGCTAAGGAAGCGTTGTTCTAAGTCAGCCATAAAAATGTTGGCATATTGTGGGGCCATGCGGGTACCCATAGCAGTGCCGCTGACTTGCAGGTATATATTGTCCCCAAATGTGAAATAGTTGTGGGTGAGGACAAAGTCACAAAGTTCAGCCACCAGGTTAGCTGTGACATTATCGGGGATACTGTTCCTGATAGCTTGTAGTCCATCTTTGTGTGGAATATTGGTGTAGAGGGCTTCTACGTCCATAGTGGCCAGGATGGTGTTTTCTGGAAGATCACCGATGGATTGTAGTTTCCTCAGAAAGTCAATGTTGTCTCGAAGATAGCTGGGAGTGCTGGTAGCGTAGGGTCTGAGGAGAGAGTCCACATAACCAGACAAGCCTGATGTTAGGGTGCCAATGCCTCAGATGATGGGGCGTCCAGGATTTCCAGGTTTATGGATCTTGGGTAGCAAATAGAATACCCCTGGTCGGGGTTCTAGGCATGTGTCTGTACAGATTTGTTCCTGTGCTTTGTCAGGGAGTTTTTTTAGCAGATGGTGTAGTTTCTTTAGGTAATCCTCAGTGGGATCAGAGGATAATGGCCTGTAGTATGTGGTGTTAGAGAGCTGTCTAGCAGCCTCTTGGTCATATTCCAATTTATTCATGACGACGACAGCACCTCCTTTGTCAGCCTTTTTGATTATGATGTCAGGGTTGTTTCTGAGGCTGTAGATGGCGTTGTGTTCAGCATGGCTGAGGTTATGGGGCAAGTGATGTTGCTTTTCCACAATTTCAGCCTTTGCACGTTGACGGAAGCAATCTATGTAGAAATCCAGTCTGTTGTTTCAACCGTCCAGAGGAGTCCACGCAGAATCCTTTTTTTGTGTTTTTGTATGGCTGGTAGGGGGGACTCTGTGGGTTAGTATGCTGTTCAGAGGTATGTTGGAAATATTCTTTGAGTTGGAGACGTCGAAAGTAGGATTCTAGGTCACCGCAGAACTGTATCATATTCATGGGTCTGGAGGGACAAAAGGAGAGGCCCCAAGATAGGACAGACTCTTCTGCTGGGCTAAGAGTATAGCTGGAAAGATTAACAATATTGCTGGGTGGGTTAAGGGAACTACTGTTGTGGCTGCTTGTGGCATGTAGCAGTTTAGATAGTTTAGTGTCCTGTTAGTAACACAAAAAGGTGTGTTGTACTGGCTGTACCTAGAATTTCTAGGTGGAAGTTAAGCATTAAAATAAAATGTAATACTAGGTTTAAATTGGTTAAAAGAACATAATACTTAATCTTATACTGTTTTCCTCTCAGTAGCGTTTGGATTTTTTTTTTTTTTTAAGGTTAAGCTTAAAGAAAAGTGTTTGTTTTCTGGCCCCTTCAATTTTATGCTGTCTGTTTTCCAGGTAGTACAACATGATATTGGTGGCTTCCCAGCATATGCAATACAGTAATTGAAACCTCCTGCAGTTTGCCTTACAGAGAGAGCTAATTATTTCATACAAAACTGTGATTTGTTGTTATGGTTTTTGGACAAAATTATATCTGAAATACAGAGAAACTGTGCACACAAACTGATCATACTGTTAAACTTTGTCATGTCTCTGCAGTGATACGCAACCCATGATTTTGGTGAATTAAAAACAATTGAATATTGTACGCTCAGCACTGGCTAATATTATTTTGAATTACTCCACTGAGTTTGTGTACCATGGCCTGATCCCTCGCTATTGAAGTCAATGGGAGCTTTACTATTGACTACAGTGGATGCAGGATCTGGCCTTTTAATTATTTTTAAAGAGAGAGAGAGAGAGAGAGACTGGTTTGTGTAGAAGAGAGTTATAAAATTAAATGGTTAAACATTTGAAAAATAGGAATTATCAAGCAAGGTTATGAGACCTGGTTATATTGGAAAGGAACACAGAGAAGAGACATGATGGCCATCTACAAAAATTTAATGGAAGGTGTAACGGGACAGGACTCACCCCTGCAGCACCTCCTGCTGGTCATCCAGGGAATTAGCATTTCCAGCCTCCAGAGCGCCCTCTGCAGGCCGGTGTCCCGCTTGCCGCTGGGCCCAAGTCCCTCCAGGACCCTGGTGCCCCTTTCAGGCTGGGGTGCTGCCCCCTAGCAGTACCCCCACAAATCTGGGTCTCCCCTCCCCAGGGAATACCCACCCTCTATCCACAGCTCACCTCAGTCTATGGCCACTGCCAATCATCAATTAGCCCCCATTCCCTGGGGAAGACTGCAGTGTAAGTGCCACTCATCACCGGCAAGGGGGGGTTGGACCTGCTGCCTCTGCCTACCCTTGGGCTGCCCTCTGCAACCCCAGTATCTTTCTTTGGCCTTTAACAAGGCCGGGAGCCTGGGGGGTTTCCAGGCCAGAGCTCCCCAGCTCTTCTGGCCTTCCCCCAGCCCTGCTCCAGTCTCCATACCCTGCTTAGCTCCTAGCAGCCAGGCCCATCCCTCTCCACATCTAGATAAAGAGTGTCTGTGTGCCCCTGGCCCACTGCCCTCTTATAAGGGCCAGCTGGGCCCTGATTGGGGCATGGCAACATCTGTGGCTGGTTCCCCAGTCAGCCAAGGCTTGCTGCTTTTCCTAGCAGCAGCCCTCTCGCAGCCTCAGCCCTCTCCCAGGGCTGATTTAAGCCTTTTAAGGCAGGAGCGGGTGACCATCCCGCTACAGAAGGCTATAAAGAGAGGGGCCAATTTATTAATGAGAGTACAACTAGAAGTGATGGGCTTAGTCTCCAAGAGACAAAACTCTATTTTAAATATTAGGAATAAACTTCATAGACTGCAGGCAGGTAATGAAATAATCTATCACAGGAAGTTGTAGAATAACTGCCACTAGATTCATGGAAAATCAAGTCCATGTGCATGCTTATGCATGTTTTGGAATCATCAGATCTATTCACAAAAAGAACAGGAGTACTTGTGGCACCTTAGAGACTAACAAATTTATTTGAGCATAAGCTTTCGTGGGCTACAGCCCAATTCATCGGATGCATAGAATGGAACATATAGTGAGGAGATATATATACACATACAGAGAACATGAAAAGGTGGGAGTTGCCCTACCAACTCTAAGAGGCTAATTAATTAAGATGAGCAATTATCAGCAGGAGAAAAAAAACAAAACAAAAAAAACCTTTTGTAGTGATAACCAAGATGGCCCATTTCAGACAGTTTGACAAGAAGGTGTGAGGATACTTAACATGGGGAAATAGATTCAATGTGTGTAATGGCTCAGCCATTCCCAGATCTATTCAGACACAAATATTCTCATGAGTACTGGAAGCAGTGTAATCCTAAACAAAACAAGCATGGGATTGTAGATGGAGGGTACTACTGTATAGCATGATAGTGGCTGGATCACTGACTTTTGAGACCTTAGTTCTCAGCCTGGCTCTGCCATTGACCCACTTCGTTGCTCTCTCTCTTTGTAAAATGGGGATAACAATCCTTACTTCCCCTCTCCCTCCCAGAGATGTTGCAGGGTTCAAGTACATAATGTTTGTAAAGGCTTTGAATATTTAAAATGCTGCACTGATGCTGTAGCTCACATGTATTTGACAGTAATGAAAAGGGGGATGTATTTGCTTGCATTTTCTTAACTACTGTGGTCTAGTGTTTCCTGGGAGGAAAATGATATGTGAAAAGAGCCAGTGTCTAGCGTACAATGCAGCAGGCTCTATTTTGAGAATGACATCTGTTAAAAATTAGAGTGAAGTCCAAGTGGCTGATTGGTTTGGGTTTCGTATGCCTGCATGCATTAACTCCTGCATGAAACATGGAATTTTTATTCTAATTGACCCACACAGGACATGAACAACACAGTAAAAGCTATGGAAAAGGAGCAATTACCTGATTCAGGAAGATGTGGTGGTCCCCCTCTGATTCTGGCCCTATAGCTGAAGCAGAAGTACCTTATCCTCATTTTGGTCTTTTTCTAGCAGAGCCTGTTTTTCCAACGTGGGTGCACTCAAGTGCGTGCCTTGTCTAAGTGGTGTACACATGTGTGTGAAAACTGGTGTGCCTAACCACTTAAGGCCATTTAGACACACAGGGCCAGATTGTGCCATCAAAGCACATGGCAGTGTTAAGAACTATGCAAAATCAGACTTCCCCACAGGAGTCCTAGGAGGCATGATGCCTCTTCCAGCTCCTTTCTTCTCTGCTACACGCAGCCTCCTCCATGCACGTGATCAGAGGAGCTTGATCTATGTCCCTAGCTCCCCCAACCCTGGAGTGCGCTACATCTCCGAGTGTGCTAGGAGGAAGTAATCCCTGTGCTCCTTTGACAGCAGAGACTGCAATTGAGCATGCCCTTGTGATGGGAGGTACAAGGGCTTAAAAGTTTTTTGTCCTCTCCCTGTGTCCCCTGTATACTCAACCAGGTCCATAGCTGGCGTATCCCACTCAAATCAGTTATATGCAATTGCTTGTTTCCATCTTTGAACATCAGGCCCATAGTGTTGGTATACTCTTTGGGATTATAAATGTTTTATGAAAACCGCGGTCTAGACCTATGCAGAAAAAAGTGTGTGTTGATTTGCAATTCACCGTGTGACATATGGTCTGAAAAAGACAGCTTCATGGGGCCAAATTTATCCCTGTTGTTTTCTGAAATCGATGGACTACACTAGGGAAGAATTTGGCCCTATAAATATTAGCATTTGGAAGGTGTCACAGCAAAAGGACCCTGTCTACAAAGCAATAGATTCCTGTTAAATGTATAATCTCTTCTATCATGGACTGGATTTCTGATTCTCCAAAAAATAAAAATAATTGATGCCTAGGTCATTGAATAAGGCCAGCAGTCAAAGTCACGAGGAAAGCCTAGAAAAATGTTTGACTGTAGATATCTTCCAGGGACTGGCAGTACTGTGTTTTTTTTTGTTTGTTTTTTGTTTTTTGTTTTTGTTTTTTTAAACAAATGGATGAAACGTTGTAAATTCTTCAGAATCAATAATAAGTCAAACAAAAATAGCATCAGAAGACTGAGCAAAGCAGATAGCAGCTAAGCTTTTGCAAGTCTCCAAAATGACTCTCAGACTGCCAAAATAACTGAAGGTTATCAAGAAGTCTTGGGAAATATATGTATCTTAAAAAGTCTTTGGCTGGTAAGGCCTTTGTCAAGGGACATGAGGAAACAAGTGAAATGATGCAGCTGAGTATATGCTTCCTCACTCCATTTCTGTTTTTTGAATATTTTCTCTATCATTATTGCATTAGTCCTTACTAAGTACAGTTACTCTGCAATAATCTTGTAGTCATTTTGTAATTATTTCTTCCCTGTAGATTATGCCTGAAGTGTTTGTGTACTATTGTACTTAGAGAATGAGCATAGGCTTTTTATAAATAGTCCAGGCTGAAATGTACCATGTATATGTAGCTGCAGAACAAAATGATATTATTGGTGAGCATCTCTCTTAAAAGCTATTTGCCAAAATGCTTTACAGATTAAAATAGACTTTCAGAACTAAGTAATAAATAAAAGGAGGAAGAGAGAAGCTAAAGGGAATGTAATAAGTTGGGGGAAGGTGTTTTCAGCTGTGATTTGAAATGAGATGGAGAGTCAATGAAGCAGAGGGATACAAGGAGGCTGATCCAGAGATCAAAGATTGTGATTGCACCAGCAGTGTTAAGATAGTCTGGAGCTAGTACCTTACTGCTCCTTTAATGAGGCTTGTGCAGGTGAATTAGAGATGTAACATGGATTATAGTATGTATAATATTGCATCTGTAATTGTGTATGGAGTTTCAGACTTTCCAAGAGATTCAAATATGCAAATATTCCTGAATGGAGGGCAATGTAAGTCATTCTTATTTTCAAACAGAAGCTTAAGTTGCACATCAGATGCAGTATCACGGGTAGGATGCAGACATTCATATGAATGGCATTAGTGTGTAAGAATCCTGTAAAAAAAGCATAATATTGCTCCCATTACCCTCACAATTCCTCACTCCCCTATCCTCAGACGTTACGTTCCCGTAGATCACAATAATTCCTCATTTTGTGATCACTGAATTGTGAGCAGAGGTGAAATAGTGACCATCTTAAATTTCTGCAAAGTTGACTACATCCTGATACCACCATGCAGCTTGGTGTCTAAGCCCCATCAGGGTCCTCAAACTAGGCATTTTCCTGCCTGTCTCACCCATAGGTGCTGGAACTAGGAGTGCGGGGGGTGTTGCAGCACCCCCTGGCTTGAAGCGGTATCCATTATAGACAAGGTTTACAGTTTGGTTCAATGGCTCTCAGCACCCCCGTTATAAAAATTGTTCCAGCACCCCTGGTCTCACCTGATCCAATAACCGTTCTCAGTAACCACCTAATGCAGCTGAAAAACTAAGTACCCTTTGAGGATCTAGCCCCAAGCATGAAATTCAAATATATCAAGAGAATTTTCAGAACAGGCAAAATAAGACCCATCTTTTAAAGCCTCATAAGAAAATCTACTCATAGTCTAAACAGAAGTCTCAAACAACATGATAGTTCTTAAGGTTCCATTTATTTTCAGATCAGTGCCCTTTTTGAGAAACGATGCTAATGAAAGCGAACAATTTTAAATGTATAATGGGGAGGGAGGGAGAAAGCAAAATAATAATGGTAAGAGTGGATTCAGACCAAGAATAAGGAAATGCCTTTGTGTCCAGCTATTATAGGAACATGATGCAACACATAGCAATGATATGTAATATGATTCACTATACCATCTCAAGCTGTGATTTCATCAAATCATTGATGATGAACAGGGTTGGACTAAGCCACTAACGGATGAAAGACCCCACTACAGAGACACCTAAATGCTGATGAAAGTGTTTCTCTTAACACTTATCACTCTGAGTTAGTAGTGAAGCATCATGACTCATCATGGCATTAGTGGGGCGTTCACTGCTGGAGACATCATCTTTTGTGGTTATTAAAAATCCCATGGCACTTCACAGTAGTCAGGGTGGCTGTTCCTATTGTTTTCTCAAAAGTCCACTGGACAATGTTTTGCCCACCTAAGTCACCCCTGGAGTTTAATTTGGAAATCATCAGTATCATAGTTGCAGCCTCCACTCTTCCTCAACCTACAGCCCACTCTGCACTGTCATATGTCAGAAGGGCCTGGGTCCTTAGCCCCTTCCATGTGTATTTTTGAAGGAGGAGATGGTTTGGAGCAAGGTATGTTGGGCTCTGTCAGCCCTATTTCATGGGGCCTACCATTTGCGGTTAGGTAGCTGACAGCCTTTGTACAATCAGCCACAGGTATCACCAGCAGAATTACTATGTGCCACTTACAAAAATTATTTGTTTTTTTAAAGTGGGGGTAAGGCTTCAGTACCACTAAGGTATCATAATTTGAAAACTTCTTGTGGGGGTGAGAGCAACATTTTAAACTATCATCTGAAATGAAACCTCTTGCATTCCCACCTGTAATTTTCCCCACAATCCTCTCTCCAACATTGCATGGCAATATGAAGACATTAAATATGGCAATATGAAGAAATTCTGATTTTTCTATTAATAAATCTGTGGCCTGACTTACTGCTCCAATTTGAGTCTCCAATCATCCTGGTATTTTAATTATTGAAATTAAATGCCAAGCTAACAATTGTTTTGATCCCCATTTCTCTTCACCAGCAATGACTTCTTAAAGTCAAAAATGTAAGAAGTGCATATAGTTCCTACATTACAGATGACTATTCAAACATGGGGCTCTTTATTTTTATTTTTTTTTCCAAATTGGATCCAAAACCACCATACTGAAGAGGTGATATTATTACCCCCATCGACTTGAGCATGAATGGTAAGGGCTTGATCCTGCCAGATACTGAGCATTGTGGTCCCAGTGAAGCAAAACACTTAAGCATGTGCTTAAATTTAAGCTTGAGTAGTCCCAGTCAGTGATAGAAGACAGTCTTTTAAAAATAAAATGTTTGTTTTACTACAGAAGCATAAAAGTCAGACCATTTCCCCCCCATATTTTTTCTTGTGTTCCTTAAAAATACATAAAAACTCTGTTGCTGGCAATAAATGGAACATTCACCAAATTGGCCAAAGCTCAAATGGCCATGGGGATTGAATTGCACTTTTACCCACTAACGAGGCTTCCAGCAGGCCAACATTGGCAAGATGGTGACGAGAAGTTTCTCCTGCCATTATCCATGATATTTTGGCTATGTGAGTAAACAGGGGAACATCATCATCAGGGTTTCTATGTGAAATCTGTCACCAGTGCTGAATGACAAGGGGACTTAGTTGGCTTAGGAGATACAAAACCTTTTTCACCTACAAGTCACCACTTCAAATCCAACTTAGATTAATAAGTTAAAGTGACCATATAGGCTACATGGTGGCCAGTATTAAATAATATTGGTGGGCTCAGTTTTTTATTAGACAGATATCCACACCACAAAACCATCTTAACTGGCATCCTTTCTGACAGTTTGAAGAGAGAGACCAAGACCTGAATGGGAATGGAGAGGGAACTCTATTCTTATCTGGAGAGTTGGACTCTTCAAACCAGGCTTGAGACACATATGAGGAAGCTTCTATGGCTGCTGCCAATGCTTTATCTGTGATATGGCTAAGTGGAAAACCTCTATCCCCAGAGCTATCCATCTAGCATTTCCCATGAACACTATCATGTTCTGAAGAACAGAGAATTTCATTATAGAAACCAAGAGAACAAAGAGTTTACAACAATTTTTTTTAAGTGCGCGTGTGTCTTCCCTTGCCAGACTGAGAACTCGTATGGCAAAATTCACTCCAGGATGAATCTTTATGGGCAGTTTTATAAACAGTTGAACAAAGGCGTCTGCAATTTAGGCGCTGGCCTACTTTCTCTCTTAGTGTTGGGAACAGCAATATTAGAAATTTAGTGCTTTAACTGATGTGAAGATTGAGCTGTGCTGGCAGTACCAATTTTGTAACATAAAGTGGGTTAGCAAGAGGTTTTCATTGTTAGAGTTTTCACAACATCAGTAACCAATTTCAAATCCAGAATACTTCTGCTCAGAAAGACCCAGCATGAAATGATATAATCGTAAATTTCATTGCATCAAAGTGCAATGATTTCTCTGGGTGCTGTCAGTCAAGCATCAGATCATATTGCAAATGAATTAGAAAATGTATACAAAGAATAGTTTTCTTTCAAAAGTAATGGAAGTCGGAAAAAAAGTTCATTTGAAAGGAAGGAGACCAAACTGTCAAGGAAATGCATCTGTGAACTTGATGTAGTGCTCAATATGATAGGGTAAATGGAATGTTTATTATAATGCTTCAGACATACATAGGGACAGTCTGCTGTTCACCCTACAAGATTAAAAAAGCTTCTTCTATTTTAGTCAACTTTCCCATAATGTTAGAATTTAGCTGTATTATATAACAAATTTAACTCAGGCGGCATCCGATGTTATTACATCAAGTGCTACATTCATAAAAACACAGTCACCATGGCAATACTGTACATTCAGGTCATATAGACGAGTCTCTGCAGTTGGACAAGTTCTAGCAATTGTAGACTGCTTTCTTTTTTTATTATCAGTCATCTTTCTACCTCAGAAAGCTCAAAAAATGAATCTCATAATTTATTTTTCTGCTTAAGTTCCTGTGCTCTCCAGGTTCCTTTGCATTTTTCCTTTGTCCTCGTTGGTATTTTTAAAGTATTGCACAAAATTGCATTACTTTGTTCATGTAGGGCTGATTCAGAGCCCACTGAAGTCAGTAGATGTCTTTCTGAATCTGTGCATTGGAGCATCAAACTGTCTACCTAGAACTATTTTTTTAAATGTCTGTTCAGTCTGGTTCTGTGTCACATCATCTAGTATGTCCATATTGCAAAAGAGTGTGAAGTAAAACTATCCTACAGCATTCACAGAAAACAGTTTTGTTCAGAGTGGATGTGTGTGGTGAGTGGGAGGGTACAAAGAGAGACATCTCCCCCCCTCCACACACACACGCACATGCACACAAATGCCAGGGGATACCATCTGCAAGTGGGGAGAAATGTTGGTCCTGCCACTGAACCCAACTAGGGAAACCATCACATGAGTAAGGTTTATACTTATGATAATAAGGTTTACAGAATCAGACCCATAATTACATGATGTATTTTTGAAGTTAAAAGGGAATCTCAAATAGAAATAAAATAGAGGTAGTATTTTCTCAAAAACAAGCAAATCTTGTGTAAAAGGAAAATCTCTGATCTATTGGATAAATTATAATCCAAAGCATTCCCCTATATTAGGAATATTTTAGTATATAAATTTGTTTCATCTAATCAATCAACTATTTGCATGCTCACAGGCAATAGCTTTAACACATTTATACTAGAACTTCAATCGTCTACATATATTATCTTTCTTAATGTTTGCCATGTTTGCCTCTTGTTAAATAAAATGCAGTGTGAAGAAGCCCATGGAAAATCAAAAGCTAATTAAAAACCTCTTAATGAAGAAAAACATTATCCCACAAGTGTGTTGCCACAAGAGAGTTTGGGGCTTGTTCACATAGAATCATAGAAATGCAGAGTTGGACAAGACCTCAAGAGATCATCTAGTCCAGCCACTGAGTCAGGACCAGGAATACCTAATCCCTGACAGGTGTTTGTCTAATCTGTACTTAAAACCTCCTATGATGGGGATTCCACAAACTCCCTGGGAAGGCTATTCCAGTGCTTAAATATCCTTGTAGCTGGAAAGATTTTCCAAATATCTAACCTAAATCTTCCTTGCAGCAGATTAAGCCCAATACTTGTTGTCCTACCTTCACTGGACATGGTGATCAGTTGATCTCCATCCTCTTTATAATAGTCCTTAACATATTTGAAGATTTATCAGGTACCCCCTCAGACTTCTTTTCATAAAAGAACTGGATATTTTTAGTTTTAACTTTTCCTCAGAGGTCAGGTTTTCTAAACCTTTTATCATTTTTGTTGCTCTCTTCTAGATTCTCTCCAGTTTGTCCTATTTTTTCCTAAAATTTGGTACTCAGAACTGACACCCTGCTCCAGCTGAGTAAAATAGGACAATTATCACTTGTATCTTACACATGACACTTCTGTGAATACACACCAGAATTCTATTAATTTTTTTAGCGACTGCATCACATTGTTGGCTCATGTTCAATTTGTGATCCACTATAGTCCCCAGATCCTTTTCAGCAGTGCTGCCACCTGACCATTTATTCCCCGTTTTGTAGTTGTGCATTTGATTTTTCCTTCCTAAGCGTAGTACTTTGCATTCATCTTGATGGAATTTCATCTTGTTGATTTCAGACCAATTCTCTGATTTGTCAAGGTTTGACACTCGTTAACATTTACAGTAAGGGTGGTTTGTACCACTCTGGCAGTGTAAAGGATCTTAGAGGGAGTGTAAATATAATGTAGGCCCATTTTACAGACCCTTCACTTTACCAGACTGGTGTAAAGCAGCTTCAGTGTAAATGGGAATCAGGTTGTGTGTTTTATTTGTTAACATAACAAACTTTCATTTATGAAAAAAGACCAAATAATATTATAATCAAGCTGCTTGTGCTAGTTCTACACACTGTAGTAGATACAAATATAGGAGTATGCAGTAGTAGACAGAAGTTTCCATACAGAATCAAACCATGGATACATCTCTCTCATCTACCTAATCTGAGATACCTACTCAAGTATCTTGCCTCTGGCTAAGAAACAAATTGTCTCTCCATGTGTACAGTGGATGAGCAGCATGATTCACTGTTATCGGTGATATTAGAAGACGCTACTCTGTGGAAAAGATCATTTTTTCCATAATAAGTAACTCCAGGGTTTTGAAAAGGTGAAATACCAGGGCTATTAGATTTCTTTATTCTATGAACACTGATTAAAAATTAAACCTCATTGACATTACCTTCATGTTATGTATTGTAGACTTTATGACAGCACTGTATTTATCGACAGAGTAAGTAGGCAGTTTCATTCATAAAGTAACCAATTTGTTCTTTAACAAGTTTTATAGAATTCATTTACTGTTTTCCACTCCTACGCTGATTTTCTTGTTGTATCCAAATTATGATGCATCACATGGCTAAAACCCATTACTGTATTTTTCTTTGTTTTCTTTAATTTACATTCCATGTGATGTATCCTGCTAGGAAGGAAAATAAAGTAAAACATTTTAAAATAACTAAGGTTTTGAATCTCATATGTTTTCCATAAACAAAGAGTAATTATATATTTAATATTAGATTAAGTGAAAATAGAACCAAGAAGACAAAAGTAAAAGCACTGTAAGAGCACAGTGTCTCTCTCCTGTGTAACATGCTGTATCTTCTCTCCATCACAGAATGGAAGCTGACTCTGCAGACAGATGACTTCTAGGACTTCTAAGGCAATACACGGAAAACAAAATATTAATTATTGCATAGCTGCATAAACCTCAAAATCAAGGCTGTATTTCATAGCTTCAGGAATTCTAAGGCCAGAAGGGACCATTATGGTTATGTAGTCTGACCTCTGGCATAATAAAGGCCATTGAATTTAATTCAGTATGTTTAGAATGTATTTAATAGAAATACATCCAATCTTGATTTAAAAATTTCAAGTGTTGGAAGATCCACCACGTGCCTTAATAAGTAGTTCCAACAGTTAATTATCCTCCCAGTTAGAAATGCATGGCTTATTTCTAGCCTGAATTTATCTAGCTTCAGCTTCCAGCCACTGAATATTGATATTAGATCTTTTTAAAAAAGACAGATTGTGAATCGTTACACTCAATGTTTGTTTTAAAAGTATTTTATTTTTAAAAAATCTAAGAAGACACTGTATACTACTAATATAACTCAAAAATTTGAAATATTATTTTTTATTAAAAAGTCCGTACATTGCTGAGATCTAGAATTTACAAGGTTTTTGAACCTGCATCTGATTTGGCTCATACTCATCTCTGTTCTTGAGTCTTATATTTCCTTATTCCCTATTTATACCTTGCTTGGTTTAGCAGAGGCAGCATATTATGAGTTCATTTAGCTTTTATGTTTGTTTAAATGTGTTCCTATAATAACATGATATCTTTAGGGACTGTGGAATCGTTTGGAGGAAAAATTACCTCATTCTTTGTAACAGTATTTTGTCTGGCTATTACTTTTCTGTATTTTTTCCTACTGGTTTTTGATGCCTAGCACATGCACTTCTAATAACAACTAGAAGGTCATTGCTATTATGGATCCAGTCAAGACCTGTACTAGGGGTGTAATAGATTCACATCTTCTGTGACTCAGACACAGAGGGGGAAATATTACACACACTGACAAGTAGGATAAGTATGAGGATTCTCAGTGTAATTAATAAAAGGTTTCAGAGTAGCAGCCGTGTTAGTCTGTATCCGCAAAAAGAAGAACAGGAGGACTTGTGGCACCTTAGAGACTAACAAATTTATTAGAGCATAAGCTTTCGTGGACTATAGCCCACTTCTTCGGCATCCGAAGAAGTGGGCTATAGTCCACGAAAGCTTATGCTCTAATAAATTTGTTAGTCTCTAAGGTGCCACAAGTCCTCCTGTTCTTCTTTTAGTGTAATTAATAGACATTGGGGGTTCTGACCAAATCTTAGATTGGTCTAGTGTAGGTTGCATTGTACTTGGATAGGGACTTTTTGGGACAGGGACAGTCCTTTTTGTGTGTTTGTATAGAGCCTACCACAACAGAGCCCTGGTCCATGACTGGGTCTCCTAGGCATTACTATTTACATAATAATAATTAGGATTTTTTGCTGAAAATCTTTTTGTTTTGGTTTCCCATTTTTGGTTTTGGAGGCTCCCTGTGGGTGAATGTAGGCACCATTCCTTTTTACTTGTAGTGTATTTACTCTGAGCTTTTCACCAGTTATGAAGAGTTTCTTTGAATTCTCTTGGCAAATATATCATTGAGGTGACTGTAACACAAAAGATATTGCTGTATCAATACTCCTTGTTAAATCTCTCTATTATTGTGGCTTTTAACCTTGATACTTCTGCCAGGTATTTGTGGATTCAGCAGGAATCATCCACATTTGAAGCGGATTGGGCAGTTTCCGTTGCTTTCTTATGTCAAACCTGGCAGCTCGTGCTGGGCAAAACTTGCTCCAAAATATAAAAAATACAAGAGGCTCAATGAAGGTTTAACAGATTGTTGAACAGTGTTCTGGAATGTTTGTGTGACCCTGAGTGTAGGCTTTCACTTTAATGGATTGCACTATAGCTATAGCAGTAGTAAGCTAAAGAGGATTGCATTGATACTGTACACTCAGGTGCTTTATAAGTATTGTATAACTCTTAGAATTAAATTAATATGAGATTATATTCTACAATGTATGGACTCTGTTCTAATTAATTGAAAATCATTTTAAATGAAATGGTCACCTCCTTGGCTTGTTTAAAGCAACAAATTGTCATTTACTTCAATGGAGCTATGCTGATTTATACTAGCTGATAATTTGGCTAGTTTAGCTACTTTGTATGTCAAGTATTATGGATTTTTGTTTCAGTAAGGCTGCTTTTGGGATTTGACCCTCTTTGAATTATATTTGTTCACAAATCCAGTAAACATTTATTGTTGGGGATGAGGACAAGTAGGACCTCTTCAAAATCAGTTCTGTGTATTGAAACACGTAATCAAATCACAAAGAAAATCCTTTACCAGTGTTACAAAATTAGATTACCTGCAAATATTTGCACACAGAAAAAGTAACATTTAAGTATATTATCCTCATTCATCTAGTGGTGAAAAGGTAATTTCCAAACTCTTCAAACGCTGCATTAAAAATTAAAAACCTACAATCAATTAATATTAGCCTAACTTAAACCCATAAACTGTATTCTTAAACCATCCTATACTGTCATTCAATTTCAGAATTCCTTAAATATTGGATGATCTGACACATAAAACATTAAGTTCAGTGGAAAGAGCTTCAGCAGGTGTAAACCAGCCCACCAATGTCATTCATATATATATACATGCGTATATATATACACACACACACACACAGAGGACTTGTCCATGCAGATAATTAGTGCACAACAAGCCAGGGTATAAACCTACATCACGCTAGTTTGCCGTGTACTAAGTCACCCTAGTGTGCTTTGGCCTACTGTTGTTGGAAAATAAAGCAAGAGAGGCTGAGGAGGCGTACAAGAGAGGAGATTCAACAAATCCATTTTCTAGCATCTAAACAATTGATATCACAATTTTTGAACCGCTGTGGCATTGTAAAAGTTCAAGATGGTACAATTTTAACCACATAGGAAGGATAGAGAAGCCTGTTGGATGGAACATTTCCAGGCTGTGCTCAGCCACCTGGAACCACTAACACACACTGAGAGATGTGAAGAAATAGCAGACTTAACCTATATAGTAGAAGTAATTGCCTTTGAGAAAGTAACTGAGGCCATAAACCAGCTGAAGAGTGATCAAGCACCAGACTATGATAAGACACATGCTGAAACGTTAAAAGCTGGAGAGGAAGTGATGGTGAATTACATGTGCAGCTTTCACAGAATGGTTTGGTAAAAGATTGGGGAAGATGTGTCATCTGTAAAATCCCTAAAAATGGGGACCAGTCTATTTGTGATAACTGGAGAGGGGTGACCTTTCTCTCTGTATCTGGAAAAATGTTTTGCCTTACCATTTTGAATAGGATGAAAACTGTTGTTGACAAAGTACTCAGTGAAGTACAGGCTGATTTTAATCTGGTAGGTCATGTTCAGACCAAGTTTTCAGCTTGAGAAGATTTATTGAAAAAGGCTTAGGACACCCATAGAAGAACGTTTTAAGTTCTTTGATTTTATGAAAGCATTTGATAGTGTCCACAGAGAAGACCTCTGGAAGATCCTGACACATTATATTCCAGGAAAGACTGTTAATTTGAGAAAAGCTTTGTATGATGAGTGTGCTTGTTGTGTCAGGACAGAGAGTGGAGCCATGGATTTGTTTATGATTATTAATGATGTAAGGCAAAGTTGTATACTATACCCATGTCTCTTCAGCATTGTCATAGATTTTGTGATGAGAAGAGCGATGGCTGCTGCTGAAGACAATAGTGTTGTCTGGGCAAGAAAGAAGCTGCAAGACTTAGTTTTTGCAGATGACCCGGTCATATTGTGTACCAACGTTGAAAAGACTCTCTATATATAGGGTTACCAGATAGCAACTGTGAAAAAAACGGGACGGGGTTGGTGGGGTAATAGGCGCCTATATAAGAATAAGCCCCCAAAAATGGGACTTTCCCTTTAAAAATGGGACATCTGGTCACCCTATCTATAAACATTAAAGGAGAAACTGCTAAAGTGGGACTTCTTATCAGTACTCAGAAGACCAAGACCATGGAGATAATGCTGTCAAAGCTGGTGAATGTGTGATTGATGGAGAAGAATACAAGAGTTGTTGACTTTGTCTATCTTGGAAGTAAAATATCTGCTAATGGCCAGCTCATTAAAGAAGTGAAGGCAAGAATCGGTAAAGCCAGTGGATCATTTTCCTGTTTTCAAACATCTATGCAGTAAAACGAGATTGTTCAGTGCTGTTATTCTTTCAACAATATTGTATGCCTCAGAAATCTGGCAGTACACAACAGGAAGCTGAATGCATTCTAACAACCTTGTTTAAGAAGAATCTTGGTGCTACTTCTGTCCATTACTTTCACAATATTGAAATCTATCTCACTTTCCTTTTCAAGTAAGCAGGCCCTTAAGACTTCTTTGATAAATTATACTACTGGTACTTTCCGCTCGAAGAGGAAAGGTATCATTTTAAAATATATACAGCAGGGAAGTCATGTACGGTTAAAAATGTTCATACTGAAATCTTAAGTGCCCGCTTACCTGAAAAGGAAAGTGATATAGTTTTCATTATTGTGAAAGTAATGGACAGAAGTAGCACATATAAGTTCTACTAAGCTGTGCAATTCTGTGGTGAAGAAACTCTGAGGATATGTCAACTAAATAGATAGTTGTGAATAATTGTTACTTCCTATCTCATTTCTTAGGATTTTATATACAGCTATTGCATTGACTTTTTATTCTCCTTGCCCCTAAAAGTTGCTAGTTGATGTTTGTCATTCTTTATAAGCATTTAGACTCAACCCTGCACTCTTTTCACAGGCAGAACGCCTAATGAATTTCTGTACAGCTAGATTTATCAGACTTGACTGTATTAATAGGAATATTGCCTGTTGGATTGGACCCTGAATGGAAATTGTCAGCTTGGCAAAATTAATATTTATCAGAAATCCTCTCTTGTTATGCTTGATTTAGTCTTGAGAATTACACTGAGAAGCTTTTCTCACCACCTACAATCTGTGAATAGCATTTGAAACAAAAACCTTGGTTTAAAATTGACATTGCTGAGGCAATGAACTACATAATTTACCCACAAGTAGGTTATCAAAAAAATGACTTGTGCCCTGTTTAGCTGGACCACTTTTCAGATAAGTGGCTTTCCACAAAGTGATGTTTGAATAATTGGGGAAACCTCTTGGCTGGCTCCCCAATTTTTGTTGGGAAGAAACACCAGGGAGCTGGGGTGGGAGAAATTTTAACTAAAATGCCTTAACTATGTTTATCTAGCTAAAGCACCTTAGCTGAGGCCCACCATTAAAGTGCTTTAGCTATGGTAGATTGAGTCAGCTAAATGCTAAGTGATCTCCCAGGCTGTTGGCTGTCAGGCTGCCTCCCACCGTTCAAATTGGATAGTTGGGTGAACTGGGCAGCAAGTGAGGAGACACTGATGGGCCATCACCCTCACATCTGTGGAGGTTTAACATGTCTTCTGAGAACTTTGGGTTATCAGGGTTCTGGTAACCATTAAATTAATGTTAAACTGGTTTTAAACCTGTAAAACAGGAAATTGAGCGAGAAAAACAAATATGGAGTCAAAATCATGATCTATTCAGGTTTTTTTTTAGTACAGACACATGTGCACATATGTTGCAAAAACTAGCAGTACAAGAGTCATATTGTCTGACCTAGGTGTAGCCCCACATAGAGACACTGTACAGATTTTTATTACCAGGCACAGGAATATGCTGTTTGAAATGCCAGGAAGCCAGGGTAAGGAGAACCTTCTCTTAAACACACTGAACGCCACTCCTAACCACAGGTCCCACCCATTCCAGAATATCCCATCCGCTATTCTAGCTATGGAAAATGTGGGGAACTGGGGGAAGACTTCAGTGGGTTTTTCTCTCCACTTGACTACCTCTTTTTACCAATTCTTTACCTCTTTCATACCCCATTACAGATAAACCAAGCTCCTATGTGTTTCACATTTTCTCAGAGATATAAAAGACTTTGTGTACCATTCATTTATCTTAAACTTGTTCCCTTTTGAGGTTTGAAATGACTACAGTATTGCTGTATATGTATTTGCCCTATGCCTACATGGTTCCTTCTTATCCTTTTAAAAGTTCTGTCCTTCTGATGCAAACTGCACAAAAGCATTTTAACAGTTACAATAGGATTTTCTGATACAGAGAGAATATGAAACATTACTTGGGTGATGCTTGTCATAAATCTAATATATCCAAGCATAATGGACATATGCTTAAACAACTTTCCATGGACAATTACAAAGGTGTGATACCAACTGAACTCTCTCCGCAATCTTGACATCTTTGCATGGTATAGAGATAGTGGTACAAATTGTGCCAGTTTTTGAAATGTCCTATGAATCCATTTCTGTGTACAGAACATGTGTATGCATGTTCTGTTCATTATCTGATGCTGTGATGAATCAGCTAAGTAGTAATAGATCAGGAGAGAGAAGTGAGAAGAATCTGCTGCTGCTCATTTGGTCCTGACTGGAGACTAATTGGACAACCAGGAGGGTAAGACTCATGTTCCATGGCAGTTGGAAGGACAGCTGGAGGCCTGGAGGGACATGACAAAGCTGTTCCTGGAGACCGTTCAGGGTGCCTGAGTTGGATTTTCTAGAAACACTTCTATGTGGTTGGGTCTATGTGAGTTTAAGAATAACAAGGCTCTTATACATAGTGTGGGTAAGAACAAGTACATAGTGTAAACAAACAAATTATATCCTAGTTGACTTCATGAGATCAATTTCTCTTCAACAACGAAAAGTGATCGGTTGCAAGGCCCAAAAATTGATCACGGCTTGGCCATTGGGCAACAATTTATATGGCACAGAGTTACAAAAACTTAGCTTGTGGACGTAATAATACCTAATGCTAAGCAAATATTTAATTTAACATTATGGGTTAATTAACAGGCAGGACAAATGTATCTTGTAGATCATTTGAAGTAAATTGGCATGTTATAAAAGTTGCCATAGACACCCACTGTTTAACTGCAGAATCAGAAAAATATACTGGCATTAGAATTTGGACTATAGCACTGATTAGTCAGAGCAAAAGATAGCATTAATCTGCATGAATCATGAATAGAGGTCTTCAGAAGGAAATGTGCTAAGATGCCTAGAAAGAAGGAACTAGACTTGACTAAATTCTAATATAAAGATTGTTCAAGTTCATAGGGTGCCTAGGAACACATATATATTGTTCCATATTTTGGGCAAGTTACAGATACCAATAACATTCTTTGGATGGTAATGAATACTTGGTTCTTACTCCATTTGAAAACTAATTAAGCATCTCAGATTATATTGGGAAGTAGAATCAATGTCCCCCTAAAAAAAAGCAATGTCTGAGAGTTACAGAACTCCTACAGTAATTCACTGTATTTACTGTAGTTCACTCTATATATTCTTATATAATAATTCAATGTAGCTACATAAAGTAATTTAATGTAATTACATGCATTTAACATTTTTGTAGCTACTTTTAATGTGCTGGTATCCAACAGACATAATAGCTTGTTCTTGGTATCTGAATGATGCCAAAATAAGTGGAATCAACCCATCCCTAGTTATTACACAACTGGTCATTGTAAACTTGATTATTACAGTTCATATCTAAGAATGAAGCCACATGTTATAACTTGTATGAAGTTCAGTAGTCCTGCTTTGAAAGGACAGATCACCATGAGCACATCCAGAAGTGCTCTGTTCTCTGTACTATATTAATACAGTAGTGGGTCTCTGTCTTGGCTTTAAAAGCCCTCTACCAGATTATCCCAAACCGTGCACCCATGACAGCTATATTCTGCTGGAACAATTAAACTGTCTGTTAGTGGGGGCACCTGATGACTGTGGGAGACAGTACTTTCACAAGTGCTGGACCTAGATGTTTGAACTTATTCCTGTAGGAGATAAAAATGACCATGGGCCTGACTGCATTCAGAATTAAATGGAAAACTCATTTGCTCATCTTGAGATCACTATATTATACTCTGATTTACTTATTTATTAGACATTAAATCTAAGCTTATTTTTTCTATCTGCAGGAGGAGAAGGAACATTTTTCTCTATCATCCATGTTTTTTATTCAGTTACACCCTATCCCTAAATGAGCAGCAAGCATTCTCATTCTTGTGAATATCTTATACAATAGTGTGTATAAATAGTGACTAGTGTAGAAATAATTTCTGTATCTCACTATAGATATTTTATTAATGTGAGTTAAGCAGAGAATAGTTTTCTCTAGTAAAGTAACTTCTGTTAGTCTCAAAGGTGCCACAGGACCCTCTGTTGCTTTTTACAGATTCAGACTAACACGGCTACCCCTCTGATAGTTTTCTCTAGTGACCCAAGAAATCTATATTTCACATGGTGTTATTTTTACAAATGGTTTAACATAAAAATCACGATAGTTTTAAAATAATAAATTTCCTCCTCAGATAACCTAATATAGTAAAAGTGCTCCAGCAACCTAATTATTCATAATAATGTTGGAGACTACATTTCATGAATCACTGTTTGAAAACAGAAAAGTAGTATACAAGACAAAATATTATATTTACTTGGAATTTACTGTGTAAGCACATTAGCCAGTCAAGAGTTTATTTTGCATATGAGAAAATAGTGGCTGGAGAAAAGCACCAGAAAAGTGGGGTACCTGGATATTCAACACCTAGATATATCTAGATATCCGGTAGTCCAAATTTCTTTAATTTTTGTAATTAAACTAGAGTGTAGAATAATATGTGTATAGTGTTTCAACAATGTAAAGCATTATGGACCAGATTCTGATGCACTTACTGAAACTGAACAGTACTGTACTCCACAAATAGACTCCTCTTAGAAGAAAGGTAATATGCAGTGCGAGTCAGGGCATGTGTGCTCAGCTCCCTGTAAATGGTGTTATTTATTATCACTGCCACTGTAGAGTATTTCCAATGTACTGCCATAGACCTGTGTCAGATTTGGATCTGTTCAGAAATTCTTTGTAGCAATGCATGCAATTCATCTGAGAAGATCATACACAACTGGTTGATCAAAATATTGATCAGATTTATTGCTGCATAAAACAGTGGAGTTGCACCCTGTTATGCTGTGATTATATCTCCATCTTTTAGAAATTGCAGGTAGGTGAACACACATATATATAGCAGGATACTATAATATCACTTGTATTTTGTAAACTGCCATACATTTCACTTACCAGTATTGAAGCAGTTGAAGTATATTTACACCTTACTATACAGTGGCTTTGTCTACTCATTTCAGGGGAAATCAGCCCATTGCTGCATCAGTGGGAGAGAGAGAGCTCAGTGGTTTGAGCATTGGTCTGCTAAACCCAGGATTGTGAGTTTAGTCCTTGAGGGGGCCACTTAAGGATCTGGGGCAAAATCAGTACTTGGTCCTGCCTGGTGAGGGCAGGGGGCTGGACTTGATGACCTTTTAGGGTCCCTTCCAGTTCTATGAGATAGGTATATCTCCACTGGGACAGATGAACCGGTGGTAGGAATAGAGGAAGTCCTAGCATGTATAGGGCACAGCATTGTCCCAGACTCTGAGAAGAAAGACAAAATGCAAGGGATGTGATTTAATTAGGCTGCAGTTTTATTAATTTATTTGTGAACTGTCCCGCAATTACGCATACAGTACAGGTTCCTTCTTTAATTGTTTCCAGCTGGTAGAGGGTTGCCATCAGCCCTCCACACCTAGTCCCAAGACCATTTCTGGGACCTCACAACCCTCCCCTCATATGGGATTAGGGGGCTGTGTAACAGGGATACCTGCCTCTTTAAGGGCCTGGAGGCCTGGAGCCAGTCTGCACTGTTTATTTAGCCCTGCCCTGCTACACCTGTGCTGGGTGTTGGACTTCTGAGGAGAAAAACCCAGCAGCTGAAGTCTAACATGGGAGGAGAGTGGACAGACTGTTCCTCCCTGGGGGCAAAAAGCCTGGTTGAGGTCCAGGTTGTCTGAGGACTGTGGCCAGCCAGAGCCTTTTGTAAGAGAGTAGGCCTGGACCAGATTGTTAAGTGGACCAGAGCTCATATACCTGTTGGTGGATATTAAGGCAGGCTTTTGTGACTGGGGTCTCCCTGTAAAGAAGGGGATGGAAGATTCCTTTGTTTCTGTCTTTTGTTGGACTTTAAGGAATTCAGTTATACCAGGGGAGTTGAATAGTTTAAAGTGGCTTGGCCATATCACCTCTATGGCAGGAGTAGGCTGAAGAATATTGTGGGGAAAGTGAGGCAGAGCTGTTGCGGTGCTGGGTCTCACCATGAGGAGGCGCTCTGGGATTGTAAGTCTGTACAAGCTGGTAGAAGGGGGTTATCTCCTCACTGTACCACACATTAGGAGCCCCAGCCCAGTTCCTCAGCTTCTTTAGGGGAAGCTTTCTCCCAAGTCTGGGCTCAGGCTAGAGGGCAATACAGAGGCCAATGGCTTACCTGAGCCCCAATGGCCTACCCACCTGCTCAGATAATGCAGCCCCTCAAGTGAGGGGTGGACCCTTAGAGGAGCCTCTACCCTTTTCTCCTGCTGGTCCAGGCAAAGACTCCCCCGCCTTTGAGACTGCAAAAGGTATGTTTGCCACTGTGTTGTCTAATTCTGCTTAGTAGTTATAGACATGCCAGCAGCTGCCTGAGCCCTGTCTAAACTACTGCTGCTGTAGTTACCTCTCCTGGAGGAGCAGCAATAGTCAGAGATTCCCCCCCAAAAAAAGTCTAGTGTAGACAAGGCCAATGTGACAATCTTTATTCTGCCACACATCCTAAGAGATGATGGCCTATTAAGCTCTCCTAACAAGAGAAAGCATTTTGCATATAATGAGTCACGTCTCTCTTAATGTAAGTAGTAACACCCAACTACATCTGTATTAGGGTGACCACCTGCCCTGAATTTGGCGGGACAGTTCTGAAATGCAGCGTTCGAGTCCCGGTCCTGGGCTGAATGACTCCGAGACAACAGCATTTGTCTTCCCAGTGGGGGAGGGTGGGGATGCTGAGGTGGGCCTTAGCCTCCGCTCTCCACAAGGCCTCCCCCTCCCCCTGCTGCTCTTCTCCCCGACAAGGCTCTGCCCCCAGCGCTCCCCAGGGGGTGGTGGCATGGGCCAAGGGCTACTTTTGTGCCCCCCGGCCCTCAGCCTAGGGTAGGTGGAGAGTTCAGGGCTCCCCAAAGCAGCCAGGCTCCTTGGGCGGTTCTTACTACACAGGGCTCCAGCTTCCAGCCTGGACAGGGAACGGGGCCTCAGGAGGAAGAGGAGGTGCAGTGGACAGGGCCTTGGGGGAAGATCAGAAGTAGGGGGTGGGTCCAGTAGGGGGTGGGTCCGCAGGGGGGAGGGAAGGGAGCAGAGATGAGGCCATAATGGGGGGCAGGGCTCCTGCATATGTCCTGCTTTTGCCTTTTGAAAAGGTGGTCACCCTAATCTGTATATAACGCATTAGCTGCAGACTTCCCCAAAACTCCAATAATACATGAACACACACACACCCCAAACATTCACACATAGTGGCTTCCTAACTTATGGCCTGATCCTAAAAATAGTTGCTCTTGTGTGTGTTTAAACTCACGCACAGTCCTGTTGGCTTCAATGGGTGGCTAATCTATACTAGAAAGGCTTTTGCCAGTACAGATGTAGTGGTATAGCCATACTGGCAGAGTCCCCTAGTCAAGATGCAGCTTATACCAGCACAAGGAGATCTTTTGCCAGTATAATTAAACCACCTCCCTAAAGGACATAAGCTATACAAGCAAAAGGATTCTTGCCAGTGTAGCTGTATCTACATGATGGGGGAACATTGCCAACATAGCTATGTCAGTCAGGGACATGCCAGCAAAATTTTGTTATGTTGACCTGGCCTGGGACTAAATATCCATGTGGGAGTAAAGGGCTGGGTGGTTAATGCGACTGAGCATCCAGGCTTCTAAAAGAGATCAGGATTTACCACAGTATCTCTCCCTCTATATGTCTCTATCTCAAAGGATGAAAATCCATGGAAGTGATGCACTAAATACTTTTGAAACAGAAGAAAGCTTGGAAGTATAAGTCTGTGAATAGATTTTCCAAATGCCAATCACGTACATCCAGCTTCTCTTCAGAAGTGACATCACTGCTTACTCACCAGCCTGCCTTTGAGTCCAATTGTGGTATTTTAGTTTTAACATAAGCCTGAAAAAGGAACTGGCAATGGGAAATTTTGTGGAAGTGTGATCTCTAGGGCACTGATGAATTTCCAGGAAGAAATTCCAGCGTTTTCCATTGTCTCCAGTGAGCTTCTAATTCACACTTTAAAGAAACATTTAAGACATCAATTTGGAGTTCAGAAAGATTTGCAAGTAATTTCATTTCTTTTCATCTGTTTCACTTCATGAACACTGAAAGGTACATTTTCTCAGGCAGTTAGTAAATTACCTGTCTGTTAACTAGATCCTTAAATGCCAGAATGCCCATAGATTTCCAGTCTGAGTTCTCCCAAGAATTACATACAATACATTTTAGCTGCTGTGGATTACTATAAAATCTGTGCCTACGAGTGATTTCCATATTACTATTATTATTATTTTACAATCATGGCTGCAATCTTCTATGCTTGATTTGGCACAAGGTATTCACACTTCTCTGTTATTAGCTTTTATCTGTGAATGTCATTGTTACATCTTAAAAGGTACTCTTGGCAAAGATAATGCAAAAAGACATTTTATTTTCTCAGAAGCTGTACAGATGATGAACTCTTCTATAGATTGATTTATTATTGGGTCAAAGTCATCTTTAAAAGCAGAAATTCTGAAGATGGAACAAGGAGTTCACCAACAGCAAGAAACTGACCTACTTTATACCATGATTGCTATGCAATGAGTTGTGTTGATTTGCAGAGAAATTTTCATAGAATTCATAGATTCCAAGGCCAGAAGGGACTACTGTGATAATCCATTCTGACCTCCTGTATGGCACAGGCCATAGAACTTCCCCCAATAATTCCTGGAGCAGATCTCTCAGAAAAATACCCAATCTTGATTTAAAAATTGTCAGTGCTGGACAATCCAACATAACCCTGGGTAAATTGTTCCAATGCTTAAGTATTTTCACCATTAAAAATTTGCACCTTATTTCCCGTCTGAATTTTATCTAGCTTCAACTTTCAGCCATTGGATTGTGCTTTACCTTTCTCTGCTAGATTGAAGAACCCATTACTAAATATTTGTTCCCCAGGTGGGTACATATAGACTGTCCTCAAGTCACCCCTTAACCTTCTCTTTGTTAAGCTAAATAGATTGAGCTTCTTGAGTCTGTCACTATAAGGCATGTTTTCTAATCATTTAATCATTCTTGTGAACCCATCACTCTGAACCCTCTCCTGTTTATCAGCATCCTTCTTGAATTGTGAACACCAAAAATGGACACTGTATTCCAGCAGCAGTTATACCAGTGCCAAATGCAGAGGAAAAATAACCTCTTTGCTTTTACTTGTGATTCCCCTCTTTATGCATCTGAGGATCACATTAGTCCTTTTGGCCCCAAAATCAGCAGATTATCCACCACTACCCCCAAATCTTTTTCTGTCAGTGCCTGCCCCCAAAGGGCATCCTCCTCATCATAGAATATCAGGGTTGGAAGGGACCTCAGGCGGTCATCTAGTCCAACCCCCTGCTCAAAGCAGGACCAAGGCCCAGACAGATTTTTGCCTCAGATCCATAAATGGCCCCCCTCAAGGATTGAACTCACAACACTGGGTTTAGCAGGCCAATGCTCAAAGCACTGAGCTATCCCTCCCCATACAGTAGGGCAGCTCCTCAATGGATGTAAATCAGAATAGCTCTAGATCTGGCCCAGTATATTTACATTTTAGACAAAGGCAGAAACTGTAGCCTTGCAAAGTTCTGCCTGTACCTACATCTTGAGCCTCATTTCCCATTGTGTTCCTTCTGTTCCACCAGTGGTGCCAGTTTCAATGTCCCTCTTTAGAACTATGTACTTTCACAACAAGTTTGTAATTTAAACAAACAAACAAATAAACAAAACAGTGACTAAGCAACCAACACACTGTCATTCTCACCTCCAGATTTTACAGTGCTGCTCAGCTCCAGTATGTCTGTTTTTCATAGTATGAGCTTTCAGGAGTAGAGGCTGTCTCTATTTAATATTTGTGTGTATTGCGCTGTGCCAAACCCAATGTGCAAAAACAAATGAGAAAAATAAAATCCAGATTTTGCTAAAATAAGATTCCTAGTGGACATACCTTGAATCAGAAAAAAAGTTCTTTAAAAAGTAGTATAAATTTGAGGTTTAACAATCCAATTTATTTGGCACGGGTAGTGATCAATGGCTCCATGTCTAGTTGGCAGCTGGTATCAAGCAGAGTGCCCCAAGGGTCGGTCCTGGGGCCTGTTTTGTTCAATATCTTCATTAATGATCTGGAGAATGGCATGGACTGCACCCTCAGCAAGTTTGCAGATAACACTAAACTGGGAGGAGTGGTAGATACGCTGGAGGGTAGGGATAGGATACAGAGGGACTTAGACAAATTAGAGGATTGGTCCAAAAGAAATGTGATGAGGTTCAACAAGGACAAGTGCAGAGTCCTGCACTTAGGACAGAAGAATCCCATGCACTGCTACAGACTAGGGACCAAATGGCTAGGCAGCAGTTCTGCAGAATAGGACCTAGGGGTTACAGTGGACGAGAAGCTGGATATGAGTCAACAGCGTGCCCTTGTTGCCAAGAAGGCTAATGGCATTTTGGGCTGTATAAGTAGGGGCATTGCCAGGAGATCAAGGGACGTGATCATTCCCCTATATTCGACATTGGTGAGGCCTCATCTGGAGTACTGTGTCCAGTTTTGGGCCCCACACTACAAGAAGGATGTGGAAAAATTGGAAAGAGTCCAGTGGAGGGCAACAAAAATGATTAGGGGGCTGGAGCACATGACTTATGAGGAGGAACTGGGATTGTTTAGTCTGCAGAAGAGAAGAATGAGGGGGGATTTGATAGCTGCTTTCAACTACCTGAAAGGGGGTTCCAAAGAGGATGGATCTAGACTGTTCTCAGTGGTAGCAGATGACAGAACAAGGAGTAAAGGTCTCAAGTTGCAGTGGGGGAGGTTTAGGCTGGATATTAGGAAAAACATTTTCACTAGGAGGGTGGTGAAGCACTGGAATGGGCTACCTAGGGAAGTGGGGGAATCTCCTTCCTTAGAGGTTTTTAAGGTCAGGCTTGACAAAGCCCTGGCTGGGATGATTTAGTTGGGGATTGCTCCTGCTTTGAGCAGGGGGTTGGACTAGATGACCTCCTGAGGTCCCTTCCATCCCTCATATTCTATGATTTGGCACTAGTTTAACTAATGTCTATGCAGAAAACTTGCCTTGAGTTTTAAAGAACTGAAGATGTTTCCTTTTTGTAACACGATGTAGGCACACACTTGTATATGTCCTAAGCAGCCCAGGATGAATAGATGTATTGATCTAAAAATACAATTATAAAAATAGATTATTCCAGTAATCACTCCTTTGCCCAATAATAACAATGTGTAATAACCCAGCAGCTGACAACATATTTAAGATGTTTTTAATCCTCTACCAAAGTTCTTCCAGTCCTTCATAGCTAAGGAAAACAAATGGGCCTTGTGGAGTGTACTGAAGGTTAAAAGACTAGAACTGTTTAAGACAAGTCTTTTAAGACTAGATGTAGTAGGGGACATTCACAAAGGCCAGTGTTCTTTTTAAACACACACACACACATACACACACACACACACACTCTCTCTCTCTCTCTCTCTCTCTCTCTCTTCAGGTGGCTGAAATTGAGTAATTTATTCTCCTTACTGACCCTAGAGATACTGATTCTTAGTATTAAAATACACCAATTCTTCATTTTCTTCTAATGGGTAAGACTAGAATTTTCCCTTTAGCAGGGTATTTACATTCTAGCAACATTAATATATTCTATACACACAAATGCTGGTAGTATTTACAAAACAGAGTATTTTCAACTTATGAAATTATACATTCTAATAAGAGCTAGGTCTTTGTTCTTTGATTAGCTATTAGACACAATTAAAAAACAGGAAAAATATTTTACAAAAATCTCTTAATATTTTGTCCTTTTTAAAAAAATTGAAATTAAAAAAAATTGTCCACAGCTCTATTAGGTATAATTATCAATGAAGCAGTTTGAAGGAGAAGAGAAAACAAAGTAACTCGTTGTAGAAGTCTTGTCTGCTTTTCAGTCCCTTCAGTGATGTGTTCTTGCTGTGGCCTTGACTCCAGGAAGTCTTTAAGATTATTTTCCATGTGAAATATAGAATACATTGTGATTGGCATAATGAGATATTATAGAATGTGGATGTACCAAAATTGTGAATTTTTTTTGACTTTTTTAGGTAATATTACATTTTAGTATTTCCAAATAAATTATTACTCGTGCTTTAAGACTTTCATCCTAAAGTGCTTCACAAACGATTGTACCATTTGTTCTTTATGAGCTTAATCTAGTGCCCACTGAAGTGAATGGAAAGGCATCTATTGACTTCAGCGGACGTTGGATGGGGCCCTAATAGCTCACCTAGGACTCCAACTGGTATCAATGAGACTATATGGCACATAGGGAATGAAGGTTTGGGTATTTTATTAACATGAATCACATAACCCACCAGCTCTGTTGTAAAATGGCCGCCTCATTTTACAACAGTTTAGGCCAGGAAGTGCTCAAGAATACCTGTCATAGGAAAAGAAACAATTGCATATAATTTGTTTTTTTCTGACCATGGAACACATACATGAAATCTAATGGTATAGCTTAGTAACCGCTAAGTGCCTGATTTTGTTTCATTCTATAGCATTTAGACTGTTTGTTAGTGGGGTTTGGAATGATTAAACTAAGCTATACTCTAGGAATATTGGTGTCAGACCACTGCTCATTAATGGAGTTTGAAATGATTAACCCTGAAAAATACTTCAGGGATTTCGGTGTCAGCTCACTGCTACCCACATTATTTATTTAAAAAATATGCCAGAGAAATTTTTGCTAGTGGAAACAAATGAACCAGTGACTCAGAAAGATGAAAAAAAAAAAAGATTTTGCCTATTGTGACCCTTGGCAAAAGGGGGTTTTATGGCATTGTGGTTTATGCTGTTACTGTGAGAAATATCATAAACAAGTGGGGCTTCTTGCCTTGTAGTACATCTAAATTCACTTTCATTGAAAATGATGTTCAATGTTCCCTTCAGTTGGGAATTCAGCAGAACAAAATGAATGTGGTGTTTTTCTGCTTTACGTATTTACTAATTTGATGAGATAGGTATAGTTTCCCATACAGTTCTGTTCCTTACAGTAATATTGTCCCTGAATAATTTGTCAAACAAACAAACAAAAGAGCTAATTAAATATTGTTGAAATTTTCTAAGGCAAAATGTATACAAGGTCACATCAAGGGCTTAACTGAAGTTTATTAAAGACTAGCAGTCTGTTTCTGTGGGAGGGATCCCTCCAGCTATCTTAGTGTATAACAGCTTGGCATACTGATTTCAATAGCAAGCTGCTGTACAATGCAAAATTACAGAACAAATTCACTCTCCGTGCCTGGCTAACCAAAGAGTATTATATATTGGAAGCTTTTTTGTTTTAATAGTTTAATTTGTCTTCTTATTATATCTTGAACAAATAAAAATGTATTTTAAGGTCCTAGTTTCTATAAAATACTTTTCGTGGAAAAATGAATCTAATATTTCATTGTGCACCCAGTGCTGTGACTTACCACACATTTAGACTGGCCTGCTCCTCTGTGTTTGTGAAGCACCTAGCACACATGTAATACAACAAATATATCATAATAATAATAATGGAGATTTGGCATAGGGAAGGTGAATGCCTTTTTTGGCCACACATTGCACTGAACAGTATTCACATAATAAACTTCTAGAGTACACTTAGAAAGCTATAGCATTGACAAGGCAGCTGCACAAAAAAAACTGTGAAGTTTGTGGGTAGGTAGTGGAGTGTGCAAGGACTCCAGGATTTATCTCCATTCTTATGCATCACATATAGAGTACAGATGTGATACTATCCCTGAAAGGCTGCCAGAGATGGTAAGACATGGGTTATTTACCATGCAAGGATGAAGTGTTCTTGAAAAATATGTCTACTGTATTGAGCATAGAACAACTTGTAGTATTTATTCTTCTTCTGCAACAGTGGTTCCGCTTTTTCAAACTAACATTAATTTTCCTGACTTGACATTTATATAAATCTGCAGTCTGACTCTTTTCGTATAGTGTATAAGTGAGCAGTGGCACCAGTAGTAGAGGATGTTATGATGGCAGCTTTTCAGGCATTGGGAATGGCAATGTCAAGCACAGACTATGTTAAGACAGCTGTTCTAGAATTTTAAAATGTTGGTGTGAAGAAAATTGCTCATATAAGCATATCTGAGATCAGCACTTGGGCACATAGAATCATGGAATATTAGGGTTGGGAGGGAGGTCATCTAGTCCAACTCCTGCTCAAAAGCAGGACCAATCCCCAACTAAATCATCCCAGCCAGGGCTTCGTCAAGCCTGACCTCAAAAATCTCTAAGGAAGGAGATTCCACCACTTCCCTAGGTAACCCATTCCAGTGCTTCACCACCCTCCCAGTGAAAAAGGTTTTCCTAATATCCAACCTAAACCTCCCCTACTGCAACTTGAGACCTTTACTCCTTGTTCTGTCATCTGCTACCACTGAGAACAGTCTAGATCCATCCTCTTTGGAACCCCCTTTCAGGTAGTTGAAAGCAGCTATCAAATCCCCCCCTCATTCTTCTCTTCTGCAGACTAAACAATCCCAGTTCCTCCTCATAAGTGTGCTCCAGCCCCCTAATCACTTTTGTTGCCCTCCGCTGGACTCTTTCCAATTTTTCCACATCCTTCTTGTAGTGTGGGGCCCAAAACTGGACACAGTACTCCAGATGAGGCCTCACCAATGTTGAATAGAGGGGAATGATCACGTCCCTTGATCTGCTGGTAATGCCCCTACATGAGTGGCCTAAGGGAGAACATACAGGATTTTGGTGTTCTGCTAAGACCCCTTCGTTTGCAATTTGGACTATGGCTCTTTAGCTTTTCTAATGTAAGTAGTGTTCAGTTGGTTTGACTCCTTAGTCTATTACGCTTTATCCATTCAGCCATCTGGATAGGTATAAGAGAGAACTACAGCCATTGGTGGCAGACATAGGAGTGGTATTTCATGGAATTAATGTTATTTACTGGTTTGCAGGTGCAAGTATAAGTTATCTTTAAAATACTTTACTTGCCATTATACTAGCTTATTTCCTTTTTTATTTATATTAAGTTTTCTTCAGCATCTACTATCATGGTGTCTGGGTGCCCTACAAACAATTAAAAAACAACAGACAAAATTGCAAAGGCCACTCATGTAATGGGCTCACTGCAGTCTCACTTCCTAGCTGCCTTGCCAGAGACCTGAATATTGGCATAACATCAGTATGTTGAGTGTGTGAGATTTATACTGCTCCCTAGGAGTCAAACTTTACCCTGGTAGTGCCAGCAGAAGAAACAAGTTCCAAAAGGCAAAGGCTTTCTTCCAAAAACACTCTGCCACCAGCCTTGGAAATTTCTAACTGACATCAAAGCTGCCTCATCTGATCTTACCGTTACCGTTATGACAAGACAGGAGAGGACATCTCCTAGGCAGCGGGACTCCAGATGCTTTGAGGCTTTAAAAATTACTTGAATTTCATTTTGGAGTGCATAGGTAGCCAGTGCAGAGCATGGAGCATTGGTGTTGTACATAGATAACTGTCAATCATACTTGATGTCTATCTAACCTATGATAATGCACAATTAAAAACAAGTAATGAACTGTTGTAATATAGTCTGGTACCTTCTTTTTGTATCACACATCCAGGGTTATTATGTCTTAAGCAATATTAAAAGTAGAAAAATGGTGATTGCATAAACAATAATTGAGCTCTCCTTACTTCGTATCTCCTGAGTCTGATTTTAGAACTCTACATGAAGGATAGCATCATCTGTTAAGCTGGGTTAGGCTTTTCTATACCTCACTTGCTCAGCTAATCTTTCTGGTTTGCTTAGTAGAGCACAGAACATGAGATCTCATTCATATTAAGCTAATAGACCATATACAAATCATTTTGCTTTTATGTAGAGTTCTGTCAAAGTGTACAATATTTTTTTAAAACTGGAGTAAAAGTAGAAGGGCAAAAACAAACTACATCTGGACTGAGTTTTTTTAAATAACTAAATTACCAAACTATACATTTCAGAATTGTGTAACCAGCCCAGCAATGGGGATGGGAACAAGGGGCTAGAGAGTAAATTGAGCTCTTCCAAAGTATGGTCTGGACTGAAAGTTTTAAGGCCAAATTTTGTCCTTGGACGCATGTACACAGTTCTAACCTGGCTGGATTTTCCTCTCTCACCAGTGGAAATCAGAAGTCACTGCACTGAAGTCAATATAATTACACCTGTGTGAAACTGGTGTCAGGATAATTGGTCCCCAAAACTTCAGTAGTAGCTGCAGGCATCTGAGGCCAGAACTGATGTCTTAAAAGTGAGATGCTCAGTGCGTTCACCCCAGTGAACTCAACGAGAGTAGAAGGCATTCAGTACTCACAGGACTGAGCCTTTCGTTTCTAAGGGCTTGGCTACACTTGAAAGTTACAGAGTAATAAAGGAACCCCGCGTACACTAGCTCACTACCCATCCACACTGGCAAGGCACGTAGAGCGCTCTGACTCCGCGGCTACAGCGCTGCTGGAACTCCACCTCGGCGAGAGGAATAACGTTTGCTGCGCCTTGGCTACAACGCCCGGGTGTTAGTGTGAATGAGGTGTTGCGTTACTGCGCTCTGATCAGCCTCCGGAAATGTCCCATAATCCCCTTAAATCAAGTGGCCACTCTTGTCATTGTTTTGAACTCCTGTAGGAATGCGGAAATGACCTTTCAAAGCTCCGTTTCTGACAGCCAGCATGCAAGCCCTTACTGTGGAATGCCGTGTGTGAGAGAAAGAGGCAGGGGGAGGGGGAAGTCTGCTGCTGTCTGAACTTACAAGACAGCATGCTGACATGCTCTCGGCCCCCCCAAAATCCACTCTCTCTCCCCCCACATACACACAACACACTCCCTGTCACACCCCTCCAATTTTAAAAGCACGTTGCAGTCACTTGCATGCTGGGATAGCTGCCCATAATGCACTACTCCCAATGCCACTGCAAATGCCGCAAATGTGGCCACGCCAGTGCACTTGAAGCTGTCAGTGTGGACAGATTGCAGTGCTTTCCCTACTGCGCTCTACGAAGACTGGTTTAACTCAAAGCGCTCTACATCTGCAAATGTAGCCATGCCCTAAGAAAGCTGTACCTGGATGGGAGTGATTGCAGTACCTGTACATCCGCATACGCGTGCACTGAGTAATCAGTTATAACTGCAAACTGCCCTCTGCTCCTCTCTGATTAATCAGGAACAAAGGGCTGAGGATGGGGGTGGGGATTATGTGTCCCCACATTGCAGTTGTCATAAATATCCCTCAGACATGTTCCTCTTGGTGTCCTTGACACTTCCCTGGCCTTTTGTTATGGAACTGGAACTGGATTACATTTTTTTCTCAAACTACCATCCTAACAACATGGCAGCTGGCCTCCTTGTGATTTTCTTTCTACATTAGTAATAAGCTAAACATTACAAGCCGTAGCAAGTATGTTCTCTTAAGGTTTGCGTCTCCATAAGGAGATTATCCTGTTTTTGCAAAGAGATGAGCAAGATGTTCATGTGCACACAGTGCTTTCTGTAGCTAGTAATAAACTAAACCTCCTTGTTGTTATATTAATAAAGCAGTAGAATAAAAGGCTACAATGAATAATATTTTAATCCAGGAATGCTCATGGGTTTGTTTATAGAGTTTACTTATCCTCTTATACTGGTGCAGTTAAAGAGGAAATCCATTGAGATCAGTGGTGTTACACCCATGTAAAAATGGTATGGGAAAACTGGGCCAATGCTGTGGCATGCAGGAAGTATGGACCAATCCTGTAACCCGTGCTCAAATCCTGAGACATGCCTGAGACTCACTGCTCAGTGACTAACGATAGGTATGGTAATAAGCTGCTTCTTTTCTCTCTCTTTTTTTATTTGTGAAAGGTAAAGGGCTAGCTGCTTTGCATACTACAGCTCTATTTGCTCTATTTTGATCCAAGATTGAAATGTAATGCAGTAGGATTTTCCATTGCTTGTGTTGAGTAGCCAAGGCTTAAGGGACGGTAGCGTAACAATTTGCAAATTGGGATTTCCAATGCAAGGTAACATAGTTTGAAATGTGCAATCACAGACTGTTTTACAAACTGAGATACAGATTATATACTATACAGTGAGATCACTTATCTGACATGAACTGCAACTACTTCCAGAATAAAACATTGCAGCACTTTAACAATTTAGGACACACAGAGAAAACTTAAAGGGGAAGTTAAGTAAGCAGAATGTAATACCCTAGTTGGAATTTGGCCTGGACATCGTGTTCATTCCTTCACTTTTGGGAAAAGTGCCATGAGTTTTTAATGACTACATTTTTGTGTTTTTATGTCTCATCTAAAAGACAACACCTTCGCCATGAAGTGTTTCTTAACACAATGCTGGGGAATTGTTCAGTAGTGACGCAGAGGGGAAGTGGTGAATATTGAAGAGTTGGCAGTCTATTGATGCTATACTACAGTGGGTCCTAAGTGGTTAGCGCATCTATTATCATAACCCCAAACCTCTGGAGATAGTGCAACGTAAGATAATGCTGACATTCTCAACACTGTGCTATGCTGCTTTCCCACAAGAGGAAAGTTGGAGGCAACTATCACTAAGAAGCTGGTGGAGCATAATTCCTAAGGGCTGCATGAAAAAGGTTAAGCACTCCCTGTTGGTTATCTGAATTATAGTGGTATGTCCTTTTGTTGTCTGATTATATAATAGCCATATCAGGTACAGGGGGATCTCACACATGTGTAGACAAAGTTGTGGGGAGCAGGTAACAGCCCGTATGTTCAGAATGGAGATTGCACAAGTCGATCTCTATCTGGAGCATGTATTCTGACCGATCTGGGGAAGGTGGATTAGGTAGAGTTGGTGTATTTCGCCAATAGTTGACTCAGATGAGCACAGTGTCTTATGTGGATCATATATGAAGGATAATGGCTCTGATGTTATGATCTTTGGTCCATATGATGAGAGAGGGGAAGGGTTCGGTCTCTAGCATCCAATTTAGGGGTTTGATTCAGAGTTTATAAGCCATTACATAGATTTTTCTGTGAGATAATAGAGATTTGTGGTCTAACTGTGAAATTTAAATAGGGAATGGTGATCAGAGATTGTAATCAGGATAGAGACAAGAGGGGAAATTAAGCCTGTTGTTGGAACTCAGAAGAGTAATCTCAGAAATTCTGATAAATTTTCTCGACTTTCAATTTTTTTTTTTTTTTGCTAAGTTGACACCGAATTGCCTAGCTTTAGATATTTTGTGTGTGTGTGTGTGTGTGTGTGTGTGTGTGTGTGTGTGTGTGTGTGTGTGTAAAAAATAGCATTTTTATTTAGGTTTGGGTTTTTTTAAAATAGATAATCTCTTTATAACCTTAACTATATCTTTTCTAGTATTTTTGGCTGATAATTGTCTTATTTGCAATTAATGAACTAAAACTAGAGCCATCCGTGTTGTATTATTTGCTTCCCAGTGCTATGACTAAGTACAGCACAACCTCAATACACCAACAATTCCTTATTCAAAGCAGGGTCATGACTCCTTGTTGTTATCCCTATATTAAGTCTCTGAGCATCCCTAGTCTAACCTGGATTTTTTCAGAGCATGAGCAGACTCAGAATGATATTAGGCACAGGTGTCCAGGAGCATTGCATGATTGGGCCCTCAGTGTTTTGTGCAGTTAATAAAAAGTGCTACATTTTCTCTCCTGACAAACCTGACTCCTGAGTGCTTATTAAACTTTCCTCTGTGGAACTCAGGAGCTGCATAGATGTGTTCCAATGGTTTTCATCACTTATCACAAAGTCTAGTATCTTGGGCGAATGTGCAGAGCTCCCAGGAGTCAGTTTTTCCACAGTGAATAACTTCAAAATTGTCCATCCAACATACTTATGTATATCCTGTGTGCCAGTTTTTTTAGAATTGGGATTCCCCCTTACCTCGGTCCACCCCCATCCCCAAAATTGAAATCTTGTTTTAAAAAAAAAAGATAGCAGTTGTTTTAAAAGATTCAGATCTCTAAACACCTTGTGGGATCCACTTCAAACAACTCAAAAATTATCACCTAACAAGAGATCACATGTACAAAATGTTAAACCAAAAAGAGTTTTCTTTTTGAAAGTTGAGGTTGCAGGGGTATCAAAATCAGACTTATAAAGGAAAAGTGTCTTAAGTTGTTAGTTGCGGAGCCACTACCATGGCTCCACTGTAAAAATATATTTTTAATATTTATCCATAAAGTTGATCACACGGATTACAATCCTGACACGAAATGCTCTAAGAAAAAAATTGTAGAGAGCAGAGGCAGACTTTGATACATTAAAATAACTGTTTGGGTTTTTCTAAAGCTGCAGAAAATGTGGTAGTCATAAATAAAAAAAGACTAATTTTACATACGAATTCCTGATCTCAGTGGTGACCTCAATAAGCACAGCAGAATTATACTTTTTTATTAGCTAGAGGTATTTAAACTGGAACCTAAGAAAATCTGGCCCAGAATCCCAAATGGCTCTCGCACATCTCCACCAGTGTCCATATTTACATTGAAAATCCAGGTAGTCAGAGTTATACAGTTTTGCAAATAACATGGGAAAGAAAGATGCACTATATAGTACAAACATTTAATTTACCACCCTATAATTTTCTCAAACCATACAATAGGACTAGCACAGTGCAAGTATTAATGAAGGTTTTATAGTACTTTTCAGATATCAAATATCAGTTAATATATGCCTGATAACGATCATTTTGATGGCTTTTTCTCTTATTATTAGGCACCACAAGGCCACATAAGGAGGGGGAGGTCCCGGGTGTGGACTATATTTTCATCACTGTTGAAGATTTTATGGAACTGGAGAAAAGTGGTGCTCTCTTAGAAAGTGGAACATATGAAGGTAAGTACATTTTTATTGCTAAATCTGTTTGAGGTTTTCTTTATGTTTTTTCCGATTTAACAGAATTGCATTAGGACATCCCATTTCAAATGTGTCATTGCTACATTTATCTGAAACTTATGAGGAGCCAGATGGCAATTGTGAAAATATTTTCATATGAAAAAGCTAAAATGCAGATGGGTTCATTGTAATTTTAATACATCACTCTAGCTAAGAGAGACACTGAGAGCAAAACTAACACTACGTATTCATATAAATTGTCATGCAGCCCAACAGGATAATACTCTGAAGTTTTATAAAAGAAACATTAGTTCCTTATGCCAAGTACCTGAGGCAATGTAGATGAAGTTCAAACAAATAATTGCTTATTTAGCACATTTACAGGACAAAGCAAAGTCTTCAATGAGAAAACAGTTGTAGGGCTGGACACTTCTCCCCTGCTTATACAATATTGATGGTCCTATAAATATCAGTGTTCATTGGATGCTGAGACAGCACTTTTTAAGTAAGGCAGGAAGGCTTTGTAATATCATGTCTCTTGGGCTTTGTAAAGTTACTTAAAAGAATTCATTAATTTATGTATCTGTCAAATACATAGGGATTTTCAGTGATTGCTGTGTTAGAAAATGTCTGTTTAAGGGGAGAAGAGCTAGCAACTTAATGCAGAGCAATGTTCCCCGAGGGGCATGGTTGATTCATCTGATTTCAAATGTGTTCCAAAACATAACCATCCTAAAAGCTAAACTCTTGTGAATCGATCAGTTGCCAGAACAGTAATGAAACCAAAATCTGCACTAAAAAGTAATAAATGTTTGTTTTAAACAGAAGTATTTAAAAATAAAACTGAAAGGATCAATATTTGTATTTCAACTATCTTCAATAGTGATTGTAACATTAAAAACATACCATATTTCTGATTGAAAATATGGCCCACTCCTGCAGGGAGCTCTGTGTGGGCTAGGGTGACCAGATGTTCCGATTTTATAGGGACAGTCCCGATTTTGGGGTCTTTTGCTTATTTAGGCTCCTATTACCCCCCCACTCCCTGTCCCGATTTTTCACATTTGCTGTCTGGTCACCCTTGTGTGGACAGATACAGTTGCAGGATATGGCCCCATATTTGTACCATGTGATAAGAATATCAATGATTACTTTTATCCTGACTTTGTCCCAATCAGGAAAAACATCTCAAGATAAATAAAGAGCTGTTCACACCAAAGAAAATCATTAGCTCTATTATAAAGAGCATGAAGGAAAGTAATTCTTTCTCACCTAATTAGCACAAAGTACCCATTGAAAAGTAAATAAATTTTCATAAAGGACTAGATCAATACACAAATTATAGCAAAGAAGAGTTCCCATTAAAGGAAGACAAATAACTGGAAAAATGCATCTCTTTCCCTCTCCTCTCTTTTTCACTGTGTGACATTACGGGAGAAACTTGCATAACCAATAACAGAAAGGTAAGGTAATACCGCAGTGTTACATTCATCAGACCTTCATTGAATGTTGAGCCATCTCTGCCGGTCTCTTTATGTTAATTTAGGTTTTGAAGCTTGAATTAAAGCTACATAAGTTTTGAACAGGTCTGTCATTGCTTGACAATGTAATTTCATTAGTGTGTAGCAACATTGTAGAAGTTGACCTGCTAGTTCAAATTAAATCATAAGATTTTTGCTTTCCTTGAGGGATACAGAGAAGTGTCTTTTAATACCAGCTATCAGAAGCTGAGTGGACAGCAACATGAAATGTTCTGAATTTGTTGGTTGGGAAGCACTGCATGAATGTACCAGTCTGCTGAGACTCTAGCTGGATAAGGGCCCAAAGCAAGGCAGCACAATGTCCAATACATCACTCCCTGATTGGTTTTGGCAATCTTGGCATTTGCCAAAGACAAACCAAAATAAACCCGTAAGACTTATCTCTGTACAAATCCTGTCCCTGTTGCACAGGCCTCCCGTTATGATGTGTGTCATGGAAACTAGACAAATAATGTGCTGGAAAGTACGCCTGACTTACAGATGGACATTGTTGCATTCTCCTTTGAGTGCTTGTCCGTATGTACAGTCCACTTATGGTGTTCATGCACCTTGTGACCCCTGAGATTGGAGTCTTTTTGGCCAGCAGTACTCATAAGACATCATGCGTTTTTCAATCCTCATGTTCCACAGCAAGGACACATAAGGCCAAGGTATGCCAGCCCCCATTAAGTTCCTCTCACAGCTTAGAGACAGAGTTATGAGTAGTCAAAAGACTTCGAACCTTTCTACTGTAGTTGATAGCTTAATTGTTTTACAGTTTAGTTTATAGTTCATAGTTAGTTATTAATTATTTTTGTTTGGTTGCCTGTAGCTTTACTTCTTAGAGTTCTGCTCACCACTGGTATGGTGCTGTCCAGTTCTCCTGGATTCAAACATTGCCCCTCTGACATGGGCGCCGACTGCAAAAAATAGTGTGTGCTCAGCACCCACTAGCAGCCCCGCTGATCAGCTCCTCCCCCACCCTCCCAGCGCCATCTGCCTGCTGGGAGGGGAGGAGTGGGGGTAGGAAGAGGCAGAGTGAGGGTGGGGGATGCTCAGGGGAGGGGGCAGAATGCTCAGGAAGAGGCGGGGCAGGGTGAGGCCTTGAGGGAACAGGTGGAGTGGGGGCGGGGCCTGAGGCAGAGTAGGGGTCGAGCATCCCCGGAGAAATTAGAAAGTCGTCATCTCTGCTCATGCGAGGGAGATAGCCAAGCTTCAGGGTCCAATCTCCAGCCCGAGCTGCTATGTCTATGCAGCTATTTTTAGCATAGTAGCACTCTGTCCTCTTCGTCCCCTGACCCATGGCCCCAAAATTTATTATAACAGTTTCCAAGATCCATTAAAAATAATGGCCGAGGCCCTCCACATCCCTACTGAGGAGGTAAAGGTATAGAGACACAGGTTAGTGAACATGCTTTCGGCCTCCTCATCAGGAAAGATAACACTCCGTATCAATGGGAATATCATGGACCCTTGCAGATTCCTGTGGCAGACACCTGCTTCAGCACTGCCTACCTCTCATAAGGCATATAGAAAATACCAAGTGCCTCTCAAGGGTGTGGAATTCTTTTCGTGCACCCTACCTCATCCTGCCTTGTGGTCACAGTGATGAATGAAAAGGCAAAACAATTCTGGTCCACACCAAAAAAGAGAGAGCCAAAGAGACTATATTTATTTGGCTGGAAATCCTACTCCTCAGCGAGCCTGCATTTTTGCATGGCCAATTATCAGGCCATATTGGCCAGGTATGACTTCCACATACATGAAAGACCGTTTGCCTTTGTGGATAAGCTGCCCAATCAGATTTGTGAGGACTTCACATCACTAGTCAATGCTAATGACCAGGATAAGTCTCCAAGCAGCACTTGATGCAGTGGATACAGTTGCCAGATCAATGGCAACTGTTGTCATTACAAGAGGGAAATCATCAGGAATCAGGATTCCCCGGGAAGTGGCTGATTTATTATTATTTATATCACAGGAGTGACCGAAGGTTCCATTTTAGGATACATTGAGCTAGGTGATATACACGCAAATGACTAGACATGCTTCTCAGTGACAGTTGCCTGCAAATTTCCTCTTGTGGGGAAAACAGCATAGCACAGTGTTGAGAATGTCAGCATTATCTTATGTTGCACTATCTCCAGAGGTCCCTGCCCCAAATAATTTACAATCTAAAAGTGCCATTTTCTTCCGACTGTTGGGGGTTTTGAAATAGACTCCAAGGTGTGTCAGGAAAATTGGATGTTTTTGACTTGTTCACCATTGAGGCTTTGCCTCTTACTTCTGTCTGTCACTCTTGTGACAACAGCAAATTGCCAGAGAGTTCCATATTTGTTCAATAATTTTGTGTTTAAAACTATACAGTTTTCCATTTTTCACAAATCTGATAAAAACATGATTTTTGTTTAGTTTTCATTTTTCTGCACTTTTGCCAAATAGTGTGACTATTTTTGCTCACTTTTATTTGTGTTCTCCTGAGCTCCTGCTGAAAAGACTTTGCCATCTCTGTATTTGTGGATTCTTTTAAAACTGTGAAAATGGTTGAACTGCTGCTGCAAATGTTGTGGCAAAACACAGGAGTTCAGTCTCCAGGGCTGTACGTGTGGCAGAAGAAAGAAAGGGCCTGCTCTTGCTCCTCTTGAAGTCAATGACAAAACTCCCATTGACTTTAGTAAGAGAATTAGTGGGCCAAGTGTGTAATAATGCTTCCATGAAATCCAGCAGAGCATTATCTGTATATATGTAAGTGAGTTGCTTCTTTCTTTTCCTGCAATACATCAGCAAATGTATGTTATGGTCTTTTTATAGTTAACAGACTTTTATTGGTGATAGTGGGCCAAATCCAGAAGGCCTTACTTTGTTTTTCTTAGACAAAACTCCTATTGACTTTATTGAGTAAAGGACTTCAGTATTTGGCTAGCACAGTATGAGATACTAAACATCACATATATCAGGGAAAAAATATAGTTTATACTCAGGTAACATAGTGAGGTAAAATAATAGTACTATAATGGATGGCTAGTGTATATGCATATGTATCATTGCCTTATACTGTATAGAATTGGAACTATTCAGCTGTGTGTCATAGGCCCCATATTGCTGTAACACTGAAGGAGACCTTCCAGTTCAGGTGGCAGGCTACTGTGCTTTTTGAGCAAGATCTGAGTTCTAGCTCTACTTTTTGAGTGAAGTTCCAGGCCATGGCATGTTGAAAAATGGCAGCCATGGCTTCATAGATGATCACAGACTTCATATCAATAAATTACAAAGCAAAGGGTTAAGCATTGCAGATTGGTAAACAAGACGACGTCTGTGTTTTTTCTCTCCCCACCCCCTTTAAATGGAAAGGTTTGGCTCAGTACGCTTTCATCACTGACCTGTCAAGACCTGGTCAGAGACTTAATTTGTGGATAACTGACTTGATAGACCTTTCTGCCTCCATATGTCAACGAAACTTTGTAGTCCGTATACTAAGTCCATGGAATGAAAATCCTTATGAAATGTATGTTCAGAAAAATGTTAATGTGCATACATAGAAATGTAATAACTTTTTCTAAAACACAAATGCATTTTAACACAAATGCATTTAGACTGTTGTTGCTTGTAAAACTTAATTATAAAATATAAAGAATATTGAAGGATTTGAAGAACAGTGTATATAATGGACAGAATGGCATTTTTTTAAAAAATAGCATACGTGAGAGCAGTATTAGAAACAACAAATATTGTCAGGATAGGGATATTTGCTCTAAATATGGCTTGCAGAGAATATGCACAGGTAATAATACCCATTACAAATATCTTATACATAGAAAATAGATGTTGATGGTGTGGAGCAGCACTGTAAATACAAGCATGGAAAAGCTTGTTCAGAGCTATAAAAGAATGTGAAAAACATGACAAAAACGTTGATAAATCAAGTATGTTGAATTAACACAGCATCCCATGGCTGCCTTTACCCTTGTGGCTCTGTGGAGTGCTACACCAAGTCTGACAGCTTCTCCCCTTCCTGCTATCAATCATTTAGTTCTGTGTCTATTGATTTCTTGTTATGACCCCAGCCCTCTGGCCAGGCCCTTATTAGTTTCTGCCCTTTTGAGGTAGTAAAGATTCAGGAGTGCCATGACCCTGGCAAAGGATGGACAGTTCCAGGCCCCTGTGTGAAGCAGATAGAACCAGTCCCTCCCAGTCCCTTGCTGTTCCCTGAGCTGCTTCCCACCTCGCCTCCTCTCTAAGCTTTCTCCAGATTCTCCTTCTGGACAGTAGACTTCGGTGGCAGCTCCTTGACAGTCTGCTCAAGGGTTCTCCTTTCCTGGCAGCGACCCCGGAGCACCACCAGCTTTTCTGCTGCCCTAGGCGGCGGAAGGTACCGCCCCGAAATGCCGCTCCCCACAGAGGTGGCGGAAGGTCCCGCCGCCGAAATACCGCTGCGGTCGCCGCCCCCCAAATTGTAGCACCCTAGGCGACCGCCTCGGTCGCCTAATGGGTTGTGCTGGCCCTGCAGCCACCCCACCCCTGTGCCAGGCAGCCCTTTCCTCTTTACAGCTGTTTTGAAGCCACCAATCAACCCCAGCTGAGCAGACAGGCAGTTTCCTTATTAACCCTTTAGTTGCCATTATGCACAGGAAAAGTCTCAGATTTAATTCTGTGAGGAATAATCAGTTTATCTGTGCCACAGAAATCCACTCTTTATCATTTGGTGGGTTCTTTAAATTGTGCAAAACTCTCCTATATAGTAAAATATTCAGAGACTAACTGAAATTGCTTAACCATTCCCAACACCACTACATGTAGATTAAAATCCTGGCCTCATTGAAGTCAGCAGCAAAACTCTGATTGATTTAAATGAGGTCAGGATTTCACCCCTACTATTCTACTATTTGGGTAATGTATGGCAGTAGAATAAACATTAGAATTTCCCTTTTAACTCAGAACTCTTGAATTAAGGAATATACTTTAAATAAGATGACTGTGTATATCCTTCGATGAAATCCTGGTTTGCCATGTTTTCCCTCTATTTGAGGACACTATAATTTTCAGTTGTTTTACAAATGATTACATAAGGTGATGGCTGGCATCTTTTCATTTGTAAATACTATGGAAGCAACATTGTTATTATATAGCCCTAGGGAATGTGGGAAGTGGGAGGATGGGGTGGTCATGCTGCCTCTCCCCTTTCCAGTTCCCAGTTGTGATTCATCTTCTGCAGAGGCATTATTCAGCGCTACATCATCAGCCTTTTCACCATACATACAGCTTTAATATTAGCATGACTTTTAAATCTGAATGATGGATAATTCCATATAAGTATTAGTTTATTTATTATTGTATTGTAATGATGATCATTATTATATTAATAATTAGCAAGCTCCTAAGCCCCTTATTCAATTTTTAAATAGTGGAGTTAGAAATGCAAGTTTTGGCCCAGTGATTGTATTTCTATAATGCTGCCTCCTGCCAAAGCACTTGGAATGCTGTACAAAAGAAATGAAACAAATACAGTGTAATAAAATGCCACCCTCTTAAATCAAACACATAGAAGCAAGTGAAAGGGCCCAATTTTAAAAGGGGAGTAAATGGATTGAAAGGGTATGGATATAGCTACTAATACAGTGATAATAATGATCATTCTAAAACCATCTTTTTATAAGTGAAGTGTTTTTAAAAGCAGGGAGGAAATCAAATTAGACAGACTGCAGCGGAGAGTGAAGTCCACGCTGAAAGGGCCCTCCCAACGCAAAATTGTGATGGTCACTTTTCAGACCCAGCAGTTTATAAGCATGGATAACTACTAAAAGGGTGAAGGAGCAGGTCTTAAATGTAGCCAGGGAATTATGGCCTGATTGAGCTCTCTCACTAGTTTTACACCAATGTAGTTCTATTGGCTTCAATGGCATTGCTATTGATTTACACAAGTGGAAGTGAGAGCAGAATCGGGCCCTTGTCTTTAAATATTGCAGAACTTTAAACATGAAGGGCTAGGGATTGTTTAAAAAAAAAAAGCAAGAGGTAGAACCTTCAGAAATGGAAAAGTTGAAATGCTCCACAATGTAACACCAGGTCCATCTCAATGGATGTACTGGAGATTATAAGGGACTCTCTTCTGCTTCTTACTTAATGAACTGAAAGGCATCAATCTGTGCCCTTGTTTTGTTTTTTGGTTCAATGCACTGATGTTTACTAGGGCAAGGAGTAGGTGAGGAATTACAGTTTAATAACTCCCCCCTCCCCCCGCTTCCTTATCCTCCAAAAGAAAAGAGAAAACAAGGCTTTTCTTTAGTTGTGCTACTCAGACATAAAATGTGACTTTCACAAATAACTTCTGCAGAATAGTTTTCAACTTCTGAAAAGTAAAGATGGTGTGACAGATGTCCCCATCCTGTCTGATCTGAATTTTACCTGCTGGATAAATATTGATGATTTTAATAATTGGCGTTCTGTCTCTGTACAGCTAAACAATGAATTTCTCTGTCTTGAACTATGCTGCATGAAAAGAGCTGACGGCAATTAGTTTGGTATTGAAATAGTACCTTTCATAGTAGGTAGTGTCATGAGTGCTACTGAGAATTGGGCAGTGGATTTGTATACAAAACATGAGTAAAAGGGCAGCACTTCTTTGGGGAGAAACCTGTGTGTGAAAGGGCCCACTGGAGTCAAAGAATGTGGGCCAAGTAGCAGTGAGAAGGAAGTGAAAAGCTGATCATTGATACAGAGTGGGGAGAGTATAACCCAATGTCCATGTACGTTTGTAATAGAAATAAAAGTTATTTTTGACATTCGGAATGGAATGAATGACACCAAGGAAATTCAGACACACCTCCACATGAAGCAGGGCTTAACACACTAACACACTCTTGAAGATCTTCTTTTTGAGGAGACTGGCCTTTATATGACACACACACACACACACACACACACACACACACACACACACACACACACACACACACACACACACACACAGGCCAGTCCCAAGGCACATTTTGTAGCAGTTTCAGGGCTGCTTTATATTGTAGCAGCTGATAATTGCCCCAGAGAATATCAGCCAGATGTAGAACTCCCTGGCCCTCATCCCTTTCCCTGACTATGCCCAGCTGGATTCTGCAGTATGGAGGGGTCCTTGAGTGGTTTAGAACTACAGCAGCAGGGCTTCCTATGCTGCACCGTTTATACCCAGCTGCTCCAACAGCCCCTTCAGCTGTTGGCAGTCAGTGTAAATTATAACAGCCTTCGGGATGCTTTAATTTATGCCAGTGACTAGATCAATACCCAGAGGGTCCCAATATCTGCAGGAGTCCAAAAGTGGCTTAAAGCCACTAGTCATGCCCTCTTTCTTGAGTTGTGCAGAGCACTTCTCAGCTCAGCCCCAGATCTGACCCATTGCCAAAATTCTGGGCAGTCATTACCGGAAAGATACTGACAAACTGAAGGAGTTTGGAGAATGGCAACAAAAAGTATCAGTCAGTGTAGGGATTGATTTAGCTTGTTTAAGCAGTGATTGAGAAGTATAATATAATTAAGGTGTGCAAACCCCTAGGACGGAGCAAAAATATTTAGGGTCGCCGAACTATATAACTAGGAGAACTGGGAAGAAATTAACAAAGGGGAAAGATTAGGTTTAATATTAGGTTATATTTTCTGACAATGAGTTGTATTAAACTTTGGAACAACATTGCAAGGGAAAGGGTCAAAATTTGTTCACTCCCAAGTTAAAAGTAGAGTAGGCAATGCATTAATAAGTTATTGTAGAGAACTTTGCTGCACTGGCAGATGAATTAACTGAAAGCATCTATTAAGTGTTATCTATTTCTAATTGCTCCCAAACTTAAATCCTGAGTGACAAATTACAACCAGAATTTATTATTATACAACTAGATTATAAACCTTTAATACTAGGCATTTCAGATGTGAATGCTGACATAACTTCAACTATCATGTGAATGCTGCCACTTTAATTCAAAATTATGGTAGTTATTTAAGCCAAATTAGAAAACAAAAGCAATCATTCCCTTACTCTGTGTAGAACTGAGCCCAATAGGGAACATGGGATATTGCTCTGACAACACCTGGGGCCTATTTCTTTTCCTGTTTATACTGAACTAATTCAGGAGTAACTCAATTTCAAGTTAATGGAATTGCACTGGTGTGAAACCAGTATAAGGTTTTTTGATGCAACTTTAGGTTTTTGGAGGGGCATAAACTCTCTTGCATCCACACATACAAGTTCTTTTTTCAGTTTATCTGGTGGTTTATCCCACTAAATTAAATTAATCCTCTTTGGAAGCGATGGAACTCTATTCCGGAATGAGTTATACCAGTTTAAAGACTGTGTGGATGCATACCTATTTCAAATTAGCTATGCCACTTCAGGCAGTCCTCCACTACTACCGCTTCACACCTGGACTAGTGTGTCTGTTTCCTTGTGTGACCTCTACTGCTCTGGGATCATCTTGACTGGATGTCACCTCCCTGCCTAAATGCTGGCACACAACCAGGTGTATTCCTTTGTTCACATTCCTAGAGTCCATCATAACATTTGTACTGCACTTCTGCATGGTCCTGCCAAGTGGTTCTGAACTTCCTTGCCCTCTGGGGAGAAGAGCACATCCAGTCTCATCTTAACAGGAGTACAATGCACAGCAATGCAAAGATTTACAACCAGCCAACAGAAAAAATGCAGAAATGGTATTCCTGGACACAACCCAGTATTGTGCAAAGGAACTCCAACACAAACACAAGAACATGAAGGACAAAACTAAGACCTCAGGTAATTCTCTCAGTACCTGCCCTTCCTATGTGGAGCTGGATTGGGTCCTCGGGCATAGGCTTCGGCATGCTGAAGAGATCTTGACTGGTCAGGGTCTAGGGTCACTTGGGTGCCTTCCAAATGGGTCAAAAAGTCCAGCATATACCAGGGTTCAGTGGAGGCCTCCTTGGCAAAAACAAACAAACAAACAAAAACCAGTTCCATTCCTCATAATAACCTTATACTGACGTAATTAATTCTGAAATAGTTATGTCACTTCTAACGCAGATTAATTTAAGCAGGACAAGACTCCAGATAAACCGGAAAAAAGACCTTTTGTGTGTGGATTCAAGGCAGTTTATGCCAAAACCCTTTCCTGTGTAGACAAGCCCCTTACACTGGTTCCATACCAATGCAATTCCATTAAATCCAAATTAACTCTTGATTTAATCTAGTGTAAACAAGACAAAAATAGGCCTTTGAGTATTATTTTGGCCACGTGAGGGCTCCCATTTATTTCCAATAAAGCAAAAGAATTACAATCAAAACTGCAAGGACAAATGTGCTAATAGAATACAATGACTCGATGCTCCCCTGTGTTAAGGCCACTTTACATAATGCTGCCAGAGCAAAACAACACTAAAGATGGTATAGTTAGGTGAAGGAGGGTTGTGCCAGTATAGCAGGATCCTCCAGTAATGTCGAACCAGTGCAAAGGCTCTTACGTACACTGGCCAATGCTGATGTATCAGAGAGCCCTTGCATCCCCTGTCTGCCATATGCCCCTTTGAGGCTGTGGATAGCTGGCAAAATGTAGAGCAACCTCTAGGCTGTAGGAAGCTACACTGAGGGACACATATCTGGCTGAATATGAGGAGAATGCAAAGGTAACAAAGAGCTAGCTTAGTACTCCCTGACTTGTACTGTGCACCTGGTTAGCTGTAACCAAGGTTCATGGGCAAAGTCTATAATCAATCTGAAAGCATCCTTTAGTTCATTTAGTTAATGATCTGGATGATGGGATGGATTGCAGCCTCAGCATGTTCACAGATGACACTAAGCTGCGGGGAGAGGTAGATATGCTGGAGGATAGGGTGAGGGTCCAGAGTGACCTAGACAAATTGGAGGATTGGGCCAAAAGAAATCTGATGAGGTTCAACAAGGACAAGTGCAGAGTCCTGCATTTAGGACAGAAGATTCACATGCACCGCTACAGGCTGAGGACCGACTGGCTAAGCAGCAGTTCTGCAGAAAAGGACCTGGGGATTACGGTGGATGAGAAGCTGTATCTGAGTCAACGGTGTGCCCTTATTGCCAAGAAGGCTAATAGCATATTAGGCTACATTAGTAGGAGCACTGGCAGCAGATTGAGGGAAGTGATTATTCCCCTCTATTCGGCACTGGTGAGGCCACATCTGGAGTATTATGTCCTGTTTTGTTGTCCCTCCCACTACAGAAAGGATGTGGACAAAATGATTAGGGGGCTGGGGCACATGACTTATGAGGAGAGTCTGAGGGAACTGGGTTTATTTGGTCTGCAGAAGAGACGACTGAGGCGAGATTTGATAGCAGCTTTCAACTACCTGAAGGGGGATTCCATACCTTCTATGATTCATTCACACTGAGCTCTGTAGTGAGAAATATAAGGCGACTCAGGAACTGAGAGTCTGGTCCAAATCGAGCTGCCACATCTCCCCCCACCCTTTCTCAGTTACTGATGGTGTGCATACAGATAAGGGACACCAAATACGGATAGTCTCCATGCAGTTGTGTCCTACAGTGGCTTGAATCCGAAGATGGAGGGCTATTGGATCTGTGGACCCCTACCACACACATTCATATCCCATGGGGCAACAGTCGTGCTCCAGCTGCAGACATTTACATGGAGTGTGCTCTGAGGAGTGGATTTGGCCCAAAGCATCTGCCTTATATTTACAGAGTGTTGAAATCCTGGTAAGGTGGCTTTAGATGTTAACTATTAGCTTTTTTCATCAGTGCTATTGCAGATTGATTAATTCTTACTAGTGTTTTAAAGTGATGAGAAGAGGATGAAAGGACAACTCTCTGATCAAAATCAGTTTGCACAGTAAAGCTAGTTTAGAAATAGAATAGTTCAACCCCATGGAATTGTGGGTCAAGTTTTACTGGTATGCTCTGGCTGCTTTGTGCTGGTCCAGTAAGGCAAAGCGTCCATCAACCTGCTAAACTGGGTGTGCATCACCACTGGAGCACAGCTGTGTGTGTGACTCAGGCCCATGATAATTAAAAAATCGTTTTTTTATAAAAGTAACCCTTTAAACGGCTCAGTTAAACATAGCAGCACTGCTAACTTTGCCCTCTCCTAGGATGCATAAAGATCTTTGAACAGGGTTCAGGGAGCCAAATTATCTCTATTTGTGTTATGCTAGATTTTAGCCATTTAAACAGCTACACTTTTCCTAACATGTCTCTTCTTTTAGGTATCACAAGTTCATATGGCTTAACCATCCTTTTTCTAGCAGCTTTTTAACATCTCAAATTTTTTATATCAGATTAAATACTTAGAGTTCCACCTTTTGGGATCTTTGAAATTTCTAGTGTAACAACAAAATAAAATGTTCACAAAGGCTTTATTTTTCAAAGACTGTACTGTATTTCTTGACACTTTCCAAGAAGAGAAGACAAAATATTTAATCTTCTGGGAATAACAACTGGCCAGAAAAGGACTGAGCAGGGGAAAGGAAGAGAGAGAGAAATGTAACTTTCTTGGAGAACTTTTACTGCTGAAAGTTCCACTTGGAACTTCTGTCTGAAGAAACTTTAAACACAACATCTGCTATGGAATAATTTTATTTGTTATCAGGAGGTTTAGTACAGGTTCTGTTAAGGGAAATATATGGAATCTTTTTTATAAAGTCTAAAGGGACCAACCAAAAGAATGCTCATTTACCCTATTCTCATTACAATAAGATAAGATTATAGACCTAAGGGCCAGATGTTGCTTACTGACACAAGAAGTCCCTTTGGAGTGAATTATTAAAGATTTTTTCTTACTGGTAAGAGTCAGATTATAACAGGCTCTTATGCAGAGGTGTGGGAGAAAGGTATAACAATCTTCCTCCACATTGCTCAGCCCATGCAAGGGCCTGTTGGAAATGCAGCCCCTCTGCCTAGGACAGGGGTGGGCAAACTTTTTGGCCCAAGGGCCACATCAGGGTTGTGCAACAGTATGGAGAGCCGGGTAGGGAAGGCTGTGCCTCCCCAAACAGCCTGGCTCCCGCCCCCATCCTCCCCCTCCCACTTCCTGCCACCTGACTGCCCCCCTCAGAACCCTCAACCCATCCAACCCCCCTGCTCCTTGTCCCCTGACCGCCCCCTTCTGGGACCCCCACCCCCTATCCAACCCCCCCGCTCCCTGTCCACAGCCCTGCCCCTGATAACCCCCCTCCCCGGACTCCCACCCCCTATCCAACCGCCCTCTGCTCCTCGTCCCCTGACACCCCCCCCGGGTCCCCCTGCCCCTAACTGCCTGCCGGGATCCCACCCCCTTATCCAACCCCACCCGCTCCCTGTCCCCTGACTGTCCTCCTGACCCCTATCTACATCCCCGCCCCCTGACAAGCACCCTCGGGACTCCTACTCCCAACCCTCCCTGTTCCCTATCCCCTGTTCCCTATCTCCAGAACCTCCACCCCATCCAACTGCCCCCTCCTCCCTGACTGCCCCCAAGGACCTCCCACTCCCTTACCCAACCTCCCCGCCCCCTTACCAGCATCAGGAGTTCGCAGCCACAACACCTGGCCAGAGCCAACTGCACTCCCCATGTTGCCCAATGGAAGCGGCGGGCCAGAGTACGGCCTGCGCGGTGGCGTGGCTGCAGGGGAGGAGGGATAGTGGGGGAGGGGCCGGGGACTAGGCTCCCCAGCCAGGAGCTCAGAGGCCGGGCAAGATGGTCCCGCGGGATGGATGTGGCCTGCAGGCCGTAGTTTGCCTACGTCTGGCCTAGGAGAACATAAGTAGTGTCCTTCTGGGACTATAGCCTGCACTATTGAAATCAGTGGGCACTTTGTATTGGCTTCAGATGGGCACAGGATCAGGTCCTTGGTGTGCTCCAGGGAAACAGAGTGCTTGAAAGGCTATGGTACCCTTCGTACCTGCCTAGAGAGTGGGGTGTGCAAGACAAAAGAGATCCTCAGATGGGTTCCGCTATAACTAACATCCAGCTGAGCTGGCTCCTCGATGAGTCTCCATCCAGATCATAAAAAAACAGGTCCATAACTAAGGGTCCTTTGAGCAAAGTTCTCTATGTTTCTCTGGAGATTTTCATATGAAGTAATTATATCAGTAATCCCTAGCACACATTTCACTGCCACCTTTCCCATAGTATTATACTTTGAGTACCAGTCCAGTTAATAGCAACAGCTTTTGGAAAGAAAAAGAAATGAAACCTCCCTCCTAGAGTGTTGGAAGAACCTTGTAATTTTGGAATCACTCTGCCTGTCCCTATGGGAAGGAGAGTAATGAAAGATCCCTCGATAGACAGAAATTCATATTCAAACTCTGACTGAATCAGCCATGAAGAATATTAAATAGGACAGATGGCATGAAGACATCTCCATGATTGTTGGCTCCATGATGTAGCTCAGCTAGAGAGAGAAAAGAAAGACCCATCAGGAGAAAAGAGTTACCAGAGTAAACTCCCCTAGCCCCACTTCAGCAGTCTGGGGAGTGAGTCCCCCTAGAATATCCACCAGACGGAGAATGACCTCCCAGACATTAAGTAATGTTTTAATTAATTTTATTATGATTGCATGTATGGAACCATAGATGTGTATGGAAACCGATAATGACAGAGTTTCCACCCTGAAGAACTTGCAATCTAGAAGTTAAAATAAGAAACCAGAGGAGAAGAGAACACAATAGGTTGGGTAGGAATGAGGACAAGTGCAAGGATGCTACATATAGAACAGCCAGTGCTTGTGCCGTTCACTGTCCTGGGGTTCTACACTCGTAGGCTCTAGGCAGCATGGTGTTAATAGGAAGACGAACAGATTCATAGAGTTCAAGATTCCATGAAGCGACCATTGTGATCATCTAGTCTGACCTCCTGTATGACATAGGCCATGGAACTTCCTCAGATAATTCCTAGAGCAGATCTTTTTGAAAAAATCCAATTTTGATTTTAAAATAGTCAGTTATGGAAAATCCACCATGACCCTTGGTAAATTGTTCCAATGGTTAATTACTCACCATTAAAAATGTATGCCTTATATCCAGTCTCAATTTGTCTAGCTTTAGCTTCCAGCCAGTGGACCATGTTATACCTTTCTCTGCTAGATTGAAGAGCCCATTATTAAATATTTGTTCCTCATATAGATACTTACAGATTTTAATCAGGTCACCCCTTAACCTTCTTTCTGTTATGATCAATAGATTAAGTTCCTTGAGTCTATCACTATAAGCATGTTTTCTAATTCTTTAATTGATCTAATGGCTCTTCTCTGAGCTCTCTCCAATTTATCAACATCCTTCTTGAATTGTAGGCACCAGAACTAGACACAGTATTCCAGCACTGGTTGCCCTAGTTCCAAATATAGAGATAACCTCTCTACTTCTTCTTGAGATCCCCCTGTTTATGCATCCCAGGATCACATTCGTTCTTTTGGCCACAGTGTCACCCCGGGAGCTCATGTTCAGCAGATTATCCAAATCTTTTTCAGAGCCACTGCTTCCCAGGAAAGAGTCCCCTATCCTGTAAGTATGGCCTATGTTCTTTGCTCCTAAATGTATATATTTATATTCAGTTGTCTTAAAACTCATATTGTTTGCTTGCGCCCAGTTTACCAAACAATCCAAATTGCTCTGAATCACTTAGCTATCCCCTTTATTATTTACCACTCCCCTAGTTTTTATGTCATCTGCCAGCTTTATCAGTGATGATTCCATGTTTTCTTCCACACCATTGATAAAAATGTTAAATGGTATAGAGCCAAGAACCGATCCCTGCGTGACCCCATTAGAAACGCACCTGCTTGATGATGGTTCCCCATTTAGAATTACAGGAAATTTGCAGGAAAAGGAACTTTGTATCATGATATGATACAATTTACTGAACCTGTACCCCTCTCCTATCCATCTCCTGCACAATGCCCACAGCAGTATGCAAGAAGGGTTCTGTAAGGGAGGAAGGGGGTTGGGTTGGTGTTATGCTATCCGCTGATGTTTATCTTGAATAGATCAGTCTGTAGTGGAGCCAGCATCCATAATCTCCTGGCATTTATGCAGTCTGAAACTCTGCATACATTTATGTTGGATCAGACACTAATAATTTATTTTATTCTTAGAGTGTTTTCAACTCTTTGGCATGAGTGGTTTTGTCAGTGAATGATGTGGGAGGGGGGAAATGACTTGAGGCATGAAAAGATTAAAGGATAATGTCTTAGGGGAATCATTCATTTTTCTGACTGTTTCTTCAGAGCCTCATCTTATGTATATAGAATGTGTGTTTGGAGTATTTACCATAACAGCACAGGGCTTGTAAAGTGCCTGTTTTTTTATATAGTGTCTTGCTAGTGTGACAGTTAGTAAGAGCTCAAGAGACACTGTTTTTGAAGTATGGCACTCTGATTAGATAAGAGAGATTCAGTGAGGAATCTACATTACATAGACGGTAAATTTTCCAAGAGCCATTTTTTTCTCAATGCACCATTGTTCTCATGTGTTGTTAATTAAATCCAGTATGTATTTAGCATACATACGTAAATACGTTTTTTAATTACTGGTTGTAACTTCCACTATTTTCAGCACTTCGGTCTCCTACCAGTTTGTCAATATTATCTTTATTTATAAAAAAGATTGGGTAACTGAAGTCGTGTATTTTTATAGCCTTCTGGTTGCAATTGACCTGTAATTTACAAAATAATTACTTTCCTTCTCCTGATTCTAAATGAGCTCAGTATTACTTTGAGTTGTGAGGTTCCAGTTACTTTTCAGGTAGTTAAAGAAAGAAAAGAAGTACAGGGCTAGATTCTCTAGTCTCTTGAGAGCAGTTTTGTGCCATTCTTGAAGCACTTGGATGGTAAATAAAGCAGAGCCACAAGACCCCCGCTGTGTTTAGTGCAGGAGGTGGATAGTATGCAGTGTTTGTAGCATGAGTGCACACAACATGAGGTAAAAATACATACTGAGCAGCAGTTTGTTTTACTGACCACTTTCATCCTGTGCACTGACAGAGGCAGGGGTCCATCAGGAAAACTAGTATGTGATCACGTGGCTAAAGACCCGCCCAAGGTTCCACAAGAGGCTGTATCAGAGCTGGGACTATATCCCAGGGGCAGCTGCACCCCCACTGACAGAGGAAAGTACAATCAATGAGGGTGGCTACAAACATAGGGGGAGTCTCCCATGGGACCAGCAAGGAATATTTTCACTCTTGTTCTCTGCTGGGTGTTATTTTAGTGGCGCGCAACTCTGAAATCCTTCAGGAACCCAATAGGAGCACAAGTGGAAGCTGCACCCAGGATGCACTGATTTAGTGTTTCGCTTGGCAGGCCTGTCCCTACTGTTGGCCAGTGCTATCGACTTCAGGATGTGTGATGACTTATTATGGGTCACTGAGTAACCTGTCAGGCAGACATTTTGCTGATAGACATCCAGCACCAGAATCTACTCTGGCTCAGCCTGGCATAGACTCTGAAGTGAAACTCTTCTCAGATCACCTGGCTCCAAACCTGTGTTTTAGCCATAAGACCATCCTTCCCATTTTAGGAATTTAACCGTAGGAGTGTGTTTTACCAAATCAGTCAAGAATAGCCATGAGGAATACAGACTTCCTGTGTACTTGTCTGTAAGAGATGTAAAAAACTCTGTAATCTGTGGGCTTTTGTCAGAATTTGTTTAGAATACAATATTGCAATCAAAAAATGCCTCATTGATTTAAAAAGAATGAATGAATCTAATAGAAGATGTCTTCTTTTATTGTCAATCAGTAAAACAATTATAAAAGACAAGCACGGGCAGAATAAACTTCATACAACACAAATGGATAAACTGTAACTCATGGAGTTGTTCATTGTGTCCTATTGCTGCAAGCTGCTCAAATCAAGGTGGAACACCTCAGTCTAAGGCCTGGTCTACACTACGGGTTTAGGTCGACTTTAGCAGCGTTAAACCGAATTAAGCCTGGACACGTCCACACAACGAGGCCCTTTCTTTCGACTTAAAGGGCCCTTTAAACCGGTTTCTTTACACCACCTCCGACGAGGGGATTAGCGATAAAACCGGCCTTTGCGGGTCGGAATTGGGGTAGTGTGGACGGAATTCGATGTTATTGGCCTCCGGGAGCTATCCCACAGTGCTTCATTGTGACCGCTCTGGACAGCGCTCTCAACTCAGATGCACTGACCAGGTAGACAGGAAAAGACCCGCGAAGGTTTGAATTTCATTTCCTGTTTGCCCAGCGTGGAGAGCACAGGTGACCACGCAGAGCTCATCAGCACAGGTAACCGTCATGGAGTCCTCCCAGGATCGCAAAAGAGCTCCAGCATGGACCGAACGGGAGGTACGAGATCTGCTCGCCATATGGGGAGATGAAGCAGTGATAGCTGAACTCCGTAGCAGTAAAAGAAATGGAAAAGTATTAGAAAAGATCTCCAAGGCCATGAAGGACCGAGGCCATAACAGGGACACACAGCAGTGCCGCGTGAAAATTAAGGAGCTACGGCAAGCCTACCACAAAGCCAGAGAAGCAAACGGAAGGTCCGGGGCAGAGCCGCAAACTTGCCGCTACTACGCGGAGCTGCATGCGATCCTAGGGGGTGCAGCCACCACTACCCCAACCGTGTGCTATGACTCTCTCACTGGAGAAACACACAGGGAAGACGGTTCGGGGAACGAGGAAGATGACGATGGAGGTACTGTAGGTAGCTCACAGCAGCAAGGAAGCGGAGAAACCGTTTTCCCCAACAGCCAGGATATGTTTGTGACCCTGGACCTGGAACCAGTAACCCCCGAACTCACCCAAGACCCTCAGGGCACACAGGAGACCTCTGGTGAGTGTAACTTTGTAAATATTTGTAAACATTACAAAAAAAAAGCAAGCAAGTCTGTTAACGTGTATGGGGATGGAGCGGAAATCCTCCAGGGACATCTCCAGAAAGCTCTCCTGGTTGAAATGGGGTGATTTTATTAAGGGGGACATTCAGAGGCGCCCGTTCCTGCTATTCTGACCAGAAATGTTCCCCGCTGTTAACCACGCGGTGGGGGGGAGGGGTGAAGTGATCATCCCAGAGAATCGTGTGTGTGTGTGGGGGGGGGGGGGGTTTACTTGTGTTTGTGCCGCATGTTAACCGGGAAACCGCAGCCCCCTCCTTTTACATTGAAACCCCATTTTAAATGGACAACCCAATTCATCCTTGATATGGGAAATGCGCTGCTGTTTGCAACCTTTCCTGCATGTTAAGAAGGTTAAAAAAGCCAAAACACTGTGGCCTACGATGGCTGCCTGCAAGCTGAAATATGCGACCTTGTAATGAAAGAGTGTACCCATTGTTCCCTAAAATGTGTCTTTTTTAACCACCTCTCCCTTCTCCTCCACCAGCTGCAAATGTTTCTCCTTCGCAGAGGCTCGTGAACATTAGAAAGAGAAAACGTAAGACGAGGGACGAGATGTTCACGGAGCTGCAGATGTCCTCCCACGCTGATAGAGCACAGCAGAATGCGTGGAGGCAGTCAATGTCGGAGATGAGAAAAGCCCAACATGAACGAGAGGAGAGGTGGCGGGCTGAAGACGATAGGTGGCGTCAGCTTGCAGACAGACGGCAAGAGGCAATGCTCCGTCTGCTGGAGCATCAAAGTGATATGCTCGAGCGTATGGTTGAGTTGCAGGAAAGGCAGCAGGAGCAGAGACCGCCGCTACAGCCCCTGTGTAACCAACAGCCCTCCTCCCCAAGTTCCATAGCCTCCTCACCCAGACGCCCAAGAACACGGTGGGGGGGCCTCCGTCCACCCAGTCACTCCACCCCAGATGATCGCCCAAGCATCAGAAGGCTGGGCTTCAATAAGAGTTAAAGTTTTAAAATGCAGTATGTCCTTTTCCATCCCTCCTCCCCCACCCATCCCAGCTACCTTGGCAATTATCCCCCTACCTCTGTAAGGAACTAATAAAGAATGCATGAATGTGAAAAAACAATGACTTTATTGCCTCTGCAAGCGGGAGGGGAGGGGAGGGTGGGGTGGGGTGGTTGGTTTACAGGGAAGTAGAGTGAACCGGGTCGGGGGGGGGGGGGGGTTGGAGGGTTCATCAAGGAGAAACAAACAGAAGTTTCACACAGTAGCCTGGCCAGTCACAAAACTCGTTTTCAAAGCTTCTCTGATGCGCACCGCGCCCTGCTGTGCTCCTCTAACCGCCCTGGTGTCTGGCTGCGCGTAATCAGCGGCCAGGCGAGTTGCCTCAACCTCCCACCCCGCCATAAAGGTCTCCCCCTTACTCTCACAGATATTGTGGAGTGCACAGCAAGCAGCAATAACAATGGGGATATTCTTTTCGCTGAGGTCTGAGCGAGTCAGTAAGCTGCGCCAGCGCGCTTTTAAACGTCCAAATGCACATTCCACCACCATTCGGCACTTGCTCAGCCTGTAGTTGAACAGGTCCTGACTCCTGTCCAGGCTGCCTGTGTACGGCTTCATGAGCCATGGCATTAAGGGGTAGGCTGGGTCCCCAAGGATCACGATAGGCATTTCAACATCCCCAATGGTCACTTTCTGGTCCGGGAAGAAAGTCCCTTCCTCCAGCTTTCGAAACAGAGCAGAGTTCCTGAAGACGCGAGCATCATGTACCTTTCCCGGCCATCCCACGTTGATGTTGGTGAAACGTCCCTTGTGATCCACCAGGGCTTGCAGCAGCATTAAAAAGTACCCCTTGCGGTTTACGTAGTCGGTGGCTTGGTGCTCCGGTGACAAGATAGGGATATGGGTTCCGTCTATGGCCCCGCCACAGTTTGGGAATCCCATTTCAGCAAAACCATCCACTATTGACTGCACGTTGCCCAGAGTCACTACCCTTGCTATCACCAGGTCTTTCATTGCCCTGGCAAATTGGATCACAGCAGCCCCCACAGTAGATTTGCCCACTCCAAATTGATTCCCGACTGACCGGTAGCTGTCTGGCGTTGCAAGCTTCCACAGGGCTATCGCCACTCGCTTCTCAACTGTGAGGGCTGCTCTCATCTTGGTATCCTGGCGTTTCAGGGCAGGGGAAAGCAAGTCACAAAGTTCCATGAAAGTGCCCTTACGCATGCGAAAGTTTCGCAGCCACTGGGAATCGTCCCACACCTGCAGCACGATGCGGTCCCACCAGTCTGTGCTTGTTTCCCGGGCCCAGAATCGGCGTTCCACGGTATCAACCTGCCCCAGTAACACCATGATTTCCACATTGCTGGGGCCTGTGCCTTGTGAGAGGTCTATGGCCATGTCAATTTCCTCATCACTCTCGTCGCCGCGCTGCAATCGCCTCCTCGCCTGGTCCGGGTTTCGCCTTGGCATGTTCTGGCTCTGCATATACTCCAGGACAATGCGCGTGGTGTTCATAGTGCTCATAATTGCCGCGGTGATCTGAGCGGGCTCCATGATCCCAGTGCTAGCTATGGCGCCTGGTCAGAAAAAAGGCGCGAAAGTAGTATCTGATGGACCAGGAGAAGGAGGGCGGGAGGAAGGGAGGGAGGGAGGGAGGGCCGAGTGACGACATGGCGTACAGGTACAGGAACAGGGAGAAACACAAACAACTGTCACACAGAATGGTGGCCCCAAAGATTAAACTGGAAACCCTGGGCTTAGCAGGCCGTTGATTTCACGGAGGAAGGGGAAGCAAATGAACACAGAACAAATCTATTTTTTACATCTTAAGGTGGCAGCCGACGCTGCAGCATGAGTGACAGCCATACCAATACGACGACGATGGGTACCAATCATAAAATACCATCATCTGCCAAAAGGCAAGGGGCTGCTGCTGTGTAGCAATGCAGCCCCACGTCTGCCAGCCCCACGTCCGCCAGCACCCAGCATCGCCCTCGGCCTCTTCTGGGTGCTTAGCAGACAATACTGGGCAATTGGCAGAAAATAGTATATTATGACTGGTAACCGTCATCATCAAAACAGTAGCATGTCTGCCCAGGTGGCCATGATTGACAGCCATACCAGTATGACGACGATGGGTACCAGTCATAATATACCATCGCCTGGAAGGGGCTGGTGCAATGCAGCACTACGGCTGCCAGCCCCACGGCTATCACTCATGCTACACTGTCTACCGCCAAAAGGCAGTTAGCAGCTGCTGCTGTGTAGCAATGCAGTCCCACGTCTGCCGGCACCCAGAGGACATATGGTGACGGTGAGCTCAGCTGAGCTGAGCGGGCTCCATGCTTGCCGTGGTATGTTGTCTGCACAGGTAACCCAGGTAAATAGGCGCGAATCTATTGTCTGCCGTTGCTGTGACGAGGGGGGAGGGGCCTGACGACATGTACCCAGAACCGCCCGCGACACTGTTTTGCATCATCCGGGCATTGGGATCTCAACCCAGAATTCAAAGAAAAGGCGCGAACCGCTTCTCGGCTCGAGCTGTGGCGCAAACGTAGTATCTGACGGCCTAGGGGAAGGAGGGAGGGGGGCCGAGTGACGACATGGCGTACAGGCACAGGGAATTAAAATAAAGAATGGTGGCTGTGCATCAGGGAGAGACACAAACAACTGTCACAAACTGGTCCCCCCCAAAGATTAAACTGAAAACCCTGGGTTTAGCAGGCCGTTGATTTGACGGAGGGAGGGGGAAGCAAATGAATACAGAGAAAAATCTATTTTTTTACATCTTAAGACGACGGTGCAGCGTGACTGATAGCCCTCGGCATCTTTCTGGGTGCTTGGCAGCAAATACGGGGCGGTGTATGACGATGGTCTTCAGGCCTATTGCACAATCGGCTGCTCGGGGAAGACTCTGCTAACGTGCGATGACCCGACTTGTAATAGGCCGGCTAACAGTCATAATACACCATTTACTGCCAAAAGGCAAGCCCCACGGCTGCCAGCACCCAGATCGCCGATGAAGGCTACCAGTCTACTGCACCGTCTACCGCCAAAAGGCAGTTAGCAGCTGCTGCTGTGTAGCAATGCAGTCCCACGTCTGCCGGCACCAAGAGGACATATGGTGACGGTGAGCTCAGCTGTGCTGAGCGGGCTCCATGTTGTCTGCACAGGTAACCCAGGTAACCCAGATAAAAAGGCGCGAATCTATTGTCTGCCATTGCTGTGACGGGGGAGGGAGGGGCCTGACGACATGTACCCAGAACCGCCCGCGACACTGTTTTGCATCATCCGGGCATTGGGATCTCAACCCAGAATTCCAAGGGGCGGCGGAGACTGCGGGAACTGTGGGATAGCTGTGGGATAGCTACCCATAGTGCAATGCTCCGGAAGTCGACGCTAGCCTTGTACTGTGGACGCGGTCTGCCGACTAGAGCACCTAGAGCATTTTATGTGTGGACATACACAATCGGCTGTATACAACCGATTTCAATAAAACCGGCTTCTATAAATTCGAACTAATTTCGTAGTGTAGACATACCCTAAGACTTGTGCTCTCAATAGGCTCTAGCTCTGTATTAAAGATGAGGGCAGCCAGAACTATAAACAAACTAAGTGTGGCTCTTGGGTTTCTGAAATCTGCCAATGAGGACTCAGTTGGGCAAATTTTGGAGGACTCTCTCATAAGATTTAACTTGTCTCTAATACTTCCCATCTTTCTGTTATTGCTAATTCTGCTTATTCCACATTGCTAAAAGGGGCAGCTGTGTAAGTTACTTAGAGAACTTAAGACAGACATTTGGAAATGAATACCGTGCTTCTAATTCATCCGTCATGTAAATCCATTCAATCCTGTTTAAATATACGATTACTGTGACAGACGCAGACCAGTGGGGTACAGGAGTCTGGTAGAGGGCAAATATACTGGTCACTGGATGAGTAGTTTTCTGTTCCCTGAGTGACCAGAGCAGGGGCTGCACTAGAGTAATCAGGAACCTGCTAGAACCAGTTAAGGCAGGCAGGCTAATTAGAACACCTGGAGCCAATTAAGAAGCTGCTAGAATCAATTAAGGCAGGCTAATCAGGCCACCTCGGTTTTAAAAGGAGCTCACTTCATTTTGTGGTGGGAGTGTGAGGAGCTGGGAGCAAGAGGTGCAAGGAGCTGAGAGTGAGAGGGCGTGCTGCTGGAGGACCGAGCAGCACAAGCGTTATCAGACACCAGAAGGAAGGTCCTGTGGTGAGAATAAGGAAGGTGTTTGGAGGAGGCCATGGGGAAGTAGCCCAGGGAGTTGTAGCTGTCATGCAGCTGTTACAGGAGGCACTATAGACAGCTGCAGTCCACAGGGCCCTGGACTGGAACCTGGAGTAGAGGGCAGGCCCGGGTTACCCCCGAAACCTCCCAATTGACCTGGACTGTGGGTTCTTCCAGAGCGGAAGGTCTCTGGGCTGTTCCCCAACCCACATGGTGAATCTCTGAGGCAAGAAAATCTGCCAATAAGCGCAGGACCCACCAAGATAGAGGAGAACTTTGTCACATTACCATATCAAACACAGATTTATGTTGTGGAAAGGGAAATTTGTCATTTCTGGTTGATACTTCAGAATAACTTAGTAAATAAAGACAGAAACCTGAGAATAGTTCAGTTTGTTCATTATTTTTACCTATCTCATTTATGAATATTTATTATAAGCAAAAGTATTTTTCATTTATCAGGCACTTGAGGGGATGACTATTTGAATTATTCACAGAGTGTGATTATTTTTCTCTGCTTCCTTAATATAGAGGGAATTCAATTGAAATAGAATAGTAAAATCAGAAATGGTTAGCATTAGGTCATTTAGACTATCTGGTTGCCAAGGAAGGAATGTTGCCTACAATATATGCGGGTGTCACAAGATTTGGTTGCGCACCCCCTGTTGAACACTCATGAGACTGTTGTGAGGGGATCCAAATGCTGAATCCCCATGCCTTCAGCTTGTTGGGGTGGGGCAGAGTTTAGACATTATCTCTGGCTTTGAGCCTCTAGACACACACTCCAGGTGTAGACTTTGTTTGTGACACCCCTCTTGGCAATGGGAACCCTGTGGCCCAATTGCCTAGGCCTTGAAACTTCCCCAAGCCTCCCCAGCAGCTCTTGCACAGTTGTCAGAATCCCACTGAAAGTGTGAGCCTTCTGCTTTACAAAGAGATTCACCAAATTGTCACAGCAGGTGCTTTGTTTCGGTCTAATCTCAAGTGACCCATGTAGTGGGACTTCTTCCGCCATTTCCCTTGGAAAACAATTCTACAGCCTGACTGTTAAGAAATGCTTCCTGATGTTTGGCCCAAAATTTTCTTTGCTCAGTTTCAACCCACTACTCCTACTTATCTCCTGGGACCACTCTAAACAATACTTCTTCCTCTGGTTGTTTGACCTTTCAGATATTTATAGATGACAGCTGCATACCCTCTCCTGCTGTCATGGAGTCAAGCTTTACACACTTTGATCTTTAGCTAGTTCCAAAAAATCAATCTGTCTAGCCCATTAGTCATTTTTGTTTGTTTTTCCTGATTTCCTATCCTGTTTGTTACCCTGTTTTTAGTAGTAAGATAAGGAGAATTGTGAGCAATGTACTGTATTAGGTGTACACTCACCAGTATGTCCTGTTACTGGTACTGCTCCAATCAATGCTGTATATTCACCGTCATTAGGAGACTGACACTCAAAAGTTCACTCTGTCAACTATTTACCTTCTCTCATCACCTGCATTCAGAGGAACCCGCAGTATCTTGACCCCATTGCAAGAGCATCAGGTGAGGGGGCAGAAGAGACCAAACTGGGGGAGAAAATGGAGAGGTATGGAGGGAAATGAAAAAAAATTGCAGGTGGAATTAGAGGGACAAAGGAGAGGGGCTTTAGAGGAGAAAATAAAATGAAATATTTAAGACGGATGGACAATGACAGAAAATTTAGTTTAAAAGAAAACATAGATGGTGAAAAAATGAAGAAAAGATTGGATGATTAGAAAGAAGAGTAAATCAGAGGAGGAGAAAAAGTTGTTGTTACAACAGGATATTTGCCTTATTTAGTATTTGAATACTGTCTTATTAGTGGTTTGGTTATTTCTAGCAAAACAATATTCTGAGAAATTCTCCTAGCTTTAAACAGGAAGGGTGTGCTGCCCCATTCCCAGCCTTTGCCTGTATGCCATAGATCACCCACACCCTATCTGCTACTATCATGGATCTCTGTGCATGCCCAGCGTACACCAGCCAAGACAGGAGCACTATAGCTGCTTCCCTTGTGGGAGTCCTGGGGGGTTTGAATGAAGAGAGGTTGAATGTCTGACACACAGGGATATTGGCTATTGCGTTATTTATTAATGATACATTACATGCTGTTGCTTGCTCCCACAATATACTGTATTGGGGGAAAATCATATTCCCCTTCACCACATTGCCTAGAATTACTCTGTTTGCTCTTTTTCTGGAGTTATCTTTTTTCTACAAGGCTCCACTGACTTAGAGTGCTTGTTTGGCCCACCCCCCCACTAAGAACTGTGCTCTTTTGTGCCAGGTATCTCTTGTTGACTTTCAGAATTCCCCAGTCTTCTTGCACATTCATGGATTCCAGTGTTTCCTCATAATGCACCAGGCTGGCTAGGTTCCTTAATTCCCCAAAAGGAGCTTTCCTGAAGTTTAATATATTTTTGTTCAGTGAACCCATTCCTTAGTAAGTTGAATTTAAATAGCTTATCATCACCTTCACTGAATTTCCCAATTACCAGCACATGTTCAGTTAATTCCTCCATATTGTTGATTATCTATCTGTCTATCTATCTACCTACCTACCTATTAATATGGCTCTCATCTTTCTAGTATCATTTCCCCTTGCTAATTTAGAAGCCTTTTCGAGGCTCTATGTTTAGTTGTATTTATCACTCAGCAGACATTTGGACTGTTGGTCCCCCAAGAACCCTGAGTACAGTAACCTAACTGAAATTGAGCATTCTTCACCTGTAATTGGAGAGTGAGGGTAGCAATTACAATAAACTGACATAGTTCAGTAAAATAGACATCAGTGAGATTGAGATGATATTGCTTCTGAGGAACAGCAATAAAATAAGATTTCAGACGTGTGTGTGAAAAAGGAAGTGCATTTGAGCACTTTGTCTCCTGTAGTCAAAACCAAATAATTTAAGCTCTAGACAAATCCAATTTGCTCTAATAGATAACTGCAATTCTTTTTTCAAAGCAAAACGATTTTTGAGCTTGCACAGCAAAATGCAGAATAAAAACAAAAAACCTGCACCAGAATTTAAATTACTGGAAAACACTAAAAGGATTGGGATGGACTTTAGCTTTCATTGTGTTAAACTTTGTCATGAAAGAGATGGAGACAAAATATGCTAAAAGGCATAACCTAAGGAAAAATTATGTTTTATTTTTGGATATGTGCCTTTCTTTCTGGAAAATGTCTGGAGTTTGACTAATAAACTGTTGTTACTCTGGATGTAATATAAACAGTTTCACAGTGGAAGAAAATAAAATAAAGATAGAGTGTGGTTCCTATTCATTTATAAAAGATTATGTGTTAAGGCCCCAATTGTGCAAGTTGCTCACATTGAACTTGGGCCTCGTCTACACTAGAAAGTGTTTGCTAATATAGCTATATTATTAAACCTTACTAGTGGAGATGTATCCAATACTGGCAACAGAATTATTTTGCTGGTATGACATATACCAGTTCCTTGAACAAGCATTACTGGCAAAAAAAACAAAGTACTGTTGCCGATATAGCTATGTCAGTTAGCTATAACAGTGTCTACATTGGGGCTCCTGCCAGCATAGTTTTATCGGTTAGGGGTGTGATTTTTTTTAAATGTAGGCCAGGCCTCAGACATCTCACAATGAAGGGAACTAAGGGCTTTTCTACGCAGTGCAGTAGTGCACATCAGTGGGGTGTAAATTCTACTGCACACTAAAGTATTGTGCACTAAATGGCCCATGTAGACCCTCTTGGCGCACTTTAAAACTTCTCTAGTGCATGTTATTTCAAACAGTACTATGTTAACGCACAGTAGGGAACTTTTAGTGCACGTCAGCAGGTCTATGTGGGCCAGTTAGTGTGTTTATCTCACTGTGTAGACAAGTCCTGAGAACTATAAATGAAGTCCCTCCCTGCTTCTGAAAAGAGTATAGAGGCACCTTTTGTGATTTGCATAACTATATGGAGAAATGGTTCCAATACAGCTTATTTCAGTGTTTCATAAATTTTAAGACCTTGAGTACAGCATCTGTGTTGGTGTACTAATGTTGTAATTTTAATCAGTGTCGTTACAATACTTTCTTATTTCAATAACCACATGTCATATAACTGGAAGTTACATATACCACAGTGTGAGAACAACTGGCTTATTCTCTTAAAGAGGTATTCCATAGCTACGTATGAAAAAGTGATCAGTCATCATGAAGCTATAGAGAGAAGAGTTGGTTTTTGATTCTCAGAAGATTGATATGGATATTCCCATAGTACAATGGATGAGTCTTAAGGAGTAATTGCAACATATAGTAATGTAAGACTTTCCACATGAGTCTAAATATTGAAACCGTCAAGATTTTATTAATGGAAAATGTTTTTCTGCAGTCATCTTATTAATTGTGCAATTTGAATACACATTGTTTGGCCAATAAGTTCTTGAAAAGATGTTAAAAGAACTATGAGATAGGTGGATTATAATGTTAGTTTGAAAACCAAATATTTAACCCCCCCCAAAGACCTACGTTTAACAAGATGCACATACCAAATGAAAAATGTAGCTTGAGCTCTATTCTTAAGAAATTCAATTGAAAATAAGTGGCCAAATCCCAGCTTGCGAACTGCATGCAGCTCTTTTACAGTTAAAGTACAGCTTGCAGAGCCCTGTCATTCTCCACCTACCAGACTGGGAGGGGGGAGCTCGGGGCTTCTGCCCTGCGGCAGGGTGTTAGGGCTCGGGGTTCTGCCAGAGACAAATGGTGCCTGCTGAGAGAGGGGGGCACAATTTAAAGATTCGCCCCCCAACAGCCTGAGTCAATGCCCCTCTTTTGCCTTCAGCGACCCTCCTAGCAGCTCCCAGATGTTAGCTCCATGTGGAGAGGCAGTGGCAAACAGCTGGGAGCTGCAGAGAGGGGCCACTGTGTTAGCTCTTCAGGGAGAGGCAGCAGCAAAAGCAGCAGTTCTCCCTGCAGCTCCCAGCTGTTTCCTGCTGACTCTCCACAGGGCCACAGCCTACAGCTTGCTGGCTCCAGCAGCTGCTGTGCAGGGAAGGGGCCCTGCAGTACCATGTGACCAAGTGGGGCCAGCAAACCCTAGCAAAAATCTTGGGGGAGGGCATGTGGCATGCCCCCCATGTATTGCCTCTGACTTCTTCTCAGACAGGAGGGGGATTTTGTGGTGCACCTACTGGTGCCTCCCATGAGGCTGAATCCCCGAGCCCCGGCAGACACGCCCCAGCTCTTGAACTTCTGAAGATTACTGTATGTGGCTCGGAAGGTCAGTAAATTTGGCTACCCCTGGCATTTATTTAGTCATATCTAAACAGCCCTACATAATTTAGGTGGGGTTAGGGTGACCAGACCACAGGGATGAAATATCGGGACGCGGGGGGGGGGGGGGGGGGAGCAAAAAAAAATGGCGGCGGAGCCAAAAAAAAAAAAAAAAAAAGCAGTTTCGCAGGGGCGGGGGGGGCATTAGCAGGCCCCAGCCGCGCCGGGCGCACGTGCTGCCCACCCCAGGGCAAAAGCTGGCCCCGATGCAGAAGGGGCTAGGGATAAAGAGGGCAGGGGGGGAGACAAGAAACAAAGTCCGGGGCTGGCCACGGCGCGGGCGTGCAAGGGGCCAGGGCTGGCACAGCCGAGCCACAGCAGCGGCCGGTCACCTGTGGGGCTCCAGGCTGGGCAACGGGCAGGAGCCAGGGCTTTTCCCAGCCCTGCAGAGCCTCCTGCCCCCCAGCCTGCCGTGGGCACATGCAGCGCGTCCCGCCGCCGGCAGGGAGCCCCACGCCTCTCCTGCTCGGCTGCGCTCCAGCGGCTCCTTCCAGGCGGGGCGAGCCGCTGGAGCGCAGCCAAGCAAGAGAGGCGCGGGGCTCCCTGTCAGCAGCGGGGAAGTTTATGGGGACCCCGGCTGGCCCCTCGCCCCTGTCCGCCGGCCTCCCTGCCTGGGACAAGTCTTGCCCCCGCAGCCTCTCTTCGCCGCGTGTCTCCGGCGGCCCACGCTGCCCACCCGGGCCAGAGCCAGCCCCGGCTGCTGCCTCCACAGCAGCGGCCGGTCTCCTGAGGGGCTCCCCGGGGCTCCAGGCTGGGCAACGGGCAGGAGCCAGGGCTTTTCCCAGCCCTGCAGAGCCTCCCGCTCCCCAGCCCGCCGTGGGCACATGCGGCGCGTCCCGCCGCCGGCATGGGAGCCCCGCGCCTCTCCCACTCGGATGCGCTCCAGCGGCTCCTTCCCGGCGGGGCCGCGGCAACTTTCCCTTCCCCTCCCAGGCTCCTGGTAGTTGCCCGACCCTCCTCCTAACCTCCTCCCTCCATTGAGAGATCCAATGGGGGAAGGAGGGGGCGGAGTCGGGGTTGGGGGGGCGTGAGCGCCGGAGCAGAGGGCAAATTTCCTTCTTTGTCCCGCGTCCCGACCGAACATCGGTCGGGACGCGGGACAAAGAAGGAAATATCGGGACTGTCCCGATAAAATCGGGACGTCTGGTCACCCTAGGTGGGGTTTTAAGACGCAAGGACAAAGGCAGAGTGAGTTTATAATCCCCTGAAAAATGCAGTATTCTATAAATGTGAAGCTAGGAATGTGATATTGCCATTATGAAATGGAGATTGTAAAGAAAAATGAGAAAAATAGGCCTGAGGATGATTGATTAGGCAGATTTAGGTGTTTGGGGGCAGGGTATTACACTCTCTCCTCTCCATATCATAAAGCTGTCAACAAAACTGTCATGCTATCTGAATTTATAGTTATGCTGTACTTAAGTCAGCTAATGGAGCTACCTGGATCCAGTTTGAAGATCTTTACTTGCAGTCTGAAATCAATGAGGTGAGGGTGGGAAAGATTCTTTAGTATTAATTATCAAATGTGGTCTTAATACAGCCTGTTCAATCTGCAAATTTGAAATCAGAGCTGTCAAGAATTACATTTGAAATAAAAACATATTAAGTAAGTTGTCTCATTGTATATGTTAGTGATTACTGTCATGGGAATGGTAACAGTACTTCTGGCATCTGCCAGTCTTGTATGTTTATTCTACTCATTTTTCCTAGGTTCCATTCTATTCCATATTCTAGTAATTTGCTAGATTTGCATAACAATCTTGTGAATATTCATTCAAATATTTAAATGAACTTATTTTGACTGTTCTTGTGATCACACCCCATTTAGAATTCTGCAAGTTATGCTCAACATAACAGAAACATGCCATGTGACCTGTCTATCCAAACCAAATTATTAAACACAGCTCAGAACTTGAATACAAATGCTTGCAATGAACTTCCTATGCACTATCCACAGTATACAAATGACTCATATAAAGTATTCACAGAATAAATTTACAAAAATGAATTAATTTGAGAAATCATAAGCTGTTTGCAGACACCTGCAAATAGAAAAGAGGCAAAAATGGTTTAATATATTAATTGCTACAAATTATTCACCTAGCACTAAAGGAATTGTTAAATGACTACATCTTGCCATCAGTGTTTTAGAAGAACTGTCAATTTTCTTCAAAGATTATTTAATGGGGATCATTTCCTTCAATGGGAACTTCCACTGAAACACTGATGGCATGATTTGATCCATTTTTGTAGATAAGGGTAAGAGAATGATACTCATGTCATTGACTCATTACAACCAATGAAATTGCAGCATAGAAATTAGCTATAGAGTAAGGATGTTGATTGACTGTTACCTCTGATATTGCAATGGTCTAGGACTGTTGGTGTAGATGCATGTCTTACTGTTTTATTATACACAGATGGAGTCTGAAGGGACTGGCGTATATGGAAAGATTAAAAGAGCTAAGTAACTACATTGAGCAAGTAGTCACAAAACCACATTCAAAAATTCAGGGCCAATCAGAGGTGGGGCCAGGAGGGCCATTTTGCCTTGGCCTCAAGCTCAAAGGGGGCCTCAGATTTAGACACTTGTTAATTTTTTGGCATTTGATATGTTTTGCAACTTGTTTTTATGCACATCCCTATCAGACCAAAATGTGACACACACTCTCAGCTTAGAGCTGCAAATTTAAGCAAATAAGAGATGTGATTTGGTAAAAGACATTTTTTTTGTTAACTGATATAATTTTTGTCATATTAAAGAGTTAAAAATGTTCATAAATATTAATAAAAATATATCGGGTCTGATGGCACAAGTTTAGACCGTGAAGAACATGTCCTCTCAGATCAGCTGATTATATAAACAAACCACTACTGGTGGCTGGTGCTGGATCAAGTCCGTATTGAAAGGTAGAGAATTGTTACATTTTAGTGTCTTTATAGTTTTACATCTAGTTGACTAAGGAATTATTTATGTGTGAGAATTTGTCATTATTATCTTCATATGGTAGCTAAAAGAGGTGACTGGTTGGTTGAGCCCTAGCTTGGTAGCTTGGCCATCATCATAGGCTTTGTAATCTATAGGCCCAGATTCAAGGTGAAAATTTCGGATATTATCCCTCTGTCTGTATCCGTGTCTATGTTTACTATATGTGTCATCCCTTTGTTTTCAGCTCAGCCTATTATATTATACCTTGCGTGCTTGAGTTTTGATTCAGTGATAAGGATAATAACTTGTCTGACTGTTTCATTTTGTGTTCTTAATTAGTATTCCTTCATTTTAAGTCGTTTCAGCATTTGTGTACCATACAGCATTTGTGCACGTTTACAGTAGAAGATTTCAAGTGTAGATAAGTTACTTATTTACAGCAGAATATTTAAAGGGTGGATAGGCTACATATTGACCAGATAGATCACTATGAAGAGATTTGAAAGTGGTGCAAACAAGAGACGGCAAAAACAACTGAGTGAAGCAGCAGCTAAGAGCTCAAAGCCAATAACTTCATTTCTCAAACCACTGGAAAACACACCTTACCCAACAAACAAAGCTACCGATAATGAAAACTCCGCAACTGCAACAGGTGATATTTCAATGCCAATATCTGAACATGAGGACAGTAGTCAAGAAGGAGATGTGCCAACAGTAACAGATGCAGCAGAAGATCCTGTGTACAATCAAGAAACACAATAGGAAGATCATGATGTAGATCTTACGCAGCAAGAGCAATTCAGGAGTACTGCAGGTTTGAGTTGTGACTGACATTGGAATTATTGACAAGAGCAATGCTGCCCAACTGCAATCTTTTCTTCAAATTAGTTGTTTTGAAATTCCACATAACATTCCATGAGATGCTGATAATCATGCTTCCCCTACTTCTGCTGACAAAAACTCCTCCAAATGGTGAGACCTGCACAAGAGACTGTTTTTTTCATTCCCCAGAATAACCAATCTCTGTACTGTGCACCCTTCTTCATTTTGAACAAAAGTGTTGTAAATGCATCAGTTCTCTCTGATCAATCAGGATGGAGCATCAACAGAGGTTGGAGGAAGTTGAAAGACCGAATACCATCACATGAGAGTTCAACGTCACACAAAGAAAACTATGGTGCATGGAAATCAGTCAGTAGGGAAGCATCAGCTGAAAGTTCAGTTGAGAATTTACTCTTGACTGAACTCTCTACAGAAACAGAAAAGGGAAGGGTGGGGACGGTTTTGTGGCCTGCGGCATGCAGGGGGTCAGACCAGATGATCATAATGGTCCCTTCTGACCTTAAAGTCTATGAGTCTATGAGAAACTAACTGGAAAAAACTTCTTGAGCGCATCCTGAATGTCATCCTTTCTCTTTCTCAGCAGAGATTGGCTTTCTATGGTTCCAGTCAACCATTGGTGATCGTGCAAATGGAAACTTTCAAGGCATAGTTGAGCTCCTCAGCAAATATAACCCACTTTTATCAGAGCATGTTAAACGTGTTCGAGAATCGCAAGTGAGTCAAAAGCACATGCAATCCATTATCTCACCACACGCATACAAAACAAGTTTATTGAGCTATGTGGGTCATTCATACAAACATTTCTTGAGACGATTCAAAATGCCAAGTATTTTTCAATCATTGTTGATGCCACTCCAGATTGTTCTCACAAGGAACAGACTACTATGCTATACATACTAAATATGTTAAGATTGTAGACAGCTCAAAATTTTCAATTGAAGAAAGGTTTATTTTGTTAATTTCACAAGAGAAACTGGAAAAGAAATTGCTGCTCGAGTACTAGAAGGTTTTAAGTTAGATTTTCAAGTCTGCATTGGTCAAGCCTATGACAACGGATCTAATATGGCTGGGAAGTACAAGGGTGTACAAGCAGTTCTGCTTGAGCATAATTCAAACTGTATTTTCTCCAGCTGTGGAAACCACACACTAAACCTTGTAGGTGTTGACTGTGCTGAATCATGCAAGGAGGCAATTACTTATTTTGGAACTGTTCAGCAAATGTACAATCTCTTCAGTAGCAGTCCACAAAGGTGGGAAATTCTGAAGCATTATCTTCCTGTTTCACTGCATGGGATGTCCAAACTAGATGGTCTGCGTGGATTGATGGTGTTCAACCAGTTGCGCAGTATTCGAATTCAGTCAGAGAAGCTTTAAATGAACTTGAATCTCTCAATCTCACTGCACAGGCTCGAACTGAACTTCAGTCTATTCAGAAGCACATATCCAAATTTGAATGCATTCTGATGTCATCTTGTGGATGAAGTTACTTACAATGATCCGCCATACTAATCTGGTAATTGAAGCATGCAATGCTACATTTGATGTTGAAAGGGATAACATTGAAAGTCTTATCAATGACATTCAATAGATTCATGAACAATGGGATGCGATCCTGACTGAATCCAAATTAGTAGCACAGAGTATTGGCATTTCATCTGAGTTCTCCACCAATCGCAACTTAACTATTGAATCCGATGCCGAGCAGCATTATAGGGTCAATGTCTTCCTTGTCGTCATTGACTCTATTCATTCAATCAATCAATCTTACACGTTGATTTGAGTCACTGTGACTAATTTGTACCCTTTTTGGGTTTCTTTGGCAGTTCAACAGACTGAGTAATGAAGATCTACTTTCTGCAGCTGAACAATTTCAGCAACAGTACAACAACCTCGTCACTCAGATCTTTTGAGATTTCTTTATCTTCCTCAAATGAATATATTCCATGAACTTTAAATTGAATTGCAAGCCAAAGGAATTGCTTCAAGAAATACTCGAACTTGGACTCTCTGCAGTCTTTCCTAATATTACAATTGCATTGCATATTTTTGTCAGTTTGCCTGCATCAGTGGCTTCAGGTGAACGCACCTTCAATGTATTGAAGCAGGTAAAGAACTATCACCATTCAACTGTGGGACAAGAGCGTTTGAATGGGCTTGCCATGCTTGATATCAACTGTGACATTGCATGAAAGCTAGATTTTTCAATAATTAGTGCTTTTGCACAGAAAAAGGCTAGAAAAGCATCTGTTAAATAAAAAAATATTCAAATTATGTCTCACTCTTTTTTTGGTGCCTTATTTTGTTTTCATGTGTCATCATTTTTTATTTTTATTATGGCTAAGGGCCTCAAAAGCTGGAAGTGGCCTGGGCCCCTCTGGACCTCTGAGAGGGCCTGCAAATATTTAAAGTATATAAATGCCAACAAGGAATAGTATTTATTTAGGATCTGACAAACAGTATAACAAGGAGTAACAGGAAAAATTTTAGAAAGGAAAACTTAAGCTGGCCATCAGGAATAACTTAATGATAGAGAGTTCCTTTAGAACGTAGCATATTATGTTGCAAGGGAATAGAAATAGAAGCCTCATCATGTGAAATAATTAAAAGTAAACTGTACAAAGAACTGGGAAATCCATTGTCAGAAGCAACATCTCTCACAGGTGGCTGGACTAGATGACTAAAGAGATCTTTTCCATCTGTAACCTGTGATTCTATTAATGGTATTTATTTGTTTATTTGATCTTTTATGATCATTATATTAACTTCACATAGTGGGAGTTTGCCTGCCTGCTTTTTTTTTTTTTTTTTTTTTTATAAAAGGTCTGTTCTTTTTGACAGATGATCTGGTCATTTGTTATCTCACTTTCTGAAAATTTTAATTTAAATCAAAAGTGGTAATTTCAGCAAAACTTTGGAGTACCTCATGTGAATAATTTTTTATAAATAGTGGAAGAAATTGTGGTGTTCATAAAACCAAGTCTGCCTATATGTGCCTTGCTTATGTTAGCCATGTTTTGTTTCCTTGCTGTTGAACCTTTCTGTGACACTTAATATTATTTTTAGTATTTTCCTTTTGTGTCTCAATGTAGAGCTCGTGAAAGGTGTTGGGTTGAATTAACAGCTGAAGACACTAAAGTGCTCTGTTTAGCGACCAGTAGGCTAGTAGGTGATACAAGCACCCCTGTGTTGCCTCAACCATAACTAAAAGGGCGTATTACTAGGAAACCCATTGCCACTTAATTCTAGGCTTCTTTGCTGAGACTGGCAACAAAACTAGTGCCTGTGACAGATATGGCAATTTCCTGCAATAGCTTTGGGAATCACTGAAGGCCAGGGACTGTATGCAATTCCATGGGAAAGAGGGTAACTACTGCCCTCCAGGAACTAAGAACAGTATGGGGTGATTAGGCAAATTCACTCAATGTCTATAGAAAGGTACCACCACCTGAAGAGGCTTGCTTATGCTGGTTCAAGCTGGATTCTCCAGAGACCAACACACAAAGAAAGGGCTTTTGGATAAATAACCTGAGTTTAAACTGATTTAGGACTTTCTGATCCAACAAACAGACAGGACTTTCTGTCCAAGGGGGGCTTCAATCCATAGGGAAGGGTTGGAAGGATGGACACCTGCCAGAACCCTAGGTTGAAATTGGGGTGACCTCCAGTAAGCTTTATAGCATGCATGTAGGTTATTTTATTGTTTTCTCTGTAACGTTTTCACTTTAAGAATAAAAGTGCTTGCTTAGAAAGAGCTATGTGGTAACTTATAACTATGGGCAATTAACCTGTTTGTAGCTTCTGGAGAAAAAGCAAAGCACAGACACTGGCTGGCCTGTTTAGGCAGTCTGGTTTGCTGGAAAACTCACAACATAGGCAGGGAGCTATGCAGCCTGGAAAACCCCTAGTCAGGAGAGAGAGAGAGATGTGGGTCTCTGCCCAAGAGAGGTGACAGCTGAGGAGCTGGAAGCCTAGAGGTGGTGGAAAGGTGCTAGAGGTGGAGTCATCCTGAACTGTGACAATGTCCCTGGAAGATTTTGTGATATAGATGCAAGGAAATGGATTGAGGTTACAAATCTGATTGTCAATATCTGATGTATCTGACAGTACACTTTTTGTTGCACCAACTAAATGATGAGTTTTTCTGTTTCTGATGCCCAGTTTTTTTCTAGATTTACCTAGTGCTCTAGGATAAGACACTTTGTTTTGCATTTATATTTGTGTTTTGAATAATATAATATTTATGTTCATGTTCTGCAGCCTCCACGAATGCTGGTGCTACCAGGGCCGGCACAACCCATTAGGCGACCTAGGCGGTTGCCTAGGATGCTGACATTTGGGGGGCGGCGACCGCGGTGGCCGAACATCTGGCCACCGTGGTCGTCGTTGGTATTTCGGGAGCGGGACCTTCCGCCGCCTCTGTCGGGGGCACCATTTGGGGGCGGGACCTTCTGCTGCCTCTGTCAGGGGCACCATTTGGGGGCAGGACCTTCTGCCACCTAGGGCGCTAAAAAGGCTGCCGGCACTCCTGGGTGCTACTTAGATATTTCCCTCAGTCTCTGAAGAACCCAGTAAGGACGTTTGTTCCTCATTGTCAAGGCTGATTCCCCACTCTGGCACTCTGAGTGCAGAAGGTGGGGGCCTGCAAGGATTTTAAAAATTAATACTGGCCACTCTAGGCTTGTATTAAATTCCCGAAGTTACAGCTTTTCTCTGACCTTGGATGGGTAAATGCTGCCACCACCCAAGTGCAAAAAAAAATCCTTTTAGAACCCAGGAAGGCGCACTTGGGAATTCCTTCCTGTGGGGTACCCTCAAGCCCTTTCACCCCCTCCGGGGAAGAGCTGAGAAAGAAAAACAAAGGAAATCAGCTGTTGCCACCAGCTAATTAAACAACATGCACAAACCTCTTAGGACACAAAAACCCAATTCTGTTCTTAAAAAAAGGTAAATTTTATTAAAAACAAAAAGAAAGAAAATACATCTGGAACTTAGGCTATTGTTAGATTTAAAAAAGAGCAAATATAATAATTAAGCATCAAGAATGGTTTTCTTGAGGTGTAGCTTAATAGTTACAAGCAAAACAAAAGCACCTGGGGTTAGCACAGAGGAATCCACAAGCCATAAAGAAATAAAGGAAATAAACCTAATCACATCTTCCTAGACATTTTTTGATCTACTTACATATCTGGGGTTTCAAATGAGTAGTTTCTAGGTATGATCTGATGATTTTTCATACCTGGCTCAAAGCTTCTTACAGCATTGCTGCTCTGTGTCTCCTCTCCGGGAGAACAACCACAGATAGAGAAAAGGGGAGTCTTGTTTCAATTTTTAAAAGTTCTAGCCTTCCCATTGGCTCTTTTGGCCAGGTGGCCACTCACATATTGCCTATCCCCCCCTTTCATTTATCACACTCACATATTGCCAATTGCACAAAATCTCAGATGAGTGTTTGGCTGCCTGTCAAACGACTTGAACTCACAGCTAATCAAATAAAGCTGTTGGAGATTGTTCTATTTTTCCAGTTACCTTTGACTGTAGTTCTGATCTTTCAATTTCTGTGGTTTGTAACCTTGAAGTTGTTGTTTCATCTGACATCTATTAACTGGACACTGAAGCAAAGTTAAGAAGTTAAAGTTGTGGCAGGTCTTTGAGAGTGCAATTGACAACTGACAGTTCCTTTCTGTTCTTCAGGTGACCATTCCTCCAGGAAGAGCTGCCCTTTTTTATTTTATTTATTTATTTATTTATTTATTTTGAAAGGTTACATCAGAGACTGTAGGACAATCTGAATGACCTTGCCAGGGTGACCAATGCTACTTCTTTGAGGTTCTGACACTAGTCAGCTGTACTGATAACTTTTCATCTGGACAATTACAATTTGTTTCTTCTTCTTTACTATGCTACTTCTCTGCACTACATGTGGCTATGGAAAAAATCCCACCACCAGAATGCTGTAAAAGATGCTAAGAAAAAGCTCGCTCTGCTGTTGTTGGCTTTTGTAAAAAAAATTAATTTCCCCTCCTCTAGGACATAGTTAGATGGGTTTAGGTGAAACTCCTATTGATCAAAACTGGTCTCTGTGTGGAAGGTGACAGGAAGGAGTACTGATAAGGGCCAAAAAGCCACAAAGTGGTAGCAGCCCTCGTCAAATAATGGAATCCAAATTGGCCAGTCCATTCTTTCGTCCCCTTAACCACCACTGGTTCCTCCCCCTCTCCCTTTCATTCCAACAATTCTGATCCCAATATTTCTCAAGGTAATATTCCTCACTTGCTTCACCGCCTATTCATTATCATTATCAAAGCAAGCTGCTGGTAGACATGCATGGTAGAAATATTTTTCACACAACCTGACTTGATAAAAGTACCTTCTTAAATAACTCATTGAGAAAAATAATAGTTCCAAATGTTGGTGGACTTCAGGCATCCTATCCTCCAGTTTATAAATAGAACAGATATCTTTTCTTTCTCTCATGCTGGGCCTCTATCCTCTGCTGTACATTCAGATCAGATGGTTATTATCCTTCTCTACTATGTGGATTAATCAAACCACTAAAAAGCCACATGAGTGTGAAGAAAATTCTGAGTTTTTGTGCCACTAGTTGTTGCTAGGGAAACCACTTCCTTTTTTATTTCAGTGCATGGGACATCTGTGTCACTTTGAGTCCAGCTTGGAGAAACCCTGCTGTGAAGTTGTCTATCAGGGATGAAAAGCAAAGTTAATGAAATCTCAGACGCCTTTGTAAATAGAAAAAGGGTTGTATAGGGTATTTCAAAAGCAGTTTTAGTAACCTGTGACTTTAGGTCCTTTTTTAACATTGAGCAGATTTCTGAGGTGCATGTGTGTGTCTTCACATCAGACTAAAGAATTAGAGGCTTTTGGATCTCTCCAAATACACCTTTGAATCCCCCTTTCCCACTTCCACACACTCATCGTTCTGACTTATAATCATTTAATTTAGATGGAACTGGAGAATAACAAGTCAGTATGTCAAGGACTATTCCACATTCCCACTTTGTGCCTTTGTTTCTTTTTCCCATTCTTGTCCTGTGCCTTGTAGCATGTGTTCCACTATGCCTGGTACCTCCTCCATGACCCAGCCCATCATTTCTCAATCATCTCCTCCAGCAAGTTCTTCCTTCAAACACACTTCTTCCAAGAAGCCTCTATGTCTTGGACATCCCCATGGAGAATAATAACAACATGAAATAAAATCCAACCCCAAACCATGAAACTTATATGATGCATAAAAGTCATCACCATTGGACTACTTTGTTTTTATGTTAAAACATAAAATTCCCCATACTCTAAATGATCATTGTGTCTATTTGAATTGTAATTATTCAGATGGAAACCTTATTCTGACAGTTGTGGCAGTAAAAACCTTCTAAGAGTAGTCATTTCCCTCCAGTCTTTAAAGAAGCGAAAATGTTGAGAGAATATCTGAGGAGTAGAGCAGTCTTTGTTCTTTCAACCAACTGAGTTCCAGATGAATCCAGCAAAAAACAAATCCACCTACTTTACCACAAACTATAGGCAGTTCGACTACAGCTTGAACTTGACACTGGATGGAGAAGATATTGCTGTTGGAAGGAACCCAGTACTCCTTGGAGAAACCTTGGACACAGAACTAAGGTTTTAACCACAAGTCATAAAGATGGTGTGAGGATCCGCAGGTCTGGTGCTCAGGTCTGCTGGCTCCTGGGCAGCTGCCATGTCCCACTGCCATCCAGCACCTCTGGTGAATTGGGGAACAGTAGCTTATGAGCCCTACGGGTTCAAACACCACTGGATGTCTCACCACAGATGTTCTGACTGGTGGTGCATACTGTGTTCCCTGATTGGCCCAGGAACACTACTTAAAGCCCAAGGCCGAGACCTGGAGGCTGTCTGTGCAACTAGGTGGATCCCTGGCTTGCTGCTGCAAACAGACCCTTCAGCACACTCCTGATACCTTCCTATCTCCTGGTATCTGGACCCAGCCCTGCTCCTGATACCTGGACTCATTTCAGTTGCCTGGTTCCTGCTCCCCTGCTCTGCTCTACTCCTGACTCCTTGCCCTACCCCTGTTCCACTAACACTACATCAGCTGACTCACTTGGCTCTGACATGGTGTGGCTCATTGACCTTGACTCCAACCTGATCCTACAGCATGCTATTAGTACGGACTGCTGCTTCTGGCCTTGACCTTCTAGACTGAACTCAGACCATGCTTCCTCCTCTCCTCCCCTCTCTCCCCCAACCAGGCCTCAGCCTCAACCTGCATCCCATAGTTGTAGCCTTGGCAGATTGTAACAAAAGTAAAGAGACTGACTCTTCTGTGACATATCACCAGCAGTAATTGAAGTCCTGTGTTAGGATACTGAAAACAACACATGCTCAATAGTTTGCCCAATACTTCAACATGCCTCATCTGTCTGGTCACACTCCTCTCAGTAACCTGGCCAAGATCTACATTGTGCAGTCAATATCAGTCACAAGGCAAGCAGCTTCATGTGTAGACTGGTGGTTTGTCAGACAAATTCTTCAAGAATGGTGGTTGTGGTGTGTTTGTTCATTGGCCCAATGGAGCGCGTACAAGAAAAAGCTCTAGTTTGGAAAATATTATCTTGAATAACCTGGCTGAAATGAAAGCTATTCTCACTGCACTGCAAGAAATAAATAGAATAGAAATAGAGGCAGATGTTGTGATGTTTGTTGATTTCCAGGTGGTGCTCTTCTCTTCCTTTAGAAGAAACCAGAACACTATCAACAATGCAATTCATAAGGAGGCTCAGAGGTTTAGAGAGCGAGTCAATACATTTATTTTACAATGGATTCCATCACACGTTGGTTTATATGGAAGTGAGTAGCTGATGATCTGGCCAAAGTTGAAAAATTGAAAACTTAGATAGCAATGACAATGGTGGAGTGTATTGATTTCCAATCAAGAAAAATATTAGCTGAAGTAAATCGTCAAAAGAGTAAAGATCCTCTGATCGATATCAAAGCATCTCAGAAAATAACATCCACTATCATGAGATTGTTGACAGGGCATACTCCAGGAATGAAAATCAATAGAGATGGGACCAAGATACATCGATTCTGCAAGTTGTGTCTGGAGCAGGCTTTAACACCTTTTGAATGTAATAGTGTAAGGAAACTCAGATTTGATACCTTGAATCAAGCCCTTACAAAGGGACCCTGTAAGAGGTGCTGAATTCATTCTCAAACATTGTGGCCTGATATGATTATCCTGGGACAAGACAACAATAACGACAGTTACTGAGTATCATTGTGCTTCAGGAATGATAAAACCGCCTGCATGATTCTGCTGCTTTCAAGAAGACTTCTCTAAGTTTTAATGTGCCTCCTGCCTCTTGAGAACCATAAGAATGCAGAGGGGGACAAGACTGGCTGAAAAATACAATAAAAGGTCTCCATGAAACGCACTGCTGGGTAGACTTTAATTTCCTTCTTCCCCCACTGAATTAATCTTTATGAGCTGCTTTGTTTGTTTTTAGAGGATTAGATGTAAAATAGTGTTAATAAAGATTGACTGTGCAGATCAATTATTTTAAAACTAGACTGGACACAGCACAAGAAAACACAATGCAGGAAAAAGCTCTGCATTGGCAGGGGTTGGACTATAATCTTATAGCTCTTTTCTATCTCTAACCTATGATCTTCTAGGTCTTTAAAGCAGCTTATGCACATATAGCACTGAATAAATAATAAAAAATAATCCTTTTGAACAGTAAGAGGTGACAAATCTGAGTGAATGAAAATCTCTTAAAGTGAGTGGCGATCATAATTTTTTCTAAATAAGATCAAATAGATCCCTAAACTTAAATCCTCATCTGTTCATTATTGTCTTACTGTATTTCCCCTCCTCTCTTTCTATTTCCCCTTTCTGATAATACCAGAATAAACTAGAGAGATGGAAGCCACCTGTTCATGAACAAATACCACTATTTTATTTAAATTTTGAGGAAAAAATAAACGGCAAGATTTTGGAAGTCATTGTACAAAAATCTTTTCTTTTTAGATGCATTTTTAAAAACTGTGTATATTTAAATTTCATGGCTTGCTTCTTTGCCTTATCCAAGAACCCAGCTTCATCAGCATATCACATTCCACAAATGGGTACACTATATCAGTCTGATAATACTTGGCCAGGGCAAGAGGATTTTAAAAGCTGATTCTAATCTTTTACAGTATACTGTATGTTAACAACTATAACCAATTTTTCAGATAAAATCTTGTGCTATGGCTCTTATGATTTGTTTAAATGAATCACAAACATTAAATAGCTAATTAACTTGGCACCCTAATTAGGGCCCAAAATTCCTAGGGAATTTTATAAGGTGGAAAGTTGATAAAAGCCTGAGAAGAATGCACTCATGAACTCTTGAAATCACATTAAAGTGAATGTCAAGAACTGTACTTAAATCAACTAAAGCAAAGTTATAACTGAATTAGTTGAAATTTCTACTCTATCCTTTCTTGGACCGAGGCTACCATATTGCAGTAATCTGTGATGAATTCAAGATGTTATATACCATTTATTCTTGAATTTAGTTACAGTCTGTTGGAGTCCATTCTATGAAATGCAAAGGTTATGTATTATTGTGGGCCTGGTAGAGCAAAGGACTATATTGAACAATGAGGCAGACAAGAATGGTCTTTTGGGTCAATATGTGTGAAGTGGATTTCTTAGGAAATATCTAGGGGGAAGTGAATGCATATTCCTCCTCTCCCCACCCTGTTATGCAAAAACACAGCCTTTTGAAGCAGTACACTCAGGAGGAGTCAGGCCGCTCTGCCCAGTTGATGTCCTTGGTTTGAGCTAAAACTGTTGAGAACGTGTAAACCCAGAAGAACCTCTGTGTGGGATCTGAAGGACTGATGCCTACCAGAGTTCCTGCTGGACTTGCAATGGATGATTCTGATAAGCTTTTTAGCATGCTTGCCAGTTATTTTATTGTTTTTAATATGTTTTCTCTGTAATGCTTAAGAATACATGTATTTATTTAGAAAGGGCTGTGTGGTAATTTATAACTGTGGACAATTACACTGTTTACAGCATCTGAGCAAAGCATGGATGCTGGCTTACTTAGGCAGTATGGCTTGCTGGGAATAACACCGCATAGGCAGGGTATTGTGTGCCCTGGAAAACTCCCATTCAGGAAGGCGAGAGGTGCAAGTCTCTGCCCAAGTGAAGTGATGGCTGAGGAGATGGCTAGAGACGATAATGGTCTACTGCTACCAGCAGCTAATAGTTACATCTTTAGCTCATGTGGTGGATATCTTGGGTGAAATCCTGACTCCACTGAAGGCAGTGAGAATTTTGCTATCGACTGCAATGAAATCAGAATTTCACCCCAGTTTTTCGGTGCTGAAAGGCCTGGGTTCTGTCTCTGCATATAATCATCTTAGGGGGCTGTTATACAGTACCATGTACAACATGAAGGAGAATACACTACCCACACCACAGCTAGATTTCAACCTCTATGTCTAAAATGCAAAATTTATGAACTACAGAATTCCCAGGATGAGGGCACTAATGGGCTAAGGAGATACAGAGCCTTTCACCTCCAGTGCCCTGGATAAAATATAGCCCAATTTAGTAGTAAATGAAAAAGAAGTTGCCAGCTGCTATTGTAAAATAAGTGAGTATTTTAAGTCTAGTTATTAGTGGACAAGTGTCCATGACACAAAACCACAACACAGTTGGTACTGTTCAGTATACTTGTTTTTGCAGTGTCATGAAGAGGTCAAGGATGGAATAGACATGATGATTGAACTTGAGATTTCAACCCCTGAGGTAGTTCCAGGTCAGGGACCGGTTGGGCCGGTTGCATGGGAAAACTTGCACTGCTGCTTGTGCTGTATCTGTTCTGTGGCTATAGAAATGGCTTCACTTTATAGGGCTGGAACTTCAACGCTTTTTCCTAGCACTAAATGTACTTTCTAAAAACTTAAATTTATGTGTTTAAATATTTTGTCCAGAATTACCTTAAAAGTTGATACTCTGCCTTTGCTCACAGGAAATCTGTAGGATATAAACTGAAGTCCCTTTATCTAAAGTAAAGTGATATTTTAGTGTGTGCTGAACCAGTATTTCCCTGAAATTTTGTGAAGACACTTGAAAAATATTTATTTTGTATATAAATTTTCTAACAAACTGTATTTACTGCTTTTACAAAAGGCAGTTGTGTCCCACTCACCAGATACCACTCACTAGGAGTTATTTCGGTAGTAAGTTACAAAGCAGTATTTAAATATCAGCAGAATAGTAAATTTGTAACACAAGCCAAAAAAGGCAGGATATTCAGACTCTTAACACCAATACCATGGAATTAACTCAGTTCACTGTGAAAGAAAAGACACAAGTGTCTGATTATTTTTCAATTTCTTCTTTCCTGTCAGTTTTTGTCATAACCTCATATCAAACTGTTTTACATTTTCAGAAAGTTCAGCCTCTTGTGAGCCTGGATTAAATATAAAAATACCAACTTAGTTGTCCTCCTCTACAATGTCCAAATAACTCTCAAAGCCCATAGGCCTCTCCAATTCCACAGCTAAGTGGCCTTTCCATGCTAGCAAATCTGTAAAACAAACCATGTCCTACACTGATTGCATCAGGTGGAAAAATAGTTGAGAATTTTAAATAATACAACTGTAGGTATAAAGGTGGAATGCAAGAGTGGGGATCATGACCAGGGGAATCATACATGAGCTAAAACAGAAAGCCAGAACTGCTTGGTTCTATTACCAGTACTTCAGAACTTGAAACACGTTTTTCGGTAATTAACTTCCCATATTGGTGCCTTAGTTCACCTTACCCATTTGTGAAATAGCAGTAATACCTATGGTACTGGAGCTTTAAGGCTTGAATAATTGCTTAGAGATCCTTGGATAAAGTGCAAAGCATTTTTATTGCTTGAAGAATGTGAAGATGATGGTCATGAGCATGGATTGCTTTTGAATCACCTAACATTTTTTATGGTTGCTATGGTGATTACTCACCTGATTACATTTTAGAGGAAAAATGAGGATTAGGTAGTCCTCTTTTTGTATATATTATGCTTTTACTTTAAGAAAAAAGACAAAACTCTTGTAGAAGGTATTGAGATCAGCATAGTTGAGCTGAGATAATTTAACAGCTATCAAGATGAGTCTGGGGCACCAAACACAGTAAGTTAATTATCCAGAATAGCAGTTAAAGCCTTTGATAGCCAACATTAATATTAGTTTCTGAAATTGTAACTCTCCAAAAATTAATATACAGAATTATTTTCAAACTTCAAAATTAATAGATTAATAGATTATTGTTAGTCATATTATATTTTAGTTTAGTTATTGAAAAACTAACTAAAGACAATTGAAGAATTTGATTGTCACTATGTTTGCTTAAATGGAAAGACTACACTTCTTAATTTGTCTAGCCTGATGTACTTGGTTACTCTAAATTATTTGAATTGTGAGTTAACTTCCCAGAGTTTTTGGCATTATTAAAATATGTATTTTTTTTAAAAAGATACTCATATTCTTAATAATAATACTTTTCTGTTATATAACTCTTTCAATCTGAGGCTTTCAAAGTAGTTTACAGGCATAATAAATTTAGCCTCACAACAGCCCTGTGTATTAAGTATTATGATAAAAATGTTATTAATGAAGAAACTGAAGTTACCTTGAGATTAAAGATAATATTTTCAAAGAAACTACTTGCCCATACGTGCACTGCACTTCTAAGCACTTTTCTATACATGCACTCTGAATGCTGTTTTTTTTTTTTTTTAAGATTTAGGTGTGTGTATAGGTCAAGCAAAAATTAAACCAGAATGTAGTGCCAACTGGCTGTGGCTCCCTATTGTGGTGAAGGTGGCTGGAAAGTGGGAAAGAAGAGCGATGAAGCAGAGTTTTTCAAAAGGATGGAGGAATTGAGTATATAGTTAAATACTGAAAGTGTAAGATATTATTACTGTGGTGAGTGGCCATTACATTACCACCCTTGGCATTATAAAAGCAGATGGTGCTGTAATGTTCTCTCAGACTCTGATATGCAGATTTTAAATGGACGTTTTACATTTATAGATGAAACAGACAGCTTGTCCCTTCTGGGATGTTTCTGTTATGTGGCGACTATGCAGCCAAGCTCTTTCATGGATGTAGGCTCCATTTTCCATATGATGGCTGAGTTGAGCACACCTCATGTAAGGGTGCACATACACCTGTGCAACCTCCTGACAAACTGTAACACTTTCAGCATTTGGGCTCAAGGCTGTGGACCACATCCACACCTGTCGTATTAGCATATGGTAATAGCTCATTAACACATGAAGATTTGCTCTACAAATACAGAAAAGTGTCACATTGGCATCAGCATGCTGAGAATGCCCAAACTGTTCAAACAGCCCCATCTGTTGCAAATTGTGAGGATGCCATTTTAGATTTCGTATTAGTAAGTAGCGAGGGCCTCATAGAAAAACTGGTTGTAGAGGACAGCCTTAGGTCAAGGGATCACGAGTGAATTCAGCTTAAACTAAATGGAAGGATAAACAAAATAGGTCAGTAACTTGGGTCCTTGATTTCAAAAAGGCAAACTATAAAAAATTAAGGAAATTATTTAGGGAAGTGGACTGGATTGAAGAACTCAGGGATCTGAATGTGGAGGACGCTTGGAATTACTTGAAGTCAAAGTTTTGCAGAATCTATCTGAAGCCTTCATCCCAAGCAAGGGGGCGGAAAATGTAGGGAAGGGTTGAGGACCAAACTGGATGAGCAAGTATCTCAGACAGGTTATTAAGAGAAAGTAGAAAGCCTACAAGGAATAGAAGGTGGGATGGATCAGCAAGAAGAGCTACCTCCTGGAGGTTAAACTGAAGGGAAAAAGTCAGAACTGCGAAAAGTCAAGTAGAGATGGACCATGCGAAGGAAATTAAAACCAATAGTAAAAGGTTCTACAGCCATACAAATAAAAAGAAAACAAAGAAAGAAGTGGGACCGCTAAGCACTGAGGATGTGTTGGAGATTAAAGATAATCTAAGCATGACTCAACACCTGAATGAATACTTTGCCTCTGTTTTTAAGAAAGGTAATGAATTTAGGGGTAGTGGCAGGGTGACTAATGGAAATTAGGGTATGGAATTAGAAATAAGCATATCTAAGGTAAAAGTCAAACTAAAATAGGCTAATGGGACCAAAACAGGTCTGGATAATCTCCATGCAAGAATATTAAAGGAACTGACACATGAAATTGAAAGCCCAATAGCAAGGATTTTTAATGAATCTGTAAACTCGGGGCTCCTGCCCTATGACTGGAGAATTGCTAATATAATACCTATTTTTAAGAAATGGAAAAAAGGTGATCTGGGAAACTGCAGGCCCATTAGTTTGACCACAATTGTATGCAAGATCTTAGAACAAATTTTGAAAGAGAAAGTAGTTAAAGGCATAGAGGTAAACAGTAATTGGGATAAAATACAACATGGTTTTACAAAAGGTGGATCATGGTAAACCAACCTGATCTTTCTTTTAGCTATAACCTGGGGACTTATCAGTTGAAAGTGACAGAGGTGGAAAAAGACCTGGGTGTATTGGCTGGTCACAGGGTGACTATAAGCCACCAATGTGATTCCACCATGCATTAGGTGAGGTATTTCCAGTAGAGATAGGGAAGTTTTATTATCATTATACAAGGCACTGATGAGACCTCATCTGGAATACTGTGTGCAATTCTGATCTCGCATGTTTAAGAAAGATGAATTCAAACTGAAAAAGATGCAGAGAAGAGCTATTGGAATGATCAGAGGAATGGAAAAGAGCTTGGCTTGTTTAGCCTAATCAAAAGAAGGCTAAGGGGAGATATGATTGCACTCTATAAATACATCAGAGAGATAAATACCAGTGAGGGAGAGGAGTTATTTAAATTGTTCCACAAATTGATATAAACTGGCCATCAAGAAGTTTAGGCTTGAAAATAGACCAAGGTTTCTCATCATCATAAGAATGAAGTTCTCAAATAGCCTTCCAAGGGGAGCAGTGGAAGCAAAAATCCTAACTGGCTTCAAGACTGAGCTTGATAAATTTATGGAGGGGATGGTATGATGAGATTGCCTAAACTGGCATGTGGCCCATCTGAGACTGCTAGTAGCAAAAATCCACAGTGGTCGGTGATGGGGCATTAGATGGGGAGGGCTCTGAGTTATCACAGATGATTCTTTCCCAGTTGTCTGGCTTTCTGGTCTTTCTGACATGCTCAGAGTTCAACTAATTGCCATATTTGGGGTCGGGAAGGAATTTCCCCCCAGGTGAGATTGGCAGAGTGTTTTACCTTCTTCAGTAGCATGGGGCACAGGTCACATGCTTGTTTAAACTTGAATAAATGGTAGATTCTCTATAACTTGAAGTCTTTAAATCATGATTTGAGGACTTCAGTAACTCAGCCAGAGATTATGGGCCTATTATAGGAGTGGGTGTGTGGGGTTTTGTGGCCTGCAATGTGCAGGAGATCAGACTAGATTATCATGATGGTCCCTTTTGATCTTAAAGTCTATGTTTAGTTTGGTTATGTATGCAGGCATTGCATGTGCTTATACACGTTGCCTTTGGCAACCCTCATCCAGCAGCCAATCTGCCTCAATCTAATCTCTCAGGAGGCAGAATGGTCTAATGAGGAAGGCACTGGACTAAGACTCAGAAAACTTAGGTTCTGGTTCCAGTTCTGCTTATAACTTACTGTATGATCTTGGGCTAGTCACTTCACCTTGGTGTTTCTCCTCCCACCCTTTGTCTGTATTATGTATTTCAAATGTGAGCACTTCCAGGCCATTATTGCCTCTTATTTAGTGTTTGTACAATCCATAACACAACGTGACCCAAATTACAGTTGGGGTCTCTAGGCACTACTAGAATACATGTTAAATACTGTCTCCTCGGAGAGCCCTGTTAATGCAAGTGTTCTAGGATGAAAGCATCATGTTAGGATTTGGGACACAGAGCCAAGATCGTATGGCTGCTACAGAGAGCTATCATGAGTTAAGTGCATTGCCATTTTTTTGTAGGCTACATTATCCAATCTGGTTGCCTTCGGGGAAATGTGTGCAGCCCACTAGGATGGGAACTGTGGCACTGCACAGAACACCTCCATGGTTTGCTGCTGAAAGCTCAACATTGGTGCTTGTACCTCTGCCCCATCAAACTCTTTTGTACAGGAGGGTAAGGACTGGCAGTCAGTGGAGGGTTGGGCGAAGACAACTTGCACTTTTGCCTTAAGCACACGTACAGCAGCTAATTTAAAAAGTTACACAAGAGGATTGGAGCTGAAATGTCAGAGCACAACATATCTCTGAAGGTAGAAGGTCCAACTGAAGCCTTGATGGTAATTACAAGGCGGCAACAGCACACAACTGTTGCAGCCATGAGGGCCCCACTGACAACATACCAGGAGCCCAAGGGTCCTATCTAAATATACAAATGATTCAGATTGGATGATATATATATATATACATAGAGAGAGAGAGAGAGATACATTCATCCAGTCTGAATCGTTTGTCACACGTAGAAGTCTATACTTCTAAATCATCTATCTATATATAATTGGATATAATAATTGTGTGTATAGATAGCTTTGTGCATCTGAAGAATGGGTTTTTTAACCCACGAAAGCTTATGCCCAAATAAATCTGTTAGTCTTTAAGGTGCCACCGGATTCCTCGTTTTTGTGGATACAGACTAACACAGCTACCCCCGATATTTAACTACATATACCGTCTCTCTCAAAGCTGCCAAGAATATGACTCAAACTCACAGTACATGCATGTTTCTCAGGTACAGTGCCCATAATATGTCACCTTGAGCCACACCGTTGCATGTATCATCACCAAGTGCGGCTGAGTATACTGTGGCCAGGGATACAAGGTGTAATCAGATTTCCCCTGTAATTGCTTCTCTTGGTGGCTGTGAGCTGGGGTGGCACTGGACCGAGAGCAGGAAGCATGTCTCTATTGTGCTTTCAACAACCTCCTGCCGGTGAGCAGACAGCATGGAGGAAGACGGCACCTGACTCAAAAGCATAGGGGACAAGAGCTGGGTTGCGGGGAGGGAAAGTTGTAGATTGGGGCAAAGAGTCTAGCGAGACTAGGACTGTGGGTGTGGGAAAGAAGAGAGAAACTGTGACTGGGAATTGAGGGGGAGTAGGCCGGGTGGGAAGGAAGCTGGATTTGGGAGGCAGGAGTCCTATGGAAAAAATAGTAAGTGATTGTGTAACTGTAGTTGAAGACTGTATAATAATGCATACACAACAGGGAGCCAACCTTAATTGGGGTATGTCATATTTTGAGTGCTAGATTTTGCAACCTGATTGTTCTTTTAACAAAGTTTTTGTGTGTAATATATGTACCAGCTATGGACTTCTGCACATAAGGTGGATAGCTTTGCTAAAATGATCAAGAGTAAAATAGCTAACAATGGTGATAGTTACACTGTTATCATTATGTTTCAGAGTCAATACAGCCAATGAGAAGAGCAAGGCACATCACCGTGTCTCAGAACTAGTATTTCAGGCTGGCTGGCTGCAGATCTAAGAAAATAACAATGCATTGGCTCACATTTGGAAGATTCCCTTCTCAATCAGATGTGTTGGAAACATTTTTGAAAACATGAAATCTGAGAGTATGCAGGAAGATAAGGGGTCCAGTACACACCCTGGTGGCACGCAGGAAGTGCATGGGTTGTGCACTGACAAAGAATAGAAAGGAATGCCTTAAAATAATGGGATTCCAAGTTTTTAAATGATACACAGTATTCTTGTCTAGCTCTGGCAGCAGTAAGATATCAGATCGTAACAATGACAGTTTGATTAATCACTTGCTTTTTCCTAAATGATTTTAGCAACCACGGTAAAGAACCAGTATAGCTGGAAACCAATATTATTTTTATATAATGTGGAAGCATATTGAAACCCCAGCTTTCAAATTATATAAAGTAATAATCTCCAACTCTCGTGGTTGTTGAAATATCAACCCAGAATCAAAATTAGTAGAAAAATACCAAGATAATAATTAGAATGATCAGAATTTAATGTCCAGCAGGTCGCTACTTGTCAGGGCTAGAAGCGTTTTGGTGGACTGGTACAAATACCATCACCTCGCTCTGGTACAGTGCTTTCCATCCATAGAGCTCCAAGCACTTTATAAAGGAGGTCAGTAACATTATCCCCACTTTTTAGAAGGGTAACTGAGGCACTGTGATGTGTAGTGACTTGCTCAAGGTCACCCAGCAGGCTGGTGGCAGAGCTGGGAATAGAACCGAGATTGCTTGAGTCCCAGTCCAGCATCTGCTTTCAAGATCATTAAACTCTTACTAGTATTGATGCAGTGTAAGTGACCAGAAGGAAAATTAACAATCTCTGCAATGAGTTATTGATAGTATTGCATATCCAAACTTATATCTTAGTGCAAAACACCTCCCTGCACAGGCCAGCCTGACAATGACTGCAGAATCACCCTGGAAATAGTTCTTCAGCCTTGATCTGGAGCCCCCTCAAGGTACCTTTGAAGATGAATCTGGCAGGTCCTCTAAAATATGCAAAGCATCATACATTACAAGAACAGTAGTAACTCTCCCAATTCACTGTTCATGCACAGAGGAAGTCAGTGCATCTGTGAAGGCCTTGAGAAGCACAGAAGCAGGGGAAGCTTGAAATTCAGAGGACTGTCCCGTATGGATCCTAATCTCTGAAATTTTTGGTTGACAGCCTCACTCAGAAATTCACATTGGCACAAGCCCCTGGCATAGGGGAATTATACAGTGGAGTAGCAGTGACCCAAGCACCACTGAGATTCAAACCAGGAGAATTTAGCCCATAATGTCCAAATAATACAGCATGAGAATATCTGGGATTCAAATAAATGTGTGTAAAGAACTTCCAGTCATTTGTATGTCAATAGAATTAAAATCTTGCATTTTCCAGCAGAAAACAGATTTTCTAGAACACTGAGTGATGCCTGAAACTTAAACAAAACAAAAAAAGTTCTGGTGGGTTAGACCTTTATTTCTTTTCTCATTTCCTATTCATTCCTGTGGAGTAGGTATCCTAATTAATAAGAACTTGCCCTTTCAAACAGAGAAGCTGGAGTCTGATCCAAGTAGCTTCGTGAAAAGGACAATACTGAGTGAAGCCATTATTCTAATTAACATTTATGCTCCCAATGTTAACAAAGTACTTTTAAAAATAACGGTATTGAAGATATTTCTGTTTAAATCGTCTAATGGTTGTGGTCTGGATATGGATTTATATTGCCTTTTGGATATCAGTTTAGGCAGATCTAATATGAAATAACAAAAATAAAACTTTAGAATGCTTTTGTGCTCACATCTCTCCTCTACGGCTGTGAGACCTGGACCCCATACAAATGGCATATCAAACAGCTAGAGGCCTTCCATATCCGGTTTCTGCATGCCATGATGGGGATCCGCTGGCAGGACAAAATTACCAACCTGGCGGTTCTTCAAAAGTCAGATGCCATAAGTATTGAGGCCATACGCCTTGCTGGGTTGGACACATCATTAGGATGCCTGAACATCGACTCCCCAGAAAAAAAAATTCTGTGGAGAATTGGCACAAGGACATCGGAATCAAGGCCGCTCCAGAAAGAGCTACCAGGACAGTAATAAGAACAGCATACACATTGGTGCAATAAAACCGGATGATCTTGAGAAGGCTGCGTTAAATAGATCATCATGGCAGCACACAACACTCAGAGCTTTCCAAGCCTTTGAAGAGGACAGAAATAATCGATTGTTAGCTGCCAGGGAAAAGTGTCGTACTATACTGCTATAGCTACCAAGATGCTCACCAATGACTTTGCCCAATATGCTCATGAGCATGCGCGTCATGCTTTGGACTTCAGAGTTACTCCAGAATCCACAAAAAGAGAGAGCATGAACATGTCATTGTCGAACTGACAGACTGCACACACACAATATGAGTGCATTATTGCTGGAGACATCTGATTTATGTCAAGCAATTCATTACTGAGCTATGGACTGATAGATATTTTGAGTTACGAACATCCAGCTGATGATGTTTATTCAGCCAAGTGGTGTACTAAAGTTCTCTTTTACTTATAAAGACAAAGTGAGCATTCACTAGCAACTATGTAATACTACTTTAAGCATTACACAACCATCTCTACCACTTCCCAGGATTAAGTGAGTCCAATCCCTATGTGTAGGCTATACCAGCTTGGGGTGGAACTCTGTCTCTCTCTAGTGGTCACTAGGCCAACTAGGGCTTGATGAGCTTGCTACCAACTTGGCTAAGAGAGGAGCATTTTAGCTCCTGCAACAGAGACTCAACATGGGCAGCGGGTATTGTAAGCACGGGAAGGCTTTGCCTACCCAAACAGCCTGACCTGTCCCCACCCATGCTCCCCCAGACCTCATCCCGCCTGCTGTTCCTTTTGTGCCAGAGGCTGGGGCAGGCAGACTGGGGGCCGTGGTGCGCCCCTGGGGCCGTGCCATGCCACCCATCCTCCCAGCGCTGGGGCTGGGGCCACTCCAAACGTGCCACCTGCTCAGTGCTGAGGCTGGGGCCGTTCCGGCCATGCCACCTGCCCAGCGCTGGGACTGGCAGCTTGGTCAGGGGGCACCTTCAGAGGCTGGGGGTCAGGCCCGGTGGTGCGGCCCGGGATGGCTGAGGCATGCTGTCCAGGGATTGGGCCACAGCTGGGGGAGGCTCTCTGGCGCTCCGGGGCTGGGGCAGAGGTGGGGCCGGGAGCGTTAGCCTGGGGCAGAGGCTAGCGGCCACAGTGGGGGCTGGGCTCCGGTGGGCGCGGAAGGGGCAGGGCCTCGGCCGGAAGGGGCGGGGATGGGGGGCTAGTCTCCCCAAGCCAGGGGTTCACCCACCGCCCATGAGACTCAGTATTAAGATTCAGAGGTGATAGGTTCAATCCCTGTTGCCAGAGACCCACCCGGGAGTGTTGGTGTTACATATAACAATCTGATTTATGAGGAAGATGTTAGGGGACTCATACTAGGCATGCTCTTTGCACCTCTGGATGTGCTAACATGGAATAGGAGTCTTCTGAGCTACCTCAATGATGTTTAATTCAGAGCTGGTTACATAATTACAAAACTATAATTTTGAGGCTGCATCTCTGTCTGACTGCATTTATATGGTCCTGGTGCTTCTTTTGTATAAAGCATTAAGACCATTTAATTAGTTAATATTTGTGAAGCAGTTTGAAATATGAAGTGTTATGTAAGTGCTTCTTATTATTACTTTGTGACCCTTCCCAGCCATTTTCCTAATAAAAAATTAAAGTTAAAATATTCGCCCTTTACTGGAGTAAACTACAATGAATCTTGTCTCAAGTAATCACTTGGAAAATCAGCAAAAAACAGCTGCTTCTCTGCTATGATAGATTGGGGTTTGCAGCAATTTTATACTAGTTTCAGAATGTAGCCGTGTTAGTCTGTATCAGCAAAAACAACAAGGAGTCCTTGTGGCATCTTAGAGACTAACAAAATTATTTGGGCATAAGCTTTTGTGGGCTAAAACCCACTTCATCTGATGCAAGTGCACAAAAGCTTATGCCCAAATAATTTTGTTAGTCTCTAAGGTGCCACACAGACTCCTCGTTATTTTATACTAGTGTAATTTCATTTACTTCACTGGATTGTTTCCTGATTTACACCGTTGTGAGAGGATAATCAATTCCTATGTATTTGTGGATATTTTGGGATGGTCTAATGGTAGAAGGAGAGGGTTCTTTATAAAAATGCCTTTTTGTACAGGTTTTACTGTAATTAAAACATCTATCTATTTGGCTCAATCAGGTTTTATTTTGGATCGTCCCATTTCTCAGAATTGGATATAACTACCGTTACAGAGACTGAAACAATCCTTGACTTAGAAATGTGTATTTTACCTAAGGAATTTATGTTTGGCCTATGATTTTACAATGGGATAACTTGCTGAGTTGGGAAACCTTTTCTTTTACATAGAGCAAGGTTGGCCCCAGGATTGCCCTCCAGCTTTCCCCTGGGACCTGACATGTACTCAGCAGCGCAAAAGAAATTTTTGCAACTTTACACCCCTCAGCACAGCAGTCAAGACACACTAAAGCAGCCGATAGTGTAGTTAGTGGCTTTTGTTGCCTCCTTTTGTTTCTACTGGTTAATAGGGCAGAGTCAAGAGGCATCCATGACAAAGCAGAAAAGTGGTTTGTCCCAGAAATGGAGTGTAGAATGGGAACTAAAACAGGCAGCCAAAAGAAAATACACTGTGCTGCCTCAGGCTATCAGTGAGAGAGGGAGATAAGAAGCACTTGGACAGTTGTGGATGTTGGCTTCAATCTGTAATGACTGTGTGGCCCACAAGTCAAAAACATTTGGCTGCCTTTGACAGAAGAACAAGAAAAGGGTATGGCTGTTTTTTAGCCATGTTTCTTTCTGTTCCTTTAATTAATATTCTGTAAACTGGCAAACTGGTGAACACCAATTTCTTTTGCTCTGGCTCTGTTATGAAGTATTTTTCTAAGTCTCTTCAGTCCATTAGCAAAGGCCATCTGGAAATCACTTTCTGGCAACCCCTTAGTCCTTTAACAAATCAGCCTTCTGTTGCTGATCTCCTAGGATTCTGCCTACTGCAGTTTTCACTTCCCTAACTCTTGTTTGTCTAATATCCTTCCAGTATACACTGTAGATTCCTGAGAGCTGCGACTATATGTTTGTAATATGTCATGTGCATCTACAGTGATACAGAAACAAACAATTATAATACAGAGCTGAGGTCTGAGACACAAAGTTTAGAATACAATTCTAAACTTTGCCAAAGCACATGGCCTTGGAGTTGGAGTTCAGATTAGAGCTCATCTCTTCTGCTAAATAATAAATTCAAATAAATAAGACATTTTCTTGAACACTTCTAAAATTCCAAAAGAACCATACTCACTTATTTTCCCTTATTTTTGAGGGTCTTTTTGGTATCTTCTTGTAACATCTCTATAGAATTAGAGAAACAACTGTACTTGTTAACTTGCTTTAGTTACTCATTATTTATTGAATGAGGAAAGCTACTAAAAATGTCCATACTAGAGCTGAGTATTATATTCCCAATCAAAATACAAGCACCGTGAGTGATGTCATGCCCCGATATTTATTTCTGTTTGATCCCAAATCTGAATAATTCTGAATGAATCAAAAAAATTAATTTCTGACCTGATTGAAAAACTATCAGACCACCACTGATAGAGGTTTCTAGGACCCTCAGAATTCTGTAGATTGTCTCATATCCCACTCTGATATCCTAATTGATCTCCAGAGGTGCTGAAATTATTCCAGTGTCCAGCATAAATTGATTGGCATTGAATAAAACACCAATGATCCATTGGGGCAAGCTCAGATTTTTATCTACGTTGTCTTATCTACAGTAGAACCTCAGAGTTATGGACACCAGTTACGAACTGACCAGTCAACCACACACCTCATTTGGAACCGGAAGTATGCAATCAGGCAGCAGCAGAGACAAAAAGAAAAAAATGCAAATACACTACAGTACTGTGTTAAACATAAACTACCAAAATAAATAAATAAAGGGAAAGCAGCATTTTTCTTCTGCATAGTAAAATTTCAAAGCTGTATGTTTAGTTAATGTTCAGTTACAAACTTTCGAAAGAACAGCCATAACATTTTGTTCAGAGTTACGAACATTTCAGAGTTACAAACAATCTCCATTCCCAAGGTGTTCATAATGCTGAGGTTCTACTGTAGTTCACAGTGGTAGTGAGTGAAGTTGAGCAAGAATTATATTGTTAAAAGAAAGTGCCATATGAGGGTTAAAGAGAAAGTGGAAATACCAGTTCTACATCTCTACATCATTTAGAACTGAGGAGTTAGTTTAATGACTGTTTCTTGGGGGGAAAAAACAGTCCATCTATTGATCTGATGAAAGTTACAACGATTTTTCCCTACTCTTCATGAAGTTTCTTTATTTTCTTAACACATGTATTTGGAGCCCAAGAGAATTATTTTGATTCATTTTGACAACTCCTAAAGGGAAGAACCAACTGGGAAATTTGACTTCTTCAAGGTGTTCATGCTGACTACCCAATCTGCAGATGCTTTTTTTTTTTTTGGTAAGCATATAGGGCAAGGATTCCTTACATACCTCTCCAAGTTGGCAAGAAACCTTGCTTAGGAGCAGCTTGAATAAATGAATCTAAAACTGATAGACTGCAGGGAATCATGTCTTATTTGCAAACAAGTTTAAGGAAAATGTCAGCCAAAATAAACAATATAGAGGTCTTCTTTGATGTTGTCAAAGGCCAGCTGGAGACAACAGAATTCAAGCTACAATCCACAAAAAATGACATTATGAAATTATAAAATGGTGTCTATAAATGTATCTTTTGAAAATAAATCTGACTTCCTATGAAAAAGGGAACATAGGAATTGCCATGCTAGATAAGCCCCAAGGTCCATCTATTCCAAAATCCTGACTGTGACAGTAGCCAGCACCAGATGCTTCTCAGGAAGGTGTAAGAACCAAGCAGTAGAGAGGTGTGGGGTACTCTGTCCCCCCACATTAGATCTCATCTTGATCTCTGACAGATTGGCATAAGACCTGAAATATGAGATTTAATATATCTTCCACAAACATTTTTATCATTAGTTATGATAACTCTGAATATTCGTGATATCCATATAAAATGTCCAATACCATTTTTTAAATTTATTAATTTCTTGGATTCAATGATTTCCTGTGGGAGCGAGTTCCACAGCTTAATTACATATTATGTGAATAAGTATTTCCTTTGATCAATATCCAATTTCCTGCCTTTAATTTCATTGAATGTCCCCTGTTGTTGTGTTACGAGACAGGGAACTTCAGTTCTCCCTATCTACCTTCTCTAGACCATTCATTATTTTATATACTTTTATCATGTCTCCTCTACTTCATCACCTTTCTAAGATAAACAATCCCAATCTTTTCAATCTTTCTTCACATGAGAGATTTTTCCATGCCCTTGATCATTCTCTTTGCCCTTCTCTAAATCACCTCTAATTCTGCAATATCCTTTATGAGACGATGTGTCCAGTACTGTACACAATATTCCACGTGAGGCTACATCATTGACTTATATAAAGGCATTTGAATATTATCTATATTATTCGCTTATCCTATTCCTTATGCAACCTAACATGTTGTTTGCCTTTCTGACTGCAGCTGCACATTAGCAGAGGTTTTCGTTGAACTGTCTACACTGATGCCTAGGTTCCTTTTTTGATTTCACACAGTTACTGTAACTTTGTAAGGTGTAATAGTAGTTCAAATTTTCCCTCCAGAGTTCCTTAATTTGCCTGTAGCAACACTGAATTTCCTTTACCACTAATGCTGCCCATTCACCTACCTTGTTTAGCTCTCTCTGAAGTTTGTTAAAGGTCTCTCTGGTCCTCACAAACCTGAATAATTTTGCTTGGCAAATTTTGCTAACGCATTAATCACCCTCCTTTCCAAGTCATTAATACATATATTAAACTGTGTAGAACTTTGAGGAACCCTGCTGTTAATAGTTTTTCAGTATGAAAATTGACCATTTAGTCCTAAAGGTCCCAGTTCAAGAATGTACATGTCCTACAATACAGGATAGGCAGGAGGAAGACAAATCTCTTAGTTTGTCAATTAAACTTAAACCTTTGCATAAAGACACAAAATAATCACATGACTCAATCTACATGGAACATAGTTACTGAATGTTTAGGGATGAGGCACAATTTTAATTGTCCTTTCTGATCTAGTTAACAAAGATTGGATTTGGTCTACAGCAAGAAGTAAAAAAGGGTGTATGCTTTGAAGGGCAATATGTCTCAGCATCTCTGCTAAACTGCAGATGACACGTTGAGGCAAAAAGTGCACCTTGTGGGAATGGGACCAAATATCTGCTTCCAAGTTACCTGGGGAAAAGTCAGAAGCAGGGATTGGCTGTAACTATCAGGGACTCACAGCTAAGCTCAGACCCTTCTAATTGCTCTCAGCTGGCTCAGCTAATGAATCCAGCCTCCTGACTGGCTGGAGACTCCAGTGGGCACTGTCTTAAACCAAGCAGCCGGTCTGGGCCCCCAGGTGTTCAGTAGTGTTCCATACCCACAGCTGTGTTTGTAGTCCTGCTTTCTGTTCCTGCTCTCAACTCCTTTTTTGCTCCTAGCCTTCACTCCAGACCCCCCCGCTCCTGGTTCCCTCCTCATGGTTCTGGCTCCTGCCTACTCGCTGTCTGATATTCTGGTTCTAATCCCTGATTCCTGGCTCTGGCTTGCTGCCTGAACTTGGTATTCATATTCTGACCATGGCTCTGACCCTTGGCTTCTGGTTTCTGACTCTCAGCTCTGGCTTGCTTCTGGTGTTTGACTTCTGACCACTGCTCTGATCCCTGGCTCCTAGTCACTATCTCTTGGTTCTGGCTTGCTCCCCAGACTCAATAATTCAGCTCTTGACTTGACCACTAGGCCTGGCTACCTTTGTTCCAGCCATTAAGGCAGACTTCCACCCTAACTATTAGGCAAGACTGCCCAGAGTCTGGTCGTTATAGTAATATTGATACACAACACTTTTTTTTCTGGGACCGTAGATCATAAGATACTTCTGGGGAAATTCTGCACCTCTGCACATGTGCAGAATTTATGTCCCCTGCAGATTTCTTTGTTTCCCCACAGAAAAATGACTTTCTGATAGGGAAGCCACAAAAGTGGTCATGTGACCCTCCACAGCAGTATGTTTTGGTTGCCCAGGGCAGCTGGCAAAGAGGTAAATCACTGTGGGGTGGGGGTGGGACTGGGGAAGACACGGCCGGTGGCTCCTACCCTGCGCTGGATTCAGCTACTGGTCCCGGCTGGGCTGGGGAGAACAGGACTTCCCCTTCCCCTGCATGGCATCTGGGGCCGGGTCAGACCCACCCTCAGATTTCTCCCCCAGCTGTAGGAAGCTCTGCAAACTCCCTCCCACCCCCCACGCTTTCTCCATCACTCTTCAGCTACAGGGAGAGGGATAACTCTACAGGGAGCTGCTCCCCCATCCATCCATCCAACCCCCTGTGCATCCAGATCTCTTCATACCCAGATCCTTCTGCCGAGTCCCGCATCCAGAACCCCCTGGATGAGCTCCACTCCTCCCTGCACCTGGACCACCCCGATGAGACATCCGCACCTGGATCCCCACCCTATCAAGCCCCAACCAGCTGCACCTGGATCCCAACCCCACTGAGCCCCACTCCCCCAGCATCTGTACCCTGCTACTGAGTCCCCCACACCCAGACCCCCCTGCTGAGCTCTAACCCTTCCACACACTCAGATCCCCCCTGCTGAGCCCCAACCACTTTCACCTGGACTCCCCTGCAGAGTCCCATTACCGTAGCACCCAGAAACCCCAACCAAACTCCTGTGCATCCAGATCCCCCCGCACCCAGATCCTCCACTGAGCCACCTGCACCAGATTGCCCCACATAGAACCCTCTCAACCCACACCTGGATTCCCCCCACACTAAGCCCCTCCACATTTGGATCCTTCCTTGCTGAGCCTGCCTGCCCACACCTGGTGCACCTGGCATGGAGGGGCAGGGCTCTGGAGTGTTTCTGGGGCAGGCCCAGTCCTTGTGCTGTGTCAGGCTTGGGCGCAGCCTCACCACTAAGTCCATGTTCTGGGAGGGGGGAGCTGCACAGTTCCCTGTGCTGCAGCTGCCCAGCAGCTATCAATGCGGGCAGTTCAGGTGTCCCTCCCCCCACTGCCGTGGGCTGCTCCTGCCCTCTGCCTTGGAGTTGCTCCCAGGAGCCTCCTGCTTGCTGTGCCGGAGGCGGGGTTGGGGAGAGAAGAGGGGTGCCGATGTCAAAGTGTTCCCCCCAGCTTCTATACCCCATCTCCACAGAGCAGGTGGGACACGACAGGGCTCAGGACGGAGGGAGCTTGCTGGCAGCAGCTGCTGTCTCAACTTGCTGATCTACTTAAAAAGGCACTGTACTTAGAGTGGGGTCAGCGTACTTAAAGGGGCAATGCACATCTCTCTCTCTCTCTCTCTCTCTCTCTCTCTCACTCACACACACACACACACACACACACACAGTTTTTCCTTTCTCTCGCTCTCTCTCTTACACACACACATGGTGTGTGTGTGTATCTCCCTCACACACACACATGCACCCCCTGGCACTTTGGGAAATGGAGGGAGTGGTACGCTCCAGTGGGATAGCGTGGGTTCATCATCACATTCAATTTCCACAGGGAATGTTTGCAGCCACTGCCATGTGTCTATTGTGTCTCCTCCCTCCATTCGTGCTGCCTTGTAGAGTGTGAGGCTACATTAACAACAATGTGTTAACCCTTGAGGGCTCAGCCAAGTGCTAGTTAATCATTTAGCAGCAAGGTATTCCCTGGGAAATATCCCACCCTCTGATTTCCCCAGCTTAGCCAAGCTTCACTATCATCATTGCTGTGTTCAGTATGAAATTGTTTGTTTAAAACTTATACTGTGTGTGTGTATATATATATAGTCTTTTTTCTGGCAAAAAAAATTTCCCTAGAACCTAACCACCCCATTTACATTAATTCTTATGGGAAAATTGGATTCTCTTAACATCGTTTTGCTTAAAGTAGCATTTTTCAGGAACATAACTACAACATTAAGCGAGGAGTTACTGTACCTGTGTTCATGCTAGTGTGATTACTGCCAGTAAAGTCTGAATGAGTTGTCTGTAGGGTTGCCAACTTTCTAGCTGCAGAAAACCGAACACCCTTGCCCTGTCCCTGACCTGCCCCTTCCCCACGGCTACGCCCCTACCCCACCCCTTCTCCGAGGCCCAGCCCCTGCTCACTCCATCTCCCCCTACCTCCGACGCTTGTTCTCCCCCACCCTCGCTCATTTTCACTGGCCTGGGGCTGGGGGTTGGGGTGCAAGAGGGGTAAGGGCTCTGGCTGGGGTGCTGGCTCTGGGGTGGAGCCAGAGATGAGGGGTTTGGGGTACACGAGGGGGCTCAGGCTGTGAGTTGGGGGCCAAAGTGTTCGGAGTGTGGGAGGGGCTCCAGGCTGGGGCAGGGGGCTGGGGTGTAGGGAGGGGGCTCTGGCTGGGAGTGTGAGCTCTGGGGTGGGACCGGGGATGAGGGGTTTGGGGTACAGGAGGGGGTTCAGGGCTGAGGCAGGGGGTTGGGGTGTGGGAGGGGGTGTGGGGTGCAGGCTCCAGGTGGCGCTCACCTCAGGTGGCTCCCAAAAGCAGCAACATCTCCCTCTGGCTCCTAGGTGGAAACATGGCTAGACAGCTCCACGTGCTGCCCCTGCCTGCAGGCGCCACCCTGCAGCTCCCATTGGCTGTGGTTCCTGGCCAATGGGAGCTGCAGAGCCAGCACTCGGGGCAGGGCAGCATGCAGTGCCGCCATGGCCACCCCTTTGCCTAGCAGTCAGAGGGAGATGCCAGCAGCTTCCTGTGAGCCACGCAGAGCCAGGCAGGCAACCTGCCTGCCCCACTGTGGGCAGCCAATTGGATTTTTAACAGCTCAGTCCCTAACCCTAACCCTAATCAGTTGAAAACCAGATGCCTGGCAACCCTAGTTGTCTGTCCTTTCGTTTTAACTAGTAATTTCCTTCTCCCACTCCATAATTAACATGAATTAATCAAAGTACTCCTTCTAAAGATACAGGTCTAGATTCCCTGGTCAGGCCAAGCTGTGCTCAGTAAAAGACCAGAAGGTGGAAGGCAAAGGTGCCCTTTATATTCCACCAGTCCCGAGGCCTCAAAACTTCTGTAACTTATACCTGGCTGAGCAGGACCCTAAGAGCCTGTTCTTGTAGTGTCATAGAGCCCAGGCTGCAACCTGAGCCTGAACGTCTACATCACAATTAAACAGCCCCTTAACCTGAGCCCCGCGAGCCCAAGTCAGCCGGCATGGGCCAGCCGTGGGTTTTTAATTGCAGTGTAGACCTACATACCCTATAACATCTCTGTACTGCCCAGGGATGTCCTTAGACAGAAGACATTCTTACGAAGCCAGATCTAATAGTTTTGTGACACTGGAGCAAGAGAAAACTGCCATAGCAGGGCTCTGGATCTAGCCTATAGTATTCACATCTACAACAGTTTGCTGCAACTTTGAATTTGGAATTATTTCATGATGTGTCATAGAGTTTTCTATCAATGGAAGTTTTAACCTTTGACTCAGGTGGAAATGACTGTGTATTTCTAATCTGGCACATTCCCTGCTTCATTACTTACAATCTGGTCTTGTGGGATTAGTCATGAAACTCTCATCTGTGTTTAATAATGCCTGTTTTTATTGTGCATTTATCCCATTTCTAAAGCCATCCAAAATATATTAAATAATTTTCAATTGCCTTTATTTCCTAACACACTGTTTCTGCAGAAAGGAAATGTTTTGTTAGAAGTTTTGAGTGTATGTCACTCCCTGCAGCTTCCAATAAGCAGTCATCTTTGTTCTAAGACATTCTCCAAAATTGACTTATTCTGTGCCCCGAAAGGAAAGAGTAAGCTTTTCTGGAGATTACAGCAAAGACTGTCTTCCTCACCAGCAAACTCCTTGAGACTCTACCAGTCCTAATCTTGCCTAGCAGATAACAATCAGCCCCCGAGCTCTTCAGAGATTTCTTCAGCGTTGTCTCTCTGCAGTGCACAGCCCTATCACGGTACATTTACAGAAGATATTAAGTTCATTTCTCCTTTAAAGAGTCAATTTACTGCAGTTTATTAATTTAACTGGTGTTTGACAAACACTCTTATTTCAGTCACAGCACTGAACTGGTTTATATTAAAAGCAGAACATGTTTATTAAACAAAAAGTTGTATGTTTAAATGATATCAAGTAGAAGGAATAAAGTTAGAAATACTTTCAAACTAACAAAAATAAAACATGTTTCTGAGACTAAAACTTAACTTAATCAGCTATAGTTTAACATGGTTTCCCTACTTACAGAAACTTCCTCAGCGTGACTAGCTGTTCCAGCCAGAATTCACCCTTACAGCATCAAAAATGCTGATTTCTTTGTTCTCAAAAGATGGATATTGTGATGGCATGCAACCCTGTTTTCACCCTATACACCATTGTAATAATCTTTACAAAAAAATATGCCTTGTAAAGTTTCACTGTAAAACTAATAACTTCCTGGTCAATAACATCATGGTGAAACATATATAGCAACATTATATAAAAATTATGAACATAAGCTGTAATCATGACTGAAGTGTGTTTACCAAACAAGTCTGGGGAGTAGATAAACCTATTTCTCAAAGACAGAGGACAAGTTGACACCCATAGCCAGGTGTCATCAAAGCTGATTGGCCACCAGCTATCAAGTGGCCATTCTTTGGCAAGGAGGTGGGCAGGAACAAACTGTTTTGTATCTTAGCAAATAGCAGCATGAAACCTCTCACGCCACAGACACCATGTCTCCAGCTGTCAGCTGGAAAGAACTTTATCTAGGGGTCACTCTCAGGAAAATGCATTTTAAAGGGTGACTGAACTGTAAAAGTGAGGGGTAAATACATCCCAAGTTATCTCTCCCTACCCATCTCTCTCTTTTCACCTAAGAAGACAAAAGAAGCAGTTGTTAGACTTTAGGAGCCAATCCTGGCCTGAAAGTCTGGTCAGCAATGTTACTGGAAACATGGAAAGGGACATCACTTTAAACCACTAGTTTAAGTTTAGAAAGTGTTTAATCCTTATTTTTCTTATAATCATTTCTGACTTGAATGCCTCATTACTTGTACTCACTTAAAATCTCTCTTTGTAAGTAAATAAATTTGTTTTATTCTTTAATTAAAACTAATCCAGTGTTGTGAATGGTTTGGGTAACTCCATTTAAGGCAACAGATTGTTGCATGTTGATCTCCTTATAGGGGCAATGGACCTAATATATCTGGACTGTCCGGGAGAGGCTGTGGCTATACACAGACACTCAGGGTGTGACCTGCATGATCTTTGGCTATTTGTGAGGAGCCCAGGTTGAGAGCTACAGCAGCAAAGCATTGTGAGGGCAGGCAAGTGGTGACACAGCCCCTCACTCGTCTGGATCGCACCCCGGAATGTCATAGATACCCCAAAGTCTTTCAACAGTTCCTTATATTTTCCAAAATTTATTTTTGACTTCAAAGTCAAGAAGACCTCGTGAGGGCTCAGCTTGGCTCTGCTTGCTGTGTCTCCCAGGGAGCCAATGCCATGTTGATTTTGCAGTCTTCTGTGATTTTACAATGCAAATCCCTTCCTGCAATCTCATATGCAAATGAATAGTCCATTGTCCATGTCTCTGGTCACACCTGCTTCTGTTTGCCACTTTGCCTTCCCCTTTGTCTTCTTACAATCTTCAAAATATAGTATTGGAGAGTATCCATAATTTCAGTAACAGTGAATGTTGTTACAAACATGTCATAGTGATATTAATGACCGATGTGTTATTAGTTTTCAAGTGGTATATTACATAATACCTTTGGAGTAAATATCCTGGCAACCGTTTGTGAAGTGTAATGAGCTGGTCAGGCCAGTTGAGTTTTACTGCTACATACCAGGGAGCCCTTTGCTATCTGGTATTGGGGTGCTTTGAGGGCACAGTGCCCCACCAAGAAAAGTGTATTCAGCCCATGTTCAGGTCTCTGCGTCCTTGCCTCAAAGTTTACAATATCTCTGTCTCTCCACTTATCTCCAGAGGGAAGGGGCTGGTGCCCCCTTTGCGGGAAGGGAGGTGGGTAGGGGAGTTTGGGCCCTCCCTCTTTATCAGGCTCTGGCCCACAGACCTACAAGAAGCTGTGATATCAACCACCCAAGGGTGCTTCAGGGCTACCTCCCTGGGCCACTTCTGACCACTTATGCTTCCATTCCAGGGAGTGGTCCAAAGCCTTGCAAATGAAGGGTTCCTTAGTCCTAGGGAAAGGCTAGTTCCTCCTCTAGCGGCTCTGATAGCTGCCGCTTGCAGACCTCTCCGCTGCAGACAGGAGTCCAGCAGTACCCTTACTGAGGTGTTCCTATGATAGGTTTCACCTCCTATCTGGTCTGCCCCACTTCTGAGCTGTGTAGCTCTCTTTTTAAGTTCCTTCACCAGCTGGAGGAGGCTCCACAAGAGTGGCAGGGTAAAGCCAGCTTGTCCCGGAACTGCTCTCTAACCTCTTTTATCCACGTGTGGGGTGTATAAATATAAACTGGAATAAATTGCCTAGGGAGGTTGTGGAATCTCCATCCTTGGAGATTTTTAAGAGCAGGTTAGACAAACACATGTCAGGGATGGTCTAGATAATACTTAGTCCTGCCATGAGTGAAGGGATTTGGACTAGATGACCTCTTAAGGTCCCTTCCAGTCTTATGATTTTATGATTATTGCAATTTGAAGCTTTCTGTACATTGTTAACAATGGAAACCTTTCTAGGAACTCAACAGGCAGAAATCAGTATTTTAAGTCAAAGAAAAAGGAGACATTTAAAAGAGGAAATGAAGCTGAGAATGCTTATTGAGATAACTGAATAGTGCAAATCTTCACTGGCGTACAGTGAAGAATAAAAGAGAGAATTTTCCACACTTTCTGAAAATCGAAGCCTTTTTAGGTGTCTGAGGTTGAATGCCCAAAAATTGAGACACCCAAAAATCAATAATCATTTTTCAAAATCTTGCCTTGTGTCCATTTCTTTATCATCCTCTGACTTCTCGCTGATCTTACTTAATCTTTCCATGTGTTAAAGATGAAAGCAATCATAATTTTTTTATTTTTACCTTGGTAAATATCCATTTAAAATGGGGCAAACTCAAATCTTCCTTACTGTTAGCTGATACAGTCAGACTGTGACCTGGAAAGACAAGAATCTTATTATGTAAAGTTGGATCACTATAATAGTGGAGGACTGGAAGCAGGCCTATCCTGTCTGGAACTGTTTGACAACTCTGCCATCTCTAGTCCATATATGTTTAAATTTAAAAACTTCTTGTGCGAGTGCATTGGGGCCCAAAACACTACCAGGTAAAGAAATCTATAGCCATATTTGATTATTTAATTTAAATATGGATGACTAGACAATCCCAGAGCCATGCGATGTTGTAAATTGACTCTGAAGTCAGCATACAGTAGAACCTTAGAGTTACGAACACCTCAGGAATGGAGGTTGTTCGTAAATGTGAACAAAACGTTATGGTTGTTCTTTCAAAAGTTTACAACTGAACACTGACTTAATACAGCTTTTAAACTTTACAATGCAGAAGAAAAATGCTGCTTTTAACCATCTCAATTTAAATGAAACAAGCACAGAAACAGTTTCCTTACCTAATAATTTTTTTAAACTTTCCCTTTATATTTAGTAGTTTACGTTTAACACAGTACTGTGCTGTATTTGCCTTTTTTTTTTTTTTTTTGGTCTCTGCTGTTGCCTGATTTCCAAATAAAGTGTGTGGTTGATCAGTCAGTTCATAACTCTGAGGTTCTACTGTACTTGATTCACTGGTTTGTGTCTGCTGAGGGAAGCTGTGAGAAACCAGGCTGTCTGAGCAGTTTTCCTGAAGAAGAGTCCAGCAGTTCAAGGCAAACAAAACTCCACTCCACTGGGAGTAAGTGGGCAGGAGCCAATAGGGGAGAGTGTCTGCACCCAGCGAAGCACTAAGGCCTCTACCAGCCAGAACTCTAAAGTCCTCTAATCTGAGAGAACCCTAAGGTCCCTGGAAATAATCCCTCCCCTAGTGCTGCTGCCTTGCTGCTCCCGGGGCAGACTCAAGCTCAGTGTATATGGGTTATTCAGTAGATGGTGGAAAAGATAATTTTGAAAAACACTTTTTATAGGAAGTTGCCCCAGGAATCTCCACATCCACTTGCCCCATCCGGTGCATGATGTCATCTGCCTATATTTAAATAAGGAAATACGCCATTTCTAACAGCTCTGCCAGACTAAATACCTTTTAATTTGTACCTTATTTTCAGACATTGATTTAACAACTGGGCTCAAATTGCTAACCAATCTGATTCAAAGACTTAGGAAAGAAAAAGGGACTGGATTCTTCAGTCTCTTTCTGAAAATAGAGATTCTTTTTCGAAGGTGAACTGCAAAGGACTTGCCAGAAGTTAAAAAACATATTTGTAATATTCCTGAAGAATTAGAAGGAAGCTTTGCACTGTTAGTGAGCTATGTAATCACCATATTTTTAACAAAATTACTTTCCTCAGATAATCCTGGCGTGCAGCTTTCATGGCTTGTGACATCACAAGCGCCACAAACAAAAATGGGAGTTTTTCAAACCCTTGTTTGTGGATGTCACTCATGAAAAACTAAAAAACCGCACCGCCGATTCAACAGGCAGCATTGCAAAACTGTCATGCAAATTTATGAGCCCAAGCACAAAATATACTCACCCACCCTTACTATAGTGATTAAAAAAGTAATTATAGTATAGACAGCCGTCAAAATAAATTACTCAGCCAGGGTGAGTGGGAGAGCAGAAATTTGTGAGACTTCCTTAAGGAGGTTGTAATTGTCTGGAACATTGTTAAAATATAGCACTAATTATATTTGAATGTCTATCTACTGTTTTCCTCTTTTATAATCTTATAAGCAAGTTATCAGAATTTTAGAAAGAAAGGAAACTTCCGCAGTTCTTTACCATTCTGATGTCTGTGCATTTGAAAACAGTGTACCTTATTACATATAAAAAATCTGCTTTAAGAGACTATTATTAAGGTTGCAAAGTGAAGCATTCAAAAGCTAGGAAATGCCAGATTTGATGTTGCTCATACAACATTAGTTAAGTCCTCATGCAACCACATCATAATGCATATATGCACAAGACAGCTGAATTTAGGGTTGCATGGACAACAGTGAATCTGGCATTTCTTAACTTTTGAATGCTTCACTTTGCAACCTAAATAATATTATTTCAAAACAGGGTTTGCTTCCTGCAATTTCTAAGTGTGTTTTGTTTTGTTAGGAAAAAAGATAAAAATGAAATCTATTATGTGCCACTATAACAACAACCCTGCCCCCACTTTCCCCCCAGTTCATCAGCATCTGGAACCTTCAGCACTGTAGTACAGACTGCTACTACTTGGGTTACAGGACTGACTATGTTAGCTCCCTGCAGGATCAGACTGTTTTCCTGAATGGATGATGGGTGACCGGTACCATGTGTTGGGTTCAGGCCATAGTTGCTTGAGTCTGACGCAGTCCAGCTCTATTTTCCTCCTGCAATAAGGCAGGCTCCTCTCCTCTCCTCTCACAGTCCCCATGCAGCACTTCTACCTACAGTGTCCTTCAATCCTGAGCCTTTTCTCCAGGGAGAGGGAGAGGAAGCACAAGCTCGCCAGCTGGAGATCTGGCTTCCCGTGGCATTCTGCTAGCCCTTCTCTCTTTTCTTTTCACTTCCTTCCTGTGTTTTTTAACTACCTTCTCATCTGATAGGATAATTAGCCCCTCACCTCATCAGCCTATAGTCTGATTAGGTAATTAAGTCTTCAGCCCCTCAATCTGAGTTTCTCTGGGGGAGCTAGTTAGTGCCTATGTGACCACAGTGCTGGGTCAGCTGCTGGCTCACGGCACTTTGGGCTGGTCCACACTAACCCCCCACTTCGAACTAAGATACGCAACTTCAGCTACGTTATTCAAGTAGCTGAAGTCGAACTATCTTAGTCCGAACTTACCGCAGGTCCAGACGCAGCAGGCAGGCTCCCGCGTTGACTCCGCGTACTCCTCTCGCCGAGCAGGAGTACCGGCATCGACGGCGAGCACTTCCGGGATCGATCCCAGAAGTCGATTGCTTACCGCCGGACCCGGAGGTAAGTATAGACATACCTTGTCACACCTCCCTAGCCCTCAAGGTGGGGGGGGCTCCTGCCTCATATGATGCCCGCCCCCCTTGAGGGCTAGGGAGGCCAAGGAGGGAATAGGCCACTGGCACTACATGTCTTGGAGCTTTACAGTGGGAGTCCAACTCAGATCTCCCTGTCCCCACTCACCAGGCATTGAGGAAGCTGCAGGCCCATATGATGCCTCCCTTAGAATGGGATGGGATGCTTGGGCTACATGCCGTTTTGAGGGAACCTGGCCTGGCTTTTTCCTCGGTTTCCACCATTACATCTGCTCTGGCAACTCCTAGACATTCCCAGCAGGGCCATAACCCAGGTGGGGTGAGCAGGGCAGTCACTCAGGGCGCAAAGCCGCGGGAGTGGAAAAATGGGGTGGAGAAATAAAGGGAAAAAACTGTAGGGGACTAGGGTGACCAGACGTCCCAATATTATTGGGACCATCCCAATATTAGGGGCTTTGTCTTATATAGGCAACCTACTGCCCGTTGCCCCTTTGTCCCAATTTTTCACACTTGCTATTTGGTCACCCTATAGGGGGCACAAATATGCTTTCTTGCCGTGGGTGCTAAAATGCCCAAGTTACGTCTCTGATACCCAGTGTAGTGGCAGCTGTTACTAGGTTGATTAGAATGTTCATGTTCTGTTATTATTGTGACATTTTTTCTCAGGAGTACAACTCAGAGAAGAAAAATGGAGATTTTTAACAATTTATAACTTAGCTTAAAATTAGTGGAATTTTATGGAATTTCTTCTCTGGCCCCGGGTATTTCTCCCTGCTGAATTTCAATAGCCTGCTGCAAACTATGAAGGTGTTAGAGCTTCTCAAAAATGCTTTCAAGAATCTTTTAAAATAGAAAGTGTTAGGCAGCATGAATATAGGGGTCACTACCAATTCTATTCTCTTTATATTGTAGGGATGGCCTTGTGTTGTGCAGGAGGTCAGACTGGACAATCATAATCATCCCTCCTGGCCTTAAAGTCTATGAACCTAAGAATAAACATTTTGTTAGATGTCCTTACAATGGTCTTATTACAATTATTTTTAATCCATTCCAGAACCTGATTTCTCATTTGTCGTCTCCATATTCCCACCATCCATATAAAGTCTGGGCTCTTAGATTATAGCTTATCATTAAAGTGATGCTTCCAGTGGTATGTGGTAGGCCTCCAGAGATCTGTAATGTGTAAGTTTTCAGTTTAATACAGATGACAAAATATGTACATTTATTATTTCAATTTAAAAATAATACTGACTGATGTCCACCCAGAACTCTGCCTGCCATTGCAATGAATTGAGTTTCTGAAACAATATTTGTATTCAGTGGAAGAAGTGAGCCAGTATGACATCAAATCTAAATGGCATATATCCAAACAGTAAATGGAGCCTGGAATACTTTTACCTTTAATTTGTAAATTATGTGACTCCAAAGGGACATGGGAGGATAGTTCAACTAAACATTTTACAGTAGCATGTATAATGAATGTATTCCTAGATTAGTGAAAACAAACACCAACATCTACTTTGCTTTTTCCTAGAGATGTGCCCAAGACTTACATTATCTTGTTTAAATATTTCAGCAATTCAGTGCTCTATAAGCAAGTACAAATTGGGATACTGAACAAACAACCTTGGGAGCATTTATTGCTCAGGTTTTGGTTCATCCCACTCTAAAAATGAGGCTCTGGTGAGAAATTTGGATCTGATTAAGGGATGGGATTCTGTATCATCCCAAAGTGTGGAGACCTTTGTATCTGAGCTTTTGGCTTGGACTCGGCACTACTTTTCTCCACAATTGTGTAATCTTGTTATAATCTCCTAATTTCTCTGTTTCTGGCTTTCTCTTACATTTTGCTGTAATGAATTTTCTTCTTCCCAGTTCCCATAAATAGATCTATTATTCTTAGTCATGACTCCTACCTTGGCAGGAAACAAGATAGGCATCCATTCCTGAATGTTTTCTTTATTATATGGATTTTTTTAAGCCTAGCTCAAATTGCTAAAGTCAGGGGGAAAACTCCCAAATTTCTTTGTCCTTATTTCTTCCTTGGTATGTATCACCTTGGTATGTATCATCAGGAGGGTGAACAGCATTAAGCCTTCCTGGTAATTTTTTTTTTGGGGGGGGGCCAGGCTCCTCTCTAAGAATACTTACTGAATGTATACTATAGAGGATCCTCCTTACAGGGAAGCCAGAGGGAGTAGGAGCAATGATCCAAGAAAGCAGGAACTTTCATTTTTCACTAGCTACTGAATTCTAACGTTTTTTCTATTGCATCTGGCTCTCTAAATATTCTGAGCATCTCTCTGATTTAATATTATCATTCATGCCTTTTCAGAACAGGACGTTTTGTATGTAATGCAGTTGTAGCCATGTCGGCCATGGGATATTCACAACATGTGGTATACCTCATACAATGTACATGTAAATGTACAATGTATAATGTAAATGCCCCATTAACAACTATGTGGGTGAAACCAGACAATCAATAAGCTCTCAAATAAACTCACACAGGAAAATGATAAAAGACAAAAACACCATATCACATTTTTCACTGTTCACAAAGGAATCACTCTGTATCTGACCTCTCAGTCCTTATCCTCAAAGGACTTCACAACACTTTCAAAAGATGAGCCTGGGAGCTTAAATTCATAACTCTGCAAGACACTAAAAATCAAACTGAACAGAGACACTGGATTTATGGCTTATTACCATAATCTGTAACCCAGTAGACCACCCCCTTTTGTCCTGTGACTGGAGAGGATACCTTGAATGGTCCCTTACAATGTGTGTTATTTACTTATACTAAACAATCTGTGCCTTTCCCTGACTTGAGGAAGAGCTCTGTGTGGCTTGAAAGCTTGTCTCTCTCACCAACAGAAGTTGGTTCAATAAAAGATATTACCTCACCTACCTAGTCTTTCAGAATAGCTCAGATAGTTGGAAACACACAGAGGCAATCATTTATAGTCTATTGTCTAGACTGCTGTTCTCAAGTAGGAAAGAAGGCTGTGAGGACATTCTATATAGGGCTTGTGGTGTCAGCTGACAGGGGATGCCCTTGGCTTGAAGTCTTGTTTCTCAGAGAATTTAGTCTTGGTATTTGGCATGCTTTGATTTGATAAGATTACTTGTGGCAAACTAGCCAAGCCAGCAGTTAACATTCAATAATTTAACTCCAACACAGAATAGATGAGAGACAGCAGCACATGGGCCAGGTAGATAGGGAAGTTGGCAAGAAATACAAGCAGATCTAGTGGCCTCGGGAAAGTTTCGGACTATGGTGAGGATTGGACATTCCCCTCATCTTCCCGCACTTACAGAGCTATTTGTCCCAGTTGTACAGAATTAGCAAGAGGCTTCCCAATGTCAATTAGCTTTTCCTGGGCAGTGGGCTCCCTGCTTCTCCTTCCAGTATTCTTGGGCTTCCAAAATCCATAACTATCCTTAGTCTCTGTAGGTCAGATTTTTCAAGATATTTAGATGCCCAAAGAAGAAGATAGGTACCTGATTGGATTTTCTCAGCTTCCCAGTCTGCAAAATGGGGACTACGATATAGGGCTATTATTAGGATTAATTAGTTAATGTTTGTACAGAGCTTTGCAAGTGTAAAATGCTATGTAAGTGTATTACTATTCTATAAAATATAGAACACAGTAATCCACAGCCTTTATAGAATAAATTCATAACAAAGCTTGCTAAATTAGATGGTGCTGCTATTTTTATGGATTGGACAATACACCAAATCCCACTTTGAAGTCAGTGGAGTACTCTCTTGCTCTCTTATTTTGGAGGTCAGGAACATGGAAATTTATATTGAGTTTTCAGTTTGAAACAAAAAGAATGAAATCCTCTCTGACTTCTAATCTTAAATGTACAGTGTTGTCTCTTGTGTTTTGAAACCTGTTACATTCATATGAAATCTTTTCACAAGACATTATGTATATGGCTCTCTAGAGATTTGCCAACATATACGTGGGTCTAACAGAGATGGGTATTTAACTTCCTGAAATAGAAAATGAACATATCCTGGATTTAGAAAATCTGTATGGTGTGTGTTCTATTACCTAGTGTTCAAGATTATTTGATTGATTTACAAATGTACTAGTTATGTCATTACAGATTTCCTCCAATAAATCAATAATCTTTATAAGTATAATTGAACTACAGCACTTGGCTATGTATGAAAATGGTAAAACAAGGAAGGGGCCATAGAAGCTAGGTTACAGTAAGGCACTGCACTGCACTTTTAACTTCAGAGCTGGAATCAGAATTGACCTGTTACTGGTTGAGGTTGTGTACTGCAATTCATAAAATCAATGCTTTTTGATGCTGCACAATCATGGAAGAATAATGCTTTTGAGTTGGGAAAATGTTTTAGGTAGGGGAGGGTTTTTAAAATAGGAGGTTTCAAAATTTACAGTATGTTCAAGGCATGAATGCCACCATTATGGATAATACTGTATGCAGTTATGGAAATACAGAAGTGGATTTGGATCTGGTGTCTCTATGCACATTAGAAAGTCTTGTTTAATGTCTGTTAGCTTCAAATCCATCTATTGTCAGCTACTATCAAATTACCTATCGGTAAATAAGTAACTGCTCCATCAGAGCTTTGCAAATGGATTGAGACCCTCTCTAATATTGATATTTTTTTTAAAACGTGCTTAAATAATTACTGAGAAAATCTCTGGCAAAAGTTGTTCTCGTTAACCTCTGAGGATAGGGCTTCAATTGCTGCTGTTTAGGTTGGACATTAGGAAAAACTTCCTAACTGTCAGGGTAGTTAAATACTGGAACAAATTGCCAGGGAGGTTGTGGAATTTCCATCACTGAAGGTTTTAAAGAACATATTAGACAAACATCTGTCAGAAATGGAGTAGTTATTATGTAGTCCTGTCTTGAGTACACGGGACTGGACTTGATGACCTCTCACGGTCCCTTCCAGTCCTACATTTCCATGATTCTAGTCCAGTGTGAGTCTGGGGGCCGTTAAACACAGTAAATTTTCCTACTGTATCACAATTACAGAAACACCTGTTCTAAATAATGTGGTGCTAATTCACTGTGAAAATTCATAAAGCTTTCACTAGTTGTTAGAATACTTAATTACTTATCTGTACTGAGGTGGTCTCATGAGTGAACATTGTACTGAGTTACAAAACACACAGGAATACAGGTCCCAGAACTATCCCTATTCTGCCTGAAAAATGCACCTGATAATGCTTTACTGATCAAGGTACTTTACCTGTATGTGGCACATTCAAAGGTGAGAATAGGTTTTGAAGGTGCTAATGGTATTAGTTCATGCAGAAGCAATAAAAGTATTGGGAGAAAAACTGTTAAAAGGTTATATGACTTGTCCTTTGAATTTCTTAAGCAAACCATAAGTGTATTGGTGATGATAATACTGTATATATGGCCCATGGGAGCTGCGGGAAGTGGCGTGGGCCAGGCCACCGCTTCCCGCAGCTCCCATTGGCTGGGAACAGCGAACCGCAGCCACTGGGAGCTGGGAGCGGCCATACCTGCGGACGCTCAGGTAAACAAAACATCTTGCAGCCCACCAGGGACTTACCCTGAACAAGCCGGAAACCAACTTTTGGGAACCCCTGATATAGATGGTGTAAATTTAATCCTTGTGCATCATGCAGCTAATGGAGTCACTGTTTGCTGTTTTCTTCTTGAATTGAATTCATACACAGATTTTTTAAAACAGACTGGGGATGCTGTTAAAGGATTCTGCTAGCCTCAAGGTGCATAGGAACATAAGAACAAAGGAATTGCTATTACCAGATGATATCTGTGGTGCATCTAGTCCAACAACCTGTCTTTGACAATGGCTAGCTTCAGATGATTCAGAGGAAGGTGCCAGTTCATGTTAGGCAGATGTGAGATAATTTCTCCCCCCACTACATTAGTTCTTCAAATCCCTAATTGTTAGAGATTGCTTAAACCACGAAGCATGAGTTTCATATATCTTCCAAAATATATTCGTATTAACTTTTATAAACTTGGATGCATGTTCATGAGCAGTAGAAATGTTGACTAATGTAGGAGTTATGGAAATGGACTTGAGGCATTATTAAAGATTTATAAGCATGGATTATCTACCTACCAATCTATAGGTATACATAGAACTTCTTCGTTACAAGCGTGATGTGACATAATTCAGAATGTGTTTGCCATCATGGATAGCCAATTACTCCATTTTTTGGTCCCTTCAAGCCTCCAAGCCCCCCTATTTCATGGCATACAATGTTGTGAATTTGGTTTGGCCTGTCACTAAAAATATCAATTATAAAAAATGAAATTTTAACTTCACAGACAGTGTTTTGCACTGACTTTGAAAGGGGCAGTGAAACTAACTCTATGTCATACAGTATCCATAGTTTCTTATGGTGCAAAAGATGTTCTTAAGAATTTAACTATTGTCCTACTGATTTCATTTGCAGACAACTACTACGGCACTCCAAAACCTCCAGCAGAACCAGCTCCATTATTGTTAAATGTGACAGATCAGATCCTTCCAGGTGCCACACCTAGTGCTGAAGGCAAACGTAAAAGGAATAAATCAGTGAGCAATATGGAGAAGACAGGTATTGAACCACCAGAAGAGGAAGAGGAAGAAAGACCTGTGGTCAATGGAAATGGCATGGTAGTAACACCAGGTTAGTCCGTTTATCCACTTCTGAATTTTATTTCAGTTATTTCATGATTATTTTCTTCTGCAGTTATGAGGATGCTCACTTTGGGGAGGGAGTGTTTATCTTGTGCTGAAGAGCACAAGACTAATAGCCAGGACTCCTGAGAAACTGGATTCTAGTATAACCTAGAACAAATCACAAGGAGTGTGTACCTCAGTTTTCCTTTCTGTAAAACAGGGGTTCCCAAACTTGGTTCGCAGCTTGTTCAGGGTAAGACCTGGTGGGCCGCGAGATGCTTTGTTTACCCGAGCATACGCAGGTACGGCAGCTCGCAGCTCCCAGTGGCTGCGGTTCGCCGTTCCCGGCCAATGGGAACTGCAGGAAGCAGTGGCCTGGCCCACGCAGCTTCCCACAGCTCCCATTGGCCAGGAATGGCGAACCACAATGGGAGCTACAAGTGGCCGTACCTGCGGACGCTCAGGTAAACAAAGCGACTTGCTGCCCACCAGGGGCTTACCCTGAACAAGCCATGAACCAAGTTTGGGAACCCCGGCTGTAAAATAATTAGCAAGTTAATTTTTGTAAAATGTTTTGAACTTTTCGAATCAGACATTGTGTAACAGCAAAGTCTTATTAGTGCATTAATCCAAAAGAATCTTTGTGAACCTGAGACAGTATCAGTGTGGCTTACTTGGTAGTACAGTCACTTGAGAGTCAGACAGATATGGGAAAACTCTTGAAGCCTCCAGAAAAAGCAAATGGGAAGGGCCAAGGTCTGTCAATGTTCCAACACCTGCAATTGGATGAAGGTGAATACTAAAAGGTACATACCCTTCCATCCTGTGGATCTCACTGCTCCAGATGACAGTGAACCCAAGATATCTGCTGGTATCCTGCACAGGAAAATTCCATCATGTCCCAAAGCGGGTGATCAATTCTCCTTCAGAGTTTGAGCAAGTATCACCATTTTTTATCCTGAAACACCATTTGAGATATAATGGATTAATTTTTTCTTCAAGTAAGAAACTGAAGAACTCAGAAGTTTGTATTTTGTAAAGAATCTCAAAACCATTGAGTTAGCAATAATAAGTGCCAGGTTACATATGTGTATTTTTCTCGTTTGGCCTGTATAGGTCTAGAAGCAATGTGAAAAACCTGGAAAATAAAACCCTTTAATCCTAGGGAAATTAGAAGTACAGAAGAAAACGATTGAAGTAGAAGTCTCTTTAGTGACAATCCATGTAAATAGAATGATAAGATTACAAGATTTCTGAATGTACAGGTTCTTATGAAACAATAAGTATTATCTAATCTCTAAGTGCTGTAAAATTGATTTTCACATTTCATTATATGTATGCTTTTTTTCTCATACTTGGTTGGAAAGCACATCAAATTGAATAACTTTCCCTGATATGAATAGGTCTGGTTGCATGCTTTTTTGGTCTGTAGGTTCTGCATTTAAGGGCAATTCCTGAGCCTAGGTAGCTAGGCTGGGCACTGAAGAAACATGGGGGAATGAGTAGAAAATCCTCCCCCTTCAGTCTCCAAAACAGCTGTGGAACCATTCTTTGACCATAACTGCAGTGTGGAGACTGCAGCATGCCCCGGAGCCATTACTCAGCCCTTCGACAGGGGAGGATTCATACATTAGTGCATCCTACACCATGCTTTCATGCAGCTCTGCCCCATTCCCTGCATACAAGAACCCTCGAGAGAGGTAAATTCTACACTATACAAGTAGAGTGCACCCCCTCAAATCCCTATAAACAAGAATAGCATTGGATCTGCTGCCAGGGAACTAAGGAGGCTAGGCAAGGACAGGATTTGGTCCCTGCTGGTTAGTCTTCCTAATATCCTTCCATGTTGTTATATGAAATATATGCCTGCATGCAAGTTTCAAGGAAGCAATTTCAGGGCAATATATTTCAGTTCATAATTCAAATCTGATCGAGAAAAAATACAATATCTTGTTTTCCCTTTGCTTTGTCAATATATAACGTGTCCCATTCAAATTCTACATCAGTGGTGGTTAAGCTATATTCAAGAAATATCCACTGGTAGGTGCTATTTTAAAAGAATGCAGTATTGAGCACTGGATGTAAAAGGACCCCCTGCAAAGTAATTCCTTTAGGTGTGGCTCTCTGAACAAGCAGTGCCTCTCTTGACTCTGGTGGTTTTTTAAGGGCATGTTTTTGTTCAGCTATACTGACTGAGGACTCAGGGGATTGTACCAAGGCGGCTCTATGTACACACACAGTGTTGCCTTATTTTGGCAATGTAGTTCTCGGGAACTCTGTATAGTAGAAAATGTATCTGTGTGCTAAAAAAGAGTATTAGCTGCCCCTAAAATGCATTTGTGCTTTGTCTCCAAACAGACAGGAAAAACAAAATACATTAATGAGTGGGTCACTCCAGATTAGGGTGACCAGATGTCCCGATTTTATAGGGACAGTCCCGATTTTTGGGTCTTTTTCTTATATAGGTTTCTATTACCCCCACACACACACACACCACCTGTCCCGATTTTTCACACTTGCTGTCTGGTCACCCTACTCCAGATGGAAGTAACCAAAGCCTTGGCACTTGTCATTGCACTTTTGGAAAGTGCAGTCCATTTTTCATAAGAGTTTCTCTTACCTTTAAAGGCAACATTCCATTAAATATACAGCTCTAAGGATCTGCAAAAGATCTATACAGTCCTTTAAGATGTTTATACATGCTTCACAGCTTAAAGTCTTACAAACTAGTAGTGTTGTCAGAGTCTGAGCAGGGCAAAGGACTACAGTGTGAAGATAAGGGCTGATGTAACAGCTAGCACCAGCAGACTGGAGGAGTTAAAGATCTGAAGTGAATCCAAGGGAACTTAAATAACCTGTCTTTATCAGACTGGTAAATGACAGTGATATTTCTGGAGATCTTTATGACTATAATCTGATTTTTTAATTTATGTTATACCATTTCTTTGTTCTTCTTTCGTGAGAGATTCTGTGCATTTGTAATGTCTTCCTTTGAACTTGTCAGGCTCTATTGAATAGAGATCCAGTCACTATGGTATCTCCAGGTACCTTGCCCCATGCCAGCCAGAGAGCTCTCCCTCAGACAGCCAGGCACCTGTCAGGCTAGTGACCCTTAGGCATGGTTCATCGTTATCTTATTTTTACTTTGTACTTGCCACATCTGTTTGTCATATCCCCCTTTTTTGTCTCTTGTTCTATACTTTGATTGCAAACTCTTCATGGCAGAGTCTTTTTGTTATTTGTGTGTGTAATCTCTAGCATAATGTGTCTCTGGCCCCTTACTGAGGCACCTAGACACTACTGTAATATAAGTAATAAGCTATAACAATAATAGTGGCATTTCTGAGCAGGTGGCCCATGTCTCCTGGCATCTTAAAAACCATCTACCAGAAGTACCTACAACTGAAGTGGAAACATTTTGCAATTAAGGCCAAGCTGACCCCTTTGTTTATCCCCACAAAAGCTGCTAGACTACCTTCTTGCCTTGTCTCTGTCCAAGTTGAAGTCTAATTCCAGCCAGATACATGTGGCAGCTATTTCAGCCTGCCATGAACTAGTCAAAGGTTGATCGCTGTCTTTGCAGCCCCTCGTTATCAGGTTCATATGAAGCTTAACATTTTTGAAACCTCCCATTAAAAAAGCACTCCATGTGTCATGGATTATAAAAGTGGTCCAGACAAAGCTGATGAAAGCTCCTTTTGAACCACTCCAAAGCTATGGCTAGTGTCTTCTGTGTGCAGAGTGGGTGAGGGAGCCTCACCCAACCCCAAGCATACATAGGGTTGGAGACGCTGCTCTCCTGTCACCACCAGGCACTATCGTGTAAAAGGCCACCCATGTAGGAAGAGAGCTGGGAACAGTGTAGCAGCAATACAGAATGGCCTTCACAAAGTCAGTGACCTAGTGATGTCATCTGGCCTTTCATTCTCTGTTGGGTAGTGATACCCATTTGGAGGATGTAGGGGGATTCAATGGCTTTGAGGAATAAGACCAGGCCATTATAAAATTGAAACAAACAACAACAAATTGGCAAAGATTAAAAAATAAGAAAGTCACAGGGAAGGGTCCTTCACATTCCCTCTGATGCCACTTTGTCTCCCTATACCCCCTCACATTTACATCCCTCTCTCCCTAATGTTCCTTCTTGCCTTCCGGATTGTTTACTGCTCCCTCGATCCCCTCTCCTTTCATTCCCACTCCATCCATTCTGCCCCATTATCAAACAAACCAACCAGAACCCATGTAGCTAACTATTTACTATTATTATTAATATTATTTATTAACTCTGATATTGTGGTAGCACCCAATGGTCACAACTAGGTCAGGCCCCATTGTGCTTGACAGTCCCAGCCACAAAGAGTTTACATTGTAAAAGACAAGATGTAAAAGTTGGATGAGACAAATAAGTGGGTCATAGCAGACTGGGGGAGATGAAGCAACAAATAAATATAATAGGAGCCATATAGTTCTTAGTGATTCTGTACTAAAGATCACAGCACTCCCCCTGTCTAGTCATTATCAGGTTGTACTTTACTGCACTACAGAAGAAGTGAGTTTTAAGGAGGGACTTGAAGGAGGACAAAAAGCTGGTAGACTTGAGCAAAAATCAGAGTTTCCATCCCATGGGAAACTCTGATATTTCAATATTAGTCTTAATCTCTGTAACAGGGTGGTCTGTTCTCTAAGGAGTGGTGGGAACTGGGGCCAGTCAACCCCTGTTCCATGATATAGCCCCTTTTGGGAAACAGGTGTTCAAGGGAACTGCAGACAAGCTGGAGAATGGGGGGCAAGTATTAATCAGATAGGTACTTCCTGAACATGATAAAATTAACCTGTTAGGTGATTCCCAGGAGGAGAGAGAGGATAGACAGTAGAGGGTAAGGAGAATGGCATGGGAGCATTGAATCCCATCTCAAAGAGAGGCTCTTTGAGATGGGATCCAGAAGCAGAAGACAGACTTGTGGGTTGGGGAATCTTGTCTGAACCACAGCACAGCACCAAGAAGGAGAGCTGTGGGGCCCCTGAACCAAGGAAAGAAGCGTGAGAGGGCAAGGACCTAGAGAGGCTATCTGGGGCAGGGCTGGAACCTGGGTAGGCTGGAGAGGCCTGTGTGAATCAAGGCACAGTCCCATGAAGGAGGGCTATGGAATCCCTTTGCCGAAGTAGAGTTTTGTTTTCATCCCTGTAACAGAGTGGTCTGTCCTCTTTAAGGAGTAATGGGAACTCAGTCAGGCCCCACTGTGTTGAGCACTATGCAAACATAATAAACGACAGTCTCTGCCCCCAAATAACGTATAGTGTAAAAGACAAGATGTAAGAGGTGGATGAGACAAATAAGTGGGACATGGTAGGATGAAGTAACAAATAAATATAACAGGAGATGTGTAGTTCTTAGCTATTCAGTAGTAGTGATCACAGCTCTCCACCTGCCTTATACTTTAGGCTACATGCTCTAGAGAGGCCAGGGGCTGCAGGGGGACTTGCAGAGCTCCATGGCTCTGAGGGAACTGGAGTGGAAGCAGAAACCTGAAGCCTTAGAACAAGGGTGAATTGGAAGCCCCAAGAGAGAAGGGTTTGGGCCAGAAGGGCCAAAGGAGACAGTATTCTATAAAGTCTTAATAAAGTAGAAGGGGAACATTACTTTAAGTACTCTGGGCTGTGAGTAAGTTATTGGGAGAACTGGGAGGGAACTGAGGACAGGGTGCCTGCAAAGCCACGCCATGCCACGAAGGGCGGCACATCATCACAGTCCCAAATCAAGATGAAAAAAATTAAAATATTGCAATTTTTCACAGAATGAAATATTCAAAAATATCTCTCTTTGGAAATGGCAAAACAACTAATTTTGATGTTTTTGATTTAAATGAACCATTTTGACATTCCCAAATTAAAATGTTTTATTTCAGTTTGTTGAACTGGCCTGAAAGGTTTTGTTTCAAGTCAGTTCAACATTAAATTGCATATACTGTACTTATTGTGGCATGTTGCATCATGCAACTTGTAGATTGGGTACCTGATGCTCTCTCTGTCATAAGTAGTCTAGGATCTCTGGCCAGACTACATCTCCCATGAAGCACCTGCAGTCATATGACTGCTATTATGCACCACACAGCTAGATCAGAGGGAGTCCATTTTGCATCAAGAAAGCTGTAGTCGCTCCAGACAGTCCAATCATAGGAGAGAATGGGAGCCATAACAACAACTCCCATAAAGCCATATGCCACAATGGAGAAATGCAGTTTAATGCTGAAAAGACTTGAAACAAAATGTTTGGGACCAATACAACAAATTGAAATATTTCAATATATCAAACCAAGTAGAAACAAAATGTTTCATTTCTCTGAAAATTTCAGCAAAATTGAAATGCAGCACGTTTTTAATTTGCAGAAACTAGGTTTTCCATCAAGAAATCATTTTGACAGAAAATTCCCAACCAGTTGTAGGTGGTGGCTTTACAGATTTTGATTGGGAGCTTATAGGGAATGGCTTGAAAGAGTGTGAAAGTGCTTGTCAGGCAAGCAGAGAATCAGGCAATTGAGGCAGGCATCATTGATGAAAGGAAGGTGGGAGTCAACCTTGCAGAGAGATGACAAGTCAGAAGATAGGGTGGAACTATATATTGTTGAAGGCTATGGAAATGAGAACAAGAAGTTTGTGTCTGATGCGTCAGAAGATGGGAAGTCAATGGAGTGACTTAACAAAGGTGTGATGTAGTCAGAATGATGAGTCAAGAAGATGATTTGAGAGAGTGAGGTTGCAGGCATCAAGGACAGAGAGGAGGAGATGACAGTAATCAAGGTGCAAAATGTTCAGGCCTTGTCACAGTGTTTTGGCAGTATAGGCAGAGGGCAAAGTTCTGATCTTGGAGACATTGTGCGGGAAGAAGTGGCAAGATTAGGCTTGAGCTGGATTTGTGTACTCAAGGAGAATTATTAGGCCTTTACCTTCCTGGGGTGATATCTTATGATTCTTCCCCTCTCAGACTGGGATACTAGGCTACATCCCCCTGTATGCCAACTGTGATTCCTCAGCAGGTCTGCCTGGGTTCAAGCCCTACAGTTCTTCCCTCAGGGAGTGGTGGCCAGTGTGAGAATATAGGGACATAAAACAGCCTCTTCCAAACAGAGCATTGTTTAATCTCGACAGAAGGAATCAAAGGCTAAGAAGAAAAGATTTTTTGAACACAGCAGTCTACATGCTTCTGTTTTACCTAAAGCTCAGTAGTCTTAGCTTATCCAGATGCCCCACTTCTGGTATGAGGGGACAGTCTGTACCCTGCAGTCCTTGTGTCTCTCCCCTGAGCTCAGATTTTTAATCTACTCCAAAGTTTTTTGTTTCAGTGTTGTTGCCTGAATTTCCCCCTTCCCTGTACCAAGCCAGGGAAGTTGAAATCTGCATGGTCAGAGGGAAACTTGAAAGGGATTGAAAACTATAATGTCCTTTTAAGTAGGAGTGAGTGGGCCTATCTGAAGCTTGTCTCCCGTCCTGGTCTGAGTAACCCATGTCTGAATTAAACCCTTAAAGTAATCAACTATTGCAGGGACAAGGTAGGTGAGGTGATATTTTTATTGGACCAACTTCTGTTGGTGAAAGAGACAAACTTTGTGTAGCTTGCAAGTTTGTTTCTTTCACTATCCAGAAGTTGTTCTAATAAAAGATATCTCCTCACCCACCTTGTCTCTCTAATATCCTGGAACCAACATGGCAACAACAACACTGCAGTCAGGACTGGCGCAACCCATTAGGTGACCTAGGTGGTCGCCTAGGACACTACAATTTGGGGGGCGGCGACCGCGGCGGTATTTTGGCGGCGGGATCTTCCACCACCTCTGTGGGGGGGCATTTCGTGGCGGGACCTTCTGCCGCCTATGGCAGCAGAAAAGCTGGCGGCGCTCCTGACTGCAGTAATCTAATAGAGGCATCTTCAGGGTCCTTCACAGGAAGGACAGTTTTGTTGTTCACTGTGACAGAGGTTGGGAGAAAAAGGGGAGGGTTTAGTGGAAAAGATCAGAAGATTGGTTTTGGACATGTTAAGTTCCAGCTGATGGCTAAACATCCAAGATGAGATGCCAGAAGAACAGGTAAAGATTTTAGTTTGGATGGAGGGAGATGGACCTAGAGTAAGGAGGTAGATTAGTGAATCATCAGCATAAATATGGGAGGCAAAGCCATGTTTGGGAATGAGGGGTGAAATCCTGGCCCAGTTGAAGTCAGTGGGGATTTTGCTATTGACTTCTATGTGGCCAGGATGTCATCAAGAGATAGGGTGTAGAGGGAGAAGAGGAGGGGGATGTGTACAGAGTTCTGAGTGACCCATCCTGAAAAAGAGAGAGAGAAACAAGAAGACTCAGTGAACAGAACAAAGAAGGAGTGACAGGACATTTATCAATGGCACCATAATCATTTACTGGGATATTGTAGCTCTTCTCCCTGCTATCATCTGTTAGGGGATAAGATCTTTGGGTCATGTGTTTGCATAGCACCTATTATAGTGAGTTCTTAATCCTGATTGGGACCCTTAGCTTCTACCATAATACTAATTATTATTGTTGTTATTATTCATCATATTAATTTATCATTTGGATTTAGGGTGTCCAAAGTATGTGTGGTAGTGCTTATAAATCATACTGTTGGGAAATTCGCACTCCAATCTACAAAAAGTTAAATCAGTCTCCTTAGCAACCAACATCAGGATTCAATACTTTACTAGCCACCACCTCTGGCTCCACACTTTTCACCGAAGCTGTTTTTACCCCTTTCTAAACTCCATATGAAACATGCCTTTATAATGTCATGGAATATTCAAAATGGGGAAGACCTGTCTAAGTGGTAATATTGGTGAAAAGGATCTGGGGGTTATAGTGGACCACAAACTGAATATGAGCCATCAATGTGATGCAGCTGCAAAAAAGGTCAATATGATTCTGGGGTGTATTAACAGGATGTCGTATGTAAGACACAGAAGCTACTTGTCCCACTGTACTCGGCACTGGTGAGGTTCCCAGCTAGAAGAATGTGTCCAATTCTGGGCGCCACAATTTAGGAAGGATGGGGACAAATTGGAAAGAGTCCAGAGGAGAGTTACAAAAATGGTAAAAGGTTTAGAAAACATAACCTATAAGGAAAGGTTGAAAAAACTGGGAGCATTTAGTTTTGAGAAAAGAAGACTGAGGGGTAACCTGAAAAGTCTTCCAATATGTTAAGAGCTGTTATAAAAATGACAGTGGCCAATTGTTCTCCATGTCCACTGAAGGCAGGACAAGAAGTAATGGGCTTAATCTGCAGCAAGGGAGGTAGAGGTTCAATATGAGGAAAAACTTTTTAACTATAAGTTAAGCTCTGGAATAGGATCCCAAGGGAGATCCTGGAGTCCCCGTCATTGGAAGCTTTTCAATTCAGGTTGGACAAATACCTTCAGGGATGGTCTAGGTTTACTTGGTCCTGCCACAATGCAGGGGGCTGGACTTGATGACTTCTCGAGGTCCTTTCTAGCCCTTCATTTCTGTGATTCTATGTGTATTATTCATCTTCCCCTCCAGACAATTGGAAGTTATTACAACAATTACAAGTTTCACCCCAAAAAGGAAATTTTTTTTCAGGCTCAAATTAATTAAGGAATAAAACATGACAAGGAAAGTGTTTCAGAAGGATTATTGCATGCCCTCGGCTGCTCTGCAAAGCAAGAGGCCAAGTTCCAAATGTCATCAACCATGCCAAAAGGTGTAACAATCCCAGAGGAGTGCACTGTCTTATTACGATATAGGAATGATTTAAAAAGAGATGTATTATTTCCTATGCAAGACTAGGAATTGTTGACTCAGATAGGATGACACCAATACTACCTAAAAAGAGCTATAACTGTTTTTTCTCCACAGATGTACAAACCAATTCAAACATCAATATTTTATATTATTTCATTTAGTTTATTCTCTGTCTATATTGCTTCAGGCAGCTGGGTTGTTTCTTTTCTTCCAAAAGTACAAGGTTTTATACTTTACTGCATGAATAATCTGCAGCATTAAAATAAAAACCTAACCTGGCACGTTCATTTCACATGGTTAGGTGGAAACTTCCAAGTGTTAGATTATAAGTAAAACAACGACACAATTTGAACTGCCAGCAGCAACTTTGGGTTAAGGATCAAGCTCTAGAATAATCAAATAAGACATTTTAGGGGTATTTTTGAAACATAAGAAAATGTATCACTAATCTAGCACTTCACATTTCCAGAGGGTAATTCATCAGATTTAGTAATTTGCCAATTGCTAAACTTTGTTTTGGTTTGTTACTATGTAGATGAAACAAAATGATCTAACTTAATTTCATTTACAATGGTTTTAAATGTATTTTTAATGCAGGCTGTCTCAATGTTCCTTCTTTCCCCTGAATGTGCTATGTTTAACACATGTAATAAGAGGCTGATGTTTTCCCATTGCCTCCACTGCCACTTCTCAAGGCGCTCACTGTTGATTGCTTTTGAATATATTTTGAAACTGGACCATATAATCTTTTCCATCTGGAGACAGTATCTCCAGTAGGCTGTTTCACCTGATATCAAGTCAATTAATTATTTTCTTTAGTGACAAATGTATTTGGGGGCACATATTATGGAACAATCTTTTTAAATCTTTAAATCAAAGATGTTATTTGAATGCAGATATTTATAAGATGCCTTTGGAGTTTATTTCCTCCTTGTTAGTGAGTTGCTGTAATGTTTTTGATTTTATTCAACTTTAACCTTTTGTACCAGAATTATATTTTTAAGTCAAACATTATTTATCAGTATATATTAATAGGAAGAGAATCAGGAAAGGTGATATATAGCTTACCTAAAACATTTGAAACATACATACCCACAACAAAATGTGTAATATTAAATGGCAATACAATGCTGGACTCTAAATCAAAGATGAGTGGAATGTCGATTCTGTAGTGTAAAATGTGGGTAGTTCTATTCGGAAATACATTTTGTTAAAATGTCATTATAGCACCTTTATTGCTCACTTTTACACTTATCAAGAGGAGTTTCCCAGTATAGCCAAAATCATGTGTTCATTAATCAGTCCCCAATAAATATTGAGATCGGCTTAGAAATCTTGAGATTTTTTAAAAAATAATTAAATAAACATTGGGTCCTTTTTATTTGCCTTCTGTTTTTATGAGGCAGACCTCCAGATTGTATAAATGACCACAGCACCGTTGACTAGAATGGAAATATGACAATGTATAGCAAGTGAGGGTCTACCCTCTGCTCCTTAGGGTTCATATTTTCAAGCATTTCTCTGCAATGATGAGATCTGCGAAACGCTTTTGTTGTTGTTGTTTAATGACAGCTGAGATTCTCATCTAATCATATGACTGCAGAAGCTTGGTCTTTAAGAAAAACGCCATATATCACAATACTTGAGATAAAATCACAAGAGTTGGCAACACTGCTTTCCTAACTGCCAGACCGGTGATCTGAGAATCCAGCTATGCTCTACCTGGCTCACACATAATCACCAATACTAAAGTTTCTGAAGGCAATTACAGTCTCCGTTAACCCCCGGTCCTTACGGTTTGCCCTTAGTTTCTCTATTCGGCCTCATAAGAACATAGGAACGGTTGTACTGGGTCAGACCAAAGGTCCATCTAGCCCAGTATCCTGTCTTCTAACAGTGGACAATGCCAGGTGCTTCAGAGGGAGTGAAAAGAACAGGTAATCATCAAGTGAACCATCTGCTGTCGATCATTCACAGCTTCTGGCAAACAGAGGCTAGGGACACCATCCCTGCCCATCCTGGCTAATAGCCGTTGATGGACCTATCCTCCATGAATTTATCTAGTTATTTTTTTATCCCTGTTATAGTTTTGGCCTTCACAGCATCATGTGGCAAGGAGTTCCACAGGTTGACTGTACGTTGTGTAAAGAAATACTTCCTTTTGTTTGTTTTAAACCTGCTGCCTATCAATTTCATTTGATGACCCCTAGTTCTTGTGTTAAGAGGAGTAAATAACACTTCCTTATTTACTTTTTCCACACCCATGATAATGTTATAGACCTCTATCATATTTCCCCCCTTAATTGTCTCTATTCCAAGCTGAAAAATCCCAGTCTTACTAAATTCTTCTTATACGAAAGCTGTTCTTACCCCTAATCATTTTTGTTGCCCTTTTCTGAAACTTTTCCAATTCCAATGACAGGTTTCAGAGTAGCAGCCGTGTTAGTCTGTATCCGCAAAAAGAACAGGAGTACTTGTGGCACCTTAGAGACTAACAAATTTATTAGAGCATAAGCTTTCGTGGACTACAGCCCACTTCTTCGGATGCATATAGAATGGAACATATATTGAAGAGATATATATACACACATACAGAGAGCATAAACAGGTGGGAGTTGTCTTACCAACTCTGAGAGGCCAATTAATTAAGAGAAAAAAAAACTTTTGAAGTGATAATCAAGATAGCCCAGTACAGACAGTTTGATAAGAAGTGTGAGAATACTTACAAGGGGAGATAGATTCAATGTTTGTAATGGCTCAGCCATTCCCAATCTGTTTTGAGATGGGGCAACCACGTCTGCACACAGTATTCAATATGTGTGCGTGCTATGGATTTATATAGAGGCAATATAATATTTTCTGTCTTATTAGCTATCCCTTTCTTAATGATTCCCAACATTCTGTTAGCTTTTTTGACTGCTGCTGCAGCAGATTGAGTGGATGTTTTCAGAAAACTAGCCATAGTGACTCCAAGATTTTTTAATATAGAGATATACCTATCTCATAGAACTGGAAGGGACCTTGAAAGGTTATCAAGTCCAGTCCCCTGCTTTCACTAGCAGGACCAAGAACCATCCCTGACAGATTTTTGCCCTGATCCCTAAATGGCCCCCTCAAGGGTTGAACTCACAACCCTGGGTTTAGGAGGACAACGCTCAAACCACTGAGCTATCCCTCCCTGGGTGTATGACTACTGGGGCTGCAGGTCTGGACAGCAGGATGGGGGCAGGGAGGTAGAACAACCTCTCCACACAACGGTCAGTCAACCATCAGCTGGAAGGAGGAGAGGGGAGCCAGCCAGTTCCATCCTTGCCTTTCTCAGGGGTAGCAGGGCTAGTTCTAGTTCCAATTCCATTCCAGTGTGAGCTGGGATGTTTACTGCCTTCTCTCCAGGGTGGAGGAGTGGCAAAGGGACCAGGAAGGGCAATGAACAGATGCATTCCTCCCCTACTTTCTCTGCATTTTCCCAGTGGATCAGCCCTACTGCCTTGTTTGCCTTGGCATGCTGAGACCCACTCACTGGTGCCTTTCTCCCTCTCAACTGGAATTCCATGTAGCTTGACTTCCCTCATTATCCCAGGGGAGTCTGACCTGATGCTGCATTACAGGGGAGGCTCTTTAAGGTGCACCAAAGTGAGGTGGTCTATAAGTTCCAAGCAGACAGGCCTGCCTATCTGTTTCGTAATTTTTAATTGAGTTTTGATATTCGGCTTTAAGAGTCAATGTTAGGAGTAAGCTGAGAAGCATGTCAGTTTCAAGAGTCTTCCTGATGGGTGCCCCCTTCTCACTGAGCACACCGGAAACCTCTGATTGATGACAGTGCACTGTTCCGGGTTGACTCCCCTGTACACTTCCACTTCTGCTCTGCACACTCGTACCCCGGTGCTGCCCTTTCGGTTGAAGGGAGAAACTGGCTGCTAGGGTCTTAAAATGAGGAAGCCACCTCTAAAATATGGAAGAGGACTCCACACATGCCCTCTCTTCTTTTTCACATGCTCATTGTTTCACTTCCAGAAACACAATGTACATGCAGAACTGGGCCTCATTCCTACAGTAGGAATAATCTCAAGACAATGGGGTAGCCTTTGGAAATGAATGAACAGTTTTGTTGATAAATTGTGAAACAGAAAAGAAACCAGATCCTTTTCACAGCTGTGTTGACTCTACAGAGCTAAGAGAAGAAGAAAATAACAGGAGCTTATGTTAGTCAAAGTAAGCAGGTATAATTCTTAATACACAGAGAGCAGATTTGCTGAGTGAGAAGGTGTCATTTTTAATGAGTCACTCTTAAAAATATATGGAGCTATACCTATCTCATAGAACTGGAAGGTCATCGAGTCCAGCCCCCTGCCTTCACTAGCAGAACCAAGTACTGACTTTGCCCTAGATCCCTAAGTGGCCCTCTCAAGGATTGAGCTCATAACCCTGGGTTTAGTAGGCTAATGCTCAAACCACTGAGCGATCCCTCTTCCAAGTAGAAGGGTGCTTTAGGGAGTGGTGCCCATGTTGTCATATTCTTCTCTCTATAGTACCTCCGTCCCTTGGCAGACACTTCAGCTGTGCCTCACATCTGATCAAAAAAGAGGATAGTATTCCTCCAAGGTGATGATAACGTAGCTCCAAAAGCTGACTAGCACAAAGTATTATAGAAAAGGACAGACAAGAACTCGTCAACCCTCAAAGTGGTAACTGAGGATTCTTAAAGTAATCAATATAATAAAAATATACTCTATAGATCAGGCTATAATGGCTAACCAGTGGGGCAAGGGGAAGGATTAAATTTGTTCTCAGAGCAGAAAAAGAGATATAGGCATGTGTATCACCTCCTTGTCTAGGTGGAATGAAGAGTCGTTAAGAAATGGTTGAAACCAACCCAGATCAGCAAGAGGGTCAGAGAGGCACTGCAAGCTCCAATGACTCATGGATTTCCCCACATCTCAGCAAGGAAGCTGAGCAAAGACCCTGCTTGAGAACAAAAGACTTAGAGGTGTGAGGATAAGAGTGAGCTCTGGAAGAAGCTCGAGCTCTCTCACTTGGAGACTGACTAAGTAGGTCAGACTGAGAGACACACAGAGCCAGAAAATGGAGTTCACTACAGTTTGGCTGGGGCTCTCAGCTGATGACAATGGATTAAGATTTAACCTAAGGCAGTGGTTCTCAAACTTTTTTTTTCGTGGACCACTTGAAAATTGCTGAGGGTCTTGGCGGACCACTTAATGATTTTTCCAAATATTGTTTCTACCGTTAGCTAACTAGCGCTTTGGATAAAAGCGCTATATAAAAAAACCCCATCATAATAATAAAAAATGTTTTTTGTTCTACAAATAAAAGCACACAACTCATATTTTAATATCAGTAGTCTTACCTTGCTAATGCAATGGATGTGCCCGCTCTTCCCCACGGTGGCAGCCCCCGAGCTGGAGTGGGAAGGAGTGGGGTCTTTCCCTCTCTCCCCTGCCGCAGCAGCTACTGAGCTGGACTGGGAAGGAGGGGGGTCTCTCTCCTGTCACAGCGGCCACAGAGCTGAGGGAGGGAAGCCATAGCCCTGGAGCTGGGGAAAGTTGCCTCTTTCTCTGGCCGCCACAGCCCTGCACGTCCCAAATTCCCCCCACCCCTCTTCTCACCCTACTTCTCCCTCCCACCTACCTCCTATTCCCCCCACGGCCACCACCTCACCTTAGATGTGCGTCTTCTCCAGGGTCCAGGCACCTAATTAGTGGAGCCACGCCTGCGCAGCTCCACTGATTAGCTGGATGGCCCTTCATTCTCTTGTGTGCAGCCACCCAGGTGCGCACCTTAGCAGAAACTATGCGTGGACCACCTGAATGGAGCTCGCGAACCACTGGTGGTCCCTGGACCACAGTTTGAGAATCTCCGACCTAAGGACTTCTTATGATGTGTTCCAGTTGACTAATAAACCCTACTGTTTTGAAAACACTGCTTGAGTGTTCTTATAAATACTTGGTGAAGCACATTAGTCCCTGAAGAGTGGACAACTCTACACCAGGAGTCTTTCTCTGTCAGTGGACAGAGCTCACAGTATGAAGCAGGAGTGCTAAAGCCCAGAGGTTCAGTCTGAGGAGTGGGTGAGGCCATGTGGCCTACCTTGAAGAAAAAGTGAGATCCCTGGGGATCTGGCAGATCAAAGGGGTTCCTGCAAGGGACAGTTCCAAAGCTGGGGATGTAGCACTGATCCTGTGGATCCATGACAGCTAGTACTACTGGATAAAAGGCTGCCTTTGCATCACTGCTAGCAGTTGATTTGGGAGAACCCATGGGAGAGAGCAAGCAAGAACCATTAAGGAGTAGAACCAATGATGTGCAGATATGGTAAATATTCCACAGAACCCCATGAGCCCTGCAGTGCGATGAAAAGCTTGTTTGCCCTTGTATGTCTGATTCTTTATTTTCTTGGTTTGGTTTGTTGTTTTTTGTTGCTGTTGTTTTGTAATCTAGGTAAAAAAAAAAACTTCTTGGAGGTAAAACCAATAAAACCTTTGTCTTTGTCTGGAGACTTGAAGTTTCACAGACTTTGATGCAATAAAATCCTCCACATTATGTAAATGAGTTAGGAACACAGGTATAAGAAAGTCTTTTTTTCTTCTCTTGTAGAATCGAGTGAACATGAAGAGAAGAGTACAGGTGCCTCAGGTGAGATTTCTTCCCAGCCTTATCCTGCGCCAGTATACAGTCAGCCTGAAGAAGCAAAGGAGAATATGGATGTAACAAAGCAAACAAAACCTGAAGAGAATGATGAGTTGGGCCCATTGCCTGATAATTGGGAAATGGCTTACACAGAAAAAGGGGAAGTCTACTTTATTGAGTGAGTCTTGCATATTTTTTCTCTCTTTCTATTAAAAAGAGTATTTTCTAACTGTGTAGGGGAAACTGTTTTGTACTGGAATGTTACATAATGCACAATCCAAGATCCTCCACTCTGAACCAGCAGAAAGATCATGCATGTCATGGAAGTAACACAGAATTTAGTGCCTGGTGCCAGGAATTTGTAACATTTTCCAGATTACTGGCTGATGTTCAGAAGCAGTATTTGCTTTCAAGGGAGGTAGCTAAGGAACATGGTGCTCTGCTGGCAATAGTTAAAGGTGGAAAACACTAATCTGTATTTAAGAAAAGAACAACTCAGCCATATGCTTTGGCCTCAGTAGACGGCCAGCCTTTCATGCTCATATATGTTGTAGTACAATTGCCAGATTCTTAAGTCCTTGTCCTATATAATGTGTTCTTTCTAAAAAAAAGGGGGATTAAATTTAAAGAAAAAAAGATAGATGATAAACTTATAGATAAAAACCTAAGAACACAGATCAAATAATATTTAAAAATAAAACTCCTGAATGACTCAGGGATGATGTAGCAGGGTGGCTACCCGCTACCGCCCTAAAGGGCTGGAAATCAGCCCTGGGAGAGGGCTGAGGCTGCGAGAGGGCTGCTGCTAGGAAAAGCAGCAAGCCTTGGCTGACTGGGGAACCAGCCACAGATGTGGCCACGCCCCAATCAGGACCCAGCTGGCCCTTATAAGAGGGTAGTGGGCCAGGAGCATACAGAATCTCTCTCTCTAGATGTGGAGAGGGATGGGCCTGGCTGCTAGGAGCTAAGCAGGGTACTGAGGCTGGACCAGGGCTGGGGGGAAGGTCAGAGGAGCTGGGGAGCTCTGGCTTAGAAACCACCCCAGGCTGCAGGCCTTGGTAAAGGACAAAAGAAAGGTACTGTGAGGCAGAGCTGGGGGAAGGCCAGAGGAGCTGGGGAGCTCCCACCTAGAAACCCCACAGGCAGCACGCCTTGTTACAGGCCGGAAAAGGTACTTGGGTTGCAGAGGGCAGCCTTAGTGTAGGCAGAGGCAGCAGGTCCAAACCCCCCGTTGCCAGTTATGAGTGGCAGTTATACTGCAGTCTGCCCCAGTGAGCGGGGGCTAGATGATGACTGGCAGTAGCCAAAAGACTGAGGTGAGGTGAGGATGGGGGGGGATTCCCTGGGGAGGGGTGACCCAGATCTGTAGGGGTACTGCCGGGGGCAGCACCACGGCCTGAAAGGGGCACCGGGGTCTAGGAGGGACTCGGGCCCAGCGGCAAGCGGGACACCGCCTGCGGAAGGTGCTCCGGAGGCTGGAAACGCTAATTCCCTGGATGACCAGCAGGAGACGCTGCAAGGGTGAGACCCGCCCTGTGATAGATGGATAATGAGATAAGGAATCTTTTTTCTCTAGGTCAGTGGATCAAATCAAGTCTATGTCCATATAGTAATCAAAAGTAATTATTTTCTGATCGCTGTTCAGTGGCAATTGAGAAATGAACTAGTAGACTTTAAACAACTATTATAGCAGTCACTAAATGGCAGCCACACTAGGACAGGTAATTGAATGGACATGAAGACACAACTATTTTTTCACCTCCCAGTGCAGACCTGTGATGCTCCCCAGAAGTACTCAGGCTTGTGAGGTACCTTGCCAGTACCTGCCCTTCACATGAAGTAGTTTTGCCTGATGCCTGCTGTAGCTCAGCTCCCTAAAACCAACAGCCTTTGGCCACAGACATAGCAGTTACTTCCAGATGTCCGCAAACCTTACCCTCTCTGTGCAGCTAGTGACAGACGCACACCAACCCTCAAGCCCCTCTGCCAGCATCCCCGTCTGAGGTATTCAGCCCCTGTCACTGGACACTCACAGAAATAATCAGGTATGCTGTCTCCAAAAGAGACAGAGTATGCACAGTTTGACTGGCACAACTCAGATCAGATCTGACAACACAGCACTGGAATCTACTGATTGTGAAAGCAAATAAGTTTATTTACTAGATTAAGATTTAAGAGTTGGTGAGCAAGGATAACAAGAACAACAGGTTACATGTACAATAAAAGGTATAACTTTCTTTTTAGACTCTTAACTTTAACAGACTAAAGTTCTTGTCTAATTTCTCACCTAAAGCAGCCTCCCAGAATCACTAGCCCACCTGGCTAGGATCCAACTTTCATGAATGGAAAAAGCCCTGTCCTTTTTGCCTCCTCAGTGAAAGGATAAGAAAGGGATCCTTTTCCCTTCCTCATATAGTCCAGTAAACCTTTGAAATGACCCTTTTGAAGTGCACCCTCAGATAAGATTCTTCTCTCCCATTGAATGTTCTTCAGTGTTCTCCCTGTTGATTTCACATCCCTCCCAGCAACATGTTTTTCCTGTTGACTTCACATGCAAATGGGGCTTCCATTGTGTTGGCTTAATTACATGTGACAGAGAGATATACATCTTATCTCCTGTCTGGAAAAAAACTGTTTGTGAACTCTTCCTGGTTACATAGTTTAAAAGTTATTCTTAGTAGGTACACACAATTCCTTATGTACCAATTACACATACATCTCACAATGCTTATGATGACCAGTCTGATCTAAGCTTTCATTTGATACCTCTCATGAAATTATAGATATATACTATGACAGCAATGTGTTAGGTGTAGTGAGTTTATCAGGCCTCATAAGAGTTGCTGTTATAGAACATTGAACCCACTACCCGTTGGCATTGAGGGGTTCTTAAGGTCACAATTCTCTCTGGGTTAATGCACTTTAGAGAGGAAAGAGTGAAGGGAAGATCAAATTGCCATTGCTTCTATTGTGTCTCCTGGGGGGAAAAAAACGTAAGTTATTGCAGTTGTCCGTCCACTTCAAGTATATGGGTGCTCAGTGCACCAGAGTTAGAGATTTTCCCCTTAGCAGTACCTGTCAGGGCACCGCATGCTCCTTCTGCTGCCTTGTGCTGTTGCATGATGGTATCCGGAGCAGAGCCACCCCGACTCCTCCTCGGGTCCTTCTTACCACCCATGATTGGTAGTCAGTGTGTTGGCTTGCTTCTGCAAGTATTCTCTCTTTCAGGAAATTTGTTTTTTCTCTTGTATATAGTGAAGTGGTAATTTAGTGTAAGTTTCATTTATTAATAGTTTTTTTCATAATTTAATGGAGTGTCAGTTTCCATTTCTTCTGGGTGCTGGTGCCTGGTACTGGGGAATGCCTTGGTCTCTGGGTTTTAAACCTGGCATTGGCTACAGGAAATCCATGCCAGTGGCTGACCCTCATTCTAGGTGTCTGAAGTGCTTCGGGAAGTGTCACTTCTGGAACAAGAGTTAGATCTGTATGGATTTTAAGCCCCAGACTAAATAGAATAGGGAGATGAGATTCTGCAACCTTTTTTCGGAGGCAGCCACCAAGTACATTTACTTCAGTCAGAAGTGCCACTCGGGACATTACTGAGTTTTGGCATCATTCTCCTTCCCCAGCACTGGGAAAGAAGCATCAGCATAGTGCTTCTAAGGACTCATCCTCCAAGAGGCCAAGGTTTCCAGGACTGTCAACCAGAAAACAGTCTGGAAAGTGGGGAAGAGTATCCTCAGAGGAGAAGTATTCCCCGGTGCTGACAGCATCTCAGTCAATGGGGTCATCAGCTCCAGCACTCTGGCTATGTCACGGAGACCAACACATTTTGCAGTACCGACCCCTTCGATGCAACAACAGCCGCATCAGGGGAACCTCTCGGAACCAACACTGGGGCATATACCAGGATTTCCTCTGCCTCTCGATACTGGCCTCTCCAGCAGTACAGGAGATATCTCATCCGGTATCGATGAATCCTCAGACTGCACTGGACTTACCTGCAGGTAGAGGTCAACTTCCAATACCATGGCCAACTTTGGACCCTCCTGTGTCTCCTTGCCCAGTGCCATGCAGAGGCAAGCCCAGTATGCTCCCTTCGGTACTGTTGTCTGCAGAGACTCAAGAATGCACCTCGACACCAAGCGGTACCATGCTCCCCTCTTCAGGTGACTCAGGCTCTTCTTTGGGATCAGAGGTTGGTTCATACATATCTCGGGCCGGAGATCAAGGCATCACTCTCCATCACTGAGGGGTTTTCACCCTGGGTATCTGATAGAGGTTCTCCATTGGTTGAGGGGCACAGATCCTTGATTGGGGTCCAGTGCCCTACCACTGGCCATATTTGAGCCCATGGGGGTTTCCTCCTACCACCAGATCCTCCCCATTCCCCGACAGAACCTCCATCGGAAGAGTTATAGGAGACAGCACCTCGGCCTTTGTGTTCCTCATCATCATCACCCAATGAGACAGTGGCATCTGAAATGTCCTCACCTCTTTAGGACAATTACAGGGCCTATAAGGACCTGTTAAAGAGGTAATACAAGTGGAGATAGTTCAAGAAAGCTCCTATAGGTTAGTAGACATTTTGGGATCAGCAGGGATGTCCCAAGTAACTCTCCCTATAAATAAGGCCATTCTGGAGCCCACAAGGATATTGTGGCAAATGCCTCTTCTCTGCCCCCAACAGACAAAAAGACTGAGTGGAGGTACCATGAGCCCTCATAGGGATATGCACACTTTTACCACCATCACCCTGAGTTCCTTGGTGGACTCCACAGTGAATGAGGGATAGCCGTCTTCTACTCCAAAGACAAAAAAAAGGCAAAGAAACTTGATCTTTTCAATTGAAAAATTTATTCTACTGCTGGCCTCCAATTTTGTATCTCAAACCAGCAAGCCTGCTGGCTAGATATGATTTCTCCATCTGAGACAATGTTCTCAAGTTTGTGGACAAGTTGCCAGAGGATGCCGGGCAAGAGTTTCCAGCAGCAATTGTAGCAGGTAAGCTGGTGGCTAGGACCTCTTTCCAGGCTTCACTGGATGGGGCAGGCTCTGTAGCCAGAGCCAGAGCATTTATGATAATGATGCGTAGGTGTTCTTTGAGTGATTGCACATGTCCATTCCACTCTTGATGTGTGCACATCCTGTGCACCATCACTGAAAATTTTCCCCTCAGTGGCACCCTCTACTGCAACACACCTGTGACACAGGTATAAAGGGACCAGCCAATCCCAAACCCCTCAGTTCCTTCTTACTGCCTGTGATGGTCACTGTAATGCTCATCTTGCTTTTGCAATTGCTTTCAGTCGACTCTTTGTACTATGTATTCTTGTATTTTGTTGTAAATAGTTTATTGTTATTACTAATATTAGTGTTTTAGTATAGTTAGTTGGTTTTACACCACCTAAAGGTTTCAGTTGATTCCTGGTACCGGAGAATGCCTTGGTCACCAGGCTTCAAGCCCTGCATTTCCTGCAATAAGGCTATGCTTCTAAGCATCCCACACTCAAGTTTCTTGAAGTGCCTCAGGGAAACTCATATCAGGGAGTGTAAGGACTTAAAGCTTTGCACAAAGAAAGACCATGAAGCCAGGCTAAAGTTTCTACTTATGGAGGTGGCCTTGAGACATCCATCTGAGCCAAGTTGGTCAGACTCAGCACATAGTGCCTCGGTATTGGTCAGGAGTGTGCCTCCTACCATGCCTGAGTCTTGACACCACTCACCATCCCTAGCGCCTAAGAAGAGGCATAAGATTTCTAAGCAGATTGCTGAGAGGAGAAGATCTCCGGGACCAAAGTCTGGTAGGCATGGGGTTAAGAGTAGAGTGCTGTTTAAGTCTAAGCACTCATCTGCTTCGGCACTGCGGAAGACAGCACTGTTGACTCTGGCACCTAGGCAAGTACTGTCAAGTCCAGAGCCAGAAGGAGCTTCCATATCTGCAACACCGCACCGTACCGACCCCATCCTGATACCGACCACACTGGAAGGATTTGCAGCAGCCAGAGATCTAAAGTCTATTGGTCCCGGTATAGCTGGCAGTTCAAGAGTTGGTGCTGGCAGATGCAGGGGAACCAGCAAGATAGTTACAGTGCTCAGTACCGTGCCAGTCCCAATTACCTCAGATGGCTGACCCTTCAGTACTGTCAAAGGGGAAACAAGTGATGCTCGCCACTCTGCATGCCTCTCCAGCTTGGCACCAACCACCAGCACTGTCTGGAACGGCACCTCTGTTGTCAGCGGAAGGTGAGTTGTCTTCTGCTGAATCAGAGTTTGGGTACTCCAGCTCCCAGCCTCCGAGCTCCTTTCACTGTCTCCTCCCTGAGACATTACTATCCTACCAGGACCCTTCCTTAGGAGTATCATTGGGTGGCTGGCCAGGTAACTGCCCAGTGCCCTTTTTGGAATGGATGGAGCTTTCCCTTGGTTTCCAGATCGTATTTTGGGCACTCCTAGTCAGTGGCCTTGCAGACACATGCAGCACCCACGCACCAGGCAGCACCCATTCCTGAGCCAGCTCAGCAGGACCCTGTGGGTCAAGAAATGGAGGAAGAGCAACCCCAACCAGTTCTGGCCCTCTCTTCATCCTCCCCTGACAAGGCAGTCTCAGCAAGGGACCTTTCCCTCACCCAGGTGACTATAAAGCACACTGAGAATTGTTAGCATGGGTTGCCTTAAACCTGGGAATACAGGTGGAGAAAGAAATCACATTGCCTGGTTGACATTCTGGCCACAGCAGGTCCTTCCAGAGTGACCTCACCTCTAAATGAGGTTACTGTGGATCCAGTTTAGGCACTATGGCATCCCTTTCCCCACCTCTAAAAGGGCAGAGTGCAAATATTATGTGGCTTCTCAGGGTTTTCAGATAGGCACCTCAAGACTCATCCAATCACAACAACCCGAAGCTGTATGAGGCTCCTGGGGCACATGGCCTCATGCACATATGTAGTACAACATGCGAGGCTGCACCTTAGGCTCCTCTAGATGTGGCTGGCCTCAGTTTACTCTCCAAGCCTTCATCATCTGGGCACACAGTACCTGTGCTCACAGTACCTTTGTGGGTTATAATTTTACTGAACCCTCTCAAAGTTTGTGCAGACATTTCTTTCCTGCACCCTCAATCTTTGACTCTGGTCTCGGATGCATTGGCTCTAGAGTGGGGAGCTCGCCTGGGGCCCCTCTGAATTCAGGGTCTATGGTCCTCAAGGGATCTCATTCTTCATATAAACCTCAGAGAACTCAGAATAATTTGTCTTACCTGCCAGGCCTTCCTACATCATATCGGGGGCGGGGGGGTCTGCTTGTTGTCACAGTGTCACAGACAACACCTCAGCAATGTTTTACCTCAACAATCAGGGAGGAGCTCGCTCATCACTCTTTTGTCAGGAAGCAGGAATGTTCCATTCTATCAACCTTGAGGCCTCTTACCTTCCAGATATATAGACAAGTTAACAGACTGCCTGAGCAGGTCATTTTCAAGTCAACACAAGTGGTCTTTCTGCCCGAATGTAGCCAGATGCATTTTCCAATGGTGATGGACTCCCCAGATAGATCTGTTTGCAAACAAGTCCATTAGAAAATGTCATCAATTCTACTCCATGCACGGCCTCAGTCCAGGCTCCATTACAGATGTCTTCCTGCTACCCTAGACAGAACAGCTCTAATACACTTTCCCCCAAATCCCACTACAACACAGAGTGCTACTAAAGATCAAGCAGGCTCACACCCAGGTTATATTAATAGCCTGAGTGTGGCCCCACCAACACTGGTTTTCTACTGTACTGGACCTTTCATTGGCAACTCCAGTCTCACTCCTGTTGCACCTGGATTTGGTCTCCCAAGACTACAATTGGCTGCTCCACCTGAACCTGCAGACCCTCCATTTAACAGCCTGGAAGTTACATGGCTAAATCCCAAGGAGCAGGCTTGCTCAGAGCACGTTTGCGATGTCTTACTAAGTAGTAGAAAGCCCTCGACCAGGGCTGCCTACCTGTCAAAATTGAGACGATTCTCTATTTGGGGTTGTCAAACCAGAGTCCTCAATTCAACACATACTAGAATATCTGTTGCACCTGAAGCAACAAGGCTTAACAATTTCCTCTATAAAGGTTCACCTGGCAGCAATATCGTCTTTCTATCCTCACATGGATAACTGTTCAATATTTTCTAATGATATGAAAATCATATTCCTTTAGAGCCTCAAAAAGTTGTACCCACAAATAAGGGAACCTGTTTCCCCATGGGACTTGAACTTGGTCTTGTTGAAACTTATGGGATCACCATTTGAGCCTTTAGCAATGTGCTACTTACTACACCTTTTGTGGAAGGTGGTTTTCCTAATAGCTATCATCTCTGCCAGAAGGATCACTGAACTGTGTGCCCTGACATCCAAACCATTGTATACAGTTTTCTTTAAAAATAAGGTATACTTACACCCTCATCTGAATTTTCTCTCTAAAGTAGTACCAAATTTTCATATCAACCAATCAATATAGTTACCTTTATTTTACCCAAAATTATACACAAATAGGGACAGGCTACTGCTACACACATTGGACATTAGAAGAGCACTGGCGTTCTACGTAGACAGGACCAAACTTTTTTGGCAATCCACCCAGCTGTTCAGAGCCATAGCAGACAGAATGAAAGGTCTTTCAGTCTCTTTTGAAAGAACTCAATCTTGGATAACTTCCTGTATCACTGTCTGTTATGATCTGGCAGGCAGTTCTCTGACTGACAAGCTGACTGCTCAGTCCGCAAGATCACAAGCAACCTCAGTGGCATTCCTCACGCAGGTCCCTATCCAGGAGATTTGTAAAGCAGCAACCTGGTCATTGGGTCAAACTTTTGCCTTCTATTATGCTATCACCCCATACTCTAGGGATGATGCCAAATTTGGTCAAGCTGTACTACTGTCTGTGTGTACATAAACTCTGATCCCACTGTCTATATTACTGCTTGAGTGTCACCAAGAGTGGAATGCACATGTGCAAACACTTGAAGAAAAAAATATTACTAACCTTTTGTAACTGTTGTTCTTTAAGATGTGTTGCACGTGTCCATTGCACGACCCACCCTCCTACTCCTTACATCTGAGTTATCCGGAAAGAAGGAACTGAGGAGGCTCAGGGTCATCTGGGCCCTTTATAGCTGTTTCGCTGGTGCATGGCAACAGAGGCACTCAACCTGCCTCAATGGGTACCACTGATGGAAAATGTTCTGTCAATTGTGTGCAGGGTGCACGCATATCAAGAGTGGAATGAACATATGCAACACATCTCAAAGAACAACAGTCATGAAAGGTTAATAACCATTTTTTCATGGTTTCCGGTCTGGGGTCTTCCACAGGAGATCCAACAGACTATCCAGGATCTCTCTTTTGAGGGACCAACCCTCTTTTCTCAGCAGACTGATGACTAGTTTCACAGTTTTAAGGACTCCAGGGCTGTGTTAAAGTCATTGGAGATTTACACTCCACTCCTTAAAGAGAAGCAATTCCACCCTCAGTCATTCCACCATTACCCGTCCTTTCTGCCTAGGAAACTGAGTCAGTCTGGGAAGAAAGGGAAACGTCATAGGAGGAAACTACCACCTCCTCATTGTTTGTCTTCATAAAGTTCTTCTAGACAGCCTGGAAATGCCAAGCAGTCCATTTCACTGCCTTGTTGAGGACAGCTTACCAACTTGCCTTATGCCTGTTTCTTCTATTCTTGTTTTTTCCAACAGATTATCCCAATGTGCTTGGACCCATATTACCAGATCAGTGGTTCCTAAGCATTGTGAAATTGGTATACACTATTTGACATGTTTCTATCCTCCCTTCCCCACCTCTCTTCCCCATTCCTCTTCAGAGACCATATTCTCACAAGGAGGCCTCACTTGGGATGTCCAGGCTCTCCTCCTGTTGGGAGCCACCGAGGAGGTCCCTCCTCTCCACAGAGGGAAAGGGTTTTATTCATGCTACTTCCTAATGCCAAAAGAAAAAAAGGAGGTCTCAGATCCACATTAGACATGTGAGAACTGAACAAATATATAAAGAAAATGTAATTTGAATGATCACTCTGGCATCCATTATTCCCTTCTGGATCCCAGTGACTGGTTTGCTGCCCTTGACTTGAGGGAGGTATATTTCCCTGTGACTATCCATAAAAGCCACAGGAAATTCCTCAGGCTTATGGTCAATGACTCCCATTTTTAGTTTACAGTCTGGCCCTTTGGCTTATCTGTGGCCCCACCAGTAGTTACAAAATGCATGGCAGTGGTGGCTGCGTTTTCCTAAGAAAAACAGGAGTACAAGTATTTCCATACCTGGACAACTAGTTGGTGAGAGTTTGGGCCAAAAGCCAGGTAGACTTCAGTGTGATCAAGATCCAGTCCCTCTTCATAGTTTTGGGTCTGCTGATCAATGAAGACAAGTTAGTCTTCTCCACTGTTCAGAGGATAGAGTTTATAAGACCGGTCTTGGCTTCTACAGTAGCCAGGCTTTCCTCCTGCAAGTCAGATTCCAGACTGTTAGCCATTTCATTAGACCTGAAGGCTCATCCTGCCATGATTGTAAAGAACTGCCTCAGACTTCTAGGGCACATAGCCTCATGGACATATGTGGTTCGGCATGCCAGACTTCATCTCAGGAAGTTGCAGAGCTCGGTGAGCTCAGTGTATTCCCTGATTAGTCAACCCACTGGACATGCTGGTTCACGTATCCACAGGAGTCTTTGAATTGGTGGATGAACCCAACCAATGCACATGTGGGAGTTCCCTTCGACCCCCCACCACCACCCACATTGACTGGTTACAGATGCTTCTTCTGTGGGTTGGGGATCCCTTCTGGGGAATCTTTGGACCTAAAGTCTCTTATCTGGCCAAGATTTAGCTCTTCACATAATCATAAGAGATTTGAGAGCCATTCATCTAGCCTATTGGGCTTTCCTTCCCCTCATCAAGGGAAAGACTCTATTTGTTCTTATGGCCAACACAGCAGCAATGCTCTGTGTTAACAGAAAGGAGAGACAGATTGAATTGTCTCTGTCAGGAGGTGATGCAGCTTTGGCAGTTTTTTATAATGATCATTATTCACCTCAAAGGTCCCACCTTCCAGGTGTCCAGAAGTGTCTGGCAGACCACTTGAGCAGATCTTTCGGCAGAGACCACAAGTGGTCTCTCTGGCCAGATATATTAAGACTCATTTTTCAAACCTGGGTGTTCCTCACATAGAACTGTTTGCAACTCATCCCAACAGGAAATGTTAGCTTTTTTGTTCAAGAGCAGGTCACAGTCTAATAATACTTTGGATCTTCACAACATCCCATGGCAACAAATTCCACAGGTCGGCTGTGTGTTGTGTGAAGAAGCACTTCCTTATGTTTGATTTAAACCTACTGCCTATTAATTTCATGTGACTCCTAGTTCTTGTGTTATGTGAAGAGGTAAATAACACTTCCCTATTCACTTTCTCCATGTCATTCATGATTTTATAGACTGTATCATATCCCCCCCTTAATCATCTCTTTTCCAAGCTGAACTGTCCCAGTCTTTTTAATCCCTCCTTATATGGAAGTTGTTCCATATCCCTAACCATTTTCTTTGCCCTTCTCTGCACTTTTTCCAATTCTAACATATCTTTTGTCAGATGGGGTGACCATAGCTACATGCGGTATTAAAGGTGTGGGTGTACTGTGGATTTATATAGTGGCATATGATATTTTTTGTCTTATTACCTATCCCTTTCCTGCTGGTTCCTAACACTTTTTTGACTGCCGCTGCAGTTCACAAGAAACAGAGAGGAAAAATCACTATGTCCCCAAATGACAGCCCCACTCAGAAAAGAAATGGTAACATATATGCCTACTTTAAGAGGGGTTTGCAAGCAATATAACTTTACAAACAATATAAAAAAACTTCACTTTATATTATTGTTACTTATTATTTCTATTACTGTGGCCTCTAGGATGGTTTAACATTCTTTTCAGATTCTTATTTTAGAGACAATTTTGCGATGATGTTTTCATAAAATGTATAAAATCACCAAACTAAATAAAGCTTGCACTTCTTACACTTCTGTATGTGCTAATAACATGACTAACACTCTAGATAGCCTCAAGAGTATGCAAGTCTGAAAAGAGCAGAAATTGTTGAAACACAAGTGATCTTTGCTGAAAAGGGCAAAATATGCGTATTCAAGAAAAAATAATAAACATAGTAACTTCCCCCAAATAGAGCATATAGGAGCTTTCCTGAGGGGTAGCTCAAACATGCGTCTGATTCTTTCCCCATGCACATATGTAATTTTTTTTGCACATTTTTAATGCTTTGATAGAAGCCACTGTGGAACTGTATAATGTGTATCTATTTTTTAACCCTGTGCAAGAAAAGCTGTATGATTTATGTATGTTATTTTTTGTAACGAAAACACCAAGTTGCTACAGTGATAAGAACTACAGGAATCAATTCAGTTGAAAACAAACATATATTTCACAAGAAATAAAGTGAATGCAAATAACTCTGCTGTTTATAAAGCAAAGCCTACCCATAAATTCTTTTGATGGTGCAGCTTCCTTTCTTTACTGAAAATGTGATGGTTTATACAACAGTTGTAGCAATCACCATCTTTCACTTGCGCCAGTCTATGTTACATTAAGCCGAGAAATCAGAGGTACAGACTGGATAAAAAGAGTGCAATAAATATGTGCAAAAAATTAAGATATATTTTTGAATAATGTAAGTGTTAGAATACAGAATTGCTCAGCCTCCAAAATGTAAGATTATTTGCTAGGTCCTGAACTAAATGCGATCTCTTTGATCATTTGGTTCTTCATATTGTTCAGATTTCACAGGGTTAAGCTTAGATGCCATGCTGTGGAGATGCCGTTAAATTGCCTCTTTGTTTATGAGTCAGTTTGGTTAATGGCATAAAAGAGGCTCCGTTTGCTTTAGTGAAAAACAGAAAGATAAAAAGACAACAAAAACCTATTTGTTTAACACCATCTCCCCAAAGAGTGGTAAACACCATATCATGATTATTAAATTATAGATAAAAACAGACATTTTAAAATGTAAATCACACTAGGTGGAAAAAAATGTCATTACTGTGCAGTTTCTATTCCTGCTACATTTGAGGTTTTTGTGAATTGTTCATTTAAACTCCAAGGACTCCAAGCAGTAAGTGATCTCAGTTTCTTTAGCTTTCCCAGGTATACCCAGAGGATTTAGATTTCAAGGGGAGAATATTTTCCTAAGTTCTCCTCAAACTAACCTAACTAAATTTTTAAGCAAGTTCGTATAGCAAAACACTCCCATTGGAATGAACGTGGCAGACTTAGAAGGGAAGCAAAAGCAATTTGATAAAAAGAAGGATAACTATCTGTATACTTTATTATTGTTAATCACGGATGGCCAGTTTAACACCATACAAAACACATTGGAAGGCGCTGTCTCTTCCCCTAGGTCTAAGTAGACAAGACATTTCAGACACAAAGTTCTCAGGATGGTTCAGTGATACTTCTGTAGAGCATACATAGGTTGGTTGGTTTGTTTCCATTTTTGAAATAGGTGCGTGACTGTGTGTTTGCCTAGGTGAGTTAACATTGATAGGCTAAGAGAAAAAACAGGAAACACATACCTCCATGTGATGCTCACCAATATTTGTTATGAGGAGCAATTCACACACAGTTCTTGGTGCTCCCTTACAGCCTCCCTTTTATATATACATCCAAATATTCAAACATAGGCATCTAAACAGGAGTCAATCCCCTGCATTTATTTTTATTTAGAATATATGATAACAAGAACATGCAATAATTAAAATGGCTATTTGTAAATAGCACATTCCAACAGAAGTCTCCAGTTCTGCCTCTTTTCTCCCACTTTAAACAGAACTGATGAGTGTGACCCGTCTCAGTTTGCACGCACAAGTCATAATCATCTAAGGGGGGGAGGGATAGCCTGCTAAACCCAGGGTTGTGAGTTCAATCCTTGAGGGGGCCACTTAGGGGTCTGGGGCAAAATCAGTACTTGGTCCTGCTAGTGAAGGCAGGGGGCTGGACTCAATGACCTTTCAAGGTCCCTTCCAGTTCTAGGAGATAGGATATCTCCATAAATTTAATTTATAATGTTTTTTCAATTTTCCTCTCGTCCAAAAAGCTGTTACAAAAAATCCTTTAGCCCTCCAGTGAAGCAAATGCTTAAGAGAAGAGATGAACCTTGCACTGTCAATAGGTGCAATAGGCAAAGGTCAATAGGCACTGTCTCCTTTGGATCATTTGTAAACAATGCCCACTGGTGCCTTATTAAAATAAATACAACAATATTAAAAGCTCTGTAAAGCCCCAATTCAGCAAAGCATTTAATCTCATTCTTAACTTTAAGTAAATGCATAAATCTACCACTATTCAGTAAATCCCTAAGCATGTATTTTTAAATGAGAATGCTTGAGTGCTTTGCTGAACTGGGACCTGGAAAACTGAGGTGATTAGGTTCTTTCTGCCACCCCAAATGATGATACAAACCTCCTCAGGACCTTTCCCCGTAGCTCTTTTTTACAGTGCATCTCTACGGTGCACATCAGGAGACAGGGCTCCCCTTCTATCTGTGAATGAGGCCTGTCTGTACCAGTATCACCATCGTCTCCTGGAGAGTTCTGCATCATCAGGCTCCTCTGAGATTGATTCCTAGGCTCCCGTTATTCTTGTACAATATTTACATGCCACACTGAATTGATGAGTTTCCTATCAAGCATAGTATGATCATATGCCGCTACTGATCTTGGGGCCCTAATATAACTCATAGTAGGAAACTAAGACAAGCCACCCTTGACTTATTCTCTCCAAGGCCATTTCCTTGTACCCAGTGACTGTCCTGCCACTGGCGAATTTACTAAAATTGAGGAAACGTTCGGCGGCGCTTTAAAGGGCCCGGGGCTCCCTGCAGCGGCCGGAGCACCAGGCCCTTTAATTCGCCTCTGAGCCTTGGGGCTCCCAGCCGCCTCTGCAGCTGGTAGCTCTGGGGTGATTTAAAGGCCCTGGGGCTCCCAGCCAGAGCCCCAGGGCTTTAAATCTTGCAATCTTTTCCGGTTGAGGCCATGCCTCTTCCGGTTGAGGCCACGCCTCTTCCGGTTGAGGCCACGCCACCGCTCAGTACTCCGGCGTACTGGTAAGTCCTTTACGTTACTTTCCCCCCTGATTACAGCCAAGAGAAGAGGGACTACAAAATTGCAATTCTAGAGCCCTATTTTCCTGTCACTGTACCTGCACATATCTTAACTAAACTGCTTGAAATCAGTATTAATCCAGCTGAAAAATGTTACACATCCAGAGCTCTGCCTGAGATATGAGTAAAAGGCTGAGCATTTAGAACAAAAAATCAAAAAGGCAGAAGAAATACAGTGGGATATTGGATCTCTGTCTGTCTCATATGTTCTCCTTTGCCTGAACTTTTACATTGTGGACCTTCTTGAATGCTGTGCAGTACATTGAAAAACCCATATGTGATCTGTCTCTCAGCTGTCTTGAACTATATACTGGCAAATATCCCTTTCATAAGGCATTTCACAATAACATGCAAATTACATAGCTGGAGAGAGCCACCGTTTGCAATTAATTTATGGTGTTTTCAAGAGACATTAAAGACAATTACTCTTGGAAACCACGGCCCATATTCCTTTCAGAAATGTTTCAGAAGATTGTCTGAAGTCTCTCTTAATACAAGAGATTGAATCTGTCAAAGCGCTTGAAACTGACAGATTGCTAATGCTATTTCATCAAACAAAAACGACACTAAAATAGTGCGGTGTCTTGCACATATCCACAAAAATTAGGAAATGCATTGTTGAGGCCAGATTTTTGAAGGTATTTAGGCTCCCAAAGATGCAGATAGGCACCCAGTGGGATTTTCAAAAGCACGTAGAAGCCTAACTCCTATGGGAGTTAAGGACTTAGGTACTTTTGAAAATCTCACAAGCTGCCTATCTGTATCTTTAGGTGACTGCATAGCTTCAGAAATCTGGCCCTCAGTGTCCAATATCTGAGGACACTGGCACACATAGTAACATTAGCTAGGCAGCCTGTTGTGCCTCAGTAATGGGCATCTAATGCTTCTATGTGCATTTTCCTGCTTTTCTGCTGCACCGAGAGGTGAACCTCAACCCCTGTGCAGAGCAGTTTTTCTCAAAAGTTGTAACTTGGTCCCAAGCTGAACATTTCTATGTACATTTTCAGCATGCAGTAAATTTTGTTTTTAAATGGGCTCAGGTTATGTGAAAATGGATAGCCCTACAGCTGCCACATCAGCATGAGCAGCAGTAATGTTCACACTGCTGTATTGCATTGCTGCCCGCTCCAGGACACCACCCTAGCGGTAACAGGATACTTCAATCTCCTTCTAGATAGAGAGCACTATTAGTATTCCTGTGTATGTATATCTTATGGCACCATTCACCTTTGATATCTAGAGGTATCGTATATCTACACTAGAAACTCTACAGTGGTGCAGCTGTGCTACATTACAGTACAGCTGTGACATTGTAATGTAGTGTAGTGTAGACACTTTCTCCAACAATGGAAGGGCTTCTTCCATTGCTCTAGTAAATCCACTTCTCCAAGAGGTACTATTAGGTCTGCACTGGGGCCTAGGTCAGCTTTACTATATAGCAACGTAGCTAGGTCAACCTAAGTTTTAGGTATAGACCAGTCTTAGGTTTAGTGGTGCCAAGTGCGGTAGTAGATTTTGTGTTGTGCCCTCCACACTCCTGAAAATAGACAGAGTTCTACCATCTATTTCTGTCACTCTATCATAGGCACATATATGGCCCCCATTATTACAGTGTCTGAGTACCTCATACTCTGAAATGTATTTATCCTTACAATACTCTGGTGAGGTAGGAAAGTGCTATTATCCACATTTTACAGCTGGGGAACAGGAGCACAAAGAGTCTAAGGTCATACAAGAGGTCGGTAGCAGAGTGGGGAATTGAACCAAGGTCTTCTGAGTTCCAGGCTGGCACCCTAACCAGTGGACAGTCCTTCCTTTCATTCCACATAAGCCATATGGAGAATAATTTTTGCATGAAACTTCATAATTTTCCTGTGTTAATATCATACTTTGGTTATAATAAAACATTTCTATAGCCCACTAGTACATAGTATTGGCAATTTCAGTTAAAACAGCAATAATTATGTAATTGATTTTTGGCTACATTATTAGGTTTAGCTACTTTCATTTTGTATTTTAGGCATTATTCAGCAGATTCACAGACTTCTACGTACATAGACTCTAGGCTTCTGCACAATTTCTCCCTTGTACACTGGTAAACAAATTAGGATGAATTAAAATCTTTCCCTACTACCATGTTCCGGGGGCATAGCATAGTGTAAAAGCCTATGGGAACTTTGACATCGAAACTCTTTCCATGGCTTTTGGCTTTAAGAAGCTGCTTTTGATTTCAAGGGGGAATCTTGCCCTCAGTAGCAGAGATGTAATTTTGTTCAGGAATTCTACACCTGCCTTTCAGTTCAGTTACAACATACAGTAATCAGGCTCATGGAAATGATGTAGGGGAGACTTTCTGAGCATGCCTTCCAGTGATGAAGTAGGGTTCTTTGCTGAATAACCGAAGAGAAGCCAGGGAAAAATGTTAATTGCACTGCAGCTATATTTCTTTCTGGATGCTTTTACTGCATCACCTCACCCCTTTCACTCAGTCAGTGATACCAGCCTTGAATGCCTGTTTGTGCATTTTCTCAATTGCCTTTGCATTTCCTCTCAAGCTGCCCTGTATAAATGGACTAATCTGAACTAATCTGTAAAACCACTACCTTCTCTTTCAAATCTGTCCGCGGGACTCGCATCTGTTACGACACCTGCAAGAAGCCAGCTGACCACTGATGGTTAGTATGAGTGGCAGTGTGGATAGCTGATATTAAGAATAATTTTAAAAGGGTTTTAATGGTTCAGCAACATTAATGTGTGCACATAGTTTGTGTAACAGTGTGATATTAGTGTTGTTATGTATATTAATATAATGCCCTTGTTCTGCCTTCCTCTTTCTCTCCTATTGTTTGCTATGCTTACTGGTTAGGTTTTGGTGTTTTAATTAGATTATTAACTGCTTATCCTGGCCACAGCTTACAAACAAGGAGAAGTTGAGTCTTTAGGAAAGTTACACCTATGTTGGAACAGTACTTAACTGTTTTCTGGTTAATTTCTTAGATCTAACAAAATCCTTGGAAAATGCAAGTCACTAGTTCACACTTTAAATAGTAATATTGCTCTCAGTTTTCAAACTCAGGTGCCTAAATTTGGGACCTAAATGTCCTTTTTGGTGCCTAAATAAAAACCCATTTTAGACACCTACTATGAGCATTGACTTAAATGTGTAGTTAAATGATGCATCAACTCATCATATAGATTTGGTAACATGTTGGAGAGTTCTTAAGTTGCTCTAGGCTGAGGCAAAGTGGATAGACCACTCAACTGGGACTCTGGAGTTCTTAGTTCTATTTCTGGCTCTGCTGCTGGGTGACTTTAGGGGAGTCACTTCACAGCTATGTGCCTCAGTTTTTCCTATCTGTAAAATGGGGGTGGTGATACTGACTTTCTTTGCAAAGTGCTTTAATCTACTGATGAAAGTGTTATATAAGAGCTATTTATTATTATTCGAGGAAGCCTGAAGGAAAGTGCTGGTGGATTCCTGCTGACTCACTGTAGCAAGTGGGGCTCACTATCCCTACCCTAGCTTACAGGCAGGTGGGAGTGGTTCTAGAGAAGCTCTAGGCAGAACAGTCCTCAGGGAAGAACCCTAGCCACAGATGATTTGAAGTATGGGCTGAAGGCTTGGGTTGGAAGTTACTTTATTATTATTAATTTCTACATAAATAAAGCCACAACCCAGAGGAGGGTGGGACTTTACTCTATTCAACATCTGTAGACTGTGTTTTGGTGTAGGGTAGGAAAGCCACCTGCTCCCAATGCCTAAAATGGGTATTTAAATGCCTGAATACAAATTTAAGTGGCTACTTCAGGCGTCCAAATTTGAAAATTGGCCTTATTATTATTGGTGAAATCAAGGCAAAGAGGAGAATTGACATACCCAAGAGTACATAGGTAGTCAGGATAGGAGTAGGGATTAGAAAGCAGGACTTTCTTATGCTTAATGGAAGGATCATACCACTGGACCAGATCTCACTATGTATATAAATCAATACCAGTAATTGATAAATTACAAAATGTATCCAGATCAATTTTTGACTGGCTGCCTGGTTCTGTCTACTTTTCACTAACATTTACAACAAGTGCTTTAAATACATTTTAAATTAGACAGCAAATGTTATATTAATAATCTAAATAATTCAGTAATATATAAAACTGTACAAAGTGAGCAGCCTCCTAGGATGTGTTAGATAAATAAAACATGCCTTAGAAAGGGATGTCAGTGTTAGAAGACAGGCACCTGTGCAAATATGAGAATAATTGTTACATCTCCTTCCCATTTTATAGCCTTCCTTTCTTGGCATTGTATTTTTTATTTGGCTCCAAATTCAAAAGGAAGTGGAAAGGGTATACATTAAAAAAGCTTGTTTTAACTCTGATTAGATGCTCTGTGTGTCAATTCATTTGGCAAAATACTCTCCTGGAAAACAATTTGTACCAGTTCAGAGACTATTTCATTGCTGATTCCTGAAAGATCTATTCTGAATATAGCAAAATAGCCACATGATTCATTCAGCTTGTGCAAAATACATCTTATCGTGGTAGAAGAATTAGATATGGAATAGATAAAGGTTGGTTAAACAAAGTGTCATTAATCACTCTGTTAGAAAATGTAGACTTTGCAGGAGCACACTATAATTTGCATCATTTTTGCAATGCCTTGCCAGCATGGCTGTTAAGAAATAACAAACACGTATGTTTGAAAAGGACAGGTTTAAGATGAAAATAATTCTATCCAAAAACTCTGAGGATGGTATGGAATCCTGTCAACCTCACTCATTCAACTAGAGAACACTGTATTTGTAATAAATTCCTTTTGCTCTGGATGAGTTCTGCATTTTCAATGAGGTTAACTTGGCAACATTCTAGTTGATTTTAATAAAAATAGCTGCTTTGAGGACAGGGAGCTGAGGTTGCCAAATTTACAGCTGCCTTGCACAATTACTCTTACACCTCCTTCAGGGCTACTTAGAACCAGTAAGCAAATTAAGTGTATCGATTGCAATTTTGTTGGACTAACCCTTTTTTTCTTAAGGAATAAACTTGATTCCTTTCAGTATGTGTCTGCTCAGAGTGATCTCTTTTCTTTTCAGCCATAACACAAAGACAACATCATGGCTGGATCCACGACTTGCGAAAAAGGCTAAACCTCCTGAAGAGTGCAAAGAAAATGGTAGGTTATTAAGTTTTCATTGCTGCTCAGAAAGGATTTGTCTTTGTGTGTGTGTGTGTCTCTCTGAATTCTTAAAAAAGGAAGGCATTTTACGGACTGATAAAAGGTGTTTAATTGCTGCTTTGGTTATAAGCCATAAGTGATACAGTATTCTCAATGTGCCATGTGTTTCTGCTTTTTATTCCCACTTTCTGATGATATCTAAAGCTGAGGATCGCAAGTGTGTTTTATGTCTGTTTTGTTTTTTGACTCCTTGACTGACCCCTCTCCCTTGTCTCCCACTGAGAACTTTGGTCTGCAGAACAGAATCTCTTTTAAGATTCTGAGCTTTCAGTCTACAAGAAACGCAGTTCATAAGGGAAACCAACAGCACCATGAGAAATGAATATTATTTTATTTGATTTTAAATCCACAGTGCTGTGCTAGTTAGTATTTAAACAAAACAGTGTCTGATAGAACTGAGTGCGCCGCGGGGGGGCGGGGAGGGGGGGGTGGAGGAGAGAACAGTCACTATTACAGTTCCAGGCCAGATATTTGGTGTTGCAATAAAAATAGTTTAAAAAATAAAAACAAAAATAAGATTGGAGACATTTAAAAGAAATATATTCGTTATGAAAAACAGATACAAGTGTATTTTGGCTAAAAAATATATCAACTGTGAGATATAGCTCTCATCAAACTGTATATCTTTATGTACACTCTATAGCTTTTCAGATTTTCTCTAGTAAAGTTTCTGTCATTAAAGCAATTTAATAAAATTATGTTAATAAATGCATTCTAATGAATCTTTTTCTTAGATGGTATATTTAAATTGTCCTATATTTCAGTGTTGGTTCAGCTCACCAAGTATCATAAGGTGGGAAGGGAATGATATTATTATTTTATTATTATTATTATTATTATTTTATTTTGAGCCATAGAAAAAGATACAGGGGATTTTACACCTGCATTATATATGCATTAGTTTAAAACTTATTTTGTGAATATGTGTTTAATGTAACATAAAATACTAGATGTTTTCATACACCTCATTTGATTTATGTGAAACTGCCATTATACCTAATATTGATTAATGTAAACATTATCAGTAGAAGGGTAATTTTATGCCATTTTGCTCTGGTAAAAGACAGATAATCATTGATGAATATTTGGGTGTATAAAATGTAAGGTCAGAGGTATGGTACAAAATGTTCTCTTATTTTATATAAATCTGTGCAGTTTTTAAATACCCATTCATTCCAAGAATCTCTCCCCATTTCAGCAGTAATCCTGATTTTCGCTTCTGACATGAAAAATATCACATCTGAATAATTTCGTGATACATTTTTTCCAGCACTGATATGCTAGTTCCCCATGTCTTAAGTGCTACAATGCATACAGTAGAAGTATTACTGACACAAAACAAGGGGACTTGAGTTTTGCATTAGAAATGTGTCTCACACATGTTACTTGTATGACATATCATTGCCCAGTGCTTAGTGGTGCGTTGTCTTGAGTTTAAAAAACAAAACAAAACTAGACAGTGATACATCAGACATTGTTGAAAACAAATATATATTGCTCCTTTTCCCAGCAGTTGCAATTTACCGAAACTGCAACAACTATTTAAATGTCAAAAATTGAAATAATTTCAGATTATATATAGGATTATTTTGCAGCTATTTGACTAGGGTGTTACTGCATAGCACTCGCGGTCGCCTCTCGCTTTCAAGAGTTGCTCAGCTCATTAATGCAAAGTACTTGAAGTGAAGCATAAAAGATTGTAGGGAGAGATCTTATGCTCTTTTCCTCAAAGTAAAGCTCTCTGATGTAACATACACAATTTTCCTGTAGTTCGTTGCTTGCTCAAGATAGAAATTGCTTGGCTTCTTTAATTTTTTGAGTCTCCACAGAAATACAGGCCCCTCAAAATGGCAGATGCTTGTGAGGAGCTTTACCAGCTTACCATTAACGTCTGACATTGGGGAGTTTAATTTGGCACACAAGGTTTTTTTAGATTTAATGCCAATTAAAGTACTAACTTTATACTGGTTTCAGCTAAAGCTGTGTAAATTTGTTTTATGCCAAAGAAATTATTTGCTCTTTACAGTTTATGATCTACTAAAGTTCACTTCTAGGTGGAGATTCAGACTTCTAGGAAGTCAATGGTGCTTAAATAGGAAATGATACGTACTTTGTTTTCTATATTGTTGTTATTTTTAGGGTTCATGTTTCTGCAAGTTAGTTTCATTGTCACTCACGGTTTGTGCTTTATTTATTTTATCCTGATCTGATGGTGTCAAATTTGCAAATGAACTGGAGCTCAGAAGTTTCTCTTTGGAGTCTGGTCCTGAAGTTTTTTTGCTGTAAGATGGCTACCTTTACATCTGCTATTGTGTGGTCAGGGAGGTTGAACACTTCACTGATTTGACACCATCAGATCAGTATTAAACAAAGACTATGAATGGCTATCCAACTACAGAAGCAGTTTCTCCTCCCTTGGTGTTCACACCTCAACTGCTAGCAGAGCACCTCACCCTCCCTGATTGAACTAACCTCGTTATCTCCATACTGATTTATACCTGCCTCTGGAAATTTCCATTACTTGCATCTGAAGAAGTGAGGTTCTTACCCACGAAAGCTTATGCTCCCAATACTTCTGTTAGTCTTAAAGGTGCCACAGGACCCTCTATTGCTTTCTACATTTTTGGGCCACTGACCTCTAGGGTTTCCTCCACTACAGACAAAGCCTCTACTTCCGGTTGTTCTGTGTTCTTTGACAAACACTAATTCTCCACTCTCATTGACTCCCAAGCCTCCAGTCCCAGTTCCTTATTTATTACCTTTGTTATCCTCTAAACCTTCTCACACAGGGCTTCCTGCTCACTCTTCTCCTATAATCCCACCTGCCACTCACTGCCCATCAGAGAGGCAGGGTGGAGACTTGATGTCTATTGTCTGCCCTGACCTGCTGTGTGACTTTTGGCAAGTCACTTCACTTCTCTGTGCCTCTGATTCCCCATCTATCATACCTATTTCAACAGTAATTTCTCTGAGGCAGGGACTGTCTGTTACTATGTGTATATACACTGCCTCACACAATGAGGGCCTGATCTCTGTTGGGGGCCTTCAGGTGCTACCATAATACTACTAAATAAAGATGGTCAGGAATTTTCCATCACAAATCATTCCGACATAAAAGGTAGTTTTTGCAGAATTTCAATTTTCTACCGAAAATTTTGATTTTGCCAAAAAGATTGATTTTCTGTTGGGAAAATTGAAATAATATATTTCATTTGGCTCAGTTTGACCTGAATTAGAATACTTCCTTTCTCTTTTAAAGAGGACCCAAAACACTTAGTTTTAAATCAGTTCAAAAAGCATTATACTGCATTTATTTATGATGCATTGAGAGTTGTAGTTCTGGCCCCCATTCCCTCCCATGGACCAGACTCCCTGAATGACTACATCTCCCATGATAACAAACAAATAATAACAATAATAATAATTAATAATAATTAATAGCCTCTTATATAATGCTTTTCATCAATACATCACAACGCCCTTGACAAAGGAGGTCATTTATTTCAGCATCATAATTTCCATTTTACAGATGGAGAAACTGAGACACAGGGGGGAAAAGTGACTTATATTTCCTCTCATAGTGCATCATGGGAGTCATGATTTTTAGTGCTTCCTGAAAGAGAGAATCTGGCCATGGAGCCTTGAGAGAATGGGTGGGAGCAGAAATACATTTCCCATAAGGCAACAGGGAAATGCAATTTGATGTTGAAATGCATTTCAACAAACCAAAATGAAACACGTCAGTATCAGGAATGTCAAAATGTTTCATTTTGATCAAAATTGTCTAAACAAAATGTTTTGACATTTCCAATCAATTTCTTTTGGAATGTTGGCATTTTGACTTTTTTGGCCAGTTTCAAGATGAAAACAAATGTTGAAATGATGGAATTTCTTATGGAAAGGAAATTCTGAATTTTGCTCAGCTCAGTAACAATTCTGCCCCCATTAGTGGTTCCCATCAGTCAGTATCATAGAATCACAGAAATGTAGGGCTGTAAGGGACCTTGAGAGGTCATTAACTCCAGAGCCCTACAATGAGACAGGACCAAGTAAACCTAGACCATGCCTGACATATATTTGTCAAACCTATTCTTAAAAACCTCCAATGATGGGATTTCACAACCTCCCTTGGAAGCCTACGCCAGAACTTAACTACTCGTATAGTTAGAACATTTGTCCTAATATCTAACCTAAAGCTCTCTTGCTGAAGATTAAGCCTGCTACTGCTTGTCCTACCTTCAGTGGAAATGGAGAACAGTTGATCCCCATCCTCTTTATAAGAGCCCTTAATATATTTGAAGATTGTTATCAGGTCCCTCAGTCTTCTTTTCTTAAGACTAAACATGGCCAGTTTTTTTTTAACTTTTCCTCATAGGTTAGGTTTTCTAAACCTTTTATAATTTTTGTTGCTATACTTTGGACTCTCTCCAATTTATTTACATCTTTCCTAAAATGTGGCACCCAGATTTGGACATAGTAGTCCTGCTGAAGACTGAAGCAAAATAGGCATTAAAAACCTCAGCCTTCTTGATGTCATCAGTTATTAGCTCTCCTTCCCCAGTAAGTAGAAGACGTACACTTTCCTTCATCTTTCTCTGGCTCCCAATGTATTTAAAGAACCTCTTCTTTTATGTCCTTGGCTAGGTGTAATACATTTTGTGACTTAGCCTTTTTTGTCCCTAATAGTCCTCCTCAGCAATTTGTCCATGTTTCCCCTTTTTATAGGATTCCTTTTTGATTTGCAAGTCATTAAAGAGCTCTTGATGCACCCGAATTGGCCTCTTACTATTCTTCCAATCTTCCCTTCGCATCGGTATAGTTTGCAGTTGTGCCTTTTTAATATTGTCTCCTTGAGAAACTGCCACCTCTCCTTAACTCCTTTGTCCCCTACATTTTCTTCCCCTGGGACCTTACCTACCAATTCTCTCAGTTTGTTAAAGTCTGCTTTTTTATAGTCTATTGCCTTATTCTGTTGCTCCCACTCCTTTCTATCCTTAGATTTATGAAATCTGTCATTTCATGATAACTTTCACCTAAATTGCCTTCCACAATGTAGCTAGTTCCTCCCTGTTGGTCACAATCAAGTCTAAAATGGTTGTCTCCTGGTTACTTCCTCCACCTTCTGAAAGAATAAGTTGTCCCCAATACATTCCAAGAACTTACTGGAAATTTTGTGTTTTGCCAGAGTATTTTTCAACAAATGTCTGGGTAATTGAAGTCTCCCATTACTACCAGGTCTTACATTTTGGATATTTCTATTTGTTCTAGAAATGCCTTCTCCACCTCTTCTTTCTGATTTGGTAGTCTATAATAACCTCACTCACCCACCACTACCATCTACCGTAACATCACCTCTGTTTTTCCCCTTTTATTTTTTCTCAGAGACTTACAACTGCCTCTTACCTCCTTCTGGACCTTAGAATAAGTGTCTGTATTCTTGATGTATATGCCATACCTCATCCCTTTTTTCCTTCCTGAACAAGCTTCCAATATTCCAGTCATGAGATTTATCCCACCAAGTCTCTGTGATACCAATTAAGTCATATTTTAGCTTATGTATTAGTTCTTCCAGTTCTTCCTGTTTGTTCTCCATACTCCTTGCATTTATGTATAGACACGTCTGATGCTGAGCAAATCCCCCCAGTGATTTCCTTCTGGTTGCTCCTACTACTCTATTGTAGTTTTCCATCCCCCAACATCTAGATTTCTGTTAAGATTACTGTTTTTTTATGTTGACCTGTAGGCTTTTGTCACCTGCCCCCTTTGAACCTAATTTATAGCCCTCTCTAATTAGGTTGTTGAGTTGGTGAATGGTGCTACTCTTCCCTACTTTATCAAGAGGACCCATCTCTTCCCAGAAGTCCTCTTTCCTGGAACAGCATGCCATAGTCAAGGAAGGTGAAGCCTCCCATCTACACCATCTGTGCAGCCATACATACATTCATCATACATTAGCCACCACTACCACATACTCCTCTTCCCAAAACAATGGAAAGCTGCAATATTATTAATATAGACTTGTTTTTAAAACAATACAAATTCAACAGTATGGTCCTTTCCAATGAACAACTCTGAACCGCCATTCTAGAAATTCCATACAGGAAGATACCAGTTTACTTTTTGTATAGGCTATCTGGAGCCCCAGACTTATCAGTATCCTGGGAAAACAATAACCCCTCAGATCATGAAATAGGCGCCGTCCTTCTTACTTTTTTCCCACATCTGTGCAACCTATTTCCTGGCTGGTCATTACTTCCATGGAACACAAGGTCATCTCATGTTCGGCATATGCTCACTTTTGGAAATTTTACATTGTGCGGTACTGGGAAGATTTAAGAAAAAGTTCTAAAATCACTGGATGTTTTGTAGTCTCAATCTCTGAATGCAGCCCTCTTACTGATATCTTTGAACTTCCTCGCTGCACGGTGACTGTTGTTTTCGTATCACTTCACCTGTGTCATACAAATACGCCTTCATGTATCTGTCCCAAGCTGCTGTTTTACCCTTTAAATGCCCCTTCTTAAATGCTCCCACATAGCTAAAATTAGAGGTAACTAAAGCTCAATTAGCTACTGGCTAGTGGCCCTTTTATTGATCTCCAGTCAGGAGTCACCACCTGTCTTACTCATTTCTTGTTCCAGCAAGAGTTACTAATCAACTGCCAACTGATGAAGGGGAAGCCATTTTATTATGTGCCATGTGCAATTTTATTGTTCTTTAAAACACTACTGTGAATGTAAACAAGCAAATATTTACTTAAACATCACTAGAATTCCTTGAAAAGGATATCATTAATATTTAATAAATGCCTTCAGCTAAAAGACTCTATCTGCACACGAAGAAATATGGTCTTTTAACAGGATAGCCCACTAAATAGGTATGGATCTTGTCACATACATTCAGTGAGTTTTGAATTATATGATGAGTTAATGGTACTAAACCAATAGAAAAATTGGTTTATTTTTCCATTTTAACTTCAGTAGGTTGATATATTCAGTTGCATAAGCTATATACAAAGAGATCCTGGCAACTTGGCAAGTGATATTTCAGCATTTTAAATCATATTCAATTTTTCTGTACTTACTTTAAAGAACTTATACTAAAATTAGTCTTCAGTTTAGCTGCTTTTTTTCTTCATATGGTTCATTAGCTGGTACTTATTTTTTTCTTTTAAGAAAAAAGATGATGAAAAACAAAGAGAAAAATAAAATGTCAATGATTAAACCATAGAATCCACCAATGGAAAAGCATAATTGTCATGATTCCAATTTGTTTGTTTAGGTGGGTGGCTTTTTTTAATCTCAATTTTTGTTGAAGATTGTTTTATTTAAAAATAAGCAACTGAATAGCGCTCTACTCTTGTAGTTAAAGGTACCAGTCTTGCAGCTGATTTGAATATGTAGTAGGTAGCAGATGGTCTGAAATCTGAAATACCTAGCTTGCTGTTCTAATGCAGCTGGAACACCTACAAAATATTATTTATAACAAAAATTAAATGTGACAGAGTTAATTTCATTTTTGAGTAGGTATTTCCCACACATAACCACACTCCTGTTTTTCCCCTCTGCTTTGCCCAGTACCAGAATGTTTGAGTAGCTCTGTTAGAAATCACAATTTGGAATCCACTCTGGTCATGCATAGATCTATGCACATGCTTAACTTTACACAATGTGTCCAGTGTAGTAAAGTTAAGCATGTGTGTAAATCTGTTCAGGATTGGGGCTTATATCACAAACACAGTAAGAGAAAATATCCCGTTTTTATTTACTACTTTCTTTACAATTCTGTAAAAAGAAATACATTTCCATCATTATGTCCTCTGCTGTTTTCAAAAGGGCTTTTGGACTAAAAGATATGAAATATTGGCTTTCTAATTTCCTTGAGTTATTAAATTAATGTTCCCACTGGACACAAGTAGTAAGCTTTCTTATATGCTTCTGTAATATACTGGCATTGTTTATGGGTACCAGTGCCCCCTCATGGAGGACATACACAGGATAAAATCCTGTCTACTAATTGATTCTCTTTTAACTCAAGTGATAGAAGCTTGTGTGTTTGGAACTCAGTCTTTCAGTACCAGCTGTTATGAAGCTTTTCTCTTCTACCCAAGTCTCTGAGTATCTGCCTGTGACCATTGTTTTGTATTTCAGCATAAGAAAATAAATAATATAAAACTCTTTTGACCAGCATCTACTATGAATTACCAGTAAAAGTTTGGTAAATATTACCAAAAGTTCCAGCATATACATCACATTAAGTATCTAAAAATATGTTACTGGTGGGATTTCAGAAACATGCAGCGTTGGCCTAACTCTGCTCCCATTGAAGTCAATGGGAAACTGGACCGTAAATGCTTTGCTAATATTTTCCCATATATGCAGTCATTGTAGTTAACACAAGGATGTTATGTGATTGCACATGGCAAGGCAGGTGGAATTCACAATCATGAAGTTACGCATGAGACATTTTCTCTATTAAGAGAAAAGTCCGCATTTAAAATAATTAAAAAAAAAAGAGGCTGAGAATCCCCACCATACTGGCTGAGTATGTTTGTTTGTTTAAATTTTGAATTATTCTTCATAAATTATACTGCCTGATACTGAAAATCCTGTTTATTCAATGGGACCACAAGCATGCAGCACCTGTAGAATTAGGTTCAGAGTGCAGTGAAGAGAGCCAGACAAAATGTGAGCAGTTTTGAGGCAAACTTTTCCATGCAGCTCTGCAAATACTTTTTCTAGTCAGACATCAAAGCCCCTCCTATTCCAGGCTGTGTCACTTCTGAACAGGGACTGCTCTTCATATATTTTTGCCTGGTAGCTTTGTGATATGAATTAATGACCAGGATTTAGAACAAGATTGAGAGACCACCAGCTTCATTTTCACTTGTGATCTAGATCCAGGTGTTTACGGACAATAAGCTTATTGCACCCGCATCATTTTTGTGTTAATACTTTTCTTTTTACTGTTTACTAATCTGATTTTTAAAATAGTATTTAACACCCTCAGTTTTGCAAGGGCCCATCCAAGCTAGCATTCAGTGTAACAAGACTGATCACAAGGAATTTATTTGGCATTTAAGTGGATGTCAAATATGCTTCCAGGGGCTTGTCATTTCAATTCAGTATTAATTAAGCAATAACAGGGTGTCTCTTGAAGAATAATGACCAGCTGAAAGAGTCAGCAACTGAATCTGGTCATTAATGAACTAAGAAAATCTCTGTACCAAATTTGTCATTACTATTAAAACATGAAAACTACAACCCCCCCAGAGGATTTTGTTCCTGGGATTATCCCAGGGGAATAGAGAACATATTCTAGAGAATGAACAATCTGTATGTTAGCCTCTCGGATGGTTTGAATCCTCTCTAACATTCCATTTAGTTTATAATCATAGAATCATAGAAGATTAGGGTTGGAAGAAACTTCAGGAGGTTATCTAATCCAACCCTCTGCTCAAAGCAGGACCAACCCCAACCAAATGATCCCAGCCAGGGCTTTGTCAAGCTGGGACTTAAAAACCTCTAAGGATGGAGATTCCATCACTTCCCCAGGTAACCCATTCCAGTGCTTCACCACCCTCCTAGTGAAATAGCCTAGCTCCATCCTCTTTGGAACCCCCCTTCAGGTAGTTGAAAGCTATTGCTATCAAATCCCCTCGTCACTCTTCTCTTCTGCAGACTAAATAAGCCCAGTTCCCTCAGCCTCTCTTCATAAGTCATGTGCCCCAGCCCCCTAATCATTTTCATTGCCCTCCTCTGGACAGTCTCTAATTTTTCCACATCCTTTCTGTAGTCGGGGGGCCCAAAACTGGACACAATACTCCAGATGTGGCGTCACCAGTGCCAAATAGAGTGGAATAATCAGTTCCCTCGATCTGCTGCCAATGCTCCTACTCATGCAATATACCATTAGCCTTCTTGGCAACTAGGGCACACTGTTGACTCATATCCAGCTTCTCGTCCACTGTAATCCACAGGTCCTTTTCTGTAGAAATGCCGCTTAGCTAGTCGGTCCCCAGCCTGTAGTGGTGCATGGGAGTCTTCCATCCTAAGTGCAGGACTCTGCATTTGTCATTGTTGAACCTCATCAAATTTCTTTTGGCCCAATCCTCCAATTTGTCTAGGTCACTCTGGACTCTATCCCTACCCTCCAGCATATCTTCCTCTCCCCACAGCTTAGTGTCATCCGCAAACTTGCTGAGGGTGAAATCCATCCCATTAGCCAGATCATTAATGGGGCAATCCCATTGATACCGGCTGCCAACTAGACATCGAACCATTGATCACTAGCCGTTGAGCCCAACAATCTAGTCATCTTATAGCCCATTCATCCAATCCATACTTTTTTAACTTTCTGGCAAGAATACTGTGGGAGACTGTATCAAAAGTTTTGCTAAAGTCAAGATATATCACATCTACTGCTTTCCCCATATCCACAGAGCCAGTTATCTCATCAGAGAAGGCAATCTGGTTGGTCAGGCATGACTTGCCCTTGGTGAATCCACGTTGACTGTTCCTGATCACTTCCTCTCCTCCAAGTGTTCCATTAAATGAAATCTTTCCATTACTATCAGCCCCTTTATTGCTACATGCCCTCTCAGGGCATATAGAACTCCTTACAGGTCCACAGTACTAATCTTAAATGTAGATAATTGCAAAGACAAAAATACATTCAAGTAAGGAAACAGTTTTCATTTTCTCTTGTCTGTTTAGCAATCACTTGACTGCCTTGGAGTACTGCTCATATAAGTATTTATTATTGCACCCTGATATTAGCCCACACTTGTCAGTGAAGACACTACTAGAAACATCTTAATGTTTTGAAGGTGCTAAACTCAAGGGGAGGAAGTATAAGATAGTGGCTAGAGATAGGCAGCTGGAAGTCAGGATTCATTGGTTTTAATCCTGGTGCAGCCATTAGTTCATCATGTGAGCTAATGCAAATCACTCTGTCTCATTGTGTGTATAACATACACACTTCTCACATAGGTGTTGTGAAGTTTAATTGTTTTTAAAAAGGTCTGAGATTCTCAGTTGAAAAATGTCCACCTTTTTACAAACTTATATTAACTATATTTAACCATTTCAGTGGTTACCATGATGCGCTAATCTCCATTCTAAGGATGAGGAATACTACATATATCATCAGCGCTTTTGCAAAATGTTAAACAATAACTTTTTAAGGGTGCTTATTCTAAGCTTTATTTTAGCATTGTATTTTAATTTCAGAATAAGAGAAACTTATCAGTAAAGGATTTATGTTAACACAGAACTAGAGGGGCAGGATACACAGTGATGTTAGAGTGAACATGGTAGTGTAGATCTTGTTGAAACTTGAAATGTAAAAAGTGTGACCAGTCAGTTCAGATATTTCCAAGGCATTGTAAGCCTTTGAACTGAGTGAAAATGGTGGTGGGGGGATATCCAAAACTTGCCTACCCTTCCCATTTGAACGTCCATGGCTCAGATAAAAAGAAACCCAGATTCAAAAAGCCCCTGTTTTGGGTTCTGTACACTCAAAATGTGGCCAAAAAGATTACAGAAAAACAAAATGTGGCTTCATCATCCCATCTCTATTTGGGCTAGGGTGACCACCTTTTCAAAAGGCAAAAACGGGACACATGCAGGAACCCTGTCCCCCCTGTATGGCCAGTCTCTCCTCTCTTACCCCCAAGGCCCCACCCCTTGCTCCTCCTCTTCCCCCATCCCACACCCCCGAGACTCCATCCCCTGGCCAGGCCAGAAGCCACAGCCAGGCCATGGTAAGAGCAGCCCAGGGAGTGTGGGCCACTGTAGGGAACTCTGGACCCTCCACCTGCCCTGGGCACGGAGCTGGGGTGCCCAAGAGCAGCCCCTGGTCTGTGTCCCCGCCCCGTGGGGTGTGCCACCCAGGGCAGATAAAGGGTACAGGACACTGGGGCTCCCCAGGCGGTGCTTACTACTAGGGCTGTCCCTAGGCATACGCAGCATACGCTGCTGCGTAGGGCACCGGAAAATTTGGGACACCATTCCCCTAGCTGGCCATGGCTGGAATCCTCTCTTCTCTGACCCTTCACCTGTGCTTGGCTGGTGGGCTTCTCCCCGCCCCTGCCCCCTTCCTCTCTCCCTCCCTCACTCCCTTCTCAGCTAGCCAGCTGAGGGCTCCAGCCTCCGGGTCTGCCGCCCCAGCCCTGCGGAGCCCAGAGCAGCGCGGCAGCCTGGCCCACCACTGCCCAGAGCGGGGTCCCTCCCTGGACCCTGCCTGCCTGCGCCGCTCAGTCTCTGACGGGGGCCAGGCCAGGGCCTTGACAGGAGGAGCTAAACTTCCACATGAGTTGGGGAGTGAAGGGGGGGGACTTAAAGTAGCACGCACACAGGGCCGGTGGAAGGATGTTTCGCGCCCTAGGCAAAACTTCCACCTTGCGCCCCCCCCGTCCCCGAGCCCCCGCCCTGAGGCGCTCCCCCCCGTGGCATCTCCCCCCCTCCGCCCTGAGCCCCCCCCCCCCCCGCGGCAGCTCCCCACCCCCAACCCTGAGGCACCCCCCCCCCACCCCAGCTCACCCGTGCCCTGCCTCCTCCCCGAGCACGCCGTTGCTGCTTCACTTCTCCCGCTTCCCAGGCTTGCGGCGCCAATCAGCTTAGGCGCTGCAAGCCTGGGAGGCGGGAGAAGTGAAGCAGCCACAGCGTGCTCGGGGAGGAGGCAGGGCAGGGGTGAGCTGGGGCGGGGAGTTCCCCTGCGTGCCACCCCCCCCCCCCCTTGCTGCAGGCGGCCCTCCCTGCGCTCCACTGCCCCAGCTCCCTCCGCCTAAATGCTGGCGGCGACTGGGGCGGCCGAAGATCCAGCCGCCGTGGTCGCTGCCAAAGAAAATGGTGTCCCCCCCAAATCCTAGCACCCTAGGCGACCGCCTAGATTACCTAAATGGTTGCACCGGCCCTGCACGCACATACACACACATATTATTGTTGTTATTATTACTGCTTGGTACTTCCTGTCAAAATGCTTCTGATGAGGGGCTGCAGGAGGGCTGTGGGCTCTGGCAAGATGCAACCCCCATGTGACAGCATGAAGCCTGCCTTGAGCCACTGCCGCAGCATCTGCTGCGTACAAAGCATGGTGTGTGTCAGCAATGGGGTGGGGTTCTGGGGGTCCGTAGGCAGTGTGCCACCTCAACACACTGGGGTCAGCGGTACCGGCTGGGGACCGCCTTCAGTGGAGCATAGGGGCACCAGTTTAATAATACTGCATAGGGCCCTGCTTACTTCTGCCCAGCTCCAGTTTTTGGCCTGGCCAGGGGCAGGGCCTCTGGGGGGGAGAGGAGAAGCAGGGGGCGGGGCTTGGGTTGTGGGGGGGTGGCTAATGCCTACCTCATTCCCCCCCACTGGGAAGAGGATGGTGCCCACCCCTGAGCCTCAGGCAGGCACAGAGTGGTGCCACAGGAAATCCAGAACAAATGCAGTCCCAGAGTCATTCAACTCAGAACCAGGACTTGAACTCTGCTTTTCAAGACTGTCCAACCCAATTCAGGATGGCTGATCACCCTAATTTGTGCTAATATGTTCATTAGAGAGAGTTGAAAAAATTCAAATTTTGAAACTTTTTGACAGAAAAAAAGGGACAATTTTGTTGATAAATGTTCATGAAAGTTTTACCTATTTTTTTACCAGCTTTAAGTTGAAATCCCGGCCCCAGTGAAGTGAATGGCAAAACTCTGATGGACTTCATTAAGGCCAGGATTTCACCCTTAATGTTTATGTACTACGTGGTGTGAGGGAAAAAAGGAACCTTAAAATGTTCCTCCAAGGACTTTCTTGTTTAAAGGAAATTTCCTGTCAGGAAAATTGTGCTCACACGAAGAAGAATTTGCAACATGGCCTTTTAGCAATAGATACTACAGAACCGTTTATAAATAAAGATAGAATAAAATATTGAAATCCCTACAGAAATATTCTTTCAATCATAAATAGAAATCATGGTAGGTGATCGTTAATCCTATTCTCTCTATGTCCTTAATGGTTCAATCTTGACTTCTAAATGGCAATGAAACATGATAGATTTAACATAGGAGTCTTGTGGGATTGTAGTCATTACAATGTTTTCAGCCACCCTCATTTTTATTATTTCTCCTTCCCTTGGAGTTGTTCATGAAAGCTCTTACTTTTAGCAGAGATCATTAAAGAAAAAGGAATGAAACAGTTCATTCTTTTTAAAAATTAATCTTCATAATGGACTCATTTTAAATTTGATCCAGAAGATCAGGCATCTGATTCATCAGTGGGGTTAGTGAGCTTAGAAGGAAAAATAATTTTCTGTCCTTTGGCGGTAAATTTGCCTGCTTCTACAGTCCTATTATGTATTTCCTGCTAGTCATTAAAAATGATGTTTTCCTACTGGGTACATAATTTGCTAAGGTTTGTAGCAGTCCCTCAAATCATATTTTATCTGACACTTCTTTAATGCAGTTTTTTTTTACTATTTTGCCAGTATGTTTAATCTTTTGTGTTTATATATTAGAATACTGATAGGCCTGTGTTGCAGAGTTCAGATACAGATCTAAACTTCTTCATAGTTCAGGGGTGTTGGGATCTGGGCTTTGGTTCAGATCCTTCTCTTTCATTGTGAGCTTCTGCCTCTTATCATCTGGGTTGTTACACAGAGATGTAACATTTTCTGTTACTTTGTGGCTTTTATTTACTTTTTATTTTTCCATGATGCCATGCCCTTTAAAGTGAAATTCGTTCTGGGGTCATAGACTATCCCTGTTAGTTAAAGCTTTGCCAGGAGTGGAAGAACATACCTGCATTTTGATCTCAAGATATCATGGATTTAAGGTTTAATAAATGAAGCAGCCCTTTTGAAAGATGCAGTCTTTAAGGAATAATGACTTTTTACTGTCAGATAATGGGCTAAGTGTTTTCTGAGTGTAGCCCCCCCTCTTGCTCACTGGCTCAGTGTGAGGTTGTACAAGATATGGGAAGCCTGCCTTGTGACTTTTTACACAATTTTGGGAAACTGGGCCTGAGGCTTCTTTGTGTGCTCTGCGTTGTGTGTCATTGTGTGTTCACCTCAGACCAAACCCACTCACACAAACCATCAGGAACAAGGCTTTATTCTGTAAAGAACATAGAATAAGGATTACAGTCCAGCAGCCTCCTTGCTGCTTGCCTGCTACATGCTCCCAGCTCAGTCAGTGCTGAGACCTCCTCCTGGGAGAGCAGAGGGTACATTGTACAACATGATCTAACTCCCACAATAAATTAACCCCAAAACAAACAAGCCCATGTTCTTTTTTGTATCATTTAAACTCCTCTGAGGGTGCTCTTTAAGCCCTTTTTGGCCTGACTGTTGCCAACTTTCTAATCGCACAAAACTGAACACACTAGACCCGCCCCTTCCCTGAAGCCCCGCCCCCTGTCATGCCCCTTCCCCTCACTACATTCCCCCTCCCTCGGTGTCTCGCTTTCCCCCCCCCACTCACTTTCACTGGGCTTGGGCTGGGGGTTGGGGTGCAGAAGGGGGTGAGGGCTCTAACTGGGAGTGCGGGCTCCAGGGTGGGGCCAGAAATGAGCAGGAGGGGGATCGGGGATGTGGCAGGGAGTTGGGGTGCGGGAGGTAGTGAGGACTCTGGCTGGAGGTGTGGGCTCTGTGGTAGGGCTGGGGATGAGGGGTTTGGGGTGCAGGAAAGGGTTCCAGGCTGCAGGGTGGGGCCAAGGGATTCGGAGTGCAGGAGGGGGGTGCAGTTGAGTAAGGGGATTGGGATGTGGGAGGGGTTGAGGGCTCTGGGCTGGGGATGCTGGCTCTGGGATGCAGCCAGGGATGAGGGGCTTGGGGTGCAGGAGGGGGCTTCAGGCTGGGGGGTGGGGCCGAGGTATTTCAAAGTGCAGTAGCGGGCTGCAGGTTCAGGCTGGGATGAGAGGTTCAGCATGTGGGAGGGGGCTCTGGGCTGGGGGTGTGGGCTCTGCGGTGGGGCTGGGGATGAGGAGTTTGAGGTTCCAGAGGGGGTTCTGGGTTTGGGGGTCTCAGGGCTGGGGCAGGGGATTGGGGCTCGGGGTTGGGGCATGGGCTTATCTCGCACAGCTACCAGTCAACAGCACAGTGGGACTAAGACAGGTTCCCTGCCTGTCCTGGCACCGCACTGCTCCCCGGAAGTGACCACCAAGTTTGGGTCCTAGGCGGCATGGCCAGGAGGCTCTGTGTGCTGCTCTCACCCACAGGCACCATTCACTCTCAGGTCCCATTGACCGGGGGCCCCAATTTAAAAAAATGCTAAAGTGGTGTGTGATTCAAAGGTTGAGAACCCCTGGCATAGGTATTCACTCTGAGATCCAGAATGCTGAAGAACATTTTCAGAGGTGGGGTAACAAGCTATATGTTCAGAATTAATAGTGAAGGCTATGTAGTAGAATTGGATGGCTGTGAGAGACTGAGTGTGTGTGAACCTAGAGATGCTGAGAGTATTGGTAAGACAGAGAGTATAAATAGTAAAAGAGTTGAGTTTGTGATTCATTAAAGTCACATAGGCGAATATTTGGGCATAGAAAGACACAGGAAAAAATGCATTGTTGACATAAGAAGGTCTTGAAAATAGAGACAGAAATGGGCTTGGGAAGCAAAGGGGTAGAATCTTGGAATTACAGTGAGAGCACCGAAAGGGCATCTCAGAAAGATCTAGCCCTTGGAGTTGTACTCAGACTCCAGGATTATGAATCTGAGATGTTTTCTTTTAAATATGAGTTTATCATATTTTTCATGCTACAGGGGGATGTAATTTAATGTTTCATTAAAATAGCATTTTTAATTGCATTTTCTTTTTAAACTTTGTGAAGGTTTTATGTTTTGTAGAACAGTAGTTTTTGGTGAGATTGTTGTTGTTTTTCAAATGCTTTGGGAACTTTACAAACTTAAATATCTTCTCCCCACAGTTCTGCCCCTCTCTTCCCCTATTGCCTCTTGCTTTGTCATACAGACTAGTAGTATTGTACCTGACAGCTAATGTGCAGTTCTCTGCTCTTCATGTTGTTGCAGCAGACCCAGGATTCATTTCTTCAGGGTCCACAGTATAAACCAAATTATGTTTGAATTACCAAGTACTATATTGCTACATTATCCATCATTTGCTTTTGTTGTACAGTTACAAATGATATTATTGTCCTTTGATATTGCATACATTTAAAAACCTAGATTAGGTCTGAATCCTGAAAACATGTGTGCTCATCTTTACATTTGTGTATAATCCAGTCACTTTCAGTGGGATTAAGGGTAAGCACATTTGTGAGTGTTTGCAGGATCAGAGCCTTAGATTTTGAGAAATAAAGAATTAATTTATGCTTCTGTCTAGCTAGTGTAATTTTCATTTTAAGCAGAACTGTAATGTGTTCATTCTGTTTGCTGGAATTTAAGCAGTATTATTTTTCCGTCTTATATTTTTGCCAGCAGTATCTAGACTTCTCTGTTAACACGAGGAAGTAGCTTTTTCCCCCAAGGATTTTGTACATTCTGGTATTTCTGTGAAAAATCAAGTTTTTCCCTGATTAGCAAGTTAACGATCTTGTTCCAATTGTATAAGCTGTTATTGATTATGCAGATAATTTAAACCATGGCTCTTCAACTCTAGTACCAGATAAAGCAATCTCAGTCTATAATAATGCTACAGGTATTTGACTTGTTTCTTAAGGAACAAGTATAATCCACACACCCTAGTACAATGCAAAATGAACATTGCTAGTTGTCTGTAGATCAGATACGAAAGTTCACTAATAAGGATTCCTGTGTAGCTGTTCTGTTTCAAAATCTTCCTATTTACTTTAAAAGTACAGATTGATATTACTCCCCAGCATTATGAGAACTGCTCATTATATTAAGTATGTACGTTTGTCATTATTCCAGTGGCGAATTCTTTACAGTCTCCTTTTCAGTTTCTTAATGGAATGTTCCCACTTAGTTCTATATCTTTGATGAAAGATTTAATGCTCTTGAATGTATAGCTGATTGTCCAAGTGCATTTTAAAGTGAATAGATATACCAGATTCCCAGAGCAACAACTGCAATTGGATAGGAAGCACAGTCCTACTCACCCCTCCAATGAATGGGAAAAAGAACTTGGTGTTGAGCTCAACTGGGCCAATTCTTGCACTGGTTTGCACTTCATACTGCCCCATTGATTTCAGTGGAATTATACAGGGAGTTAAGTCATTGTAGAATTTAGCCCAGTGCGCAGCACAAGCAAAGACATTTGTTTTACCCTAATATTAGCCCAACCAGAAGGAATTTTTCTGGCTTAAGGAATCTTTTGCTAATAGAGATTGAGGCTTCCATCCTATTTGCAGCAATGTGGAAGATCACCATGAAGGCAAGAGCACAAATAGACAGGTGGTTAATATTGCAGGTAAGTGAAGCAGATAGACAGAGGTTGAATGGAACTCTCCCAAGCATTGCTAACTCACACTTCCTCGGTAGGATATGCACACCCACCCGTCCAAGGAAAGAAGACAGATGGGGTGGTCTGCTGGCACTTCAATTATAGTATTCATAATAATCATAATACATATTAATAAGAATTATAATTATAATACAGAGGTTACCTAAGATGACTTTTAAATGAATTAGCCATGCAACAATAATATTTTAATTAAAAAAAAAAACCTACTTAAATGGGTTCGCCAGTAGTGAAAGGACAAAGGGGACTGATCCAAAGCCCATTAAACGGCTTCTATTGACTTCAGTGGTCTTTGGATCAGGGACAAAGATATTTGATTTGTTGGAAGGATATTTGCCCTGCTTCAGATAGTGACACGAAAAGAGCTCTGTTTAGATGAGGAACAAGCTGGTTGGAATTTTATTTCTCCAACAAAAAATACCCCTAATTATATTTATGTAATTTTTTTTCTTCAAACAGAGCAGCTGATAGGAGTACAGTCTATGTTTAAAACTTGCATGCAAGTAGTGCTTATGTTGCATTGCTTATGCATTTATGATAATAAGTCCCCCCACCCTTCTGTCCTGTATAATGGTTTCTGAATGACTGTGGCAGTGGTTGCTGCTAATTGATGGCTTGCGGGAGTGTTGCACCTGTGTTGGCTCTCCTCCCGTGATTACAGTGGACATTTAAAAATAAACCACTTCTCTGCCAATTATCATCACTGAGATATTCTGCTCATGTTTACTTTGTTTTTTCCTGAGATTCAGTCTGCTTGAGCTAACCAGAAGCTGGAAAATAACATAATAGCTTGTTTTCTCTCCTTGGGATATTTATTCTAATGACCATGTTGGAAGAGAGGCTGGCTAGGATACTTAAAGTGCACTAGCTGTTCGTTTATTCTTTTTAGATCTTCATTTGAGAGAAAAACATAATGCCAGGAATCTATTCCTTTCCTGGGAAAATGAACATGCATAGCTGTCACTGAAGTAATTATGGTTAGGCATTGTTACTATAAATGTAAAGCAGTCTTTGTTTCTTGGATCTGCTATTTGAAAAAGCAATAACAAGATTTTTTTAAATGTTCCATGTGGGGATATTTAGATGATATCCTGCCTTGCAAGACAACTGTAAGTGTTGCTAAAGAGAATTCTGATATAAATAAAATTAATTATGCTGTGTATTCATATTGTATGTAAAGTATTGCATTCAGAAGATTTACAGCTAAACATGACTTAGAGTCTTTAAAAAATTCCTCAGTTTGGTCAGTTTAATACTGACATTTCAGATAAAATTCTCTTTTCCTGTCCACATGGTATATCTATCCACCTAACCTAGACATTTCTTCCAATCTCATTACCATGGCCTCTGATCTCCTAGTATTCCGTTTTGCTATTCTACTCTCCCCATGTGTGCCGAACTCCCAGTAATGTCACTGTCAGAAGATATATAGAGACAGCAGAATATCAAAGTTCATTACTGTCATGGGGAACTGAGAAGAGAATTTTGAATTGAGAATATTGTTTTTCAGCTTTTGCTGTTGTGCTCTGCCTTTCGTACGACAAGGCGCTATCAGCTGAGCTTTTGCACAGGATTTTGCAGGATCTCAGGTTGAAATACTGCCATAATGGATTTGGTCCTTCTAAGGAGTGAGTTAGCTGCTATTTTTAAACATTATTTTTGCCAGAAAGTATTTCAACATCACATATGTTCAAATACACAGACTTCTGCTATACGAAAGAAAGCATTAAAAGCTTTAAAACTAATGGTAGGAACTTGCTTATGGCTTTCATCTTGGACTTGTTCCTTTCAAGCAACATGTTCCCATCACCACATTTAAAAAGCATTTGAATCTTTGATTTGAATTCCAAAATTGTACTTTCTCTACAGGATTTAAATGTTGCTACTGCGACTAGCTCTTCAAAGGAGCCAATCTGAGATGGCAGATGTGATGTGTTCTGGGATTGTGCAGCGCATACAACATGGGTTTCTGCCACACAGTTATGAGATTCCCTGATAAGGAATGCCAATTTTATACTGCTGTTAAAAAGACAATAATGTATAGACCAATACTGAATTCAAATGCAGAGTCTCTAGCTTAGGGTGACCAGACAGCAAATGTGAAAAATCGGGACAGAGGGTGGGGGGTAATAGGAGCCTATATAAGAAAAAGAACCAAAAATCAGGACTGTCCCTATAAAATCGGGACATCTGGTCACCCTGCTCTAGCTATACTTTTATTATCCTGAATGCTGTTGGCATAATCTGACTTTAACACACTTTGAAATTGTACTTTATTGTTCTAAGTTTTTTCCATTGTATACAAACTTTTTTTCATAATAAGTCACTAAGGCAAACATGCTCCAATTCAGCTGCCCAGGTTAGGCATCTAAATCCATATTAAGAAACAGATACAAGATACGTTATTTTCAGAGGTGCTGAATATCCACAGCGCTCATTAACTGCAGGGGAAAGTGTGGATGCTCAGTCCCTCTGAAAACTGTGCAACTTATTAAAATGCCTAAATATGGAAATATTTCATCCTAAATGTGTATACTAGGCTTGGCAGAATTCAATTTTATATATCATTTCAATAGATAATATAGCTGTTTATTTTTAAACTTTTAAAATTTTGTATCTATTGAAATTTTCATAGTTGCAGGAAATAATAGGGGGGAAGGTCAGACAAGAAGGCGGGTCAAACAAGAATTATTTAATAAGAGTGGAAATTGACTTCAAAAAGTTAAAACTTTATAATTATTAAAACACAATTTGTCAACATCACATGTCAAAATATACAAAGTAAATATCTTTAAATCAAACTTTTAATACATCTCAAGCAGCAGTTTTTCTACTTTGCCTATCTGTACATTTCTATTATCATCAATGGAAATATTTTTCATCAATGTGTGAGTGCAGTGTAATCTATATTTATGGATGTTTACCAATAAAAATCTAATATTTGCAAGCCAGTATAATTAATATTGACCACAGGATCTAGAAAGATCCAATTTTTAAAAACTTTTTTATATTTGGCAGACTGGAACAGTTTCTTTACCAGTGATTTACCATAGTATGTCTTCAGTAGTTAGTCATATTGCTTTGTGAATACATTGCTAGAATCATCAAAATGTATGTTGTATTAGAGTGATGCAGGTGCTGGTCTGGACTCCATAGTTGACACTGAATTGAATTTTGCACTTAAAAAGGATGAATCCCTGCTTTATGTACCATATGTAGTAAAAATCCTTAGGGAAATTCTATGAAAGTCCAGTTCATAGATTCCTAATTTTAGAGAGGGCCAATCCTGTATCTGAACACATCTAAACTTTGGGAAACTTTGAAAACGGATCTGATCTTTGCAGCTGGCCTTTATTTTAGTAATGGATTAGCCAAAATCCTAGATCTGATGAAAGCCAAAATATAGGCAGTTTGGATCCTAACACTGAATGTTGCAGCTCCACCCACCCCTTCTCTGCTAGTTTTAAGCTCAAAATACCTCTGCTTTGTTTAACCTCATCTTTATAAGAAAACCAGAAACAGGCCATAATAGAGCCTGCTTGTTTGCCACAGTCCATCAAAGTATCTTTAAACATGAAGGTATATTCCAACAAGGTACAGCAGCAATTTTTCTATCCCTAACCCACTGTTCAGTTATAAAGAGATTTGAAGAATGAAGATAAACATTTGAGTCAGTACCAGGAATTTCAGATCCTCTGGGATCAGTTAAGAGATTAAACTGGAAGTAAAGGGGACAAGCTCAAATGAAAACAAGATGTGTATATGTAACCTTCATCTCTTAATATTTCTCCCACAGTCCAACAGGGTACTTTTGTGAATGAAAGTATGTCAGTGTTATGGAGTGTAAAATTCAAAATATAAAGTAATAATGTTAGAACTAATACGTTATAAAACATGTACAGCACTCTGTATTAACTTGTCAGCAACCATATTTTCTCTCTCAAGTGTCTAGGTACATATATAACACTGTAGTATCTGGAGCAGCTATTCATATCAATTAAATTTCAAGGGCCTATGTTTGTGAAAAGTTCATATATGATAATATCTGTACTTTGTTCAGATTCAGCTTTATGAATGGAGAAAAATCTATCCTTTCTGTCAGGAGACGAGGCCATGGGCAGTCTGGCCAAGTGGTCAGAACATGAGTCAGGCAAATTAGCCAGAGCGAGGGTCAGAACTGAAGTTAGAGTCTGAATGTCAGAACCAAGTGTCAAGGCAGAGTCAGAGCCAAGAATCAGAGCTGAGGGTCAGAACCAAAATACTTGGAGTCAGGAGCAGAGTTGGTTCTGAGAGAGGAGTGAGGTTGGGAAAGGACTGGAACAAGGCCAGGTGCAGGGCAGAGTCTAGGCTGGAGCAACACAGAAGCAAGGCACGAGCGGGACTTGGAGCAAAGCGAGCACAAGGAGGCAGAGAATGCTCAGGCTTGTGCATTGAGCAGCCAGCATGCTATTGCTGGGCTTAAGAATCAGCCTGCTAACTTCCTCAGCCAATCAGGCCGAGTGACTCGTTAGGCCGTCAGACGGAGCAGGCACAGCTATGGGGCTGTACTCCAGATGCTTTTCCTCAGAAGGTCAATTCTAGAAATAATGAAGATGTTTGATGTTGTTCACTAATATTAAAAATACACAAATGGGCAAACCAGGTTAGCACTGGGAAGTGGTTTTGTTTGTTTTGTTTTGTGTTTGTTTTTAATGAAAAGATAACTGAAGAAGAAACAGGATTAATGTACTGTTTTTAGTTACAGTTCCTGAGGGTCAGCTGGTTGATTCTTAAAATCCATTCTTTTCAAGGCCTAATTCTCAGCAGGTCTTCCTGCACTGTTTTCCATATCCCTTCTCCCAGTGCAATTCATAATGCTGCTCTCTATACATCATTTTCTTAGGTTTCTCTGTCAGAAAAGTTTGCCTCTCAATCCAAAGCTCACAGGACTATGTCCTACCATCAACCTTATGCAAAACTTCCATAATTGTGGGAAATTTCCATAATTGTTTTTTCCATAATTATGGGAAACTTCACCCCAAACATATTAAAGATCACACTGTTTTAAGAGCTTCGCTTAACTAACCAGTCAGGAGAGATTATATAGTGAATATTAAACTGTAGTTCTATTCTAAAGAGTAACTTTTACATGTTAAAATGGCACCTTTTTACTAAAACTACTCAATGTGTATATTCGGAGTCCCACCTGTTTGTGAGTCAAAACAGGGCTGCAAAGTTCAGTGCATAGACAGACTGCTGCACTGGCAAAAAGCCCTACTGAACTTCAGTGGAGCTCCATGTGGGTGCAGCAGTCCACCCACATTGTATACTGCAGGAATGGGGCATAGGCTTTTACTGGATTTTACTACTGTTCAGCACAGTACTGTTCAGAAACTAACACAAATAAGGGAGACTTAGCTAGATTCTATTCTTGTGTCTATGTTACCAACAGAATTATTCAGTAAGGACCTATTTCTCCTTTCACTTACATTGATTCTGTACCAATGTAACTTCAGACATCTGTGAGGCTATACTTTGAAGAGAGTGGGGTTCCATAGGATTACTTTGGAAAATATGGATTTAAATGGAAGACAAGAAAAAAAATGCTCCAGTATTATTCTTTTGCCATTGCCCAATTAAAAAGTGATTTTCTCAAACATAATAGTTCTCCACCACAAATTGAAAAGCAATATACAGATATACCTCAATTATCCAGAGATCTTATGGGAAATCGGAAACCTTTGGATAATCAGGGTTTCCTATAACCAGGAGCTTCTGCTTTGCAGAACTTCAGCAGCTCCTGCTTCTGAAGTTTAGGAGCAGCATAGGACTTTTAGATTAATAGATTCTAAGGCCAGAAGGGACCAATATTATGATTATCTAATATGACCACCTACGTAACACAAGCCATACTATTTCACCAAATGGGTTTTGCATCAAGCTCATAGCTTCAGGTTGAGCTAGAGCATACCTTTCAGAAAGGCATCCAATCTTCATTGGAAAATTTGCAATATTTCATGGTTGTTCCAATAGTTAATTGCCATCTCTTCTCTAATCTAAATTTGTCTAGTTTCAGTCTCCAGCCATTGGCTTTTGTTATACTTTTGTCTCCTAGGCTAAGACCCCACTGCTATCAGAAATCATCTTCTCGTGTAGATATTTATAAACTGAATTAAGTCAGCTCTTAATTTTCTCTTTGTTTTAGCAGACATGGCAAACATAAACATTCAATAATCCTGAGTCAGTTCCCCAGAATCATGAGTTACTTAAAATCATGATAGTTTAAAAAATAAATTTGGAAGTATTTTTATTTGACTTCTGGTTAATGTTTTCAAGCTTTCTCCACAACCAAAAGGCCTAGAAATTTATTTTTTTTTAAAAAGGAAAGCTGAGATTCTCATGTAATTATCTCACTCTAGGAACTGAGACTGGAAAAACACTGAATATCACAAATGTTGGCCACACTAGCTGCAGCCTTTATTTCGTTTAGGTACTCTACAGAACTGAAACCTAAGTTCCATGCTCAAGACCCGGAGGAAGGTTAGATGGAGGCCCTACCACTAATGGAGCCAGAAGCTTCTATTGCCTCCATAGGTAGCTGGAGTGCCTATGTTTATGAATTAAGACCTTGGGCCCAGGTCCCCAGAGAAGAAGTCTGGGCTCTACCTTGTGCAGCAACATAGAGTAGTCTGAGCTGCTTGTATCCCCCTTCCTGCCCAGGACTCATCATATCCTTCTCTTTGCCCTTCATCTGCAATCCCCAGCTGGCTGTCCTACACTCTCTTGCTGCTGCTGTTCCATTAAGGAGCTCTTTAAGAGTTTAGCAACAGACAGGTAGTTTTGGGGATATAGCTCTTAGGCTAAACTACCACCTTAACTTCACTGGCAAATTAACCTGAGGAATATTTTCTGGGATTCATTAGATAACTATTCTTTCTTTAGAAACAGGATATGCAGTTGCATAAGTTACACTTTCAGTGTCTCAGTGGTTGGCTTTCAGACACTCTCAAGGAATGTGCATTTGTTTCAAACCAATTCTCTTAATTGTACTTTTTTAAATAAAATTTCTGTTGGTCTTTGGAAAAAGAAGAACAGGAGTACTTGTGGCACCTTAGAGACTAACAAATTTATTAGAGCATAAGCTTTCAGATGCAGAAGTGGGCTGTAGTCCACGAAAGCTTATGCTCTAATAAATTTGTTAGTCTCTAAGGTGCCACAAGTACTCCTGTTCTTCTTTTTGCGGATACAGACTAACACGGCTGCTACTCTGAAACCTGTTGGTCTTTGGGTTTGTAAAAATTTGTTATTACAAAGTTGAAAATTTGGGCCAAATTTAAGTTGTCAGTGTCCCTTTAAAGTGCCATGTGATGTGGAGTTTTGTATTTGTTTGTTCTTATGTACAGTTTTATACACTATGTTTTAAGGGAAAATTGGAAGTTAGAGAATTGAAATGGCTGAAAACACTTATGTAAGAAATAAAAAATTTAGCTTCAGAAATTCTGAATTCTTAAGCTGAGTGCATTACATCTCAAGAGGAAAGCGCAGACCTTAGCTTTTTAAGAGAAGAAACAAAACAAAATGTTGTGTCTATAAGGCTCTCAAATACAAAATGCTAATCTGTTTCAATGCAACTCAGTGACCCACTATTTAGTACGAGATCTTTCAGCTAATTGGGAGTATACAATATTCACAAACTCACATTTGTTTTGTGATGTGAAAACATCACATTTTAGTAAAATCCGGCCATAGCTTAGTGAACTGCAGGACTCTGCATCTGGGAGTTTCTGAATAATTTATTTAAAGTAATGAGTATCATCATGTGATGCTGTATCAAAGCAACTGCTCAAGTGAATGCCAGCTGGGTACAGCAGTTGTATATAAAATAGTTGCTTGAGTTGTCTCTCTGGAAAAATTAGAGAACATAATGAGCAAAATTTGAAAACCTGGGGAGCAGCCCCCATGGATACCCATTAGCAAAAAGTAATTTGATTAGTGTGAGATCTGAGGAAGTTCATTATTTCTGCATTCACAAAGATTGCCAGAGTTATTTGAAAAGTGCTCTATTATATATATTTTACAGGTGTGTTCACACACAAACATATAGAAGTGATGTAGAGTATGAATTGTAGGTATACTTATATTTTTATTATGTCTGCTTTAGGAAATAGTAACAGTATATTGATTTGTTCACTATCTAAAAGTCATTCAGTTAATGCCTCAGGGAAGCTTTTTGGTTTGAGTTTTCCTGAAAGCTTAATTTATTCTCAGTAAAACTAGATGTTTCAAGAACAGAATCCAGCCAGAGCTGATGGAACACACCGAGTAGGAGAAAATGCATGCATCTGCGAAGTATTCAAGTGAAGTTTGTTATGAAGCCTGTGTATTTAATTAAAATAACATTTGTCTCTACTCTACGTAGTACTGACTTGAGGGTTTGATCCTGTGAGCTATTGAGCACTCACAATTCCCATTGAAATCAATTGAAGCTGTGGCTCTCCAGCATTTCTCAAGATCAAGTCTTATCTGCAAACCTTGTAACTATACGTTTTAGATTCCGTGCCATATAAAAGTCTACCTAAAATGTCATTGAAAATATCTTTTGGATCCAGCAGTTAACAGTAAAAAAGCATTTTGCCCCTATATTTGTGTCAATAGCTTTTGTAATTTAAAATAACTTTTTATTTCTTGCAGACATGAGGGAAGTACTGCTTCATAAGATTTCCATTAGCCTGGGAAAAAAAGAACTATTGACTAAAAGCATGAATAGAATAGCTTGTTATCAAAATTACCGGTTGGAGATTCCCAAAAGGACAAGGACACAGCCTGTCTGATAATAGCAAAATCCTACACTGCAATGGGGACTCCGAAAAGGACATCTTTTCTTTTTAGGTTGCCCTTAAATCTAGACTGGCACTGTCTTATTGTTTCATAGCATTGGAACAGAAGGCTTTTTGAATTTCAATAACAGATACAAACAGTCAGTGTCCGGTCAAATTTAGTCCAAAATTGTAGGTTTTGTAAAAGTAAAAATCTTTTACAAAACCTCAGGCCAGAAGAAATGTGTCTTTGACATTATTTATTAAAATTCCAAAGATTTAAACCATTTGCGAGATACACATTCCAGCATTGTTCTGATACATGAGAACTTAAAGGTGAAATTGACCAGAAACTGCAAAAGCGGAAGTAAGTAGAGTAAGGTAAAATGCTTGTCCAACATAGAGACATGTAAAAAGCAAAGAGAATAAATAATGTAAAGTATATTAGATTTTAGAAATAACCACCAATTTCAGTAATCTGTTTTGCTTGGTCACTTTTTCAAATGTAATTTTTAAGCAGATAGTGCTCCCTTAAAATCCATGAGTGCGTAAGTGGAAACTCCCCATTCCCTTAAAAGGCCTATGCTGTTGTTGTTTAATTTCCATTCTATTAAGAATTTTATAAGGATAATTCTGAAAAGTGTTTTGATATGCTCCTGTCATTCTACTGAATTCCTGCAGCCAACCAATGGCTTCCAAATGGAAGGACGTTTGTTAGTAATTTGCCTGCTGTTAAAGCTGAAACATTCAATGGTCCCTTTCTGCACAACAGCTGCAGTGTGAGTCCTAGACAAAGCAGTTCCTCTTTGTCCTTTCCAAAATAATGGTCCCTCTTTTTAGTTGTTGCCCAATACATACAGAGGTCAAAAATCAATTAATATAAACATTTTACAGTATATCAGAGCTGAAGGAAGCATTTGATTCTTCTCTTTGTCTTTTTTACTTTGTGTCTCATAAGAAGCAATTGAGCCAGGAAGGAAAGGACAAAAAAAAAATACCTCTCTCTCTTAAAGAATTTAATTTGAAATAGATCTTTTTGTGACCATTGCAATAGTAGGGATTATTGAGACTGGCACCTAACATCTTGATTTTCGTAGAACACTGTTTTTTAAGTGGTTATACTGAAATCAGGAAGCTGTGATGAAAACCCACCCCTCTGCCCAACATTGTGAACCTCACAGCTCAAGCCTGTTCGGCCTGATTGTCAGCCTTACTCTTGCTGAGTAGTGCTAAGCAGATAGCCCCATTGATGTCAGAGAGGCATATTTATGTTGCAAGCTATTGTTCAGCATGAGTGCACATGGCAGAATGAGGCTTCAGGCCAAATCATACCATGGGGAGCTCCAGAGATATTGTGCCTCAGAGAGGTTCAGTCCCTCACAGTGCTCCCTGTTTGCAGTGGGTGGGATTGCTGGGTTAACGTGCAACAGCCCTTTCATGATGCAGCTCACCCGTGTGGCCTATCAGCTCCTATGGCTGGCATGTGAGGATGGAAGTGGGAAGCCATGGCTTTGCCAGCTTTTCCCCCTCCCCACCCATTTGCTCCTGAGGGAGATATCTGGAGTGCAGCTGTTGCCCTCCTTGAGTGCCAGGATGGGATTCTGGGGAGGCATTACATTGCCCTAACAAAGGTGGGAAGTCTTTACTCCCTCCCATTCCCCAACACAGCCATGCAAGGCAGAGGCACGATCTAACCCTTAATGAGTACTGGAAACATTTGCAAAAAATACTAGATCATCAGTGGGTTGAAAATCCAGCTATTTATTATCAATTAGAACAGCATCCGGCAGTGCAACTACAGTTAGCACTGAGCTGCCATTTCTTTTATAAAATCAGTTTCCCAGAGATTTATATCTCCTTTCCTTAAATTCATATCAGGTTGAAATTTAGCAAACAAGGTACTGGTACCAATCCAAAATGTAGAGGGGTGTTGCGGGGGGCTGATTAGTACAGTATCAATCAACAAGTAATATATTTTTCTAGAATTTAGATATTGTATATGCATGCACCTATGCACTCAGCTGTTTTTGTAACCAGGAGCAGAGTCCCATTAGCCTGAAGATACCTCCTCCTTCCAGATATTCATGTACATGGGTCAAATATTGGCCCCACAAGGACCCCTCTAATCCTCTCCTCCATTTAGCTGCCTTTTTAGAAGCATGTCACCCATTTAGTTCCACCCAGCTTCTTCCCCCTGCAAGTCCTTCCAGAGGGATTACTGCAGCCTTCAATTTAATAGTCTTCATTGGGCCAGAGAGAGAAAAACAGAGGAGCCCAGATCCATAGCTGGCCAGTGAAGGGAGTAGGAAGACCATGTCTGGCTGTGGTAGCTGACCACAGAGTGATGGACAGACCTCAGGATTGGTCCTGCCGTCTTGTAGTGAGTGTCTTCTGCACCCTTCAAAATCTGGCCCAGGGTATATAAGAGAACACAGTAAACCTCTGTGGTAACTAAGCATATTGGAGTAATTTAATGATGGAGAAGGTTTGGTCCCAAATTCTGCCCTCAGTTACACTCTTCCAATACCCCTGAAATCATAGGAATATAGGAACAATTAGGACAATATGTAATGTTGTTATGTTTTATTTTGGATCTATTTTAAAAGGAATTTGCTGCCTTAGTGATTTTACAGGACTACAGAATGTTGTTGGTCATGGATGTGCTAAGACTCTATTCTGCTCTTTAAGAATCACTAGATATATCATCAGTTTTTTGGGGGAAATTCTGTGGCCTGTGTCATGCAGGAGGTCAGACTAGATGATCACAGTGGTCCATTCTGGCCAATGAAATGGGATTTAAAACAGGCTTTCTTGAAGTAGCTTAACTTTTATAAAATTAGCATCTTTGCCTTCTTTAAATCCTTTCCTTCCTCTTGGCTAAAAGGGCTCCTCCAAAAGATGTTAGACCTTGTCTACCAGCCTCATAATTCACCTTTTCCTCATTTCTTATCCATCCCCTTTTTTCTTCTCATTATTTTTTAAATGTTAAAGGTATCAGGTGGATATCAAGAGTCAGGTGCTGTGCTTATCAGCTTTTACAGGTCTTGTTAATTCAGGACTGAACAGTGTCAGTCCTGGATCTCAAACCATTGCCATTTTTAATCACAGGCTTTTCTCTGAGCCCCATTTGGAGGGTAGAGAAGAAAAATATGCATGGCAGGTTCTTCATATTCTAAAATGGTGGCAATTTGAAAGCTGCAGAAATGTTTGACATGTCACCTAGTGATGATGTATTAGCAATGAATATGTATATGCATACTTGGATATTGTTGTGTAAGAGAATATATATCCCATGTTCATTGGCATTTGGGCAGTTAACAGTTTATAGCCGTATTACTATTATTTAGTATTTGTGCAACAAAAGCATGGTGGGTGCTTCACTGACATGCAAGAATACAGGCCTGAAAAGTAGATAGTCTAATTAGACAAATCACAAACAAAAGAGAAAAGGGACACAATGAAATATTTTCCACAACATTTATTAAACTCCACACCTAACTCCCTCTTTTTGTATTTCAAACTCTAACTAGTTTCTCTTTCTTTGTGTTTCATAACATCTATTTTCTTTTCCCCCAGATATTTTCCTTCTTTTACAACTACTGCCTGTTTTCTCTTTTTATTTATTACACCTGTTCTATATTTTACTTTCTCTTTTTAACCCTTCTATTTTAGTGAGTCTTTTGCCTATTTAGACCCCTTTTTATTATGTTATCTTAACTCTAAGGCCCTGATCATAAAAATTACTCCACCAGTTCTCTGCAGGCAAACTCCTATGCCCATATAGAGCCCGGGTGAAGTTAAAATCAATGGGAATAGGAGTACACCTGCATAGATCAGATTGTAGGATTGGGACCTAATCTATTAACCCAACACTGCCTTCTCCCAATTCTGGGCCTGATCCATCATCCATTGAAGACAAAGGAAGCCTTTCCACTGACTTAAGTGGGCATTGGATCAGGCTCTGTAACCTAATCTTTCTTTATATAGTGACACCTTAACCTTTTTACTAGCTCTCTTTCAAGAGACATCAAGTTCACTTCCTCTCCCCTTCCACCGAAGGGGTCACATTCAGTGTAGATGATCAGGAATGACTTCCAGGCTAATGTGTTCTGCATCTTGACTCTTGGGCTCCCTCCCCACCATCTATGGTACTGTGGTTCCTCTGGAGTCATGCTGCCACAGACTCGGCGGCACCTGAAAAAGAGGATTCCACAGTGCCAAAGGGAGCCAGAGGACTAAATAGCCTTTTGTGAGGCTTGCCCTTTTGTTGCTCAGGTGAATAATGCAGGTGTTGCAGCTGACTCTCCCCTTTTCCTCTCCCCAGTAGATTCTGTGGTAGTCCTTTGCAAGCTCCTCGGAAGTGGGTGGGTGTGTTGGGGGGGAAGAGAGGTATTACCATAAAGGTGGCTAATCACCCCTCTCTGTGAGGGAAGTGTCAGGCACCAGCTCCTGGTAATCAGGCCTAGTGGTTGGAGCGGAGGTTGAAGCCAGATATAGGGTCAGAACTGGGCTGAGGGCAGCACTGGAACTGGGGTCCAGGGACAGGCCAAGGTCAGAACCAGGATCAGAGTCTGTAGACAAGTCATATTGGTACCATAGCCAGAGTCCAGGTGCAGGCCGAAGGGCAAAGATGAATAGTCAGAGTCCATGGACAAGCCAAATCAGTACTCTAGCTGGAGTCCAGGTACAGGCCAAAGGTTGAAGCCGGGTGGTCAGAGTCCGAAGGGGTTAGGAGGCAGAGGCAGGACTGGAGTGGCTCAGTAACAGGGCTGGAGCAAGGTCAGAGTAAGGCATGGGCAAGGCTAGAGCAGTCAGGAACAGGGCTCAGGCAAGGCTGGGGCAGGAACTTGAACTGGATCAAGAGCAGGCTGGGAGTCTAGAGAGTCTGTTACACTGTGAGGCAGCAGGAGGGTTCCTGGCCAGATAGTACTGTTGTACAGACTGACTTGCAGGTCTGGCAGGGTTGGGGAAATACCTGAGCTTGGGGGATCATCTGATCCAGGCTGTGCTCATGGATAGGCTGCTGCCGTATGCCTGAGTGATGACTCGCTGGGCTTTGTTGGAGGGGCACCTATTGAGTTCCCAGGGGATGGGTGGGCACAAGCCTGTCTACAGCTAAAGGCCCCTCCCCCAGCCTAAGGGGAGGAACCACTGAAATCTGTCTGGGGATTGGTCCTGCTTTGAGCAGGGGATTGGACTAGATGACCTCCTGAAGTCCCTTCCAACCCTGATATTCTATGAGTCTATGATTTAACCCAGGGCTCAAGTAAAGTCAGGAGACAACAAATGAGAAAACAAGGATGGGAGTGAGGGTCACAGGGTCAAAAGCAGGAAGCCAGAGGGGGATACTGAGCAGAGAGCCCTGGATAGTGCCCATTACTCTTCAAAGGCATCCAAGGAGCCAGTGGACACGGCCCAGAGGAACTCTGCCCAGAGACATGACTTCAGGGAGGATCAGAAATAGACCCCACAGTTGCAGAGCACCTTCCCATCCAGCATCCTCCTCCTCGTATGATGGACAGCCACCTTGGCCAACCAGGAGGTTGACAAGGAGGTCTTGCGACTTCATGGGGCCATGCATAGGGTGTGCATGTCTCTGCTCAGGGATAGGCTGCTGCCGTATGCCTGAGTGATGATTCACTGCAGCTTTGTTGGAGGGGCAGTTGAGCGAGCAGCCCTGGTTTGGCTGTGGGTTTGCCTCACAGGAAGGGGTTGATCCATGCGTGGAAGGAATAGATGTTGGACATAGGTTTATGTCTACATAAAGGTGTCATTTGTAATCACGGAAGCAGATTTGTGGCAAAGACAGAGTTTAGTTCCCTGAGATTCTAGAGTAGTTAGTCACATTGCTATAAAACTGATTTCCTTTTAACAGAATTGTGAGGAGAATTCCAAAAGAGTTCTTGGTATAGTGCCACTTAGTCTGATGGTATCACTTTAAGAAAACATGTCTGTTTGTGTGTGATGTTCCTTGGATTCAAAATTATTAAAACATAAATATTTCTTACAAAGGTAGATGTTCTAATATAAATGTGCCTCCAGCAAGAAAATAAATTGAAAATATTATTAAAGTTTAATCTAATTTTTTTGTTATTTCTGCAAAGGAAAGTTAATTCAGTACAATTAAAAATGATACATGATAACTTAAATTTTATCTGCCTTCAATCCACCATTCACATACTAAAATATTACTCAGTAAATAAATACATCCTAAAAACATATAGTGGCTAATGTCTATTTGATTTAAATAAGCATCAGATGCTTTATTCCACTCTAATGTTATAGCCAGAGATAAAAGCCTTTCAAGGGTTTTTGGCCAGATTTATGTGTGCAGCTTTAGAAATGACATTGAAAGGTTGTTTAAATGCTGAATTGTCCCAGATGTCTTTGTTAACACATTTTGAATTCCTGGATTCGCTTTTACACTGTGATAGTGAATTCTGAGTTTTCAATTAATTTTCAACAGCATCAGAGATCATATTATTTGTTTTCCTCAGCACATTGTATGCCATAGGGAAGAGAGATATTCTCAACACAATATTGTGTTGAAGAAATGGGTTGAAATTCTGGTCCCATTGAAGTTAATGGCAAAACTACCCATTGATTGTAAAGGGACCGTGGTTTTTAGTATGAAGTAGGGAAGTATTATAGTTTTGCATGTTAAAGTAATGTTAATTTATTCAGAAGTTATCCCAAAAGATCAGTAATAGCACTCTCTAAGGTAGATATACTACATGTTTTATTTTTGTTGTTTGTTTTAGACTACTACATCCAACTTTTACAATTCAACATATTAATGCAATCCATTAAAGTTCTAAAAGCAACCAATAAATCTATTAATTCAACCAAGTAGCAAGCTGGCAGGACCAGGGCTTAAAATCAATCACTGCAACAATGTTTATTCATGGGACATATTTTTTGTGTGTAAAAGTCTTTTCTTGATGTTAATGAAAATATGTAAACAAAACTGCAGAATGTAAGCATTATGAGTCAGATTTTCAGAAGATTTAAGAGCTAGATTTTCAAATACTCAGCATCCTCGGTCAAAGCCAGGTTTTTGAAAGAGCTTTGTTTCCATGTAGGTACTCAGATTTTCAGTGGTGTTCAATTCCCTTTTAGACTCTTAAGGTCAGTTTTTCAAAAGTTCAGCACTCAATATACTGAGCTGTTATAAAAATCTGGCACCTATTTTGGTGCCCAAATGGAAATCAATCTCTTTTAAAAATCTGGGCACAGCTGTGGATGCTGAGCTCTTTTTGAAAATCTGGTCTTTTATATTTATAAAAATTTGTAAAGTCTGAATCCTTTTGCCCATGAATAGCATGTGGAAGAAACAAAAAAATTAATCCAACATTAGATACCCTATTTCTTCTAATTACACCTTCTTATTGTTGCCTTTCCCCTTGCCTGATTTTCTGTGTTTCATTTCATGCTGTCCTTCAAGTTTTCCTTACATGGGGTTGCCATACAAGGGCAGTAAATGGCCCATGTCAGTTAGTTATATTTGGGGCATTTTTGCTTGGCTTTTTGTTTGTTTGTTTCATGCTTTTAGTTCATTGGGATTTCTTTATTCTTTGTTCCTGTATGTCATTTATTTTCCATGTTATCCAGGTAAAACATAGATAATTGGGCCTGATTCACCACCGTATTATACTCATTTTATGCTAGTGTGACACCATTGATTTCACAAATGTTTAGCTGGCATAACAGTGTGTTGAGTCTGGCCCATATCTAACTTAGAAATCTGTGTCCTAAATTATGTTAGATTGGTGGTTCTCCAGCACTTGCATTCTGCTGACCACTTGGAAGGAGTCAGAGAGTCCAACCAGTGATGGTCCCCAGACTAGTTTGGAAACCACTATGTCAGACAATCCTGTTATCTTACAGAAGATTTGGAGTGAGATTTACAAAAGTGCTTAGTGTTGGTCTAATTCTCTTTCCACTGAAGCCAGTTGGAGTTTCACCATTGACTTAAATGAAAGCAGATTTAGGCTGATGTTGAGCACTTTTGAAAGTCCTATCCTCAGCTCTCAATTAAATACCATCTTTCTTTCTCCTGGTGTTGCTGCTGCTGTTACAAGCCTTATTATATCACTGGGTTTACCAGTTTCACAAGTGGCTTGTTTGTTTCAAGACCCTAAATTCCTGTGTCTGTTTATTCTTACAATTCAAAGGAATTTCGAATGTATTTATGAAAATATGTTCATGTATGCACAGTACCTCATATACAGTCAACACATAGATGTGTTTTCTTATTCAGATTCATTGCTGTCAAATAAAAACATGCATATATCAATTTGTTAGATGTTTATCAGTACATTTATTTTAAATGTCAACTCAGGAATATACCAGCATTTTGGAATGTATTCAGACAGAAATTACCAAAATAGAGGTTGACAATCTCCTGGGCTTTAGGAAAATTAACATACAACTATGGAGCAGACATTATTACATATCTTTAGACAGATAACATAGCCACTGGCACAGGAGATCATCCTCTATATGTGACGGATACTTTGTTTCCTTCCACCACACTATCTTATGGCATGTCCAGAAACTCATGTTCACTGAGATGTTTTCTGTCATGGTCATAATTAATTAATATAATAATCTCACCAAAATTAGCTGTGTGGGTTGGTGAAATAAATCGATGTAGGTAATTATTGTTTGTTTATTTCATTAATGTCTTCATTGGGGCTGACCCTGGAGGTTCTGAGCATCCTAATTTTTTTTTTTTTTTTTTGCATTGACTTTGTTCAAGTAAATAGGGATGAAGGGTGTTCAGCACTATGCAGGAGACACTGAGTATCTTGCAGATTTGGCCTTTTGCTTTGCTTTATTAACTTCCTTCATCAGAATTTATATATTTTAGTAAACTTTGCTTCTGAATGCATGTGACAGCATTACTATGTACTGATCGTTTGTTACTCAGTATTTTAACGTGTCAATTCCATGTAATTTTTTTCCATTTTGACACTTGCAGCTGGCAGTTTTGCAGTAAAATTTAATTTTAATTTTCAGACATCTTTCAGCAAATCAATCAATAGAACAGCTGGGTAGTTGTTTATCCATTAATTTTATTTTTATATTAAAACATGCTAATGAAAATATGTTTCCAAGAAACTCTTTGATAGTGCCTGAGTAGTGGTAGTTAAAATTCCAATTGATTAAATATTTGCACAGCAAGTAATTTAATTTTAACAAACCAAACATTATTGATGGAAAAACCCTGCCTTCATTACTTGGGTGAAAAGTGAAGTAATAATACTTCTATTTAGTAATAATCAGTAGGGCTGTCAAACGCATAAAAAATAATCATGATTAATCATGAGATTAAAAATAATCACACAGTTTTAATTGCACAGTTAAAGAATAATAGAATACCATTTATTTAAATATTTGTGGATGTTTTCTACATTTTCAAATATATTGATTTAAATTACAATACAGAATGTAAAGTGTACCATGCTCATTTTATTATATTTTTATTTTTGATTACAAATATTTGCACTTTAAAAAATATTTTTAAAAAGTATTTTTCAATTTACCTCATGCAAGTACTGTAGTGCAATCTACATAACTTCACTCAAAAATAAAACAATCTAAAACTTTCAAGCCTACAAGTCCACTCAGTCCAACTTCTTGTTCAGACAATCGCCAAGACAAACAAGTTTGTTTACATTTATGGGAGATAATGTTGTCCGCTTCTTATTTACGATGTCACCTGAAAATGAGAACAAGCGTTCACATGGCACTTTTGTAGCTGAGTTTGCAAGGTATTTATGTTCCAGATATGCTAAACATTCATATGCCCCTTTATGCTTTAGCCACCATTCCAGAGGACATGCTTCCCTGCTGATGATGCTCATTAAAAAATAATACATTAATTAAATTTGTGACTGAACTCTTTGGGGGAGAATTGTATTTCTCCCGCTCCATGGTTTTACCTGCATTCTGCCATATATTTTGTGTTATGACAGTCTCGGATGACAACCCAGCACAGGTTGTTCAATTTAGGAACACTTTCACTGAAGATTTGACAAAATGCAAAGAAGTTACCAATATGAGATTTCTGAAGATAGTTACAGCACTCGACTGAAGGTTTAAGAATCTGAGAGGGATGACGTGTGGAACATGCTGTCCGATGTCTTAAAAGAACAACACTCTGATGCACAAACTATAAAACCCGAACCACGAAAAAAGAAAAACCACTTTCTGTTGGTGGAATCTTACTCAGACGATGAAAATGAACATGTGTCAGTCCATGCTGCTTTGGGTTGTTATCAAGCAGAACCTGTCATCCGCACTGAAGTATGTCCTATGGACTAGTGGTCAAAGCATGAAGGCACATCTTTTTTCCAGTGCAAATATTTGTAATAAAAAATAATGATATAAAGTGAGCACTGTATACTTTGTATTCTGTGTCGTAATTGAAATCAATATATTTGAAAATGTAGAAAAACATCCAAAAATATTTATAATAAATTTCAATTGGTACTCTATTGTTTAGTAGTACAAACAAAACTGCAATTAATCACGATTAATTTTTTTAATTGGGTTAATTTGATTTGAATTAAATCACTTGAGTTAACTGCGATTAATTGACAGTCCTAATAATCAGTACTTATACGTCCCACAAAACATTGCTCACGCAGTACTAATCAGAATTCAATAATCCAGGGTCGTCAACGTGACAGAATGTCATGGCTTCCCACTTAATTCAGTCGGAAAGCAGCGGGACCATTGCTTTTCAACTACAGGAACAAGTAGAGTGTGGCTGTTCATTCTATCTGTCTACTTCAGTTTATAATGAGTAAAAGGAAGGCACCCATCTCAAGTTCTAGGTGTCTTTAACATAGTTAAAAGCAAAGTGCCATAAAAGATGAATCCAGGAGTTTTGCTCACCTCAAAACCAGAAAATGAAAAAATAGTGATGAAGTTAAACACAAGCAGAACACCAGACCTCACCCACACTTATCAGCCAATCTCATGGCCCTCCCTCCCAAAATCCTGTGTAAAGAGAAAGCCCTTGCAATGTGCCCTTCTGAGCTATTTGGGATCAAATTTTCAAATGTGGCTAAGTGACTTTAGAGCCTAAGTCAACTTTCAAAAGTGACTAAGTTCCATTGACTTTCAATGAGACTTAAGCTCCCAAGGGCCATGCATTCAAAGGTATTTAGGCCCCTACAGATGCAAATAGCCTTTTAGTGTGATTTTTAAAAGTGCCTAAAAGATTAGGTGCCTTAGTCTTAAAGTGAATGAGCGTTAGGCACTTAAACAGCTTAGGTACTTTTGAAAATCCCACTAGAAACCTACCTGCATCTTCAAGTGCCTAAATACCTTTGAAAATCTGGCCATAAGTACCCAAGTCACTTTTGAAAATGGAATTTAGGCTCCTAGGTCATTTAGGTGCTTCTGCAAATTTTACCCTTCATACTAAGGTGGGAAAGTAAATTTGAAAAATGAACATCCCTTATTGAAAATGCACTGCTTGCAGCATTCTCTGTTTTATACCAAGGAAGTTCCAGCTCAAGTGTCACTGCTGACCATAAACATTAACAGTCTGGCGCAGAGAGAGAGGTGATCCAAACCAGCACCTTGCACTTCACCAAGAAGCAAATAGGCAAACCCATTCTGGGCAATATAGGGTTAATGAGCTAATATGGGCTCAGGTGGCCCCACCCCACCACAGATGACAGAGATCTTAGACTTGAAGGGAGGAGCTTGAAAGGGCTAAAACCAGCACAGGTGGTGGTAAAGGCTGGGGGGCTGGCTGAGCTGCAGGGAGATGGAGGATTCTCTGACCCCAAATGAAGTCACTCTAGAAACTGAAGAAGAGTCTGTTAGAAAGGGAGAATGGATACAAAGCGGGGGAGGGGGCGGAGAGTAGAATCAGATAATGATGATGATATCCACAAAAAAGCTAAGTTGAGGAAGGAAATAAACCAAAATGTTATAAGTGTAAAATCCCTAACCAAAGAAATAAGATTAGGTGATGTTAAAAAGCCTGTGAAAATAGCTGACTGAATTAAAAAAAGCGCAGGGGATACTGTAAGAGCAAGGAGGCTGATGAGAGATGGTGATCTTTTAGTTGATTGTAAAAACAATGAGCAGCTGATAAACTGCAAAAAACTAAAATGCCTGGGAAAGATAAAATAAGTTGCCAGCTACCAAGGTATTTGGCTGAAATAAAGGGGGAAATATATGGAACGCCATTAGAGCTGGCCAGTGATGAGATAACCAAAAGCATTGGGGAAGATAAAGTGTTAGTAAGTAAGCGACTAATTAGTAAACAAGAAGGAGGAAGCAAGCCATCAACAGCTGTACTTATTACATTTAAGGAAAGGGCTCTACCTGAGAAAGTAAGAGTAGGGTTTCAGATATTCAGAATCACTCCACCTATCCTCCCTCCTTTAAGGTGTTATAAGTGCCAGTGGTATAGGTATGTCGTGGATGTCTGTTAAGGGAAAATAAGATATGGTCAATGTGGGGGAGAGCATTCCTATGAAAATTGCATAGAGGCAGAGGTCAAATGTAGTAACTGTGTTGGTGATCACAGTCTGGCATATAGAGTGTGTATTGCGGCAAGGCAAGCTAAAGAGATACAAAAGACAAAAATTGTTAATAACATATCTTATGTGGAAGCTGTAGGGAGACTGTCAAAGCATCAGGTAGAGAAGGAAGAGACAATGAGCACAGGAAAAGGGGAACTGCAGACACAGCTTCATTCTATAAAGAATATGCTAAATACTGCAAAAGGAATAGGGGATGATATACTAATAATGAAAAAAAATGTTTATTGCAGAGAAAAAGTCAGAAAAAAAAATATAATAAGGGCAGCAGAAAAATACTTGTATATTAGTAACATCTCAGTGGACTGTATTCATGCAATTTTGAATGAAGTTAATGGTGAAATATGACTAGTATGGGAATCTCATTGTTTTGTTAGAATGCACACAGTCTGATAAAACATGGTCAAGTGTTCAAATAAAATATCCTGGAAATTAAAGCTAAACCATATGTGTCTGGGAAACATGGTTGGTTGAATAGCCTCTATTTAAAATTCCAGGGTATATTGCCTTTTTAGGCAAAATTGAAAATGAGGAAGAGGTGTTTCTATTTTCATAAGGGAAAAGATTAAACTTCATAGCAGTAGAGAATGAAGAAGTAAGCCTAGACTATAATGTTAGTGAGATTTCCAATGCAGAAGAGTAATATTTTTAAGGAGTTCTGATAGCTATAACCCATATGGGAAATTAGAAAGTTCAGCACTCCAAGAAATAGTGAAAAATGCTAAAAGACCTTCTATTATATGCAGTGACCGAAGTATAATAAAGTGTGGGGAAGTAAGTGATAAAAATGATGCATGCTTAGAAAAGTTCACTGATTGACATAAGGTAGTAGTTTTAAACAATGGCATCCCAACTAGATTTAATGTAGTAGATGATATAATTCCCAGGTCTAAGCAGGAAAAGTTAACAGCAGATATTGCAAGTGGATGCAAGTGGGAAATATATATGAAAGAAGGAATGGGGAATGATCATTTCCATATTCTTCTAACTTTTCAAGGGCAGGTTAGGTCAAAAGTAATGGAAAATTACCAACCTGGAATTTTAAGAAAGCTAACTGGGAGCTATTTACAAGTAAATGTACTGAATTTGTGAATAATCATTGTGTGAGTAATGACATACAGAATTTCAATGAGAATGTAACAAATGGATTAATAGCAGCAGCTGGTGTAGCCATATCTAGCATACTGAAGTACCCCAAAACTAAAACTCACTCCATGGTGGAATGAGGAGTGCAAAATGGCAGGTCCTTAAAGAAAGGAACAACACCTATGCAAAAGTAAAAAATACAGTGAATAGTGAAGATCTAATTAAGTATAAAAGAAGTAAGGCAATAGCACAAAGGATTTTTTTTAAAAAAGCAAAGAGAGCATTGGAGGAAGTACTGTGGGCGAATAAGCAAAGATACCAAGACATTAGAAATATACAGTCAAACTGGAAGAATGAATGGAATTCAGAGTGAGAGCCACATCCCAGGTCTTTTGGGGCTGCCAATGTACTTAGAAGTTCTGATAATGAGAAAGCAGAAGTTTTGGCCCAAACTTTCCAAGGGGTGAGTAATGACGAAAAACAAAATAAAGTTTTCCACCACCTTAAAAGACAATTCATTATAGAGAATCATGATCTACTATGTATTTGGGGTAAACATAAGGGTGCTGTGCCAAATGAATGATTTTATATGTGAGAACTGGAGAAAGCTGTTGATACCAGCAAAAATACATCCCCAGGTAAAGATAATATATGTAACAGTGTTTAAATAGCTCTCTGAAAGCAGCTTGAGGGTTCTCTTGGAATTATTTAACACTATATGGAGAAAAGGATTGATAGCTAGGGTGGAAACATGCAGTGGTAATTCCAGTATGAAAACCAGGTAAACTATCCACAAAGTGGATGTCTGTTGACCAATTGCCCGCATGTCCTGTCTGGGTAAATTATGGAGAGAATGGTGAATGAAAGAGTGGTTGCCTATTTGGAAAATAATGGCATTATAGATAAGGTGCAGAGTGGTTTTAGGAGAGTGATCACAGTGCTAATTTAGAAACTGAAATACAAATTAAGTATGAGGTACAAGGGTTTCATGATAGCAGTCTGTCTAGATATTGAAAAGGCATATGACGTGCTATGGAGTGAAGGCTTAGTGTACAAAATAAGCTCACTATGGATAAGGGGAAGAATGTATGAGTGGATTAGAGACTTTTTGAGCAAAAGGACCATGTAGGTCAGAGTTGGGAAAGTTATTTCGAATATAGATGCTATTTAAAATGGTAAAATGGTACACCACAGCCCAGCCTTATTTAATATAATGATAAATGATCTCCCAAAACAAATATTTGCTGGGGTAGGTGTCACTATTCACAAAAGATTGTGCTCCATGGGTTAGGAGCAGGAATATTGAGGTGGCAGAAAAGAGAATCAACAAAGCATTACGAGAGACCTCTGACTAAGGAAATGCATGGGGTTTCAAGTTTCCTATTGCTAAAACCAGAGGATTGATCTTTATTAAAAGGAAAAAGAACAGGAGTACTTGTGGCACTAACAAACTAACCTTAGAGACTAACAAATTTGTCTCTAAGGTGCCACAAGTACTCCTGTTCCTTTTGCGGATACAGACTAACACAGCTGCTACTCTGAAACCTGTCATTAAAAGGAAAGTTACTAATGGAGCACAAATAGAGCTAGTTAAAAGAATCAAATTCTTAGGGTTAATATTTGATACTAGATTACTTTGGAAAGCTCATATAAACTATGTTAAAGATAAATGTACAGGAAGGATTAACTAGTTTAAAAGTCTTGCTGGGACAAATTGGGGTGCAGATAAGAAAACACTGCTGGTGGGATACAGAGCCTTAATCAGACCAGTTACGTCAAAATCAGAACTTAAAAAAATTAGATTTAATACAAGCCCAGGCATTTGGAATTGTGTGTGATGCATTTATTACAACACCTATAGGCACACTACAAATAGCTTCTAGTGAAATGCCAGTTACACTATGAATGAAACTACTGGACCTAACTTTCTAGGTCAAAGTTAATGTGAACTGCAGTGATGACAAACAAACAAATGCCATTGGAGTTAAAGTGTGGATGCTGGAATTGAAAGACAAGGAAAAGCTGAATGAAGTAAAAACGTTCAGTCACGGGAAAATTAGTTATGGATGGAAAGTTGCATGTCCAAACATGGAATTAGATTTGTTTTGTAAACTTAAGAGTAAAAAAGAGACAGTAGATATTAAAAATGAAGTATGTAGATGAATAGTGGAGCCGGTTTTGTCAAATATATACAGATGGGTCCAAAAAAGAAAAAAACAGGAAGAGTAGGGACAGCATATTGTACACCAAAATTGAGAGTTAGCACATCTAACAGAATGTCTGACTATGTAGCCGTCATGACAGCCGAACTAATAGCAATAATGCTAACATTAAATTGGATCTGGGATGTATGCCCAGCAGCAGCAGCGGTCATTTTTCCGGATTCAATCTCGGCCTTATGGCAATAAAAAAAGGATCTCAGTATGTAGAAGTGATTTAATCAATGAATTTATATTTCTAATTATAGAGTTAGTACAGATGGGGGTATATGTAGCAGTAGCTTGGTTCTCAGCGCATATTGGGATAAGAGAGAATGAAATGACAGACAAAGCAGTTAGAAATGCTTTAAGAAATGGAAGGATTGACATAGAAGTACCCTTTAGTAAACAGGCATTCAAAATCTAGTACAGAAAAATTCGAAAGAGGAATTAATGAAAACTTGAATTAATGAATACAGATAAAGATTTTTTGAATTGTGCCCTAGAATTGAGGATTATGACATACCTTAGGGCCTGTAGAGGAGTAATGAGTGCTTTTGTTCAGAGTACTAACTGGCTGTTGTGATTTAAACAAAAATAAAAAAGAAATAGAATAAAAACACACAAAGATAGACTATGTGCACTCTGCAAAGTGGAAGAAACAATTGATCACCTTTCATGGGTATGTAAGGGCTTTGATTAAAAAAAGTGGGTTTCTCTTATTCTGTGGATCAGAAGAATATCTTAAGGGGATAGTCTTTCTTTTTGAGGATAGGTCAGGTAGCTCATTGAGATTCTAGAAGTATTTGAAATACTTTCTGCCACATCCTGTCTTTGGACTCGTGTTATTCCTAACTAGTAAAGATCAGTGGTTGAGAACAGGATCCATGGCTGTAGAAGATTGTCAATGCCTCCTTTAGGGAGGGAAGATTGCCATCTTCTATTAAGGAACCACTGTATGGTTGTAACTCAAAATTTAAAAAAATTAACTGACACTGTCTATGGGAAGGAAACATGATCCAGTGATTGGGGCACAGGCCTAGGCCATGGCAAACTAGGTTTAATTCTCTGTTCCACCACGGACTTCCTGTGTGACCTTGGGCAAGTCACTTAGCCTCTCAGAGCCTCAGTTACCCAGCTGTAAGGAGTCTCAGAGAGGAGATGGGGACCACCAGGATAACACTACCCATTGAAATATTCCTTGATATTATTTGCAAAATGATCGGAATTTCCTCATAATGGGCAGAACTCGTATCAGCCACAAATCAAAGATGACCAACTTAATCATGCTGTCCATTATTTGAAACAAATCCATGTATTGAGATTTAGGGGATGTGACAATGGAGGTAAAGAACTTCCTTTTTTTTTCTTTCCTTACCTGCTTACCACCCCCATCCTTCTGAGAAATGATTAAAGGTGAAAGCAGTGTACAAAACATCTCTGTTGGTTTACTGCTTGGACCACATCAGATCCTAGAAAGGGACACAAACACTCCTAAACAACCCCCTTCATGTACCTGAACCTCCGGTGTTGGTTCCAGATCCATCTTCAATGCAGACTCTCACCCAACTCCCAAACTTTTGCTAAAGACCTCTCTTAAAGAAACTTCTTAAAGACAGTTCTTGCCACCTCCAAATTTGAGTCATACATAGAAGGAAGTCAGCAAAAATGGCAATGTGCTTCCCCTCTCCTCCACACACTACGTGTATTTCTCTAAAGACAAATGTTCACCAATATAGAATTTAAACCTGGGAAATATTTACAATCCTTTAAGAGGAGTTAGAGAACTTTCCCAGTAAAGCATCAGTTTTTTTTCCAAATAGAAATTATGCTTTTTTCATATTGCATTATTTTCCTTTATTCATTTTAAACACTGTACACTATATAAACTACAAAGCCATCTGCAAGGAAATTGTGGGATGACTGGAGTTTGTAACTATTCCGTGTCTGCATAGACTTGATAGTCATCCACTAGTCCCCACACTGTCGATAAAAAGTCTTCTATTAAGATAGAATTTGGGACCTTCTGCAACTAAAGCCCAGCCCCTCTCTCCCAGTTACAGTAGTTTAGGATTAAGATCCTCTGCAAGCTGCAGCCACTAGAGGATGACATACCTCCCAAAACTTGAGATATGGAAAAGGCAGTGTGCATTTGCAAAAATTTAAGGCTTAAATTACAAGTTCACTCAACGGTAAAGTGGATAACACTCTTATTAATGTATTCTGTAAGCACCAATCCTGCATTGGGCAGGAAGGTACACTAGATGGGTTTCTAGGTCTTTCTCATCATCGGTTTTCATGATTCTATGACTTTTAAAAAAAACTAGTTTTTACACTGAAATAGAGGTGTCTTCAAGAGTAACAGTAGCTATATGTCTAATCTGTCAGATGTTTCTTTATGGAATGCAGTAATGCTGATGGTTTCTATTTCTTTGAATAAAACCCAGAAAGGAAGTTTTCCCCTGTGAAATGTGACTACTCCTTTCACTGACACAGACAGGTGAATGCTTCTGCCGGCTTGTGATTCTGTAACTGTGTGCTCCTTACATTGACTCCCTTCTGCTTATTATGCTCTTTTCAGAGCATACACCAGGTATTTTTCAGAGATTGTCAAACTACCAAAGTAGGGATGTGCTCTTGCTCTCATTAAAATGAATGGCACAACTGCAATTTACTGCAGTGGGAGTGGGTTCAGGCCTTAGATCTTTACTACCAGGATTGTAGGTTACTTGTACTCTGTTTGGGATACCTGCAGACATAAAACCTTTCACCTGGGCTACAGAAATTGACTCTGGATATTTATTTGGGTTAAATTTAAATTACTTTTCCATAATTTTAAGAAAGAACCACTTCCCTCTGCTTTATACTTAACCTGCACAGGTGAATGAATGTACTCAGAATGCAGGAATTGCATGCAAACTTTAGTGAAAGAACATTTTTATTTTTATTTTTTTAAAGTTGGATCTTAACATTATAGCAATGTGCCCTTCCTTCAGATTAGGTGCATGATCATTAGGTTTTTGGTTTCAGATTTAAAACATACCCAGTAATTTGTATTAAAGTTTAAAACTAATAATAACCAAGACATTAGGATAATAATCACATACAGTAAGTATAGCCCTTTGCTACAAGTTAGAATTTAGGGGAAATTATATTCCTCATGTCGAATATGTTTATGTTTTTTCCTAGAGAAACACCACTTCATTTCCTAATACTTATTTCTAATAAGTCTAAATTTCTTGCTACAGATTTAAAGAAACAGTGCACATATTGTGGCAATGGGTTGAATTTATTGACTTTGGAGTTGGTACTCCATAGGGCTGGGTGAAGATGATCAGATAGGCAACTGAACTCCTCCTATGTGCAAAGAGCAAGATCCATGCTGAGGGTCCTTTTCATAAGGAAAATGATTGGGCATTATATTGCAATAATTGACTTTATACAGCCTGCAGTTTTTTACTCAGTCTCTTGTCCACTGGTAACGGATTAATTTTAATGTTCATGCTTTCTAAAATAAAATTAAATGCAAAGATGTCCATGGAGTCACTTAGATGAAAAATGAGTGTAGCAAAGTGGAGAATCAGGCCCAGATTAGTCATTCAATATTTTGAAGTGTCAGTGATATCTTCAAACAATTCAAGGGTAAGAAAAATCATGATAGTACACCTCTACCTCGATATAACATGACCTGATATAACACGGATTCGGATATAACGCGGTAAAGCAGTGCTCCGGGGGGGCGGGGCTGCGCACTCCGGTGGATCAAAGCAAGTTCGATATAACACGGTTTCACCTATAATGTGGTAAGATTTTTTGGCTCCCGAGGACAGTGTTATATCGAGGTAGAGGTGTAGTTATAAATATTTAAAATTATCAAGTTGAACCTTTCTTGTTCATTTTTTATGTAGATCATTTCAAAGCTAGAGGGATTTGGAGCATTATGGGGCTAGGAAGTACTTATCTTTGAGGGTTGAACTGTGAATCTGAACCTCTGTTTCTGAGTTCAGAGTGCTTTTGCCAACTTGAAACATTCATAACAAAACCAATTTTCTTAAAGTTGTATTGGTTTGTAGAAAAATTGTATTGTTAGATTGTTGCCAAAATTATGGCTGTCAAACCTATGAGTAGAAATCTAGCAACAACCTGAAGACCAAGTTGGTGTTATTTTTTTAAAAGACCATACTATGGATAAACATCAAGGCCTTAGTCTTATCCACCTTACCTGATCAAAAAAATCCACTTTTATTTTTGTTTTTTTTTAAACTCTAGATACGAGAAGGCCTTTAACTGGGAGGAGTGGAAGAATACTTTGGTTGGAAAAAAATGGATTTGGAAACAAGTATCCCAAATGGTTTAAACACATGTATAATTAGCACAATGCAAATATAATTGAACATGGTTGTTTGTTGAAAGGTTATATATTTGGTAAAGGAACAAGGCAAGATTCCTACTTCTTCTTTCTGCCATTTCAAAGACAATACTTTCTAACAGAAAAAAGTAGGAATATTTTAGGCCTACACACATAGATTTGAGGAAAAATTATAGTATTATTTTTATAGCTAGCTCTATTATTTTTATTCAGAAAGTATTAACATTTTGACCTTTATTTCAATGGGTAAATATAGAGGGTCATAGCACTTGTCAGGATTCCCTCCCCACTCTGAACTCTGGGGTACAGATGTGGGGACCCTCATTAAAGACCCCCTAAACTTATATTCCACCACCTTAGGTTAAAAACTTCCCCAAGGCACAAATTCCTTTCCTTGTCCTTGGATGGTATTGCTGCCACCACCAAGTGATTTAAACAAACATTCAGGGAGGGGCCACTTGGAGCCCTATCTCCCCCAAAATATCCCTCAAGCCCCTTCACCCCCTTTCTTGGGGGGGCTTGAGAATAATATACCAACCAACAGGTTAACAAAGTGAGCACAGACCAAATCCCTGGTTTTTAGGAAACTGAAAATCAATCAGGTTCTTAAAAGAAGAATTTCATTTAAAAAAAAGTAAAAGAATCACACCTGCAAAATCAGGATGGGAGATAACTTTACAGGGTAAATAAAAAGATTTAAAACACAGAGGATTCCCCTCTAGGCTCAACTTCCAGGTTACAAAAACAGGACTAAACCCCCCTCTTAGCATAGGGAAAATTCACAAGCTAAAACAAAAGATATTCTAACGCATTTCCTTGCTATTACTTACAATCCCCCCCCGATTTGAAAGTATCTTCTTTCCCCATTGGTCCTTCTGGTCAGGTGCCAACTAGGTTAATTGAACTAGGTTAATTGATTAACCCCTTACAGGTAAGTGATTCTGTACCTCTGGCCAGGAGGGATGTATGTTACTGCATACATAAAGGTTGTTACCCTTCCCTTTATATTTATGATAGCACTCTTGAAATATTTTTGCTGGAGTGAAAAAGTGAGAATAAATTCTGTCATTGGTGAGCTAGCTGAGTTTTGCCTGCAAGTTCATTTTGTTGGATTCCATTATTTTCCTGCTATCCTCAATGGCAGGGAATGCAAAATCACGTAATTTAATTTGGGTAACAAAGCATGTAACAGTAGTTCTTGCCATTTGGACTATCTTTCTGGAGCATTTAAGTGGCTCAACCATATGGCAGCTGCAGTCAGTGTCAAACAGGGAGGTAGCTACAATTGCTTATAAACACATTAAGAGGAAGAGATTTTGGTATTTGCTTACAGGATATGCCGAGGGATGGTATGAAATGTGGAAAAGAGTATATTTAAATAGGCTGAATTAATAGAACTGATTCTAATAGTGTCAGAACTGGCGATAAGTTAAAGAATCATTGCTCTTTGTACCAATTTACTTGTAACTAAACAGCAGATTCATTTTCCATAGTTTAATAGTGTTCCAGGGTGCTGCCTCCAGAACTTGCAAAACAGCACCTTATATTGGTCAGTCTAGATGTTCTCTGGGCATTTGGGCCCTTATCCTCATAGACTTTAAGGTCAGAAGGGACCATCGTGATCATCTATCTAGTCTGACCTCCAGCAAGTTGCAGGCCACAGAACCTCACCCACTCCTGAAATAGATCCCTAACCTCAGGCTGAGTTACTGAAGTCCTCAAATCATGGTTTAAAGACTTCAAGTTATAGAGAATTCACCATTTACACTAATTTAAACCTGCAAGTGATCCATGCCCCATGCTGCAGAGGAAGGTGAAAAACCCCAGTCCGACCTGGGGGAAAATGCTATCGTAGGCAGTCCCATCATACCATCCCCTCCATAAATGTATCAAGCAGTCTTGAAGCCAGTGAGGTTTTTTTGGGCCCCACTGCTCCCCTTGGAAGGCTGTTCCAGAACTTCACTTCTCTGATGGTTAGAAACCTTCATCTAATTTCAAGCCTAAACTTGTTAATGGCCACTTTATAGCCATTTGTTCTTGTATCCACACTGGCACTTAACTTAAATAACTCATATCCCTCCCTGGTATTTATCCCTCTGATGAGTTTATAGAGAGCAATCATATCTCCCCTCAGCATTCTTTTGGTTAGACTAAACAAGCCAAGCTCTTTGAGTCTCTTCTTATAACGTAGGTTTTTCCATTCCTCGGATCATCCTACTAGCCCATCTCTGAACCTGTTCCTGTTTGAATTCATCTTTCTTAAACATGGCCAGAATTGCACACAGTATTCCAGATGAGGTCTCACCAGTGCCTTGTATAATGATGTCAACACTTCCTTGTCTCTACCGGAAATACCTTCCCTGATGCATCCTAGGACTGCATTATCCTTTTTCACGGCCACATCGCATTGACAGGTCATAGTTATCCTGTGATCAACCAATACACCCAGATCTTTCTGCTCCTCTGTCACTTACAAGTGATAAGTCCCCAGCTTATACCAAAAATTCTTGTTATTAGTCCCTAAATGCATGACTCTGCACTTTGCACTATTAAATTTCATCCTATTTCTATTACTCCAGTTTACAAGGTCATCCAGATCTTCTTGTATGATATTCCAGTATTCCTCCGTCTTGTCAATACCTCCCAACTTTGCGTCATCCACAATTTTTATTAGCACACTCCCACTTTTTGTGCCAAGGTCAGCAATAAAAATGTTAAATAAGATTGGTGCCAAGACAGATCCCTGAGGAGCTCCACTAGTAACTTCTTTCCAGCCTGACAGTTCACCTTTCAGTATGACCCATTGTAGTCATCCCTTTAACCAGTTCTTTATCCACCTTTCAGTTTGCATATTAATCCCCATCTTCTCCAATTGAACTAATATTTTCCCATGCAATCCAGGTTGATTAGATCTACTGCATTTCCTTTGTCTAAAAAAGTCAGTTATCTTCTTAAAGAAGGAGAACAGGTTGATCTGGCACGATCTACCTTTTGTAAAATCATGTTGTATTTTATTCCAGTTACCATTCTCCTCCATGTCCTTGAGTACATTCTCTTTCAAAATTTGTTCTAAGATGTTGCATACAATTGAGGTCAAACTAACAAGCCTGTAGTTTCCTGGATCACCAGAGCCTCCATTTCCTTAAGTGTCTTCCCCAGCCTGGCAGAGTCTCCCTTGATATATTCCAGAGAGATTCTAGCTGTGTCATTTGTTCCCGCATGAAGACAATCAGTGGATTCTTTCCTGCTCCCATTAGGATCCTCTTCAACCTCAGGGTCCACATCCTGTTTCTTGGCTCCCAGCAGACAGCACACCCTTCCGTTCTCCATGTCAGCTCTGGTGACAGGCCTGTCTGTTCTTCTTGGTAGGGAGTCATCAATCACATTGACCTGCCTCTTCCTGCTGTTAGTGTGATTCTCTGGGTTTCCTCCTGTTCCTTCTGGTTGCAAGTCCTCTTGCCTTTTGTTCTCTTACAGTCTTCTGTGAGTCATCCTCTATCCTCCTGCAGCTCTGAACTCTGGCTTTCTCCATTGACTCTTCCCCTCTTCTTGTAGGACTAGCTGGTCTACTCTTCTTCCTTGCCCTCCCACCTTCTGTTCCTGCCTGCTGTGCCCCTTCTTCATTTTCCAACTCAGCAAATCTGCTCTATTTCTCCTTCACTAGCCAGTCATTTCCTCTGCCTGGTCCTCAAAGTCACATGCTTCCACTGACCACTTTTCTCACCCAGAAGTCTCCCCGCCGAGTTTTTCAGTCCAGCTTGCATCTGCAGGTCTTGACTTTTCCCTTCAGCCTCCTCTTGCCTTTGCTTCATCATCTGTTCAAACCACCTGCATCTCCAAGCCTCAGATCTTCTCTTTCATCAGCTCTGTCAAGCAGCACTTCATACAAACGAAGCTCGTTTCAAGTACCTGCTCTAAGATCATGTACATCCCTCAGCTTCCACATGCAGTCATCTTCATTGTCTCTTCCATGGCTTCAGTCACTACCACTGCTGTTTCTGTACCTGTCATAGCCTTCTTGCTTAAATTCCTATCAAGGGGGGAAAAAACAAAAAACAGAGACCCCAAAACCACCAAAACAAACCGAGAACACCACACCTCCAGCCCCAACCTCTCGTTACAAACTCCCCTATTTACAGTACTGTTTGCTGCTCCTGTGCTGTTGGCTGACTGTTTGGCTGCCTTTACAGGCCCTCTAATCAGGGAAGCGTTGCCTCCTAATCAGGACTCTGCTTCTGTCACAGCACACTGCTTCCTACCAGCCTCTATAAACTGAACAAGGAAAAAACCCCACACAAAACAGAAAAACACACACAACACCCACAAAAAACTCACTCACTGCCCTTAAGGACCAGGGGCTTGTTCCTCCCTTTTCCTCCAACAGAACTTCCACTCAGACTCCCCTGTTTACAGTTCTGTTTGCTGCACCTGCAATGTAATGTGTCAGGGCAGACCCCTGTACCAACATGGAGTCTGCCCAGGTAGAACACGGCCATAGCTAGTAGATGTATGGGTACTGTTATGGATGCCAGATGTCCCAAGAATTTCTTGGGCTCATTACCAGGCTCAGAAGAGGTGATGACATGGAAAGTTATGGATTAGGATCAATTAATATACTAATAATGCTTCATACAAAATAATGTCTACTATTTAGGTAGTAGTAATTTGGAAATCTTCTGCTTCATACTGATGCCACTAAACTGGACAGGGAACACAAAAAACTCTGAATTCTGCTGTCCTCAGATAAGTCAATGGACGAGCAGATTTTTATAGACTTTATTTTAAAATCTAAATGTACGTCCAAGATTTTGAAAATGTGATTGACCAATTTATTTGAAGAGGAAATTTACAAGCAAACTCAAACTGTGAAAGCAACACAAGCCAGAGATTATGCATCACCTGGTATTAGACCCCTTTGGCCTCATAGCTGTTCCATTGGTAGCCATTCTTATTCAGATATGTATCGAGATATCACCTATCACACTAAAATAAAGAGAGACCAAGGGGGTGGGAAAAAAATATAGGCTGGAAGTAGGAGGCAGAAAAGGCATCAACATTCTATAAATACAACTCTTGTATGGTGACTAATGCATAGTGGTTGACCAGCACTATTAGGCAATGAATACATAATATGTTGGCAGGTTTCAGTATGATGCATTCAAATACCTTGAGGAAATTCAAGTATTTGTATCTTTTAAGTTTGCACATATATTTAGCTGCTCTTTTACTGGTTTGGCATTTTAAACCATTGTAATTTATGCATATTGTAGTATTGCATACAAAATACATGTATTTATGTGTGTACTTGTGTGTGTGTGTGTGTGCACCACATATGTGGAGATGATACCCATGTGATAAATGAATTTATCATGCATCTTTGATCACCTCACCTGCTAGCAGCCTACTAATTCTTCTTCCCCCCAGAACCTACTGTAATGTTCCAATCCCTTGAGTAGCTTTCTATTCTATTTGATTCGATTCGATTTAGGTTCTTATACCATGATCATCATGGTCGTATTTGAGCACCTTCCTGTAGTGCATTAAGCAACATGACTACACATCTGTCAAGTATTTGTTCTCCCACCTTCTCCTCAGGTGGAGAAATGTTTGCAGTGGAGTGTTTTGTTTGGGAATTATATAAAAAATAAAAAACTCAATGCTATATATCTATGTCAGAGAAGGCAAGGTTAAAGAAATGCACTTGCATTTAGAGTGGAAGGTAAAGAGGTTTGTGATGGTTCCTAGTTCCTGGAGGAGTTCATTCTACAGTCTTGGGATGACCCATAAGAAAGCTCTGTCTCCAACACAGACAAGCTTTACCCTTATTGTAGAAAGTTCTGTTGTGCCAGAGGAGCAAAGTAGTCAATGACGATCTTCATCCCAAAGCTTTCGTCAAACGTTTATATACCCTGGAACCAGGCCATGGAGCACTTTGAAGATAAACACAGAGATCTTGAAATTGATTTGATATTCTATCTGAAACCAGCATAGGGAGGGGGGACAGCTTTGATGTCTTCATGGTAGGCAGTGTTGCTGAGGATACATGCTTCAGTGTTCTGTGCCAGCTGGAAATTCCTAAGTGCTAAAGGCTACATGCCCAGATATATTGTAGAAACAGCCATAGCGGTTTCTAGATCAATTTGCCAGTGAAATGTTTTCTCCACCCCCAAATGTAGAATTTACTCACCACCACTATAAAAAAATACTGGTTGACATTGCAACCTCTCACCACTGACAGTTTTTCTGTAAGTAAATGTCACAGCTTAAAGTCCAATATCTTGCTGTCTTGAGGGGCTAAGAATAGAAAAGAGAATTTCCTAGTTCTAGTTTCTATTCCCAGTAAGGCTTAAGTTAGTAGACTTTACATTCATAATATTTTTAGCAATTTAAAAGCTATTTCGGGGCACTTTAGGTTGTTTTGTATAGGTCCTTTTGACCCTGTCCTGTTGGATTCATGGTAACTAAGTTGTCAGGCTTTAGTGGTGGAGGGTTACAAAACTAATAATCCCTTAAACTTGTTAATAATCCTCCTGAAACACTGCTAAAATAGCTTTTCTGTATAATGTGTGGCATCTACAATATACCTGAGGCGGCAAGGTGATGAAGGCTTTATTGGCACTCACTCTGGATGACCTACATCTCTCTCTCTCGCTACTTCATCACTCATAAGTAATGCAACCATCTCAACCCCATGCCACTAAAACCTTTATACCCCATTACACCCTCATGTGTGTATATGTCTATTATATTTCAGGGAAGAGATACTATATATTTTTATTCAGTCAGATGAGGCTTTAAGAATCTTCTTTCTCCTCTGTCCTATCAGTCAAGCTCTGGGTAAATCTAAATCTTGCTACAACAGCTACTTTCATATTGTTGACTAGAAATGAAATAAAGTATGAGTTTGCTGTCTCCACAGTGCAAAGAAGAGGTGGCAGAGGATGATGTTAAATCATTTGGACCTAAATGTGTCATATATGAGAGAGAGAGATACAGGCAGCAGGATCTTTTTGTTCACTGAAGTTAAACCTAGCACAGGGGTAAGCACCCTGTTGGGCCAGGCTGGTTTGTCCGCAGGTTCAGCAGATCGCGGCTCCCACTGGCCGTGGTTTGCAGTCCCAGGCCAATGGGGGCTGCGGGAAGTGGCACGGGCCAAGGGATGTGCTGGCTGCCGCTTCCCGCCACCCCCATTGGCCTGGGACGGCGAACTGCAGCCAGTGGGAGCTGTGATTGGCCAAACCTGTGGAAGCGGCAGGTAAACAAACCGGCCCGGCCCGCCAGGGTTCTTACCCTGGCGAGCTGCGTGCCAAAGATTGCCGACCCCTGACCTAGCATTTACTTGTACTTTTTTATTATTCAGTTTTTCTGATTTTAACACTGTGCTGCAAACAGAAACAAGAAGAGCTGACAGAAGCTCCCTCAGGTCCCTTCCTCCTCTTACTTACTTATACAATGCTGGATAGTGCTGGATAGTGGTCACTATTAAAAAGACAATATACACTTATCACACAGTGGTGTCCAGTATACCACAATATTCTCCTATATTTACAATAGTAAATAAAACCATGAGCCTTGAAGTACTTAAGCCTGCATGAAACTTTATATAGGTGAGTAGCACCATTTACATTAGTGTGATTGAGTTTGCAGGATTGAGATCTAACTGAGGTGTCTCAGAAACAATGGTACAGTAACAGCTGACAAATGGTGATTTTTTTTCATAGTGACCACTGTATGAGTATGTCTACGCTGCAGCTGGAAGTGTGCTTCCCCGTGTGGGTAGACTGATACCAGCTAGTTCTGCTCAAGCCAGTGCGCTAAAAATAGCAGTGTAGCTGGGGGTAGCATGGGCAGTGCCTTGGGCTATCTTCCTGAGAATGTACCCAGGGGGTATGGATGGGTTTGTACTCAGGCAGATAGGCCAAGCTACTGCCCATGCTATCCCCAGCTACATTGCTATTTTTCATTCACTAGCTTGAGAATAGCTAGCATGTATCCGTCTACCCACATTGGGAAACGTGCCCCCAGCTGCAGTGTGGACATGCTGTAAAAGGAATGCCAGTCATTTCTTCCTCAAAATGCTTCAAGGAGCAGATCCTTGGCTAGTGTAGATTTTCATAGCTCCACTAAGTCAATGACAATCTGTCTGTGACAGTTTATACCAGCTGAGGATCTGCCCCCAATTTAGAATGAAGGTCGTGCAAACCATTTGTGTCACCATTATTACTCCACTGAGTACTAATCAAATGTGTGGCTTCACAAAGCAAAAATAAATGTTTTTCTTAAGCTTGTGTGTATGTACAACATACAGAATCCAAATGATTTATCAAGAAAGCATATTCTCATATGTAGTGCTGTTTAATAATCTACTTAAAGTGAGAGAGCGGTGAAAGCATTTGTTATGAAAATTGAAGGTACACTCTTATTTGAGTGGTCGGTAACTGGAAACTGAATACAAATCACATGCCATTCGTCACTGCCACTTTAAATGATAGACAGTGTGCCACACTGTCAATACAGAAAAAAACATGTTAAATTGCATTGCAAGCAACTTGCTTTTCTGCGTTGGTAAAATGGCTCTCTAATCTCTTGTAGTCTGCATTAATACACTTCTCTTTTTAAAATTAGTATTCTAAAACAATGAGCCAGCAAATCAAATAACTCTAATGCTCAATTATGTTAAATAGCCCCATTTGGATACTTTTCCCAAAAATAAATCTAAGTAAATATTAATAAGCTTCACAAAGCATTATAATAATATGTTGTCTAAGCTTGTTATTTAGGGGATTAAAATGACAGCTGAGAGAGAGCAAATAAATATTACAAGTTATGCTGAATCATATTTGCCAAACTTTCTAAACTATTGTAAATCCAGTGGGTAAATGCAACAGTAGAATATAGTCTGTTTCTCATATAAATCATAAATCCACATATACTACATAACAAGGGCACAGGGTGGGGGAGGGAAGAGGCAGGGACAGAATATTGGACGCTATTAAGGAAACATTATTATAAAATTATTTTATTTCTAAACAATGTACATTTAGTTGGTGCTCTTATGGGTAGAGAAACTGAAAACAAGGAAAAACAAATGATTTACTTTTTCATAGTATTATGAATCAATGAAAAATAACAAAAACTACAATATGATGGGGGCTAATTTAGCTACAACTAATCAGGAAAAAGATCTTGGAGTCATCGTGGATAGTTCTCTGAAGACGTCCACGCAGTGTGCCGCGGCAGTCAAAAAAGCAAACAGGATGTTAGGAATCATTAAAAAGGGGATAGAGAATAAAACAATATCTTATTGCCCTTATATAAATCCATGGTACACCCACATCTTGAATACTGCGTACAGATGTGGTCTCCTCATCTCAAAAAAGATATACTGGCATTAGAAAAGGTTCAGAGAAGGGCAACTAAAATAATTAGGGGTTTGGAACAGGACCCATATGATGAGCGAGTAAAGAGGCTAGGACTTTTCAGCTTGGAAAAGAGGAGACTAAGAGGGGATATGATAGTGGTATATAGAATCATGAGTGATGTGGAGAAAGGGAATAAGGAAAAGTTATTTACTTGTTCCCATAATATAAGAACTAGGGGCCACCAAATGAAATTAATGGGCAGCAGGATTAAAACAAATAAAAGGAAGTTGTTCTTCACACAGCGCACAGTCAACTTGTGGAACTCCTTGCCTGAGGAGGTTGTGAAGGTTAGGACTATAAAAGGGTTTAAGAGAGAACTGGATAAATTCATGGAGGTTAAGTCCATTAATGGCTATTAGCCAGAATGGGTAAGGAATGGTGTCCCTAGCCTCTGTTTGTCAGAGGGTGGAGATGGATGGCAGGAGAAAGATCACTTAATCATTACCTCTTAGGTTCACTCCCTCTGGGGCACCTGGCATTGGCCACTGTTGGTAGACAGGATATTGGGCTGGATGAACCTTTGGTCTGACCCAGTACGGCCGTTCTTATGTTCTAACCGGATTCAGCCTGGCTTGGACCTACTGTACTGTATGTATAATCTCCTGGGTTATATGATAAGGAGTCCTGGCACCAGTTATGGCAAGGATCCCTGTAACCCCTGCACTGGAACCCATTAAATGCCTGGTATAAGAGAGTATGGGTGATGAGTGGGTATCGCCCCTCCCCGTGTTAAAGTTCAGTAAAAGTTGCAGCCTCCTGCTTAATTCCAGACATGTGACTGTCCTCATTTTGTGCTGTGTCCACATGAATGTGGACTATGAGTTCCTCCTCCATTGCACCACCAGGTATTGCAGTTCCCATCCAAAATCAAGATGTTTTGGCCAGGCTCACTCTGACAAACTGTAGAACTTCTAGTTGCATAGGTGTTAGTGTTCTGCCCACACTTGCTCTTTCCTCCTCTTCCACCACAGCCTAAAAGGAATGAGTGTGAAAATGCTGAGTCTATTCTGTACTTCAACAACTTAGACCAGTGGTGAGCAACCTGCACGCGGCCCATCAGGGTAATCCGCTGGCGGGCCATGAGACATTGTTTACATTGACCATCCGCAGGCACAGCCACCCCTAGCTCCCAGTGGCCAGGAACGGCGAACTGCAGCCACTGGGAACCACGGGCGGCCTTGCCTGCGGACAGTCAATGTAAACACTGTCTCATGGCCCGCCAGTGGATTACCCTGATGGGCCACAGGTTGCCCACCACTGACCTAGACCCTGTTTGTTTTTCTGTCCCAGTTGCCTGTTCCATATATCCCATCCCACCCTTGAGACTTAGAGATCATTGACTCAATTCTGTTCCCATGGCAAGGTGCTTGAGTGCTCAGTGGGCACCTGAATCTGACTAGCCAACTACATAAGATTTATAGTAGTGTTTATTTAGTACTTGAACACTCTAGTTTGCAGTTCAACCACAATACGGGAGGCTTCCATCAGTGTGTAATGAACAGGAACAGATTGATTTCCTAGTCTGCTTAGGCAGAACTGCCTTAACATTTGGCTGATGCACCCATATCTTTTGTTCTCGTAAACCCACAAGTGATGGGGCAAGCTGGTTCTTCACAAGCTTAAAGAAGGAAAATCTATTTCCACCCTCCAAAAGATAAAGCTACAGATGCAGGAAGTTAGTACATGTTACCAGATGCTCTGTAGCACAGGGCTCTTGAAACAGATTTTTTTTTTAGCGGTATTGAAACAATCCTTAACATCAGCGATACTATAAAATGAACAGGATTTTTATTGCACTGGCCACAATAAATGTGGCTGTACAATGTGAGGGAAAACCAAAACACTATTGCCTGATACTAAAGTATGTTTGTAGTCACTGGAGAAATTATTCAGTGACAGGTTATCTTAGTGAAAATACTAGCTCTGAATCATTGCCATGACAGTGACAGTGTCACCTTGGATTGTGTGCCAGCCACACAGATTAGACAAATCAAATCTGTGTGCATAAATACCAACTTTCTGCAAAGTACAGGTACATAAAAAAGCAAGTGTTATGTTGTTTTGCATTTGAGGGGCATGTTTTGTTTTGGTGTGATACTTAAAATATGAGCTTTTACAATTAATTCAATATTTTAATAAAGTGCTGTATATATATAGGGCTTGACCCACTACTCATTGAAGTCACTAAAAATCTTTCATTGTACATTGGCTCAAGCCTTGAGAGAGGGCATTTCAGAGTAATGTCTAATGCTTTTGGGCATCCACCACTTTATCTTTCCCTTTTACTAACTCTTCTTACATGTTTTCTAATTACTAGGGCTGTCATGCAATTAAAAAAATTAATCATAATTAATTGTGTGGTTAAAAAAAATTACTTGTAATTAATCGCGTGATTAATTGCACGGTTAAACAATAATATAATACCATTTATTTAAATATTTTTGGATGTTTTCTACCTTTTCAAATATATTGATTTAAATTAAAACACAGAATACAAAGTGTACAGTGCTCACTTTATATTTATTTTTTATTACAAGTATTTGCACTGTAAAAAACAAAAGAAATGGTATTTTTCATTTCACCTAATACAGATACTGTAGTGCAATCTCTTTATCATGAAAGTTGAACTTACAAATGTAGAATTATGTACCAAAAAAACCCTGCATTCAAAAATAAAACAATGTAAAATTTTAGAGCCTGCAAATCCACTCAGTCCTACTTCTTGTTCAGCCAATTGCTCAGACAAACAAATTTGTTTACATTTGCAGGAGATAATGCTGCCCGCTTCTTCTTTACAATGTCACCAGAAAGTGAGAACAGGTATTCTTATGGCACTGTTGTAGCCGACATTTCAATATACTTACATACCAGATTCATATGTCTCTTCATGCTTCAATCATCATTCCAGGGGACATGCGTCCATACTGACTGCTCGATAACAGTCCAAGCCAGTGTGGACCGATGCATGTTCATTTTTATTATCTGAGTCAGATACCACCAGCAGAAGGTTGATTTAATTTTTGGTGGTTCAGGTTCTGTAGTTTCCATACTGAAATGTTGCTTTTTTAAGACTTCTGAAAGACTTCTGAAAACACCTCGTCCCACTCTGATTTTGGAAGGCACTTCAGATTCTTAAACCTTGGGTCAAGTGCTGTAGCTATCTTTAGAAATCTCACATCACTACCTTCTTTGTATTTTGTCAAATCTGCTGAGAAAGTGTTCTTAAAATGAACAACATGTGCTGGGTCATCATCCGACACTGATGAAATATATGGCAGAAACAGAGCAGTGGACATACAATTCTCCCCCAAGGAGTTCAGTCACAACTTTAATTAACGCATTTTTTTTTAATGAGCATCATCAGCATGGAAGCATGTCCTCTGGAATGGTGGCTGAAGCATGAAGGGGCATACGAATGTTTAGCATATCTGGCATGTAAATATCTTGCAATGCCGGCTACAAAAGTGCCATGCAAATGCCTGTTCTCACTTTGTGTTAACATTGTAAATAAGAAGCGGGCAACATTATCTCCTGTAAATGTAAACAAGCTTGTTTGTCTTAGTGATTGGCTGATCAAGAAGTAGGACTGAGTAGACTTGTAGGCTTAGAAGTTTTACATTGTTTTGTTTTTTTGTGTGCAATTATGTAACAAAAAAAATCTACATTTGTAAGTTGCACTTTCATGACAAAGAGATTGCACTACAGTACTTGTATGAGGTGAATTGAAAAATACTATTTCTTTTGTTTATCATTTTTACAGTGCAAATATTTGTAATAAAAAATAATATACACTTTGATTTCAATTACAACACAGAATACAATATATGTGAAAATGTAGAAAAAACATCCAAAATATTTAATAAATTTCAACTGATATTCTATTGTTTAACCGTGTAATTAAAACTACAATTAATCATGATAAATGTTTTTAATCGCAATTAATTTTTTTGAGTTAATCACGTGAGTTAACCGTGATTAATCTACAGCCCTACTAATTACTATAGATATTTGTAGATGAAGGGCTTTTCCCCCTCACCCTCTGTCTCATCCTTTTCCCAACTGTTGAATGCATCGGTAATTTCCCAGGGAGGCGAGAGCCACACCGAATAAATATAGAGTAATAGATATACAGTAATTCCTCACTTAACGTTGTAGTTATGTTCCTGAAAAATGCGATTTTAAGCGAAACGATGTTAAGCTAATCCAATTTCCCCAAAAGAATTAATGTAAATGAGGGGGTTAGGTTCCAGGGAAATTTTTTTCACCAGACAAAAGACTATATTATATACTATATATATACTACATATATTTATATTCACACACACACAGTATAAGTTTTAAACCAACAATTTAATACTGCTATACAGCGATGATGATTGTGAAGCTTGGTTGAGGTGGAGGAGTCAGAGGGTGGGATATTTCCAGGGAATGCCTTACTGCTAAATGATGAACTAGCAATTCGTGGAGCCCTCAAGGGTTAACTCTCACACTCTACTGTACAAGGCAGCAGGACAGGAGGGAGGGCAGACAGAGACAGAGACACACAGCCTGTGTGTGTGTGAGAGAGAGAGATGCGCATTTCCCCTTTAAGTATGAAGATTGTGGTCAGAAGTACACTGCCTTGTTAATTAGACCAGCAAGCTGAGACCAGACCGCAGCTGCAGCTGCTGCCTGGAAGCTTCCTCTGTTGTGTGTCCCCCCTGCTCTATGGAAAATGGGGTAAGCGGGGTGCAGGAGCAGGGGGGAGGGGGACACCCTGACATTAGCCCCCTTCTTCCTCCCCCCCCACACAGCAAGCAGGAGTCTCGGGGAACAGCTGCAAGGCAGAGGGCAGGAGCAGCACATGGCAGTGCGGGGAGGGACAACTGCAATTGCTAGCCTGCTGGGCAGCTGCTGCACAGGAAACTTAGGGGAGCGGGGAGCTGATAGGGTGAGCTGATGGGGGGCTGTCGGTCCACCCTGGTTCCAACCACCCACCAGCTAGCTCCACTGGCTGCTGCTCTTCCTGCAAGCAGTGGACAAAGCAGGCGGCTGCCAAACGACATTAGAAGGGAGCATTGCGCAACTTTAAACGAGCATGTTCCCTAAATGATCAGCAACATAACAACGAAACAACGTTAACCCAGATGACTTTAAGTGAGGAGTTACTGTATCTTAAGCCAGAAGGGATCGTTAGAACATCTAGTCCAAAGTCCTGTGTTATACAGGGCATACAGTTTCACCCAGTCCTTCGAGTAGCCTCTGCGTATTCACACTGCGGGATCAAGGTACCTGTGTCATAGGAGCCCCTCTCTCTCAAGGTCCCTGGCTCTCTCCAGGTTGATATAGGAGACCTATCTGCAGAGCTCAGATTCTGCTGCCAAGCATGGATCCAGGGCTGCAAAACCCAGGTCTGGATCCAGCAGCCAAGGGTGGATCAAAACCTACCAATTAAGTAAGAGGAAAAAATCTTACTTAATTGGCCTTTCAGAGTTGGTAAGACAACTCCCACCTCTTCATGCTCTCTGTATGTGTATATATATATCCTCAATATATGTTCCATTATATGCATCCAAAGAAGTGGGCTGCAGCCCACGAAAGTTTATGATCAAATAAATTTGTTAGTCTCTAAGGTGCCACAAGTACTCCTGTTCTTTTTTTAAAATGACTATTTGTGTAAAAGCATAGAAGTAATTTGAATATTTCAAAATGCCAATTCCAAATGATTTTTGTAATAATCAGATCGCTCATGTCTGATATACGCCCTTCATGTTTTTCAAAATACTGTTACCTTTACTACTGAATGTTGGGATTGTCAAATTTGTGTATTTCTGGGTCAGAGAATTATGGTTATCTAAAAGGGGTGTATAGGTCAACCTAAACCTCCCTTGCTGCAATTTAAGCCCATTGCTTCTTGCCCTATCCTCAGAGGTTAAGAAAAACAATTTTTCTTCCTCCTCCTTGTAACAACCTTTTACATACTTGAAAACTGTTATCATGTCCTCTCTCAGTCTTCTCTTTTCCAGACTCTTTTCCAGATTAAACAAACCCAGTTTTTCAATCTTCCCTCACAGGTCATGTTTTCTAGACCTTTAATCATTTTTGTTGCTATTCTCTGTACTCTCTCCAGTTTGTCCACATCCTTCCTGAAATGTGGCGCCCAGAACTGGACACAATACTCCAGTTGAGGCATAATCAGAGTGGAGTAGATTGGAAGAATTACTTCTTGTGTCTTGCTTACAACACTCCTGCTAATACATCCCAATATGATGTTCGCTTTTTTTGCAACAGTGTTACATTGTTGATTCATATTTAGCTTGTGGTCCATTATGACCCCCAGATCCCTTTCCGCAGTACTCCTTCCTAGGCAGTCATTTCCCATATTGTATGCATGGAGTACTTTGCATTTGTCCTTAAAGAATTTCATCCTACTTACTTCAGACCATTTCTCCAGTTTGTCCAGATCATTTTGAATTTTAATCCTATCCTCCAAAGCACTTGCAACCCTTCCCAGCATGGTATCATTGGCAAACTTTATAAGTGTACTCTGTATGCCATTATCTAAATCATTGATGAAGATATTGAACAGAATCGGACCCAGAACTGATCCCTGTGGGACCCCACTCGTTATGACCTTCCAGCATGACTGTGAACCACTGATAACTACTCTCTGAGAACGGTTTTCCAACCAGTTTTGCACCCACCTTGTGAGACAGTATCAAAAGTCAAGATATACCACCTCTTGGTCCGAATTCAAGCAATACTCCTGTTAATTTCAATGGGATTATAGAATTAGGCCCTTTCCGTCCTTTAAATATTCCAAATATATCTGAAACCTCAAATTGCCTTCCTGTCTTTTTGCTGTTGAAGGCATTGCTTTGTAAATAAACGTCTGCTCCTGCAAGAAAACATTAGTATCCAAGTCATGTAGAAGCAGAGCAGGTAGCTTCTGTTAAGTACTTTTGTGTTTTTAAGTGGCCACAATTATTTCTGAACTGCTCAGCAGACTACTCATTAAGCTTCTTCCCTAAATGAAGAGCTTCACCTTGATGTTCATATTTATTGAGTCAGCATGAAGAGGTGCTCTTAGAGCAAACTATGGGCCCAATCCCGCAAACCCTTTATGGAAACAACTCCAGTGCTGCAAATTCTCAACTCAAGAGGGACATGATTTTGACTGCAGTTCATCTTTGCGCATGTGAGTAGTTCTGTTGAAGTTGATGGAACTACTTGCATGACCAAGGGCTTGCTGGATGATACCCTGTGATTATTCATTAAAAAATGCAAAAGGCTTTTGCTCTCCAAAGGCAGCCTTTGGTTTATTATGTGATCTCCAACCTTTTCTGTGCAGTCAGACAGAGTTGATCATGGCACCCTTGCATGTTGTGATCAGAAGCAACACCGGCAGTTTGTATCTTGTAGTGATGAAAAGTCAACATATTCATAGAATTGATTGACTGCCCAGAGCATGACATTTCAACTGGTACATTGCAGAAAATCTTACATAATTACATGATTTTTCAATTGAATTAGGCCCATTTCAGAGTAAAGTACCACCAGCTACACAATATTCTAGCTGTTTACCCATTGACTATTCAATTATAACAGTGTTTCCAATTTTCCAGTGTGTATTCACTTTGCCCCCCCTATGAACATGTTGCTGTCAGGATTTCAAAGGGCTAGGATCATCAGACCCGAGGTACATATTCTCAGATGGTGTAAATTGGAGGAACTCTATTAAAACCAATGAATCTGAGGCTCTGGCCTTAAAAGTGCAAGATAAAGCTCTTTAAACATTTATATAGTATTCTAAAGGTACAAGGTAGCTTTATCTTTCTCTAGTATATATCCTTATTTTCATTATTATTAATGGTATTCTTAATATTGTTTATTATTTTTATAAAGGTGGTTGGTGTAAACGCTGCAATTTTTAAATTCAGCCAGTGAGAGAGAGATTTTAAGTAAATTCTGCTTGTCAAACAAATAAACAAAAAACATTGAAAACCAGTTAACAATGAAGTTGGAATTTGGGTTTGCAAGTTGCTGCTGAAATACTGGAATTTTCAAAGTGGAAAGTCACGAGGTTCAGTAATATTGTGTCAACCATTCTTGCTTCCAAGTAACATATGTAGCTGGTTACTTTTTGTATTAGGCATTCAAGGACAGATGCTCAGCTGGTGTAACTTGTCAGAATTAATAATAATATACACCAACTGAGATCTGCCCCTCAGAATTCACCCCTTTGTTTTGTGTGACATATGCATAGCTGAATTGTAGAACACCTGCCTAAGTGATTTTTTTTAAATAATTGAACTCTTAATGTTGGTTTTGTGTCTTTGCCAGGATCCAGTTTAATCACATATAATTTTTAGTGGGAAATTTCAACTTGGGCTTTGAATTTGATAGGTAGAGTACAAAAAGTCCTATTTCTGGCAGAAGCTGTGTAATAGCTAGAGTACTAGGCAGATTTTTTTTGTATGTATTCTTTAGTTGTAGCATTCAGCTTTTATGAACAAAAAGCTGGAATTATCCTAGGTAGATAGGAAATAATGAGGTTGACCCATATAATCCGCAATAATAATAAGAAAATTAACTCAAGATTTGTGTTGTTAAAAATCAATGCTTTTATTTAACAGTGCCAAATTTACAGTTTGGCCTATTTGTGTAGAAATATATATTTTTAATAATTCTAGTGGTTGCCTCAGGAGCTTTATGGCAAGCCCCATATATCAGTCTAAAATGTAGTAATTTGTGCTCACAGGGTGTTGCACTGTAGGCCAGTTGTTTAGTTAAATGGATCCTAACAACAACAACAGAAAATCACCGTAGTATGAGTTAAAGGAAAGTGTTCAGCATTCGTTTCTGTCCTATTATTTCAAATTACAACTGGCTTATTATGGTGCGTGTGTGGGTCTCAGCTTCTGTTAGTAAAGGAGACCTTCCTTTCCTCTGAATTCGAAATTCGTGCTCTTTTTTTAACCGTTAGCTTATGGTTTGTTCAGTTTTCGAAACTGTGACCTTTACTCTCAAAGGGATTGAAGTGTACACATTTCCATAATCAAAGGTGACTTTAAAATAAAATTGTGCCTGGGAGAGAAGCAAAACAACATCCTACTGCCTGAAGAATATAGCTACTTGTAAGCTACTTCAGAGCTACAAAAATCATTAACAATGGGGATTTACTGAATGCTTAGGATTTGCCATTGGAAAAACAACTTTTAATATAAGAACATAACATAAGAACATAAGAACGGCCAAACTGGGTCAGACTAACAGTCCATCTAGCCCAGTATCCTGTCTTCTCACAGTGGCCAATGCCAGGTGCTGCAGAGGGAATGACCATCACAGGTAATCGTCAAGTGATTGCCCTTTGCCCATTACCAGCTTCTGGCAAACAGAGGCTAGGGACACCATCCCTGCCCATCCTGGCTAATAGCCACTGATGGACCTATCCTCCATCAACTTATCTAGTGCTTTTTTGAACCCTGTTATAGTCTTGACCTTCACAACATCCTCTGGCAAAGAGTTTCACAGGTTGACTGTGCGTTGTGTGAAGAAATACTTCCTTTTGTTTGTTTTGGTGCCTATTAATTTCATTGGGTGACCCCTAGTACTTGTGTTATGAGAATGAGTAAATAACACTTCCTTATACTTTCTCCACACCAGTCATGATTTTATAGAACTCTATCATATGCCCCCTTAGTCATCTCTTTCAAGATGAAAAGTCCCAATCTTATTAATCTCTCCTCATACAGAAGCTGTTCCAGACCCCTAATCATGTTTGTTGCCCTTTTCTGAACTTTTAGACTGTGGCATCCTCATGTTGTAATAGAAAACGAAGAGAACATTATGGATGAGAAAGTAAATGGAATAATGTTCATGTTTATGTTAATGTAAATATTTTATACTGTATTTAGTCCCCGATAATAAGAAAATTACTTTAGAAGAACTTGGGTGCAATGACTTTTTAACTCTCTAATATTACTTTGCATCTCTGTAGCACTCTTTGTCCAAGAATATCCCATGCTCTGCAAGTATATATTGTCACACAACATCCAGACCAGATAAATATGAGATTTATTGGGATTCCCTTGCATGTGATTCTATTGAAATTCATACCACCTCTTGGGTGGGATGTTACTAAAACAACATTCTAGGATAGGAAGTGAAATAGAATACTGTATCCGCAGGGGAATTTAGGATGATAGAATGTAATTATCTAAGGTGGAATTTGGTTGGGACAATGGGTTAACACTCACCCATGCTTGCAAAATGTACCGTAGGACAAGAAGTAATTAAGCTTCATTTCATGAAAAAATATATAAAGCTGTTGGTTGAGCTGAGATATTATACACAGGGCCGGCTCCAGGGTTTTTGCTGCCCCAAGCAGAGGGGGGGAAAAAAAGCCGTGATTGCCGGCAATTCAGCGGTAGCTCCACTGCACTGCTTTCTTGTTCGGCAGCACTTTGGCAGCAGGTCCTTCCCTCCGAGAGGGACCGAGGGACCCGTCGCCAAATTGCCATTGAAGAGCCCGATGTGCCGCTCCTTCCCCTTGGCTGCCCCAAGCTCCTTATTTGTATTTCCTCACCTCACTAATGTTGGAGTGTCCTTCTTCTATAGGTTAGTATATCAATGATCTCAGTTTATTATCATATATGTCAATTTGTTGCCATGGCCCTCTTGTGGTTAGGTATCTGCGAACGTGACACATGTCCCTGCTATATACGTCAATTCATTGCCATGACACTATTGTGGTCGGACTCACATTCCTGTGTTCGGAAATCCCCCTTAAACACTCTGTTTTCATCTCCCCAATACTTGGGGTTTTCTATTTATCTGTGCCAAATTTCATAGGCCTCAAGCCTTATGCTAAAACTGCAGAAGTTAATGTCTTACAGGATTCAGGCTTGTATGTTCCTTGCTTTACTGCTGAATATAATAAAGGCAAGCTAGCCCTGTGGACTACAAGGTACAACATTTTCAGGTAGAAATGTGATTTTCAATCTGACAATGTTGCTTTAATGAACATAGGAATTGCTTTTCTCGATTAGACCAGTAGTTTGTCTAGTCTAGTATGCTTTCTCTTAGATTGGGCAGTACTGTATGTTTCAGAGGAGAGTGCAGGAAACCCTCTAGTGGCCCTTTGAGGAAGTTTTATTTTATTTAACCTTCATCAGTTAGCTCATGCCCAGAATCATGAGAGGTTTTGTCCCTTTTTTTAACCTTATGTACTTACACATATTGTTATTATCCATGTAAATCTGTAGATCTGTTTTAAATCCTACAAAATTCTTGGACTCAATGATATATTATGGCAGTGCGTTCCACAGCTCCTATAAAAAAAATATTTTCTTTTATCAGTTTTAAATTTGTTTCCTTTAAATGTAATTGAATGACCTCTTATTATTGGAATAGAATAAATAAAATTGCCCATTTTCTGTATATTAATTTTTCAATTCTAACACCTTTCTTATCTCTCTGTTCTCTAAACTAAACAGTCCCCGTCTTTTCAATTCTTCTTCTTATGAAATCATCTTATCTGCCTCTTCTTTCTTATTCACTGATTGTCCTATTACCTAACATGGTGTTAGGGAGAAATGTGCTTTTGGAAGTACTATATTTTGCATGAAACACAAATCAGAGATTCTAACAATCTATATCATTTAAAAATCCTGTGACATTTTCCGACGTATTAGCTTGTACATCTTGCCCAATTTACAAGATGTGTAAACACATTGCCCACTCAAAGTGCCCCTACATTTTGTGGTTGTCATCCTTCACTTAGAATGGTGGCGTTTTGTGGGAAACTTGTTTACTATAAGTGGGTTCCATTGTGTAATAGAATGGCTTGTCCTCTGGCAGGAGGTCCTGGGGCTAAGCCTACCCTGATGACAGGACAAGCCATGCTGATGGGAAATTAAGGTGATTCCTGTATAAAAGGAGCCAGGTTTAAGTACTGATAGATTCCAGCTGCGGAAAATGTTGCAGGGAAGAGACTACAGGGAGCAAGAAGGCTCCTGCAGGACCCTGAGTCAGATGACAAGTCAGAACAGGAAAGGAAGCTCAGAACAGGGAGAAAAACTCCCTAGACAGGGAGGCCTGGGAGGGACCGTGACCAAGCACAGAGAGTGAGGAAAGTTCTTCAGGCAGGGAGGCCTGGAAGAGATCCTGATCAAAACTGGAAAGAGACTGAAAAGGCCTCCAGGCAGATATGATTGGGAAGAGACCATGAGGAAACAGAGAAGATCTGGGAGACCCAGAAGGGAAGCAAGAAGCCTTTGATAGGAACTGGCCCAGGGAAAACTGCAGTACAGGTAAAGAGGACTGATAAAAACCTAGTTATTCTGTACAAGGCCCTAGGCCAGAATCCTGAGTTGAGGGTGGGACTGTGCTCCCCTAACAGCTGCAGTGAAGAGGGTTTCAGGCTGAACCCCAAAGACAGGCTGAAGAGTAGCCCCAGAGAGGACACATGGGTCTGTTTTGTGTTAAGATATATTTGGGACTTTTTAGTTTGTCTAGTCTAAAAGACTAGGCAGTTGTGACCCCAAAAAGATAGAGTTAAGATCCAGTGGATGTAGTGTACTTGGACTCTCAGAAAGCCTTTGACAGTGTTGCTCACCAAAGGCTCTTGAGCAAAGTAGGCAGTGATGGGATAAAAGGAAAGGTCCTCTCATGGACCATAAATGGTTAAATTATAAGAAACAAAATGGTAGGTATAAACAGTTTTCACAGTGGAGAGAGGTAAATAGCAGTGTGCCCCCAGAATCTGTACTGGGACCAGTGCAATTCAACATATTCATAAATTATTTAGAAAACGAGGTAGAGAGTGAGGTGGCAAAGTTTGCAGATGATACTAAACTGCTCAAGATAACAGAGTGCAAAAAGTTACAAAGGGAGCTCACAAAACTAAGTGATTGGGCAACAAAATGGCAGCCGAAATCCAGTGTTGATAATTGCAAAGTAATGCACACTGGGAAACATAATCCCAGTTATACATACAAAATGATGGAGTCTAAATTAGCTGTTAACACTCAAGAAACAGATCTTGAAGTCATTGTGAATAGTTCTCAGAAAACATCTGCTCAATGTGCAATGGCAGTCAAAAAAGCTAACAGAATGTTAGGAACCATTAGAAAAGGGATTGATAATAAGACAATAATGCTACTATATAAAATCCATGGTATGCCCACATCTTGGATATTGTGTACAGTTCGGGTTGCCCCATCTGAAAAAAAGATATATTAGAATTGAAAAAAGTACAGAGAAGAGCAATGAGAATGCTTAGGGGTATGGAACAGCTTGCATACGAGGAGAGAGTAAAAAGAGTGGGACTGTTCCTCTTACAAAAGAGATGACTAAGGGAGGATATGAAAGAGGTGTACAAAATCATGAATGGTGTGGAAAAAGTGAATAAGGAAGTGTTATTTACCACTTCACATAACACATGAACCAGGAGTCACCGATGAAATTAATAGTCAGCAGGATTAGAACAAACAAAAGGAAGTATTTCTTCACACAACACAGTCAACCCGTAGAACTTGTTGCCAGGGGAAGTTGTGAAGGCCAAAAGTATAACTGGGTTAAAAAAAGAATTAGATAAGTTAATGGAGGATAGATCCATCAATGGCTGCTAGCTAAGATGGTCAGGGACACAACCCCAAACTCTGAATGTCCCTTAACCTCTGCTTGCCAGAAGCTGGGAGTGGATGACAGGGGATGGATCACTGGATAAATTGCCCTGTTACGTTCATTCCCTCTGAAGCATCTAGCACTGTCCACTGTTGAAAGACAGGATACTGGGCTAGATGGACTATTGGTCTGACCCAATATGACTGTTACTATGTAAAATGGTGACTGGGCCAGGAGGCGGAGTTGCTGGCAGAAAAACCAACACACCTTAGGGGTGACCATTGGCAGGGGGAGAAGTCTGGATAGAAAGTTGTGATGCCATGCCAGGCCACAAGGGGATGCCAGGTGATGGTTGGACTCAGTTATATAGAGGGATCCTAGTTTTCTGTGATAAAAAAACAAAATTCTCTAATAAAAAACATAAAAAATCCATGTTTTTCCATGATTAAAATGAAACACTAAACTTTAGTTTCCCTACCCACAATGTTTATAGATATCAGTTGAACACAATGTTTTACTGATATACAGTTGAACCCCATTTATCTGAGTCTCCGTTATCTGGCTCTCCATATTAGCTGAACCACCAGCCATGCAGGGCTGACAGCCCAAGGCCCCACCACCCATCTTAAAATAAGGGATAGAAAGCTCTTTGCCAATTCTCCTGATTATCCCAATTTTTGATTATCCAATTAGATTGGATAAACAGGCTTCACTGTAAATTTAAAGCGCATTCAAAAATCAACCACAACAGAGGGAGGTTGTGCACATTGAATAAGTGACACTGGCACTTTCAGTAAAATTTAATTAATAGTTGATACATGTTTTTATTTTTTCACAAAATGTAAAACACTAAAGATTTTCTGTAAAAATCCAAATTCCACCTTTTTCTTTGACAAACGGATTTCTAAGATCCCTGGTCGTATTCCTTGTTTTATGTTATGTTTTTAATTTCATGTTATGTCTGAAATTTTTGAGAAATCACAAACTGTAAGTGCTATTTGCAAGTAAAATTCTGAAACTAAATTAACCCCTACTGCTATCAAAGCAGTTCAAGGAGACTTAAATATACAACTCTCTCTAGACTTAGTGAAAGCTGCACTGCTATAGATGTATGCAATGTTTGGAAAACTGAAGAGTAACTATCCCATATCAAGAATAAAAGGCGATTAGATAACTGTGCTGTAAAATCACAGTTTAGGCAAATGCATGTTTATTATTATCCAAAAAGAAGTTGGAATGATACCAAGCATTAAAAATAATTAACACCTGGGGCTACTTAAGTAATAAATATGCTCACTATATTTGTATTTTGGATTGTTTGGTATTATATTCCTGTAAAGTATGTTACTGAATGAAATTCATTAGTATCTAATTCAGCCTTTCTACATAGGTCACATTACCTAATGTAGGCCTCAGACAATAGAATTAGTAAAACCTTATTATTTGGATGTCTAATTTAATAATCAGTTGGAATCTCTGAAGAGATATTATCCTACCAACAGTTCTCCCTTGTATTTACCTGTTTTGGCTATTTTGTAGCACTGAGATTTTTTAAAACTATTTAAAACCCATTAGCTAATTTTAGAACAGGTTTAAATACTGATCAACTTAATTTGCCTTTCTGTCAGTGCATGTATAAACATACAGTAATTGCCTTTCTCTGCTGGCTGGCAACTTCAGTGGCTGCACGTTCAGTCCCTTCAGGGATAAGTGCACTTACTCTGGTATTGCTTAAGGACTCTGAAAGTGACCTAAACCAGTGGTTTTCAAACTTTTTTTCTGGCAACCCAGTTGAAGAAAATTGTTGATGCCTGCGACCCAACAGAGCTGGGGACAGGGCCAGCGCAACCCATTAGGCAACCTAGGCGGTCGCCTAAGGCACTAACATTTGGGGGGGGGTGACTGCGGCGGCCCGATCTTCGGCCGCCCCGGTCATTGGCGGTATTTCGGGGACGGGACCTTCTGCCGCCTCTGTCGGGGGTGGCATTTCGGGGGCGGGACCTTCCGCCGCCTAGGGCGGCAAAAAAGCTGGTGGCACTCCTGGCTGGGGATGAGGGGTTTGGGATGTGGGAGGGGCTCAGAGCTGGAGCAGAGGGTTGGGGTGCGGGGGTGAGGGCTGTGGGGTGAGGCCGGGAATGAGGGGTTCAGGATGTGGGAGAGGGCTTTGAGCTGGGGCAGGGGGTTAGAGTGCGGGAGGGGGTCAGGGCTCTGGGCCGGGGTTGCAGGCTCTGGAGTGAGGCCGGGGATGAGGGGTTTGAGGTGCAGGAGGGGGGTCCAAGTTTGGAGGTGCTCAGGGCTCTGGCAGGGGATTGAGGCATGGGGTTGGAGCTCGGGCTTACCTCAAGTGGCTTCTGGTCAGCAGCGCAGAGGAGGTGCTAAGGCAGGCTTCCTGCCTGTCTTGGCACTGCAGACCACACTGCATCCCAGAAGCGGCCCGCAGCAGGTCCAGCTCCTAGGTGGGGGTGCGCAAGCGGCTCTGCATGGCTCTCACCCGCAGGCACCCCCCCCTCCCCAGCTCCCATTGGCCGAGTGCGGAGCCAGTGCTCGGGGCAGGAGCAGCGCGTGGAGCCCTGTGCCCCTCCCCCCCCCACCTAGGAGCCAGACCAGCTGCTGGTGGCTTCCAGGGCACAGTGCAGTGTCAGAACAGGTAGGAACTAGTCTGCCTTAGCCGGGCAGCACTGCCAACGGGACTTTTAACGGCTGACAAGAGCCGCTGTGACCCAGTGCCTTACATTCTGCAACCCAGGACTGGGTTGCGACCCACAATTTGAAAACCAGGTTTCAGAGTAGCAGCTGTGTTCGTCTGTATCCGCAAAAAGAACAGGAGTACTTGTGGCACCTTAGAGACTAACAAATTTATTAGAGCATAAGCTTTCGTGGACTATAGCCCACTTCTTCGGATGCATATAGACTGGAACATATATTGAGGAGATATATATACACATATACAGAGAGCATAAACAGGTGGGAGTTGTCTTACCAACTCTGAGAGGCCAATTAATTAAGAGAAAAAAAAAAACTTTTGAAGTGATAATCAAGCTAGCCCAGTACAGACAGTTTGATAAGAAGTGTGAGAATACTTACAAGGGGAGATAGATTCAATGTTTGTAATGGCTCAGCCATTCCCAGTCCTTATTCAAACCGGAGTTGATTGTGTCTAGTTTGCATATCAATTCTAGCTCAGCAGTCTCTCGTTGGAGTCTGTTTTTGAATTTGAAAACCAATGATCTAAACCAACGGTTTCAAATACCGAAAATTTCTGGAACCACAAGTTTTAATCCCAGCAGGGTTGACTAGCTGTAGCTCAAGTGGCCAAATAAATACTGCATGTTGATAATTATTTTGCAGTTTTGAATCAGTACCAACGACTTTCTGTCACATGCCATGTTTTTTTCTTTGAAACCTGACTAGGGTATTTGGATACAATTATACTTCTTAAAGCCAAGCTGCAGTTTGTCCTTGTCCAATTCCAGTTTTAAATCTGCAGTGCACTTTTTATTTGACTTCTGACGAGAGAGAGCGAGAAGTGTAACCCACACACCTTCTGGGGGTGGTGTTCTGTCCCATCTAGTGGCATTGAGGCCACTTAGAGAGAGAGATTAATGAGTCTACTCTGCAGTCTTAGCTAAGGGCCGTATGGCTTTTAGATCATGCGGTAGAGGCTCATGCACTAAGCTCCAAAGGCCTCAGATTCGATACCGCCCGACGACGACTGGGGTCTGTCGGTGTTCAGAAACATCAAAGGATTCCAGGCAACAGTTAATCAGAAAAGTATTTTTAATTTAACTGTAACATAAAGAATTCACATTCTCTAGAGACAACCTTTTTTATATTTAGCCAAAACTTCTTTAAATGTTGTCTTTCCCCCACACTCCCTTTTTTTGTTTCTTTAAAAGTAATTGCCGTGGTTTTTCCTGGATTTTTTCATAGTGTGGCTAGTGATTTTTCTCTCGTTTAAATGTAAGTTTCAGTTACTGATGGATTTACCTGCTTTACTGATGGATGCTTTGTGTCACTTTCAGGTCCAGATTTCCCTATTCGGTTTACTTACAATTTCTCCCAGCAATGAGTACAAAATATAAGTATATTAAGCACAGTTGCATGTCTATTTTTTTTCATTCTCTTTCCCTTTAAATAGCACAAGGAAATCATATGCACTGATATAGTGTCAAACACTGATGTTGATTTCACTGCTTCCTGGCTTCAAGTCTGCAAAATAAATCTCTTTTAAGATGATGCCAGAAGGAAATGGAAAAATAGGAAAACAAGATTCAGCTGAATACTTGTTAAATATTATCAGTTCTATTAATTAAGCATTTGAAGAGAGCTTCTAGACTTGAAAATTTCCCTTCCCACCATGCTGATATTCACAAAAGCTCAATTCAGCATTATAGCTGTTATATCAACCCCATCGCTGTAGTATCTGACCATCTCCCAAGTAATTAAAAAACAAAATCTCTTTCTCCCTGCACCCCTTCCTAGCCTGCAGGAGAAATACATTTTGTTTCTATGTGTGTGTTGTGTATGTGTGTTAAGAGTTTATTGAAGGAAATCTCAGATGAAGAAATTGCCATGCAATAACTTCCTTCTAGTGTTTCAGTATCAGACACCTACAGATAGAACAAGACCTTGACCCAGTTTACATGATATTTATACACCAAAAAACCTCTGTTAAAAAAACATTATTAAAGCTGTAAAGTCAAGCTCTATTTTTCCACAGGAGCCCTGCCTCATTCAGTGCACAAGATAAACCTGTTCTGGGGATGAATCAGGATGCTATGGTAACAAAGGCTGTTCTCTGTAGGGCCCTTGCCTCATTTGCTACCCAAGCGAATGAGGTAAAGGGAGTACAGGAAGAAAAAGGATGGTCTCATAATTAAGGCGGTTGAAGGCTGCCCTGGAGAACAAGATTCTATCCTTGCCTATGCCACAGAATTCCTGTGTGATGTTAAGCACGTTATTTAAAACAAAGTTTTCAGAAGTGGTCACTAATTCTGTATTCCTCATTTTCTGGGAACCAACTTGAAGCCCTGTGGCCTGATTTGACTTTGCTACCTCAATAATGTTTTCTTAACATAGTTATTTTTCTGTGAAATTGCCTAGGTTTTTAAAACTAGCAAACTAAAAAAACAGAAATTCCATCATGTGGCACCATATAGACACCCTCATGGTTCATTAGCACAGTAGTGTTGGAACCCTTAGAGCAACCACACAAACCTCTGCCACTTGCGCTAACAGAGTAACTGATAGCAGTAGTAGATTATCATCCTCTATGTGGCCCAGCTATAGAAGAAGATGGAACACTTGGCCAATATGTATCATAGATATTTGCTGAGGCATGGTAAGATTCTGGAATCTTGGGTTCCTTTCAGGCTACTCCACTTGTGGGCATAGACTCTTCTGTCTGTTCCCCCAAGCTTGACCCCTTTCTTCCCCATCACCTCCAACCCGTTCTTGTCCCTGTCTTCATCCCTGTCTTAGTCCTGCCTCTACCCCACTCTGACTCCTTGTCCCAATCCCATTCTCCTCATTGAGCTAGTCCCAATCTCCACACTTCATGCTTCTCATTCCAGTCCCAATTTCCTGGCTCAGCCAGTCCTAGTCTCCCCCTCCAAGAATACTCTCTAAGCCACAGTCTCTCTCCCACCTGTTTTTTTAGTTTGCTAGTTTTAAAAACCTAGGCAATTTCACAGAAAAATAACTATGTTAAGAAAACATTACTGAGGTAGCAAAGTCAAATCAGGCCACAGGGCTTCAAGTTGATACCCAGAAAATGAGGAATACAGAATTAGTGACCACTTCTGAAAACTTTGTTTTAAATAACTTGCTTAACATCACACAGGAATTCTGTGGCATAGGCAAGGATAGAATCCTGTTCTCCACAAAAAGGAAGCTTACAAGAAGTGGAAACTTGGTCAGATGACTAGGGAAGAGTATAAAAATATTGCTCGAGCATGCCGGGGTGTAATCAGGAAGGCCAAAACACAACTGGAGTTGCAGCTTGCAAGGGATGTGGAGGGTAACAAGAAGGGTTTCTACAGGTATGTTAGCAACAAGAAAAAGGTCAGGGAATGTGTGGCACCCTCTATGAACGCGGGAGCCACCTACTACAGGACAGGCCCAACAAAGAAAATAACAGTATGCCACTAGCCGCCACCTTCAGCCCCCAACTGAAACCTCTCCAGCGCATCATCAAAGATCTACAACCTATCCTGAAAGATGATCTCTCACTCTCACTCTCACAGATCTCGGGAGACAGACCAGTCCTCGCTTACAGACAGCCTCCCAACCTTAAGCAAATACTCACCAGCAACCGCACACCACACTAACCCAGGAACCTATCCTTGCAACAAAGCCCAATGCCAGCTCTGTCCACATATCTATTCAAGTGACACCATCATAGGACCTAACCACATCAGCCACACTATCAGGGGCTCGTTCACCTGCACATCTACCAACGTGATATATGCCATCATGTGCCAGCAATGCCCCTCTGCCATGTACATTGGCCAAACTGGACAGTCTCTACGCAAAAGAATAAATGGACACAAATCTGACATCAGGAATCATAACATTCAAAAGCCAGTGGGAGAACACTTCAACCTCTCTAATCACTCAGTGACAGATTTGAAAGTGTCAGTTTTGCAACAAAAAACTTCAAAAACAGACTCCAAAGAGAGACTGCTGAACTCGAATTAATATGCAAATTAGACATAATTAACTTAGGCAAATAAACAGAGACTGGGAATGGTTGGGTCATTATACTAATTGAATTCCCCCCCCCCCATGTTAAGTTCTCCTCACACCTTCTATGGGTCATCTCGATTATCACTTCAAAGTTTTTTCTTTTGCTGCTACTGATAGCTCATCTCAATTGATTGGCCTCTTACAGTTGGTATGCGTACTTCCACCTTTTCATGTTCTCTGTATGTATAAATATCTTCTGTCTGTGTGTTCCACTCTATGCATCTGAAGAAGTGGGCTGTAGCCCACGAAAGCTTATGCTGAAATAAATTTGTTAGTCTCTATGGTGCCACAAGTACTCCTGTTCTTTTTGCGGATACAGAGTAACACGGCTGCTAATTTGTAACCAGTCAAATTCTGGGCATTTTCTGGGGAGTAATGACTAATTTGGAGAGTTCACCAAGGACTCTTACTTCCAGGCTGTCATTAATTCCCCATGAAATGACTTTGGACAAGTTTGTTATTACTAATATAAAGATAGGATTAAAAACACATTTTAAAAGTGTATTTTTCTTTTTTCCCGTTGTTTCATGTGCCCGCAGTGTGTGATTTCACTGCTGCTGAGATGTGACAGTTGCTTTCTTCAAATTCCATTCAAATAATAACAACACACAGTATACATCTGAATAGCCCAGTGGTGGTAGATTACCACTTTCTTCTGGTCAGATCAGAAATATCCAGTTTTGCTGCTCTCCCCTATATTATACATTTTCTAATTAAATACGAATTTCATAGGCAGAATCCCAACAAGGTTGTTGTTTGTTGTTGTTTTTTAAGATCAGTTTCTGGCTAATTTGCTCCTCATGCAAGGAAGGGGGAGGGGCATAATTGGTAATTGTAAAATGGTAATGATATATAGTACCTGGCTCTCATGGTGTGTTGGGATGCTAGGCTATTGTGTAGAGTCCCATTGAAACTGTGCACTAGCATGACATTCTGCTTCAGTTTAGGTCAAGGTGTAATCTATAGCATTGTTCCCTAATACAGTTATAGACCATGTCTTTCTGTCCAGTCTCACAATTAAAAATCTTGAGAGACCAGAGATACCTTAAAGCGTAGCAGAGAGCCTTGTGACTGCAATTCTTCTTGTAGTGTAGACGCTTTGCATGTATTATGAGATATCTCGCTTCACAGGACCTCTAAGAATGTCACCTTCCTTTTGTCCTAGCCCAATGCAGCACTTGCTAGTCATCCATGACTCTCCATTTGAAAGCCACTACTTGCTGACTTTGGAAACTGTAAGGAAAATTATTAAATGTTTAAACCCTCTGAGCCAAACACTGCTCCATTCTATACCTCTTGTCACCTTAATTGAAACTATGCCACATATGTCCAGTGATGAAACCATGAGACTTGGGAGTACTGTATACCTTTGGATCATGTCTTTCTATCACTGAAGTTAATAGGAACTGACGTTGCTCAGCACCTCTGAATACCAGGCCACGTGGGTGCCTAAATATGGATATAGGAGCCTAAGTCTAGGCACCCAGGGTTTGAAAATGTTGACCTAGGTTTTTTAGATGTTTACCAATTTTCCTGCTGTATTTTATACTAACATTTAAAATGTTTTTATATTTCCTATTTCAAGAGCCCTTTAAGAGACAAAATTATGAGCTGGATTTAAGAGAACAGTCTCATAATTTTGTGGGATTGCAAGACATTCTCCAAAATCGCCAGTGTTTTAACTTGGCCGTTTGTTCATTTTCTCACTTTGCTATTGAAATAAGTGACATTTCAGGGTATTGTAACAAGTAGTTTTATTAATATAATCATCACTGAGTGTCATTCCTAAACATTCCATGGTGCTATCTGCAGGGGCCTGTGTAATAGCAACATGATACTGGCTCTTTGATGTACATGGTTAGGGATTCCTGATAAAGTTATAACCGAAGCGCTTGCTGTAGAGGCACTGAAGTGCATTGCATTACATAGTACTTGTGGTGTGGATGTTGCTGTGTAATAGTTTGTGAAGTACGCTGAATGGCTGTGTTAAAATTTGTAATGTCTTTATTAAGGAGGCACACACTGATTTTTATCCTCAGCCAAATACCCTCATGTTGATGCAATAAATACACAGTACTTTAGACACAGGCTTTACATGCAAGTTAATGTTTCATTTTGAATGATAAAAACTAGGGCTGTCAAGCAATTAAAAAAATTAATCGTGATTAATTGTGTGCTTAATCGTGCTGTTAAACAACAATGGAATACCATTTATTTTAAATATTTTTGTATGTTTACTACATTTTCAAATATATTAATTCCAACTACAGCACAGAATACAAAGTGTACAGTGCTCACTCTCTTTATATTTTTGATTACAAGTATTTGCACTGTAAGAAACAAAAAAATGTTATTTTTCAATTCACCTCAGACAAGTACTGTAGTGCAATCTCTTTATCATGAAAGTTGAATTTACAAATGTAGACTTATGTAAATAAAACTGCATTCAAAAATAAAACAATGTAAAACTTTAGAGCCTACAAATCCACTCAGTCATACTTCTTGGTCAGCCAATCACTCAGACAAACAAGGTTGGTTACAATTTGCAGGAGATAATGCTTCCTGCTTCTTGTTTACAATGTCACCTGAAAGTGAGAACAGGTATTTGCATGGCATTGTTGTAGCTGGCGTTGCAAGATATTTACATGCCAGATGCGTTAAAGATTCATATGTCCATTCATGCTTCAACCACCATTCCAGAGGATGTGCTTCCATGCCGATGATGGGTTCTGCTTGATAACAATCCAAAGCAGTGCAGACTGACACATGTTCATTTTCATCATCTGAGTCAGCAGACGGTTGATTTTCTTCTTTGATGGTTTGGGTTCTGTAGTTTCCGCATCAGAGTGTTGCTCTTTTAAGACTTCTAAAAGCATACTCCACACTCTGTCCCTCTCAGATTTTGGATGTCTCTTCGGATTCTTAAACCTTGGGTCGAGTGCTGTAGCTCTTTTTAGAAATCTCACATTGGTACCTTCTTTGCATTTTGTCAAATCTGCTGTGAAAGTGTTCTTAAGACGAACATGTGCTGTGTCATCATCCGAGACTGCTATAACATGAAATATATGCAGAATGCAGGTAAAACAGAGCAGGAGACATACAATTCTCCCACCAAGGAGTACAGTCACAAATTTAATTTATGCTTTTTTTTTTAATGATCATCATCAACATGGAAGCATGTCCTCTGGAATGGTGGTCGAAGCATAAAGGGGCTTACAAATGTTTAGCATATCTGGTATGTAAATACCTTGCAACGCTGGATACAAAAGTGCCATGTGAACACCTGTTCTCACTTTCAGGTGACACTGTAAATAAGAAGGACGCAGCACTATCTTCTGTCAATGTAAACAAACTTGTTTGTCTTAGCGATTGGCAGAATAAGAAGTAGGACTGAGTGGACTTGTAGGCTCTAAAGTTTTACATTGTTTTGTTTTTAAGTGCAGTTATGTAACCAAAAAAAAATCTGCATTTGTAAGTTACACTTTCACGACAAAGAGGTTGCACTTCAATACTTGTATGAGGCGAATTGAAAAATACTATTTCTTTTGTTTATCATTTTTACAGTGCATATATTTGTAATCAATAATAATAATATAAAGTGAGCCCTGTGCACTTTGTATTCTATGTTGTAATTAAAATCAATATTGAAAATATAGAAAAACATCCAAAAATATTTAATAAATTTCAGTTGGTATTCTATTGTTATAAGTGAGATTAATCGCGATTAATTTTTTTGAGTTAATCATGTGAGTTAACTGTGATTAATTGACAGCCCTAATAAAAACGGAACCGTTACATTATATATTACTGAGATTTTTAAAATACAATATATTTACTACAAAGTGTAGTAAGGAAGAAGGAAAGGAGATAGAAATGCAAAGGGATGGGACTAGAGTATATTTTTTCTAGAAACATCAGCATAGCAGTAGGCTCTAGGTCAGGGGTTCTCAGGACAAATGTTTTGGTGGCCTCAGAGTGCAGTCACCAACTCTTGCTGGTGGCTGCTTTCACACTGTTCCCTAAAGTACTTAATTGGCTTTAGTAAAAACAAATAAATATGCACATTTACACGTCCAAATCATTATAATTTATTTATTGTTAGCTAGTAAATCTGTTGTGAAAAGTGATATTAACAAACATACAAGTATCATTTTTCACAGCAGACTTACTCGGCCCTGCCAAGCCTGGGGAAAAATTAAGTCCTGGATGGGGGGTCGGGGGACGCAGCGGGAGCCTGGGGCAATGAGGGTTGGTGGGTGGGGAGCTGGGGGAGTCAGCAGGGGGCTGGAGCCTGAAGCCCTGCAGCCAAAGCCTGGGGCCTGCTGCCACACAGCTGGAGCCCAAAGCCCCTCGGCCAGAACCTGCCGCCCCACCATGCCAGAGATGAGGCCCAAAGCCTGAGCCCCACTGCCCTGGGAAGGTGGGGAATTCACTGGCTGCCTGCTCCTCCAGGTGTCTCCAAAGGGGGCAGAGCCCAACCCCTGCTGGCAGTCCCAGCAATCAACACCAAGGCAGTGCATCCAGGAGCAATGTGGGGAGGGGTATTATTTTGCCATCCACCTCTACCCCATCACAGCCCAGGAGGCTGTGGCCGCAAGAAAAGCCCCTGGTGGCCGCATTTGAGAAACACTGCTCTAGGTACAGTCTGTTGTTTTAAGGACAGTAAAACACACAGGACCAAAGTTTTCCTTTTGGAGCATTTGTTCATGTATGTGTGAAATTTTCAGATATCTGCACAGCATGCCACTAGTAACTTGGGACATAGCTCATGTTTTTTGAAAATCCACATTGAAGAACATCACTGTAGTAGTTTTTGGCTTTCACACTTAGGTTTTGATTTTTATTTTGAACAAACATACTCAGTCCAAATGCAATGATCATATATTAATCATTGACACATACATCGGCTGGAGCTGAGCAAATATGACATTATAATCAGTAGATGTATAAAGGTCTGAAAGCTGAGCAAATAATTCAGCAAATAATTTCATAGACAAATGTAGCCTATAAGCAGTTTATAACTTTTCTTGACATTTTTAATTATTCAAAATTATTCACCAGTAAATCTTTGTGAGTATATTGTGGTCTATCAATTGCTGATTAACATGTTTTTTGAGACAATGCTTTTTCCAAAATTCAACTTCAGTGGCCAGTTTTCACAATACACAAATCACAAGGTATTTTTTCTATTCCTTGATTGAAAGAGCATCACTCTTAGGAACAGACCTTTGGTGCATATAATTGCCATTATAGTTTCATTACCTCTCCATGAATATTGTCTAATTTAAAATTATCCATTTCTATGGGCATTCTTGCCAGTCAGCTCCTTCATTGGAGTATACATGGAAAGCAAACACAAACTGGGTGTGAAAACAGGTGAGGCATTCAGTTATTCACCTCTGCCAATACGTGGGTAAACATTCTGGATTATTCACTCAGGTACAACTGTCACCATTTTAAAATACAACATGGTAAATCAAAGTCCTGATATATACACAATGTCTAGAGCTTGTTTTTTGGGATTTATTAATTTCATTTTTGAAGCTTATTTTTAGTAATTTTTAAGTTACATGTAGAAGTCCAAAAATCAGGGGGGGTTTGGACTCTCTCTTTGTGTATACTGTAATTTAATAATCTATATAATTATTATTATTATATTGTATTGGTATATACTCTAATGACTAATTTTATTGTAATGTTCCCTAGTGCATTTTAACATAGTACTGTTTCAAATAGCACTAAGTTAAAGCATATTAGGGATACTTTAGTGTGCACCAGCAGGGTCTACACAGACCAGTTCATGCACAACACGTTAGTGCACTTTAGTAATCACACCTCCATAGCCCACATTACTGCTCCGTGTAGAAAAGCCATTAGATACGTGTAACTATTTCCAATGTCTTTTCTGATACATATTGGATAAGCACCAATTTTTTTTTCTTTTTCTTTTCTTATCTAGGGTGTTAGATCCGTGTTTATCGGTCAGAAATGAAAATCAGAAGCCCTAACTATATCTTTGATTAAGTAAAGCATTTAAGCACATGCTTCAATCTCCTGGAAGTCAATGGGACTTAATTGTATGCCTAAGTGCTTTGCTGACACAGGTCTTACATGATCTTCCTGCTGTCCTGATCAAAAGGGCAGCCGGGAGCACAGCATAACGATTCCCTGTGGCAGAATTTCTAACTCGGCTTATTTTGTCACTCTGGCCAACTGTTTTTAAGCTCTGCATTTCTCCTGTTTTGATTCTTTACTTCTGTGTTTTTGTATTTCTAATGTGTGCATCATTCCGACTTTCAGTTGCATAACGAGTTCCCAAGTAACTTCTCAACCTACAATAGAACTGACCATCTCCTTACTCATAGAATCATAGAATCATAGATTATAGGACTGGAAGGGATCTCGAGAGGTCATCGAGTCCAGTCCCCTGCCCGCATGGCAGGACCAAATACTGTCTAGACCATCCCTGATAGACATTTATCTAACCTACTCTTAAATATCTCCAGAGACGGAGATTCCACAACCTCCCTAGGCAATTTGTTCCAGTGTTTAACCACCCTGACAGTTAGGAGCTTTTTCCTAATGTCCAACCTAGACCTCCCTTGCTGCAGTTTAAACCCATTGTTTCTGGTTCTATCCTTAGAGGCTAAGGTGAACAAGTTCTCTCCCTCCTCCTCATGACACCCTTTTAGATACCTGAAAACTGCTATCATGTCCCCTCTCAGTCTTCTCTTCTCCAAACTAAACAAACCCAGTTCTTTCAGCCTTCCTTCATAGGTCATGTTCTCAAGACCTTTAATCATTCTTGTTGCTCTTCTTTGGACCCTTTCCAATTTCTCCACATCTTTTTTAAAATGCGGCGCCCAGAACTGGACACAATACTCCAGCTGAGGCCTAACCAGAGCAGAGTAGAGCGGAAGAATGACTTCTCGTGTCTTGCTCACAACACACCTGCTAATGCATCCCAGAATCATGTTTGCTTTTTTTGCAACAGCATCACACTGTTGACTCATATTTAGCTTGTGGTCCACTATAACCCCTAGATCCCTTTCTGCCGTACTCCTTCCTAGACAGTCTTTTCCCATTCTGTATGTGTGAAATTGATTTTTCCTTCCTAAGTGGAGCACTTTGCATTTGTCTTTGTTAAACTTCATCCTGTTTAACTCAGACCATTTCTCCAATTTGTCCAGATCATTTTGAATTATGACCCTGTCCTCCAAAGTAGTTGCAATCCCTCCCAGTTTGGTATCATCCGCAAACTTAATAAGCGTACTTTCTATGCCAGTATCTAAGTCGTTGATGAAGATATTGAACAGAGCCGTTCCCAAAACAGACCCCTGCGGAACCCCACTCGTTACGCCTTTCCAGCAGGATTGGGAACCATTAATAACAACTCTCTGAGTACGGTTATCCAGCCAGTTATGCACCCACCTTATAGTAGCCCCATCTAATTTGTATTTGCCTAGTTTATCGATAAGAATATCATGCGAGACCGTATCAAATGCCTTACTAAAGTCTAGGTATACCACATCCACCGCTTCACCCTTATCCACAAGGCTCGTTATTCTATCAAAGAAAGCTATCAGATTGGTTTGACATGATTTGTTCTTCACAAATCCATGCTGGCTGTTCCCTATCACCTTACCACCTTCCAAGTGTTTGCAGATGATTTCCTTAATTACTTGCTCCATTATCTTCCCTGGCACAGAAGTTAAACTAACTGGTCTGTAGTTACCTGGGTTGTTTTTATTTCCCTTTTTATAGATGGGCACTATATTTGCCCTTTTCCAGTCTTCTGGAATCTCTCCCGTCTCCCATGACTTTCCAAAGATAATAGCTAGAGGCTCAGATACCTCCTCTATTAGCTCCTTGAGTATTCTTGGATGCATTTCATCAGGCCCGGGTGACTTGCAGGCATCTAACTTTTCTAAGTGATTTTTGACTTGTTCTTTTTTTATTTTATCCGCTAAACCTACCCCCTTCCCATTAGCATTCACTATGTTAGGCATTGCTTCAGACTTCTCAGTGAAGACCGAAACAAAGAAGTCATTAAGCATCTCTGTCATTTCCAAGTTTCCTGTTACTGTTTCTCCCTCATCACTAAGCAGTGGGCCTACCCTGTCTTTGGTCTTCCTCTTGCTTCTAATGTATTGATAAAAAGTCTTCTTGTTTCCTTTTATTCCCGTAGCTAGTTTGAGCTCATTTTGTGCCTTTGCCTTTCTAATCTTGCCCCTGCATCCCTGTGTTGTTTGCCTATATTCATCCTTTGTAATCTGTCCTAGTTTCCATTTTTTATATGACTCCTTTTTATTTTTTAGATCGTGCAAGATCTCGTGGTTAAGCCAAGGTGGTCTTTTGCCACATTTTCTATCTTTCCTAACCAGCGGAATAGCTTGCTTTTGGGCCCTTAATAGTGTCCCTTTGAAAAACTGCCAACTCTCCTCAGTTGTTTTTCCCCTCAGTCTTGATTCCCATGGGACCTTACCTATCAGCTCTCTGAGCTTCCCAAAATCTGCCTTCCTGAAATCCATTGTCTCTATTTTGCTGTTCTCCCTTCTACCCTTCGTTAGAATTGCAAACTCTATGATTTCATGATCACTTTCACCCAGGCTGCCTTCTACTTTCACATTCTCAACGAGTTCCTCCCTATTTGTTAAAATCAAGTCTAGAACAGCTTCCCCCCAGTAGCTTTTTCAACCTTCTGAAATAAAAAGTTGTCTCCAATGCAGTCCAAGAATTTGTTGGATAGTCTGTGCCCCGCTGTGTTATTTTCCCAACATATATCCGGATAGTTGAAGTCCCCCATCACCACCAAATCTTGGGCTTTGGATGATTTTGTTAGTTGCTTGAAAAAAGCCTCATCCACCTCTTCCACCTGGTTAGGTGGCCTGTAGTAGACTCCTAGCATGACATCTCCCTTGTTTTTTGCCCCTTTAAGCCTAACCCAGAGACTCTCAACACTTCCGTCTCCTATGTCCATCTCTACCTCCGTCCAAGTGTGTACATTTTTAATATATAGGGCAACACCTCCTCCCTTTTTCCCCTGTCTATCCTTCCTGAGCAAGCTGTACCCATCCACACCAACATTCCAATCATGTGTATTATCCCACCAAGTTTCAGTGATGCCAACAATGTCATAGTTGTATTTATTTATTAGCACTTCCAGTTCTTCCTGCTTATTCCCCATACTTCTCGCATTTGTATATAGGCATCTAAGATACTAGTTTGATCTTTCCTCCCAGTTTTGTCCTGACTCTCCTTTCTCTCTGCCAGTATAGCCCACACTCCCTCTCGTTTCCGACCCATCTCCCCGGTCTCCATGTTCCCCACTTACCTGTGGGCTTTGCTCACCTGTCCCCGTCGAACCTAGTTTAAAGCCCTCCTCACTAGGTTAGCCAGTCTGTGTCCGAATAGGGTCTTTCCTCTCCTCGAAAGGTGAACGCCATCTCTGCCTAGCAGTCCTTCCTCAAATAGCATCCCGTGGTCTAGGAAGCCAAAGCCCTCCTGGCGACACCATCTTCGCAGCCAGGCATTCACCTCCATGATGCATCTGTCTCTGCCCGGGCCCCTACCTTTGACAGGAAGAATTGAAGAGAATACCACCTGCGCTCCAAACTCCTTCACCCGTACTCCCAGAGCCCTGTAGTCACTCTTGATCCGCTCAGTGTCACACCGCGCAGTATCATTTGTGCCCACATGGATGAGTAGCATGGGGTAGTAGTCAGAGGGCTGGATAATCCTCGACAATGCCTCCGTAACGTCTCGGATACGGGCCCCCGGCAGGCAGCATACCTCATAATCCATCTTTGTCTGAAAGGTAAAAATTGCTAATCTCAAAGTCTATTACACAATGGAAAATCCTGGAAAATAGAATAAAGGTAAAAAAAATTGATTGTAGAATAAAAATCTTGCTCATGATCCTTCCTGAGTAATTACTTTGCTGAGTAATAGTCTATAGGACTAGCTGTTGGGATTGTGGGTGGCTCTTTGACTAATGCTGCTAGGAGGTAATGGTGTCTAGTAGTTAAAGAATCAGGTGTCCTGGGTTATGTTCCAGGCATTGATTTACAGTGTGACCTTGAGAAACTCAATCATTTTGTGCTTCAGTTTCCCATTTGTAAAATTAGAATAATAGTATTTGCCTGCCAACAGGAGATTTGGTAGTCTTAGGGTGTGTCTAGCCTGCACACTCCTTACAGTGACATGTAGAGTACATAAACTACACGCCCTCCTAGTATGGGTATAAATAGCGGTGTAGACAGTGAACAGGGCCGGCTCCAGGGTTTTTGCCGCCCCAAGCGTCGCAAAAAAAAAAAAAAAAGCCGCGATCGCGATCTGCGGCGGCAATTAGGCAGGAGGTCCTTCGCTCCGAGCAGGAGTGAGGGACCGTCCGCCAAATTGCCACCGAATAGCTGGATGTGCCGCCCCTCTCTGGAGTGGCCGCCCCAAGCACTTGCTTGGCAAGCTGGTGCCTGGAGCCGGCCCTGATGGTGAGGCACTGCTTAGGTGAGTAGAGTAAAGACGCACCAGAACCTTTGGGTATGTACTGTACATGGCTATCTAAACACCTAAGTAGTGCTTCCCCTGTCTACACTGCTATTTTTAGGAAATGCTCTGGCAGTGGGGAAAGGCTCTGACAGGGGTCTTTCTCTGCTGCAGAGAGCTAGCAGAGCCTTTTCTCGCTGCCTCCCTGCTTCCAGAGCCTTTCGCTGCTGCATGTAGCTACATACCGCAGTATGGACACAGCCTGATTTTCACTGCAGCATGTAGCTTCACTTACGCTACATGCCACTGCCAGTGAGCGTGCAGTGTAGACATACCCTTAATCAATATTTGTAAAACACCGTGAGATCCTTGGAGAAAAGACATCATGAGCCTGCTCATGTTGCCAGTGAATATAATGGCCAGACTCTTACTATTTTCAATAGACTATCAACCACCCTGTCAGAATGGAAAGTATTAATAAGGGGGAGAATCTCAAAGACACAAATGACTTTCAATAGGAGGTAAGCACCTACTGCCATTTGTGCCTTCGAAATTTTCCCCCTTAGTAATTGTCCACAGTCATTAAAATGGTCATTGCTACATTATATGATGGCCAACACATGCTATCTGTATCAACTATAAATATCAGGGATTAATTTTAAATGAATTACAGTACACGTAAACATGGCTTCCATTGACTTTAATGGGAATAGGATCAGGCCCAAAGGGATTTAATACCAGCTATAACTACAGCTCTCAAAGCAACCTTAACTATGGAGCCACTTATAACAGCTCCATGTTCTTTTTTTAAAAAGATGCAGTTGTTAGGTTTTTCGTTTTATTTGACTGGTTAAACTCTTCTGTTGCCTATAAGATCATAAATCAAATGTATGTTTTAGGCTAGGATACATAAATGCTTTCTTAACATGATAATAAGGTAATTTGTAGACATTTCGAGTAATCTGTAAACATGCAACAGTAGTGATGTGGAGGAGGAAGCTGAGAAAAGTAGCTGAGTTTGCCAACTTGTATATAAAATATTCTACCGTGCTATATGGAAAAGATAGGTTTATAATCACACCTTTTTTACATGTATTGCATTTGGCAAGCAGTTTAAAGACCAATGTAAAACTCCTCACCAGCACTGAAAAACTGTTCCTGTAGATAATTGTGGCTTATTATTAACCTTTTATGTGTTTTCCAAGGACCCTTGAAATTCATTGGAAGCTTTATTGTGAGCAAAGGCAAAATTTGGCCTTACCTGAGGAAAAATATATCAGCACTCCTTGGAAAACTGAAAAAGCAACAAATGCTTATCAGCTTGTTTTAGAAGATAAAATAACATTGAACACACACAGTTAAATTATCTCAGTATGCTACTACCCTCACCTGCTGATAAGAAAATAAGATTGTTCTCCTGTTCCCTGTTTATTGGAGTTAAAGCTTTAACTCCTTTCACTGTCTGTCTCAGATATGTGCTTTTATAACATCCTTCCTTCCTTTCCCCCTTCTTTATCTTAATATGTTTGCTTTGCAGATGTCAAAAATAAGCCTCCTTTTTTCGGTATAGAACAAAATAATATACATTGGGCCCAATTCTGTCTTTGGTTACCTTTGTTATTGTTACTATTATTGTTATTAATTACACCTCTACCCCGATATAATGCTGTCCTCGGGAGCCAAAAAATCTTACCTGAGGTGAAACCGTGTTATATTGAACTTGCTTTGATCCACTGGAGTGTGCAGCCCTGCCCCCCCAGAGCGCTGCTTTACCGAGTTATATCCGAATTCATGTTATATCGGGTCGCGTTATATCGGGGTAGAGGTGTAGTATTGCAATACCACCTTGCGGCCACAGCCCCATTGTGTAGGTGCTGTACAAATGTATAACAATGAAACAATCTCTGCCACAAAGAGCTAACAAGCTAAGTAAACCCCTGGGCAGCCCCTATGCAGTCAATAGGATAAATTCTACTCTCAGATACACATATTTGTTCAGTGTAAATGAGGATGGTGTTTAGTCCTTTTAGTTAAGTGGAAGTGGGGCATGTGCACCTGAAGTTACAATGTGATGCAATGGGAAACTTGGGAGTAGTTGAAGGCAGAAATGCCACCCAGCTGCAACAATGGGTATGTGTGGGGTGGAACTTGGTGGGGCCAGCGGTGAAAGGGGGACAGTCCTAGTAGCAAGGGAGGAAGATACTATCCAAGGGACAATAGGTAGCTTCTCCCCCTGGTAGTCTCTGGTTCCCATTGGCCAGCTGGGGGAGAGGGGTGGAATCTCTTTTGGCTCTGACCCAGCAGCCCACCCGAACTAGGAATGGGAACTCGGCCTGACAGCTGCTGTGGATCTAGCCAATTGCCCATTTGGGAGTCAGAAAGGAATTTTTTTTCTCGCATGGGCCAATTGGAAGAGGACCGGGGAGATTTTTGCCTTCCTCGCAGCACCTTCAAGCCACAGTGGGTTAAGCAGGAACACACTTAGTACCTAATCGAGGAACTGGGATGACATTGTTTATTCTTCACCACTTGCGGTCGGTTTCCAGTGCAGTTAAGAAAATAAAATGAATGATTCCCAGAAGTAAAAGACCTGGGATTTTGGTGATGGGCCTTGGACTTATGTGATAGAGTGCAACTGGTGGCCTTCATGGGCCGAGATCAGATATTGTGGCTTTCATGGGTGTAGATCCCCAACCTGCTGCACCATCTGTCCCCCTCATGGGAGAGGGAGGTGGGTGCTGGGACTCAGAGAGAGCTGAGACCAGGGGTGTAAGCTGAGAAGAGCCTATCCCACATTATGGGTTATATAGTAAGGAGCCCTGTAACCCTTGCACTAGATACGGATTATACGGTAAAGAGCTCTCTAACTCTTGCACTGGAATCAGTTAAATGACTGGTACAGGCAGGGCCGGTGCTACCATTTAGGCAAACTAGGCGGTTGCCTACGGCGCCAAGATTTGGGGGCACCAAAAAGCGGTGCCCCCAGCTTTTTTTACAGCGTTCCTATGCCCCCTCCCCGAGCACACAGTCGCCGCTCCACTTCTCCCACCTCCCAGGCTTGCAGCGCCAATCAGCTGTTTGGCGCCGCAAGCCTGGGAGGGGAGGAGAATTAGAGCGGGGGCGGCATGCTCGGGGAGGAGGCGGAGCAGAGGTGAGCTGGGGTGGGGAGCTGCCGCATGGCTCCCCGGGGGGGGGGAGCTGCCACAGAGGGGGGGCGCCTCGGGGCAGGGGGGGGCGGAGCTGCTGCGGGGGGGGGGGCATCTCAGGGCGGAGAGGAGGGCGCAAGGTGGAAGTTTCGCCTAGGGCGCGAAACTTCCTTGCACTGGCCCTGGTTACAGGAGAGTGTGGGTAATGGGCAGGTAGCACCCCTCTCCTGTGTTAAAGTTTAATAAAAGTTGTGGCCTGCCACTTAATTCCATGTATGCATCTGTCCTCATTTTGCTGCTGTGCCCAGATCAATCTGTACAGGGAAGTTTAAATCCATTCCACTTGCCTTCACTGTGTTCATGTCGCAGGTTTTTAGACTTTTTTTTTTCCAAATCATTGAGAACATCTGTGTTTAATGAACTGGAACTCCAGTAGTTCAATAAAATGTTACTTGCATGATTGGAATCGGACCTTGAGTGTGATTAACAGTCCTATAGTTTAGACCTGAATGAGATGGTACGTGCTGATAAAGGTTTATGAGAATCTTTTGGGAAAGTAGAAAAGCAAACTAATTTTCTCTTTACTTCAACAAATTGCCATTTTAAAATACTTAGAAGAAAAAACAGGATCTAGCCAAATAAGTCATTTTTTAAAAAGCTGTTGAGCCACAGAAGAAGACCCAAGACTCCTCTCATAAGACCTCTCTTATATTATATTTATATTTAAGACACTGGACATACTGCCCTTGAAGCACCTACACTGTAAATATTGGAATGAGAATGTTAAGGCAACAGTCCATGTGGACAGAAAGCATATGAAGTGAAGACAAGTGACATAAATAGGGAGACAAAGACATTTTTTCTTTATCAGTCTCTTGGGGCGGGTGTGTGTGTGGGGGGATCTTAGACCTGTGGTTGCTGATCTGTCTCTAAAAACTAGATGAAAATAGTGTTCTTTGAGTAGTGCCCTGATGGGTGCTCCACTATAAGTGGACTTGCGCCACCTGCACCTTTGATCAGAGATTTCTCATAGCAGTGTCCATTCGGCCCACACATGCCTGTTATTGAGTCTTGTGTTCCGTGTTGTTACATAGCACTGTGTAGGCAAACTACCCTTAATTCCTTCTCAGCTGCCTTGGCCTGAGATGGAGCCTTAGTTTTCCAAGTTGAGTTTTACCTTTTTAGTAATTAGCTTATTATAGTTGGTCTTAGTAGTACTACCTGCTCACTCTTCTGTTTGTCGATGAAAGCAGCATTTCTGGTAGCCATCATGTTGGCTGGATGAGTTGGGGAAATAAGTGCCCTTATGTCATACCTGCCTTTCACAATATTTTTCAAAGACAAGGTCACATTATGACCACACCCCAAGTTTTTACCAAAAATATCTTCCAACCTGCATATTAGACAACCCATTCGCCTCCCGATCTTCCACCGTAAACCTCACCTAGACAAAAAGGAGGCATTGTTGCACATACTTGATGTCAGGAGAGCCCTGGCCTTCTATCTTGGCAGACCTAAACCTTTCAGAAAGACTCCCAAATTATTTGTCTCGATCAGAGACATGAAAAGTGTCTACAGTCTCTATAGAAAGACGTTCCAAGTGGGTATCTGACTGCATTAGCTGTTGCTACCAATCTTGTAATCTCCAAGCACCTTCGAACATACAAACTCACCCTATGAGATGTATTTCCACTTCTACAGCCTTTCTCAAAAGTGTTCCCATCATTGAAATATGTAGAGCTGCAGCTTGGACCTCTGTCCGTACCTTTGCTGAGCACTATACAATACCTGATGACTCAGCTTCCTATGCTGCATTCGTCTCGGCTATACTTTCTTCAGTACTGGACTTGACTCTGAAGCCCTGTCCTCCTTAAAGGGAACTGCTCAATAGTCACCTAGAGTGGAGCACCCATCAGGAGGAGGAGGAGGAGGAGAAGAAATAGTTACTCACACCATGTAGCAACTGGTTCTTCGAGATGTGTCCCCCAATGGGTGCTCCACTACCTGTTCTCCTTCACTTCAGCTTCAGAGTTCTCTGCTATGGAGCTTCATGGCAGAGAATGAACTGAGGGAGAATTTCCTGTGCAGTGCTATCTAACAAGCATGAAGGACGAGACTGAGTAACATGCTTGTGCAGGCCAAATGGACACTGCCATGGGAAATCTCCGTCAAAGACACAGGGGGCACACCTCGAGGAGAACACATTTTGAAGAACCACCGTTACTGTATGGGGTGAGTAACAGTTTCTTTCTGAAGGAAAAGGGGGAGAAAGAGAGCCGTATTTTGTGGCATGCTATCTTGGAGGCAGTACATTCATAGGCAAGAACCTAATGGGAAAGCCCCTTTGCTATGTTTCAGTGCAAGCTCCAGCTGCCTCTGGTGCTGATACAGGAAGGATTACAGCTCATCTATGGTCAGCAAACCTAGACTCGAGAAGAAACCTACATTGGATGTGCTGCATGGTTTTAGCTGACAGAAGAGGGAATTTTGGTACATGAGTATAGAGAGCATTGCAGACACTGAGTCATGAGGTTGCCAGTATGGGGACCAGGATTAAGAACTTATGGTTACTTGTGCTATTTAGAAGACAACTTCTGCAAGATGTAACAGCATGTGAAATATAAATGGAGCCACTGGCCACAGATAACATCAAGATACCTTGCAGTAGTAAAGGAAATGGTGGGAGAATCTTCAGTGGTGATGAGTGGGCAGCAGAAGTGAAGAGCGAGTTGGGCATCATGAGGAAAAAAGACAGGAAAAGAATAGCTATTTTGGTCATATTTAATTTACAGTCGTCGTCTCATCCTTATTTCACCCCTTCAGCAGGATGTTTTAGATAACATTAACTTTGCAGCTTTTTTTGTGTGGCGGTGATGGGGTGTTAATGGACTATAACATGCTACTGTACCAGAACATATGGCCAGGCTGTCTGTTTTTGTCACTTTGATCATTTACATCTTACATCCAGTGCATACAAATGGAGTTATGTAAGCATAGGCATAGTTTGAGTGCTGTATTTAGTGTGTGTGGGAGGGGGAGCAGAGCAGGCACCCCCCTTGCATGCACACATGAGTACACTGAAGCCAGTTCCCTCGGGTCATTGCCTCTCTCCCCCGGCCTGGAATGGTACATGGGCAGCCAGTGCTGGAGGGGGGGGGGGGACAGGCTGGCTTACCAGGGGAAACCCAGCTGCTGCTGGCAGCCACCTCCCTGCTCTTGCTGCTGAGCGGACCCCACACACCAGGTCCCTGCTCCCCCGCTCCATTCCCATATCCCCTTCTCTTCCCCACGGCCTCCCCCTTCCTCTCCCTACTGTCCCCTGCCGCATCCTTCTCCCCCTGGGCACTGTCTCTTCCCTCCACCCCACCACACCCCTTGCCCTGCCCTCCCCACCCCCGCGGGCACTTATTGTTGTATGAGAAACAGGCAGGCACTAGGACCCAGGAGGTAGCATCCAGCTGCCGAGGCAGGGTCCGGGAGCACAGAAGAGCAGCTGCTTCATCCCGCCCACTCTGCTCCCCATGAGCCGAAATGTGCCAGAGGGGGTGGTGCAGAGTGGGGAGGACAGAGTTCCCTTTACCGTCCCCCCCCATGTCCCCTCCTCCCTGCAGGATGAGCAGAGCAAGCCCTGCGGGACAGCTCGGTGCTCACAGAAATCAGGGGCGGAGGGGGGAGGAAGTGACGCATGACCTCTCATAACCCCCCACACACACACCTTGCCTCAATTTGGGGGGGCAATGCCCCCCCCTGCACTCCCGCAAACTACACCTGTGTATGTAAGATGTTTTTCTTTGTTAGAGGTGAAAGACAATCTGTTGATATCATCAGTCTGCAATATGTTCTGAGATGGCTGCTGGAATGGAGCATACTGTAATTCACAGTTTACTTTAATGGTTTCATGGTTTGCGGAAGCACAATCATTTGCTTTCCATTGTCCAGTTCAACTGATTACCTATTTTCAAGGGGGTACCTGCAATACTAGTAATGAAAATGGTGTCTTACTCCAGTAAAACACTCTGGAGTCCAAATAACTCAAAGGGCTTCATAAATGACCGATGAGATCACTAAGAGATGAAAGATTGTTGACTTCAAGACCAGAAGGGACTACCAGATCATCCAGTCTGACCTCATGCACATTGCAGGCCATCAGCAGCACCCAGCACCAGCACATTAAACCCAACAACAGAAATTAGACCAAAGTATTACAGACTCAGGACACTAGACTTATGTGCCAAAGGCAGAGAACAGGAGTGACTGAGATGCACCAGTGCCTGAGGCCCCTGCAATGTCAGGAAAATAATTGTGAGACATAAACTGGAAGTGAGTCCCTGCACTGCTGAGCACAAGCAGCCCTGTTGTACATTTGCACTCATAAATGTCCAGCTCCCTCTTAAAATTAATTGTTTGCTCCAATACTCCTATTGGGAGGTTGTTCCAGAACCTCATCCATCTGATAGAACCCTGGCCAGGGGAGGGTCTCCACCCACTAAGTCTGGTAGAGGGGTGAGAAGGAGTCAAGTAGAGTGCACCTGAAACCTAAGCACTGTTCCTCCAAACAGGTGCCTAAGTTGGCTCCAGTGTGGCAAAGAGCACCATCAAGCCAACCATCAAGTCAACTTCTTCAGCACTGTCAACTTCTTCGGCACTGCAACAAGGGACCGACTCAGTGCCAACTATCCCTTGGGGGGAGGGATAGCTCAGTGGTTTGAGCATTGGCCTGCTAAACCCAGGGTTGTGAGTTCAATCCTTGAGGGGGCCACTTGAGGATCGGGGGCAAAATCAGTACTTGGTCCTGCTAGTGAAGGCAGGGGGCTGGACTCAATGACCTTCAAGGTCCCTTACGGTTCTAGGAGAGGGGATATCTCCATTAATTATTTATTTTTATTATTATTTGACTACCCCAGAGGTGTTTGTGGCAGCAAGAAATCTGCTCTGCCTTTCTATTTCTCCTTCCTTACAAGAATCCAATCCCTTGTCAACGCTGCCCCATCTGATAGTGATTTAACCTCCAGTACCACAGTTCCCTGCTTCCCAGGCAGGTGGTCCCTCGATACTATGCAAGGGGAAGCCTGCAATGATGATGTCACTCCGCCTATTGCCCGGCTTTCAGCACGAGTCCCTGGCACCAAATGGATCAGCGCCATCATGGTCAGAGGAAAAGGAATCTTCTTCATCGGACTCATAGGTGACATCTTATACCTCGCAACCCCAAAGCAGGACCTGTTGATCTCCTCAAAGATCCTCTCTTCACTCCTACCACCATGACCATTCAATGGAACTGTGGGAATTCATGGGATTGTGTCCGAAACCAGTGACCATTTTGGAACCCTGTGGTTTCCTTCCAGCTTCCAGATCTTCCCCACACCATGTGTACTCAGTGCCTTTGTCTAAAAGGGCAGAGTCTGTGCACCGAGTGGCTCTGTCCCCAGAGTCCAGTATTGGGCCTGGTACTAAGCATCAAGAAAAGGTTCCAGAACCAGAGCAACAGCCAATAGAAAAGATTCTACCCCTTCCAGTCTTGGCTTCCTCTTCATCCTCTCCAGACGAAGCCGTTTAATCCAGGACAACTTCACCTCCTCCAGATGATTTTACAGTTTGTCGGGAGCTGTTAAAGAGAGCAGCTGCAGACTTTAGTGTACAAGTTGAGGAGATTAGGGAGTCCTTACATTACCTGGTGGACATTTTATTCAGTGTGGGTCCTGTGACACCCTCACACCCTCTTATTCACCCCGTCATATAATTAGGATATGTTTTGTACAAAGTATGCCTGATGAGGTATCATTCTAAAAATCTTGATCTGCTAGATATTAATATCCATTGGATTGTATGTGCTATCATCATATGTGAAGTTATGAAGTTTGGCTAGGTATGGGTTACTGAAACATGTTGTTAAGTTGAAAACACCCACAAGCAGCCTTTCAGGTACAACAGTAAAAAGGCCAAACAATGTTAATGGCTTATTGAGGACATACAAGCACAGGATTGCCGCAGGAACTGTGTACAATAGAAACCTCTCAGAAATAGGACTACACAATGGGAACTGTTTGACCCAGGTCACAGTAATCTTTCAAGCAAGTGGGAAGAAGATATAAAAGGGGGAAATGACATCATGAGGGTACCTCACTCTCCTTACAACAACACATCTGGAAACACCTGAGGAACAAAGACTGAACTGGGGGACTTGATCCCAGGCTAAAGGGATTTCTAGCATGTGTATGAAAACCTGGGAAACCCAAGCTGCAAAGCAGAGGCAGCTTGTGCCTTGATGCTGCCAGCCCGTTTATCACTCAGGGTGAGAATTTGATAATTTATATACTACCTATCTAGTATGGTCAGCTCAGTTTGCGGTTTTGTTATTTACTCTGTAATCTGCTTTGGTCTGTTTGCTATCACTTATAATCACTTAGAATCTATCCTTTTTTAGTTAATAAATTTATTTTATGTTTTAATACAAATCAGTGTGCATTTGACTAAGGTGCCTGGGGAAAAATCTCAACTTGGTTACTACAAGTGTGCACGGACCTCTTCACATCGAGGGAGAGGTGGACTGGGTATTAAACTCATATACTGGGCAGATTTGCCCAGGGCAGGGCGGTACTGTTCTGGGGTCCTAGACTGGGAGGCTGGTGGATAGAGAGCCTGCATGTTACTGCAGCTGGGTGTGTCCCTGCCTGTGTGGATGGTGGTAAAAGTGCAAACTTGGAAGGCTTTGCAGCTTGTCACAGCAGCACAGTGTGAGAGGGAGCCCAGGCTGGTGGGTCAGAGGGCTCAGTGGTACCCCAGTTCCAGGTGATACACTGGGGGGAACCCATCACAGGTATCTCCAGGGTAGCTCTGCCAATTAATGAGGCAATATTAGAGCCTATGAAGGCTTTATGGTAGACTTCATCTTCTTTGCCTCCCACCTCTAAGAGAGCGGAAAGAAAGTACTCTGTACCCTCCCAGGGTTTTGAGAACTTTTATATTCGTCTACCTCTGGGCTCATTAGTCATCACAGTGGCTAATGAGAGAGAGCAACAGAGGCACCAGGCTACCACCCCCAATCAAAAGATGGTAAGCGGCAAGAGTCATTCAGCAGAAAGATATGTTCGACAAGGGATTTGCAGATGTGTATTGCTAACAAACAGGCTCTGTTGGAGTGGTACAATTTTAATTTGTGGGGCTTCATGGAAAACTTCAGAGAGCTGCTCCCAGAGAAAACTAGGCAGGAGTTCTCCTCTCTGGTCAATGACGATAGACTAGTTGCAGGAACTTCACTGAAGCCAGGGCTGGAGGCAGCTGAGTCGGCAGCCAGAAACATGGCTTCCACAGTTGCCATGCATAGATCACATCCCTATGAAGTTAAGAATACTCTCCAGACCTGCCATTTGAGAGTCCTTCTTTATTCTCGGACCAGACGGGCAGCAAGCTCCGTGGACTCAAGGACTCTAGAGACACCTTGAAGTCCTTAGGTCTGTACACACCTGCCCTGGTCAGGAAGCACTATTGGCCCCAGCAGATGCACCGATATTTTACTCCTCCTTGACATGATCTGTCAAAAAGAGGTCCTAGGTTTATAGGTGTCAGCTTCCCTCTCCTGCTGCTTTGACTCCAGCTCTGGTCCCTTTCAGACACCCTGGAAATCCAAAGCAGTTGTTTTGATGGGCCAGTCAGGTCAAAGCACCATCTCCCCAAACCCAAACTCCCTCATCTCAAACTGTCTGTCCTACTTCCTCAGTGCTTGGCCCTGAGTTACTTAGGACCAGTGGCTCTTGAGCACTGTGGAAGTGTGATTGTCACATTCTGAGGTGCAGTCCAAACCAGTGAGGGGTTGTCACCGCTTGCCCCACAAACATGATGCCTCACAATGCTTTGCTGTTGTAGCTCCCAACCTGAGCCTCTCATAAACAGCAGCATGGGAGGAACCAACTGGAATGGCATACTTTACCTAGAGTAATGTCAGCACCAGTATAGCCAGGCCAGAACTTCCACGCTTGTGAGAAAACACTTTTTATAAAATAAAAAGTAGTAAGTTCTCCCAGTTTTGGTGCTGGTAAAGATGAGATCCTAAAAGAAGATGACATTGGATCCCTCCTAATATCTTCGAAGGCATATTGCACAGAAAGTCAAACACTCTTCTCACTGTTCATCTATCTGCCTATATTAGGGATCGGCAACTTTTGGCATGCAGCCCACCATGGTAAGCACCCTGGCTGGCCGGGCAGGTTTGTTTACCTGCCGCGTCCACAGGTTCAGTCTGCCTGCTGGAGTCAGATGTGGTTGTCTGAACAAACAGGATTTAGAATCAGTAAAAGAGCTCTCATGACTAGATATGGACCACAAGGTTTTTGATAGTTACACAGTACCTTAATCAGGTATTCTACATGAACTTCATTGTCTACTTCAGTGTCTCATTTAGTTTGCTGCCCTAACATATGGGGATGGGGATGTTGGGGATTAATAAATGCAGTAGCTATCTCAGTTCACTTTACCAAATCATTTCAGATAATCATTTCTGATAACAACTGAAAGTCAGAACTCAGAACTTCAAATGAAACAGCAGATGAAGTTTAGATCAGAAATATTGTCTGATAAAATTGCATTCTCCCACCATTTTTTTTTATATCTGTACTCTGAGGGGAAGTGAAAATAGCCTTGATGGAGCTGAGAATGGAGTTTAGTACAAGGTTCCCAGTTGTCTGAGGTAAGCAGGAAATGTAGTATTTATCAGTCAGAGGCCTGGCCTCTAGAAATGTGCGCAAAGAATAATTAGTCATTACACTTCAGCCTCTGAGTATTTAAAGTAAAATGGTCATGAATATAGGAAAAATGATGCCATCTTTGTAATGTTTGAGATCATGGCCCTGAAATAGGTAAATGGTTTTAATTATTCTTGGTAAAAGACGACATGGAACTTCAAGAATTCTCTGGCGAGCCTTAGATGGACACAGATAAATCAAATGGAATTTTGGTTTTCTATAATCCCATGTAAGTTACAGACTTTTGTATCACATTGTTCTTGTAGCTGAATGGAGCAGCCAGTATGCACCTGGCAATAGTTCCTACTCATTAGATTGTGTTTTGATTGAAATACAATGTTGGTCGTTACTCTAGGGTTTTCCCCTATTCTTACTGAGAAGGGCCATGTGGTCTTCCATTTTCATCTGGACAGCAAACATAGCAAGGCAGAAAGGACCTTAATTTTGCATCTCATCCAAAGGCTGACACCTCTCATGATTTAGTGCTGTATTGCATTGTCTATGCTTCTGTAAAACCCAATCCTAGTGTAGGATTATAACTCATGACCTTCAGCCCAGAAGTAGCAACATAACTAGTTTATTCCTATGCCTTAGGAAAGTTATTTCCCTTGGTATTTCAGTTAGTGTGTAACTCTCCCTGTGTTCGTTCTTTACTTGTGTGATCAATAATTAGGTATGTTTTTGCCTGCAGAACTTAATTTCTTTGAAGAAAATTCTGTATGCTTACAGAATATATATATGATCAATTCCTAGACCTGCCTTTTGTACTGAATTACAGACAGGATTTGTGGATATAGTCTGGTCCCTGTTTTCTTCTTTGATATGTAATTAGGTCCTTGCATTTCGCAGACTAGCTTCGCATCTGGTTCACTGGTCTATTTTCCCACAGAAAGATTATAATCGTACAATGAGAACAAAATAAGCCCCCAATCTTCCATAAAAACCCTTATAAATGTGGAGAACTGTACGCTACATGCATTTTAGGGGCTTATTTTTTCTCCTTTCCACTGATATTAGTGAAAGTCAGCCCTCCCTGGCTTGTGAAGATGCAATATTTATAAAACAAAGTTGGCACTGTGCACCTGCAGCACCTTTGGCAGAGGCAGTCACTTGCCGGTCTGTTAACAAACTATAAACTTATAAAAATATATTTGTTTTTCTCTTTGTAGTTACAGTCTGAATTAATTTCACGCAGCTGCTGCTGCAGGATAAACTCTGCTGTTTAGCAATAAAGGAACATAAGTGGAGAGAGTAATTTTTTTTTTCCGTACTGTTACTCTCATTTTCTCTTTAGTTAGAGATGACTGGGCCATTTTCAAAAGGGATGCTGAAGAGAGGAAATTTGAGAACAGAGGAGGTGAGGGAAGAGAGGACCTCATTCTAATTTAGGGGGGGGACTGTCAAACTCCAACTGAGGTTGGATGTCTTCCTGAAGAAGCCCCTGCTTCAACATGGCTGTGAATTGTCCAGATCCCTTGCTCAGTTGACAGATGTGTGAGTCTCCCGTCTTTCGTTGTCACTCTCCTGTCAGTTCTTTTCCATGCTCTACTCCATTTTTCCTTCTTTATTTTTCTCTCCCTTTCCCCTACCCTTTGAATTTGACTGAGCTAATGACAACAAGAGCTCCTTTGTTTCACACTGTAGCACTGGTGGTTTTCTGAAAGTTATAATAGGAATAATAATACTTACAACCAATGCAGTAAGTTCATGTAAGTTGCATTACATGGCTTCACCCTAGGAAGTGTGTCTTTGTATCTCTAAGTCTGGAGACCTTCACCTAGCCCACAAGGGAACTGGAAAACTAAAAAATGGTCATGAGTTTTGCCTGGTTTCTGCCATAAATGACAATCTGATACACACGCACACCATGCCCCACAAAGAAGTCCTCCTTGCCTTCCAACATGGCTGTGCTCCCCTCTTCCTTTGTGTGTCTTTGGGTGGGAGAGAGCAGTGGTTTACCAAACTGCCTGCACCTCAGTGTCTTATGAGAGAAGCTTTAGTTTTCTGGAGACTGGAAAAGTGAATCTCAAACATTTCTTCCAAATATTCAAGAGGCCTCTGTGATGGGTTGGATCACAGAAACCCCCTTGGGAGCTGCCACCAGATGTGCAAAGACTACCCCTGCTTCTGTTTTCCCTGCCAGCTCAGGACTCCAGCACCCTGTCTTGCTGAGCCAGACACTCCCGTCTGGCTCCAGACACAGATCCAGGGTCTGAATCTCCTGTCCCAAAGCTGCAAGTTACCTGAAAACAGCTTACAGAAGTGCGCTTGTCTTTAGCACTCAGATGCTCAACTCCCAATGGGGTCTAAACCCAAATAAATCCGTTTTACCCTGCATAAAGCTTATGCAGGGCAAACTCATAAATTGTTCGCCCTCTATAACACTGATAGAGAGATATGCACAGTTGTTTGCTCCCCCAGGTATTAATACATACTCTGAGTGAATTACTAAATAGAAAGTGATTTTATTAAATACAGACAGTAGGATTTAAGTGGTTCAAAATAGTAACAGACAGAACAAAGTAAGTCACCAAGCAAAATAAAATAAAATGCGCAAATCTATGCCTAATCAAACTGAATACAGATAATCTCACCCTCAGAGATGCTTCAGTAAGTTTTTTCTCAGACTGGACACCTTCCAGGCCTGGGCACAATTCTTTCCCCTGGTACAGCTCTTGTTGCAGCTCAGGTGGTAGCTAGGGGATTCTCCATGATGGCTCCTCAGAGTTACATTTTATATTTCTAGTTTTAGATACAAGAGTGGTACATTTATACAAATCAGATGATCATACTCAGTAGATTATAAGCTTTGTAATGATACCTTACAAGAGACTTTTTGCATGAAGCATATCCCAGTTACGTTACATTCACTTATTACTGTATTTTCTCTAAAACTATCTCAGTTATATTATATTGACTTATTATCAAGTTTTTATAAAACCATATAGACTGCACAACGTCACAGCCTCTTCTTTGGGGCCGGTGGCCTGAGTTAGTGCATTAAGTTTATAAAATGGGGGAATGGGGAGGAAAGGTTCCCATGAACTACAGCTGAGCTTTGTGTGGTTTAGGTCTCACTATCAAAAGGTTTACACAACTTTAGCCTCCTGCAGTTTTCTACACTGGAGGGGAAGGGAATGTATGTGATGCAAATTGCTGCCAATCAGGGCCGGCTCCAGGCACCAGCGCAGCAAGCAGGTGCTCGGGGCGGCCAACGGAATGGGCGGCAATTCAGCAGCATGTCCCTCAGTCCCTCTCAGAGGGAAGGACCTGCCGCCAAATTGCAGCCGAAGAATGAAGCGGCGGTGGTAGAGCTGCCGCTGATTGCTTTTTTTTTTTTTCTCCCCCCACTTGGGGCAGCAAAAACGCTGGAGCCGGTCCTGCTGCCAATTTTCAGTTTCATGACATCTCACAAAACAAAACAAAAAAAAGGAATTGATGCAAACCATTAGAATGTTAATGTGCAAATATTATTTTGCCTTCCCATATGTAATATAAGTGCTGGTATGTTCGACTATTATAACAGGTAGAGAATATTAATAAATGAATACTCAAAATGTGATTAGACCTTTTTACTACACTCTATTTTTATTCCATAGAGTTAAAACTGTTGAAGGAAATGTGACTTAGTTAAGAATCTGATTTTGTCAGTGTCACCAATTGGCATATTAATTGACGCTAAATTTGCAAAATGCCCTTGTGAATGCAAACAAAATGTGTCATTTGTAGATTAAGTAAAGAACAGATGCCTGTTTCTCATGCAAAGTTCCTTTCTGAAGCTGTCAGAAAAGAAACATTTTGAGACTCAGTGAGTTTTGGCAGATGGTATTATAATTGAAATAAAAGGAAAATAATCTTCCAGATTCATACATATTTCCTTGTCATTAGAATGCCAAGGGATTTCTAACGTAATATTTAAAGTTTGGAATGACTCAATTTGAGTGTCCCCATAAATATAACTAATGCTATTGTATAATGATGAGTAAGCTATTACTATAAGTTTCAGAAGGTGGTTATACGTAACTAAAACAGAGTATTATCTATTGTGCAACAAACCAAAACAAATACAAAGTGATTTTTACATCTTCTGTTTAGACTTCTACAGAAAAACAATGAAGCTACTGAGGAATTACATGCAGATTCTAATCTCTAATTCAGTAGTGTAAATCTAGTTTATTTAATATCTTAATCACTGTCAAATCTGTTTTATTTGTCATAGCTATCTAATATTCTTATACCATACCCTTCATCATAGTATTTTAACACATAATCCATAAATATGGCTACTGTCCAGAACTGTTGAACATGTTACTAAAAACCATAACACTCCAGGGATGGTAGTAAATAATTTGTGAGGTGCCTAGTGCAAGGTACTTCAGTGTCGTTGCATACCACTGCAGTGGTCACAAGGTACAGAAAAGAAATGTACAATTTGCCATATTGGATCCGACTATTGATCCATTTCCTCTTAGGTCCTGTCTCCAATAGTGGCCAATACCTGATGCTTCTGAGGAATTTAATACCCCCCGCCCCGTCCCTGATGAATGCATCTATCCAATTTTACACAGATGGATATAGGAGACAAAGAAGGAATTCTTTCCTGACCACTTGCAGACACTCAGTTTATCCCTCAAAGCATGAGATTTGATTAGTCTTAGCCTTATCTGGATGGTACTAATGCTTATACATTTCTCTATCCCTTTTTAATAATAAGGCTCTAGTATTTGATTCACTGACTTGAAATATAGAATAGCCACTTTTTCTGAAGAATTCCCCAGGAAAGAAAACAAAGGGCAAATGTATTGTGCTAAATGACATTTTGAAAAGTTGTCTGAGGACTTTAGAGATATGGTAGAGCAGGTGTAGTAATGTAAAGAGGGTTTTCTGAGTTTGATAGAAAAGTAAGTCGGTTATTTGCAAGGCTACATTAATTAAATCATATTAATTTGAATATATAACAGTAGAGCCCTGTATGGATACAAAATTTGTATCCGCATCCAATCCATGATCCGCAAATATGATCCATGGATATCCACAGATCTGCAGGACTCTATATATCAGCAGGCCCCAGAAAATCATGTGGCCCTAGTTTTAGCTAATATATATCAAGGGGCACTATAATATGAAGGACTTTCTCCTTCCTTTGATGGAGGTTGTAATAATTTATTACTAAAGAGGGGAAAATCTGAATCTTAAGTGATCTTAAGCTTTAAGCCAATATTTCTTGTTATGTACTGTATGAAAATACCATTGAAATTTTCTGCCTCTGAGTAGAACAAATAACTTCAGCTGTGCACAAAATAAGATTTATTGAGGGGAAGCAAGCTGCTAGCAAACTGAGAATGCTCATTAATGTTCTCCCTTTATACATTTCAGAGGAAACATATCTTCAGATCTTGAAAAGGGGTTTGGGGTAAGCAACAGGTGGTGCAGTAATATAGGCTCCTAAGTCACTTAAGCCTAAATTTTCAAAAGTGTCCAGTGATTTTGGATGCCTCAATTATTGTAGCCCAAGTTGAAACACATTAAGAAGGCCTGATTTCCAGAAAGTGTGAGCACCTGTCCTCTGAAAATTAGGATCGTTTAACTTGTCTTAAATTGGGCGTACAAAATTGACGCACACAAAATCACTAGCCCCTTTTGAAATTTTAGGTCTTAAACCAGGTATCGGCAGCCTTTGGCACACAGCCCACCAGGATAAGCACTCTGGCCGGCCGGGCCAGTTTGTTTACCTGCCGTGTCCGCAGGGTTTGGCCGATCGCGGCTCTCACTGGCCAATGGGGGCTGCAGGAAGCAGCGCAGGCTGAGGGATGTGCTGGCTGCTGCTTCCCACGCCCCTATTGGCCTGGAGCTGCGAACCAGACGCAGCAGGTAAAAAGACCGTCTTACCCTGGCAGGCCATGTCCCAATGGTTGCCAATCCCTGGGTTAAGCACTTTTGAACACTTTGCCCAAGGACTTTGGTTGTTTCTACAGTGCCTTTCTCTTTGTGGATGTTACTTTGGGGAGGAAGTAATAATCTCTGTAAGGCTTTAATATATTTTGTGGTTTGATAAAATTTAAATAAGTGCATAACTTTGCTTGTGGAAGACAATAAGTGCAACTGGAATTACCAGTTTAGCGGTCTCTTAACAGTTTCTCACTGTTATAGGTTTCTTTGTTGCAAAGGAAAAGTTGTAGTAGGCTTGTTGACAAATCTTGCAATTAAAAAACAACAACAACAACACCACAAAATAAAACAAAACATGAGTTTCATGATGTTTGGTGTTTCAGTTAAAGCCCCAACTCCTACAGTCAGGAAACAACATCAGAATATTAGCTTTCAAGTTTTAAAATATAAGCTTTTAGCTCTCATGGTTGTAGAGAAAAGTTTGAAAATATAGACACCAAAGGCTCAGTCAAACAGAAGGCAAATAAAAGAGTCAAGAATTTAGTTTAAAAAAATCTCATGATTTTTAAACTAATCTCATGGTATTTGGGGGTCTGACTCATGATTATGTAATGCTTGGCATTACTTGGGCAATACTGGATTATTTGCCTAATTATATTTGCATAGCATTGATGAGTTGAACAGATTATGTTGAAAGGGTCTACACTAGAAGAATGGTGGGGCAGCGGTAGTACACTATTTATCCAGGGATTACTGCCTGTTAGTTTGATTAGTGTGGTTGAGATGAGAACAGGGGGTACATTTAGAAAGGCTGATTTTTATATTTTTATATATATATATATATATATATATATATATATATATATATATATAAAGAGAGAGAGAGAGAGAGAAAGAGAGAGAGCTGTCAATTAATTGCCATTAACTCACACAATTAACTCCAAAATATTAATTGCAATTTTAAAAATTAATCGTGATTAATCGCACTGTTAAACAATAGAATATCAATTGAAATGTATTAAATATTTTGGATGTTTTTCTACATTTTCAAATATATTCATTTCTATTACAACACAGAATACAAAGTGTACAGTGCTCACTTTGTATTATTATTTTTGATTACAAATATTTGCACTATAAAAATGATAAACAAAAGAAATATATTTTTTAATTCACCTCATACAAGTACTGTAGTGCAATCTCTTTATTGTTAAAGTGTAACTTACAAATGTAGATTTTCTTGTTACATAACTGCACTGAAAAACAAAACAATGTAAAACTTTAGAGCCTACAAGTCCAATCAGTCCTACTTCTTGTTCAGCCAATCGCTAAGGCAAACAAGTTTGTTTACATTGACGGGAGATACTGTTGCCTGCTTCTTATTTACAATGTCACCTCAAAGTGAGAACAGGTATTTGCATGGCACTTTTGTAGCCAGTGTTACAAGATATTTACGTGCCAGATATGATAAACATTCATATGCCCCTTCATGCTTCGGCCACCATTCCAGAGGACATGCTTCCATGCTCATTTTAAAAAAATTATGTGTTAGTTAAATTTGTGACTGAATTCCTTGAGGGAGTATTGTATGTCTCCTGTTCCGTTTTACCGGCATATTCTGACATATATTTCATGTTATAGCAGTCTCGGATGATGACCCAGCACATGTTTGTTTTAAGAACATTTTCTCACAGCAGATTTGATAAAAAGCAAAGAAGGTACCAATGTGAGATTTCTAAAAATAGCTACAGCACTTGACCCAAGGTTTAAGAATTTGAAGGGCCGTCCAAAATCTGAGAGGGACAAGGTGTGGAGCATGCTTTCAGAAGTCTTCAAAGAGCAACACTCAGATGCAGAAACTCCAGAACCCAAACTACCAAAAAAGAAATCAACCTTCTGCTGGCAGCATCTGACTCAGATGATGAAAATGAACACGCGTCGGTCCGCTCTGCTTTGGATTGTTATCGAGCAGAACCCGTCATCAGTACAGACACATGTTCTCCGGAATGGTGATTGAAGCGTGAAGGGACATATGAATCTTTAGCGCATCTGGTACGTAAATATCTTGCAACGCCAGCTACAACAGTGGTATGCAAATGCCTGTTCTCACTTTCAGATGACATTGTAAACAAGACGTGGGCGGCATTATCTCCTGCAAATTGTAACCAAACTTGTTTGTCTGAGCGACTGGCTGAAGTAGGATTGAGTGCTCCTCACTGTTGAAAATCCCACCCCATGTGTACATTCTGTTCTTAGCTCCCATTAATAGATTCCAAAATGGTGTTACTTGTCTCACCTAAACTGGAGATTAGCGTGATTACAGCAAGGATTTGCCCTGGCACCTGTTACTGTCTGGGCTTTGCTGGGCAGATTTAGGGTGTTGGAATACCTTGTGAACGCATCAGACCTTCTTAGCCTTAAAATATTTGCTTTTTTGTAACCTCCATGACAGCCTCCATTGCACCTTTCACATACTCTGAATGTATCAGAGTGCGGGCAGGTCAAGTTCCCTTATTTCCTTATATCTTGAACTGACTGGTGTATTTGGGGTAAATATCAGCAGTGAAAATGAAAGATAAAAATATTCTGTTTTTTCTTTTTACCTGAGTGATCATCTTTTTTCCTCACTTGTACCAAGAGCAAGAATGTGGGCAGCCAACTATTTTTATATTAAAGATGGGCATTAGCCTTTGGCTACAGACATGAGATGCTTGTATGTAGAACAGCAGATTGTTGTTCTAGAAACTAATTTTTCATGTGGCTTGCTGGGTCAGTAACCAAATTTAAAGTTTCTAGGTTATAATAATAGTTCAGAGTGGTCAGAAACTCCTTACGCTCTTCATGTAGATTATTAAATATTAAAGGACATAGTAAGAGAAATAAAAAAGAGGTTGAAAAGCAAATGTGAGAAAAGAAATTCCAATGTAATAAGATCAGTCACCTATTAGGCAGCAAACGTCAGTGTGTAAAAAAAGCTGAATTTATAAAGTCAATAATCAGGTATCAAAGGTTGAAAAACTCAAACACTAAAAGGATCAAAAAGAATATCATTTTCCAATATGTTGTCTTCAAAGATCAAAAAATTTACCATTGTAAAGCTGTTTTAATAAAATCACTTTCAAAGGGATGGTGTTCCAGGTCAGAACGTTAAGAGTACAGCAATCCTACTGAACTGAGTAATACAAATTGATGACATTGAATAGAGTTTATATACTGTAGTCTCCTTTTCCAGGGGCAAAAGGAGTTAGTTACATGGAGAGTGCAATACCATATGACTTAATGTCATAACCACAGTATCAACAAAATACAGTACTCCTGAACTATTCTTGGGAACTATTTATTGTGACAAACTTTCTCCTCTACCTTGATGGGTCCTGCGCTTATTGGCGGATTTTCTCGCCTCACAGATTCACCATGTGGGTCGGGAAACAGCCCAGAGACCTTCCCCTCTGGTAGAAGCCACAGTCCAGGTCAATTCCTCCTGTGTCTGATCAGGAGTTGGGAGGTTTGGGGGGAACCCGGGCCCGCCCTCTACTCCGGGTTCCAACCCAGGACCCTGTGGACTGCAGCTGTCTAGCGTGCCTCATGGTACAGCTGTGCGACAGCTACAACTCCCTGGGCTACTTCATACCTCCTCCCAACTCCTTCTTTATCCTCACCACAGGTCCTTTCTCCTGGTGTTTGATAATGCTTGTATTCCTCAGTCTTCCAGCAATATGTCTTCTCACTCTCAGCTCCTCTTGCTCCCAGCTCCTCACATGCACACCACAAACTGAAGTGAGGTCCTTTTTAAACACAGGTGTCCTGATTAGCTAGCTTGTCCTAATTGATTCTAGCAGTTTCTTAATTGGCTCCAGGTGTCTTAATTATTCTGCCTGTCTTAATTGGTTCTAGCTGGTTCCTGATTACTCTAGTGCAGCCCCTGCTCTGGTCACTTAGGGAACAGAAAACTACTCATCCAGTGACCAGTATATTTGCCCTCTACCAGACTCCTGTACCCCACTGGTCTGGGTCTGTCACAGTATGTAACATGTAACTATTACAGTGATCACACTGGATGCCATAGATACATATCAAAACAGCCCCAGAGGGCTTGCAATTTAAGGGTGGGATTTTCAAAGTGTTCAGCATTGGCCAAACCCTTCCTATTGACAATCATTGGTAAAATGCAATCTGACTTCAATGGGAACTGATTTAGGCCAATACTGAATCATTTTGAAAACACCACCTAAAACATTAGATACCATGCAACAAGTGTGGGTGAGAAATACTGTAGTAGTAAAGATGAAGGACTAGGAAATACAAAAGCAAAATATTTTTTTCAATGGAAAATTGGGTTTTTGACTAAAACTTTTTCTCAGTGTTGCTTTCCTCCAAAATGTTCAGGTTTTGCCAGAAAGTTTTTGCATATTGATGTTTTTTGAGCTCTGGGGAAGGGCACATTAAAGACAAGTCCTCTATCTGCAAGTCATTCAAGAAGAGAACACAGGTGGTCAGAGACTTGCTCTTGAATCAGCAACTTCTGGAGCAGGTCATGAGGCCTGTTTCAGCACCAGGAACCTCCACAGATCATCAGGCTGCCAGAGGGCATCTATGCCAGCAAGGCTGTTGTTCAGACAGGTTCAGATTCCTTTCCCAGGAAGAAAAGAGACAGTTCTAGGAAAAAGATCTCATAAAACTGATGGAAACCGTTCCAGAGCTAGGAGAGATTCTTCCTCCCTTTCTAAGAGGAGTGCAGACCAGCATTGTGATTTCACCCAGTATGTGAGATAGAGCAGGCCTGTCTATGCATTCCTTGGTACCATGACAAGAGCAAATGGACTCCAAACCATTGGCTCCAGTACAGTCTGCAGGTCATCTGTTGAGTTCAGTACTGACGATGGTGTCAGCACTGACTGTTTCCACACCAGTGGCGGACCAGGCAGCATCAGAATTGCTTTGTTTGTCTGTTCCTGGCTCTCCATTAATGCAGGAACGTTCCACTGTACTGACTACTTTGGCATCCTCAGCACCATCTGGAGATGTTGCAGACCTGCCGTTATTGTTGGCACTGTTTTCTGCACCTCTTGCAATTCAGGGTGCGGAGTTGAGATCACCCACCTTTTTGGAACTGAGGGACAGGTATTATCTTCGGTGACAATGACTAGTCCATGCACACTGCATCTATGGGACCGGTGCTGGCTCCAGCTTACTATCAATGTCAGCTCTGGTACTGAGCATGAATGCAAGGCTCCTATAAGTACTTAATGCACCAACTGCTTTACCTTTGTCACTACCAGTACACCCTGCATTCTGAACTTTGGATAAGGCTAGACATTTATTTGCCCTTCCGCTGTCCGTGGACTATTTCGAAGGTTCCATGGGGTCGTGCTCAGAGACATCTTCCTCCTCTCCCTTGCCTTCTTAGTATCACTCTCAAAAGTTGTTGAGACCTCCCAGGAATCACCATCGGTACTGATATCAGTACCGCTCCCATAGCAAGAATGGGATCCTTGTCCCAGTCCCTCCTGGCCACCAGTGCCGCACCTCTACCCACAGTGACCTCCTTGGAACCGCTGGAATATTCCACAGATGGTGAGATCCCAATCCGTGGCTCAAGCCAGAGTAAGGTCACCTATTCCCCCGGTAGCCTCTCCTCCTGAACCTCCGATGCTACAGCCACAGACGAAGGTTGCTCCTACTGAACAAGTTCAGCCTGAACCATTATTACAGGTGCATAGGTGCTGGAACTAGAGGTGCTGGGGGTGCTGCTGCACCCCCTGGCTTGAAGTGGTTTCCATCATATACAGGGTTCACAGATTGGTTCAATGGCTCTCAGCACCCCCACTATACAAATTGTTCCAGCACCCCTGTACAGGCGTCACAGGAGATTCCATTGGCTCTGCTTCTATTATCCTCTTTACCACCAAATGTCTCTGCAGTGCCAGATTCTTCCATCCTTGTACCTGAGGAATTTAAAACATATTGGACCTCCTGAGGTATGTGGCTTCAACTTTGGGTATTCAGACTGAGTTTGTTCAGGATACCCTCCATAAGGGAAGAGTGTCTTTCCCCATAAGTGAATGATCTTGGATCTGCAAAGACTCTAGGGAACACCCCAGCATCCTTTCACCTATAGTGACGCGTACTGATAAGAGATACTATGTGCCTCTTTCTGGTTTTCAGTGCTTCTACACACATCTGCTGTCTAACTCTCATTTGTTGTAATGTTGTAAAAGCTAATGAGAGGTTAAGACAGGGGAGATATAAGTCAAAAGACAAGGACTGTAAAAGATTGATGTAGAACAAACTTTCTTCCCACACCTTACAAATACATGTTTCCAATCAGCAAATATTTTTATCAAATGTGACAGGATCAGGCCAGATGGCTACAGGAGAGTGATAGAAGGCAGATATATTAGCCCCAGATTAAGTAGGTCTCTTCCCCCTGGGTAAGGTAACAGGGAAGGTTCCAGAACAATCAGAAACTTTCTGGAAACAATTAAGGCAGACAGGCTGATTAGAACACCTACAGCCAATCAAGAAGCTGCTAGAATTAATTAAGGCAGGCTAATCAGGGCATCTGGGTTTAAAAAGGAGCTCACTTCAGCTTGTGGTATGGGTGTAAGGAGCTGGGAGTGAGAGGATGTGCTGCTGGAGGACTGAGGAATATAAGCATTAACAGACACCAAGAAGAAAGTCCTGTGGCGAGGAGAAAGAAGGTGTTGGGAGGAGGCCATGGGGAAGTAGCCCAGGGAATTGTAGCTGTTGTGCAGCTGTTCCAGGAGGCACTATAGACAGCTGCAGTCCACAGGGCCCTGGGCTGGAACCCGGAGCAGAGGGCGGACCGGGTTTCCCCCAAACCTCCCAATTGACCTGGACTCTGGGTTCTACCAGAGGGGAAGGTCTCTGGGCTGTTCCCCAACCCACATGGTGAATCTCTGAGGCAAGAAAATCTGCCAATAAGTGCAGGACCCACCAAGATAGTGAAGGAACTTTGTCACACAAAGTACAACTTTATAAATTGGGAAGTTGTAGCAAAATTTACAGATAAGTTGCCAGAATCCTCTGGGTAAGAGTTTAAGGCTTTCATTGTGCAAGGCCATTGAGCAGCAATCTGTAAGTCACTACTGTCCGCTTTGGACATGGTGATTCCTTCTTCTAGAGTTATGGCCTCTGCTGTAACTCTGAGAAGGGCTTCTTTGTTGCAGAATTCTGGTATGGCTCTGGAGGCCCAACAGACAATTGAGGATTTATCCTTTGACAGTCGATTTTTATTTTCAGAGAAAACTGACAAAATGTTACATTCCTTAAAGAATTCTCAAGTGACATTCATTTATTCATTGGGGGGGGGTCCACTTAGTGGCAATCTTGGTGTTCCATCCTCTGATCCAAGGGAAGTCAATTTTTCTCAAACTCCATGGTTCAGTGATTTCTAAGAGGAATCATTCATATTTTTTCCACTAGTAAAAGAAGCAGTTCCTTAATATTGTGATGGCTGCCCTTTTGGGTACTCTGTTTGAGCCCCTGGCAACTTGGCAAAACCCCCATATATCCAGTTTTCAAAAACAAAGTGTTCCTAAGACTGCATCCAAGACTTCTGTCTGAAGTAGTTTCACCTGAACCAGATAAAATACTTACCTATATTTTTTCCTAAGCCACACTCAAACACAGATGAACAGCTCCTTCATGCACTGGATGTGAGACTGTGTCATTTTATTTGGAGAGAACTAAACCATTTTGTTCATCATGTCATGTTTTTGTCTCTTATGCGGATCAGATGAAAGGTTGGGTGGTCTCCTCATGGACTATTTCCAGCAGGATAATTTCCTTTTTTTACAATGGTAATTGGAGTAGCTCAGGCCATACCTCACAAAGGTTAGGTACTCATTCAACTGGGGCCCAAGTGATATCAGTGGCATTTCTCACTATGTTTCAATATACATATTGCTGCTACCTGGTCTTCCACACATACTTTTACCAAACACTATGCAATTATGGCTGCATCTAGATTGGATGCAAACTTTGGAAGGCAGTTTTGCAGTCATTCTTTAAGCAGAGTCCAAGCTCACCTGCTACAGCTTGTGAGTCACCTGAGTGGAATATACATCTGCAACCACTTATAGAAGAAAAGATAGTTACCTACCTATAGAGTAACTGTTGTTCTTTGAGCTGTAGGTGCAGACATGTTGTCATAGGTTTCACCCCCACTCTGGACTTTAGAGTACAGATATGGGGACCTGCTTGTTAGCCCCTAAACTGAATAACCAGTTTCGATCTGGTTTTGCTGCCACCACTCCCAAGTTCTAACTCCTTTCCCTGGGTAGCCTTGAGAGACTCTTCACCAATTTCCTGGTGAACACCGATCCAAACCCTTGGATCTTAACACAAGGAGAATTTAACCATCCCCCCTCCTTTCCCCCACCAATTCCTGGTGAGTCCAGATCCAATCTCCTTGGATCTTAACACAAGGAAAAATTAATTAGGTTCTTAAAAATAAGACTTTTAATTAAAGAAAAGAAAGGTAAAAGAAAATCCTCTGGGAGATAGCATACCAGCTGATCTCACAGACAACAGATTCAAAACACAAAGGATGTCCCCCTGGCAAAAACTTAGTTACACAAAATTTACCCAATTTGATTATTCCCTAATGCCCAAGACAAGTTACAAAGAAAATAAACATAAACCTATTTATTCCCTTCACTAATACTCACTACTTCATAAGAGGCTGATTTCTGGGACTTTCCCACTCCGGTCAAAACTGAAACTAAACTCTAAACAAAGGAAACTTCCCTCCTTCCTTTTGAACAATCTTATCCCCCCCATTGGTTCCTTTGGTCAGGTGTCAGCTAGGTTAGGTGAACTTCTTAACCCTTTACAGGTAAAAGAGGCATTAACCCTTAACTATCTATTTATGACACGTGTATTCCACCGCTCTCCATTGGATCTCAACTATTGGCATTTGATGTGAAGGAACTGAGAGGGTCAGGATGGTACTGCCCTTAAATAATGAAGGGACGGCCTAAGGAGCCAGAAGGTTGCAAGCGCCTCCCCTACGGGTACTGCAGGGTAAAGTTCACTGGCTTTGGTGCACTAGGCACACACACACCTAAGTGGAATACACGTCTGCACCCATATCTCAAAGAACAACAGTCACCATACAGGTAAGTAACTGTCTTATTTTAGCAACTCTGGGAGAAAACAAAAACTGATAGACTAGACTAAATATTACTAATCTCTGAAACTGATTGACACAAGATGTGGATAATTAAAGACATTATGTATTGCAGTGAGTAGTTGTCAAGTCAACGCCCTACAGCCAATGTATTTAATAGATATGAAATATATTTTAGTGCAAGTAGACTACCTACTCAGGCACTCAGTGTTTCCATTGCACAGGGAAAAAATGATATGCAACCTCGTATCCATGAGAATAAATAGTTAGTGAAATAGTTTGTAGTTACAGACAGGATGTGGAATTCAATGACAATGTGTATGTGGGATTTGCTGACATGAGGATGGCAGTTGGAGAACAGAGTTATTTTGGTGTTTGGATTGAATTGGGTAAACATAGTTTTGACTGAGAGCTGGTGGGTTTTCTAAGTGAGTGGTTTGTAAGAGTCTGTAAGAATTTGAAGAATGAAGCTACTTTCTTTGTGGTTGCAGGGTTGTTTGTCCTAATATCTGTGTGATAAGAGTCATTAAGCCAGTGAGAGATTTAGCCTTCAATTTTTCATCCAGTTCATTTTTTTTCATATCCTTTGTTTTGTAAGTTAATATAGTGTAGTTGGGATCAGTGATCTGCATTTTTGAATTTTAAATACGGTCAGTGTTTGCAAACCTGGACAGGTTTCTCAAACTGTTAGTTTAGAGGGCTATAGCAGACTGAAGATGGGTTTCATCATAAGGCTTTCAAAAGCTTCATGGATGGCTGCCCAATAAGGACTTCTCTCATTTGTGCTGAATAATTGTCTGAATGAATATACAGTATCTCATACATTTTTGCTGAGTTTTCTAAGGTGATCTGTAACCCTTTCCAAATGGCAACCACATAGCTATTGTACACCACTACCTCGATATAACGCTACCTGATATAACTAGAATTCGGATATACCGCGGTAAAGCAGTGCTCCGGGGGTGCAGGGCTGCACACTTTGGTGGATCAAAGCAAGTTCAATATAACGCAGTTTCACCTATAACACGGTAAGATTTTTTGGCCTCCAGGGACAGCGTTATATCAAGGTAGAGGTGTATTTGTTTGATATATCCTCTCATGTAGTCAATGAGAACATTCTCTTGGATGTTTGTAGTATCAATTGAGCATCTAAACTTAGATGATTAACTAGTATTCAGAAAAGACTTTTATAGAAATTTCAGCTGTGCATAATTCAAGTTGGACTACAGTATATGTTCCTTGTACTATTTTTTTAACACAACATGAATGAGACACTTGTCCAGGATGTAGTTAGATTATGAAGACACAGGCTGAATGGGGAAAGAGAGAAGAGGAGTCAAACCAACACAAAATGAGCAAAGAATGCAGATTGGTGAATGGAAAAACTCAATATTATCAGGAAGGTCTGTTGTATAGGTTACACAAGGAGTCCTAATTTGTGTGACTGGCTTTTTCCATAGTAAGTGACCCAAGCTGACATTGACTTTGATAGCTTTATAGGGATAATATTTTTCACCAGGGTGAATTCTTCTTGAACAATTCCTTCCATGTATTAGACTCTAAAATCACTTTCAGTAGCAGCAGGCATATTTTTATTTTTCAACCACTTTTTACTGACACTGATGCAAGGAAAATCCCACTGACCTTTTGTTTAGATGTTCTCTTATTAATCTCTTGACATATATATAATAGGGCAGTGATGCAATGCAGGCTGTTGTTCCAAAATCTTTGGAGCGCTTTTGTGTCTCTTCCCCAATGTGGTGTACAGCAAATACTACATGAACTACAACAGTATGAGTCCTTCCTGTTGGTGATGTGGTAATGGATTTTCTTCATCTCAGTATATGAAGATCCATAACGCTTCCCTTCTTTCCATCCCCTGGGAACGTACAGTGAAACCATTAAGAATGGATGTGAAAAGCAGCACCTTTTCAGATAACAGACGTAGCATCTGGATTGTTACTATAAGCAGGCTGCAATGAGGTGGTACTGCCATCAATTATTAAAATGACCTGCTTGTATGCAAATTAAAGCTGTTTTATCTTTTTTTTTTTTAAGCTTTTTTGTTGGATCTGGTGGAAAACCTAGGACTTTTTGTTAATACTTCAGCATTTAACTAACACGTTTAAAAGAAGGTGACTCATTCTGTATTTAAAAACCTGGCTCATGTGCATAGTGAGCAAGGTAACTGAATGTTGCCATGTAGTTGGGATTTTTTTTTTTTTTTTTTTTGTAACTGACAATGATCACTGTGCTGCTAACTGCATTCTACGTTTCTGGCAATGGATGAAATGTAAAATGTACAATTTACACTGTGCATATACTGTATATCCAGCACATATATGGTCACAAAAAGAGGAATTTCTATGTCCAAACTTGATATCTGTATTGTCAAAAGACTATTGTGGTTTTCACCTTAATGTTTTTTACACATTTTCTTGAACCAATTGCTCTGCTAGATCATATGAAGAAATCCCATCAGAATGCTTTTCTAACCCTGAAGGTGAAATATTATATTGATTTAAAAAAGACCAAGTAAACAACATGGAATGAAATTTTCCCCTATGTTACCCAGGGTAACCCCACTGAAGTCAATGGTGTTTCAGAAGCATAAAAAAGAGTTGAGTTTGTCTCATTAATGCAAAGATCTTTGACACAATGTTGTTCTTTCTGCGATGCTGCTGGTTGCAGAAATTATGTAAAGTTTATAAAACTCCATATCCCATTGTCGCAAAAGGAAAATTGGAAAGCACAATGTAAGTTAGTCATCTTCCCAACTCAAATTACGGTTGTGAGAAGTAGCCTCTTTCATTTTGTGTTTATAATAATGTCCTTTTATAAATGTTTACTGCTTGCTTCTCATCCCTGACAATCAGCACCAGACACAGTGGACCAAATGATGAAGAATAACTGCAATGCACACATCCAACATTGTTCAAATGTCTAACTTGCTATTTTATGAAACATGAAAGTATTGCCCTCGTGTAATCTTTCAGTTCCACAGTGAAAACAGAATAGATGCCACTATTTAATGACAGGGGAAAAAATCATGAGGCTGCTTAAAGCAAATGTATCAGAAGATTCTTCTAACAACAGCTATGCACTAAACTATGCTCTGCTAACCTTATCTTGCAAACTTCAGCTAGCAACATTTGTGCTCTGGCAAATCCATTTGACTGGTCTGCGTAGAATTTTAATTAAACATAGCTCTCAGGCTGCATCTCAAATGGAAGAATGAAATTAGGGCATACCCTTATGTAGAGTTTATATCTATTGTTATGGTACACAAAGGTAATTTTTAAATTTCATTTTTTTCCGAATCAATGACTATGCTATGATGTTAGATAATTAGTGATTTAATCCATCCATTTCAAAAAATAAAATGGGTTCTCTATAATATGCCCAGTTCATTAATTTTTTACAGATTTTTACACTAGAAAATGGGATTGTCCATCTGAAATATCAGTAGTTGGGCTAGTTCACAAATACTGTTATGCATCATTACATTAGAAAAACATGGACTGATAGGTTAATAATAAATCATCACATTATTTTTGTATAGTCACAGAAAATACAACCTCCGTATCTAAGTTCTTTAGGTATAATCTTAAGAGTGTGTAACTCTAAAGAGAAACGGGATACTCCCAATTCCAGCAAAACGTACACTGCAATAAATTTTGAAAAGATTCCACAAATGGAAGAAACCTAATGACAGAGAATTGCTTATTTTTATATATATACTTACATACAATATATATTTATATAAATATAAATATTTACTAGCTACCTGTTTATTTCCTGGAGAGTATCTTTATTATCATTAAGTTAACACAATAAATTGGAATAGGAAAGCCTCACAGTATGCAGATAAAATAAAGTGTGAGTCTATGTTTGTAAGACAAATCCCTTGTATTGTTGTGTCCCAGGTGGACAGGAGCTTTTTAAAGCAAAGCACTGAGCCTTCATAGCAAGACATAAATATGAGTTGTATTGATCATATATGCACTGAGGATAAAATTCCCCTCTGTACTGATGGTCAGCACAGGACCTATGCACTACTTGCCTCATGTGTGAATATTTAGGCTCCCTAAATCAAGTGTCAAGATGCACAGGGCTCTGTGAAACCGGTAAAGGATTTTCTAGAATCAGTCTCTTTTATTGTTTTAAAGTTCTGGCCAGGTATCTGGAGGGGACAACCCCAGGATCTTCCACTATTGATCACCTTATTATTTAAATTAATTGTTTTGCATTTGTGCATTTGCTATTGCAATTTTAAAATACCCTCAGAAAAGAGACACAAACTTTGTTCAAATTCAGATTGCCAAAAAAGGTTCTATTTACTTTAGAAAGACTTGATTATGGTCATAGTAGAAAAACTTAGACTAAAAAAATTAAGGTACAGGCTTTTGACTTTTAAATTACTCATCTGTGGAGTTCCTCTTTGAATTAAATACCATCTGCCAGTCTTCACAGGAGGATTATTCATTCTTTATAGCTTCAGGGACAGTCAAAGCAGAAACTCCTGCACAGGACAGTGTGACAGGAAGACCTGCCCAGGAAGTACTGCTGCCAGAAATTCTGCCTACCCATTAAGATGCCACAGCAGTCTAAACAGGTTCAATCAGAGCAGAACCAATGTTTACTATTTCAGATGTGATTGTTTGAGAGGTATCCAGCAGAGAATATTTTTAAAAGCTGTTCTTATCTGCAGCTCTTTCAAGCTCACTCTTTGTCATTTAAATCTTTCTTTTCTGTCAGCCTTTTATAGCACATCAAGGGGTGAATAGCCACAGTATAGCTGTGAAACAAAGGGCTAAGTTCAAGTCATGCAAGTGGACCTCCTGCTAGTCCAATGGTTTACATTGCATATGAACGATGATGATTCTATCTGACCTAGGTTTACAGACTTACTACATTCAAAATAACTATATTAAAAGTGTGATAAGGTTGCAAAGTCAAGCACTCCAAAGCTAAGAGACGTCAGACTTTAGGTTAAAACAACAAGGAGTACTTGTGGCACCTTAGAGACTAACAAATGTATTTGGGCATAAGCTTTTGTGGGCTAGAACCCACTTCATCAGATGCATGGAGTGGAAAATACAGTAGCAGGTATAGATACATAGTACATGAAAAGATGGGAGTTGCCTTTTCAACAGGGGGGTCAGTCTAATGAGACAATTCAATTAACAGTAGAATACCAAGGGAGGAAAAATCACTTTTGTAGTGGTAATGAGGGTAGCCTATTTCAAACAGTTGGCAAGAAGGTGTGAGTAACAATAGGAGGAAATTAGTTTTTGTAATGACCCATCCACTCCCAGGCCTAATTTGATGGTGTCCAGTTTGCAAATTAATTCCAGTTCTGCAGTTTCATATTGCAGTCTGTTTTTGAAGTTGTTTTGTTGAAGAATTGCCATTTTAAAGTCAGTTGTTGAGTGACCAGGGAGATTGGATTGTTCTTCTACTGGATTTTGTATCTTATCATTCTTGACATCTGATTTGTGTCCATTTATTCTTTTGTGTAGAGATTATCCGGTTTGGCCAATGTACATGGCAGAGACTTTAGGTTGTCCATGCAACCTCATTCTTTAATTACATGACCACATACTCTTCCCTCATCTCCTCCCACTCCAAATAGGAATAGGTTAGGAATACCCCATTGTTTTGTGAGTCAAAGCCTCCATCAAATTTATCTTGCCTTAGCATTAATGATTATTCACTCCATGGGGTTGGTTTTTTTAGTTTGATTTTTGCGCTCCCAACTACAGTTGTAATACTCTTAAGTCCTGGTTAGTAACATGGACAGTGTTGGGAGTTTTTTATGATTTTTACCTTGACAGCTTCCCTTTAAATAAATACAACTGTATACTATATGTACCTTTGGAAGAAGAATCCCAACATATCACTGGGCAATGAAATTATACATGATATGCTGCTATTGCTGGTTGGCATGGCTGTCTGCAGAATAAAGAAGTAGCTCAACTAAAATGTATTGTTCTAAAGAATGAGAATTCTGGGTTGGCATGCCAATTTTCAGGTCACTACTACTTGCCGCTGCCATGGCATGTGTCTAAAACTTGGCATTGGCTTTGAGCACTATATCCAACTTTGCTATCCAGTTGCTACAGTCAGCACCCAATAAAACTCTACTCTTTCATTACTAGAAATCTTGGCATTCTGTGCTGTATTTACTGAGAGAGATAACTCTTTGTTTTTCAGAGCTTCCATATGGCTGGGAGAAAATTGATGATCCCATTTATGGCACTTATTATGTTGAGTAAGTTCCCAACTTCAATATTAATTTGCTGTTAATATTTCATAACCTGATATTAATATCCTGTGCAATGTTTGAATTGGAAAGGTGTGGGCATAATTATTTCTCCCTTTGACTTCAGATTATGCCGGAATTATCAGACTCCAATATAGTTGCAGTGACTGAACATTTTCAGTATCTTCCAAACTGGTTACTCTGTCACTTCTTTTTGAGCCCTGATCTCATCCTGTGTATTCCAGAAATATTTGGGAGGAAGCTGAGGGGAGCATTTAAATCAAATGTGTTTTATTTTCTGTTTAACAAGTTTTAGACATACATCAAACAAGGTGCAGATCCTTGCCAATCCAGGAACAGAATAAAACTTAATCATTTTTGCTTCATAAGGATACTTTTCTGAGTAGTCTTACTTTGCGGTAAGTCTGAGAGTCACATTATTGTATATGAGTGAAGGTTGTATCTTATGTGAAATTTTTCTATGCTCACTCATGGCATTGTAATTTTGCACGTAAAGGCATAGCTAGAAAAGGAGAATGTAATTTTCTATTATTTTAATGGCATAATCCCTGCCTGCATTTTTCCAGGAGAATGTGGTGTGTGTACAAAATAGAGAAGAGATCCTTTCTCTCTTCCATTTAGTACAGGTCTTTGTGCAGCCAGCTAAAGTAGATTACTACCCAAAAGAATAGGTGTAATTTATTAGTCTACTTAACTCGAGCCTACATAAAATACCCAAGAATTGAGAGAGATGAAAACAGGGCTTGCTTCTCCTCTGCAAGTGAGTCTAAAGTGGTAATAAAATGATACCTAATCAAAATGATAGCATTATAGTCTCTCTCTTTGCACAGCTGTCATAGACCACCCACGGTATAAGGCCGTGGAGAATCAATCCCAGAAACTAACAACTCACTTTCCCCTGGTCACAGCCCACAGATAGTGAATTGAGAGCTCATCCAATTGAGGGAAGGGGCAAACACACTAGACAAAAATCTGTGAAACAAATAGCAGATCCATTTATTCTGGAGGGAAGATCTTACAGAAGAAGGTTTTGAAAAGAAAAACCCAAACTCAGATCCTTACACTGAGAGCCTCACTTTGTTTCCAGAGTTACTCCGTACAAATTATAGTGTTTTACAGTTTGCTTATCACATAGTTCTCTGACACCCTGTTGTCTCTTGATTCCATACCAACACTAAATTTATGCTGGCTCATTTTGGAGATATACCAGTTCTCATACTTTCCTAGTTCCAAACTGCTGATAAGAGTCACAGCACCGGGGCCTCCTCTCCTGCTCCTCCATACCTCCCAAAACAAAAACAGAACTGTATTAGAGTCCTTGGTGGGTTGGGTTGGGTTGCCTAGTGGTTAGCACAGCTAGTGCTCCTCACACCCCAGTGGGCCGGTCCTGGTCCTGGTCCTCCTTTACTCAGAGGTGTGGTGAGGAGTACTGGTGGTTTGAGTCTCTCCTGTAATGAAGGCAGTGGTAGGGGAGCCCAGGCCCACCCACTCTACCAGGCTCCAACCCAGGGCCCTAGGAGGGTCAACAATAATGCCAAGAAATTACCCCTCTGTCCTTATGCTTGGGTTTTTATAATATTCCTGGGTAATAAATGATGGCGTTCACATATCTCTTTATAATAATCCTCTTCATATCTCCCAAATATGTATTTATACAGCTGCTGGTAGTGACTAATGATCTTCTGCACAAGTGGCTATGTACTTTAAAGGCTAAGAGGTGTTGTTCAATTCCTGTGCATTAAGCTGTCACTGAGGCATCTCCCTTGAGCTAAATACTGCCTAAAACATTCTGGCAGTGGTAAGGCTTATGCAGTTCCATTACATAGTCAATGGAACCAAAATGGAGCACGTAGTTGTCTGCATTTTAAGCCCACCCTCAGTCAGGCAGACACAGGCTCCTTGCCCCAAATGCTGCAATGCAGTTGTATTTTTAGGCTGTTGTTGCCAAATTCACTCATTCCACAGACAAAATATAAGGAAGGGAAAGGCTACACTAAAGGCGTACTGTACTTATTGTAATAGAAAAGCTTTAATGGGATCTAGCAGAGATCTGGAATAGTAGAATGGATGTTCATAGACCGGCATTAAAAGTGCAGCAGCACTAGCTTTATAATAGTCAATATAAGGAGTTGTATTTTAATCTGCTTTCTAAGCTCAATAATTTTGTAGTGAAAATTGTTTTCCATTTTTCATTATAAAAAGTGACAGTGTTACACCTTCCTTTATTACTAGCATTTAACAGATGACTTCTTTTTTAACTAGATGAAATCACATTACAATAAACTCTTTTAACTAGGTCATAAAATGGATAAATCATGAAAAGTTAGGTTATGAACCTTTGCATATTCAAATCCAATCCAACTTTATAGGAATCACTTTAAAACTGTCAAGGAAAGAATATCCTACCTTCCACTTATTAGAACATCTGTATCTCTCTAAAATAAAGTGGGGCAGTTTGTGGGGATAAACCACTGAAGTAATCAGATTCAGTGTAACACCTTGCAGTGGTCAGCCATAAGGAGTATTTGGATTCTTAGCACTCAGTTAAGCACAAAATATTTGCAATTTTCTCTAGAGTGTGAGGGCCCAGATGCTGCTTCTCCTCTCAGTTATACATAACTAAAGTTCAATGGATGGATATGCTCTTAATTCATCTTACTATTTCAGATCCAAATTTATCTGCAGGGGATGGACATTTGCACTAACTCGAGTAGGTGAAACTTTCTACTGTGACTGGGTCAATTTCTGTGCAACTTTCTAACAGTGCCTGTGGTTTAAAGACTAAATGCTAGCCTTCTTCCTTCCTCAGCCCCACACAGAATTATGATGCTGTGCTGGCCCTTTCAGCTGTCTAGTCGAAAAAAGAGCATCTCTCCCTTTATGGTTGATTAACTACAACATGGAGCTCAATTTTCAAACATGGTCTCCTTAATAGGATAGCTAAACTAACCAGATGGGTACTTACTGTAAACTGTGCATCCTGCCTCAACTGTGCAACATTTCTTTATCTTTTCTATCTGACACTCTGTTACTGCTTATGTAAGAAAATAACATGTTCTCTCAGCAATTCTGTTTGTCTTTAATAAAAAAAAAGGACCTAAATCTTACATTTTGATGCTCATTTCAAAAAATATGTCCATTAATACTTGTGTTAAACACAATTTCAGTATCTAGATGAAATATTTTGATGTCTTTTTAAGGAAAAATAAAACAGCAATTGAGGCCACATTAGTTAAATCAGCCTTTGTCAACTCCACTTCCCAGCTGCCTTCCATGCTAACATCATCGGCACAGATGCAGCGCTGTGACCCCATGCACCAGGTTGCATTGTCCAAAGCAGGGAGCCAGGCCCAACCCTGTGGGAGGAAAGCCACTGCTGTGGGATGAGTGCAGGATGGGCTTGTTTGCCAGCCCTTCCTCACCGGGCCAGGGCGAGCTTGCTTTCCAGCCCCGGGCCTCTGCACTGGGCCTCCCCTCTGCACTGGGCTTTATTGAAGTCATGGACACAAAGCAAAGCATCGGGCAAACAGAGAAACCATGATATCTGTGGCTTTTTTACCACTGTGACTCATAAACTTTAAGGCCAGAAGGGACCATCGTGATCTCTAGTCTGACCTCCTCCACGTTGCAGGCCACAGAACCTCACCCACCCTCTCCTGTAATAGGCCCCGAACCTCTGGCTGTGTTACTGAAACCCTCAAATCATGATTTAAAGAGTTCAAGGTACAGAGAATCCACCATTTACTCTAGCTTTTCCCAGCAAGTGACCATGCCCCAGGCTGCAGAGGAAAGCGAAAAAACTCCAGGGTCTCTGCCAATCTGACCTGGGGGGAAATTCCTTCCCAATACCAAATATGGTGATCAATTGAACCCTGAGCATGTTGGCAAGACCCACCAGCCAGATACCTGAGAAAGAATGTAGTAACTCAGAGCCATCTCCATCTAATGCCAAACTGTGATGGCGGGCACCTGGCCCTTTGAAGCTTCCTGCTGGAGGCCTCATGATTCTACCACACCCTCACCTCAGGAAAGGAGCAGCAAATGTGGGTCCTGTAGTCCTGCCTAGAAAAGTTGCATAGAAGCAGCCAATCAGAGCCCAGCAAGCTCATATAAAAGGAGCTGCAGGGCCTTAGCAGGTCAGTTCCTGGCTGGGACTAGAAGAGCAAGAAAGGGTGCTCAGTTCTGGCTGGAGGGGTTGATGGGCTGCATTTACTGGACCTGGGGGAGACAGGATCTGAAAACTTCAGCCCTGAGCTAAGGGTGAAGAGAATGGAGCTATGTGGGGAAAGTCCCATGGAATAGCCACAGTGAAATGGAGGCAGCTGTACATGGCTGCTGTTTATAGGGTCCCTGAGTTGGGACCCAGAGTCCGCAGAGTGGGCAGCCCTGCTAGCAAAGTGGCCTAAGCCACAGGTCTGCACAAGCAAAGGGCTGGATTTAAAGGACCCAGAGATGGGGTTGATAACCTGTTGAGGGCAGACATTTTGAGCAGGGAGAGACTCCAAGGCGCCTGGGAGGGGCTGAAGAGCAAAGGTACCTGAGGAAGGAATGGCTGAGTCCAGCTTGAGCCTGGGATTTGAAGAATTTTGTGTTTGTTTTGGACATCAATACTCCCAGTAGGGGTTCACTTTTGATTGTGTGACTTGGCCAGAGGGCTGAGACACTGAAGACCCACCAAGCAAGGCTAACAATGTACAGGAGATGCCAGGAAAGGCCTGCAGTGCAGCCTCTAGGAGGCACTCACTAGAGATGAGTGTCACCCATTACACAAACCTGCAGCTCTACCTATTATTAACAGCCACATATACAAGTGTGACTTTGCTAAGCAGATAGCAGCTTTAAAGTTTGGCAAATTTCTTTCACTTCCACTCTTTAAAACAAATGTCCCTGTTGACTTCAATAGAATTTTTTTCTGGGTGATGAACACCTGACATCACCTTTTGGATTACCAGGTAGATTAGGTCACGTAAGGATACATTGCTGTATCCCCTCTATCCCCTTGATTTAATGAACATTGGAATATTTTCATTTTTTTTAAATAACACTGTCTAAAGGGTAGGGCCTTGAGAATTGCTTAGCATGGGATCATGCAGGTGACTTCAATGGAAGTTACATGTACTCAGCACCTTTTACAATCCCTGATTCTAAGAGAGTTCAGGGTCAGATCTTCAAGTGTTTAGCATCCACAATCAGGACCAGATTTTCCCTGCAGCTTTCTATGGGAGCTCTTTTGAAAAGCTGGTCCTGTGTGCATAAATATTTACCTCTGGAGCAACAGTAATTTACAACACATCGAACAACTTCACACGCATATCTAGCTAATCGCCCAACCCTGCTTGATTCTGAGTGCCCTCAAACCCTCTTCCTTCATGAGGAGAAGCATGCCACATGACACAGGAGATGATCCCCACCCTGCTGGATTTGTTCCCTAGTCAGTAAAAAATGTATCCTCCAGATAACACGCTCTGCAACATAATGTATGGGAGAAAGTTATGTATGAGATACAGGATATCAAAGGCACAGTATCAAAGAAGAACACACGCTAATAGGCCATGGGAAATGTTACATATTGAGAGAGAAAGTTGTGGCATTACAATGATATTTTTTCATATTTCAGTGCTCTCATACTACATGAATTAGTTTCTGCACTTTCCCCCTTGTTTTCTTTTATAAAATACAACAGAAATATAGTAGAGTGTTAAAATTTCATCTTTAGTATAATTTTGTTTGCTGCTCTGGGAATCCAGCACATACTGGATTTGTTACTTTGTTAAGCAATTTGCCTCTACAGTCACTTTTGGGGTTAAGATTTCTATTTCATTATAAACAACTAATTTTGTTTTCAGCTTATCCAGGACCACTATGACAAACACCATCCTGTTTCTCTCTTGGAATCATGCATAGAAATCACATGTAGTGAAGACTTGAAAAACTGTGTTGCTGGAGTATTTTTCAGTGATACTGCAGAATAGCCACAGATTGAAACTAGGGCTGTCAAGCGATTAAAAAAATTAATCGCAATTAATCATGCAATTAATTGCACTGTTAAACAATAATAGAATACCATTTTTAAAAATATTTTTGGACGTTTTCTACATTTTCAAATATGTTGATTTCAAGTATTTGCACTGTAAAAAAAACAAAAGAAATTGTATTTTTCAGTTCACCTAATACAAGTACTGTAGTGCAATCTCTTTATCTTGAAAGATGAACTTACAAATGTAGAATTATGTACAAAAAAACTGCAGTCAAAAATAAAACAATGTAAAATTTTAGAGCCTGCAAGTCCACTCAGTCTTACTTCTTATTCAGCAATTGCTAAGACAAACAAGTTTGTTTACATTTGCAGGAGATAATGCTGCCCGCTTCTTGTTTACAATGTCACCTGAAAGTGAGAACAGGTGTTCGCATGGCACTCTTGTAGCTGACGTCACAAGATATTTATGAACTAGATGCACTAAAGAGTCATATGTCCTTTCATGCTTCAACCACCATTCCAGTTGATATGCGTCCATGCTGATGACGGGTTCTGCTCAATAGCAATCCAAAGCAGCGCGGACCAATGCATGTTCATTTTCATCAAATCCCACCAGCAGAAGGTTGATTTTCTTTTTTGATGGTTCGGGTTCTGTAGTTCCGCACTGGAGTGTTGCTTTTTTAAGACTTCTGAAAGCATGCTCCACACCTCATCCCTCTCAGATTTTGGATGACACTTCAGATTCTTAAACCTCGGGTCGGTTAGAAATCTCACATTGGTACCTTCTTTGCGTTTTGTGAAATCTACAGTGAAAGTGTTCTTAAAATGAACGTGCTGGGACATCAAGACTGCTATAACATGAAATAAATTAGAAAGAGGGGGTAAAACAGAGGAGGGGACATACAATTCTCCTCCAAGGAGTTCAGTCACAAAATTTAATTAACGCATTATTTTTTTAAAGAGTATCATCAGCATGGAAGCATGTCCTCTGGAATGGTGGCTGAAGCATGAAGGGCCATACGATTGTTTAGCATTTCTGGCACGTAAATACCTTGCAATGCGGGCTACAAAAGTGCCATGCAAATACCTGTTCTCTCTTTCTAGTGACATTGTAAATAAGAAAAGGGCAGCGTTGTCTCCTGTAAATGTAAACAAACTTGTTTGTCTTAGCAATTGGCTGAATAAGAAGTAAGACTGAGTGGACTTGTAGGATCTGAAGTTTTATATTGTTTTGTTTTTGAGTGTAGTAATGTAACAAAAAAAAATCTACATTTGTAAGTTGCACTTTCACGATAAAGAGATTTCACTACAGTACTAGTATGAGGTGAATTGAAAAATACTATTTCTTTTGTTTATCATTTTTACAGTGCAAATATCTGTAATAAAAAATAATATACATTTTGATTTCAGTTACAACACAGAATACAATATATATGAAAATGTAGAAAATCATCCAAAATATTTAATAAATTTCAATTGGTTTTCTATTGTTTAACAGTGAAATTAAAACTGTGATTAATCGTGATTAATTTTTTTAATTAATCACGTGAGTTAACTGCGATTAATCGACAGCCCTAATTAAAACTTTACACTTACAGCAGAGTGCAGCAAGTTGAAAGGACAGAGAACTTCCAAATGGAGCTGGGAAGGAAACAGTTATATCAATCAGAGAAAATTTTCAAGTTTATGAAAAATTTTCCTATCATGAATTGAGAGGAAGAGGTGGAATCTCAAATTTTCACAAATGAACAATATGGTTTTTTAATTTAGGTTAAATTGCAACATTAAGTTTTCACATTTTTGAATTATTTTGTTTTGCTTTTGGCCTTTTTTATTGTTTAAATTTGTTTTGCTATAATTATTTAAAAAATCATCTTGAAAATATTGAAAGAGGACATTTTGATAATTTCAAAACTTTTTTCCAAAAATGTTTGAACTGAGAAATTGTCAGAACTGACCCTTTCCCATGAACAGTTTCAGTTTTGACCAATTGGCATTTTCCAAAGAAAAAGTGTTTTGTCGAAAAATTTCTGATCTGTTCCACTTCCCAATTATTTCCTCTATGAGCTAGATTGTGCATATATCACTTGCACTGATGAGCACTAACTCATGTATTCTCATTCACTACAACATGACTACTTGTGTGAGTAATTGTTTATTAAGCTGGAGTAAGGGTTGCACAATCCAGCCACACGCAGGTAACCCACATGATGATGATCCCATGAAGTAAATAATAATTTTTCACAAAATGGACTCAATTTTTAATCATTATCAATTTTTTTTCAGCCACATAAATAGAAGAACACAGTTTGAAAATCCTGTCCTAGAAGCAAAAAGGAAGCTACAGCAGCATAACATGCCCAACGCAGAACTTGGAACAAAGCCTTTGCAGGCCCCAGGTTTCCGAGGTACAGTACCATGTCAGATTTAAGAAGAAAATAATTGCTATACTTTCCTGTTTTTATGACAATGATTTAACATAGTCTGGTTAAAATAACATAGTCTGTGAATTAGCATTAATTGGTGTTCAGTATGTTTAAGATAGCCTATCTAGCAGACATCATTTAAATTGAAGCCTCAGACACTATTGCTGTAGGAGTTTACAAGAACACTGAATCTTGATAATGTGAAAATGATTGAGCTTAGAAAGAAATGTATTAGCAAAAGTCAATATTGATAGATGAGTAAGTTTTGACATAAGGTTGTAGCCAAAGAATGAGGCTTGTTCTCCTTTGTAACAGTAGAAAGCGCCTCATCAACATTACCTAGGCCTAAACTCGTTCACCCGCATCCTGCTCCTCAGAGGTCTCGCAGTGTGAATGACCTGTCTCAGTGTCGGCGGGACAATGCTGGAATGTACAGTCTGTATGGTATGTCCAAGTGCTGCTTGTTAGCCAAGCTGCACTGTTGTAAAAGTAGTGAGATAAGTTAAGTCACAAACCTTTTCACCTTTTTCATACCTTTTTTTGGCAAAATAAAGCACAGAAGAGAGGCACTGGAAGCCAGGTGAGGCTTATTCTTGCCTGATGGTAATTTTCACACTTTACACTGACGCACATTGAGAACAGATGTAAAGGTCACTGAACTGTCACACCGATTGTAAATGTCATTTGTCAGAAACTGAAATTCCATTTATCTGGGGTGAAAAGATTATCTGGAATTTACCCTTTTGTCTGAATTACTGATATAAATGGATATTTTTTGTTATTGGGGGCGTGAGGGGAAACTAATGATACCTTATTTGGTATACAAAGCTGAATTGATAGGCTAGGAATAATTATTAAGAGTTCAAAGTTACCTTGCATATTATTTTTATCATTGTGTAAATATTTTAGCTACACAACAATCCATCTCTAAACTTATTTCCAATATCAAAGAGCATTCCTAGCCCTTCCACCCCCAAGACTGATCTGCCATAGATAGAAAAATCCTCCTTAGTTAGTTCTGTATTAATATAAAATAAGGACTCACTAATGTGTTTATTTCTCCTGGAATGCTTACACTTTTTATTTCCTTTAATATCAAAATGCCACACTGCCACCTACTATTGCTGCTGCTTCTCTTGTTTTTGTTTGTGAGTCTGCGTTATATTATGACTTGACTGGAACTATTTTCTTTTTGTTTGTGTTGACTGATGTAGAAAAACCACTCTTCACCCGTGATGCATCACAACTGAAGGGAATTTTCCTCAGCACAACTCTCAAGAAGAGCAACATGGGCTTTGGATTTACCATCATTGGTGGTGATGAGCCAGATGAGTTTCTACAGGTGAAGAGTGTAATTCCTGATGGGCCTGCAGCACAGGATGGCAAAATGGAAACAGGTAATTAATTTTGTTCTTGTATTCCTTGATATAATTATCAGACTTCAGCCTTAGATTTTGAATAGCACCTTTTTCTTAAGTGCAGAAATAAGCGGGTGTGTTCGTGCTGTCATTCTGAGAGGTGCAAGTAGAGCTGTGTGAATAATTAGTGTTTTGGGTTGCTGGCCATTCTGAAAAATAATAATCACTTCTGGTCAACTTAAAACAAATATTTTAAAAACGTTGGCAAATCAAAAAGTAAGAAAAAAATTGGTTTTGGTCAAATGAAACATTTCATTTAAATTTGGAGAGGTTTTAAAAAGATTTTACTGTTTCTTTTAATAAAATTGAAGGAAATTTCAAAATGAAAAGTCATATCAAGAAAAACCAAAATATTTTGATTTTTTTTTTTTTTCAAAAAATTTTGTTTTGTTTTGACACAAACAATTTGGCAAAACTGACACACTTGCAAAATGTTTTGGAGTCACCAAATCTACATTTTTCACCCCAAAAAAGATTTTTAGACTAAAACTTCATCCACCTCTGGAGCAAGAGCGATATCTCTGCCTCAGAAAATATTTCCCAAGGGAAGTATCTCTCTGGAGTATTTCTTTCTAGAAATGAAAGGAAAACTTTTATTTTTTCCTCACAATATTTTCCTGTGATGAAGATCTCTGAAGCAAGCTTTTACTTCTTTAGGGTAAAATTCTCTCACATCTACATAGCAGATCTCAGATGTGATGCTCTTCTCAACACATGCTCAGATTACCCATGAGGATTCCATGCATGTAGAGACAGAGGCCACAGACTCCATTTCTTTTCTGGAGGAAGGACTATATTGTAAAATAGTCAAATTAAGGTTGATTCTGTTTATCTGGGTAAAGACTATGTAACACTTCTGCCAGGTGGAGCCAGCAGCAACAGGTCTGGGTTCAATATCTAGGGATTCCTTTCCATCAATTAACACGGAACCAGCTCAAGCCCCCACCCAGTAACCTGGGAAAATTACACACCACCCTCATTGCCTCAGAGAGTCAATACTTCCTAACCTGCAAGCACAGAGTCTGAGTGTAGATAAGAAACTTTTAATAAAAGGAGGGAAGTAACTCGGCGTTAATTTGGGAAAACACCGCAAACAGGGTTCATAAACATAAACCATGAGCCAAAGACCCACCCCCAAAGTAAGTTGGGCAGTGTCCTTTTCCCCTCAGGTTCTTAAGTCCAGGAACCCAAAAGTCCTTTTAATGTGCCCGTCCCTTCTCTGCACCCCACTCACAGTTGCTGTCCTTGGTCAGTACAGACACAGGGTTCAGAGGTGCATTTGAAGAGCTCACCTCCCACCCTGTGTGGAGGCGGGGGGTAAGGAGGCACCTTACTTGCTCTGCTGCTCAGGCACTCGCTTGCTACCCCTCTCTGCCAGCCGCCCTGCTGGCCGCTTGCTGCGCCACCTGGCCTCCCTGCCAATCGTTGCTGCTCCTTTCTGCGTGGCCATCCTGCCAGCTGCTCGTTCTGCTTACCACCTCATCAGCCACTCATTTGCCAGCCGACTGTCAGTCACCGTCTGCTACCACCTGCCTCTCTGCTGTGACCTCTGCACATCAGTCTCTTAGTAATTTTCAGCTCTTTGGAGGCTGGACAGAAACACTGCCCAGCAAATCTCAACATGATTTCAGCTCTCAGTGATGGCTAGCTCTTAGCAGACTTGGCAGAAACACAATCCCACCACAACTGATCTCAGCTCTGATTGAGCATTTAAAATAACAAAGAGGCTCCTAGTGAAACCTATTTAGCTCTTTCTTTGAACAGTACGGGGGAACAGGTTAACAGTAAGGGATGACCCTTGTGGGAGGGTCTACACATCCTGGCTGGGACACCTGTCCCCACCCCTCTTACTTTCACAGGGCTCTGGCATTCAAGCCCCTGGCTTAACAAGGTCCTTTCAGCTGAGGGTCCTGCTTTCCTGTATTCATACAATAATGCCAATAACATTGGTAACAGCATTTCACTACCCCTGCATTCAGTACTAAAGTGATTTGTAACACACCACCAGCCAAAGTTGATTATTTGAGCAACACACCACTCCATCTGCTGGATATCAAAGCAAAGTAGGTGTGTTCATGTAAATACAGTTTGCTCTAGAAGTCTCTCCCCCTCCCAGCTAGCTGTCAGGGAAGAATTCAGCAGACCCTGCTTACATCTACTTTTAGTAAAGGCTTACAAGATCATCTCAGATCCATGTATGGAGAGAATCCTTCCATGTGCCTTCCATCCTCCTCCATGGATGGTGGGGTCAGCTGTCACCCTTCCTCCATGCCCTGCAGAGGGTGTTCCCTAGCCCTAGGATCTGTGTTGAGGTGCGGGGGGGGACTGGTCAGGCTGAGGGCAAACTGATGGATACACATGTCATTCTCCTTCCAGCCTGACAGATTTTTAGGGAAGAGATAATAAAACCTGGGGCTATATTATCTTTGCAGGGACCCCCAACTGAAACCAGAGTCATAGAGGTAGTCTAATCTATGGTAGGGAAAAGCCCCATATGCACACATGTAGAGAACACCGTGTGGGGATCCTTGCAGATTTACTCCCTCAGTCCCCATTTCTGCAGATTTTTGTGGGAGAGGGAATAACTCGGACCATAACATGTCAGGATACACCAACTCGAACTACTGCTGGTGCTGTAAGGCCAAATAAACTTCTGTAAAACCATGCAAGTAGGAATTGTGGAGGTTCTGAATTTTACTATTTTTAAAATGCCCTTCTTGCACAAAACATGCCATTAAAATGGTGGAAGGTTTTTGATGCCAAGTAAAGAGTGGCAGCCAGCAGATATAACAAAAATTAAAATATAGATTTATTTTTTGTAAAATCTTGTAACTGTTCTATCAGCTTGAACTTCAGTCGCACTGTTGATGTCAACCTTAAAATGCAATTTGGTACAGAAGGTTAAAATTCAAGAAGCTAATTAATAGAAGAAATGGTGCAATAGATATATGCTCAGAAGAGACTAATGAATCCTATTAATAATAAAACCAATGAATTGCTCTTGAACTGTGCCTTGATATTCATGTTGCCTAATTTGCAGCAGAGGGCTTTGCAGGTTGTTATGGCCCAGCATACTTTGATTAAGAACTTGAAGCAGGATTCCTATGAAATAATCTGAGTGGAATGGTTGAGTGTCTTTTCAACTAAACTAGAGCCTGATACTGAAACTGCATGATTGCTCTGTTGCAACATTGATGGTTGTTATTGTGAACATTTATTGAGAGGCAAGGTGGGTGAGGTAATATATTTTAGTGAACAAACTTCTATGGGTGAAAGAGACAAGGTTTTAAAGCTTACACAGAACTCTTCTTCAGGTCTGGGAAATGTACTTAGAATGTCACTGCTAAATACAAGGTGAAACAGATTGTCTAGCATAAGTAAACACATTTATTCAGATGGGTATTTATGAAAAAATATGTTTTTTTAAAAACTTACATTAAAATAGTACTGAAGATTTTATTGAAAACCACAAATGAAAGGAAATTAAGAAGTAAAGGTGTGAGAGAATTTCAAAACAGAATTATTATTTCAATAACCCTGATATGTATATGTATTAAAGTAGATATTGAGCTAAATTCTGCCCTTAGTTGACTCCCCGCAGCTCCCTGATTATCAAGTTATCACCTGAGTAAAATAAACCAAGAGTTTCAGGTTAATGAATTTTGCCTCACACAATATCACTGTGAGAAAAGGATGTGTTGTTATTTTCATATTATAAATGGGTAAACTGAGAAAAAGGGATATTTAAAAACATATGGTTTATAAAACAGGTTTCTAGCAAATAACCCAGATTTCCTCATTCCCACTCCTTTGCATGTTTCCTAAACTGTGCTTCCTGTTCCTCAGATACCCTTTTCAGAGTCTGCTCACCTTCAGATATGTTGCACTTCATGTTCTGCCAAATAGTCCTCCTTGGAGCCATTTCAGAAAATAGATTGTTCGCTTACCTATTATTTTAAATCGTCCTGTGTTTCTAAACCATTGTGGGACACAAATCTACTTTGTAAGTTAAATAAGTGTTGGATGAAGAATAAGGCTTTTTATATAAATGTATTTTTATTGTGTGTTTCTAAAAAAATAGCGCCTCCTCTGATACGCTTTTCTTGCCTCTTGTGTCACAGTAATAACTGTGCCCATCTCAGGGGGACCACTGTTATTAGTCTATACAAAATCGAAGATTTGCAATTGCTGCAGCAATAATAGGTGCTGGATCTTTATTGTTTTGGGATGAAATACACCCTAGCAAGGAAGCCCATGCAAGGCCTCCTGGCTATTGAAGGTTGACATTTGCCCTCCGTGGTGATGACTGTAGGCTCCTCACTGCAAATAGGCTGGCAGTGGAAGATGGATAATTATGCAAATTCAGTGTACCTACCATTTTGAATAAGTAAAACTAGTGTCTAGGGATATTATGTCAGGCCACTGGTTGGATTAGTGGCCATGGAGACACACGCCTGTCTTTCCCCACAAAAACCCTGCCTACCATGTGACTAAAGCCAAAAACTCAGGATTTATGAGATAAAAGGAAAAATTAATTGTATGATTTTACCTGACTTACTACCTTTGATACATACTGTTGCCAACTCTCACAATTTTATTATGCGTCTCTATTTATTTGGCTCCTGGGGTCAAGTGATTACTTGAGAATGTCAGCTTTCCCCTTAAAGAAGTGAGTTTCTAGTCCTCTTGTTTGCAGAGAACTACTTGAAAATGTGACCAGAGTGCACCCTAAAGGCTCAATAACCAGAAAGTAACAAAGAGAATATCAAATTTAGTTTTAAAAATCTCATTTTTTTTAGCCACTCTCTTAATTTTTCAGGGCCTGCCTCATGACTTTGAATGCTTGAGATTGGCAATACTGCAAAAAGTTACGTGATAAATAATTACATATAAAATAATGTTAATAACGCCCTGTATACTATGAAGAAGATCTTATCTTGTTCACTTTCATTTTTTTAAAGTATGCTGTTCATTAAACTTCGCATGTGACCAGATATTAGTAATATGACCTAAGGGAGAAGATGCACTTTGTTTGAACTTTATAGTCTTTGTGTTCATCTCTCTTAAATTAATTTTTCTTTATACTTCTCAATGTTTCTATTGCCTTTATACAATGTGAGCTCTCTCCAGTGGCAAAAATAATACCTGTAAATTCCCAATGAGTTAACTAAGACTCTGGATAAAGTGTCTGCTTTTATTTCAAAATTATTGAATTCAAATCCTCGTGTGGTTTCTGTTTTTATTACATTTTCTTCATACTTTTTTTTTATTTTCTCAGTACCAAGAAGATTGCTACATCTTGTGCAATTTGTGAAAACCAGGCCAGAGATAGACCTGACTTGCAAAACTTAGATCTGGATTTCAAACATCACACAGTTTGTGATTGGCCAGATGTGAGGTTTGGGACCAGTGTGTTACAGAGATATGGGGTCTAGATTAGCATCTAAACACCATTCCCTAGGGTTTTCTTTTGGACCCATCTCGAGTGACAATATTTAAGTTACTAGTGTTGGTGGGGGGGAAGCAAAACAAAACATCTATTATTAACCCTTCACATAACATGTTTAAGGTACAGGTAGCCAACCCTGGGCTGAATATTCAAAAGGAGTTAGGCTCCTAACTTCTATTGATTGTGAGTATTCAGCCCCTTGTGGCTAAATCCCCAAACATTACCAAAAATAAATTTGTGTCATGATCCATGGGTCTCAATCCTGGGTCCACAGGATTCATGAGAACAGCCGCACTCCAACCCTCCTCCAGCAGCCAGCTGACAATTGCTTACCTGGGACCTTCAAAGGCCAGACTCAGAGTGAGGCTCTGCCCTGAGGTCTGATTGGTGGAATACTAGAGTGGTTGATTGGCTTGCTGGCCCTATATAAGCTAGCAGCAGGAACAGGAAGCTGTCTGAACAACTGGGCTCCACCCGGCTCTGGACTGTGTGCTTCTGGATTGCCTTGAGCTTCTCACTCCCATGGCTTAATTTCTTGGCATCCCTACCCAGCATGACTCTTGAAATCGGACTCGTGGTTCTGATCTCCAGTTTGTCTCTTGCCTCTGACCCCTTGGAATCCTGATCCAGCCAACTCTTGACTGCTGTCTCATGACTGTGGACTCTGGCTTTGACTACTAGGACTGACTGCCAACCACCTGGCTGTGACAATCTGTGCTCTTATATCTACATGCTTTCTTTCTTTCTTTCTTTCTTTCTTCTGTGTCTCTGACTTTCCCCCTGGGTGAAATCCTCAACCTGTTGACGTCAACCAGGGTTTTGCCATGGACTTCAGTGGAACCAGAAATTTACCCAGTTTCTCCTCTCAACTTTCCATATGTGTGTCTCCTTTCTCTCTCCATTCTTTTTCTTTAGGCATGGATCTCCTCCCTGCCCTCTTCTCTGGTGCATCCTGCTCCCATCTCTGCCCTTCTCCTAATCCATTCCAGACTCTCCCAGTGCTGCTCTTATCTGAGTCACCTATGCATTTAGTCCAGACTCCCAGTCCTCCCTGATTCCCCTCCTCTCCAGTCTGATCACCAGTAAAAACAACAAGAGAGCTGTTAACTTAGTTTCCTTAATGTTCTCAGTCATCTGGAATTAAGTCTGTTTTTTATTAATGTCTTGCATAAAGGTAGTTTGTCGAAAAAACTTTTGCCTCAGGCCGAGATCCTCAAAGGTATTTAGGTGTCTAACTCCCATTTTAAAAAGTGACTCAGACACTTAGGGGCCTAATTTCTATTGAATTTCAATGAAATTTAAACTCCTAAGTGTCTAAGTCACTTTTGAAAACAGGAGTTGGATTTTTAAGTCACTGATGCACTGTAGAAAATTTTACCAGGAGCTCAATGTCTCTACCTCGCACACACTGTCTGACTTCATTTGGGTGATTTTATTTTTTCTTTACCAGCACAAATGGAATTGATTGGACTCTGGCACTGGCTTTAATCCTAATTTAACCCCATAATTCAAGATGCGGTAGTGTTTTCATTCACTTTCATCCATCAAAGCAGCTGTACATTGATTCATTCTTACCATCCTTATAAAACAACAAAAGAATGTCTGATCCTAAGTATTTTGCAAGTTAGGGCTAATTTACTTCCCCTTTCCCAATTAAATGCTCCCATATGTGGATTTGTAAACCATCAGAAAAACAGCAAAACAAGACCTAATTTAAATTGACCATTTAAACAGCTACTAGCCTTTTTCTAATATAGCTATTTTTATAGACATCTTTACGTGACTGAACTCTGGGCCATATAAAATATCCATGCAATTCAAGATTTAATAGTATAAGTGATTCAATTTCTGCCCTGTATTGCGAGCAACATGAACATTAAACTCAACATTTTTATTTTGTTTTCTTCAGTTACCATGTTAACATGAAGAAATGTAATGGGGTTCTGGAGAGGCAGAACATTCTTCCTTCATTTCATGTGATAAAAGATATGTTTAGAAATATGAGATGGCTCATATTAGGCATAGTTTGTGGCAAGTATTTCTGTTCTGAAACAGATGCTGCACAGATAATGCTGCACAGTTGGCCCTACGGTTGGCAAACTGTGACTTGGGACACTCAAATTTTAGGGGCGTAAAATTCACTGAACGTGTTATGCCCTGGTTTGTGGGAATATATATAGCACTGCCCTCCGTTGGATGTCACATATATTATACACAGGAGCAGGTGTGTGTTCATGTCTATAATATATGTTACATCTACTGGCTAATCTATTAGAGCTACTCTTTCAGCTGTCTCTATGGAAACATGGGTTTACAGAGACTGAGAAGTTGCATATGCGGCCTGCTGACTGTGTTGTTTGAATGTGTGTACCCATGATTGCCCACCAGTGTAATGCATTTACTGCCTGAGTTTCTGGCTACCTCACCTCTGGCCCCCTTCATTCTGTTATGATGAGATGTTTTCATGCATCCATGAACCAAAGGTGTTTGCAGGTAAATCAGTGAACCTTTCTTGACTGGGAACAGAGACCATGGTACAAACAAAGAGATCCAGGACAGAAATCCCAGGTGGAGGACACATCAAACTGAAATTATTCATTTGCTGTGAATAATTGACACTGTTATATAAATCAGAGATAGCGGAGATTGTACAACCCTGGTCTTTCAATATCAAGAACACAGGCCTCTACCATCAAAGCTAATGGAGACGTACTGTTATTGATCATAGCTCCCTTATCCTCACCAGAGCACAAGATAATTGCATATTTAGAGCCACTACACCATAAAATATGATAAATTATGAATTAAAATGGCAAATGTGATAAACACAGATAGGATTTGAAATATGGACCATTATATAATATACATCCTCGCTTGCATACACATTTTTCTGTGCTTAATTTCCTTAAAATAACCTTTCACAGATGGGTAGTAATTTACACTTAGCTACATTAGTGAGAGTTTTAACTTCCACTCTCTTATTTCCAATGTCAGAATAAGTTCCTAGGCATAACTAAAGGCCAGGAATCATGAAAAAAGTCCATAAGTGCCAAAAGCATAAATGAAAAACATGTGATATGCAATTTTTGTTACATATTTTACAAAGCAAAATTAGAGCTGTTGGAATTATAAGGCTTTTTTTAGAGGATAGCAATGTGTTCCTTTCTCTAGAAAGACGAGATACTTGGTTATATTAAGACAATTTTGTTCCATTTGGCTGTTCATATTGTCATATGGAATGCCAGTGCATGAAGAAATACAACTCTCATAAATCCATTACCTTAACTCCTCCATCTGAAATCATGATAATATATCTGCAGACTCCTAGGTCAAGAGATTTAACGTAGCTCAGTGGAAGATAAATACATTATTGTACAACTCCACCTTTATCATGTCAAGTTTTGCAAGTTGCCAGTTCCATTAAAAGCAGAGCTCATTGAACTCTGTAGTTACCAAAAGTGCTCCATTTGCAGAAACAATTTTCTTGTATGAAATGTCATTAATGTCTCTCTCACATGACCTGGCTTTATATTTGTCTGAACAGGCAAAAATGTCTGGTGAAAACAGTAGTAGTCATCATCATCTAATGTACCCTTTCATTCAAGAATAGTGACAAAGAGTGTGTTATTGCTTAACAACAAGAACTATCAAGAAGTGGGAAAGAAGCTGTTTTCTATGTAGCGTGATGTCAGGGAAAAGGAGAACTTTATAATGTAATGTCAAATTTAATAATCTAACCTATCTTTTTCAATATCATCACTAATGCCTAGTGAGGAGGGCTTTCAACTAGATTCGACACGGGGTAGGAGACAAAAGCCCACATTTAAGTCAAAAACATGGAGACCTGGGAGAAGAGTCAGAATGTGGAGGGACCATGGGCAATTATAGCAGGGACAAAGGAGAGACAAGAGGGAACAGAGGGGAAATCAAATCAGTATTTTAGATATCTGTATACTAATGTAAGAAGTATGAGCAATAAACAGAAAACTAGAAATACTAGTGAATACTCACAACTATGACATACTTGACATCACAGAGACTTGGTGGGATAATACACATGACTGGAATATTGGTATAGAAGGATACAACTTGCTCAGAAAAGACAGGCAAAGATTTAGATAATGGCATAGAGAGTACACTTATAAAGTTTGCAAACAATTCCAAACTGGGAGGGGTTGCAAGTGCTTTGGAGGATAGGATTAAAATTCAAAACAAACTGGAGAAGTGGTCTGAAGTAAATAGGATGAAATTCAAGAAAGACAAATGCAAAGTACTCCATTAGGAAGGAACAATCCGTTGCACATATACAAAATGGGAAATGGCTGCCTAGGAAGGAGTAGTGCGGAAAGGGATCTGGGGGTCATAATGGACCACAAGCTTAATATGAGTCAACAGTGTAACATTCTTGCAAAAAAAAAAAAAAGCAAACCTCATTCTGGGATGTGTTAGTGGGAGTGGTGTAAGCAAGATACAAGAAAGAATTTTTCCACTCTACTTCTGTGCTGATTAGTCCTCAGCTGGAGTATTGTGTCCATTTCTGGGTTCCATGTTTTGGGAAAGATGTGGACCAATTGGAGAAAGTCCAGAGAAGAGCAACAAAAATCATAGAATATCAGGGTTGGAAGGGACCTCAGGAGATCATCTAGTCCAACCCCCTGCTCAAAGCAGGACCAATCCCCAGACAGATTTTTGCTCCAAATCCCTAAATGGCCCCCTCAAGGATTGAACTCACAACGCTGGGTTTAGCAGGCCACTGCTCAAACCACTGAGCTATCCCTCCCACCCAATGTTTAAAAATGTTTAAAGGTCTAGAAAACATGACCTATTACAGAAAATTGAAACCCTGAAAATTTTGAAAAAATTGGGTTTGTTTAGTCTGGAGAAGAGAAGACTGAGCGGGGACATTAAAACACAGTTTTCAGGTACATAAAAGGTTGTTACAAGGAGGAGGAAGAAAAATTGTTTCATTAACCTGTGAGGATAGGACAAGAAGTAATGCGCAGTTTAGGTTGGACATTAGGAAAACTTCCTACCTGTCAGAGTGGCTAAGCACTGGAATAAATTGCCTAGGGAGGTTGTGGAATCTCCATCATAGGAGATTTTTAAGAGCAGGTTAGACAAACCCCTGTAAGGGATGGTCTAGATAATACTTAGTCCTGCCATGAGTGCAGGGGACTGGACTAGTTGACCTCTTAAGGTCCCTTCCATCCTATGATTCTATGAGAAGGGGAGGTGTAGCCTTGTATATCAAAGATATATACACTTGACTGAGGTTGAACTGGAAATAGTACACACAGACTTGTTGAAAGTCTCTGGGTAAGATTGAAAGGAGTGACAAACAAGGCTGGTGTCATGGTAGGAGTCTACTACAAACTACCTAACCAGGAAGAAGAGGTGGATGAGGTTTTTATAAAAAAATAACAAAATCACCCAAAGTGCAGGATTTTTGGTAATGGAGGACTTCAACTATCCAGACATCTGTTAGGAAAATACAGCAGGGCACAGATTATCCAACAAGTTCTTGGGAATGCATTGGAGACCATTTTTTATTTCAGAAGGTGGAGAAAGCAACGGGGGGAAGGGTTGCCCTAGATTTGATTTTGACAAATAAGGAGGAACTGGTTGAGAATTTGATAGGGATAGGGGCTGTGCAAGCTGGAGTCCCCCAATCCTCAGCACATTTCCGGCTTTCTTGGCCCCTGGCCCCGGCAGCCGGGACTGGGTAGGGAACGGAGGGGGTGGACCACCACCACCCCCCATCCCCAGCTGGGCACTCTCATTGACAGTGACCCTGAGTGGAATTAGCCGGCATGAGAAGAGGCTCCGTACCATCCCCTCAGCTCCCTGCCCGGGCCCAGCTGCCGGGGGAGGGGCCAAGCAAGCTGGAAGTGCCAGGGGGGAGGCACAGCAGGAGAGGGATAGAGCCTCCCTCCCCTCCTGGCAGGCTGAGCATAGCAAGCCCTGCAAGGGCAGCTCAGCACTCTCAGAAATCGGGTTGGGGGGGGCACTTGACCCTGCATGCCCCCTCTATGCATTGCTTCTGAGCAATGGGCTTAAATTGCAGCAAGGGAGATTTAGGTTGAACATTAGGAAAAACTTAACTGTCTGGGTAACTATGCACTGGAACAAATTAGTAGGAAGGTTGTGTGTTCTCAGTCATTAGAGGTTTTTAAGAACAGGTTAGACAAACACCTGTCAGGAATGGTCTAGTTATTACATAGTCCTGCCTTGAGTGCAGGGGGCTGGACTAGATGACCTATGGAGGTCCCTTCCAGTTCTATACTTCTGTGTTTCTGTGCATTCATTCTTCCTTTGTTTTCATTTTAGTAGTACATATTACATTTTCTGCTTTAAGTATTTGATTTTTTTATAACCTGGTTCTGCTAGCATGTAAGAATGTTATGACATTCACATTTATGAACTAACCCCAAATGTCCAGTTCGAGGCTTTCAAAGCTGTTTTTCATTTTGCAGCAATTGTGTGTGATCACCTGTATGCAAAACCTCTGAATGTGTGTAACCAAATAGAAATTTTGTACATTAATCAAGTAGTTTGATGTTAGTGATTTAATATCCGATTACCCATTTGCAAGCAAAATTGTTGTTTATGAGTGCAAATGTAAAGGCTAAGCTAAGGCCCCTTTGCTAATTTAGAATTTAACATGCAAATTGCTACTTCCAGACAATTTCCCCCTTATATTTGGAAAGGGCGATATCTTCGGTAACTGTGTGGTAACTGTTAGCAAATGTTTTACTGAGCTAGTTACTTAACATCTCTGTACCTCAGCTTCCCCATTGCTGAAAGGACAAGAATTATTATTTCAGAGCTTTGTAAAGCACTTTGAGACAAAACATTTATCATAATTAGTACTTATTATAATTAATAATTAGTACTTACTGTTACTGAGAGAAAGCCTAAGGTTATTTAGCCTAACAAGATATCAGGACAGATTTCCTGTTCATATATGCTGATGACAGGCATACATAAGAAAGTAGACATATTAGATCAGCAGTTCTCAAACTGTGGGTCGGGACCCCAAAGTGAGTCGGAACCCTGTTTTATTGGGGTAGCAAGCCTGGTGTTAGACTTGCTGGGGCCCAGGGAACTGCCCAGGGCCAAAGCCCGAGCCCCACAGCCCGGGGCCAAAGCCAAAGATCAAGGGCTTCAGCCCTGGATGGCGGGGCTCAGGTTACAGACGCCCGTCTGTGTCTGAAGTCTTTGGGCTTCAGCTTTGGCCACTCCGCCTGGGGCAATGTGGCTCGGGCTCAGACTTTGGTCCCCTCTTCTGGGATCATGTGGTAATTTTTGTTGTGAGAAGGGGGTCACGCTGCAGTGAAATTTGAGAACCCCAGATCATATGCATCTGAAGAAGTGAGGTTCTTACCCACGAAAGCTTATGCTCCCAGTACTTCTGTTAGTCTCAAAGGTGCCACAGGACCCTCTGTTGCTTTTTCCAGATCATATGCTAAACCAGCTCTTTGTCTTTGTCAGCTTTCTAAATTGTTTTTAGTCTTGATACTCTGATGCTTTACATGTGGTATACAGTGGAAACACCCATGGTTATATTATATAAGAGGAAACATTTTTGGGGATATAAATCCTCGTGCTCCAGGAAATAAGCAAGCCTGTATCTGATAGAGATTATAAAGAAAAGTCCCCTTCTTCTAAAAAGCATCTTGCATTGTCCACTGTCAGAGTCAGAATACTGCTCGAGATGATCCACAGATCTGATCCAGCATGACAGTTTCAGTGTTCACACAGACTTGATAATAGTGTTAAACTTTATGCAGCAGTTACATAAATTGCCTTCCAGATTCCATTATAACTGATAATTCTGACATAAAAAAATGACTAGTGCATTTAAAAACTCTAAAGTGTAGGATCTTTAAACACAGATGTATTTTGTGAGATTAAGCAGCAGCCATTTACTCCTGAGAATGTAGTTGATTCTATCTGAGCTCCTAATGGAAGGAATTTTAAAATTCTTTTGGTCTCAGATAAATCCCTCTTGGATTGCAATCAGCATCAGTGTACCTCACATCTACTGTAGCTTTATTTAGCTTAACTGACAGTACTTGCAGAAGCAAAGACAGAGACAGTAAGAAAACTAAATTGCCTTCTTTTTTTTTTTAGGTGAATTCTCTGAGAATTCGTTAATAGTGCTGGTAGGAGCCTTGTTGTAACAAGTCCTCTGCCCGGCCTTCTTCCTGGGGCCCACTGGCTGCCCCAATAAAGCATAGAGAGGCTTTTCCTTCTACAGCACCCGTGGCTTTATTTACAGACTTCTCCCACCACCAGTGATATACTATATACAGTTTGCAGGCCTTACAATCTCCACTTCCACCCAGAGCCTGCCCTCATCCCGGAGATTGACCTTCCCCTGGCCATCCCCCCCTTCCTTCTGGCTGCCAGACGGCCTTTATAGCCCTGAAAACCAGCCATGGTCGAGAATTAATAGAAGATAAATCTCGTAATACCACAATGCCCAAGCATTGAAATCTAATTGTATCTAAACCACTTGACTGGATTGTTTTCACTGCAAAAATATACCAAGAACACCCGCTCAGGTATTTTCTAACACAGCTCACATTACAGCTAGAGAACACAAGGTTTCTCATTTGAGTCTTGGCCTCATGCACAATGCACACGGCTTTTCTTCACTAAGGGCCAAGGGCCTGAGCCAAAGCACACTAGTCAGTGTAAAGACTCCTACTGACTTTAATTGGCTTTGGAACAGGCCCCAAATCTTGTTCCTATTGAAGCTAATGGAGCTTTCTTCATTGACTCAATGGGACCAGGATTTGGCCCTATATTTGACCTTATGTAATGTAGTTTGCCAGAGACTTTCTTGATACTCTTTTGTTAAATTCAATGAGAAATTTGTACAGTGTTGCACTTTCACACATTTTACACAACCATATTTGTCTGATTCATTCTCTGGAATAATTTCTTTATGTATTTCTGTTCATTTTAATATTAAAATGTGGGGCAGAGGGGAAAAAAGAAATTAAAAATTCCTACTTTTTGTATAATGGTTATAAATCTAGTCTAGGATAGCAATGACACTTTCAAAAAGGGTTTCTGTTTCTTTGGTAAAATTATTTGTTAGCATGTTTCACTCCAGCTGTCTTCTGTGTATCAGGCTGGGGATATTTTCTAGATCATGCTCAATTGTATCTATGGTCTCTGCATAAAGAAGTGCAGCTATCTATTATATAAGAGATGCAATTGTTTATAGTATCATTTCTACCTTTATTTAAATAATAGGTCTGAATCAGATATAACTTGGTGACATAATCGCTGGATTCTGCATTATTTATAATAATTGATATTTAGGTGCTCTGTGTGTCTATTAGATTGCTACTCATAGAAGTTTGATTTAATCATTCAAGATGCTTAGCTGACACAATCTGTTTGAAAATTTACAGTATATTTTAAATAGCAGTTTTTCACGGGACTAGTCAGCATCAAAGTCCAAAAGTGTGATATTTCAAACACTTGCTGTAAGCATGATGCATTCTGCTTTAGAATTTATTATAACATTGATTTTACAAAGGCTAGTCCAAGTTGCTCTTTTTTTAATTAAAAAGAAAAAGTTCAGTTACTGTTTCCAAGTTGTAACTTATGCTACTTGGCCTTTATATGGTTTTGACCAGTCAGTGTGTGGCCAATATCAAAGTAGCATTGTTTGATTAGCATAAATAAAATAGAGATTAATACATTATTAAACTTTCTGATTTCTGTGTTTTCCACCAACTTTTTTATGCAACCAAATTTTAATACAAAAAGTTTTCTCTGTATCAGTATAAATTATGCAATTTTGAGACACCCCAAAAAAATTACCAGGAGAAATGTCATGTTAATTCCTAGAGTATAATAAATTAGCACCAAGAACATTATTAATTGCCTTGATATCATGGGGTAAATGTGTAACTCAGTATTTAGGTCCCAGTTCAGCAATATATTTAAGCCTCTGGTTAACTTTAAGCACTGAAGTACAGCCATTCAAGACAGTGGGCCTACTCATGCTTAAAGTTCCACACATATGTAAGTATCTTGCTGAATTCGGGTGTATCTTAGTGCATGGGACTGTGTAGCAAGGTGCTAAGTGCTTCTCAGAGGCACTGGAGACCCTCCAATCCCATTGACTTTAAAGGGAGTTTAAGGATCTGAACAGGAGTGCTTCTAAGGTACTTTGGCAATGCCCTGTTCAGTGTTGTCCCACCTAACCCCTAAGGGCCCTGTTGCCTAGTGGAATTTTCAGGCTTGACCCAAGTGCTCTAGCTCCCCATACAATGCATGGGGAGAATTAGGCACCTAAGGAAGGGATTTTCACAAGCGGACCAGCTGAGTGGAGAGCTGCCTAATCTAGCCAGGGATGAAATGCTTAGAAGAGGGCCTCAATGGCTGCCCTGGTGCACCTCGCTGATGGGCGAGAGATAGGAATCTCTCTCTAACCTGGGAAGCCGTGACTGTGAAAAGGACTTGAGAGCCATAGTGGTAATATGCTGAACATGAGCTCCCAGTGCAACACTAATGCCAAAAGGGCTAATGCAATCATTGGATGCAGAAATAGGGGGATCTCGAGTAAGAGTATTTGACCTCTGTATTTGGCACTGGTGCAACTGCTGCTGGAATCCTGTGTCCAGTTCTGGTGCCCACAATTCAAGAATAATGTTGATAAATTGGAGAGGGTTCAGAGAAGAGCCATGAGAATGATTAAAGGATTAGAAAACATGCCTTATAGTGGTAGACTGAGCTCCTTGAGTCTATTTAGCTTAACAAAGAAAAGATGAAGCGTTGACTTAATTACAGTTTATACATACTTACATGGGGAAAAAATTGATAATGGACTCTTCATTCTAGCATACAAAGGTATAACAACATCTAATGGAGGGAATTTGAAGCCAAACAAATTCAGACTGCAAATAGGACATACTTTTTTAACAGTGAGGGTAATTAACCATTGGAACAATTTACCAAGAGTTGTGGTGGATTCTCCATCCCTGGCAATTTTATAATAAAAGATATGCTGTAGTTCAAACAAGAATTTTTGGAGGGGAAGTTTTATGGCCTGCATCATGCAGGAGGTCAGAAGAGATAACCACAGGGGTCCATCCTGGCTTTAAAATCTATGAATCTATGCTTGGAATCCCCAACTGCAAACCCTCTCCTGGAGTTAGGCACTTAAGCCAGGTGAGCTCCGTAAGTAGCCCATGCCCAAGCAGCCAATGCAGTCTCTCTGTCTCTGTCTCCTGCTCGTGCTCGAGACCCTTCTCACACTCACCCTTCATTTCCCTGTGCCTGCCAGCTGTCTTTTGTATTGGCACTCTGCTGTCCCTCCTAATCTCGGGCCTGGCAGATAACAGGTATTGGACATGATCTGAGCATGCCTACAGGATAGGACACTGCTGGCAAGATAGGCATTCACCAACCGAGTTTGAGAATCCAGCTTTGGGCCTCCAGGGCTTTGGCTTGAGCTGGGGCTCCAAGCAGCTTGTTGGGTGATGTCAGTGTGTAGGGAGCTTTATAAATGCAAACCAGCAGAAACTTAGGTGTTATGGGGACTTAGGTACCTGCAAGGTTACGTTGCAAATGAGTAATTGTTTCGGAAATTTCAGTGGCACCTAAATGGTGGATATAGATGCCTCAAGAGGCAGATAGATGCCTAAGTACCTTTAAGGATCTGGGCCTCAGGTCTTCTCAGTAGTGCTAAGTACTTCCTGGTATCAGGCCTACTAACCCTTACTTTCTTGAGATAATTTATAAGCTCTGTTTACCAGAGCTCTTAGCGACAGGGAATGTTCTTGATATTCGTAAAGTAATAGACATTTACAGAGGCAAGGTGTGTGAGGTAATATCTTTTATTAGTTGGTCCAGTTAGGTCCCGGGGATCATTTTTGTTCTAGTTTTCCATAATTGTTCCATTTCGTAGCATACTTCGCTATCTTCTTCATACTTCACTATCTTTTTTCTTTTTTATGTTTGTCTGCTGGGATGGCAGTATCAATTAACATGGTCTTTGTTGTCTTCTCTACAGCATCTGTGTCCAGCCTGTTTGCCTGCACCGTTCGATCTGTGAATATTGCCAGATCCCATAAAATCTTAGCCTCTTCATTCCGTAGAGCACTTTCGATTCAGTAGTTGTAATACTGCATGGTTGGTTTAAATGCATACTTGCCACAGAAGCTCCAATGCAGACATTTGGCAACCTCATTGTATCTGTTCATATATTCTTTCCCAGCCAGGCTCCTGCAGGCACTCAACACATGCTCCACCATCTCTTCCTTTTCGGAACACATTCTGCAGTTTGGGGAACAGTTCTGTCAGTTAATTTTGTTTTGAACGTAATCAAGCCATAAGGAGTGCTCTTGTGCACTCATAATGAGGCTCTCTGTCTCTCTTTTGGGGTATCTTTCTACAAGCTATGAGTTTGTTAATCTTCAATCGCTAATGGGTTTAATCTCTCTCCACTAATGTCTGTGCATTTCTTTAGCTATTTGCTATCTCTTTTCTTCTTATGCTTTCTTGGTCTGGGATGCAGACTCGACCATTGCTTGTTATCATGACCAGATGATCTTTTACTCTGGCTGACTCCCCATATTTTGATGATATATTTTTCATTGTCAATTGCCTCTTCCACAGATAGCAAATATTTTCCTCTATCACATTGTAGGATGTACATCCTGCCCATGTCTTGACTGATATTCATTACTCTTTCTTGTTTGGAGTTCAGATTTTTTCTTCTCCTCTTGAGTCTACTTGATCTCTTCTGCAGTGTACCATGCTACTAGTATCATCCACATATTAACAATTCAGAACAAATTCTTCAAGTTGAGTTTTGTCCTTGGAGTAGTTCTTATTCATCTGTAGTATTCTTTCCTCACTTCTTTTTTGACTTTCTTATGTTGTAATTCTGACAGTTCCCTGATTCCAAAGTATGTGTAGGGGCCATGCTGAGAGAGATCTCAGATAGTACCTTCATTAACTTGTATGCCACCTGATTGTTCCCCTCTTTACAGATGCCAACACACATTTAGCCAAACCAACCCATAGCTTTGTATCTTCACCAAACTTTTCTACACTTCATAAACCTCTGTGTCTCTTTTTGTGACTGTCCCTATAATTTTGATTATCCATGTATAAAAATGGTTAATTGGTTGTTGCTTTTTGCCAATATGATAAATTGTGGTTATCTCACGAAGCATCCATGTCAGCAGCAGCATTGCCCGTGAACGTTATTGGTGATACCCTTGAGAGATTCCTCTTTTAATTTGAACCTCATCAGTGAGAGTCTCTTCCTGGTAGAGTCAAGTGCTCCAGTTAACCATGGATTGCTGCAGAAAGGACATGCCCTTTAGATGAAGCTGGTACGTTTTCAGTGTCTCAATCCACAAATATGAAATGCTGTTATGTGCTTTCTGGTAGTCTATCTACATTTTTGTTTTGTTTTGTTTCACATCTTCTGTGATCCTCCTGTATAGCCTGAGATGGTCTTTTGTCCCTTTTGTATTTATTGTGCAGCCTTTTTGTTCAGGAGACAGCATTCCATTGTGAGCTGCATTATCCAGATCTTCTTGGCCAGAAGTTTCCAGATAGCTGGTAAACATGTGTTCGGTCTATAATTCATGGGAGCACTATGACCTTCTTTCTTTTTCTTTTCTTTTTTTTTTTGTGTGTGTGTATTGGGACAGTTCTCCCTGTCACCATCCATCCGTTCTTCAAACATTTATAAAGTTGTTCAAGTAAACAGTCATGGATAGTTGATAGGTGTTTCAGCAAGAATCCTTGCAACCCATCTGATCCTTGTGCTTTCCAATTTTTCATTCCTTTCAGTACCTCATCTATTTCTTAGATATTCCTGTGTATTCCTCTATTGTGTGATTTTTCAAATTTTTCTCACATTTTTAATCCAATCTTCTGTCCATACATCCTCTGACCATATTTCCTTGCAGTAACGCTGAAACTCTTCCACATCATTTATACTGGCTCCTATTTTCCTATTCTCCTTTTAGCATCACTCTGATCAAAGAATCTCTTAGGGTCTCTTTTGAAAGGTCTGTTCTCTTGATATTGAGCGCTTCATGCTGAATATCTTTCAAGCCTGTGACTCCATGCAATCAGCTTCTGTTTACATTTTTCCTTCACAACTCTCATATCCCTTTCTTTCAGCTGCTATTTCATCTCCAGGGCCTGCCTTGGCTACACACAGCTCCCGGAAGCAGCAGCATGTCCCCCGGCAGGCTCCTAGGCATAGGGGCAGCCAGGGGGCTCTGCGCGCTGCCTGCCCCCGCCCCAAACACCATCACCTATTGCCTGGAAACTCCTACCAATGGGAGCTGCGGGGGCGGCACCTGCGGACAGGGCAGTGTGTAGAGCCGCCAGGCTGCACCGCTGTGTAGGAGCTGGAGGGGGGGGACATGCCCCTGCTTCTAGGAGCTGTCTGAGGTAAGCACTGCCCAGAGCCAGCACCCCTAACCCCCTCCGGTAATTGTCCCATTCTACTCGGCACTGGATGAGTCCTTAGTTGGAGTACTCTGGGCACTGCACTTTAGGAAAGATGTGGACAAATTGAAGAGTTCAGAGGAGAGCAACAAAAAAGATAAAAGGTGTAGAAAACCTGATCTATGAGGAAAGGTTAAAAAGAATGGGCCATGTTTAGTTTTGAGAAAAGAGGACTGAGAGGGCACCTGATAGTCTTTAAATATGTTAGGGGGTGTTATAAAGAGGTTTATGATCAATTGTTCTCTATGTCCACTGAAAATAAAACAAGAAGTAATCAGCTTAGTCTGCAGCAAGGGAGATTTGGGTTAGATATTTCATAATTTTCTAACTGGAAGGGTAATTAAGATCTGGAAAAAGCTTCCAAAGGAGGATGTGGAATCCCCATCATTGGAAGTTTTTAAGCACAGGTTGAACTTGTCAAGGATGAGCTAGGTTTACTTGGTCCTGCCTCAGTGCAGAGGGTGCCTGCAAGTTCCTTTCCAGCCCTACATTTCTATAGTTCTATGAAATTTGACAGGGAGGGTCATCCCTATAATCAGGTATGTGCCTTTTGCCATCCCCATGAAAAACCGCCTAAATCACATGCCTCTGAAAATCTCAGTTTGCAGGTTTGGAGATTTCTTATTTTGGCAGGTGGATTCTTTGAACATTATGAATGTGCTAAGAATCCTTCATCCTGGTACTGCAGGTGCTGAACTGAACTTTTCCTACAGTTGGTCCTCTTAGCATACAGGAGCTGTTGTTGCATTGCGCACAGAAATCAAGCGCAAGGTGGCTGTCTCTCCTGTGCTCTTAGTGCTTCCCTGCTGGTGCCCAGGCAGTGAGGAGGAGAAGAAAACAATCTGACTGGAATGCAGAGGAGTGAAGAGCCAGGATGGGTGGGACAGGGCCAGCAAGACAGGAGACTAGGACATGGGGCCAGAGGGGATGGGTAAAAATAGTATGTGATCATATAATTAAGGACTGTATCATAATGCCTACATACACAGGGGACAAATTAAGGTTGTGTGGGCAACCTTAATTGTGGCATTTCCCAATTTTTTGAGTGCTTGACTTGCAATCTTAATGTTCCTTCAATGTAGTATTTTTGTATGTAATACATATTATATAAAGGACTACAGGCATGATCCTACCCAAATTTAAATCAGTGGCAAAATCCCAGCATGTCTTAATTTTTGGCTTGTTATTTTTGGCTTGCTTCATTGTTTTATAGCAGAACAGGCAGCTTGATTCAGCACATGTGGAATGTTCAACAACATGTGATACACTTGAGAATTCTGCTTGCTCCCACAGAAGTCAGTGGGATTTAAGTAGGAACAGGATCCAATCCCAAATCTTATATTCGTTTTTGTAGGGAAACCATTCTGATTCCCACAATTAAAATTAATGCGATTTGTTCACAGAAATGCCCACTTCCCAGAATTGTCAGAGATACTTAGTGCCAACTGTTGTTGAACATTAATCATTCCAGGCCACTGTGGGATTTTTTGGGACCTCAAGAAGAATTTGATTGTGGCTCATGATAATCAGAGAATAGTTTTTTCTTCATGGACCTGATACATTTTGTATCCACTCATTCAGATTTACTTAAACTTCACTCAGGTGGCAACAGATGACTGCTTCCGTCAGCTAACTGTTATGGAATTAAGCATTCCTTCTATTCCTGATTTAAGGGGGAGAAGAGGATTGAAGTAAATCACATTAAGCTCACCTAATTTATATTCCTCTTTTTTTACATTCACATCTTTACATTTCAGTCACAGTTGACTCAACTTCATTCTCTTGCCATTAGATAAATGCACACCTCATACATTTTTGTGTTTGAATTAGGCAGCCCTTCTGTTCCTTAATTTAGGAGGATGAGGGATTTGAGAAAATTGCAGAATGGTCACATAACTAATTTCTCCTTTTAATGGCATCAGCTTTTAATCTCTTGCATGTTTTGCTGGTATATGAGCACATATAAATGAAACTTAGGTGTTATAATTCTTTGTTATGCCTCTTGAGCGGCCTTACCAAATAAATAGGGAGGTCGTTTGTTCAGTAGAAATGGAAAAAATATATTACTTATCATCTTGAACTGCTTTACCTTGGCATGCACTCTTTAATTCCAAGGAAATAACCACACAGAGAAAATATATTTGTTCTAATTCTCTCTTTATAAATAGGTGTCTTTATAACAGAGGAATTTAGCATTTGAGTCAGAACCAAATTGGAATATTTAATTAAGAATCCAAAATAAAAACAATGCTGATTCTGATGAAGAAAAAAGCACATCTTTACAATGCAAATAATTCCTACTTCATAAGTACAGACAACATACAGTTAGTCCTAAACCACACACAATTCAGTATCAGACTGACATGACATAGATCTTATTAGTGCCGGCATTCTATTCAGGGAGATGTTTAAGTTTGGTGAACATGTTCTTTCTTCAAATATGTAAGATTCTGCAGTGTCATTGCAGTGAAAGACAACAGCTGCCGCAAATATACCTCTGAACTTCCCAATGCCATAGTGTGGGACACTGACCTCTGAAATGAGACACTTTTCCCCCATTGTGGTCTTCCATTGCTCCAAATCTCTCTTGACCCATGTGGGTTACAAATTCTATAAAAGGAGGAAAAGGATATAGCTATCCCAATCATGAAAGTCAGAGTATGGTCTTAATCTGTCTGTGGGTTGCTAGATATTAATTTGGTCTACTAACTTGAGTTGTTGGTAGGAATATTCTCTTAGGAAGTGTATGACGGACATAAAAAAACTATCAGGAGCAATTATCCACTATGTAAATCTCTTCCACCCTCTAATACATTTCCACATACAAGAAGCCATGCCGAGACATTGATGGCAACACGTTTACCACTTTTCTCAAATATGAGGTCCTAATGTACATGTCTTTTTTCAGTCATTCTGTGATGATTGTGCCAAAAGCCTGCTAATTTTGCATACTAAGAATCTATGGGATGCAGTCTATACATGTACAGATATAGTACTTATGTCTGTCACATTCAGAGAAAGGAAAATGATAGAACAAAATTCTGTGAAATACTTTGTCCTCTTTAAATGGCAATTTTGTTGCATTCGTTAAGTCTGGAGCTCATCCTGATTAATTAACAGTATTGCAAAGACACTTTAGAGGCTTTCTCAACTTCAGTAGCCATTAAATACATCAGGTTCTTCTTTTAATATGTAAAATCTATCAAGAATACTTATTCTTAGAGTAGCATTTCCCATTCTTCTTTGAATAGTGTCCCTATGGGTGCTCCATTCAGGTCCGCATATGTCTTTAAAGCCCTTGATCAGAGATTTTCCATTAGTAGTGTCCATTTGGCTGACACAGATGCTCTGAGGCAAACCACCCTCAGTTCCCTCTCTACCACCCTGGCCTGAAATGGAGCTCTAGTGTGTCTGCCTCATGTGTGCCTCAGCGTGTTTTGTAGTTGTTGTTTAGTTAGTTTAGAGTTTGTTAGTTGTTGTTAGTATACAATTAGTTAGATAGTTGTGAGAGGTTTCACTTTTTCCCCTCCTCCTTTTTTATCCCTCACTTTTTCTGGGGAGCTTATTTGGCCTGTCTAGGCATGCTTGGCTCGCCAGGTTTCAAATGCTGCCTCCTCTCTTGCTGGGAGACTATCCCGATCAGTGACAGCCACACAAATTGTATTCTTTGCTTGGAAAAGTCCAGTATCTCCTCAAAGTGTAACTTTTGCCTGGCTTTCAAATCTAGAGCTCAGAAGAACTGGGAGACCAAACTGAAGCTGCTGCTAATAGAGTGCTCCATTTGATCTGCTTCTGAGTCAGGTCAGAAGATTCCACCCTCCCTCCTCCTCCGCTCTAGTAAATGTCTCCAGACTGATCTGTGCCCCTTCAACTTTGGCTAAGCTCTTGCCTAAGAAGGGGAAGATCTTGGAGAACTCAGGGAATGCTCTGAAGAGCTTGGTCTCCCACCACAAGGAGCTAGCTCCCAAGAAGTCCCAATCTCCTGCGAGGTCTATGGTGTGAGGCTTCGACCTCTTGACTTGTTAATGTGGAGGGAAAAGACTCTTTCTTTGGTACTGGCTGAGCAGGGAGATCCCAGAACACTTCAGAGAAACACAGCACTGTCAGTACCCTGGTACCATCTGCCTTCAGATTGGCACGGTCTGTTTGAGATTTATCAATGGTGCCTTCCCATTTGACTCTGTCATTACTGACAAAATCAAAGCACACACCTTCAGCCCTGGCACCTACGCACTCCAAACCTAGGGTACCACCCAGGCCAACTGCTGCATCGGTACCGACCACTTGGTTCTGCAGGAATTTCATTTCTCCAGGGACTTGTCAGTGTTAGACCAGCTGGAGTCCCCACTGCTTATGGGTAACGAATGATTCTTGGTACTGAGACCCCAGTCTGTGAATTATCAGTGCTTCCTAGTGCCGCAGGATTCTCCACTCTTTTCTACTGGGGCCCTCTCATTGGAGGACATTGAGGAGGATGAAGGAGACATTCAATCAGTCTCATCCTTATCCGTGCAGGACTCCCTTCCACATCATCACAGGAACCGAACTTTGACAAACACCCTTGTCCACATTAGGGATAGTGGGATCAGTCCTGGGTACCACTCCCTCGCCTATATGGACCTTCCCAATGGCCAGACTGGGTTCCTTGGCCAATATTGGCAGCAGTTTGCCAGACCTCCAGCTCCACTGAACTAAAAACTAGGGTCACACAGTCTCCTCAACCAAACCCCCAACTTGAGGAGACCTTTGAGGAACAGGAGGCTAGGACAGAGAAAGAGGCTATGACTTTGCTGCACCCAAAAAAGAGAGTGAGAACTTTGTTTTTCTCCGACATCTATTTCATCTTCGTCTCCCAATGAGGCAGTCATACGTCCACCACCATTGATGAATGACAATTTTTGTCAATTCCAGGAACTTGTGAAGATGGTGGCGGACACCCTCCAGATACCTCTTGAGGTAAGGACTCACATCACAAGCTCCAGAACATTTTGCAGTCAGTGACACCCACACAGGTTGCGCTACCCATTAATGAAGCGCTCTTGGATCTATCAAAGATTGTATGGCAAACTCCTGCCACTCTACCACCAACTTGTAAATGGGTGGGTAAGAAATATTATGTTCACCCCCAGGAATTCAGAAGTTTTGTTTTACCACCCACCACATAATTCCCTGGTGTTGGGTGCTTTAAATTGGTGGGATGGCTAGCATTACTCCAGGTGTACTCCTTATAGCAAGGACCAGAAAAGGTTAAACCTGTTTGGATGGAAGGCCTATTCATCTGCAACCCTCCTATTTCAGTTCACAAACTATCAGGCGATAATGGCCAGGTATGACTACAGGAATTACAATGAATTCTCATCCTTTGTTGAAGATCTTCCACAGGAAGATAGAGAACACATCCAGGCTATTATTAAGGAGTGTCAGTTATTAGACAGAAGCACTTTCCAAGTATCCTTGAATGTCACAAACACTGCTGTTAGATCCAGTTCCACAAAAGTTGCCATGTGCAGCATAGGCGCCGACTTCCCCTCTGCCTGATGGGTGTTCGACCCCCTGTTCCGCCTCTTCCCCAACCCCCTGTACCGCCCTTGACCCACCCCCATTCCACCCCTTCCCCAAAGTCCCCACCTTTTCCCACCCCGTCCCTGCCCCTTCCTGCCCCCATTCCACCCCCTTCCCACAAGTCCCCGCCCATGTCCTGTCTCTTCTTCGCCTCCTCCCCGATCACACCTCGTCCCCGCTCCTCCCCCTCCTCCTGGTAAGTCCTAAGTGCTGCCAAACGGCTGTTAGGTGGCGGGGGGTGGGAAGCGCTGCGAGGGAGGGGGAGGAGTGGGGACGTGGCATGCTTGGGCAGGGGGAGGAAGAGGTGAGGAGGGGGAGCTTGGCTGCCGGTGGGTGCAGAGCACCTGCTAATTTTTCCCTGTGGGTGCTCCAGCCCCAGAGCTCCCACGGAGTCAGCACCTATGATGTGCAGGGTGTTTTGGCTCGATTGTTAGAATTCTTGAGAAAGGTTCGGAATATGGTTGAGGACCTCCTGTTTGATGGTCAGAAGTTCTTCTCAGGAACTACGAACGAATCCCTGTACATGCTGAAGTACTCTGAGATCTCTGGGCCACACTGAGATCTCTGAGTATATTCACCCTACAAACAAAAGGAAATTTAGCAGGTCTCACACTGCCCAGAGATCATGCCCAGCTCAGTTCTCTGGTTTTCACAGAACCACCAAACCAATTAGAAAACAACAGATTCCAAAGGAAAAGCACTTACCACCCTCAGTGGGAAACTTCCCTTCATATGGTAGAAGTGTGACAGGTATTGTCCTTTAACTAGTTAGGACCAAGCAGTTTTGGAAATCACCTAGATTTTGTCTCCTTCATAGAAAGAGCAAAGGGTTCCATGATCTCTCCATGGAGACTGTTGAGATGGATCTCTGGATGTATTATTGTTTGCTATGATGCAGCTGGCACTTTGCCTCCCCAAAGGATTATAGCCAGGGCTGGCTCCAGGCACCAGCCAGGCAAGCAGGTGCTTGGGGCGGCCGCTCCGTATTGGCGCGGCACGTCCAGCTATTCGGCAGCAATTCGGCAGACGGTCCCTCACTCCCGCTCGGAGCGAAGGACCTCCCGCCGAATTGCCGCTGCAGATTGCGATTGCGATCGCGGGTTTTTTTTGCTTTTTTTTTTTTTGGCTGCTTGGGACGGCCAAAACCCTGGAGCCGGCCCTGATTATAGCACACTCTACCAGAAGATAAGCAACTTTCTGAGTGTTACTCAAAAACTTTCCAGTGTCTGAGATGCGCAGAACTGCTACATGGGCTTCTTTGCATATCTTTTCTAAACACTTATGCCTTGATCCATGCCATCAAATCCAATGCAGCACTTGGTTCTCCTGTACTGTCTTCAGTCTTGGAAGACTGAAGCTCCCTCCTTCCTGTGAGGATACTGCTTGGAAGACATCTGAAGTGGAGCACATATAGGGACTCTATAGTTACTCATCTTGTTCTTCTTGTGGTTCTTCGAGATGTGTGTCCCTGTGGGTGCCTCCCCTACCTGCCCTCCTTCCCCTCTGCTTCACACTGTTCTTGTTCAAATGTTTGGATCACCCGCACAGCCCTATATCCCCTAGGAGTGTGGCACGAAGTTGTACAGAGTGCATAGATGTGCTGAACAGACACTGCTAACAGAAAATCTCTGATCAAAGGCTTGAGAGGCACATCCTCACCTGGGTGGAGCACGCTTCGGGACACACATCTCAAAGAACCAAAGTTACTGCATAAGGTGAGTAACTTTTTCTTCCTTGCTGAGTAAAGCTGGAGGGCTTCGAGTTTGGGAACTAGGTAGTTTCTTGAACAAAATATGCAATATATATCAAATCTATCTTGACAATATTTAATAATTATTGTAAAAGCTTAGCTATATTTCATGAGGGTACAAATTGACTTAGTCTCTTCAGTTGTCAAATTACTGGGGTCACAAATGACATTATTTTTAGCAAGATGGCTGCCTCTGACAATTGACACAGAAATATCAATAGAAATGTAAATAAATACATCACCTTTCACTATTTATTCATTGTTGCGAGTATTTTTCACCTTGTGAACTTTTTACATAAAGTACAAATTGGACAGTTTTCATTTAATGCTTATTCCAATACTCCCCATTGTTTTTCTCTCTTGTTCTCACTTGCACACTGTCTCACTCTTTCTCTGGATCAATTCTTAGACGATGATTGCAATATTGGGTCTAAAAAATTACTGTGTGCTGCCTGGTTATACAGTGATTGGCTGCAGTTAGGATAAACTAAGAAGGCAGTTAGTTATTCTGTTGATACAGTGAACATGGATCAATGAGAGGCTTGTAAAGGAAACAAATGATAAGCTTGTGAATCAGAACCGTGTTGTATCATTTGGAATTAACTATTTGGGATTGTACATTGTCCCCAAAACCAACTTAAATGTTTTGTCTACATTCTGAAAAGGTTACTATTGTACCAAAATCTGGGTTATCCTTAACTAGCACTGATGAATTGATTGATCAGTTCAAATAGATATCAACTGTAATATAGTAAATCAAACGAAAAGGTATTGGCAAACTTCTTTGGAACCTGACTGCACATGGAAAAAAGGCTTTACCCAAAAAATTTAGCCCAGCTCTAGCTTTATTTATTTATTTTTGGCACTTTTGAGCAGTAGAGATCTTTCAGGACATACTGACCAGTTAAACCAGGTTTATGGCTGCTTGTTATTGTCAGAGCAGCACAAACCGACCAGAGCGTACACCCCAGTTTTCTCCCTCCCTCCTTCCACATTCCCCTGCATGCAGACACATACCACATTCCCACTTCTTTCTGCACCCCTACACACACACACTCCTTCTCCCAGTTCCCCCTTCCTTCCCCAACATTCCTCCGTATATGCACATACACACACACCCCTAGTTTACCCTTCTCTGGTGCCACCTCCCCCCCACCCACCCACCGCGGTGAGTAGATCTGATGAAAAGGATAGTTTTTAAAAAATAGATTTTTAGGATAAATTGGACATTTTGCCATTATTTTTCAAACTGAATGCTTATCTGTTAGCAGAAGCTCATGCATAAAATGCTGCCATGGCCACACTGCTATTTGTTTGTGCTAGCTCAAGCAAAGCTAACACATGTCTGTCTACCTTCAATGGGAAGTAACCTTCCAGCTGCTATGTAGACATAACCTTTGAGAATAGTAGACTGTGGCAGCCATTTTTAAAAAGAGAAATTTGTCATGGAATTCTTTGAAAAAGATTATTCTTCAGCCTCAGCTGCAAGACACACTTTCAGTTATGAAGAATAATGGCAAAAAGTGAGCATTAATACTAAGGGGAAATGTTCTAATATAGCTTATGCACAAGATTTCAGTGATTGTGTGTGTGTGTGTGTGAGAGAGAGAGAGAGAGAAAGAGAGAGAGCAAGAGAGAGAGAGAGAAGTTTGAAGAGTGTGTTCTTGCATTTCCAAGATCATTCAGGACAAAAAAAGATCTGACAGAGTAATGTTTTTTGAAGAACCCACTTTTAATTAACTTTAACTCATAAACTAATTAACAATTTTATTTTTACATTTTCATAAAGTCCATTCTATACTCAAACAGTAAGCACTGTGATATCTGGGGGAATAAACTATATTTTTCATACAGAACAATGTGTTTGAGTATCTGCTTTAAGTGTAAAACCTCAACCTTAAGTACAGAGCTGCAATCTCCATAATGCAGTTTATTTTGATGTGGGATTAGGATCCAAGTACTGGAAGCAACACCTCTATTGCATTGGAAAAGTGATAGAATAATTATCTTAGACAGGGATTATTGTGATTTGACACTTATATTGTGGTAGCATCTAATGGCTACAACTAGGCTGGGCCCCATAGTGCTGGACACGGTACAGACATATAATAAATGACAGTCTCTGCCCCCAAAGAGTTTACAGGAAGTGGATGAGACAAACAATAGATGGGATGGTGAAGGGGAAGACAGGATAACAAATATAATAGCATGGGAGCAGGTCTCAGCCATTCAGTAGTAGTGATCCCAAATCACCATCTGCTAACCATTATCAGGTTGCAGTTCTCTATCTGCATTATGACAAAAATGAGTTTTGAGGAGGGGCTAGAACTGGGAAGCGTTGGTGGCTTTACAGATTTTGGCTTGGAGCTTTTCTCATGTTTGACCAATAACAATTATAATGCAAACTGACACTTAAGAGTTTGGAGTCAGTGCTGTACTCAGGAAAGGGTTTGAAGAGGAAGGACACCTTCTTCAGCAGAGAAGTCATTAAATCATTTCAGGGAGAACAAAAATGTGTTGCCCTTGAAAATAAATGCTTGGCAGTGAAATAGGCTTTAGAGCTATTAAGATGGTACTTGCTGGGAAACAAGGTCAGTTTGATAATAGATCACCCCCTATTAACCTGGATAAATACAGTAAAACCTGTATGAACTGCATGGAGTAAAACCTGTATGAACTATTTGTCTTTGCAACCTAATCAGTTTTAAAATAAGGCATAGAGGTGCATATTTATATAAAATTGATTAGCTGTTCAGTAATGGAAATGATGGAAAAGACCTTGTGAAGTAAGGACAGGTATCTTCTTAAGTAGGTGATTTACTATCCCATGAGAAGTGATAAAGAAATAATACCGGAGACCAGGGATCGACAATCTTTGGCACACGACCCATCAGGGAAATCTGCTGGCAGGCTGGGACAGTTTGTTTACCTGCAGTGTCCGCAGGTTTGGCTGATTGCAGCTCCCACTGGCTGCGGTTCGCCATTCCAGCCAATGGGGGCTGTGGGAAGCAGTGTGGGACGAGGGATGTGCTGGCCACCGCTTCCCGCAGCCCCCATTGGCCTGGAACGGTGAACTGTGGCCAGTGGGAGCTGCGATTGGCCAAACCTGCGGGCGCTGCAGCTAAACAAACCGTCTCGGTCCACCAGCGGATTTCTCTGACGTGCCGCGTGTCAAAGGTTGCCGATCCCTGCCGTAGACCCATACATGAGGGAAAGGCTAAACAGTCTTTATAAAACCCCTATGTTAAAAGCAACTCAAGGTGTATCTCTGTTACAGACTCTGCATTTGCATAAGATTTGTAAGAATGAACAGGTAATCAAAGGTGACTACTACAGAGTTCACAGTACACTGGTTTATTCACTTTTGCCATAGTAGTTAAAATATTCAACATACTTACAATGGAAAACATCTCAGGGCTTTGGTAAATTTAACTTCTTTGTGTGCTAAATATGGTGCTTACTGTACGTAATTGGGAATAAAATTATGAAATTGTTTGAGTGACATAACCTAGAAACCCTTGGAATCATTAACTAAAAAGCTGATGACCCATATAGGTTTTAAGGGCCTGATCTTGCAGTCCAGTTTGACTGGTTTTAGTTGTAGAGCCTTATTCTGATCTCAGTTACTGACTGCATGGAGGGATGGGGTGATGATAGGCGAGAGGCAGATACCACTGTACCTTCCCTATACACATGCACATCATACATCATTTGAAAGCTTCTGTCTACTTTAAGATGAGGTATGATGTAGAGTGGTCAAGTGTGCTGTTGCCATCGAAATGGGGATAAACTGTGACATCATCAAAACGTTAAAATGACCACTGAAATATTTGCATTTGTTTCTATTAGTAAATGACTATGTATTAGTTCAAGATATAAAATTGGATTTCTTTGAAGCCTCAAACAACAACAATCTAAAGGGCAAAACAAAATCTAATAATAAAACTGTACAAGTGTCATTGAAATGTAATCGTTCTAGTGACATTTCTTGTCAACATCATCATCATCTTGTTTATCAGTTTGATCTTTGTTGAGAGTATGTAGATTACCACAGTCTTCATTTCCTTGGCATATACACAGTTCTGTGCAGGGAAGATTGTTCTGACTACAGACATAGTTGATTGTGCTGTGACTCTTACCGATACAGGCACAAATAAGGTCTTGTGGATGCCATTAGGCCCTTGAAAAATACAGGAAGGAGTTCATCATCCACATTTTTCCATGCATGTTACAATGATGAGCCAATACTTGATTCACCTATGTGCAAAGGTATCCAAATCTTTGTTTGCCAAGATGTTCTTTTGACATTCTCATCACATGATGGGAGTTTGGCCAGTGACATGTCCTTTTTGTTGGATAGATTGAGGTGCAAGCAATTCAGGGCTCTGTGTGGATCTCCTTTTCTTTCTTGCTCTGGCCATATAGCACTGCCGCCAAATTCCTTGCTGCAGAAATTGTGGCTTGTCCGTCACTCTCTCCCAATTTGGCAAGATCTCTGAAGTGGTAAGAACCCATTGTTTTGATAACATTACCCACAATTTTTTTCCCCAATACTGAATAGGGATGATACAGAGTCACATCCTGTTAATACATGTACAGCAGGAAGTGTGTTGCAGAAGTCAGGAGTGAGTGGATCACAAATTACATGCACATGTATGAAGTGATGCCTGTCCATTGTTCTGGAAATGGTGCCCTGTTTTTGGAAAGCAGTGAACAGCAAAGACAAAAACAGCTGTATCAGGTGGCCTAATTACAATGGCTCCTTTGACGCCAAAAGACCCAAAAGCCATATTGGCACATACAGCATGCAGAAACATCCTTGTGTGTACTTCCTTCTGAGTATTGTACAAATCTTGAGCTTCTTCAACATCTCTTATGATGATGGACTTCACCACTGGAAAAGCCTCTAGCAAGGGGTGTTTGTGTTGAGTGTGCTCTTATACACTCAGGTGCATTTTGAATCATATATTCACAGAGGAAATTTACAAATGACTGCTTTTTGGATGCAACATTTAGAACTTTTTCCATGAAGGCACAGGGTGTCCACTAATCACATGGCATTTCTTGCATCCAGCTTTATCCTATCCGGCACTGTCTTTCTGCAATTTTCAGAGTGTTACTGTTGTCATATCTGTCAAAGATTTTGATTAGAGAATTAGCTTTGTCAAATCCTTTTAGGACCTGCTCAAGTACTCAGCAGCCAATTCATCGAAATGTGTGCAATTTATCTCCAGCCATCATTTGTATAACAGCAATGGCATCTCTGATGAATACCGTGGTTTCTTTGTTGTCATGGATTCTTTCAGTTTGAGCTTTCAGCAGATGTCCTAATTCAGCTTTGTCTGTTCTTCTCATTGTTCCATGGCAGACAGAGGCACAGTTACCATTGAAACATCATCTCTTGTTAAGGATAGACCTCTGAAGAAAACAATTTCTGGACTGATAGCTTCTGTGATTGTCCCTTCCTTGACGGACTTAAATTTGGTCTTCTTGGTCATGTCATCATGACCAAAATGCTTTGATGCTGGATTTCTTGACTGGGCTGAAGAATGTACATGTCCCCTCAGAGTCAAGTGCACCTCTCTCAAATCTCTCCACTTGTACTTCACCAACACCTGCTATTTTCAGTAGAGACTCTTGTACATCTGGTGTTACATGCAGTCCAGTAAATAGGTTGATAAGCACCTCTGAATGTGATTGAGGATCAAATGGGTTTATTAATGATAATAGTTAATGGCATGGTTGGTAATAGCTGTGACATGCTCTTTATCCCTCTTCGTTGTAGAGGCAAGAACTTGTTTGTGGACTTTGTCTTCACTGCTTCTTGTTGGCCATTTCTTTCTATCATAGCTTTTTCATATTCATAATATGAAGTTGTGTGTTGTCATCTCTAACAATAATACTGATCTGTGTGTGTCACTGAATTAAAAAGCTAATTTCTAGAACAGCATGCATAGACAATTACAAATTAAAACCTTCAACCAGGCACACTAGATGCTACATTGTATGTACAAAACCTTACAAATGGAAAAGCATTACATTAAGAATTAACGTACATTTATCTACCCACCTGGTTTTTGACACACACTAAATGTTTCATCATTTCTGGGGGAAAAGTACTTGCCAGCTGTAAGGTAGATTGAGATCTGCAGATTGAGGTCTGTAACAAGCTCTGTTCTATTTTTAAAAACTTCTAGTAACTCAGAAAGCTAGTTTATTAGCCCTTACCATGGGCAGAAGGGTTGGTTTTTGTTTTTTTAAGAACAAACTATGATGTATCTGACTCAGAGTTCCTCATTGCTTTTTTTTTTTTTTCAAAAAATCTTATTTTTCTAAAAATTAAACTTTGAGACAAGCAAGGCAGAAATCTTCCTTTTGTCAGTGTTTGGCATGAATATCTTACATTGAGGCCTGTAAATCTTCTTGTGAAATTTTCATGGATATTGAAATGATATACCAGGATACATTTTACTGTTTTCTTATGAAACTGTCTGCACCATTTTGTGCAACACAGTCTCAACAGCAGCAAAATGCAGTGCCTGCTATGTAGGAGAAGCATTCTCTCAGATAATTCTGGTCTCAGCAAGACAGCAGGGACTTGTTAGTGTCTGAGATGAAGAGATGGACAAGCATACTGAGTTCATTAAAACTGGCAGAATTAAGAACATATGATGTCTGGCCAGATTCAGAGACTCCAGCTGAGCAGTGGAGTAACAACATTATTTCTGGGAGAGACTTAATAGTTGACATCTTAAGGGCAATGGCTGGAACAATACGAATTGCAGACATCCCACACAGGGCACATTTTGGACATCCTGTATTATGGTATACTGAGCACACTAAGGTGTACAATGAGGCCAACATTTTCAAACTTGGTTGCCCAGAGTTGGGCTCCATAGCCATGTTTTGGCTGTGAAATATATGGCCTGACTTTTGGAGGTGCCAAGCACTGTCCGCTCCCATTGAATTCGACAGGCAGACTTTGAAGTCAGTGAGAGTTGTTGTGAGTGCTCAGTGCTACTGAAAACCAGGCGACTTTTACTTAGATAATTAAGTAAACGAATGGGCTGATCCAAAGCCCACTGAAGTCAATGGAAAGAATTCCATTGCCTTCAGTAGGTTTTTAATTTAAGCACTGTGGTGCCAAGGTGATGGGCATTGTACAAGAAGCTGTATAGCTAGGTAGAACTTCAGTCAACCAGTTGGCTTTAATAAATGATTGCCAAATGTACAGTTTAGTTCATTACTGTTTCAGAGATATTATTTTCCAGGGATATTTCTAATATTTAAAATGGGTAATGCTACTAGAATTGGGATGAACTTTTAAACTGTGGATTAATAATATGAAATAACTACAATTATTTCAATCTACATTTTTCATAACAATAATATTTCCAGGGTTTTTTTTAAATGTCATTTAGTTTGCTCAGTAATAATTTAGGACAAGATTCAGCCACTAGTACTTATGCTGAATAGTAGTTTATTTTGTGAGTAGTGACTGGGTAGTGAGTAGGTACTCCTCATGGAGTAGAGTAACTATTCAGCATAAGTAACATGGGCAGAATCAGTCCATTCATCATTTCAGGCCGCCAGAAAAGAAATTGCACTTGCTAAAAATGGTCATTATTTACAGGCTAAATATATATTCCTGATAAATCCAAGGACATCTGGCATGGTACCATAGTCTCTTTTTAAAGGATCAATATACTTTCTCTCGTCTTTTTGTTTCCCTTCCTTCCCAACCGTTTCTGCTGAGAATTAGCAGTTGCAATGAAGCACAGTTAGCAAGACCGTTGAAGATATTCTTCCATTGGTGACATCTGGCTCCCTGCCAGGCTTCACAGGCAGTTACAATGACTGCTTTGTAGTTACCTCATGCTCTGTCATACAGTTAAGCCTTTAGGCTGCTGGGAGGCTGTCTGGGCTACTTTCCCCTCCTGGGAGCCATTACCTTGATAAATGTGATGCTGCATGTTCAGAAATAAAATACTATACGTTCAGAAACAAATGTGTTGTAAGTTTTGACCTTTTTTATACAGCAAAACCAGTTTTATTTTTACAATAGCCTTCACATGCAGTAATGCATTTCAAAGTGATCCTGAATAGCTGTGTAAACGTGGTATACATTTTTGCCTTGCTCTTCAGATCTACTGATGTCCTGTCATGCAGTTCACTTGTGCCAGGTTTTTTATGATGATAAAGTACTTCCTGTAAGGAAAGCCTAGACAAAACAGGCTTAGTTAGCCAGTAAATAAAAAGCTTGCTTAGAAACAGGGCCTGTTTTCCATTTTATCAGGTCTCTCCTGCAAATTATACATCACTTTTTCTTTAAAATTCATTATATTTTTGTAAAGTGGTGGCTTTACCATCCATTTTATGCTATCAGATTCTTGAAGTGAAAAAACTGTCTAACTAGGCAGACAGTATGCCTGCTCATTGGAGCTTTGCAATATATGTTCTTTTTTTATTGCTTTACTTAGCTTTAATCTGCACTTTTTCATGTTTTACCAGATCAGCAAATAATCAGGGTCTTTAGATTCTCTCTGAATTTATTTTATTCTTCCTTTCCAAAAAAATTAAATGCATCAATTTAAATAGCTCTTACCACTATATGCAAAAGAAATGTAAATAGTTTCTTCGACTAATCCACATCTGCCTGAGTGTAATTACCGGATGCATGCTGGTTAAGCACAACATTTTTGAAAAGCCAGCTTTTTAATTAGACGCATGCATTGGGTCAGAGTAAAATTAAAATGGAGTTCTCAAAAAATTGACTGCGTAAAATGGCACCTGCTTATTTAACAGATCTGATTTTACCATGTATTTAAAATCACCTCTACTTACCTGAGTGGGGAGGAAGGGAAGGGGGGTACGAAAGGTTTTACTTTTTTTTTTCTTTTACTCCTGTTAGCCCCTCAGAGCAAGCAAACTGGGAGAGTGAACTAGATTCTGTCCTGCCTCGCACATCAAGAGTTCCAGTTGCAGGGCCAAATGTTATCCTTAGTTATATATGTGTGCTATAAACCTTTGTAACCTTATTGGCTTTAGGGGGTTGTACAAGTGTAATTATGAGCAGAATTATTCCTGTGCAATCTTAAATATAATACCTAGTCGACACAAAAAAGTTAGGTCAACTCAGATACATCACTCAGGGATGTGAAAAATCCACAGTCCTGAGCAACACAGTTAAGCCAACCTAGCTCCCATGTAGACAGCATTAGGGTGATGGAAGAATTCTTCCATCAACATAGTTTCCGCCTCTCAGGGAGGTGGATTACCTGCGCCGACAGGAGAAACCCTCCTGTCAGCATAGGTAGTGTCTACACTAAAGCTTTGTGAGGCTGTCTTGATGGGCAGGTGTGACCGAAAGCATCTCTGTATTCATATCCTACATACTACAGACGCTCCCCGACTTACGCAAGCGTTCCATTCTGGAACACCTTGCATAAGTCGAATTTTGCATAAGTTGGGAATGTATACCTGAGAATTACGCAAAAAAAAAAAAAAAAAAAAAGCAGCTTACAGGACTTACAGAACTTTTTCCGTAAGTGAGGATTTTCATAAATCGGGTTTGCATAACCCCGGGAGTGTCTGTATTGTAATAATCCACCCGGTGAAGTATCATTTGAAAACTCATAACTCGCTGGTCAATAGATCGTGGTGAATTGTAGGCAGCAATATTCTATGTAAAGTAATGAAATCCCCGTGTGATGTTCTTAGCACATGTTCAAAACCACACAGCTCTCTCCAGGCAGAAGTATCCTGAACAAAGAAATGTGTGTTTACCTCAGTTTACATATAAGTAAGGCTGCGAGTCTGTTACAGAGGTCACGGAAGATATATCTTGACTTTAGCAAACCTTTTGATACCATCTCCCACAGTATTCTTGCCAGCAAGTTAAAAAAATATGGATTGGATGAATGGACTATAAAGTGGATAAAAAGCTGGCTAGATTGTCGGGCTCAACGGGTAGTGACAACGGCTCGATGTCTAGTTGGCAGCCAGTATCAAGCAGAGTGCCCTAGGGGTCAGTCCTGGGGCCGGTTTTGTTCAACATCTTTATTAATGATCTGGATGATGGATTGATTGCACACTCAGCAAGTTTGCAGATGACACTAAGCTTGGGGGAAAGGTAGATACGCTGGAAGATAGGGATAGGGTCCAGAGTGACCTAGACAAATTGAAGGCTTGGGCCAAAAGAAATCTAATGAGGTTCAACAAGGACAAGTGCAGAGTCCTGCACTTAGGAAGGAAGAATCCCATGTACCACTACAGGCTGGGGACCGACTGGCTAAGCAGCAGTTCTGCAGAAAAGAACCTGGGGATTACAATGGACAAGAAGCTGGATATGAATCAGCAGTGTGCCCTTGTTGCCAAGAAGGCCAACTGTATATTGGGCTGTATTAGTAGGAGCATTGCCAGCAGATCAAGCAAAGTGATTATTCCCCTCTATTTGACATTGGTGAGGCCACACCTGGAGTATTGCATACAGTTTTCATCCCCACTACAGAAGGGATGTGGACAAATTAGAGAGAGTCCAGCGGAGGGCAATGAAAATGATTAGGGGGCTGGGGCACATGACTTACGAGGAGAGGCTGAGGGAACTGGGGTTATTTAGTCGGCAGAAGAGAAGAGTGAGAGGGGATTAGATAGCAGCCTTCAACTACTTGAAGGGGGATTCCAAAGAGGATGGTGGTAGGCTGTTCTCAGTGGTGGCAGATAACAGAACAAGGAGCAATGGTCTCAAGTTGCAGTGGGTGAGGTCTAGGTTGGATATTAGGAAACACTATTTCACTAGGAGGGTGGTGAAGCACTGGAATGGGTTACCTAAGGAGGTGGTGGAATCTCCATCCTTAGAGGTTTTTAAGGCCTGGTTTGACAAAGCCCTGGCTGGGATGATTTAGTTGGTGTTGGTCCTGCTTTGAGCAGGGGGTTGGACTAGATGACCTCCTGAGGTCTCTTCCAACCCTAATATTCTATGATTCATGATTCTATGACTGCTGCCGCCGCTGGTGCTGGCTCAGGGACTGCACGAGACGGGCAGCCCCTGAGCCAGCAGCAGTTTAGGTGTGGGGGAGGGGGCAGGGAGTTGTGGGGGGGCTTACCTTGGGATGGAAAGTTCCCCATCTCCCACTGCCCTGCAGCTCCTAGGCAGCAAAGGAGCTGGGGCGGGGGGGCTCCGTGCCACTGCTTATGCCCGCAGGCTCCACCCCCACAGCTTCCATTGGCTGTGATTCCCAGCCAATGGGAGCTGTGGCAGCCGGTGCTTGTGGCAGGAGCAGCGCGCCGAGCCCCCTGACCCCTGCACCGCCTAGGAGCTGCAGGGACGGGGAGCCGGGTAGGAAGCCCCTGACAGCCCCGCCAACAGCGGGGGTCCTGGGCTTCACTCCCACCCACCACCACCAGCGGGGTCCCCTGGGCCACCTCCCTCAGCACCCCCGGAATCCCCAGATTGCCCCCCCAGGGCAGTCACGGGTATTTTTAGTAAAAGTCATGGACAGGTCACAGCCCATGAATTTTTGCTTACTGCCTGTGACCTGTCTGTGACTTTTATTAAAAATACCCATGAATAAAACCTAGCCTTACATATAAGTAGTAAACTGGGTCCTCAAGATAGCAGGAAGAGGAGATGGCAGGACACAAAGCAAATTTGCATTTCAGCAAACATGGGTGAAAAGAAAGAACATGGAGCATCCTATACCACCATAGTCCATGTTGCCTTCTTTACTGTTTGAATAAACTTTGCTTTGAGGGGTAACACTCAGAAGAATCCACCTCAAAGCTTACCTGGACTATAAAAGAAAGGGGCAGAAAACCCCAAGATATCTCTCTCCCTATCTCTCTCTTTCACCTAAGAAGACAAAAGAAACTGCCCTTTGACTCTGGGTGTGGGAGGGGAGAGATCTTAACCTGAGAATTTGATCAGCCTTGTTGCTGGGATCATCTGGTAAGGATTTTACCATGAACCAAGTCTAGCTTGTTAAGTTTTAGCTACTAGAAAGCGTTGTATCTTTATTTCTCTTGTAACCATTTCTAACTTTAATGCCTTGTGCTTGTAAAACACCCATTTTGGGGGAAAATTGGGACTGGGAGTATGTTGCGCCCACCCTGCAAGTAGTAACCAAGGCTGGTGGAAGCCAGAGTGCTGCTGACAAGTTGTCGGGGGTCATAATTGCTGGGTCAAGGCTGTAGCTGTACACAGACACTGAGGGTGTGACCTGCATGCTGTTAAGCTGTATGCGAACAGCCCAGGTTAAGAGCTACAAAAGCAAAGCACTGTGAGGCACCCAAGGTTACAGGGCAGGCAATGACACAACCTCTCATGGGTCTGGATTGCATGTGACACCAAGTTTCCAGCCAGAGGCAAATGTTAGTGCAACAAAAGGCATTTTGCTCTTTGAATCCAACGAGGAAAATAATGTTTGCCAACAGCTGTGGAAGAGAGTGGAGGCCACAGTGCAATGAAACACAACTATACTGATCCATCTTTGAGGCTGCATGAAACTTGATGTAGGTGCTGGGACACCTGCCATCCACAAGCTAGTAGCAGCTTGGCAGCTACATAGAGTTTGATGTCAGGAATTAGGTAGGTTTCTGCATGTGGTGGAGGCCGAGAGCACATGACTTCCATGCCAGTGGCAGATATGCTATTCAGATATTCTGATGAGCCGCTCAGTGTTCCATTATAGCATCAAGCAGAGCTGATAGCATAGAACTTCTTTATAGAAGCAGCCATGAATTTATGGATCTCTCAGCAGCACTTTCCATTTCACTGTGCCTGTTTAATTTGATGGGTGACTGCAATAATATTGTCTATTAGATAAATCTGTTTTAAAGCTAATAGGAGGGTCTAAAGTTTTAAGTATACAGCTCTCTTCCAATCGATATCTGCTGCTTTTATAGATACGCACTCCTGGGAGATTATGTGCTGCACATTTTAGCAATTGATTCAACGTTCATTTATAAAAGAAGTAAGTTATACCCTGTTGTGGCAGGTATTTTTAATAGGCCAGTAGAAACAAATAGAAGATATCCATCTTACTCTAAAATCTCCCTTAACATTTGATTACAACTGAGCCATATCATTTCCTTTTTAAAAGTGATTAGTATTAGTGGGAATAAGGGCTGAGATTTTGAAAAAGGAAAATCATGCCACTGATTTACGAGGCTAAATATGGATGTAGGAGCCTAGCTGTAGTTACTTTTTAAAATCTTATCATAGAGATATGGGACAAGCTCTGTAACCACATGATCATTTGCAGTTGTTTGCTTGAGTGTAAATGACTGCCAGGTGCAACACCCAATGTGAGCAGACAGTGTCTAAATTTCCTCATACTTTGATCTTCCACAGCATTTTAAAAAGCTATATCTGTTCAGGCAAACTTAAAGAACTATTCAAATGTAGGGCTAACTTCTGCTCTGTGACACCAGTGTAAAGTCACAGTAACTCCTCCAAAGCCAATAAACTAAAATCTGTAGTCACATCTATATAATAGAACAGAATCTGGCCCAGCAATGTTGGGAAAGGATAAGTACATGGCAATTGAGTGTGTGGCTAAACACACCTTTTGAATAAACGTGCTTCTCCTTTGTTTTTATTTTGTTAGTTCCAAAGCATATACAGTGTGTGTAGGTCATTTTTAAAAAAAATATTTTAAATATACAGTTTGGGCATGAGAGTAGGAACAGATAAACAGTTAGAGGGAGGCTCACCAGAAGAAGTTAATTGGAAATATATCTGAAGGAGGAGAGCATTACTGCTTGGTACACAGGAAGAGGGAGGCTGTCCCAGGCCATAGATGGTCAGGATGAAGCAACAGAGAAGTTAATTGGAGAAAAAGAAAAATACCTGAGCGTCTACTCAAGACAAATGAGTAGATACTCAGGTATAAAAGCTAGGATTAAGAGCAAAGGAAATCTGAGAGGTAGGCAGGAGCAGAGTGGTACAGAGTTGCGGAGCCAAATTCAGAGGTGATATGCATTGACTTAGTCCTGGTTTACATTACACATTTAGGTCAACATAAGTCAGCTTACTTCAATCTAATTATGTCAGTGTACACACTACAGCCTCGTCCCACCAACGTAAGAGCCCTACTACACCAACATCATAACTCCACCTCCACAAGAGGCGTAAGGCTTATGTTGGTGTAGTTAGGGCCATACAGTATCTCTGTAGACACTATATTACTTACATTGGCTGTTGACTGTCTGGCTTTCAGCGCCCCACACTGCCCCTCCAGTCGGTGGAAGCACTCCGGGTGAGGACACGCACCACAGACAGAAGGAGGAAGTGTGGACATCAGCCACTGGACTAATTACTGTGGTGGCTGTAAGTTGACCTAACATAGGTTGACTTAAGTCTGTAGTGTAGTGTAGTCTACACTGGAGCTGGAGGTATCATTTCCAGCTCGTTTCCACATACCTGCTTAGCTCTGATCGGGCTGGCATACTAAAAAAATAGCAGTGTAGCCATGGCTGCATGGGCAGTGGGACAGGCTAGCTGTCCTGAGTACAATCCCTTCTGAATCCTAAGCTTCAATCAAAGCTAGCATGGGTATATCTACCTGAGCTGGAAATTATATCTTCAGCTCCAGTGTAGAAATACCCTTTGACTCCTTCTCAGTTCCTTATAGCTAGTATTTACACATGCGCTACCAAACTCTGATGGAGGCTAAATTAGGGTAACATACATACTGAGGAACCGTAAGGAGGTGTACGTTAAATTAGAGTAGAAACCATATTCATTTACTCCAAGTTAATTTGTGAGTAAATAGCATCATTTTCAACTCCCTTAGAGACTGGTGTAAATAACTCTAAGGACTTGTCGACACTTGCAATGCTATAGCGGCACTGCCTAAACCGACAGGAGGGATTCTCCTGTTGGCATAGGTAATCCATCTCCCCAACAGGCAGTAGCTAGGTCAATGGATCTAAGCTGAGGGATGTGGATTTTTCACACCACTGAGCGATGTAGTTAAGCTAACTTTATTTTCTAGTGTAGACCAGGCCTCAGGCTGTGTAAAGGGAGACTAAGTCACCTTAAATATTGTCTCTGAAATCAGACCTTTGAGTCTAAAGGACTCTGAATACATAAGTTAGTCTAGAGTGTCTAAATTGGCATAGCAGTGACAGAGGGGACTGGAAGAAAGTGTAAATTAAACAAACTCAGACTCCCTCTAGACTTGTTCAGACTTCCTTAGACTCACTTCTGAATTTGGCCCTTGGGTTTTGAACCAGATGCAGGAATCTGTTCTTATAGTGATGGACATGTGGAATCAGTGATGGAGTTGGAATAACGAACTCTAGCCTAGAAAAATAAATGACTCTTCCACTTCTTCTAGAGGGTCCTCTCCATATTCCTACTTCTCCCACCTTCTCCTCTTCAACAATAGATCTAAGGAGACGTGGACAAGTCCTGCAGCCTGTTAGAGAGGGAGGAATAATGGCGGGGAGGGGGAACTAGATGGGGAAGTGAGACTAATGAATTATATAGGTGTGTATGTAAACAACCTCCACCCATTTTCACATATCAAGCCTCAAAGCCAGGCAAATGTTGAGGCTTGGTGCAAACGTTTTGCACAGCCCTAATCAGAACTCCTCACCATGGGAATGATTGTGATATCAGGAACAAGACTGTGGCTCCCTGAATGAATCATTGTGGTAGAATAAGCTATCTGAAAAGGAGAATGCTGCTATCTTTGTCCAAATGTACCAGTTATTATTATGAGCAGTAGGAAAGGAAGTGCAGGAAAGATAAATGACATGTGAGTTGTCTTCCTAAAATATATTTTTAAACTTTGCCTGATTATGACATTGACTCTTTAATGCTGACAAACAATGCCTCTTGCTGCCAAGGGCTGGGCTTTTCTGCTGAGCAAACATTGCTAGTTGTTTGTTAGTTTTGTCATGTCACAAGGACCTAGGAGACATGACTTTGGAATTAGTGATGAGCAAACCTCAAAAGGTCTGGAAACTGGGTTTGGTTTGGACAAGCTCCTAAAGCTCAGAGGCTTATCTAAATTACTTGAGATGTTATCCTCCTTCACGTTCCACAGCCTGAACCTCTTCTCCTGTCTCTTTGGGTACAGTCACGTTCAGCTGGATTGGACTCTATAACTCATGCCTCCATCCAATGTTTCTCCTCCAGCCCTTGCTTTGCATCTCCACTTTCTTAGCCTTCAACGTTCCCGTCTCCATGTAAGTTTGTAGCATGGACATTGTGGGTCTCAGAAGGTTTAGAAGTCACTGCTGCATCAAATGTTATCTTCAGATTGCATTAACTCCATGACTTTCACATCTCAAAGGCAATCCGGAATACAATGTTCACCTAACACTCCATAGAAGCCCAAGAAACCTTAAAAGAGCAGCTGACTCAGAAAAGACCGCACAGTCTGGTGCAATCTTGTGGTGATTGGTTTTGGTTCGGCTTTTTTTGCTGGGGGGAAGAGCGGGGATAGATTCTGGAGATGGGGATTGTTATCCAAACCTTTCAGATTTGATTCTGAATTTTGGTTGAATTTTTCTCGGGTTGTTCTTTTCCCGGGCAGTTTTGCCCACTACTGAATTAGCCAGTGTGGTTTCCTAATTTATGAAGACAATATTATTTTGAGGATTAGATTGTGACTAACCCTGCATACATGCATAAGGGGAAGAAGAAGAAGAAGGCACAAGATGATTTCCCTGTCCCTATGGTGTAAATAGCCTTAATCCAAAGCCCTTCACTGACTGAGTAGGAAGATAGCAAGAGAAGAGGAATGGAAACAGGGCCATGACCACCACATCTCTGTGCACTGGTCAGCACTCTGGAAAGGAAGAAAAAGATGCATTGATACAAAAGTTGCAAGGGGGCTGCTCTGGCCCTCACTACTTGGAAGCATTTTGCCTGACTCCGGAACCTTGCAGAGGGGAGTTCTCACCTGAACGGTATGTGCTACACCTGCCCCTACTATGTGCAACAGTTACGGAGGCAGATATTAGAATAGAAAATTCTATTCACAATCATTTTTTAAACTTTCACAAATAAGGTGAATGGAATGGGTAATGTGGAATTATTTCCAGAGCAATTCTAACAGGATTTGAAAAGATCTGTCCATATGAAAAAAGGGTGCCCTTTTTTGTTTGTAAATTATGTTTATACAGTGCTCCTCTTAATTGGAATGTGCTCTTTTAGGAGAGCTGCTTTAATAATATATATACTTGGAAATCATCTTAGTAATGGAAGTGAATTGTAATGACTTATGGTTAATTGGGACAATATTAGCTAATAATGGGGACGTACTGGGCCAGCTCCTAGTATCCAAATGGTGCTTAAAGGGACCCTTGAACATTTCAACTTGAATTTTTTTGAACTGACTAATTAAAAATATACATTCTGATATTATTTGTATTATGGTGGCATCTAGAGGTAAACAACTGAGCTCAGAGCACCATTGTGGTAGGACAGAAAAACAGAGAGGCAGTCCCTGCCTCAACTTGAAGTCTAGAGGCAAGACAGCCAAAGGGTGGGATGGGAAATAGACACAGAAAGGCAACTTGATTTTCCCATTGTCATGCAGCAGGCCAGTGGTAGAGGCAAGGAATAGACCCAGGTCTTCTGACTTCTAATTCAGTTCCTTGTCCATTAGACCATATATGGAACAAACTCAGGATCAGTGCATGGGCGTGATGCCATCATGCTAGTTCATGAAACAGGAATTGTAGTTGAGAATCAACAAAACTATTAAACTGACTCTACACAATGTGCTGTCAAATGCACAAAGTCAACAAACTGGAAAAAAAGCCCAAAGAATATTTGTTTTTTTAGTTTCTTTCACTAACAGCAATGTTAGGTGTTACTTGTAACAACAGTAGGTACAAACATATCTGACAGAATGGTGACTTTCAAGTTAACTGTCTCTTTAATCATGTGTTAGATACATGACATTCAAAGTCTGATCTCTTTAGAAATAAGTTTTCAAATAAAGATTAAAACAAGAACTAGATCGCAAATAAAGATGAAATGCAGCAATTGTCACTTTTATTCAGTACAGTATTTTGTTTACTTAACTTCTGAAACAGGGGTAGGCAACCTATGGCACGTGTGCCAAAGGCAGCACGCGAGCTGATTTTCAGTGGCACTCACACTGCCTGGGTCCTGGCCACCGGTCCGGGGGGCTCTGCATTTTAATTTAATTTTAAATGAAGCTTCTTAAACATTTTAAAAACCTTATTTACTTTACATACAACAATAGTTTGGTTATATATTATAGACTTATAGAAAGAGACCTTCTAAAAACATTAAAATATATTACTGGCACACGAAACCTTAAATTAGCATGAAGACTTGGCACACCACTTCTGAAAGGTTGCCGACCCCTGTTCTAAAAGGTCAGATTTAAAACTATAAATTGTCTGCAGCATCTGTGTAAGTCAGCATCATCTCTGTTCTCACAGCACTTCCTATGCATTTCTGTATAACTAAACTTCCTCTTTCAACCTATATTTTATGAGACCTGTTTATGATGCACATGCAGGCAGTATGTTATTCTCTGGATATTATTCTCAAACATTTCAACAAAATCTGTCAGCATTTGCTTGCTTGTCCCCCCTTTGAAGAAATCTGTACATGAATCACCACTTATGCATGTGAATTTTAAAAGTATGCAATTAACTGCTGTCAGGTTGTTAGACACTCTGATCATTGTGAACTGACCAATTCATTTTTACATACACAATATTCTTTCCTTTCCCTGTAGTGGCATCTTGTTCTTTTTCCTCTACTCACTTGATTAGATTTGTGATTAGGGTGCTTCCAGGAAACAATTTCATAAATTCATTGAAAGAAATTCCAGTAGTAAAAAAAATCCTAATTTCATTACTGAATGTTGAGGTACCATTAAAACATAAAATTGATAGTGCATACTGTATTATTTTAGCTCAAATAATTAAGCTATGGATCTAGCAGTGAACCTAGAGCTATCATAGTTTATTGGTACATAACTTAATTGCAGAAAAATAAAAATATTGTCACTTACAACACTACTGTAGCTTGATGATTATTCTGACCACACAACCATTTTCTGTGTTATAAAAGATGCATGCCATTTTAGCTTTATTGAAAGTGGAAACAAAAATAGGCTAGTAAGTACTTTTGCTATTGTGTGGTTAAATAAGTTGCTATTTATTTTAATCCAGGCTATGCCTGTAGGTTCTACCATAATATGAATATTTATTGATAATCATCAATATATTGACCAGTCCTGATCATGGGAAGACACCTAAGTCAACTGAAACTTATTTTTGAACTACTTTTCTTCAATAGAAAAAGGCGGCTACATGAGCAGAGTGGAGACCCGTGAACCCAATGTTGACTGAAAGTGATGAGGCACAGTGGTTAACCATAAAAAGGCATCATCTGGCAATAGCTGGCACACAGTGATATTAGATAAACTTTTGCCTATACTTAGAATAGGAAATAACTAGAATAACTATCTGATATGTGGTAGCAAATGGTGACTTTTAAAGACAATGGTAAAGGTGCCATTCAATGCAGGATGATTATTTCTCACACACAAACTTACATGTCCCATGAATTTTTAGCCGCACATCAGCATCCACTCCACCCCTCCTGCAGACACAGGCACCACAAAATCTGATATTGTTCAAATTAAAATGTTCCTGACATATTTGTCCTTTTCCTAATTTTAACTATTTAGTAATCCCATTCTGTCTCTGTCAAATCTGATACCAAAGTAGCATATTAGATAAAAAAGAGTAGCTAGAGACTCCAGTAAAGGATTATATGAACAGCGCAACTAAATGGAGCATCCAAGGAAAAAAATTAGTGGGTGTTTAGCACCCACCAGCAGGCAGCTTCTCCCCTCCACCCCAGCGCTTCCCGCCTGCCGGCAGCCCGGCCTATCAACTCCTTCCCCCTCAGCTGCAGCATGCAGGAGCAGTTGGGGGGAGAGGGAGGAGCAGGGATGGGGCGTGCTCAGGGGAGGGGACGGAACTGGGTAGGAAGAGGAGGGGTGAGGATGGGGATATGGGGAAGGAGTGGGGGGGGCAGGAACTGTGGTGGAGCGAGGATTGAGCACCCCTGGGGTAAGGAGGAAGCCGGCACCTGTGGCGGGGCAGTTTGGAAGAGTTGTGATTGTGATATGAGGAAATTTGGTGATTAGTTTGAGAAGCATCATAGAGCTGTGATTGTGCTATGAGGAGATCTAGGGCTGAGTCCCGTTTCCTCTCCCCCCACCCCCATGTGTATGATCAAAGGAAAGAGATTTGTACGTATCTGAGTTTCCAGAGTGCATAATTTCACTACCGAATTGTGTAGCATGTGCAAGTAACAGTGCACTGGGGTTTTATTGCCAGGGGTATTATAAATGGTGAGGGGGGGATATGAGCATAGGTGCTGGGGGTGCTGTCATACCCCCTGGTTTGAAGCAGTTTCCATCATATACGGAGTTTACCGTTTGGATCAATGGCTCTCAGCATCCCAACTATAAAAATAGTTCCAGCACCCCCGGATATGAGTGCAGTCTGTGGATTTAATGTTGGCTAGAGGAAAGTATGAGTTTAGGTGGTATCATGTTCAGGGGTTCTCAAACTGTGGGTACGGACCCCAAAGTGGGTTGTGACCACCTTTGAATGGGGTTACTAGGGCTGGCTTAGACTTGCTGGGGCCCGGGGCTGAAGCCCGAGCCCCACTGCCCAGGGCTGAAGCCAAAGCCCGAGGGCTTCAGCCCTGGGCGGCACAGCTCAGGTTCCAGGCCCTGTGACTAGAGGCTGAAGCCCTTGAGCTTCAGCTTTGGTCCCCACTGCCTGAAGCGGTGGGGCTTGTGCTTTATTACTCCCCCCTCCCCCCCGCCCCCCAGGCAGTGGGGCTTGGGCAGACTCAGGTTTTGGTCCCCCCTCCTGGGGTCATGAAGTAATTTTTGTTGTCAGAAGAGTGTCACGGTACAATGAAGTTTGAGAACCCCTGTCCTATGTGGAAGTGTAAAGGGCTTGTAAATAGGTCTGAAGTGGTTATTAAATTTTCCAAGTGTGGTATTCTGTTGGGGCAGTAGGCTCAGTGTTAGAGCGTAGGGGAAGCATAGGTGGCACCTCACCATTTTAGTGAAAGGGCGGAGTGGGATTGTGTATGTTCTGGGTGTATTGGGGCATCATTCAAAGAGGGCAGAGTTAAGATTGTGTGGGCATTTACCTGAAACTCTGTATTTCCTGGTTTTCAGAAGTTTGAGTTTTGTGACCCCGACATTCTGGAAGGGCACAAGCTATCACCAGGCAACCTTAACTCTGTGGTAACAAGCTTTGTGCCATTTAATTTCCTAATTACTTAAGCAGGGAAATGTTTGTTGTTAGCAGTTGGTGTTCATTTAGTCAGTTGTAATCCTCACCCAGGTTTTCAGCTGATGTGCTGCTGTGGTTAGGTAATAATTAAAAGAACTAGCTTTTATATAGTGTTTTTCATTAGCTAGATCTCAAATAACGTTACATCATCATCCCCACTGTACAAAGGGGAAACTGAGGCATGGAGAGGTTAAGTGATTTCCCCAAGGCCACCCAGGATGCCAGTGGCACAGCTAGGAATAGTCCCAGTCCAGTAGTCTTTCCACTAGGGCACATGATTGCTTATAGAATTTCCTCTGTGCCCCTCCCTCCTCCTGTACATTTTGTAATAGTGGAGTAGAGGTCATGGTTGTCCTTTGATATGTTTGCAATGTGTAATTGCTTTCGGGGCTGGTGAGGGACATTTCATCCATGGTCTGTGTCCCACGCTCTTGGCAGTTGTATAGTACGGCAGTTACAGTAACTTTCAGCAGGCGAGAGAAGACTGGTATGTCTTTCTCCTTCTCCATTCTCTGCCACATGTAGCGCCACCCTCCCCACCCCGCCAACATTTCCAGCTCCCCCTCCCTTCCCATTAAGCCATTAGTTGGCACTAATGGAAAAGCCATTAACATCTAAGTTGCTCCTTGTTGTCTCCTGTCCCATGCAGCTGCATACACATATCCAGGCAGCAGTTTCCTGGAGGCCTGCACACTACCTTAGTTGTGTAGCGTGAGATGCACGCTTAGCACAGACCTTCACTCCCAGCACTAACTATCCTCCAGCTGGGACTCCTGCCCCCCGCTTTAGCCAGGCTTCCCCAGCCATGCCTCAGGTCCACGCAGTCTGCCCCTCCTCCAAACTGGGCCTCTCCCGCAAACCCCTGGCCAGCCCCTGATCCCAACCCCGCACAGGGATGATATATAGCTACACCTCTACCCCGATATAACGCGACCCGATATAACACGAATTCGGATATAACGCGGTAAAGCAGTACCCCAGGAGGGCGGGGCTGCGCACTCTGGTGGATTAAAGCAAGTTCGATATAACGCGGTTTCACCTATAACGCGATAAGATTTTTTGGCTCCCGAGGACAGCGTTATATCAAGGTAGAGATATATTCATTTTCCCAATTTCAGATGTGTAAATTTGCATGACCTTCAGTCTCCCAACCTCAGATCCCAGCTCACATGGAGGGGTAGGGAGAGGGGCTTAGACACTGCCTGAGGAGCAGGGTTCTCCAGAGCACACAGTGGGCTGGGAGAGGAACTGAGACCCCTACAGATCCCAGCACGCAGACCCCTAAACTTCTCTCCAATCCCCTCCCATCCTCTCCTCTGCCACTCCCCCTAAACCCTCCCTCTTATTTGAGTCCCCCAGCCCCTCTTCCCTTCCCTAGCGCCCATTCCCATTTATCCCCGACTCCATAATATTTTTCATCCCTTGCTGCAGACCCAAGCCTCTCTTCCCCTATTACCACCTACTCTTGCACCCCAATCACCCCTCCCATCCCAGTGCTTTCTGCATATTCTGCTGTACTCAGATTACATTAACCAAAATGAATAATAAATACATAAAAACCTTGAGAGAGGCAGATTTTCCCCAAATGTTTACAGTTCATTCTCAGATTTCTTCCCAGAGTGGGTTCACACTTCATGGTTGCAGATTTTGAGAGATGTTAAGTGGCCTATTCATCTCAATAAGATTCATCTCTGAAAAAGAGTACCCGATGGAGATGAATACAGCCTGAAACAATAGCTATGTGATGTGTGAACTGCCACGGCATACACCCAGCAGGGAAACGTGGAGCTGACAGGTGCCCCTGCCCATATTCTACCCCAGTTCCCATCATTCACCCCCATCTCCTTTCCCAGTGTCCTACCCCACCTGCTAGCCCTCATCATCCCTGATCCCCCAAACCCTCTCCTCCTATTCCCACCTACTCTTCCTCTCCTAATCACACTCCCCTCCCAGCAAACATTTGCTTGTGTAATTTATTTTCTTTTAAAAAGAATAATTTCAGCACCTTCAGCTGTACTCATATTGCATTTCCCCCCCTGGACAGAAGCAGATTGGAGTAATATCCCTGCTTCTTTTTTAGTTTGTATCTAAAAAACAACAAGGAGTCTGGTGGCACCTTAAAGACTAACAGATTTATTTGGGCATAAGCTTTCATGGGTAAAAACCTCACTTCTTCTGATGCATCCGAAGAAGTGAGGTTTTTACCCACGAAAGCTTATGCCCAAATAAATCTGTTAATCTTTAAGGTGCCACCAGACTCCTTGTTGATTTTGCTTCTCTTTTTGGTTTGTTTGATTTAAGATTTCTGCTCTAGGTAGGATTTGAACTCTCAATACCTGGGGTGATGCTCAGATTCAGTGACTGTGCCATGCCCTCAGAGTGACTCAGGTCCTATGCTGAAAATATAGTTTTCCAGATAGCTGGCCAGTCTCTCTGCACATGCTCAGTATAATCCATTGGGTGTGATATTAAGAATGTGAGATTTACAACAAGCCTAACTAGAGAAGCACAATCTTTTTGAAATAATGTTTTGATTTTCCTTCCAAGGGCTGGTAGATGCCATGAGATCTGTTGGGGTAATTTTGACTCTGGTGCAGTGATCTGAGCCCTGGGTTGCCAGAATCACTCAGCTTTAAGGAAGGGGGTTGGGACTGTATTTCACTAGTCCTTTGGTCAAATGTTCCCAGCTTTGGATCACTAATAAAACCTTAAACCACCCAAATTTTAAGGCAATCTGAGTAACCATGTAGATTTCAGAGCACTCAGACGAGCTGAGATTTAGACAGAAACCTTTAGTCTGAACCTTAATTATAGTAGAGCTGTTGCTCTGTTATAATTATTTCAGCATTGAACTATCTCATTTATCTTTGTAGGAAGACAAATTGCAGCCTGGTATCACCTTTGATTGATCTGAATATTGCTCTAATTGATTTTACTTTTTAGTAGAATGGGATTTCCTATGTCTGATCTCAAAAACAAATTCCATTCTTTTTGTGCCAATAGTAATTGAAGTTTTCTCATGTCATCACTATTTTTTTCTCTTTCTAGGTGATGTCATTGTCTATATTAATGAAGTTTGTGTCCTTGGGCATACTCACGCAGATGTAGTCAAACTCTTCCAGTCAGTTCCTATTGGTCAGAGTGTCAACCTGGTGCTATGTCGTGGATACCCTTTGCCCTTTGATCCTGAAGATCCTGCCAACAGCATGGTGCCACCACTTGCAGTAATGGAGAGGCCTCCGGTAGTGGTAAATGGAAGACATAACTATGAAACTTATTTGGAATACATTTCTAGGACCTCTCAATCTGTTCCAGATGTAACAGATCGACCACCACATCCCTTGCACTCCATTCCAGCAGATAGTCAGCTTGATAGCACATTCCCACCACCTGTTCATGATGATAATGTATCAATGGCTTCTTCTGGGGCCACCCAAGCTGAACTCATGACCTTAACCATTGTGAAAGGGACCCAGGGCTTTGGCTTCACTATAGCAGACAGTCCTACAGGACAGAGGGTGAAGCAAATTCTAGACATTCAGGGATGTCCTGGTTTGTGTGAAGGTGACCTCATTGTTGAGATCAACCAGCAGAATGTACAGAACCTGAGCCATGCAGAAGTAGTGGATATACTTAAAGAATGTCCTGTTGGAAGTGAAACTTCTTTGATTATCCATAGAGGAGGTAAGTCTAGAAAGTCTGTACAATTACAAAAATGTATGTGAACAGTTCTAAACAATGGGAACTACTTATCCTTGTGTACTGGATCGGAAATGGTTTGTTCTGGGAGGAAATATCATTTATTCTGAAAAAATGTGTATATATAATAAGTACTGTAGGCAAAATGTAACCATTTATTGTACATCCTTTTCTGTGTTTTGAAGCTCTAAGCATACGTCAAAATCTCCCTCTCTGTATAAGTGTAACACACTCTCCAAGGCATCCCAGGCCTTTTTAGCATTTAATAGTTTGCATGATGGTTGCCTGCAAGTTCTTAGGGTATGTCTACACTGCAATAAGACATTCACCGCTGGCCCATGTCAGCCAACTTGGGCTTGCGGGGCTCGGGTTGCAGGGTTATAAAATTGCAGTGTAGACTTTCGGGCTCAGGCTGGAATGTCTACACTGCAATTTTATAGTTCTATAGCCCAAGCCCCGCGAGCCCAAGTCAGCTGACATGGGCTAGCCATATGGTGACCAGATAGCAAGTGTAAAAAATCAGGACAGGGGGTGGGGAATAATAGGTGCCTGTATAAGAAAAAGCCCCCAAAATCGGGACTGTCCCTATAAAATTGGGACAGCTGGTCACCCTAGCTAGCCGTGGGTGTTTATTACAGTGTAGACATACCCTAAGAGTCCCAACCCATAGCACTACAAGGTTTAAGTATAACCCAGATGTGTTAGTTAAATAAAGGAGATCAAAATCAGAACAAATGTGAATTTATCAAAACTTAAAGCGACACTGTCAAGTTTGCTAGGCCATTTGACCTACATTTTTCCTCCTTTGAAAAACTGATGTACAATGGTTGCTTATTTTTGCCCCAAAACTAAAAAGTCAGTGTGTTTTGTGTCTATTTAAAAAATGGCTCCAAGCAGCTCCATGTTCATGAGCAACCCTATAATAATAAACCTGTGTATGTTCTGTTGGGGGAGAGAGGGTAGAATAAGGAAACAATAGTAAGAACCAATTATTTTTAATACCAGTGTGGACCTTTAATTTCTTTACTTTTAACATTTTAGTATAACAGATTTTTTTTCCTGATTTGTTAATCCTAATGATAAACATCCAATGGCTAATTTGTAAAGATGTAAACTGAAGACTAGGACTGGTTCCTTTAATTAAAGTACACCACTGGAAATGATAGCACTTACTCTAAATTAGTAATCCATATTCACTTGTCATTAGATGTACATTACTCTGCTGTAAAACAAATAGATTAACGAAAAATATATTTATCATTTCTTTTTTTAGAAGCAGGAGGATGAGAAGTGAAATAAGTATTAATGTATGCAAATGACAAAAGTGAACACAGTTAAAAAAAACCTTAGAATTAGAATTCCAAGACCTATAAAGCCTAGTGCAAATCATGCCAGAGAAACCTGATTATTTTTTCTCAAATCACCAAATTAATGGATGGAGAAAATTTAGGGAGATTTAAATATATGTAGGATTCAGCTAATCAGTTGCTACAGTATACCTCTCAAAATCATCTATGAAAAATTAATTGCCATTAGATTGAATATGACATGTATTGCATGGAATGAAAATTGACTGAAAGACTGAGCAAAAAGTAATGGTAAATAGCAATATATGAACTTGAAGGGAGCAAGTGATGACCAGGAGGTGCTATAGTAGTTGGATTTAGATCTGGTTTTATTGAGCATCACTATTAATAAGCTGGAAGAGTCGGGGTAAACCACACATTGTTTTAAGTGGCAGATGATGATAAATGAGGATGTATTGGGTAGTGAGATATAGTATAAAGGGAACTAGAAAGGTTAGAATTACAACAAAAAAGGATTTAACCTGGAAAAAATGCAAGCTAACACTTCTTTGGGGGGAAATCCAAAATATACATCTTCAATGGAAGAAGAAAGTGGAATACAGTGATAGTGAACAGCAAATTAAGTATGAGCTTATAATGCAATGTAGTGGTTAAAACCTTCAAAGGCAATACACTGTGGCCCATAAAGGTGTTAGTCTTTCTCTCTCTGGAATTTCCTCTTAGGCCTGGCCTAAACTAAGCTGAAAATCGATCTAAATTACACTAGTTAAGTAACATAATCCAATTTGACATATCTTAGATCAACTTATAACAGTATCTACACTATGCTATATCAACGGGAGATGCTCTCCCGTCGACATGGCTTCTGCCTCTTGTTGAGGTGGATTACAGACATCGACGGGAGAGTGCTCTCCCATCAACTTAGCACGTCTTCACCATACCCACTAAATCGGTGCCACTGCATTAATGGCGGTGGTGGCTATTTATCATGGCCATGAAGACTTGCCCTTAATCATTGCTTTGACAAGCATTCATGCTACCCATCTTTTCTTCTGTCTATCAAGAGCTTGGCAAAGCAATGATGTAGAAGAGGACAACTGTCTACAAGTACTAGAACGTGAACAGTAATGAACACCAAGGAGGGATAGGAGTTTTCAGCATAGTACCAGAGATATAAGTAGGAGTCATGGGTCAAAATAAAACAAATGAATATTTAGGTTGAATGTTGGGAAATACTTCCTCGTGCACGTTCATTAAACTCTCAAAAAGTCTCATAGAGGAAATGGTGGTGTCCGCTATTGTTCTGAGTCATCCAAAGCAAAATTGGACAAAGCAATGGAGTAATTTAATTTAGGGAACAGTCTTCTAGCAGGAGGATTATAAAATGTTATAATCTAACAGAAATGAGAGAGAAAGTTTCTTGAATAAAAATCTGTCTTTCCGCCTCTTTGTTATCCCAATATGAACAGAGAAAGAGAATTTATGACCAATTCAGATAAGATAACCTTAATGTGAAACACAGCCCTAGAAATATTTATCTAAACCTGCTATGATTCTAAAATATTTCATCTATGACATCGATGAAAACAAGGCACACGTCTTCATTACTTTTTGTATGCCATCTTTATTTTTTTATTTGGGTGCATGATGACAGTTGAAATGTAGCCTCATTTTACTTCATTGCTCTATGCATCATGTCTTTAGCTTCTCATTTTGCAAAGACTAAGCACACTATTCCTATTTACATTATTTCCTGGAGGACAGAAGTTGTGTGATGCATACACCTATTGGGGGCCTTATCAGTTATTCATGCATGCTGATGATATGATGCAATGGGACATGTTCAATTTCAGAAGCGACCTGTCTCTCACTCTCTGGTCAAAAAAATCTTATCCTTATTCTTATGTGAAAAGGGTGGACATTGCTTCACAGATATATTCACTACAGGCATCTTCTGGTGGGTCATTCTATGGCATTGGCAAAAGCCCTTTGCCCTCAAGCTTAGAAGATCAGTAGCATGGCCATTTAACAAAAATAATTAAGTGGGGAGGAGAAATGGGACTTCCTTTGGACCAAAAGTGAGGGGATATGAAACAAGTCAAAAAGAAGCTAGTGTTTTCCCAAGTGGAGAGGAGGAAGAACTCCTGATTTTCCTGTGTGTTCACCTTATAACTTCTAAAGCAGCATTAGTAATTCATCTGTTTGTCTGATATTGTCATTTCACAGGTTGGCTACATCTCTAGAGAAAATGAGATAGATCTACCCCTGATTTTTTTCCCGTAATACTAACAGGTGGCCAGGTCAGCACAAGCCCATACCAGCTAATCATAGAATCATAGAATCATAGATTATAGGACTGGAAGGGACCTCGAGAGGTCATCGAGTCCAGTCCCCTGCCCGCATGGACTCTAAGGAAGTGTTGTGGTGCTCAGGGAACACAGAACTTTTTATCAAGTACAGTAGGCAGCCCAGCTGAGCTCCTTCCTGCAGTTAAAGCTCCTCTGTTCTTACCTCCTTGCCAACCAGTTCAGCTCTAATTCTGGCTGGCCAATCTCCCAAATCCTTCCTACACCTACCTCAGAAGAGCAACCCCTCTCTTGTCTTGGGGCAGGGTATAGAAAGTCATCACCTGGCCCATTCCCTTGATGAGACATAAAAGAAGACTTGAGGTTGGGGGAGAGAATATTGAAGGTAAAAAGAAACAAAACTTGACTAGGAGAATTAAAATCATGGTCCCCATCTCCTTGCTGGAGGGTGAGGGAAAATTGGACGTCCCCTCTTCTGAGACAGAGAGGCAGCAGGTTTGTATATATATGTGTATAAAAGCATGGCAGAGTGAGTGGAGACAATGGAGGGTGGAGAGTGAGTAGGGGAGGGAGTGGGGGAGAGACTGGGGAAGGAGACAAAAGAGAAAGCAGTGAAAGCAATGACAGACAAAGAGGGAAAGACAGAGCAGAGGGATGTGGTGGAGAGAGAAAGAAAAATATTGAGAGACCATGACAAAGAAGGGAGAGAACACAGAGAAATAAAAGAGAGAATGAACTATTAACTCTGCAGAAAAGTTAGAATGAAGGAAAAGACACTGACAGGGCAAAAGATTTTTCCAGGATACATGAGAACAAAGAGTAGCTAAAAGGAAAAGCAGACAAGGAAAAGAAAGGAAGAACAAAAACTTGACAGAGTAAGTATTTTATTCATTCATAGATATTCTAATGCAAAAATACCAAAAATCTTGCCTGATTCTATTTCTCTATATAAACACCCATCTGGCAAATTGAGAGGAATCATGTTTTGTGGGCTGCACAAAAAATATTACCCATATTGCTTGCACCCACCCATCCAATTTTGCTCTGCCACCTTCCCTTCCGCATTCAGCTCACACCTCATGCTTCTCCTCTGTAGCAACCTGCATGGAACATGGAGAGAGGGAAGAGTTCAGAGGAGGCACCCAGAAGTCAGTATATGTGCACATGGATAGTATCTTCGCTTCAGCTCAAGCATCTGTGTAAACAGTTCTTAATAAAGTGCCAGCTTAGTTTTAAAAGTGCAAAGTCTTTTCATGATATTATCCAGTACACAGTACATGAAATATAGTGGCAGTGGTTAGAGTAATGAGACCTACAGAAAGGAAGAGAGTGTGATTAACAAGCAAACAAAGCAGTATTTGGAAACAGGTAGGAAGGAGGGACTGAGACCAACAGGAATGCTGATTTTCCAGGGAAAAAAAGCCTTGCACAAGCATGGAAGCAATGAAAGCAAGAACTTCATCTGTATACATCGCTGACTATGCATGATAAAGATGAGAAAATGAAAGTAAAGTGTATAGATATAGATATATAATTGAGGGGAAGGACAAGAATTGGGTGCCAGGAATAATGATGAAAACACGGGAACAGTTGATAAGAGTATTTGATGGGTACTGTGACCTCAGACAGAATAAACCTGTACAGAGATACTCTATTTTTACCTGAAACCCAAGAAGTAGAAGAGAGAATAGATACTTAAGTTACAGAACTGAGAATTCAGACATCTATGTGTAACTTTGGAGATATTGAAGATTCCCTAATTACAGAAAGGATCATTTGTGGGACACATGATTCCAGCTTACAGGCGAGGTTGTTGCAAGAGACAGCTCTAAACCTAGAGAAAATGGTTGTTCAACAGTCCAAGGAAACGCTCATTACAATAACAGCCACTAGTGCAAAACAAGTACACCGGCTCAAGCTAAAAGAATCCAGGATGCAGGATAGAGACAAACTGACTAAGAATGCAGGCAACATGTTGCAGTGTACATACTGTGGAAAACAACACGAAAGGCGTAAAGAAAAATGTCCACCCTCTGGGCAATGGTGCAAAAGGCATTAGAAACAGAACCACTTTATGTCCCAATGCTGCAGCTACCCTAGGAAGGTACATGCAGTAACTCAGGACCTAGAGACTTCCACTGAAGAGGAGGGTAACTGCAGTGTGACTTTAGCAGATCCAAAGACTCTCATTGAACATGCGCTGCAGAAGAAGGCTGTCTAGCCATTCAACTGCTTATTTGCAACTGCTATTAGATCAATGACCAATTCAATTTTAGCTGGATTGCGGAACCAGCTGAAATGTAGTCCCAGCAACACTGATAAGCATCAATATTAGACTGGAGTAATGTGACTGCATTTGCCACTGACCTCAGAATGCCTTTATTGTACAAGAGATGTTATCACTTAGAGTTGATAGTAGTTCATACACAGGAGTTTCACCTACTGCTGGTCAGCAGGGCAGTGCAAGCCATGGATTTGATCATAATACAGCAACTGTAAGCAGCTTGTGCTCCCCTGCTCACAACCCACTGTGGACACAGACCATGGGAAGCCCCCCGTCAAGAGGTCTGACAGACAGCAGCCTGCATGGCTCCTGACCAGGGGCGGCTCTATGTATTTTGCCGCCCCAAGCACGGCAGTGAGGCAGGCTTCGGCGGCGCACCTGCGGGAGGTCCGCCAGTCCCGCGCCTTCGACGTACCTGCCACCAAATTTCCGCCGAAGCCGTGGGACCGGCAGACCTCCTGCAGGCATGCCGCCAAAGGCAGCCTGACTGCCGCCCTCACGGCGACTGGCAGGCCGGCCCCTGCGGCTTGCCGCCCCAGGCACGTGCTTGGTGCACTGGTGCCTGGAGCCACCCCTGCTCCTGACTGGCTCCTCGCCGTATATAAACCCAAGTGGCATTCCAGGAAGTGTCCAGGCAACAGTGTGGATCTTCTGTAACTGCCTTGGCCATTCCTGCACTTGAACTCCTGGCTTTGACCTCAGCTTGATTTAGACTTTGCCTTCTGACCCAGACCCTGAAACCTGACGTGGATTCTCACCCTTGGTCCTGACTGCCCTGACACACTGATGCAAAGCCAGAAGCCCATAGAATTGTCCGGGTCAGCTCTAATAGATACAGAAAGGGGATATGCTCCGACAGAAAAGGAGCTACTGGCTGTGCTTTTTGGAATGGAACTATTCCATCAGCTCAACTTTGGGCACTAGGTGGATGTGTAGTCTGATCACAAGCAGACTCCAGCACTATGGGGTGAGGATAAGTTACTGCCCAGGAAAGTCACGGCTGGTGGCAGATACACTGAGCAGGACATACCTGGTAGAGTACACCACAGCCTCTGTCTGCTGTTCCACACAGCCATCTGTCAACATGCTACAATACCTTCTCATCTCTGATGGGAGGCTCCAGGCAATCTAATACAGCACCCAGCAGGAAGGGTGCTACAGGCAATAAAACATTTCATACTTCAGGGTTGGCTGGATCGCAAGGAGCAAGCGCCAAAGGAGGCATCTCTCTACCACCAGGTGAGGGATAAACTGTGTGTGCAAGATGGGGTTCTATTTAAAGGAGACTGAGCAGTAATCCCAGCAGATTTACGAGCTCATATCATGAGACAGATACACACTTCACACTTGGGGATAGAGGCATGCCTGAGACAAGCCTGGGGGTGTATCTACGGGCCAGACACGAATGCCCAATTGAGAGCATACATGGAACAGTGAGATGTATGCAAAGAGTATACTGCTCAACAACAGAAGGAGATTATATACCGCCTCAAGAAATCCCAATCAAACCCTGCAAAAATGTCGGAACAGACAAATTCACTTTTTAATGGCAGGAACTACATGCTGGGAGTAGATTACTGCACCAGTTTCTGGGAATTTGCAACATACTAGGCTACAATCCAGACTAATGATTAGCTGTGTCACCCCTGCCCTGTAACCTAGGGTGCCCTTTACAATGCCTTGCTGCTGTAGCCTCCAAACTGGACTGCTCACAGCCTCCAGCATGTAAGTCATTCCCAGCTATGCCTGTATGTGCTGCAGCCATCCAGCCACACCTTGGCTTTTACCAGCCTTACTGATTAGTACAGGGTGACCCCAACATACTCCCAATCCCAGATTTTCACCCAGAAACCTACGTCCTGTAATACCCAGCCCTCTCCTGGACAGTGCAAATATACTGAGTCCATTAGTCCTTTAAGGGTATAATATGCCACAACTTGTTACCCCAAATGGAGTTACCCAGACACTTCAATTTAAGCATACTGGATTTGATTAAAAAAGGTGTATTAACTACAAAGAGAGAGATTTTAAGTGAATACGAGTAATGAGGCATAAAGTCAAAAGCGGTTACAAGAAAAATAATGGTAAAATGCTTACTGGTATCTAACTTAACAAACGCTATTAGATTCAAAGCAAAGTTTTCTCATCACATGCTTTCAGAAGTCTTGCTAACCAAACTCTTTAGGTCAGTGCCCTTCCTTCAGAGTCCAACAGCTGCTTCCTTTGTCTCTTCAGACACAATGAATGCAACAGGCAGGAATTGGGGGCGGGGTGACTTGTGGTGTCTGCCCCTTTTTCTTGTAGTCCTGTCTCCCCTTTGAGAAGCATTTCCAGCTGGGAGCAAGGTGACAACCAATCTGTATGGACGGAAACTCCATGCTGTTTCTTTACTAAAATGTAGATTTTTGCCTCTACCCTTTCCTGCCAAAGAATGGCCACTTAGCACTTAATGGTCCATCAGCCTTGTTTACACCTGGCTTACACCATCAGATTGCCCTTTGTGTCTGAGGAACTGGTTTGGCCCCTCCCAAGATTTATCTGGAAAACATACTTTTAGTCATGATTTCAACTTACGTTTATAACTTCACATATGATTCTGCTTTATACATTTTGCCATGATATTGCTGATCAACCAATTATGAGTTTTTAAATGATACCGCATAAGACATGCCTTGTACAGAAATTATTACAATAGTGTGTAGGGTCTGAACACAGGTATATTCTGTCATAGAGATAGGCTATCTGGACAACTCTCAGGTAAGAACCATGATCAAGAAACCAAAAGTGCATTTTGCAAGACATGTCATACCTGACATTTTATGCTCTGACAATGAGCCACAGTATGCTGCAGGAGACCTCAAACAATTCAGTGTCAAATGAGTATTTACATACAATACTATCTTCCCCTGGTTACCCACAAAGCAATAGGAATGCAGAGTCTGTGATAGAGACAGCCAAGAGACTGATGGCAAAGGCAAAACAGACAGGAAAGGATCCCTACCTGGCAACATTGGACCATCGTAATACACCCTGTCAGAGAATAGAGAGTAGCCCAACACAAAGAACTGATGGGGCAGGAACAACAATTAAGAAAGCACCCAGCTAAGTAGGCAACCCACTACAACAAAGGAGCCCTGAGGCCACTTATGCACAAGTAAACGGATCTGAGTCCAATCACCAAACAGCCACATAAAGCTATGGCAAAAGGCAGTCGTCCAGCCTGCGGTGCAACACAAGTCATATGAGGTAGCTACAGACTCAGGACAGCAGTGGAGACAAAACCAAAGCCAGTTGTAGAGTAATGGCAGACAGAGAGTCCTGACAGATGGACAGGGACAAAGCCAGGACCAGGAGAACATAGAGCCTCAGCTTCCATGGCCTGACATAGAAGAAATATAAACAGGATCATCAGGACAGCATCCGACAGAATGAAGGCAGCAGTAGTGTGGAAGTAAGTCTCCTATCAACATCAGTAACACAAACAAGAAGTGAAAAACTGGTTCAAAGACCAGCATACTTGAAGAACTATGAGGCCTTTCTACAGTGGGATGGCAGAAAAGGCTATCTACGTTTCTAAGGTGGGCTATGTGCGAATAACCTCTGACCCCAGCAAGTCAGCAAGTGCATGTACAAACGGTACAATAACAAAAACAGAAATTGTTAAAACTTTCACAGAACTTGGAGGGAGGATCATAAGAGGGAAGAGTTTGGAGGAGGCAGCAGGATGTCTGTGTACAGATGGATAGAATGCAAGCTGCAGTTGAAGCATCTCTGTAAATGTTTCTTTTAATAAATGTCAGTTTACTTTTACAAGTATGGAGTCCTTTCATGTTATTACCCAACACTGTCCCTTTTTTATCTCACTGTTCCTGTTTTCCAGTTCCATTCTACTTTTGCGTCCCACCCCTCCAGTTCAATGCAATGCTCTATTATTACCCCAGTTCATTTGCTCTCTGGGCCCTAGTCCTTAAGTCTACCCCTTGAAAAAATTAAGGTTGTATATATGAACAGACATTTTTAAATTTCCCATCTCAAAGTTATGAGCTTTTATGTAGCACCTGAACATCAACAATTTCATCCTCATTAATTCTATGCAAAACAATTACTCTTTCATTGGTTTTTGTTTCTTTGTTTGTGGGAGGGAAGATTATGATTGTTCTCTGTAAATAAATTTTAGTCAGTAATGACATAGAGATTTCACGAGCAAACATTTTCTCAAAGGATTGCTCTTAGGCATACTGTACCATCAGCTTCATTCACTTTGTTATTAGCCCACTCACCCCTCTCTAGCTCCCTACAAAAAAACAGATATCTCTGACCATGGTATTTTCATGTCATCCCTTTTAGGGCCCACCCATATTTCCAGAAGTATTTCCAGAAGAAAAACCTCTAGAAGGCTTTTAGGAAATAAAGTTACCATGCTAAAAATACTGACTTGCTGACACTTGCATATTATTCCTGGAAGCACTGCATTCTAGATTCAGTATTTCCAGTAAGGCACCTCATATCTCAGAAAGTACTATTGTGTTACCTGCAGAGGGATAAGGGATAAGTGGGTATTAAATACACAGACAGCTGTCCTCATAACCTTCAGAGTGTTTAAGTCTTTTTAATACTACAAATTGACATAGTTTGTGAATGCTTTGGATTAACTTGAAATAAGTGTTAAACATCTTGTTATTTGGCATATCAACCCAGTTTAATAAATATTTTACAAATTATAGCAGGTAAAGTCAAAAATGGGTTCTGTCTCTGGGCTGGATTTTTTACAGGAATTATCTGAATCGTATTAAGAAGACAAATGGTAAATTCTACTTGGGCAACAATCTCAACAGCCTACAGTGTGGTTAAATGTTATTCATTACTAACATTGTATGGTAAAACCCTGAGAGAGAGAGAGAGAGAGAGAGAGAGAGATGGCAGGGACACAATCACCTAAAATTCACACTAAGACTTTTATGTCCTTTATTCTCAGTTCAAGTAGCAATAAAACTGTGTGTTTGCCTTCATATTTCTGAATGAGAAACCATAGACTTTTTAAATGAATATAAAGCCCTAAAAAAAAGTATACATCAGTAATAATTAGCAGTATTAATGGGTTACATCTCAAAGTAATAGTATTATGGGTTTACCTCATTCTCCTTAATAACGTTCTTTCACTGTGTGGCACATTTATGTATACTTTTACAGTGCATTAGATAAATCTTTTTTACATATATACATAGAAGATTTTTAATGAGTATTTTCAGGCATTTCATTTCAAAAGTTCTTTTATTATTGGTGGAACTCCTTTCTAACACAGGCTTGGAAGATCTGTATTAAATGTGAATGGTTCTTTCATTAAAAACTTAAGGGAACAGTTATCATAGGGATTTGTGTGCCTAATTCTTGTTAACATTAATGGGAGTTACATTTACTCATTGTGTGGAGAAACAGGTCCCTTTAGAATATCTTCTAGTAAAAACAAATATAGGTTTACGTAAGTACATTCTCATCTTGGCACTTTTATAGTGAAAGAATTAAGGATGCCATTAAACCCTTGTGCCCAAGATGAGAATACAGTATACAATTTAACTTTATTATTATTAATATGCCTTCATAGTCATTTTCACAAATCATCAAGTTTCATTACAGAATTACAGTCAATACATGCAATATATAGAATCACTTCACTTTACTGCAAACAAAATGTAGCCCCCTCTGCTGTGGGATACAAGAGTCCATATAGCACTACCCACAGCACTACCCAACAGTTTTAGGATAGCAACTGAAGAATACCTTATCCGTTTGAAGTAGCAGAGGTATTTAGATAGGCAGAACACACTTGCCTACATTGGAATTTGGTCAGGACACAAGAGTCCTTGCGAAAAGTGCTGTAAGGACATGGTTGGGGCCTCTGTTATGGCTCATCTAAAAAATGGCACCTTCTCTAGCCCAGTGCCCCCAGGACCTTACTCAGAGGTAAGAGTGCTACTACTGAATAACCGATGCTGCTTCCTGAAGCAAGTACACCTCTACCCCAATATAACACGAATTTGGATATAACGTGGTAAAGCAGTGCTCCGGGGGGGCGGGGCTGTGCACTCCAGCGGATCAAAGCAAGTTTGATATAATGCGGTTTCACCTATAACACGGTAAGATTTTTTGGCTCCCAAGAACAGCGTTATACAGGGGTAGAGATGTAGTTTTTCCCGGGAGGTGTCCAATCTAAGCATTGATCTAACCCATACCTCCTTAGTTTATGAGATCTAACAGGATGCCAGGTGGAATGTCTGCAGAAAGAGCCGATTCGTTAAAAATACAAGAGTAAAACAACTTATGCCTGTGTGCCATGGTGTGTCTAAGATTAGTCTAAATATGTTGACAAAATTTTCTGTCATTCTGCATGGTATTGTGTAATATTTTATTAAACTTCAGTTGTTGGGTTTGAAAATATGTTGTTAAAGTACATTGTGTAGACATTGTGGCAGTGTTTTGTAATACAGTGCAATATTTTGTAGAAATATAGAAATAAAGTAAGCTAATACACTATAAAACAAGTGAGTACATTATTATGACACAGGCATAAGATAAAGTATTTGGGAATGAGAAATTGATGTATGTTCTAATTATTTGCTTAAAGCACTTCTAGACAGAACAGCCTCAAACTCTTAGATCAGACTGATTGTGTGTTATTATGCCAAGCTGCACTAACAAAGTTAGCTTTTTAGATCTGACATCTATCTTTTACCAATTCACCATACAGTTGCTTTCCTTGCAGGAAAAAGGTTTATGTTCTTAAACTGGCAGGAACAGTGGGTGTGCCCACCCTCTGACAATATATAACACTTATATTACTCTGCTTTAAAAACAGTAGCATGCCTTTGTTAAACAGTGCTCTTCACAGAACGCCCCAAGGTGACTTACAGTTCAAACACAATAAAAAACAACACCAAACCTACACCTTTTTGGCATCACCCTTTCAATTACAAAATAAAAAAGACATCTATTCCATAATTGTCAGGCACAGATACTGAAAGTTGGAATATCAAGTTTGTCTCAATGATTTTTTTAAACCTATTTCCGAAAAGAAATGAATTGCTGTCTGGTGCAAGATTTCTCATGATTTGAAACAGCATTTCAGTACAGTAGACCCTTGATTTTATGAACACTAATCTTACAAATGACCAGTTATACAAACCGTTTTTCCTGAAGGAAAAAAAGCCACATAGCAAAAGTGATATTGATGAAGGCAATCTCAACATCCTTTCAAATGCCGATGCCTTCAGTGCATTTGCAATTACTTTGCAATGGTTTGAAGGACAAGAAGAAAGCAGGGAAGTGCAACATACTGCTATTTATGCACCGTACCTACTGTAATTTTGAGATGGTCAACTTTTCCATTTCATGAATGCTTCAATCTCCAATTACTTTGTAAAATATGAGTGCTACTGTATGTAAAAGGTTAGGAAAACATACACTGCTTGCTGCTTTATTGTTTGGTGATTGAGAGAGATCCTCACTTGAATTTATTTTGTAGCTTTCATTGCCTTGGGCTTGCAGAATACAAGCCTTTGTGCATAAATGTAAGGGGATTTCTTTTTAGTTTACATATCCGTTTCTATTTAATGGGTACTGTGAAATAATTGTCTCTTAAGCAAGAAAGTTTAAGTTGAATGGAGAATGTTTAAAGATCCAGTGATAAAAAAAATAGAAGAGAAATCAAAGATTCAGAAATTGTCCACATGTGAAAAGGTTTTAAGAGTGACTTTAAAATGTAGCATGTCATTTTATTAAAAGGAAGAAATAATTTCCATTTCTGCAGTGAGATTTTTTTCTCCTAAAAGACTAGTTTGTTAATATCTAGGGAGAAAAAAAAAATCCATACAATTTTTCTGAAGAGTGAAAGTAGCTTATGTTAAATAATACATCAGGGATTAGTTAGTATCTCAGAAGAAGTTTTGCTGATAGTTTTAGTTACCATAATATTATCTGCATATATTTTAATATTTAGCATTATAAATATATTGCTTGAAACAAGGTCAACACCTGCTTGTTCTTAGTGTCCTCGTGAAATTGTTTCTTTGTGGTAACTTGTTCTCATTAAAAAATAGATTGGTATTAGGAAGTTGAGGCCAGATTGTACCATCCTTACTCAAAATAAATACCACCATACTGCTTGAATAGTCTCACTGATTTTAGAGGGAAGGTGCTTGCAGGGTAAGATGCAATGCACTGTGAGTAAGGATGTCAGAATCCATCCCATAAGGAAGGAGGGGAAACTAGAAACAGAGGAGGAAAACTTCCTTTTAATTTCCAAAAATGCCTTTGCTGACATGATATCTACTGCTGCACATGGCTGCTAAACTGCATGCTAATGTGGCATTTCTCAGCAGTAATAAATAATCCCTGAAATGATTTTCTTTGCGGCCTCCCCCATCAAATTTGTGAGAGTAGATGTGTAGGAGACAGGCATCTCTTTCCTGCAAACCTCAGAAGTGGCAGGATTGTAGGGCACCAGGGGCAGCCTCGGGGCACTGGGGAAACCAGTGGAGAACAGAATACTGGATGGTGTGAGGAACCACCAAGGGTTGAGGGAGTCTGGAAGAAGGATTGTGTTGTGCGGGGGAGAGAATCTTGAGAGTGGTGGGAGCAGTGTGATGTCCTGTTGCACTCCAGGAAGATTTTTTTGTGGTGAATGTGAAGGGAAAGAGCCTGGGGGCCTTAGTTGCAAAGGCAGTGAAAGCCTGAGTGCTGTTGCAGATGTAGGGGAACCGAGGACAGCCATCCCCATTCTACCTCTACCCTCCAGCCTCACCCATTGTTCCCCTGTCCTTTTTCAGTCCAGGCCCCAGTTCTGTCTCTTTTCAGCTCCTGCCTGACTTTTAAGACACATTCTGGTCTCCGTCCCCCCTCCTACCAGCAATGCAGAGCAGCTGCCACTCCCTCTCTTCCTCATGGTGCGGAGGCTCCCATGCTGGTCAGGCTCAGCGCGGGAAGCAGAGACCAGCCAGCTGCTTGAAATCTGCTTCCAAGGTGGTCCATAAGGCCAAAGGCGGAACAATAGTCCAGCCAGACACATGACTCGAGAGTTAGGTTGCAGGCAGCCATGAGAGAGCTCTCAACTCCTGAGTGTTTAGCAGGCCTGAGCGTCAATTAACATTCACAATAGTAATCCCTATGTTCAGTAGTAAATATATGCAGGATCAGTCCATAGCTAAAAATAAGTCAGTGTAGAGAGAGAGAGAAATGATTTAAGACTCTTATTCTTGTGTTATTACACAGTGTTTTTGAAAGCTTTGTTTTAAAGTTCTTGAAATAATTTGCAGAGATCTAGGGAGCATAAGGGATTGATTTTTAACCTGCTGCTGTTCATTCTGATGCCACAGTATATGGCAAAAATCATTCTCTGCAAGTTTTTATATTTATCTATCAAACGCGTTATGATTTACGTTAGATGTATTCATTTACAAGAAGAGCCATCCATAATACAGAATTCCCATCAGAATATTCTTATTTAAAAGGATCCTCTAATAATATAAAAGATATATATATATATATATAGGACATTGAATTCCAAAGACTCTCAAAGAACTTTACAATCTCTATATATCAGGCTCTCTTTACTGACTTGCCCTCCAACAGTCTCTCTCTCTGAAATGCATTCATCTATAGATGAACTATACAGGGAATTTTAGGAAAACAGAAAATAATTACATATATTGGGATTTGTCCAGGACACTGGGGTTAACAATTCCACTATTATAGAAAGTGCTCTGGGCTCCTTAATAACCACATTTGTCCAGGACATTGATCTTTTGTGTCATTCTCAAAGATGGTTGCTTTCAATTCATATGATCCTTTCTATCTCTAGTGATAAAACCCTGGTGCATGCCCTAGTCATCTTTTGCCTTGACTCGTGCAACCGCCTCTTTTCTTTTCCCCTGAATCTCACATTTTACCCACAAGGCCTTGCAGAATACTGCAAATAAACTCATCTTCCTTGCCTTCTACTCTTATCATTTCACCCCATTCTTTGAACCCTGCACTCACTTCCATTTTCATCCCCCCAGCCACATTGTTATTCCTGGCCAAGTTGTATCTAAGTTAGCTTTTAAGATCTTTAGGGCAGGTGTATGTGTTTATTTGTCTATAAAACACCTATAACACTGTGTGTAATAATATTGCTGTCATCAGTAAGACCGTGATGGTAGCATTGCAGCTTCTGTCTTCAGTTTCCATTTCCTTTCAGCTCAGTATGTTAAAATCTATATATTTGTTATATTAATAAAAAGTTGCCTTCTCTCCTCTTCCACTGCAGTAGCCTTTCCTTTACCTTATCCTGCAGTGTGAGGTGATGAATTCCCATTGACTTCAACAGGAATTCAGAGCACTCACCACATTGCAGGGGTGTTCAAGCACCTGGCAGAATCAGACCCTACTAGCTTATCATCATAAATATAAAGGGCCAGAATTTTCAAGCTTGAGTACTTGAAGTTCAATTTGAATCAGAAGCAATGAAACATTACAAGGAAAATGGTTCTTGTGGCATTTCTGACCTGGCCTAAAGTAGTAAGTATCAAAAGAATCTCATGAGGGTATATTCTTGAAAGATGCCCCATTTTAATGACCCGCGTGATTTGGATAGTTTGAATAAGGTTCAGACAACTATCTAGGACCAAAGATCTGCTGTCACTTGAACTTAGTGAGATGGCATTGGGATGACTTTCAGGTGCTTAAACAAACATAATTGAATATTGAGAGGTGGAAGGAAAACTTTCTGTTACTTAAAAAATCTGATTGGGAGTTGAGTATGCCACTGTCAGAATGGAAGGCACTGAGTTGCTAGGGCAGAGAGGAAAACTCCCATCAAGTTTGAGTTATGATTTTTAATTATGAGCCCTGAGCTGTCTGCAGCACACTGCGCCTAACCTCTGTAGCAATTGTGCCCCGTGGCACAATTCAGCAGCAATCTGGAAGTTCTGTGGCAGAATGAAATGCACAGAAAAACATTCAGAAAACAAAGTCTGTTAATGAAATTATGTAACTGTATTAGTCATATTATTTGTTTGAATATTTAATTTAGTAACAATTTTGTGAATATTTTTCCATGTATATCAGGTTACTGTCTAATTTCCAGTTTGCTACAAGATCCAGTAGTGATGTGCTGGAAAAATCTGAGCCCTTGCTGCAGAGGTTAGTGTTATATTGGCTCCGGGGACTGGTAGGAGGAGGGATATCCACTCTTGAGAAAATGTAGGTTAGTTTTCTGCTCATACAATTTACAAACATGAACAGATTTCAATTTTCTTGAATGTCTATTATTTGAAATCAATTGAGAACTTTTTCTATATTTTATAGATTTATTGTTATGTTTTTTCTTGGCTCCAGCCAGTCAATAATGAGCAGCCTGCTCACGCATATAGAGGCCCCGGTTCTGCAAAGCATTTACGCACGTACTTTATTTTAAAGCTATGAGTAGTCTCATTGGGTTCAATGGACTTTTCACATGCTGAAAGTTAAGTTAAAGACATGCTTCATTCCTTTGCTGGATCAGGGCCATGATGCCCAATCCAACTCCCACTGAAATCAGTGCTGTTGACATCAATGGGAACAGAAAATGCTAAAAACCGTTCACAACAAAAATTATTAATACCTTTGCTGAAGTATAGCCTGCTTTCTTTAAATACAAAGAAAACTTAAGGTGAAAAATTAAAGGGATAATAACAAGCTGGTTTTGAACTAGAGAAAGAAACCAACATTACACAACTTCAAAATCAAATCAGAGTAATTTCTTAATTTGGCTCCCTTTTATATATTTTCCTTCATTTGAATTTAGTGAGGTACCATTGATAAAGTATTTTGTAGTAATTTTCCTTAATATTTACACAAATTGAGGAGGTTTTGGCCCTCTTCCAGATGTCTTTCCTTTTTTCCAAAGTTTATATCTATTGTAGATCATTTTCCTATTTTCCCAGACAGGCAGTCTTGTATTTAAAATCAATCAGTAATAATTCATCATACCATGCACAAATCAGGCCCTTTGAAGTGGCCTTACCTTTAACTAGTGTTTCTATATTTGTTAATGATCTTCTGAAACTTGAGATCTCCACTATGGTTTTCCATACAATGCTTCAACAACAAATTGTCTGGCTGATATAATTGTCTTTGTGGAAGCAGTCTAGCAAAAAGTCTGGGGAACTTGAGCCTCCTGCCCATGTAAAATACACTATTTCCAGCATCAATACTCAAGGATGCTAGTGGAAAAATCGCTTTCCATGACCATTCATGCAAGTGGTTGTTCATGGAAAATCAGTGGAAGCGCAGCTGCTGTCCTTCTCATGACTCATGTGGTAAATATTAGGGTTGTCAAGTGATTAAAAAAATTAATTGCGATTAATCACACAATTTGAAAAAGTAATCGTGAGTAATCGCGCAATTAAAAAAATGAATCGCCATTAATCGTGCGACTAATCACACTGTTAATAATAGAAAAACATTTATTTAAATATTTTTGGATGTTTTCTAAATTTTCAAAAAAAGAATTCAATTACAACACAGAATACAAAGGGTACAGTGCTCACTTTATATTTACTTTTATTATAAATATTTGCATTGTAAAAAACAAAAGAAATAGTATTTTTCAATTCACCTCATACAAGTGTAGTGCAATATCTTTATCATGAAAGTTGAACTTACAATTATGTACGATTATGTACAAAAAAAACTGCATTAAAAAATAAAAATGTAAAAGAGCCTAGAAAGTCCACTCAGTCCTACTTCTTGTTCAGCCAATCGCTCAGACAAACAAGTTTGTTTACATTTGAAGGAGATAATGCTGCCCACTTCTTGTTTACAATGTCATCTGAAAGTGAGAATGGGCATTCGTATTGTTATAGCCGGCTTCACGAGATATTTATGTGCCAGATATGCTAAAGATTCATATGTCCCTTCATGCTTCAATCACCATTACCGAGGACATGCTTCCATGCTGATGACAGGTTTGGCTAGATAACGATCCAAAGCAATGTGGACTGACTCATGTTCATTTTCATCATCTGAGTCAGATGCCACCAGCAGAAGGTTGATTTTCCTTTTTCATGGTTCTATAGTTTCTGCATCAGAGTGTCGTGCTTTTAAGACTTCTGAAAGCATGCTCCACACTTCGTCCCTCTCAGATTTTGGAAGGCACTTCAGATTCTTAAAGCTTGGGTCGAGTGCTGTAGCTATCTTTAGAAATCTCACATCAGTACCTTCTTTGCATTTTGTCAAATCTGCAGTGAAAGTGTTCTTAAAATGAACAACATGTGCTGGGTAATCATCTGAGACAGCTATAACATGAAACATATGGTAGAATGCAGATAAAACAGCAGGAATCATACAATTCTCCCCAAAGGATTTCAGTCATAAATTTAATTAATGCATTATTTTTTAACAAGCGTCATCAGCATGGAAACATGTCCTCTGGAATGGTGGTGGAAGCATGAAAAGGCATATGAATGTTTAGCATATCTGGCACGTAAATACCTTGCAATGCCAGCTACAAACGTGCCATGCAAATGCCTGTTCTCACTTTCAGGTGACATTGTAAATAAGCGGATAGTATTATCTCCCATAAATGTAAACAAACTTAGTAGCGACTGGCTGATCAAGAAGTAGGACTGAGTAGACTTGTAGGCGCTAAAGTTTTACATTATTTTGTTTTTGAGTGCAGGTATGTAACAAAAAATGTCGACATTTGTAAGTTTCACTTTCACGATAAAGAGATTGCACTACAGTACTTGTATAGGTAAATTGAAAAATACAATTTCTTTTGTTTATAATTTTTACAATGCAAATATTTGTAATAAAAAATAATAATATAAAGTGAGCACTGTACACTTTGTATTCTCTGTTGTAATTGAAATCAATATATTTGAAAATGGAGGAAAACATCCAAAAATATTTAATGAATTTCAATTGGTATTCTATTGTTTAACAGTGTGATTAAAACTGTGATTTATCGCAATTACTTTTTTTAACCACAATTCTTTTTTTTTAGTTAATCACGTGAGTTAACTGTGATTAATCGACAGCGCTAGTAAATATACATAGTTATGGAGCACACTAACGGAAAACAGCTAGACCTGCTGTTCTTGTAGGGAGTCGCAGGAAGGAAGCTCACAAAGGCAACCAATTGCAACAAAATCAGCTATACTGTCATACAGAAAGGTGATTTCTTCATCAGCTGCCCCAAATGGCAAATTCTGCACCTGCAGAATCACAGACGCTGCAGGCTCTGCTTGTAGAGTACTGGGTATAAAAGGATTGATTATCTCTTTTCCTCATAAATAACACAGAGATGAGATTTTTGTTGGTTTGTAAAGAGAGAGTTTCTCCATTTTATTATTAATCAGGAAGCTTTGTAATTACATGGCACTTTGAAAGATCTCAAAGAATGTTTATCATTATCCCAATTTTACAGTTTAGGAAGCTAAGATACAAAGAGGTTATATGACTTTAAGGTCACACATGTTAGGAATATAACCCAGGGCTCCTTATTTCCAGACTTCAAGTTCTAACCACTTTTTCACTGGCTCCCTTTTGTCCCTTTAAATCTACAAATAATGTATTTTTCGTTATATAGTGATGTCAAACTATAGCACAAGTAAGAAATAACTAATAGTGATTTGGAGTGTAATACAGTTGATAGGGAGGAAAATGTGCACTTTAAAAATCTACATAGCAATGATTTCACAAGTTAAACCCAGTAAATCTAATTACAGGATTGTCAGTAACCGTCTGTGAGCCTGATTTACTTCAGCAGGAGCAGAAGCAATCCCATAATCAGTAGGTTTATGAAGACTAAAGAATCCCTATTAATTCAGAAGTTTTCTCATGTTTACGCATTCATCCTGAGCACCTGTAGCTCCTATCGACTACAAATGAAGGTGTGCAGTACCTATAATAATCATAGAATCATAGAATATCAGGGTTGGAAGGGATTTTAGGAGTTATCTAGTCCAACCCCCTGCTCAAAGTAGGACCACTTCCCAACTAAATCATCCCAGCCAGGGCTTTGTCAAGCCGGGCCTTAAAAACCTCCAAGGAAGGAGATTCCACCACCCTAGGTAACGCATTCCAGTGCTTCACCACCCTCCTAGTGAAAATAGTGTTTCCTAATATCCAACCTAGACCTCCCCTACTGCAACTTGAGACCATTGCTCCTTGTTCTGTCATCTGCCACCACTGAGAACAGCCGAGCTCCATCCTCTTTGGAACCCCCCTTCAGGTAGTTGAAAGCAGCTATCAAATCCCCCCTCATTCTTCTCTTCTGGAGACTAAACAATCCCAGTTCCCTCAGCCTCTCCTCATAAGTCATGTGCTCCAGACCCCTAATCATTTTTGTTGCCTTCCGCTGGACTCTTTCCAATTTTTCTACATCCTTCTCGTCGTGTGGGGCCCAAAACTGGACACAGTACTCCAGATGAGGCCTCACCAATGTCGAATAAAGGGGAACGATCACGTTCCTCGATCTGCTGGCAATGCCCCTACTTATACAGCCCAAAATGCCGTTAGCCTTCTTGGCAACAAGAGCACACTGTTGACTCATATCCACCTTCTCGTCCACTGTGACCCCTAGGTCCTTTTCTGCAGAACTGCTACCTAGCCATTCGGTCCCTAGTCTATAGCAGTGCATAGGATTCTTCCGTCCTAAGTGCAGGACTCTGCACTTGTCCTTGTTGAACCTCATCAGGTTTTTTTGGCCCAATCCTCTAATTTGTCTAGGTCCCTCTGTATATGATCCCTACCCTCCAGTTTAGTGTCATCTGAAAAACTTGCTGAGAGTGCAGACCACACCATCCTCCAGATCATTAATAAAGATATTAAACAAAACCGGCCCCAGGACCGACCCTTGGGGCACTCCGCTTGAAACCGGCTGCCAACTAGACATGGAGCCATTGATCACTACCCGTTGACCCCGACGATCTATCCAGCTTTCTATCCACCTTACAGTCCATTCATCCAGCCCATACTTCTTTAACTTGCTGGCAAGAATACTGTGGGAGACTGTATCAAAAACTTTGCTAAAGTCAAGGAATAACACATCCACTGCTTTCCCCTCATCCACAGAGCCAGTTATCTCATCATAGAAGGCAATTAGGTTAGTCAGGCACGACTTCCCCTTGGTGAATCCATGCTGACTTTTCCTGATCACTTTCCCCTCCTCTAAGTGTTTCATAATTGATTCCTTGAGGACCTGCTCCATGATTTTTCCAGGGACTGAGGTGAGGCTGACTGGCCTGTAGTTCCCCGGATCCTCCTTCTTCCCTTTTTTAAAGAATGGGCACTACATTAGCCTTTTTCCAGTCATCCAGGACCTTCCCTGATTGCCATGAGTTTTCAAAGATGATGGCCAATGGCTCCACAATCACATCCGCCAACTCCTTTAGCATCCTCAGATGCAGCGCATCCGGCCCCATGATTTGTGATCATCCAGTTTTTCTAAATAGTCCCGAACCACTTCTTTCTACACAGAGGGCTGGTCACCTCCTCCCCATACTGTGCTGCCCAGTCCAGCAGTCTGGGAGCTGACCTTGTTTGTGAAGACAGAGGCAAAAAAAGCATTGAGTACATTAGCTTTTTCCACATCCTCTGTCACTAGGTTGCCTCCCTCATTCAGTAAGGGGCCCACACTTTCCTTGACTTTCTTCTTGTTGCTAACATACCTGAAGAAATCCTTCTTATTACTCTTAACATCTCTTGCTAGTGCAACTCCAAGTGCGATTTGGCCTTCCTGATTTCACTCTTGCATGCCTGAGCGATATTTTTATACTCCTCCCTGGTCATTTGTCCAATCTTCCACTTCTTGTAAGCTTCTTTTTTGCATTTAAGGTCAGCAAGGATTTCACTGTTAAGCCAAGCTGGTCGCCTGCCATATTTACTATTCTTTCTACACATCGGGATGGTTTGTTCCTGCAACCGCAATAAGGATTCTTTAAAACACAGCCAGCTCTCCTGGACCCCTTTGCCCTTCATGTTATTCTCCCAGGGGATCCTGCCCATCTGTTCCCTGAGGGACTCAAAGTCTGCTTTTCTGAAGTCCAGGATCCGTATTCTGCTGCTCTCCTTTCTTCCTTGTGTCAGGATCCTGAACTCGACCATCTCATGGTCACTGCCTCCCAGGTTCCCATCCACTTTTGCTTCCCCTACTAATTCTTCCCTGTTTGTGAGCAGCAGGTCAAGAAAAGCTCAGACCACTGTGCATAGCAACATGTAACTTTAAATCAAAATATCAAGTGCAAAACAATTTTAAAGGCAGATTTTCAAAGAGTTTACGTACAGAGTCGTGCTGGTAAATTTCACATGCAATTGTGCACCTGTCTTGGTCACACAATTACTGAACTCCTGCACCTGCCTGTGGTCAATTGTGGTTATTGGCTCATGCAGTTACCCAATTTGCACATGAAAACTGCTTGCATGCTGTAGTTTCTGTTCTAATCCAAATATTAAGGGAGCCCTAGATCCAAATGGAGGGATTCTAGATGCTCAGTATCTCTCTGAATTAGGCTCTTACTTGGCAATACAATGTCCAACCTCTTTTTTTCCTATATGGAGTTCTTTAAAGATGATCTGAAAGTAGTTTTTGGGTTTGTGTTTAAATTTATGATAAATAGCAAGAGCTGAGCACATAACTGAATTTAAATTAACCCTTTTTTCCCCAAAATTGCAAATTACATCTTGCCACTCCTGATGACATGCCCTACACTATTTGCAAGCCCAATCATTATGGCAAAGTAAGAAAACATTTTCCTACTGTCAATCCCAGTTGGCTAGCACCAGCAGAGTTATTTGGTGGTTGTGTTACAGAGCTGAGTGAATCACTGATTTTTCAGTTCTCTGGCAGTTGTGAATAAACTGGAAAAAGTTTCAGGTCACATTAAACAAAAATTGAAAATTCTGAAAAGTTCTGGTGAGTTGAAAAGGTCGACAAAAATTTGTTGAACAACCCTGGCTAGATAACCTCTTGAAGGAGGTGGTGGTGATGCTTCTTCTTCCCTTATTTAAAAATTCTAAAGCCAAAAGGGACCATTGTGATTATGCAGTCTGACTGCTTGTATAGCACAAGACATAGAACTTCCCCAAAATAATTCCTATAGTATGTCTTTGAGAAGAACATCCAATCTTGATTTTAAAGTTGTCAGTGATGGAGAATCCACTGTGACACCTTGGTAAATTGTTCAAATGGTTAATTACTTTAACTGATAAAAATGTACACCTTATTTCCAGCCTGAATTTGCCTAGCTTCAACTTCCAGCCATTAGATCATATATGTTTCTCTGCGAGACGTTTAGGCTGGTGGCTGGTCACTCATCGGGGTTATGGGAGACCAAGGTTCAATTCCCACCTCTCTCTGATGCGTATCAGAGATTTGAACTTGTCATTTCAGAAGACTTTCTGGGCATCTTATGATACAGGCTTCAGCCATCTATTATTTGGGGAACATGAAGACATTTCCTGCTAAATGCCCCTTTCACTGGCTATTTGGAGTACTCGGCCTATAAACTTGCAGTCAGCAATGTTTCTTTAATATAAATTCACATGTTTAGTGGTGCAATCACCTAGGCCAGGATTTGGTTACATTTCAGAGAGCAAAGAGAAACTGTCTCATGGGTGTACCCCAAAAGGCTAAGTCCAAGTCTGCTTTCCTATGCACAACGTTCACAAATGAAAAGAAGCGGGGGAGGGGAATCTTTGATAGGTATTGTATACCTCTATATCACAGTGGTAATTTGTAACCAGAGAAGCTAGGCTAGTTGTGAGGTCCACAAAGGGCTTCACGGTTGTCAGCACCATAATATTCTTTGTTTAACTTGTCATGTTTATGCACTGTTTCCAATTTTCTCAGTATTGAGGGGTTATTTCCATTTTGTTAAGTATGTCCTTTAAATCTCAACAGTTCAAAATCATTTATATTTATATTCCTCTGAGAGACAGAGCATAGTCACAGAAAAATCACTCATTCACAATTTGATTTACTTTCATTTCCTTATAATATGTTCATTTAACATTAATACTAATCACATCTCAAGTATCTTGTCAGGATCCTTTATTAACACCGTGTTTTTTTTTTAATGTTCAGCTCATTAGTTTTTTGAAGCACTATGCAAGATTACAACAGGAGCAGCCCATAATCTAAACAGCACAAAATCCAGACCAAAATTGTTCCCCTCCTCATTAGACTTAAGGACAAAGCCCTTTTCCTTAATATAAATAGCCTGTCTCTGTGCCTTCAGGAATACTGAACTACCTGACATTTTTAAACCAGGTCATGAGTATCAATTTATCATGCTTTACACTATTTACTGTTCTCTGCTATATTGGCTTCTTATCCATCAATTGCTATTTCTGTCTCTCCAATTTTTCTTTCAGCCTCCTGAAGTCTTAAACTAAATCTTGTGAACTTCATATAATTGCACCATTATAGCCTAGCTCTATGCAAAGCCTTTACTAAACTCCACAGTGTTCTTCTCACTAAGTAAGTCTGACACTGAGAAGTTGTAGTCCTGACTGTGTGACCATGGAAGCAGGCAGTTCCAACTCCTGGCCAGCAGACTGTTAGGGACAAAATGTCAAATATTTTAGTAACCCAAGGCAGGGAGATTATCTAGCAGTTAGGTCAAGAGACCCAGGGGCTTGGGAGCTCAGTTTTGTTATGAACTCACTGTGTGACCTTTGGCAAGTCACTGCATTAGCCTTCCAGTAGCCACCATCTTGTCAGACATCACTCCCTTATACATGTAATATTATATATCAGCAACTTTAAAATGAACATCAACAACAACAAAACTCACAATGTGTACACAACAAAATGTATCTCAAGATTTATTATTACCATTTTCCTTCCTATCCTCTCTTCTCTTTATCCACCCTTGCTGTCCTTTCTCTAGCTTAAGGCCTTAACATGCAAATGGATCTTCTAGATGATAATCACTTTGGCTCACAATCCTCTCCTCTTAATTTGTCTTTGAAGTTTCATGCACATATTTGGGGTTATAGAAATAATAAACAATTTCACGCCATTGAGCCCCCACTTTATCCATATATAAAGCAGGGATAATACCCACCTCCAAAAGGGTGTTTTAAGGGTTAACTCATTTAATGTTTGGAAAGCACTTTGAGAGCATTCTTGGAAAACTGTTGTGTATTTGCAAAGAATCATTGCTATATTATTTTAAGACAGCGTGTGGTATTTAATTGCTTAACTAATATATTTTTAAAAACTAGTAACATGAAGTTACCAAGTTACAATTAAAGCTGTTAAAATATTTCTCCATCAACCCTCACCTCCACCCCATTATCCTCTGCAGTTAGCACTCACATCAGTCTGATCAGCAGAAACAATAGCAAGAGATTGTGCTTGGCTTGCGTTCATAACAGATGGAGCAAACTGCATCAGGACTTTACTGTATTAACTTTCATCTCTCATTACAGACTTCTCCTTCCCCCTCTCATCATGGCAATTATACCTCTTATTTAACAATTGATTTGTGATTAAAGGGAAGTGGAACCAGTATGTGGTATGCTGCTGCTAAAAAGCAATAGGCTGTATTTGTGCTGAATGATTATTCAGCTCTGGAGGACGGTGCTGCACTGAGAGCCCCAGAGGCTAACATTTTCTGCTTAGCCATTGAGCAGGTAGAGCAGGAGCCCTGCTGGTGCAAGTTTCCTCACTCTGCCCAATCAATATGTTCAGAAGTGTCTGCCTCTCTCTAGGAAAAGATGACTTTAATCCCCATGTGCATTCACACCCTTGCCCTCTCTCCTGAGGCTATCTTCAAAAGGCAGGGACAGCTGTGATGCCACTGCTTGTCTAATAGGAATTGGGCTGAGACATCCAACTCATTTCACACAGACCACCAAAGAGCCATCAGTGAATAGTAAATCTTGCTCACTGTCATCCTTGGTCTGGATTTGAACTGGCAACCTAGAGATGAAATGGTCCATATCCACTTACAAGGTTGAAGCCATCTAAGGATACTTGCTTGTATTTTTAGTGGAGAACACAAAACAAAATAGATCAGAGTGCATTACTTTTCATATGAAAATACTGATTTCAGTACTTTTCCCTACTAAGGACTTGACCAAATGCCCAAAGAAATCAACTGAAAGACTCCAACTGATTTTAACGGCTATTGAATTTGGCCCACACCACTTAGTGCTCTTTACAGCAAAAATTAAAATGCAGGAATGTGTATTTTTATAATGTACAGCTGCCTATGCACAATGGGCCTAATTCAAAGTGCAACTCCACGTGAAGTCAGTGGACGTTGAGCCAATGTGCATCAAGGCTGAGTTTGGCCCAACAAGTTGGTGTATAGGGCAGGAGAGTGGAAAGGAATGGATTTCTTGGAACAAAAGCTGTTTTTGCAGATTCCGATAAGTACACTATAACTTACACCATCTTTAATCACCCTAGCCATGTGCCAGGATTGCTTCCTTTATTTAGCTGTCAGCATTCATCATTAAGCCATATGCCTTTAAAATAGGCTAGTTAAACATAATACAATTGAGCTCCTGAAGCTTCCTTTTGTTACAGAAAAGGTTTTTAAAGGTAAATGTATACTATTCAGAACATGTTGACAGCCTAATGCATCTTGAGCACAAGAGTCTAAAGTTAATGTAATTCAATGATGACTATAAAGCACTTGGATAAAACTGACAGGCTATCCCATCTCAAATGGTATAATTTAATTTTTCTGTTGCCTTGTAATGTCTTTCTAATGGTGCTACTGCAGTCTTGGCAGGGACACAAGGTTTACCATTCAGTCTGTGTTGCTAAAAGGTATACCTGAAAACTCCACATTTTGTGGTGAAGAAACTGTACAAGGAAGCATTATTATTTCTCTGTTTCCTTTTAGCACCAAGCAGCTCCTGCTGTGCCTGCCATTTCTAATGTCACCACAAGATATGTAACCTGCACATACCCATGTGTCTATGAAAAGCATAGATGGTTTAGGTCCAGTCCTGCAAGGTGCTGACTGAGCTCCCTCATCCACTGTTGACTTCATTAGGAGTTGTAGGCATTTAGTTCCTGACAAGATTGGGCTGTGACAGAGACAGGTATATAATAACACAGGGCTGCTAAAAGTCAACTGGTCACTGTATCAAATACACCTCTACCCCAATATAATGCAACCCGATATAACACAAATTCGGATATAACGCGGTAAAGGAGCATTCCGGGGGTGGGGGGCTGCGTGCTCCGGCGGATCAAAGCAAGTTCGATCTAACGTGGTTTCACCTATAACGCGGTAAGATTTTTTGGCTCCCGAGGACAGCATTATATTGGGGTAGAGGTGTAAATGCAATAGATGGATTGCATTATCCTGGCCCTCCAAGAAGTGAAGAAAAGGAGTATCTTGAATTTAGGGGCATATGAAGTGATGACCAATGGTGTTTTGCTATGGAAATATATTGTTGTGTTTATTATTAATTATTTTTATTATTATGTATTTATTTATTTTCTTTCCCCCGACTTACGCAATCGTTCCATTCCGGAAAGCCTTGTGTACTTCGAATTTTGCGTAAGTCGGAAACATATACCCGTACGTTACACAAAAATTTCCGCAACTCAAAAATGCTATTTCTGGCTTCTGGAACTTTTTCTGTAAGTGCGAATTTGCGTAAGTCGGGTCTTGCATAACCCAGGGAGCGACTGTACTATGATGAGCTGATTGTTTAAAATCAGAACCAGGACCATAGAAGCATGGGGATGGCATAGGACTAGAAGCTTGACTTGGGGGCAAAAAAGAGAGGTTTAGGCAGACTGGAGAGAGGTGACCGGAGAGCAATTTTGGCAGGTAGGAGGGATACGAGTTGGGGGGGTGTGTGTATGTAATTGAGATAGTGAGAGGAGGATGGGCTGTGACTTACATGTCACTCCCAAGCCCTCCACACTATGACTCTTCCTTTGCACTCATCCCCACCTGTGTCTTCAACGTAGAGCTCACAAACGAGGGCAAATGAGTGGACAGTTCATTGAATGGTGCCCTGTTGTGTTTCTGCACAGTGTCATAAGATGTGGGTTTGTGTGGAAGATGTGGAAGAATTTTAGGGCCCCATGTATGAACAGTTTATGCCCTATCTGGGCCTCAATTTAAATATAAAATATTTGGAATATGCCTTGACATTTGTCAAAGCAACATGCCCAGCACTTAAAGTGAGATTTCTCTAATGTGTTTAGAAATTGTGAAAGCTGAAAGGGAATTAGATTCTAAACACATGAAAGAGCAGGCACACAGGCATAGTCATGCACACAGTTTCTGAGCATTGGACAGTGCTGAAAACACAGTGGAGCATTTCTGAAAAGTTGGCTTTCCAAGTAAAATCAGCCATTAGCAGGTCCAAGCAAAGGAGTCAGACACTTGCACAGCAGATACGTAAAGCTCTTCCTTAAAGTGGTAACGTTCATGGGCATTCTAGAGTGGCAGCATTGCCGCTAGTTAAGTCAGTGAACTGGGACTGAGGAGTCTAAAGTTAGATCCACAAATGGGACTTCGGCTCAGCATTGCAGTGCGTAGCTTTAGCTGGCTTGCTGCCTAGTGGAAGTCACAGCCCCGAAGTCGGCACTCAGGCTCCCTATACAATGCATGAGAAAAGTTAGGTGTCTAAAAATGAGATTCACAAAAGCCAACTTCCTGTGTGTGGAGCTGCCTAGCTAGCTCGTAGGAAATGTCAACAAGGATGCAGCTGCATCCTATATGCCTTTTAGCCTATTGGTTAGGTCACTCACCTGGGATGTGGGAGAGCAGGACTCAGAGCCCCATTCGGCCTAATTCAGAGGAGTGACTTGAACCCAGGTCTCCCAGATCCTTATATGGAGGTCTCTCTTAGGCCTTGTCTACACAGCAAGTACACTCTTTGGGGCAGGGACTATCTCTCATTATGTGTTTATATAGTGCCTTGTACAGAAGCGTGCCTGTAATACCGTTACTAATAATAATGAAATCTTTTTACAACATTAGAATAATTTTGTTTCCCTTCTTCCCTACATACTAACCATAAGTAAGAAATGACTGGTGCCTTCTCATTTATTTCTCTATTTCCATTGGTTAAGTGTATTTTTTTGTTCAGTGCAAAGAATGTGGTGTTCATTGATTGGTTGATTGCTCGTGGTGTTTTGCAAGATCTCTTGGGGGAGTTCGTTGCCTCAGAGAATTATATAACATCAGTCCAAGAAGCTCCATCATTTCCATTCCTATCTCTTGGGATGTTATGATCAAAAGATTGCATGGCCCCAGATGCCAAAGATCCAGAGAGTAATCCTTTGCCTGAACATGTGAACCAGCAATAACAACAGAGATGTTACAGCATTAACTTCTCTTTAGATAACAGTAGGGAACAAAGCAGCAAGGAATTCTGCTGGATAAATTCCTTTCTGCAACAGCATACATTTGGACTGTTTTCTTCTATCATGCCCAGAAAAAGGCTTCTGACCTTTTTTAAAGGACAATAGAGTTTACAATCCACGGGCCAAATTCTGAGGCCTGAGCTTTTCGTGAATAAGGGCCTGATCCTGCAAACAATTACTACTTGGCATAGTGCTTACTAAAATAAGACGTAACCAGTAGAGAAGATGAAACTAAACCCTGTAGTATTTGCAGAATTAGACCCTAAATTAAAACTGAGTAGGACCTCTGGATTTCACCCTCTAAGTCTAAGTCCTATTTCTTTATGTCCTTTTAAATTTGTGGGCAACATGTCTCGCTAAAAATACACCTACTTGGCTACTTCTAGGATCTGGAGAAGAATTTGCATCTGCATAAGAAACATTTTGCTGAATATTTTCTTTAATTTGTGTCTGAGAAAAGAACAATACTCTGTCAAAAATGAGCCAAAAATTGTTCTATAACATCAATGCTGTGCAGAGACCCACTAATCCATTCCTGGTGACTTGGTAAGCAGCTGTTAACTTTTAGCACAAAAAATATATTTGTTTTGCAGAAGGGAATATTTTTAATCTTTTATTTTTTCTCAGTTTCTGCTCCATTGAATCATGAGACACTGTCATACTAAATGCTATTGAATGCTCATTCTAATTTGTACTACACCATATTTGCTTAGAAAATACACTGCTTCATATTCAGAGGAAGCTGGTCTTTAGTGATTATTTTTAACAAATTTCATAAACTCCTTTAAACCTCTCATTGATAAGCAGTTCACAAAACAATGAGATCCAAATAAAACGAATGGCAGTGTGTTCATTTGAATATCAATAAACTCATTACCATGCCAGCTTCTGACCTAATTACCGATGGCTGAATTCTTGCTGGCAAACATAAGCCCATCAGACTGCCTTCAGCAAAAGTAAGACCTTGTAAATGAGTATGGCTGTAACTACAGATTCTTGCTTGCCTTTGGAGATTTTCAAAGGCACCTAACTTACACTGAAAGTCAACGGGAGTGTGGCACATTAATGCCATTTCTGTCTCTGAACAGCTCCTCCTTTATCTTTAACTATTTTCAGTGCCTGGGAATTACTGATAAAAATGTTGCCTGAAAACAGTTGGTCAACAGGGCTTCAGGAATTGCACAAACCATACTCCTATGCTAAGAAAGTGATCACTGATTTAAGGCTCAATCCTACACCCATTTAGAACAATGGTAAAGCTTCCCTGGGGGAGAACCAGACACTAAATTTACTAAGGTATTCCTCTGCCTCCAAATCATCTCTGAGAATCCTCCATTTTAATAGCTTAGCACACTCCACTCTAATAACTTGAAACCAAGAAATACTGGATGGGGCTCAAGTCAGAGCTCATGCCACTCCTAAATCAGTCGTGGGAGACATGAGCAACAGGAAATACTCCCTTACTATTGGAGCTAAAGACCTGACTGATTTTCCACCTTTCTCATTTATTTACACCTACATAAAATAGTGCTATGTTGGTGTAAAAGTACATAGTTGTGTTTCACACTCACTTTACATAGGTGTGAATGGCTATATAGGCAAAAAGCAGTGGAGAATCTGACCCGAGTGCTATTTCCATAGCAATCTCTGAACCCTGCTGACACTGATGAACAATGGACCAGTAATGAAGCATGAGGCAAAATGCCACCACAAGACGACCAGGAGAAGCAGCTCTTGATCATGTTTGTATTGCTGCAAGTCACTTGCTGGGAATACTGTATTAGTAACTTTGGTGTGTGTTCAGTTTTTTGAAAAAAGAAGGGGGAAATCATTGTTATTAATCTGACCCTGCATATGATATAATTGATGCACTGCAACCAGCCACAGTCTTGGTATTCCACCAGGCAAAAGTGCATCACACCTACTACTCACTGCGCCACTGATGTCTGGCATACTGCAAGTGGAGCTATCTCTAGTCAAAACACATTGGGCCCAGTCAAACATAACTCCCCATTCAAATCATCTCGAATGTGGGCTTCATTGACTTCAACCCACCATCTCAGGTGATAACCTCACCAAAGACCACTCATGGGCAACAAGCAAAGACATTCCAGATTGCCTTTGCATTCCTATCAAAAGGGATCCTCCACGGCATAGCACCATCATTCTAAAGGAAGACTGGATTACAGGACTAGCTAGCTAGGCTTGAAGAGCTACCAGTCTTCTTCCAGCTACTTTTAATTCCCAGGTAAAGAACTTTATTGTTATTGCTAGTATGAGATTTTGATTATTCTTTAAAGTTTGGAAGGGAATGGCCTTTGAATTTTGTCATTTTCCATGTATAACAACATATTTTGTTAGAACTGTAGAAACTGTACTAGTGAGTACTATTCAGTACAATCATCTTACATTTTAAACATCCCCCTCTCATATTTTTATGTTCATAATAGTTACTTCTATCTACTTTCTTTGTCTCCATTTAAACATTTATTTATTACAGTATATGAATTAATCAAATCTGCTTATTCTCCTTGCTGGGTTTTTGTTTTTCTGAAAGGAAAAGGTATTTGAAGGTTAATTGAGTTAATGTTTAATCTTTATTCTTTTTATATGATGCAATACTCTCTCTGTGTGTGCAATATTTTTGTAACTTTAGCTGGAGGACATTTTTGCTACCCTTTGTATAAAACAATCCATAGTTGCCTAGTACAAATCAGCAAAAGGTAATTGCATAGAATTTGAAGTCCAGTTGCATGTGGATGGTAGGAAACTGTTCTCCGCATACTGCTAATTCAAGTGTATGAAGAGCCTGACTTTAAGAGAAGCTAAACACCTATGACTCCACTTGAAGTCAGTGGAAGCTATAAATACTCAGCCCTCTGAAAATCAGGCCCAGAATAGTCAATTACCAAATATCTGAAGTATCAATATTTTCAATCAGGGAGGGAAATGCCAAAAAATTGAATGCAAAAGTAAATAAAAATGGTGACTTTTCTGGAAAGGAAAACTTTTGTTTGAGTTAAGTGAACTAACATCACATCAACTTTGAAGAGATGTACATGGAGTCAACTGATACTCTGGAAAGTGCTGATCAACCATCTGTTCATCTGCTACCAAACATTCATGTGAAAAGGTCTGTGCAGTGCTTGGGACAGATTGGCACAGGAAGCATATTATGCAGGGAGGCATTTATATAACAAAAAAGGCAAGAAGCCCAGCACAAGCTAATGGACAAAAACAATGCCATTATCATCAATGTGGCGAGTGCTGTGGAATGAAGATGATGTAACTTAAACACTCCCCACTTTATTTGAGAGGGTCTTGTCTTTGAGACATTAAAGTTATTTCCTTCAGCCTACTGGTACCCAGTCAGTTGTGGAAATTTATTAACTATTTATGTCCTCCAGTTTAATTATATGAATCGGTCCTTCACAAAGACCAATGAAAGCCACACCAGTGTCCAAAAGACCTTGCTCCTTGACACCTTTCACATTAGTTGCTCAGACTTTCTGAGGAATGAATAAAGGTTTTTTTAGAAATTGTTTTCTCTCGTGTTTAAAAAAGAATAATGGAGACAGAAAGGAACCAGAATGGGGACTATAGTGCCATACTCATAACCATATCTATAATCAACAAAGCTGACGTCCAATTTCATGGCAGAACTGGCAGCAAGTTACGTGGACAGCAGCATATTACCGGGATTATGTACAGTGTGAGAGGACCTTCACTGAAAAAGAAACTGAAATAGGATGCAATCTTGCAAACACCGCGAAGCCTACTGGTGAGATTACTTCTAAGAAATTAAATTGTTCACAGTCATTACAGCCCAATGTGTAAAACGTACACTCCGTAAGCAAATTTTCTTATGAATGCCCTAATTAAAATGTACATTAAAAGATACAGTAAAATAAAAATGAGTGTAACATGATTTGGTTTTTTGTTATAGGATAGCCTCATCAAAAAAGGAGAAGCATAAGAGACTGAAGCTGGAATTTGCCTTTGTCTCCAAAAAGAAAAAATATCCATAAAGATGTACAGTTTCCCAGATTGATTTTTAGTCTCAAGTTTCTGTTGTATTATTGGAATTCTCTATTGCAGTTAAATCTCAAAAGTGTTTCAGATCTGATTTTTAGACATATTTAGAGAAGGCCTATTGTGAAGGGGATAGTGGGAGACAGTAAAGGAGATCTATCAAAAATCTGTAAAATTCCAACTTTTTGTCAATGCATTGAGATAATTCTCTCTGAATTTTTAAAAGCATTTTTGTACACCTTCTAAAATCACCCATCTTATTAATTAATATATCATGGCTTGTCTAGTTAAAACCAAAAAGGAGAGAACTTTACATTGGTTTTGAATGTCAGTTGTTAATAATTTAACACAATTTACATTGATCGCTATTTTAAAATATCAACATTTCCCCAAAGTTACCATTGAATGACAAAAGATAGCACATTTATTTCCCTGTGCTTAGAATATCATAATCACTGTGCTTGGTGAACATGTTATTTGATTTTCCTGCCAATGAGTTTGTGATCTAGTAGTTCTGGCTGTTCTTTATCAAAAGTATCTGATCCTGGTCTCCATCATGACAACTGTAATTCAAGTTTTGGGACTGCTTTTAACAAAAGTGTCAATAATTGAATGGAAGAGAAATGGGACTCTTCTGGAAATGAATCCATAATCTTGCGCTGGGAGCCTGTTCCTAGTGGAAATAGTTATCAAGCCATCCTTCCACTAGATGTCAGGTCAGTAGAAAGATAATCAAGTTAGTGGGTGAGCACAGAGACGGAGATGCCACCAATGAGAACACACAGAGCTACCCAAATGTTTTGCTTTTTTCAGACAGGCCTGACTGTTCTGTTGGCATTTATAGTCTCATTTTCCAAAAGCACCTATATTCCCAGTTGTCAGGGATTTTCCCACCTTAGGTGGGAGAGGCTGCACACTAGTTTTATGAAGTCTCACCCAAAATTGGTGTCTAGTTAGACATAAGCTTGTTAGAAGGTCAAAACGGACTGCAGTTCCTGAAGGCTGTAAGGATCTTTGATCTGAGAAAAGTTTTATTCCTGTCTCTAAATCACTGTTGGACTTGCACCAGGGTCTGCCAGGCTATGCCCTGCTTGTTCAAGAAAGGGTCCCATCTCTTGTGATGAAAGTTCACAACATTAAATGAAACAGCACATGTAATTCAAGAAGGAGTGTAGTACTATGATGGGAGATCAAGCTAAATGAGAGTGCACAGTTCCCTCCACCCCCAACTGTAGACCTGGCTGCTGGAGTCCAACGCTGCTGAGTATGTGAAAGATTATACATTGTACAGCAGTATTCCTTCAGATTAATGTGACGTGTCCTGTGCCATCAGGTAAACTAATGTGACAAACTCCTACAATTTGCAGGTAATTGTTCTGCAGAGCACTCTTAAAAAAGAAATCTATGGGTCAGATCCTCAGATATATTTCATGAACATGCAAGCAAAGGTCAGGACTGAGTGCAAAAGTGGCATGAAGTTCACCTTTGCACTTCCCAGTCCTGGCCAAGCAGGCAGCAGGGACTGTCCCCCAGAGAAAGTTAAAGCAGCCAGAGGGCTGTTCTAAACTGTTAGCTGCCAATGGTCCCAAGGGATCAAGGCAACAGCCAAAGATCTGTGGATTGTAAAGAGCTATGACCACACCGCCTGTTCCAGGAGCAGGGAAGCTATGCTGCTAGACCTGCTATGCTGGTTCTATGCCACCACAGGATCCACTTTATACTGAGGTGAGATTCCTGGGCCTGGATTTGCTATCTGTACCAGACTCTACTGGCTTTATGGCATATAATGGCTGCACAGACCTCAGGGTAGGGTCCTAAAATTCTACAGAAACACAGCAGTTAACCTGTGTCATACAGACTGGACCAAGAGTCATTACATTTTTCATACCACTCTAGGAAGCTCTTCATACAAATTCTATAATCAGTTATGCAGGCCATTCAAAAATCTGCAAGTGCCCACATACTTGAACTTGCAGCATTGCTCATGTGTATTTAAACACTAGTTACAAATTCTGCTGATGCACAGTCCACATTTAGCATCCACGGGTGTCAACAAAGAGACAACACATAAAAGGCATCTTTTATGTTTGTTTGTTTGTTTTGTTTAAGACGGAAAAATTAGAGTTGCCGAACGGTACGTGGAAAAGAGGAATGTGGGAATTTCAATCCTGCACCAGACTCAGGGTCCATTTAGTCAAGTGTCATGTCTCCAACAGTGGCCAGCACCAGATGCTTCAGAAGAAGGTGCAAGAAACCTCTGATTAGGAGATGTGGGATAATCTGCCCCCCACATTAGGTCTCCTAATTCTTAATAGTTAGAGACTGGCTTACACTGTGAAGCATGAGGTTTAATATCTCATCCAACGTCTATTAGCATTAACTCTTGTAACACTGCTTATTATCTATATAAATGCCCAGTCACCTTTTGACTCTTGCTAGGTTTTTTTGCCTCAATGACATCCTATGGCAATGCATTTAATCACTTAATTAGGTGTTGTGTGAATAAGTATTTCCTTTTACTGGTTTTGAATGAGGACCTTGGCATTTGTATGTTAAAGTCTATGCAACAAGTCTCCATCCTGAGTTTAAGTGCAAATGTTTTTAGTTTAGATTGAATATTTGATTTTTTGATTTTTTTTAAAACCCTCTGTTTGTTGTATTTGTCATTTATTTTTGTCAATAAATATTTGTATGTATTTTTATTTTATGTTTACTTGATATGGAAAGTTTGAGGCAGGGCAGCTAAAGTGCAGTTATGGTCAGAAAATTGACTATAGACAGTAAGTTTCCATGGGGTGAGTTTTGCCCTTTTTTGAATAGTCGTAATTTTCACTGAAGACAATTCATGGGCATTGCACTAGTGCAAATGATTGTAGAATGTTACCTTTTTGGATATTTCCAGAACACCCAATCATCAGTAACTAGGTATAAGATACCTAGCACATCTTGCTCAACAGATCTTCTTGTGTATTCCAAGTCTCAGCTTAGCTTTCTGATGAAAATAGGTGTTTACTACCTTTTGGCTCCTGTCTGCCATGCAGAGCAGCAACAAGCAAGAAAGAGTGAGCTTGATTCTGTCCTGACATGTATATAATCTAAAGAATTGCTAGCTAAACTTCAGTTACAGCATCTTTAATATTGGAGCTGATGTGGGAACCAGAACTACACAATTTGTCTTTCATACCTCAGCTTCAGTTTACAGAGGGGGAAAAAATCTTTTTGTTTGTAAACTCAGCATCTTTTATATGAAAGCTATAGACAAAGAGCAAACATGAATCCCCCCTTCCCACCTCCATGGTCTTTTCAGAATCGCTTTTACAGTACAACCATGCTTTAAAATACTATTACTTTACAAATAACAGTTGTCACACAGTCAATGGCTTTCTGCCACAAATTCAAGAATTTCTTTGCTCCAAATTTTATCACGTCTATGCACGGTTGAAATGACCCAATGACCACAGAATCCTAGGGGACTTGACTATCATGTTCAGATATAACTATTGTGTTTTTTTATGGATACATTTCCCTGATGGTCTATTATTTTAATTCAGTTTAGATGTTTCCTTGATGCTCTTCAGAGAGAGAAATAGTTAAGGTAGTGCTATCATTATAATTCATTATTTGGAGAACATTTTCTGAGGGGCAGAGGCCCAGTCACTCTTTGAGTGACCTCAGTTTGAGCCTGTATTTTTTCCCCACAAAATGAATTGTGCCTCGGACTACCTGATTTTAGCTTGTAAGCATGGAGTTAGAAATGTATGTACTCAGATTTATAACCACAATCAAATTACAGGTACATATTTTGGATGAAAATTGAGCCTGCAAAAAGGTTACCCTTTTGAAAATGTGACCCTCTATTCTTTTTAATTCTGTTTTTTTACCTGATTTATTTATTCATTTTGTAGCTAAAATTCTTTTGCACATTGTACTGCATACAAAGCAATTATCAGTGTTTTCAACATACATTTTAGGTGATCTAGTTTTATGACAAGGACATGTCAGGTTTTAAATATTGGTAAGCCGCAGTCATAATAACTCATTGAGTCACACACCAGTAACCAGGAAAATAAATAATTTGATGCAAAGAAGCAGTAGCATCTGACCAGCACATTTTATTTCTGCCGGGGGAGGAACAAAATAAAACGAAAAACAATAATTAACTCATGGAGTTGTATTTTTGTGAGCCATGTTGATTAAATAGTAATTTTTCTTCACTGTTTCTTTATACTTGCCAATTGAAACCAGTCTTTGCTTATTAGGCTTTGTTTTAACAAAAATTTTGAATTGCTGCTTTACTATGTTTGATTCTTTGAAATAGATGATTTGGAGCTTTATCTGATGCCGACTGAATCCATTAGGAGTCTTTCCATTTCCTTGAGTGGGCACTGGATTGAAGTTTTGTCCATTTGAGCCTGCTACCTTTGAAGATAATGGCTAGACTCCTATAGGCTTCACTTGCCTTTATTTAGGATGCATCTTCCCTCACCATGTGTATGTCAGGGCCGCCCAGAGGATTCAGGGGGCCTGGGGCAAAGCAATTTTGGGGGCCCCTTCCATAAAAAAAAGTTGCAATACTATAGAATACTATATTCTCGTCGGGGGCCCTGTGGGGTCCAGGGCCTGGGGCAAATTGCCCCACTTGCCACCACCCCCCCGCTGCCCCGGGCGGCCCTGGTGTATGTAATACTCATCGATGTTACTATAAATTACAGGCCTGCATCAAAAGGGAAGAATAGACCCCACCGTGCCTGTACCATTATATATTTCCTAGTAAAGTGATATGACAGAAAGTTTCACTAATATTTTTTCTTTATTTCAGGTTTCTTTTCTCCATGGAAAACTCCAAAGCCTGTAAGTTCTCATTCAAAATTACACTCATTTGAATTCATATGTCATTATCATTATAAGGCAAATTTCTTCAGGCTTTTATCTGACTTATATGCCATGAATAACATTACATTTACTTTTCTCCACTACTGTATGGTTGACTTTAATGCCCTGTAAAATAAATAAATAAATAAATAAATAATAGATCATGAGATTTAACCCCTCGTTATATACCCTATTCTATTTTTATTTTGAAGTGAATTCTTTCAAATGAAAATGTCAGTACCAAACACGTTTCATTAACAGATCTGCATCAGTTTTCCCCTTCAAAATTTGCTCCCCCCACACACTTGTAAGAGAAGCAGAATCTTATGAATTTACACATGACTAATATTAATTATTAGGATAATTATGTCTGTAATTTCAGAAATTTAGTTGGTCTTGAAGATATGAGGTTACTTAAAGCATCATATAGGCAATAAAAATTCATCCTTCTAATTACTGTTTTGAGAATATGTACGAGAGTGAATTTGTCTTCCAGTGCCAGCATTTATGTAATGGGGTTACTGTGAAACTATGAAAAAAGATTGCAAACAAACATTGTATTTATTATATTGATCCCCAGTTTTCCTACTATATCATTTTGTTACAGCTGCGTCAGCATTCCCAATATAAAAATATTTTAAACCACTATTTTTGCCTGGCTATATCTGTTGTCTGTCTAGCTTGTCTATTTAGACCGTAAGCTCTTTGGGGCAGTAACTGTCTCTCACTGTATGTATATATATTGCATAGCAAACTGGGCCTCTAATCCCTGGTATGCATAGTTCTGCATAGTTTACATGTCAGCCATGTGATGGGACAAACTCCAGCCACAGTAGGCTGGTCAGGGCTGCTCTGGAACAATTTTTAGGGCATCTTTTCTAGATTGAAGTGGGCCGTGGTGTCTGTGAATAGAGCAGCTGAGCCAATGAAGATATTGCTGAACTACAGTGTCACCCTAAATCAATGCAGAGCAACCAAAATCTTGACTTATTCACATGTAGGTTCATGACTATGACTCCCAACAATGTCCATCACCTGACACTTGCTGCAGGGTTTATTGGATTAGATTGTCAACGGCTGCACGGGAATTCACTTAAAGTGGACAAGCAATTACATACCAATTTGCACACTCTCTCGGCCAGCAAGACCATTTCAGGGTAAAGCCGAGACAACTGAAAGACTTGCTGGCTGCAGGTTTGTTTTTATCTCTTAGACCAATTGCCAGGCTAATGAACTTGGTCTGCCCAGCCAGAGCTCTGTTAGCCAGGGTGTTTCAGAGTAAATCCTGTAGGCCTTCATGGCTACTATAGCAGTGCAGAGACCAACCATACTTTGAGTTGAAAAGCAATCCCTTACTCAACCTGTTTCCACTATCCCACCACAAGGAGGAGGGGTTGGGCTTGTGGGAGGCCTTTTTTATACCCTGCTTTTAGATCAATTTTATTTCTATTCATGTTCTTATTTTGAAAGATAGTTCTTTGTTTCTCTGGTTCTTTCAAAGAGATTATGAAAATAAGAACGCAATTAGGTTTACTATTTCTATAGATAGATTCCTAAGTGTCTTTCTGTTTCATAATGATAAGTTGTTTGATTTCACTAGTTTCTTTCCTCAGTGAGGGCAGAACTGAATTTAGTGCTCCATTGATCAGGATTCAGACCATTATTCTTCCTGATCACTAAGCACTTGTATTAACTGAGGTCCCTGTCTGTCATCTTTCCTACACTGGCTTTGTCTCTTCTGTCACCTTTCCTACAATTTACAGGCTTTGTCTTTACTAATCTTTGAAGTTGGACATTCTTGACAAAAGACAGGTGCATTTCTCTGTGATTCAGAAGGCCGAAATGCTGTGGACAGCCCTTCCTTGACCTGAATTCCAGTGGGCATAGTAGTCATTTCAAACAGCTTCCTTTCAGCTTAATGAAGTTTTATCAGTTTCCTACATTGAGCCTCATATGTGCCTCTTCACAAAACACTTCGGTGTATTATCTTTAGTAGTGGTAGTAAATTTTCCATTGAAACTGTTTTATTACAGAAAACAGTGAGTTTTGACTAAACACATTTTTTAGTGAAGAGTCTGCTTTCCACAGAATTTTTTTTTTTTTTTTTTGTCAAAAAAAAATAATTTTCAAAACCCAAAACATTTTCAGTTTTCAAATGAAAACTGAAATATTTCAATTTAGATATAACACTATTGTGCCTCATAGAATTTGTAGTTTTTGTTGCTTAGTGTCCCCATTGTACTCATGGGCTGGGCTCCCCAACTGGATTACAGCTACCGTGTTACATCATTGCCAGACATTCCCATAATGCACCATCTCCGTTCACTAAAATAATACACCATGGTGCCTCATGAGAGATGAAGTCCAGCCCAGCTTATAGAAGAGAATGGAAGCATGAGGCATCCAAACGACAACTGTCATGAGACACAGCAGGAGCATGTTTCCAATCAAACAATTTCATTTTTTTGGGGGGGGGGGGGGATTCAAAACTTTTTTTGTTGTTGTTGTCCTTTTCATCAACATTTTTCACAGGGGAAAAAAAGCCCTTTTCTGACCAGCACAAATTATCTGCGATATTTTGGCTGGCTAGCTTCTGGGTAGGAGCCAGCTGTCTTCATATTCATTGAACTCACCTTTGCAAAAGCAGAGATTGACTCCTTTCTAGATGGAACAGAAGAGAGACATAGCACTAAGTATCCAAGTTAGGAATACATGAAACGTCTTGAATTGCTGCTTGAAATAATATGCCTTGCTGAAACAGTACAGTATTATGGAGTGTAGAGAGTTAGTAACAGAATGTTGGATCATGACACTCCAGCTAATGATCACTAGATGTATTTATTTGGAGAGTGCTCTTGACTCTGAAACTTTACTCCGCACACTCTTGCTATGAAAGAGTCTAACTTTGTTGATTTTCAGGATATATTGCAAAGCTAAACCAGGCATTTTCTGAGGGTGTAGGTTGAAAGAAGGGATGGAGTCAGCGTTCATAGGTTAGACTCATTGTATAACTCTAGTCATTTGCCTTTGATGCCATTTGCAGTAAGGGACTGCTGACACAGCTTCAGTCCCTAGCAGGGTACATGGAGTGGCACTTGGGTGGTTCATTTTTAAGAGTTGTCTACATTAGACATTTTTTACTTGTATTAATTGATTGCCAATTAACTTAAGTCAGCTCACATGTTTGTACATGCTAGCCTAGGCACTTAATGAGAGCTTGCTCCATGCTTGTGGTGTATCTAGACTAGCACATACAAATGTGTTACCTAACAACTTCAGTGGGCATCACAGAATTCAATTTTTGTTTTTTTATAATTTCAATGGATAATATCAAACTTAATTTTTAAGCATTTTCAAATGTTGTTGATTTACATTTTCACAGTTGCAGGAAATTATGGGGGGTATCAGACAATAGTTGTTTACTGACAATAGATGCTGAGTATCAAAAAGTTAAAGCTTTATAATTGTTAAAACAAAAATTGTCAAAAATCACATGTCAAAATGTACAAAGTAAATAGCTTTAAACCAAACTCAAAGTTTTCCAGCAGCATTTTTCTTAGTTGGCCTATCTTTACATTTCAGTTATCACTGGTGGAAATATTTTGTCATTGGTTTGTGTGTATGGTGAAATCAACATTTGCCAATAAAAATCTAATTCTTCCAAGCCTAAACTTAATTAGTTATCAGTTGTTTCAAATAAAAACTCTAGTGCAGACATATCTGCAGAAGATAAAATCCTGCTTTCTCCTGCAGGATACCATTGCATCCTATATTATCCCCCCTCTTGTTCATTGTGTATTTGAGGCCTTGCCACTAGGAAGTGTCAATGAGGAGCCCTGGACTTCAGTGCCTTCAACATATCACACACTGCTGTGTATCTCCATCTTGTCTAAACTGTCTGGAGGAATTGATCCCCCTATCCAGTGTGGTACTTGGATGAGAACTAACTCTCTCAAACTCTATCTAAATAAGACTGGAGATGTTTTATGTGGAAGGAAGGAACCAGAAGAAATGACAAGGATTATATCAAACTCCTGGTTTGAGGGAGAAACCTCACTTTTCATTATTCAGCTTTGAAATTTGAAGGTGCTATTAAAGTTTGCACTGCAACTGGATGTTCAAGTAATAGTTGTGCCTAGACTACTCTTTTTCATTGGCCTTTGTCTAAAAAGATGCAACCCTTTTTTCCAGTGCAGACCTCCTTACAGTAATCAAAGCCTTCCTCATGTCTACTGTCATGCACTCTATGTAAGTTGCATGTTGGGATCAATCAGCTAATTAGGTTCATGGAGAATGTGGCTGCTTGCCTGTTAAGAGGTGCTTCATGCTTAAGGCATTTCTTAAGATGTTGGTTTTAACCTATAAATCTTGGTGGGCCTAATTCAAAAATTCTTAGTCACACTGAGAGGCACTTATCTATGTGAGTAGCTTCACTGAAGCAAATAGGTCTCTGAGTAAGTGTCACTCAACCTGAGTAGTACTGCAGAATGGGGTCCCAAATAGTGAGGGACTCAGCTGCCTGAGAGCTCACAGCTGTCTTTGTGTGACAAAGATGCAGCTGTCATAGGGTTAAGGGCCTCTGGTTTAAAATAGAGGGATTTGGTAGTAAGGAGCCTTGGATGGGGAATCCTCACATTTGGAAATTACTGCATCCCCTTTTGGTTGGACAGACTCGATTAGCCTTCAAGGAATACTGGAAAGCTCATCTATTTCCCTGGGATTTCCTAGCAGGGTGGGAATGAGGCTCAATCAGACAAGGAAGGCTTTGTACATATATGATGGGTCCATTAAATAGTCAGGAAAGACATGGCTGTTTTTTTTTTAATTATAGCTGTTTCTTCATTTGTTGTGTATTTTGATATATCTATACGCACCAAGACCTTGGAGTAAGAACTTTTAATTTAAGTAACTTTAAAATAATATTTAAAGTTCCTTTCATCCCCAAAGATACCCAGAAGATTTTCTAACTTTACAAAATATATGTATATTTACCACACTTGTAACTGAAGCCACTTTCTCTAGAGTGTTTGAAGTAGTCATGGTTTGTGAAAAGATGTTTTAATTTTTTATTTTCTGTATATATTTATTACAGATGATGGAGCGATGGGAGAATCAAGGCAGCCCTCAGACCAGTTTATCTGCTCCAGCTATACCACAGAGTATTCCCTTTCCACCCACCCTTCACAGGAGTTCGTTTCCTGATTCAACAGAGGCCTTTGATCCAAGAAAACCCGACCCATATGAGCTATATGAGAAGTCAAGAGCTATTTATGAAAGTAGGCGTAAGTGAAAGCCCTGTTCACCCTGCTGAGCATTTAATTATTTTAAGCATTTGCCTATGAATGTGTCAAGGCTAACATATTTTATGTAATTATATCTATTGTAGTTTAAAGCAACCCACATATGAACCCAATTATTGCATACTATTAAAAATTATTCAAACTCTACCTTGATACATTTATCCTAAAATTGTCTAAATTTTACACATTTACGCTTTGGCTTTCACACAAGTTTGTTTTCTTGCTATTACCCCTCCCCTGTTCTGAATCGTAAGTCCTCAAAGAAGAACAGTATACATCAAAATATCTTCTTTGTAGTTAACTGAAAAGGTGATGCAAATTTACCATTAAATTGTCCTGCTTTTCTTACCCTTAGATTGAAGTTTAAAAAGGAAACTTTTGGTTGGTTGGTTGGTTTTACTTATAGTGATTTTCTGCTAGTTGTTATAGCATACTTGCTGCTAAAAATCCACTAACCCGTAATACCTGAAGACTTATGGAAAACAAAACTCTCTCCAGCTTCTCATCCTTATTTTCTTTTTTCGTGTTCTTAAGGAATATATTGCATGTATTCCACATTAAGGAAAAGACATGTTATCCCATCTATATTTGCTCCCATAACCTTTTAGATAAAAATTGTATACTGTATGTAAACAAGAGCTCTTAAATTAAGAACAACATTTAAATATTATGTGCTATTCTTTAAGATTTGTGTTCTTATAGTCATATCTTATGCTTGTATATAGCACCTTTCACTTTGAAGGCTCTCAAACTAATGTATAAATTATGTGCAAAATGTTGCACTGAATTACACTGGCATAGATCCAGATTAACTCCCTCGCCATCAGTTTGACCCTGTGTATTGGAGATGATCCTAAGCAACAAAGTTCAGATTAAGATTCAGGAACAAACTTTTACAAAGTTTGGGAGTGCCTGATATAGTTTCGTTTCAGAACCACCTCTACTATATATCACTAAAATAAGGGAATTGTTTCAATCACTATTGATATAAAGCCACTCTGAAGTGAAATGTGATAACTTAGTAAATACTCATGAAATCTGTGTTCAGAACATTACATATAAATATCTGAAGGAGCAGAAAGAGAAAGAGAGAATTTAAATTATGTCATTATCTAATGATTGTGTCAAAGTACCCTGAAGTAGCCCTGTCTCCATCTAAAATCAGTGATCTGGAAATAAGATGTGCATTTCTCAGTCGTGCAGCATAATTACCCACAAGGATAATCTGCACTAAATTCCTTACCCTTCCTCCCCACATTCCATGACAGACTCTCTCCATTCTTTGGCACTGTTTCACTTTGTCACCATTCTTCCATCATCCAGGCCCTTGACCTGGGAGTTATCTTTGACAATTCTCTCTCCATTGATGTACATACCCAGGCTGTGCCCAAATCTTGCTACCTCTTCCATAATAACTTCTCTAAGAGCCAACTTCATCTTTCTGTCCACACAGCTGAATCTCTTGTATAGACCCTTGATTACTGAAACCTTCTCCTATCTGGCCTTTCTTATGCCCACATCACACCCCTACACTCCATTCAAAATGCTGCTGCCAAAACCATTTGCCTCACCAATCATTCTGTATGTTTTATCCAGATGCCTTCTCTGACTATCCCTTTTCCAATGTATCAAGTTCAACCCTTCAAGGTGTTTCACATCTCTGCCCTTCCCTTATCCTCTGTTCTTGTCTCTTATCACACCGCCCGGCATCCCCTCCACTCAGCCAATGATGTTAGCTTTGACTGCTCCCTACTCCGCTCCTCCCAGTACCATCTTTGCACTTTCTTCCACATAGCTCCATATGCACACTACATGTTTCTGAAGTGATACATAAAGCCACTACTCTTTCTTCCACCAAATTCTTCCTCCATGTAATCTATTTCTTCTGTGCTACTTCCAAAAAACAGGCCAATTAGTAATGGATAGGTTAGGGAGTAGTTGGGTATAGTTGAGTATTTATTACACAAAATGACAGACAGTGGGCCTGATAAACATGTAATGGAATGGTGAGTTGCCTGAGTGTATAGAAAATTATACACAGTTTGATTGTGTCTTTCTCCTCCCCGCTCTTTGAGTGAGATTTTTCACCCAGCTATGGCCCTTTTTGTGATTCTAAAGCCGGTGAAGAATTTCTCAAGTACAGGCCTTGCATAGGACCATCTTTGGATACCCTGTGCACTCTCTCATGCAAACCCTGGCATATAGGCATGTAGCACTTTGTGCATTCTTAGTAGCCCATCAGTATCCTGGGAGTTTGAAGCTACTTTTGTCCCCACTTCCCCAGTATTGCAAGAGAAGCAGCACAGAATCTCACCCTTTGTATTTTGCTTGTCTTCTTAGGCCAATTTCAAAAATGGGTACCTAAGGTTGGGCTCCCAAGTTCATATATATATATAAATAACTTGCCTGGATTTCAGAAGTGCCGAATATCCAGAATATATGGACTTGGGAATTTAATTTAATTTTAGGCATCCGTTTTTGAAAATTTTGTCTTTAGTTTATAAACACTTTAGGGCAGGAACTGTATTCCTGTGCATATGTGGACAGCGCCTACCATCTTGTGGTTGTTACTTCAATACTGATAATAAATATTCATTAATAATCCAATCTCTTTCACTGTTCTGAAAAGTTATTCTCGATTGAACCTCCTGGCAGCAGTACTTGTAGAAATTGCACTTGAGCTTCTATCTACACTCGTGAGAGATGCATACTGTATTTGAAAACTGTTTGAAAATGTGGGTCAGTTTGATTGCAGTGTGGACTAAGCCAAGGAGATTTGAGAAAAGAGTTAGCGGAGCCATATTTGAACAAAGTTTGCAAACAGTTTTTAAACATGACTCTCTCTCAGGGCTTTAGTGGGAAAAAAAAGAAAAGAAAGAATGTCAGTGCTGATATGTTTTTCTCCAAAGCGTTGTCTTCTGAGGAAGACTCTAAAGAGAGGTGAAAGTAAAAAGGGAGTCAGGTTTCAGAGTGGTAGCCGTGTTAGTCTGTATCAGCAAAAACAACGAGGAGTCCTTGTGGCACCTTAGAGACTAACAAATTTGGACATAAGCTTTCGTGGCTAAAACCCACTTTATCAGATGTCCATCATTAACAAGTATTTTGGGTAACTCAGCATTGCTGCTCAAAATATATTTGGCTTGATGTACCATTTTAAGGAGAGAGCAGCCCTTTGCAAATAATTGCTCCCCATAGGTGTAGTTTCTATAATAAATGAAGTATTTTAGCAGAGCCCTGCACTTTCAATTCAGCGGAGCCTGAGCAGCCTCTTGGGGTGAAGCCATCATGGCAAGATCTGAAAAGTGCAAACTATAAACTGATTACTTGGCAACACTGAAAAAAATACAGTGAAAATCAGGAAATACGTAAATGAACAGTATGAGATCTGCTTTCATCTTAGGTTCCAATATGAAGAGCTCCATATTTTTGGAGCTAAATAATAGTGGAGGCAAATATCAGGATCAATTCATATTCAGCCCTGAACACGACTCAAATATGAATACAATCCAAAGTCAAGTATAAACATTGGGATAGGGCATTTGTCCCCAAATAGGTGATTTTATACCAAGAAGGAGTTTTTCTCATCCATCAAAAAAAATCTTCTGGGTGAGAGTCCTTAGACTAGGTTTCTAGTTCTCATTGCTCACCACTCCTTCTGCTCTGTGAGTGATTCTAATCTACCATGTTCAGTAGCATATGCCATGCCAGTGTTGTTCCTATCTGGAGAAAAGATAACAATCTTGGGTAGACTTTCTTGACCATATTTGTTTAAATGTTTGGTTTCACTTGAGTTCTGCCCTAATGGCAACTGGAAATTATAGATAATTGTAGACAGAGACATAGAAGTCATGAACCAGAACTGGACCCAAAATGAAACAAGCACACAAGGCTACAGTAACCGTACTTCCCTGTTTGCTGGGAACATCCTGGTGTTTCATGCATCTCTGGAACAAGATATATTGAAACCAGTGTTTTCCCAAGTTTTAATTGATTCTTCTTTGCTTATGTCATCCTTCAAATTTTTTTATTTAACGCTTGAGAGCTGAAAACACGTGCATATTCCCCAATCCTAATAACTTAAAATTTTTTCCTCCCACAGTCTTACCCCCACAACCTTAAATCATTCTTCTGAGCCCAGCATTGTCTCCATTCTTCCTGCCATTTTAGTTCTATGGATGTCATGGACACAGCTCTTTAGCACTTTGAATTCATCAAGCAGATTATTCTTCCCCCCTTATTAATGTATTATGTAATAGATTAATAGATTCCAAGGCCAGAAGGGACATCTGTGATAATCTAGGCTGACCTCCTGTATAACACAGGCCATAGAACTCCTAGAATAATTCCTAGAGCAGATCTTTTAGAAAAACATCCAGTTAATAATCCCTAGAAACCCACTCCAGGCCCTGCTGAAATTTGAACCTAGGATCTCATAGTTACTAGGCAGCACGGCATAAATTCTCATAGAATATTTCCTGGAGCCCCGAGGCTCAGGACTTCAGCCCTGCGGAAGGCACTGGGGCTCAGGGCTTCTGCCCCAGGGGACGCGCTGGGACTCCTGCGGATTTGAAAATATTTACCAGAGCTCTGATCCAGACAGCTCTGGCTAAAGGTAAGCCCTGCTAGACAGGTACATTTAGCCAACTAAGCCACGCACCCTTTTAATTTAAAGGTATAGGACCAACTCAGGCCCCTGCAAGGGGTTATCTGGGATTTGAATCCAGGACCTCTCATACCCAAAGCGTGACTCATACCCGTAGATCAACAAACTGGCAATGTGAAAAACAAAGTGCAGGGAACCTGTTAACCAGTCAAAGGATTGTCAGCTAAAGTGGAGGTTGCGGGGGTGGGGAAAGGGTTTCAAAATAACACACACCAAGCCTCATAGCAGATGGTTGTGTCAGTTTGATACTCTTCATCATGCTTACACTTAAAGTTTAAAAGAAAAGTTTAATTACATTTATAGAAAAAGCACTCATCCCAAAATAGACTTATTGCCTCAATCTCATGGCATGACATGAGGGAAAAGTTTTATTTTCCCCCAAAAATCCAACTAATCCTGTTGTGGAATCATTTGGGAAGAAAGGGATGGTACTTGATATTTTTTTCATATTCACAATTATTAGATCAGCTCAGCTTTATATCATACTAGTACTACTTTGTATTTATGTAGCCCCTTTCATCTGAAGATCTCAAAGCACTTTACAGACACTCTCCTAGGGTGTGGATGAAATGTTATGTAAGTTCTCCCCATCCTCCCTCAGTTACTTTTCTATATTAAATACTGATTGTTGTAAATATACAATTTATGAGGAACAGTTTGCCCAGCATCCTCTGCAGTAACACATCAGTCAAGCTCTGATGTGAAAAGTTGTCAGGACTCTATATGGCATAATGTTCCTTGTGGTATAAATGATTTGCAACAGAAATTCCATTGTACTTTACTCTAATGAAAGGGTTAAAGTGAAATGTTTCTTTCCAGTGGTTAAGATACATACATGAGTCCAAGGCTGCTGAGGTGACACAGAAATGCCAGTAGAAAGAATGTGATCAACTAGCAATAAGCTCTTATTAGAAGTGAAATGTGGACAGCTACAGTTCCGGCTTTTACTGACAGGCCAAAAATTCCTGCTTTCTAAATCTTTCATGTTGCTTTTTCTTCTGATCAAAGTAGCAGTAATGTACTTGTCAGTTATAAGGCATCATCTATAAGTGTGTGCTTGTAATGGGATGCATTCACCTCTCATGAGCACTGCCTTGGCCAAATGCACACATCTGCATGTTCTCTCTCAGATTGTCCCTGCTCTGGGATAGAGCAGTGCCCGAGGGCTCCCTCCCTGGAGACAATGACTTCGCCTTCTTGGGGCTTCCTGGCTTACAGCCCTGGGCCACTATAGTTCAGTTTCCCCTCTGGGGTGCCTCAATGTCCAGGCCACTTCCCCCCAGTGTCTAATGGGGGGGGGGACCCAGGCCCACCCACTACTCCGGGTCCCAGCCCAGGGACCCTCTAGTTCGCAACTATTGGCTGTGTCCCTTTAACTATGTCGCACGGCTTCTCTAATTCCCTGGGCCACTTCCCCAAAGCCCCACACTGTCTTCACCCTTACCTCAGGGCTTTGTCCTAATGGAGTCCCAGCAACCAGCTCAGGGCTCCTTTTCACTGTCCTTGGCTTCTGGCAGCACTACCTCATCCTAAGTCCTGTAGCTCTGTCAGCCAGCCACACACCATCCACACTCCTTCAGCTCCAACAAGGAACTGAACTGCCTCTGGCCCTGCAGCTCTTCTTTTACTAAGCTGCTGGGCCCCGATTGGCTGTGTCCCACACAGTCTGTCTGGGCCGCTTGAAGGAGGACCCGCTCCGCTACCCTTTTTGGGGGCGGGGTGTGGCAGGGCCACAAGTCCTCCAGCAGGGGGCCTCAGAGGGTCTGGTATACCCTGTCAGACCTCTCCCCTCAGAAAGGATTAGGATGGGGGCATTTCCCCGAAAACAGTATCGACCCCTGTGCGGGAGAAGAAATCTGCATTCCCATGTTGGGACCCCAGGCAATGTCCTATTGTGAAGGTCGTACGATTGCAACACCAGATACCATCATGTAATCTGGGGGGTTGTGTCTTTCATGGCTTGCATCCACTTCAAAGGAGCGTGGTCTGTGAGGAGTTCAAACGGGGCTCCAAATAGCTAGTAACACAATGCCACCACTGCCCTGCGGATAGCCAAGCACTCTCGTTCTATGGTGCAGTACCTAGTCTCCTGCAGCTGAAGCTTTTTCCTCAGATAGAGGATTGGGTGTTCTGTCCCTTGGAAGTTCTGGGACAGTACAGACCCAAGTCTACAGTGGACACATCTGTGTGCAGGATAAATTATAAGGCAAAGTAGGGGCATCGGAGCACTGGCTGCTGCCCCAAAATGTCTTTTATGCTTTGAAACGCCACCTGGCATTCCTGTGTCCATAGTACCATATTCAGTACCGACGTCTTGGTCAGGTCTGTCAATGGTGCCACTAGTGTCTCAAAATGGGGGATAAACTGTCTGTAATAACTGGCCAGTCCTAAAAAGGCCCAAACCTGGTTTTTTGGTTTGTTTTTGGAACTAGAGTTTTTTCTAGAGCTGCGGTTTTATCTTGTAGGGGCTGTATCTTCCCGTTCCCTACCAGAAACCCAAGGTATTTGGTCTCTTGCATACCAAACTTACATTTCTTTTGGTTCACTGTGAGCCCAGCCTTTCTCAGTGACTGAAGAACAGATGCTACGTGCGTTAAGTGTGACCACCAATCTTCACTGAAGATCACTAGGCAGCTCCAAATTGACCATGGTGACACAGTACCTGATCCATCAGGCGTTGGAAGGTGGCTGGCACCCCATGTAATCCAAAGGGCATAGTTATAAAATGGGACAGCCCTAGGAGGGTGGCAAATGCAGTTTCTTCCTGGGAGTCTTTTGTAAGGGGTATTTGCCAATACCCTTTGGTTAAGTCCAATGTTGTTAGGTACCTTGCCTTTCCAAGCTGATCCAAGAGTTCATCCACTCGGGGCGTAGGATAAGCATCGAACTGTGAGGCTGCATTTAGGGCCCTGACATCCACACAGAACCAGGTGGTGCCATCTGGTTTGGGCACCAGGACCACTGGGCTGCACCAAGGGCTTTGAGATTCCTCAATAACCCCCAGCTCCAGCATTGCCCAAACCTCTTATTCTACAGCCTCCCAGAGCTTTTCAGGAACTCGGTAGGTCTTGTGTTCTGGTTTGGCAGTCAGATTCATCCTGATTTGATGGGCTATTAGAAGAGTCCAACCCGGCTGAGAGAAGAGATCATCAAAGTATCCCAGAAGATTTCTGGTCTGCCATTGCAGGCGTGGAGGGAGGCATTCTGCTATGGGTACATCTGCAGTGTCTGCTGGGAATTTCACCTCCAATCCCAAGTCATCCGGCAGGTCCGGGGTGGGAGGGTCTATAAATAGACAGTTATGTGCTTTCCATGCTTTTAACAAGTTTACATGGAAAATTTATTTTTCCCTTCTCTTATCTGGGCAATAGATCTCATAGTCCATGTCCCTTATTTGTCTTATGATCTTGAAAGGCCCTTGCCATTTGGCCAAGAGCTTACTTTCAGAGCTGGGTAACAATAGCAAGACCCGGTCACTGGGTTGATAGACTTTCTCCTGGGCTCCTTTATTATAGTCGCGAGCCTGGGTTTGTTGGGCCCACTCTAGATTCTCTCGGGCGAACCTGGCCACCTGATGTAGTCATTCACGCATTTGTAACACATATTGAATTACATTTTGGACTCGGGATGGTTGCTGTTCCCATGTTTCCTTGAGAAGGTATCCCTCTGGGTCACCGGCCATAAAGCAGCTCAAACAGGGAAAATGCTGCGGACCTCTCTTACTACAACATAAGATAGGGCAAGAGTTGGTCCCAACTGTGAGGGTCGGTGCTTACAAATTTTTTCAACATGTTTTTCAAGATTCGATTGAACCTCTCCACCAGGCCATCCATTTGAGGGTGGTACATGGAGGTCCTGAGAGGCTTAACCTTGAGAAGTGTCCACACCTTCTTTAACAACTGGGACATGAAATTTGTCCCATGGTCAGTCAGGATTTTGGTAGATAAGCCCACCCAAGAAAAAAGTTGAACTAGCTCTGTTGCTACAGTTCTTGCAGTTATTGAGCACATGGGGACCATTTCTGGCTGTCATGTGGCATAGTCCACCATGACCAGTATGTGTTGGTGGCCCCAGGCACTTTTCTCGAGGGGGCCCACAATATCGACCCCTATCCTATCAAAGGGCATATCTACTAGCGGTACGGGTAGTAGAGGAGCCCACCCTGAACCCTTTCGTGCAACCTGCTGACGACAGGACGCACAGAAATTAGCAGTCTCCTTATAGATCCCCAGCCAGAAGAACTGAGCCAATAAGTGGGCTAATGTTTTTCCCCAGCCAAGATGTTCAGCTGATGGTATTGAATGAGCCAGCCACAAGACATCCTTCCTGGCTTTCTGGGGTACCAGGAGTTGGTAACAGGCTTCTCTTGTTTTTGGGTCACATCAACATCAAACTTGGTAGAGTATATTATTCTTTAGTTCAAAATGGGTAAATTGGGCAACTTAAGCCTCCTGGGTAACCATCTCGTCAATCACTGCTATCCAGGCATATGACTCTCTCAAAGTGGGTTAAATGGACTAAATCTATGACGGGATGATGAACCCCCTGGAGAGGTTCTCCTGGATCAGAAAGCGCTTCTCCCCAGATTTGCTGAGACAGTTCCCCAGCCAGATGGGTCTGTAACCAGGCCCTCCCTTCTTGGCATTGCCTTTAGGACTTCCTAATCCTCTGGGTTTGGGCAGACCCCTCCAAAAGGTCAGATTTCAGTAGTGGAAATATCTCATTCAGCTTTTGGGGTATCGGCTCAGCTGGAGTTGGAGGTTCGGATCGGGGTAGGAGCAAAGAGGGGAACTGTTGCCAGTCTCTCCCAAATATAACCTTCCAAGGAAGGCATTTTGTTATTCCAACCCGAATTTTTGCTTCGTGATCACTCACCTTCAATTGTACCCAAGCGGTTGGGTAGGAGTGGAGATCCCCATGCACACGTCACCTTCCGGGGCGAACATATTGGAGGGTGATATGGTTGAGCAGTGACTCTCAAACCAGGGCTTGGGAGCACCCTGAGTCCACCAGCCCGGGCATAATGCACTTCCCACAGTGACTTGGGCCACATAAGCCTTATGCTACTGGTCGAGCCTGGTCTCAGAACTATTACACGTTTCAGTGACCCCAAAGTCTAAGAAGTCACATTCCATGACAGGACAAGATCGGCTGAAGTGCCCTGGCCTCCCACAGTGAATTCATACCAGTGGGCCACTAATAGGGTCTGGTTAACCCCTTCTCTTTGTGGTTTCTGAGGTGTGGCTCTGCGAAAGGAGGACAGGCATCCATTGGTGTTCCGGGGCTGGATCCAGAGGGACTTCCCTCCTGGTCGGCTGGGGTTTCTTGGGTGCCCCCTTTGGCAACCAGGCAGAGTTCTCTGGACCCTGGGCCTGCCAGTTGTCAGTCCTCAGCGGAGTATATTTACCAGGCCAGGCAGCAAACAAATAGTTGTAATCTGGACCGCAGCGGCAAATGAGTCGGGGCTATGCTGCCGAGCCCATGTTTGAATTGGCATTGGGATATGTCTAGGTACTGCTCTAAGACTATTGTGTCTATGATCTCTGCAGTCATTTGGACCTCACGGCGTAGCCATCAGGTGTCCCAGTCTTTAAGGCATTGGGCTACGGCCTGGGGGCAAGCCCCTGAGGCAAAAAGCTCTGAGCGGCACCTGCACAGGTGGGTTTCTGGGGATACTCCCAGGCAGTCAAATATGGCAGCCTTCACTGTCCAGTAATCTCTCGCTGCTTCTTCATCTAGAGCCCAGTAAGCCACCTGAGCTTCCCTGGACAGGGATGGGGCCAGGCGAGTGGCACGGGTGTCTTTATCCCAAGCAGCGGTTGTGGCTAGCCACTCAAAGATGACTAAGTAGGTCTCCGGATCATCATGTGGCCCAAGATTGGCCAGTGGAATCCCCGGCCCAGAGTTCAACTGGTTTGAGGAGGCTGAGCTAGTTAGTCACTGCAACAATGCTTTCTGGAATTGCTGTTCCTGCTGCCGCCAGTGCTGCTGGAGCTGAACCACCTGTAGGAGTACAACCTGCTGTTGTTGAGCAGCTCTCTGCACCTCATGTTGCGCTTCAACTAGTGCCCTCCAAGTTTCAGTAGTGCTGTGCTGCTGCTGGGCCAGCAGCCTTACCAACTTCTCCATTGTCCCCTTGTTTCAGGGGCTGGGTCCCAAACTCCCCACTTCTGGTACCAATGTAACAGGGAACACTCTCTTGTGAGCGCTCCCTTGGACGAGTGCATGCGCCTGCACACTCTCTCTCAGATTGTCCTTGCTCTGGGATAGAGCAGTGCCCCAGGGCTCTGTCCCTGGAGACAATGTTTTTGCCCTCTTGAGGCTTCCTGGCTACAGCTCTCCAGCTGGGCCACTATAGTTTAGTTCTCCCTCTGGGATGCCTCAATGTCCAGGCCACTTCCCCACAGTGGCTAATGGGGGGTGGAGGGGACCCGAGCCCACCCACTACTCCGGGTCCCAGCTCAGGGACCCTATAGATCACAGCCGTTGGCTGTTTCCCTTTAACTATGTCACACAACTTCTCTAATTCCCTGGACCACTTCCCTGCGGACCCGCACTATCTTCACCCTTACCTCAGGGCCTTGTCCTGATGGAGTCCCAGCAACCAGCTCAGGGCTCCTTCTCACTCCCCCTGGCTTCTGTCAGTGCTGCCCTGTCCAGGTCTCTGTCAGCCAGCCACACACCAGCCACACTCCTACAGTTCCAGCAGTGAACTGAACTGCCTCTGGCCCTGCAGCTCCTCTTATACTAGGCTGCTGGGCCCTGATTGGCTGTGTCCTACACAGCCACTCTAGACAACTTCTCCATTACCCTTTTATGGGAACGGTGTGGCAGGGCCACGACAGCAGGGGGCCTCAGAGGGTCTGGTATCACAGTGCTGTAATCTTATGCTGTCAAATATTTTGACAAATTTGGAAAAGAACAAAAAACTAAGTCCACAACAACTTGTGGATCCACTTTAAACATATACATAGTACATGTATTCATGTAATGTATTATTACCTTTAATAAAATAAGGAAATCAAAGCTTTTTCACCTACAGGGTTATGAAACTTTTTCTAGGATTGGGGGATTTCACTTAATTCAAGCACTTTTATTTTAATGCAAATCTCACCCTTTATTTCTTCTAATACAGGTGCTCAATTCGGGTTTGATTTAAAATATCAGCAACTGAGAAGATTTGTCAGATAGCATTATACTGATGGACAATATGTCACCTTGAAACTTCCATTAATAAAGGCAATGGTTAGGCTCCTTGTAGTGGTCCCTCACTCTCCAGTCTGGAGGGAGGCCACTCTGCCTTGCTGTCAGGGGTGGTAGCCTTCGGGCTCGGACTGCTCTGGCGGGGCCGAGCCATACACAGTCTATGGTTCTGGGCCCGTCTAACAGAGGCAAACTCACCATGATAATCTGGGGCTCCTGTCCTTACCGTGGGCGGGGCAGTGCCCAATGTAGTCTTTAGCCCGCAGCCTCTCAGCTGGGTCTGACACCAATTAACAGCTCCTGGCCCAGGCAGCCAACAAATACGCCGAGTCAATAAGCTATAACTCTTCGGGTAGGGCTGAGCAGGGATAGGGCTCAGGCAGACAACAAGCACACACAGTCTCAGGGTTCAGGAATGGGTGAGCACCCACACAGTCTAGGGGGTTCCAACAAGAGTTGAGCACCCAGCAGCCAGTCTAGGGTGCTAGCGGGGGTGTTCACGGAGCACAGACCTCCTGGCCTAAGGTGGGGAGTCGGCCACCCTGGGGTTGGGATGGCAGGGGGACGCCGGCCTGCCCTATTCCACCACAGCCCAGGGCCCTAACAGTGGCAGAGTGGTCTGCCACTGGGTCGGCAGGGATCCAGCCACAACACGGCCATCTAGAAGTATTCAGCCCTTTAGCCGGCTAGTCATCGGCTGCCCCTGGGCTACTTCCTATCTCCCTGGGATTTAGTACCTCTGTCCTCCACAGGTCCTCGGGCTCTTTGCGGTATACAGCCAACTGTAGTCCCAGCAACTCCTCACCTGGGTCCATTTCCTCTCGGGGCAGGGGGCAGCAGAGCGCAGGTTCTGCTCCTGGGTGCTGCCGCAAGACAGAGGTGTCCATCTCCTCCACTGGCTCCCACCCAACTGAGCTGCAGAGCCCTCCCTTTATACTTCCTGACTTGCCCTGGTACTTCTGGGGGGCGGGATGGGTTAGGCTCCGCCCACCAAGGGGAGTGCAGTTGGTGATCCCATGCTCTCCAGTCTGGAAGGAGGCCACTCTGCCTCACTACAGTCCCTAAATGTGATGCTTTCATAGTGCAGATAAAATTCAGTTTTTAATAAGTTTGTAGATTCAGCACATTTTCACCTTAGGACCAGTCCTACGGTCTGCAGCAATCAGAACTCACAAGTCAGTGATTTGTCTGCCTAAGGACATCACAATTGAGCCATTATCAAGTAGAGCTGGTGAGAAATCTGGACAAGTTTAAACATTTGATGAAAAATTAAAAGAAAATTTCCACACATTTCCCCCCCCTCCCCGCCCCCGCTTACTTTTTCAACCAAAATTTTTCATTTTTTTTTTCAACTAAAAGTTTTTCTCTGGCTTTTTTTGCATGGTTTAATCATCTCTGTTGAGGATGTCACATACATTATAATACTTCAAAGAAAAGTTTTCAAATAAGTTATATTTTATTTTTGAAATCATTCTTAGAAGTTCTTTCTTCATGAGGCAGCTATGGTCTGGTGGACTGAACGTGAGACTACGAGTCAGGAGATCTGGGTCCTAGTTTCAGATCCACTACTAAGTGCTGTTTGGCAAGTCATTTAGCCTCTATGTTCGTCAGTCCCTCCTTCTGTAATAGTGAGAATGCTTTACAACCTTTGTAAAGTGCTTTGAGATAAATCATGAAGTCACTGTATAAGTGTAAAGTATTACTTACTGTTATCAAACTATTCTCTACAATATAGTTAAGGTTACTAAGTTACAGTGAAATATCTCCTCTGTACCATACAATTTTGTTCCACATCCTTTGCCACCCCAATCTATGATATAGAAAAATTCTTACATTTTGTGGATACAAAATAGAATTAACCCCTCTGGAATCCGAGAGAAATATTAAATGGAGAGGCCAATTTAAGAGGCACATATTAAATCATTCCTGTACTGCGCATCTTTTCAGAAAGAGTTCCTCATCATTACAAAATATTTTTGTTGGTTATATGAGCTGCCAATATAACCAAAAGCATTTTCAAATAGGATTATGAGACTATCAACACTCCAGTACCTGGATGAAAAGTGATTTTGATTGCCAAATTTTAAAGATGCAGCAATCCCTTTCTCTCAAATAATTCACACTGTACAAAAAGTTGCACAAGTTCATTTTCTCCTACAATAGCAGACCAGGAAATAGAATGCATTTATAAATGGTAATTTAACAATATAATGAATATAATTTAAATTTAATCACTGAAGCAATAGGTCATAGGTTATAGTCTCCTTTTGATGTGGATATAAGTCTAATGGGCTTGCGGGCATGAAACATTCTATTACACTCATTGGAAAACCTTGACTTTAAGAAGAAGCAGGGGTGGAGCTCTTGTAAAATATATTTGTTAGTATTAATTTCTTACTATGTGTTTATTCAGCGCTCAGCACAATGTGAGCCAGGGGCTATGGCAATATGCATATTAAATATTATTATTGCTATTTTATTATCATCATAGTGTCTAGGAGTCTCAGTCATGCACCAGGGCTCCATTGTGCAAGGCACGATACAAACACAGGGCAGTAGATGGTCCCTGCCCGCAAAGAGCTTGCACTCTAAATAGACAAGACAGACACAGGCTGGGGGAATGGATAGAAACACCAGCAGAGTGAACAATGTGATGGCAGCAAACATCAGGTTAGCGCCACAATTGTGTGTATGTGTGTGTGTGTGTGGGGGGGGGGGGTAATCCGGAGGGAATCAGATGAATGGAAAGAAAAGGGAAGGGAGGATGAGGGGGACAAGGCAGGGGAGAAGAGGGGAAGGTAGGGGACAGTGTGGAATGAAGTTGAGGTGATGAGACTGTGAGGGAGAGGGAAGGATCCTAGTATGCCCAGTTTTGGATCCAGGGCGGTGCTAGATCTTTCCCCACAGGATAAGTAATTCTCAGTGGTGTCAATGGGAAGTATGTTATCATGTTCCTGGCTCCAATGAAATCAATGGGAGTTTTGCTATGGACCTCAGTGGGGTCAGGATTCCACTGTCTAATTGTTCTTACCTGACCTGAAGAAGAGTTCTGTGTAAACTCTAAAGCATGTCTCTTTCACCAACAGCTTGTCTCTGACACATACCTTGCAAACTTCAATTCAAAACAACCAAAATGAACCTAATAGCCTACAGATAATCTGCTTTTAAACGAAAAGCATAAAATATACAGAGAGATATTCAGCCCTGCCAGTTCTGGTTCTCACCACTCTGGCAGCAAATAGCAAATTTAAATTTGGCTTAGAATTCTTCTAATGTAGGAAAATCCCCTAGTGCAGGTATCTAGCCAGACCCTTCACAACCCCTGCACTCTGGCATGCCACAGCTGCTAGAATGGCCCTTTTGAGCAACTGCCAAATATCTCCTCTTCCCCAAACCTACAGTGGATAACTTATGTATCAACCTTCAGCACTGATGATCAGCAGCATAAAATCCTAACCCTTCAACAAGAAGGCGTAGGACTCGCCCACTTGTGCTAAAGGAGTTACATTTAACTGGTCACAGTAATAGGTTCCTCTGCAGTATCTGGACCAACCAGCAGAGTTGGACATGACAAACTTAGCCAGTGCAATACCCTTACACTGTTATGGCTCCATCTACCAGGAAGCAAGGAGGCATGGGCCAGTGTAGAGGGACCAGATTGTCTGCTTCCACTGAAGTCTGACTGACTTTCTTTGTCCTAGAGACAAATAAAAATTAGCTCTGCTTGAAGTCCATAAATGGGCAGAGAGCATCCAGCCAATTGTTTCCTTCACTGTCTTTGTCTCAGGATTCTGATGCCAGGCTGCCTGTAGTCAGCCCTTCCCCAGTTCTTTTTCTCTTATTGAAACTGCTTCCTCACAGTGCTACTTCCACACAAAGGGCCCATTGGAAGCATCAGAAATGAGTATTTGAACCTGACTAGCTCCATTCCAGCACCCAGCACATCCTCCACCTAGCAGGCTGTGGGAGAAGCCACAGAGATGGGAGACAGAATCCTGCTACTACTCACGAAATTTCATAAGTCCCTTGTGGTTAGGTTAATTTCTATCAGAATTGCCCCTTGTCGGATTGATCCTGGCATCTTCAACCTTTGTTCTGGATCCCTCCCTTTGGTCAATACACGAGAGAAGAGTTCAATTAAACTATGGTGTTTTTCTTAGTTCCTCTGAAGGTACCGATTGGCCCAGATACTGGCCTCCAGGCTGATGATGGCTTTGTCCCATCACTCCATAGTTACCCACTGGACAAAATAGCCCCTGAGATCCTAACACTGTATGTGGCACAGGGCATCTATTACGGATCTTTTCAGTGGAACAAGAGCTTCATTACAGCAGAACGTCCGACTGTTCTTCCCTTCCAAAGATTCTGAAGGTTTCCATTCATCTTGGGTGTGGGATTCTGACACTAACATACTCTTTCCATTGACTCCCTATCTCAGTCTGTTCATAATAGAGGGAGATTTTATCTGTGTTCTTACTTTACTAATGTTAGTACAACTACCTTCTCTCTGGAGCCATCACTATTGTCATCCCATCGCTCTCTGGCCCAAAGATATCTGGGGGCAGAGTCATTCCTCTTTCTCCACTTCTGCATGGCCTATCTCAAACCAACAGCAGTGCTTTCTCTCTTCCTCCTCTGCTGCCCCACCCTGATCAAAGCCTCCTTGCCTTCACATCTTTAAACATTGGAAGTTGTCATAAGAATCCATCCGGACGTATATCTATATACAGCACCAATCACCATATTACTAACTCTCTAATTCTTCTTGATCCTCTCACTCACAGCTTTCCCGTTTTCCTCTTCATCGCAGAAAGCAATTTCTTCACATGGACTACTTGGTCAATGCTTCTGCTTCAGAGACCCCTATGAGCAGAGGTACAACATACATCAGGAAAATTATCAAGCCCTACAATCTTCTCAATAATAAGCAGGCCTGAAGAAAGCATACTGTCTCTAGCAGGGCTGGCTCCAGCATTTCTGCCGCCCCAAACAAAACAAAACAAAAAACCCGCAATCGCTATCGGCGGCGGCAATTGGGAAAAAAAAAGCCGCGATCGGTGGTGGCAGTTCAGTGGCAGGTCCTTCGCTCCTAGAGGGAGTGAGGTATCTGCCACCCCCGAATTGCCGCAGGTGCCGCCCCTCTCCCTTGGCCGCCCCAAGCACCTGCTTGTTAAGCTGGTGCCTGGAGCCGGCCCTGGTCTCTAGTGTTCTCTATCTTGCCTTTGGGTGCAGGAACTGGCTTTTTCAGGGTGGTCTTGTCAATGGGCATTTTTCCTGTGCCCCATAGCCCTGAGAGACCCATACTTACATGTTTCCAAACCTGTTTTCACCTGCCTGGTAGACTTACCATAGCCATAAGTTCCTTTCTCTCTGCTGTCCTGACCCAATGAATAGCTTCATAAGATTTCTGTGTTACTCTCAAATGTTTTTGCATAGTGGACTATACACAATCTCTCCAGTCTTTGCAGAGACAGGAGCAGACTAACCCTTGTTTCAAAATGATTTCTACTTTTGAATCTTCGGATTTAAGTTCAGCAAGGCTTATTGTGTATTCCCTTGAGCAGCTAAACAATTCAATCTTCAGCTGTTGCCCCTTCAGGCTATGTGCACTTTGACTGGAAAGACACAGCCTACAATTATGTTCCCCCTCCTCTAGATACAACTGTTTAAATTAGATGTTTTATCTCCAAGTATACTTGAACTTCTATGTGAACCTGCTGTTTTCAGCCATTCTTGTTTTTTTTCCTGTTTTAGATACTTCCAAGCATCCCCTCTTGGGCATTTAGGCAGTACCAAATTGCTTAGCTCTTACTGTTTATGCATGTGTAAGGTAGAACTTTGAAGCAGGTGGAGCATGTGGCTAAGAATGGATCTCTCTCATCCACTGTTCTGTTAAGACATTCAGCTAGATGTCTGGTTGCAAATGGAGCTAAAAAAGCCAATTGCTCAGCAGTGGGGCATTCTCAAGCTGTTTTCTGGATGCCCTTCTGTGTACACTTACCCAATAGAAAGCAGATCTCAAAGCATTCTTGGAAATATCAATGCTTAAAAATAAATAAATAAAAAAGAATTTGAATCTCTATTAGCAACCATCAAGGAGACCTATGAATGTGAGTTTCCCCTGGGAGACAAGAGAGTGCAACAGGTCATTTTAAAGGTTATATATTAATATTGTACATTTGAAATAATGTGCATTAATAGTGTTGCCATTAAAAGAGAGTGAGTATTGGTCATGTACTCTTATGAGCTGGAGTTTGTCATAAGGAACATGTATATTATGGCTGCCCTATGCCCCACTTCTGAATTTCCAGACATTTGTGGAAATCTCCCTTCATATTATGGTGGTTAGAAATAAGACCTTACAGCAGATTGGCAACATCAGATTCTCCATCTGTGAACAAATGGATCACAAAAGTGTGGGATTTTCTGGCTGTGGCAAGATGACAAACTGTAAGGTGATCTCATTTAACCTGTTATTAAACCATTTCAGAATCTGCCGAAAGAGAAAAAAAAGACCAAACAAACCCAAGAGAACGGCTAACTTTTCATCTAACTTTTTCATTCATTTATCTTGAACTCTCTTATTATTTGGAAGATGAAGACACCAGGATGTCTTTTAAGTAATTGCTGTAATAACCAGTGTCTCAGCTTGCGCATTCTTATTGTCATTTTTTCTACTATTATATATTTACTGAGGTGTATGCATTGAGAGCCACAAAAAAGAAAAAAGTTTAAAGCTCAAAAAATAAAGAAGCCCTCCTCCTGAGGTCTCATGGCTTATTATTAAGATTATGTGTCTTCCTTCATATTGCTACATTAGCTTAATGCCATGAATACACTGTAGGATGGGGGAAAGAAAGACACATGATGAGGGGAAATGACCTTATCAGTAAATTGTTTATGGTCTTCTTCATGCCCCATCCAACTTCCCTCTCATTTGTTTGCAGGTTTTCTTTTCTTACACTGTAGAATGCAGTGAAAAAGATCCCACATTTGTTGTTACCTATTTCTATACTCTGGAAGTCTTTTGATTGTGGTGGAAGTGGGCAGTCTGGTCTCTTTATACTCGCCTTTGCCAATAGTTCCTCTGCTTCCTAGTAGACAGAGGGATAAGTTGTAGTGTGAGAAGTCCAAGATAGGGTGGAAGGAGACCAGAATGTAATGGTAAGTAGAGGGAAGGTTAAAAGCTGCCATATGAATAGTTATTCTCCTATATCTAAAAATGTCTTGCTTTTTATAAAAGGACATTTCACAGCTCATTAGTGCTCATAATGGCCCAGGGTCTCTGAATATTTTGGTGAAATTTAACATTTCCAGCAAATTGTTTTCGATAAAATACATAAGGAATTTTATAGTACTGATGTGCACATGATCAATATGCAATCTGATTGGGTGAGGACGATTCCAAACCCATCTAGTAATCTTGTAGTGCAGGGACACATGTCAGGAGCAGACAGCCTCATCAGTCAGATTATTATATCCGTTAGCATATTTCTAAATTACAATTTTTTCTTCTGTGATTTTTGACAAATTTTATTATTTGGGGAAGGGGAGAGGGAAAATAGAGGCGAGAAAAGGGCAAGATCTTCAGATCGTATCTTCCCCTTCACTTAGAATCTGCTGTTCTTCAGATTTTCTGAGGCTGTTTAAGCACAGAGCTATGTGAGTTTGAAAAGAGCAACTTATATCTCTGCAACCAATAATGGGTGGTGGTGGCTGCTGATGAAAGGGGAGTTCCTTTTAAATTAATTCTTCAGGTTGCTGTCCTTAAAGATCTTCCCTCATTAGATACTTTCTGCTGGTTGCTGGCACTTTGTAGACTGTGTGAACCCAGGCTCCAAGCTGACCACATGTCCTAATGGTAGCATTTTCCTTTTCAAAGACGCAGTAACATGTTTACAAATCCTCTGTTGTGTGTAAGGAATTGGTTAGAATCCTCCTAAAGGGACATTACTCTTTCACATGGTCAGAGAGGTGCCAAGGTCTGCATCTTTCACTTCTCTTTTTGGTAGGCATATATTTAAGCAACTTCCCTTTAGGATTGCTTCAGCACCTGAGAAGTAGCAAAGCACTGTATTCCAAATCTGTGAGGATCTGAATGAGTTGAAAGTAAGTAATAGTTGATGCTCTGCTGATTTGGGGCAAAAATGAATAGTGCAATCCGAGATTGTGTAGTGTTCCACAGAGAGCCAGAGAAAAGAACCTTAATTGATCGGGCACAAATGCCAGATGAGACTGAAATAGACTAGCTCTGAAGGACACAAACTACAGCAGAAACATGTTCAACTGGACCCAAAGTAGGAGGTGGCTCTTGTAGAAATGGAAAGACCTCAAAACAAGGAGACCTTACTAAGATTCATGACCCTGTTAACCTATCTAAGTGAATTCCTGCCTAATTTGTTACAGTTAAGAGCCTATTCACAATGCTGCTTGAGGCCAGTATAGAATGGTATTAAGATAATTGACAAGCACAAATGAGCAATGCAAAATGATCCAATCTTAGAACCATTTGAGAGAGTAATTCTAGATGTATGATCAACAGAAAAAACGTAGGTACCTCCAAGCATAAAATATTATTGGGGCTATCAAGACGAAATTGCTTTCCATGCATTAAAATATCTGTTTCTTTTAAAAATACCATTAAAATCTAGAAAAGCAATAAATAGAAGAGAGCATTTCTCTGAGTGTGTAGTGGAGTAGCATTAGTTTCAAATGCACCTGCTCCCGTCGTGAGCTCTGAATTCATTAGAAGACCACTTCCACTAAGAACAAGTTTTGACAGTCATTTCAGTGGTTGCTAATTCTGTTATTGCAGCTGAAATTTTTCATCGGCTGCTTGTATGTTAAGACAGGTTTCACTGTGCATTGATGGTGGGATTTTCAAAGGGGCCTCAGGACTACGTTCACAAAAAGGACTTATATAAAGGTAATATCATTTAGTGGAGCAACTTCTGTTGATAAAAGAGACAAGCTTTTGAGCTTCTTCAGGACTATGTAGCTTGAAAGCTTGTCTCCTTCACCAACAGGTTCAATAAAAGATTTTATCTCACCCACCTTCTAGCTCTAATATCCTGGGACCAACGTGGCTACCACAACACTGCAAACAAAAAGGGAGTTAGGGCATTCACTTGGGAAGGGGAAGACAGGTTCAAGTTCCTGCTCTGAAGCAAACAGAGTAGGAACTAGAGCCTGCAGCTCCTACATCCTGGGTAAGTGCTCTAATCACTGGGGTACGTGAGTGGAAGTGGCAGCACCACTCAGTCTCCGTTTTGTGTGGGACCCGATCCTGTAGGCATGCTCAAAGACAGCTTCAGACCATGCCTACCATGTCAGGCTCCAAAAGTGAAACAGGTGAGCAAACATCTAATTCGTGAATCCCACCAAGGCTCAGGTGTGAGCTAGGCACTGAATGTCTAGGCTTACATAGCTGTGCACATGCCCACTGGCAGAAACTTAGGCACCTAGAAACTTTAGGCACCTATAGGATTAGGTTACAGCTGTGTGGTGGTTTGTGAATGCCAGTGGCATCTAAATGTTGGACTTAAAGACCTTCAGTGGCAGTTAGGCACCAATGTTCCTCTTGTGAATCTAGCGCTATGTGACTTAGGAGCATGAATCCCATTGAAAGTCAATGGGAATGATGCTCCTAGGTCACTTACGTAGTCTTGAAAATCCCAACCTAAAAAAAATACAGTATAAAATTCATATGTAAAGTACAAATATTAAATAGCTAGCTTTATAAACTGCAGGCATGTGCTTCCTTAAAAATTCTCACTCTTTTTGTTTGAGTAATAACCATTACATAAACTAAACAGCACTCCAGAGTAATCTTTCTTTCATCAATATACATATTTCTTTCGTGTGTCACTCAGCTGTGCCTTGATCTCTCAACACATTCAGTGGGTGCTCATTAATACTATGCCGCCAATCATGTGGAAATGCTTTCTAAAAGAATATCGGTAATATTGATCAGCAACTTTCAAGTGAACATCATCATACTGTATTTTCCTATGAGAGATTTTTAATTATACACAATAGACTGGAGCTGCTCCAAGAAAGCCAGTTCATCCTTTGTGTGAGCTCTCGGATATTTCCATGCTGAGATGCTTTTAACTCAGGAAAGTAATATATGCTTCTCCATTTAATGATTTTCCTACTGATATGATAGAAGGTACTTCACTTATACCATCAAATACAAACCATGCTTTTATAGAAAAGGTAGATTGAATATGAAAGAGCCTGATTTACCCAGCCGTTGTTGGCCAGTGAATGAGAGCTGGTTGCAATTCACTTGCAGGGCTCAGCAGAGATTGTAAAGAATGAGTTCACAGTTAAAACAGTTTGTGATGAGCAAAAGAGCTGTGAACGTGAATTCAGCTTTCTGTTTGCTCCAGTTTCACCTGTTGTTGGTTGTTATACAAATCTCTTTTGCAAACACCTGCTCCCATTGATGATAATAGGGGATTTGCAGTTGACTTCAGTGAATGCAGGGTTGAGTCCTTTAACTTCAGCCATTTAACTTTCTCTTTTACTGTTGCTTGCTGATAAATAAACATAGCCATTTCCACTAACATTTACAATGTCAATTACATTAACATCAGTGTCAGGCACATGCCACTTCCATTGAAGGGATGCTACCAGTTTACTATCAGTTACACTTTACAAAGAAATGAACTGTATGGAACATAAATATTTATATCTAGCTCAACTTCATCAGTCTACTAAAAAGTAGGAGGAAACATATCTAACAAAAGGTAGCAACTGCACTTTAACAATTCAGATCATGACAGAGAAAGTGGCGCTACGTCTTTAAATGTCTGAAGAAACGTATTTCATCTTTAATTCCCCATTTTCCTATTCAGAGCAAGTGCCGCCCAGGACTGGTTTTCGAGTGGATTCCTCTGGCAAGTATTCTTCAGCCTTCATTGTTCTGTAAAATAACTGTCCTCCATTTTATGTTTAAGTAACTGTTCTTCCTTTAATCATTGCTCTGGGTTTTAGCCAATCATGAGTGCTCAATCACCATTCTATATAGTACAGCTTTTTTTAATTTTGGTATTTAACTAGACAGGGTTAAAGAATGATAAGCACTAAAGCTTTCCCTAATGTGGAGTGTTATTTGGAGCAGAGTGAAGTCTTCCCTTTTCCTCAGCCAGCTTGTGTGTTCGTGTAACAATGTTTTATATGCTCTTTGGTGTTCTTAGTATTCATTCACATAATGCTAGTACCATAAAAATATTCCAATATATCTGATGCTAGAAGATTATTTAGACATTTTTAATCTCTCTATACCTTGCAATGAATCCAAGGTTCACGTGCTACAGAGCAGAAAGGATGGGTTATGCAGACCACAGATTTATTTCATCCATACACATCTTCTGTCTGTCTGTTAAAAAAAAATATTTTAAAATAATAACTTTGTGGTTGTTTGAATCACCTTCATTCTTTTGAAATATCAACAGTACATTAATTTAGAAAGAATTCATTCCATTTCCTGAAATCTCATACTGTTAAATAAACAGCAACACCAAGTGCTGCTGGTCCAGTGAAGGTTGTTTTGTCATTGCCATTAAAGTCCTCTCTCAGGCCTATATCCTGCAAACATTTAGGCACATAAGTACCTTGTCTTGTGTGCCTAAATGTTTGCAAAAATAGAGCTTTATGTTGTTTTTTGTATACCCTCTAAGGCTTATAGGTTGGCTACAAAATTCCCTCTGAATAGAAATGTAGCATAATTCTCCATTAGGATACAGATTTAATTATTAAGCTTTCTTATTTTCTATCATGCAGCCTTCATTTACTTCCTTTGCATATGTATAAATCAAAATTGTGCAAATTAAAAATACTACTAATGTTGGAGATTAGCAGGACCATAATTGTTCTTAAAACTTTTCATACTTTTCAAGAGCATTTGAAACTCTGATATGAAGATTTTGCGTTTTCACATTAACCACAATTAATAATAGTAATTTGCAAATTCCTGATTCTTTATTTCTTCCTTTTTTCTCTCTCTTAGTATTCACCTTGACTGAGAAAGTTCAAACAAATGTTTATTTTTAGCAGGAAAAGTGAATAAGCACAGCAAGACTGCCAAATTTTTCTAATAAAGCTCTGTATTCTTGTTTTAATTAAAATGTAGAAGAGATTTAAGAAGAAATATTTAATTACAGCATCATCCCATGCGCCAAATTAATTCATACAAAATATCACTCTTTGCGTTTGTGAGGCTTGAAATCATTCATAAACTGAATCAATCATTTTCAGTGACATATCTTCTCCTCTAGTTTTATGCCTTAAAGAAACAACTCTGTGTCCATTTATCAATGTGAAATGCATCTCGGAACTTGGATGAATACAGTACAAGAATCAAATTGAGAGAGTTTCCTATTCAAAGCATGTATGAGATCTCACTGTTGTTCATTAACAATACACCAAAAAGTAATTTTCATATTATAAATCACATTTCCGCTTCATCAGGACTCATCAGTTGGAATTCCCCAGTGTTGTGTAGCACCCCTACTGTGTTGTGATGAGATCATTGTTTGTCTCTTGGAGTTCACAGAACAATGGGGAGCCCAGATTGTTTTATAAGTTGGCACTTTGGTTAATGGTGTCTCTTCCTGGCCAAACGCTCTATTAGAAAAATCTCACTTTAAACATAAAAGGAATAAGAGGTATTCCAACAAAGCTTCATGAACTTCAGAGGGATCACAGGAGAAGAGCAGCTACAACTGAACTGCTACTCACCGTTCCATATTGAGAGTGAGTAGTGCACCAGCCAGCTAAGCTGAGCTGGTCTGGAGGGAAAAGTAAGCTGTGCCAGGAAAAGGGTGCTACAGCCCCAATGGAACAAGGAGGAAGTAGAGTCCAAATTGTTATTCTGCCACAATTCAGTCCCTGCTTTACTCCTAGGGCTGCAACACTATCCATTTCCCATTACTTGAAGTGGAATGCAAGGTGCCAATCTAGCCCACTTAGAGAAAAAATATTCGATAATGAAATAATACTTATCATCAGGGTACAGTTCGTCTTAGGTCATGAGTGTTGTTCTCTTCTCAGTAAGGCCATTTTTCCTTTGTGAATTTGAGCCACTGAGAAATTTCACTCTCTCCATCAGGAAAAATGGCAAAATTTGGCATATACAACAATACCTGACAGAGAAAAAGATACTCGAGACCTGAATCTCACAGGACCAGACACCAAGGATATACCAAAATACCTTTTAAAAGGACCTCATGTCCCACGCCCACTTAGTCCTTTGTTTACTTTTAGAAGCTTTGTATTGCTTGATGGGAAAATAAGCTGTCCAGTAGTGTTCTCCTGGATGGAACAAAATCCCACTTTTAAAGCAAATTTGTCAGTGTTTCACGAACATTATTGGCTCTACACTAATGACAAAATAGTAGTAGCTAATGTCTAATGTAGATTGCCAAGATACTTGTCTTTTGCCAGGACTGATTAGCACACAAAACCGCTAATTAGTCAAAGAGCTTCCAAAATGACGTGTTAGAGCCCTATGAGAGGCTGTAAGATCCCTGCATAAAATATTTTTGCCCTAAACCTAAAGGTCTGGACCTTACCTAGTTAAATCTATGTGCTCAGAGAGGGGACTTTAGGAAAGAAATATGTCAGCAGTTTTTGTACTGATGCCCATCATAGTATCTGACTCTCACAATAATCCCTTTTTCACCATAATAAAAAAAAGGCAGCATGAAAATACCAAATGTTTGTTTTTAGTGATTTTTTTAAAAGAAATGTCAGCAATGTGATTTTCTTTATTTTCTTTTATTTATTTATTGTGTAGTTTAAGTCTGAGTGTTTGTGCCAGAACCATATTAATCACAAGCTGACAGTCATATTCTCAATACCTACAGTCAGGAGCACATAATAAATTGACATCAACACAAAAAGCTAGTGTTCAGGTTGTGACAAACCATTCACACCAGTGCCATTCAAGGTTAAAGCTGAGATTTTAAAACTGAGCCCCTCGTTTCTCACTGCTGCAGTACTGCCTGCAAGACTCCTCCACAATAAACTTAGAAACAAGACAAGGAGAGGCAAGAGTACAGTTTCTAGTTTAAAATTCCTCTGCCTGTGTCCACTTGTGGAACAACCTTCTCGTTAATTTAACAATTTTTGTGCACATGGACACTTGTCAGAGAAATTTAAGTGAGTTGATATGATAAGCTATTTTGAAGCTGTTATGGCTTATCATGTAAATATATAGGTTAAGTAGAGCCACAAGGCTGTAAGGGCTGGATACACAAAAGAAGTTAGATGCCTAAGTCCTAGTTTCAGGATGCATCACTGCAATGCATCAAATGCCACTGAACCTTCTGGGTGCCTAAACTCACTGGGCGCGTAAGCTTTCAGGGTAAAAGTTCCCTAGCTGCCTCTGGGCATGCACACTGCTGCCTCATTCTAGGTGTCCAGACGTCAATCTCTTGCTAAAACTCCAGAGCAGCTGATGAACCCGGAGTAAGCTAGGCGTTCAGCCACTTAAATCATGCCCAGGGCCTGATCCTGCAGGTGCGCTCAGAAGCTGCCTACCAGATCAACTCCCATTCAAAATCAAGCTGGAGGTGCCGACCTTATAACTTTTAGTCCACTGATTAGAGTACTCCCCTGGGATGGGAAACCCAAGTTCAAGTCCCCCTCTTTGCCACAGGGAGAGAAAGGATGTTTCCCACTTCTTGAGAGAGTACTTGAACCACTGAACTATGGTTCACTCGCTCAAGCTCTCCTGTTGAAGCTGTTCTACTGTGGAAATTAAAGACAGGTTGGAGCAGGGGGACTGGCTCCAGTATCTCACACCTCCCAGATGGGTGCCCTAACCCCTGGACTACAGAGTCACTCACACACTCTGTTTCTGGCCCAGTCACTCTTTAATTTTTTATTCACTGTGGCGTAGCATCAATGGGACAGACTGACAGAGCCCCACATCGGAATATCCCATAGTTCAGTGGTTCGACCACTTTTTTGAGAGCTTGGAGATCCCCTGTTAAAGTCCTCCTCACCGTCTGGCATAGACAGGGGAATTAAGCCTGGGTCTCTCACATCCCAAGTAACAACTTGCTAAAAGCTATAAGGAGGGCACCACCATTCCCTCCTCTTCTTGCTAAAATGGCATGGGCACCTAACTCCAGGAGAGGGTTCACAGCAGAGATTCACAAGCAAAAACAGGCACTTTCCTACAGCATGGATGTAGTCACTTACATATGTGAGAGGTGTGGTGCTTAGCACTCAGGCTTTGTGAATTGCAGTGATTTTCTAGGCACCTAAATTTTAGGCATTATGATGCTAAGCTAGGGCGACCAGACAGCAAGTGTGAAAAAAATCAGGACGGGGTGGGGGGTAATAGGAGCCTATAGAAGAAAAAGAACCCAAAATTGGGACTCTCCCTATAAAATCGGGACATATGGTCACTCTATGCTAAGCATCACATCTAACTTTTTTGTGTCCAGCCCTCAGTGTATACATTGTCCTTCAATGCAAGGGCTAGTGACCATTTGCTGTCTGTATGAATGAAGTGGAGGCTTTGGGAAAAGTTTGTGGTGTGTCACAAGATCGCTCAAGCTCATTGCTCCTTTTGAATAGAAAGCAGCACTGCAGAGCTATCACCCACCCCATTACCATCCATTATAGATATTTGTATTAGGGCTGTCAAGTGATTAAAAAAATTAACAATAATAGAATACCATTTATTTAAATATTTTTGGATGTTTTCTACATGTTGTGTTATCTGTCCATTTCAAACCCTTCATTTTAGGGACTTCGAATGCCAACTAGCACCAAAATTCTTTATCAAGTGTATTATCTCAGACTGAAATACTGTAAAGCTACACTATACAAGTTGGCACACTGTTTATACCTGTGTAGATTAAAATGGTCTTTTCATTAATGGTTATTTAGTTCTACTGACTTGTAATTAGAGCTGATCATTTTTCAAGTATCTCCAACTCCCATGTCAAATTAATCTTTTAAAGTTTTGAAGAACTAAACTAAAGTTATAAAGTAAATACCATCACTGATGGTGGAGCAATAAAACATAATACAAAGGCAGTCATAGGAAGAAGGCAGTACATTATGCCATGTATCAAGGGCAGAATTTGCCTCATACTACCCACTTTCTAGTTTGGATTGAGTATACGTACTTTACTGCACACCACCATCTTTAGAGATATCTTCATATTCAAGTATCTGTGTCTGTCTGTGTACAACACATTGTTTTCAATACAGTTTCCACCCGCTCTAACAGGACCATCATTAATCATTTCCAATGAACTAACCACTGGGATATTCAGTTTCTCAAGGAAAAACAAAAATACATTATTCAATGCGATCTCCTTTTAAACCAGGTCCAGATTACAAGGAGCTAGATGTTCATCTTCGGAGGATGGAGTCTGGATTTGGCTTCAGAATCCTTGGAGGAGATGAACCTGGACAACCTGTAAGTAGTTTCTTCATGGCTTTCTATTTTATAGTTTCAGTATCTTTGTAAGTGTCAGAAAAATATCACTTTGTACAGTGGTCATTAAGGAATGGAATTTTATAACTCCAAGTAAAAAGACTTTTTCCTGTTCATCCATTGAAAAAGACAGGTCTCTCAAATTGTCAGCATCTCCACTTAAAATATGTCATTGTGAATCATTTTGTATTAAGTTAGGAAGAGTGCACTCTCCAATCTTTTTTAGAGAACTGACTGCTATTTGGCCCTTTTAATTATTGACTTACAGAGAACTATTGGCTTCCCTGGAAGATCAAGTACTGAGTTTAACCAGTAGATTTGCATCAAATTTTGTATGAGCATGTGTGAATGAATACCATGCTGTACTAAAGTAAGTCAATGTAGATACAAACTGTACACATATGGAATGTGTGGGATTAGAGAGTACTGCTAATTACTTCATTCATCTTTGGGAACACATGCACTACAGATGAAATCTGGACACTGAAGCCAATGGGAGTTTTACCATTGACTTAATTGAGTCATGACTTCACTCATGTTTAAATCATGATTTGAGGACTTCAGTAACTCAGACAGAGGTTATGGGTCTCTTATAGGCATGCATCGGTGAAGTTCTGTGGCCTGTGATATGAAGGCAGGCAGACTGGATGATCACAGTGGTCCTTTCTATAAAATAAATCCACTGTAGATTAAGTGCATTAATTATCTACTAGAAAACATCACAGTATCTCATATAGTGAAAAAACACTGAAGAGAATATTAAAATATGTACCGTGGACACAGAATTGCTGCCTACATGATAAATTGCCATTATCTCATTCCTTTGACCACTTCACTTGCTCCCTGTGCACTAATCCACTTCCACCTCGATTTTTTCTAAACTCAGAATTTCTGAGCAGCTTCAAATAGATGCCTTTTCTAAATAAAAACAATAAAAAATATAAACCACCTAGAGAACAGTTTCCTTTTTTCTACCCCAATATGGAATTTCCCCCAAAATGTTACCTGGTCTAAGGCCCAGGCCATTTCATTCTGCACCAGTGACAGGTTTAAGAACCAATAACTTGTGATGCATCAGGCATGGATATGGGAGATTTATGCCACACATCCCCACCTTTCCAAAGGGGCATCCAGCATGTGCTTCTAGCCTTGCAAGGCCTCAAAACCTTAAATAATGACATAATTATTGGGCTCATTGGCTTTACAGGTTGAGGAATCACAGACTCATAGGACTGGAAGGGACCTCAAGAGGTCTACTAGTCCAGTCCCTTGCACTCAATACACAAAACAGAACACACATACAATTTTAAAAATTCTCTAAAACCTTTTAATATCCTTTTTTGTAAAATGTGTGGCATATATTCAATATGTGATTAGGTGGTGGGGCATATGATTTATTTTTAATGGAACTTATTTGGAGTGACCTGCATGACTCAGTCATAACTTTTTGCCACTCAAGACTGATGTAGCCAGCCCAAACCTATATAGATAAAACGATATACCATAACCAACTATTTATTCTAATTGCTTACATACAACAGTGACATCCTTTTTAGAAAAATCCAAATATAGTTTGATAGATTTACATGTCATTTATTCAAATCCATACAAAATAAAATGATAGCCATTAAAATGTTAACACTTGTCTTGTGGTGGTATCTAAGAAACCAAAATTATTTACTATATTTCAAATAAGAAATAAATGTATTATCACATTTACCACTATGGAGCAAGTATTGATAAGAACATAACAATGGCCATACTGGGTCAGACCAATGATCCATCTAGCCCATTATCCTGTTTTCCAATAGTGCCTGCTGCCAGATACTTCAGAGGGAATGAACAGAATAGGGCAGTTAATGAGTGATCCATCCCCTGTCATCCAGTTCCAGCTTCTGGCAGTCAGAGACTTAGGGTATGTCTACACTACGAAATTAGGTCGAATTTATAGAAGCCAGTTTTATAGATATCGGTTTTATACAGTCGATTGTGTGTGTCCCCACATAAAATGCTCTAAGTGCATGAAGTTGGCGGACCGCATCCACAGTACCGAGGCTAGCGTCGACTTCCAGAGTGTTGCACTGTGGGTAGCTATCCCACAGTTCCCGCAGTCTCCGCTGCCCATTGGAATTCTGGGTTGAGATCCCAATGCCTGATGATGCAAAACAGTGTCGCGGGGGGTTCTGGGTACATGTCGTCAGGCCCCTCCCCCTCCGCCAGAGCAACGGCAGACAATCGATTTGCGCCTTTTTACCTGGGTTACCTGTGCAGACAACATACCACAGCAAGCATGGAGTCCGCTCAGCTCAGCTCAGCCCACCGTCACCATATGTCATCTGGGTGCCGGCAGATGTGGTACTGCATTGCTACACAGCAGCAGTTAATTGCCTTTTGGCAGTAGATGGTGTATTACGACTGGTATCCGTCATCGTCGTATTCCAGTTCAGTCAGAGGCACCTGGGCAGACATGCTTTGTTTCCTGGAGACTCAGTCCTGCCAGCAGTCCTATTGAACCGTCTTGACGATGATGGCTAGCAGTCGTAGTTCAGTATCTTCTGCCAAGCACCCAGAAGATGCCGAAGGCTATCAGTCATGCTGCACCGTCTGCTGCCAGCTTAAGATGTAAAAAATAGATGTATTCATTTGCTTCCCCCTCCCTCCATGAAATCAACGGCCTGCTAAACCCAGGGTTTTGAGTTCAATCTTTGGGGGGGGCCATTCTGTGTGACAGTTGTTTGCGTTTCTCCCTGATGCACAGCCACCTTTGTTGATTTTAATACCCTGTACCTGTACGCCATGTCATCAGTCGCCCCTCCCTCCCTCCGTCCGTTTCGTGCCTTTTTTCAGACCAGACGCCATAGCACTGGGATCATGGAGCCCGTTCAGATCACCGTGGCAATTATGAGCACTATGAACACCATGCACATTGTCCTGGAGTATATGCAGAGCCAGGACATGCCAAAGCAAAACCAGGACCAGACGAGGAGGCGATTGCAGCGCGGCGACGAGAGTGATGAGGAAATTGACATGGACATAGACCTCTCACAAAGTATGGGCCCCAGCAATGTACAAATCATGGTGTTACTGGGGCAGGTTCATGGCGTGGAACGCCGATTCTGGGCCCGGGAAACAAACACAGACTGGTGGGACCGCATCGTGTTGCAGGTGTGGGATGATTCCCAGTGGCTGTGAAACTTTTGCATGCGTAAGGGCACTTTCATGGAACTTTGTGACTTGCTTTTCCCTGCCCTGAAGTGCCAGAATACCAGGATGAGAGCAGCCCTCACAGTTGAGAAGCGAGTGGCGATAGCCCTGTGGAAGCTTGCAACACCAGACAGCTACTGGTCAGTCGGGAATCAATTTGGAGTGGGCAAATCTACTGTGGGAGCTGCTGTGATCCAAGTTGCCAGGGCAATCAAAGACCTGGTGATATCAAGGGTAGTGACTCTGGGAAACCTGCAGGTCATAGTGGATGGCTTTGCTGCAATGGGATTCCCAAACTATGGTGGGGCGATAGACGGAACCCATATCCCTATCTTGGCACCGGAGCACCAAGCCACAGAGTACATAAACCGCAAGGGGTACTTTTCAATGCTGCTGCAAGCCCTGGTGGATAACAAGGGGCATTTCACCAACATCAACGTGGGATGGCCGGGAAAGGTACATGATGCTCGCGTCTTCAGGCACTCTGGTCTGTTTCGAAAGCTGGAGGAAGGGACTTTCTTCCCAGACCAGAAAATAACCGTTGGGGATGTTGAAATGCCTATCATTATCCTTGGGGACCCAGCCTACCCCTTAATGCCATGGCTCATGAAGCCATACACAGGCAACCTGGGCAGTAGTCAGGAATTGTTCAACTATAGGCTGAGCAAGTGCCGAATGGTGGTGGAATGTGCATTTGGACGTTTAAAAGCGCACTGGCGCAGCTTACTGACTCGGATAGACCTCAGCGAAACCAATATCCCCATTGTTATTGCTGCTTGCTGTGCGCTCCACAATATCTGTGAAAGTAAGGGGGAGACATTTATGGCGGGGTGGGAGGTTGAGGCAAATCGCCTGGCTGCTGATTATGCGCAGCCAGACACCAGGGCGGTTAGAAGAGTAAAGCAGGGCGCAGTGCACATCAGAGAAGCTTTGAAAACCAGTTTTGTGACTGGCCAGGCTACGGTGTGAAACTTCTGTTTGTTTCTCCTTGATGAACCCTCCACCCCCCTCCCGTCTCCGCCCCCCTTGGTTCACTCTACTTCCCTGTAAACCAACCACCCCACTCTCCCCTCCCCCCTTCGAGCACCGCTTGCAGAGGAAATTAAGTCATTGTTACTTCTCATTTATGCATTCTTTATTAATTCGTCACACAACTAGGGGGATAATTGCCAAGGTAGCCCGGGATGGGTGGGGGAGGAGGGAAGGAAAAGGACACACTGCAGTTTAAAACTTTAAAACTTTAACACTTACTGAAGGCCAGCCTTCCGATGCTCGGGCAATCATCTGGGGTGGAGTGACTGGGTGGCCGGAGGCCCCCCCACCGTGTTCTTGGGCGTCTGGGTGAGGAGGCAATGGGACTTGGGGAGGAGGGCTGTTGGTTACACAGGGGCTGTAGTGGCGGTCTCTGCTCCTGCTGCCTTTCCTGCAGCTCAACCATATGCTGGAGCATATCAGTTTGATGCTCCAGCAGCCAGAGCATCGACTCTTGCCTTCTGTCTGCAAGCTGACGCCACCTATCATCTTCAGCCCGCCACTTGCTCTATTCAGCCTGCCACCTCTCCTCTCGTTCAAATTGTGCTTTTTTGCACTCTGACATTGACTGCCTCTATGCATTCTGCTGTGCTCTTTCAGCGTTGGAGGACATCTGGAGCTCCATGAACATATCATCCTGAGTCCGCCGTTTTCTCCTTCTAATCTTCGCTAGCCTCTGCGAAGGAGAAACATTTGCAGCTGGTGGAGGAGAAGGGAGAGGTGGTTAAAAAAGACACATTTTAGAGAACAATGGGTACACTCTTTCACGTTAAATTTTGCTGTTCACATTACACAGCACATGTGCTTTCGTTACAAGGTCGCATTTTTCCTCTTATATTGAAGGCCTGCCAGTTTGGTGTGTGAGATCACTCACGCAGTGCCAGGCAACAGAATTCGGCTTGCAGGCAGCCATGGTAAGCCACAGTCTTTTGGCTTTTTTAACCTTCATAACATGTGGGAATGGTTTCAAACAGCAGTGCCCTCATTTCCCATATCAAGGACCCATTGGGTTGGCCATTTAAAATGGGTTTGCAATGTAAAAGGAGGGGCTGGGGTTTCCAGGTTAACATGCAGCACAAACCCAACTAACCCCCCACCCCCCCCCCACACACACAATTCTCTGGGATGATCGCTTCACCCCTCCCCCCCACCACGTGGCTAACAGCGGGGAACATTTCTGTTCAGCCGAGCAGGAACGGGCACCTCTGAATGCCCCCTTAATAAAATCACCCCATTTCAACCAGGTGACCATGAATGATATCACTCTCCTGAGGATAACAAAGAGAGATAAGGAATGGATGTTGTCTGCATACCAGCAAACACCGGGACCATACACTGCCATGCTTTGTTATGCAATGATCCCAGACTACGTGCTACTGGCCTGGTGTGGTAAAGTGTCCTACCATGGCAGACGGGATAAGGCAACCCTCCCCAGAAACCTTTTGCAAAGGCTTTGGGAGTACATGAAGGAGAGCTTTCTGGAGATGTCCCTGGAGGATTTCAGCTCCATCCCGATACACGTTAACAGACTTTTCCAGTAGCTGTACTGGCCGCGATTGCCAGGGCAAATTAATCATTAATCATTAAACACGCTTGCTTTTAAATCATTTGTAATATTTACAAAGGTACACTCACCAGAGGTCCCTTGTGTGCCCTCAGGGTCTGGGAGCACGCCTTGGGTGAGTTCGGGGGTTACTGGTTCCAGGTCCAGGGTGATAAACATATCCTGGCTATTGGGAAAACCAGTTTCTCCGCTTCCTTGCTGTGAGCTATCTTCATTGTCTTCATCATCATCATCATCTTCCGCGTACCCCGAACCCACTTCCCTGTTGCGTGTTTCTCCATTGACAGAGTCAAAGCACACGGTTGGGGTAGTGGTGGCTGCACCCCCTAGAACGGCATGCAGCTCCGCGTAGAAGCGGCATGTTTGTGGCTCTGCCCCAGACCTTCCGTTTGCCTCTCTGGCTTTGTGGTAGGCTTGCCTTAGCTCCTTAATTTTCACGCGGCACTGCTGTGCATCCCCGTTATGGCCTCTGTCCTTCATGGCCTTTGAGACCTTTTCTAATATTTTGCCATTTCGTTTACTGCTACGGAGTTCAGCTAGCACTGATTCGTCTCCCCATATGGCGAGCAGATCCCGTACCTCCCGTTCTGTCCAGGCTGGAGCTCTTTTGCGATCCTGGGACTCCATCATGGTTACCTGTGCTGATGAGCTCTGCGTGGTCACCTGTGCTCTCCACGCTGGGCAAACAGGAAATGAAATTCAAAAGTTTGCAAGGCTTTTCCTATCTACCTGGTCAGTGCATCTGAGTTGAGAGTGCGGTCCAGAGCGGTCACCATGAAGCACTGTGGGATAGCTCCCGGAGGCCAATAACGTCGAATTCCGTCCACACTACCCCAAATCCGACCCGCAAAGGCCGATTTTAGCGCTAATCCCCTCGTCGGAGGTGGAGTAAAGAAACTGGTTTAAAGGGCCCTTTAAGTCGAAAGAAAGGGCTTCGTCATGTGGACGTGTCCAGGCTTAATTCGATTTAATGCTGCTAAAGTCGACCTAAACTTGTAGTGTAGACCAGGCCTTAGGGACATCCAGAGCATGGGGTAGTGTCCCTGACCATCTTGATTAATAGCCATTGATGGACCGATCCTCCAGGAACTTATCTAATTCTTTTTTGAATCCAGTTATAGTTTGGGCCTTCACAACATCCCCTGGCAACAAGTTTCACAGGGTGACTGCACTTTGTGTGAAGAAATGAAATATTGATAAATGTGAGAAATATTGACATTTTAAGGGTGCCTTCTGTTTACTGAAATATATGCATCATATTCTAAAAGCAATACATCATATACTGATAAACACAGAGACCATATTTTGGTATAAATACATTGGGGAGAAATTTTCAAAAAGCACCCTAGTGAATTGAAAGCCTAGATTCCATTTTCAAAAGCAATTTAGGAGCCTAAGTCTCATTGAAAGTCATTAGGACTTAGTCTTCTCAATGCCAAAATTATTTTTGAAACAAGGCTTAGGAGCTTTTAAAATTTTTATCTATTACCTAGAGAAAGTGTCATCACTCAAACAACACTCAAAATCCATGCTGTCTAGGATGTTTGTCTTCTGTTTTCATCATACAAACTCAGCATTTGTGAAGAACCGTTTCTGCATAATTTGCATTCATAATAAAACATATTTCAAATCTAATTTTTCTCTCCTTTGCTGTTCCCTTCTCCCCCATTCACAGCTCAACTGCACCCACCCATGTCTCTCACCTCTAAACAAGGAGAGGCACAGCTTATGTTTGTCCTGCAAACCCCCTCACTTCCCATGAAGCAAGCAGTGAGATACTTTGAAATGTTTTTTTTTTTCAGCTTTCCTGCTGTGCGCTCAGGTAACATAGAACAAAACGAAAGCTTTAATTGCCTTTTGTCTTTGTGGTTTTGTTTCTAAAAAGGCGTATTGGATTCCTCAGCATAAGGAATTACGTTTCTGTAAAAAGCAAATTCCACATAAAGTTTTAAAAAGTGATGAGGCAAACAGTTCAGTAGGACCGTAACAGAGTTTGCTTCAGGGTGTATAATCCATTTGACACTAATATTTTGAAAGAACAGATAGGATTGGAGTACTCCACTTTGCTTGCTCATGAGCACAAAGACCCTTTAAAGTAGTGAGGAGGAGTTACATTTAGACACCTCTGCTAGATACCACTAGGTGTGGCTACACCAACTCCAGTCAGTGTCAACTCCAGTCAACTCCCAAATGTCAGTATCCAAGATCATACCCCTATATGCATCTACCACATCTACCAGTGACTAGTGAGGAGTTTAAGATATGCTTCTACTGCCAATGAACTGTAACAGTTACACACTCCAGACACACATACCCCAAATTGTGCCTAACTTACTCTGGTGAACCATCGATGAATGTGGCCAGATATTCTGAAATTGGCACCGCACTCAGAACCCTGCTGAAGGCACTAAGATATTTAGTACTGTTCCAGATAGGGAAAATATTTTGGATCATTCATACAACTTGAACTCAGCATCATGAACCCATCAGTGAAGTGGATAATACTAAGCACTTTCCCTCTCCTGCTTCACTTTACGTCTATTATTTAATTAAACTGTACAAGGAACCTATGAAGTCGCCATTTACAGATGGGGAAAATGAGAGAGAAGTGAAATGATGTGCCAAAAAAAAATAATCACAGCAGGACTTAGTGGCAAAGCAGGAGTTAGGAGTTGCTGGCTCCTAATTTCATTCTCAGACCACTAGGTCAAAATACTGTTAATCTCAACAGGTCAACATTTGGGAGATTGTTTTAAAGTAAATTTTATTACTGTCAAGCAATAGCTGAAATTAATGGTTTTCTCCGATAAATTTGTCAGACTGCCCCTGCAGACATTCCAGTCAGTCTAATTCTGAAAGAATGACACAAATGTCATTAAATGCTTGATATTTTTCAGTTTGTTTTCTGTTTGCAGAGTTTATGACTATTAAGGAAATTAAGTAGTCGTGAGGTGAGAGACACTAGATAAAACACACAAACCAAAGAGAAGGAATAAATTATTGATTTTCAACATAGCAAAAAGTTAATAGTGGGTCATCTCCAGGTTCTAAACTAGGATCCACGTTATTGCATATGGCTCCCATTATGTCAGAATGTGACTTTTTTTAAGCAACCAAGCCCAGCATTCACTGCACGCAGGTGAAGCAGCGTTGATGTCAACAGCTGTAATGGCTGCCATCTTGGCTGACACACCAGGGTCTGAACTAGGGATTTCTATAGCTAAAAGCCTGAGTTGCTACAGCTTGAGCTAAAGACCCTTCCCCACTCCCCGTAGCTGTGGTGAGTAAAAGAATCATATCCTTCTGTGGATCATTCGTGGCAGAGGACTGTACACTGAGCGGTGGGTTACATGGGCACAGTGAATTGCAGGATTGGAGCTTAAATGTATTAATGAGCTGAAAGGGAGTGAACAAAGAGTAGCAAAATTTTCAGAAGAGACAACATTATTTAGCATAGTCAAGCTAGAAAAGACTGTTAGGAGCATGAGAGGAACTTTAAAAAGCTAGGTGGGCCACTGGAATGGCAGATGAAATACCACATTGACAAAAGCAAGGTAATGCACACTGGAAGAAAGCATTTTCAGTACTTCTAATTCTAAACTAATGGTGGGATCATTGTGGACAGCTCAGCGAAAACCTCTGCTTACTGTGCAGCTGCCGTCAAGATACTGTTCAGTGCTTTATCTGCATAGAATCAGATTTAAAGCAAACGAAATATATTCAGTATACAAACCAAGGAGCAAGTTTTCCCCCATAAAAATCTGCCACACTACAGTAAGTTCATACACATTTCTGTTTTAGATAACTAGCTACAAATCCTTATGTGGTAGAGACACAAAATCAAAATGTTTTGAGAATACTTTGTGCGAATCTATCTCCGTGCAGCCTGGAGTTGCTTTTTGTTGTCCAGTAAAAGAGCATAAATGTATATTTTATACCTGGGTTTTGCACAAAGTAGTATCCAAAGCTTTTGAGGTATATTCTTTCAGCCTTTTGAAGCACAGAATGGAGTATTTCAAAAGAAAATCTCCGGTAACTCTGCTTGGCACTACTTAAAGGGTATCTAAGAACATCAGGAAGAAGGAGAAAGCTGTGGCTTCCCCCCCTCCCCCTTACATTTTGGAAGCAAAAGATTGTACCAGGGGAAGGCCAGAGAGAGAGAGGACAATTCTGCAAAGTTCCCCACATGAAGTTTCCTCTGAAAGCTCTTCCATTAGGTTTGCAGAGGTTTGCTTCCAGGCCCCTTCAGACCTCTGTGTACCCATCAGAGGCCAAGACCACCCATATAGACACATATATCCTATGCCTCTGCACCATCTTCTGCCCCTTGCAGCTGTTCTTCATGTTTACAAGTTCCCTTGCTGGCTTCTCTCCCTTATTACCTAAAGAGGGCACTGCTCAAGAGTTAATACAGCCTCAGGCTGTGTTAATTCTTAAGCAGATACCTCACATGACAACTTTTCCATCTGAACCCATCATTCTTTGTTTACCAAAAACCTACACGAAAGAAAGGAAAATCAGGAAATAACTTTGTGAATAATTTAAACATACAAATCTTTTCAGGGAATTCAGGTTTTGTTTGATTTAACCTTGATTTTTATCCCAGATATGTCATGGAAAAAAATATATGTCTGGAAAAATTCATTAGAAACCTTTAATGTTCCTTTTTACTGGGTTTATCTGTCTAAAACAAGTTGATTTTAAATGTACATTTGAGCATGTCCTCCATCTAAAAACTCCATCTGCACAGAAAAAATTGACATTTGTCCTCTTCTTCTCTTTTTGCCAATCAGTTACTCCTTAACTGTTTTTTATCAGCAGAAATGCCTGATACAGCAACTTTCTTACCAAAGGATCCCAAAGTAGTTTGCTAACTAGGGATCATTTCAACTCACTACTGAAATTCAGGTAAACACCTTTGAGATTAAATATATCAAACTATTTTATAGAACACAGCAGTCAGGGAACATAGGTGGACAGAATATGGATTCACAGATTAGATGGCCCAAAGCAACCATTATGTTCATCTAGTCCAGTGGTCCCCAACCTTTCAGTGTGGCGGGCGCCGGACGACTACCTGCCGAAGAGCGCGGCCGCCGGACAAGCAGCCGCCGAAATGCTGCCGAGAAGCAGTGTCATCAAGAAGCATCGCCGCCAAAATGCTGCCGAGAAGCGCCAACGCCACGAAGCGTCACCGCCAAGAAGCAGCTTCATGAAGAGGCGTCGCCGCCGAAATGCCTCCGAGAAGCAGCGGCATTTCGGCAGCAACGCTTCTTGATGTTGCCGCTTCTTGGTGTTATTTCAGTGGCTGTTTGACTGGCGGCCGCACTCCTAGGTGGCAGGGCGCTCCCTTGTCAGTAGGCGGGTGCACATAGATGCCCCAGCGGGCGCCATGGCGCCCACGGGCACCACATTGGGGACCACTGATCTAGTCTGACTTCCTGCACAACTCAGATCATAGAACTTCACCCAGTAATTCCTGCATCAAACCCAATAGCTTGTTGTCAAACTAGAGTAGCTCTCTTAGGCCTTGTTTACGCTACTGCGGTAAATCAATCTAAGTTACGCTACTTCAGTTATGTGACTGAAGTTGACGTAGCTAGATCCACTTACCGCAGCGTCTAAACTGCACTGTGTCAACAGGAGATGCTCTCCCGCTGACTTCCCTTACTCTTCTTGGGGAGGTGGAGTACAGGAGTCGACAGGAGAGCGCTCTGCCATCGACTTAGCGGGTCTTCACCAGACCTGCTAAATCAACACCACTGTATCGATCACAGCAATGCCAATATAGCCGTAAGTATAGACAAGCCCTTAGACATACAATCTTGATTTAAAGATTTAAAGTGTAGTTGGCCAATGTTGCAGTAATGCTAGAATTCTCAGGTTTATCACCCCATCTCTTGTGGAAAACAGAATGGCATCTTTAAATGATCCTGAGTGATCAGGGTTTCGGTTCTCATTTAAAGAGCAGTAGCACAGTGCCACCCAATGCCTTGTGGGAGCATTAATTAAATTTTAACTGAAAGTGAAAAAATGCTATCCAGTGAACCACCCGCAATACCCTGAATATATTTAACATTCCCATTTGTTTCACTATCTAGATTCTGATTGGAGCAGTAATTGCAATGGGCTCTGCAGACAGAGATGGTCGTCTACATCCTGGTGATGAGTTGGTGTATGTAGATGGGATCCCAGTGGCTGGCAAAACCCACCGATATGTGATTGATCTCATGCATAATGCAGCCCGAAATGGGCAAGTGAATCTTACTGTGAGAAGAAAGGTGCTATCTATAGGTATGTTAATAAAAAAGGGAAATGTGGAAAAACTAACCAAGGGCTGTCAATAAAGCGGGCGGTAATTTAGGTAATGCTTTTTTTAAAAAGAAAAAGTTTGAACAAAAACTAACTTTATTATTTTTTTATTATTTAAAGAATTAAGACTTGGAAAACATTTGTCCTTCAACATTCCCTGGCAGTGTTTGTGAGGCAAACATTGCAGTGTTGTGCCTGTTTCCTAGAGAACCAGGAAGTAACAGTGACAATCCTGCTGTAATGATCATGAGTGACTCTGTGTTTGTTCCATACTGTGTTCTCCTGTATTGTCCCTACTTGTGCCATTTTAGGACAAAGGGTGCCCGTATTGCTCATCTGAGTGATCTCATTGAAGTCATTGGTGTGAGTAAAGCAAGCAGGAAAAGGCTTGCAGATTATAAGCTCTTTAGAGCAGGAATTCCTTCTGTTGCTTTGACATGTTCTGAGCCCAGTCCTGCTGCCATTGAAGTTAATGGGAGTTTTGCCACTGACTTCAAAGGAAGCCATCTCAAGTCTTTTAGTGCTATATAAATAATGACTAGAAACAGGGCAATCTGGTTTCCCTTTCCAAGCAGAAAGTGCAGAAGATAAACGAACAGAATGAATAGTGTAAAGCAAATTAGAGAGAAAAGATGGGTGAGGTAATACCTTTTATGTGACCAACTTCTGTTGGTGAGAGAGATGAGTTTTCGAGATACACAGAGCTCGTCTTCAGGTCTAGGAAAGGTACTAATGGCTGGTCTACACTGGGGGGGGGGATCGATCTAAGATACGCAACTTCAGCTACGAGAATAGCGTAGCTGAAATCGACGTATCTTAGATCGATTTACCTCGTGTCCTCACGGCGCAGGATTGACGGTTGCGGCTCCCCCGTCGACTCCGCTTCCGCCTCTCGCTCTGGTGGAGTTCCGGAGTCGATGGGGAGCGCATTCGGGGATTGATTTATCACGTCTAGACAAGACATGATAAATCAATCCCCGATAGATCGATTACTACCCGCCGGATCGGGTGAAGTGAAGATTTACCCTGAGAGAGTAGCTCAAAAGCTTGTCTCTCTCACCAACAGAAGTTAGTCCAATAAAAGATATTATTTATTTTTATTTTTTTATTTATTTTACCTCCCCCACTTTGTCTTTATAATATCCTGGGACTGACACAGCTACAACAACACTGCATAGAGCAAATGAAACATTTTAAATTCTTTCAGTCTTGACCATCTAAGGCAGGGGTGGCCAACCTGTGGCTCAGGAGTTAATATGCGGCTCCTTGTATAGGCACCGACTCTGGGGCTGGAGCTACAGGCACCAACTTTCCAATGTGCCAGGGGGTGTCCATTGCTCAACCCCTGGCTCTGCCACAGACCGTGCCCCCACTCCACCCCTTCTTGCCCCCTCCCCTGAGCCTGCCGTGCCCTCGCTCCTTCACCTCCCCCCATAGCCTCCCACACACCACAAAACTGTTGATCAGGAGGTGCAGGGAATGAGGGGGAGGCGCTGATCGGAGGGGCTGCCGGTGGGTGGGAGGCACTGGGAGCAGGGGGTGCAAGCTCATGGGGGGCTGCTGACATACTGTGGCTCTTTGGCAATGTACATTGGTAAATTCTGGCTCCTTCTCAGGCTCAGGTTGGCCCCCCCATGATCTAAGGAGTTATTGATAACACAGAGAAGGAGACTTTTTTTAATTATCTCTTGGCAGCATCTATTTAACAAGAGTTTTTAATGAGTGAATCTGTTTTCATTCAGTTAAACTCTTTGCTCATGTGAATGAAGTTTAATAATCTCATATAACCCTTAGAACAGGCTCATCATTAGGGCACTTTAATGAGGGATCAGAAATTAGTAAACATGTCATCAGCCCTTTCTGTCTTCTCCCTCTCCATCCACCAAGAGCCCTTCCTCTTTCCCTGCTCTATCTCCTTGGCCTTTGCCTTCCCCTCCCTGCCCACCCCAGCAGGTCAGCAACCTCATGCTCCTAACCCACTTATTGTTGTTCGTAGTCCCCATTTCCCATCTCTGGCACGCTGTCAGGTCACTGTCAATCTTCCCTATCTTGGGACTGACTTTCTTCTGTTAACGACTCTAGAATCCTGCAGCCAGAAATCTTCCCTCCAACCTGGCTCAACGCCCCCTAGGAGCTCCCCAAACCCTAGGAAAATGGCCAGTTACCAAGGTAAAATATTGAACACGTGGGGATTCATTAGTTTCCTAAGAGTTAATAGATTTTATCAGCCTCTATGGAAACTGAACTGTGGGCAAGAATAATAATTACAGGAGTTAGTACAGACAGCGTAGTTATCATCCTTTGGTGGCTGCTTGCCTTACATTATGTAAGGAACTTTTAAGAGTTTCTATTAGTCACTTAGGACTCCTGACATGGAAATTGAATCAAGCTAGTAAAACATCCTGAATTATTCTTTAGCCTTGATAGGGACACACTGAGAAATATAATGTATGACTCATTGTTTAACTGCTTATGAAGCTGTACAAGTGTTTAGATTGATGTGATGTATTGAATGTTGTCTTTAAACAAAAATGTAGCATTATTTACATGAGCTGAAAAATACAAAATCAGTACAAAGGTACTGGCATACATCCTCACCTACGGCTGATAGGGTTAAAATGAAGTTCTCAGTTCTGAGTATGTGCAATATGGAGAACTTGGTGTTTCCTTATATTGCTGTTAAAAAATTTTTACAGTAAATACTAGATTTGCAGAAACATTTTTCCTGCAATTTTTACTAGTCTTGCAGTTTTGTTATTCTTTGTTTTCATATTGATGCAAACATTAAGGTCATGATCCTGCATGTTATAACATGCAGGAATAATAGTCTACCCACATGTAACTTGTAGAATTAGAACCTAATTTACTATATATCCAATTTCAAGTTAGTGTGATTTTTCTATTCTTTTTTCTATGCAATGGATCAGATTCTCATCTAAATTAAACTAATGCAATTTCATTATTGTCAAGAGTGCTATACCAGCTTGACTGAGAGGAGAATATGCCCTAACTTTCCATAGTGAAAATATTCGTTATATAAGCAACAGTCAGAAATGTGCAGGTAAAATGTAAAGAAAACTAAATTTTGCAAAAGAAAACCATAGAAAGAAATCATTCTTTAAAAAAAAAAAGGTGGACTCTTACATAACAAAGGAAAGGTTAATTTTGGATGTGGTATTTTAAAATATTGACATTTACACATATGTTTGTACTTTCTTGGGTTGATCTGTTCATATCCTGACTGTGAATGACTTTGGGGTTGTGGAAATCAGGCATAGAAGTGATTAGAAAGCTTGCCCTCCTCTACAAAAACAAAAAAGAAAAGGACAATAAAGAGTGAAAAAAGAACAAGTCTTAGGCAATATTGGGTGAATAAATGTATCAAACATAGAGGAAAGGCCTTAGGAAGAAAAGACATCTTCAGATGGTCCCAATACACACACTCTCAAGCTACAGAGTCAAGACTAGGGCTGAGTTCAGGTTTCAAACAGAGCCCAGCAGTTTGGTTCACAGGTTTTAGAAAAATGCTAGCCTCCAAGGGGAACCCCTCACCTCCAAGTTTCAAGGCCATCACACACCCTTACTTCCTTCTGTGTTTTCAAGGATTTTGCTAGGAGGTGCAATAGAAATGAGGTTAACCCGCTTCTGAAATGGGCAGACAACCTCAGCCCATCCGCACAAACCATTTGCTAGCACGGGCTGGGGTTAGGAAATGTCATCCAAATGGGCTTGAGATTTGATGTGACTATTTTGCACAGCTCTGCCTCAGAATCTTAGATGTCCTCTTTCTCAAAAACTGAGGTAAAGAATTACCAAACTTGAGCTATGAAACCTGCTTGGTTATAAAAAAGTGATGTTTCAGAGGAAATAGATATTAAAATGCCATTTCTTTGCATGCAGAGCAAGCAAAAAAAAATTCTGATGAATATGTTTCAGAATAAAAAGAAGAAAATCAAATAGCCATCTAAAATTTGCTCTTCCTCCGTTTTTATACTTTTTGTGTAGTTAATGGGAATCTCTGGCATTCATTTATAACAAAGCCTGCTCCTGATAATGCAGGGCGGTAAAATCATTTTCTTTTTGTTGCAGCCATACTGACATACACAGTATACATATACAGAGTCAACCTTCTAAAACATGACAGCCAGAAAATATGCTCTCTCTTGTCTTTGACTATGGCATTTAGTTGCAGATTGGGTCCAATAACTCTTGGAGATTGGTATTCTAATGTAGTGGCACAATAATTGTTTGGTTTTCTTCCTCATTACTCTCCCTAATCACTCTATTTCAAAGTTGCACAAGGACTGTTAAAGGACACACTTACCTGCCTGAGAAAATAACAGCTTGTCCTTGGATCCTTATTTTATTCAGAAAATAGATTTCAGACTTGGAAGTTTTAACTTGTAAACTCACTTGGGGGGCGGGGGTGTAATGTGAAGCTTGTCAGATATTTTGTAGTATGACTGCACCACCATTACTGCTAGGGACAGAAAACATTCATTGTATATTTATCTGAAACTACTATATTTAAACTGTGAAAGGTATGATTCATCTGAAACAAAAGGTCTGCAATGAATACAGGTACATTTTTTCCATGTACAAGCGTCACTTAATTATTTACAGTTACTGACTGCCAGCAATGTTTGTATGAGGAAGTGCTTAATCACGCAAAATTTCTCTTCCTCTCTGCTTTTACAAACTATAAAGCAATAGCTGAAAGGTTAATGGACTTCATTTGCACTTTTGATCCTTTTAACTCTGCATGTAAGAGCATCTTTAAAACTTCTAAATGAGCATTGCAACTATGGAGGCAGCAACAGAATAATTAGTTGTGATTATTTTTCATTGTATTGCTCCTCCATTCCTTAAACATCTTTTGAGTATGCTAATCAGTTTATAAGAGGAAAATTATAAAGCTAATCCAAATTACTCTGTATTATCTGCTTGCTTAAATTCTTTTAATCCGAAGACAAAATAATTTAGTATTGGATTAGACAGCCAATTTTTCCCCTAGATGACAGATCAGCTAATTGAATAGTTCTTATTTACTTTCTTTGCTGTACAGCTTTGTATTGTTTCTTACAACAGATTCCTCTCTTCTCTGTGGAGCAGAATAGGAGTTTGTGTTTATGTTTGCTTTATCTGATTTCCCTTGAATACTTTGCATAATCAGGTAGATTCCAGTTCTTTCACATCTGTTATGTTTCCTTTCTTTAGTATAAACAGTCAGTTGTATTCATGTTGCATTAGCAAAGGTACAGTAACTGATAAAGTCACTAAACAAGTTAAACTGTAATACTTATATGATTTATATTTTAGGAGACCCTTGCCCAGAAAATGGCAGAAGTCCAGGTTCAGTGTCTACACACCACAGTTCTCCTAGAAGTGACTATGCTGCTTATGCTAACAGTAATCATGCTGCATCTAGTAGTAATGCTACACCACCAGAGGGCTTTACTTCACACAGCTTACAAACCAGTGACGTTGTCATCCACCGGAAAGAGAATGAAGGGTTTGGCTTTGTTATCATCAGCTCTTTGAACAGGCCTGAATCTGGATCTACAATAAGTAAGTAAAGTCCTACTTACCACCTCTTGTTTCTTCAAGTTTGCATGTAGTGAAAAAATCAGACACCTAATCCCATATATGTTCATCATTTGTCTGGCAACACAGCCTGAAGTTCTAGGGCTTGTCTTCGCTACCTCGCTACCTCGGCGCAGCTGCATCGATGGAGCTCCACCAATGTAGCACATCTGGGGAAGCTGCGGTATGTCGACAGGAGACTGCTTTCCCGTCAACATAATTACTTCGCCTCAGCGAGAGACGTAGGCTACGTCAGAGGGAGAACATGTCCTGCCGACATAGCGTGGTGTAGACACCGTTTTAAGTCCATGTAACTTACGTCACTCAGGGGGCTGCTTTTCTCACACCCGTAAGCTACGTAAGTTATATCAACTTAAGAGGTAGTGTAGACAAACCCTAAGAGACACTCAAAGTTGCTTCCCTGGGGAACAGTCTCCCTGACGTGTTATGCATAGGAAGAAAGGTTATTCCGTCTTTTGGGGTTAAGAGTCATAGAAATGTAGGGATGGAAATGACCTTGAGAAGACACCAAGTCCAGCCCTCTGCCCTGAGGCAGGCCCAAGCATACCTGGACCATCCCTGACAGGTGTTTGCTAACCTGTTCTTAAAAATTTCCAATGTGATTCCTCACCCTCCCTTGGAAACCTATTCCAGAACTTAAACCTAAATCTCCTTTACTGCAGATTAAGCCCATTACTTCCTGTCCTGCCTTCAGTGGACATGGAGAACAACTTTGTCTCAAACACTCACTTATCTGCCTAACTAATAGGATTCAAAGAGCTCTATCCCTCCCAGGGCCACCCTGAAAGGATACCTCTTATTAATATAAAAGTTAACTATTATGGGACAGATTCTTATCAAATGTCAATTACCATAGATCCAGAGTTATACCAATTCACTCCATCTGAGAATCTGGCCCTATTGTTATTAATACAATGTAGCGTCATAGAGTTATAACGATAACATTTATTAAGGCTAGATACAAAGCATAGGACACATGCAATAAAATGGACTCTTCACGTACACTTTACTGAACCTGCCTAATAGGACATTGCTCAAGCTACTGGAATGCTTTGTGGTGGAGAGAGATAAGGAGGGGCTGATTTCTGTAATCAATGGAACTACTCAGTGTGAAAAGGGTGGCAGAATCAGACCATTAGTGATAATAGCTCAACTTCTGCTCCAACTTCTGTGGTGATGACTTAACATTATGCCCTTGTATGCCAAAAGCCCCTGGCAGGATCTCACTTTCCTAGGTAATCAGAATCTGTAGCTTCCACGGACTTCAAGTGAAGTTGTGGATTCTCAATACTTCTAAAAATCAAGCCCCATGAGAATATTTGCTACCTAGTTTGCGGGTTGCAGACTAAACTGAGCCCTTTCCCTGTGTCCAAAAAGACCATTTGAACTGCTTTTTCCCCCACTTGCCAAAACTGTTTTCTGAGAAAATTAATGACAGTTCCCCCTTTTTGAGCCCTTCCAATGTATTTATCTGTATCAATCTGATAAAATAAATGCAAGTAAAAAAAGTACTGGGAAGAGTCCTATAATCTCACAATGGAAAGTGATTGTGCAAAGTATATTCACAACATTTTATGGTCAAGCATTTATAACATTCTTCATACTATCTCAAATGAACTTTTTTGTTAAATTCAGTAGGATCCTCAAAATTAATACTGTAACAAAACAATAGCCAGTCAGCCAGGTATGACTCCATAGTTATCACTTTGCTGTACATCATGGCTAACAGGAACTTCATGGTGGCAGATGGGAAAAAACAATACTCCTGTTCCAAAACCCAGGTCACTAGTCACTGGAGTTAATGGAAAATTTCCTGTAGGTAATAGGGTGTATGACCCACAGTAGCGTGGTCGTGATTCTCTCTAGTAGAGGGCACTAATATGCATATATACTACACAGTTAATTACAATACATTTTTAATTATAAAGAATTAATTAAAAGGTAGTCTCAGAAGTGCAGTGAGAAATATTTCAAATGCAACCCTTCAGGAGACAGTAAAGAGCAGAGTCAAAGTGATCAAATTCCCTAGAACAAAAATGTGTAGCTACTGGAAATTTAGCATTAATTGAAGTGCTTCAAGAGTAGATGAAGAGGAGGGTCAGATGTTGAGATGAGAAATTAATTCATTAAAACAGTAAGTGTATCAAACCTCTGTGAACTTGAGCAGTTCCCAGATCATGTCCATTTAAAAAAAAGTGTCACAAGTTTGTCATAGTGATAAAATGAAGAGAAATAATCCCTTTCAATGCTCAGATTAAGTAAAGGATCTTGAAACTGTGGTAAAATAAACAAACTGAAAAGGATACAAGATAACACTCCAATCAGTAATGGAAGCAGGTTACCAATCATTTAGATCCACTAAAATTTTAATAGGGAAGCATTAGCAACCATCCATTTTTTACACCACATATTTATTCGGACAAAGTGATTAATGGGTTTGAGCAAGAGCGCAAAGCGTACTAACAGTATGAAAGTATTAACTAGATGATATACCACGGTATTACACAAAGCATGGCTTGGATCAATATTTAAATGTATGCAGTAAAAATGTTAATGTATTCATTTTAAGCCAACCAAGATAGAATTAAAACCCTTCAGTGAAATAGGTCAGGAAGGGAATAGTCTGTAGTGTCAAATAGTCATTGCCTCTAGTTTTATTCTTTCAAATAAAGTGCTGTGTTTTATGGTTAATTGGGAGAGTCAGTGCCTAGAAAAAGAACAATCCAAGGAATAGTCTCATTGGGCATAACCATCAGGGTGATAGAGGGACTGAATATTTTCTACATTTAATTATGGTTTTCTCTTTATTTTTTCCTTCACTCTGCCAGACTGGACTATAAGGTTTCACCATTTGGAAGTGTAACATTAATAGTGCAATGCTAACATTCTCCTTAGTCTTAATTCCCAGTTAAAATTCTGTTGTACAACAAACAAATTACTGTAGATCCTGGAAGAACAACTACTTGGTCATATGTAGTAGTGTGAGTTTTAAGTGCCATTCTATTGTAAATTGATCAAATAGATTGTAACCTTATCTATAACAATGCAGCACATGTTATTAATTATTAATTTTGTGATGATGGTGTTTATTATTATTATTATTCCAGTGCCACAGGTGTTGGGCCTATGGGCCCTGATTCTCAGGTCTCGCATTTGGGACAGGACCCAAGGACAGTGAGGAAGAGATGGCTTTATGGCACCTTTGCTGCTCCCTAATTCTGGGACCAGCGTAAATTAGAAGAATGTGAAGGCTTTTGTCATTTATATCTAGCTGCCCAGGGCCCTACAGGACCATTCTAGCACCAGAAATAGCCAGAGCTGCTCCAGTCAAATCCCTTTTCCCCAGTCACATCCCTTATGATGAGGGCTCAAGGGAGGATTCCCACTATGCTGTTCCTGTATAGCCAGTTAGGTCTACGTTACAGACCCTTTGCCTCAGCAAGGTGTCATGAAGGGACCAGTGTACCCCAGAATCAGACCTATGGTTCTTGTTCCAAGCAGTTTATAATCTGAGTTGCATTTTCTCATGAAAATCTTTATAAGAATGATCTTTGGTGCTGTTTGTTTCCCAGCCGTATCTTTGTTTTGTAGAAATCAATCAAATGCTCTAAGGACTATTTTCTACTCTTGATCTCTGCACAGAAGGAGGGCAGGATATAGCCTTAATTCAGGAACAGAATTGTTATTATATAGTTTCCGGGCAATCTTTAGACCTGTCCTGAGTATATTCTTGGACAAGTTGGTACTTGCTAAAACACCCAGCAGTCATGGCACATTTCTTCTATGCAGTGAAAATCATAGAAATTTTCTCTTTCTCTCTCTTCTTTGGCAAATCATTGCTTGGAATGTTATTTAATTCAGCGCAGGATTATCTTTCACTATATCACTATTCTTAGATGGGGACAGAGCTGGACTGGAGGCAGGATGTCAAGGGTAGAGTGAAAGAGATTACACTGGGGCAAAGCAGAGTAATTCACAAAGTCAGCCATGTTTTAAATTCAGGTAAATGAAAAATGTATAAACAAATAACCCTGTTTGACCTATTTATCTAGGAGCAAATCCTTTACCCGTGCTGAGCTCAAAGGACCAGGCTGGGCTCTGGACAGATGTACATAGGACAGGTTTCAGAGTAGCAGCCGTGTTAGTCTGTATCCGCAAAAAGAACAGGAGTACTTGTGGCACCTTAGAGACTAACAAATTTATTAGAGCATAAGCTTTCGTGGACTACAGCCCACTTCTTCGGATGTAGTCCACGAAAGCTTATGCTCTAATAAATTTGTCAGTCTCTAAGGTGCCACAAGTACTCCTGTACTTCGTACATAGGACAGGTAAAAGACAGTAGAGCCTATTCCAGTCTTAGGAGCAATTCTGCCCCTCTGCCAGTCACTTCGCTTATACCTGACCTTCTCTTTGTCCTTCCTGCTGTTATACAGAGAGCCCCAGTAGCATTTAGCTCAACATTATGCTGGAGTGTGCATTGCCTGCATAGAACCCCAGAAACTTCTCGAGAGAGCAGCAGAACCACACCGGTACACTTCTCCTTAGGGAGATGTACCTAGCCACATAAGCTACGGGCAGGATTTGCCCTTTAATTAGAAGTTTCTGAAGCTTGAAAGCATTGTTTGGTGAATGCAAACAAGTCAATTTCTCAGGTCTACAAAATCTAAAGTGAAGTTCATTACACGTGGAACTGGGTGGGAAATACTTCCCCCGCCCCATGAAAAATTTAGATGAAAATTAAAGTGTCTTTTTGTTGACATTTTTTCTAATTTTGGTCAAGAACCTGAAAACCCAAAACCTTAATATTTTTTCAGTTTTCTGCATCTGAAAACTGAACATTCTTTTTAAAACTGAAAAGATTTTGTTTTTTGGTCAAAAAAACCTCATTTTTTACAAAATCTTAATCTTTTGGTGAAAATTTCCTTTTAATTGAAGAAGCATTTTCCATCAAAAAAAAATAATCAGTGTCAGTGGAAAATCTTTAATCAATTCTATTCAATTGTAAAATCTAGTCTCTGGAGAAAAAGAGTATAATTTTTGTTTATTCTTAGGAAGATAGCCAATGTAATTAATCAAAAATCTGTGAACTGAAGTAATAGTTTTTCAAACAATTCTGTGTCATTTTCCCTGTCAGTTAAATGTTTGGAGACCATAAATATGGTTTCTCATTTTCATTTTAGACTGAAAGCCACCAACTAACAAATACTGATTCTAATTTTATTATGAACAACTTCCAAAAAGAAATACTGATAAAAACAGAGGGTGGAATCCTGGCTCCACTGAAGTCTATAGAAGAACTCCCATTGACCCCCCAGGAGTTCACCAAAACACGGTAATGTTTCCTTGACAGATCCTGATCCTGCAAACTCACACACATGAGCAGTCCCACTCATTCCAAATGGACTAGTCATCTGTACGTTTGCAGGACTGGGCCCACATATATTAACGAAAGTGGTGTGGGAAGCATTCTGCATGCTCTGTGCTCCAAAGATATTGAATGGCCAGGGGAGCAATGAAGCCTGAGAATAACAGTGAAGAATTTCCAATAACATTAGCAATCTCTTTTGTCTCACTTAAGCTTTTAAAATTGTTTCATTATTTTTTTTAATTTGTATGTTTGTCATTTGCCGTGAACAACCAATTTTAGCTTCAAACTATGTAGAGAAACCTAGTTTTGCAGATTAAAAGGCAAACAACCAGCCAAAATATAAACTCTTAAAATAAGTAAAAATCGAAATGGAAAATTAGATTCTTTGCTCATAAATCACAAGTATGTTCCACTGTGTAATCACATTGCAGGTGGTTTTCATTGCTGTTTTCAAAGATATCCAGGCAGGGATAGATAGACATCTTACACTTCAGATTTTCAGCTCTCTTAAAAGCTTGGAGATTTGTCAGAGGTGAATCTTTCTCCTCGGTTTGTATCCTGAGGCACCTTGCTACCCACTAAGAAGTACAGGTGAAGTGGGGGCACAAAGCTTAGTCTCAGATCTCACACACGCAGGTTCATCAGTCAGTCAATAACGCTGTTCTTTATCTCAAAACCCCAAGGAGTTCAAAGAAACTCTAAGTCCGAAGTAAACTTTTTTATAATGCTGTTTTCTGTAGTCATTCAGAAGCTTATCTTGGATTTTATAGGTGTCAGTTAAGCCTGCATTTTGTGAGAAACCAGAGACCTCTGTCTGTCGTCTCTTATTTAGGGTCTGTTTTAAAACGTGTTATAAATCTAATAGTCATGGGCACATAGTGATATGTCTTCATGTTTCACTGACAACTCCTTTGATGCTGTACTGGAATAAGAAAACCATCACAAAACCCATTTAGGGCCTTTTTACGTATTCTTTTCTTTACAAAAATGTTTTTGGTAATTCTGTACTGAATCATTATTTACATTTTATAATTATGCTGATTCTCATAAAATTGTGCCTGGCACAGTAACGTTGACTCAAGCATCACCACTTCTCCAATTTCTCTGGAAATAGTTAATAATACTTATTGTCCACACATAGTTTACTGGAAACTCTTTCTAAAGAAATCAATATGTTAGATGCTTTACAGAGAATGAACAAGCTCCATTCTTGGAAGAATTTGCAGCCCAAATACACACATACACAGAAAAACAGGAGTGCCCAAGACAACAAAATGGAGTGGGTGACTGATTACATTCAGCATGTGTTGGTTCCACAATTTTTTGTATAGAATTTTGCCCACACTTTACAATAGGGAGAATTAAGAGCTATAGGCCTTTTGGGAGGGATTTATTGTGAGGAGACCGCTCTGCAATAGCTACACTCTTTTTTTAGCGTGCCTATCACAGGACTTTGGGGGATCAACAGACCCAAATACCAGTCAAACTGATCTTTTTTTATTTGAAGAAACTTTATGAAGAAGCCTCACTTGCAGTAACAAGGAAATAATAAAAGATAAGTTGGAGGCCAAGGCCTTCTGTGCACAGGTTCAGCAAGCATTATGGGGTTGTTACTGAATTTAAGTTAATTCAGTAAAAATAACATTACAGATTTTTACATTTATTATAGTCTCCAAATTAAAACCTGATATGCTGGGGCCTGTTGGTTGAATGAAAACTCTCACCTATAGCGAATTGAGGACACAATAAATATTCATGTGATCAACTGTATAACATATTAGAAAGGACAGCTGGCTCAGGAGAGCTCATTTACTTGGTTTAGTTTCTGTTTCCATTTACATTAAGAAAATACTGCAAGAAGTTATTATCTGCCAGAGGATTTAATAGAAACAGTAGAGGTTTGATTTTTTTCCCCTTCATGTGATCACTTCTGATGTTTAACTATTGTACATGAAAAAAATGTGAGACAATAGCCTAGTGGCTTTTTATACAATGCTATTTCAACTGTCGGGGGGGAATAGAGAGGATATGAGAGAACATTGCATGTATAGATGTGAGAAACATTACTTGTTGGTAACACCTGCTTGTAATGTTCAGCTGTTTCTAGCGGGCATGCTGAGAAATTACTTGGAGCTCAGTATGGCTCTTGTGAATCTGAGTCAGGAGAAATTATTTTTGTTTATAAAGAGAGCAAGAGATGGAAAGAGAAGAGGGAAAGGCAGCATTTTATTTAGCACCAAGGGTCTATTCTTGCCTTGTATATGCACATCAAGCTGAAGCAAGCATATGGATCATAGCGTATAACCAACTCCTGGATTTTTTTTGCCCTTTCTAAAACGTGAAATTTAAAAAAATCTTTTGTGGCAGAGGTACAAAAACTTGGCTTTGGACTAGTTTTATCTTTAAAATATAGAAATATTACTAAGTGTCTTTAAAAATAAAATCATTTACAGAGAGCTGTAAATAAATTAGTTAACTAAATCAGATCTTCCACACTTTTTAATCAGTGTTATGTTAAAAATGTGTCCCATCCCTTTGACTCCTAAATTCAGAATTCAAGCCCTATCTTGATTTTCCTTAAATATGGTTGGTGCTAGTCATCACACTGTGCCAGGACAGACATCGAGCACTGGTGTAGCAGTGGGTCCTAGGCCAAATTGTATTCCTAATGCAAATGCTTCAGGCACCCCTTCATTGGCCAACTTCACAAATTCTGCAACCATTGCAGAGATGCCACCCTCTCTAATTTTTTCATAATCATCCTGATTTTAATGTAATTATGAAATTAGTAATTCGGGTTTAAATCTACTAATTTTGCAAGCTGAAGCATGTGCGCACACACACATATGTAAAACAATATGTGTGTGTCACTCACCATCACTCAGGTCCAACAAACACAGCAAATAGGGTGGCTGCTGGGGCTTTCTTCTCCACTGCCCCTGTGGCACATGCAGAGACTGCACAGTGAGGGTCTGATAGTAGGCAAGCCATGGAAAATTTGAATGGGGTTAAAATGCTTTTGGATTCACTGCCCAAGCCACAGGCTGCATGTTGCATTCTAGCTACATGTGGACCGTGCTGGACTGCATTAATGCACTCTAGATACCTAGAGTGTGCCAGCAGGATCCATGGGGGCAGTTGGAGCGCAACACACAACCTGTGGCTTTTGCTGTGAATCCAGCACCACAGAACCCTGCTGGCAATAGCCGCAGCTTGCCGCTTATCAGACTCTCACTGCGCAGTCGGGGGGGAGAGAAGCTGGAGGAGCAGGAAGAGGCAGCGGTGGCAGAGGAGAGAGGGTATGCAATAGAGGAGAAGGATTATCCCAAGAAGGAGGTCCAGCCCCATGACTGGCCAAGGTAATTAAAGGCTAAGGAGTATAGGAGGGCAGCTTTCCTAGGGCGGTTCCTCCCTGTCTCCCTGTTTGGGGATGGGAGTCAGGGGCACAAAGAGGGGGGATGGGCCCACTGCAGGCTCCCAGGAGTCAAGTCTTCAAGCAGGCACTGAGTTTTACAAAAGGGGCAGCAGAAAGGTCAGGTCCCTTGTGAGCACATTTGCCAGCATCCACTTCTGTAAGATTGCTATGCTGTAAGAGTGCAAGCTTCCCCTCCTCTTTGGGATCTGGGGTTAAGGCTTCACTCACTGGGTGGACAATTTTTTTTAATGGGACAGCAAAATATGATTTTTTTCACTAACCCCAATCAGCATGATAAAGGGCATGTAGGTGGATTTTGTGCCCAGGGTAGTGAATTTTCACAGTAATTGTGCAAAGCTGCTAAGTTGGCACTATTAATATTTTACTGGTTACAAATGTATTTGATATTTAGTATTTACTCAGAACCCTTTTTGATAGACCCTCTATCACGGACACTAAATAGAATGTAATGTAAATACATTAAAAATTGTAGGTTGCTCTAGGCATGTAGTTGCTAATTGTAGTTTGTCTTGTTCACTGAACTAGTTCTATTTTGTAATGGTTCACTTAATTACAGTATGTGACTTTATTTTTAAAGGGAGATTTGTTTGATAGGAACCTCGTTGCTGGCATGGTACCACATCTAAAGTACCAGCTGCTTATTCTTTGTTTTATTGTTTGCCTATTTGGTTATGTAATTTTCCTATGTTACTACAATTTTCTTAAACTTTTACAGACTTTCAGCAACTGCATCTCACAATGCCAATTTTCTGCCAATGTCACCAAAAGCAATAATTTTCTGCCATAACAGATTTGTAAAATGAAAACTGAACTTTTTTTCTAATCCAAGTCTGGTTGAATTAGCCTGTTTTGCTGAGGGTTACCTGCAGCAAATGGGCAAGGTAGTTAGAGCAAAGGAAGTTAAGAGAGAGAAATGGCAATAGCCAAAATAAAAGGACAACTATCAAACTCAACAAATAATCCTTACTAGCTATAATAAGATTATTCATTTTATGATATGATAAAATACATCATCTTACTTTTCATAATTCCTTTCATTTTGAAGTGCTTGGCAAATTAGGATAATTGCAGCCACCTCTAGGACAGAACATGGCAGTTGCTTAACAGGATAGAGCAACACTGCAAAATAGCATAAAGCTGCTACCCTACAAAGAGGTCTACAGGCACACGCTCTATTCCCTGACCAAATCATTGGGACACTGCGGGGTGGTTAAGGATCTGTGGTTTAGGATCCTTTTGCAGGATTGAGGCCTCGCTCAGGAAATAAAATAAAGTATCAGACTGAAACTGCAGGGGGAGTTTAGTTAGGATGAGTGAAATCTAAGGGCTAGTTCCTGCAAGGTACTGATTAGCACTCTAGCACAATTCAGTCCAACACAGCTTCAACCATGTGAGTAGTCCCATTGAAGTCTATGGAACTACTCACACAGTGAAGCACGTGCTGAAGTGCGTCACTGTATCAGAGCCAAAAACGCATCACCTTGCAGGATTGAGCCCTGGATGCTCAACACCACTGAGTGAAGGTAGAGGAACAGCGTGGTCTGAAAAATAAACAAACATATTAACGAGACCTGAAGAGCTTAAACACGACTATCACTTTGAAACAACTGTCACATTTTGAGAGGACTTCAGATTAATGGGGGGAAAATACACCCACCTGAAGAGAGCGAGCATATTTCATACATTATTGTTACATTAATTTCACATATTCCTAACTATTAATCATACACTGACCTATATAAAGCATATATTTCAGCATGAATTTTCACCCATGTAGGTTATACGCTGTGGGATCTGATGACACAAATAAAGTTACTTACCCTCAAAAGAAAGCTACATAGGATCTTTTATCACTCTTTACAGTGGGATGAGCATGTATTCATCCACATCCAAAGGGAATGAAAATAAAGTGGGGCTCTTAAAACCATGTGTCACAATATTCCCCCATGACTGCTGCAGGCTTGGACATCTGCAAAATATGAATTACAGTCCGGCTGCTGCAATGATGAGAGATAAGAAGACAGAATTCTCTCTTCAGAATGTGTCTCAGACTACAGAGTCACTGTGGTTCAAAAGAAAAATATTTGGAGAGTTGCTTCCACTTAATTCCTTATACAAAGGGGTGAACAGACTAGTAAAGAACTTCAAAGACAAGTGGAAACATTCATCCCCTGCTAAAGTGTTTTGTGCACTTTTTTTTTAAGCCACAGGTTCCAAATTGTTTTGTTTGGACAAAAGTAACTATCAAGAAGTGAATCAAGAAAAAAATAGCACTTTAACCAAAGCTTAATTAAATGGTACATATTGGAGAGAATCTTACAGAGCCTCCCCATCTGGATATCAGGTGACAAAACAATGTACCAAAGAAGCATCAAGATAGAAGCATTACATTATCAGAACAGAACTCTCACTGCCTTTTTTCTACCTTGTTAGGCAGGACACTGTTTCTAACAGCTGCTGAAAGTCACTTTTTCCCATTCAATACATAGCACTTAAGTGTAAAAGTTTTGCAATGGTGTGTAAACCTTTAATCAAAAAAACCAAACTCACCTCTGCTTCTCCCCTCCCAATTTAGACTTATTTCTCATGTCCAGTAGCCTTGTTATCTCCAGCTATGGTCTCATAAATTGAGCAGCATCAGGCCTGGTTACTGCTTGGATGGGAGACCTACACGGAGTAGCTTAGTGAAGTTGTGTTAGTTATTCAATAAGAGGCACTCTTTCCTCTGAATCAGTACCAAACCAGTGACCCTGCATAGCTTTATGGGACCCTGTGGTATTGACAGTATCATCTCTAGGTTAGCAATGGCAAGCACAGGAATTTTAGCCAGGGTGTTCTAGCCAAATTCCAGCCTGGATAGTCCGAGTACTTTCTTCCTACTTAAATTCCCCAAAGGGGCTGCTTCGCTTTCTGATCTGTTGTGTACTACTATTGCTCTAGTAATGTGATACAGCTGTGGCATTCCAGGCCAGAGGTGGCCGCATTTCAGTCATGGGTTAAATTATTATTGTAGATGTAGTATATAGTTTATGAAGTGATTTGATGACAAGGTACTTTATAAATGTAAATTATTTCACTGTCAATTTGCTGTTTTATTCCTTTTGGGTATCTAGTCTTCCATCAGTATACGCATGTGGAAGTTATGCAACTGCAACAGTGGCAGAATAAACTCTGTATTTTTGTACAAAATGTGGTTACTCATAATTCATTAGATTTTAATGTAAAGAAAGGTTTCAAACAAAGTGCCACCCTATGAGTACTTATTTCCCAAGCAACGGTGCATTCTGCAAGTACCCAAGTTCATAAAAATCATAGAATCATAGATGATTAGGGTTGGAAGAGACCTCAGGAGGTCATCTAGTCCAACTGCCTGCTCAAAGCAGGACCAACCCCAACTAAATCATCCCAGCCAGGGCTTTGTCAAGCCAGGCCTTAAAAAACCTCTAAGGATGGAGATGCCCCTACCTCCCTAGGTAACCCATTCCAGTGCTTCACCACCCTCCTAGTGAAATAGTGTTTCCTAGACCTCCCACACTGCAACTTGAGACCATTGCTTCTTGTTCTGTAATCTGCCACCGCTGAGAACAGTCTAGCTCCATCCTCGTTGGAACCCCCCTTCAAGTAGTTGAAGGCTGCTATCAAATCCCCCCTCACTCTTCTCTTCTGTAGACTAACTAAGCCCAGTTCCCTCAGCCTCTCCTCATAAGTCATGTGCCCCAACCCCCTAATAATTTTTGTTGCCCTCCGCTGGACTCTCTCCAATTTGTCCACATCCTTTCTATTGCGGGGGGCCCAAAACTGGATGCAATACTCCAGATGTGGCCTCACCACTGCCGAATAGAGGGGAATAATCACTTCCCACAATCTGCTGGAAATGCTCCTACTAATGCAGCCCAATATGCCGTTAGCCTTCTTCTTCTAATTGTGTCAGTATTACTAAAGCTATAGCTAAATTTGTATTTTTGATTGAAGCATAATGTTAAAGAAGCATGCAGTCTGACTGTGGATTGAGTTTCAGAGTAGTTACCTGTATCTTCAGTTCAGAAAATTAATGATTTGCTGCATTTCAGAAAGGGCTCGAATGGCATGAATAGTGTTTTCTTCAATAATAGAAACAAAAGTTGTATTGGGGGTTTGTGAATTGTGATTGCATAAGCGATGTGCAAGGTGAGTTTGTACAGTTACCTCGGCGAACCTTTATAAAAGGAAAGGGAATTTTAACTTTGTTTTGTGGACACTTTTATTATGAACATATCATCTGTTAACGATTCATTTTATACTAGCAGTGAATGCTAAGATATTTGTAAAAATGTTTGTAAATGTATCTTTTTCTCTGTACAGTTCTCTTTAGTTGCTAGGATAAAAAAATATAGATTTTAGTAAAGAAAACAACAATAAAGCAATTGTTCTTCTGTCCCAGTCTTTTTATATTATAGAACTAACATCCAAATAATGGGCCAGATCCTTAGCTGATATAAATAAACATAGCTTCATTAATTTTGTAATCTAGTCCAGTTCGTTAAAAAGTAGTTTAGGGAGGCCCAATAATAAATAGACAATCTCAATTTTAGGAATCATTGTTGGTTAAATTTGAGTTAAAAAACAAGGCACATAACGAATAGTAAATTCTGTGGTTTGGTTTGTTTCCAAGTTTTAAAACTTTTTATTTTGCAAGTTTCAGAGTAGCAGCCGTGTTAGTCTGTATCCGCAAAAAGAACAGGAGTACTTGTGGCACCCTAGAGACTAACAAATCCATTAGAGCTCTAATAAATTTGTTAGTCTCTAAGGTGCCACAAGTACTCCTGCTCTTTTTACAAGGGGAGATAGATTCAATGTTTGTAATGGCTCAGCCATTCCCAGTCCTTATTCAATCCTTTGTTGATTGTGTCTAGTTTGCATATCAATTCCAGCTCAGCAGTCTCTCGTTGGAGTCTGTTTTTGAAGTTTTTCTGTTGTAATATAGCCACCCGCAGGTCTGTCACTGAATGACCAGACAGGTTAAAGTGTTCTCCCACTGGTTTTTGAGTATTATGATTCCTGATGTCAGATTTGTGTCCATTAATTCTTTTGCGTAGAGACTGTCCTGTTTGGCCAATGTACATGGCAGAGGGGCATTGCTGGCACATGATGGCATATATCACATTGGTAGATGTGCAGGTGAACGAGCCCCTGATGGTATGGCTGATGTGATTAGGTCCTGTGATGATGTCACTTGAATAGATATGTGGACAGAGTTGGCATCGGGGTTTGTTACAAGGATAGGTTCCTGGGTTAGTGGTTTTGTTCAGTGATGTTTGGTTGCTGGTGAGTATTTGCTTTAGGTTGGGGGGTTGTCTGTAAGCGAGGACAGGTCTGTCTCCCAAGATCTGTGAGAGTAAAGGATCATCTTTCAGGATAAGTGGTAGATCTCTGATGATGCGCTGGAGAGGTTTTAGTTGGGGGCTGAAGGTGACAGCTAGTGGTGTTCTGTTATTTTCTTTGTTGGGCCTGTCTTGTAGGAGGTGACTTCTGGGTACTTGTCTGGCTCTGTCAATCTGTTTTTTCACTTCAGCAGGTGGGTATTGTAGTTTTAAGAATGCTTGATAGAGATCTTGTAGGTGCTTGTCTCTATCTGAGGGATTGGAGCAAATGCGGTTATATCTTAGAGCTTGGCTGTAGACAATGGATCGTGTGGTGTGTCCTGGATGGAAGCTGGAGGCATGTAGGTAAGTGTAGCGGTCAGTAGGTTTCCGGTATAGGGTGGTATTTATGTGACCATCGCTTATTAGCACAGTAGTGTCCAGGAAATGGACCGCTTGTGTGGATTGATCTAGGCTGAGGTTGATGGTGGGATGGAAATTATTGAAATCATGGTGGAATTCCTCAAGGCCTTCTTTTCCATGGGTCCAGATGATGAAGATGTCATCAATGTAGCGCAAGTAGAGTAGGGGCGTTAGGGGACGAGAGCTAAGGAAGCGTTGTTCTAAGTCAGCCATAAAAATGTTGGCATACTGTGGGGCCATACGGGTACCCATAGCAGTGCCGCTGACTTGAAGGTATTTCAAATGTGAAATAGTTGTGGGTGAGGACAAAGTCACTAAGTTCAGCCACCAGGTTAGCTGTGACATTATCGGGGATACTGTTCCTGATGGCTTGCAGGCCATCTTTGTGTGGAATATTGGTGTAGAGGGCTGGTGTTTTCTGGAAGATCACCGATGGATTGTAGTTTCCTCAGGAAGTCAGTGGTGTCTCGAAGATAGCTGGGAGTGCTGGTAGCGTAGGGTCTGAGGAGAGAGTCCACATAACCAGACAAGCCTGATGTTAGGGTGCCAATGCCTGAGATGATGGGGAGTCCAGGATTTCCAGGTTTATGGCTCTTGGGTAGCAAATAGAATACCCCTGGTCGGGGTTCTAGGCATGTGTCTGTACAGATTTGTTCCTGTGCTTTGTCAGGGAGTTTTTATAGCAGATGGTGTAGTTTCTTTAGGTAATCCTCAGTGGGATCAGAGGATAATGGCCTGTAGAATGTGGTGTTAGACAGCTGTGCCCCTCTGCCATGTACATTAGCCAAACCGGACAGTCTCTACGCAAAAGAATTAATGGACACAAATCTGACATCAGGAATCATAATACTCAAAAACCAGTGGGAGAACACTTTAACCTGTCTGGCCATTCAATGACAGACCTGCGGGTGGCTATCTTACAACAGAAAAACTTCAAAAACAGACTCCAACGAGAGACTGCTGAGCTGGAATTGATATGCAAACTAGATACAATCAACTCAGGATTGAATAAGGACTGGGAATGGCTGAGCCATTAGATTCAATGTTTGTATCTCCCCTTGTAAGTATTCTCACACTTCTTATCAAACTATCTGTACTGGGCTATCTTGATTATCACTTCAAAAGTTTTTTTCTCTTACTTAATTGGCCTCTCAGAGTTGGTAAGACAACTCCCACCTGTTCATGCTCTCTGTATGTGTGTATATATATATCTCCTCAATATATGTTCCACTCTATATGCATCCGAAGAAGTGGGCTGTAGCCCACGAAAGCTTATGCTCTAATAAATTTGTTAGTCTCTAAGGTGCCACAAGTACTCCTGTTCTTTTTATTTTGCAAGTGTCATTTTCAGGAGTTATTAGGTTTTAAATCAAAGCAGATAATTTCTCTAAAAGACCAGATAATTATAGTGCTCATATGCACCACTAATGACCTCTTCCATACAGGTTGCTCCATTCAGATTTGACGCTAAACTTCAAACTACATTGTTGACAATGGTAGGTCTCTTTTGATGTTTTGGAGACTGGGGCAGCTATTGAGAAGTGGCCGTAGGAATTCATGCCGCTCCTTTATTGCTGTGGTGCTGGCTGATGTTCAGTGGCCAGTAGGAGGCCTTTTATTAGCAGACTAGATTAGCCAGCATTGAAAATATTTAAACCTTCTGATCGGTTGGTGGTGCAGTGTAATCAGCAAATGACTCAGATAAGATTGTGAATTGTGACTGGCCGTCAAAGGACATCTTTTTAAAAAATCAGGAGGAGATTTTGTGTTTAACCCTACTTTTAAAATTTGGGTTCCGGAAAATAAATCCTGCCAGTTTATTCCTAAACCTGGAACCGTTAATAATAAACCACTTAGTTCTCCTCGGTAACTACTGGCTGTCTTACTCTTGGTGAGAGGAAGGATGGTCCAGTGGTTAGGCCACGAACTTGGGAAGCCATAGGTTCAAGTTATTCCTCCACCACAGACTTCCTGTATGACCCTGGACAAATCACTTAGCCTTTCTGCCTCAGTTCCCCATGTGTAAAATGGGGCTAACAGTATTTCCCTACCTTACAGCGGTGTTGTAAGGATAAAAGCGTGTAAGGTGCTCAGATACCTGGTAGTGAGTGTCATATAAGTGTAGTATAAGAAACAGATAGTTCCTTAGCCACCCAGATTTTGAATAGAAATCCAGCTGTCCAAAGATGTAGAGATGCTTGTTATCAATAGTTACCTGCCCTTTGCATATGAATAACACAACACTACTGAGCAGCTCTTTACCAAACTGTTTCAGGTACATCTCTGGAATAAAGAAAAAGGGAAAATTATGGGTTACAGCTCAGTTAAGGAGTCCTTTTGCATGTTGGAAAGGATAGGTGGGATTTGGAACTGCGGAGTGAACCTGATTTCTAGGGGCAACAAATTATTCCCCCACAAAATGCAAACCCTGTAACAACGAGAGTGGGTTTCATTGCTTTTGTGCCATGTCCATGGATCATCATTTCTGTGTTCCAAGTCTTGGCTGGCCTCCTCAGCAGGCCTGGAAGTCACATCCACTCATGATATAGCTGAAAGGTGGGCAAGCAGCAAGTAGGCAGGAGGACAAAACCCAAAGGGCTCACACACCATGCAGACGGTCTTGAAAAGGGGAGCTTTCCAACAGCCACCTCTGCTGAAGAGGGAGGAAGGTGGTGAGACCTAGGAATTCTGTGCTAAGGGTGCTAAGACATAGGTATGGGGTGTCTGGGAGACACTCAGCATAGGGATGGGAACAGGTTAGATAATTAAGTTACATTGGAATGAGTGTGTGCGTGTAACGGAAAGGGAGAAAGAAGTGAGATTGGTGAGTGTGGGCTGAGGGACAAGAAAAGAAAAGAATAGCTGTAGACAAGAGATCTAGTGAATAAGCAAAGTGATCTGAGATAAGGAGCAGAGATTGCATAGCAAGAAAAGATGGGTGGAGAAAGAGCTTGGAAGAACACTGGGAAATAGGGAAAAGACACAGGACAAGAAAATATGAGGGGGAGAATGAGATGGAACACAGAAAGAATTAGAGAATGAAGGGGAAGGTAGCAAAGAGAGAAACAGACTAGACTTTACATATGTGTATATGCATATTGCACATACATGTGCCATACACTTCTTACACTGTAAGAGTACATTCACCCTGACATGTGAATATGCAAACTGCAATAAATCCCTGGTATGATTTGCATTTTGTCTTTGAGTGTATATAAGGAGGGGGCGAGAACAGTATGTTGAATGCATCTATTCAAATTATTTTCCATATTAAAAAATATGAATATAAAGGAAATAATCTCTAGGTTGTACTTTTATAATAAAATCTAAAAATGAAAGAAATTCTGTACATTGAGAGGTCTGTGGCCAGGTGTGATTACTATTTATTGTGCAAAATTTAAACTTTCACTGTTGCATTCTTCTGCCATTCCCCACATCTGTTTGTTTTGCCCGCTTGTAGCATCTTATCATCTGCCAAGTTTGTAAGCACTCTGAGGCAGGACTGTCTTTGTACTTCGTGTCTGTACAGCACCTGCCACAAGGGGGTACTGAACCCTCACTGGGACCTATAGACACAATAGCAATACAAATAATAACTGGCTCTGTGCACCTATTTGTTTTTGTTTTTTTTTATTTACCTGGGAAATTCTTGAAAATGTGGCCATCTGTTTGTCTGTGGATACCACCGCCTACTGTAACATTTGTTAACTATAAATATTTTTCCCTATCTAGCTGTACCCCATAAAATAGGGAGGATAATTGATGGAAGTCCTGCTGATCGCTGTACGAAACTAAAAGTCGGAGACCGGATCTTAGCTGTGAATGGCCAGTCTATTATTAACATGCCTCATGCAGATATTGTGAAGCTAATTAAAGATGCAGGTCTTAGTGTAACACTTCGCATCATTCCTCAGGAGGGTAAGTAATTAAGCCTTAAAGCCCGGGAAGAAAGTTATGTTACCTCCAGTTAGTTTGAAGAGTTTTTGTTTTGAAGCTTGCATGTGTTGTACAAAAAGGTTACAGCTGCAACCCTAGAACTAGCTAGAATATTATCTGAATTCTTGAAAACAATCTAATTGTGGATGTATGTTTCAAAGAACCTAAAGAAACCTGATGGCATAGGGAGTACTGCAGTGTGTGTGCTATAGACTTGTGGAAGAACTGCCTTCTGACATGGATGTAAAATACTCACTAAAAGGCCTGATTTTGAGCTCACTCCTTTTTATATTATTGATTTCCACTGACTTCAATTGAGTTACTCCTTATTTTCACAAGTGTAAGAGAACAAAATCAAGTCCTTAGCCAGTGGGAAATAAGTGACTCACAAACTGTCATCTTGTGTATTCATTTATACCTGTAGTGAGTGACTGCAAAAATGGATGTAAAATGCCACCACTGGAGCGAAGGGAGAAATTTGATTTGATACTGTTTTGCACAGATATAAGTGACTATGCAAGGTAGGGGAGAACCAAGCTCCAAAGGGCTCAGTTTGTCAGATGCAGACAAGGTAACAGACTCATTATTGTGGGCATCACCCTACAAACCAATCAGTGGAGTTTCTTTGATGTGAGCTTCATGTAATTTAAGTTGAAAGAGCTGCAGTGCTAGTATATGAATTCCATTGCATTAATGAAACTGTGACTTTAAGTCCCAGTAGCAGAATACTAGTGTGGATAGGAATGTCAAATACAGAAACCAATGAGATCACTTGCTGATCGGTGTGCTTTTTAGATGACCTTCAGCTCTGTCGGTGCTATCAGCTTAACTCATACTGAGTATAATGCTCTTCTACTGGTATACAGCGGAAATTGGCAGACAACTGGCCCTGGATAATGCTGCCCCTATGTCAGTAAATGAATTCAATGTGAAGAAACACCTAAATGTACAGGAAGAGCACAGGTCAGCTCTTCTTAGCAGATACTCCTTAAAGCATTCACCCGTTCCAAATAGCAATTAGATCCATACGTCCAGTTCAAATTTGTTCAGACTCTTTCTTTTGTTCAGAAAGAGATTTAAAGTTAGTGGCATACATTACCCAGAGATCTGTTTTGTAAATCTCTTCAGGCATGGGTTATGTAGTGCATAATCCATGCTATGCCATTGAAAGCAGCCTTGTACAGGCATTTAGCTAACAGAAATGTATACTAGCAAATAGGTCCACCCCTGGTGACACTGATTAATTTACATAGAAAAGAAAAAGCAGAAGCACATACGAAATGTTGAGTGCTGCAACATGGGCAGACTCTGGAGCTGCTGGTGAGAAGGGATTGTTCTAGAGCAGCGGTGGGCAAACTTTTTGGCCCGAGGGCCACATTGGGGTTCCAAAACTGTATGGAGGGCCGGGTAGGGAAGGCTGTGCCTCCCCAAACAGCCTGGCCCCCATCCCCATCCACCCCGTGACTGCCCCTCCCGGAACCTCACCCCCTATCCAACCCCTCCTGCCCCCTGTCCCCTGACTGCCCTGACTCCTATCCACACCCCTGCCTCCTGACAAGCCTCCCGGGACTCCCACGTCTATCCAACCCCCCCGTTCCCCATCCCCTGACCGCCGCCCCGACCTTCACCCCATCCAACCACACCCTCCTCCCTGACTGCCCCCTGGGACTCCCTGCCTCTTATCCACCCCCCCTGCTCCCCGCCCCCTTACCATGCCGCTCAGAGAAGCAGGACTGGCAGCCGCGCTGCCTAGCTGGAGCCAGCCACGCTGTTGCGCTGCACGGCAGGAGCCCGCCGCCTAGAGCGCTGGCAGCACGGCGAGCTGAGGCTGCAGGGGAGGGGGGGCAACAGGGGAGGAGCTGGGGGCTAGCCTCCCCAGCCGGGAGCTCAAGCGTCGGGCAGGACATTGCCCGTGGGCCATAGTTTGCCAACCTCTGTTCTAGAGGTTACGGCACAGGTAACATGAGGCTTGGATTCCCCATTAATAAAAAGGGGTAATAGTATCTAATAGCTTTGTGAAGTGCACTCAGGTGAAAAGTGCTATAGAAATGCTATGCAGTAGTATTAATGTATGATTTGACTGGTGTTTGTAAGTGTCGCATAGGCATGAGGGATCATATTTTCAAACCAGCCTCTGAAATTGTGAAGCACAAATCACACTTGTACATGCAAACTGTGCTTGTAGACATGTAAATATGCAATGTACACACAACAGTGCTGTTTGTGCCTTCAGCCTCAAACTTTTTGAATGCAAATTTAGAGGTATTTTTGACAATTTGTCCTAAATTAGACAAACATTTAAAAAAAGTATGCTAAAAGAATCAAACTTTGAAAATAGTCATAGGTATAAAATAGTCAATTGTTATGGAAAGTTGAATAAATAGTCAATAGTAAATTGTTAAATTAACAAAAAAGCTCTAGATCAAATTAACTAGTTAATAGTAATGCCACTTTATCTTATAAAAGGAACTAACAATGGCTTGATAGACAGCTGTTGAGGACAGTTTGTGTGTGTGTATATGTACATATTATATATATATATATATATATGAGTCTAGAAGTACATGTGTGTGTGTATGGGTGTGTGTGTGCATATATATATATATATATATATTACACACACACCAACCCTTTTTAAACATGTGCTGGTTTTTTCGCTGATCAGTTTGAGACAGATCGTGGCCCCACTTGTCCAGCTGCAGCCCCGCCTGTCCCTACACCAGCTATGCACACTGTGTGTAGTAGCATCTAGGAATAAGTAGCTTCTGCAGAGTTGCTCTATCCCCTCTTGTGCTTGTGAGCAGAGCCCAGGCACTCCCTCCCTCCCTCCCGTCCCACACACACATAAATGTACATCCCAGACATTGGGGGAAATAATCTGTATCACTAAGCCTAGTGCAGGGTATTGCTTCTTCCCTCAACCCAGAGCAAGGGGAAACCTGAAAGCAGATTAGTCTCCCTTGTTTGTGGTGAATCTACAGTCTAGCACTTTATTTGTATGTTGTATGCCTTTCCCTACCCTTCCTCTTTTTAGATGTTGGGTGTTTGGGGAAGGGACTGGGTTTCTACAGTGTACAGTTGTAGAGCTCTTAGGCTATTTTGCATGCTACTGTGATATAAATGATAATAAGAGCTGGTTAATATGTATTTATAAAGGTTGGCTCCACTGTCCATGACCCTACCTGACAGTTCAAACCTCCATTTGACTTCAAAAGCAGCAGGAGCAAACAAAAGCATTTTAAATCTTGTTGCAACAGTTTATCATCCCATAACTGTAATGAAAGCAGTAAGATTCTTCAGTCTCCCAAAATGAAAAGTTTCCAAATATCAGTAGTTATAGGCTTTTAAAAGAAACTATGAACCACAGCAGCTCTTTGCCCAGTTCAGTTGAGTTTTAAATAACAGATTTGTCAGCCTGAGTTGTAAAAGTGACCAAGATTATAGATCTCAGAAGAGATCAAATGAAGTCCAGTAGGTTCAGATGTCTTAAAATCTAATTATGATAATAATTATAATAAAAGCAACAAAACATAAATAATTGGAGGTAGAGTGTTACAAAAATGATTATTGTCTACCTTTGCCCTTTATTAAATGCCACACTATGACAGCTCTTTAATCTCCAGTTTCCCATTATGCAGAGCTGAACAGTCCAGCTTCAGCACCAAGCTCAGAGAAACAGAGCCCCATGGCACAGCAACACAGCCCCATGGCTCAGCAGAGCCCTGTAGCACACCACAGTCCCGTAGTACAGCCACCACCGCCACAACCGCTCCAGTTACAAGGACATGAAAACAGGTAAGAGCAGCTGCTCCACGTTCTGCTTCCTTTCGGTACAGTGTGAGACCTGATCCAATCGACCTTCTCTCTGTTTCTAACTACTGTGACATATCATGTTACCTGTTGCCAACATTCGAGGGGCAACATTTATAAAACATAAATTGTGTGTTCGATTAAACTGAAAAGTATCGTTCACCTACATGTGTGAGAGACGTCAGTCTACACAAGGAGCAAAACTTTCCCGAAACAGGGAGCGCTGTGTTCAAACTTCAGATTCTCAGAACTATTTACTGGCGTGATATTTTTTGCCAGAGAACTAAAGCATATTCTAGTATCTCTTGCTCATAACTTCATTGTTAATAAACTTCATTTTTATGTTCCTGACATTTACGAAACACATTTATATCTAGTATGCTCTTGGTGAAATGGCCTTCTTTTTAACCCTCACACCCACCTCCATGTCTTCTGCATCGTAAAGCACTGTTGTCAATACAATATTTTTCAGTTCAACAACGGATTTTATCTACAGCAAACTGATTTTTCCCCAGCTGATTTCTCTAGTTTAGCTCTCAATACATGTATGATTTTTTGTGTATACGACATAGTTTGAATGAAATGATACAGTGTATTACTTAGTGGGCTAGGAGGAAATCTAGAGTGTTGTGACCAGCTACATTCTGATCAGAATGTATTTGAAATAGATTTAGGTTGTGGAATATTACAATAGTTCTTACATTATGTGATTTTCTGTCAACATTATTTTGTCACTGGATTAATTTTTTGGCTTGTCAGATAAAACTGATTACACTGTCAGTCTTTATGCTAAACTTGACCGAGTAATGTACCTCAGCCAGACCATGACCCATAAACAATAAATGCCAGTGCCGGAGTTTCTGCATTTTATTGTAGATCAGGTGCTATGCCCTGTCAGTCACCTATGCTTAATACAGAAATCATATTTATAGAGCTGTCAAACAATTTAAAAAATTAATCGCGATTAATCACGAGATTAAAAAAATGTGATTAATGGCGGTTTTAATTGCACTGTTAAACAACAATAGAATACCATTTATTTAAAGATTTTTAGATGTTTTCTACATTTTCAAATATATTGATTTCAGTTGCAGCACAGAATACAAAGTGTACAGTGCTCACTTTATATTATTATTTTTTATTACAAATATAAATAGTATTTTTCAATTCACCTCATACAAGTACTTTAGTGCAATCTCTTTATTGTGAAAGTGCAACTTACAAATGTAGATTTTTTTTTACATAACTGCACTGAAAAATAAAGCAATGTAAAACTTTAGAGCCTACAAGTCCACTCAGTCCTACTTCCATACTGATGACAGAAGCATGGAATCATGTCCTCTGGAGTGGTGGCAAAGTATGAAGGGGCATACAAATGTTTAGCATACTTGGCACGTAAATATCTTGCAACACCGGCTTCAAAAGTGCCATGCAAACACCTGTTCTCACTTTCAGGTGACATTGTAAATAAGAAGCAGGCAGCAGTATCTCCTGTAAATATAAACAAACTTGTTTATCTTAACGATTGGCTGAACAAGTAGGACTGAGTGGACTTGTAGGCGCTAAAGTTTTACATTGTTTTGTTTATGAGTGAAGTTATGTAACAAAAAAAATCAACATTTGTAAATTGCACTTTCACTAAAGAGGTTCTTGTATGAGGTGAATTGAAAAATACTATTTCTTTTATTTATCTTTTTTACAGTGCAAATATTTATAATAAAAAATAATAATATAAAGTGAGCACTGTACACTTTGTAATCTGTGTTGTAATTGAAATCAATATATTTGAAAATATAGAAAAACAGTCAAAAATATTTATAATACATTTAAATTGGTATTCTAATATTGTTTAACAGTGTGATTAAAACTACAATTAATCACGATTAATTTTTTTAATCTAGTTAATTTGTTTTGAGTTAATCACTTGGGTTACCTGTGATCAATTGACAGCCCTCATATTTACTTATCCAAAATGCCTTTCTCCTCCATTTCTACCGGTATCACCATATAAATATTACTTGGGAGTGGGGACGGATTTTAAATTCTGGTCCCCAGTCATCTCCCGCACAGCAAGGACATTGGATCTCCCTCAGCCAGGGAGTCTTTCCTCTCTTTTATCCACACAGTGCATGAGACGATGCTGCCAAGAGTTGAGTTCTCAGCAGACTCCCCTGTGCTCCACCACACAGGAACAGACACCCCATGTGCCAGATCGCAAGAGCACTCCGTAAATTTTGGCCCCGATACCCCTACATTCAGTGGCATTGCAACCATGCAGCCAGAGTGGTGCTCCATACCGTACTGTTTGAGCGACCTGCCAGTCCTGCAAAAACCTCGAGTAAGCAGCGATTGCACCCGCCAGTCACACACTGACTTACACAGTTTTTCAGGTTCCTTTTCCTTACATTTCATTAGACACCTGCCTGACAGTGCCAGCTCCAGAAAGATACATGCTTCTGCTAAAGTAACTGTAGAACCCAATCCTAAAAATTCTTTTCAAGCCCCATCAGAAGTCCCATTGACCAGCACAATGCTCGGTAATAAATGTTTGCAGGATTGGGACATATAAACATATAAAGTTTATACTTAGTTTGTGACATATAAACTATATTAATTTTTTTAAGTTCTTAAAGGATGATCTGGCCACTATGTTACTGAATGTCCAGTAAGGTATATGCATTAACACACCTATTTACATATTCAACAAAAAATATTATTGTTATAACTTGTGTATAGCATAGCATCATCTTCTGGGATACTGATATGCCAGTATATTGTGAACTTGTGTTAAGCTGTCCAGTGTTCCAGAAATAATTCTATTATTAGCTGATATTGGGTAGTATTTTACCTATTTTTAATATGTTATAATTTGTTTATATAGTTATTCACCAGAAAAAAAGTTGTTGTTCTGTATCAGTCAGTCAAAATCCTATTTAATATTTTTAAATTACAAGCAATAAATTTACTTTGCTTATATTAAACAGACTCAATATTACAATAAGCCTAGATTCTCTATGTCCTTGTTACATGGAATCAATATACTAAAGAAGTAAAGAAGATAAGAAGCTTTGATATAAAAAAGCAGATCCCATTATGAATACTTTGTACAAGTTTTAATACTATATGTGTCAGGTCTTTTTTTGCAATCTCTATGAAAATAATTCAAGTTTCAAATCATTTCCCCTCTTATCTCTGTTTGTCTGGTTGGAAATATAGCTAGGAATGGCTAGTTTACAGAAATGTACTGTATCAATAAAGTGTCTATGTTGTAGCCTAAGACAAAGCCATCTAACACATTATGCAAGTTATTTCCAGGGAAAAATGAACAAAGACAGAAAACAATGCTCAGATTAATTCCACATGTTGAATACATTCATTTGCATAACTAAGCATTTTCCTTGAAAACCTAGTACAGATTCCCTTTTCATGGTATGAGTGTTATTACTAGGTATGCTGAAGCTTTATTAGAGCAGAGCCTGAAATACACATCAGACAAAAAAGATTGTTAGCATCTTCTTTCAACTAGTTAGCAATTAAAACAATATTTATAAAGTATTAAATCCTTATTAACCAAATTCGGTTTCCTTCCTTCATAAATGTGCATCATATTCTAGATCTGTATTTAAATCCTAGAATGGCTTACTAGGAATTGCTACCATAAGATCTTGCAGTGAATCAGAGCACTTAGTGTACACTATATTAATGGATACTATATCAATGATTTCTTTCTATTAGTCAGATAATGGCTGGTACAAAGAAAATGTCCATTTCTGAATTTGAGAGCTCACCAAAAAGAAATAGCTTTTACATTAGTAAAATATAGAGGCTGTAAACCTCTGAATCTCTTCAATATTTTAAATCCTTATTTAGTCTACTGCACTCTAAGTTCTGGAAAACAATAAACAAATTCAGTCTTTTGCTTTGTATTATATTTTCTTCTGTGAAATTTCGTCTTTGGGTTACACAAGGTACATGGGAGTCAGGACTCCTGGGTTCTGTTCCTGTTACTGCCATTTAGGGCCCAATTCCGATCCCACTGTGGTCTATGGGGAAATGATACTGTACTGCCTTGGACAAGTCATTTAGGGCCAAATTTTCAAAAGTAAGCTCTAATTTAAGATATCTCAATTTTTGCCTTGGAAAGCTCATCTCAAATGCACCATCTGCCTCTCAGTGAAGTCCAGTTTGACACAATTTTACAGCTGTTCAGTTGCTTTTTATCTCTCAGTATTGCATTTAATGCCTTTCTGCAAATTCTTTTAGCGTTGTGCAGATTTCTGAAATTTTAAATAACTAAAATAATCATTCTAACTTACTCAGTTATAGGTCAGAAGTAAAAGCAAGACAGGATGTGAAACCCGACATCCGACAACCTCCATTTACTGACTACAGGCAGCCTTCAGCGGACTATAGACAGCCTCCATTAGACTACAGGCATCCTCCAGTAGTGGATTACCAGCAGCCACCACCTCTGGACTACAGGCAGCCACCTTTAATAGATTACAGACAACATTCTCCTGACACCAGGCAATATCCTCTGTCAGATTACAGGCAGCCCCAGGTACAAAGTGAAATAATCACAGCTCTGAAAGCAGGGTCTTTAAATTGACCTGAACGTTTGTATTATGATTTATATTTTTTTGCAGAAGAAATTAATTCCAACTTCATTAATGCTTGTAAAGTGCTGTTATTTTTACACTAAAATAACGCTATTTATAATACTGTTGTTACAGCTGCAGGTAGACTATTTTTTATATTTTGGGGAGTTCAAATAATGATGAGAAAATGCATTCTCCAGAACATTATTCTTCTCAAACCACTGTATACCAGCATCATAAATAGTCTTTTACCACGGGCTGTGCTTTAAAGGCACAATCCAGCCCTAAATCAATAAACTGTGGCTGTATCCAGTTCAGATGGGATTTCTACATAAATTATCATCTTTCTGCCATTGTAGAAGACATACCTTATTTATAATCAGAAAAATTACAAATATCTCTATGTCTTTGTGTCTGAAAAGGAAGCTTCTCCTTTTTCAAAAACAACAAGGAGTCTGGTGGCACCTTAAAGACTAACAGATTAATTTGGGCATAAGCTTTCGTGAGTAAAAACCTCACTTCTTCGGATGCATAGAGTGAAAGTTACAGATGCAGGCATTATATACTGACACATGGAGAGCAGGGAGTTAATTCCCTGCTCTCCATGTGTCAGTATATAATGCCTGCATCTGTAACTTTCACTCTATGCATCCGAAGAAGTGAGGTTTTTACTCACAAAAGCTTATGCCCAAATTAATCTGTTAGTCTTTAAGGTGCCACCAGACTCTCCTTTTTCAGAAGATCAATCTTGTGTGTGTTATGACTTGATGTGAAATAATCTATGCCAGCAGAAACAATCTATATACAAATTAGCCAGATGTCTCTTTTTACACAGAGCCCAATCTTGCAATGCTTATTCCCAGAAGTAAGCCTTATGTTAGTAGTTTGTTGATTTGAATGGGAATGTTCTCATGAGTGGTGTTTACTAATGGGTGTCAAGGTTGAAGGATCTGGTGCAAATTTGGGTTAAAAAATCTCCCCCTTTCCTTGCATAAGGGGGGAAAAAGCAGATGGCAGAAAGTTTATTAAATCAGGAGGCACATGTTTCCAGAAGTCCTCAGCGAACACCACATTCCTAGGTCAACCCTCTATAGAGTTCACTTCTAGGGCCATATTTTCAAAGCAGGCACACATGCTGTCTCCATGTAAATATGTACACACCTGTTGCCTATGTAAAAATATATTCTTTGTACAAGAATATTGAGTAATTCCACATTCAAACATATGTTCAAAGGGTTTGGTTGTGTTTTTTTCCTTAATGTGCACAAATCCATTCACATAGTTAATTTGTTTTTACTCTCTGTGTCTATACAGGATTTTGATTATTTCACTGTTGACATGGAGAAGGGAGCCAAAGGGTTTGGATTTAGTATTCGAGGAGGAAGAGAATACAAAATGGATTTGTATGTGCTGAGGTTAGCAGAAGATGGGCCAGCGATAAGAAATGGAAGGATGAGGGTGAGTAATTTAACTCTTTTGAAACAGCTCCATAACATAAATTCTAAGGAATATATATATATTTTCAGAGGATTTTGCGCACTGCATGTAAGAAACAGTTATATTTTGTGACAAGATCAGATAGAACTTCTATAATACTTGTCTAGCGAAGAACAAACGCTTTTATATTGTTAAATGGCCTAACAAGAGCTGAATAAATTACATTAAATAGGCAGTAGGTCTAGGTAATTTATTTGTGGATTGGATATGTCATTTTTGATTGCTTTGTTTTGCAATTTTCTCCATATTCTTTCATTCATTTCTAGACATCTTAGAAACTCCAAGGAATGAAGAGTTTGTTGCTTTCTTAATAAAAATAATAGCAGGGTAATTATTTATTTCTGTAGTCCAAATACAAAGACACAGTGATCTAGTATATTGGACAATGGATTGGGTATCAAAAGACCTGGGTTTTAATCCTGGCTCTTCCACTGTGTGCTTATGACCTTCAGAAAGTCACTTCACTTCTGTCTCACCCCGCGTTGTTTCATCCACTTAAATTATAATATCTTTTTGTCAGGAACTAACTTTCACTAGTTGTTTGTATAGCACCTAGTACAATGGAGCTCGAAACTCAGTTGGAGCTTCTAGATGTTGTTATAATATAAATAATAATAAAAACCACATCAGTGCACCGAGTGTGACAAAATTTCAAAGTTAATTTAGGAAATTCCACATTACAAAATAAGTGGATCAAGATTTGTGCTTTTGGCCTGTCCAGCTGTTATAGTGAAGAGTTTATCTGAAGAGTAGGTATAAATTCATCTGCACTTGCACGTTAATACATAACAATTCATTGCACAAAAAAGTGTGCGGAAAGGCAACCATGACAGTACAGTTAGACCAAGAATCAGTACACAAACTTTTCCTTAAAATATCTAACAAATGCTGCCTTGTTGCTCCAATATTTAATCATAAAGATGGGAAATGGAAAAATAGTGCTATACTAGAAAGAGAATGGATTGTTGTCATGTGGCAGTTCTGAATACTTTCCTGTTCTTTTTGCGGATACAAACTAACACAGCTGCTACTCTGAAAGCAGTTCTGAATGAAATTCTGCCCTCACTTGCATCCCATGCAACCGCAACAAGTCTAACTTTCTGTCTTTAAAGAGTACTGGGGTCTGACCATGCTAATACAAAATTTTGTTATGGTCCATGTGTCACATACAGTTTTTAAGATTCGATTTGGTCCTGGAGTACGCATAGGCCACAAAGCCCCAGGCATTGTGAGCTTGCCTGAAGAGGAGCTATGGAAACACAGAGCACCCAACAACTCCCCTTCCACTAGGAACCTAGACACAGCCAGCACTGCCCAATCAATGAGAACCACTGACTAACTATATATAGAGTATATAATGTAGGTGTGAGTTAACATTGACTTTGGAATCTTAGATTTTAATTTTTTTACTTGTCTTTTCATTTGTTCCTTTATTGCTGTATTATCATCGTTTATTGTACTTAATAAAAAGTCATAACCAGGATATATGATATTAGCAGCGTGTAACTAATTGTGAGGAAAGCAGTAGAGCTCTTCCTTTACAGTCAATGCTGGAAGTCATATAGTTTAGGGCATATGACCGAGATTACAGAACCATGAAGGATGGTGCCTTTAGAGAAGTATCATTGCAGGTAATTTCCTATATTTAGCCAAAGATCTGACCAGTAAAATTATATGCATCATTTGAATAGAATAATATCACAAGTATAAAATAGACCTTATGAGTGAATACTACTATATCCATTTTAAACAAGTAAGGACAGTAAGCCAGTTCATGGCTCTTTTCAGTCTCATTGGGAAATATTTTATAATGTTCCATGAAAACATACTAATTGTTTGTTCCATGAAAAAATACTAATTTCTTTTCTAAAATAAATTTAAAAACTTGTCTAATTTATATAGTTGTTATACAAAGCCAACTGTCATGGATACCGGGCAGGCCATGCCTTAAACCCCTTTTTGTCCTTTGCAAATGCACTCCTTTGGGGACCTCTCTGGGTGGAATCATGCTAGACCAGATCTCTGGGCTGCATTCCACCGCCACCAACCATGTTAACCCAGCAGGCTCAACTGGGTTTGGCATCTGTAAGCCTTTTACCTCTGGGGACAAATGACCAGCTGATTAAAGTGACTCAAAAACAGTTTCTTCAAAACAAAGTAGCATTTATTTGCCAAAAAGAACATAGCATCTAGGAAAACGGGTTTAAACAACAAAGAATCCTATAGAGAGACAAGATGGGCGAGGTAATGTCTTTTATTGGACCAACTTCTGTTGGTGAGAAAAACAAGCTTTTGAGTTTACACAGAGCTCTTCCTCAGGAAGCTCAAAAGCTTGTCTCTCTCACCAACAGAAGTTGGTCCAATAAAAGATATTACCTCACCCATCTTGTCTCTCTAATATCCCGAGATCAACACAGCTACAACACTGCATACAAAGAGTCCTGTACACACATATCTTTACCTAAGCTTAACCACTCTATTCAGAGCTCAACTAAGGACAATTTATTCCCATCTCTCGGTTGTGGGAGTCAACCTCCTTGCTGCAGGACTTGTGTCTCTCTATCTGCCAGCAACTTATCTCTAGTTGCTGCTATTGACAGCCCACTTAGCGCCCACTTCTTCCCTATGCCAGCATCTTTATGGTTCAGGATTCCCTTTGGTCCTAGGCTTTCAGTCTTGAGAAGAGTAAACCATGCCAGCCTGCTGGAAGCCAGGCAGGGGCATTTACCAATTAATAGCTGCTCGCATCGTTCCCTTAAATAGCTTTATCTGTCAGAGTTTCATTTTCCTCTTTGCTTCCCCTTTAACAACCTCCTTGGGTTTAACTCCCGGCAGTAAGGCAGGATAATAGCAAAGATAAATTGAGATTCATATAATACTTTTAAAAAATAATATACATAACTGTGTCATTCGCCACACGAACCAAGTCAAGAAAGGAGAAGTTAAGGCTGGATATACCATTGTGAAGAATATGTTAAGATAAAATTGACCATGTTAGGGATTAAGGCCTGCTCTACACTTAAAAATTTTACCAGTATAACTGTGACATATCGGAGTGAGATTTTTATCATTATATTTATACAAGTAAAATTCCCTGGGTGGATGCAGTTATACTGGTATAACAGTGACTTAGGCTGGGTCTACACTACCCGCCTGAATCGACGGGTAGAAATCGACCTCTCGGGATCACATTCACATTCACAACTAATTCATCCCTATTGGTCAACACCAATTCCAAAATGGATAACCCCCCTAACTGTTTCCAAAACTTTCTGAATTAGAAAGTTGTCCCTTCTACATGCTAAGAACTTGGACATAATATGTTTTTCTGTAATAGTCTTCCAAAAGCTATCAGGGAAGTGAAAAATCTCCATTAATACTAGCTCATGTGTATTAGCTAATCTTGTTACCTGCTTGTTACCTGCCTCATCCACTTCCTTGTTTTGATTTGGTGGCTATAATAGACCCCCTTATCCATAACATAACTACTATTCTTTTCCTTTTTTAGCCTCATCAGAGACTCTCAATAGATCTCTCCTTACTTCCTCTTGGAGCAAGTGTATACATTCTTGATGTACAGCACAATGCCTCCTCTTTTTTTCTCATACCTGTCCTTCTGGAACAAGCTATATCCCTCAATGCTGCTACTCCAGTCATGGGAGTTGTCCCACCAAGTCTCTGCAATGCAAATTAAGTCATAATTTTCTTCATATACCATGACTTCCAGTTCATCCTGCTTGTTCCCGTGCATTGGTATGCAGGCATCAAAGATGTTTTGCAGACTGCCCTGTTACTTTACTTCTTGCCTCTTTAATGCATTGTGATTTCTGGTCCCTTCTCAATAATTTAGCCCCTTCCCCTTGACTTCCTTACTTGAGGCTAGATGTGCATTGGCCAGGCCCCATAAGATCTAGTTTAAAGCTCTCCTTATCACATTAGCCGTATGATGTACAAATATGATCTTCCCAGTATTTGATAGATGAAGCCCATCCCAGCACAGTAATCCTCTTTCCTGGAATATTATATCTGCAGAATTTGAAATCTTAGAAACAAAATCTAATAAATTAGAGAAATCAATCTAAATAAAGAATGTGGGTGTAACCATCTTCTGCAAAGGGTAGTAAACACAAAGGATAGCTTACTAGGGAATATAATTGAAGCAAAAATTTAAATTAATTACAGATGCCTAGATTTTGAGAGAGGGGACAATAGAAAAGAATGGAGAAAAGATAGAAGGGGAGACTCAAAAATAAACCAAAACAAAGGGAGGCATATGATGCTTCTTTGAATTACACTGGTCTACAATTTTTGAGAAGTCGTCTGCTTCAGAGATAAAATGTGCTATTTATTATGTATTTTGATGTGCTGAATTCAAATATGACAATTAAAACAACTGATTGGCTACTGTTTCTAAGATATTTAAGTTTTTACATTTTATGTCTATGTATATTGTGTAGATAGTAGAGTTTTAATCATAAATTGTAAACCTAGGTCTTTTCATGTGTTTATGGTTGCTTTACATGATTATATTTCACCTGTCCTGTTTATGTAACACTTTAAAAATCAGCAAAAGGGTTATATAAATACAATTTATTATGAAACAAAAGGCAAAAAACTATTATGTACATAGTTTAGTCCTATTCAGTGTCTACTCGGCGCTTCTTGGCTTGTCTCTTGTATTCATTAAATGGAGCATCTCTTGTCACTGTCCAGCAATAGTCTGCAAGCATTGATGGGCTCCATTTGCCCTGATAGCGTTTCTCTATTGTTGCAATGTCCTGGTGAAATCGCTCGCCGCTCACTGCTTCGCAGTTCAGTGGAAAAAAATCTAGATGAGAATGCAAAAAATGTATCTTTCGTGACATGTTGCAACCAAGGCTTTTGTATGCCTTGAGGAGGTTTTCCACCAACAACCTGTAGTTGCCTGCCTTGTTGTTTCCGAGAAAATTTATTGCCACTAACTGGAAGGCTTTCCATGCCGTCTTTTCCTTGCCACGCAGTGCATGGTCAAATGCATCATCTCGAAGAAGTTCACGAATCTGAGGACCAACAAAGACACCTTCCTTTAGCTTAGCTTCACTTAACCTTGGAAATTTTCCACGGAGGTACTTGAAAGCTGCTTGTGTTTTGTCAATGGCCTTGACAAAGTTCTTCATCAGACCCAGCTTGATGTGTAAGGGTGGTAACAAAATCTTCCTTGATTCAACAAGTGGTGGATGCTGAACACTTTTCCTCCCGGGCTCCAATGACTGTCTGAGTGCCCAATCTTTCTTGATGTAGTGGGAATCTCTTGCACGACTATCCCATTCGCAGAGAAAACAGCAGTACTTTGTGTATCCGGTCTGCAGACCAAGCAAGAGAGCAACAACCTTCAAATCGCCACAAAGCTGCCACTGATGTTGGTCATAGTTTATGCACCTCAAAAGTTGTTTCATGTTGTCATAGGTTTCCTTCATATGGACTGCATGACCAACTGGAATTGATGGCAAAACATTGCCATTATGCAGTAAAACAGCTTTAAGACTCGTCTTCGATGAATCAATGAACAGTCTCCACTCATCTGGATCGTGAGCGATGTTGAGGGCTGCCATCACACCATCGATGTTGTTGCAGGCTACAAGATCACCTTCCATGAAGAAGAATGGGACAAGATCCTTTTGACGGTCACGGAACATGGAAACCCTAACATCACCCGCCAGAAGATTCCACTGCTGTAGTCTGGAGCCCAACAGCTCTGCCTTACTCTTGGGTAGTTCCAAATCCCTGACAAGGTCATTCAGTTCACCTTGTGTTATGAGGTGTGGTTCAGAGGAGGAGGATGGGAGAAAATGTGGGTCCTGTGACATTGATGGTTCAGGACCAGAAGTTTCATCCTCTTCCTCGTCTGACTCAAGTGAGAATGATTCTGGTGCATCAGGAACCGGCAGTCCTTCTCCGTGGGGTACTGGGCATATAGCTGATGGAATGTTTGGATAATGCACAGTCCACTTTTTCTTCTTTGACGCACCTTTCCCAACTGGAGGCACCATGCAGAAGTAACAATTGCTGGTATGATCTGTTGGCTCTCTCCAAATCATTGGCACTGCAAAAGGCATAGATTTCCTTTTCCTGTTCAACCACTGACGAAGATTTGTTGCACAAGTGTTGCAGCATATGTGTGGGGCCCACCTCTTGTCCTGATCTCCAATTTTGCAGCCAAAATAAAGGTGATAGGCTTTCTTAACCATAGTAGTTATACTGCACTTTTGTGATGCAAAAGTCACTTCACCACAAACATAGCAGAAGTTATCTGCACTGTTCACACAAGTACGAGGCATCTCTGCTCACTTTGGCTAAACAGAAATGTGTCCCTTTGAAAAATCAAACACTGACAAATAAGAAAGCACAACACTGTATGATTTCTAGCTGATATAGGGCAATTTGTTCAGCAGAGTGATGTAAGCTTTGTTATGATTGCATCATCCATGACTGCTAGGAATAACATGATGCAATTAATATCATGTATGATGCAATACCAGCTTCAGATTGCATCATTCATTGCTTTGCCTAAAAAGCAAGTACTGTCCAAACCCAGTCATAGATTTATTCATAGATCCAGTCAAAGATGTATTTTAGTCATTTCTGGTTTAAATTGACATCTCTTCCCTTTATAACTCACTTATCCTCTGCCATTCCCAAGTCAAGGGTCGTATATACTGACCCAATAGCATATCTTGAAAACTAGAGCCAATCAACAATTTTAAGCATCATTTTCGTTCTCAGTGACCCAGAATTAGTAAAGAAGCATTTTGGCTGTAGAGCAGTGAAACAGAAGTAATTTTAATTAATTAAATGTACTTTCCAACAGCACTACCAGTACCCATCAACCCATAAATCATTGGAGGGAAAATGGTGATCCATTGGGGTTGCATTTAATTGGTTGCATTTTAACTGCAATCTTAGATGATATAGACTCATCTTTTTTATAGTCAGACAGCTGCTGATTCTGAGGTTATTAAACCTCCCTAACAGCTGTACTACAATGTGTTTAATATTCTGGATGATGAAGACAACAAGGAGACTTACCCTGCCAGCTTGCCCGTCTTTCTGCCAATCCTGCCAAAGTCAGCCCCAACCCCTGTCCCCATAGGACGTGGACTCCATGCATGAAAAGGGGAAAGGCAAGGGACATGTGAGCAGGAGATGGCTACTCTCTGCTATCATCCCCCTGGAGATATGCAGGGATTTTCTGGTAGAAAATATTTCTGACCCAGACAATAATATTTCAAGCAAGTTATCCCTTCATGTTCAGAATAACCTTTACTTTACATGTCATGTTTCTTGAGTAGCTGCTGGGACTCTGTCATGAGCAAGGCTGAGGCAAGTGAACTGTGCTATCATGAGCAAGTGTAGTGAACCCGACCTCCACACTATTCAGCAACTATCCTATGGGTGGGTCTCATCCCCTGCTCACTCAGAATGCAAGTGCAGGGGAAAAAAAACATAAATAGGAACAATAGGACAAAATCTTCACAAGGTGAACCTCCAGGAGCTTCCTCTCCCCTGTGCAGGTAGTTCCTGGGTAGCGGACAATTTGGCACTGTGTCTCTGAAATCAAAGCATGGAAAAGAGGTGTGGGAAATGGAAAAAAACTTGTCAAAGTTGAGGGCTTGCAAAGTATGAAAAGTGCAATATGCTTCAGGACCTGTTGTTTTGGAGTCTATTTAGCAAATACATAAAAAAAGAAAACAGAGGGAAGAAGGTGAGAAAGCACTACAAAGGTTCGGAGGATGTGAAAATCCTACACAGGTGAGGTCAATGGCTGGGTCAATTGACTCGGTAGCAATAAATAAACTAAGAAAGCTGAGTGTACAAGGCTGATGGAACTGAAAGCATTAGCGAGGCGATGTGAGACATTCACTTATGAAAGATACACTAAGAACACAGAGGAGATGAAACAATTTAAAGTACTGCCTGGAAGAGGGGGGAAATAATGTAACTGAACTCAACAAGTGGCAAGATATCAAAGGCTCTGTGTTGTCTATGAAGTATATTTACTCTCAGGAACCTAACATTCTTTGTGCCCAGTCCTGCACCATGCTATGTACTTTTGCAGCACTCAGCACTTTACAAGACTGAGAAGCGCAGAACTGGTCAAAAAATGGTGTTTTATTTCCCTGAAGAAAATTGCAACTTTTTGGCAAAAAATGTCTAAAACCGAAAACTGAAAATTTCAATTAAAAATTGCTGCTGTGGTGCCTTACGCCCCTATTCCCCTCTAGGGACCAGAATCCCAGACCAGATTACATTTCCCAAGATGCAACCCAGTCTCCCCTCCAACAGTGCATTATGGGAGATGTAGTCTGGCTGGGGAATGCAGCCCAGGTTGGAGAATGGAGGCATGAGGCACGTGAACTACAACTCCACTGAGCACCTGTTCATCATTTCTGCATTGAAATGTTTGTGTTTGTGTTTTTGCAAAAATATTCATTTAATTGAAAGCTCAATTTTCTATTGAAAAAAAAAAAGTTTCAACAGAAAATTTTCAACCAGTCCTAGTAGAAGATGCCTTTTTGCTTTCCACTTGCCTGCTACTGTTGTTTATAACAGCTGCTGTATTTGCTTAGACATACATAGATTACCTGTGCCAAAGTCGATAAAGCACACTAAATTTACTCCAGATTTACAGCGATGTAACTGAAAGCAGAATATGCTGTCTTGTATCTGACCCATTGGTTTGTAAATCCTTTTGACATACATTTAGTATGAAAGATACTATAGAAAACCAAATTTTATAAGATATGCAAAAATTGTGTGAGGAGAGCAGGTGAAAGTTTGCCAGCGCTCTTCAATGGCTGTGTTGTTGCTATAAAAATATTTGAAATAGTAATTCTCCCCTCCCATTTTAGTAATTTCACCTCTTCCCCCATTTTACTGAATGTCTGGATTTGATTTTGAATTACCTAAATCTGCAATTTCATGGAAGTGCCTTAGTCTTTGTTATGGCAAGAATGTCCCTTGTGCACAGCAATAGACTACATGGCCTAGTAGATAGTGCAGTAGACTGGGACTCAGGAGACCTGCATTTTATTCATGATGTTGCCACCAGCATCCTTGGACAAGTCCCTTCACCTCTCAGTTTCCCCATCTGTAAAATGGGGATAATACTTTCCTGCTTTGTATAGCACTTGGAGATGCTACATAAGAACTAGTTATTATTTGTTTCTATATGTTGCACTTGCTGTTATTTTTAATTCTGTATTATACTTGGCTATGTGGCTCACATTATACCTTGATGTGCATCTTCTATTTCTCTTTATAAATTACCCACATAGAAAGCAGTTTTTAATGATTTTCAGAAACATCATGACAAAGAAATACACTAAGACAGCACATTCTTTAGTTGCTGCCATTATCTAGTGATTTGTAGGCTACCCTAGTGGTACAGACCAACATTCAGCTGCCCTTTCTCTCTGAATTGTCAGTCCCCCTGGGGCACTTTCATTCAAATGCCAAGTCCTTACTTCATCCATCACTATCCAGCCTTGCTTGTAGAGAGATTGGGGTGTGATTGATCAGAATTCTGGGAATTAGGTTGGGATATTCAAGCATATTAGCTGCATGCTAGCCCAGAGCATAGTGAGCCAGCATGCTATTTTAGTACAAATGGCAATACCCAAGGAAGTTTGTATTGACACATAGACAAAAAATGTGTATATACAGCAAAGAAATGTAAAATGAGTTTCTCTAGGATATTAAATATATTTCAGCAGTATGAAGGCTTAATAAATCATGAGAGAATTAGCCACAAGTGAGCCATATGACAGCATCATTCTCAAAAGCTGAATACATTTTATAGAGATCATTTGTGGAAAAGTAAGCAAAAAAAAATACTTCATTCATAAATGTGATTAACTTCATTCTCTCAGAAATGTGTTCAGCTTCACTCATTACAAACATCTTTATAACTCTGTGACTAATAACAAACTCCTTGTAACCAGATAAGGAAAAGAATGTTGAGTTAATATCTGCTTAATATGGTTTAATGTACAATTTTACAAATAAAATGTCAGGCAGATACTGTACTTAAACCTGCATTTTCTAGGAGAATTATAAAGATTTCCTGATGCGTGATGTGAATTAGCATAAACTTTAGGAAATTATGCATAACATGAAGAGTATTTTTTAAAATATTGCTCAGGAAAGATGCCAAATAGCAGGCCTGATGACTGAAATCCTCTACCCTAGAACAGGTACAGCCTGAGCAGCATCTCTGCAAAATTTCTCACACTGCCTCAACCCTGAGTTGGAGAGAGAACCTATAGGAGTGACCAGAGGGTTTCTGTCTCCATATGCATTCAGTGTTTGGCCTTTATGTAGTCTTTCTAACCATGGTTCCAATGATTATCTAATGGGAACTAGACTGAGATGACTTGTCCATTGAAAACAGGATTGAGAACACCAGACAGTTATCAGAAAACTTTCATTTACTAAGGCTGTGTCTACACTAGCACTTTTGTTGGTATAACTTATGTCACTCAGGGGTATGAAAAAACCACCCCTCTGAGTGACATAAGTTACACCAACAGAACTGCCTGGGTGGACAGTGCTATGTCAGCAGGAGACACTCTCCCACCAACATAGCTACGACTGCTGGTTGGAGATGGTTTAATTATTTCAATGGGAGAGCTCTCTCCCATCGGCATAGAGGAGCTACATGGGAGAACTTACAGTGGCGCCGCTGCATTGGTACAGCTGTGCTACTGTAAGGTCTCTAATGTAGCCAGGGCCTAACAGTCTCTGTGGGTTTGGATACATGACATGGAGGTGAAAGGCTCTACTACATCCTACTAACATTATATCATGTTACTCTGTTAAAATAATTTTAAAAGTATGTCCATTAAGTACAGTTAGAGAATGAACTAGCCTTTCAACTTTGAAAGCCAAATTCGGCTTAGTTTATGGGCAGCAGTGCAATTTTGCCAGCAAAGTTGGCGAGCACACGTAGACCTTCAGCGTACCCTGAGCTGCTCTGGTCTTCTCCCAAGGCCCTTCAGCAGTACGAACCCCATTTCATAACCCCACCACCACTATCCATGAACACCTCAGTCTTCTCAGACACACTCACTCATTCCTCCTTCCAATTTCCAGTTTCTCTTGACAAAATTCTCCTTGTCCTGACAACTGTCCCTCCGCCGCATACACCCCATTACGCCTTCAATTTTCCCCTCAGCTTTCCTCACCCCAAGCTTGTGTTCCCCAAACTCCCTTCCCCCAAGATTTTCCCTCCCCTTACACTAGCTTGTGGTCCTCAATGGCTCCCCTCCCCTGTACCTGAACCTCTATGGAGGGTGAGTAGAGAGTAAAAGCTGGAGCTGTTGCTCGGTAGTGGGCTAAGGCTCCATTTCTTTTTTGCAGCTAGCTCAGATCCCTCCCTGCCCCCTTGGACTCCCTCTTATCTGCGCATATGAACTTGTTGGGACCAAGCACTGAGCAACTTCATGCCTGCCCAGGAGGTAGAGCAATGCCCACTGTTGCAGCCTTTTCTCTGCCCACTTCAGTAGCTGATTGTCAGCAGAAGGAAGACAGAATTAGTGCTTCTCAAGGCAGCAGCCTCAGACACCCTACTTTGCTGCCTTCCTCTTTTCCTCCCTCCCAAGTATCTGCTGAAAGATGGAGAGGTGAGGACACGCATGTTGTCATCCATTCCTCCCAAAAAAGTACATTCCTGCTTACGTATGAAATTATTCTGAGGGTCTCAGTCCAGTCCACATCATAACCTACACTGTAACTGGGTACCTCTGATAACTTTGCTCAAATGTTTTTGATGCAGCAACACCACCCTGCTGTGAGCAAGCTTGCACAGCATCTGACTATTCCATGCCGACCTCCAGGCAGTGAAGTAAGGAGTTTATTGTCTACACTTAGGCCTTGGCTACACTTACCGGCAAGTTCGACGGCTGGAAATCGAACTTCTGGGTTCGACTTATCGCGTCTAGTCTGGACGCGATAAGTCGAACCCGGAAGTGCTCGCCGTCGACTGCGGTACTCCAGCTCGCCGAGAGGAGTACCGCGGAGTCGACGGGGGAGCCTGCCTGCCGAGTGTGGACCAAGGTAAGTTTGAACTAATTCGAAATAAGGTACTTCGAACTTCAGCTACGTTATTCACGTAGCTGAAGTTGCGTACCTTAGTTCGAATTAGGGGGGGTAGTGTAGACCAAGCCTTACTGAAAAAGATCTATTCCAGAATAGCTACTCTAGTAAATTTCCCAGTGTGGACAAGTCCTTAGTCTTTCAGTTTAAATGAGAAGAAATGTATGCCATAATAAATAATGTTAAAAACATGTTTCAATTGTAAAATATAATGCCCATATAAGTGGGGGCTGGTATTTTTCTGAAGATAATTAGTCTCTTTCAAGAGGTTTAATTATACAATGCATTAATAAGATGGCAGACAGTAATGCCCTCTGCAAAAAGTCATCAGGGGCTGCTTTTACCACTAGATTTCCCTATTTAACATAGATTGAAAGCCTGCACATGCAATTACAGTCATTTCTGTGCAGCAGGGAAACTCTGCACCTCTAATGACACAGACATATTTATTCAAGAATTGCATAGTAGCTGAGGCAAGTTTAAGGTAGGCTGGTGTGAATAGTTTCAAAATATATAAAAACACAAACATCCTTTTTTGCCACATAGCAGCTATGTACATTGTCTCCTTGTGCTGAACATGTTTAAAATTCTGATTGTACGTGCTGGTTGGCTTCTATTCACAAGACAAGTATTAATTACTTAAGTATAAAATAAGGATAGTTCAAAAAGTGTGTAACAAAAGTCACATGCTGGAGGCTCTTTATTCTAATGACTTAAGAAAGCTTCACATTTTTATTTCTAATTAACCTATCAATAGTGATGTCGCTTAAATACTCCATAGGAATATTATCTTCTCATTATTGCCAGAAAACATGCTGCCCAATTTCATAGCTCAGTTGTTTTTATGCATGGATGGAGAATATGAATTAACTTGAACTGAAACAGAATTTTTTTTAGGGACGACTCTCCCCCATGCACACTAGTTTCATAAGTACATTCAATAAATTAATATGCCAGGAAAAATGAATAATGTTTATTTTTATGCTTAAACATTATTGGAATACAGTACAGTAGCATTTTGTTCATTAATTTAATCATGTCAATAGATAAATTAGTGGATTCTGATAGGTATTTATCTCGACTAGTGCTAAAAATTCTGCTAGAGCTACATTCTTTTAAAAAAGAAACATCACATAAAATTAATGCTTATGAAAGTTTCCAGATTCTTAGCCCTGGAGACTGCATTTCCACAGAATAAGTACAGCACAGGCAGCAGCCATGCAAGCTTCCCACAGTGACCTGCCAATGGGTGTCATCCTTAAACTGGTGGGAATATTCTGAGGGAGGGGAAAATAACTCATTCATGCCTTGTCCTTTTTGTTGAGACTGCCAAGAAGGTTACAAATCACTGTTAGTGCCAATTGCGGGGGTGGTTATTGTGCTGCAATGCTTGCCTGCTGGGAACTGGAATGAGACCACTAACTCATTTCACATAGGCCATCAAACAGCCATCAGATGGGCTGCTTTCATTATAACTCTGCATGCAGATCCCTTGTGAAGCTGTTCTTAAAGAAAAAAATTAATGTAAAAGATTGGAAGCCACAATCTGTGGCTTTATGAGGCCAAAATATTGAATTCCAAGGGCTACATTCTCCAAACCCTGCATGCTATCTGTGCCTTTGAAAACTGGGGATTGGGGTGCAAGTGCTCTTGCGGTCTGCCACACAAAAAATTACACCAACACGACATGTTAGTACCAGATGCTAATTCTCCAGGGATTTGAGGTTTGGTTCAGATAAGCATCCAGAAAGGTGGGGATGTTTATCTAAACCATTTAGGGACTATCCAGATCATTTTATGCCTTTCCCACTTAACACCACTCCTTTCTTCACAGGCCTCACATAATAAACACAGAAAATAACCTTTACTCCTGCAGGCCCTGTCTCTCCCACGGCCTTGAGAAGTCTTCTCATGTGAGATTCCTCCCTCCATGCACATCTTCTGTGGGTACCAAACTGGCCCAACCCTCCTCCTGTGGCTTGTTGATAGGGACGGACCAGTCTGCAGCACTCCATTTCCCCCGTATAACATCAACTTCTGGGGGCAGCCAGCCAGCCCACTGCCTCCTTACCTCTGCAACAGGTGTGTCAGTGTGTACACTGACATAATTAGGTCAATGTACGCTGCCTTACATCAACCTAACTGTGTAGTGCAGACCAGGCCTGAGGCATGGCAATGCTGATTGTCACAATGCCTAACTTGTAGGCACCTAGAAAATCCAGCAGGCGTGCTAAGAGGCAACCTACCCAATTGGGCCCCAGGGGTGAAATGAACATTTCCTGGTTCATGGATCACTCTGGGGTTAGGCAGGAAATAGATGCCTGAGTGCCTTGAGTGAGGCAACAGTGCACATACCCAGAGGCAGAAACTCTGGCAGCTAGGGAACTTCTACTGCAAAAACTTAGGCACTGAGTGAGTTTAGGTGTTTTCAGGGTTAGGCAGCAGCCAAGCGGGAGTTTTGTGACTCCAAGTGGAGGCTAAAACTTGGACATAGGCACCTAAGCATGGGAGTTAGGTGCTTAAATACCTATGTGGATCTGGGCCAGAGTGACTAAATGTACAATGGCAATGTTGGTACATTACCCTATAAACTTTGTATACATTTTTAAGACCTCCAAGTGGAAAATGGTTGCTCTGTGGCTGAGGTCTCATGCCTTCCTGAGAGACAGCTGACTTTTGCAGAAATGCCACTTTACAATAATGGTCAGATTTTCAGACAGCTCCCGTTCAGCCCCTAAATGAAGTGGCCAGATGTTCAAAGGCATTCTGCCTGCAGCACTTTCCTTTGCTCTCAATAGGAACTGCTGGGCGATGAGCATGCTTTAAAACCTGGCCACTTCATTTAGGTGCCTAAAGGAGAACTGAGCTCTCTTGAAAATCTGGCCCAAGTGCCCCAACAAAAGGGACCAATTTCCCCTTGAGATGTTAATTAGTTGGACTAGGATTTTGGCCCTTTTAAAACATCACATGTTATTTTCACATTCTTTTATATTTTAAAACAAGTTGAAAACTCCGTAGTGACTCAGCTATTTGCTGCCTATGTTGAAAGAAATATTTTAATCCATTAAACATATAAAAGGTTATTTTAATAGCAAGTTATTTTCTTCAATATGGCCAATGAGACCAAAACAAGGGCAACCAGCGGGGGGCAGGGGGAGAATATGATATTAACTTAACCTTTTTCCATATTAAAATGGATTAAAATCTCTGTCCACTCAGGAGTGCAGAGGAGTTGCTATGGGCTTTACAAGAAGGACTGTATTCTGAACCATAATTTTCCTGAGTGCCTACCTACAAAGGGTTTTAATCAAGGAGTTTTAAAAACACCTCCTCCGTTGTATCTGCACTGGCACTTCTCTGCTCAGGGCATGACATCATACAGTCTTCATAGTCTCTCTGTATTCCTCCCTACAATACATTTGGTACAGTCACTTTAAAATTAGATACACATGACCAGCAGTCAAGTACCTCCCACTGTGAGAAGGCTCTAGATGCAGGTAAATAGAGTTCTGATCCTGTTGAGCTACAACAAAGCAGACAAGCTGTCCTAGCACTGATAAATACTATTGTTTAACCTACACCGCTGTTTTCCTAGTGATTCTTCCTGAGTCGCTGATCTTCAGCAACTGCATCTTGTTTATATTGCCACTGCTCCTTCCGATATCATCCAGTGCTGCATTTTGGAGTTTGGTTACAGGCAAAATGAATTGGTGGTTTCTTCAGCACAGCTGCAAAATATTAACGAAAGGGCTGATGTGCTGCTAATAGCGTGCTCACCGACCGGTCGCTTAGCCACATTGTTGATATAACTGTCCTGCAAAATGAGGGGGAGGCTGTGTAATTGCATTGCATGAACCACAGCAGATTTGCTTTTATATACACTTTCCCTACCAATTTCTCCCATGCTGACCAGATATGGCTGAAAGCAATCTCTCCCCTAATCATTGAGAAGATGTGAAGTCTCTGCGAAAGTCAGCTCTTCTCAGTAAGACAGTGGTAGCAGACTCAAATAGGTACCAAAACTGGGAGGGTGACAGGAGTGTGGGGACTGCAAGTGGCTATGGATCAGACATATTACAAAGGGGTGTGAACTGTACATATACAATATTCAAATACTTATTTTTACATGTGATGTACTTTAGGCTGTAAAATGCGGAAAAGATTTGATACTGCTGAGAGCTGGTGCAGAGTGTTACTCATACGAACACAAGATAAAAGTGATAGGCAGAAACCTTTGGGAACCTGATCCTGCATTAATGAGTGTGCTGCTGCATAGCCATCAGACCCGCTTACTCTCTAGCATTTGGTCAGTTTGCTTAGCCGTCTGGTCGGTCCCTCGCTGTCTCTGGCTTTCCTCAGTCCCACTACCCCTTGCATAATGGGAACAGGGACAAGCAAAAGGGAAGAGGAGCTGCAGAAGCTTGCAGGTCCTGTGTCTGTACCACTTTAAGGCAGCAAACATCAGGACAGGCAGGACTTGATATTAGATCCATTCAAGGCAGCTGAAGCTAAAAAAACTGAGCTGCTGGTAGCCAGCCAGAGAGCATCAGGCCTGGGCCAAAACACAGAGCCCTACACCAATTTAGCAGCCTCAAGATTTTCAGAAGTTAGATAAGTATCCACTTAACTGAATTAAACCCAAGGTATGAATCTCTTATAGTTTCCCCATTATGGCTAACATATATGATTAATATACCACATGCAAAAGAAAAACTAAGGTCTTAGAAACTGCTGTGAAATGTATACCAATTTGTATCCACGTTTCAATTTTGAGTAGTGACAGATTCCTTTAATAAAACTAATTCTTAAATAACCCAACTTAGGGTTACCATATTTCAGCAAGCAAAAAAGAGGACGGGAGGAGCCCCGCCCTAGCCCCGCCCCTGCCCCTCCCACTTCCCGCCCCCCCAGAACCCCCAACCCTCCCCCCGTTCCTTGTCCCCTGACTGCCCCCTCCTGGGACCCCTGCCCCTAACTGCCCCCCGGGACTCCACTCCCTATCTAAGCCTCCTTGCCTCTTGTCCCCTGACTGCCCCAACCCTTATCCACACCCCCACCCCCAGACAGACCCCTGGGACTCCCACGCCCCATCCAACCACTCCCCACCCCCTGACAGCCCCCCCAGAACTCCCAACCCATCTAAACCCCTCTGCTCCCTGTCCCCTGACTGCTCCGATCCCTCTCCCCACTCCTGCCCCCTGACAGCTCCCCCCCAGAACTCCCAGCCCCCTACCCCCCGCTCCTTGTCCCCTGACTGCCCCCTCCTGGGACCCCTGCTCCTAACTGCCCTCCAGAACCCCACCCCCTACCTAAGACTCCCTGTTCCTTGTCCCCTAACTGCCCCTTCCTAAGACCCCCCCCCCCAACTGCCCCCCAGGACCCTACCCCCTACCTGTACCCTGACTGCCCAAAACTTTCTCCACTCCCCTCCAAAAGCCCCCCCAGAACCTCCCTGTCCCTTCTCCTGCCCCTCCTTACCCTGCTGCTCAGAACAGGGTGTTGGGCTCTGTGCCAGCCGGACACATGGCTGAGCTCCCCTGCAAAACACAAAACCCGGTCCCTGGCCCTGCACAGGGCTGCGGGACCGGGCTGCAGGAGGAGCTGCCGGCCGGCTCAGAATGCAGGGAGGGGGGGTGGGAGGAGGAAGCTGCTCTGGAGTCCAGCCCGGGACTTTCCTGCAGCCCTCCCAGCCGGGGGAGGGGGAAATCCCGGACATTGTGAGTGCTTCACAAATTCCCCCCGGACGCTATTTTTAGCACACAAAAGGAGGACATGTCCGGGTAAATCCGGACGAATGGTAACCCTACCAACTGCTTCAAAAGAACATACAAACATGAGCAAATTAATCCTTACAACACCTCTTGTGCAGCTGGTAAGTAAATCGCCCCATTTTATGGAAAAGGAAACAAAGGCTGACAGAAATAATAATGAACCTGACTGTGGACATCAGTCAAATGGCAAATCAGTGGCAACAGAGCTAGAATTAGAACTCAGTAGTTTGTTGGTCCCACTATAGTTCTCGGTTCATTAGACTATACTAGTCCATCATTTAGAAAGAGCAGGGCAGTTTTTTATGAATGCACAATTCAATATATGATCTCACAAGCACCATGATGTTTCTATTTAACCTACGAAAGAATTAGCTTGGGACGCCAAACTTTCCTAATTTACTTAATATTAGCGCTTCAAATGGTACTTTAAAATGGGATGATGCTCACTTAACATGATTTTGATATCATCACTGATAGGCCAGTGTGTCTATACCATTAACTTCAGGGTCCTATGTGACAACAGCAAAGCCAATACAGTACTGCTTTCAGTGATAATCAATCCAGTAAAACACAGAAGAGATGGAAAAGTTTCCAGTGACTCCAGCACATCAAGCAGTCAAAAAAACCTTTTTTGTATAGAAGGCATGAGACATGTTACAACCACAATACATTAATTTTAACAAAAGATGAGCAATATAATATTCCATACTCAGAATCCATTCTGCAGGTTATTTAGTCTGTTGATACTGTCCTTCAGATAGATCGGAACAAATGTACCTGGATGTGTCTGGCTGTCATTCAGGAAACCTGTGATCCACTGAATATGCCTATTTTTTTAAATGTTCATTTTATTGCAATTTTTGCCTGATTTGATATTTTTCTTACCTGACAGGTGGGGGATCAAATAATTGAAATCAATGGGGAAAGTACAAGGGACATGACACATGCCAGAGCAATAGAGCTAATCAAGTCTGGTGGCAGGAGAGTTCGGCTTTTGTTAAAGCGCGGAACAGGCCAGGTTCCAGAATATGGTGGGTTTTCATTATTTTTCTCTCTCTCTCTCTGTGTGTGTGTGTGTATTAAAATTACATTTATTGTATACTAAGTATCAATTACACATTTAGATCACAGCACTTAAGCACATACTTACGTGCTTTCCTGAATATGGGTGGACTTATGAGCATGCTTAAGTGCTTTCTTGTACTGGTGCGGAAGATATGAACACATCATTTTCAGCTATGCCAACCCTGTACAGGCAATACTTAAAATATATCTACTGGTAGGAGCACTTTGAACTCTTTAGCGGCATCTCTGAGTGTGCTAGGAGTTGCTGATGCATTCTTATAATCTTGCTTGATAAAACAATCCCTTCTAATACACTTCTATTGGTATTTCTCTGTACATTTGGAGTCATAGGGGCTGATCCCACTCCCATCAGTTTAATGGCAAAACTCCCACTGACTTCAGTTGTGCAAGCGTGAGCCTGTAGTGTTCATTTTATAATTTATTTCTTAAGCTTTCTCATTTATCAGACAACCAAGAATTTACATGGATGACATAATAAAAGTCAATTCTGAATAAAGAGACAGCATTTGCTCTTTTGGAAGTGGTAATAGAACCCTTTAATCTTATTTTTAAATTTTGTTTTGTGTTTGTATTTCCTTGGAATTTTTTCTGTTCCAACTTTTTAAAAGGCTTTTAAAACGTGTGTATAATTTCAAGCCATATTGAAACATATTCGTTACCTGACAGACTGCAATGGTGTATGTTATATAAGTATGTATTTAGTGATATCTTGAAATGTATGTGAATATATCAATGCACATTTAGCCCCAAATCCTGCAAACATTTACTCATGCTTAAATTTAACACCGTAAAAAATCCATGGGTCTACTCAGAGTAGTAAAGTTAACCCTGTTCATAAGTATTTGCAGGATTTAAGTCCTTACAGAGCTTTACAAATTAATTTTCTTTCCCTCTGGTCCATAGTGATTCCTCTGAAGTCATTACCACCAATATGTATGTATGATAAGAACTATTACATACAATGCAGAAAAACGTAAGAACTGCAGACTTATATAGACCCCTTAATAAAATCCCAGAGCTTTAAGAAAATAAATAATAAGATAATAGCTGTGATAAGCAAAGTTTAGCCTTACAATCAGTTTTAAAGATCTGTTGTAGTCCACTATAGTATCTACAAGTAAAGTATAACAATTCCAAGACAAGGAACACGATAGCTAAAAGCCCTAACACTCTAGAAATGTATAACTGAAACGCCTCAGCAAGACATAGGGTGCGGGCAAGGACTGATGATACATTATGATAAATTCTGTAAAATAAATAGTAGAAAGTTCAGAATGAACCTTAACCTGAAGAAACAAGAATTTAAAATAACCAAAGCCTTTGTAATTATAAAATAAGTAAAATATGAGGTGAGGTGAGGGGGTTTGGCTAAGCAATCAGAATTTCAGATACTTTTCTGAAAAGTATCTGAACCACTAAAATATATAGAATAGGACCTGAAATTTCAAAAGAAAAGGCTTTTTCATGAGACTTACATTACCTCCTGACACCAGTTGGTCCAAAAATACCCTCACCCTTTCTAGTGGTATTTTGGCATTTACAGTGTCATTTCCAGACAGAACCAGGAATTACAAAGATAGGAAAATGTAAAGTATTTTTAAATAAAAAAAAATCTATTTGAGCTCTCAAAATTGTTAGATTTAGGTTTGATTAAAGGCTCAGGTCAATTTCTACATTTTCCGTACTAATTAGTCATCCCCATACTAAGCATTGCAGTGGGCACTATTAAACGCACTAAGTCAGCCAGTTGTGAAGAACGTCTGTCTAGCCATTGTGCCACCTCAGGAGTAGTTAAGAAAACCCCAGAAAAAGAAATGTTTTTTCCAAATGATGGTAAAAATGACCCCAAAGAAAATGTGGACACTTGAGGACAATGTGGTCCTGAGGACATCAAAACTAACCAGTAAAAAGGTTACTGTTTTTGAACCAAGAATGTGTTGTTGCATAGTAACAAGACTAAAGAGACTTTTTTCATTAAAATAAAACAGCAACTCTGTTTTTGCCAGTAGATATTGAGAAAAGAAATGTTTCTTAATAGCCTAAAGTCATCATAGTGTCAAGAAACCTGCCTCTTCTAGGAAGACTGGTGGGTATTGCAGTCTGTGAATCAATGACATTCAAGTCTCTTGACTTAGTCTTGAAAATTCTGGGTTTGCCTTACATGAGGAAGATCCTTTTTGATTTATAGGACCATTGTGTTTTTAGCAGAATGAGAGATTTGTACTACGTACAAAAGACAAAAAATTTTTGAAACCAAGGCATAATAGGAGCCTAACTGATACCAGTCAAAGCGGCTTTCAGTCCAGAAAAAATTAAAATTAACAATGATAAGAATGTCTTCTGCGAAAGAAGAGAACATTTAATAAAAAGATGAGAGCATTATGTGAAAAAATTAAGGGTCAGATGATCAACTCAGTATAGCTCTGCTAAAGTCAACCCAACTATGCCGAGTTACATCACCTGCTTCAATACATGCAATTATATAAAAGAAAATGATTTGGGGGGGATGTGCTTGGGGAAGGAAGGGTTTCATTTGAAATGGGTTGGGAGGGTGGATTACATTGACCCTTTTTATGTGTTCTTATAAATAATATACTAGGGGTTTAGAGAAATCAAAATAAATAATATAAATATTACAGTTTTAAATTAAAAGTTAACTTTATCCTCAATATTTTGTGGTGTCACTCCCATTAATACCAGTGTAAGTCTCCCAGCTACTGCCCCTTTCTCTTCTGAAAACATTAGCGTTAGTATCCGTCCGACTTCAATTGAGATCAGCTAAGAAGTTCATACTGAGAAATTTTTACCTCATCTTCTCACCTGGTAAAAGTGTCAGGACATGTGGTTGTGGTTTATAGGTAGGGCCCTACCAAATTCACAGCCATGAAAAATGTGTCATGGCCCGTGAAATCTGGTCTCCCTCCTCCCTCCCCCCTTAAATCTGGTCTTTTTGTGCTTTTACCCCATACTGTACAGATTTCACAGGGGAGACCAGCGTTTCTCAAATTGGGGGTTCTGGCCCAAAAGGGAGTTTCAGGGGGATTGCGATATTGCCACCCTTACTTCTCTGCTGCCTACAGAGCTGGGTGGCTGAAGAGCGGCAGCTATTGGTCAGATGCTCAGCTCTGAAGGCAGCACCCTACCAGCAACAGCACAGACATAAGGGTGCCAATACCATACCATGCTACCCTTACTTCTGCGCTGCTGCCTTCAGAGCTGGGCGGCCGCTGACTGAGGCAGCAGCACAGAAATAAAGGCGGAAATTCCATACCAGGCCATCCTTACTTCTGTGGTGCTGTTGGCAGTGGCTCTGCCTTCAGAGCTGGGCACTCTGCCAGCAGCCACCGCTGCCCATCTCTGAAGGCAGTCCTGCCACCAGCAGCAGCGCAGAAGTAAGGGGAGTGGTACCGCAACCCCCCCCTACAATAACCTTGCAACCTCCCATAACTCCTTTTTTGGTCAGGATCCCTACAATTACAGCACCATGAAATTTCAGACTTAAATAACTGAAATAATGAAATTTACAATTTTTAAAATCCTATGACCATGAAATTGACCAAAGTGGACCATGAATTTGGTAGGTCCCTATTGATAGGAGAAGGAGCTACCCACCATTTTAGTTTCAGTTATTTCTTCCCATGGACCCATCCTCTCCTACAAAGCTCAGCTTTATAGGCCGAGCTGAATCACATCTCCTAGGGACTCATTATCTGCTCTTTATTGACACTGCAGCCCCAGTGATGTGCTGTGTCATTATTTATCTATGGACCATGTAGTAGCACGATATTTATATTTCCATGCCAAGGAGATCGCCATCCCTTCCATACTGAGAGTTAACTGAAGCCGCTCTCAGGTTTCCTTCAATCACTGATTAGAGATACTGGGTCACAACTATCCTTTTTCCTTCATGGCCGCAAGCAATCAGTTGCCCATTCTTTTCTGCAGTTAGAGTTATGAACATAATTATTTATAAAAACTAATAAATGAGGCATGACTGTTACTCAAATTCAGATTTTTTCTTCTCTCATGTGATCAGCATTGGCCTTATTTCCTCCGGTGTTAGAGATCCTATTTTTCCAGCTTCCAGCAGGATTGTTTCTCTGACCAGAACTTCTAATCCCCTTCCTGCCTCCCAGTTACTCGCAGCACACACCACCATATGCATGTCCTGGAAGTGCTACCTAGACACCTCATTCCTAGCAGTTAATCAGTCTGAGAGCAGTGGAAATATTTAATGGGACAAGTTCCTAGCGGGTCCAAGCCACTTCTTAAAGCAACCTTCATTGACACACTTTATGTTTTTCCTGTGTGTTTTAATTTCCTGGTGATTTCAAGAGCTTGTTACAAGCTGTAATTCATGAATTCAAACAAAAGATTTTTTCCTGATATGACTTTGCTTAAAAACCAATTCTGCAGCCTTTTGAAAAGTAGTCTGCATTTTTAGGCATCTATCTTGCCAAACATGACATAATAACATGCTTGGAAGTGGGACCTACATGCCTAAATCTTTGCAGAATCAGGGCCTTAGTGCATTGCTAGTTATTTAAGGAAGAGAGGTTTTTGTAATTTAGTTACAATGTAAAGTTTCAGTATACACAAATGCTGGAATTAGCAGAGACTCATTTTTCAAGAAGCCCTGGGGAAGCTCAGCTGTTTGAGTTTCAGCACAGCCACAGTGACTAACACTGAAAATGACAGAGCTGATACCAATACAAAGATTTTTGATATGAAGGAATTTTCTTTATGATTTTGGAATTTAATAAAACCCTTCAATTTTATGAGTTACAGCTCCTTTAAAAAGCACCTCAAGATGTCTTCCACAGTTCAGCAGAATCTGCTTCCCAAATATATATGTATAGTACCTTGATCTTTCACTAATATGATGACTTACTGCATGCTTGTTAGTCTTGGCTTTAGAGAAAGTCTTTTTCCTGTATTTATAAGCTTTTTACTTAGCTGTTCTAAACTTACTAAGGATTCTTTGTTCTAACAATAGTAATATATCTTTGTCACTGGTTCTGTTAATTCTAATGATTGGTCCTAGGCTGTTCCTCCCCTTCCTTTAGGAATGGTACCTTCCAGTCTCTCCATGTGCATGAAAAGTGACAAGCATGGGTCCCCATATTTCTACTTATTGGGCCACCCTAAAGACACGGTTTGTAAACTCTGCATGTATATTATCATTCTCTAATATGCTTTTGTTTCACGCAACTGTTTTAACTGAGGCTTTTCCTACTTTTTCTTACACGCTAGCTTGTTCAGAGGCTCCTATTATATTGGACTGTTCTTAATAGCTGAGAATCTAATCAACTAAAGCGAATGCCTATCTATTTTAGATCCTTAAGAATATATTTTCATTTCCTAGATGGGAGTGTAGCCCTGTAACTTCCACTGCTGCTAGTGGGAGAAGCCCGGCTATGTCCCTCTGAGAAGGTATCCTCTTGTATTTGTAACAAAGATTTACGCTATAACGACAACTTTCCTAGAAGAGTAACTAAAGTACTTAGAAGCCGATGCCATAGTTTTACCCCTTTCTGATGGTACTTGGCTCCCCAAAATACTGTTAATTTGAAGATGGAAGTTATATCTTGACCTAAAATAATGTTGCTGTGCTTTTGTTGCAACATTCTGTAGTAAAATTTCCCCCCCAAAAAAATACTGATTCAGACGGCACAGCTTTGCACTCAGTTTCAAGTTATTTCCTTCATAAAGCAGGTCTTACTGCATGGTTTGTTCAAAGTTACCAAATGCATAATATATAGTCACAGCCCAGAAATGATACCTGAAAGGAAACATTTATTTTTCCTGGTTCATATTGATTGTGGTCATCAGAGAAATCTCAAAAGTAATCTCTGCTGGTACATTTAACAGTTATGGAAGTCTCTCACATAATAACTTTGTACAACGTAATATTTTCATTAAAACTGTGGCCTACTAGCAGAACAATCTAAAACACTTCAAGCAGAAAGGTTGGGAACAAAGAGGGAGATTTCCAAAGGTGCCACACTGCCATTTGGGCCTTTGAAAATCTCCTCCAAATACTGTACATGGCCAACATTTCAGATCCTCTAACAATGTTCTCACAAAATTTGCAGTCTCATTTGGGGTGAGGGGTTGTGAAGTGCAGTAGTCTGTTATTGTGCATGCAGATCAGTTACCCATCCTATTGTCCTTTGCAAATGCAGTTATCCAGTTTGTGTCCCCAAATGTGACTTTGCATCTACAAACTGATATACCCATATATTTTGCTGACACAGTTTTAGAGGCCCTTTGAAAACCATTGTACTAACAGATTTTACATTTGTATCCAGTTCTCAGATTTGTTTGAACGTCTGAGGCAGTATTGAGGGGTCTCAGTAAGGGAATTAATTTCTTAGTAGTGTGGAAATCAGAGCTGTATCATTTCACACAATCTGTTATCTCACCTCACTTCCGCTTCATGCTCATTGGCAAAGACAGTACAGGTCATCTTTCAAGATACTGAGAGGCGAGATCATGCAGACAGAGAGCTGCACTACATAGCTATATCAGATTCATCTGGTAAATCTATATTCACAAATAGAGTGAGTTAGGTGACCTTGGCTCCACAATGAATACTATCTCATATAACCATGACTTTGCAGTGTCACACACACAAATTACTTTTTGTTGCTTTAGGTTAAGAAACATGGGAAGGAACGTTTTTCCCTCCTAAAACTGGTAGATGTTGGCATCCTCTATCAGTGTTTCTTAATTCAGTAGCACTCAGTAACTCAGCTATGGTTGCCGATGTTCTAATTATTATTTGGCCTTATTAGAACTTTTCTTGGAGTCAAAACTTGACAGAGACAGGGTGTCAGTCATCAACATAAAAAACTTTGTTGGATGGAATTTTCAGCTTCTATAACACATAGGTTTTTAAAACTTCCTGAAAATAATTTATAAAAGCTCTGCTCTAGGAATTCTTTTGGGGAAGTTCTATGGCCTCTGCTATACAGGAGGCTAGACGGGATGATCACAGTGGTCCCTTCTGCTCTTAGAATCTGTAAGTCTATGAAAATGAAAGTGAACTGAAGCTACCAGCACAGTTCACATAGTCCCTGAATAGCCATTAGGTGGTAACAACTTCCAATCACTTCTGTCTTGACCTATATTCAGACAAGGGATAGGGTTCCATTGCCTAGTCCTTCATTTACTCAGTCCCTTCAAAAAGCAACAAGGTGTGATATCAACTGACCGTCTTAGAAGCAGAAAGCTTGCTGTGGAAATTAACTAAGAAAGTACTGCTATTTATTTTAATGTAATTAGTATTTCACTTAAACTATTTCTTAAAATCCACCTGTCTTTTCAGTTTCTATATTCAGGATATTTCAGCTTGCACATTTCTACTAGCCTAATGAACTTTTTTTAAAATTTAATATGGAGATATACCTATCTCATAGAACTAGAAGGGCCCTTGAGAGGTCATTGAGTCCAGTCCCCTGCCTTCACAGCAGGACCAAGTACCATCCCTGACAAATTTTTGCCCTAGATTCCTAAATGGCCCGCTCAAGGATTGAACTCACAACCCTGGGTTTAGCAGGCCAATGTCAAACCACTGAGCTATCCCTCCTCCCTGTTATTAATTTAACATTAATAGCCAAGATAATAGCTTTATATTTATTTGAAAAAAAAATTCTTATTGAATACAGTATTTTTGGGGCTCATCAAAAATTGCTTGCTTAGTAAAATTGAGCTGAATCACTGACTTGCTTTAACAGTGAAATCTAAAGCTCATAACAAGTAAATTTCCTGGACTTTTCTTACTGCATGTGTAATTATAAGATCAGCTGCCCTGATGCCCTACAACAGTGGTCTCCAACCTTTTTATGCACAAGATCACTTTTTGAATTTAAGTGCAACCCAGCATCTACCCCACCCCTTCCCTGAGGCCCCACCTCTTCCCCGAGGCCCCACTCTGCTCGCTCTCCCCCACCCTCCCTCACTTTCACTGGGCTGGGGCAGGAGCTTGGGGTGCAGGAGGGGATAAGGGGTGCTGGCTCTGGGAGGGGGCTCAGGGCTGGGGTGCAGGAAGGGTGCAGGTTCCTGCCGGGCAGCACTTACCTCAGGTGGCTCCCGGTCAGTGGCGCAGTGGGGCTAAGGCAGGCTCCCTGCTTGCCCCGGGCCTACGCCACTCTTGGAAGTGGCCATCATGCCCCTGCAGCCCCTGTGGGGGGGCAGCACGTGGTTCCATACGCTGCCCCTCTCTGAAGGCACAGCCCCCGCAACTCCCATTGGCTGCAGTTCCCCACTCCCGGCCAATGGGAGCTGCGGGGGCAGTGCTTTCAGGCAGGAGCAGCGCACGGAGACCTCTGCCTCTGTCTCTCCCCCAGGGCCTCGGGGGTGTGCTGGCCGCTTCTGGGAGCAGCGCATGGCCAGGGCAGGCAGGGAGCCTGCCTTAGCCCCGCTGCGCCACCGGACTTTTAGCGGCCGGAGACCACGATCGACTGGCAGAGGCTCCAGGATCGACCAGTCGATTGCGATCGACCGGCTGGTGACCTCTGCCCTACAAATACCAAAAAAGTCAAGTAAGTAAATGTCCAAGTGATTAAAAACTGCTCTAGTGACTACATGTAATGTTAAAGTGTATGCCTATGCATCACAAAGTATTTTGAATCTTAGGGGGGAAAATGGCTTGATATGCTTTTTTCCCCTGGATTTTGCTGACCAGCATCCCTTTTAAAAAACACCGTGCATTTGAATAACCAGATAAGCAGCACTGAGCCACTATGCAGTATATAGACCCAAGTAACATACATAGAAACCAGACAGCTACGGCATAGGTGGCGAGTTTTAAGAAGGACTTGCAATGAGAGAGTGGTTGCAGGGAGGCCGTTCTAGGAAGGCTGGGCAGCACAAAAAGCAGGCAAAGAGGACAAGCATGGGAGAAGGAGATAAATGGAGTAGACAGAAGGGAAGCAAAGACAGAGCAAAGGAGCAGAAGGAGGAACGGCAGGAGACAAGATCTGAGACGTGAGCAGGATTGAACAGTGATGGGCCTTGAAGGGGACACCCACGAGCTTGAATTTGATATGGAAAGCACATCAAAGTCAAGTTACACCTACCCTAGATATATATGTTGGGGGCTTCTGATCCTCAGTGTGCCTTTTTTTTTTTTTAAAGTGGTGAGCCCTGAATTATCCATTGTGTAATACATGACAAAATTAGGAAGCTATGCTGTGTGTTTGGCTGCCTGTGAGCACAAAGCTAAACACCACAGGTGTCTTCAACCACCTGAGGACTGCATGTGTCTAGTTCTTTACATGTTTAGAAGTTGTTACATTTGCATAGTACTTGGCTAATGAGTCTTGACTCGTACGGTTACATCAGATACCCATGCCTGTTGAGAGTACTAATCAGATAATCCAGTTCATTCTTTTGAAATGCCTGTCTTATAAATCTCTAGAGCTCAGTGTTGAATGGTATTGGGAACTTGAACTGTCCCATATATCAGACAACGATGGGAGAAGCAAAAATCAATAGGGTCATTTTGAAACAGTGCCCTTTCCTTATGCGATCACCTTGACTGAATTGAGAACATTCATTCATATTCATGCTGCATTCCCAATAGCCATCCTCTTATTTCTAGCAACACCAACTTAATTTCAGGAACTTGTGGTGTGGAAAAAAGAGGGACTAACTAAATGAATCAAAATACTGGTTAATAAAATTGGCCTAAAACCATCAGGCAATTTGAATATGAGCTCCGAAAGGTTCTATCAGTTCTTAGACCTATGGGTAAAAACTATTCAAGGACAAAATTCAGTATTAAAATGTGTTTTATAAACAAATCCATAGCATTTAACAAATATGTAGCAGTTGATGAGAGAGGAGAACATTCTTCAGTTGGGAAAACGAAAGGTATTTATTGTCTGACTTATGTAACAGCAAATTTTATATTTTTAAAGATTTATTGCCCTTTTATATTGGTATTTTGTATCTTTCGCTACAGAACTGAAAGCATAAAATGCCATTTGGAGAGACAGCGAGATGAGGAACATTTTCATGGGTTTTGTGGCAGTATGTCTGATCTTCCAGAGAACTGCTATAAAGCCTTTATTTTTTGAATGTACAACTCCTGGAAGATGAATTCCAAAGTCAAAAGAGCAGCTCCGACTGCCTCTGTGACCTTGACCAAGTTACTTAAAACACTCATCCCCATTTTACAGATGGGTGAGGCAGGTTAGATAATATTTACTTACATACCTCGTGGGTGTGTTGTGAAGATGAATTAATGCTCAAAAACACTTTAAAGATGAAAAATTCTAATTAAAGTCTAAGTATTATTAGTTATTATATTATTATTATTATTATTATTTATTATTAAAGTAGAACCTCACTAATCCACACACATCATCATTCATATCAAAATTGGCAGTCCGTTTCCACATCTGAGCAGAGTTTTAATAAGAGTGCTGTACAGTGAGTTCTCTTGTTACTAAGCCTTAATTATTTTTACATAATATGCTACAGTAGATTTGCTAGTACCGTATGAAGTGTATATAATCACAGCTAAATTACAGTAAATAAAATACATGACAAACCTACCCTGGAGCTTTTATCCGTGGTTTGGTCACACAAACTGGCATCTAGACTCACCCAGTCTGTAAGGAAAAATATTGTTGTATTTGCTTGCTGTATTTCCAAGACACAAACTCAAAGCCAGAACAACTCAACTCCAATTACTGGGTAATAACCAACTAAGACCTAGTCAGCTGGGAGGAGAGAGTTCACAGAGTTCCTTCCTCTACAATAACCTCTTCTGCACTAACTTCCTCTTTCCTTTTATAGCCTCACCCAGCTCAGCCATGTGACAGGAAGGAATCCAGTAACCCCTTACATGCTGGAGTGCCTTTTCACCTTGTCACTAGACACTTGCTGGATTTGGCAAATTAATAAGTAATTCGCAGTGGGTTACCCAGACAATAGCATAAACAAGAAAAATTATTCTTTATGTACAGCTTAATGAGTCCCCATATTCTGGTCAAAGATGCTTTCCCTCTCCTAATCCCTCCACGCATATTGTGCAAACATGCAGACCATGACTCCTCCTCCTCAGAAAGCCCCAGCACAGCTCCTATAATAAAAGTTCTGTAGACCATGTCTCTGTAGGTCACGGAATTAGCCAACTGTAGGGGCATCTAACTTCCACCCCATGCTGTCTCAGCTGGATGTAGGTTTTCTGGGAGGCGTTTATGTGTAGCACCTGGCAGAGTGGGGCCCAGTGGTCTGAATTTTCAGAAGTAACTAGTGATTTGGGGTGCCCAACTTGAGTCAACTTAAAGGGACTTGATTCTCAGAAAGTGCTGAGCACCCATCTCTATAAAACAGACCTCTTTCAGGTGTCTCAGGTTGGACACTTCACACCTTTGTGCATAAAAATGGAGGCTACGTCTCTGGAAAGACAATGGGCTTGTCTACGCAGTGTAGTAGTGTGCATAAGTGGGGTGTGAATTCTAATGCATATCAATGTGTTGTGCACTAACTGGCCTGTGTAGACCCTGCTGGCAAGCATTAAAAGTTCCCTAGTGTGTGTTAACATAGTATTGTTTGAAACAGGACTGCATTAATGTGCACTAGGAAACTTTTAGCATGCAGCAGCAGGGTCCACAGGCGCCAGTTAGTGCGTAACACATTGATGTGCATTGGAATTTACATCCCACTGATGTGCACTGCCATACCACGTAGCCAAGCCCAGTGAGACAACTTACTGCTTGTCTGTACAGCTAAAGAGTGTTCACAGGTTGGGATGCAGTGTCTTGGATCCACTAGTCCACTCCACATTCTCATTTCATAATATTAGAAAAAATATTAGAAAAATAACCCCTTAGTAAAATAGTCTTTAGCAACTAGAAACCAACAGTTTCCAAAAGCTTTGCAGAGACATGTAGGAAGTACAAGTCAAGTCAACTGGGAAGGGAAGGCTGTTTTCAAGAGTCCCAAGTGATCCTGTCTCCCCACTTTTGAAACTATCCCAATCTATTTGTGATCTTTTTCCCAACTGCTGGTTCCTGAGCCAACAGCAATGGAAGGATAGTTGAGTTCTTGACATCTGTCCTGGATCCAAATTCCATTGAAACTATAATTCTTAGCTTGAAAACCTTTCAAACAAATATACCGGTAACTATATTTTTAAAAACTCAGCAGCATGAGGTCACTGACACTTTTTCCAATGCTATCTAGTAATTTTGAAAAACTTATTGGAACATATTGTTTGAACAAAGATGACTACAGAACATTTTATATACTGGAACAGTTTTGCAAGTGGAATTGTGTATACTACCCAGCTTTCTACATGTCTGGGCTTTCAATTAATATTTCAGTTGTACATATAAACCATGTACTGAATATGAAAATGTTAAGATCACCCATTTACGGACTTATCTCTCATTATACTGGTCTTTTTTTGCAGGAGACTCTGTCTGACATTATAAAGAAGAATTAGAAAATCTGACACCCTGATTAGCCGATAGCCATAATAACTAACCTGATCACAGGTGCTGCTGTGAATCTTCAATTCCCAGTATCCTAGTTCTTGAAAGGTGTTCTCTTAGACCCCGGTTCAGCAGTCTACCCTATTCAGCAAAGCACTTAGGCACAGACTTAAGTGCTTTGTTCAGTAGGGATGGGCTTAAACACCTTGCTTTGCTGAACTGAGTCCTTAAATGGAAGTTAAGTGTGATCAGCACCTCACAGAAGGCACTCAGCACCTGGCAGGATCAGCTCATTTATTCAGCAACTCATACACTGTCCAAACACTGTAAGTTGAGGCTACTTTTATTCAGCAAACTATGTCCCCAATATTAACCGCATAGCTCTAAGAATGACAGCTATTTATCGACCAGTCAAAATGTGAGACTTCCTAATGCCTATTTTAGCTGCAATAATTAATAATTTTAATATTTAAATATAATTAATGGTGTAGTATCGACCTCTTAAATTATTCACTCTACATAGAATGTTTTTTTTCATTAATGCCACGCATTTTATTAACATATGTATGAACAGTGTGGCTTAATCCTATTAATAAAAACTAATTTAAAAGTCATTATCTTTTTAAATTATACAGTCATTTGTAATATAGCTCTCCTTGCTATGCCTCAGCTCTGGGTGAGATCTGCTCTGGCTTCCAATAGCTCTTCATCCATGGTCTGGCCACACTGAATAAAATGCTTTCCTTATTAAAGTGAATAAAGTATTATCACTTGACTAGCTCGTAGCCGGCCATGGTTAACTCATTGCCTTTACCAGACCAGGGGCTAGGAGTGTGGTCCCCTCTCTCTTTCATTGTAAAGTCCTTTGGAGTCCAGAAACCAGACAATATCCTCTTCTGGACTTGAAAAGAATTCTTCTCCTTATTCCTTTCAAAGCTGGTCTCTTTCTAGCAATCTCTAGGTTTAAAATACACATCAGTGATTTTCAAGTTAGATTCCTAACTCTCCAAAACTCTCAGGCAGTATATAAGAATAAGGAAATCAATGGGAAGTTTGCCTATGGGCACACAAGAGGGTCCTCAGCAAGGATGTGTGGGAGACTTCCTGTCTGATCTATTTTAGGACACATACCATTTGTATCTAAATACAGGACAAAATTAAAAGTGGCATGAAGTGAATCCAAAAGGAAGCAACATCTGGCCATTCAATAATAATAAAGAGTCTGAAAGGAGCGATGGCAATAGGGCATGAAGGGAACCGGGATGCACCTAAATGAGGCATAGAGGGAGACTCTGGGGATTTTCTACAAACTAAGTGCTCCAAGCTTTCAATGCAGCTGTCTCCTTTATCAAGCCCCTTTTCCCACCCAGGTATAATTCCACACTCACATGCCTCTTACGGACTTGAGATACCTGCAGGAGGGAGCCCTGCTTTAAGGAGCCTCATGCAGAAATTATCCACCAAACCCAATTTGAACCTTTGTCACGTATTAAAACAAAGAGAATTCCCCTGAAATCACTTTGTTCAAAAGAATTAAGATTGAACGTATTTCACCCACCAAAAAATTACAGGCAACAAAAATTCCAAACACTACCAAGTCTGTAAATGAAAAATAAAGAGATCTAGCCACGTCCTCATTGTCATATAATCCTTCCTCTCTTGCCATCATCCTACTTGACTTACACTTTCCATCTAGGTTTAGCCTTGCCCCTGCAAATATGCAATAATATATGCACAAGTCAAAATTACTAGGAGAATATAAAAATCTTAAACCTATTTACAATATACTAGAATACTAAAACACTGCACCACTAATCAATACAAAAAGACAACACAGGATAGTTATTATAATTATCACTTATAAGGTCTGTATAAAATTAGACAAGCTTGCACCAGGACATTTGCCACACATTTCATAACACCAAACAGATCAATTATTTTATTTCTGCTCATAAAAACGTTCTTCTAGCCAACAGCACGTCATAACATAAAACCTATTGTACTCTGACAAAACTGAATGTAGTTTAGGACTACATTCCTCTCATAATCTTTACTACCAATGGCAAAGCATGAATTCAGTATCATATTTCCATATACAGACTAAAGCAAGAGGGTAAAGTTGAGGTTGCGTGGGTACTATAAACTGGGTGAGATGATAGTGTGTGAGTAGAGTAGTATATATATATATATATATATATATATAAAGAACAAAGTCCCCACAGACCAGATATACCAAAGTAAAGTGTCACTAGCTGTTGCCCGCACAACAGATGTAAAACCTGCAGATAAATGAAGAAAAAATACTAAAAAACAAAATACCCTATCAGTGTGGGGGAACACTTTTCACAACGTTAGCACGCCATATCTGACCTCTCCGTCCTCAGCCTCAAAGGAAAGCTGCACAGCTTCAAAAGAGGACCCTGGAAACTTAAATTCATAACTCTGTGGACACCAAAAACCCTGGACTTATCAGCAACACTTGTTTTATGGCTCGTTACAACAATTTGTAACACACCCTGCTGCCTTAATCGGCCACTTCATTTTAAGTGGTCTCCTGCAGCATGTGTGAACTCCTTATGTGTAACAATCTGTCATATCTTGTATTTTGCTTAGACACTCTGGTTACCGCCTCCAGACCAGAAGAAAGAGCTCTTTGAAGCTCGAAAGCTTGTTGCTTCCAGTTCTCAGTGGTGGCAGATGACAGAACAAGGAGCAATGGTCTCAAGTTGCAGTGGGAGAGGTCTACGTTGGATATTAGGAAACACCATTTCACTAGGAGGGTGGTGAAGCACTGGAATGGGCTACCTATGGAGGTGGTGGAATCTCCATCCTTAGAGATTTTTAAGGCCCGGCTTGACAAAGCCTTGGCTGGGATGATTTAGTTGGTGTTGGTCCTGCTCTGAGCAGGGGATTGGACTAGATGACCTCCTGAGGTCTTCCAACCCTAATATTCTATGATTCTAAGGCTTCCCAAACCATCCAAAACTCAAAGTGCGGAACCTTTGAGTCATTTACTTCAGTAACTAAAAAAAGTTGTGATTTCAGTAGCTGTGAAAATTCCAAGACAGATCATTAAAGTGAGTTGAAAGATCTACCCTAAAGAACATGAAACACAAGCTGCAGGAGATCAAAGCAATCAAGAACATAACAGGCATTCCAAGATATAACAATAAAGGGCCAGATTCATGCCAGATGTAATTCCACTGACTTGTATTAAGATACACACCAGGGATAAGTCTTCCCTATTTTCTTTATTAGCTGCATCTGTAAGAATTAAGTTTGTCACCTTCTGGCAATATGTAATTTCAGATGTAAAAGAGTAAAATATAACGTACCACATTTTGATTTTATCGACCAGTTCTTTGATTCACAAGCACTTTGTCACAGAGATGAAAAACAGATGCAAAGACATTTTGGGAACTATTTAGTTCCTATTTCTGAAAATACCCAAAGCTTACAAATACTGTTAATTATTCATGTAATTTGAATATTAGAGGCACTGCGATTTTATTTTACTTCTGTAATAAAATGCAAATAATTATTTTTTATATTTCATTAGGCAGGTTTTTATTATTATTATTAGTGCTATTATTGAACATTAAAAGGACTTAACACTAGCACTTTAAAGTTAAATTCAACTGATTAAAAATCCCAGGTTATTGGTAAACCATTGACTCATTATTTAAAACAGTTGAGACCCAGTGGGTGTATGTCTGCAGCCTTACTATCCTGGGCTGCAAGCTTGGCAGAGATTATAAACTGAGCAAGGTTAGAGCTAATCAGGATTTGGCTAGGCAACGTCTAATGAAAACTTGAGGTGTTAGGAAAGTGATATTGGTTAATCAGTGGATGACACTCTTCTCTCTGATTTAGTACTAAGCCAGTGCCCCCAGCAAATTATGCAAGGGCACTGTTCTGGAGAAGGTACCATCTTTTTGTTTAGCTGGAAAATTGCAGTCCCGACCTGTAATTGTTGTCATGGTTACAGAGTGGTCAGAAAAAAAATGGGCACCAGGTGTGGGATTAGACCTTAATTAGGAGAGGAACACACACAAACCATCCAAACTTCATATGTTTGGCTCCACTGCCAAAATATCATCATAACATCTATAGCCAGAAAGTTTCCTTCCTCCTACTTTTCTCAAGTCACTATTCCCCAAAACGACTGTCTAGTATCTCTTCCCCCATAGAGTAAACTCTCCTTTGATTTCAATGGGAGTTAGGCACCTGAATACCTTTGAGGATGTGGGACTCAGTCACCACTCTACTAGGTTCATGTGACTGCAATTTGTTACATAAGTGAATGTTTCTAGCTAGACATGCTCAGTTCCTGCACATGACAGGATCTCTGCTCACATGGTGGAGGTGGTGAAGACCGAGACTCCACCAAAAAGCACCTGCTAACATACCAACTGGGATGCAAGTGCAGTAACTCATGACATTCCCAGTTCATCTACTCTATTTACAGTATTAGTTCAAAGGAGATTTTCCAAAACACAGATGAGAGAGGCACCATTAACGTTCAATGGGCATTGGAAACTGACTGTTCTTTGTACCTTTGGAAAGCTCCCGCTTAACTCATTTCCTCCTTTTTGTCACATTAAAAATCTCATGGCACTTTCTTTTCTTTCCTTTTCTTTTTTTGGCCATTGTAAGAGTGACAGCCTTAGTATGTAATATGGGTAGTTATAATCCTGCCTAAATCCCCTTCCCCCCCTTGCAGTTTCAACTGAACATGCTATTCTTTTGTTCTTTTCATAAACTTGTGCAGTAGTATTTCATAGATTGTTAAACAACCGCCATTTTCTACCACAGATGTGGCTGCATTTCAGTGGAGTGTGGAAGGGAATGAAAGCATATCTTTGTATATAGTTTTAAATGTTTGTAATATGCTTTCAGATCCTTTGGAATGAAAGTTGCTAAATAATAGGTTATATTTATAACTACCACCACAGACTTTGTTTGTATCTGTAAAATGTCTTGACGTTAAAGCAAAGACCTGATGCTTCAGACACATTACCAAATTCCTCTAGAATCAGAAAGGAGATGGGGTGGAGAGGAGAAAGAGAGAGAGTAAAATAATTAATTTGGTAGCGCTAAAGCATAAAATTTTGCATTTTTTCATATTTATGTTTGTTATGGAAAAGCAATCATCTTAGTGATGGTTGAACAAACTCAAACAAACCATTATGTTTGCACACAGCTCTTAAAAGGTTTTTCTTTTGAGCGGCAAATTACTTTGCATTACTGCCCTTTGATCTACCCTAGAATTTTGATATTTTCCCATAACATTCTAAGACTAGGGGAAAACTATATTTAAATACCACTGCATCGGTATTCTCTTTGTTAGTCAATTCCATGTTGCAACAACAATGGCTTGCTGCCAGCATTTACCGAGACTGAAGGGTGCTTTTTTCTGCATAATTTCTTCTCATTTAAAAAGAAAAAGAAGGGGGGTGGTGAACAGATTCCATCTCAAAATGACGATGTTTAGAGATACAGAAAGTTATTGTTCTCACGTTCTTCCTCAAACATAATACATTTCCCCAAAATATAAACTGGGGGATTTACTATGTATAGGGATCTTTTGTGATATAGTCATACTGGAAATTATTTTCTTAGGGCATTTCAAATTCCCCTTACTTATAGTAGTGGTCTTAAAAAACGGATGCACACATGCCATTGTGAAAAAAACAATATAAATAAATTTCAAGCAAAGGGCCCAATCATGCAGTTCTTACACAGGCAAAATGTCCATTAAGGTCTCCCTGCAAGTAGTACTTCTAGGCCCAGGAAATGGGAAATATCAGTGACATTATACATTCTAACTTGGCAACTAATGTAATTGTTCATATAATTCACCTGTATTCACTTTTAGCAGTGGAGGATCCAAACTATTGAAAAAATTGCCATGTTATAAAATCTGTCACTCTAGGCATAAAATTTCCATTAGTCTTCCATGATGCAATCACGGATAAAGAAAGTAAACAGGAGAGTCACTTCAGTGTGAGCTTCCATTTTGGTTATTGACTGTACAAAATCTTTACCTGTCTGCAAAAATCCCATGTGAGCTAAAGAGAGAAATGTCAAGGTTTCAGTCTTAACATGAGTCTTACAAGCAAAAGTTACATCGGCATGTAATGTAGTGATCCGTGCCTGCCCTACTGCACACCAGCAGCTCTCAGCAGCTGAACAAAGCCAGGGACTGGAGTGGAGACTTTCTAGCGCTACAGGAAGTATTGTTGGTGTTTCAGGAGGCAGCCCTTGGCTACGTCAGTATTTGATACATTGCCAAGAATGGTGCTGGGAGCAATGTTCTGTTGCAACTGCAGCCTTTAGAAAGAGAGAAAATTGAGGTCCTGCCCATTTGGGGTCATTAAAGATTCTACGGCATTTTTAGCAAGAGTTAGGAGAGTGACTGATGACATCCCTGGCCAGAGTCTGATTTGGGTAACTACTGAGAATGGATGAACAGGCTCAGAGTAATAAGAAATCCATGCATATACCAGACACCAATGCTTCACCCAAAACTCAAACTGAACTACATTCAACCCTTTACACGGGTCTGACATGTTTGGGTAAGGGATCTTGGGGAATGACTGGGAGCAGCAGAGTGTGTTTTGGGGCTCTCTCTGCAGGATTCCTAGCTGGTTGCAAATCTTCTCGGGGGACAGCTCAGAGAACAATTACCCTCTATCCCCTGACTACCGGGTCCCCTCTATTTTCAGAGGGCTACCCAACAGGCCCACTCACCCCTTGGTCCCTTTCCCTCTGGGTGTTTTGGAACAGGTGATAGGCCTGCAGCCACTGCGCTATATCATGGGGAGCAAGTGATTAGCCCATCCACCCTGTTTTTGACAGGTAGCAAACTGGCTCAGTCCTCAATAGGGACAGGTGATTTGCAGGGGCTGACACAGTCTTGTACTGTGGCAGGTAGATCACTCCACTCAATCGTATTGCTGCTGGCCCTTCCTATTTTTACTGCTCTGGAACTGATCGCCCCCAAGGACGTCGTTTACTGTCACGTGAGATTAGGGATTTCAAAATAGCCCAGACCGCTCTGCTTCGGGTCAGTGAAGTTCAACAATGCCTTTAATTTGGGGGGGGGGTGGATATGCGTTACAATTGGCAAGAGCACAATTATAGTTGTTTCTCTGTTTCCTTTTTACATCCTGCCCCCACAGCTGACTTCAGTGGTGGTGCGTGGATATTAAAAAAGGGCAAAATTTGACTTTTTTCCAGAGCTTTCTAATTTTGATGTGAACTTGGCACATAGGATCTTTACTTGAAAAGTTTTCCCCCCACTAATTCCTTGGGAGAAAAAATAGGTTCAGGTAGATCCATGGTGTAAGCAGGAGGGAAAAAGTCAGAGGGTTACCATTTTAAGCTATAGTTTTTGCACTAAAATATTTCAAAAAATTACCTCAACTTAAGTGAAATGTAGCTAGTGATTTAAGTATAACAGGATCTAATAGGCTGCAGCTATTTTTAAAGAGTCAAGCGGTGATGCACTGCTCCGTGTTCACAAACATGGCTCCCATTAACTCTATTGGGAGTTATAGAGCCGTATTAAGCAACAAATTAGCCCATAGATGTCTGGAAGAGGCCACTGTCACTGTGCAGCACTAGGCATTTTCATAGGCAAATTCATGAGAGCTGAGAGGCCTGAAAAGTTGAGCGCTCCTTTTATTAGTGTGAGGGGTTTTAAAATTCAGTGGAGACCCTGGACCCAGTTAGAATCCCAGCCCAAAGTGTGTTTGCCTTACACAGAATTTGCGGTTTTGACCTTTCAAATGCTATTTTTCCTCAGATATGCTCATGGTGCAAAAGCACATGACTGGCACCAGATGGGAAAATAAATATCTCCTCAGCTGGCCATGCTGCTCTCTCTCACTACATCACCCACCTCAATATTGTCTCTTCTATTTTTATCTGCAAAAAAATAAATAATTAAGCAGGCTGCTTCTGTTAAGCGTACGGTCTCCACAGAGTAAGTCATTACATCCCAGACTGACGCATAAAGCACATTTCACTTTTCACACTAATGTGCATCCTCATGATGATTTGAAACTGGCTACAACGTTACTTAGGAAAAAGAAATGTTGTAGATTTTTAGGAATAGTTCAGATATGTAAGTGCTGCCCTTCTGAAGCCCAGACTTAACCCTCAGTCAGGAGATAACATTTTCTCCGTAATAAACATGCATTTATGAAATGGAAAAGAACATGATGCCTCTGGGTTTCTTTGTGGCTCTGCATATCCTAAGTACCATCTATCTTAAGAAAATGGGATTTACAGAATCTATCCAAATTCTATTGAGGCAGAGTAACTGAGACAAAGTCAAGGGTGATAGCAAAGACTTTCCAGAGCCTGTATGTCTTTGCATAAGGCAGAACACTGTAGATACAGTTTCAGAATAATAGGGCCCTAGACATTGCAATAGTATAGTTGTTTAGAAAAAATTGGATTTGATCGATGACATGGTCTGGCCTACAAATTTCTGCTGATTGTTGTATGCTTGTAGGGATACGTATAGTAGGTAGCAGAAAGGCCTCTTTGTTTGTACTTTGAGAGCGAAATTATATGGCTCACTAAGCAATCGACTATAATGGCTCAAAAATGCATTTTGATTTCACCAGTATATGTTATTATTATTATACTTTTAATATACGCAAAGAAAAGTTAAACCTATATCAACGCACTTGATATTTTCAGTACCAAATCCCACAGTTCTTACTCAGGCAAATCTCTTGATGTCGTTTCTACTGCCCACATCCATTGATTTCAATGAGAGTTTTGCCCACTAAGGGCTGCCGGATTTAGGTCCAGTATGGGTTTTGGATATTGTAACTGATGTTTGAAATATATGGTCCAAATTATGTGAATAATTCCTTAACTCCCTTCTCTTTGTTGTTATAACAGACGAACCAAACTCCTGGAGTTCTCTCTCTGCCACCTCCCCAGGTCTGCCGGAAATAGCTATTTCCCTCGATGACATAATCTCACCATTATCTTCATCACATCTAGCCCCACTCTCTGACCCTTCTCACCAGATAAACCCAGAACCAAGATGGGATATCAAGAGGGAACATGATGTAAGAAAACCAAAGGAGCTTTCGTCAAATGGCCACAAAAAGAAAAGGTTAGGAGAGCAAAGAGAAAGGTCAGCAAGTCCTAAAAAGATAGACAGGACAAAGCATGAAGAGGCTTCTAGGAAAGGATACTCAGAAGGCAAAAAAAAGACCACTGGTGGTGGCAGGCCCACCTCCGAAAGTAAGGCAGTGGGACAGAGTGTTACGATCGAGGCTGGAGCAAGAGAGCATGTATGTGCCGGAATCAGTGACGAACATCTTGGGAGATCCAAGAAGCCGGAAAGCAAGAAAGATGGATCTCTCAGTATGAAAGAAGATTACAGATCTGGAAATACCACAGAGAAGAAATCAGCTGCAGCTTCTGAACATGTCAAGCTTGATTTAGTTGGTGCTACAAAGACATACAGTAGCAATAGCTGCAGCTCACATGGAAGTGATATGGACCAGAACAAGAGGGACCCTGATGGGAAACGCAGTGAGTTCCCCAGGAAGGGACATCTCCATTCCATTAACACGCGCAGCATCAACAATACAGTTCGGAAGGCAACTGTCTCACCAGGCCCATGGAAAATTCCTGGCTCGGATAAGCTACCTAGTGTACTAAAGTCTAGCACGTCTGCCATGAGCAGATAAATAAGTGAACTGTTGCCCTCTAACTGTTTCACACTGATGCAAAACATACTTCTTAGCTTCTGTCTCACATTGATTTATTTTAATTTATTTTAACTCTCACACATATACACAAAACACTGAGGAATGGAAACATTAATGTGTAATTCCATGACAATGTGCACAATGTCTAATAAGTTCAAGCAGCATATAGTCAACATGGAGATTTAAAACTGACCCTAAAGTCCCCAGTTCCATTTTAGGGACTTTGGCAGCTATGGAAGAAACCAAAACAATACGAAGGACAATACGTCAGAGAAGGACAGTGCAGTGTAGCTTTAGTATTTTTATTCCACTGCATGAAGGACTTGGATTTAGTTCAAACTTTATATCAAGGAACTGGAACAAGTTAGAGCAATCACAAACTGGAACATCGCCTTAAATAAAACTGCACGAAGCAAGCTGAAACTGAGAAAGGATATTTTAACTGAACGAAGATGTTGTAAATACATTGTTCTCAACATATCTAGACAAGGGTTGAAGGGTTTCTTTGAAACTATACGCCCATGACATGTCTCCATTGTTAACAATTTGGAATAGTCCACATGATACCCAGCAGCATAGTTCACTTCATGTGTTGAGTTGGATGAGTTGGGGAATCTAGTGGATTAGTTGGTGTGATAGCATTTCTACTGCCATTTTGTGAACAAACCATATTTCTGTACATTGGAAAGGAGTTAGGGTGCAGTTGTAGTTGCAAATTATCCTCAAAAGCGATTTACCACAGGTTCCCCTAATATTACAAGTAGCACAGAAACCTCAATTGGGCAAGCTCAAAACTGAGACTTACGGTTACAAGACCCAGGATGATTCTTAAAAGAAAAAAAGCTGCAGTTTCCTTAAAAAAAGGCCTCTCTCTCCCACAGAAAACAATAACTTTGCTTATTAACAGTGCTATATTTCATACATCTGTACAGACTTTAGTTAAGGCATCTTTAAGTTTTGGCAGATCAGACCCTTTTAATGCACACACTAACACAGATGAGACTTGTTTCCAAGATAAAAGTTCTTAGTTTATTATATTTTCATCAGAGGAATTTTCTGTCTTTTATTTCCATCTTACTTGTTTCTCTGTCTCGAATTTCAAGTCTCAAGTCCACCTTCCTGGGGAAGGATTCCAAATTCCATGAGTCACCATTTTATCCCCAGTAGGTTTCTTGTTTTGCCAAAAAGCTCTGGATAATACTACACTGCTTTTTTTTAAAAATGTTGATGCTATTTTTAGAAATAGATAGACATCAGTACGCTAGCAAACGCTGATCTTCATGTGCTCTGCTCAAGAGTCACATTGAGATCATCATTATCCAAACAGGTCAGCACATAACTATATGTCTCATACACTGCACTAGACTCATCCTCCCCTTAGAATGTGCAGGCATGTTTCTTCCTGTCAAACTATTTAAAAAGTCTCAAACAAAGGATTTTGCAGCTTTTAAAACCTTTTTTTAAGAAAAACTCCATTTATCATATTTAAAAAAGCACAAATCCATGTAGCTGTTGACAACTTTTATTTAATTAAAAAAAAATCTTTATCCCCTGAACTAGAAATCCAATATAATTTGCCATTAATTTATTGAATTGGATTTTGGACAATGCTTCAGTAGTGTAGATGCACGTCCCGGTATCTTATTTTCGATGTGTAAAGAAACAAATCATAAAACCTGAAAAACAATTGAGATTATGCTTGCATAAACTCTAATTTGCACAGTTCACAGCTACTCCTTGTGCGGTAATTGCTTTATGCGGCTGTAATCAATAACCTGTGAAGACAGCACATCATCTAAACCCCATTCCAAATAATATTTCTGTGTAGTGTTAGCTGTGAATTTACCCTGTACAGCTCTATCTCTATAAATATAATTCCATGTATTAATAGTCACAGAAAGGCTGTAAGTGAGCAACTATTTTTATGAAACGCACCACTATGGATAAATTAACTTTTACAGAAATCTTGTTTACTGTATGATAATCTAAACCACTGTCAAATAAAATATATATATCCAAAAATCTTTTTTTTCAACTGTACATACTGTGTATTAATTTTGAGAGTTTTTTTTAAGTGGGCTACCAAAAAATAAATGTTTGCATGCACTGGACTGGAAAGAACACACAGTTTCATTATGCAAAACATCTGGCCATGTTGATTTTTTATTCAGAGGAAAAATACAATTTCTGAATTAAAATGCAGTTAGCCAGTACAGATACCATAAAGAAAATTTATTTTGTATGTCTATATTTAGAAACAGCAAAAACTCACTTTTGGGCAAACCCCCCACTCCCCAAAAAACCTGAACTCTCCCTACCCTCCCCCCCCCCCATCATGAAATATAAAAAATAGAGATGGTCAGCCCCACAGCACTGGAAGCCAACGTTTGTGCTTATCTAATGTGGACAATTGGAATTTGGCAGTTTGAGCACTATAAAGGTTTGCTGCGTGGATTGTGGGGCATGATTTAAGTACCAAGTTACCTGATAGAAACCGTCTATCAGAATATATCAGGAAACGTCAGAGAGTAATTTTGTTGTATTGAATGGATTTAGGACACTAATGTATGTTATAGGGGCCTTCTCCTGCTCCCATTGAGCTTAATGGAAAAACTCCTGTTAAATTCGGTGGGCACAAGATTCAGCAAGGATTATTATGTAATTTGCTAACTCATGACACCTTAGAACCATGGACACTAATAACTAAAATTGATTCCTACAGATATGAGATTTTGAAACAAAATGAACATTTTTGTTCCATTTTTTCTTAAAATGTTCTTTCATTTAGATGTTTGGAATCTGGAAAATTTCAGTTTTCCATTTTCAATATTTGGATTTTTGGCAGGGCTGGAACTCCCCTCTCTTTCCTTTTTGCCTTTGGACCCCTTTTTTCCATTGGTAAAAGACAGAGGAACTCACTGGTTAGCAACTGTTTCCCAACTTCATCTAACTGGAAAACAAAAAAGTGTGTGTGTGTGTGTGTGTGTGTGTGTGTGTGTGTGTGTGTGTGTGTGTGTGTAAAAAAAAAAGAGAGGCGAGAGGTCTAATAAAGGAGGGGGAATCCAGAAACCAAAAATGAAAACCTGATTTGTTTCATTTGGGGGGCGGGTGAATTAAAAAAAATCAGCATTTTAAGTTGAAGCAAAACAAAAATATGGCTTGTTTCAAATGGCAATTCAAAATTAAATGAAGCTTTTGTTTTGAAATTTCCTGAAGGAAAAATCAATTTTTCATTTAAATTACAGTTTGCCTGGAAAAAAATCTTTTCAATTAAACTTTATTTGTCAGCAGGAAAATTTTCCACATGAATATTTCCCACCAGTTGCACTAATAGCTTTGTTGTTTTTTACTATTACAATACCTAACAAAACAAATACACCATGGCTTTAGACCTCTGGTCATAAGGGAACTGTCTATCATTCCCATGTCTAGATTGGTGAATAAGGGTCTGATTCAAACCCCACTGAAGTCAATGAGAATCCTTCCATTGACTTCAAAGCAGTTTGGAACAGATTCTAAATTTACAGCACTGAGTGTTTCCCTCACTTTTACATACTCATTGCATTTCCTATTAGTAATGATACACAGCAAGCAATGCATTTCCCAGGGGATTGTTTTACTTCCAGAGAAATTAAAATTCACCCTGTTTTTTGGACTCCTCTTATAATACCACCTGAACCATCATGTTATCACTCAGAAGCATATTGCCCTTCGTGTTGTTTTTGCTTATACATCGTTTGATACCAGTCTAGTAACATGGGAGATTGAATAGTTACACAGATTTTCCACTTGCAGCATGTAACATAATTGGCTGTACACTGAGAAACAGCTCCTTAACAGCAGAGCCTATTGTTATAGCCGTATAGCATGCATGTGATCGGGAAAAATACAGATTTTGGGGGGGAGGATTTTGGCAAAATTAGCACCTTCTTCCTAGAGCTGTAGCATTGCTTTGAGGAGTTGAGCAGCATGAGACATATTCTGTTTATCTCTTCACTTGATCAATGGCTACTTGGATGGATGGAGAAAGTCTTAATAAAATGCTAACTATGTTATTAAGGAGAACTGCCTGAACTGACCTAGGGGCAGGTTTAACTATTGTTTATATAGTACTCAGAGTGTTTGTGGTGGTCAAGGTCTGATGTAATGAGCTGCGGAAAGGCAGACCTTTTATATAGATCAGCTGGGCTTGGTAAGGTAACAAGCCCCAGCTGCTTTTGCTCACTAGTCATGCACCATTTCTCTGTCGGGTTCCACACCAATACAGATCTGACAGGGACAATGGAGGTTAGAGCCTGGGCTCTTGCTGGACATGCCCTGCATGGGGCCTTACAGGTTGGGTGTCACACGGACAAATAAGGAAACACAGTGTTAGTGTTAACCGGAGTCACTTACATTCAAACCCAGAAAAATCCCTCGAGCTGCACAGTCTTTTCAACGGATGCCTTTTCTTTTAGTGCTTGTGAATGGTGCTCGACTGATGGCCATGGAGACTGACAGTCTCTGTTACCCACAGGGCTGATAGCTATGGGCAGAGGCACTGCAGGTTTCCCCACAATGTCCACTCCATGTTTCAACCTGAACAGGAGGGGCCACCTGTACAGGTGCGAGTCTAGCTCAGTCCCTGTATCTATTTAGTCAATGGCCTCACTGCGGAGAAAGTCAACAAGGGGACCCTTTAGTGCTGACTGTAGAAATGATTGGGCAATGTAAATATTTGTCCAAAGGGAACTGGCCTAACACCAACTACCCAGCTCATAATACATAGGTCTAACAATGGCCCCATTTCTCTTCTCCCATTTACCGCTAAACCAACTGAATGTGCCATTTACACCATTGCCCTGAGTTCCTCTCTTTCAGCTCCAGCCCGAAACCCATTCAGTCTGGTTTCATCATCTCCATTCCACTCTGAAAGTTAAGAGCTTTGCATCGGAAGCTGCCCCAGATCCTCACAGCAATATTTGACATCTCAATAATGGAACCACTTTGTATTCACAGGGCTGAGATTAAATGCTCAGTTACCTTAATCATTAACACAGCTATAGAGTCCAGGGTTTTTTGGATACCGATGACCATTGTCAACACTCTTGTGTCTGGCTCATTTATTCATGTTTTACTTAGAAGTGTTCTGACTTTGTCAGTTTTGTGAGGCCTGCTGACTCTTCCATTGTCATGCACCAGCTGAGAAGGTGACACTCCTGTAGTTACATATTAGGCAGCCATGCTTTTTTTGTCCATTGTTCTCTGCTATACATACCATAGGTAGGACTATAGTACTTACACAGAGCTCTCACCACCACACAAGTAGTGCTAGTTTGCCCAAGTAAATGCACTATTACCAAGGACTTTTTGGAAGTTAGTAGTTATTCTGGATTTACACCAGTGCAGGAGATTGGAATTTGATCCAGTCCCCTGAGTAGTATCATTAAATATTGCATCTACATTTGTTTTAATAAGCATAACGTACTATACGCTGTAGGAAGGTTGAGACCAAGTCAGAGCGCCTTTGTCTTCACAGCTAGCCCTTTCCACGTTACATTTCAGTTGGAAGTAGCAACCAATAGAATAGCTCTTCATGTTACCAGTAACACCACATTGTGCTCATAGAAGTTTTAATCTTCAATGCAATTAACTCCAACAAGACTCTGCTGAGCTAAGAAGGCATTATGATCCCCATTTTACAGATGGGGGAACTGAGGCTGAGAGGTTAAAGTTGCAAAGGGCCAGAGGGCGTCTGTGGCAGTGTCAGGATCAGAACTCATAAGTTCGTGATTGTCAATCCTGAGCTCATGCCCTAGCTCCCACTAAGATGTTGCCATTCTTTATTTAGGACTGCCTCGTCTGCTTCTGTCACCACCTATCTTCTCTGCCCCATTGACCTCTACTCTGTACAATGAATAAATACAGTGAGCCATTTGGACAATTAATTGCCATTCCCAAGGATTGGATTGCACTCCAGATTCTGGACTGATGTCAAACAGTAGCACAGGTCAAGGATTTTTCCTGTGGCCTGATCCCACAAGCACTCCAAACACAGAAGTCCCATTGATTCCTTTGGGAGTTCTATGCATGGAAGGCTTGCAGGGTCAGGCTTTTACAATGTCCATAACTCCTGATAGTTTATTATCACTTCTTTCTAGGTAACCATAACCACAATTCACCAGCATCATAGAGCCTGCTCCAGTTTCCTGAAAGGTCAGTCAGATCTGAATGTGCAATGTTTTGAATTGGGGGGAGGGGGGAAGAGAGGTTACTTACCTTGTACAGTAATTGGAACTCTTTGAGATGCTCAACTCCTCTGGGTGCGCCACTTCAGGTGTGCATGTGCCCTTGTGCCTCCAATCAGAGATTTTCAGCAGCAGTGCCCGTTTGGTCCACACATTCGCCCTAGCTATCCTCGTGCCCATACTGAGAGTATATAGGGCTTCAACAGACAAAGCACCCTTGATTCCTGCTATACCACACAGATAAGCCTGTGAAGCAGCGGGGGGAAATGGGAGGTGCTGCTGGAGATCCCATAAGAACAAACATCTCAAAGAACTCCAGTTACTGTACAAGGAAAATAACCTCTCCTTCTTCAAGTAATATCCTTATGGGTTCTCCAGGGGACTCCCAATCAGTATTCCTCACCGGAGGAGAGGGCTTCAGAGTAGGATCTGAAACTGACTGCAGAACAGCAGACCCAATGCAGCATTCACTCGGAATATATGCACCAAAGCATAGTGTCTTGAGAATGTGTGGCTGGAAGCCAATGTGGGGGCTTTGCAGATTTCTGATATAGGTGCCCACCAGTAGGGCAACAGAGGTGGACTGAGAGCTGGTGGAATGATCTATTAACTTTTGCATGTCATGGGACATCACCAGCTTCATAGCAGGAGAGGGTACAACTGCAAACCCATTTGGAAAGTTTCTGGATGGGCACAGGTGTGAATTTAACTCTGTCCACAATGGAAACAACTCATTGAGGAGAAGTCTGCCAGGGTCTAGGTCTGTCCAAATAGAAGGCGAAGGCTCTCCTAATGTCCAAGGTGTGAAGGATGGCATCCTCCTTAGACCAATGAGATTTACAGTGAAAAACAGGAAGATGACTAGTCTGAAATATGAAAATCTGAGGTGACTTTAGGTAAGAACCGGGGATGTGGTCAGAGGGATATTTTATCTTTAAAAAAAACAATAAAAAAAACTGGCAGTGGTTGGAGCGCTCATTTGAACTTGAATAATTGAATTTGTCAGAGTAAAAAAATGGGCTTCTGCTAGGTAAGCTCTAGCTCTTGTAGCATCCACGATGGCCCCTAATAACTCTATTTGCTGAGCAGATAAGAGAGAGAGGAATTCTTGGTGTTGAGCTGAAGTCCTAGAAAGCTGAATAGTATCTTGTAGCTCTCTTGATGGCAACTTGGACCTCAATGTAAAAACATCCCTTCGGTAGCCAATTATGGAGGTGGGGCAGTGACTACTGCCAGAACCTTTGTAAACACCATGGGGGCAGTAAAATGCTGAAGAGAAGCACTCGTATTGAAAGTGCACTTGACCAATGACGAATCATCAAGAAATGTCTTGTGAGAAGTGTTGCAATATAAAAATACATCAAGGGTTGCAAATCAATCCCCCAGATCTAGACATGGTATAATAGCTTCAAATGTTATCATCCTGAATTTCTGACAAATGTCTTCAGCATTCTGAGATCTAGGGCTGGGTCTCCATCCACCCTCCTTTTTGGGAACCAAAAGAATAAAACCCTTTCCCTCTATACTGGGGGGGACCTGGTTCCATAGCTTCTATTCAGAGATGGGACAGAGCTTCTTGCCTCAGTACAGGTTTGTGAGGTGTGTCCCTGAAGAGGGATAGGGCAGGAATGTGGGATAAGTGCATGGAATGGAAATGGATGAAGTAGCACAATGTTATAACCTCCAGAACCCCTTGTCGGAAGTAATCTGCTCCCATGAGTATGAAAAGGGGAGAGATGATCTCCAAAAGCTGGGAAGGTGTGGGCAGGATAATGCAGGTTGAAATCCAAAAGGTGGGCATGTTAATGATCTCCAGCCAAGATATCAAAATGAACACTGGGCTGATGAGGACAATTGCATTGACACGGGTGGAGCAGCTGAAATTTTCCACTTTTGCACCCTAATTTTCTTTTTATGATGTTCCAATGATCTGTGGTAAGTAGGGAATTGAGATGGGAGGGGGGTCTTTGTGTCATCTGTGATGTACTAAATCTCCTCGTTTGCAGATGTATAAATTCCAAGTGAGTGAAAGGTTGTTCTCAAATCTTTAAGAGAGTGCAAGGACTCATCTGTGGACTCACTAAACAGCTTGAGTCCATCAAATGGAAGGTCCTTGACCATGCTCTGAACCCCTCTTGGGATTCCCAAGGACTGCAACCAAGAGGCTCTGTGCATTACAAAAGACATAGAAATGGAGCAAGCTGCCCTACCAGTTGTGCCGAGGGAGTGCTGTTCTTGCCAGGAGCTAATCTTCAGCAATGATGGCCTGAGTCTGTTCTCTCTGCTTCTGGGGTTGATGTTCAATAAAAGAGTTAAATTTGTTATAGTTGAAGTGGTTGTACTTAGCAAGACGTGCATGGTAACTGGCAATTCTGAATTGCAGGATGGCAGATGCAACTGAAGAGGTCTAAGCTTCTGGTCCTTATCGTGTGGGGTAATTTTTGAACAGTGTTGCCTATTGTGTTCATTCACTGTTTCCACAACCAGAGATTAGGCACTGAACCTCTAGATAAACCCTAGAGAGAGGGGTGGGCTTCATCCCAAGCTGCCAGCTTCATCCCAAGCTCCAGCCCAAGTTGCAACTTCAAAGCACTGTCTAGTGCTCTAGCATGAGCCCTGCTAACCCAACCCAGGTGAGAGGCTGGTTCCTGCGGGCTGTGTAAACGTACCCAAAATGTCCCTTGAAGCGAAAGCTCCAGGAGAATCAGGCCAAGGTTGATCATCAAAACAACCTTGACTAGAAATGCTGGAGTCCGAAGAGCTGTCTTTCTATAGACTAAAGGAGAGGCAGACAAAGGTCGAGTAGAAGATTGTCTGATATGTCCCATGGGTATCGGGAAACCATTGGCTACAAGCAAGTGATGCGGTACTGGGAATCTTCTCACATTCAGTAAACGACATTCAGGTTCATCACCGTAGACAAGCAGGTCTTTGGAGCATCTGTATTCCTGCAGTACTCAGTGGATCTGCACAGAAACCTGATGAGTCTGAGCAGTAGGAGCCTGGAGTACTGAGGACAGTGCAGAGTGCGTCAGTACAGATTGACTGGTAGATCTGGCTACCATAAATATCTCTGAAGGTCACCGTCAGTAACATTTTCAGCATCTCTGGAGTCCTTAGCACCTCGATCATCCTTAGATGGTACTGAGGAATGCTGTCTGGTCATTCTATGACAGACCTGCGGGTGGCTATCTTACAACAGAAAAACTTCAAAAACAGACTCCAACGAGAGACTGCTGAGCTGGAATTGATATGCAAACTAGACACTATCAACTCAGGATTGAATAAGGACTGGGAATGGCTGAGCCATTACAAACATTGAATCTATCTCCCCTTGTAAGTATTCTCACACTTCTTATCAAACTGTCTGTACTGGGCTATCTTGATTATCACTTCAAAAGTTTTTTTTCTCTTACTTAATTGGCCTCTCAGAGTTGGTAAGACAACTCCCACCTGTTCATGCTCTCTGTATGTGTGTGTATATATATCTCCTCAATATTTATTCCACTCTATATGCATCCAAAGAAGTGGGCTATAGTCCACAAAAGCTTATGCTCTAATAAATTTGTTAGTCTCTAAGGTGCCACAAGTACTCCTGTTCTTTCTACTGAGCAATGAGTACTAGAGGGTTTGGCTGTACTTATGGGTTTAGATGCAGACATACCGACATACCCTTTGTACTGAGACCACTTGGCCTTCAGCAGTACCCTTTGTGGGCATGAGGGCTCCAGTATGGCACATTTCTTGTGACCAAGTTCATTCGTAAGAGATTTGAAGATCCTTTTGGCAGAAGATTGGATGTATCACCCACAGATCTCTCTCACGATGGTCTAGAAGGTAATTGAGTTGTGGAAGTCAAGGAGGTGCTGTGGTCACTTGAAGACATCTGCACGGTGGGGTCTCGAGGTGTGAATCTGATGCAGGTCAGAGAGAATGCTCCATCATAAGGAGACAAAGCTTTACCTCCCTGTCTCTCCTAGAACAGCTCTTGAATCCTGTGCAAATCTTGGACTTGGATGGTACATGAGTAGCTCCCAGACAGTGGATACACTGCAAATGGCTGTCACTAACTGCGGTGGAATCCCAGCAAGTAAAGCAACACATAAATCCTGACTATTTAAGCATATCACAAGGGAAAAAAGCTCCTTCGGGGAAAGAGAGGTCCCCTGGAAAAGGGGGTGGGAGAGACAAAGCCTCCCATAACACACACACACACACACACACACACACACACAGAATAAAACTAAACTATTAAAAATAAAAACAGTTAAACTAGTCTGTTAAGACGAGGTAAACTAAAGAATAAGTAAACAGAGAAACAACCGGTAGCTAGCTAAACAAGCAGGCACCACTGACTGCTCCATCTCAGGTCATAGGTAGTTGACATGGAACTGAGGTTGATTCGTGCATCGCAGCCCCGTATACTGTTAGTATGGGGCACAAAGATAGCAGGGGCATATGTGTGGACTGAACATGCACTACTGCTGAAAATTTCCGATCGAAGGAGCATGGACAAGTGGCCATCCATCGGAACATTACTCGAAGAAGAATGTGAAGGTCCTAAACTTTAGGAGCACAAATATGTCACAATGCACCAAAGCAGCAAATAGGTACTAATATGCTGACAGGTAGTTTGTGATGGCGCCACATATTTATATACTGTATTGGAAAATACTCTACATGCTGAGATTATTATATTTGCATAATATGTACCTATGTTCTTCCCCTCTTCAGGCACCTCTGGTTTTCACTGTGATGTGTGTTAAAATGGACTCCTGACAACATTTCAGCAGTTTGCCACTATGGGTATGTTATAAAATGTTTATTTCTACCAGACCACGTGTGGCCTCTCTTAGAAAAAATATTCTGGCCCTGGATCGTTACAGATTTTTTTCCTGATGTTATTTTTTGTGTGGATCCCATGAGCGCAAGCACTTGCTCTTGGGCTTTAATAGATGGAGTATCTTGCCAGCTTTAATTACTTCAAAGCTTTTGGGCTGTTAATTTCCTTCATTTTTTAATGAATGCTGCAGGTTCTAAATATTTGTGTAATTTCATTTTTATTAGCTTTATTATTTTAATTGCTTGGAAAAAAAACATTTAGAAAAGCTTTTCTAAAAGGACGATTCAGATTATTTTTAAAACTAAGTCGAAGTTTCTCAAGGAAGTAGGGGCAGTGACCTTTCCATTCACTTCCCAGGGATTATGGGGAACACCAGCTGAGGGGCTCTCCTTTACTCCCTGGGAGATGTAGGTGCAACTGCACCTATACTCCACTACCCACCTGGCATCAGAGTTACACATAGGGGGAGTAAGAAGGTGTTTGGCTGTCCTTCCCAAGACATGAAGAAGAGGATCTATATACACCCACCCACCATTGATAGCACTACAGGGATTAGTGTGTGATACTGATGAGGAGCAACTCTTGGGGCAGCATGCCCCCCCCCACATACCTCTGACCCCCCACACACACCCTTCACACATCTCACCAACACCCTCACACACATCTCTTACTCAACACATACACACATCCTATACCCCCCAGCCCACACCAGCCCCTCCACACACACATCCCTACTCACCACCCACAAACATATATCCCTATATGCGCCTTACCACCCCCACATATATACCCCCTCCACACCCGTCACTCCATACATACACCCCCTGACCTCCATACACACGCTCTACACACACACACACACACACACACACATCCCTTGCTGCCCCCTCCAATCCTCCACACAACCACACTCCTCCACACACACATACACAACTTGTGGGGGAGGGGGGGGGTTTACAACCACACCTCATACACACAATCCCTTCACACACACACCCAACACACACAGGTAAGATTGATTGCCCAAGGACAAAAAAGTAATGATCAGTGGAATTTGTAGCCTGCTCAGTACAAAGAACAATTAGGAGGAACATTGGTGACAACTGTTATCACAATATATCCATTCTCAGAACAATATAATGATAATATTTCATGACATGCTGAGTGTCCTTAGTGGGGTTAAAAGAGGATTTATTTTCCTCAACCAAAAGATGGCAGAAGGGATTGAACTGCTTATGAGTCAGCGAGTAGTACCCATTTACCACACATAGGTGGACTGTACAATACCTGCTCCACTTGCATAATCGGGTGCAATTTTCAGACTGATTCGAGCACTAATATTTCCTGCTGTTGTCTCACAAACTGTTACTGTTACCAAGTAACGTAATGAATAGTCACTGTAGGTAAGGAGAACTGGCTGGGTTTTATGTCGATTGCTACTACTGAGGATGGGTGGCATATGCAATATCATAAAGGATACTGTGCAATTTGATAAAAAACACACATGTCTACATGCTGCCTTAGCATCAGGTGTGTTTGTAGAGTAGGGATTTTTTGACAATTGCAATTTAAAGGCGAGGTTTTATACCTTAATTCTGAGTACTAAGCACAGAATTTGTATCCAAATCAAATATTCCTTCCATAGAAGAACAAAGCCTTCAAATTACACTAATGTTTAGTTGATGATAGCTGCATAATACTGAGGGAGGCAGCTTTTAAGGACTCTAACAGTATTCGGAAACTAGCCTGACCTACATTACAGAAGGTTAATAAATCACTTCAAATGCAAATTTCTGTCTGCTCTCACCTTGAGGTCTGAATACCTTTAATCTTGGAACATCATAGAAATTTTGATCAAAGGATCTAATGGCTTCAGTGTTGCCAACTCTCATGATTTCTTCATGAGTCACTTGTGTTCAACTCGGGCCAATCTCCCAGTGACAAAGAAACTCTCGCCCTCTTGAGAATTTCAGCCTTGCCTGGGGGAAAGCCCCATTGCCCCACCTCCTGGAGAAGATCAGCCAATCGGGGCTGCTGAAAAAATCAAGCAGAGCTCTATTCTCCTCTCCTCAGGAACAGACGCCATTCTCATAGGAGGGGCATGGCTCCCCTCCCCTCTTGTGAGCCATGGAGCGAGCACAGCTCCTCTGTTGCTCCCCCTTTCCTCTCCCTCCCTGCAGCATGGGGTGTGGCCTGAGAATGAATAAGAGAGACACGCACGCCCTGCACCCACCCACCCAAGCCTGTGTGTGCGTGACGAACTCCAGAAGCTGCAGGAGGAGCAAAGATGGGGCTGGGGAGAAGCAGCACTGATGGGGACACTGGGGGACCAGAATCAATTGGCATCTGAGGACAGAACTGATGGGGGCCAGACTTAATGGGGAGTGAAGGTGTTGATGGGGGGGCCAGGGGAGAAATTATTGCTGGGCAGAGGGCTGGGCAGGTGTGAAGATAAGAACTCTTTCAGCAAGGACCAAAATCACCCTGATACATTTAGAAGCATTGGTAACACTTCCTCTCAACCTAAGGGTGGGGCAGGTAGAGTTCAAAAATCAACACACAGACCAAAACAACATTTAAAAAAAAAATCACTTGATGTTGGGGGTCTTGACTCCTAAGTTTTGAGCCTTGGTAGATGGCAATACTGCAGAGTGGAACTGCAACTTGGTAAGAGAGCCGGGACTTAAAGTTTGGACAATTCTTTTAAAAGTTTGAAATTCCGTCTCTCCAAAAACTACAAAGCCTAACAAAGAGATGAAGATTTCAATGTTTAACAAAAGGCAAGATGGCTTATAAAGCCCCAGTATAGCTGACACCAAGATGCCAATGGGACAGGAAGGAGTCAGGGACTTTGTAAAGTTGAATAAAATCAAACGAGTTGGGCCATTCATGATCATAGGTTAAGGAATAGTATGGAACACATTTATATCAGCCTATTCCAATGACTGTTTTACTCTATAGTATAAATTCACTATCTTTGGAAGAGAACCATTGAGCCTCAGACTTTGGAGCCCTGGTCCCAGAAGACTTACACATGAAGGTTTGAAGCTGCAAGTGAGTCTTGAAGGCAAAGTCCAGGCTCACAAAGTTTGGAAAAGACAAAGAAATGAATCTTTGAAGATCCTGTTAAGAAGGTTGAAGGAAGCTGCACTATTGACCTTCTAAGAATATGGTCCCAACCTAGCTCTGCGTGAACTCTTTTGCCAGCAGAGAGAGATACAGACCTGCTGGCTCAGCCAGCAACTTTTAATAAGCAACTTCAGAAGGTTTTTATGCAACTAAGTTTTAAAAATATTTTATTTACAAGAGCTCTTTAAATAGAAATAAATGTTGCCTATAAAAAATCAGCCTAAGAACAAATTGGCAAGAAGGAGAAAGCAAAGACAGATTCTCAGCCATCAGAGAAGTTTAAGACTAGACTGAACACAGCACTAGAATATGTGTTATAGGGACCAATCCAGCACTGACTGAGAGATGGACGACAGGATCACTTCAGAGTGCTTTTTCATCTCTAACTTCTATGACACTGTAATACTTATCTTACCCATCCACTCATCTTGTACAGCTTCAAAGAGCTTCAGATTTGCTTTGGAACATCATTGCACTTGGTATTTATGTAATCCATATGTTTTGTACTGCAGTATTTGATTGTTTTGGCCCAAAACAAGATTTTGTCCTGTGAGGGAAGATTGAAAAAATGGGGTTTGTTTAATCTTGAAAAGAGAACACTGAGGGGGGACAGGACATCAGTTTTCAAGTACATAAAAAGTTGTTACAAGCAGAAGGGAGAAAAATTGTTCTCCTTAATCTCTGAGGCTAGGATAAGGAACAATGGTCTTAAATTGAAGCAAGGGCAGTTTAGGATGGACATTAAGAAAAACTTCCTGCCAGGGTAGTTAAGCACTGGAATAAATTGCCTAGGGAGGTTGTAGAATCTCTGTCATTGGAGGTTTTTAAGAGCAGATTAGATAAACACCCGTCAGGCATGGTCTAGATAGTACTTAGTCCTGCCTTGAGTGCAGGGGACTGGACTGAAAGACCTCTTGAGGTCCCTTCCAGTCCTTCGATTCTATAAAAGAAACAGAGAGAAGCAATGCGGAGAAGACATGGATTTTAGTTAGAATACTCTGTGTCAGCAGGGCATGCACTCAGCTCAGAGGGCCCACAAACATACAGAACTAAGATTTGGCAGTTACTGGACATGCTCAGTAGTTGTTACTACAGCTGTACAGGAAGTTTTTATTGTGGGCAAGGAGTCTGGCAAGTCCCACACATATTCACCATTTGAAGGATGAGCCAATCAGAGTGTGGAGGAAGAAAGGGCACAAGATTATAAACATAGGAGTGTGACAGCAGGGTCCCACTACCTGTACCACTTTGGATAGAGGTGTGTGCTAGTCCAGCTTTGCTTACTAGGGACTCCCTCCATTAGAATAATATTTGGCCCATTGTTATGTTCTTTATGGACCTGGAAGGAGAGCTGGGGGGAGGGAGGGAACAGAGAGCAATTGTCACCTGTAGGGGCTACATTTTTTATGGAACTTAACATTTAGCTATTAGCTAACTGGTTTAAATTGGGATTTTGTCCCAGCCGGAGAGAGAATGGGACAGCCCAGTGATGTGAAGATTTTTAATTCTTACCTGAATTTACTCAGTATTTGGGGGAAAAGACAGTGCCCTATAGAAATCCAAAGAATGTATATTTTATATGATAATTCCACTATCTGTACCATTTTGGATACAGGCTACAGATTTCTGAGGAGACCAGTCAGCTATTTGATCCAAGGGTTAGAGTGCTGCTAACTGTAAGGCTTGTTTGCTGACAAGACTCTACAGTGTTCGGAAAAGAACCGAGGTGCTGCCATTCTTCTCTAGGTCTGAAGAATCCAAATGACACACACTGTCTATTAGAACTGAACTACAGAGACTGAGAAATCATCTCTGAAAGAAGATCAGTGTCTGTACTAACTGATAGAAGTGTAAATGTTACATTGAAACATTCCACTTAAATATCTGTAACAGCAACAAAGGTCTGTGTAAACAGATTTACCACCTATTCTCTTTTGTTTTAGCATCATTCAGAAATATTCCAAATACTATTTACAAATGTTCATGTGTATTAAATGTTTGTTTACTAAGAAATTGAATCCTACTGGGTCTTTGAAGCTGACTGGGAACTGTTGTTAACAGCTACAGTCAACAATGTGATGTTTTCTGAAAAGACAAACCCTGTGCCTATGTTCCAGCAAAAAATGTTTAAGCTACAGGTGTGTCAGCCTTGCTTTGCACTCATGCAGAGTGTCTTCATCTCCATGAAGTGGTGTCATTGTGTCAATTTAGTAACACTTGTGCAAATTTTCTTAAGTGTGTACAAGGCCTATGCTTTCTGATTTCCCCATAATGAAAATCCGTGTGGCCAAAAACTCTGTAATAGGAATAATCAGCTGGAAATAAAAATAAGGTAAATACTGAGGTCCGGAATGTGTTGTCTCCGAGAAAGAAACTTAAAAATATAAGCACTAAGCAAAATTAATAATAGCATTTGATTTATTTTTTCCTACCACTCAGTAAATCCATTGCTGGCCACTGCCAAAGACACATATTTTTGGAGCAGTCTTTTAATTTACTTATTAAACTCTGTTTATGTATGTTTCAGAGAGGCTGGTCATTTAGTTACTGTATAGTAATTTATGCTGAAATGTTATTAGCACTGCTTATGTTTATCCTATTTCACTGGAGGGTTTTAGAAAAGTTTTGTGAGGTCTCTGCAAGTGGAAGGAGTGCTACTTGTTAATTACTGCACTATTGTCTTCAAGAAATTGAGGCCTCCAACTGTCTCGGGAAAAGGCATAGTCTAGCTTGCAAGGGATCAGTTGCTGCTTTCAGGAAACAAGCTACAGCTCTTAGATGTAGGAAGCTCAACTTGTGCATTACTCAAAATGCAGCTTTCAATCTCCATCTTCAGGCAGAGCAGAACAGTGCACCCCACCATCTGAACTGGGCCATTGGTATGCGAGTGGAAAAATGCTATTACAGTTATAAGATAGAGAATGTCCTATATTGAACTAATCATGAAGGTGAACTGCAAATAAAATCTTAAAAATCCACCTAGTGCAGAAACGTGTCCCTATTACCCTGGCTAGAAGGACTATTCATCACATTACCACTTACAGACTAACATTTTTTATGGTCAGGTCTGCTTAAGTTGCTGCAAAATGACGGCAGTCCTAGAAGTCTGCTGGAGCATGGAGATAAATGCAGATTTTAAAAATACACACACACACATATGTGAATTTATGTAGAATTTATAGACATGTAAAAGGACAAAAAGTAATTATTGTTGATATGAAAGGAAAATATCTGTGCCAAGTAGTTTTTAAAAGGGCATCAGTCCTAAACTGCCATCGTCTGGCTCCTTGTTTTGGTGACATTCCACACAGTAGCTGTGGCATCACAGAAAGTGACAAATCCAGCCTTTTTATCCATCCACACATCTAAAACTCTCATCTAAGCTCTCATCTCATGTCTGAATTACTACCACAACCTTCTCTGTGGCCTAGATAAATGCAATCACGTCCCATTCGTATCCATTCAGAATGGTGCTACAAAGATTGCTTTGACCATGCTACCCCTTTCTTTGCATCTCTTCACTGGCTTCCCCCTTCTCTATTGTATCATAAGCTGTTTTTCTTCACTTTCAAGGCCCTTCATGGTTTATCCCCATCCCACCCATTTTCTCTTATTCAGTATCGAAAAGTCGGAGTACGATCTCTGATTGGCCCATGATGCCAGCCTGCACCTCCCATTTGTTACAGTTTCAAACAAGCACCTTTGTGTTTTCTCCCATGCTGCCCCTCATGCTTGGGAGTTGCTCCCCAAAAGCATCTGCAAAATTACCTCATTATCCACCTTCAGATCCCTTCTCAAATCTCTATTTAGCTGAAATGCCTACAAAAAATTGACACTAGTTAACTGCTGATGTGCTAAGACTACAGGTCTGTTGCATCTTATGCGCATTTAACATGTGCGATTTCAGCTTTACGCACTCAACAAAAACAAAACAAAGAAAAATAACAATTTTAATACTGTACCTGTAGTGCGGGCGATTCCACCAGCCATTACACTCAATGTAATTTTGACTATACGCGATTTTTGCTTTCCGCGCTGACTACAGAACGTAACCCCAGTGTAAGATGCGACAGACCTGTATATCCTATCAAAATTGTCATTGCTTCCTTGTATTCCACAATCCGAGTGTAACCATCTGTTGTTTTTTGCCTTATACTTACATTGTTAGTTCCTTGGGACACGGACTTTCTTCTTTTTCTTTTTGTTCTGTGTTTACTAAATTTGGTGTCAATACCCCAAGGCAGCTTATAATAATTTTTCTTACTTCCTACCTTTAGAAGCAGTTGATTGGAGGCAACATTTTTAGTCTCAGCCCAGGGCAAAAGTAAGTGGTTCTCAATCACTGCTTTTCGATGACACAGACTATTCCCTTTAGCTTTTGAAGCACAGGGAATTTGGAGATTTTATGTGAAGTTTGCCTTTCTGCCCTTTCCTGGTGTTTGGAGATTTCTACATTATCTAGGCACATTGCTTTGCTTACGGACAGGCAATTCACTAATATATTCAATATTATTCAAACATGTCAAAAGTAATTTAAAATCTTATCAAAATTGAAAACCTAAAAGAACATATTTCCCCAAAATTCCACTTAGTCAAGGACTCCAGTTTTACTAGGACTTCTTAATGAAAATGAGTATGTAATAAAGAGTTTTCCTTAGGGTGATTGTGTTTATTATTGTTGTGATACAATTCTTTAATTACTTCTGCTCTAAAAATTTACTACTACTGATTTTTCTCTATCCTATCTGCCCAAAAATACGACTTTTGAGGATGAATAAGGAGCTTAATTATTATTATAAAATGCCTTCTTTCGGATTTTTCCATTTGATTCACAATATCTGCAGTAGATAAGTCAAAAACAGCTTTCATCTCACTGCCGGAATGGAATTAATTTACTATGGCTGAAATTGATGGCACCATCAAAAGTGTTCACGGTGACTAACATCATGAATATGAAAAGCTATCTTGTCTGAACCTAAGTTGCAGATGGGGCTTGGCAGAAAAGAAGTTAAAGGAAATGAATGTAATAATTGCAAAAATATGTAAGAATGACACAGATGCAGAGTCTAGACAATGTGAGATGATTGTCATGTTTTCCAGTTTAAAATGTTAAGATCTCTTATCATTTATTTGTTCTGTTAGTTTAATGTGCAGAACAAAAGTCACTCTTTGAATCCGTATGATCAAGTAATTTGCCATATGTTCTAGTACACTGAATGAGCACACTGAAATGTACCACCATTTATACAACCCCCACCCAAAGCCAGCCATCTATTTCCAATACATTAACCAGAATAATAAAAACTGCCCTCCCTCTTAAACCACATCAAAATACAAAGGGACTTTCCTCAATCCCAACACCTCCTTTTTTCTCCTTTGCTCTCATTCTCTAAAGTCCACCACAAGCCCCAGTGATGCCTCCCTTTCTGCCTCATGACTACTCTGACCCTCTTTCATACTTGTGTCTTTAACCTCTCACTCTCATGTCATCTTCTCGCTCCTCAGAAAACCACACCCACCTCTCTAACTACCAACTCATCTCCCTTCTCTAAAATAAGAGTTTCAGAGTAGCAGCCGTGTTAGTCTGTATCCGCAAAAAGAAGAACAGGAGTACTTGTGGCACCTTAGAGACTAACAAATTTATTAGAGCATAAGCTTTCGTGGACTACAGCCCACTTCTTCAGATGCATATAGAATGGAACATATATTGAGGAGATATATATACACACATACAGAGAGCATAAACAGGTGGGAGTTGTCTTACCAACTCTGAGAGGCCAATTAATTAAGAGAAAAAAAACTTTTGAAGTGATAATCAAGATAGCCCAGTACAGACAGTTTGATAAGAAGTGTGAGCATACTTACAAAGGGAGATAGAATCAATGTTTGTAATGGCTCAGCCATTCCCAGTCCTTATTCAAACCGGAGGTGATTGTGTCTAGTTTGCATATCAATTCTAGCTCAGTTTTTGAAATTATTTGGAGCCATGAAGTTGAGCATCTAGCTACTCTATGGAGCAGCATATTCTTATCACTGTTATCCTTTTCCGCCTTCCTTCCTATTGCTTGTTGCACTCATTGCATCCTGTCTTAAATTAGGTTGTAAACACCTGTGTTCAGGGACTCTTTGTGCTCGTACAGCACCCAGCACAATGGTGCTCGGATACTGAAAGAGGTCTTGCGGGGGGGGGGCTACTGCTTTCCAAATAATAATATTCAACTACTAAGTAACAGCTCAACAGTGTGTGCTGCTCTTTAACACAGACTGGTATTTTAAGTATAAACTGAAGGACCTAAAATCAACAAAATAAGGCAAATGTATACGCATGCAAAACAAAATCTGTCTGCCACTTCTACACCTTGTTTGCTCACTTATCATATGATAGTTTTATGGTCAAGTGTATAGTTTTGCATTTTGCGCAGTAGTGCAGGGAATCAGAGCTGATTGCCCTCAGAATCCTTGCTAACCGCCTGAATTTCCAGTTGGCTAACACCACTCTGTCTATCCCTTCTCAACCCTGCAGTGTCAATTGCAAAAACGATATCTTCTTCGGCCCTGTAAACTGCTATTCAGCATTGCTAGGTGCTATTAAGTGTGACTGTGTTCAGTGCCGCATGAAAAAATTCCTGTTAAAGCCCCTGTCATTCTGAAAGAACCCATATAAATGTAAAATATTGTTACAGGTAAAGTGTCAAAAATAGAAAAATCAATAAAACCTCAGTGACTTTTAGCTTAATTTCTTTGTTACTTTGTTTTTGTTAAGACCGTTGAAATTTAAATATGTTTGAGACTGGATTTAAGGAAGGAATAGTGTTCCCACAAAGATCTAATGCCATCCCGCCCTGCTCTGAGTATGTTCTGCATAACATACAAACATCAGAACAGCCACAGTATCCTGCCTTCTGACAGTGGCCAATGCCAGGTGCCCCAAAGGGAATGAACAGAACAGGTTATCATCAAGTGATCCATCCCCTGTCGCCCATTCCCAGCTTCTGGCAAAACAGCCATCAGCAACATGCTGCATAAACGTCTCTGTCAATCTTACTCATACACACTCCCAAAGAATCTGGAAGTGATTGCTCAAGTAATAATTAAATCAGATAAGGAGTATATTAGGAGATTATCAGATTGACCTTATTGATTTATGTTCTGCATATCTCCTGGTTTACTTTGTATTTCTGTTGCACTACAGGTCTTAAAAAAAACATAAAAATTGCTATTTGAAGTGATATGTTCTGTGTGTTACATTAAATTTTGGAGGGATACACTGAAAATGAAATTATAGGGCTTAGTTTTCAAAATTAGGAATGTTCAATTACAATTGCTTAAGGACATGAGATGTTGACATGACTGCACCCATAAACTGGGCAATTCCATGCATAATGAGTCACATGACTAACCACACTGCATGTAACTGCTTTGTTTTGGAGAAAGCAGAATCTCTCCGTGTATCAGACTGAAACTCCAGGGGGTGAAATCCTGGACCCATTGAAACCAATAGAAGTTTTGTCACTGATATTGGTGAAGCCAGAATTTCACTCCATGTCTTTCTTCAAGGGATCTTAGTGGTACCAAAGTTTCTGCAAAGTAAATCACTATCCTTGATATCTTTTTTTACCTAGTTCACTATGCTTTTCTTGTGACCTCATTTCAGTTATTTTTGCTACTTTTGCAGAGCTGGGTTTGATACCTTCAGTGAGTGAAAGTCTCATAAAAAAAAACTGTTAGGCTCAAGCAAGCAATATTTTGGGGACTAACATCAGGTTGGTACACAGAAGAAAATGTTATCCTAGTAGAAGATTCTCCATACACATGCAAAACAGATACTTCCACAGTGCATTATGACAATGAGAGAAAACATCTGCTGCTAGCATATTGAACATATGCACACAGTATTGAACCAGCATGTGGCTGACAACCAGAAGGCTAAGGGCAGGAAAATTGCCCTGATAGTCTTCTCCTTTGGAAAAGGAACCCAAGCCTATAAAGCATATGCAGGGCCTTGAAAGGTACAGGGCAAAGCATTAGGCTTTTCCATTCTGGAAATAAGGTGAAAAATTTTATCCGTGAGAGTAATTAACCATTGGAACAACTTATGAGAGGTTATAGTGGAGTCTCCATCACTGACCATTTTAAAATCAAGATGGATGTTTTTCTAAAAGATCTGCTCAGGGTATTATTTTTGGGAAGTTCTGTGGCCTGTGTTATTCAAGAGTCAAATCAGAGGGTCACAATAGTCCCTTCTAGCCTTTGAAGCACCTGGCACCGGCCACTGTCAGAGACAGGATACTGGGCTAGATGGACCAGTGGTCTGACCCAGTAGAGCGGTTCTTATGTTGGAACCTCTGAATCTTTTGTGTATTGCTACATGGCAAACTGAACACAAGTTTTAACAATTACTTAGACAACTTTTAATATTCCATGTGGAAGTTCCAAGCACTCTGTTCACTGGTAGCCAGACACACAGTGGCGTAGACAATCATTTAGCAGAGATTTCTGTGGTTTACTGTACATGGATGGGCAAGTCTGGTAGTAACTGAGAAAGACACACAATCCAGGCTTCTTTTGCGCCCCAAGTAGCATCTCTACCAAGTGATCCAAGAAGGAACCTTCTCTGAACTGCGCTACTGAGCCGCACTAAGCAGTATTATAGTGGTAATCACTTCTTGCAGTGTGTATTGTTAGAGTGTGCATGTGTGAGTAGTAAAGAGAAAGCAGTTTTCTTTATTTTATAGCCCCACCCTTGTCTCACCCCAAACAGAAGGCCTGAGTGTGCATGCTAAACCAGTGCATTGGCTTAAGTCTCCTATCTCTTCCAGGAGAGGCCACTAACACAAATCCAGGGGGAAAATTGTAAAGGGATTTAAAAAAAAAATCTTAACCCTTTTAAATTTGGGACTAAAGACAGTATGGGTTATTAAATATTATTATTATTATTATTGAATATTAATAATAATATTATTGAATATGCTTCTCCTGCTTTTTTGAAGTCTTAATGAACTAGCACGTTTGAAAGGTTAATGCTGTCCAGAGTAGATACAATCAATCAATGAATCAGTTTATGTCATAGCGTAAGAGGTCCAGTAACCAGTTGCTGCTATCTAGTCAGCGTCTCTAGTATCTTTCCTTGTATCTTTTATTAAAAGAATGCAGCATGGAGAACTTTCTTACAGCTATTGTTGAGCTTATGTTGATGGGTCACAGGCAGTGCTTGTTTCTCTGCTGAACCCGCACATGATACCTAATCCCTCCAAGCACACTAGATATGTAACATTGAACTGTTTGTCAGCACAGTGATCCAGTGTCTCAGCAGTCTGATGGAAGATTAGCTCAGGGGATTCTGGAAAAACATTTAAGTAATATCATAGGAAGGCAAAGTGCAACAATGTGCACCAGCACTGTCGGTTTACAAAATAAGTAAACGATTTGCCATCCGTTCGCTGGTCTTAAGTATATTGAAAATGATAAAGACCATAAAATTATAGGAAACTGAAAAAAAATTGTCATTTGCCTGCTGTCTTGAATGAAGTAATGACTGCTGAACAGAGTTTCACTACCTGACTTTGGTAGCAAGCAGGGAAATGAATACCATTCCCAAGACTGTCCTAAAGTAGAGAGGTGGTGGTTTTTTTTGTTTTGTTTTTTGTTTTGTTTTTTTAATGCATAGAGCCAAGATTGTAAACAATGGTCTATAGAGAAAGTGAGAGTCACCCAATATTTTCATGTCCTTGAGATACTGTTCTCTAATTACTCCCAGTATATATTTGATTCCTCCTACAGAAAGCCAATATCCTGGAAAAGACTGATGATGATACCCTATCCCAGAGACCAATAGCTGTCTCAAGGAAAAGGCCTATAAAGGCTTGAGTAGCCCTGGCAAATCTGAGATAGAAGAGAAAAATGAACAAAGATTCCATGTGGGGACTGAAGTCAACAGTTTGAGACATAGACATGTATCATGCAATGATAGAGACAATAGCATTATTTGTTCCCAGACCACAAGTGGAACCAATGATACATTCAAGCCCTATCTACCATCAGAGGTACATTATGTACAATGGGAATTTATTCCAGGTCCTCTCTCCCCAATATGAAGGCCTCTACTTATCCCAGAACTGGGTGGGAAAATAGCAAGAAAAATAGCAAGATTTTGTAATCACTTGTGTCTTATCAATGGCACACAAGTAGCATAACTGCACTTTAATTAATCTTTTTGGTCCAATTTCCACAATTTATAGTTAATTATGCACCCCCCCACACACTCTGAATGAAATATTGGCACAGACCTTCCCTTATCATGCTTGCCTGCACAGCACTAGCAACAACAGAAGACCGAGGCTTATAGACAGCTAGGAGAATGGGCAGTGTCTAGCCTCAACATACAATTTGTCAATTTGGTATTCTTTCCATTCACAAATGCTGTTGCCCACACAGAATGCGGCAGTAACTCTAGGAATGTATTTGAGGTCTTTTGTATTTGTATTTTGCTTCAGTAAGTATCTCCATCCATTTCAGGCTTCAGATGACATTTAATTATTATTTGCAGCATTGTTGTAGCCATGTTGGTCCCAGACTATTAGAGACACAAGGTGAGTGAGGTAATAGTTTTTAATTGGACCAACTTCTGCTGGTGCAAGATAAAAGCTTTCAAGCGACACAGAGCTCTGAGTAGTTCAAAAGCTTGTTTCTTTCACCATCCAATAAAATATATTACCTCACCTGCCTGGTCTATTTAGTCACAACTAAATTCGGTATGGTTTCATCAGGCCAGAGCCCCAAGATTCATAACATAAACATAACCTCCTGGTGCATAGTTAGAATAGTATTTTCACCTGTACCTTCCTAGACAATCTGGGATTATTTTTTTGTGTGTTCTTGCATAATGAACCTTGTCAGGCCAGTCAATGTTTACATCCATGAGTGGCTTCTGTGATCTACCACAGCTTACATCATCATAGGGAGTTTGACTTCTAGTTGTAGAACTGGGGCCGAGTTATACTGGAGGAAAGGTCCAACATCATTTGGGAAGCCTCTGTCTCACTCCTACTCCTCAATAATTATTAAAGAAACATTGGTACTCTTGATCACATGGGTCAGTAGGACTTGCTTTATTGCAATGCACCTTTCTACTACATCTTCCACCATTGTCTTCGCTACGAGAGTAGCTTTGCCAAGTAGTGGTAGGCTGGCTCCTTGAGCAAGCTCCATGGTGCTCTAGCAGCTCTCTTGTCCATCATGACAGCAGCTCTTCTTGTTTAATGCTGAACACTAAGAATCAAAAGCAAGTTTGTTCAATCACAGGTGTTTCAATTGGTCACTGCTAGTCCAGACAGCTACAATGTTGTCCCACCACTGAGCATAGCTTGGCCTGGGCCATAGTCCGCTCTTCACGCTGTTTAAATTCAGTAATACAGGCAAAATCTCTTTATTTGCCTCTGCCTGCTTTTCTGGTACTAGCTCCAAGTGCTCTGTGCTGTTACCATTTCTAGCCAATTACGTTCCCAGGCTGGTAAGCAGCAAGTTACAGAAGTGGGAGGATGCAGCAACTGTACTGATAAGCAGGTTTCCACAATGGAAATTAGCCGCTGTAATCCCTGTTTCAGGATTATGGGATCTGCATTTAAAAAATCCTATAAACCTAGGTGGAAGGGAGTAATCCTAAAAAATTACTCAAGGAGCTATTGCAGGGGCACTTAGGGTTAGCTGCCTTGAATGTATTCATTAAAAAAAAACAAAAAACAAAAAAAAACCCAGGCAGAGTACAGTACAAGATGTGGATGCAAAAACCTTCATGAAAAAAAAACCTACGAGAAAAAATATTTTGAGACCAGTTAAGATTACGGTGGTTCTAACTGATTACAGAATCATGGTTGCGGCTATGTGCAAAGTGGCCCCAGGTGACTTATGGAGCAGAGATCGAAAGAGCCTGGAGCACTGGGCCTGGTGTAAGATTTGAGGCCTGTGAACCAAAGTCAGCCCATGTATTAAAACAGATATTTACAAGTTCACTGTCCAGTACATGAACATGGCAAAGTTGTTGCTAGTGTACTAGGCACCAGATATCTATGTAAATATATTGAATCTAGTACAGATACACCCCAATCTACTACAAGATAAGATGGTTTGACAAAATAATGAATAGGGATGTTTTGTTCCAATTATCAGGAACAAGGGGAGCTAACAAGCAGATGTCATGAAATGTGTAAGTTGTGTATTTTAGTTGTCTGTTTTAGCCTATAAAAGTCAGGGTACTTTGCCTTAATTGTTTGTTCGGTGAAGGGATAGCAGAAATTCCTGTTGCTGACTGAGCCATTCCTTGTCACAGAGAACTCGTGTGTTAGCGTACTGTAACCAAGGAGCCAGGGTACTGGGACTGTCTTTTGATGGCAATAAAACTGGCCAAGTGCCTTTGTCACTGAACTGTGCCTGTTGTCTTACTTTATGAGTAACCTCGCAGTCTGCTGAACGAGTGGACTGCCTTATCTGCTCCAAGGACAGAAGCAGTGGGAACCTGAACAGCATTACTCAGGCAACGACACTCCAGCCTTCAGCACATAACACTGGGTAATACTATCAATGTCTGCTAAGCTAACTATCTGCACAGAGCTGGACAGCACACTGACAGGACACAAACGGAAGCCAGCTGACAACTCTTCACTCTAGTTCAGAGAGGGAGAGTTACTATCAGAGTTAGAATTCCAGAACTGAGCTCCGGGATAGTATACCTAATTTCTGCTATGACTAGCACTGTTGCAGAGGTCTTTTGACTTAGCCAACAAAATTTGACTATTTAACTTGAGAATTCTATTCTGTGTTTGAATGATGAGAAACCAGTTAGGTCTAGTCAGATTAATTGCATTTGTCAAATAGTGAAGTGACTTGCGCCCCATTTAGTTGTGCTATAGAAGAAAGGGAAAGCAAAAGATTCATTTAATTTACTACTACACCTCCAGTGGCTTTGTTTGGGATTTTTATTTGGTTGGGAGACAGTTAATCCCTGATAAAATTAACTTTCATTATCAAAAAGATTAAGCTGAATGCTTGTAAATAATTTCTAAAGACTGAACCAACAAAAAAAGGGGGGAGGGGAGTGTAGCAGAAGTAATTACAGTTATCCCTTCTAAATAAAAAAAAATAGGTCAAATGAAGTAGGTCAAATGAGCTATACCAAGGGAAGAGTTCAGTCCTTGGTTGTTAGCAGATCTTGTAAGTAAACATGTATTTTATCTAGAAAATCCTTCCTGTAAAATAAAAGCTCTTTATATTAATCTCCTTTATGATGCTAACAAATTGATAATTTATAGCGGAAGAAAAGGGTGACCAAAATTTGACGGTATTTTTATTATTCAGTGAACTGAGGTGTCTGTTCTGAAGATTGTTCTGTAGCAGTTTCAACCTCACCCAAAGGTTGAAAAGGAAGAGAAAAATCCAATTTGTGATTGCTCTCCCTGAAGGATCCCCAGTTACTGATAGCATGAGATATAGCATTGCTGACAGCACAGCTATAGCAGAGACCATGGGCTTTTCTACTATAAAACCCACTTTGCAGCAGTTTCAAACTGCATCGGGCTGAAACTTGAAAAATTGTCAGTTCAAATGCAAGAATGGTTTAAATCATTTAAGTCCTTTGCAGTTAAGGAAGGGCAAATCAAAATAACTGGACATTTCTAGTGTGGGTTTTTTTGGGAAGCACTTTAAGGAATACATTTTTATGAAATAGGATCACATATTGATCTCACTTACAACTACATTAAACCAGTGTAAATAAAGTTACATCTTGCACATGTGTCACAGACACAAGGGCGCAGATTTTTAAAGGTATTTAGGCTCCTGGGAATTAGACATCTAAATACATTTAAAAAACTAGATCTAAATGTTTAAATAATGATTTGTCAGAGTGCTAACAAAAAAGTATCAAACAGACTCCAAATGTTTTTATTTGCCTTTTATCATTGACTTCTACAGTTACGCTCTAAATTCTCACTGCTGTAAATGAGATCAGAATCTGGTCTTCAGTCCTTAGAACAATTTACAATCTTTAAAATCTTACCATCCTTTATGAAGTTAGATATTAACTTGGATACCCTCGGTGTTGAAATAGTCTAGCCTATAACTCTGTCATCAAAAGCCATAAACAACCTGGATTCTAAAGGATTTAGTTCTATTGAGACAGAACAATTAACCCTTCCGACATTAAGGGTGTGCAGGTTAGCTTTCCATAGAAAAAAAGAGACTTGGGGGAAGAAAACTGTAAAATTGATTCAGATGAAAATCAGATTTTGGTGTAAAAACTTGGGATGACGTTTGAGAGTGACCTTATCATTATGAACTACTACATAAAGGGGGTTCTGACATCAAAGGCTGATCTCCCTTATACTTCAGGATGAAGTTATAACTACCATGATGGAGGTCTTCAATAGGAGATATAGGGAACAAGTTGCTAGGCGTTCAAGAGGGGATCCCATTACACATGTTAACAATATACTGAGGTCCTGAGGAGGGGCACCGAGATTGAGGAAAAATTAGGTGCCAGACCCTTAAGAAATGTTGCAAATGCTGGGTGAGGAAAAATGATACGGCCCTGATTCGGATGGTGTGATTCAAGATTGCAGCTAAATGTACCCTCTGGGAGCTATTGGAGAGGCCTGATCATGTACTAGCCCTGAAACAGTCCAAAATAACAGAAATTGGGGCATCTATGGATAGCAGGTGATACTGAAAAAACCTCTTTCGCCTTACTTTATAATTCAGTCTAGTAAAGTTTTTTCTGCTATGAATCAGAATGTTTTGAACTTGAGCTGCACAGCTCCTGTCAGGAGCAATTATCCAGAAAACAACCAAACCGTCAGATGTAATGTTGTTGGATCCAGGTGCAGGATCTCACTGAAGTTTTGAGATTACATTAGGTAGAGCTGATAGAGTGATTGCAGGTTTTGAATACAGAAGCAGAACAGAGTACAAAAATTGTCTGACCTACACTGGTGCTATTAAGATAATGACATCTGCCTCCTGTCTGTTTTTCTCAGGACCTTCAGTGTTAATGGAATGGCATATATTAGTCATGGAGTCCAATGAATGAGAAAAACAACTGACAGGGAGCCTGGACTCAAACCCTCTCTGGAACAAATATTTAACATTTCTTGTTTTGATCAGTGGCATATATACTGATCCTGGGGAATCCTCATCAGCAGAAAATCTTATGCAAGACGGATCCTTGAGTGAACACATTTATGCTAGAATTCTATGCTGCACAGGGAAACATGAGTGTGAGAAGCTACTCCTATCTCCTTCTGTACAAACTACAATCTCAGCCTGTCTCTCTGATGACATCTTGTGAATGTCTACCCATGAATTCAAGCTCAAAATGGTTAAAACGGAGCTCTTCACCTTCCTTCTCTCCAATTCTTCCCACTACCTGCTTTCTCAATCACAATGGACACCACCATTCTATCTATCCCTCAAGTCCATAAGATGGGTGTCATCTTTGATACAGATCTCCTTTCTAAAGCCTCACACCTAGGCTATGTCTAAAGCCTTTCAGATTCTTTCTGCATAACATCTCTAAGATACAGCCTTTCCTATTCATTCACACCGCTAAAACTCTCATCCAGGCTCTTATCTCATGTCTCAATTACTGCAACATCCTTTTCTCTGGCCTAAATAAATGCAATCTTGCCACACTCATATCCATGCAAAATGCTGCTGCAAAGATAATTTTCCTAGCTCTTCACTTTGAACATCACCCTTCTTTTTGCATCGCTTCACTGGCTCCCTCTTCTTTATTGTATCAACATAAGCTGCATATATTCACCTTCAAGACCTATTCTCAGCCTCCCTTATCTCTTATTCAGTAAGGAAAGGTTTACTTACGCCTCTAATCGGCCCATGATGTCAGCCTCCATCGCTCACTTGCAAAATTTTAAAATAAGCACCTTTGTGCTTTCTCCCACACTAGCCCTCATGCTTGGGAGAAGCACCCCATAAACATCAACAAAAACTCATTATCCTTCAAAATCTCCTTTGCTGTGATGCCTATAAAAAACTTGACAACAATTAGGCTGCCGGTGTGCTGAGATCACTGCCTATTATTCTGATCAATATTGTTTCATTGATTCCTTGTACTCTCCCATCAGTATGTCTGTATCCATCTGTTGTCTCTTGTCTCATAGTTAGATTCTAAGAGCTTTGTTTCAGGGACCAGCTTTTGTTCTGTGTTTGTACAGCACCTAGCACAACAGGGTTCTAGGTCTATCACTGGGGCTCCATGGCACTATAATAAATAATGAGAAATGTGTAAGTCAAGATGCCATGTGTGGTGCACAGTCAGTGCTGGGGCATCAGTGGAACCCAATTCTGGCTGGTGACTGGCCTTCAATTGTGAAGCATGATACAAGACGAAACTATGACGACTATGGAGGGAATGTGCTTAATCTCCTCTTTGGAGTGATGCTCCTGCTCCTCTCACACATGGTTGGAGACTGGATCAAGGAGACCTTCTTTGCCCTTCAAGCCTCAGCTACTGACAACTGGGGTTAGTTTAGTGGAGGAAGCAGTTCTAACACGTGGGGTAGAGTACATCTCACTGGGGCACTGCTGAAGTGTGGCAGTTTAGAGGAATAGTCCTTATGAAGCTCTCTAACAGTCATTTTAACTGTGCATCTCTCGCCTTCTGTGTTCACTTTAAAAAATGAGCAGCCAATAGAACAGCAGTCTGGAATCCACCCTTCTCCCTGATGAAAAGACACTCAGAGTGCCTGTTAAAAAAAAGGAAAGATTTAAAGCCTAAGGATTTTGCTTTTGTAAACATCTCGGTGTTGATGTTAAAATTGTATTTTTGTATAACTGGTTGGGAATTTTCCAACAGAACCATTTTCTCATCAGAAAATGTTGATTTGATTAACCTGAAATATTTCATGGGAACATATTGATCTAATCAATTTTTTTGATTAAAAATAATCTAAGTGCTTCATTTCAACAAGTTTGAACTGGTTGTTGACTACCATTTTGACTTTTATGTTACATAGTATCTATTGCATTACATTATATTGCAGTGTACTATAGAAGTCAAAATGACATCTACATACATTTAAAAATCTAGATCTCAGAATCTACCCCACACCGTTCCAGGAAGTGGACATGCCCCTGTGGCCCTGGGTTGGGGGGGAAGGGGCATGTGGCTCTTTGTGCTTACTTAGCAGGAGCAGCACGCAATCTCTAATTCTAGAAATAGGATTATAGAGAAGCAGACGCACACTCCCTGAATTCTGTCTCACAGCCATGGGAGGTCAGAAGGAACTGCCTGCTCTGCGCTTTATGTCCTTGGGTAAGGGGCACAAGGATGTGCAGTGCATAGGTGCAGGCCCAATGGACACTGCTGACCTGAAGAATCAAATTTCACACACATGGGGTGCATGTGCACTAGAAATGGGATCCATGTGGACAAGTAATTCAAAGAAGAATTAAGGTTGTGGGTGCTCAATGCTGCCCTATGCTACCCGTTAGTGAAATGAATCAAATAAGAGGTAACCCTTATGTCTGGAATCTTCATTTCCAATTGCAAAGCTCTTTGTTGGTAAAATAAGCCACTTTGCATGAACAAAAACTATCTTGAGTACATTTTTCTGTTCCTTTTCCATGGTTAAGAGGTGTATTATTGACAACTGCAGTTCACAAGCCACCTCAAATGTTTAACTTGAATTCTTGCTTTAGCTCCCTTTTCCTAAGGAGGACACTCCTAATTCCAATAGAATAAGCGTTATCTGATCCTTTGCAGCATCACAAAACTGGATTTAGGTCAAAGGAAGCAAATAAATTCAATAGAAATATGGTGGAGTTACAAGAAACACAGATCACTGCGCAGTTTTATACCATCAGCCACAGAATGCTTTATTCCAAGCCTCCTCACACTTTCAGTTACAAAACATGTGGCAAAAAACAACAGTTAACACACAAGATCCGCCATGTTTCTACTTACCTCTATTTTTGTACTGGCTTTTTCATATTAAGGGATGTAGAACATTTCTCTCATTTATTTTCTTGCATTATTGATATACCTGATGACAGCAATTTACATGTGTCTGCATTTACAGTGAAGTACCCTTCGTTTCTTTTTACAAACCCTCATTTTATTCTCCCTACGCTCCCACTGTTAGTGCAACAATCCAGCATATTGCCACTTGCTGAGGTATATGTAGTTACAAACTAATTTCCATCTTCAACCCAAACTGTTACTTTAAATATATATATATATATATATATATATATATATATACACACACACACATACACACTGAAAGCAGTATATTTAACACAAGTTTCTCAAAAATATTTCCATTCTGGAATAAATTAGTGACAGGCTGTGAAAACCAACAGTCTCATCTTTTACCCCTACACAATTCTTGCTGTACTCTCCCTCCCCCGCCCTCCCCCTTTAAAATATATTCTGTGCAAAATTAAGTTCTGTGTAGGTCTGTACCATATTTTGGGAAAAAAACTTTATAAAATATACTTAATTCCTAAAAACAATCCCAACATCAGATAACAGAGGAAGAAGAAACAGATCAGATGCAGCCAAATTTATCACATGAGAAACTAAGAATAACATGTTCTTAAAGCTCCAGTAATACATTCCTTCAAAAACCAGAATGCACTTTGGTCATTATTAAACATTAGTACATAAGCAAATAAAATACAAAATGCTTGTTTGTGTTGCTTCGTATATAAATTTTTTTTATACCACACAAGTTTAAGATACATTACCTCAACTATTTAATGACAGAGGATTAGTAATATGTCATGTCTGATGGATTTTTTTAGTGTGTATATATGTATGTATCACATAGTAGAAAATGTAATAGGCTCTTTTCCAATCCGAAGCAGATGATTTTTTGAATTCTAATCATAAATATATTCCCCTAAAAGTAAAATGTTTAATGATACTCAAACATGATATTGGCCCTCCTAATACAGTTTTGTAAGTGGGATGTTGTTATATGTTTAAGCACAAACTAACTAATAACTCTGAAGGGATGAATTTCTAAGTTTTCCATATTCAAAAACTATCTGATACAGGTAAGGAAATAATGAGTCACAATTGAGCTAACCTAAAATGTAAACCCCAAAACAAATCTGCCTTCAAAATCATGCTCTTTAAGTAGCATCAGGGTTTAGAGTGGAGACTTGGCAACCTAAATAAAAACATTGAGGAGAAGCTAGGTGATGCTAACATTAGCAGCATTTAAAAAAAAATGCCTCAACTACAACAACACTACATACTAGTTTTAGTTGATAGATTTTGCAAGCTACATTTTTATAATTGCAGGAGATGTAGGCATGGAAACAAATAAGACTTACATTATATAGAAACATTTCTTTTTTTAACAACTGTTCTTAAAGTTAAGTGTGGTATAAACAGCATATACTATAGTGTACTATGGGAGAGTATCTGTCCTATTCTTGAGCGTATATAATTTACCATCTTCCATTAACAACTTTTTCACTCATAAGTGAAGTCCAAATACTCAGATTGCAAAAATAATATATTGCTCCACAGTCCACCATAATATATTACCTTTACTATATATAAAGGTCCTAATTAAAAGTAACAATAAAAAGTGCACATACTGAGCATGCACAGTTGAATCTGTGCAAATAGCCCAGTGTTTCAAATAAATACAATAGTTAATTTTATCAAAATATCTTACAGCATGTTAACCATTTACAATTATTGCTCTAATAAAAGTGTTATTAAAGAGTACTTGTTGACCTGTTATGTAATACCTTATTAATATCCAAGGGTGATTAAACTGCAGCTTAATCAGTTTAGATCCTGGACTCACTCAAAAAAAAATAAAAAAACAGCTTGCTTCTAGCGTTAACATAAAACATTTCCACTATCTGTCATACTGTATTGTCAGTACTTTAAGTTATTTGTAAATATGTATCATTTCTACTGTAACAATCAATCTACAAATATTCTGTTTTTACCCATAAATTATGAAGTATAAAACTTAGCATTTGTATTTCGCTTTCACAAAAGATACAGTAATTTAGTGTGACCAATTACCAGGATCTCAAGTAATTGGATATCAGTTTTCTAACCCTTTCAATAACTAAGCATACCAATACTTGAAAATAAAATACAAAATGTCAGCTAAAACATAAAAAACAGTGAGATGATAAAATAAATATAAAGATTGCACAAGACAATCAGATGTAAACACTTCAGTTTTCCAAACTACATCCTTGAAGAGGCCATAGCTTCCAAAGCACATTTCAGTGACTGCTCTGAGGCAGTTTAGTCAATCAATGCATTTTGCCAGAATACTGTGCTACATCTTCTCTTTGTGTATTGTCATGATTTGATCTTCCAGAGCTGAAAAAGTGAAAGCAGCAATGAACATTTTAAGTTTTGCATGAATTTTCAGTTAAATATTAAAGTTACAGTACAACCCTGTGTTTACATTTTAAAACATACCGCTGTGTCTAAAGTGTACAGAATCACTGTTACATTCCTTTACTTGTGAAAGGACACAGATATTTTTGTAATCTATTTAGAAAAATGAATGGCTAAGCATCAGGACTAGATGCCTGATACTACTGCAAGCTTTTGTAACTGATATTCCCCTATCTCCTGAGTCCGGAAATTATGACAGCTCATGCAGTTCAGATTTCAGTGTTAAATGATCAGTTCATTCTCTCATCATGGGGTGACATGATGCATAGTATGACAAGGTGATCCTACATCATGTTGTGACATCATGCATATTGTGGGGGAAGAGGTGATATGTGCATTTTCTGTAGCACTCCAAGAACTGCAAACAAGCTAGCAGTAAAAAAATAATGGTCAAGAGGCAGAGATAATTTCCTAAATTAGACGTAGGTCTTGTAAGATTAGTTAAATAAATTAACTGAGCCTGTACAGAAGTGTATCTGCTAAATGAAGGCCCAAGGTTGGAAGAAATAAATGTGAAAAGCTTTCTGGTGGTTGATGTGTTCTAAGAATAGAATGAAGATCCTCTGTTTATGTACATTAAATTTGATTAAATTATTTTCAAACAATATTCTTAACTTTACTATGTATTTTTACTGAGGTCACTATGCACATACAATTGTGACATTTTGTGTGTTCTGGATCAATACATGATACTGGAAGTGATCACCTTTAGATTAAATCCAAGCAAGTCACTGATAACACCAGAAACAGCAGACAGGATGACAACTTGGGTGATGTTATAAAGCAGTGGGTTCATTGTAAGCCCATATAACCTGAAGGGGCTGTCCAATTCCTACCAATGGAAATATATTTACATAATTAAAACACACAAATTATACAAAAGCAATTTTAATGTCAAGAAATATGGAACTAATACTTCAATGATCACATTAAGCACATTAACAAGATTTGTGATATGTAACTTTGAATGCCTTTGAGGCTGTAAAGGGGTCACAGTATTGACAAATAAGACAAAATATTTTAAGGAAAAAAACTGCTTACAACTCCAATTACTGCACCAGGACAGCCAGGCAGCTGATTTAACTGCCCATTTTGTTGTTGGCACAGTGTATGTGCTTGAGAAGCATCTTGAAGTTCCAGCTCTGGATCCAACAAATACTGGGAAAACTAGACTTCCAAAAGAAAGAGGGTGCTGTGCAGTGAAAAGGGCAAGAATTTAAGGGCTGAGCAGAATAATAGGGAAAGTTAAAGAGCTCAGTCACTTCAGACTGGCTGCTGTACTGTAATATAATGTAAAAGAGGGTTTTAACAAAAACTCATGCTCTGATGCCTCCTCACTTCTGCTGCAAAAACAAAAAGAAACCTACAACTTTTCATGACAAGAGCTGAAATATACTGATGCTAAGCAATAATACATTACACATTAGCTCTTAGCAGAAGAGCTATCTATTGTGCCAAAGGGTTAATAGGACAGTTCTCGTGGTTTTTTTTTTTTTTTTTTTGGTAGTATAGGACAGAAATTAGTACTACAAAGACATTAATTCAGTTTGCTATCCAAAGGGCATGTCTCCAGGTGAAAACACTTATTTTCTTAGTATGAAAAGAAACCAAATTTAAGAAATCACTTAAAAAAAATCAAGAAAACACAAACAATTGCATGGCAAATATTCATAACGCTGCAGCGATTACCTTGTTCACTACTGAAGAATGGTTTTATGTGAAATGGTGTTATCTGACACTTTGCATAGTGCCAAAGTTATTAAAATATTTTAAAACATTACTTTATTATTATCTTCGACTCATAACTTTCTGTAACAAACAGTTGTTCACATATATCCAAAATACCCGTTGGTAATTATAAAATCAAGTTTTACAAATGGCATCCCATGTTAATAATTCTTATGGCTCATTTGTTATTCATTACTTGTATTACAGTAGTTCCTAGAGGCACAACTAAGACTGTGGCCTCATTCTAGTAGGTGCTATACATACACATTGGAAGGGTGTAAAGAATAAGAGTCATGATGGGTTAAAATCTAAATAGAGAGGCAAAGGTGGGAGAAAGGAAAAATTACTGTTCCCCACTATGCAATTCACACAAAGGCATAAGTAGCCAAAAATGTCATCGACTTTCATGTAAAAAGCAACAGAGGGTCCTGTGGCACCTTTAAGACTAACAGAAGTATTGGGAGCATAAGCTTTCGTGGGTAAGAACCTCACTTCTTCAGATGCAAGTAATGGAAATTTCCAGAGGCAGGTATAAATCAGTATGGAGATAATGAGGTTAGTTCAATCAGGGAGGGTGAGGTGCTCATATATACATCTCTGAATGACACCTTCCTTGCATTAAATGACTGTCTGTCATGGAGAGGGCAATGGAAAGAAGAATTCTGGGAATTTCAATCTGTGACCGAATTCCCAATGAAGTGATCAGACAGCGGAGTGGAGTGCAGGACGTCATTGTTGAGAGCAGGCATAGTAAAATGCGACAGGCCGGGCATATAGCGAGGCTCACCGACAATCGATGGACTGCAGCTGTCGCCGAGTGGTATCCACAGGAACTGAAACAACCACTTGGCTGAACTCCAAAGAGATGGAACGATTTTATCATGAAAAGACATGGCCGCACATGGAGGAGGCGGCCAGGATACGAGAAGAATGAAAGATGTGTTGTGATCGGCGCAATCTATATGAGGGCCGAAGGACCGATCGATCAAGGTGATCAAGGATACTTCCCTTCCTTATGGCAGCAACCACAGTTACCAGCTGGAAAAAATATCTCGGGGGCTAATAATAAAATAAAAGGAATAGCCACATACTAGGAGTTCCTGTTCATAACCAAAGTATTCTAACCAGGAGTTAACCAGGTGAATGTGTACATACAGATATGCCTCTGAGGGCCACTGAACACAAAGTCCTGAGAGTTGTTCTTTTGGATGAGGAACACTAGGATTTCCATCCTGAATATGGATTTCTGGACAAGGAGATATGGGCAGATGAGATCCGAATTGTGACAAAAATCCCATCCTTCTCGGATAACAAGAAGTATGCTGTAAACACCTGTGTTCTAGTCTGCCATTAGGATATGAACAATTACCCCAGTGCACAACAGGATGCAATCTGTGTCCTTGTTTTTGCCAGATGCACAGACCAAGTCAAAATTATATGGTAGGATGTGATGTTGATGAAAACCTGGCCTAATTATCTACAAGACTCATTTGCCACTGGTCAAACCCAGCTAAGATTCTAAAACACCTCTCTCTCTCTCTAGGCAGTCAAGGTTGGCCCAGTATCAAAGGGGTAGCCATGTTAGTCTGGATCTGTAAAAAGCGACAAAGAGTCCTGTGGCACCTTATAGACTAACAAACGTATTGGAGCATAAGCTTTCGTGGGTGAATATCCACTTCGTCAGACGCATGTGGTGGAAATTTCCAGAGGCAGGTAGGTTACCTGCAGGTTACGCTTTTTAAGATTGGCCCAGGCTAGCATAGCCTTATTGTAACCTGATGGCATTCTTCTGGCTTTTTCACTGGAGATACTGAACTAGTCCTTAGCTCTAGTGGAGTGAAAGGCATATCTGTAACCTCTTTCCAAGCTATAGTTAGGAGAGTGAAAGCAAGAGGGTTTGGGGTTTTTGCCTTCTCCAGAATGAGTAATCTTAAAAACTTTCTTCGGGCTTGAAAGATTTTATTGGTATGACAGAGATTACTTATCTTAAAATAGGAAATATAGGTAGAATCAGTTCTCTCTCTCAAACAGGTAGAAACTTCTTAATCACACTCACTGTAGTATGTTTAGTTCAGTGGTGTTCTTCACTGTAGTGACCAATACCTCTCAAAACAGTTTCTTGACACTGAATAGTGTATGGATCTAGATTTGGTATCTGCCAGATCCAATACTGCCAGGCTGTGCTGTACAGTTACAGCTGTAGAGGTTCAAATAACTGGTGAGTTGTCAAAACCAGTCTGATACATCAGCACTTCTAAGCTCTCATCAGAAAAGAAAAAAATTGCATAATCCTTCCTCACGAAGCAAGTTGGAAGAGTTACTCCAGTAGCTGTCTCCATATTCGCGGAGAATAAGTCCATTAGAATAATGAGTAAGGTGCATTAGAATACAAGGGCTTCTATAGAAGGTTCTGGTGAATGACTTCTTAAGCCACAATCAATCTGGCATGTGAACACTTCCATCCATTCAATCATAATCCGTTGATCAGTTGACAAAAGGAAGTATAATATTTCCAAAACACTCCCCATGATGATCTATTGTATACCTATACTATGAGTTCACCTGTAAAAATGTGAGTAATTTTATGCACAGGCATAGTTTCATTTACTTAAGTATCATTTACAACTAGATAATTTAAAATTTAGACTGGATGAAATACTCTGCAACCAGTGCAGAAATGAACATGACTAGAAAACCCCCTTTTTAAAAAAAAAAACACAACAACCCACTTCTCTCACTTCTATGACAGGATTCTTAAATATGTACAAATAAGTTGATTTTAATTTTAAACAGTAAATAACCAACAACTGTTGCAGCATTTAGGAGGATTAGCTTTACAGAAGAGTATTAATGTTACAGTAATTGACTACTTAGCACCTTATATAGAGCAGAGATCAAAAACAAAGCAAGCTTATAGACTCCTCCTTCTTTGGTCCAGTGTATTGCCTATCCCAAAGGCTCCCCTCACTATACTCTTCATGTACTGTTCGTTACAAAGTGAAACTTAACAATGATTTTAATAAATTTCTATTTGCAATCCACAGTGATGACAGAACACAACAGACTGAAGCATATGAGAGAAAGTGTCCTGGTGACAACACAGACTATTAGGGAAAGTGGGTTTAAAGGGGAAGGGTATATATTGCATACTACAGAAGTGCTAGGATAAGCAAGATGTTCTCTCTCTTTATCATGTCTAATATTGTTGTACTCCATTTTCATTCTTACCTTCAGGAGTTTAGTAGCAAGTTTTAAAACATTGTTTACTAGTGTCAGTTCCTCCTTCTTATTAGGCTTCTTCTCCATTTTCAAATATAGATTTATCTATTCAAATAAAATATTGATTTAACACCTCAACTGAGTTAGCAAGAATCCATTCAAAAACAATTGTTAACGGGATAAGTGATTAGTCAGTAATAATATGATAAATACATAACTCTATTGTGGAAATCCAGAGTTTTTTTTGTTTTGTTTTTTTAAGAACAAATGTTTGTATGATTAATACTATAATAAAAACACATTTTATGATGTACCAAAATAATTGTGACTCTCTCATTAAGACAATAACTGAATCTGTAATTTGACACATCCACAAATCTGATTGGAAAGAAAGAGCAATAAAAGTTGCTTAAAGGACACAAGATTCTCTGTTCTCTCTGGAGTCTTAATACTCTGACAAAATTCTCCAGGTGATAATCAAATATGCCAATGAATGAAACTCCTTATTGAAGCAGAAAAACTGAACGGTGACCATTTCAATGATCTTGGAAGACATTTTTGATGACAACATTGCCCTGAAAGTGTAGCTAAAAATTATAATTTAACTCCCTGTTCCAGGCCTTCCAGAAACTTTGAAACATAAGCAGCTTCTGTTTGTCTTCAACACCCAAAATGTGGCAAAGATCACTTGATAATTAATAAAAACAAATGAAAAGAATTTTTTTTAACTCGGTAACTTTTTATATTAAAAAAAAATCAGCTTCAGTGTAGAATAAAATGAGCAATTTAAAGGTAGACTCCAGACAGACAAACTCACAGATACCAAGTAGCAGAGGAAAAAATAAAGAAACAAAATAATCTAAACTGGCATTAACATAAGCTGAGGCTCAAACATGAGGAATGATCCAATAATGGCTACTAGCATCCATACAGGAAAAAATGCATTCCTACTCAATGCTACTGATTTTACTTCTGAAAAGAAGGAATTACCATTTTTCCACAATATGAAAATAAAACAAAAAAAGAGGAGAGAACTTTTCAGGTACAATCGTGTTAAACTTCTAATGTACAGTCAGCCCACTTAAAATGTGCATTCTGGTTTTAGACTTAAGACTGATTAAGTATAGGGAATATCGCTTGAAAGTGGGAATAGTGCAGAAACCAAAACCATCTCTAAAACAGGAATGAAGTGAGCTATCTGTATTTAGCATACTAAACCATATTGAGAAAGTAATAACTAAAGGACACTGTGGGGACAAAGATCCTTTGGCAATAACCAACCTCATGGCTAGTTTACAAAAAAAAAAAAGAACGGTTGATACCCAAGTTTTTCAATGATAGTCTGTGGAACTCTCAGGGACACAGAGTCTCCGTATTTGCATAAGCATGTTAAAGTATGCCCTGAGCACAAAGAGGACTTTGATCAAAACATAGCACACATTTTATACATCAAGGAACTAGACAGAAGCACTTTACTTATAAAAGCAATTGAAGGTGGTTTCAGAAGGACTTGACAGGTTACAAGCTGATAACTAATTTCAAAGTGTCAATGGAAATCTGACTTGACCTAACTAAAAAAAAGAAGCTATGGAATCTCTCCTTTATTTCTCCAGCATGACTGATACCAAAAACAAAGTCCATTTGCTGAACCCAGAATAGGAGGAAGCCGTGGAAAACTTAGTTTATGGAAGGCAAAGTTAAGCTCCATCTTATTCATGCAGCATTTAAAAATGAAGATCCAAATTTCTCCAAATGTGTGTTTGTGAAGGAGTCAGTATCACAGTTTGTTGTATCAATAGACAGAAAACTGGGGAACTCAAAACATGAAAGGTAAGATGGTTGAATCCAGAATTTCGTTAATTTTTGAAAGATGTGTATTCTGTCCAGTCAGGGCCGGCTCCAGGCACCAGCCCACCAAGCTTGTGCTTGGGGCGGCACCTGGAGGGGGGCGGCGCAGCGCTCCGGCTCCGGCCGCCAGGGAGAGCAGAGCCACAGTGGGATGGCCACCCTCCCCGCGGCGCTCTGGCCGCCGGGGAGAGTGGGGCCGCGACCGGGCTCGCTGCCCTCCCCCGGCGCTCTGGCCGGGCTCGCTGCCTTCCTCCCGGCGCTCTGGCCGCCGGGGAGAGCGGAGCCGCGGCGGGCACTCTGCCCTCCACCCTGCGCTCTGGCCGCCGGGGAGAGCGGAGCCGCGGCGGGCTCTCCGCCCTCCTCCCGGCGCTCTGGACGCCTGGGAGAGCGGAGCCCCAGCTGGGCTTTCCACCCTCCTCCTGGGGCTCCGGCCGCCAACGCTCCGGCCGGTCGGGGAGAGCGGGCCCGCGGCCGGGCTCGGCGCCCTCCCCTGCCGCGCTGGGGGGGTGGCGGGAGGCTTTTTTGCCTGGGGCGGCAAAAAAGCCAGAGCCAGCCCTGTGTCCAGTCAGTTCAGTATCAGCAAGTTTGTTTTCAGCACATATGAATTGGTTTAGTCAAAGCTACATAATACACAAAATGCTTGTACGTTGGTTAATTGTGTAAGATGGTTACCTTACAGTAACTGGTGTTCTTTGAAATGTGCTCTCTAAATGTATTTTACTCTTGGTGCACGTGAGCCCTCAGTAGTGAGATCAGAACATTTTGGCCAGCAGTGCCTGTTGGCCCAGGTCTGTGCCCTAGCTACCCTCACACCCCAGAAGGCATAAAAGGGCACAGAAGGGTCAATTGCATCTCAGTTCATTTGCTAACCAGAATCTACATGACTATAGAATCTCATAGTGAGGAAGGAGGGCATGGATTACAACTAGGTAATACATATCAAAGAACATCAGTTACTGTAAAGTAAGTAGCAGCTTTTCTTCCAGTGATTGTTTATATGTATTACCACTCCTGATGATTCCCAAACAATGACCTCCTGCGGTGGGTCAACAGTCTTAACCAAATGGGGACTGAAAAACTGCCTTGCCAAAACTAGCACCAGCTCAAGAATCCTCCCCAGTTGCATAGCATTTTATTAGTGTACAAATTAAACTCCAGGAGGCAGCTTTACAAGTTTTGGAGATGGGGACATTTTTAAAGGAAGCCACAAATGCTACCTGAGTTCTAGCAGAGTGAGCTTTTATCTAAGCAAGGCGATCAAACTTAGTTATTTAATAACATAGTCTAATACAGTCTGAAATCTATCGGGATAACCTCTAGGAAGAAATTGCTTTCCCTTTTACTCTTTCAATATAGGCTATAAATAATATAGAAGAGACTCTAAATGGTTTGGTTATATGTTAATAAAAATACAATGTTCTCAAAATTACAAAAGGGTGTAATTTTCCTTCAGAACTGCTAGCATCAGATTTGGGAAAGAAAACCAGTAAATGAATGGTCTGATTAATATGAAAGTCAGAAACCACTTTAAGAAGGAATCTCTGATTAGGCCTAAAAGAAACCTAATCTCTATGAAAAATAATGTATGATGACCAGGCCATTAAAACTTTAATTTTGCCAACCAGACAGACCAGACACACTGGCCACTAAAACCAATGTTTTCACTGAAAGATGATGTAATGAACTCAGCAGTCCTACTAATTCCACATTAAAGTCCCATGTTGGAGGGGGTTTCCCTAATCGGGTGAGAGGGAGGGTTGGACTAAATACACTAAGATCTTTAAAAATCTAAAAACCGTAAGGTATGAAAATATTTTTTTATTTTGAATTTGTGAATTAAGAAGATATAGCTGCTAGATTCTGTTAGTTCTATAAAAGTGAAAGTCCAGATGATTTAGTGAAAGCAGATAGTCCAAAATGAATGGAAGGTCTGTTAGAAATGGTGAAACATTGTTGTGCCCAAACAGTGAATCTTTCCATTTTTGTCATTATAAGTAGATCTTTTAGGGTCCTGTGACACTGCACCCCATATTCTTCATAGTGATATTATTATATGATTATAGCATAATTATGATTTATTTTATGCAAGACGGGTCATGTAAGGTGTCATTGGAAAAGCTATGATTTGTTGAATATGATTATCCTACTTGTATGCATGTATCATTTTTGTATCTGAAGTTATAAATATTGATTATGTATCTGTACTTCAAATGTAGTTACAACTGGGTAACGCCCACCAGACAAGGTGCTTTCAGTCTAGATAGTTGGTTGGGAAGGGCCTATTCAGGGTAATAGGCCATTAGGGAAAACAATAGGCCTTAGGAGATGCTTATCTCCCACCTGGTGAGCTTTCCTGAGAACACTCCAAACAGCCTGTAGCGGTAATAGCTGCTATGACTCTACAAGGATATGTGACCAGGCCACATGATTCTGGACTCCATCTTGGGATGTCAGTATTTTTCCACAAACTTGTCTGGGAACCAAGTTTTGAAACACAGGGTTCCCGCCATATGCTAAAGCTATATAAGGCAGGGAGTGACATCATCTGTTGTTCTTCACTCCCCGTACAAGAAGATTCCTGAAAGCACCTGAGGAACAAAGACTGAACTGGGGGAAGTTCTGGACCCAGGCTAAAGGGATTTCTAGCCTGTGTATGAAAGACCTGGGGATTCCAAGCTGCAAAGCAAGTATAGTTTGTGCCTTAAGAATCTGCAGCCTGCTTGTATCAGGGTGAGGGATTCTTAATTCAAATCCTATCTTTCTAGTATATTAAGCTTAGATCACTTTTTCCTTTATGTACTAAGTCATCTGCTTTGATCTGTTTGCTATCACTTATAATCACTTAAAATCTATCTTTTGTAGTTAATTTATTTTATGTTTTAATCTAAACCAGTGAGTTTGGAGTGACGTGCTTGGGAATCTTAGCTCAGAGAGGCTGTTGTATATTCCTCTCCCCATTGAGGGGGGAGGCGAACTGGATAATAAATTCATACTGGTTGGGGTTTGGACCAGGGCAGAACAGTACTGTTCTGGGGTTCTAGGCTGGAAAGCTGGGGATTATTTTGGCTGTAGCCTCTCTACTGCTGGTTAACATGCAGTGGCTAGTCAGAGAGCCTACATGTAACCGCAGCTGGCTGTGTCCCTACCTGTGTGTATGCTGGTGGAAGTGTAAGGCCGGGAGCATGTCTGCAGCTTGTCAGAGCAGCACAGGATGAGAGGTAGCCCAGGCTGATGGGTCAGAGGGCACAGCAGTACCCCAGTTCTAGGCAGCACCCCAGGAGGAACCCGTCACAAGTCCTTTCTACTATTAAAATATTCGGTATATCCCTGGAGCAAGACTTCTTTACATCTGTTAAGCAATAAGAATCCAAGCTTTAAGGTGCAGTGTCTTCCTGTCATCTTGAAACATCTAATTTGACAGTAAAGGCAATGTTATTGGAATCCAAACTGACAGTGTCAGCAGGTCTGGGATCAAAAATTGCCTGGGCCAGGCTGGTGCAGTTAATATTATTGTTGCTGTGGCATCCTTGGGCCTTCTCAGAGTGTGCAAAATTAAGGGGGATAGTTGGGTAGGTGGACATCAAAAATCAAGATCATGATATTAGGAAGGCACCTGATAGGGTCAGAGTTGGATCTCTATCTCAAGCAAAAGATGTTGCATTTTTGTTCACTTCTGTGGCTAACAAATCTATGATCTCTTGCATTCAGTTTTGGAAAATGTGCTGATTAATTGAGTTCTTTATGGACCACTCCTGGTCAGATCAAAAATGCCTGCCCAGCTGAAACACATGGGTATTTATTAGTTTTGTTAGATGGATAAGCAGCGACAGATACTAGATGGCTGGTGCATCACTCCCATAGCTGGGTTACTTCCTGACACAGAAGAGGCCCGTTCCTGCCTGTTTAAATAAAACATTTCAGCACTGTTGTCTGTCATCGCTTGAATTGACTTGCCTTGGATTAGAGGCAAGAATGCTACATGTCAGACAAACTGCTCTGAGCTCCAAAATATTTATGTATCGAAGAGATTCAACTTTTGACCACAGACGTTGAGTCTGATGACTTAAATGTGCTTCCCAACCTAGACTGGAAGCATCCATCACCAGTGTTAACAAGGGGAGAAGAAGTGCAAGAGGGACATCCTTGCATACATCAATCAGATCTTTCCATCGTGGAAGCGAAGAAAGTACAAACTGAGTACCCCTTCCAATATATCTCTATGAGGTTGTATTGGAGCTAACCCCTTCCAGTATCTCTCTATGAGGTTGTATTAGAGTGTAAACTGATTTCAGCCAGTCCTGCATACAATGAAAGTTAAGTCTGGCATAAAGAGTGATGAATATGCATCACGCATTGTGACTCAGAACTCTTAGTCATGATCTTACTGTTGTGCAAGGGTTGCTCTGCAATTGGAAAATGATTCACATTGTGGTCTCAAATCTGGATTGATACCGAAGTGGAATCCAGAAGACCCCCTTGAATTTTATTTTGTTGTGATGGAGTCAGATTTTCCTTGTTTACTGCAAGCCCCAAACTGGCACACAGATGGAGAATGTACCGAATGTTAACTGAAACTTGCTGAGGAGGGGTATCTTGAAATCAGCCAATCATCAATGTAAGGCTAAACTTGAAATGTTCTGCTTTCTGAGGGCTAGTCTACACTACACAGTTAAGTCGATATAAGGTGCCTTATGTTGACCTAATTATGTCAGTGTCTACACTACACTGATGTAAGTGCCTTAATACACTGACATAAGTCCACCTCCATGAAAGGTATAAGGCTTAAGTCGGTGTAGTTAGGGTGACGCAGTGTTTGTGTAGATACTGCATCCTTTACATCAGCTTTCTTGTCAATTTAATGGCAGGAGCCGTGAAATTGACATGCAAGTCCCCAGTACCTGGAGAGCTAGGTGGCTTTTGACCCTGCTCCCATCTGGAGCCCGCAGAGCTTAGGACCCCACTCCCTGCCGGGAGCCAGGCAGCCCTGTCAATTTCACAGCTGGGAAATTGACAAGGCTGGCCGACTCCCGGCAGGGTGCGGGCGGTAGGGTGCGAAGCCAGGGCAGCTGGCGCCTGTTCCCCGGTAGCAAGAATTCCCGGGTATCTTGCCCCAGCTCCTGGCAGGGAATGGGGGAGGGGAGAAGCACCGGGCTGCTTACCCCGGATCTGGGCAGGGATCAGGGGGACAAGCCCAGGCGGCTTCCCCCAGCTCCCAGTGGGGAACAGGGAGTGGAGGATAGAGGACAGCCTGTCGGGAGCCTGTGGGGCAGCCAGGGTCCTGGCAGGAAGCTACCACTGGAGTTGAGAGACTGGGCTCTCAGCTCCCCACACTGCCACTCTCAGGTGAGTGGAAGCACTCCTGGTGAGGATCTGCACCAGTGACCCGAGGGTAATGTGGACATGCACCACTGCAGTAATTACTGCAGTGGCTGTAAGTTGACCTAATATAGGCTGACATAGGTTTGTTGGGTAGACATACCCTGAGAAATGCCGCCACTGCTGCCAGAAATTTTGTAAAGGCCCAGGGGCTGCTGACAAGCCGAACAGAAGAACTCTATTGGAAATGTTGTGTACCCAACTATGAAACAGAACTATTTCCTGTGTGCAGGATGGTTGGAAATATGCATTGTGGCGGTACAGAGCTGTAAACCAATTTTGTGGGTCTGGGAACAAGATTATTGAGGTTAAGGTCATGGTTCGGAATTTGAGTCAAATGTATTTATTGAATCTGCCTAGATCCAGAATGGGTCTCTAATCTCCTCTGTTAGGAAGCAGGAAAAAATGAGAACAAATGACCTTTCTCCTGAATTGAAGAGGAACCTCTACTATGTCTGTGAGGGACTTCACAGATTGAACTTCTTGTTGTAGAGTCCTCCAGAGGAGTCCCTGAAAAGGGACGGGGATGGTGGATGGGGTGTAGGGATAGACTGGCACTGAAGAGTATAACCAGTCTGGTTAATCTGGAGGAATCCATTAGGCTGCTGTAATATTGTTCCAGGCTTCAGAGTTATAAATGAGACTCACCAAAAAGGGGTAGAAATGAAAAAAAAAAAAATTCAAAATGATTGATTTGGAACAGTTCTCTACAGAACTGTTAAACGTGCTGACTCTTTGTTGGTGACAGACGTGAAGAGGTTGTCATAGATGAAGCAGATGGACCAGTGCAGCAAGCAGGTGCTTGGGACAGCCAACGGAAAGGGGCGGCACGTCCGACTCTTCAGCGGCGGGTCCCTCAGTCCCTCTCAGAGGGAAGGACCTGCCGCCGAATTGCCGCCAAAGAATGAAGCGGCAGCGGTAGAGCTGCCGCTGAAGTGCCGCCGATCGCAGCTTTCTCCCCCCCCCGCCGCTTGGAGCGGCAAAAATGCTGGAGCCGGCCCTGCTCTTATGGAAGCATTGCTTCTTTCTTAGAGGTTCAGCAAGTCTAGAATATGCATAAAAAGTTGAGACAGTTGCTTTGATTGCGTTTGGCTGTATTGTTTTTAGCTGAAGAGTGTATATGCCCAGTGATGGAAATGTTACTCAACCTGTGCAGTAACTGTAGTTCTTTGAGATGTGTCCCCCTATAGGTGCTCCACTTTCCGAACCCTCGATCGAAGATTTCTAGCTAGCAACATCTGTTTGGCCCATACATGCACCCAATGCCTCCTTGTGGCAGACACCAAGGCTACATAGGAGTGCGTGGATGAATCGCCCTCAGTTCCTTCTCTACTCATTCATCCTCTAGGGAACAACTGAAGCAGAGGGGAAGGAGGGCGAGTAGTGGAGCATCCATAGGGGGACACATCTAAAAGAACCATAGTTACATCAGAGGATAACATTTCTTACTTTTCTAGTAGTGTCCTATAGATGCTCCACTTCATGTGACTTCTGAGCAGTATCCCTAGAAGGAGGGGAGAGCTTCGGAACAGGATCCAGAACTGAAGATAGTACTGCAGAGCCAAGTGACATCAGAACTGACAGCATGAAGTAGAGCATAATGCTTCAAAAATGTACAAACTGAAGACCAGGTAGCAACTCTATATATCTCAAATACTGGGATATTCTCCAAAAAAATGCAGCAGATGTCGCCTACCATTTGGCTGAATGCACTCTCAGCCCCAGGGAGTTGCTGACTACCTGCAGACTCATAACAGTAGCAATACAACCCGATATCCACTTTGAAAGTCTTTGAGCAGAAATGCAAGCCCCCTTAGACCTATCTGGGAAGGATATGAAGAGCAGAAATTGAGAATTCCTCAACTGGGGGAAAAAAGCAACGAGATGTACTTTGACTGAACTAATGGATAACCCGGAGAAGTTCAGATCCAGCAGGTAATCTAGGATGAGGGAAAGGGGAACTGATTCCAACCAGAGGTAGTGACAGCCACACAAGTGGACAAATCTCTTCCATTTCTGCAGATAAGTACACGGATTGATGTTTTTCTACTATTTAATAACACCTACTGCACCTCCGTAAGGCAGGAAACCTTTATTCCAGAGAAACATCCGGGAGCCAGACTCTGAGCCATAGAACTGCCAGTTTGGGGTGAAGTGTGTGACCCACATCCCAAAGCAGATGAGGAATGATCAGGAGCCTGATCGGCATTTTGATACAGAGCTGAAGTAGGTAAGAGTACCACGCTTCTCTTGGCCAGGTAGGCACTATGAGGATAAACTCTGGTCTTATACTGCCTGATCTTGTTAAAATTAAGGGTGTTGGAGGAAAGGCATAGAACAGGGTCTTTTCCATGGTAGAAGGAAGGCGTCCCAAAGGGAGTGGTGACCTAGATCCCTCTTGGACAGAAGAGAGGACACTTCCTGTTATCAGAGGTGGCAAAAAGATCGATCTCTGGCTTTCACCATCTCTGGAATATGCAAGGGAGGACTTGAGTGTCTAGTTCCCATTTGTAGTCGTGGGAGAAGTGTCTGCTGAGGGCATCAGCAGTGGTGTTCCAGATGGACTGGAAGGTGGACTGCTGAAATCTGGATATGGTTGGTTATGCACCAGTTCTAGAGCTTTATAAGTTCAGTGCACAAGGAGGGGAATCTTGCGCCTTCCTGCTTGTTGATGTAAAACATACTGGACATGTCTGTCATGACCCTGATCATTTTGCCCTGATGAAGGGTAGGAAATGGAGGCAAGCATTCCTGATCATCCTGAGTTCCAACAAGTTGGAAGCTGATTTTGTGGGCTGTTCATCTGCCCTGAAACTTGAGGATGTTGAGTTGGGCTTTGGCTGTTAGAGTCACTGATAGGGCTGGGCAGCAGAAAGGGATGCTTGCACAGACATGAGGTTGCTCCTTCCACCAGTTTAGTGAGTTCTTTATTCACCCGCCCATCCAGAGCAAGGTTATCTTCTCCAGTTGATTCTGCCAGATTTCACGCAGAACAGCAGCCTCGTGTTTCTCCTTTGCAGCATCAACTCCACACTTGTGAAGAACAACTTCATCACACTGATCTTAGTCCTGCTTTGAGTGCAGGGGACTGGACTAGAAGACCTTTCGAGGTCCCTTCCAGTCCTACAATTCTAGGATTCTATAAACATCTAGTTGGTCTAGGGATCCTCTGTAAGATGGGCCTTCCCTAAGAGATCCTTTCCAAGATTAGGGAACTAAGAGAAGTTGCATGTAAGCTGTGTTTGTTTAGACACCTTATGTAAATATACCTCTTCCTGGGCCACCTTGAAGAAGAATTTCTGAACAAATGCCCCTGAGATGCATCAATATTTTCATCCTCTGGACAGATGACCTAAACTCCCTCATAGATGTCCACTACTTCAACTATCTATAGAGAACACTACCACACTACCATCAACTACCTGAATACCATGCTCAGGGTTCAGGAGTAAGCAATGGACCCATACAGATAACTACATACAAGAAACCCACAGATCATCATCCCTACCTTCACCATCCCAAATACATCAAGCCACCCCAAACACACCAAGAAATCGGTTATCTACCCCTAGGCAGGCATTCACATAACACAGAATATACTCTGAGAAGAAAGTCCAGGATATACACTTTAACCCATATAAAACCACCTTCACCGAACAAGGACACTCCACCAGGTAAGTAGATTGCATCAGGGAACAGACCATCCAGATATCCTGAGATGACCTGCTTCAATACAGAAATAAAAACCCCTTCAACCACACACCTCTAGCTGTCACCTACCACATCACACTGGAACCCATACAGGGAATCACCAAACAATTACAACCCATACTTGATGGGGACCACATCCTGAAAGAAATCTTTCCTGAACTCTCTCTTCTGGCCTTCATACAATTCCCCAACCACTCCAAGCTCATCATCAGAAGCAAGCTCCTCAGAGATCAGGACAAACCAACTCAAAATGGCACCAGACCCTGCCAGAACAGATGTAAAACCTGTAGACATATCAACTGCTATGATGATCAACACCCCCCACAACACACCTTTCCAGATCCATTGGTCCTACACATGCCTATCACAATAATGTGGGGGACTTCATCCAGTGCACTAAATGCCCCAATAAAAACTGTGTGGGTGAAACCAGACTATCACTAAGCTCTCAAATGAACTTACAGAGAAAAATGATAGAAGACAAAAACATCCTGTGAATACTTTCCACAAAGCGATTACTCCATAGCTGACCTCTCACTCAGAAATCCGATCTATAGCCAACTTAAATCCTATCCCCAGCATTTTTTTCCCCTTTCCTGACCTATGACTTCACCTTGAATGGTCCCTTGAAATATGTGTTGACTACATATACTAAACAATCTGTTCCACCTTGTATTTAGCTATGACACGGAGTACATTTCCCAGACCTGAAGAGCAGTGTGTAAGATCAAAAACTTGCTTCTCTCACCAACAGAAGCTGGTCTAATAAAAGATAGTACCTCACCCACCTTGTCTCTAATTAAAAAAACCTTTTTCTTATAGGAAGCCCATATAAGAAACATTCTACTAGGGCAACAGCAACTTTTATAGAAGCTTCTTCAGCTCGCCTGAAAAAGACTACTGTAAGATTTGTGAAGTGGCTAAAAGCTGTTTTTACTGAGCATTACTCTAGATTTGGCAGTACGGAAAAATATGGGAACTGAGCAACATGTTGTATATGTCTTTAATATCATGATTTCACTGAATTTGGGGTTGTTTAAAGTCCATGGCCCATGGACTCCCAGACTGAAGACATATGGAGAGATAAATATGCAGGTCTAGGTACATTCTCACCTGCTCAGTAAGTAATATTGAGGTATTGCTGTATTTTTTACTTGTTTCAGATCCAAGTGTAACAAATCTTAGGAGAAAGAGAGTTAATGAAATGCACCAAATCACTAGTTCCCAATTGTAGTGACAATCAAGGAAGATCTCATGCACATGAAGCAACTGAAAGTAAAGAGAAAAAGCAAAATTAAGAGTTATTGAACTTCAAAATAAAGGTTAATGCTACAGTAAGATAAAAGAACTTTAGTTCCTAATATTTTTTTTTCTTGTAAAAAGTATGGATCTGGTTTTTACTCTATAATAGACTTTTTAAATTATTTTATATTTCAAAACCAACATTCTATTAACAGAGATAGGTTTTCATGTAAGGACTGAGCAGTCCTAAGAGTAGTTTAGAAAGTTTTGGTCCCTTTAGCATGTAAGTAAAGCAAAAAAAATATTTTAATACAAAATGAAGAGGTTTGAACTCCTTAAGTTATCACATTTGCTCGAAAACAGCAACATACTTATCACTTGGATTAAAAAGAAAACTGAATTCATATAAAGTTGCTAAACTTAAAATTATGTTCATATTAAAATATGTATGATTAACACTACGATTTTGGTATGGAGGTCATGGTGTTCACAATAATAATGCATCTGAATAAAAACCGGGACGAGCCTGTCCCATAGGCTGAACCCAGCTCCACAGGTGCCAGAGACGAGGAGGTTGGAAAGCCAAAGAGCCACTCTCCTCTCCCCCACCTCCTTTTTAAAACTAGACTGCAAGGGAAAGTCCTGGGGCCTGATCCAGCTGTCCAGCAGCCAGGTCCCACTATATGTTGTTCCATGTGCTGGTAATTGGGCTCTCACCCACCAGTTGCCGAAACCATGGCAGTACCCCTCTCTAGGTGCTGTAGACTATCTGAATCCAGGAAGAGGGACAGAAGTGTCACCCAATGGCCTCAGGCTCACCAGCAGGGAGAGTAAGGTAAGGAGCGGGCAAAGGGGAGCAGGGCCTCCAGGAGGGTCGGGCTAGTGGAGCGGGGCTCCCTTGAATGACCTTTCCGTCATTTATCTTTTTTTCTCCTGCACCTCTGCCATGAAATTTACTATAAGTTTCCATGCCAAAATCATAGCCTTGTTTAGTTTATATACCAGGAAAAGGCAGTTAAATTATTTTTGGCTAAAAAGGAATGGAAAAACGATGGCTAGTCGATTCAAATGACAGGGCTCCTGGTTGTTAGCTGTAGACATCCAAGAAAGTGTTTACAGTAAATATTAGGCTATATAAACATAGGTTTGCTTATTCCACTAGAGGGCAGGCTAATACTAGCACACTTAACAATGTAATCTTTCCTGAAGAGTTCGGTGTAAGCTCTCTCACTAACACAAACTGGACCAATAAAAGATATTATCACACATCTGGTCTCTCTAATATCCTGGGACCAATATGGCTACAATACTACTGCATTTCCTATTTCTCACAGAAATCAGGATGGCAATTTATAGCAACAGAACGAAAGGAATAGGAGACAGTATACAAACACCCAGAATGCAAATAATTAAGACACTATTAAAATATCTCACTGAATAATATTATATTATACTTTTAAAATCCCCAATTAACCCCTCCAGATTAATTTAATTAAACAAAGTGCCTGCAAAAGCAGGTTTTTGATAGTGGATGAAAAAAATTATAACAGAGATATGAAAACAATGTCAGTTTATTTACTTTTAATTTATACTCTTGGTAGAATACATTTAGCCATACACTGGTGGTTAAAAAGTTAAACTTCTAAAATGGATAAATTGAGTTATAGTAGAAATTAATCTTCTGAAAAGGCACTAACCATATGATAGTTATTTTCACTGTATATCTTCCAGCCTGGAAGGCTTGCTTATAAAGTGTAACATTTTTAAAGAAACATTGTAAAGTCTTGGCTGTCTTTACATAAATGAGGTATCCTCACCTGAGCACAGCAGATAAATACAACTGAAATAGTCAATAAGAAGGCAGATGAAACTATTACATCGACTGACCGCTGAGGACCTCGCCGCTGAAAATAAGGGAAACATATTGAGTGAAAGTCTCTGTAGTAATTGACCAAGAAACTTTGTAGATTTAGTCAGGTTCACACCCCCAGCATAGGCTGATTATGGCTCTCAGTGGCATAACCTAGAACTTTAAAAACAAAATGTATTTTAATTTTACAGTGTAGCTACACATTAATATTTCCTGAGACAATGCATCACCAATGAAGAAGAAAGGGGAAGTGGGTGGCTCAGAGAAACTATAATAGACTATGAAACACTGGTTTGCTCAGTTCCTCAGTGATCAAAAGTTGCTAGTTAATAGTATTCCTTAACTGCCTTATGAATGGAAAAGATATTCTGCCTCAGGCCATAGCAAAGAACTAAACTTGGGTTGACAGCAGAGTTGGAATACAGACTACTGCTATCAAGATGCCATCTACATACATCAGTACAACAATCTTTCAGTATAAGAATACTGCATTGGGATACCAAAAGATTATCCCACATAGCCATACTATGCTTCTACATGCGAAAATTCTCATGAGGGAGGGATGGAAAAAAAGAAAGGTCTGGGACAGGCTAATATGACTGGAAAGGCATGTTTTTATTGTTTTCAATAACCTCACTCCCAGTTACATATACAGCAAGATGATCCTGTAATACTGGGGGGGTGGGGGGGTGGGGGGGGTGTTCCTTTAAGAATTGAGTGCCCTCTGCTGGATTGAAAAATGTGTACATTATGAACATACATTCATTTTTACTTCCCATCTTTCTTTTCCCTTCTGAAAATTTTACTTCTCTGTTGCATGAATGAGAAATGTAGGAGTTTTTGATTGTGAGGTATCATTTACTTATTTGGGACACACTTAGAACCTGAACAAACAAGACATATAATTTCTCCTGAATCCAGTGACTCCACTTTTTTCTGGATAATGATCAAAGTGAATATTGAGAACAGCTTGTCCTAGCACAAAGTTTATTAGTGCATGCGTGACAAATGGGGAAAAAAACAAAAAAGGGGAAACGAAAATGCCACATATGAATGTCATTCTAAAATCTCAATGTCTTGAATCACAACAGAACATACAAGCTGCGTCAAGGCAGTGTCTCTCTTTGCTTCATAGCTACCCACATTATATAACCCACAGTTTGCACAAGTTGGCACGTTGGCTCAAAACAGGCTCTGGAACAGCAGAATTGTACAAATCAAAAATGAAGGGCTTTGGCAAAACTATCCAGGAAATCTTTACAACAGAATGTGTCTGCGTTCTGCATGTCTTTAGGCAATGTTTTCATAAAGCAATAAATTCATCCACAAAAATGCATGGGAGGATAATTGACAAATTGTTTTTGGACTACAATGTAGTCTACAGTTTATTAGTCAATTTAATATGGTGCAGGGGCCAAATGAACTGCATATACAGTAAACACAAAATTTTGGCTCTTGATAGGCTGAACACAGTTATATAAACGGTCTAAAGTTCTACTAAAAATAGTTCTGTGCTTTTTTCTTTGAAATAATTTCTTTGTATGACGTAATGCGCTCCGCTTAGGAAAGCACCTTGTGATCATTTGAAGCTACAGTTTGTCCAGAGTATCTGATAACATCTTGTCTAACAACACCAGAGACTCTGGGCTTTCAGGTAGAATTCAAGGTTTTTATTTTGACCTTTAAAGCACTTCTATATGGTTTTGGTCTAATATTATTTTAGAGATTGCCTCTTTCATTACTCCATACTATCACAGTTGTGATCAGCAGAGTTGCTAGAAATGGAGCTCCCTTGACAGAGATGAGAAGGAACTGCCAGAAAGGCACTCTCTGTGAGGGTCACTCGACTATGGAATAATGCTTCCTTCTTTGGTCTTCTGGAGTCCAAACTGGTTAACCTTCCAGATGTGTCGCAAGGCTCCCCTATTTTCAGGGGTATGTGGGGATGGAACAGGATGAGGTGAGGAGAATTTGTGAATTATGCTATAATAGTTACATGGTGGGAACAAAGTATAATTGTATAAGATGGCAGTGAATTTACTAAACCATTGATTTTTACTTATAATGAAAGGAGAGCCTGAAGTAATGGACAGATGGTCCTAGTAGGTATGGCTTTCTTTTTTTAATTGCAGTGTTGAAACACAAATATTGCTGTACTAAGTAAGCGACTACATAAAGTGAAACTGATTTCCATTGTCGGAGAGGAGAGAAATAAAGAGCATAAGTACTAACAAGTAATCTGTATTTCAAAACTTTCATACAATATTAACTTAAATATTATTTTAATAATATTGGTAAACAAGATTGTTTACAACATTTTTAAGTTGACAGTTCCCTTTAAGAAAGTGGTGTTGGAAGGGTTCAAAATGAAGTGATGCCCTGACTTTCTCAAACAGAAGCGTGGTGGAAGCAAAGGAAAACAGACCATTTCAGGATCGAAAAAGGAAAAGTGGAAGACCTCCTGGCCTCCCAGAAAAAAAAAGCATTTTTAACAATGGTATACTCTGTATAAAGTTAGCATTCAAGGATATAATTAAGTTGAGAAGTCTAGGCAGTGTAGCTTTTTTATATTTAATCTTAGAAAAGGAAGCTTATTTCATTAAAAAGGCCAAGTACTGTAGAAAATTTGTTACATGACATTTTCTTTCTGGGACTAATCTCTTTCCCAGACATTCAGACTAAACCTCACTTCCTGCAAAGGCTGGAGGCAGTTTAGTCTTTTCCATGAGGCTATAGGGCTCAGCCAACCCCTGGAGAATCTCTATGCTGGAAACTGAAGCTGCAGTTAAAGACGGATGGAAGACACCTGATTCCACGATACCCTGGAAATCACTGTCTGCATCTTATCAAATCTTATAAATATGAAGGAGGCATCCACTGCAATAAATTTTGCTCCTCCTGATGTAGCCACCTGGTTCAATCATCTTCAGGTGAAATTGTCGTTGCTGCTCTCCACCAGTCATACAAAAGAAGAAGAAGATGATCTCTGTTGTCTACAGAGGAAAGAAATTCCAGTGATCAGGGCACTAGCCTGGGACTCTGAAAAACTGGGTTTGATTCTGTGCCACAGACTTCCTGTGAGTCTCTAGTCAAGTCACATAGTCTCTGTGTCTCAGCTTCCCATCTATAAATGAGGATAATTGTACTTCCCTATCTGAGAAGTTTTCTAGGCACAAGTACATTAAAGATTGCAAAACACTCAGATGCAGTAGTAATGGATATCATATAAGTACCCACAATAGATAAGATTAGATAGACTAGATAGGGAAACTAGTTCCCCTATGTTCACCTCAACTATTAGGTGGATTATTCTTGAAAGAGGATCAGGGAACGCTCTTTCAAGTTTATGATGAACCTGCGTACTTGGTGAATAGAAGGGGTCCTCTTGGGTCACTTCCTGCAAGATCCTCAAAAATAGTGTTCTGGTAAATATGTCATCTAAGAACAGGTTTAAATGAGCCTGTAGAATCCTTAGCTGAACCAACATCTTTATAAACATGCTGTGAATAAGTTGTTAGAGAACACTCCTGAGTTCAGAACTTCCATTTGGAAAGAAAACTGAAAGGATTATTTGCCCAGCAGCTCAGTTACTTAATTTAAGAACCTGGGATGATACCTTGACTTTTTCTTTTGGAGGTGGCCTGGACCTTGGACTTGGGTGGGAGACGGGGGGTGAGGGTTTGGGCTTTACCCTGAAGAATCGCTTATTAGGAAGGATGATTCACTTTGTGGAGTTTTAAGACGTGAAGAAGAGGATTGATCTTCCCTTATGGAGAGGTTTCTGGAAGAGCCTTTATTGATATGATGGGAAGCAGAAACCCTAACAAGCCATTCCTTGGAAGAAGGGTTTGCAGATTGGGAGTAATCATGGCAGTGCTGTCTTTTTATTACGCTTGAGAGTCTCCTTGTAGATGGAGCTCCACTTTATCTTCTGATTGCTCCATCTGATTTTACTCCTGGGGGCATTCTGCACCAAAAAATTAAAAATTCTGTGCTCAATATTTTAAAATTCTGCAAATTTTATTTGTCAAAATAACACTACATAATCATGCCAGTTTCAATTATTTTGGTAATTTATTTCAAAATACCTGTCAGCAAGTATGTCTGTAACAAAACAAACACAAAAATTCTCCCAGGAGCGGAGTTAAAGAAACCCCCATGACATCCCAGTTCCTGTTTCTCTGCCCCTTCCCTCCCTTTCCCCAGAGTCCAGCAGGGAGCCAGACACCCACAACCCTCTCCTTCCCCCAGAGCCCATCAGCAGGCCCCCCACCCCCAGCCAATACACCCAAACCCTCTCTTCCCCAGAGCCCAACCACAGCCCCCCCCTCCAGCCCAGATACCTGCACCCGGTCCTCCCCCAGAGCCCAGCTGCAGAGCACCCCCTTGCCCATGTAACCATCCCACTCCCCCCCAGAGCCCAGGGATCCACAGGGAGAGAAAGCCTAATGCTTGGTCCCAGGCTTGCACGGAGTTTCCTGCGTGCCACCCTCTCCCTTCCATCAGGGCATGCTGGGAACTGCAGCTGCCAGGAACCCTCTAGTTCCCCCTCTCTACCCCCAGCAGTGTCTTCTATTTGCAAGCTGGGGCTCTGCTGAGTCCAGTGGCCCCTAGCAGCACTGCAGCCCATTTCTATGGGGGAAAGGAAATTCTGCATGCACAACATTAATTTCTGCAAAATTCTGCATTGCGCCGTGGTGCAGAATTCCCCCAAGAATATGATTTATTCTGTCATAAGGGAATCTATGATAAGGCAGGAGGCTAAACCACCACCACTGGAGTCAAAGAAAGGCACAAAGGGCTTGGTCAGGACCAGGAGCTTATTGGAAAAGCCTGAGCTAGCTTTGTTTATTGCAACAGGTGCAGCCAAAATGTCTTGGATTAGGAGAGAAGTAAGGATATTGAAAGGAAGTTAGCAATTCAGAGGAGGGCAGACCTCAATGCAACAATATCATCAGCTTTCCAACAATGGGACATGCATTTATATTAACAGTGTAAGAGTGATAGGAAAAAATATGGTCATTTTACCTTCAAATAGGACCGGAGAGAGAGCCACATTTTTATATTTTGCACTTTCTTCAGCCGGAAGTGAGGAATCTCTGATTTTCTTGCCCTTCTAGCAGATGTTAAATGACCAAAGAGTTTGGCAAAAAGAAGCCTCTACGAGAGACGAACAAAATTTTACAGTTAAGTTATTATAAATTCATTTAAAAATGCAGTGAAACAAAGCTGAGCTCAACACGGCTTATCAATTTAGTTTCATATATTAAACATGCTACTTTAAAGAGCAGTAATACAGGTAGTGCTATACTAAAAAGAATACATCAATAAATTATATGAATCCATTAATGCTACAGAATAGGAAAATTTAACTGTGCTTGCCTGAAAATTTGCATTTTACACAGATCCATTACCAAGAGAGCTGGGCAAAAGTTTATCTGCAGAAAAATGCAGTTTTGGGTCAACCAAAAGTATTCATGAATTCATGTCACGTTTACTGAATAGTTTCGACCACACGCACACAAAACAAAACAAATAAAACCCAGAACACATGCTTAGTGAGATTCCAAAGAAGCAGGGGCTTCTTCCCTTGAGGGGACTACAGAGTACAATACACCTCTCATTGACTGTTCTATTAGGAAGAATTTTAAACACAGCTCTCTGGCTTTCAGGATGCATTCTGAAAAAGACAAAGACTTATAAAAATCACATACTTTCTGGGCTTATGGCCTTTTCCCAGGGAGAAAAGAAAAAGACATTTATTGTGTCCATCATTTATTGGAATGATGCACAACAGCCAGGTTTCAAAACCTGGAAATTCTAAGTCAGCCATAGGGCTGATAGACCTGGTACTGGGGCAGTTAAATAAAAACAACCTAACTCTGTCTCTCTCACGTATACACAACATTATATATATATATATATATATATATATATGAAAAATAAAGAAAAACTAAGTATTGTAATTACACTAGCTATATAGCCACACAGAGACTACAGTAGCCAAGAAGACAATGTAGTTGGTCTGTCTCACTGTCAAAAGCTATAAGAAAAAACTGAGTGGTGGTTCGGGGGCAACTCCACCTTTTATGCCACTGAGCATGTTTGGTGGGGACGGCGGGCAGAATGGCATGCAGAGTCCATTTGCAGTTCTAACACTGCTACTTAAAAGATTTCCATTCCTTTGTGTAGGGCACATATGTACTGGGATCAACATGCACAGATACTCGAAGAAGAATCTGTACTTTTAAGCATGGCAACCCAGAGTGATAACTGAGCAAAACAGCCTGGTAAGGAGTAGGTGACCTATAGCTAGTTTCTTACGTGTGGTAGGAAATCTCCATTTCTCTATTTTAGTACAGTGGTTCTCAAACTTTTGTACTGGTGACCCCTTTCACATAGCAAGCTTCTGAGTGCGACCCCTCCTTATAAATTAAAAACACATTTTTATATATTTAAACACCATTATAAATGCTGGAGGTGAAGCGGGGTTTGGGGTGAAGGCTGACAGTTCGCGACCCCCCATGTAATAACCTCGCGACCCCCTGAGGGGTCCTGACCCCCAGTTTGAAAACCCGTTATAGTATCTTCCTAGGAAAGATGGGGAAGGATAAGTAGTTATAGCTTACGTTCAGCAGCCACAGACCTCCTAATTATAGTTTCATAGAACTCCGTATTCTGCCTGAAAGATTATCTGTCTTTTTAAAATATATAATTGTATTATTTAATCCCTTAACTCTGATATGGACAACAGGCCTTCCTTCCTTAAGGAAAAATATCCCCCTCGTCCCCTCCCCTCCCCCAAGTCTTTGGTTTGGTCTTTTCCACCTTTATCTGCCAACCCATGCTCTATGAAGGTGAACAGGGGAACTTCAGAGAGAGGAACACAATTAAGCTAAGACACTCTTCCAAAAAGATTTCCAAGTGGCTAGCAATCTCTCTGCCCTCAGCAGGCAGGGCTCATTGTCTTGTCTCCCCAGTATAGATCCCTTCTGGATCTCTCAGGTAAGGTACTGAGGGATTCAAGAATGGACTCCCCAGAGGCTCTAACCCTATCTACTGTACGGAATCTATAAAAAACAGATGGTTCTACATTTCCCCTGGATAGCCCCAGCCTGGGATATCAGTAGGGATCCCTTGGGAGGCCTATTGTTGAGATGTCAGCAGGAAGAGGAAGCTGGGCCTGATTATCCAGTGTTGGCAGTGTCCATGCTATAGCCAGTGCCCTCCATACACTGCCTGAGGAGAGGCAGAAGAGGAGAAGACACTGGAGCTCCTCAGTCAGGAGTGTGACTGCTGACATGGGCTCTAACGATTTAGACACTATTTTCCACCTGGAGCACGGCCCATCTGGCATCACTCCTGTTGTGAAAACAAGGAAGGGGGAGCTGCTTGCCCCTGGAGATGGCTATTCCAATCCTGCCTGACTCCTTTCCTGTACAGCAGTGTTTCCCAAACTTGAGACGCCGCTTGTGTAGGGAAAGCCCCAGGCGGGCAGGGCCAGTTTATTTACCTGCCCTGTCCGCAGGTTCCACCGATCGCAGCTCCCACTGGCCGCGGTTCGCTGCTCCAGGTCAATGGGAGCTGCTGGAAGTGGCGTCTCAGCCCGCGCTGCTTCCAGCAGCCCCCATTGGCCTGGAAAAGCAAACCGCGGCACCTGCGGATGGGGCAGATAAACAAATCAGCCCGGCCCGCCAGGGGCTTTCCCTACACAAGCGGTGTCCCAAGTTTGGGAAACACTGCTGTACGGGGTACAGGGGGACTGAGGAACTTCAGCTCTGGGGCATGGCTAAGAATTAGTTGGACAATTATTGAGCTAAAGTGTTCATCAGAAATTTGAAATAAAAGGTGAAAGTTTTCCTCAGAAAAAACTGTAGCAGGGATATCTTACTGAGTCACTAGTTGTAAAAGAGGCTGATAAAACTAGAGGGAACTTCAAAGGGCAAGGTGTTCCCCATCTGCCAGTGACTGACAGGTCTGGTTCTGCCCCTCAAGACAATCAGTGTGAAGTGTCCACTGTAATGGATCTGTGGACCTTAGCACCAAGAAGAAACAATTTAAATTATTTATGCCCAACAAAACTCATGAAGCATAATACTTTGTTTTCTTTTTCTTCCATAAAGGAAATGTAATAAAGAGAGGCTTGATAGAATATTTACCTGTTTGTATGTTCTCTCTGCTACACATAGCAGAAAAAAGAAAATCCATACAAGGGACACACGGACTACAAAACTTATTATAACCATAGAAAGAACAGGTATGTCTCCATTTGACCCAAATGCAATAATATAAAGTTCAGTAGCAGAATGTGTAGCTAGCTGTTCCAAATCCTTAGCTTGGGAAAGTCGAAATATAAATGGAGTTAAACCCAGGATTAAAGAGATTACGTTTCCAAAAATCTGGTATCCTATTCCTGGCATGTGGCTGTTCACCTAAAAATGGGAGAAATAAAGTTATCCATTTATTATCAGAATTGATCTCATGCCTGTTAATGTCAACAACTTAGTTATTACTTCAGTTTAGCAATGACAGTTCAAAAAAAAAGCCATACAAGATGTAAAATATTTATTAAACACCTTCAAAATGTACTGTTATAGAAACAGTATACCTTGAATATACAAAATGACAATGAAACTGAGGGTGAGGATGGATAGGTAGCTATAGAAACAGGTGAAAATAGTTAAATGCACACTGAAAATAAAATTAGTAAATAAATTTAACCTATAAATTATTATTTTTATAAGGAACTAAAACAGATTATAGGCTGAGAGGCAGCTGAGTAATTTTATTAAAAATAAAGACAACAGTGAAATAACGTATGTGCCAATCAACCTAATTTCTTTGCTTACATGTTGTATCTTGTTCACCTTCCCTGCATCTTTGTCTTTTTAGAATGTAAGGGGACAATGCAGGGACAATGTCTTCCTAAATGTTTGTATGGCACCTAGCACCATGAAACCCCAATCCTGCCTGGTCTTTTGGTGTTATCACAATATAAATAAATAACAGAGGGCTATATTGTCTCTGTGGATAAGGCACATGTGGTTCACCTAAGCGTGTAACTGTGTTGCCTTCTAATGACTTGTCCACAGAGAATAACACACTCAATACCGCTAAAACAAAAGACGGTTCTCTTTAGCTAAAGCTGTGTATGTCTGGATTTGGTATTGAAGTCTATTCTATCTCTGCTGGTGTCCATATTGGTAGTATTGGTACAGCATATGCAGGGGTAGTCAACAGGCGGACTGCAGGCCAAATTCAGACCACCAGATGCTTTTGAATGGACCCCAAAATCTTTATTTACCGGTACTACTTATTATAGTTATTTTAAAAAAAAAAACCCACAACAACAACTTCTGGCGTCTGGACCTTGACAAAAAAATAACTGACTACCCCTGACACATAGGGTCATATCGGGCTTCTCTTAAGAGGAGAATTTTATTTGGGAACATTTTGGTGCAGTCAGATGTAGCATCCATTTTCTTAAAGATTTATTTAATAAAGTAAGCAATATTTTTTTCCAACCTTAACTCTAGTTTTCAGATATTTATATCTATAGCTGTATCTCTAACATATTTCTAATTTTTGATATTCACATAAAACCCAGAAGTGAAATTGGTTGGGGGACCAACATTTACAGAATGTTCAAGTGCCTGAAAAAAACAAAACAAATAAAGACTAACAATTAAGCTCACTGTATGGATATATAGTAATTCAAATCTAAAATACATGGTTTTAAGATTGGAGATTCAATAGCTCTTGTAACCCTGATGGTGACAAAATAAAATCAGATTGAGATCTCATGGAGCAAGATTTCTAAAGATATTTGCTGGAGATTATCAAAGAGAAAATCTGCCCAAAACATGATAATTCTGAGTGCTACTTATAGTTTGCAAGGAGTAAAAGGAAAAGAATACTCACTCTGTTCATTATCATGCCGCTGATTTCAAGCACTGACATATCAGCTTTCTTGCAATCATTACCCTCCCATACAATAGCGCTTACTTTTTCTAGTCCTGGATTGGAACTATGGAGCCAGGGCAAATGACTCTATAAAAAGCAAGGATATTCATTTGTATATAATAAGTATTGTATAGTTCAACAAAATTTACTTCAGTGTCAATACTTCTGCTGACAAAAGAAATTACATCATATTGTTGCAAAGAGCTTTCATGTGTACCAGATCATCACAGAATCAAAAATGCAAGATTAGAATGGACCTTGAGAAGTATCTAGTCCATCCCCCTGCGTTGAGGCAGGATTAAGAACACCTAGACTATCCCTGACAGGTGTTTGTCTAACCTGTTCTTAAAAATCTTCAATGACAGGAATTCTACAACTTCACTTGGAAGACTAGTCCAGTACTTCACTATTCTTACAGGTTAGAAAGCTTTTCCTAATACCCAATTCTCTCTTGCTGCAGATTGAGCTCATTATTTCTTGTTTTATCTTCAGTGGGCATGGAGAACAATTGTTCACAATCCTCTTTATAACAGTCCTTAACACATTAGAAGGTTATCAGTACCCCCCTCCCATCAGTCTTCTTTTCAAGACTAAACATGCACAGGTTTGTTTGTTTTTTAACCTTTCCTCATAGGACACCAGTCAGTTTTCAGAATTCACCTTCCTCAATCCCCTGTGTCCAGGGCTGGCTACCGCCAGGATTCCAATACCTGGCGGTAGTCCGGGGCTTCAGCGGCACTTTGTGGCGGGGGGTCCGCTCCGGGTCTTCCGCGGCACTGAAGGACCCCCCGCCGCCGAAGGCCCCCAGAGCGGACACCCCCCCCCCCCCCGCCGCCAAAATACCTCTGAAGACCCTGAGGCACAGGGCCCGATTCCAAGGAATCTGCTTAAAGCCGGCCCTGCCTGCGTCCCTTCCAGTCGGCATGGTCACAAGTAACCTCAGACTGTTGGGTTTTCGGTATAATATATCTGGGCTACACCCTGCAATTCCTTGAGTGCATCCTCAAAAGGAGTGATTCTGGATCCCCTGGTGTTTCGCCAGGCAGGCTGAGTGGGCAAACAGGAGGCGGAGAGGCAACAATGACTGAACCCTCTGTCTCCATCTCCCTGGCAGGGTTTCTTTAGGAAGAGAGGCAGGGGTGGCTGGAACTGCTTTCTTCCTATTTGCGGCATATGCAGACCTAGCGAGCAGAAGGTGGCTCAAGAATTGTTGAGTCCATGCAGCCTCGCATCCGTCTGCTCTGAAAAGAGCCCGTTTCCTTCAATGGGAAGGTTATGGATGGAGGACTGGGTTTCCTGGGACAACTTGAGGACTGAAGCCAGGAACTGCGCCTCATCACTACAGCCTAAAGTAATGACCCTGGCTGTCAAATCGGGTGTGTCCCAGGCCCTCTGGAGAGAGCCCCTCGCTACCGCAGTAACCTCCTCCAGGATGGTAGCAAATTCCTGGCCCAAGTCCTGAGGCAGGGAGTCTCTGAACTTCTTGACGGAGTCCCACAACTTAAAACTGTATTTCCCCAACAAAGCTTGGTGGTTCAACACTCTAAACTGAAGGCTGGCTGTTGAATAAGCTTTTCTTCCAAAAAGGTTCACCTCCAGGCATCTTTGTTTTGGGGGTTGGAACTCACTTGCCCTTGCCTGTCCTTTTCGTTGGCCGCAAATACAACAAGCAACCCTGGGGGTGGGTGGGTATACAAATACTCGAACCCTTGAGCGGGGATGAAATGTTTCTTTTCTATCCCCTTGGAGGTGGGTGGGATAGAAGACGGGATTAGTCACAGGGCCTTCGCGAGCTTTAGAACCCCTTCATATACCAGCAGTGCAACCCATGATGGGGCTGCCACTGTTAGAACGTCAAAAAAGTTGTCTGATTGCTCCGCCAGTTCCTCCACTTCTGAGCCCAAGTTCGAAGCCACCCTTCTAAGCAGGGCTTGGTGCTCTCTAAAGTCATTGGGCAAACTAGCATGTGAGGGTCCCACTACTGCCTCATCTGGTGACAAGGATGATGATTGCACCACTGTGGAAGGGCCTGGGGCACTGTCCCCCGTAGGGGAAGGCTCCCTTGTTGTGCACACCTGCTCCTCTACCCCAGCATCAGAGTCCGGGCTGTGCACCAAACTTGGTACGGTCGGTGGAGGGAGTTGCTTCTCTGAAGCCACAAGGGAGGACTGGTGTGAGAAAGGCATCAGCATCGCCGGCATGCCCCAGACGTTTCAATAAGGCCATTGGGCTGGCCACTGGCCCCTGCTGCCATGCTGGCACCACAGGAGCCGAGACGGTCTCTGGCACCCACAGGGTCGCTGCTGCTGTGGCAAGAGGCTAAAGTCTCACTCCGACACAGATGAGTCCCTTCCGGTGACCAAGGCGGGGCTGTAAATGCCTGGGTCTGGCAGTTGATACTAAGTGCAGCGGAGCAGTGCCTCGAATAAGGTGATTAGCGCCTCTCCAAGGACCAGTGCCGGGGACGTAGATATCGGTGCTGCGAAGGTGAGTGGTCCTGTACCAGTGGAGGATGATGCATGGATGGAGACCTACGCTGGGGCGTCAGCAGGTGGGAGGATGATCTGTGCCTCACTGCAGGTGATCCGCGCTGCGCTGGTGGAGACCAGGACCGCAGTGCCTGCAACCTGGACCATCTGACCAGAGACCTCAGTTATGGAGCCAGGGAGCGCTGCCTCTGCTATGGGGACCGACAGCATTCGGCTGCCCTCTGAGGTGGTCCCATGGCTTTTCTACACACTGCAGGAAGGGCTCTCTGGTCCCTAGCCACCAAGAAGGCCTCAGACGTCAAAGGCACTACCAGGTACCTGGGTCCCCTAACGCTCTCAAGAGTCGGATCCCTGGAGGGGAGAGAGTGGGGGGCTGAGGGGTCCAGATGGAAAGGCACCCCCTTGAGGCTCCGGAATGGGCAGGCAGCCTGCACTGGGCCCTTTGCCCAGTGCCCCTTGTCCTTTCTTGTTCAGTGCCGGGGAGCCTCTCTTTTTCAACACCAGCAAAGAGGAGCGGTGCCGGGAGGAGCTCGGTGCCAGCGATGCGCTCCTCACCAACGCCAAGGAGCTAGGCATGGAGTCAGAGGAGGAAGGCTCCAAGGCTGGACAAAACGGGCCCTCAGACAAATGTCCCACTCCTTTTGAGTTCCGGGACGAAAGTTTTTGCAAATTCAACACTTGTCCTTTATGTGCAACTCTCCCAAGCACTTTAGGAAGCTGCCATGGGGGTCGCTAACTGGCATAGGCCTATTGCAGTCTGAACAGGGCTTGAAACCTGGAGACCGGGGCATGCCCCGCCCCAGGGTAAAGTCCCTGCAAGGACTCTAACTTACTAACTCTTACAACTTAACACCTAATTACTAACTAACAGCTATATACAAAGAGAAGAGACAATAGGTACTAGAAAAACCACTATCCACTTGGGGGGCAAGGGGAAGGAGCTCCAACCTATGTGGTAAGAAGGAACTGAGGGAGTGTAGTGCCGCCGGCGGCTCATATACCGGTGCATGAGCACAGCATTCCAGATGACTCCACAGCTGGCCCAATGGATACTGCCAAGAATAGCTCCAGTGTGGATCCCACGTCCTCTGCAGCGAAGACCAATGCAAAGAATTTATTTAGCTACTCTGCAATAGCCTTGTCCTCCTTGAGGGTTCTTTAACACCTTTGCCATATAGAGGCCCCACTGCTTATGTAGCAGGCTTCTGATGTACTTAAAAAAATAAGTAGTTTTTGCATCTTTAGCAAGTTGCTTCTCAAATTCTTTTTTGGTCTGCCTTACATTTTTACAAGTTACTTGCCAGAGTTTGTTCTCCTTCCTGTTTTCCTCATTAGGATTTGACTTACAAATTTTAAAGAATGTCATTTTGCCTCTAATGGTCCCCATTACTCTGCTATTAAACCATGGTGTGATTCTTTTCATTCTACTACTGTCTTTTTTTTATTTGGGATCTACATTTACTCTGAGCCTCTATTATGATGTCTTTAAATAGTCTCTGTGCTGCTTGCAGGCGTTTTACCCTTGTGACTACTCTTTTTAATTTCCATAAGTGAAGTTAAATGTTACTGTGATGGGTTTGTTTTTTTTAATATTTCCCCTTCCTACAAGCATGTTAAATTTAATTACATTATTGTTACTATTACTGAGCTGTTCAGCTATAGTTATTTCTTGGACTAGATCCTGTGCTTCACTTAGGATTAAATCAAGAATTGCCTCTGCCTTTGTGAGTTCCAGGACTCGCTTCTACAGGAAGCAGTCATTTACGGTGTCTAGAAATTTCTTCTCTGCATCATGCCCTAAGATGACATTTACCCAGGAAATATGAAGATAGTTGAAATCACCCATTATTATTTCATTTTTTGGTTTTGTAGGTTCAGATGTCATAATTAATATATTTATGCTACCTGGAGCTTTTTAGAAGTCTAGGGCTTCGTCTATGTTATATCTACACTTGGAGCACTTTATTGGTGTAGGAATACTGGCAAATGTTTCTATTGGGAATGCAGCTATACTTGCAAAACAGTCCATATTTGGGGCTTCTGCTGGCACAGCTATGCTTTGCCTCTGAAAATGCCTTACCCCAAAATACAACTCTGGAAGGCTACAGAGTAACAAAATGTCTGGAAGTGCTGGTGATCTTGGGAGAACCTGATTCTTTCAGAACAACGCCCTCAAAGACACTGACATAGGTGTACTCTAAGGCCCTATCTGTACTTGCAGTGGTATGTAGGGTGTGTGTAGCTACATGCTGTAGTAAAAAAGCAGGCTGTGTCCACACTGTGGCATGTAGCTACACACAGCAATGAAAAACTGTGGCAGGGAGGAGGCAGAGGAAAGTTGCCAGAGACTTTCCTTGCTGCTACCCACTGTGACAGGTGGCACAAAAAACTCCTGGTGGTGGCATGTGGCCACAGTGATCGCATTTGAGAAACACTGGCCTATGCAAAAACTTGAACAGTGGCGTAATACTCCCCAATTGAAGAAATTTAAAAAGAATACTGAAAGGGTATAGCTTACTAGTTCACCTTGTAATAAAATTACAGCCAATTTTTTTAACTGTTTAAAGCTAGATCTTTTTCACAGAATGGTTTTCCTACTATTCATTTGGATTCTTCCTATTGTTAAATGCTACTCACTCATTGGTCAAATCTTCAGTGTTACTGAACAGAACGTGAACTACATTACTAAAAGGATCTTTAATTTGGTTAGTTGCAGGGACAGAGTGGAGTGGAATTTAAAAATGATATCAAGGATTTTCCTTTCATGGAGTAAAAACACTGGGAGCATTATTTCTTTTTATTAAATCCACAAATGAACATTTTCTGTGCAAAAACAAACAACTGCAGAAAAGTAAAGATAGCAGATCCGGTGTAATACCATTCTATTGCAAGTTCACTTAAATTTCATATCAAGAATAAAATAAGTAAAGTGTAACTATACATAGAACAAAAGATAGTAAATAATAAAATTAAAAGCTAAACTGCAATCTTCATTTTGATTAACAAATATGCAAATTAAAATATTCAGTTTATATTGGAAAGTTATTTTTTCAGGTTTTTGTTTTTTTTAAACGTTCTAACAACACAGCTGCTGAATTTGTTTAAAAATAACTATTTAGGAACTATATGCAAATCATATAGGAACCAAAACTACAATATTAATTACAAAACAGAATATACTGTATTTTCTGGCGTATAAGACTACCTTGTAACCCAGGAAAATCTTCTCAAAAGTCGGGGGTCGTCTTATACGCCGGGTGTCGTCTTATAGGGCGGGTGCTGAAACTTCCAAGCCGGACTGGAGAATCTGCGGTCACCGCATATGGTGGGGGGAGCTCAAAAACGGCCGCGGCCGCATCCCCGCCGTATGCGGCGACCATATGAAAGCAGCAAGGGCGGAGCAAGCTGCAGGCGTCCGGGATGCCCGGGGTATGGAAAAAAGAGAGAGAGCGGCGCTGTGCCCAGAAAAACACGCGGTAGCGCAAACACGCCTCTTTCACCCGTCTGGCCCGCCCTTGTATCCTATTACCTCCTTCTCTGCCTCTCAGATCTCGCTCCTGAGGACTGCAGTGAAGCGGCACAGGCACGCATGTGCGAGATCTGAGAGGCAGAGAAGGAGGTAATAGGATACAAGGGCAGGCCAGACGGGTGAAAGAGGCGTGTTTGCGCTACCGCTCTGATAGTCTTGGAGACAGGGAGGGCTGGGCAGGCAGGGAGAGCTGACCAATCCAAGCAGGCTTTGTATACAACAACCAGCCAATCGCCGGTAAGGTACATCGCTGTTGTATACTGGGTACCACATACAGTACAGCACCAGTATCTGTACCTGTTCATACAGTATAGCACCAGTACATACAGTACAGTATACAAATTTCCAACAGTCAAAACCCCATCATGGCTCCACCAGCAAGAAGAAAGAAATATGAAGCCAGTTTCAAACTTAAAGTTGTAAACTTTGCCATGGAACATAATAACTGTGCTGCTGCAAGATAATATGGAGTAACAGAAAAGATGGTTCGGGACTGGAAAGCAAATGAAAAAGCATTAAAGAGTATGCCAAGGGGTAAGTGTGCATTAAGAAGAGGCACCCCACATTGGCCAGAACTCGAAAAACATGTAGCAGACATGGTGAATGAGCATCGCCAAAACGGTTATGTAGTGACACGAAATAAAATACGTTTGTTTGCACTTCAGTGGGCCAAATCTAACCCAGATCACAGCAACAGATTTAAGGCCACTGTATCCTGGTGTACTAGATTCATGGGAAGGCATAATATGGTACTGAGGCAAAAGACGAAAATTGCCCAAAAATTACCTGCAGATCTTGATAGCAAAGTATATAGTTTCCATCGATACGTAATACAACAGCGCACTAAACATGGCTATGCGTTAAGTAGTATTGGAAATATGGATGAAACTCCAATTAATTTTGATATGGTTGGAAATAAAACTGTCCATCAAAAAGGTGAAAAAACAATTTTAATTAAAACAACAGGACATGAGAAGTCCAGTTTTACAGTGGTACTAGGATGCACAGCTGATGGCGCCAAACTGAGACCAATGATTATTTTTAAAAGAAAAACAATGCCGAAACTCAAGTTCCCTGTTGGTTGTTTTGTACATGTGAATGAAAAAGGCTGGATGGATGAAGAAGGGCTAAAGCTATGGCTTGATAATGTATGGAGCAGGCGACCAGGTGGACTTATTCAAAAATGTAGTCTACTGGTGTGGGATATGTTCAGGGCTCATTTAACTCCCAGCACCAAGCAAAGGCTTGCAAGACTAAACACAGATGTGGCAATTATTCCTGCAGGATTGACATCGTTGGTACAGCCACTGGATGTGTGCCTAAACAAGCCATTTAAAGATCGCATTCGAGAACAGTGGAATGAATGGATGGTTAGCGGCGAAAAGTCATTCACAAAAGGAGGAAACATGCGTGCTCCACAGTTGGATGTTTTGTGCAAGTTTGTCATAAAAGCCTGGAATGATATTGATGCAGAAACAGTAATCAAGTCTTTCAAGAAGTGTGGCATATCAAATTCATTAGATGGTATGGAGGACGACTACTTGTGGCAAGATGAAGAGGAAGCTGAAGCTGAGACCACACCATCTGATACGGAATTCGATCCATACGATGACTGCCTTACAAATGTATCACAAGATGTCATTGATGTACTTATGATATCAGATGACGAACAGGAGGATTTTGAAGGCTTTTAAAGGGAAACTGTCATGCCAGCAAAACCTGTAAAAATACCATAGCTTGCAGTTATGATGGGCGTTGCTAACTCGCCAGGGACTTGCCCGGCACTTGCTCTCTCTCTATTGTTTGTTATCTTCCTCCTATCATCATCAGTTCCAGTTTGGTTGACAGCTTAGAAAACAAACAGCATGGCAGCTCCCATGGGTTTATTGTCTTATCCTTCCTTTCAGCTTTAGAGTGAATTAGGAAAAGTTTAATCCACTTGCACTGTTTTATGTTTACATGTTTGATGACAAACAGCCTTATGTTTATAAGTGACAGTTTTCCTGCTAAGTACCTGCATGTCATAAGCATTTGAATTAAAATTACCATATTGAAATCAAATCTGATGTTTTTTTAATTTTTATTTGGTGTGCGTTGGAAGAGGGGTAGTCTTATACGGCGAGTATATCCCAAACTCTATATTTTAACTGGAAAAGTTGGGGGTCGTCTTATACGCCCAGTCGTCTTATACGCCGGAAAATATGGTATATTTTAGAGAAACTGATTAATTTTGAACACTTTTAATGCCCATATTTTCTAAATATGCATGTGAATGTACAGAATTTTCATTTACAGCCCCATATGTAAACTAAGAATGTCTCTAAAAAGTCCTGTTTGATCTGTGTCTAATTCAAAGATTAGTTTCCTAAGTCTGAACTGCAGTAAGGAAGTATAATAGCTCTGATCATCATCATGTGATTTATGAACTGTATGACTGTCTTACACTTATCTATTAATAGATATTGCCCATAAAACAAACAATTAACCTAAAAATAAAATATGTTAAAGTTATGCTGAGTTAGAAGCAAGTTAAAAGCTGTGGTGCCTTATGAGAGTTGCAGTTTTGGTGCTTCATGACCCCCATATTCCCTCTCTGGGCTAGGCTCCCTAGCTGGACTACATCTCCCATGATAAAATTTTCCTTGTTTTAAAGGATTTAAATCAGAACTTTGCAACTAATTCAACATTTATTTTCTGTTATTTTCATTTAATGTAAGTTTCTCTCCCCAGTTCTAACTCCTGAACACTTCATAAAGCTGTTAGGAGTGCAGGTAGCAAGTATTCCTTTAGATAATAAAAATAATTACAGGACACCAACCTGATGAAATGGGTCATCTCTATATTCTTTTTTCACACAAGGATTAACTTGAGGGTTTTCTACATCTGTCTCACTGGTACAGGAAGACCGGCACTCTGCACAGTGCAACAGATCTTCCCAGAGCACATCTTCGGTTTCCGATTCAGGCCTTGTGCTCTCAGAATCTTGTCTGGAACTTGAACATCGTGAACTGCAACTAGTACCTGATTTAGGGGTATCCTGCAATTAAGATATACACTGGCATTAATTCAGTTTACATATTCCACCCTGTTTATTTAAAATGCCAATTACTAAGTTCAACTATAATAAATCCACTCATTTTAATTTTCCAGTTTCACTGGAAATACAATCATAAACAGTACAAGTATTATTAAGAAGAACTAAAATTAATCTGTTCAAATTTCACTGTTGCCTTTGTAGGCTACAAATAATTATTACACACAACAGTTTAAATATTCCAGTCTACCCCTTCCACATAAGTATTCTAAATGTGAAACAGAAATTGAGGCTTGGGTCATGTACATAGAATTAACATAGAAATATGACTGAGAATCAAGAAACCTTCATTCATAACAATATTTTTTTAAAAGGCAGATGAACTTTGTCAGCATTTGCTGATTCTTCACCAAAATCACAACATTCCAGGGTACCATGTCAATTTTGATGAAATTTCCCCTGAAACCAGGGGATGTAGATGAAGAACCCCTTTTAAGAACATAAGAACGGCCATACCAAAGGTCTATCTAGCCCAGTATCCTGTCTTCCAACAGTGGCCAATGCCAGGTGCCCCAGAGGGAATGAACAGAGCAGGCAATAATCAAGTGATCCATTCCCTGTCGCTCATTCCCAGCTTCTGGCAAACAGAGGCTAGGGACACCATCCCTGACAATAGCCATTGATGGACCTATCCTCCATGAATTTATTTAGTTCTTTTTTGAACCCTGTTATAGTCTTGGGCTTCACAACATCCTCTGCATTGTGTGAAGAAAATACTTGCTTTTGTTTATTTTAAACCTGCTGCCTATTAATTTCATTTGGTGACCCATAGTTCTTCTGTTATGAGAGGAGTAAATAACACTTCCTTATTTACTTTCTCCATAACAGTCATGATTTTATAGACCTCTATCATAACCCCCCTTAGTCACCTCTTTTTCAAGCTGAAAAGTCTCAGTCTTATTAATCTCTCCTCATAAGGAAGCCGTTCCTTACCCCTAATAATTTTTGTTGTCCTTTTCTGAATCTTCTCCAAGTCCATTCTCTCTCTTTTTTTTTTTTTTTTTTTTTTTTTTGAGATGGGGCGGCCACATCCGCATGTAGTATTCAAGATGTGGGTGTACTATTGATTTGTAGAGAGACAATATGATATTTTCTGTCTTATTAGCTATCCCTTTCCTAATGATTCCCAACATTGTTAGCTTTTTTGACTGCCGTCGCACATTGAGTGGATGTTTTCAGAGAACTATCCACAATGACCCCAAGATCTCTTTCTTGAGCGGTAACAGCTAATTTAGACCCCATCGTTCCATATGTATAATTGGGATTGTGTTTTCCAATGTGGACTACTTTGCATTTATCAATATTGAATTTCATCTGCCATTTTGTTCCCCAGTCCCTATTTTTGAGAGATCCTTCTGAAGCTCTTGGCAGTCTGCCTGAGACTTAACTATCTTGAGTAGTTTCGTATCATCTGTGAATTTTGCCACCGCACTGTTTACCCCTTTTCCCAGATCATTTATGAATATGTTGAATAGGACTGGTCCCAGTACAGACCCCTGGGGGACACCGCTATTCACCTCTCTTCAGTTTGAAAATTGACCATTTATTCCTACCCTTTGTTTCCTATATTTTAGCCAGTTACCAATCCATGAGAGGCCCTTCCCTCTTATCCCATGACAGCTTACTATGCTTAAGAGCCTTTGGTGAGGGATCCCCCTTGTCCACATGCCTGTTGACCCCCTCAAAGAATTCTAGTAGATTGGTGAGGCATGATTTCCCTTTACAAAAACCATGTTGACTCTACCCCAACAAATTATGTTCATCTATGTCTGACAATTTTGTTCTTTACTATAAAAACAACAAGGACTAACAGATTTATTTGGACATAAGCTTTTGTGGGTAAAAAACCCACTTCTTCAGATGCATGAAGTGAAAATTACAGATGCAGGCATTATTATACTGACACATGAAGAGAAGGGAGTTACCTCACAAATGGAGAACCAGTGTTGACAGGGCCAATTCAATCAGGGTGGATGTAGTCCACTCCCAATAATTGATGAGGAGGTGTCAATTCCAGGAGAGGCAAAGTTGCTTTTGTAGTGAGCCAGCTACTCCCAGTCCCTAGTCAAGCCCAAATTAATCGTGTTAAATTTGCAAATGAATTTGAGTTCTGAAGTTTCTCTTTGAAGTCTGTTTCCGAAGTTTTTTTGTTGAAGTATGGCTACTTTTAAATCTGTTATAGAATGTCCAGGGAGACTGAAGTGTTCCACACAAGGATGGACTTTACAAAAACAAGACAAGCCATTTACAATGCACACTTCACTTCTCTACAGAGGAAAGAGGACAGTAAACTATCTAAACTCATATATACCACAGGGATGGAACACTTCAAAGAGAAACTGCAGAACTCCGGCAGGAGGCGGGGGAGATGGAAGGGGAGCCTGTGCGCCAAATCCTTGCTCCTGCCCTGGACAGGAGGGAGGGGGGAATCAGCTGGCTTGCAGCATTTAGGAGGCAGGAGGGAGGAGGGAGGAGCAAGGACTTGGCGCACAGGCTCCCCTTCCATCTCCCCCGCCCCCGCCTCCTGCCCAGAGAAATCAGCTGGCTTGCATTGTTCAGGAGGCAGGGGAGGGAGGGGGAGCCTGTGCGGCGAGTCCTCGCTCCTTCCCCTCCCTCCTGCCTCCTAAACGCTGCAAGCCAGCTGATTGCCGCGGGCAGGAGGCGGGGGGAGGAGAGGGAAGGCACTGATCTGCGGGGTCTGCCGGCCGGCGGGAGGCGCTGTGGGGACGGAGGGACGAGAGGGGCGTAGGAAGGCTGCCAGCTGTGGAGAAAGCAGGCAGCTAAACAACGTAAGAGTGGAGCATTGCACACCTTTAAATGAGCGTGTTCCCTAATTGATCAGCAATGTAACAACGAAACAATGTTAATCGGGACGACTTTAAGTGAGGAGCAACAGAGAGTCCTGTGGCACCTTTAAGACTAACAGATGTATTGGAGCATAAGCTTTCGTGGGTGAATGCCCACTTCGTCGGATGCATCCGACGAAGTGGGCATTCACCCACGAAAGCTTATGCTCCAATACATCTGTTAGTCTTAAAGGTGCCACAGGACTCTCTGTTGCTTTTTACAGATCCAGACTAACACGGCTACCCCTCTGATACTTTAAGTGAGGAGTTACTGTAGTCCATAGAGTGACCATTTGGAACCGCATGTACCGGATATATTTGTTGAGGCTGCAAAGGTAGAGGATGGGTCTTACTCCTTCCTTGGATTTGAGTATCAGGAAGTACCAGGAATAGAAGCTGTGATCCTGGTGTTCTGGTGGAATCTCCTCCTCCACTCCCAAAGCCAGCAGAGCACGGACCTGCTTGAGGAGCAGTATCTCATGAGTGGGGTCCTTGAAGAGAGGCAGGGAGGGAGGATGTGGGGAGGAACTGGATGGCATAACCCAGCTCGCTGTCAGTGGTAATTGATCTCCAAGCATTGTGAAAGCAGGCTAGCCTGTCCCCAAAGCGGGGAGATGAGGAGAGAGGAGCAACGATTGGAACAGTGGTCTGGACAAAGAAGTCTTCTGCTGCTGTTGAATGCCGTAGTGATGCCTCCCTACCACTAGCGTGTACACCCCTAAAGACTGCAGGGTAGCCCTCCAGGATCTCATCAGTTTTGTCTAAAAACAGTATTTGGCCGCCAAAGGGCAAATTCTTAATGGCTCGCAGGACATCGGGGCAATGCCTGAATTCTGCAGTCAGGAAGTCCTCCTCATGGTGACTGCGGAGGCCACCACTCTGGCATAGGTGTCTGCAACATTCAGCACAAATTGCAAGGATGTCTTAGTCACCAAGCAGCTTTCAGTGACAAATACCCAGAATTCCTCTCATGAGGCTTCGGGCAATTGGTCTGCAAATTTTGATATAGCGGTTGAGTCAACAAAATCATACATGTTCAGCAAGGCTTGCTGGTTAGCAATTCGCATCTGTAAGGAAGAGGAGGTGTCCTGCCCATGAGGTCCACTCATTTAGAGTCCCTATCCTTGGGGGTAGACCTAAACCTGCCCCACTGAGGTCTATCATTCACCACAGTTAGAACTAGGGAATTTGTGGCCAGATGGGAGTAAAATCCCTCAAATCCAGGCATGGGAACGAAATAGCCAATGTGATCCAGAGGCCCTTAGCCAGTTTAAGGTCAAATGGCTGCAAGACATCCACTAATTTGTGGGTGCTCTTTTGGAAAAACTCCACTTCACTACTGAGGGAAGCAGCTACACACTGCAAAAAGTCTTGATACACCTTAAAATTCTTCAGTACAGAAAAGCAGCACAGAATCATCCAGAGATGAAGGAGAGAATCATAGAATATCAGGGTTGGAAGGGACCTCAAGAGGTCATCTAGTCCAAGCCCCTGCTCAAAGCAGGACCAATTCCCAACTAAATCATCCCAGCCAGGGCTTTGTCAAGCCGGGCCTTAAAAACCTCCAAGGAAGGAGACTCCACCACCTCCCTAGGTAATGCATTCCAGTGTTTCACCAGCCTCCTAGTGAAATAGTTTTCCCTAATATCCAACCTGGACCTCCCCCACTGCAACTTGAGACCATTGCTCCTTGTTCTGTCAAGGCCCTTAACTGAGCCAAAGCAGGATCCTGTTCCAGGGCTGACGACTCCAGAGGCTTCACAAGGAGAACTTCTGGTGCCTGGGCTTACGGCGGATCGATGGCCACCACTGCAGACCTGGCCATTGATCTTGCCTTCAAGTGAGACGAAGAGCGGGATCTCTGCGACTGAGGAGCATCTCACAGATTCCATGGAGGTTACTGGCATGGATAAGGCATTGATGGCCAATAGGCATGAGGCCAGCGGCCTGAATCCCGACCACGAGATGGGCGCCAATCCTGCTACCCATAACGATCCATCAACAACCTGCAAGGCTGGTCAGACGATGGAGAGTGAGAGGATGATGACTCAGTCTCAGATGCCAAGGAGCTTTGGAATTCTGGGGTAAGAGTGGACTGAGACCAGAGGGAGCGAGTAACCAGTCTGACTCAGAAAAAGCCAGGAAGCAGTACTGCAGATGGAAGTGGTACCATCAGTACTGACCATGCTGATGCTGGAAGTGGTGTCAATTGTGAAGTCAGCAGTAGTACCGGAGTGTTTGGTGGTACTAACGTCAAGGGCAGTGAAAGCTGCCACGGAAGCATTTGCAGTGCCAACAGTAGTGCTGCTGAGGAGATTCCCAATACCGAGGTCCCATGTACTGATCATAGTACCGGCCCTATTTCCACAACCTGTGGAAAGGGAACATTAAGGTGCAGTGACAACAGATCAGAGGGTTCAGCGGCTTGCTGAGACAATGGGGCTATAGATGATGCAGCCCTGGCAAAGTTCTGGGCCAAAGACTAGGTCTAGACCCAAAAGCAGAGGTGGCCTGTAGCTGCCTGGTACTCTGCCAACATGGAAACAGCATCTCCCTCATTGGTACTGGACTCAACGGATGCCCAGGGGCCTGAAGCGGAGTCAATAATAAAGGTTTTCTAACCTGCCTACTTGGTACTGGGGAAGGATAAGAGATACTCATGCCATCCCGCACGCTGCACCAACTCTGTGCCAGTCCATACCTTCCATGGGGGAGCTGGAAGAGTCACCCTGAGACCTGAAGTGGCCTCAATTGGTCTTATGTGACTTTTTCCTTGGTGCAGTCAATGGGGAACACCACCTCCATTTCTTCAGAGAGGCACCTTCTCTGGAACATGAAGCAGCAGCACTCTCAGAAGCAGAGGGTGATCTTCAACCTGATGCCTGCTTCAGTATGGAGGCCCTCCACGTGGCCTATTCAAGCACGTGCTGTTTCAGGCAAAGGTCCCGAGCCACTGGAGTCTATTTTTTGAATAATCTGCAGATCACACAATGCTCTTTAACATGGGCCTCGCCAAGATAGAGCGGTGGGAATCACTGTTGGTGATCGCTGTCCCATATAAAGAACAATGTTTAAACCCGGTGAGAGAATCACCAAGGAAAACAAACTAATATGACTAAGGGCATAGCTACACTTGCGAGTTAAAGCGCATTAAAGCAGCCCAGTGCACTCACGACGCGTCCACACTGGCAAGGCATGTAGAGTGCTCTGACTCTGCGGCTAGAGCGCTCCTGGTACTCCACCTCAGCGAGTGGAATAATGTTTGATGCGCCCCCGCTGGAGCGCCGCGGCGCCAGTGTGGACACCCTGGTCTGTTAATGCACTCTGATCGGCCTCCAGAAGTGTCCCACAATGCCTGTTCTAGCCACTCTGGTCATCAGTTTGAACTCTACTGCCCTGCCCTCAGGTGACCAACTGTCAGACCCGTCCTTTAAATTCTCTGGGAATTTTGAAAATCCCCCGTTTATTCAGCCAGGCATGGAGTGCTCTCAGCGCATCTTATCTTTCCAGGTGACCATGCCTCCACGCGCCAGGCGATCCCCAGTATGACGCAATGGCGAGGTGCTGGACCTCATCAGTGTTTGGGGGGAGGAAGCTGTCCAGTCCCAGCTGTGCTCCAGCCCTAGTAATTATGATACCTTCGGGCAGATATCAAGGGACATGATGGAAAGGGGCCATGACCGGGACACACTGCACTGCAGGGTTAAAGTGAAGGAGCTGCAGAATGCCTACCGCAAAACCTGCAAGGCAAACCGCCACTCTGGTGCTGCCCCCGCGACCTGCCATTTCTACAAAGAGCTGGACGCGATACTTGGAGGTGACCACCTCCACTCCGAGTACCACCATGGACACTTCAGAACCCAGTTCAACAAAGCAGGAGGAGGAAGAGGAGCACAGTGGGAGCGAGGGTGCTGAGGAAGACACCCCAGAATCCCTAGATGCATGCAGCCAGGAGCTGTTCTCAAGCCAGAAGGAAGGTAGCCAGTTACGGCAGCTGGTGCTTGGGGAAGGACAAACACCAGAGGAGGTTCCCAGTAAGCAGCTTTTATTTTGGGAAGGAAGTTATTTGGTGCAGGCTCTTGGGGCAAGTAGGGTTAGGGCTGCATGCATGCCTAGATGCAAAATAGGGCATTGAAGTGCTTTCTCACATCATGGTAATCGGCCTCAATGATCTCTTCAAAGGTCTCAGCCAGAATTTGGGCAATGAGCTTGCGCAGGTTTCTTGGGAGAGCCACTGTGGTCCGTGTCCCAGTCAGGCGAACATGTCCACACCACTGTGCCGTGAGGGGCAGGGGGGACCATTGCTGCACACAGGAAAGCTGCATATGGGCCAGGGCAGAAGCCACATTGTAGCAGAAGACCCTCCCTTGCTTCCCAGGTCACCCTCAGCAGCGAGATATCTTCCAGGACGAACTCCTGTGAAAAATGTGGGGACAGTGTTCAGTGTAGGGGCCCCCTGCAGCTGTTGGCTCTCCCCAAGGCACAGAAACCCAGGGGACAGTACAGCCATGAAACAATCATTCCCCCTGGACCCTGTGCTTACTCACCATTTTGGGGCTCCCGTGGGTTGTGTGCTCGCTTTGGGATGGGCAAATTATGCTATTGTGTAGACTGTGCTTACCCTCCTTAAGTATGGGGAAATCATTGCTCTGTCTGGTGTGACAGCAGCAAGAAGTAGTTCAACAACAGTGCCTCTCAAAATCTGAGAGGGATGAGGTGTGAAACATGGCGTCAGAAATCTTAAAGGAGCAACACTACAATTCGATACTACAGAACCTGAACCACCGAAAAAGAAAATCAACCTTCTGTTGGTGGCATCTGACTCAGATAATGAATATGAACATGAGTCAGTCCACACTGCTTTGGATGCATACAAATGTTTAGCGTATCTGGCATGTAAATACTTTGCAACGCCAGCTACAACAGTGCCATGCAAACACCTGTTCTCCATTTCAGGTGACATTGTAGATAAGAAGCGGGCAGCATTACCTCCTGTAAATGTAAACAAACTTGTTTGTCATAGCAATTGGCTGATTAAGGAGGACTTAGTGGACTTGCAGGCACTTATTTTTGAGTGCAGTTATGTAAAAAAAAAATCTACATTTGTAAGTTACACTTTCATGATAAAGAGCTTGCACTACAGTACTTGTGTGAGGTGAATTGAAAAATACCGTCTTGTTTATTTTTTACAGTGCAAATATTTGTAATAAAAATAAAGTGAGAACTGTACACTTTGTATTCTGTGTTTTAATTGAAATCAATATATTTGAAAATGTAGAAAACATCCAAAAATATTTAAATAAATGGTATTTTATTATTGACGGTGTGATTAAAACTGCAATTAATCATGATAATTTTTTAAATCTTGCGATTAATCGCAATTAATTTATTTAACTGTTTGACAGCCCTAGCTGGAATACTAAGTATTCACTGGTTTGCTTTGAAGCCTGCTTGCCTTCAGCAAAATGATACATGTTGTTATCCGAGAATTCTATTTCCATTTGGTTCCCCACATCTGAATTTCATTTCTATAAAGGACTCCACCAATAAGGGGCTGCTGGGTTGCTGCTCTGCTCTTTGACTTCACTATGTAGCTCTTTAAATCAGAACACTTGAACTTCTTTTGCTGCCATGCAACAGCAACAATTGTGGCTTCAATAGCATATAGCATATTCTGAGTAATTGAAAAACTAACCTTTTTAAAGCATGTTACATACTCATATCTAGGAGAACATCCACATTGGTGGATCCTCTCACAACAGAACTTGGAGGTAGAATCAAATTTTCTTGTCTACTCAGAGTTCCCCTCATATGGGCTAATGGACTTACTGGAGACAATGGTGAAAGAAGCGGGGGTGCAGTCTGAACTATGACATGGAGAAAGCACTAGCATCAACACAGTAATGACTAAAAGTGCAAACAGATTGCTGGAAAAACAGTCTGCCAAATCTCTGGCAAGAAAGCTTTCTTTCTCACATAAGAGGAAACCACTAGTTTCTTAGATATATGTGCCTCCAAAGGAGGCGGCTGCTGCATAATGGGGCTGCTTCTAGAAGGCAAAATAGAAAGCAGCAAAGCTCTGATGGGATGTGGTGTAAGACCATAGCAACAGACCAATTATCCATATTGTGGACCCGCCCCCAAGAAGTGAAAAACATGCTAAATTCAAAGTGACTCTTGTGCAAACTGGACACCAAATCGCAATGATTCCCAAAGACAGTTACTTCACAGGAATATTTTTAACAAGTGTCATGAATTATTAATATTGACAAGATCACCACTAAATTCCAGTGATCCAGAATGCGTTCAGAAGAAATAAGTTCAAGGGAGATGTTGGCAAACCAGTTACAAAAAGGACTTTTGGGAAAAGAACATACCTCCACAGGGTAGTGTTTCTTATAATGGTGGGATTTCCTGTTTCGAAGAGCACAGTCACTAGAAGCACGTTCTACATTACGGCGTAAGGGATATCCAGATTCAGGTCCCTCCTCACTTGAAACTTCATCAGATACATTTGTTACTGTCCTGTGTGTATCCTAGACCAATTAAAAATGTACTATTAGTAAATCACACTATTTTTTCATAATGGTCTTTTAATTCATCTTAAATACTGCAATCGATTTTCTCAATTCTTTTAATTAAAAAATATTTAATAATCCCCTTTTGCTGAGTAGAGCATAGAAAACAGTTTCCCTCTTTTAGGTTATTGACTACATGGAAACGTGGTACTAGATGTGATATACAATAGAAGATTATAACATACTAAAGTAGGTGATTAATCATTGCACAGTAGTCGTGTGTCAGGCTAATTTATACTATACTGCAGAATGGATTCAAGATATTCATGTTCCAAGTGATGTTTTAGGTGAAGTCACAGCAATCCCAAATGGTGTATGACTCAAAAGAAAAGAAAGCAACATTCTATTCTTGGTTTTGTCCTCTCAAACACAGTAATTTCCATTATTGACAGCTTTTTCCAATCTTAAAATTTAATTTATTTTTACCACCTCCCCCCCCACACCCAAAGACGTGTAAGCCAGTAATCAACTATGAAATGCTTGGACTGTGAGCATATATCATTCCCTGGTTTCACGCTAATGTAGACGCAGCCCCCACAAAAGGAGAATGGTAGGAGGGACCAAGAAACTTTCAGTTTTCATTCTAAAGGGTTTCTTTTTTTAGAAAAATATACTAGTTTAATAAAGAACAACAATGAAAGTCTCTTTGGCTTCTGCCCTCCAATTTCTAAATTTCCAAGGATGATTTTTACTTTAGTGCACTTTCAGTGAAAGAAGCATTCAACAGCTGAATGTTGTTTTGTCATAAAGACCATTTGCCTACTCTCCTACAGATTAATGGCTGCATAAGTAATGTTAAGTACAACTGTTGCATTTGTTTGTATGGGGTTACATGTTGCTCACCGGGTAATTGCGATTTCTCAGGTTGTGCATGTACCTTTTGGACTTTGAAGCAGTGACATGGTAGCATTGCACAGAGTACAATTAATTGGGATGAGCATGGGTGGCATACTAAACTTATTGTTTATTTTGTCCACTGGATTGCAACTTTGGGTGGGTAGTCCTGAAATCAGGGTTTAGAATAATGTTGTGGCAATGACTGGGTCTCACAAATCTGCAAAAATTAGGATTTGCAGTAATGCCTTTTTTTCCAGCAAATCAGGCATCAGGCCATTGTTTGTAGTGAAGGGGATTGGTTCAGGTTGCTTCCCCATCACCTGCAATGCACAGAAGTCTTTGGCTAGGCCTGAGAATTAAACAGCTTTATTAAATGCACTGGGCTTATGGTCTGATTAGGTCTTCCATAGGCGCCGACTTCTGCTCCGACCGGTGAGTACTCGACCCCTCTCTACCCCCGTCCCCGCCCCGACTCCACCCCTGCCCCGTCCCCATTCCAACCTCTTCTCCAAATCCCTGCCCCGGCCCCACCTCTTCCCCTGAGCGCACCATGCTCCCGCTCCTCCCAGCACTCCTGGAGCTTGCTATGCCACCAAAGATGGGAAGCGCTGGGAGGTAGGCGGAGGAATGGGGACGCAGCGCGCTCAGGGGAGGAGGTGGAGGAGGAGGGAGCCCGGGGGAGGGGAGCTCCAGCCCCGGAACACCCATGGAGTCGGCGCCTATGAGGTCTTCAACAGTTGAGCTGTTTAGCATTTGATTACTGAAAATTGGGCAAGTCTGCCACAGCATGAGGTGAGAGTTGCTTGTGACCTTAATATACTGCCAATACTGGTTGTCTTTTTAAATACTGTGTTTGTTGTTCGAAATTACAACAACATTGCAGGCATTTAGCAAAAGGTGAATGCTTCTGTGCATCCTTATTGAACTCTGCCATTCTCAAAGTTTCTTTTAACAAAGTTATTTAAAGGAATAAAAGGCAACTTCATTTAAATTAGATATTAAACAGATAACTCATTCATTAAAATTATAGTAATGGCTATTACCTGCTCTTAAAATTGTTTGTTCATAAACCCTGTTTTCTGAATTTTTTTCTTGTTAGCTGCAAGAGTTCTGCTTTGAAGCAAAACATCAAGACTCCTTAATCAACAAAAGCTTTTAAAATAGTCAGACTTCAAAATGCTGAATTAGCAAGATTTAGCAACAAGTGTGTCAATAACATTTTCTGATTTCTTTCATAAATAATGAAAAATACTTCTCCTTTTTCTGATGTTAACAGGTATAATGAGAAATGCCACATAAGAAGTTTTTATATTTCTATAGAAATTAATTTACCTCAACAAGACTTTTTTCATAATTTATTCTAAATTTAGAGAGGTCTTTGTTTTTCCAAATAAGATTAGATACATTTATAATTATCCAGAAAACTGTTTATGCATGTATAAAAAGTGTTATGAGAGCTTGGAACTTCAAAAACGTGCTCACCATTTGACTGAGGAAAAGCAATATAAAGCACATTGAGGAAACTGATTTTTTCCAGAAACATTTTCACAAGTCTTATTTTATCTTCAACATACTGTAAATGACGATGATGATGCCAGAGCAGATAGTGATAAATCAGTGAAAGCATCATAAATTACAGTAATTACAAATTAAGTGTGCCAATGCACATCAAGGGACATGATCAAGGAGAAGCATGAAACTACCGTATACAAATATTCTAAATCTCACTTGCCCAAGTGTATCAAAACCTGAAGTAGGTGTACAGAAAGAGTGCATATGTTGCACTTTCTATGGATCCTATCTATGGAAGACCCCAAAACGGGTCCCTCCTTTAAAAATGTCTCTCATTGAATGAAGCCAGTGTCTCTCAAACTTTCCTTAGGCAAAAAATTTCTGTTTTACCACCATCATTACCTTCTAGAAGGTAGAATAATAGGCTGCTCCTCATTTGCTTCCCTTCGCTTTCTTTAAATGCTGCACTTCCAAATCTTCATGTACCAATAATGGTAGAGTTGTTTTGGAGGAGAATGAAGTAAGATGAAATAGGAGAACTGAGAGCTATCAGACCTAACCAGCCAAGCTCCATGTTGAGCAACACATCCTTCCTCCTCATTATGCTCTGCTTTCTGACTATCTTTCTTCTCTCCGATCCCCTCTGCGCTCTGCATTTCAGAGTGCCTTTTCACTTCCATGGGGAAGGGAAGGAAAGAAAACACTTGCAGATTTCTGCACTTATCCACAAGAGAAGGGGAAGGAGAATCCATGAACACGGAGGATTGGCAGGGAAACCCTTTGAAAGTATGGGGGGTTGTTTGAATTTTGGAAGTCATCATTACTGTGAAATGTGTCCAACTGTAGCAGAGAAGCAGACTCATTCCAGAGAAAAATCTAACAGAGGCAGGTGAGGTAGAAGCAAAGCCTTCTCATGAAGGCTAAAACAAACAAGAAATACAAGGACACATGGTGAGTCAAATTAAAGAAAATCAGAGAACCTAAAAGTCAGTAAAATGAGGTTCCTGTGGTAGGAATTGAGCCGTAGATATGCACTTGCCCAATCCTGGGTGACCAGTGTTACTGGGGTTCTCCCATTGTGTCTATGGCAAAATAGTTATGAAGTAGCACTTGCATAAATTAGCACAATTTAGATATAATAAAATATTTCTGAAAAGCAGTATTTTTGCCTTTGGGATGGCCTAAGTTGTTCAATATGTGTGTAATTTCCCAACACATTTTGCCAGGGAAGGGCGACTCCAGACACCACTACAAAAAGGTTTCAAGTCTTTTATGCAAAATTCAGTTGCTTGCAGTGCATTTTGTCTACCTGCAGATATTTTTTCTTTTATTTCTTTTTATTAAAATATTGCCCTGAGATTTTGGTGGAGATTTCTTCTTGAAGGAAGAAAATATTGATGGGACAGTGAAGAGAAAATATAAGGAAAAATTTAAGAGCAAGAAACCCAGAACTAGATCTTGCACTTAGGCCCTTAGTATCCTAACACGAGCCCTATTAATTTTTTTTTTAAGTTTAAAAAACACAGGGTCAAGATATAAATGGGAACCTATCCAAACTGCTGTGGCAATACGGTGTTCATATAATTGGACACACTACTGTTAGTTACGAAACAATGAACCATGCTTACTTTGTGAGGACTATGATTGTTGTATGTGTTTCTCACAGTTCCTGTGCTCCAACCTCCCTCTTCTGGCCTAATCACTTCACAGTGAGGCTCATGGGTCTGTACTCCATCTTCACTGCTTTTACCTGTCTTTTTCCCATCAAGGGAGACATAGCCATTATCAGTCTCTGTTGATTTATCTATTGAATTCTTTGCTTTCTTTGATCTAGATTTAAAACAAAACAAAAACAAACATGCACATAAAATTACTGTACGACTGTTATTGTCTATGTCCTCTCTTACCCTTCTCCCCCAACTATTTTTGACTTCATTGTTGAGATGTATGAAAACTAGTAATCTAAATCAGATTCAGTAGTATCTGTGCTACTTTTCACCATTTAAAGCTTATCTGTTACAACTGTAGGAATCTGGAATACCAAATGAAACATCCAGCACATGAAAGATTATTATATATTACAGTACTGAAAGAAGAGCTAAAGACCAAGAAAAGCTGTATTTTACTAAATAAGGCTTTATAACAGCAACTTGACAAAGCCAATTGCAAGTTCTGAATGCAATACATTTCCCTGTTCACATTTTTGTATCAAACAGAAACATAAAGGTATGCCCAAATAGCTGTTAATTCTCAGGAATTTTTAACTGATACTTATTTAAACTAAAAATTCATATTCCTTGCACACCCTTGCATGAAGCATGAATTAATCATATATTGAATTAAAATGAAAACCGCTATCCAAAAGTTTAACTTTTTGGCCTAACTTCACTTTGCTTCATCAGCAATCTAAAAGTTTATGCTAATTAGGAGATTTTCAAATGCATAATCCAGGTTGTTGCAGTCTCCCATATTACCTGGCAACAGTATGACTATTAGTGTTCCTGGCTTAAGTCCTCCCCTTCCAAAGCACAAAAGAGTAGTACAAGTATATACAGCCTATTTCAAATGACACACTAAGTGGAGGCAGGACAGAAAAAGAGAGAAACTAGAATAATTCTAGTTCTACAACTCTTAGAATAATCTCCCCTGTCCTGTGCCCCTCTCTTCCCATCCTACACACCAACATCTCTGAGTAAGCAGCAGACATAACAACAAGTGGAAACTCTAAAGAAAGGCTTACAACAGTGGAGTTTGGATGACTGCACTTCCAAATTACAACTTGGTATCTATGATGGCTTCCAACTGATGGTGGTGGTGAATGTGTGAAGGAAAAAGAGCAGGTGGCTAATTTACCAACTGATGAGGCAGATAGCTCAGACCTGCAAGCCCTTGAGGTTGACACACTTTGGACAAGTCTTATAGGCACTGTTGGATCAAAATCTTTATCCAGTGAGCAATGGAGATCTTGTAACAGGACAAGGTGGCACACAGCTATATGAAGTAGGTAAACAGCTGCATTTTAGATTTCTGGATTACAAGTGTATGTCCAGACCATGAAGCTTTCTTGTGGGAGTAGAGGGCTCTGTACACAAGGTAGGTAAAACATTAAGTTATCTGAGTTTTTTCTTCTGTATATCCCCCTTATTGAGAGAGAAACTGGTGGTGCAACTGGACCACCACTATATCTCCCAGTATTTGGATCATACTATGGCTCCTCTCGAAGAACTTACTGTTGGCAAGTAACCTTCATCTGAACTTTAAAAGTATGAAATAAATTTGAGGGGCCACACTGGGGAGGCAGAACACCCCTACCTAAAATAGGTACATTAAAATTTTGCTTTGGTGCAGTTCTACAGTGTTGAAATTATTTACTTAATAGATGAAGAGTAGGCTAGAGAGATGGAAAGGGAGATGCCTATGAAACCTATCATTTATGTTTATGGAAAATGGATGATTAAGCATAGGAAGGAAAGCAAATAATCAACCCTCTGGTGCTAGCTGGACTTGTTTGCAAGAGAATGCGCTTCAGGAAGTCCCAACAACCAACAATGAAGAGGCTAAATAAGATAAAGGAACAATAGTGACAAAATAGTCGCAATAAGAGGGAGGCGGAAGAAGCTCATTTTAATGCACTAAAACAATATTTTTGTTATCTTTTCTTCTTCATAGCTACAGTGGTTGAAAAGAAATGCAAATCTCATGAGACACACAGTTAGTAGAAATTCAGTATAATACAAGACAATTAAGTGCTCAATTCTGATCAAGTCTACCACAAACAATTTGCTACAATTAAACATTAAATAATATTCAGGTAATTCAATTCCTTAGAGCCTTTTTCTGTGTACAGTATATTAATAAAGAACCAAAGGTCATTAAATGTCTTCTGGCAGACAGAGCATCAAAAAGTATTAAATGAAATAAGTAGTAATGAAATATGAAAATTCAAACCAGTTCTTTTAGACAGCGCACAGATTTAAAAAAATGCAAAAGCATAACCAGTGAGACTCTGCTATTCCATGACTTATTGAACTGATGCATGAGGTACAGTTGTGATAATTCTTCCAACTTTGATTCGAAATGCATTCATAGGCCTGTAAAGTTCAAAAAGGTTCTGGTTCAACTAAACCTGGTTTTCCCCATGATCAACTTTCACTGCAAAGATGAGGCTAGACAGGTTTGAACATCCTGTAAATGTTTACAGGAACTGGAATTGGGATTAATGGACACACTGGAAAATATTATGCACTTGCTTCATGTGACCTTTCCCAGAAAAAACAGTTTGAACTTGAAAAGTACTGGGAAAGAGCAACCCCAAAGTACTCCCCAAAAACCACATTATTTCATTTTTTCCGCCACTGCAATGTACTTTAAAAATTTCACCTGAGGTGGGGAACGTGTGTAACTCTCTATTAGAATGTTAATACATGTCTATTACAGATTACTATATGAAGTGTGAAAAATCTAATAAAGTGTACGTATAGGGGGATAACATGAACACTTGTAGGAACATGACGGTGTCTTGCGATTTACAGATATACCAAAAGACAGGACAGGCCAAGCATTACTTGACATGGTATTCTCTCTGGATTAGCTAGAGGAAAGTGTTAAGGAAGGCTTAAATAAGGTTTCTGGAAGATAGATTTTCATTATCATAAATTGGGGGAAGTAAGGAAGGAGAGACTAAAGAGCAAATCTTCTTTCTGTAAATGGAGAAATAGTCTGCTCCCTTTACTTTCATCTGTGCTGATCTTAAAGATTCTCTCCTGACCCAATCCTAGAGTTGTTCAAAATTCAGAACTGAGGTGTTACATTTTGTGTGTTCTTTGAAACAGATACTGACTTATTTATTATGAATGTATACAGAGCTTAGCTCAATGGGACCCCAACCTGGTTGAGATTTCTAGGTAATATCAAAATATAAATAATAAATTATACAATTTGTGCAAGGTTTCCCCTCACCAAAATGATATTCAAGATGGGGTCAGAATTTCATAAATTCCTTCTTGCGCTGGATGAAAATCAAGTATTGAATGTTCTACAAGCTACTAATGACATTGGACTCTGCTATTCAGAAAGCATATGTTTCAAACACTTCCAAATTATCTAGGTCTGAATGTATGTATATATTTGATAAAAACTGTTTTCACTCTATCATGTATTTCAATTTATGATATACTCCAAGAACAATACATCCACTTCTGTGAAAACGATCCACTGCTTCAATCAGCCATTATAATAATATACAAGAACATAATGAACTAGTAATGTGGAGAGAGTGCTGGGTGGGGAAACCATGAATTCTGTTACTGTGTAAATTTCAGCCTTTCTTGGAAGAATCACTGAGGCTCACTTCCTCCACACTCATCTCTCAAAGATTCTGCATTGTGAACTTCCTGCCTGAAAATGCTGGACTTCTAGAGCCTTTAAATACTGACCTGCGTATTTGCCAGAGAAGAGAGACATTGCTAGAAATCAATAAGAGGCAATACATCCCTCCAAGAGGTGTGTATTCTGTCTCTTCAATGCTCTCAGCCCCTGGCATAAATACACTGCACAACTACTAGATTGGTGGCCAGCCCCACTTCTTGACCAAACTGTATACATTTAATGGCGTTTCTGATACTTTGTTCTAAAAGTAGTATAGTTGTCATCTTTGGAAATTAAACTCTGATGCAAGACAAGACTGTTGGGCAACATATGTTAAACTGCTTAATTTTATTTCTTTCAAAATACTAACACAAAGAGATGAAGGTTTTAAAATGAAAAAAAAAAAAAAAAGCATTGAAAAATCCCAGCTCCTAGATGCCATTGTAACGCTGACAGACCCCGGTTGTCAGTGGGTGGGATCGAACCTGGGACCTCTGGAGCTTAGTACATGAACCAAAAGCCTGTGGCTGTTAACTAAGGCTGTAGAGCAGACTCATTAATCTCTCTCTCTAGGTGGTCTCAGTGCCACTAGATGAGACAGAACACTACACCCAGTAGGTGTGTGGGTTACACCATCATACACACATAACACTCATTATTATATACAATATTTTAAGTGTTCGGGGGAAAAAACACATGCAAAATATTTCCTCTATAGAGGAAAAATGCAAGGGATTGACTGAACAGTTTATACACAATGAATCATGCAGGCGAATATCTGGGCAACGATGTTAACAATTCCTTTGGTACACAAAAAAAGTCACAAATCAAATTCAGTTCAATTTGTTCCATACCGAAGGCTATGCTAGAAGCAGTATTTTCTGCACTGGTAGCTCCATAGCAGTAGTAGAGCAATAGCATAAAACTTCACCACAGCTAGCTTCCATGATTCTCTGTGTTGACTGCAATTAGACCCTTCTGACTAAGGAAAATGGAAGTAATCATGTACAGCGAAATGTTGAATGTGCCTTCAACTACAGTACTAAGTGCTTGTCTACATGGGAACATCCTGGAAAGTGAATCCAAATTAACGAACGGTGTGAATTTGAAGTAGCTTTGTTAAGCTGCATTAAATCCCTGTGTGGATACTATTATTCAGAATTAAAGTAGCCTTAATATGGTTTAGTTTAGTTCTCTTAGTGAATTAAGCTAAACTGAGTACAAACCCACCTGAAACCTGTGAGTATGCACTCATCACAGCTCAGCCCTGCCTTCACTACTGCTACCCATACAACCACAGCTACGCTGCTATTTACATTCATGCTAGGTTGATGAAAGCAAATGCTAATGTGTACACAAGCAAGGAAATCACAGACCCCAGCTCATAGTGTAGACAAAGACAACTTGAGCCTTCCTAATGACCTAGTAATAGTGCTATACAATGTGCCATACGAGATGTAGGTTAGATTTGAGTTTGCAGTTTCTTCAGATGGGCTGTCAAAGAAGCTCTAGCCTTTCAGGGTGGGGTCTAGCAAGTTCTTCTCATGGCTTATAACCCTGAGATTTGATTAAATGATGTAAATAAGCTCTACAGTGAGACACAGCCCTGCTTAACTGTAAAGATTGTGTATGTGATGTTGACCCTTCAGAAAATGAGGTAAAATTTTGGGGTGCCACAGGCCTGATCCTGTGTGGTGCTAAGTGCAGTTGACTTCTATGAAAGTAGAAGATATTCAGCACTTTACACAATCAGCTCCAAATGCGCTGGAATAGACTGCATGAAGAACAATTCATTGAGATGTGAGCTTACTCAAAAAGATCACCCGTTTGATATTACTTGTACTTTGCAAAGCCAGTTTAGTTTATATAATGAAAAATATAAATAAAATGTATATAAAATTAAAATGGGATAGAATTGCCAGTGCTTTAAAATATCTAAAAGCCTGCAGCTCAATACAATGCTCCTGGTAATTAACTTTAGAACACCGAATAAACTTTATCAGAGTTTAAGAGCACAATCACAAATATAAAATGTTCGTGTAGTAATATTAAGACGAGACTTCCACGATAGAAAACATACATGTAGGAAACTGCAGTATCCCTTTTCTCAATTTTAGATCACCTTAGATTACATACAATATTTTGAACAGTTTCTAAATGCTTCCCAATTTTTAATGCAGCTGTATAGTGCACTTGCATTTGGATTCTAGACAGCTATTGAATGTTTTTACGTAAGTTTTCCGGAGGACCATTGTTTGGATAGATTCATTGTTCGCAAAAGAAATAGGCTACTGAAGGGCACAATAACTATACTTTCCCTCCAATCGTATAAAGGCTTAATTTAAAAAAAGAAGAAATATGCAAGTTGCACTTCATTACCTTAAGTGTTCTATTGTCCTTCTTGAACAATAAAAGCTTATGGGTATTTGACACCTTGACTTTTTTTTTTTTTTTTTTTTTTTTGCGCGCGCAGGCATAGAGTTAGAGCAAAGAAATATATACATTTAAATGTGTCATGTCATGGAATTCCATTGCCACCAGTAAGTTATTCTCTGACAGGATTTAAAAATAGAGAAATTGAAGTGTCTTATCTTTGATAGTCCTTATATCAGAGGTGAGCAAACTTTTTGGCCTGAGGGCCACATTGAGGTTGCAAAACCGTATGGAGGGCCGGGAAGGCTGTGCCTCCCCAAACAGCCTGGCCCCTACCCCCATCTGCCCCCTCCCACTTCCTGCCCCCTGACTGCCCCTCTCAGAACCCCCGACCCAACCAACCCCCCCCTGCTCCTTGTCGCCTAACCGCCCTCTCTCAGGACCTCCCTCCCCTAACCGCCCACTGGGACCTCACCCCCTATCCAACCCCCCTGCTCCCAGTCCCCTGACTGCCCCAACCCTTATCCACACCCCCACTCCCTGACAGGCCCCCCGGGACCCCACGCCTATTCAACCCCCCCGTTCGTCATCCCCTGGCCCCATCCACACCCCTACCCCCCTGACAGGCCCCCCAGGAACCCACGCTTACCCAACCCCCTCCCCGTTCCCCATCCCCTGACCACCCCCCACCCCAAACCTCCACCCCATGCAACCACCCCCTGCTCCCTGACTGCCCCTTGGCCCCCCGCCCCTTATCCAACCTCCCAGCCCCCTTACCATGCTGCTCAGACCAGCATGTCTGGCAGCCGTGCCGCCTGACCGGAGCTACACACACTGCCGCGCTGCCCTGCAGGAGCTTGCAGCCGCGCTGCCTGCGTGGCTGCGGGGGAGGGGGGACAGCAGGGGAGGGGCCGGGGGGGCTAGCCTCCCGTGGGTCGGATATGGCCATAGATATGGTGGGCCATAGTTTGCCCACCTCTGCCTTATATACTACTTCTCCCTCAAGCATCGAACACATTTGTAAAGTTAAGCCATTAATTTTGTATGTCACATGGATTATTTCACTGGAATTTGCCAAAATAAAGACTAATGTCCACACAAGCTCAAATAATTCAGAGTATGTTAGAAAAACAGAAAAACATTCTGTTCGGTAGAAAAAAAAACACATTTGATAGAAATATAGATCAAATATTACTTTTTCAGAAAAGGGATAGTGCATATCTACGACATACATAGCCTTAAATAAATACAAACCCTGATAAAAAGAAAGCAGCATGCCAGATATCTCTGAAGACGGCGCCAATACTGTAAGGGGTGCTTGTACTGTAGCTCTGCACTGTTCCCTCCTGTGTGTTATCTGTGGTACTAGAGCCATCTCCTTCCCTATGTACTTCCAAATGTGCTGCTTTCCTTAATTTCCTTTATCAGAAGAGATTAAAATTGGAAGGCATCTTTATAAATGTAATCCATTAGCTCTATAATGTGTTCAACAATTTTTGTAAGCATGCAAAATAAGAAACTTTTTAAAACATTTTAATCTAGTAATTTACCATTTTGTTTTAATAAACATTTTAAAACATTCAGCACATTAGAACTGTCCATTTTCATTATATAATTTCTTCTAGACAAAAACGTAAATTCACTAAACACTAAAGGCTCAAACCCGCAGTTGTGAGTAGTCCCACCAATTTCAACAGGATTACTCATAGTAGTAAACCCTATTCATTTAAGTATTGGCAGGATGGGGCCCATGTTTGCGGTTGCACTGTTTTTCTTTTAATTTGGGCCTCCAACAGGAAGATTATTGATCAGTATTGAGTACTGAATAATATAAGTTTACATTCATAGTTACAGAACAGTCTCTACCAATATTTAGTGACACACAATTTGAAGCAAAAAGGTTCAATACATAGCCAAATAAAGGTGAAATCACAAGACTAAAGGTTTTAAATCACTTTTAAAGTTTAGTAAACATATACACAGTACTCAAATTTCTTACAAGACAATGCATATCATACGCTATTGTAGACAAAACCTTGCAAAATGGTTCAGAGATTGTATATTCCAAAATAATTTCATGTACTCATGATCCTAACTGATAGAAAACATTTTAGTATAGACTGTACCTTCTTCTTTTACCCCCTGTGCTAGGTGGTGGTTTAGGAGTTCGTGTTGAAACAATCTGACAATGCACAGTTCCAAGTAGCAACATTAGCCATATTGGCCCAATTACTTCAGTCAGAGGTATGTTATGTGGGCTTGCTGCTGTATAGAATAATACTATTGCACCAACTGCAAAAAAGGAAAAAAAAATATTCAATTCAATGTCTGAATTGTCTTGAAATGCTCTATTGGTCAACTAACATGGATATTTCACAAAATTAAAAGTATTCACATCTCTAGAGATCCTTTTCTACATCCGAACTGCTCTTCACCTAACTCACTCAAGCCAAATATATCTCTGATACAACTTGCATTGCTAAATGACAGGTTGCAGATTCTACTCTAATCTTAGAAGTACAACCACACCCATTCTGATATCTTAATTATATGCTGCAAATATAGATGTCATTTCTGACCCAGACACATGGAAACAATTTCCAGGTCTGGTGATCTCAGAGGATAATTGGAAGAAATCTTTAAATAGGATTACTAGAAGATTAAAAAAATTTACTAACAACTATAGGACAGTATCACTTATTCATACTGTCACATCTATTATAAATTTATCCTCATCTGTATGTAGACCACAGCATGGCATGTTTACATATGTTTTGGAATTGTAATAAAATGGATCAATGTGTTTGATATTATGGGACATTTTTTATTATATCTCACAAATACCACGAGTCCTCTGAACTAGAATGTCAGCTTGTTTCATGGAAAGTGTCCTGATGCAACTATTTCTTAGTTGGTCAGAAGAAACCTATATAAACTGAATATTCATGCATCAAGAAATGTGTCACCTGTGAAAACTTTTAAACTAGGAATTGTTCATGCTTCCAAGAAAATTCTTGAGGTGCATGAACTCATGGAATCCAACAATCAGAACAAAGCTCATATATAATTTATTAAAACTGGCCTCTGTGCTGAAAGTTATGAACAGATTTATTTAGAAACAGCAAATATCAACTGAATAGGGGATGACACAGGATCAACCCTGATCATACAGCCACAGTGAACATTTTTTTCATTTTAAATCACATTTCCTAGTTGTTTGTCTTCTAGAGTTAAGTAAAACATATTGTACATCTACAGAGAAAGATTTCTCTAATTCTGCCAGAGTCCTATCCCCCACATTGTCAGATGCAACGAAAGCAGATCTGGATAGTACACTTTCCCTTGCTGCTATGACACAAGTAAGTGTCTGTAATTCCCTTTGGAAAGAAGGCACAAGTCCATGTAACACTGCTATCTTGGCCATGCTGGGGCAATAAGCATCATCCTGGCTGATCATCTTCACAATCTTCCACATTAGAAGGAATGGTGGGAAAGCATACATCAGATCTGTACCCCAATTTAGGAGGACTGTATCAGTTAGAGAGTGAGCATCTGGCTCCTGCTCTTAACACCAAGTGCCCTTCTTTTTGTTCAAGTCTTCTGGTAACTAGATCTTTATCTGAAGTACCAAGTACCCCAAAGTAGCTATGAAGCCACAAAGTACCATTTCAGAGTAGCAGCCGTGTTAGTCTGTATCCGCAAAAAGAAGAACAGGAGTACTTGTGGCACCTTAGAGACTAACAAATTTATTAGAGCATAAGCTTTCGTGGACTACAGCCCACTTCTTCGGATGCATATAGAATGGAACATATATTGAGGAGATATATATACACACATACAGAGAGCATAAACAGGTGGGGGTTGTCTTACCAACTCTGAGAGGCTCTCTGTATGTGTGTATATATATCTCCCCAATATATGTTCCATTCTATATGCATCCGAAGAAGTGGGCTGTAGTCCACGAAAGCTTATGCTCTAATAAATTTGTTAGTCTCTAAGGTGCCACAAGTACTCCTGTTCTTTTTTAAAGTACCATTTGTGCATCTGGGAAAAGTCTCTGTGTAGCTGGTCCACTGACTCACTGAGAGGCCCTGTCACATGCAGAGCTACTGTTCTATTGTCTGTGGCTACTTGAACCACTGATCTTTGCACTGGAGTACTGAATGATCTGACCAGAGAGAGGAATGATCTGAGTGCCAACAAACTGCTCTTAACTCCAGAACACTGATATGAAGGCAAGATTCCTAGTGATTCCAGAGACCTCTTGTTAAAAATCTCCAATTAGAGGCACAGGGGCACAGATACACCTACAGTGGAGCACCCACAGGGACACTACTCGAAGAACAACTTTTGGATGCATCTGATCAGCCCTGGATCCAGGATGGAACGAAGACCTCCATCTTTCTTTGGAATTAGGAAATAGTGGGAGTAGGAACCCCAATTTTTGAGATTTTCCTGAACCTCCTCTACTGCTCCCTCCATTAATAAAGTGGAGATTTCTATTCTTAACACCAACTTGTGAGAGGGATCCATGAAGAGAGAGGGAGGGGAGGTTGATCTGGAGGGAAGATTTCAAATTGTCCTTTTATAATAATCAAAACCATCTGTCTACAGAGTCTTTTGACACTTGCCGTAAACATGACAAAGAGTCTCCAATTGTTAGGGGAACTGAATTCAAGGTTGTTTTGTTGCTCTTGAACTTCATGCCACACCTGCACTCTAACTGCAGGTACAGAATGGAGGACAAATTCCTTTGTCTCATCATGGATTTAAAGGGACATCTTTTATATTGCTACCGAGAAGCAGTGATTGCCATTGTTGCCGCTGGTAGTGTTGTCTGCCTTTGTTGAAATATAAAAATGAAGAATAAGATGGACAATGTTGCCTTTGCTATTTGAAGGTAGGTATAGGAATTTTCCTCTTAAAAGGTTGCAAGAAACCCTGATGCATAGCTGTTGATCTTGTCTCTCATTTTCTCTAAGACTTCATTTGTTTTAGAACTAAAAAGTCCATCCCCTTCAAATGCAAGGTCTTCAATCTTTGACCTTGTTTCAAAGATTCATTTTAAAGTAACAAGCATTATACCATAGTAAATTCTTCTAAATTAAATGTATATATATTTATTCAATAATTTAAAAAAGGAAGGTCCGTTTGTGGATATTTGTTGGGACACATATTTGCATGTTTTTACATACTTTGTATGTTAACATACTTTTAATCTGATTTTAGGTTAGTGAACATATTACATGAAAAAAATATACCCAACTATCCACAGACTGCATCTACCCAGAGTAAAATCTCCCCAGTGATTTAAAATATACCCAGAATGCACAGCTAATTATAGATCCTAAATGCAACACCAATTATGGATTTTAAATACACTTAGAAACAGAGTATATATAAAGACAAGCAAAAGGAAGTATTACTGGGAAGTGGAGCTAGAAGTTTGGGCAGCAGAGAAAAATGGTGGAGAAAATAGTTGATCAGAAGAGCTACTGGAAGGGTGCTGACGAGGTTAGTTTCCTCAGGGCTCAGAGTTCTGGTATTCCCTGGATGTTCAGAAAACTCTTAATATTCATATTCATCATAGAGAGGATGGAAGCACAGCACAGATTTCACTGTTCAAGTGGAAGGGATGCTAAAGTGGCTTTAAGTCACCATTATACCCTCCCAATCCTGGATTGTTCCATGCCCCCCTGTGTAATTTAGAAAGCCCTGAAGCCTCTCCCCGATGCCTACTGGCCACAATGCTGTGTGCTGCCATCTATGTTCTCTTCCCCCGCTTTTGCCAGGACTTATGAGGGGGTCCTTGGAAAGTAGCCTTTATCTGAAGTAAGCTGTGTAAGTTAAAGGTGCATTATTAGGACCACTCAGCATTTTGAAAATACTGGATCTTGTCAGTACTAAGTGAACTTGACAAGATACAATATTTTCAAGATTGTTACAAACAAATGTTTGCTTTTATATTATCTTATTATCCAATTATACCTTGTAGAAGGTAAAGAACAAGCAGCCAGAAAAAGATGACGTTTGATGTCACTTGTAACCACCACCTGTAGAAAAATGGAAAGAAAACTACTCGAACAATTCCTTTTCGGGTCAGAGAGGTCCAAGGACTTTCAGGTTTTGCTTTAGCAAAGGCAGAGCCTAAAATTAAAGACAACAAATGTTATTCTTAAAAACACTTATCTAATAAAGTTCTGGTTACCATTTTAGTACAATATAATCACAATGCTGTCTTGTGTATTAATGCATCCATATGGTACATACATATATACACATGCACCACCCAGGTGGTGTAAAGGCAACCTGCTGCAGGATTCAAAAGTTCAAATCCACCTCCAGTACCTCATAGAATAAAGCAAGCAACCATTAAGGATTTTTGTTGAAAAGTGAAAGTTTATTCTAATATAGCAAAATAAAATCATGCTGTAAAAAATAAAGTTAGGTACTCTTTACTGTGTTATGCATAACTTCAGTTTTTCTGAGTTACCTAAAACACATTACAAATAGTCAAATGACCAGGAATTTAAGATTTACATAGAGTTGGCTAAAGATGTATTTAACAGTATCCATAAAATGTACTAGCAACCAACGGGGTCCAGAAGAAAAGTGGATGCTGCTCATTCTTAACTAGCAAACACACACATTTGGAAACTTCTGGTAATAAATGTGCTAGACTATACAGGCAACATAGGAATGCAATTTTCTCACCTATGCCAAAACAGGTGCTCCCAGTTGGGCTAATCAAGGGGGCAGGGCTGCACCTGCAGTTACAAAGGTCAGACAGAGAGCCAATGAGGCAGAAATGGCTGAGAGAGAGCTAGGAAGAGGAACTGGGAAGGGAAGAAGTGAGAGCCTAAAATGTAAACGGTCAGCTGCAGAACTGTTTGTGTAAGTTTAGATAATAAACCTGCCTAAGAGAGACTGTGGGTGTGGCAATGAGACCATAACAAGTTGGGGAGAAGCCCTCTGACATATGGAAGAGAAGGCTAGCACTGAGATCGGCCCCTGGTACAAGGGGAGAGCAAGGAGAATTACTGGTGCCAAGAAAAAAGGGAAAGCCCAAGCATTGACTGAGCCCACCTAGTTTGGCTGATTAAGGAAGATGGAGGAGATGATACATCTATTGGTTATAGCACAGCAACACCAGACAGCTGCACTACAGCAGCAACAGGAACAGCAAAGACAGAGGCTATGCTCCTACAGTTGACGAACAGGCTAGAGAAGCAACAGAGGCACAACTTGCTGCTCAAAAACACTGGCTAGAGGCCCCCCCCCTTCCAGCAACAGGAATGTCTACAGAAGCAGTTAGGTCAAGAGACCCAGGGGAACCTGCTTGGTGATGGAGAGGGAAGCTCAGGTCAGCTAGTCCCTGGCCTGGTAAAGCTTGGGCCAGAGAACGACCCATAGGCCTTCCTTGGAGACAGTGGCAAGTGCAGCAGGCAGGAAGGAGTCAATTTACATAGCACTGTTCCTGATGGGCAAGGCAGAGGCAGCATACCAAGCAGTAAGTGACGAGCAGACAGGCTCCTATCCTGTGGTGAAGGCTGCCATCTTAAATAGACTAGGACTGACTTCAGAGGTGTATAGCACCGGTTTTGGGCTGAACCATTTCCATGGGGGCCATGACCACACATAGCGGTCAAAGATTACAGGACCTCATGGCTTGGTGGCTATGCCCGGAGACCAGTTCAACAGAGAAAATCATGGACCAAATCATCCTGGAACAGTTTTTAAAAAGGTCCTACTCAAGGGAGTAGAGCTAGGCACTGCCAGCCTAACTCAGTGTGGGAGGAAGTCAAATAGGCAGAAGCCTTCTCTGTGGCTGAAGGAAATGAGCAGCCTGAATGATATGGCAGAGTTAAGAGTGACCCAACAGGGTCACAAAATAGTCTCAGGAAAGCTCTCATATAGCCCAAAACAGGAGGCTGCACAGAGGCCACCAGGCCCCTGCACTTTTTGGTTTGTGGGTGGAAGAAGTCTGGAAGGGGCCTCAAGTCAGGAAAAAAGCCTATCTGTGAAAGAGGCAGGGTTTTGGTTGTTTGTTTTGTTTTGTTTTTTTGAAAGGGACAGGTATGTCACAGGGTGGCTGGCCCCTGTAACTGAAGTAGGTCCCTCCTCCCTGTGCCAGAACATGTGCTCCCAGTTGATCCAATTAAGGAGGTGGGGCTGGAGCTATAAAGGCATTATGTGACCTGGGGCTATAAAGGGTAAGAGAAAGACCCAGTGAGGCAGAACTGACTGGGAGAAAGCTAGGAAGCTGCAGGACAGCCAGAGTTTGGGAGAAGAGACCGCAAGAGCCCAATATGTAAAGGGTGAGCTAAGAAACTTTTTTGTTTGTTTTAAGTTTGGACAATAAACCTGACCAAAAGAACGTAACAGTTAGTCTGTAACAAGCTCCAGAGAAGTCCTGCCTTGTTTCATAGGTCTACAGATGATAAAGCCTCCCAAGCATAACAGAGTAATACATTTTAGATGTTTCTAAAACTAGCCTATACTCCAACTTCTGAAACAATGGACATTTATAGATATTATGACCATAAATCCCATATCTTCTTATAGTTACAGTGCTTTTAAACCGATTTTTGTTCACATAAAAATTATGTATAAACGGTTACTTTAACACTTATGCCCCTAGTCATGGGCCAAGACCCTATTATACTAGTTGCTGTATAAACATAGAATGAAAAGGTGAAAATTTAACTGATTCCTGTTCTTAATTACACCTCTACCCCGATATAACACGAATTCGGATATAACACGGTAAAGCAATGCTCTGGGGGGGGCAGGGTTGCACACTCTGGTGGATCAAAGCAAGTTCGATATAACGCGTTTTCACCTATAAAGCGGTTAAGATTTTTTGGCTCCCGAGGACAGCGTTATATCAAGGTAGAGGTGTATAATGAATTTAATGCAAACCTATTTATAAAAGACATCTACTGAAAAGCATGAAGAGCTGTACAGTAAAACTAATCTAAAACAAAAATAAAAACACTGATCTCTAGACAGACAGATCCAACCAAAGGATCTGGTACAGGGCAAAACCCACCACCATTCATGTCTGTATATGCATTTAGATTAGGAGTTCCAAAGGCAGCAGCCAATCAGGACAAGGATTTGTACTCTGAGGCTAAGAGTTATTAGCCAATAAGTATAATCAGATACACCTATTTTACAGGGAAGAAATAACTGTACAGCATCTACAAATCCCTTCTCAGACTATGCTCAAGCTTATTCCTTGAAGTGTCCTTATCAGGATTTCTTGAACTTTCCTCTGAAGTTTCTTAAAATGGACACTATCAGATACAAAACAATTAGCAATTGTTTCCTTTTTTCTTAAGACTATGGCTATAATAAATCTACATGATCAACTACATACGGTAACTAAACTGATTTAATTTTAAATTTAGACATAAATAGGAGACAACTGTTTCCTGGTGTTTCTTTAGCCATAGAGTTTCTTCTCATTTTTATTGTTATACTCAACTCTTCTGCTGTAAGGCTATCAGGATAAAGACAATTATTTTTATAACTGTCCCCATAAGGTCAAATTACTGACAAATTCAGCATTTACTAGCTCAAGCCTTACCTCTTACAAGATCGACATCTATGAGGTCTGGCTTCACATGTCCAGTTTTCTTTGGCTTGTTCCTCAGACCCTGTAATATGCAAAAAATATTGGAATCTAAACACTACAACCGAAGATATACATTAGCTAAAAATAAGAATGGGGGTCAGTAACTGTCTTACACTTTTTTTTTAAAACATTTAAGAAAATGCCAAATTCACAATTTGAAATCTAAAGTAACAAGTGTTCCAAAGAACAACGTACCTGGTATTAAATACAAACAATGTGTTAAAGTAAAGCCAAGATGGGGTAAAAAAAATTTCAACAAATAGGATAATGTAATGAAAACTAATCAATTACTGCCCCTTTAGGGTGTGATTTTCAGAAGTGCCTAAAAATTCTTATTGACTATGATAATGCAACATACTATACACACATGCTGCCTCCGCCCGCAAGCACTGCCCCCGCAGCTCCCATTGGCGCAGTTCCCAGCCAATGGGAGCTGCAGGACCGGAGCTTAGGGTGGATCAGAGGCAGCAGATGGAGCTTGGGGCTGGGTAGGGAATCTGCCCCAGCCCCACCAACCACCCCCCCCCCAGCACCTCCCAGGCTGCAATTCCGCCCCCCCCCCCCCCGCCGCCGAGCACCCACGGCGTCCGCCCCCTAGCACCCACTGCACCCCCGCTTCCCCCCCCCCCCAAGCACCACCCCCAAGTTTTAGGCAGGAGTATATAGTAAAAGTCATGGACAGGTCACAGGCTGTGAATTTCTGTTTACTGTCCGTGACCTATGACTTTTACTAAAAATACCTGTGACTAAAACATAGCCTTAATTATGGTTCATTTGGTTTCTGAAATGTGACGTCAATTACACTGGCCACGTTATGGGGATATGGACTCTATAAAGTACAGTTTTTAGAGATTGAAAGCTAATATGTTGTTCTCAAAAGATAGCAGGCTAGTGGTGTGGAATTACTATCAGGGATGGCTGAACCTTATCCTTCTGTAATACTTTTTAAACTGATGCATAAACTGCAGTTGCCTTTGTAAAACATTTAAGTATTTATTTTCAAGAATGTCAATTTCATTCATAAAATTAGGAATACAAACTTACTAAGTTATGAGTTAAAGAGTATATCTACACTGCAATAAAAAATCCGCAGCACTCAGTTTCAGAGCCCAGGTCAATTGACTTAGGTTCACAGGACTTGGGCTGTGAGGCAAAAAATTGCAGCACAGACATCTGGGCTCAGGCTGGAGCCCAAGCTCTGAGACCCTCCTCCCTAATGGTGTCTCAGAGCTCAGGCTCCAACCAACACCTTATCATCTGCACTGCAATTTTTAGCCCCGTGAGCCTGAGTCAACTGGCTCAGGCCAGTTACAGCAGTGCCAAGAGTCTTTTGTTGCAGTGAAGACTTACCTAAAGTCACACTATACCTATGGCAGAAGCAAACAAAGGTCAGTGATAATTAGTCATATTACTGTAATGCCAGAACTGGCAAAGTCATCTTATGACAAGTAGATGCATGAATGCATGCAATTTTCTCCATTTAATTTAAATGAGTAATTTCAGTTTGGCATGCTCAAACAGGTATGATGTTGGTAATATTGAACAAGACAATGCTGTTGCTACAGATTTAGATCAGATAAATCAGAGGTGTAGAATGCTGGAGAGACAAACAGAAGAAATTAATCAAAACAAAGCAACATACCATAGAGCACAACTAAACATGGTTATAGCAAGTTAAATATATTACAAGACAGCAAATATGGATAAACTAGCTGCATGTAAAAATTAAAACACTGTCAGATAAGTCTTGTAAACAACATGATGTGTAAAAGTATTCCTTCAGTCTGCACATCAGACTGATTATTGAGATATGTTATGCTGAACAAAAAAATAAGTCTCCATAATGAGAAATGGGAATCTTAATAGTTACAAAATTTGCTGTAGATCACTGTGAAATCTGAAGCAAGACAGCTCCAAATGTAAAAGGAAGTTCATCTATCACAAAAAACCCATTATTTTAAACATGTATAACTTATGAGAGTGGGGGAGAGTTTTGTATTGTGGTGTGAATCCATGCCACAGGACCCTCTGTTGCTTCTTCCAAAACTGATATCTCTATCAACAGGAAATCCTGTTTAAGCCTCATAGTAGTTTAATGAGCTTAAGGCAAGCCTTACTTCGGCCTTGCAAAAGAAATTAAAACAAATAGTAAAATGTTTTTTTACCAATATAAATAAAAAGAGAACTAGAAAAGAAGTAGGGCTGCTATGGGGTAGAGCAGTGGTTTTCAAACTTTTTTCATTTGTGAACCCCTAAAATATTTCAAATGGAGTTGCAGACCCCTTTGGAAATCTTAGACAGTCTACAGACCACCAGGGGTCTGTGGACCACAAGTTGAAAACCAGTGGGGTAGAGATTAAACAATCTAGGTATGTCTCACAAACTAAATGAATATGTTGTCCCAGTTTTCAATAACAGTGATGATGCAGACCATGGGGGCAAAGGCAGGATGCTAATGGGAGCGAGTATAACGACAGAGGGATAGAAAGACCTGGATGTATTAGTCGATCACAGGATGACTAAGCCATCAAAATGATGCAGCTGTGAAAAAGGAAAGTGTTTGCCTAGCATGTATGAAGTAAGGTATTTCCAGCAGAGATAGGGAAGTATTAATACCCTTGTACGAGGTACTGATAAGATCTCATTTGATATAGTGTATACAATTCTAGTCACCCATGTTCAAGAAAGAATTCATATTGGAAGAAGTGCAGAGAAGGGCTACTAAAATGACTTGGAGAGCCTACTTTACAAGAGGAAACTTAAAAGGCTTGGCTTGTTTAGTCTAGCAAAAAGAACACAGCGGGGATATGGTTGCTCTCTATAAATATGTCACGGAGTAAACATCAGAGAGGGAGAAGAGCTATTTAAGCTTGAGGACAATGTTGGCCACATGAACAAATGTGTATAAACAGGCTATGAATAAAGTTAGCAGGTTTCTGACTAGAAGAGTGAAGTTTTGGAACAGCCTTCAAGTAGGACTGGTGGGTGGGGTTGGGGGCACAGGGGAGAAACCCAACTACTTTTAAATTGGGGCTTGATATAATCATTTACAGAATTATATAATGGGGCTGTTTGCAACAACAGTGTACTGGACCTGGAAGGGATCTCCTGGGTTATATTCCTAGATTATTTTAAATTTATACTGTGAGGTCTCTTAAAATATAGCACCATCTTCATAATTAAACATTCTAATAAGCATCTTAGATACACTTTATAAAGAATAAGCTACATTATATTTTCATTTCTATGGCACAAAATCTGCAACTTTCAACTTAGGTGCTGAGTCTGATGTGCTGTCCCCACGTTGAATTTAGTACCGTGTTCCAACTCCAGTGCTGGTGGTGCTGGGGGTAGTTAGTCCGAGGCATCCAGGGACAACTGGTGGGAATATGGGACCGGCATAACGGGCATGCCCCAAAGGTTCCAGTATGGCCATTGAGTGGGCCATTGTTCCTCCTGCCATGCCATCGCTGCAGCTGCCACACCAGCTTCACGGGTCGGCAGTGAATCACCCCTCCTTGGCGAGGGGCTGAACACCCGGTCCGAGTCCAACCATTGACCTTCCAGCAACCGGGGCGGAGCTGTCAAGGCCTGAGTCTGCTGACTGATCCTGGTGATGATCGGTGCCTGCTGATGAGTGGTACCGAGGGGGTTGGGGGGGGGGGGGTGGAGACTGGTGCTGCAACAGAGGCGATCCCGCCCCAGTGGGGGACCCATGTCTGGGAGACCGTCTGGGAGAGGGTGACCTGCGCCGTGGCAATCTTTGACAGGAAGCTCGTCGGTACTGGTGGTACAGGGACTGGTGCCTTGACTCTGGTGTCCCATGTCTTGTAGGGGGAGGGCGCAGCGTCAGGGACCTGGGTCTTCTGACTGGAGACTGGGGATGCAGTGCTGGAGTTCTAGGCCCCAGAGATGAGGATCTACGCCTTCGTTCCAGGGACCAAGGGTGCTCCACTGCCCTATGGGGCAGTCTCATGATTGGCTTGCCCTTATGAGTTGGGACCTTAGCCGAGTCTGGCGCCTGGTGCGGTGTCTGCAGTGCCTGTCGGCCAGCTTGCTCTTTAGCTGCTGGGGCCGCTTGGGCAACCAGGGCCCAAGGAGAAGCCAGGGTCCCCTGCCACTCCCGGGAGTTGGAGGCGGATCGCTGGCCGGGCTGAGGGGGTTCAACCTCAGTGGTACCCCCATGATACCTTGAGGCGGGCACATGGCCTGACATAGGGCCTTTGCCCAAGGCCCCTTTACCTTCCAGTGCCGGGGGGCTTTTCTTCTTTTGTCGCTTCTTCAGCACCGGCGAGGGGCACGGTGCCGGGCAGAGTCCGATGCTGGCGGTGCGTTACGCACTGATGTCCAGGTGCTCAGTGTGGGATCCGAGCAGGAGGACTCGGACACAGGACGAAGCTCAGTCTCCATGAAGAGGGCTCTCAAGCAGCTATCCCACTCTGTGTGTTCTGGGGCAAAAGTTTTTACAGATTCTGCACTTGTCCTTTCTATGGGATTCCCCTAAACACTTCAAACAACTGTTGTGGGGGTCACTAATAGGCATCGGCCTGTTGCAGGACGAGTATGGTTTGAAGCCAGGAGATTGGGGCATGCTCTGCTCTGGGGTGAAATCGCAGCTGGTACTCTAACTACCAACTAACCTAACACTTAATGGCTAACTAGGAACCTACAAACTATATACGAAGGAGACAGACAATGGGCTGTGAAGAACTGCTAATGCTCTTGTGATGCAAGACAAGGCACTCCGATCAACTGCCACGGGTAGTAAGAAGGAACTGAGAGGGCGTAGGGTTGGCAGCATCTAATATGCCAATGCGCGAGCGCAGCACTCAAGGGGACGCTACAGCCGACCCTACAGATACCACTAAGGCAAAAAATCTCTGCTGACTGTGCACGTGGGTGCACACACACCTAGAATAGAATCGACATGAGCAAGCACTCGAAGAAATAGTTCCTAAGCTCTAAGAGACTGATGATCCAGACCCACAGGCTCATCCTTAGTCCTCTTTTCTTCTCCCTCTACATCTTATCTCTGGGTAATCTCATCTGCAAACAAATTCAACTGCTAACTCTATGCTCACAACTCACAGATCTACCTCTCTCCTCCTGTCCAAGCTAAAATCTCAGCCCATCTCTTCGACATCTCCATATGGATGTCTACCACCATTTAAGCTTGAGTTGATAGCTAAAACAGAACTCTTAATCTTGCCTCCCACACCATCCCCACTACCTCCTTTTTTGATCACTAGACACCACCACCATCCTGCTGTACTTAGGCCTATAACCTGGGTACCACCATCAACTTTGACCGCTCTCTAAGTCCTCACATTCAGGCTTTATCTAAATCTTGCTGATATTTTTTCTGCATAACATCTCTAACACAGACTTTCCTATCCATCCACACAGCTAAAACCCTCATCCAGATTCATTACCTCACAACTGGATTACTTCAACGTCTTTTTCTCTGACCCTGACAAATCAGTCTTGCTCCACTCACATCCATTCAGAATGCTGCCAGAAAGATCATTTTCAGAGACTGTGACTTTGCCCATGCCACCCTTCTCTTTGAACCCCTCCACTGTCTCTTCACTTCCCTATCAAAAACAATGTGCACGTATTCACTTTCAAGGCCCTTCACAGTCAATCCTCACCCGACCTATCATCTTGTTAGTTATCAAGCTGTCAATTCTCTCCTCTAATTGGCCAACAAAGCCACCCTCCACTGCGCATTTGTTAAAATTTCTAACAAATATCTTCATGCTTTCTCCCATCCTGTCCTGCACACTTGGAGGACACTCTCTGTAAATATACGTAAAGCTACCTCATTTATCCACCTTCAAATCCCTCTTCAATGGTTAGGCTGCTAGTGTGCTGAGACTACTAGCTATGACTGAACAAATATTGTCTCATTGTTTATTTGGTACTCTCCCATCTGTCCATCCATCTGTCGTCTCATCTTACTCAGATTATGGTCCCTGACCCAGGATCTTATCTTTCTGTTCTATGTTCGTACGACACCTAGCACAATGAGGTACCGGTCTGTGACTTGGGCTAAAAAAGGACCTAATAATGAGGAAAGTGCCTTTCCCGAGCTGAAGAAGGCAAAGATCTTGACCTTTGCAATCTACCCAGAGAAGCCTCTCACTGCTCTGGAGTCAGAAGAATAGGAGTATTCTTTAGGCAGAGGCGATGCAGTGCTGGTAAGGGCACCAGGCAATCTAGAAAGTTTATGCAGCACTGTGAGAGTTGAGGGTACTGAGGCCAGTATCGATGCCGGCATTGGGATGAGCACTGATGTCAGCCCTAAAGGAAATCTTGAGAACGTAGGTTGTTGCAGGAAGGAGGGGTTCCACACTGATAGGCAGAGCAGATTCCTAGCTGCCAAATAAGCCTGTGTAATCCCATTAATGTTGCAAATACATTTTAATTAATATTTTTAATAGCACAGAGTTAGAACTTGTTATATTGAAAAAGACAAAATGCAACAGCTCAAATATGAGAGAAATAAAATACTTGGCAACATTCACGTGGAAACTAACATTAGTGAATACCTAGCCATGACATTAGAGGACTGGGCCAAAAGAAATCTTATGAGGTTCAACAAGAACAAGTGCAGAGTCCTGCACTTAGGACAGAAGAATCCCATGCACCGATACAGACTATGGACCGAATGGCTAGGCAGCAGTTCTGCAGAAAAGGACCTAGGGGTTACAGTGGACGAGAAGCTGGATATGAGTCAACAGTGTGCCCTCGTTGCCAAGAAGGTTAACAGCATTTTGGGCTGTATAAGTAGGAGCATTGCCAGCAGATCAAGGGACGTGATCATTCCCCTCTATTCGACATTGGTGAGGCCTCATCTGGAGATTTGATAGCTGCTTTCAACTACCTGAAAGGGAGTTCCAAAGAGGATGGATCTAGACTGTTCTCAGTGGTACCACATGACAGAACAAGGAGTAATGGTCTCAAGTTGCATGGGGGAAGTTTAGGTTGGATATTAGGAAAAACTTTTTCACTAGGAGGCTGGTGAAGCACTGGAATGGGTTACCTAGGGAGGTGGTGGTCAGGATTGACAAAGCCCTGGCTGGGATGATTTAGTTGGGGATTGGTTCTGCTTTGAGCAGGGGGTTGGACTAGATGACCTCCTGAGGTCCCTTCCAACCCTGATATTCTATGACACCACATTTAGCCTGGCCAAGTTTCCAGAAAGTGACTAGGTCATTTTGGGTGCCTCAGTTTTGGGGGCTCAATATGAGACACATTAAAGGAGCCAGATTTTCTAAAGCTTGAGTGCTCATCACTTTCTGAAAATCGGGCCATTTTAGGGTGTTTCAGATTGATCACACAAAAAACTGAGGCACATAAAATTACTAAATCATTTTTTAAAATCTTGGTCCTTGTTCCTTTCAGAATCTATCTGCAAGCGGTTATAATGTATGTTTACTCTTTAGAAACTTCAAAGCTGGTATGTTTTGTGTTATTTGTTCATTTAGAATATTATCTCTATTTCAGTCAAACTGTATAAAAATATGTACCGAGTAGGTAAAACACCCCAAAAGAATGCATGTATCAAGTTTATGCAGTATTTTAGCCCAATATATTAAAAACTGACTAGTGATAGTAGATGCCCAAACTGTAATGGAGCCAAATTTTCAAAAAGTGCTTGTGCTAGACCTCAGAAAATCAGGACCCTTTAAGAAGTCTCAAGTTGGTACCCAAAAATCAAAGCATCCAAAACTACTAGTTATTTCGGAAAGCCGTGGCCTTAAATTTCTTTTCATAAGGTTTTATCTTTAGAAATAAAATGCAACAGAAAAGAAAAAAGAGTGTGAACAGAATTAAGCAAGAATGCAAATGCATACTATAAAGAACTTAGTTGCACATTTTTAGTTAACATTTACTGTAACCTAGAACTTATTTTTAACATGGAAACCTGAGAAATAATTGATCAATCATGAAAATTTTCAAGGTACATAAATTATGGAATTTGTATGTTTACGCAAGTTTTTATAACAGCAATACAACAGTGCAGTAGAGTAGGACTGACGCTGTGTAAAGCCCCAGCTGCCTATTGTAATAAAAGCACGTTACTTCCAAAACCGTGATTCACTACTTACTTGAAGTGCAACTATACTAAACTCACAATATAAATGTGATAGTGAACAGCATTAATTTAACCACTCATGTATAATTGCTTAATTATTGTAAAATAGGACTGCCCAACCAAGAGCTATCTCTGATAGGCATGTAGCATGTTTTCAAAAGAACATAATGCATATGAAACAGATTATTTCAATTTCTTATGTATATGCTTGTTATACTACTGCAGAGGTAATTATTGTTGGTTTTCACTGAAATAACACTTCAATTAATAAGTACTGTGCCCAATGTTCGGATTTGAGATTATAGATAGTTATTGTGTTGAATGCTTCTGAAGTCCCGCCACTCCACCAATCTTTACAATTTGAACACACATTAGTCTGTATTAGACAATGTCTGTATGAGACACAGGTCTTCTGATGAGCCAGAAGACCTAACACTCAGACATCCTCCCTACTTTAACCCAGGAGGACAAACTTGAAAGAAAACATTTGTATACAAGTTTTTATTATTTTATTATTTTGTTACCTTTCTGAGGGCAACTAGTGATACCAACTGTAGAGCCCTGGTTGAAAGAGGGTTTTTAGAGCCATATATCTGTAACATATGGACACACTTCTATGTGTTGCCAAATCAAGAGAAGTCACCATGTGAAAGGTGCTATAATATAATATAATAATAATATAATATGGAGGTATACCTATCTCATAGAACTGGAAGGGACCCTGAAAGGTCATTGAGTCCAACCCCCTGCCTTCACTAGCAGGACCAAGTACTGATTTTTGCCCCAGATCCCTAAGTGGCCCCCTCAAGGACTGAACTCACAACCCTGGGTTTAGCAGACCAATGCTCAAACCACTGAGCTATCCCTCCCCCCATACTACTATAAAGCAGTGGTTCTAAACCAGGGGTACGTGTACTCCTGGGGTATGCAGAGGTCTTCCATGGGGTACATCAACTCACCTAGATAGTTGCCTAGTTTTACAACAGGCTATTTAAAAAGAACTAGCGAAGTCAGTACAAACTAAAATTTCATACAGAATGATTTGTTTATACTGCTCTATATACTATACCCTGAAATGTAAAGTAAAATATTTATATTCCAATTGATTTATTTTATAATTATTTGATAAAAATAAGTAAGCAAGCAATTTTTCAGTAATAGTGTGCTGTGACACTTTTGTATTTTTATGTCTGATTTTGAAAGCAAGTAATTTTTAAGTGTGGTGAAACTTGGGGGTACTCAAAACAGACTCCTGAATGGGGTACAGTAGTCTGGAAAGGTTGAGAGCCACTGCTATAAAGTATTACATACTTACTCTCAATGGCTAAACCATTTAGTTCATAATTTAAAACATATATATGATGCAAATATTTAACTGAAGCATTGCTATCCGATTAGTGTACAGTGATGTGACCTCTAAAATATATTTAAATTTTCAAGCATTCTTCTCATTTAACAGATATAAAGATAGGAACATTTCAGCAGAAAGCAATTATTTCGTAGAATGAAAAAAAAAAAAGTTCTCTAGTGAAGTCAGGGTCACATAATTACACAGTCCAGGTCAGTCTCGGATGTGTTAATGCAGCTGAATTTCCACTTAATAAAGCATGCCCAAAGTGCATCAAAATCCCCTATTCATTTTACTATCCAATCACTAAAACCCAGTGAAATCTTAAGCAATTTATATATTATCAGAATTATTTCTGCTAAAATCAGCAACGGCTTTCAGCCCAGGAAATAGCAGCACATTTACCATATGCAGAACTTGAGGGAAAAAAAGTTGGTATAATAAATTCATTTGTTAGGAGAACTACTTCATTTCTATAATTGTGTAATATAATTTATTATCCATGAATTCCAGAAAATCATAATCTATTACAACAAAAGACTCCTATCAATTGTTATTTTTGCATAACAAGTTGGCAGTGTCAAATACTGATGACATTCTGTTAGTCACCCCAAAATGCAGAAAAAAGGTAAGCATAGCAGCTTATGCACAGTAACACAAAACCATTCTGAAGTACTTACCAGTCCAATAAACTGTACAAAACAATGACAGCATCAAAAAGGAGGATATAAGGTGGTATAGAGTAACTAACTGAAAGTAAAAAACAGCTCAAACAAGTGACATTAGAATTCATACAAAGAAAATTGAACTTCTTGCCATGAACTTCAGATTGCTAGCGTTTTTTCAGTAATTAGGAAATATATGATAAACAACATACAAACTACTTATTGTTATACACTGGAATTCAGAACATTATGAACATTACTTTTTCATTGTAATAAGAGTTTTAGGAGTGTAAATCACCATACTTACGTAATTAGAAATTTAAGATTAAGTTAGCCATAACCTACACTATGAACAGAAAAAAATATTACCTTGATTTCTCTTTGTTCAACAGATTTTTCCCATATTTGTTGATCATATGCCCCGATCTAAAAAGAGAACAAAAATATCTAAATGAAATTACATTTAATGAAACATTATGCAACAAAAAGACAAATCGGCCTTCACAGAGGTAAGGTAAAGCATGAACACAAACAATAGACCATAGTTTCCTTGGAGATACTTATTTACAGAGAAACCTACATTTTCCCTACTTCCTCCCATTTCTCATTTCCTATTATTTTGATATTCTAAAAATTGAGGGTATTATAAAGAATACACATGGCATCAACAGCTGAAATTTGAAATTCTTAACAAGGATTATGCAAGAAGCCAGTTTCATTTATTTTCCTAGTTTTATAATCCTCCCTTACCAAATTCCTTTTCTCTTTATCACAGAGTCAGAGATTTTTTCTTTAGCAATACCCAATTGGGGTGAGGGACAGGTGCATGCATGCTCTGCTGCCTTATGCTGTTGCACAATCCCATAGAGGGCAAACCCGCCCCCACACCCTCCTACTTCCTTCTTGACAGACTCCAATATAAAGGGAAAGGAGAGTGGGTCATGCAATGGGAGTGTGCAACATCTCAAAAGAATCACAGATACAGACCAGGTGAGTAACCATTTTTTCCTTCAAGAGATTGCACATGTCCATTCCACTTCAGGTGACTCACAAGCAATTCAAGCCAGAGCTGATTTTGGAGACTACCTGAACAATGAGGGAAGGATTACTCATCCAAATTTAGCATCATCTCTGGAATATTAAGATATAGCATAATGAGTTGTAAAAAGTTATGTACCAATGAGCAAGTTTATTCCCGGGGGAATTCTGTGCCAAAAATTAAAAATTCTACGCACAATACTTTAAAATTCTGCAAATTTTATTACTCAAAATAAAACTACATAATCACACCAGTTTCAATTATTTAGGTATTATTTCAAAATACCTGTCAGCAAATATGTCTAACTATACAGACACACAAAAATTCCCACAGCAGTAGAGAGTTAAAGAAACCCCTATGACAACCCAGTTCCTATTTCTCTGCCCTCTTCCCTCCCCCGCAGCCGGGGTGCCATACATTCACAATCCCTTTCCCCCCAGAGCCCAGCCGCAGGGCTCCCTTTGCCCAGATTCCTGTCCTCCTACCCCTCGGAGCCCAGGGATATCTAGAGAGAGAAACAGCCTGATCCTGGGTCCCAGGCTTGCACGGAGTTTCCTGTGCGCTACCCTCTCCTTCCTTCAGAGAGTGCTGGGAACGGCAGCTCCCTCCTTCTCTCCCCAGCAGTGTCCTCTATGTGTGAGTTGGGTTTGGCAGGTCTGGTGGCCCCTAGTGATGGCCAGAAGAACTGCAGCCCATTTCTGGGGGAGAAAGGAAATTCTGCATGCACATTCATTTCTGCAAAATTCTGCATTGCGTAGGGGTGCAGAATTCTCCCAAGAGTACAAGTTGCAGCTTTACAAATGTCTGGTATAAATACCTGCGCCAAACAAAAGCTACAGGACAATATCTATGATTCTAAGGTTAAAGGACTAAACACCCAACCATGAACCCTGCATTGCATCAGAGAAAATGAAGACTTTCTGGATAGAAGTCAGTGTTTGGTACTGCAGATACTGAACAATCAGAGAGGGTAGTGCAAAACGGGGAAGAAAATTGGTGGCATGTGACCTCCAGAAGAAGAAAGAGGAGAACCAATGTATCCTCAATGCAGATAGAGATAAGAAACTGTTTTCAGGCTCTCGGCACAGGTACTATGGTGAAGAATGGTTTGGAAGAGTCATCTGAGGGAAGGGATCAGAAGGAGACCCCAATTGACCAGAGGGCATGCGATGCATTGTCCTAAGGATGGGGGTTCCATGACCAGCACTGCCAAGGGGAGGAGATGGGTGGTAGTGATTGTTGGGGACTCCCTCCTAAGAGGTACGGAGTCATCAGAGAATATCAGGGTTGGGAGGGACCTCAGGAGGTCATCTAGTCCAACCCAATTCCCAACTAAATCATCCCAGCCAGGGCTTTGTCAAGCCTGACCTTAAAAACCTCTAAGGAAGGAGATTCCACCACCTCCCTAGGTAACCCATTCCAGTGCTTTACCACCCTCCTAGTGAAAAAGTTTTTTCTAATATCCAACCTAAACCTCCCACACTGCAACTTGAGACCATTAGTCCTTGTTCTGTCATCTGGTACCACTGAGAACAGTCTAGCTCCATCCTCTTTGGAACCCCCCTTCAGGTAGTTGAAAGCAGCTATCAAATCCCCCCTAATTCTTCTCTTCTGAAGACTAAATAATCCCAGTTCCCTCAGCCTCTCCTCATAAATCATGTGCTCCAGCCCCCTAATCATTTTTGTTGCCCTCTGCTGGACTCTTTCCAATTTTTCCACATCCTTCTTGTAGTGTGGGGCCCAAAACTGGACACAGTACTCCAGATGAGGCCTCACCAATGTCGAATAGAGGGGAATGATCACGTCCCTCGATCTGCTGGCAATGCCCCTACTTATATAGCCCAAAATGCCGTTAGCCTTCTTGGCAACAAGGGCACACTGTTGACTCATATCCAGCTTCTCATCCACTGTAACCCCTAGGTCTTTTTCTACAGAACTGCTTCCTAGCCATTCAGTCCCTAGTCTGTAACAGTGAATGGGATTCTTCCGTCCTAAGTGCAGGACTCTGCACTTGTCCTTGTTGAACCTCATCAGGTTTCTTTTGGCCCAATCCTCTAATTTGTCTAGGTCCCTCTGTATCCTATCCCTACCCTTCAGCGTATCTACCACTCCTCCCAGTTTAGTGTCATCTGCAAACTTGCTGAAAGTGCAGTCCACGCCATCCTCCAGATCATTAATGAAGATATTGAACAAAAACGGCCCCAGGACCTACCCTTGGGGCACTCCACTTGAAACCGGCTGCCAACTAGACATGGAGCCGTTGATCACTACCCATTGAGCCAGCTTTCTATCCACCTTATAGTCCATTCATCCAGCCCATACTTCTTTAACTTGCTGGCAAGAATACTGTGGGAGACTGTATCAAAAGCTTTGCTAAAGTCAAGGAACAACACATCCACTGCTTTCCCCTCATCCACAGACCCAGTTATCTCCTCATAGAAGGCAATTAGGTTAGTCAGACATGACTTGCCCTTGATGAATCCATGCTGACTGTTCCTGATCACTTTCCTCTCCTCTAAGTGTTTCAGAATTGATTCCTTGAGGACCTGCTCCATGATTTTTCCGGGGACTGAGATGAGGCTGACTGGCCTGTAGTTCCCTGGATCCTCCTCCTTCCCTTTTTTAAAAATGGGCACTACATTAGCTTTTTTCCAGTCATCTGGGACCTCCCCCAATCGCCATGAGTTTTCAAAGATAATGGCCAATGGCTCTGCAATAACATCCGCCAACTCCTTTAGCACCCTCGGATGCAACGCATCCGGCCCCAGGGACTTGTGCTCGTCCAGTTTTTCTAAATAGTCCCGAACCACTTCTTTCTCCACAGAGGGCTGGTCACCTCCTCCCCATGCTGTGCTGCCCAGTGCAGCAGTCTGGGAGCTGACCTTGTTTGTGAAGACAGAGAGGACAAAAGCATTGAGTACATTAGCTTTTTCCACATCCTCTGTTACTAGGTTGCCTCCCTCATTCAGTAAGGGGCCCACACTTTCCTTGACTTTCTTCTTGTTGCTAACATACCTGAAGAAACCCTTCTTGTTACTCTTAACATCTCTTGCTAGCTGCAACTCCAAGTGTGATTTGGCCTTCCCGATTTCACTCCTGCATGCCTGAGCAATATTTTTATACTCCTCCCTGGTCATTTGTCCAATCTTGCACTTCTTGTAAGCTTCTTTTTTGCGTTTAAGATCAGCAAGGATTTCACCGTTAAGCCAAGCTGGTCGCCTGCCATATTTACTATTCTTTCTACACATCGGGGATGTTTTTTTCCTGCAACCTCAATAAGGATTCTTTAAAATATAGCCAGCTTTCCTGGACTCCTTTCCCCCTCATGTTATTCTCCCAGGGGATCCTGCCCATCAGTTCCCTGAGGGAGTCAAAGTCTGCTTTCTGAAGTCCAGGGTCCATATTCTGCTGCTCTCCTTTCTTCCTTGTGTCAGGATCCTGAACTCGACCATCTTATGGTCACTGCCACCCAGATTCCCATCCACTTTTGCTTCCCCTACTAATTCTTCCCGGTTTGTGAGCAGCAGGTCTAGAAGAGCTCTGCCCCTAGTTGGTTCCTCCAGCACTTGCACCAGGAAATTGTCCCCTACACTTTCCAAAAACTTCCTGGATTGTCTGTGCACTGCTGTATTGCTCTCCCAGCAGATATCATGGTGATTAAAGTCTCCCATGAGAACCAGGGCCTGTGATCTAGTAACTTCTGTTAGTTGCCTGAAAAAAGCCTTGTCCACCTCATCCCCCTGGTCTGGTGGTCTATAGCAGACTCCCACCACGACATCACCCTTGTTGCTCACACTTTTCAACTTAATCCAGAGACTGAGGTTTTTCTGCAGTTTCATACCGGAGCTCTGAGCAGTCATACTCCTCTCTTACATACAATGCAACTCCCCCACCTTTCCTGCCCTGCCTGTCCTTCCTGAACAGTTTATATCCATCCATGACAGTACTCCAGTCATGTGAGTTATCCCACCAAGTCTCTGTTATTTCAATCACATCATAGTTCCCTGACTGTGCCAGGACTTCCAGTTCTCCCTGCTTGTTTCCCAGGCTTCTTGCATTTGTGTATAGGCACTTAAGATAACTCACTGATTGTCCTGGTTTCTCAGTACGAGACAGGAGTCCTCCCCTCTTGCCCTCTCCTGCTCGTGCTTCCTCCCGGTATTCCATTTCCCCCACTTACCTCAGGGCTTTGGTCTCCTTCCCCCAGTGAACAGTCATCCATCTGCTGTCCAGACCAAGAGACTCGAGAAGTGTGCTGCTCGCCTGGAGCTAGAATTCAGGATGTGATGGAGTGTCTGCCGAGACTGATCAAGTCCTTGAATCGCTACCCCTTCCTACTTCTTTACATGGGCACCCATTACATTGCCAAGAATGACCTTGAGTGGGTCACTGCAGACTACGTGGCTCTGGGAAGAAGGATAAAGGAGTTTGAGGTGCAAGTTGTGTTCTTGTCTATCCTCCCTGTTGAAGGAAAAGGCCCAGGTAGGGACCATCGAATTGTGAGGGTAAATGGGTGGTTGCGTAGGTGATGGAAAGAGGGCTTTGGATTCTTCGACCATGGGATGTTATTCCAGGAAGAAGGATTGCTAGGAAGGGATGGGATCCACCTAAGAGAGGGAAGAGCATCTTCGCAGGCTGGCTTGCTAACCTAGTGAGGAGGGCTTTAAACTAGGTTCGCCAGGATGGTGACCTAAGCCCAGAGGTAAGTGAGGAAGTGGGATACCAGGAGGAAACACAAGGAGGAGGGTGCAACAGGGGAAGCCTGCTGATCCATACTGAGAAAGTAAGGCAATCGGCTAGTTATCTTAGGTACCTGTACACGAACGCAAGAAGCCTGGGAAACAAGCAGAAAGAACTGGAAGTCCTGGCACACACAAGGAACTATGATGTGACTGGAATAACAGAGTTGGTGGGTTAACTCACATGATGGGGTATAAATTGTTCAGAAAGGACAGGCGAGGGAGAAAAGATGGAGGAGTTGCACTGTATGGAAGAGAGCAGTATGATTTGTGACAAAGTTCCTTCTCTATCTTGGTGGGTCCTGCGCTTATTGGTGGATTTTCTTGCCTCAGAGATTCACCATGTGGGTTGGGGAACAGCCCAGAGACCTTCCCCTCTGGTAGAACCCACAGTCCAGGTCAATTGGGAGGTTTGGGGGGAACCCGGTCCCGCCCTCTGCTCCGGGCTCCAGCCCAGGGCCCTGTGGACTGCAGCTGACTAGAGTACCTCCTGGAACAGCTGCACAACAGCTACAATTCCCTGGGCTACTTCCCCATGGTTCCTCCCAACACCTTCTTTCTCCTCAACCACAGGACCTTCTTCTTGGTGTCTGTTAATGCTTATACTCCTCAGTCCTCCAGCAGCACGTCCTCTCACCCCCAGCTCCTTACACCCAACCCATGAGCTGAAGTGAGCTCCTTTTTAAACCCAGATGCCCTGATTAGCCTGCCTTAATTGATTCTAGCAGCTTCTTAATTGGCTGCAGGTGTTCTAATCAGCCTGTCTGCCTTAATTATTTCCAGAAAGTTCCTGGTTGTTCTGGAATCTTCCGTGTTACCTTACCCAGGGAAAAGAGACCTACTTAATCTGGGGCTAATATATCTGCCTTCTATCACTCTCCTGTAGCCTCCTGCTGGGCTGCCGTAGCAGGGTGTCGGAGCAGCTCCGGAAATGGACAGGACTGCTCCGGTGTCTCTCCCTTCGAGGGAGAGAACTGGTGCTCAATCAACTAGTCCTGTCCATGCTCTGGTCGTACCGGCTCAACACCCTGGTCCCGGCCCCGGGTTTCCTAGCCAACCTCCGGACGTCGATTCTGGGTTTCTTTTGGTCAGGACTGCACTGGGTCTCTGCGGGGGTTCTCCATCTACCCCTGGAGGAGGGAGGGCAGGGCCTGAAGTGTCTGCACGCTCCGGTCCACGTCTTCCGCCTCCAGGCCCTGCAGAGGCTCCTTTATGGTGCAGGTAGTCCGGCGTGGAGCGTATTGGCGCACGCCATCCTGCGCCGCTTCCGAGGGCTCCGCTATGACTGGCAGCTCCTTTGTCTTCATCCGAGAGGTCTCCTGCGAGACCTCTCCGGGCTGCCGGTCTTCTACCAGGACCTCCTCCGGACCCGGAAACTGTTCTCAGTGACCAGGTCCGTGGCAGCCTCCATGGGGGCAGATCTCCGCGCGGAGCCCCTGCTACACAATCCCCAGCTCCATGTGCAGGTGGCGGAGTCCCCCGTGGTGCGCCAGAGGTTGGTCCTGGCAGAAGTCACCAAAGTCGGAGACCTCCTGGACTACGACCAGGGAGACTGGCTGGATCCCCTGACACTCGCTCAGCGCATGGGGCTCTCCAGACCTCGTACTCCCCGGCACGTTCTTCAGGAGGTGAGGGCTGCTTTGCTGCCCGCTGCTCGGGACTCTCTCGACCGGGTCCTGCGAGAGGACACGCCCCGCCCACCCTCCGCTCCGAGCCCTCCAGACTTTTTCATCGGGCCCCTGCTCGTGGACCCAACCGGCCCCCTCCCCGTCCCTTCACCATGAGCTGGCTGCACGATCTGCAGCCGGTTCTGTTCCAGACCGCGCCAAAGAAACATCTATACACGCTTGTGCTCCATGTTCTTCATGTCCTCACCCTCGCGTCCCGCCCTGATACGAAGTGGCGGGACCTTCTGCCACCTCTGGAGGGTGAGGAGCCCCAGTAGGCCAACCTTTATTCTACTCTGATCCCAAAGCCCACCGGGGACATCAGTTGGCGGCTCCTTCATGGAGCCGTGAGCACGGGCGTGTACTTGGCGCGGTTTACCCCATCCCAGACACCTGCCCCTTCTGCGGCGTGAGGGAGACCCTGGCGCATGTTTACCTGGAGTAAGCCAGGCTACAGCCCCTATTCCGGCTCCTCACGGATATTTTGGTTGCACTTTTTTCCTCACCTTTTTATTTATGCACTCCCTATCCATCGCCCCACAAAGTTACAGGACCTCCTGGTCCACCTCCTCCTGGCCCTAGCGAAACTGGCCATCTATAAAACCAGAGTGAGGAGTTTGGCCGATGGAGCCTCCTGTGACTGTGGGGCCTATTTCAGGTCCTCCGTTCGTTCATGTATCCGGGCAGTTTCTCTGGGCAGTGTCCACTGGCTCCCTTGACGCCTTCGAGGAGCAGTGGGCGCTGTCCGGGGTTCTCTGCTCGGTGTCCCCATCTGGTTTGCTTCGTTTGACCCTTTGACCTCACTCCTGTCCCTGTTCTTTTATTAGTTGTCCCCCGTAATTTTTTGGTCTCCAGGTCCTATGGACCCCCCCTTAGGCTGGGGGGGATCCTTTAGCAGTGGGCGGGCTTTGCCTGTCACAGATTGCTCAGAGTTCCAGTATGAAACTGGAGAAAAGCCTGTTGAGTCTCTTTGGTTTAAGTTTAGAGGGGAGAGCAACACGGGTGATGTCTTGGTGGGCATCTGCTACAGACCACCAGACCAGGAGAATGAGGTAGACAAGGCTTTCTTTGGACAACTAACAGAAGTTTCCAGATCACAGGCCCTGGTTCTCCAGGGGGACTTCAATCACCCTGACATCTCCTGGGAGAGCAATACAGGAGTGTACAGACAATCCAGGAAGTTTTTGGAGAGTGTTGGGGACAACTTCCTGGTGCATGTGCTGGAGGGAAGAACTGGTAGGGGAAGTAGAAGTGGGTGGCAACCTGGGCAGCAGTGACCATGACATGGTCGAGTTCAGGATCCTGATAAAAGGAAGAAGAGAGCAGCAGAATACGGTGGATAGAAAGCTGGCTAGATCGTCTGGCTCATCATCGGGTAGTGATAAACAGCTCAATGTCTAGTTGGCAGCCAGTATCAAGCAGAATGCCCCAGAGGTCAGTTTTGTTCAACATCTTCATTAATTATCTGGATGATGGGATGGATTATACCCTCAGCAAGTTTGGGGATGATACTAAGCTGGGGGGAGAGGTAGATAAGCTGGAGGGTAGGGACGGGGTCCAGAGTGACCTAGACAAATTGGAGGATTGGGCCAAAAGAAATCTGATGAGGTTCAACAAGGACAACTGCACTTAGGATGGAAGAATCCCATGCACTGCTACAGGCTGGGGACCAACTAGCTAAGCGGCAGTTCTGCAGAAAAGGACCTGGGAATTAGTGGACAAGAAACTGGATACGAGTCAACAGTGTGCCCTTGTTGCCAAGAACGCTAAAAGCATATTGAGCTGCATTAGTAGGAGCATTGCCAGCAGATTGAGGGAACTGATTAGTCCCCTCTATTCGGCATTGGTGAGGCCACACCTGAGGATTGTGTCCAGTTTTGGTTCCCCACTACAGAAATGATGTGGACAAATTAGAGACAGTCCCGTGGAGGACAACAAAAATGATTAGGGGGCTGGGGCACGTGACTTCTAAGGAGAGGCTGAGGGAACTGGGCTTTTTAGTCTGCAGAAGAGAAGAATGAGGGGCGATTTGATAGCAGCCTTCAACTAGCTGAAAGGGGGTTCCAAAGAGGGTGGAGCTAGGCTGTTCTCAGTGGTGGCAGATCACAAAACAAGAAGCAATGGTCTCAAGTTTCAGTGGAGGAGTTCTAGGGTGGATATTAGGAAACACTATTTCACTAGGAGGGTGGTGAAGCACTGGAATGGGTTACCTAGGGAGGCGGTGGAATCTCCATTCTTCAGGGGTTTTACAGCCTGACTTGACAAAGCCCTGGCTGGGATGATTTAGTTGGGGCTGGTCCTGCTTTGAGCAGGGGGTTGGACTAGATGATCTCCTGATGTTTCTTCCAGCCCTCATCTTCTATGATTCTATGATACTTTAGTCAGGAATTTTGGATGCAGACATATGTATACCTTTTCCTTATTAAAAAAACTGCATTAAGGAGAGTCAGCTACCAAAGCTTGTAATTCTGTCACTCTTCTCACAGAGGTAACAGCTACCAAAAATACTACTTTCATAAAGAGATGCAGTAAGGAGCAAGTAGCCCTTTGTTCAAAGGGTGGAACCATCACCTGAGTTAGATCCCATTCCTCCCTCGAACTCCATGGTGCTATGACATGGGGATTTAAACTGACCAGATCCTGTCCAGATCTGATTGACACAGGATTAGAAAATACCAAAACAGCCCACAGTTGCTTCCCCCCCCCCCCACAGGTGGAAAGCAGAAATAGCTGCCAGATGAACTCTGATGGATCTAATTGATAGGCCTTGTTGTTTTCGGTGGAACAAATAGTCCAGAACGTGGTATAGAGGCCAGGACTGGTGAAACATCCTTTTGCTTTGACCATAAGGATAATTATTTCCACTTCAACTGGTAAGCATGTTTAGTAGGTGACTTTCTGGAGGCAGATGTTTTGCACATTCCCCGAACACTGCCTCCTGAGACATTAACCATGGAGCATTCAGGCCATCAGATGTAGCAGGCAGCCGTGGTCTTGGAAGTTCAGATTGGCTTCTGAAGGTAGTATCAAAGGAGCCTCAGCAAACAGGCTCACCAGACTGGTGTGATAACAAAACGCACTTCTAAACAATGACTATCTGATCTGGCCACTCTCTGCCTGTTCAAATATAAAATTGTTACAGTGTTGTCCATGAGGACTTGTAGGGCCTCTCCCTTGATATGAGGAGAAAAGCCAGATGAATAGCTCACAATTCACATATTTTTGTGGAGAGCCCAAATCTTGAGGAGACCATAGATGCTGAGTCTGTAGATTTCTTAGGTGAGCTCCCCAACCTAGAGAATCATAGGGTTACTAGGGACCACAAGGGCCATCCAGTCCAACCTTCCTCCAAGATGCAGGACCTGTTGTGTCCAAACCATCCAAGACAGATGGCTATCCAAACTCCTTTTGAAAACCTCCTCCAGTGAAAAAGCTTCTACAACCTCCCACGGCAGTCTGTTCCATTGTTCTACTATTCTTACAGTTAGGACGTTTTTCCTGAGATTTAATCTAAACCTGCTACACTGTAGTTTGAACCCATTGCCTCTTGTCCTACCCTCTGTGGGAAGAGAACAACTTTTCTCCATCTTTTTTGTGGCAGCCTTTCAAGTATCTGAAAACCGCTATCATATCCTGCCTTAATCCCCTCTTTTCCAAAGTAAACATACCCAGTTCCTTCAGGCTTTGCTCATATGGCTTGTATTCCATCCCTCTGATCATCTTTATCACTCACCTCTGAATCCTTTCCAGGTTCTCTATATTCTTTCTACACATTGGTGATCAAAATTGGACACAGCACTCCAGCTGAGGCCTAACCAGCATCGAATAGAGCGGTACTATCACCACCCAGGGCTTGCACGTTATACCTCTGTTAATGCAACCTAAAATTACATTTGCTTTTTTTTTTTTTTCCCCCGCAACCACATCGTATTGTTGACTCATGTTGAGGCTGTGATCCACCGAAAATCCCAGATCCTTCTCAGCAGTGCTGCTGCCAACCCAGTTTCCCCCCATTCTATATTTGCCCATTTGTTCTTTCTTCTCCAAGTATAGCCTTATATTTGTCTTTGATAAATTGGAGAATTAGACACCAAAATGAAATTCGTCAAGATCCCTCTGAATTTTAGTGCTATCCTCCAAAATATTGGCCATTCCATCCCCAGCTTTGTGTTATCTGCAAACTTGATCATTATGCTCTCTATTTCTACATCCAAGTAATTAATAAAGATGTTAAATGACACCAGACCCGGAACAGATCCCTGTGGAACCCCATTTGAGACCTCCTTCCAATCTGACATCATTCCATTAATAGTTACTCTTCATTTGCAGTTGTTTAACCAATTATTTATCCACTTAATGGCAGTTCTATCAAGCCTGCATTTCTCCAGCTTACTTATCAGAACGTTGTGTGGGACTGTGTCAAAAGCCTTGCTGAAGTCCAGGTACATTATGGCCACCACATTCCCCCTCTATCCACCAAATCAGTTACCCTGTCAAAGTAAACCAAGCTGGTTTTGCATGATTTGTTCTTGGTAAATCCATGCTGGCTGCTAGGGATTACCCCTTCATCTTCCAGGTATTCACAAATTGAATGTTTTATACATTGCTCTAGTAACTTCCCAACTATCAAAGTCAGGCTGACTGGTCTATAGCTTGCCAGGGCCTCCTTCCCCCCTTTTTAAAGATGGGCAGTGCACTACGCCTTCTCCAGTCTTCTGGGACCTCTCCTGTCAACCATGAGTTTGTAAATATTATTGCCATATTATTTTGCCAAATATTGCCAAATATTATTGGCTCCGAGATATCTTCAACTAATTCCTTCAGTATCCTCAGGTGAATAGCATCCAGCCCCACTGGTATTAATTCATTCAAATTGAATGAAGTGTCCATAACCAGAGTCAGTGTGGGTAAGGAAGGGGCAAAGGAAACTCCAATACATACAATGCCCAGATCCATCCACCAGTCTAAGAAGGCTAGTTCTCTTGTGGGCACTCAACCCAGCATGTCTAATGGGTGACGAGCTAGGGAGTACACTGATTTTAACCAGCTCTGAAACTTTCTGAGATTAAATCTGGCATGCCGAATCCCATACATACACATACTCAGTAGTCAGATAATTGCTGACTGTTGAAAGCAGATGGGCTTTGAGCTCTATGGTAATTTTTAACATTGCCTGGAATCTGGCTTGATGTAGGAACACCAATGTTATTGTAGAATCCAAAACTTCCCCAATAAATTCTACTCTCTGAATCGGGGAGAATATTGTTTATCAACAGACCCTGAAGAGGGATCAGATCTTGGAGAGACTGACTTTTATTTGGAGCTCAGATCAACCTCATACCAGCCAGTCAGCTATCTAGGTAATAAAATTCTTGCCCCCCAGTTTTCCTTAGGTATGCAGCCGTTGCCACCATGCATTTTGTAAATACTCATGGGGCAGTGGACAGGCCAAAAGGAAAGACTAAACGGATAATGGGCGTTGGTGACCAGATACTTAAGGAATCTCCTGTGGCTTTGATGGATAGTCACTTGAAAACATGTATCCATCAGGTTAAGAGCAGCATACCAGTCTCCAGGATCCAGAGTGGGGATGATGGAGACAATTGGTCTGTGGTAAAATAGGACCACACAAATAGGAAGTGGGATAACCTGTTGGAAAGTAAATAAGGGAGGGAGGAACTCAAAGTGATCTGGTATCCTGTCCTCGACAAGGCAATCAAACAGACTGCATGGGATTTCCAGACTAAGAACCCGCTGTGGAAGAAAACTGAGGAGGTTGAGGTCTGCTGTAGTTTCCTCCTGTTTCTGGAATGGCCAGGCTGCCAAGGTGGGAAGAGGGGGTATCTCTGCAGAGATGGAGGACAGAATTGCTTTTTTTTTATTTTATTTTATTTTATTAATTACCCTAAAAGAAAAGAGTATAAATTCCCAACGATTTCAGCATAGCCCTCAAACTCTTCAGAGTGTGGAGCTCCTCTTCCATCTTCTGTGAAAAGAAAGTAGGACCTTCAAAAGGGGTGATCCTGGATAATCTGCTGGACATCCTGGGGGAGACCGGATGGCTTAAGGCACAAACATCTGTGCATAGTTATTGCAGATGACATGGCTCTAGATGTCAAAACTGTCCCATCTAAGGCAACTAGCAGTGAGATCCTAATCTCCAATTTCCCCCCTTCTATGGTGGCCTAAAAATTCCTGCCTGGCATCGTCTGGCAACTTGTCTGAGAACTTCAGTATATTGTCTCAGAGGGAGAAGTCATACCAAGCCAGTAAGATTTGCTGGCTAGATATTAAATTGTTGGCCAGCTGTGAAATAAATCTTTCTACCAAAAAGGTCAAGTCCCTTGTCCTTTTGGGGTAGAAGACCATCTTTCATTTACTGCTGTGACTACAAAGGAACCTGACAAGGAATTGGCCTAAAAACATTCATAGCTTTGAGAAGGGAAATGGTACCTTCTCCTGGTTATCTTAGCTGTTAGAGGCAGAGAGGATAGCACTGGCTGCAAGGATTTGTTAGGTTCCAATAGGGGGCTTCATTGACAAGGAGAGCCACTCCCGAAGGCCCTACTGAACCCAGAATGTCCACAAGACTATGGACCACCTCAACAGGTATTTCAAGAGAGGTAGCAACGCTCTTTAAAAGATCATGGTAAGCCCTCTCATCATCTTGGACCAGTGAGGTATCTTGAGGAGCTACAGTCTGAGCATGTTGTGAGGACAACAAATATAAAGGAGGCTGATCCTCTTGTGCTGTAGTGGGTGCAGGTGTCAAAGCTTGCAGGCCTTGAGGGTTTTGCTCGGTATCGAAATTAGATCTCCTACCAGGCGTCACTACCAAAAGACTGAGGAATCAAGTAGGATCTAGAAACTGGGGGCATGCCCCATGGGTTCCACATGGGTCATGGGTATGGAATAGGACCCCAACCATCAGTGCTCCAAATTTCTCTCTGACTGCCTCTGGACATCTGGTGAGTATCAGTAACAAAATTCCCTTGATGAAGGAGAAAGGGAATGCCCTCATCTATGTCAAGGGGAAGGGGCATAAGAACCTACCTCAGACTCCATGGAGGACCCTCAGCCCATCACGATGGTGCTGACATCCAGGTTGCAGCCCTGGGGATATTGGTACTAGGGATATCGAGGTAGGTTGACCCCTAGACTAAATTAGTTGAGAAAATGCCAGATATTCCAATGCTTTATCCCCCACACTGGACTGACGGCTGATCAGAAGCCTAAGGTAAGTCCGTAGCAAGGGCCTGAGGGTGCATCAGTACAGGGTGAGCTGTTTCCTGTACCATTAAGGATTCCGGCACTGAAAGGCAGAGTAGGTCTCATGCTGCTACATATGCCTCAGGCATTGTTGGTACTGAGAGATTTTCTTGTTGCTTATTTTGTTGCACAGGTGGTCAGTACTGTAGCAGGGGATGGTCTTGACGGCCCAGATATTAGTGACGGAGTCAACACCCCTTATGTGAAAGGGCTGGTACCAGCGAGTGTCTTTTGCAAGAGGACCCATTCCTCTGTCCTCCTGAGTGCTTACTAGTGGATGGCACTGGGGACCTTGATGATCTAGCAGAAGTAAGTCTTGGCTCCTTGGATGATTTCGACCTCTCGTTTCTTCCTCAGCACCAGGGAAGCAGATCAGTGCCAATGATTTGAGGCAATGTCTAGAGGACAATCTTCACCAATGACCAAGCATTCTGTGTTCTCCTTAAGCAGGAAGGCACAGAAGGAGACTGCATGACAGCTTTCATAAGGATGTGGCGCAGTCTTGCCTCTCCGTTTTTCTTCATTCAGCACTTAAAGTCTTTACAAATTTGGCAACCTTATGTGACCCTTACCAAGGCACTTTAGGCAGGTGGAATGAGGATCACTTGCCAACATACATCTTTTGTAGCCAACACAAGGCTGAAACCCCAGAGAACAAGCCATGCCCCAGTACCAGCTGTTATCACCTTAAAACCAGAGGGAACAGATGTTCCCAGAAAATAAAGGAAAAAAAACAAATGAAACCTATACTAATCTAAACAACTACTATCTAACCAAACCACCTATTTATAGAAATATAAGATAAATTCCCTGTGAGGGAACTTGTTCTGACTACCAATCATGGGTGGTAGGAAAGAATTCAGTGGGGTCTGGGGTGGCTCGTCCCTTTATGCCATCATACAGTAGCAAGAGGCAGCAGAAGGTGCATGTGTCCCCACTTCCCCCGACTATTACCACGAAGGCATTCAGAATAACTTAATATTCTATAAATAACAAAATAATTTAGATTGTATTACTAAAGCAATCAAACCTGAATGGATCTTTATTGAAACATTACATACAAGACAAAATCACAATTTATTTCTGTAACTAAAAATAACCCCTCGATTGTGAAAGGGAAATTTACATTTTAACCATTAGCTCGTTTACTGTCTATTTGCTGGGACACTCAGAGGTCAGAAGAATACTCAAAGTATTTTTATATGGGTTCTGGAAGAACTAAGTGTGCATACCTGAACATGTATAAATAAACCTTATAAATTTAACCTTAAGATGTGGAAGACCAACACATCAAAGAAAGAAGAGAAGGCTTTTCCATTTTTTTCATTTTGCAAAAGATGCCACACTTACAAGTCTCAAAAAACGAACTCAATACAAAGGAAAGGTACAAATCAAAGCAGCATCAATTTTTGGTTTCAGATCCTTTAGGCCAAGTTTCAGTCAAGAGCTATTAATTTACAGCAATATTAATAATGAAGTACATCATTTCTGGCCAAAAAAGGGTATATAAGAAAGAGTACATAAGAAAATTCAAGCTGACACTAGTAGATTCAGATTTATAACTAAATAAAAGAAACTAATCAATATATACTCAACCATTTAATTTAGGCACAAAAAGAATGTCTCAAATCATTACTGACAAGTGGGATGTTGCCTCAATTAGATTTTCATATAAATACAGAAGTAACAGAACTAGTGGATATCATCATAATAAAGCCTTTCTTAGGAGGAATTGTATAATTATGATTTGGACTCTGCACTGAAGAGGCAGGTACATTAAACTTTTTCCAGACTTCTGCAATCATCATAGAATTAGAATTATAAACATAGTAACAAGCTAGCATAATTTATATGCTTGTTAATATTTCTCAGTACACAACCATATATAGTACTCACAACTAATGGTGGTGTAGTCAAATTGAAGTAGCTGAAAAGTATAGTTGCTTCTGTTTTGTTAAGTGTTGATTAACCAAAGAGAAAGAGATTAATCAAAAAAAAGGAAACATTTGGCTACCTTTTAAATGCAAAACATTTTTCTGAGTTTATAAAATGCTATTACTCTATTTGCAGACTGGACTGGTTCAATTAGGTTCAGCCAAAGTCCTGAAATGAATATGCTTTGTTATACGGTGGAAGCAATCATCTCTACTCCCAGATCAGCTATTACCAGGGAAAATACAATACTATCTAATAAAGTACAAGGTGTTATTGTGGAACAAAATAAACCCAATACCAGAGAATAACCTATGGCTAGGCCCAGGGCCGGATCCAGGGTTTTTGCCGCACCAAGCGGCGGGAAAAAAAAAAAAAAAGCCGCGATCACGATCGGCGGCAGCTCCACCGCCCCGCTTTCTTCTTCAGCGGCAGGTCCTTCCATTCGAGAGGGACAGGGACCCTCTGCCGAATTGCCACCGAAGAGCCCGATGTGCCGCCCCCTCCCCTTGGCTGCGCCAAGCACCTGCTTGCTCAGCTGGTGCCTGGAGCTGGCCCTGGCTAGGCCAAAGTAAATGATTAATTGTAGAAACAAATCCATTTTAAAAATGAACTGAAGATGTTATTGGTATTGTTTGAGGTGAGAATCTTCTCACAGGAAATGATCATGTATCAACTGTCACAGGTTATTTGGCTATCCTTCCAGTAATTTACTCTGGCAATTAACAGCTTGGTGGATTCGGATTATCTCCATGTTTGGGGACATGCATATGATTGTCAGCTTCTATGTGAGACCAAGCAGTATAAATATAGATTCTTATGAGTTTAGACCAGTATTAGCCTCTGAGGTTCTAGAAATCCTCAAAGAGATTTAGGCTGCCACCTGACAGTTAAGTCCATATTCTTCCTGGTTAGTAAAGTTCTGTGGGGAAGCAGAGTTCATTACTGGAGAATCTCAAAATTTCCTTTGGCAGAGTACCACTGCCTTCTTGAAGAGGAATTATTTACTCTTGCTTAAAAGAAATAATTTATTGAAAGTGAGGATTTTATCAGTATTCCAGACTTGGCTGTGACTACACTACAAGCTAGGGATGTGATTCCCCTGCTTATGTACATGTATTCATGTTAGCTGTCACTGAGGTAACGCAAGTATAAACAGCTGCAGTAGCATGGCTTCCATCAGCAGAGGGACAGCTAAGCCATGCTGAGAACATTCTCACCGGTTTCAGGCAGGTTTGTACTTGGCATGGCTCAGCTGTGCTGCCACTACCAGTGCTACTGTGGCTAAACTGCCCTTTATACTTGCACTAGCTTGATGCCTTAAAAGACAGCCAAAACTATCTTTTCCCCACAAACCATCCCTACTTTCCCCATTTTCTGACCACCACCCTCCTCCTCCATATTCAGGCCCATAATTTGGAGATCTTTTAGTCCTCCCCCTTCTGTGCCTCACACTTCTGGACCATGTTCAAATCTTGCTATTTCTTCCTCCAACGTTTCTCACATCATCCCTTTCTTTTAGTTGCTTCAGCTAAAATTCCTATTCATGTTCTATCTCCCATCTCGATTACTGTAATTTCATCCCTCTTTGGCCTCTCTGATACCTACATCGCTGTTTTCTCCTCAATACAAAATGCTGCCACTTCAACTTCCTTGCCCAGTATCTCTCTCTCTCACACACACACACACACACACACACCTTTTAAACCTGCCACTTTAATAAAATCCAAACTTCTTGTCCTTTCCCTTAAGGCCTGCATAATTCTGCCTCTCCCTGCCTATCTACTCGTATCCACTGGTAACTCTTTTCAGTATATTTACGGGCCCAACAAAAAATGCCAGCCTTAATGCACCATATGTGCTTTCTTCTATGGAATGCCCTTCCTGAACGGATATAAAACGCATTATCCCCTCCAACTTATTTTTAAAGTTAATTGCTTGCACAACTTTCAACCATTATTGACAATTGCCATCAGTGGTTTAAGTTGTCTGAGTCAACTAGTGATATATTTAAATTTGCTTGCCGCTAGTTAAGAGCATGAAACATTTCAGCAAGTTGTGAGGGAATATATAATGGAGCCCTAATTACACCACAGACTTTGCTTTGGAATCTACCATTTACTTACTGCCGGTGCAGAAGTGTGCTCCAAAATTTAAGATTCCACTTTATGTTTTTAATAACAAATGTTTCTAGCTCTAGTATTGCCAATCCCAAGTACTCAAAAAATCATGAGTCAGGCCCTCCCCCCCCCCCAAAAAAAAAGATTTTTTTTTTTTTTAATTAATGACATTTTTGAAAAGTAAATAACTTTTTAGGAAACAGTTTATTTGCCTTTTAGTGTTGAAGCATATAGGGGTCAACATTTTCAAGTTCTTCTCCAGAACCATCAGGATTAAAACCATTTTTTTTTTTATTATAATTTTTAAATTCTCGATTACACTGTTTCCAGCAGTTGGGGACTTTAAGAGAAAATAAAAAAAAAGAAATCAGAAAACTCAAACTAAAAATCTTGATAATATGCAACCACTATATCCCTCATGATTTGGAAGATACCCTTTTAGATAAATGACTGTAAATAGATGAAATATTTTCTTCCTGAGTCTGCAGGCAGCCTGAAACAATAGTCCTGCAAAGAATTAACTGCTCCACTCATCTCAACGGAATAGGAGCTCTGAAAACACAATGATAATATTTGTGTGGATAAGATCCAGAGGTCCAGAATCGGAGTGTGCATATGTCTCTGCAGATGGATCAGAGGGGAGGATTGTAGCCATCTGTGACTTCTTAACATTATGCAGAAGCCAGTGCTCTCAACAACCAACAGGAAGTGGGGAACTAAGGCAAAATTGTTGTAGAGGATCTTTTACACCCTTAACTTCTAGAGTAGAGGCTCAGGTCATACACATGTCCCCAATTTCAATTACTAAACCAGAGCTCTATGGCTCTTGAGCAAAGGCAAATAATGCCATACAGTGGGGATCTGCAGAGAAAATTTTACTGAAGGGATAGAGTGTATTTAGGCAAAAAAAGTGAAAAAAACACTGAGTTTCATTCCAATCTCTCTCAATTGGCATTTCCATTTTTATGCCTTGTTAACTTAATTTTTTGGTGCTTTTTAAAAAAAATGTTAGCAGAGGTACTTCCTACAATGCCAAGCATGGATGTTAATCTTCATAATTTAGATTTGACTCCCTCTCCCCTGCAAATCACTCTAAACCAGCAGTTCTCAAACTGTGGGTCGGGACCTCAAAGTAGGTTACGACCCCATTTTAATGGGGTCACCAGGGCTGGCTTAGATTTGCTGAGGCCTGGGGCTGAAGCCAGAGCCCCACTGCCCAGGGCCAAAGCCAAAGGGCTTCAGCCCTTGGCAGCGGGGCTCATGTTACAAACCCCCTTGCCTTGGGCTGAAGCCCTCGGGCTTCAGCTTTGCCAACGCCCGGCACCCACAGCAGTGGGGCTCAGGCTTCCCCACCACCCAGGGCAGTGGGGCTTGGGCAGGCTCAGGCTTCGGTCCCCTCCTGGTGTCGTGTAATAATTTTTGTGGTCAGAAAGGGGTGACAATGCAATGAAGTCTGAAAACACCTGCAGTATAAACAATACATGCTTCTCTTTCAAACCAAGTTTGTGGGAGAAGAATGCAGACAATTAGCCAGTACAAATAATAATGAAGTAGCGGGGGTGGGGGGGGGGGGGGAGAGGAGCAGTGGAGTGGGGGGGTGCGGTTGGGGCAGGACAGGTGAGGTGGGGGTTTGGGGGAAAGGGTGGAGTGGGGGCAAGGCCTGAGGCAGTGCAGGGGTTGAGCACCCCCCAGGAACTGAGGAAGTCAGCGCTTATGCTCACACTCCTACCTATTCCAGCCTCAGCCCCTATAACACACCTAAATCCCCACTATCCCTGCTCTACCCCCCATTTCCCTCCCACACTCCAATCCCAGCTTCTCTAACACTATGGGTCCTTCAAATAATCCCCATCCAGGACAGTGACACATGGTAAACAGAATAAGCCCTTTATGTTTAGAAGAGAGACTATTACATATATGTACATAGATGAACAGGTCATACTTTAATCTAATCATACAAATGAAGGGCTGGAAGGGACCTTAAGAAATTATCTAGTTTCCCCACCACCACCACTTCCCACAGTGAGGTAGATACTTAGACCATCCCTGACAAGTGTTTGTCAAATCTGTTCTTAAAAACCTCCAATGACGGGAATTCCATAACCTCCCTGGGTAACCTGTTCCAGTGTTTAACTACTAAAACAACAAGGAGTCTGGTGGCACCTTAAAGACTAACATTTATTTGGGCATAAGCTTTCGTGAGTAAAAACCTCACTTCTTCGGATGCATAGAGTGAAAGTTATAGATGTAGGCATTATATACTGACACATGGAGAGCAGGGAGTTACTTCACAAGTGGAGAACCAGTGTTGACAGGGCCAATTCAATCAGGGTGGATGTAGTCCACTCCCAATAATAGATGAGGAGGTGTCAATTCCAAGAGAGGAAAAGCTGCTTCTGTAGTGAGCCAGCCACTCCCAGTCCCTATTCAAGCCCAGATTAATGGTGTTGAATTTGCAAATGAATTTTAGTTCTGCTGTTTCTCTTTGAAGTCTGTTTCTGAAGTTTTTTTGTTCAATGATAGTGACTTTTAAATCTGTAATAGAATGACCAGGGAGATTGAAGTGTTCACTTACTGGCTTATGTATGTTACCATTCCTGATGTCCGATTTGTGTCCATTTATTCTTTTGCGGAGGGACTGTCCGGTTTGGCCAATGTACATGGCAGAGGGGCATTGCTGGCACATGATGGCATATATGACATTAGTGGATGTGCAGGTGAATGAGCCCCTGATGGTGTGGCTGATGTGGTTGGGTCCTCTGATGCTGTTGCCAGAGTAGATATGGGGACAGAGTAGGCAACGAGGTTTGCTACAGGGATAGGTTCCTGGGCCTGCCCCTCTGCCATGTACATTGGCCAAACCGGACAGTCCCTCCGCAAAAGAATAAATGGACACAAATCGGACATCAGGAATGGTAACATACATAAGCCAGTAAGTGAACACTTCAATCTCCCTGGTCATTCTATTACAGATTTAAAAGTCACTATCATTGAACAAAAAAACTTCAGAAACAGACTTCAAAGAGAAACAGCAGAACTAAAATTCATTTGCAAATTCAACACCATTAATCTGGGCTTGAATAGGGACTGGGAGTGGCTGGCTCACTACAGAAGCAGCTTTTCCTCTCTTGGAATTGACACCTCCTCATCTATTATTGGGAGTGGACTACATCCACCCTGATTGAATTGGCCCTGTCAACACTGGTTCTCCACTTGTGAAGTAACTCCCTGCTCTCCATGTGTCAGTATATAATGCCTGCATCTGTAACTTTCACTCTATGCATCCGAAGAAGTGAGGTTTTCACTCACGAAAGCTTATGCCCAAATAAATCTGTTAGTCTTTAAGGTGCCACCAGACTGCTTGTTGTTTTTGTAGATACAAACTAACACGGCTACCCCCTGATGTTTAACTACTCTTACTGTTAGAAGACTTTTTCTTGATATCCAACCTAAATTTCCCTTGCTGTAAACTAAGCAACTTATTGTTCCATCCTTCTTGTCCCTACCAAATTCACAGCCCATTTTCGTCAATTTCACGGTCATAGACTTTTAAAAATCATAAATCTCACTGTTTCAGATATTTAAATCTGAAATTTCACGTAATTGTAAACATGGGGGTCCCGACCCAAAAGAAGGTCATCGGGGGGGAAGGGTCACAAGGCTATTGTAGGAGGGTCGTGGTATTGCCACCGTTACTTCTGTGCTGCTGCCTTTAGAGCTAGGCAGCTAGAGGGCAGCCGCTGGCCAAGCACCCAGTTCTGAAGGCAGCATTGCATCCAGCAGCAGCGCATAAGTCAGGATGGCAATGCCATACATGCCACCACCACTTCTGCGCTGCTGATGACAGCAGCGCTGTCTTCCAAGATGGACTCCCAAGACAGCAGCCGTGAAAGTTTCCCAGAGATGGGTCTGACCCAGCCTGAGAGTAGCCCCGTGCAGAGGGAGATGCAGTCCTGTCCCTCCCCAGCCAATCCAGGACTAGCAGCTGGAGCCTGGTGTACCATAGGATCCCTGGCTCCAGACCCAGCATTTGAGAGTTAACAAGGGGCCTTGGGCTGGCTGTCTGGGAGGGTGGGTAGGGGGTGACCATGACACACACCCCCCGACCACAGAGCCCTGGGTGGTCACCCACTCATAAAGCTGGCCCTGCTTCCCCCAAATGTAATGACCCCTCCCCCTCATACCATGCCACCCTCACTTATGCACTGCTGCTGGTGGCAGCGCTGCCTTCAGAGCTCGGCTCCCAGCCAGCAGCCTCCACTCTTCAGCTACCCTACTCAGTGAAATCTGGTCTTCCCTACAATAGCCAGATTTCATGGGGGAGATCAGATTTCATAGTCTGACACACGTTTTTCACAGCCATGATTTTGGTAGGGCCTTAACTATAATCACCAGATCCTTTCAACCTCAGTGGTTGCAAGTTTGTTACTGACTCACTGGCAGTTCAGGTCCATTCTAGTTTAATAATAGCAATTCACCAGTTAATCCCACAATATGGTGTTTCTTACTCTATCTATATTTAAACTGTCTGCAAGATACTGGTAGAATATTTGACAAGAGCACAAAATCCTGATTTTAAACCAATGCATCATGGAAATTTATTGGAGCTCAGTTTCCAAAATATTAGTTTTCCTAGTCCAAAATAGACATGAATAGGATAGTTCATCAATAAAGCTTCTACTTCAAAGCATCATTAAATATTTTTTTAAAACATATTCAGCATATGAAATCTAGGGACTTGTACTGTGGCCATCAGAGATCTATCTTCACCCTATCACACCAGCAAGAGAGCATAATTGCCAACTTTCATGCAGTAAGCATCCCGACTTTCACAATAAACCAAAAAACAAGCTAATCCTATTTCAAAACAAGGCCAAAACAAGCCAATCCCTAAGAACCCCAACACTCTATGTGACTAGATCCCCCCGGCGTGCAGTCTGGACTGTGTTGGGCCCACTGTGCACCCCTGACTCTCCCCCCCCCCCCTTGCTCCTGCTTGCCGGGAGCCTATCAAAAAAAAGAAGCAACAAGCTACAAGCCAAACAAGCTACAAGCCAAAAACTGGCCAACAAGCAACTCACCAGCCAATTAAGCCAAAAACAAGCCCAATTTCTGCAGGTTTTTTTACAGGTTTGGCATGTCTGCAAGAGAGTTTTCCAAACACTGCACATGTGTATGATTGATGGTTTCTTGGAATGCAGCATGACTGCAATAATTTTATTCAACAGCCCTCTCTTTTCAGGTTTACATTTTCAGCATAATTCTCTTTTTTGGCCTAGTGGTTGAGTCTTCATGGCAAATTCAGCCTTAGCCCCTAAAGTGCTGAAGGCGGAAATTAAACAGCAGAACCCCTTTCTTTAACCCATTCAAGAAAAACCCATAGTTGTGGGGGAAGAACAAGAGGAAGATCTGAAGGTGCTATTTGAACACCAGGAGAAAACATCATCCAAATTACATTAAGAATTAATTATGATAGAGGGAGCAGTCTTGTGGAAGATACGGTATAGACTCATGTAATGAGACTATCATAGTCTTATACAAAAAGGGGCAGAGTCAAAGCTGAACAGGTAATCTTAACCTTGTCATTTCCCAACTTTTTAGTGCTTCAATTTTCAAATGCAACATTTTTAGACTTTTTGTAGCAAATTCCCTATGGTTTGGGTAAAAAAAATCCATCATATTTCAACTATTTGCTGAGTACTTCAGGGTCTCTAGATACCACGGTTATAGGGACCATATAATTACAAAGAATATGATACTCTGTACTGCACAATATGTGCAACTAATCAGGCAGGAATTCTTGATTCATTCCATGATATAGAGAAAGGCTGGACTCCAGAGGTATGCTTCTGTTCCTGTGCACCTTCATTAGATATACAAAGACGCAGTACTCCCTATGAACTTTCCTAAGTTGCCTATGCATTATTATTATTTGTATTGCAGTACCAGCCAAAGACCCCAATCAAAGTTACGGCCACATTGAGCAAACACACACAGAAATCATGGCCCCTGGCCCAAAGATCTTACAAACTAACATGCTGTAACCACAGCACTTCCAGCCCTGACTGTTTGGGGAGTTATGAATGAATCAACCTAGCCAACTGCTTCTTCACTATGGCCTGGTCCACACTAACCCCCCACTTCGAACTAAGGTACGCAAATTCATTATTAACGTAGCTGAATTCGAAGTACCTTAGTTCGAACTTACCGCGGGTCCAGACGCGGCAGGTAGGCTCCCCCGTCGATGCCGCGTACTCCTCTCGCCGAGCTGGAGTACCGGTGTCGACGGCGAGCACTTCCGGGAGCACTGCCAGCCCCCTCCCCCCCTCTCCCCCCCCCCCCCCCCAACACCAGCGGGGGTCCCGGGCCACCTCCCCCAGTACCCACGGTGCCCTCAGAGCACCTCCACCTCCCCCCACCCAAGATTTAATTAGGGGTACATAGAAAAAGTCATGGACAGGTCATGGGCCGTGAATTTTTGTTTACTGCCCGTGACCTATCCATGACTTTTACTAAAAATACCCATGACTAAAACATAGCGTTAACTGTAAGTGATTTTGTTTATAACTTCCTAGACAAAATCAGAGAATATATTTGACATAGCATTACTAAATTTTAATTGATATATGGATGGTGCCTCTAATACAGCTCAAAGAATGCTACTATTTGATTTTTTTTAAAAAAATCAGTAATTTTTATAGCAATTGATACATTGATCAAAGAACTTATTTTGTATCAATTTAGTTAATTCAAAGACAGCTAATCTGTGATTCAAGTAATGCCTCGTGCTAGCTGTGTTGGCATTGTAAATTATTTCTTCCCAGCATCTTATTCGTAAATAGACAGAATAAATAAGCCATATGTGCACCAAGACTGAATTTGAGCTTTGTGAAGGACACTGATATTCACTTTAAACTAACATAGTAATGGTATCAACATGTAGTCCAATACTCACAACACCTTGTTATTCTAACGGAATCAATTAATATTTAAGGAATCATTTATAATTTATGACCAGGGTAGACTACCATTCTCCAAGATTATATTCCTGAGAATACATACTTGCTCTTTCATTATATATAATGTTTTAAAGGCTTAGCACAAAAAAGTTAATCCATATTAAAAAAAACAAACAGAAAAAACAACCATACTAAATTTTTCTGCTTAGAAATTCTGAATCAAAATGATGCAACGTCATATTTAGTACCAGAATTCCAAAAGATACTAAATATAATCCCAAGAGCAAATTCATTTTTAAAATTAGTTTCTATGGACCTTCTGTTCCAGAAATAAAGAATAAAATCAAATGTTTTATTACGAGTGCCTAGTATAACTGCATTTACTAACATCCTTCAGAAATTATTTTATTCTTTCCTTAGTGATCTACAGGGCAGGAATAGTAGCAAGCCAATAATACAGCAGTACCACAGACTTTGCTATAGTTTCCTTCTGTTCACTATGGATAAGTCTCTGTTTGGAGATGGGCAGAGCTTGTTCCTAGGTATGGACTGTGTGAAAGAAATATAGCACATGTGCAGGAAAAAGAAGTGGTCATAATGAGTATGGGAAGAATGCTCCAGTGGTTAGGATGCTAGCCTAAGAATTGAGAAACCTGGGTTCAATTCCCTGCTTTGCCACAAAACTTTGTGTAACCTTGGCAAGTCACTTAGCCTCTGTGTCTCAGCTCCCCATCCGTAAAACAGGTACTGTGCAATACTTTATCCTCACAGTATCCCTGTGAGGTAGGGAAATACATTTCAGATTGTGAAGCACTGAGATCTACTGATTAAAAATACTTTATAAAAAAGGTAACAACACTCCATTAGTTGATACTGGGAAGTGCAGTAGTGACTTTAATTTTTCACTATTCAAGTGGGATGGAGAGACGGAAGTAGACTGTACAAGCTGCCCATCACATTGTTCAGGACTTCTAACCTTTCAGCTTCCTGATGTGAGTCCTGACTCCCTGTACCCTATCAGTTTAGCCTTCTCTTCTTAGTCATTGGTGGTTTTCCCCTTATGTAGTAACTGAGGTTCTTTGAGATGTGTGCACGCATGTGGGTGCTCCACTTTAGGTGTTCATGCGCCGCCTGCTCGTAATTGGAGATTTGTCATAACTGCCCAGTTGGGTTATACATGCATGGTCCCCATTTTGCGCCGCTTCAGGTGGTTATTTGGTGCTGTGTGACCATCCCCCACCCCCCTTTCCTTCTCATAGGCAGCATTGCATCCAGCAGCAGCGCATAAGTCAGGATGGCAATGCCATACATGCCACCACCACTTCTGTGCTGCTGATGACAGCAGCGCTATGGTGAGTCCGAATAGCGCATCGGATGTTGAATGCTGCTCTAGTGCATAGTGTTGTATAAATGTGTGGGCTGATGCCCAAATTGCTGCTATACAAAGGTCCATAATGGGAACATTGTTGAGAAATGCTATGGAGGCCGATAAGACACTGGTGGCATGAGTATGAATGTCCGTAGGGGGTTGTAGGTCATATTGGTGATAACACAGTTTGATGCAATCTGAAATCCATTTGAAAAGCCTCTGTTTAGATATGGTGTTCCCTCTGGATCGTTCAGTTATTGAGACGAATAATTTCAGAGACTTGTAGAATGACTTCGTTCTATGTAAATTGCTGATGCCCTGCGTACATCCGGGGTATGGCATGTTAACTCCTATCTATCCCTGTGGGGTTTCGGATAAAATGTCAGTAGATGGATGGATTGGTTGAGGTGGAATGATGAGGCAACCTTAGGCAAAAACTTGGGATGCAGCCTCAGGGAAACTTTCTCTTTGAAAAAGATTATATATGGTGGGTCTGCAATGAGAGCTCCCAACTCTCCAACCTATCTGGCGGATGTAATAGCTAAAAGAAGCACTACCTTCATCAAAAGGTGAAGGAGAGAGCATGCTACCATTGGCTCAAATGGGAGGGGGGGGCGGTGAGGACTCGAAGGACTAAGTTGAGATCCCAAGCTGGGGTAGGATTTCGCACTTCAGGGTAAATGTTGTTGAGGCCTTTGAAAAACTGCTTGGTGAGTGGGAAGGTGGAAAAAAAAAAATCAATAAATCGTATACTTTGTGGTGGAACGCTATGATAGCTCAGAGATGGGCCCATCCATGAGCTCAATCAAGGTATGATTTTTTTAAGTTCTAATATTAGAGGTCAGGAGGCTGAGATTGATACAATCTTTCTGCTGGCACCAGGTATCAAACCGCTTCCATTTGTGTAGGTATGTGTGGTGGGTGATTGTTCTGCGGCTATTTAATAAAATGTTTTGTACTTCCTTCACGCACATAATTTTGGATCCTTAGAGCTTTGAGATTGAGTATTTCCAGGTCCAGGGGAAGGATTTGATGTGCATCCTGGGACAGGAGAAGAGGCAGAGGTGGAAATGTGCGTGGTGGACACACCACCATCTTGAGAAGGTAAGGGAACCAGGTTTGCCGAGGCCACGCGGGGGCTGTATCAGGATTACTTTGGACTTTTCCAGCCTGATCTTGTAAAGAACCCACGCTAGGAGGGGGGTGAGAGGAAAGGCATATAAGAGGGGAGCGTTCCATTTGATAAGAAAGGCATCGCCTAAGGAGTGAAAACTCAGCCCTGGCATTTGGCGTTTTGTGCAGTTGCAAACCTCCAACACCTGAATATATTGTGGAGCACACGTGTTCAACTCCTTCTCATGGCCCTGAGAGAAGTTCCTGCTTAAGGTATCTGCTGTGGTGTTTTGGCATCCAGATAAGTATGATGCTGTGATGTCAATATTGTGCATGACGCATCAGTGCCAGAACCGCATGGTCTCTATGCATAGCGAGTGTGAGTGTGCTCCCCCTTGTTTATGTAAAACATGCATGCCACCATGTCTGTGAGGACTTGTATGGTCTTGTCTTTTTTGATGGGTAAGAAGTGGGAGAAAGCATTGTGAATGGCTCATAGTTCTAAAATATTTATGTGCAGAAGGGATTCTGCTGGGAACCAACTGCCCTGGATAGAATATGACTTCAGATGTGCTCCCCAGCCCAAAAGTGATGTGTGTGTCATGATGGTCATCATGGGGGATTCTGTACAAAAGACCATCCCCATGCAGACGTTGTCTGGCTGTGTCCACCAGAGTATGGAGTTTTTTTTTTTATCTTGTTTGGCATTGTGAGGCATTTGTTTATATTGTGCGTGTGCGGGACATCTCACGTGTAGTCTCGCATGCTTGACAACGAAAATCGTGGCAGCCATGGGGTCCAATAGTTGCAAGCAAATCCTGGCGGTTACTTGCGGACTCTGTTTCATGCCATGGTAATCAGATTGGTTAAAATTAGAAATCACTGCCATGGTAGAGAGGCCATCATCTCAGGAGAACTGAGGGAGGCTCTGATGAATTCTAGTTCTTGCACTGATGTTAGTATTGATTTTTATGCATTTATTTGGAGGTCTAGTCTTGTAAAGAGAGCTACCGTCTGTTCGGTGGCCTCTAAAGCTGCTTGTCATGTTGACACTTTCAGTAAGCAGTCGTCCAAGTACAGGAATATCAGGATTCTTTTTTTGCAGAGGTAAGCAGCCAAAATTGTAAGGACCTTCGAGAATACTCAAGGGGCAGTGGATAGGCCGAAAGTCAGGACATTGTACTGGAAGTGATCCAGTCCAATAGCAGATTGGAGAAACCTTTGATGGAACAGGTGAATTGTTATAGGAAAGTACGCATCCTGGAGGTCAAGGGCTTAGAAATAGCCCCCCCTTTCTAGCGCTGGAATTATGGTCACTAATGTGACCATCCTGAAGCGTTGGGTCTTCACAAACTTGTTGAGTTGTCTTAGATCATGAATGGGTCTCTCCACCCTCCTGTTTTTTTTCCTGTGTGAAGAAATAATGTAAGCAAAAGCCCTTCCCTCAGTGTTTTGTTGGTATGGGTTATACTGCTCCAATGGGCTACCTCCTGATGCAGCAGATGTTCGTGAGAGGGGTCCCTGAAGAAGGATGGGGAAGGAGGGTGGGTATGGGGGTTGGAGATAAAAGGGATAGAATACCCAGTCTCAATAATTTCTAGAACCCATCTGTCTGTTACAATAGTTTGCCAGATTGGATAACTCCAAATGGTTGGGAGATGGTTCCAGCGCTAAAGATGTGGGGGGTCTCAGACCCTCGAACAGGGCTCAAATTTGCTGCCTGATGGTTGAGACAGAGTAGTCGGAGGACTAGGTTGTCATCTCCTCGAGGGTCTCCGTTTCCACCCATGATGCTTGTATTGTCTGTGCTGTTGTGTATGGGCTGGAACCTCTATGGGGTATAATAATTTCGTCGTCTTTTCTTGGTCCTAGGTGTATAAACGCCCAGGGACCTCAATGTCACCCTCAAGTCCTTGAGCGTATGGAGGGACTTGTCTGTTTTGGCTGCGGAGAATTTGGGACCTTCAAACAGCAAATCTTTGACCGTCGACAGCACCTCTTTGGGGAAATCCAGAGAGACGGAGTCAAGACACCTTTCTCCATCACCACTGTGGTGGCTACAGACCTCGCTGCTGTGTCCACCAAGTCCTGAGCAGCCTGTAGTGCTGTTCTGGTTATAAATTGTCCCTCTGATATCTGAGGCAGGTATTGAAAGTCTGCAGGTGAGGCAGTGATTAAAACCCAGGAAGCCGGGCATGCCCCTCAGGGGAGCGTTTTCCTCCCACCAAGGAGAGAACGAATACTCTACTCCAATGCTTCAACAGAAGCCCAAACTCCTAGTGAGGGAATTTTTTTTAAAGGAAAGAAAATAACAGGGATAAAAAAAACAAGACTAACTATATCTACTAAACCTAGAACTAGTGAGAAAACTATGCTATTAAGACTAAGCACAGAGGCACTGCTAGATGCTCCAACTCGAGCCAAAGGCGGTAGAGAAGAAACTCGGGGAGGGGGAGGGAGAGGGGGGAGGGTGTCGCACAGTGCCAGATAACTGCCTGAAGCACCTTGAGATGGGGACCAGGCATGTGCAACCAACTGGCACTGCTATCACAAATCTCCAATTACAAGAGCAGGGGTGCACAAACACCTAAAGTGGAGCACCCACAGGGACATCACTCAAAGTAGTAGTGCTGGGATCCCCCCACCCCACTGTCCCTCACATAGGGGAACCAAACGAAGCAATTTAAAACGTAACTTTTATGCACACATGCATTCCCTCGTTTGGATTCCATGTAGAGACCATCGCTCGAAGAACAACTTTGCCTTAAACAAGCATATTTTTAAAACTTTTTAATGGTGGTGCTCAAGTTACTAACTAGTGAATTGTTTGTTTTTTGGTGAGAACACTAACAGTGTTAAATTTTTTGAGGGATTTCACAGAACTAGAATTTCACTGAGGTTTACATCCCTATAACATCTCTGAAGTAGACAATTACCATTATGAAAATAATGAAATATTTAAAATGATCAATAGTGGAGAAGTGCCTTCAAAGTGCAATAATTCATGTTACTGAAGTGTTTACAATAAATGTATTCACAGGTATCTATGACCTAAGCATTGTCAGAGGAAAAATATGAATCAGTCAACCTTATTCATTACACTCCTTGATGTTTACTCTTTTCTAGTGTCAGAGAGGCAAGGTGGGTTAGGTAATATCTTTTATTGGACCAGCTTCTGATGGTGAAACACACAAACTTTCAAGCTACACAGAGCTATTCTTCAGGTCTTTCCTAGCATGTTTACTATACAAATCATGAAACTTACCTTTTAGGTCTGATTAATTAATTACAAAGGAAAGTTATACCTGTAAGAATAGGCAGCAACAGCTTCCAGTCCTCTTTCTTGACCAGTGAGTTAGTATCGGTATGAATGCATCCAGTTGGCCTCACTAGCACTATTTCCCTTTCTAATGACACACAGTATTTCAGCTGCCCACATTCCTCAGGCCTATTCTGGCAGCGTCAGAAGACTACGAGAAAGCCACAGTTTGAGAGATCTATCTATTCTTTGCTCTGCCATTAAACTAAAGCACTACCCTTCTTTAGAACATATTTAGAGATTTTATCTTGATCTTTAACATGACCTTAAATTACATGTTAAATGTTCCAAGGTATCAAAACTAATGTCCCCTTAACACTCTCTCTTTGCCTTAATGTCTGAGGGTAACACAGCAGCCCCAAAGTCAGAGATGCTTCATAGATTATGCCAGAAAGAGTGCTGCAGCAGTATTCCTTAAAGCTGATTCAGATACTCTCCTGGTGCTAAAATTTTAATCAACTTGTTCCAACAGAACAAAGCTATCTGTTACTGAAAGAGCAGCTGGTACCAGCTTAGTATCTAATCTTGTCAGTACACAGGAAACTCCCAGATCCAACAAGTTCTTTAGAAGGCAAAAATCAGCCTTGGCACTGACGACGTTTGGCAGCAGAAGGACTGCTTCTTTGAGCTGATGTAATTTTAGTACTCATTGAAGTCTTTATACAGTGTAGTCACAAACCCAATCCATCTGGCACAGACTTCTTTGGTGCCAGGGCCACCCATGACTTGGCTGACTGATGCCAAAGATGGAGTGGAGAAGCTTTGTATATAATTCCCTTAAGCATAACAAAATTCTGCTATTTGCTTTCCTTTTATTTTGCCAAGTTCTGGACAAATTTGGCACTGATGCACAATATACTACAAATTTAAAATAAAATTAAAAATTAAAAATGCATGTAAATATAATCCTAATTCCACCGTAATCTATGCAAACCTTACCTTTTGCTAAATAAATTTACTACACCTCTACCTCGATGTAACGCTGTCCTCGGGAGCCAAAAAATCTTACCGTGTTATAGGTGAAACCGCGTTCTATCGAACTTGCTTTGATCCACCGGAGTGTGCAGCCCCGCCCCCCAGGAGCACTGCTTTACCACATTATATCCGAATTCGTATTATATCGGGTCGCGTTATATCGAGGTAGAGGTGTATTAAAAACTTGAAAGAGAGCATTGTGACATAGCTAGGGCCCAAAACGTGTTCCCATCTTTCTCCTAAACGTCATTCAACACCCTGTGTTTCAAGTGTACATTCTTGAAATTTCTAGACATTTGATACTCTTCATAACACATTCACTTTAAAAAAAAAAAAAAAAAACAGCAAAAAGGGGAGATTTAAAACGAATGAAGTTTTAAAAGAGTTTTCCTGATCCTCAAAAGATACATTAATCAGTCAATATCAAGAGCTGGATTCTTCCAGTTTCAGAATGGAGCAGAAGGGGTCACTGGCATGAAAGGATTATGATGAAACTATTTAGAAAGGAGATACTTATATTTAAAAAATCCCACTAATACAAAGTTATGGTCAAGTACTCAGACACTATGAAACTGAAAAAAAATTGAAGTTTGCCCTCACAATACTTCCAATGTTGTCAACTCTAACCATTTTATCAGGAGTCCAATTATGCCGAGTGTTTTTCATGACTGAATACTGATCTTGCAATCTTAACTCTACATTAAGGTTACATTCTTGCATTTAAATTCCCCAGGCATTTAAGAACAAAGAAAATCTAGAGAAGCTGCTGAGCATCTTGTAAATTCCTTGCACCGTGCCAATTCAACTTGCTCGCCAAAAGATCACCATCAACTTGAAAATTATGCCTGTCTAAAATTTTTGTATCTATTAGTTAACAAAAATAAGTGAAAAACTGTCAAAGTTTGTGTATTTCACAACCAAATTAGCAATAGGTCAAATGCGGTTTTCTCTTTGAGGACCATTAATTTCCTCCTTGCTAAAAAAGACATTAAAAAGAGTGGAACCGATTTTTTTTTTGGTAAGTAATGGAGAACAAAACCAAGAAAAACTGAAAAAGGTGCTCAGGTGGACATGGGAATTGTTTAAAACAGGGTGGATTTGATTTAAATCACTGGTCAGGAAGACTCGATTTAATCATGGATTTCTACATAAAAGTGCATTCTTGTTGGTTGTTATAACCTTAATACACATTCTTCATACCTCAGAGATAGATGTAGGTTTCATTTTTAGAAGGTACACACTATAAATGCCTGCCCTGTCCCCGGCCCCAAGCTATTCCCACAAACGCTGCGGCCCCTGGGAGAGGAGGGGCAGAGGGCTCTGCGTGCACTGCCCTTGCCACGCCTCCAGGTACTTCCCCCAAAGCTTCCATTGGCCGCAATTCCCTGTTCCTGACCAATGGGATCTGCGGGGGGCGGTGCCTGGAGGCAAGGGAAACGCACAGAGCCCTGTGCCCTCCTGCCTGGGGGCCACAGGTACATGGTGCCGGTGGCGCCGTGGGCCGGATCCAAAGCCCTGAGGGGCCAGATCCGGCCCGCGGGACGTAGTTTGCCCACCTCTGTTCTAGACTGAGCACTGAGTCCCATTGGGTAGACAGAAAGATTAACCTAAATCTATACAGAAGCTCCTGGAACCCCATAAGATTGGGTCCCTAAAACATGAACTATTGGAACTAATTTACAAAAAACTTTTCTTAAGCATTACATGAATATATTGTTTCATACTATAGAATTAGAATTTATAATCCCTATTCCATGATGAGGTATCTTTGAGCTATAATGTGTCTATCTTTAGATAGGTTTTTTTTCCCCTCAAAAAGCATTTTATCAAAAAAATCTGATTCAAATATAAAAAATCCAATTTTTTTTATTTTTATTTTTTTAAATATCATTGATTTTTATCCACCCTGGTTTAAAATAAGTTGACCGTGTTTCTCAAGTTTCTCAGACTTTTCAAGAGGAAATGTTTCTCTGCAGGTACTCACCTATTCAAGTTGGGGTATGTGAATTCAGTGTATTAGTATACACATGCAGACTTAAGGACATGTTCTGACAAGCTACATATGCAATTTTGAAAGGGTTCTCTTAAGTAAAACCAATTGTTTCCTCTCCTCCTCAAAGCAAAAGCATTTGTTTTCAAAGTTGCATCAATGTCAACTCTCCTGTTCAAACTTCCGGCATTTTTATTTTAACTTCCATCTTTTTAAAAAAGAAAAATACTGATTAGGTCTCCTCATGCATATACCTTTTTCAAAGTTCAAAATCAGCTGAACTAATTTTGCAGAAACTTTCTGGGAAAGTCACTTTTGAGCAGAAAGAAAAGCAATAAAATCACTATTTAAAGATAAATATTTCAGAAAGAGGAACATATGAAAAACATATTAGCAATTAAATTTAAGCGTGAATTGTAAGCTCCCATGCTATTTTATAAACCTCAAGTAGTGTGGGTCAGACTTAAAATTCTTATGAGTAAGGAAATTCTGACTTAGTCATAACAGATCATGGAAAAAGTGACAAACAGTCCTGTGACACCTTATAGACTAACATATTGGAGCATAAGCTTTCGTGGGTGAATACCCACTTCATCAGATGCATGTCATGTTAACAGATCATGTTATGATCCTTTTCCAGATCACTACTACAGACAAGAGCTCACATGCATTCTCCCTAGACACAGAATACATTTATTGTAACAATATAGAGGGTATGAATTTTAACACACTTAAGCACATAAATAACTTTAATCATCTGAGCAGCTCAATTTCAGCCAATGGGACTGATCATATGAATAAAGTTACTCATAAGTGTGTGCAGGGCTCATAGGTAATATGGACAGTTGATAGTGACCCTATAACAGAGTAATTTACTCCTTTAAGGCCCAGGAGCCTGGAGTCAGCAACCCTGTTCGATTATCAGACCCACTTGGGAAGGAGTCAGTGATGCCTATAAAGGGCTGAAAGAGCTAAGCTGGAGGAGAGCTGCAGAAAGGAGATTGACTCCTGTGACTGGTCCTGGAGCAGAGAGAGATATCCAGTGACAGGCCTCTGGGCCCCTACACTAGGCATGTGAATAGTTTTGTATTACTTTGAAAGCCTTTTGGTTTAAATTAATAAACCATACCATTCATACTTAGCAAAAAGAACAGGAGTACTTGTGGCACCTTAGAGACTAACAAATTTATTTGAGCATAAGCTTTCGTGGGCTACAGCCCACTTCATTGGATGCATAGACTGGAACATACAGCAAGAAGATATTTACACATACAGAGAACATGAAAAGGTGATAGTAGCCATACCAACTGTAAGGTTGCCTAATTCTTTCCATTAAAAAAAAGGTCACAAAATGAACATTCTGTTCTCTACAGAAGGCCTTTGAAATTCAGCTGGGAGAAGAATCCTGGGGGGGTCAAAAAAGAGCCTTGTCTTCATCCATGAAATTCCATTCAAGAATAGCTAAGTTTTAAACTGTTAAAATTGCCACTTCCCTTCTATCTCTTATGACATTAGCAAAATTTTGGCAGCATGCCAAAACAGCTGAACACAAACATGGTCCCATGCCATTACCAAAGTAACAGCAGCACAACACACGCTACACTGGGAACACCAAGAACAAACTGTGTTTCCAGGACGAGGAAAGAAAGAGCTGGTTCATGCTTCCCCCAACAACTCTTCTCCCCACCCAAATCCAAAAGCCCATCTCTCCAGTGGCTTAATTTGTAATGAAAGAGGTGCCGGGGCTCAAGCAATTTTTGTACTTTCATAACCGAAGTGGCTAGTGGTGCCAGGGCTATGAAATGCCAAACCTAACGGTGCCAGGGCACAAATTAAGCCCTGCACCTCTCCTTCTGGGACCACCATATGAGGAAGAAGCTTACCCCTGCCTCTCAGTATAGAGGAAAAAGGAAGGTAAGCCAGGTGCCCCTAAACAAGGCCCAAGACATGGCCCTACTGATCCCTCTCCTCTCTAGGGTACCACATGGAGCAGGAGTTCTCCCCTCATCCCCCAGTCTTCTGGGGAAGAAGAAAAACAGGCAAGCAAACTCCCTGACACCACTCCCAGAACAAGCAAAGCTCTAACCCCAGCAGCCCATTCCCGCCACCCCGGGATAACAGCTTTCTGCAGAAGATCCTGTATTTCAATTGGCAGAATTCCATGCTGAAGGAAGCCTCAGGGTTTAAAGCTTGAAGATGATGCAATGGGGGGTGGGGGGGATGTTATGGTTGCACTGAATATAATTTTTTCCTTTAAGTAGAGGCTAGGAAATAAACCACATTAAAGATTGTTATTTAAATATATTTTATGTTGCCAAGTCAAGCACTTGAAAATCTTCAACATAGGGAATGAGGCATCTATGCAATGGCTGTTTTTATCTTCATCATTCAGTGTGTGACCCCTGCTTTATTTAATGAAAATTATCCAGATTTTGGACTGAATACAGAATTATTTCCTTGTTGTCTTTTCTAGGGCTTTCACATATTAATGACTTTATCTCCCCAGTGAGATAACAGTATTATTCTCCCCATTTTACAGATGACCAAATTGAGAGGTTTGCCTGAGGCTATCTCAGGGCCTCCTCCTGATTCCCAACCCTGTTGTCATTTGTTCAGCTACACCTCTACCCTGATATAACGCGACCCAATATAACACGGGTTTGCATACAAGGCGGTAAAGCTCTGACACAGTACTCTGAGCAGCGTGTTAAGGGTGCCGGGCCAGGCCGGGGGGTTGGATAAGGGGCAGAGGGTCTCAGGGGCGGTCAGAGGCTCCCCCCCCCCCCAGGGCCTGCGAGGCAGGAGCTGTGGGGGGGGCACTTTTGGGGGCCCCGCAGTCCCAGAGTGGCCCTGGGGATTAGCAGGGGGCCGGGAGAAGCCCACTCCGCTTCCCTCGCCCTGGCCCCAGCCGTATTGCTCGGGGCAGGGGGCTTGGGGGAAGGGATCTCCCCCGCACTCATCGGCAGCAGCGGAAGCAGAGCAGCCTGGCCCCAGCCCGCGCCACTCTGCTAGGGTTACCATACGTCCTCTTTTTCCCGGACATGACTGCCGAAAAGCCGGACATGTCTGGGAAAATGGCGGCTCTGCTCCTCCCCTGACTCTTCGGCTCTGTTTAAGAGCCGAGCTGCCCGAGTGCTACGGGCTTCAGGCAGCCCCCTTGCCTCCGGACCCTGCGCCGCCGGAGCCCGGGAGGGGAAGTGCCCGGCTGGGGGCGCAGGGTCCGGAGGCATATGGGCTGCCCAAAGCCCGAGCGCTACCGGCTTCACGGTTTGCCAGGCAGCCTCCAGACCCTGCGCCCCCGGCTGGGCGCTTCCCCTCCCGGGCTCCAGCTGCGCTGGGGAAGCGCCGACCGGGGGCGCAGGGTCTGGGGGCTGCCCGGCAAACCGTGAAGCCAGTAGCGCTCGGGCAGCCCTTTCCGCATGGCTGGGAGTGGGAGGAGGGGGCGGAGTTAGGGCGGGGAAGGGGCGGAGTTGGGTCGGGGCCAGTGGTGGGGGAATGGGCGGGGCCAGGGCCCGTGGAGGATCCTCTTTTTTTATTTATTAGATACGGTAACCCTACACTCTGCCAGCTCCCAGCCACGGCGCTCCGCTTCCTGCCACAGGTGAGTGCGGGGGGGCGTCTTTTCACCAACCTTCCCACACTCACCGGCAGCGGGAAGCAGAGCAGCCCACCCCAGGCAGCTCCACTCTGCCAGCTCCCAGCCACGGTGCTCCGCTTCCTGCCGCAGGTGAGTGGCAACTCCCCAACTCCCCCGCAGCGACATGGCTGGGGCCGGGGCAAGGAAAGTGGAGCAGGCTAGGGCCGTGTCACTCCACTTTCCGCCGCAGATGAGTGCGGGGGGCATCCTTTCCCCAACCTCCCCGCACTCACCGATGGCAGGAAGCGGAGCGCCGCAGCTGGGAGGTGGCGGAGTGGAGCAGGCTGGGGCTGGGCTACACTGCTTCCCGCCGCTGCCAGTGAGTCTGTCAGGGGGTGAGGGGTGTGGCTAGGGGACAGGGAGCAGGGGGGTTGGGGGTCTCTGAAGGGGGTGGTCAGGGAACAAGGAACAGGGAGGGCCAAAGCAAGTTCGATATAACACGGTCTCACCTATAACACGGTGAGATTTTTTGTCTCCAGAGGACCGCGTTATATTGGGGTAGAGGTGCATTTTACTGCCAGAAGAGCTGAGCGTGCACAGCTTCCACTGACTTTAGTTGCAGTTGCGAGGACTCATCACTTCCTCACAGCAGGCCCAGGAACATAATATTAACATGAAAATAAAGTATTGCTGTGTGCCGTTCACCTGTCTTAACCAGACCATCCTCTCTTTCAACAGTTCCTTACCTCATTCCTTATATAGCTTCCAACTTCTAGAGCAAATGAGGCAGAGATCCTACCAACAGCTTAATTTCACAACACAATTCTAAATCATTCCCTGAACACCATCCGTCCTGATCTCTGAATGGCCAGGGTGCAGTGGGAAAAAAAAAATAGGGGGTCATCATGGAAAGACTATCATAAAGCATACCATAAGATGACTGAATTAATGTTACATGGGAAACAAATAAAAATATTATCTAAACCGGGGTAGGCAATCTATGGCACGCATGCCGAAGGCGGCACGCAAGCTGATTTTCAGTGGCACTCACACTGCCCGGGTCCTGGCCACCATTCCGGGGGGCTCTGCATTTTAATTTAATTTTAAATGAAGCTTCTTAAACATTTTAAAAACCTTATTTACTTTACATACAACAATAGTTTAGTTATATATTATAGACTTATAGAACGAGACCTTCTAAAAACGTTAAAATGTATTACTGGCACGCAAAATCTTAAATTAGAGTAAATAAATGAAGACTTGGCACACCACTTCTGAAAGGTTGCTGACCCCTGATCTAAAACTTTCAAGTCCATGACTTTACAACCTAAATAATATTTTAATAGGTGGGTGTTTGGTATGTAATTTTATCTTAGAGTGTTCAGACTCAAAGGTTTACAGACTTGTAAAGAGAGACTGCAACTAGTACCAGAGGGGGGAAAAACAACCCTAAAGCTTCAATCTATTTGTCAGTAATTCTTCCATTAGTTTTCCCTACAACAAAAGGTTCCTGCACTTTTAAATTTAAATGTTTTATTTTATTTCTTCTAGCAAAGACCTAAATAATGGGGGACAGGGATAACTAAAGATCACTGAAGTAGTCTTCATTCATTAGTGTGCTTTGAAAACATTTTACAATAAAATGTGTTTTAATATCATCAAAACTACATTATAAATAGCATCTAATTTAGTTATCAAGGTTTTAGATTTGCGTTTTCAATGTCATGTTATCCACAATTGTAAAGGTTCAACACAATACTGCAATGAAAACATTAACTATTCCGTATCTTGTATGTAGGATAGTGAACCATGCTACTAAAACTGTAAACTGCTGTCACCCTGCTCATAAAAATGAGATGTGCATTCTCATTAGGCTATCCCAAGTAAACAAAAAATATTAAGAGTTGCTGATTTACAAACAAATGAGGGTTTTTTTAAAATCCATAACAAAAAACCCCTAAAAAAGGTACTTTTCATTAGAGCCTAATTATAGTACATATATAACGCATGTTACTTTAAAAAAAGATTCCTGCTTTAAATCCTAGCATCACAGCACTGAAATCATGAATTCTAGCCCTGTGCCGCTTTATAACTGAAAAGCAGTTCAACTTATAAAGTATATTAAAAAATTGTGGGAGACTAAGTCATGAATGATACAGTTTGAAATTGCTGAGATTGTAAAACCAAAATACAGAGCAACATTTAGCAGTTTTCATGTACATTAATGGAACAGTTTAACAAATCCTAGAAACACAATTGTGGATATATAATGGATAATTAAAAAAAAAAATCTGGTCAACTTTTATCAGTACAAATAAAAGAAATTTTAAAATTTGAATATTCTGGAAAGCATAGCCATTAACTGACGAGTGAAAAGATAAATGAAATCTTTACTTTCAGCCTTGCAGTTTGCTTTTCCATCAAATAGTGTTATTTCAATACTTTTAAAAGTATGAGAAAGTGACTTAAGTACTACATAAACTGAACATTCTCCTATACACCAATGCTTTAGTCTACAACCAATAAATGAAAACTTTCCTTCAAAACTACATTTTCCCTTTAAGGAAAAAAAAGAAGCAGCCCAAAAGGAATCAAAACACACTTTTAATATATGTTTAATCAATCATTTTTGGGAAAATAGTTTGAGCTACTCATTTCCAGACACTACACAAATCAACACTTCAAGAAAAAAAAAATGTAAAAAAGACAAAACAAAAACCCAATCACCACCAAAATCCCCCTTCCTTTCTTTTATCACTACCACCAGCACCAACACATATTTTAACTGAAAAGCTTACCTTCTTCTGATACCAGACTATAGCATCTGTTACTTTTGACGCCATTTATTCTACTGCATTCGCACGGTAGTCATTTTAGGCTGTTGAAAGAAAGACAAATTTTACTTCCACCTTCCAAGAAAAGACTGATCAACAGGCATGTAAACTACTCTAGTTACCTGCAGAGTAAAATGGTCTACAGGTATACTTACATTACATCTTGCCTCGTTATTTTAGTGATAAGTTTTCCCCAGCTAAACAAAAATCTGCTGCCATACTAAGGAGACAGAAGTTTCTATTATAACAGCTTTCTCCACCCTGTAAAATAATGCATACCTGGCAAACAAAGTAAGCTTTACTGCCCAGCTAAGTCTCATAGGATATATCTACACTGAAAAAAAAAAAAAAAAAAAAAAAAAAAAAAAAAACACATGATACCAAGTCTCATGGGGAGACTGGTTCAAGCTCATAGGGCTTGGGCTGCAGGGCTAAAATTTGCAACAGACATTTAGGTTCAGGCTGGAGTTCAGGCTCTGAGACCCACCCCAGACATGGGGTTTCAGATCCTGGACTCCAGCCTGAGCCTGAATATCTACACTGCAATGTTTAGCCCTGCAGTCTGAGACCTGCAAGCCAAAGTCAGTTGACCTGGGCCAGCCACAGCCATGCCATAGGTCTTTTATTGCAGTGTAGAAGCACATCCCCTTTAAGGCCAGAAGGGACAATCATCATCATCTAGTCTGACCTGCACATTGCAGGCCACAGAAACTCATCTACCCACTCCTGTGGCTGAGTTACTAAAGTCTTCAAATCTTGATTTAAAGACTCCAAGTTAGAGAATCCACTATTAACTCTAGTTCAAACTAGCAAGTGATCCATGCCCCACGCTGTAGACAAAGGCAAAAAGCCCTCGGGGTCTCTGCCAACCTGACCCGGGGGGGGGGGGGGGGGGATTCCTTCCCAATCCCAAATATGGCAATTGGTTAAATGCAGGTCAATGAGGCCCACTGCCAGACACCTGGGAAAGAATTCTCTGTAGTAACTTGGAACCCTCCCCATCTAACATCCCGTGTCCTGCCACTGGAGATATTTGCTAATAGCTGTCAACAATGGGCCTCATGCCATTGTACGCAACTTCATCATACAATCCCCTTCATAAACTTATCAAGCTCAGTCTTGAAACCAGTCTGGTTTTTTGCCCTTTCTTCTCGCCCTGGGAGGCTGTTCCTGAAGTTCATTCCTCTGATGATCAGAAACCTTGAACTAATTTCAACCCTATACTGGTTGATGGTCAGTTTATATCCATTTGTTCTTGGGCCAATGCTGGCCCTGAACTTAAATAATTCCTCTCCCTCCCTGGGTGTTTATCCCTCTGATGTATTTACAGAAAGCAATCATATCTCCCCTCAGCATCTGTTAGACTCAGCAAGCCAAGTTCTGTAAGCCTCCTCTCATAAGGTAGATTCTCCAATCCTCTGATTATCTTAGTAGCCATTCTCTGCACCTGTTTCTTAAACATGGGAGACCAAAATTGCACATAATGTTCCAGATGAGGTCTCACCAGTGCTTTGTACAATGGTAATAACCTTCCCTTTCCCTACTGGAATACCTCGCCTGGTGCATCCTAGGATTGCTCTAGCCTTTTTCACAGCCTCACCGTCACCCTGTCATCCACTAATACACCCAGATCTTTCTCCTACTCAGTTGCTTCCAACTGACAAATCCCCAGCTTAAAGCAAAAATTCTTGTTGTTAGTCCCTTGCACTTAACACTATTAAATTTCATCCCGTCTCTTTCTCCAGTGTTCAAGGCCATGCAAATCTTCTTGTAGAATATGCCAGTCCTCCTCCCATATTAACAATACCTATCAATTGTGTATCATTCGCAAATTTTATTAGCGCACACTTACTTTTTCTGCCAAGGTCATGGATGTTAAATGATATTAAATAAGATTGATCCCAAGATCCATCCTTAAGGAACTCCACTAATAACCTCTCTCCAGACTGGCAGTTCACCTTTCAGCATGACCGGTTATAGTTAAGGCTAAGATTTTGTCATGGTTATTTTTAGTAAAAACTCATGGACAGGTCACGGGCAATAAACAAAAATTCACAGAAGCTGTGACCTGTCTGTGACTTTTGCTACTGCGGCTCCATGATTTCCCCCACCATCGTGGTGGCTGGGAGCTGTGGGGTTCCCCCCCTCCACCCACGGCAGCTGGGAGTTGCAGGATGACCATATTTTCCAAAGAGAAAAAATGGGACACCCCAGTCACTTGCCCGAGGCGGCCCCTCTGCCCTGGGTAAGCTGTCACCTGTAACTGGAACCCTGAGGAGGGGCCCCCTCAGGAGTCTACCACCTGTGCTGGAACTTTGCAGGAGGCCCTGTCACTTGAACCCTCCCAGGGCCACATTGGCTGTCAGCTCCAGAGTCCTGAGAACATCTATGAGCTCCGTGACACAAACATAGACTTACTTATAGTCTCCCCTTTAACTAGTTTCTTACTCACCTTTCAGTTCTAATATTAATCCCCATCTTCTCCAATTTAACTAAATTTCCCACATGGAACTGTATCAAATGCTTTACTGAAATCCATAGATTAGGGTCTACTGCATTTCCTATATCTAGAAAAATCAGTTTTCTTCTCAAAGAAAATACTAAGAAATGCTGTGATTTAAGTTCCTGAGATTCACATTGCACGCAAAATCTTTTTTATTTTTTTTAAACAATGGGAAGTTGTACCTATTGTTTTATACTATTGCCTTGTTAGAATTTGTCAACAAGTACTTTTCTATGGAAATAGTGCGATTTAGTGAAGTCAACAGTGTATTCAGGAAAGTGAACCATAACATTATAAATGCAAAGGAGGACCATTTCAGACTTGCAGCCGGATATAACAAAATTACTGTTGGGATCACCCTAATTATGATTTTAAAGTTTGCCAATTTTCTTACTGAAAGGGTAAACTAAAACTGTATTAAAGGGGATAAGCAAAGGCATTTTTTTAAACTATCAAATGGTAGTATTTACTACATCCATTGAATTTTTAAAAAAATTAGGCATTATCTTTACGTAAGAACGGCCATACTGGGTCAAACCAAAGGTCCATCTAGCTCAGTATCCTGTCTTCCAACAGTGGCCAATGTCAGGTGCCCCAGAGGGAATGAACTGAACAGGTAATCATCAAGTGATCCATTCCCTGTCTCTCATTCCCAACTTCTAGCAAACAGAGGTTAGGGACACCATCCCTGTCCATCTTGGACAATAGCCATTGATGGACCTATCCTTCATGAATTTATCTAGTTCTTTTTTGAACCCTGTTATAATCTTGGCCTTCACATCCTCTGGGAAATTATTCCATAGGTTGGCTGTGCGTTGTGGGAAGAAATACTTCCTTTTGTTTGTTTTAAACCTGCTGCCTATTAATTTCATTTGGTGACCCCTAGTACGTGTGTTATGAGGAGTAAATAACATTTCCTTATTTACTTTCTCCACACCAGTCATGATTTTATAGACCTCTATCAGATCCCCCTTTAGGCGACTCTTTTCCAAGCTGACAAGTCCCAGTCTTATTAAACTCTCCTCATACGGAAACCATTCCATATCCCCAATCATTTTTGTTGCCCTTTTCTGAACCTTTTCCAAGTCCACTATTATTTTTTCTCTTTTTTGGAGGAGATGGGGCGACCACATATGCACGCAGTATTCAAGATGTAGGCATACCATGGATTTATATAGAAGCAATATGATATTTCTGTCTTATCTATCCCTTTCTTAATAATGCCCAACATTCTGTTCACTTTTTTGACTGCCATTGCACACTGAGTGGATGTTTTCAGAGAACTATCCACAATGACGCCAAGATCTCTTTCTTGAGTGGTAACAGCTAATTTAGACCCCATTATTTTAGATGTATAATTGGGATTATGTTTTCCAATGTGCATTACTTTGCATTTATCAGCACTGAATTTCATCTGCCATTTTGTTGCCCAGAAATCCAGTTTTGAGAAATCCAGTCTGCCTGGAACTTAACTATCTTGAGTAGTTTTGTATCATCTGCAAATTTTGCCACCTCACTGTTCACCACTTTTCCTGATCATTTATGAATATGTTGAATAGAAGTGGCCGCAGTACAGACCCCTGGGGGACACCATTATTTACCTCTCTCCATTCTGAAACTGAACATTTATTCCTACCCTTTGTTTCCTATCTTTTAACAAGTTGCCAATCCATGAGAGGACCTTCCCTCTTATCCCGTGACAGCTTACTATGCTTAAGAGCCTGTGGTGAGGGACCTTGTCAAAAGCTTTCTGAAAGTCCAAGTACACTATATCCACTGGATCCCCCTTGTCCACAAGCTTGTTGACCCCCTCAAAGAATTCTAGTTGATTGGTGAGGCATGATTTCCCTTTACAAAAACCATGCTGACTATCCCCCAACAAATTATGTTCATCTATGTGTCTGACAATTTTGTTCTTTACTATAGTTTCAACCAGTTTGCCCGGTACTGAAGTCAGGCTAATGGGCCTGTAATAGCTGGGATCACCTCTGGAGCCCTTTTTAAAAATTGGCATCACGTTAGCTATCCTCCAATCATTTGGTACAGAAGCTGATTTAAATGATAGGTTACAGACTACAGTTAGTATTTCTGTAATTTCACATTTGAGTTCCTTCAGAACTCTTAGGTGAATACCATCTGGCCTTGGTGACCTATTACTGTTTAGTTTATCAATTTGTTCCAAAACCTCCTCTAATGACACCTCAATCTGGGACAGTTCCTCAGATTTGTCACCTAAAAAGAATGGCTCAGGTTTGGGAATCTCCCTCACATCCTGAGCTGTGAAGAACAATGAGAAGAATTCATTTAGTTTCTCTGCAATGGCCTAATCATCCTTGAGTGCTCCTTTAGCATCTTGATCGTCCAGTGGCCCCATTGGTTTTTTAGCAGGCTTCTGGTTTCTGATGTACTTTAAAAAAATTGTTATTACTTTTTGAGTCTCTGGCTAGCTGTTCTTCAAATTATTTTTGGCCTTCCTAATTATATTTTTACACTTCATTTGCCAGTTTATGCTCCTTTCTATTTTCCTTACTAGGATTTAACTTCCATTTTTTAAAGGATGCCCTTTTGCGAATGTTTAGATAATTTTAACATTAAAACTGAAATTTATTAAATATTAAATTTTGATCTCAGGAATTCTAGAGTGCTTAAGAGGTTTCCCCTGAAAAACCAAGCTAAAATAGTTCTTTGCTCCACTTAACTAATTAATTACATTGTAAATCTAATTTAAAAAATTAAAATTCAACATAAAGAAGATTTTACTGAAATAAAGAACCTTATTTTTAGACAATAGTTTTTTTTTTCCTATTATATTGTATAGAGTGTCCCAAAAGTCCAAGCACTGCCTCAAGAGTCATTCAAAGGTTGGTGGAATTTGCATAAGTTATGTAATGCATCTATACTCCTACAAAAACAGTGTCATCTGGATTTTTGTATATATAATTGAAAGAACAATATAATTACATGTCCTCTTACCTATTCAGTGTCCATAAAATATAGTGTAACAAAGGACAGATGAACTGAGAATTAAGGGATTCTGTTTTTACAAAGTGTTTTGAGATAATATCCAAGTTATTTAATTAACTATGCAAATCAAAGGAATGATTAAGACAAATTGTTACAAGGGCACTTCATAAATGTTAAATAGTAAAGGTTTAGAAATCAAGAAATTTGGGATAGCTGCATTCTTAAAATGAAACACTGAACTATTTCAATGTAGTTATTTTTAGCTGTTTGAGACTCTTCCAGACAAGCTTGCGATATTTCTAAGACATCTATTTCCTCTGTCTAGGGCCTCTAGGCTTTTATGGCAGACAGAGAAGCCACACTTTGGGGCCTCCGCACAGGCCCAGGTAGGCTGATGTTTAGCTGGCCACTGGAGTCTGGCCAGTTAAGATAATTGGAACTGTACTTAGATGAATCTAGTGGGCAGGTACCCCATACACTAGGTACAAAAAAGTTGCAAAGTGTTGGAATAGCAGTTGCTTTGGTGCTACACTGTAACTTCACAATCTGCTCCCAGGTTTAAAGATGAATTCCATCATCCACAAACATGTTATTCTAGCCTTTTGTGCGGAGAGGTGATTTTTTTTCAACCTATGTAAACAGTTTTATAATGATATGAGACAAGCCAAGCTTAGAAAAGACAGTGGGGTCACATGGAAGGTCAAGAGTCAATCTTTTGACCCCTCCTGAGGCACTAAACAAGCAGATTTGCCATTCTTTCTACAGATATGTGCATTTTTTCCCTATAATAGTTACACCCTTAACAGCTACAGGATACAAGGTGGCTGAAAATATTCAAACCCCTCTCTAGCACTTGGTACCATTGATCAGTTGTTTTATCCACAAGGCAAGATACAAAGATTGAGGCTAGGTTGAGATACAAATGCTGAGCTGGTTTGAAAAGCTCTTCTGGCAGGACCTGAAGATATTAAGTAATTTGTTCAAGTTCACCTGCACAGTATACACTTCCAGATCTCAAGCCTATGACAAATGGCTCAATATTTCCTACAATGTATTAATAATGTAGAAGATATGGCAGCTGCAGCCCATAAATAGCCACACAAATCATGAAGCACACTGTTCACAGGAGTAAAAAGCCAGCACCTATTAACCCTAGGACACTGTAAAAGTGCAAGGGGAAAGCTCTGAAACACCTCAGAATGAAGTGAACTCATTTCCTTCTAAACAGATATTGAAAACATCTTCCAAATCTAAGAACCCTCCAGGATAAGACTTAACTCATGCTAACATATCCAAAACAGATTCTGAAGGCTCAGAACCAAAAAGACAACTCTCTCACATGAAGACGCAGAAGTGTGCTACAAACAAGGAAAACCACAAGTTATTGCTAACAGAATGCAGTACAGGAGCATGTACCAGTCATATAACCATCAGCATCTGCTTAGTCCAGACTTCTAACTTCTGAGATTTCCTCAGATTGGGCTTCTTCTGAAGAGAGGCTCTAACCTGTGGAGGACCCTGAATTGTAAAAAACAAAAAACCACACCATTAGATTTTTAAATGCTTTAAGATCAATAAAGGAAAGCTTGTTTAATTCCAAAAGATACACTTGCATCACTCTTCTTTTATAATGGCCTCAACTGGATAAAACTTGTCCATATTAGAGTACATTTTCAGGGAGTATTATTCCCCAAGACAACTTCAACACTACTCATTCTGGTAATCTTAGCACTACAAAGCATAGCTCTTAAATGAGCTGATGGTCCTATGGTCACCTCTATTTTCTCTTAGGCTCAGTCATGTCTATGCATCAAGTCTAACCGGCAGGTTCCTATATGAAAAAAGAACTAAATTGCCCACCAAATGCCAACATGGAACTTCCAGAACCAGAAGAACTGATCTGGGTGGATCCAAGAAAAAGTTGATGCCAGTACCTACAGGAATTCACTAAGCAAGAACATAGGGACTCTAGAACAGACCATACACCAAGCCAACAAAAGCAAGCAGATGGCCCAGTGATCTTGCTACAGCACAGAACCAAATGCCCAGCAGAGCTGGATAATCTTCAGTGGTATAAAATTGGCTAAATCCAACAAACTTTTAAAAAAGAGCTAGTTTATTGCTCAGTGTAAAAAAGTTAACCTATCCAGAGGAAACAAGAAATAGTGCACATTTAATTCTTCCCTTAAAGGCTTCAGAAACTAAAAGGCTAGACCTGTTAGCAACACCTCTTTCAAAACCTGTCCCAAACATTTGGAGCATGTGGGAAAGTACACATGATTTGAAAGAACATAGGTTTCTAGGTAATTCTGAGCTTACAGAAGCAAAGGAGCACAACACACTTCAAAAGTAGGCGCCTGCAAGGACAACGCTTTATGAAACAGTGGACAAATTACATTCCATCAAGGCTACATACTAGAGCCACATCTTGAAACCATGCTATAAATGTATTTGTACTGTCGAGAGCAAAACCTTGTCATGTAAAGTACATAATCTAAAGTGTTTAAATTTAATTTCAAACAAAATAAATATCAACTAAGCCTTATGGGGGGGAAGAAGGAGGAGGGAGCAATGAGCCAGCCTTGCAAGGGGAATATAGGAAGTTTCCCCACTTTGCCCTATTTTAAATGGCTGACCCTGAAAGCTGGGCTTTCCAGTCAGAAAGCCCAATCGCTTCAGCCAAAAACAGCTCATCTTCCTAGAAGTTAGTCCATGCCACAGGTTAGTGCCATTTTGTGACCTGAGGAAAACCATTCTTTCTTACACATCATCCCAAAACATGTACATAAAACTTTACAGCTGTGACCCATCCTGGAAAGTTTGATCACAGTGATATCATGTTACCACTGAAACCTATTTTCAGAGTTTCAAAAGTGATACCACAATAGACTTAATTGCAAAATGCATAAAAACTACTACATTGCACAAAGCATTTCTCCCACCAATAAGTGAAATTCATAAGTTTTCAACTGCTCTGATATTAAGCTGATATTTCTGGATGAAACTAAACCTATGAAATGCAAAAAAGAGAGCCAAAAATGGAAGCATACAAGAACACAAAGAAGTTTACTCACCTGTAAGAAGCGTTCATGATCAATGCATATTTACGCTTCTGAGATATGCCAACAATGAAACTTGGCCCAGTGGAACCTGAAAGCTGTGCACATTGGAGCGTTCTTGCACCCCCATACCTTCCCTCACTGTTCTGAAAGTTCAGAGGGAGGGATTATAAAAAGGAGGACATGACATGCCAATTGCCTCAGTTCCTTCCAACCACCTCTTCCAGTACAAGATTGAAATTAGAAAGTGGGAAAGGTGAGTGGGGAACATGAGGTTCTCTCAAAGAATTCCAGTTTACAGATGAGTAACCTTCATTTCTTTGAATGATCTCTGTACACTCCTGATAGTTTGGCAAGGGGTACTTCTCCCTCTGGATGTGGGATGAGGAAATCTAATTAAATAGAGATTTTAAAACTGCTTTACCCAATTGTGCATCTGATTTAGTTGCCAGATATAAAGAACGGTTTGTGAAAATATGAACTGAACTCCAGATTGGTCCAATAAAAGATATTACCTCATCCACCTTGTCTCTGAGTTCCAAGTGGCAGCTCTACAGATTTCTAATATGGAAACATGTTTAAGGCAGGTCATGGAAGCAGACTTTGCTCTAGTTGAGTGCTCTCTAAGCCCTTAAGGAAGGGCTAGAGAAATGTGCTTATAAAAACTCTTCAATGCAGAGACTAACCTGCCTTGAAAGGTACTGGGATGAGACTGGCTGACCTTCATTCTTTTCTCCAAAAAGAGAGTCTGGGTGATGTCCTTAGAACTATTCAGAGAGAAGGCTAATGCTCTCTTAGCATCCTAGACTTAGGTTCCCCCCAAGTAAAGTGAGGGCTAAATACTGACAAAATTATGGATTGGTTAAGATTGAATTTTACTACCACTTTTGAGAGAAATTTCAGGTGTGGATGAAGGTCCACTTTACAGATTCATGGAGTTTAAGGCCAGAATGGACCATGAGATCATGTAGTCTGACCGCCTGTATATCACTAGCTTTTTCATAGTTACCACTGCATTGAGCCCAATCAAGTGTGTTTGTTTAAGGCATATACTCCAGAAAGGTATCCAAAATTTATATGAAGACATCAAAAGGAGAATTCACCACTTCCCTTGGTAGTTTCAATGATTAATCCTCACTGTTAAAATTTTTAGCCTCAACTTCCAATTTGAATTTGGATGACTTCAGCTTCCAGCCATTGTTTCTTGTTATGCCTTTAAAGAGCCCTTAGGAGCTGGTATTTTCTCCCAATTAACAAATTTATAAACTAATCAAGTCACCTCTCAGTCTTTTTTGTTAAGATAAACAGATTTGGCTATAAGCCTCTCACTATAAGGAATCTTATCTTTGTGAAAAACTGTGAAGAGAGGTAGACAGGAAAGAGAGCCTCTGTAGCTTGCTCACTCTTCTAGCACAGTGGTTCTCAACCAGGGGATACACTTACCCCTAGGGGTACACAGAGGTCTTGCAGGAGGTACATCAACTTATCTAGACATTTGCCTAGTTTTACAACAGGCTACATAAAAAGCACTAGCAAAGTCAGCACAAACTAAAATTTCATATGGACAATGACTTGTTTATACTGCTCTATATAATATATACTGAAATGCAAGTACAATATTTATATTCCAATCAATTTATTTTATAATTATATGGTAAAAAATGAGAAAGTAAGCAAATTTTCAGTAATAGTGTCCTGTGACACTTTTGTATTATTATGTCTGATTTTGTAAGTTGAGGTGAAACTTGGGGGAACGCAAGACAAATCAGGCTCCTGAAAGGGATACAGTTGTCTGGAAAGGTTGAGAGCCACTGTTCTAGCAGATGCAATAGCTACAATAAAAGCTATCTTAATAAAAAGATCAAACAGGAAACTTTTTTTATGGGTTCAAACGGAAGATTTCATAAGCTAAGTACTAGAGTAAGGCCCTACATAATTGTGGGCTCTCCAGCCAGGGAGTATATGTCCATTAACTCTTAAGAGTCTTTTGATTATATACTTGCTAAATACAATCTTTGATTGAACTATGATGAGCTGAGATATATACTTTCACTAACGATACAGAGAGTTCCAAGGATTTCAAATGAAGTACTCTCCTGTGGACTGAATAGGAGTGGGGTTATTTTTGATTGCTCACAAAGAGAACCTTTTCCACTTATGCTCATAACACCCGAGTTGACTGCTTCCTGGAATTTAACAGAATCTCCTGTACCTTTTTCAAATATGTCAGAGTCCTCTGGGTGAGGATTGGCAAATCTGACCTCTCTGGATCAATAGGCCTGGAATTGTGGGGCAGTCAAACCCGCTGTGATAGTTACTGTAAGGAAAGTAGCTGTTCTCTCTCAGATCTATTGCAACTGTGGTTCATTGAGATGTGTTGTCCACATAGATTCCAACACGGGTACTTATGGACCCCCCCCTGTGATGGGGTTTACCAGGCCTTCTCCACCCTTGCTGGGGAAATCAGCACCGTGACTCTCTGCCGGCTCAAGGAAACCCACTGAAACTGGGCTACCACCAAGACTCAGTCCTCCATGGGCCTAGAAGGGCCAAGAGGAGACATGGACCAAATAGGAGCCAGACAGACAGTTAAGGCTTGCCTGCTTCCTCACAGAGGGAGTGCTGGATGAGGCTAGGATAGGAAAGGAGCTCCTCAGCCCTAACCCAGAACTCCAAGCCCATGTCAGGGCCTTTGTTTAAAATGCTGCAACCAAACAGTTACCTTTTATGTTTGTTTGCTAGTTTAAAGATGCAGACAGGCAAATTGAGCTTTACTGTTTAATCATTTAAAGACAGATGGTGAACTCACAGCATGGACCGTTCAGCTCCATGTGGGCTGCCCCAACCCCATGTGTTTAATATCAGATTATTTGAGCTAGCAGGGTCCATTGGAGCTACACCTGTGCCCTAGATGTCCTTGCAACTCACCCACCCACGGACAAAGGGTGAAGTGGGCTAGTACAGAATCTCAGCATAGGATTCTTACATGGACAATCTCTCACAGAACCACAGTTAATGTAAGATAGGAAATTAGTTCTCTCTTCAAGTGAGTTGTCTACAGAGATTCCTCTCTTGGTGACTAACAAGCAAAGTTACCTGTTTGGAGGTGGATAGGAGTCACTGTACTTAAACAATGACTGCAAGACATCCCTACAATATGGAAGCATCTACCAGAGCACAGGGTCTTGTTAAGGTGTGGACTGAGTGGCATATTATTGCCCTACAGGTTTCAAAAAGATGTGAGATGACAGCCTGGATGAGAGTTTTAGCTGTGTGGATGGACAGGAAGGGCTGCATCTTAGAGATGTTACACAGAAAGAATCTGTAAGACTTAGACATGGACGTCTCTAGTTCTTCACATCCAGTCAGTCAAAGATGACACCCAGGTTACAGGCCTGAGTGACAAACAGAATGGTGTTGTTGTTCACAATGATCAAGAAAGGAGGTAACGGGGAGGGTTGGGGGTAACATTAAGAGCTCTGTTTTAGCCATGTTGAGCTGGAGCTGATGGCAAGACATCCATGCGGGGATGTCAGACACAGACCGAGATTGTAATTTGGACAGAAGTAGACAGATATGGAGTAAAGGCAGATCTGTGAATCATCCACATACAGACGGTGGTTGAATTTGTGTTTGCAGGTGAGATTATCCAGAGATCAGGGGTAGAGGGAGAAGAGAAGGACCAGGGACAGAGCCCTGGGAAACCCCCACAGAAAGCTGAAGGGGGGGGGGGGGGAGAGAAGAGTATGAGGAGGATCCTCTAAAGGGCAACTGAAAGAGCAATTAGAAAAACAGGAAGAGAACCAGGAAAGGACAGTCACAAAATCTAATGGAGGCCAAGAGTTTAAAAAGGAAAGTATGGTTGACTTGTGTCAAAGGCAGCTGACAGTTATAGGAGGATGAGGACAGTACTGGTTCTGAGAGCTGGCTAAAAAGAGGTCATTAGAGACTTCGGCAAGAGGTCACAAAAACATTCTCTCTGGGTTGAGATTAAATAGGAATATTAATGTAAACGAATGACTTTCTTTAAAAGGTTATGAGAGTGAAGACAGAGAGGTTTAATCAAAGGTTGTTTGTAACCTTAACCACAAATTTTTATACCTTCAAAGCTATCACTATACATTATAAATGACTTAAAATGTATTAGGAAATTTAGCTAATCCAATCAACTAAATCACTGAACATTCCAAAATATTTTATAATGTGGCGGTATTGCATGCATTGCCCCAGTGAAACACCATGCAAATAAACTGCATTATTACTCTCCTAATTTAGGGTAGCAGTTTGTCATCTTCTCAGCCAATTCTGCACTTCAAAGTTGAGAGTTTTCTACATCTCTATAGAGTCTTTATGTCTTTGACATGCTACAACATATATTATTTAGCCGCATGCTCTTAAGGCGTGATCTCACTCCCATTACAAACAATGGCAATATTCCCACTGAACTCAGTGGCGCAAGATCAATTTCTTAAAGCAAAGATTTACAGACTTGTTTTCTATTTCCATTTAACTGTGCTTTTTACTCTTTGTATTAAATCCTGTTAGTCCAACTATACTGGTTCCCATTGCTAGGTAGTCTACAATAAACCAAGCCATCATTAATATCATATTCCATTTTAAACATACACCACATATAGCTGATCTCCAATTCTGCCTTCTCACCAAAGTTTAGCCCTCTATGTTTGCTACTGATACTCTAATACTCCAGAATAGAAAGTTAGCTCAGATAAAAACTATGAAAAAAATAAGTCTACACTTATTATTTTCCCAAAATACATTCTATCAGTGTGATTTTTTAAAAAAAAATATCCCTAAAATATTAAGAACACATCTACTGCAGGGCAACTACATTAACATACTTTTAATATATGCCTTTCCAGATGTAATAGTTGAGTATTTCCCCACAACTGATAAAATGATCAAAACTGTGCATACAAGTCAGGTAGCTGTATGCCTAATAAATGGTCAGAAACAGTGGTTGTCTTGAAGTATGCTGTATTGTTCCCCTTTCCCCAACCCAGAGTGATGATCTTCTTGGCCACCTGTCTACAGAGTCATAATACCACGAATTTTTAAGTGTGGATCTGTAGCAAGAAATTGGCATGACAAAGCTGTGGTATGTTAATGAGTGCATGCAGGAAGTAGAAAACCACTCCCAGATTAAAGTTTTCAACACATTCTATAAACTACAATCAACTGAGCTTGTGAAGGAACTTAGGTATGAAGTGACTGAGCTGCTAACAAAAACATGCAATCTCTCAATACTGTGCCTATATTTTAAAAAAGTTCTTGGGGTGATCTGAGGAATTACAGAGCAACAAGCCTTACATCTGTATTGGACAACTGGTTTAAATGATAGTTAAAAAACAGAACAGTAAAATATCTAAAAGATCAGCATATGATAGGGTCGAACCAGCAGTTTCTCCACAGGAAACCTGTATCTCACTAATCTATTAGTATTCTTTGAACACTTCAGTGAAGTAATTGATAGAGGAGTAATGGCTGATAAAACTTATTTACACTTTCAAAAGGTTTTGGATTAGGTTCCTCTCAAGAGACTACTAAAGAAAATAAGTTGGTATGAGTGAGAGGCAGAGTATTGCCATGGGTCAGAAACTAAAAACAAGAGGTAGGATTATATATGATTGATATTCATCATAACAAAAGGTTAACAGCAGGGTGCCTCAAGATTCTGTACTAGATCCAGTGTTTACTATATTTATTAATGATCTGGAAAAGGGAGCAAGTACCAAAACATATAGATGACAAAGTTATGTATAGTATCAGAGGGGTAGCCGTGTTAGTCTGGATCTGTAAAAAGCAACAGAGATTCCTGTGGCACCTTTAAGACTAACAGATGTATTGGAGCATAAGCTTTCGTGGGTGAATGCCCACTTCATCGGATGCATGTGCATGTTATGTATGTTAATTAGTCAAGACTAGAAAGAATTGGGGATCAACTTCAGAGAACTAACCAAACTAAATGAATGGCCAATATGAAGGCCAATAGAGTTCAATGCTGATAAATACAAAGTAATGCACGTGAGAGGGAAAAACTACACATACACCTTACAAGGTTCTTAGTTAATTGCTATCAGCCTAGGAAAGGAACTCTGGCTTCTTCATACACAACTCAGTGAAGGCTTCCGCTCAATGTGCGGATGTGGTCAAAAAAGCAAAACAAGACATCTGGATGTATAAGGAATGGGACAGAGAATAAATCGTAAAAATATTATAATGCCATTATATTAATCAATGATGCATCCTGTTCTTGAATACTGTGTGCATTACTGGTCACATCACCTCAAAAAGGATATTGCAGAATTAACATGCATTCCGAGAAGGTCTCTGAGGATGATATAGGGCATGGGAAACTCTTCATGAGACTGAAAAAAATGGGTCTGTTTACCTTAGAAAGACAACAAAACAAAGGATCATAATAAAAGTATATAAAATATTGAATGGCATAGAGAAAATAAACCAGAATGAGTGGTCAGTGAGTGAAATTCAAACTCTAGCAAATTCAAAACTGATTAAAAGGAAATCCTTTCACACAATGGGTAATTAGACCGTGGAACACACAAAATGGGAAATAACTGGCTAGGCAGTAGGACTGCTGAAAAAGCTTGGGGCAGCGTTAGAAAAACCTGACCTGTGAGGAAAGGTTAAAAAAACTGGGCATGTTTAGTCTTGAGAAACAGACTGAGGAGGAATCTGATAAGTCTTCAAATTTGTTAAGGGCTGCTATGAGAGAGGACAACAATCAATTGTTCTCAATGTCGACGGAGGGTTGAAAAAGAAGTAATCAGCTTAGTTTACAGGAAGGGAGATTTAGGCTAGATAGTAAGAAAACATTTTAATTCAAAGATATATACTGTCAAAGTCATCTCTGTTCTCTACCCATATGCTTTACTCTGTACCAGGGGTGAAAGTAACTTGAAGGACTTACCGGTACACCGGAGTCCTGAGCAGAGGGCGGGGCCTCAACCAGAAGGCTGGGACTTTAAATCCCCGGGCCCTTTAAGTCAAGATTTAAAGGGCCCGGGGATCCGGCAGTGGTAGCAGCGGCTGGGAGCCCCAAGGCCCTTTAAATCATCCCGGGAGCTACCAGCTGCAGAGGCGGCTGGGAGCCCCTGGGCCAAGGGGCAATTTAAAGGGCCCGGGGCTCCAGCTGCTGCTACTGCAGGGGAGCCATGGGCCCTTTAAATCACTGCCCAAGCCCCGCTGCCGGAGCCCCTGGGGTAGCGGTGGCAGCCGGGGGCTCTGGCGGTGATTTAAAGGGCCCTTTAAATCACCGCCTGAGCCACCTCCACCACCCTGGGGCTCTGATGTCAATTTAAAGGGCCCGGGGCTCCCGCCGCTGCTGGGAGCCCCAGGCCCTTTAAATCGCCAGCCTGGGGAAGCCGGTCCTGTCTAGCATACCTTACTGGCAAGAGCCAGTACGGTGTGCCAGACCGGACCGGCTTACTTTCACCTCTGTTCTGGACCATTACAGACTAGAAGAACACTGAAGCACCACAGTGTACCTATGAGAGAAAATACCCTGTGTTAAACTTAAACGATCTCCTCTTAATGCTTCCTTTGAAGTTATGTTCAGCTGCCCTCTATGGGGCAGATGTTCACAATAAGATGAGGTCTTGGTGAATGATAAAAGAATCTCAAAGGACTTTATTTTCTTTTAAAGAATGGCTGCAAGGCTAAAATGAAATTATCAGCTATGTTATCAATCTCAGGAGTGAATCGGTACACCATACACATGTGCACTGAGCTTCCCCATAGAAATTCAAGTACTTGTGCTCATCTCTGGTGTTCCCATGTGAGAGAGAATATTGAAATTCACAAGAATCCATCTTCTTGTAAATTTCAGAAGCTTACAGAAGAATAGAGGATGGTGCTAAAAACATGTTGGTGCTTAAAACTAGGTTTGGTACAATGATTTTTGTTTTCTATAATTTTGACAACGTATTTTTCTCTGATTTTTTAAAGTTTTACAATTGCAGGAAATTATGAAGAGGTCAGACAACTGTTTAATGACACTAGACATTGAGATTAAAAACATTAAAGCTTTATAAAACGATTATTCACCTGCAATAGTGTAGTTCGAGATGTGCTGTGCACAGATAAACACCTAAAGTAGAGCGTGTGCACCCACGGCACTCAAGTAGGAGACTCTTGCCAGCCATACCACTAGGCAGGGCACGCACCTCATCTCTCTTTGTGCGCCCAGCCTAGGGCATGGGGGGGGGGGGGGGGAATATATCTGCCGCCTCCCTCTCTGTTCCATCTTGCCACTTCTGAAACATTGTCTGAAATAGTGTGGAAGGTGGGAGGGTTGTGGAATGTATATGTGCATAGCATATCTTGAAGAACGGTTACTGCAAGAGAGAAACTCTTTCTCAGTGATTGTGAATCTTACATTCCACTTTAGATGATTCTGTAGCAGTTCCCAAACAGATGGTGGAACTTCAGATCATGTGAAGCACTGATTTTCTGAAACTGGCATCATCTCAAGAGGTCTGAGTGATAGCAAAACATCTTGAAAACATATGCACAGAAGACCACATTGCTGCTTTACAAATGTCCATAGAAGGATGGTTACTCAAAGGTTGAAGAAGCAGACTGAGCCCTGGTAGAATGAGCCATTATTCTCAGTGGAGGAGAGAGGACAGGTTACTGGATGAGAAACTGGATGATAGAGACTAAGTCTTTCAGAAAACTGGACGGAGGGTGAGAAAAAACAGAAAAACCCTCTAACAGTGGGACAGCCACAGATATGGACCCTAGATGAACCCTTAGAGAGCTAATCGAAAGGCCAAATGACTCCAAATGCAATAAGTAATCTAGTACATGACTAATGTCCATGCAGTAGCACATTAGTCTTATATTAGACTAGATGAGATGGCTCCCAAAAAGAAAAATCTTTTCCACTTTGCAGCATAGGTGGCCTTAGTGGAATCTTTCCTGAACATCTGTATAGTAGAGTTTCTCATGATCATTGAGCCAAAGATCATCCATGCAGTAAGAACCTGAAGGAAAAACTGAAGGTTTGGGTGCAGTGACTGACTCTGGTTCTGAAATAGGAGATCCTTGATGAGAGGTAACATTACTGGAGGGCTGATAGAGACTCGATGCAGCATTGTCTTGGCCAAGATGAAGCTATTAAAATCAATGTTGCTTTATCTTGTCTTAGCTTCCTGATTACCCTGGGGTTGAGAGGAAGTGGACAGAATGTATATAAGTAGCTGACCAGACCATGGGAGAAAATGGGGACTGTGACTGAACCAGCCTGTGGACTCGCCCATGAGCAGAACTTCCTGAATTTGATCATGACAGATCTCAACAACAATCTATTAACGGGATTCCCCACTGCTGAAAGATCAGAAGGAGTATGTCCTTTTCCGATGGACCACTCATAATGGTCCACATGACTCCCTCAGCAGGTTTTACCAATGGTGTTTTTCTCTCCCCGAAGATGGGAGATACACAATCCCTGATCTATATGTTCCAAAGATGGAAAGCTTCCTGACATAACCAATTGGATCTCACACACGGCACTACCCAATTCCTGAGGGTGGGCATAAACATCTCACTTGCTCAGCAAATCAACTGCAGCTCCAGCACATGTGTGGAGAGAGACTTCTTCACATGACCAACGAGCTTATTCCTTCAGTGTGCTAAAATGGGCACCCCAATCTGTCCTGGACACACGTGTTACTAATGTCATGGTTAGTTCAGTGGGGGTTGCTTTTCTAGACCCAGAAAACACTGCATGGTTGTAACCACCAGTCTAGGGATCTAAGCACTCATGCAGGTGCGCAAAAGAACATTCTGCAAGGCACAGGCAAACAAAAAGGATAGTGTGCTGCCTTCCTGGACCCAAGACACGAGATCTCACTCTAAGATTGGAAAAGCGTCAAAGGCGACAGGCAAGGATCCATTGGTGATGGTTCATATCAGCACTACAGACATTTCATTGCGGGATATCTCACAGATAATAGATGACCTCAGGGAACTTGGAAACATATTAAAGAAGAAGAATGTCCAATGATCCTCTCTGAGATCCTTCCTTTCCCACAAGCATAGGAAGACAGAAGGCAGAAGATTCTGGAAGCAAATTGCTGGCTAAATAAGTGATGGGGGATTTTGGTTTGATGGAACATTGGTCCTCCTTCTATAGGGAAAGACAGCTGTATAATTTGGACGGCCTCCACCTCAGTATAAGGGGAAACAAGCTCCTCAGGAACAGGCTGGCCTGAGTAGTCAGGAGGGCATTAAACTAATAGCAAAAAAGAAAGGGTAAAAAAAAATTTCAGAGAATAGCCTAGAGCCTTCAAATGGCAGATTTTCAATTGAGTTTTGCAGCTCTTTAGGAATTCTGATGCCTGGAGAGAGGAGGAACATCTTACATCAATTCCAAAGGCCATGGATCATGCAGCCGTATCCACAGCATCAATTGCAGCCTGGAGTAAAATGCTTGCCGCAAGGTGTCCTTCAGAGACTAAAGCCATAAATTGTTCTCTATAGTCTTCCGGCAGTTTGTCCACAAACTTAGCAATTACAGAGAAATTAAAATTATACTTGGGCAAAAGAGCTTGATAATTTGCCACCCTCATTTGATGTGGAATAAGCCTTTCTGCCACAGAGGCTGAGTCTGTTATGCTCCTTGTCTTTAGGAACGAATTTAGGGTGTGACTGGCACAAGTGTTCATTTGCTGCTGTGATCACCAATGAACTGGGAATGGGATGAGTAAAGAAGTAATCTAAGTCCTTCTGGGGAACTTGATATCTATTCACTCTCTTGGCAGAGGATGGTATGGTCTACCAGAGTTTGATAGCCCCACGAAAGCCTCATTAATTGGAAGGGCACCCCTTCTCGGAGCTGGGATCTGTAAAATATCAAGGATGATTTGCTGATTCTCTAGAGTTCTACCTGAATTCCCAGAGAATTGGCCACTTGTTTCATCAAATCCTGAAACACCTTGTAATTTTCTGGGAGAGGAGAGACACTCAGGCATGAACATATCGGCCACAGACAATGACAAGATATGGAGTAACATCTGTGTGTTCCTCCATTATTTCTCCTTTCTCAACGAAGGTCCAACCTGGATAGGGGAAGGACTGGTTAAGGAACTGGTTCAGGGGCTTCTCAAGGTTGAGAAAGAACTCTCTTTTCAGCATGAGACACTGACAAGCATCCAAATTGTCTTTGAACAGCCATGACCAGTAAGACCTAGGTCACCCATGGAGAAGGGCACCATATAGTAGATTCCTTATAAGACCACCATTCCCTAGGTACCAAGTCCCTAGTCATGATGCCAGTATGCTGATGTAGAGGTGTATGGAGGTGACACTTGGCCCATTGAGGTTGAAGGAGATATCAGTAAAGGAGACCACCTATAATCAATAGATGGTACAGGATAAGGTGGTCAAAATGCCGAGGATACAATCAGTGCCAACTGTACCAGGGAAGCTGCTGGTGCCAACAGAATCAGCCTAAGAGAATGGAGCGACAACATCAAAGGTTCCAACGGTGCCAGCTATGTTAGCACAGTAGACTGCATCAGCAGCATCAGCCTCACTGCTAGTGCTGATTGCGCAGACCACGTTGATAGTATGGAAATTTTCGGTGGTTGGGCCACACATGCGCAGTAGCGGTCTCATGGCGCTGTTGGAGTCTCATTCAGCGCACGCACAGCCAGACCCCCTCAGTTCCTTCTCTACTGTAGAGTCCTAGAAGAGAACACTAAAGTAGAGGGGAGGAGGCTGGGTAGTGGAGCACCCACAGGGACACACATCTCGAAAAACCTCAGCCACTGCACAAGGTAAGTAACCCTCTCTTCTTCGAGTACTGTCCCTATGGGTGCTCCACTACAGGTGAATGTAGAGCAGTACTCCTTACGGTTGGGGGGGAGGGGGGGGGGGGAAGAGAGGGAGACAACTTTGGAGTTACGTGCATAGTAGAAGTGGAAAGGACCATAAGGCCTAGTATGGCATCTACTCTGGAGTCCTGTGTAATGGCATAATGATTGACAAAAGTATGTTCTTATGCCCATGTGGCGGCTCTACAAATTTCCAAAATGGGTACATTGTGCAGAAATGTCACAGATGTTGCCATAGCCCAAGTAGAATGGGATCTGATCCCCGTTGGGGCTTCTATCTTATGCGAGGGGTAGCATAAGAGAATGCAGTTCGATATCCACTTAGAAAGCCGCTGTTTGGATATTGCAGCACCTTTGGATCGTTCAGTCGTTGAGACAAACAGCCTTGTGGATTTACGGAAAGGTTTCATTCTGTCTAGATAGAAGGCTATAGCCCTTCGGACATCCAAGGTGTGAAATGCTGCTTCCTGTGAGGTTTTGTGCAGTTTAGGGTAAAATGTAGGGAGATTAATAGGTTGGTGATGTGGAAGGTTGACGCCACTTTGGGAAGAAATTTCGGATGAGGTCGCAGAATGACCTTGTCTTTGAAAAAAGATTGTGTACGGTGGATTGGACATTAGTCCATTAATCTTTCTAACCCTTCTAGCAGATGTTATAACCACCAGGAATGTTACCTTCTTAGACATGTGTAGTAATGAGCAGGTAGCCAGTGACTCGAAGAGGGGTCTCATTAGTCCCCTGAGCACTAAGTTCAGATCCCACGTGGGCGTGGGTGAGTGTACTTCAGGGTGAAGATTCTGGAGGCCAGACAGAAAGCATTTTGTAGTCAGATGCGTAAATGTCGAGAATCTGTTGCTCTTGTTGTGGAAGGTATTAATCACCATGAGGTGTACCTTGATAAAGCTTAAGGACAGTCCTGAGTTCTTCAGCTCTAAAGGGTACTCTTGCACCATTGGTAGTGGCATGGTGCAGGGAGTGAGCTGTTTGGTTAGACTCCATGTGGAAAAACATTTCCATTTTTGCAGGTAAGTACTGCACGTAGATTCATGTCTGCTGCTCAGCAACACGTGTTTGACTTGTTCCGAACCATGGAAAAACCATGCTTTCAGATGGAGTTTCTCCAGTTGTGGATGGAGGATCTGGCGGTTGGCCTATGACAGGTGGTCTGTTCTCATCAGAAGGGAGACATACACCACAGGAGACATACATCACAGGGTACCAGGTCTGTCTGGGGGACGCATGATGATCTTGGCCTTGTCGCCCTGTATTTTGCATAGGACTATGTATCAGCAGGATTGGCAGGAATGTACACAAAAGTGTCTTGTCCCACTGGATTAGGAAAGCATCCCCTAGAGATCAGGGACCGAGTCCTGCCCTGGAACAGAACAGAGGGCATTTGTGGTTCTGCGCTGTGGCGAATAAGTCGATGTATGGAAACCCCATTGATGGAATATCTGTTATAAGATTGTAGGGTTCAATTCCCATTCGTGCTCCTGTGAGAACCTTCTGCTTAGTGTGTCAGCAGTGGTGTTTTGGCATCCTGGAAGGTAAGAAGCTGAAATGTCGATGTGGTGTTGGATACACCAGTCCAATAGTCTCATGGCTTCGGTGCACAGGGAGTGGGATCAGGCTCCCCTTGTCTGTTGATGTAGAACATGCACGTGACATTGTCAGTCATCAAACAAATTGATTTGTTCCTTATGAGTGGTAGAAAGTGGAGACAAGCATTCCTTACTGCTCTGAGTTTTAGCAAGGTTTATGTGAAGGCGTGTCTCTGATGGAGACCACCTGCCTGGTACTGTGAGTTGGTCCAGGTGTGCCTCCAGCCCAGCAGGGAGGCATCTGCTGTGATCATGATTTAAGATGGTCTGTGGTTAAAAGGGACCCCTACACAAAGGTTTTCGGGCCTTGTCCACCACTGTAGAGATGTTAGCACCTCAAGAGGTGGTGTTACCATCATATTGAGGCGGTGTTTGGTGGGTTTGTATACTGAACTCAGCCAGCCCTGGAGACACCACATGCATAACCTGGCATGTTTTACCACAAATGTGGTGGCGGCCATGTGTCCCAGTAGTTGTAGACAAGTCCTTGCCTCAGTTCATGGGCAGATGGAGACAGTGTCTGAGAGGTTTGATGGCCAGGAATCTGGCATGAGGTAGACATACTCTGGCTTGAACTGAGTCTAGGTTGGCTCCAATGAAGTCTAGTTGTTGTGTGGGTACCAATATCGACTTTTGGATGTTCAGTTGCAACCCCCATTTTTGAAAGAGGTTGATGGTCAGTCGTGTGATTGTTTCTGTCTGTGTACGTGTGATTGTTTGTCTGTCTGTCTGTGACCTTTGAGAAGGCAATTGTCTAGGTATGGGGAAAAGTATGATCCCTTGTTTGCACAGGTGAGCTGCAACTACTGCAAAGGTTTTGGAGAACACGCTTGGTGCAGTAGATAGTCCAAACGGGAGCACTCTGTATTGGAAATGGTCGTGTCCCACTGTGAACTGGAGGAATAGTCTGTGAGATGGATGTACTATAGTGTGGAAATATGCATCTTATAACTCAGTGGTTTGAGCATTGGCCTGCTAAACCCAGGGTTGTGAGTTCAATCCGTGAGGGGGCCATTTAGGGAACTTGGGTAAAAAACTGTCTGGGGATTGGTCCTGCTTTGAGCAGGGGGTTGGACTAGATGACCTCCTAAGGTCCCTTCCAACCCTGATATTCTATTATTCCATCTTGAAGGTCGAGGGCCAAAAACTAGTCCCTCTGTTCCAGCGCTGGGATTATTGTGCCTAAGGTGACCATCTTGAATTTTTGGGAGCGTACGAATTTGTTGAGTTTTTGTAGGTCTAGTATCAGGCGCCATCCACCACTTTTCTTCTGGGTCAAGAAACAGTATGAATAAAAACCCTTCCCTCTATATTGTGTTCCACAGCATCTAGCTGTCTACTTCCAGTCTTAAGAGGTGCTTGTGAGAAGGGTCCCTGAAGAGGGATGGGGAGGAGAGTAAGTGGGGGGCAAGTAAAAGGGATGGAATAGCCCAACTATATTATTTCTAAGACCCAACGGTCTTGGGTAATGCGCTCCCACGCCTGGCGGTGGTGCAGGCGATGACCAAATGGGCAGGTAAGGGCTGGTGTCAAGGGAAGGTCATTCAGACCCTCGACCAGACTTTCAAAACTATGGTTTGTGCCCTGAAGGCTGAGACACCGCGGGTTGTGGTTGTGTCTGCCAGCATCAAGGCGGCCTATTTTTGTGTCTGCCCACCTCATATAGTCTGGATTGAAGGCAGGTATATTGAGTATCCTTGGTTCATTGGTAGAGTTGGTACTTCTTCCTTTCAGGGGGCAGTGTATAGATACTGAGCGTACGAAGAGTCACGCAAGAGTCCTTCATGGTGTGAAGAACTTCATCGGTTTTGGCCGAAAAAAGTTTATCTTTGTCGAAAGGTAGGTCCTCTACCTTTACTTGTAGCTCTTTCACTATGCCGGATGACAATAGCCAGGAGGCTCTGCGCATCACTATAGCTGTGGCCATGGTACGGGCCACATTATCAGCGACATCCAGGGAGGCCTCTAGGGCCATCCTTTGACCAGTTGTCCCTCAATAAGCACAGATTTGAATTGTGCTCTCCAGTCTTCAGGGATCTTAGCGGTAAACTCGAAGAGTTTTCCATAATTGTCTAAATCATACTTAGCCACGAGGGCACTGTAGTTGGCAAACCGGAATTACAATGTTGAGTTGGTGTAGACCTTGCGGCCCAAAAGGTCCGGTTGCTTATGGTCTTTGCCCTGTGGTGTAGATCAGTGTTGAGTTTGTTTGGTCCTGTGGTTAGCAGCTTAAACCACTAAAGAATTTGGTTGTGGATGGGCAAACAGGAAGTCCATTTCTTTGGCTGGCACATAATACTTTCGGTCCGCTTTTTTTCATTGGGGGGAGAGGGGGCAGAAACGGTGGCTGGGGTCTGCCACACTATTTCTGCCGGGTCTAGAATAGCATCATTTATGAGTAGGGCTATTTTCGAGGAAGAAGATGGTTGCAAGATTTTTAACAGTTTATGTTGATTTTCTTGGACTTCAAGTGGGATGTCCTGGCTAATCGCTATGCGTTTGAATAACTCCTGGAATTGTTTAAAGTCATCAGACAGGGTGGGTGGAGGTGCCTGACGGCTTCTTCAGGAGAAGAAGAATTATGTTCAGGGTATACTTCCTCAGAAGCGGGTTCTTCCTCGGGTTCCTTGGCTATCTCCTCCATGGTTGGTTCAGACCTAGTTGGAGAGCACTTAGGAGAAGGTTTCGGGGTGTCCTTCTCTGATTCAGGTTGAAGCGATTTTTCCATTAGGATCATTTTTTGAGGTGGAGATCCCGGTCGCTCTCACCTTCAAGTTGCTATGGTGGACACACCTGGATGGTACATGCATCTCTCTGAGGCATCTTACACAGAGAGTGTGCCCATCGGAGCACAGCATAGCTTCTTTGCAAGAGACGCATTTTTTTAAACCAGGGGAGCCTGGCATGATCAAAGTAAAATCCCAGGTGGACCGAGAACTTTTTGAGGTCCGTGCTCCACAGGAAGCAGGGAACCGGGGAACACAGAAAAAACTAAGTAAAATTTTTTTATATAACACTAACTACTTACCTAAGGAAAGTTAAACTGAAGCTAACAATTAACTATTTTGCTATCTCTAGGGGTAGACGCTGACGCACTACCCCGAGCTCCGTCTTCAGTCGAGGACGGTTGAAAGAATTAAGGGGGTCGGGCCTTGCGCTGAACGAGACTCCAACGGCGCCGCAAGAAAGCTATTGCACACGCATGGCCCGACCACGCACTGCTACCAAAAATATCCAATTAACAGCGCCAAGACGCAATATCAGCTGAAGTGGAGCACCCACAGGGCCACACAACTTGAAGAACCTCAGTTACTGCACAAGGTAAGTAACCCTCTCTTGGCACTGACGGTGCAGACCATGTTGATGTTGCTGGTTGTCACAGCAGTGCTGAGCAACATTACTGCACTGAAGGTGCTAAGTGTTCTGATTGCATAGAATAAACAGTAATGCTGTTTGGATGTACTGACAGAGCCAGCAGTCCTGAAGAAGCTGAAGACTGAAGAGTCTTGTAGAGGGAGATATCAGATCTCTTCCAAGACAAAGATTTGAGGAGTTAAAGGCACCAAGAGAGGTGGGGACTCTAGTGAAAGAGCTTGGTATATCGGTAATGCCAAAATAGGGCCTTTTTCATCACTCCAGAGTGGGACAGGTAAAAACACCGGACTTCATGGTCCCAGAGTCAACAGCACTGCCTCAGACAGAGCCAATGTGCTCTTGTGCTTTTGATGTGCTGAACCAATTCCAGAAGACTTACTGTACAATTTATTTGGTGATGATGTAGATTTTTGAATGCTTCTCAGGATGAGAACACTTAGAGCACTTAGATGAGACAGCGGAAGATGATGAAGATCAATGTTTCTCATCCAACTTGTGCTTAAAGTCTTGTGCTAGAGGAGGGACACTCCTGATACAGAATCTGTCGGTTCAAAGTTAGGGTCCAGTTCTGATACTGGTCCATTAGACGGACCTTGGAACAATATTCTGTCTGCTTTTTCATTGTAGTGGGCAAGGATGTACAAATTGGGCATTTGTCCCTCACATGCCCTTCCCCAAGCAGAATAAATATCTTTCTTGTCTATCCGGGACAGGGAACACAGCCCTGCATGTAGCACATGGTTTGAAACCCAGTGATTTCTTCATAATTAACCCCTGGGATTTACTTTGAAACTAAACTATCTAACCTAACACTAATTAAACTAACCCTAGTATAAACAACTATTTACAAAAAGATTTTTAGGAAGCTGGCTGAACTGCAAAACTATGGGGAGCTCAGACTCTTGCCACTAGCAATGAGAAGGAAATGAGAGGATGGTGGTGGACACACCCACTTTGCAGCCTTGGTTGGGCTCAGGCACCATCTATACATACTGCTGGCAAGAATCTCCCACTTCAGTGCACTAGACTCACACAGACCTAAAGTGGTATCTAGTGCACAAATATTTGAAGGAGAACCATTATAACACAAATTGTCAACATCACATGTCAAAATATACAAAGTAAATATCCTTAAATCAAACTCTAATAAGTTCTCAAGTAGCATTTTTCTTACTTTGCCTACCTGCAAACGATTATTATAGATGGATAAATTTTTAGCTGGTTTGTGTGTGAGGTGAAATCACAGTTTACCAACATTTACTGATAAAAATCTAATTCTTCTAAACCTATTTAGAATACATTCCACCTTCGGGAATGAGGAAAGAAGGAATGGCCGTTGCTTTCCAGCGACCCCTGCCAGCCAGTACAGGAGCCAAACAATGCTATTCCAAGAGCTGCTCAACCCTGCTGGCTGTGTAGGAATAAACTCTCTTGCTCCATCAAAATGAAAGAGGTATCTTAATTCAACTACACTATATATCCATGCCCAATATCATTAGTATTTCCTTGTTTCCCCATGCATTTATGAACTTATTGAAACACTTCAACTATTCTAGCACTGGGCCTTTTTCTAAAGTAGAAATAGCTTATAATGTTACATTACTGGAATAACTTTTTTAAAAGTTATGTACGGTATAATTCATTTTTCCTACAAACCCACATTGAGTAAGTCTTTCATGAATGCAAAGCTGTTGCTCAGATGACTCAAACTCACATTTTATTAGTAGTAACGTTTATATTTAGAGTAATAAATACATTGGTACCAAAAATACACTGCAACAAAAACCCTAATTACATGGAAATTCCATTTCAAATATGAATCAGGATCTTAAAAAGTATCATTTCCAAACAGGTTTCAGAGTAGCAGCCGTGTTAGTCTGTATCCGCAAAAAGAAGAACAGGAGGACTTGTGGCACCTTAGAGACTAACAAATTTATTAGAGCATAAGCTTTCGTGGACTACAGCCCGAAGAAGTGGGCTGTAGTCCACGAAAGCTTATGCTCTAATAAATTTGTTAGTCTCTAAGGTGCCACAAGTCCTCCTGTTCTTCCATTTCCAAACAGTATCCTTTGTTTTCCCTTTTAGCACTGAAAATAGTTTGCAAAGACTGTATAGGAGCTATAAAAATAAACCAAAACTTAAAATTAAAATAAATGTTTTATATTTTACACACACATCGGTTCCTGAACACTTTACAGAAACAAAAATAAAAAGTGTTGAGAAAAGGATAATCCTTTCCAGGGAGCTACAAATTAAGCAGCAAAACAAGGCAGATCACTAGACCCCACCAAAGCTGCAGAAAAAGTCAAATGCATACAGCTCCTCACAAAGAGCAACATACATATACTGGAAACCAAAAACAGCAAATAAAGAGCATTAATGAATTGTAATACATAATGAGAATATAACCTGCCATTTAGCAATTGCACTAAATGTAGCTAAAAATGGTGGCCTTTCACATACTGGGATTAACAGATTATATCAGTAGGAGATACCCTAGTTGAAACAAAAGATGCAGCCATCTGGTTTCTTGAATCAACATAAAGTAGTAAATTGGGAAGATTACTGAGGACACATTCCAAACCATGTAGTTGTATCACTCTTAGGAGAGTGGAGACCCAAAAAAGCTATGCCATGTCAAAATAAAAACACTAATACTTAACATTATCTTCAACCAGTTTTTAATCAAAAGGACCTCAGAACACTTTACAAACATTAAACAAACCTCACAATGCTCTTCGGAGGTAAATCATATTACAGATGGGTATCTAACGATCAGAGAGATTAAGCGACTTACTCAAGGTCACATAGCAAGATGCTGGCAGAGCTTGGAATAAAAACCAGAATTCTCAACTCCCCATTATTTTTCAAGCACCCAAAAGTATACTAGGCACCTGATAAAACAAGTGAAAAGAGAGTCTTTAGTCTAAAGAGCATACAGACTAAACTGTACAAAATGTAGTCAGTGAGGGTCATAGACAAAGGGGGAAGAGGGACAACAAAAGTAAGGTAGGTACACAACTTGACAGTTTTATTATTTTGCTCGTTTCAGCTGTTAGCTATTTCCCCTCCACTTCTCACAGAAGAAAGGTCAGAAGGCGTTTTAGAGAGAACTTCTAATTTGGGAAGGAGGTGGCCTGGCAAACAAACAGTTTCTGAGAGGAAGATCCAAGCATAAGGGCAGCTTGGAACAGAGGAGCTGGCAGTGTTGGGGTGAGGAAGATACAGCAGTGGGGATGCAAAAAACAACAACAGGCAAATGAGTGGAAGGGATGCAATGTATGAAGGAGAGAATATGAAAGGAGACGAGATCAGAGATGAAAGCAGAGATTGCATGATACAGGGCCTTGAAGGCAAGAAAAAGAGTCAATGTGATTCCCATCATCTGCTCCACCTCCTGAACCAAACTCATCCTCTCCCAAGAAAATGAGGGTTATTCACAGCAGCCCCAAAATTAGGCTTTTCACATAGCACCCATGAATAAGGAATCATTAGTTCAGGGCTTGAAAAATTAAGAGTACGTCTATTAGCCTGAAGACTAAACCAACTATAGCCCAATAAAAAGGACCAGTGAGGTCCAATGACAACAGCTCCAGCCCCTCAGTCCCCCTCCCTCCCCGCGGGCCGCCAGCCCCTGTTTCCCTCGCTCCCTCCCCCCGGCTGCCAGCCCCTCAGTCCCGCTCCCTCGCTCCCTCCCCCCGGCTGCCAGCCCCTCAGTCCCCCCTTTCCTCACCCACTCCTTCCTCGTGTGTGGAAGCTGCTCTACACCCGCCGCTCATCCTCGTCCCTTCCCCATAGAGCGTAAGCCCCCCTCCCCACTCACTATCACCTTATCCCTTCCCCAGTATGCGGAGGAGCCAGAGCCAGCCTGACTCCCCCCACCCGGGTGCGTAGGCTCCTCTGCCCCCTCTCCTCCCGTGTGTAAGGAGATTTTTCCTCTGCTCCCGACCCCGCTAACCGTTGGGGTTCGAATCTTACCGGTAACCCGGCGCCGCGATGAGGCGGCAGCGGGGAGAGCGCGCGCCGCAGACAACAGCAGCTGTGCGGGGGTAACGAAAGGCAACAGCTGTGGGGAAGCGCGAGCTCGAGAAGGAGGCAGAGCCGCGGCGGCAGCAACAGCGCGCGGCCGGGATAGAGAGGAGGGAACAATGCGCGGCCAGGATAGAAGAGAGGAAAAAGGGGCCGTGCTTCAAACGACGCTCCGCCCTTGCCCGAGAAAAGACATACGGAGCTTCGTCATCACATCAGTTACCATCTTCCGTAAGATTTAAGGGGGCGCCCTCCCACTAGACTACATGGAGAGGGGCGGGCACTACATTTGATGGATGGGTATTTTATCCAATGGGAAAGGAGGTGAGGCGGGATTACGTTAGATGGGCAAGTCTCTACCACAATAGGAGTTGCTGACTTGATGCTGTCCTGTTTGATTGACGTCCCTGTCCCTGAATTGGAAGAAGGGAAAACGTGGGCGGGCTGAGTGTGAATTGAGCTTCTTTTATACCCAATGGCTATGGTACGAAGGCAGGGCTCAGTTTGATGGGCATCTGGCCTACCTAATAGTTGTGGTACATAGACGGCATCAACTTGATCGGCTCCTCTGCTGCCCAATGGGCATGTGGCAGAGTCTGTTGATCGCGTGATGGGCTAGCCAATGGGCGCGCTGTAGAGACGGTCTAAGCGTCTCTCGTGCTCTGTCTTTTCCCGAATGAGGGGGCCCCTCCTCTCCACCTGAGACCCGCTTGCTGGCTGGGCCCCTCGCAACGCGTGTGGGGGCCGAGGGCTGTAACGTGATGAGCCGAGACCCTGCGAAGGGAGAGGGAAGGCTCTGGCCTCGGTCGCGGGGTGAGGCGGCAGCGGCGGGTCCAGCCGGGAGCGACAGCGGCTGCTGCGCAGGGCGGCCCGGGCCTGCCTGGTAGGTACAGGGAGAAGCGGGGCCTCTCGTCTCCTGGGGCCGGGGACGGGTTCCCAACCGGGGCTAGCTGCTGTTGCGGAGGCTGAACCCTCTGTCCGAGTGCGGGCCACAAAGGGGGCGGGCCGGACTCAGCCCTGCGGCCGCGGGAGGGAGGGCGGGAGCTGGGGCACGGAGAGGACCCCGCCCCCGGGGCCTTTCGGAGCTGCTGGTTGGCTGAGGCGTCCCGCTGCACCAGGGACCAGAGCAGAGGGGCGAGTGAGGCGCAGAGGGCAGCGCAGCTGGCAGGCAGCGCCAAGCCTCCCCTTCGACCCAGGGGAGCTGCGAGTCCGGCCAGGGCGGAGATGAACGGCCAGGGCAGGGGCGCCATTTCGGGGGTGGGCAACTTTTACCATGTTTCCTGGGGGCTACTTAGGCACTTGAAAAAAACTCGTTTTTTTTGACAGGAACCCTGTCTCTGATTCCTTTATGAAAGAAATCTAAATAAATATTAGACCCACTCAGCTCTAATAACATGTTCTGACATCTTGTGGCAAGTCACTTAAGGGACACTGGTTAGGTTTGAAATTTTAATATTCTTATTTTATTACTAACTCTGTGGAGAGAGAGACAGACCCTGTCAGGCCCCCTCTCCTCTGGGAGGGGAGGGGGGAAACAGATACATCTGGGTTCTATATAAGAACATCAGCGGCTATACTGGGTCAGACCAATGGTCCATCTAGCCCAGTATCCTGTCTTCCAACAGTGGCCAATGCCAGGTGCCACAGGGGGAATGAACAGAACAGGCACCAAGCAATCATTGAGTTACCCTGTTACCCACTCCCAGCTTCTGGCAAACAGCGAGGAACATGGTGTTGGATTCCTGGCCATCCTGGCTAATAGCCATTGCTGGACCTATCCTCCATGAACTTAACTAGTTCTTATTGGAACCATTCTAGTTTTGGCCTTCACAACATCCCCTAGCAAAGAGTTCCAGGTGTTGACTGTGAAGAAATACTTTTGTTTCTTTTAAATCTACTGCCTACTCATTTCATTTGGTGACTCCTAGTTCTTGTGTTACGAGGAGTAAATAACAATTCCTTATTATTCTGTTAGCTTTTTTAATTGCCATTGTACATTGAGCAGGTGTTTTCAGAGAACTATCCGCAATGACTCCAAGATTTCTTTATTGACAGGTTCAGCTAATTTAGACCCCATCATTTTATATGTATAGTTGGAATTGTATTTTGCCAAGTGCATTTCTTTGCATTTATCAACACTGAATTTCTTCTGGCATTGTTGCCCAGTCACCCAGTTTTGAGAGATCCCGTTGTAACTCTTCGCAGTCTGCTTTGGACTTAACTATCTTGAGTAATTTTGTACTAACTACACATTTTACCACCTCACTGCTTACCCCTTTTTCCAGATCATTTATGAATATGTTGAATAGGACTGGTCCCAGTACAGACCCCTGAGGGACACCACTATTTACCTCTCTCCATTCTCACCTTTTAGTCCTACCCTTTTGTTTCCTATCTTTTAACTGAAGTGCCTGACAGTGCTTTTAGGATCATCTAATGATCCTTAATTTACTTTAATGATAAGCCTTTTGTTATCGTAATCACCCTGCCTCTGTTTATAAACAAACTCCCTGCCATAAAGGCTATGCTGCTTCCAGCTTCAGAACTTACACATATCATGCTCAAGCTGTTGCAGTTAGGAGCTCTGTCTGGGGCTACAGTGAGTAGACCTCCCCTAGGAAACTCAGGGGTGGAGGGACTAGAGCTCTCTCCTCCCTCCCCCCCCCAATGGCGCCCCTGGGCCAGGGGTGGAGACTCACGCACTTCAGGGAACATCAGTGACTCACAAGCACCTTCTGCCTTGGCGGAACCCTGCTGACACAGAGGACAGGAATACAACTGCTGCCTGCTCCAAGTAATTGCTCTGGGTGGGGAACAGACCTCTGCAGTGCAGGGAGAGCCCTGAGGCATTCATGATATCAGAAGTCAGCTATGAATTCCAGAACCCTGCTCCTCCTAATTGGCCGGGTCTAACCGCAGGAAATGCTCTTCTAGACTCAGGCTTGGTTGGCCTACACGTGATGCTTATAGCGGCATAGCTGTGTCATAGGGGTGTGGGGGGGAAAAAACACTGACATAACCCTCACTTTTGATGTATCCATCAGCAGATGTATTTGTCCATCAAAGTAGCCAACATCATTCAGGGAGTGCTGTTCCTACCTTGACAGAAGAAAACACTCCTATCAGTATAGGCCAGTGGTTTTCAAACTTTTTTTCTGGTGACCCAGTTGATGAAAATTGTTAATGCCCATGACCCAATGGAGCTGGGGATGAGCGATTTGGGGTAGGGGAGGAGCTCAGGGCTGGGGCAGAGGGTTGGAGTGTGGGGGGTGAGGGATGTGGGGTGGGGCTGGGAATGAGGGATTCAGGGTGCGGGATGGGGCTCTGGGGTGAGGCCAGGGATGAGGGGTGCAGGAGGAGGCTCTGGGTTGGGGGGGTCAGGGCTGTGGCAGGGGTAGGGGAGGGGCTTTGGGCTGGGGGTGCAGGCTCTGGGGTGGGGCTGGGGATGAGGAGTTTGGGGTACAGGAGGGGGCTCAGGGCTGTGGCAGGGGATTGCGGTGTGGGAGGGGGTCTGGGCTGGGGGGTGGGGATGAGGGGGCTGGGTGCAAGAAGCGGTTCCAGGTTTGGGGGGGCTCAGGGCTGGAGCAGGGGCTTACCTCTGGCAGCTCCCGGTCAGCAGCACAGCCAGGGTGCAGGGGCAGGCTTCCCACCTGTCCTGGTACTGCGGACCGCGCCTCACCCCGGAAGCGGCCAGCAGCAGGTCTGGCTCCTAGGCGGAGGTGTGCAAGCGGCTCTGTATGGCTTTCGCCCGTAGGCACACACACCCCCAGCTCCCATTGGCCGGTCCCTCTGCTGGCCACTTCTGGGGCATAGCGCGGTGTCGGAACAGGTAGGGACTAGCCTGCCTTAGCCGGGCAACACCGCCAATGGGACTTTTAACGGCCTGGTTGGCGGTGCTGACCAGAGGCGCCGCAACCCAGTCCCTTCTATTCTGTGACCCAATTCTGGGTTACGACCCATGGTTTGAAAACCACTGGTGTAGACTATGTCTACTCTCCAGCGTATAGCCATAGAGTAAGGGTTTATTGACTTAGGGAGTTATTCTGGATTAAACGAATTTGGAATATGCCATTTATGAGGGAGTAGGAGCATCCACTAAAACAGTTAATCTACTTTAAATTAACACCCTGTTTTATTCCCAATCAGTTTTCAGGGACAGACAAGCCCTAATATCCCAAAATAAAAGGGATGTCCGTGATTCTTGCTGTTGGTGCCTTCAAGCCAGCAAAAGGAGGCTGTGAATATGAAATGTCCCAAATAACGAGGCAACTGACAATAACTTGTTCCCCAAGAGCAGAGAATAACAACTGTACACTATATGCCAAAAACACAACAGAAGATGGCATTTCTTTCCATCTGGATAATTAGTTGGAGCTAGTGAATGTCAGTAGTTTTCTTTCCCTAAAAAATGTAAATGTTCATTTTTAACTCAAGAGAAATAAAATGCTTTAGCCTAGTAAAATAGATTTGTGATTAAAGCCATTCAATAAGGTAAAATGCCCATGGATTAGTTGAAGAAAATTGGTCAGGACAATCACTCTTAACATTCAGTGCTACATGAATTAGGTTGTTCCTTGAACTGGAACATTGTTTTAGGATATCCTTATCCTTTTAAAGGTGAGTATAACAGTTTTTAAAAAAAACTGTTTAAGAGTCCAAATCATTAATATACTATTACCAAAACATTAACCTTTTCTTACCTGCCGAGCTCTACGTTCAGGTTCTCCCCTTGTTCCGTGCATCAATATTTCCACTTTAATAAATGTGAGTTGCGCACGCACACATCCTCCAAGAGCAAAATTTTGACTTCAAGAAACCTAAAAGAGCAGACAAGATTTCTGCATTCCTTGGACCATATCATGCTCCCTACATCCCTATGTGGAGAGGAGCCTCCATGCTTAGTTTTCAACTCCTCATTCAGTGTGTGTTGCCTTTTTCTGTGGCGCATTCTCTGCAAGAGGATATTTCCTCATAGTACAGTTCCATTGGTGCCATCCTGCCTGAGTGCTGGGGGCCAGTGGTGGTGCAGTGATAGAGGCTTCTACAAGATCTCCTGGGATCTGACAAATTTGTCTCACTTAGGTAAAGGATCGACCCCAAACCGCCCTTTACAGGATACAATGAGGAAACCTCTAAGGAATTCTAGGTGAGATTTCCATACAAAAGCCCCTCTTCCATAGTTTAACATGTTTTGGAGGGGGGGGAAAGGAGAGGAGATGGATGATCTAATCCCTTGTTATTGGGTCACTATTTTTATGGAAGGAAGCTGTCCGTTTGGTATATGTAAGTGTTTTGGCTATACATACATCTCTTGTTAAGTATTCCTTCTTTGAAGAACATATTTAAACTGCTGGTTTTTATTCACTTTTTTACATCTAATTTTTCTTTCCAATACGTTTCTCTCATAATTTTTCTCAACTGGGGGAAATTTAGCCCCTTTGAAGCACCAAATATATAAATTATTAGTTGGGACTGTCATTGTCTATATTGAATATAATCAGGTCAAGATCATTGGTCAATGGGCAACTTCCAGTCCAATGATTAACTCATCTTTATCCATCATAATGTGGTCCAAAACAGTTCTTGTGTTGGGTGCAGTATCTTTTTGTGTTAGAAAATAGTCATTTATAAGTTTATAAACTCCAGTGTTTTACTACCAGCTTCACAAAACCTCCATTTCATGCCTCTCAAATCGAAGTCCTCCATAACAACCATTTTTTCCCCCCGTACATTAAACAGGTACAAAAGGAGTAACTTAGGACAGTTTAAGAACCGCCTATTTTGATTTGGTGGTCTATAACAGATCTCCCCAGTAATTAGCACAGTCATCTATATGCAGTCAAGATCCTATAGTTTTGCATTAATCATAACTCTAAAACAGGTAATGGTGTCACTATCCTTCCTAAACAGGTTATAACTAATGATATTTGATATTCCAGACCTGTCCCACCTGTTTCATTAAGGTCACTATCCATTTTCTATTCATTCTATTCATTGAGAATTTTCAGTTCCTCTTGCTTGTTACGCGTACTTCTAGCATTGTTAAACAATTTCTTCTCTTTGCATACTTTCCCACATCTGTTCAATGTGTTCGGAACATGTTGAATTTGAGTTCTTACTACATTTGCCTTCTCCACTCTCCCCTTTCTTTGTTAGGTTAATGCTTTCCAGGCTGCTTCTGCTAGTCTCCAGTTGAGAAATTTAGCCCCCGTTACCCCCAGTCTGTGAGATGCAGGCCATCTCGTTCATAGTGCTCCCTCTCCCACTGGAATGTGGCCTACTGTTCCACAAAACATCCACTAGTAGTGCAGCCAGCAATCCATCTCCTTCAACTTTCTATTCATGGGACCAGAAGGATCTATGAGAATATCACTTGGTCTTTTATCTTCTTCAGCTCCTTTTCAAAATCTAAGTCTCTTGTAATTTGTATAGTTCCATGTGATGCCAAGTCATTGGTTTTAATGTTTCATCAGCAGTGGAGATTTGCAAATTACTTCATAATCCTGTCCAGTCATGCAATTACATGTCAAATATTTGCTCCTGGGAGACAACACACCATCCTGTTATCCTTCTGTCCCTTGCTGAGTTCTCTCTCCGCTCTTCTTAATATGGAATCACTAATGACAATTGTTTGCATTTTCAGGATGATTGAATAACCTGTCACAAGGCAAACAGCTACCAAATTGCAAGGATGCCCATCAGCTATGTCCCCTATAGCTTTCTGTTCCATTCCTCCAGAAAGAGAGTTCCTCAATAGTTGACTTACTGGTTATCTGATTGATAACTATTTGATCATTCTAGCCAGGCTGAATGCCTCCTAGCTCTGTGTCACAAGTGGTCAGTTTGTTTCTTGGGTTTCTACTCTTTCTAGTTCCCTTATTTCCAATCCTTCCCCTTGTGGTGTCTGTGGCAACAATTGCTGAATCTGGTTATCCAAGAAGTAGTCGCCTTTTTGGATGATGTGTGTTTATGAAACTATCATTTCCAGACCACATCTCCTTGATAGTACCCCCACCAGCCAGGCAGCATTCTTGTTTTATCCCTTGACAGCAGCTTGTGGTGTTTATCCCTTTCTATGAGAATCTGAATATGTGCTGTTAGGCAGCTGAGGTCCTCTTTGGAAAAATGTCTATAGGGTTTGACTTCCTGAAATCACCACCTGATAGAGAGTGAGAGAGAAATAGTGGAAGCAGAAAAATCTGTGTAACCATGGATCTAAAATACATTTCTGAGGATGTGGGTAGGAGGGGTTTGGTATTTGTGAAATCACTTGTCTGTCTTTTCTGCTTTGAAATTTGCTCTCTAATATTGTAGAAGCAGGTCATATATAGGGCTGTATGCAGGAGCCCTCAGAACTCCAGCTCTTGTGACACCAAGCTAAAATCATGAGCAACTGGAGCTGTGAATAGGGAACAAAATAAACTTAGATTGTAATTGGAGTCTGTGCATACACACCATATGCAGTTCAGTGGGGCATTGATCCCTGACTGCCCTCTAAGCATTACTGTAATACAGCTGATGTCAGAGCCAACACTAACTGTGCAAAGGGCTGGGTGCCTATTGGCTAAGTCATCACAAAAATTGTCCTTAACCTTTATTAAGTTTCCCTTAGATCATTCCGTCTGAGCAGCAGTTTGCAGGACATTTCAATGAGTGTCTGCTATCTACAAGAGCAGCGTCCATTTTAGAGAAATTTGCACACTATTTGTGCTTTGGCAGCAACTAAGTAACATAACACCTCTGTGTATGTCATAGTACTGGAAAAAGTGTTGATAATGTGTTCAGCCTTGTACAAACCAACAAATACAGTTTCTGTTTTGGAGACCACAGTCTAGAGAGATTCACAAAAATGACAGACAGGCTGCACAGAGAAGTCCAAAGTTAAGGATAATTTAGGATTAAGGCTTCTATAGTTTAACTGTAAATTGCTGTATTTGCTCTGCAGAATATGTTTTGTTAGGGACATGAGAGGTTGGGGGCTTGGCTAATTGGCTTACAAAAGCATTCAGGTTTGAGTGGCAAATTCGTTTGGGAAGAGGACCAGGATTAAAATGCTTAGTGTTAAGACTTGTATCATTGGAAGAACAGAGTCATAAAAGGGAAGTGAGAAATATGGTCTACTATCTAGGTAAGGTGGGATTGTGGTGGGTTCTGAAAGCAAGAACAAAAAGTGAAACTTTTGCATGTGAAACTTCAAGATATATTCCATATGTTCTTGATGTGCCATTTGACTGTTTTTTTTCCCCCTTGTCTTAGGTTGTTGCTGGCAGTTGGGGGAAAAAGACTCCCTCTCAAAGCTGTTTAAATGAGAATGTCCCTGGCGCAGAGAGTGCTGCTCACATGGCTTTTCACATTACTCTTCCTGATCATGTTGGTGTTAAAATTGGATGATAAAGCACCATGGAACTGGTTTCTTATCTTTATTCCAGTTTGGATATTTGATACTATCCTACTCGTTATGCTAATTGTAAAAATGGCTGGGCGATGTAAATCTGGCTATGACCCTCGCAATGGTTCTCAAAATGTAAAGAAAAAGGCCTGGTACCTCATCGCAATGCTGCTTAAATTAGCTTTCTGCCTTGCCCTCTGCGCTAAACTGCAACAATTTACTGAAATGAAACTAGTGTATGTCTTTATCCCCTTATGGGCCTTACTCATGGGGGGAATGATTGAGCTTGGATATAACATCTTCTACGTACGAAGAGACTAAGTTGTAACAAAACTTTTTCAAGTTGACCAGTATCAAATTACTAGATCATCCTATCTTGGTACAAGCTTAAACTTCACACAGCAATTACAAATGTCAGTCTGAAAATTTTATTTAAGACAGGCTGGTATTAAAGTGGATTTGTTCAGTTCTTATTTTAGAACTGTCACAAATATCGTCATGTAAATAAAGTATGTTTGACTTCACCTGTGTTTCTAAACATGACTTAATTTGTTAAAACAGAATTCATGTATTTTTGTGACACACAGCTTCACCGCCTCAAAGCTACTAGACCTTCCATTCTAAAGAGTGCAACCTGTTTAAATTCTGGGAGGAGGATTTAGTTTTCCACTACATATTGTACTATAAGTTCCAGGAGCTACTTACAATAGTTCTAATACAATTTTCTATAATGTACTAAATTTCCTTTTGAGCATTGATAACACCTGAAAGTAATTACAATGGGGCTAATAGCCCTGCCTATTACAATTGCCTGACACTTCACATAAGATGCTGTTTTTCTGTAATTTACAACTATGCCAGACTAACAGTTCAGGCTGAAATTTTCCAGGGGGTTTCTGCCTCAGAATGATTTTTTTTTTTTAGTTAATTATTTTCGGCTAATATGGTTCAGTCATTTCTGAGACAGGTTCCCTTTCAAAAACTCTAGCACTCCTGGATTTTGGAGCAAGGAATTTGAAATGGGGGAGGGAGTCACTTTGTGTCAGGGACGTGCCTTTTTCATTCTTCGTGACCATCTGCACAAATTTGGACAAGTTATAAGCCTTTGGGCAAAAAATGTTTGCACATGTTTAGTAGAGGCTTGAGATAAAAATCTCAGAAGATTCAGTTCCCACTCAGACCTCTCACAGCTCCTAGTGCTGACCAGAGTGTTAATGTAGCATCCCCACAAAGCCCAGGGCAACAAGGGTGAAGTCAAACTCCAAGTAATAGGTGCTCTGGGGCTAACGACTGAAAATAATACCTGGGGGCTTCTCTCTTCTGTGCTGACAGTGACCTCCCTGCTGACACCAAAGCAGCCTAGTGGAAGCTATGTGATGCAAGTGGAGAGAGGACAAGACCCAGACCTAGAAAATTGTGGAGTAGATTAGTAGAAAGAGTCTGGGGGTGGGAAGTGGGCCTGTCCAGCTAAGGAGACTAGGTCTGTAACCTAGCAGGCACCTAGTGGGCCTGGGGGAAGGAGAGACATCAGGCAAGCTAGGGGAGATGAGGATGCTGAAATTAGATGAGACAGCCAGGGAGGGAGACTGACTGGGAGCCAGTGGGGATGGGAACGTGTGTGTCCAGGGGTTAAGGGAGTGTGTAGCTGGAGGCTATGAGAAGGAAGAAAGAGATAAGGGAATGGGAGAGAGAACTGGGAATGGGCAAGGAGATGGATAAGAATTCTGAAGAGTGGAGAAGAAGACTGACTAGGTTAGAAAACTGGGACAAAAGGCCAGTGGTGTGGTAGACACCGGACAAGTTAGGGGAGAGAGGCAAAAAAAAAAAAAAAAAAATCAAGCTTAGGGGGAAATGGGTAGTATATTTTATGCCTAGTAGACACACTGCTCCAGTGCCTGGAATGGAACCCAAGATCCAAATCTCACTATTCTTTGTCAGCAAACATTTGAGACCACCACTGGTAAAATGTCCATCCTCTTCTAGATGTGATCCACCTATATAATTTCCTACTACTGCTATCAGTTACTTAGTTCTAGTAGTAAAGGTTTGTATGGTGGATGTAAAGATCTCAGTCCCTGATGCTGAGCCCTGTAGTTTTCACTATTATGCCTCAAGGGGATTTGTTTTCTCAGTTTACTTTAACTATTTAGAAAATTACATGCAAAGGTACAAAGTCAAGCAGTCAAAAATTAGGAAGGGCTGAAATTAAGATTGCCTGTGAAACCTTATTTCAGCCCCTTTTTGCATGAGTGTCAGGTCCAGTTGAGAAGATAAAGCCACTAGGTTCCATGTGTTTTAAGCCTCTGGCATCTGAACCAGTGACTTTAGGCACAGCCCTGTCTTAGGACCACGCAACACACTCAGGTTTCTGATCTATCCGAAGAGCTGCAACCACACGGCCTGCTGCACCCTCCCAGGAAACAGGTCTAAGGCCCCAAACTTCCCATGACAGAACTCTACCTGAAGGTGTGAGCTTTTTCATTTACCTCTTCAAAGGGCAGATGACAGCTGTAGCATATAAGAGCATTTCTATACTACAAACTTTGGTTAAGGCAAGTTACATTGGCATATAGCCAGTGAAATGTATATCATTTGGGCATATTTGGTTGCTTGTAGCAGCATTGTGCTTACCAGGAGCACTTGTGTTGATGTAAAGGGTGGTGCACCATGGGTAGGTATTCTAGTGTGCCATGTATCGCTGTCCAGTAAATGCCTTATGAGTTATATTTGCAATATTTATGGGATAGTAATGACTCACCCAGGTATCTCCAGGAGCTAGTGTTCAGGTTCCCAGCATGCAACTGTCTCCATCCCATAATGTCATTCCTATCCCATAATATTTTCAGCTTATTTTAAAAAATCTCTCAAATGCATGCAGAACTTTTCAGTTTCTGCCACTCGGAAATAAGTATGGAGCACCCAGAGCTTTGCACTATTCTCATCAATGTTGCAAATACATGCCATGATTCTCCTGTATCTGCAGACTCTAGGACAGGCCTGCACAACATGCGGCCCGCATGGGCTCATTGTGCCGCCCGCGGGGGTTCAGTAGATGGGCTCACTGTGCGGCCCGCGGAGGGGGGGATGAGTAGACAAGCGGCGGGTGAGGGAGGGGGGCTGAGTAGGTGAGCGAGCGGGCAGTGGCAGGGAATGAGTAGGCGATCCGGGAGGGTGGAGAGCTGAGGAGGCAAGTGGGCGGGCAGTGGCGGGGGTGAGTAGGCGAGCCGGGGCAAGGGAGCTGAGGAGGCGAGTGGTGAGTCGGTTGCTGACTTGTTCTACTGATCTGGTCTTGCTTCCATCCCCTCTCCCAGGGCCGGCTCCAGGCACCAACAAAACAAGCAGGTGCTTGGGGTGGCACATTTCTAGGGGCGGCATTCTGGCGCCGGCCATCATAGATGCCAACTCCAGGGCATGGGAAAAAAGTGCCCTCGCTGCCCCAGCTCGCCTCCGCTCCGCCTCCACCTGCTCCCGCTTCTTCTCCCTCCCTACCAGGCTTGCTGCGCGCGAAACAGCTGTTTTGCGCAGCAAGGCTGGGAGGAAGGAGAAGCCAAGCGGCGGAGGTGAGCTGGAGCGGGGAGTGGTTCCTCTACCCCCCCGTTACTTCCTGCACCCCCCCACCTTAGCTCACCTCCGTTCCGCCTACTCCCCTGAATGTGCTGCTGCTCCGCTTCTCCCCCCTCCCTCCCAGGCTTGCCACGTGCGAAACCGCTATTTCGCGCAGTAAGGCTGGGAGGGAGGAGAAGCCGAGCGGCGGGTGCTCGGGGGAGGCGGTGGTGGTGGAGCGGAGGTGAGCTGGAGTGGGGAGCGGTTCCTCTAACCCCCCCATTACTTCCTGCGCCCCCCCAACCTAACTCACCTCTGCTCCGCCTGCTCCCCTGAATGTGCTGCTGCTCCGCTTCTCCACTCTCCCTCGCCTGAGAGGGATGGGGGAGAAGCAGAGCGGCGGCATGCCCGGGGGAGCAGGCAGAGTGGAGGTGAGCTAGGGTGGGACGTCACGGGGGGCCCATAGGAAGCAATGGGGGCGAGAAATGCAGCACGCCAGGGGAGGAGGCGGTGCTGGGGATTTGGGGAAGGGGTCCGGAAGGGGTGTAGTTGGGGTGGGGCCAGGGGCACGAAAAAGAAAGGGAAGGTGGCCAAAAATTTTTTTGCTTGGGGCGGCAAAAATCCTAGAGCTGGCCCTGCCCTCCAAGGGTTGCAGCTGTCCGGAGGTGCCTGCCTTCCACACCTTCCTCATTCACACCTCATTCATTCAACAGGGCAATCAATTACAAAGTGGTGGGGGGGGAAGATCTTATTCTACTTCTAGCAAAAAGACATTTTTCTTTTACCTTAATTATACTACCTTAGGGGCCGCTATAACATATTACCGAAGTTCAATACTGCTGTTTCGGTGGGGCGGGCGCTGGGGAAGAGGGTTTAATTCCGTGGAGCAGATGGCGCGCGGGGGGGGGGGGGTGTCGGCGGCGCTGGGGAGGTTGTTTCCATGGGGTGGGCGGTGCTGGGGGGTGTGTGTGTTGTGTTTGGGGGGGGCTGGGTTGTGCGGGGGGGGGGGGTTGGCAGCGCTTGGGGGGTTTCGGCCCTCAGTTGTTTTCTTTGGAGTAATATGGCCCTCGCCGCTTTACGAATTGTGCAGGCCTGCTCTAGGAAGTACCACAACAACCAGGTTTCAGAGTAGCAACCGTGTTAGTCTGTATCCGCAAAAAGAACAGGAGTACTTGTGGCACCTTAAAGACTAACATATTTGTACTCCTGTTCTTTTTGCGGATACAAACTAACACGGCTGCTACTCTGAAACCTGTCATTATGCAAGGCACTGCATTTAGCCGTATGGAGTGGAAATCCATCAACTTCATGATTTTTTAATTTCATAGACTCATAGACTTTAAGGTCAGAAGGGACCATTATGATCATCTGGTCTGACCCCCTGCATGCTGCAGGCCACAAAACCCTTCCCTGGACTCTGCCATTGAAGTCCCCAATCCTGTGTTTCAGTGACTTCAATCGGCAGAGACCCTCCTGCTAGTGATCCCTGCCCCATGCTGCGGAGGAAGGCGAAAAACCTCTAGAGGCTCAGCCAATCTACCCTGGAGGAAAATTCCTTCCCGACCCCAAATATGGCGATCAGTAAGACCCCGAGCATGTAGGCAAGAGTCTCTAGCCTGACCCCTGTTGGCCATTGTACTATTTACTTACCAGTGCTTGGTTTTCCTTGGCTACTATGTTTTACCATTAAACCATAGTTAAACTAATTTGTTAGTCTCTAAGGTGCCACAAGTACAACAACCAGGGACGTGACAATTTCTTTAAGGGCAATTTGCTGAGGGACATAACAGAAAACATGTCAAGGTTGTTTGGTGGCATTCATGGAGCAGCTGCAGACAGTGGAGTGCTGCGTCTGGGCCTGGCAACAAGCACTCTTTAAAGTGACTTTAGTTCAGGCACAAGAACATCTTTGGAATCTCACATATCATCTTTGGCAGTTCCAGAGGGTAAATCTTACCAAGTTTTTCCTCTGTATGGGTACTTTAGGATTTTGAACGTAGATCTGACAGGTTCTGTGTCTTCAACTCTCTCTCTTAATAGATGTACATGGCTCCAGAATTCAGGTATTTCTATAAAATATCAAGTCAATAGATGAACTTACAAAGGTAGGTGATCTTTAGTTTTAAAACTGATGAGCTCTTGGAGAAACTAAAGGCCACCAGATCTCCAGTTGAGTCAATCAGTTCCTCACAAAATTCTCTTTCAGAAGTCAGCAGGTGTGATTTCAGTAGAAATCTTCTGTATGTCTATGTAGAGAAACCCAGACAGTCTAGGAAATATTTTTGCCATATCAAAAAAGGAAAAGTTTGTTCTTCCCTCGCCTCTGCTCCCTCAGCAGCAGATGCTACAACATCCAGCATTCTCAGACTTGCTACCTAGAGGCTCCCAAACCAATTGTAAGATTTAAATCCTCACTTTCTTTTCCTCCTCCTTTTTGGAGACAATTTGTCCCCAATTGTTTCAGGCATGACAAGCTATTTAGTCAAACTGCTCTGTTCTAGAAATCAAACAGAACAGACACGTCAAGATCATACCAAAATCCAGTCCTTCCTCACCCCCGGGGGTCTTTTCATGAAAAACTGATGCAAAAAGTGGTCTTGACCTTACTGAAAATTGAAATCTGGAGACAGAAGTAGTACAAGAGCCTTGGAGGGGAGAAAGTTTTTTTTTATTAGAAATAAGACATTGCTAGGAATAAAATAATTCTGTCTTACACATTCTACTGCATCTCTGCAAATTGAAAAAATGCCTATGCAAAAATTCTGCTCATTGGAGAAACCATGCACAATATCTCCTTTCAGCTTTTAGGACTGGTTTGCCCCAGATTCTTGAGAGGGCTACTTCCATAGTGTGGTAAGGACAAGACAAAGTTCCTCCAGTTCATAGTAGACAAACACCCTTGCAAACCTCATAATATTCATTAAGTGCTCAAATGTTCTCTGACTCATCTGCATCACCTGAGTCTGCAGGTGTAATCAGATCTGGATGAATGGCTCACAACAGATTCCCACCATGGAGAGGTCTTATCCACCTGGTGCCAAGGTGGGAAAGACTGGTCAGGAGAAAAATCTTACATGAAGTCTGATGGATTCCAACAGGTTGTAGTTAGAGTTCATATTCCTGGGGGAATTCTGCGCAATCTAGAATTTTGCAGAAAGTAATGCTGTGCACGCAGAATTTCCTTTCCTCCACAAAAATTGGCTGCAATGCTGCTGGGGGCTGCTGGACCCAGCAGAGCCCAGCTCACACATAGAAGACACTGTCGGGGGGGGGGAGTGAGAGGGACCTAGAGGGTTCCTGGCAGCTGCAGTTCCCTGCATGACCTGAGGGAAAGAGACAGCAGTGTGCAGGAAACTCCACACAAGTCTGGAACCCAGCATCAGGCTGTTTCTTCCTCTGGATCCCTGGGCTCTGAGGGGTGGGGGTTGGGGGGGCACAGCTGGGCTCTGAGGGAGCCTATGGCTGGGCTTTTGTGGGGAAGAGGTGTGAGTATCTGGGCAAGGAGGTGCATGGCTGCCCTCTGGAGGGTGTATGTGTGGGTATCTGGCCAGGGGGCCTCCACGGCTAGGCTCTGTGGGGAGAGGTTGTGGTTATTTGGGCTGGGGGGCCCTGCAGCTGGGCTCCAGGAGGGGGAGTGTGCAGGTATCTGGGCTTGCAGGGGCCCTGCAGCTGGGCTCGGGAGTGGGAGGGGACAGAGAAACAGGAACTGGGTTGTCATGGGGTTTCTTTAACTCTCTACTCCCAGGGAAATTATTTTTGTGTGTCTGCATTGTCACAGACATACTTGTGACAGGTATTTTGAAATAAACTACCAAAATAATTGAAACTGGTGTGATTATGTAGTGTTATTATGATAAATATTGGCAGAATTTTAAAATATTGCACAAATAATTTTTAATTTTGTGGTGCAGAATTCCCCCAGGATTAAGTTCAGCACAACAGATGACAGTTCTTTGTCCTCCAATGTCTCTTCCACCAGAGCCTTTGAAGGCTCCTGGTGCTTTGGGCAAGATGGACTATGTGGGCACCTCACTGCAGATAACCAGTGTAACCATCCCAGATCTGAGGAAGCTCTTTCTGGGATCCTAGGAAACTAGGTACATTGGTGATACTCTTGTCAGAGGTCTATAACCATGCAGTTTCTTGGAACCACTAGCACTTAAGAAGAACAGGAGGACTTGTGGCACCTTAGAGACTAACAAATTTATTAGAGCATAAGCTTTCGTGGACTACAGCCCACTTCTTCGGATGCATATGGGCTGTAGTCCACGAAAGCTTATGCTCTAATAAATTTGTTAGTCTCTAAGGTGCCACAAGTCCTCCTGTTCTTTTTTTTGCGGATACAGACTAACACGGCTGCTACTCTGTAGCACTTAAGAGGTACTTTCCTTGTTTTCATCTGCAAAACTTTAGAGTCCTGGTCCTTGTGCTTCCTAAGGGGACATTTTAACAAGAGGATGACCTCTTTCAGCATGGTATTTTGTATCCGGCTTAAGCACTGAGGGAGTCTTAGCAGTCATGCTACTTGTGCTTGAAGACACCTTTCCAGATCTCCCATTCTCATGTGTTACTTGATCCTCTCAAGCAGAGGGTGCTATTGTCCTTTTGGGACCCTTTTTGTGAAGGCCTCACAGGAATTGATGTTACAAGGATACCATTCCCCAAGACAGAGACATGAAAAGTGGTTTTTATTTGAAGCACAAAACATTGCAGGGAACGGGAAATACCTCAAACCATTTTTAGACGAATCCACATCTTGAGAGACTTGAAACTACCACATATTCAATTAAAGTAAAAAACTAAAATAAAACCAAGACCTTTCAGCCTAAACTCTAAATTCCAACTCTTCTTTCTTCTCCTCTATGCTGTTGTCATCTACTGTCTGCCCAACTCCTCCCTGTCAGCTTTTCTCTCTGATTTTGACTCCTGACTTCTTCTGTTCCTCTCCTCACTGTGACATTCTATACCTTGGGGGAACACCCTGTAACCCCCATACTCCTCATTTATATACAATTGTGATCTTGCATGTAAAGCATGCCATGTAAGGTATCCTGAAAGTTTATGATCTGGTGAAAGTAACGGTTCTATCTAAATATGTATATCATTAATGCATATGAAGTTATGAGACTGTGTTGTATGGTTGTCACTAAAATATGCTGTGGGTTTGGGAACCGCCCAGATAGTAGCTCTCCAGAGACAATGACAAGGGAGGTAATCAGTGCCTGGGTGGGTGCTGAACAGCAGATTTTACCAGTCATTGTCTAGCAAAGGAGTTACAATTCAATGACTCACCTGCATAAGGCCACACCAGGGGAATTGCTCAACCTTGCCTGGGAACTCAGCAATGCCTCGGCCCACGCCGCTTCCCGCAGCCCCCATTGGCCTGGAACAGTGGGAGCTGCGATCGGTCAAACCTGTGGACACTGCAGGTAAACAAACCGTCCCAGCCTGCCAGCGGATTTCCCTGACTGGCCACAGGTTGCCAATCCCTGCTCTAGAACCTCACATCCAAACTTTGTCTGGAGTTTTGCAGATTATTTCTGTGTAACATCTCTAAAATAGGACCTTTTCTGTCCACCCACACAGCCAAAACTCTCATCCAAGCTCTCATCTCACTTTGATTAGTTTTCTCTCTGGCCTTGCCCATATCCATTCAGATTGCAGAGATCATTTTCCTAGCTCATCACTTTGACTATGTCACCCTCCTCTCTTTGAATCCCTTCACTGACTTCCCATTCTCTATCTGATCAAACATAAGCTGCTTTCATTTTCAAGGTTCTGCACAGTCAGTTCCTACCCTACCTATCATCTTATTCTCTATCAAGACCTTGGTGCTTGCCTCTGATCAGCCTTCCCTGCCCACTTACTAAATTTTCAAACACCTTCATGCTTTCTCCCATGCTGCCCCACATGCTTAGGAGGTGCTCCCCATAAACATCCATAAAGCTATCTCATCCACCTTCAGATCCCTCCTCAAAACTCTCCTCTGCCATGCCTACATAAAACTTCACAGTGGTTAGGCTGCTGCTGTGCAGAGACCACTGCCTACACCATGCTTACCAATATTATCTGATTACCTGCATTCCCCCATTTGCCTGTATCCATCATTTGCCTGTTGTTTTACTTAGATTTTTTGTTCTTTGTCTGTACCATACCGAGCACAATGAGGTACCCCATGGCTAGGGCTCCAAGGCACCATGGTAATACAAATAATAATAATAAGCTAACAATGTAAACCACTTTTACAATTATTTACAAGTATATTTGATTATCATAGAAGAGGAGAGGTTAGTTCCATGACGGCTCAAACTGGTGGAAAGAGAGAGAGGGGAGAACAGAAGTCAGTCTGTAGAAAGTAGTGTTTAAGGGAATTGTATGCACTGCCTTACTCCCAACTAAGGCTCAGCAAGATTATGTGGCTTAAACTTTCATCTACAGAATTGTTTTCTAAATGTAACTCTGAACCTGTTTGGAAAATGGAAAGAAATTAGCCCCAGAATTTTCAAATGGAGGAGTTGTTTTTTAAAGTGTATGGAATAAACATCTTAATTTTTAGTGCAACTTTTTTTACACTCATCTATCAAGTGGTCATACATATTTTTCTCAACATTTCCAAAAATTATAATTTTTGGGTTCAAAACATGAGAAACTTCAGTTCAAAGTTAGAATGAGCATATGAAAGTAAGGATTTATGATTATATTCCCATAAATTTAATCGCAACCCTTTTAATAATCACTGCACTCGAGTCCAAGGAAAAGCAATAATTTTCCAGTTAGAAAACAGTTTTAGAGTTGCTGAAAATAAGCTAATAGTTACATTATGAAAACATTTTACCTTCTGAGATAACCTCAGACTGGAGCCCCCTCATTCCCAAGTACCATCATAATAGACTGGAGGAAATCAAATCATCCAAATGGCTGCTGCACATCTTGTCACATCATGGCCATCAGCTTGGTTGTCTTGAGACTAAGGGTACAGCTATGCAGAAAAAAAAAAACAAAAAAAACCCCAAACACTGCAGCAAGGCTCAGAGCCCAGGTCAACTGACTTGAGATCATGGGGCTTGTGCTACAGGGCTAAAAATAGCAGTGTATATGCTTGGGCTGGAGCCTGGACTCTGAGACCCTTCCTCCTTGCCAGGATTCAGAGCCTAGGTTCCAGCCTGAGCCCAAACGTCTACACTACTAGTTTTAGCCTCATAGCGCAAGCCCGAGTCAACTGGCCCAGGCTCTAAGATTCGCTATCAGGGGAGTTTTTTTGCTGCGTAGATGTATCCAGAGGTGGAAATCACGCAGCTACGTTTTACAGTTGAACTACACACAAAATGTGTGTTCTCTTCATGGCATCTTTGTGATGTAGGACTTTTTTAAAAACTGAGCCCATCTTACGTTTGACCACTTTAGGGTTATCCAGACCTGAACTTCCAATTTTGCTGAAGAAGAATAGTGACAATATCAGAAACCTGAGCTACATCTTTCCAAGTCTCAGGCAGTCTGAGCAGGTACCACTACGTGACCATTAGAATAATCACAACACAAATTATCTAAGTCAACACCCCTCTTAGTTCATGTCTGAGAAAGCTGCAGCTCAGTGTTCAGACTATTTTGATGTCACTGTCCACCTCCAGCAAAAACAGAAGTCTAGTGCAGATCATCTTACATTTAAAGAAGTATGTTGTGTAGGGTGGGGCAATTGAGACAGTGTCATAAAAGAGCAAGAAACACATTTTTAAAAGCAGGAAGGAAATGAGTGCTACAGCATAACTAAATATAAAAATGAACAATGCATTTTATAAAGAAACTGTTACTACAGGATGTATATCCTATCCCCTAGATCTGGAAGGGACCTTGAAAGGTCATTGAGTCCAGCTCCCTGCCTTCACTAGCAGCACTAGTACTGATTTTTGCCCCAGATTCCTAAATTGCCCCCTCAAGGATTGAACTCACAACCCTGGGTTTAGCAGGCCAATGCTCAAACCACTGAGCTATTCTTCCCCCCCAGTCTAATATAACATTTCTTAGGTGATGGAAGCACTCGACTGCATTTTATTACAACAGAGGCAGGTATTTTATAAGCATTATTGCTTAAGGACATGACTTTAGGAATCTTGACCCAAATTTTCTTGTCAGTGTCTAATGCCCAAGTCTAAAGCTAATCTATATATTTTGTTTCTTAGGATTCACCACATAATTTCAGGGCAGCTTCCTCAGCTGGTAAAGGTCACTCCACTTTGTCATAATGCTACCTGAGAAAAGCAATACTTTCCTTAAAATGTATGGCCTTTAGAACACAGACAGACCTGCCGCCCCCCCCCCCCCGCCCCACACACACACACAACTCCAGACACTGGCATTTTCATCCACATGGATTGTAATCCATCAAACAATTAAGTATTTAAATCACTTCCTTCAAAATCCCTAAAAAGTGTTAGAACAAATACATTAGGATACTTGCATTTAAAATGAGAGGTGACATTATCCGATTGATTAAAACCTAATGCTGTCCTGGGCAACACAGTATGGGAAGAGGTGAGCAGCCCTCAGTGGCGAAAGAACAGGTTAAGGACTATTTAGAAAAGCTGGACATGCACAAGTCCATGGGTCCAGATCTAATGCATCCGAGGGTGCTGAGGGAATTAGCTGGTGTGATTGCAGAGCCATTGGACATTATCTTTGAAAACTTGTGGCAATTGGGGGAGGTCCCAGACAATTGGAAAAAGGCAAATATAGTGCCCATCTTTAAAAAAGGGAAGAAGGAGAACCCGGGGAACTACAGACCGGTCAGCCTCAGCCCTGGAAAAAACATGGAGCAGGTCTTCAAGGAAACCATTTTGAAGCACTTGGAGAGGAAGATGACCAGGAACAGTCAACACAGATTCACCAAGGGCAAGTCATGCCTGACCAACCTGATTGCCTTCTATCATGAGATAACTGGCTCTGTGGATATGGGGAAAGCAGTGGACGTGATATATCTTGACTTTAGCAAAGCTTTTGATACCATCTCCCACAGTATTTTTGCCAGCAAGTTTAAAAAGTATGGATTGGATGAATGGACTGTAAGGTGGATAGAAAGCTGGCTAGATTGTCGGGCTCAATGGGTAGCAATCAACAGCTTGATGTCTAGTTGGCAGCCAGGATCAAGCAGAGTGCCCCAGGGGTCAGTCCTGGGGCCGGTTTTGTTCAACATCTTCATTAATGATCTGGATGATGGGATGAATTGCACCCTCAGCAAGTTCGCAGATGACACTAAACTTGAGGGAGAGGGAGATATGCTGGAGGGTAGGGATAGGGTCCAGAGTGACCTAGACAAATTGGAGGATTGGGCCAAAAGAAATCTGATGAGGTTCAACAAGGACAAGTGCAGAGTCCTGCACTTAGGACAGAAGAATCCCATGCACCGCTACAGGCTGGGGACCGACTGGCTAAGCAGCAGTTCTGCAGAAAAGGACCTGGGGATTACAGTGGACAAGAAGCTGGATATGAGTCAACAGTGTGCCCTTGTTGCCAAGAAGGCTAATGGCATATTGGGCTGCATTAGTAGGAGCATTGCCAGCAGATTGATGGAAGTGATTATTCCCCTCTATTCGGCACTGGTGAGGTCACATCTGGAGAATTGCGTCCAGTTTTGGGCCCCCCACTACAGAAAGGATGTGGACAAATTGGAGAGAGTCCAGTGGAGGGCAATGAAAATCATCAGGGCGCTGGGGCACATGACTTACGCGGAGAGGCTGAGGAAATTGGGCTTGTTTAGTCTGCAGAAGAGAAGAGTGAGGGGGAATTTGATAGCAGCCTTCAACTACCTGAAGGTGGGGGTTCCAAAGAGGATGGAGCTCAGCTGTTCCTAGTGGTGGCAGATGACAGAACAAGGAGCAATGGTCTCAAGTTGCAGTTGGGGAGGTTTAGGTTGGATAGTAGGAAACACTATTTCACTAGGAGGGTGGTGAAACACTGGAATGGGTTATCTAGGGAGGTGGTGGAATCTCCATCCTTAGAGGTTCTTAAGGCTCAGCTTGACAACACCCTGGCTGAGATGATTTAGTTGGTGTTGGTCCTGCTTTGAGCAGAGGATTGGATTAGATGACCTCCTGTGGTCTCTTCCAACCCTAATCTTTTATGATTCTATGACAGAATTAAGCTGATTAATTAATCGGCTAATTTTAATGACAATAAAATAACTAGCAAGGGTCTTACACCACCATCAAGAGAGTTCAGAATATTAAAACTGAACTCTTCCCATGTTCAGGAAGTAGGACACACTACTCAATTTTAGATATTTAAAGCTAATTAAATTGTATATTTTTGTTTTCCAATCTCAAATATTTTGTGGAACATGCATGTACAGTCCTTTGTTTTCATAAATGCTTGTCTTTTTAGGCTAGATGTCCATACCTAGCAAATGTTTAAATTAATCTGTTTGGACTAATGAGCTCATCAGTGGATTCCTGTAATTTTGTGACCAAAATGTGAGAACGTCATTGTTTAACTGACATTCAAGTACAATACACTCCAAAGCAAAGCTAGTAGCAGGGCAGAGCAAAGAGGAGTAGAGCAAAAGCTAGATTACACGGTTTTGAAATCCAGATCCCAGATATATCTCGAACATGTTAAACAGAAGCTACTAGAACTGAGACATTTTAAAATCAGCAGATCCAGATAACTTGCATACAAGAGTTTTAAAACAGTTGGCTGAGGTGCTCGGTGTTCTATTAATGTTGATTTTCAATAGGTCTTGGAGCACTGGGGAAGTTTCATAAAACTGAAAGAAAGCTAATGTGCCAAATTTTAAAAAAGGTAAATGGAATGACCTGAGTAATTATAGGCCTGTCAGACTGACATTGATCCTGGGCAAGATAATGGAGCGGCTGATATAGGACTTGATTAATAACAAACTAAAAGAAGATAATGTAATTAAATGCAAATCAACAGGTGTTTATGGAAAATAGATCCTGTCAATCTAACTTGACTTTTTTTTAACGAACTTACAAGTTTGGTCAATAAAGATAATAGTGTTGATGTAATATATTTAGATTTCTGCAAGTGTTTGACTTGGTACTGTATGGCATTTTGATTAAAAAACTAGAATATTAAATTAACCTGGCACACATTAAATAAAAACTGGCTAACTGATAGGTCTCAATGTATCTGCAAATGGTGAATTGTCATTGAGTGGGTCTGTTTCCAGTGGGATCCTGCAGGGATTGGTTCTTGGCCCTATCATATTTAACATTTTTATCCATGGCCTGGAAGAGGCTAGGTCACTGATTCAGAGCAATTTAGATTGCTTGGTAAATTGGACACATGTTTTAATATGGAAAACTGTAAATGTATACATCTGGGAACAAAGAATGTAGGCCATAGAATCATAGAACTATAAGGTTAGCAGGGACTGGAAGGGTCATCTAGTCTAACCCCCTGCCAAGATGCAGGATTTGTTGCATCTACTCTAAATCAGTGGCGGACCGGCTTTGAGAACCACTGCTCTAAACCATCCAAGACAGGTGGCTATCCAGCCTCTTTTTGGAAACCTCCAGCAAAGGAGATTCCATGACTTTCCTAGGCAGTTTGTTCCATTGTCCTACTGTTCTTACAGGAAGGTTTTTTTTTTTGGAAGTTTTTCTTGATATTTAATCTAAATCTGCTATAGATCTATAAATCTAAACATGTTGTAATTTGAACCCACTGCCTCTTGTGCTATTCTCTGTGGCAAGAAAGACCATTTCCGTCCATCTTTCTGATGGAAGCATTTCAAGTATCCAAAGACCACTATTGTGTCCCCCCTTAATCTCCTCTTTTCCAAACTAAACATAACCAGTTCCTTCAGCCTTTGCTCATATGGCTTGCATTCTACCCCTTTGATCATTTTTGTCACTCACCTCTGGATCTTTTCCAGTTTATCTACATCCTTTCTATACAGTTGTGACCAAAACTGGACACAGTACTCCAGTTGAGGCCTAACCAGTGCTGAGTAGAGTGCTACTACTGCTTCCTGTGACTTACATGCTATACCTCTGTTAATGGCATTTGCTCTTTTCGGGGGGGTGGGGGCAGTATTGTATTGTTGACTCATGTTGAGGTTGTGATCCGCCACAACTCCCAAATCCTGCTCAGAAGTGCTGATGTCAAGTCCATTATCCCCCATTCTCTATTTGTGCATTTGGTTTTTCTTTCCCAAATGTAGCACCTTACATTTGTTTTGTTATTTTTGTATAGCCCAATTCTCCAATTTATCAAGATTCCTTTGAATTTTAGTTATATTCTCCAAAGTGTGCAATCCCTCCTCTCCTCCTCTGTGTGTCATATACAAATTTGAGCAATATGCTCTCTATTCCTACATCCGGGTAATTAATAAAAATGTTAAATAACATTGGACCCAGAACTGTGGAATCCCACTTGAGACCTCCCTCTAATCTGACATTCCATTAATAGTTACCCTTTGTTTGTGGCTGTTTAACCAAATATGTATCCACTTAATGGTAGTTCTGTCAAGCCCACATCTCTCCAGTTTACTTATGAGAATGTCATGTGGGACTGTGTCAAAAACCTTGCTAAAGTCCAAGTATCTTATGGCCACCGCATTCCCCATATCCACCAAACCAGTTACCTTGGTTTGGCATGATTTGTTCTTGGTAAATCCATCCTAGCTGCTAGTGATCATCCCTTCCCCTTGTCTTCATTACTTAAGCCTAGATGCGCAGGGTCCGGATTTTTGTCACCATCTGCCCCATAAGACTAGTTTCAAGCTCTCCTTATCAGGTTAGCCAGATAATGACCAAACATGCTTTTCCCAATATTTGATTGATAAAGCCAGTCCCAGCACAGTAATCTTCCTTCCTGGAACATCATCTCATTGTCAAAGAAGCCAAAGCCTTCTACTTGACACCAACTGCATAGCCAGGCATTTACTCCCATGATTCAATGGGCCTTGCCTAAGCCTTTTCCTTCAACAGGGAGGATGGACGAGACCACCACTTACACCCCAAACTCTTTTACCCTTCTTCCCAGAATCACATAGTCTGCACTGGTCATTCTTGGCACTATCATTGGTGCCCACATAGAAGAGTATTAAGGCTTGATGAGTCTCAGTAGACTCTGTCACATCCTGAATTTGGGCTCCAGGCAAGCAGCACATTTCTCCGGATTCACGGTTCAGATGGCAGATGAAGGTCTTCCTTCCCCTTAGGAAGGAGTCCCCGACCACATTTCTCCTCCTGGGAGTGGTGTTCATGGAACCCCCATCCCTAGGACAATGCATTCCATGCTTTCCAGTCAACAGGGTTTCCTTCTGATCCCTTCCCTCAGATGACTCCTCCAAGGCATTCTCAGAAGTAGTATCTGTGCTGAGAGCCTGAAAGCTGTTGCTTATGTGAAAGTGAAATGAATTATATTAAAGAAATAGAATGAATTAAAGAATTCTGTATGTACCTTTAAGTAGAAATGAGAAATGCTGCAAGCCATGGGGGAAGGAAAGCAGACATTAACTGCTTAACTTGCCACTTAAGGGCAATTGGTGAAGCATTAGTCTTAGATCCATAAGAGTTAACAAGGAAGCAGGATATGCATATTGTGCTCCATGCATATTTTACAATTTTGCTCTCTCTGTCCCTTTGTTTAGTTCGCACCCTTTTATCTGTATAAATAAGTGTTTGTATCTTGCATGGAGGCTCACATTATCTGAATGTATTAGCAGAGCGCTGTGCTAATAAAACAGAGTGGTCTGACAAACTATGAGTCCTGAAAAAAGAAGAACAGGAGTACTTCTTCGGAAGTGGGCTGTAGTCCACAAAAGCTTATGCTCTAATAAATTTGTTAGTCTCTAAGGTGCCACAAGTACTCCTGTTCTTCTTTTTGCGGATACAGACTAACACGGCTGCTACTCTGAAACCTATGAGTCCTGAGTTAACTTTGACAATTTGGAGGTTCCACCGAGATGGCAACTGTCTTCACTGGGGCTGTGTGATTCCTGACCGTTTTTGTAGGACGACCGTGGTAGCCGGCACCTGGGCATTTGGCCCGAGCGGTCCTTCTCCTGAACGGAAGGGTGCACGACCACAGTGAGGTCTACTCCATCGAACCTGTTGGTTCCCACGCTGTTCTGGTAGGGATCCCGGGATCTGACATCAGGAATCTGGTCAGGTAATTATTTCTGTGTTTTGTCCGGACTGAGGACTGTCCTGTCTCTGTGTCTATCCGTCCTCCTGTGGAGTGTTTGAGTCTGGGTGCCATCTCCGTCCGGGGATCGGCTGATCAAGGGGTTCCTGTCCCCGCGGTCTGAGTGAGTGAAATCTGCACAATCGCAGCCGCACCGCACCTTGGGTAAAACCCTTGGTGTGAAAGGGCGATTGAGTCAGTAGTCTGTGGGCTCCTTTTGTGTTGCACCGGGCATCGCTCTGACGAACCCGAATTTCCTTCTTGTGTGATTGGTGTGTGTAAAGTCCTCCTGTATTGGTAACCAGACGTCTAAGTCGGGACAGTTCCCTAAAGGAACGCCGGCTCAGTTTTAGGAAGGGTCCGGACTCCTGTAAATTTCTGGAAAAAATGGTCTAGGCTAACTCAGGGAGATCCCAAAACTCAGTGGCCACTGTTAAAACCTTGGAACAAGGACCGAGTGGACATCTTAAAAAACAAACTCGGCCAGCCTAAAACTAAATTGGCTAAAGGAGAGGTTAATTGTTTCATGCAGTGGTGGGAAGAGGCAAATCGTAGGTGGACAAAATCAAAACTCGCCTCTCTCAAATATTCAAATAATACATTAAAAGCTTTATTAAAAGACTCCTCTCCCACCACCAGAATGAGCGCTCCCCTTCACCCTGTTCTCTGACAAAAAAACAACAACCCCGGATCGATCCCAACTCCCTTCATACTCCCCTCTCATTGTAAAAAGGATAAAATGCCCCTTGTTCTGTTCCCCTTCGTTGTCTGCCTCAGAAACTGATTCTTTAGTGTTCCATTACCAATTCAGCAAGGAGGGTGGGCTCCTCAACTAGCCCCCACCCTTCCTGGTCCCTTTTCCTTAAGCATTTCTTTCAAAATTGTGAAATGATCACAATATCACTCACAAAAATGGTTCATTGGAAAAAGCAGGATTGGGCCCAGACAAGCAGGCAAGCAACAGATAAAGAAACTTAAAAAAAAAAAAACAAAAAAAAAACAAACAGGTTGGAAGCCCTAAGGGCATAGTGTCAGGAGTAAGTGCAAGTATGAACCCCTGGAACAATACTTAAAATGGTGAAATCTGAGTTGATAAAGGTGCCATTTTGGGAAATAAACAAGTGATTTAAGGAAAGAGAGTGAAAAGTTAACTCTACAGAGGCTGGAGAGAATTAAACAGTTAAACTTTGTGAAAATGTTAAAAAGGATCTTGTTAAAAGAATTCTTGGTTTCTTTGCAGCCATTCTAAAGGAAAAATGGGCCCTTTTCCAGAGGAATGTCTGTAAATAATCCAGGTAAAGAGACTATCTAATTAAAATCATTTGACTATGGACAATTGAGTCAAATTTGCTAAAAGAACATAGGGGGGGTTCTATTGGAACTTAACTGCCCCAAATGTATAAAGGTAATGTAATCTATGTACAGCTATGTAAAAACAAAGCAGCGTAAGAGGGATGTTAAGGGAGAGAAAATGTGTATGTATCTGTCTGTCTGTGGGAATATGTGAGGTTTGTAAAACTCCTGTTTTGTAAGTTTAAGATAAATTGGTTTTGTTTTGTTTATAATGCCACTAAAAATCCATTTGACTCTTTAATTCAAAGTTGCAAAATTGACAGACCTTTTTGCCAGACACAGGTAATCAGTGTTGGTTGACTTTCAGATTTGATATTTAACCCTTAAGGGGTAACTTGATTCTTTACAAAATTTAAATGTTTTCAAATAAAGACCAAGTCATGACTGCAGCAGGACAGTCAAAATCAGAAAAATAGGGAGAGATTCTGGATTCTGTTTGTTTGTTTTTGTAACAAAATAGCAAATGAAAGCTGTAGGAAAAGAAAGACAGTGGCCCTCTGAAGCAACAGCAGGGGTGAGGTGCACAAAACAAAAAGAAGCAATGTTAGAAACACCGAGCCTTAAAATGGCTCTGTGTAATCAGACTGTCACTTTGATAAGGGTACATAAAACTCTGTAAGAACAAAAGAAACAGTTACACCTTATGTAAAAATTAATATGGCTAATGTTTTAAAAATTAAAGTATAGAAGGAATGTGCAGACGTGTGCAGTGTATATTATAGAGGGGGTAAAAGAAATGCAAACGAAACATGCTACTTAATTAAAATCCTATTAGGGCTCCAAAGGAGACACAATAGACTGTTTTCTTTTTCAGATCTGTGTGTGTTTTGGAAGCAAGAGTTAAAAGTAATCAAAACTCTGGTAAAAGTTAATTGTGTTCCTTTTAAGACAGAGTCTCTGAGCTCTGCTAATGGTTTTGAATCCAAAAGCCAAGCCTGTGTGGATGCAAATTATCTAACTGATAAAGGAAGTGAGAGAGCTGCCAGCACAAAGAAGTTGCAGATAAAGAACATACCTGGTCAGCAAACAAATTGTCTAAATAAAAGGCACGGTATAACAAGATAACATTAAATTTATTTTAATTAAAGGTAATAAGTACCCCTGTAACAATGTATAGTGTGTATGATTTTTTTGGGGGAAAAATCCTTTATGGTAATGATGCTTTTCAGCTGTTACCTGTGAACAAACTTAAAGCTTAATACAGCAGGAAAGACATTGTAACCTTGGTCTGCTGTAAAGGGAAAACTGAGGTACACCACCTCATGGATTTAATGACTGAACAGTGGGATAATTTCCCCATAACTCTTAAAAGATAGAAGCCATTAAAACCTGGCCTGCCTATAGAACAAAAACACAGGAAAATATGGAGGTAATTCCTCTTGTTTTGCCTGCAATCAGCAAGGGTATTTGTAAAAGAAAGGAATATTTTAAGCAATAATGAATGCCACCCCAAAAGGGGTAGAAAAATGCCACCCCAAAAGGGGTAGAAAAATGTTATTTTTGTCTTTCAGAAAAAGCTAATATCAGCTACAGGACAACCTAATAAGAAACAAATAAAAGTGGGTATGCTTATCCATGCCTGTTGCTCCAAAGCCCTGTAGTAAAGACATCTCACTAGGATCCTGTATGTGGGATAAAATGAATAATGAGACCAAAGTACTGTATAATGGGCTATGTGTATGTGTTAATTCTTGGGGGGGGGGGGGGGGAAGTGTTTTAAAAGAATGGAAGTGTTAGCAACCTTCCAATAGACAAATGTAAATGTAATGTAAGTAATGTGTTTACAAAAGGTAAAAAGGTAACATAGTTCCTAAAACAAACAAAAGGGCAATGTGGGAAACCGAACCATTCATATTATACATGCAAATGGCAACATGTTAAAAATTGCCACTGCAGAAAGACATAACAGCTTACCATTGGTATAATATATTTTCTGAATGGTCTCCCACAACTACTGGCGTACTAATGTTACTAACCCTAATTGTTTTTTATTTTAAATTGTCTGTGTTTAATTGTAACGTTTAAAATGTGCTGTTGGATAAAACAAATGTATGCAAAGCTAGAGCCACAGGCCCAAATCACCTCCCAGTATTTTCTATTACGTGGACTAAATAAGAAGTGACACTGGCGATTAATAATCTTAGTGTCAAAAGGGGGATATGTAGGAGCAGGATCTTATAATGTCCCATAAGAATTAATGTATGATTTGATTTCATCCCTGTCAGCCACCCTTTTTGAATAGCAGAAAGGAATGACAGACCAGAACAATCCTTATGACTGATTATGGTCACCCTTTTGTTTTAGAATAAGTTGTAATGTCTACTATGGTTTCCTATATGTATTACAAAGTAGGCCTCTAGTTAAATATACATTTCTTTGTTTTAAGGTTTAGGAAGTAAGAAACAGGATTCTCTATTGTGTCTATGTTAAGTAGATTAGAGGAACATTGAAGGCCTGGGTCTCAATGTAAATTGTCTTGGTTATTGATTGTAAAACTTAGCAAGGTTTAATTTGCAATGCCTTTTTGCTCCATATAAAATACTACTGTTTGTATTCTCAATCTGTGTGAATAAGGAATGTATGCATCAGGAAAAGATAAGGTGTGAAGGCCATGGTTATAGCCAGAGTCAAGGAAGAAGAAGTAAAGAGACTTAAAGGACATCAAAGGATCATCAGGTACTGCTTACTATCCAGATGGCTGTTAAACTGTCTGGCATCACAGCGTGCATACATGCTTCGCAGTGTAAGAAGGCACCACCCCCAGCAAACCAATCACCTCAGGACCACGCAGAGTCAATTTTGACTCCAGAAGAAGACGTAGAGGAACAGCCTGCAATACCTTACCATCTACGCTCTCGTAAGGGTTGCCAGAAGCAGACGAGGACCTAAAGAAGCAGTAGTGAGCCTAGCGCCTGCTGCCCGGTGGATGTAAAACCGTGACTGCGGTTCCCTCAGTTGAGGTTGTCAGAACCGGAAGGGCCTTGCCTCCAACATGAGCCTCTGGTGGCGCCTGTTCCTCGGCTGCTGGTGTCTTAAGGTCTGGGGAGTCCACAATGACAATTCTTTTATCCAGCAGCAAGTGTGGATAGCTCAGACTCTTAATATTTCTAATTGCTGGGTCTGCAGCCACATCCCAGCTCACTCTCAAGCTGGTGTTCCTGTCCTGGCAATCCCACTCAATTCCCCAGACCTCACTGGAGGACCTCGTCCGTTTAACAAAACATGGAATAATGACACTTGGGAAGCAGTGGGAATAAATGTATCTAAATGGATAAGTGTGGTGGAGGGAAAAGGTCATTGGTGTTGGGTGTGTAATGGGACAGGGCTGGATCTGGGAAAAAGTCATTGCCTTCAGCATATTGTGGCCAATGGTGTATGGGATTATTCGAACAAAACTAAGGAGTGGCGAGCCGGGTATGGGGATATGAATTTTTTCTCAACCTGGGATCAAACAGAAAAATCAATCTCATGTTCCCCCTACAGTAATCTTAGTGAAAACAATACAATCTTTCAATGCCATGCAAATAACACCACTCCCCGTAAGGAGAATTACCCTGTGCCCTTCGGAGGATATTACTCCTCCTTTGGAGGCACCTATGTGACAAATGGGTGCAACCGACCCTTCCCAGCCTTAATAGGCCATCCTTGGGTTTGTGGGACCAAAGCTTATACTGTGTTACCAGCTAACTGGTCAGGTATCTGTTATCCCGCCCGACTCTTCCCACAATTCCGAGTGCTAGGGTCTTTCCCACGAGAACACCTTCGTAATTTCAGGCGAAGAAGAAAGGACTTATCAGATGCCCAATGGTATGTAAATAACATAAGCCCCTTGACCTGGGAAGAGGCCATTGGCGGTTCCCTTATCCCACTTGGGGGAGCAATACACCATGCAAAAAGGCTCCTAAGGTTACAAGCAGTAGTTGAAATAATGGCAAATGAAACAGGAGAGAGTTTAAAGACCCTGGCCAAAGAAACAGGGGTGATCCGACAGATGGCCCTCTAAAACTGTCAGGCATTGGACATAGTGCTGGCCGCCAAAGGAGGGACCTGTGCTCTCATTGGAAAAGAATGTTGTGTGTTCATACCTGACGACACCAATGAGGTAATAGATCGTGCTAGTCACTTAGAACAAATTGCATATCTTCCCCATGAAGAGCCAAGTTCTTTATGGAAGTGGCTAAGTAACCTATTCAATTTCTCTGGCATAGGAAACTGGTTGTTTCAGGGAGCCCTGACTATCCTGTGTGGAATCCTAATGATTTTTGTATGTTTTCAGTTAATCTCCTGTTGTATCCAGAATTGTGTAAGGTATGCCACCCAGGTGACTGCCCCAAAACAGAGTGCTAATATGATGATGTTAAATATCACTGATGAACGAAGAGATAAAGAACTATTAATATGTGGAACCCAGTAATTGTTGGTCTTTGCGTAAGCTTGACCAAAAGGAGGGATTGTGAAAGTGAAATGAATTATATTAAAGAAATAGAATGAATTAAAGAATTCTGTATGTACCTTTAAGTAGAAATGAGAAATGCTGCAAGCCAGGGGGGCAGGAAAGCAGACATTAACTGCTTAACTTGCCACTTAAGGGCAATTGGTGAAGCATTAGTCTTAGATCGATAAGAGTTAACAAGGAAGCAGGATATGCATATTGTGCTCCATGCATATTTTACAATTTTGCTCTCTCTGTCCCTTTGTTTAGTTCGCACCCTTTTATCTGTATAAATAAGACTGTTTGAATCTTGCATGGAGGCTCACATTATCTGAATGTATTAGCAGAGCGCTGTGCTAATAAAACAGAGTGGTCTGACAAACTGAGTCCTGAGTTAACTTTGACACTTACCTCTATCTGTGTTGGGGGATCCCGTTTCTCCTCCTCCTCTTGGAGGTCACACACTGCCAATTTTCTTCCCTGTTCTTTAGTGCCCCCTGCACCGCCCTCTCAGATTCTTCAGCATGCTGTGCCTGCAGTACCAAATCCTGACTTCTCTCCAGAAACTCTTCATTTTCTCTGATACAATGATACTTTGGGCTCCACTCCTTTAATCTTTTCTTCCAGTATGGAGACCAGCTTGCTCTTCATTCAGACAAAGTCACTTCTATCCTCTGGGAGAAGGACAAACATGGAACCTCCTATGCAGGTCACAACAGGTGATCCCTCACAATCCATGTTTTCTTCCATTCTTACAGGATGGGGGACTCTATCCCCGGAAGCAGTGACTTTGAAAAAGATTTAGGGGTGGTGGTGTATATTCAGCTGAACTTGAGCTCCCAATAGGACAGTGGTCAAAAGAGCGAATGCAATCCTGGGATGCATAAATATGGGAGTCTCAAGTAGAAGTAGAGGTTATTTTACCTCTGTACTTGACAGGGGTGTGTCCATTGCTGGAATAGTGTGCAGTTCTGGGGTGCCCACAAGTCAAGAAGGATGTTGATCAACTGGAGAGGGTTCAGAGAAGAGTCATAAGACTGATTAAAGGATTAGAAAACATGTCTTACAGTGATAGCTTCAAGGAGTGGAATTTATGTTACTTAAAGAGAAGGTTAAGGGGTGACTTGGTAACAGTCTCCAAGTACCTACATTGGTAACAAATATTGAACAATGGGCTTTTCAATGTAGCAGAGAAAGGTATAACACAATCCAATGGCTGGATGCTGAAGCTAGACAAATTCAGATTGGAAATAAGGTGAACATTTGTAATGGTGAGAGTAATTAACCATTGGAACAATTTACCAAGGGTCATGAATGGATTCTCCATTATTGACAATTTTTAAATCAATACTGGATGTTTTTTCTAAAAGATATTTTCTAGGAATTATTTTTGGGGAAGTTCTGTGGCTTGTGCTATATAGAAGATAAAACTGGATGATCACAATTGTCCCTTCTGGGCTCAGAATCAATGAATATCTTGGTGACAGGCACAATATAAAGACCTAAACAGTTGTAGTTTACTGCTAGCTAGAATGAAAGTCAACCTTCACTTCTGGATTGGCATATAGTGAGTGCACAGAATAAATTAATTTGATAATTCCTGAAGAAAAAATGTGTGGCCAGCAGGAATCAGCATAATGAAGGATTTTACTAAGTTTTCCTTCCTTTCCTGTAAAGCCTGTTGTATACCCAGTGGAATCTGCACAAAGTGCCAACTGCACCTATTGTGGCTCTCAAGATGCATTTCCTCCAATTTTTTTGAAAAGAAATATAAACCTACAAAATACCTGCATTAACCTACAGTAATCTGCACTGGCAATGGAGACTCATTTCCAAGAAAAAAAAATAATTCTACAATGGGGTCCATAGCAGAATCTAGATAGATAATCCAAGTTTGCCCTTTCAATTGCCAACTTGTTTTTCCAACAAAAATTCATAGAACTTGAAGACTGAATACATACATACTCTCACCCAGGACAAGGGCACAGATCTGCCTCTATACAAGTCTTCTGTAAATAGTATAACTACTTGCAAATTAGTAAAAGTGTGGAAATGTAGAAGCCTGCGAAGTTTGTAGATGCTCTCCCACCATGTAATTGGAGCGAATAAGTACAGCTCTCTTCCTAAGTCATAGTATATGTTAAATTTATTTACAAGACGAATTATAGGCCCATTTTTTCCAATTGCTCATTCCAGTTTCAGACAGACTCAACATCCTCATTTGCATGAGTACTAGGAAATAGAGGGACGAGGTGGGCAAGGTAATATTTACTGGACCAACTTCTGTAGGTGAGAGAGACACACTTTCGAGCTTACGTGCTGCTTTTCTTCATGTCTGGGAAATGTACTCACTGTCACAGCTAAATACAAGGTGGAACAGATGGTTTAGCATAATCAGTTAACACATTTCAAGGGACCATTCAAGCTGAACTGGCCTGTTAACACCCCTCCAATCACTGGGGGGGGGGGGGGGGGCGAAGGGGAGAGAAGAGGGAGGCAGCTGGAGGGGTTGTTAGTGGGTTATAGATTGTTGTAATAAGCTATAAATCCACTGTCTAGTCAGTCCATGATTTTTAGGCTATGTCTACTCTACAGACCTTACAGCAGCATAGCTGTACTGCTGCAGCTGTGCCACTGTAAGGTCTCCCATGTAGCCGCTCTATGCTGGCAGGAGAGAGCTCTCGCTGGCATAATTAAACCACCCCTAACGAGCAGCAGTAGCTATGTTGTCAGGAGAGCATCTCCTGCCGACATAGCGCTGTCCATACCGGCGCTTTCGTCGGTTAGGGTGTGTTTTTTTTTCCACACCCCGACCGACAAAAGCTTTGCCAACAAAAGTGCTAGTGCAGACACAGCCTTAGTGTCTTGCAAAATAAAATATTACCTTACCCACCTTGTCTCGACACAGCTACAACACTGCATACTAGAAAAAAGTCACTTTCAATTTTTGAAATACTTGTCTTACATTTCTTGTAAGAGTCAAGCATTTTGAAATTGTAATGGACTGCTGACCCTTGTCTAGTGGTAAATTCTGTGCATTTATTGTCTGTGTGTGTATCAGTTTCCTATTTTTGGAACGTCAACTATCTGTATAGAAGTTTACTCATGTGTGTAGAAATATATGAAATGTTGATCCATTTGATTGTGTCCTACTCAGCTGAATAATCAATACTTTTTGAAGTTACACTTTACTTTTAGTACTAGATGAAACTAGTATCTTCCAGGGAAAACTTATTCAAAAATTAAAATAATGTGAACTATGGAAAAGGGAAACTAAGTCAGAAGATAAATGTAATGGGAATACTTCAGGAATCGACATGCAGCAAGCATGATAACTCATGAAGCCACTGCCTGAAGTGTTATTAGAAGAGATGTTTCAATTGCATTTAATTGAGAATGCCAAAGAAGAGGAAGGTACTACTGAAATAAGGAAGTTATAGACCTTAGTCTGAAAATGAAAAGCTTTTGGCAGTGACAGTGACAGTAACAATAGCAATGCAATTTTTTGCTAGCCAGAAACATGATGTGAGAGCCTGGGAAAGCAAACTTTGCATGCCAAGCAATTGACATTTAACAGGTTTATATATGCATCAAAAATAAATTTATCCCAGCTTTCAAGAGAGCACATGGGGCCAAAAGAGAAAACAAAGGTAATACTCGAGTTTCCAACAAGAACAAAAGTTAACAGGAAAGTAGCTTTATAAAAAATTGAAGAGCTAAGGAGCGGCACCGGGGAAGAAAAAGCAAGAAAGCAAAGACTAGTTTCAGTAAATTGGAAGGCATGAAAAGATTTATTAAATTCTAAATATGAAACAGAGTGGCAGGAGTAAAAGGTTACTAGTGTGGGATTACTGAAAACCAAAGTCAGCAGATGCTTGTCAGAGGACAAGCAAATGGCTGGAGAGCAAAATAAAATTCTCAGAAAAGGTACTCTTAAAGAACCACCATCATGTCCCAATAAATACACCATAGGCAGGGGACAAACTATAGTTTTGCAAACAAACTGATAAAGTATATATATTAGTAAGTCACTCAAGTCAGATTGTTTACGCTTCAGAATATGAAGGAAGCTCTGATAGTGGTCGGTAATCTCACTATCATTCATATTCAATCTGTGAGGGATTGTGTCAGCTGTTTGGAAGGTGGATGGCTACAATAATCTTTAAAACAAAGGATATATTAAAAAGCAGGAACCAGAAGACTTCTAACTTTAAAAAAGTCAAAATGCTAAAATGGAAAGATTGGGTTGAAGATTCAGGAGTTTAAATGAGAACCCCAAAATTATTTAACAAAAATATACCAACAGACTGAAGTCTTATGAGTCAATTGTGACCAGTGAACGTTTTTAATGGTGTTAAACTGTCTACACTAGTTGCAAAGTCATGGTTTAGTGAATAAGATTTTAAACATTTTCAAAGAGGACCTATTCTTCTAGTCTAGACAGGGCCTAAAATCAGGGAGGTTATTTATTGTCAAGGGGAATATGTTTAATTTTAGTAAAACTTTTGACAACAAACCAAAAACACCTAACTAATCCACATATGGATCATAGGCATAGAAAGGAGCTAGAAATATGATTAAATAGCATCAACAAAAAGGGCAGAGGAAGTCAAGTCGGGTTTAAGTAAATCTAGAGCCTTCTGCTAAGCCATTTGGAAAGTCTTATTCGTTGCTTGGCCTAAAATACCATTTGTAACTTTCTTCACCCTGCCCCAAATTCATATTCCCTTCCAGCAGGTGTATAGTAGGGGACTATAATGGGACATGTTGATGAAGTTAAAAGAATTGTGTGTGGAGGTTTCCTGGTAAATGCAAAAAACATGGAGGTAAATTTGGATTGTATTTCAGTCAAGAATTCCTAGGTCTTCAATTATCACATGAGCCAGATGATAGTCCAGCACAATGTAGTTTGAAGTATGAGTTGTTAGTATCACACTGCTGCTTGAATCTCTCTTCTGGTAGGGTGGATCCCCTGAGGCTGCATGTTTGGTAGCACCATCTGAACCAGCTTTAATGGAAATAGCAATAGGTCCTACAGAAATCACAAGTGACTCCACATGAGAGAGTCATATGGTGGCTGTTGCCTTTTTATTTATTTATTTATTATAAAAAGGTCATGTTTAATGACCTAATACAGAATTATGACTATCTAAGGGTAAAGTTTATGATGACACCAGCATTTGAATTATTAATACTTTGACAGAACTATTTCAGAAAGATTTAATCCACTTAGCACACTGGTCTATGAAATGGTTAATGGATTTCAGTGTATGCAAGTGTCAAGTAATATATTTTGGATAAGTAATAAAAGCAAACTAAGTTTGAGTAAACAAATGGAAATTTAATGACAATAAAAGGGCCTTAAGTAGGATTAGCAACATGGGGGGTGGGGAGGAGTGGGAAGGAACACATTGTTCTATTGCAGGGGTTCTCAAACTGGGGGTCAGGACCCCTCATGAGGTTATTACATGGGGGGGGTTGCGAGCTGTCAGCCTCCACCCCAAACCCCGCTTTGCCTCCAGCATTTATAAATTGTATTAATATACAAAAAAGTGTTTTTAATTTATAAGGGGGGGGTCGCACTCAGTACAAAAGTTTGAGAACCACTGTTCTATTGCAACAAATGTGGTCAATGTGCTCCTAAGGTATTTCAAAGAAGCCTGTATGTCAGACATGGACAACAGTTCAAGGCCTTGGTGAGGCTACCTGGTGTATTACATCCAGTTTTGGGTATCTGTAGGGATGTCCAAATTTTGTAAAGTCCAGGGGAAAAGACACTTAAAATTGATCAAAAGGTAAGGAGGAGTCTTAGAAAGCAAGACAGGCTTGGGATCTTACGCAGTTGATAGAATGGGAAGCTGAGAAATTTACTGCTTTATATAAGTAGCTGAAAGGGGAGTGCGGAGTTTGGATCTGTTGGGACTAAACAACAACACATGCCCAGGCAATTTAAAAAAAAATTAGTTTAAAGGACAGAGTTTACCGTTACCCCATCAGATAGTAATTAGCGTTTGGAATTGTCTTCTTTCAAAGGTATTGACACAATACACCTTACAACTATTCAACAACTCGGTACTGGAAGGAGAAAGAAGTGGACAGTTAACCTGGACCGATATTACCTGGTAAACAAGGATTCTTGTTCATATACAAATTGGGGTTGGTAAGGAATTCTCTCCAGGACAGATAGGCAGGTACCTTTTTCCTACTTTACTCTAGAGCATGGAGTATCTGTTTCTATCAATTTACAAAACACTTCAAGTCCAAATTTGTGCATCAATGAATTATTTTGTATCAGTGCCAAAGATTCCCAGGTCTTAATACCCCAATTAGTAATTGTCTTAAATCAGCGGTTCTCAAACTGTGGGTCAGGATCCCAAAGTGGGCTCGCTTAGACTTGCTGGGGTTTGGGGCTGAAGCCTGAGCCCCACCGCCCAGGGCCGAAACTGAAGCTTGAGGGCTTCAGCCCTGGGCGGCAGGGCTCAGGTTACAGGCCCCCTGCCTAGGACTGAAGCCCTTGGGTTTTAGCTTTGGCCCCTCTACCTGGAGTGGTATGGCTTGGGCTTAGCCCCCCCCCCACCTAAGTTCCCTGTAAGCTGTGCGGCCGCGCAGCAACCTATTTAGCGTCACGCAGGTGCTCAGGGAACCCGCCCAGGCATTTGCTGCGGTTGGGGGAAGGGCGCTGTTCCCCCAGCCCCAACCTAGCCCACCCCCAACCTGACACGGCAGAGGACCCCCGGCCCCACCTATGCTATGGCCCGGACCTGCTGGTGTGGCGTGGTACTTTGCGGCCCGGCCCCAGCCCCGGACCTGTCACGGTCGGGGTGCCCCTCCCTGAACCCAGCCCCAGCTGGACCTGCAGGGGCTGGGCGAGGGGTTCCTATCCTGTGGCCCCAGCGCTGCTGCGGTGGGGAGAGGCACCCTGTAGCCCCAGCCCAGGTGCTGCTGTGGGGCGAGTTCTCTCCCCCCACTGTAGTCCTGGAGTACCCAAATCCCTCATCCCCAGCCCCACCCCAGAGCCCACACCCTCTGCACACAGCCCTCTGCCCCAGCCCTGAGCCCCTTATCCCTGGCCTCACCCCAGAGTCTGCACCCCCAGTCACAGTCCTCACCCCCTGCACCCAATCCTCTGCCTCAGCCCATCCCCACCGCAGAGCCCACACCCTCAGCCAGAGCCCTCACACCCCTGCACCCTAACCCTCTGCCCCAGCCCTGAGCCCCTCATCCCCAGCCCACCCTAGAGCCTGCACTTCCAGCCAGAGTCCTCACACACCAACCCTCTGCCTCAGCCCTTAGCCCATCCCCACCCCAGAGCCTGCACCCCCAGCCCTGAGCCCCCTCCCACATTCCAAACCTCTCAGCCCCACCCCCACTACATGAATTTTGTTACGTGAACCGATATGAAGGTGATGTGTCACACATCACCTCCATATTAGTGCACATAAAATTCATTCCGTACATGAGTGGGGAAAATTAGAGGGAACACTGCCCCCCACCCAGGGCAGTGGCCCCCCCTCCTGGGGTCATGTAGTAATTTTTGTTGTCAGAAGCGGGTCACGGTACAATGAAGTTTGAGAAAGCCTGTCTTAAATGATGTAAAAATAAAACAAACCTTTGTAAAATATTTCTGCTCAGAAACTAGATTTAGGAAAAGTTCCAGTCTACATGTTAAGATAAAGGGCTAAATTCTGGCTAATCATGTGAGGTGCATGGGGAGAGAAAATGAATGCAGAAGGAAGCCTTAAAACTCCCTATTCTCAGCACACCTGCAGAGACATACAATGTTGCAGACAGTACTCCTGGAGCACATAGGACACCTAGTTGTATTCCAGACACTAAAGGACAGTGTATAACAGGGGTAGGCAACCTATGGCACATGTGCCGAAGGCGGCACACGAGCTGATTTTCAGTGGCACTCACACTGCCTGGGTCCTGGCCACCGATCGGGGCGGGGGGGGAGAGGGGCTCAGCATTTTAATTTAATTTTAAATGAAGCTTCTTAAACATTTAAAAACCCTTATTTACTTTACATACAACAATAGCTTAGTTATATATTATAGACTTATAGAAAGAGACCTTCTAAAAACGTTAAAATGTATGACTGGCACGAGAAACCTTAAAGTAGAGTGACTAAACGAAGACTCGGCATACCACTTCTGAAAGGTTGCCTACCCCTGGTGTATAAGGCTGTGCCTCTCCTGTTCATCTGCCAGCAGGCACTAAGGAGTGCATGGTACACTTTTAACAAGCAGCTGCAAGTAGTCCTGTAGAGGGCATTTAGACTGATCTTTCGTTACAAACACAGAATGCCCCATGCTGTCTGTCTGTCCGCTGCAGCTCCTCCAGAAACAAGCAAGGGCACAACTGGGTCTTTCAGCAAGTACAGCACAAGTAGATACACAACAGTTTAAAGAGGCAGTTTAACTGAGTTGTTCTTTTTTGCTGACCCAAAAATAAAACCAATTTGTTATTCCGAACCTTTATTAAGCGGCTCACATTTCAGTATAAATCACACTAAAAAGATTTTTTAAAAAAGCTATTTACACTACAGTGCTGACACATTTAAAATGAAAAAAATTGGTATAAATAAGCTCTATGGAAAAGCCTGGAATTGTCAAAAAGAATTCTGGCTCATCTTACAAAAAATATATATGTTAAATGTCAGCTCTACTCTAAAACCTACAACTCAAATTATTTAAAGACTTCTTTATGTTAAACCTGCAGTGTTTACAGTGCATCTGGCCCTAAGTGCTTTGATACTTCACAGTTATGGACAGGCACTGAGGAATGTTACAAAGCTACATAAACTATTTTCTGTAACAGATGTGAGGGCAAGTCACAAGCTTGCCTCACAGAATTTATGAATCTTTACATTATTACGTCATTCAGTTTAAAAAGGAATTTAAAACGATATGTACAAACTTAGCACAAAAAGTCATCTTCTCTTTGTCCATGCAGATTTGGATATGTTGAACCCTGTTGTCTTGTATCATACAGACTTATGTGACTTCCAGAGCACAACTTATCCTGTAAGTCGTTGTTGCCAGGTTCAAATTTAGAGTCCACTTCACACTTAAATCCTGTCAATTCAATATTATCAAATTTTCCTTTAACATTCTGACATTCCATATCATTAGGTGCCAATGTCTTCTCAGGAAGATTAACATTCATGGATTCCTCTTTAATTCGGTGAGATGCAATAAGTTCATGTTTTATCTGTGTGAATTCCTGCTGTACATATTTAGTTTGCAGGGTATCTGAAAATTTGGTGTCTTCGGAGGTATTTTTGCTTATTGTACAGATTATGTTGTCAGTCTGAAGTCCAATAACCGAAGACATGGGGTCTGCAGATGTGCCTGCTTCATAGGTGCTTGCATTTTGAGAAACATCTCCCTCTGAGTGATATAGCTTGAGCCGAATGTGCCAAGCCAAACTGCAAACAGCTGAAACTGTCTTGAACTGGTGCACAACATTCCTTGGAATAAAATAAATGTCATTATCATATAATTGAATCCTAGCATATCGAATGCCTTCCCTTCGCAGTTGGTTAAGTTTTGCATCATCAACCCACTGGACACACTGAAGGAGGAAAAATGAGAATAAAGATGAAAAATCTATTCTAAAACAGGAGAAATATTCATGATTAATAATTCACAATAAGCTTACCTGTGAGAGTGGAGGCTCATGCAAATCTAATTGCATTCGCTGAACTACCTCTAAGAAATCTTCAGCATGAAAACAAATTACATCTTTGGTTATACGAGGTTGCTCAGGCCTAAAAAAAAATAATAATAAATATAATAATAATAAGCAGAGTCAGGGCCACAATTTAAATTGCTACAGACTTTGTTAGTCTCTGTAGCAAGAACAAAGCAAACAGAATCTAAAAATGAATTTTACAACACAAGTTTGAAAAGAAATTTGAAAAAGCCTGTTAGTAACTAGCTCTTCAGCTACAACACACTAACCACACTCAGGAATATAATTCAGGTAACCAGTTTCTACCAGTGCCACCAACAGTGACTGTCTTTCATCATGAAGAAAGGCAGAGGTTAGATGTTCCAGTATGTTCTTCTAACAGACTGTCAAGCTAGAGAATGGTACAGACAGTGCACTTGTTGCTCTGATAAAGGACTTCCTACAACGACAAGGGAATATCACCAAATACTTGTGTCCCACCTTTAAAGTTGCCCTAGAGAGAAATGGAGAGAAATATTCTGACATGCTTCTGGCCAAACACAGAGACACTTATTTATGGGCAACTATTCATCTCAAAAGCTGTCCCCTATGGAATGCTACAAGGTTCAATCATCTCCCCTATATTGTTTAGCCTCTGGGAGAACTGCAGAGATAACATGGGCTGAGATACTAAAAGTTGATGGTCAAATCCAGCTCCACATTTCCTTTATGCCAAATGTGACAAGCATCATCTCCCAGCTTTCTCAAAGCCTAGGTGAATCATCACCTAGATGAAAGTAACAGGACAAAACAATCTATGGAAGACTGAGGTAATGCTGAAAAGAGGGAAGAATTTATATCCTTTATAACATGCCCCCCGGGGGGGGGAGGGAAAGATAACCCCAGATTAAGTCAGTCTGCAGCTGTAGGGTCCTTTGGTCACACACAGCAGAGTCCAAACAGCCAAACCTGCAAAAATCCACTCATTTCTATTGGCATCTGGCCAGAAGATTGTACATCAGGCACAGACCTGGCCACAGTGATCCATGCATTTGTGACCTCTAGGATTTGATTACTCTAACTCATAAATAGAATGAAGGCACACAATGAATACAGCAGACTGTCTGATTAGCTCAAGTTGTGTTGAGTGCCTTGCTCTGCCCTTTCCTTCTGCTCCCTGTTGAATTCAGAGTCCAATTCCTCATTTCTGTCCTAATATTCAAAACCCTCCATGAAAGTTCACCTCTCATCCCACAACCACGACTTCCCACAATAGCTGCATCATTCAATTAAACCATGAAACTGTCAACCATATGGAAGAGGCTCAAGAACACAGGAGAGAATTTTCACAGAAGCTGGACTCCAGATAATGGAACCCACTCTCACAAAAAGCAAGACTTATCATGTTCCTTATTACTTTCACATCTGAATCCAAAACTCAACTCTCCTTCAACAGCATACATACACACACACACACAACCCCACAAACTACTCATGCTATTTCTCCTATAGGGTAGAAAGGATGAGAGAAATTCGATGCTATTCAAATATTACACTGATGGGGGGAGAAGATTTAGTAGAGGTTTTTAGGTATATATTGAAGACAAAAGTAATTGTTGAAGTATCTGTCTGTTCTATTCTGTAATAACATGAAGTGACTGGTTGTGGAAATATGTATAGCAGGGATCGGCAACCTTTGGCACGCAATCCATCAGGGAGATCCGTTGGCGGGCCGGGATGGTTGGTTTACCTGCAGCATCCGCAGGTTTGGCCGATCGCGGCTCCCACTGGCCACGGTTCGCCGTTCCAGGACAACGGGGGCTGCAGGAAGCGGTGGCCAGCACATCCAGCCTGCCTGATGTATAGGAACAATGTCTACCTGAAAATAATTTCTGGTGTAAAATGTTGTGCATACTGGAGTTGCAATTAACAGGATTACTGTAACTAAGTTACTGAAAACATCTTCCCTGTGCGACGGGAAATGCTGCATTAAGTATTGTCAAAAACACAAACTGCATCTCCCTTGCAGGGTTGCAAGGCACTTTCTGTGGAAGGGGGCAGACAAAGATATGGAACAGTGTCAGTTCAAGTTTCCCCTCTAATGCCCTGCTAATGTGGCACAGTTGAAGAGGGGCATAATTGGTTTCTGAATGAGGGCTCAACTTTCAAAAGTCTAAGAAACAGCAACCTAACAGTTAATTTAATTGTTTCTCTCTTGGTGTAAAGACTATTGAAGAATAGGGGAGGCAAAAACACCTTCTATAAAAAAGTTTTAGTTTTTAATTCAGGATGTATTTAATAGGTGCTGAAACACCTTGGACTTTTTTTTTTTTAAAAGTCAATTATTTAAAAAAAAAAAAAAAAAAAAAAAAAAGCTGATTGTGTCCCTTTAATTGATCTTTGTTTCTAATTACTTGGTGACTAATACATGGAGCTACTCTAAGTTCTAAAGAGTTGGCAGACTAAAATTTACAATTAATTTAAAACTGAGATAACAAATGTTTAGGCCAATAACTTGCAATCTCAGCTATGAAACAGCTAATCTGAACATTTATATCAAGTTGGTTTTGTTTGTTTTATTTAACAGAATAGTGAATTAGTCAGGTATGTAACCTACATCATTACATTAAAACACCAAATTACAAATTCTGTGCTAAACTAGGATGTTCCCTTATGAAATTTAGACACTGACGGTACTGTAATGAGAATTTCCAAAGCTTACAACACAAATTGGATGACAGGAGAGGTCCCAGACGACCGGAGAAGGGCTAATGTAGTGCATCTTTAAAAAGGGGGAAAAGGAGGAGCCAGGGAACTAAAGACCAGTCGGTTTGACCTTGATACCTGGGAAGCTACTTGGATAAAATATTCCATTTGCAAATACCTGGAGGATGAAGGGGTGATCTCTAGCAGCCAGGATTTACCAAGAACAAATTATGCCAAACCAAACTGATTTCCACCTTTGACAAGGTTATTGGTTTGGTGGACAGAGGGAATGCGGTGGCCATAAGATACCTGGATTTTAGCAAGGCTTCTGACACAGTCCCACATGACATTCTCATAAGTAAGCCGGAGAAACGTGGGCTTGGTAGAATTACCATTAAGGGGATACATAATTGGTTAAACAACCACAAAGAGTGGCTATTAATGGAATGATGTCAGATTAGAAAGAGGTCTCAAGTGGGGTTCCACGGGGATCTGTTCTGGGTCCGGTGTTATTTAACATCTTTATTAATCATCTGGTTGTAGGAAAAGAGAGCATACTGCTCAAATTTGTACATGGTGGGGGAGGGTGTTGTGGGGGGATGCAAATACTTGGGAGGACAGAACTAAAATTCAACAGGATCTTGATAAATTGGACTATAGACACCAGAATGAACTTCAACAAAAGCAAATGTGAGGTGCTACACTTAAGGAAGAAAAAAAACAAATGCACAGATATAGAATGGGGGATAACAGGCTTGGCATCAGCACTGCTGAGCAGGATCTGGGAGTTGTGGTGGATCACAAACTCAACATGAATCAACAATACGATGTTATTCCAAAAAAGCAAATGCAATTTTAGGTTGCATTAACAGAGGTATAGCATGCAAGTCATAGGAGGTGACAGTACCACTCAGCCCTAGTTAGGCTTCAGCTGGAGTACTGTGTCCAATTTTGGTCACCAACGTATAGAAAGGATGTAGAGAAACTGGAAAAGATCCAGAGGTGAGTGACAAAAATGATCAAAGGGATGGAATGCAAGCCATATGAGCAAAAGGATATGTTTAGTTTGGAAAAGAGGAGATTAAGGGGGAACATGATAGTGGTCTTTGGATAACCTGAAAGGCTTCCATAAGAAAGATGGAGAAAAACTGTTCTCTTGTCACAGAGGGCAGGACTAAAGGGGCAATAGCATATTTAGAGTAAATCTCAGGAAAAACTTCCTAACTCTATGAACAGTAGGACTATGGAACAAACTGCCTAGAGAAGTCATGGAATCTCCTTCACTGGAGGTTTTCAAAAAGAGACTGGGTAGCCATCTGTTTTCGATGGTTTAGACACAACAAATCCTGAATCTTGGTAGGGGGTTAGACTAGATGACAACTGAGGCCCCTTCTAATCCTCTGGTTCTATGATTCTAATTTGAAAGATATGTGATCATATACATACATTAAAAATAAAAAGAGCAACTGCCTGTGGCTCTGACACTTTAGACAACTTTTTAAATATACAAGAAGTGAAAAGCACCTACAAGCATCCTTCAATCAAAACAGCCCAATTACAATAACTAACCTATTAATATTTTACAACTGAGTTATGTTCTGACCCCTTGGAAACCTCTAATTATTACAAGTTAGTCAGTCAAAATGAAGAAGCGTCATCTCCATTTTCAGATACAAATGAAGTCTCATTTTTATCCCTCACTCCTGAGCATCATAAACTTCAGAGTGAAATGAAAAAAGTGACACTATTTTTACATGATTTAAAAATTCAGACAACTCAATGCTAAGGTTCCCATAGTGGCCTTAACTTTATCTTGTTGCTTTATGCATTTACATGATCTCATTATACAACTACTCAAACTGGACAATCTGCAATTCAAAGCATCAACTGTTTCTCTTTCTAAAGCCTTTCAAAATGCTCTGTAGATTTATTTATTACTAAATAAGCTTTGTGTTCATGTAATGAGACATCTGTTACAATGTGGATGTGTGCACACGCCCCCACACATGAAACAGGACAGAATTAATTTTAGTGTGAATTTTAACTCCATTTTCTGACTTGTGATTTAGCTCAACTTTAATGTTTCATCAAAAAGATTGATGTTTTCTTTTACAAAGTATAAAAATTATTAAAAACACATATCTAAGTAATTTATTAGAGAAAAGTATAAAAAGATTTAAAAGAAGAGAATGCTTTATAGAAAGCTCATTTCAGCCTTTAATCATTTTTCTAATAATGTTGTAATTTCTATAGGCCATGACACCTATAGTTAAGGGGTCCGCAAATGTTAAAAGGTTGAAAATCACTGCTCTAGAGTCAGAGAGGTGGTTTTTGGTGTATATATACACTGCAACATAAGCCAGTGCTTCAGCTCAGGCTCAAGCCTAACCCACTTGCATCTACACTGCTAACCCAGGACTTGGACCCTGCAGAGCTGGAAGTTCTGAGCTCGAGTTAAGCCAGGACCCGAGCCCTGTTGCTTTGCAGTGTAGATGCAGCCCCGCTTGACTTAGGTCACAGGAATCAGTCAGAAGTATCCCACAATTCCATGGGACAACTTCCTTAGTCCTTTCTATCCAAACAAACTCTACTGAAAATGGAAGTCCCCCCACCCCCATTTCCAAAAGGCAGCAGCTCAGGTCAGCGTTAATCCATTCTTTTCTGATCACTGATCTGCAAGCGCACTATCAGAGAGCCTCCTGGGTTTGCAACGGAGAGCAAACTGATCAAGCCTTTTGCAAAGCAAGCTGCTTCCTGGTAACATGCAGGGTGGGCAGTAAAGTTTTCCCACAATGTACTACAGTCCTATGGCTAGAGCAGCCACATTTGGGGAGGGGGGGTGGGAGGGAGGGAAATGCTAGGGATTCAGATGTGGTTACTTTGACTGAGGTCTGTGCACTCCAGCGTGGACGCTAGAGCCCTAGGTTCGAGCAAGGGTTAGCAAACTCTTAACATAGGGTTAAAATACAATATAGACGCTCAAATCCAGGGTTCCCTAACACAGGTTAGTTGACTCGAGTCCCACTAATCCTGGGTTTACATTGCAGTGTAGACATACCCTTACTGTCCCTGTGAAAAATCCATCCAAGGCCATAAACTTTGAAAATCCCACAGGCAACCTCAATTCTGGCATTTCCTAATCTTTGAGTGCTTGACTTTGCAATATTAACATTATTTAATGCATTTTTTTGTGTATGTAATTATTTTGTTGTTTCTGGGTTAACATATCTGGGAAAAATGACAAGTCTATTTATTTATTTGTGAGTTTTAAAAAGTTTGTCAAGGTTGCCTAAATGGGTGCTTTTTAATAATTTGTGTATATCCAAGTAAATAAGCCAAACAATGGAATAAATCTAAAAACGTTATAGATGGCTTACAAAAGAAAAAAAATAGGATTTTTGTACTTTTTTTGTTCATAATGATGTATAATGAAGCTATGGAAGTTTAATGTTCTGTCTCTCTCCCCCCTCCACAAAAAGTATTTTTTTACTGCCTCTTCAGAAATTCTGATCTTGTCTACCCTGAAAGACACTATGGTGACTGAATAACTAGTGAAATCTCAAGACTGAAAGCTGAGTAACTCAAAGGCAAAGAAATGTGTTGGGCTGTTTTAAGTTATTTTTATTAACATTTACAATTCTAATACCTAATGAACACCTGGGAGAAAGGATATCTTTGTTAAAGGATATCTTTGTTAAAGACTCAAATACTCCCACCATTTCAGTTAAATATGAAGAGTTCACAAATTCCAAGAAATCCTTTCACAAAACTAGGGAAGCCATGGCACAACATAATATTCCTGATCTTCCTAAAAGAAAGACAGACAAGCTGATTTTTTAAAATGAAAAATCATACAAAACAAGAAGGCAAACTAGATAATCATAATAATCACTTCTGGTCTTAAAAATCCATAAATGAATATTCTTCTATTATCTTATCAAGCAGTCAACTCCATTGCCATCTTGCCACCTGAACATTACCAATTGTTGTATAAGGATAATTTAGAAATAAGTCAATACAGCTAATACCCAAGTTCCCTCTGGCAAAAAATGCATAGCTTGAGAGGTACTGGACAGGAAGCAGAAAGGTATCAAAGACAACAGTGGATGAAGGGTTATTCTTTTTGATCGTTCTATTTCAGAAAAGAATTACACTAAGGACATTGGAATCCCAAGACAGCATATTACCTAGGATATTTAGACACTCTGGGTAAAGGTACGTTTCTTCCCCTCCCACAAAGTTGCATACATACTTGCCTTCTTTCCCTGATAGACGCTTAAAGATGACCTGCAAAACTATTTTAAATAAATTGGAAATGTAAGTTTGTTCTTTTGTTTCATGACACATTAAGGTGGCCTGAAGAGTATTTTTCTGTATTTTTTGTTTGTTTGTTTAAACATTAGAAATAACAGGAACATAAAATTTAGACTTCTGCTGAACAATCACTGGGCAGCATACATGTCAACATGGAATAGAAGCAACTTATGTACAACACAAAGGACCAAAACTGTGAAATGCCTGTCACACCATAACTAACAAATAATGCTTTTTAGCTATAAAAACAGCTATTAAGGATGTTTATTCACTGGGAATAAACAATTTAAAAAGAAAACTGGAAGAACAAATTCCATCACTGTGTTCAATGTACAGATGACCAGGATTCCTAGCTGCACAGCAGCCTCTCTGGCTTCCAAGTTCCAGAGGCAGCAGGATAGATAAAGACTGATGATTAATAAACAAATCTATTTAAAATTAAATTTGAAATCGTGACAACCTATGTCCGGGCCTAAACTTACTATAATTATTAAAATCATTTTAAGTAAATAAAAAATATGCTACATCAATGACCCCTACTCAAAAGTTTAAGAAGTTAAAGGGTGCTGCTTTTTAAACTATATACAGAGCTTGGGGAAAACATCTTCTGAGGTCAACTCAAGCTTTAGAAACGTATTACAATGTCATGTACTGTATTAAGTTACTAAATCATATTCAGTGTTCATAATGAAGGAATGGGTGGTATTTACATTTTGTCAAGTGTCTGTACTTTCAGTTTCTGTTGTGGAGAAAAGCTTTAGCCTTAATTATTTTTGGTTTCAGCTTATCTAGCAGATGTAGAGAGAATATTTTCTTTATTTGGACTAGCTATTCAAAGCTGAGAAACAAACAGGGAGTTGAAAAAGCAAGAAAGCTAGTTTTACTCTTCCATCTATTAATAAAAACAGGTGTACTGTAACTGTTGTTCTTTGAGATGTAGGTGCAGACATGTATTACATTCTGATATGTGCATGCCCAGCACACTGAAGCTTTGGAGAACTTTGCTTAACTGTACCCCTGGGAACTGGACTCACACCCTCTGGTCCTCATAGCCCCTTCCACGGCTATTTAAGGGTGGCACCACCCCGACTCCCCTCAGTTTCTTCGCACCAGAATCTTAAGATGGGAGACTCCAATGCAGAGAGGATGGGTCCTGGAATAAACCTCTGCACCCATATCTTGAACAATTGTTACAGTACACGTAAACCATTTTTTTTTAATGTGGTTGCAGATGTGTATTCCACTCAGATGACTCAAGTAATTAATGCAAGTGTAGCTCAGAGTCTTCTTAAATAACTGCAAGAACTGCCTGTCCAAATTCTGTGTCTGATCTAGATGCCGTCGTAATAGCATAATGCTTGGTAAAAATGTGTGTGGAAGACCAGGTAGTGGCCCTGTGGAAGTCCAATATAGAAAAGTCACTGAGAAGCACAACAAAAGGTGCTTGGATCCCCTGTCAAATGAGCCACCAGTCTCTGTGGTCATGGAGGTGGGGCCTGAGTTACCCCATATGCTGTGGTAATCCATCTGGAAACAGTGTGTGCAGAAACCACCAAGGAATGAGGTCACTGTTCATCTGCATTTGAGACAGGTTTAGGAAAAAATACAGGTAACTATATGGTTTGGTTAAGGTGAAATTGTGACACCACTTCAGACAAAAACTTAGGCCACCTGGCCTTAGAAAAACTGATCATATACAGACGCTGTGCCATGAAGGCCTACAGATCAGTAGCTTTCCTTGTAGAAGTTATGGCAACAAGAAAAGCTGTCTTTTGGTACATAGAGACACAGCAAGTGGCTAGGGGCTCAAACAGAGGACCCATGAGGGCAGCCAGTACAGTATCAAGGTCCTGCAAAAGACTCTTCTTTTACAAGTGGAAAGAGGTGGACAACACCTTTCAGAAATCTAACTACAATGCAATTGAAAAATACCAACTTCCCTTGGATCAGAGGATGAAATGTTAAGTTCATTGCTAAGTGGACCCTCACCAAGCGGAGCAACGGACTTGAGAACTTAAGATGCAACAGGTAATCCAAAATGTCTTGAATACATACTAGCATTGGCTGAATTCCCCAAGCCAATGATCAAACCAAAAAACACTTCCCACTTAGCCAAATAGGTAGCCCTAGGAGAAAGTTTTCTACTATTAAGCAGGACTTGCTAGACTGCTTGCGAATATTATTCTTCCTGCTCATTTAACCATGCAGCATACATGCCATCAGATACACACTGCTCGGCATTGGATACCATATCTGACTGTGGCATTGTGTCAGCAGGTCAGGAATGAGGAAAATAGACCTGGGAAGTCAGACTGTGAAGGTTGGAAAACTAACACTGACTTGGTCAAGCTGGCGCAATGAGTATCATCTTGGCATGATCCAGCTTCAGCATGAGAATCATCTAGGAAATGAGTGGGAGGGGGAAGTGTGGGGAGGAAGGCATCCATCAGTGCCAATCTCCAATTCAAATGGAAGGGGTCAGTTAATAAGGCTGGACTGAAACCTGCTCAGGAGCAAAAACTGACTGCACTTCTTGTCTTTCATTGCAAATAGGTCGATCATTGGAATGCCCCATTCCTTCAAAATGGACCTCAGCATGCCACTCTTTTGAGATTCTGGGAAAAGTTCCTGCTAAGGTGATCAGCCAAGTGACACTGAGCACCTGGCAAGTGAGCAGCTGTAAGAATGATATCTTCCCTGATACACAACTGCCAAAACTTCATTGCTTCCTGACAAAGATGGCTGGAGTGGGATTCTCCATGCTTGTTCACATAATATATTGCGGTGGTATTGTCAGTGAGGATATGAACCACTGTGCTCTTGATCTATATCCAAAAGGCATAGCACGCATTGCAAATGGCTTGAAGCTCCAGGAGTTTATATGAAGAGATGCTTCCTGTTCTATCCACAAACCTCAAAGTTTCAATGTTTCCAGATGTTCTCGCCAACCTATTGAGTAGGATGGTCAAAGGGAACACCTTCACAAACATTGATTGGATTTGTCCACCATTGCAGGGTCTCCAGAGTTGCTGGTGGCACTCACACAAGGCTGTCCAAAGACTGAGAATTCAGGTGATAGGCAACTTCAACCAAAATTGAAGAAGACAAAGGCACAATCTTGCATGCTGGAGTACGTAACTGCATGGAGTCACATGGCCTAGTAATACACCTGCCAACCCCCCAGGATTGTCCTGGAGTCTCCAGGAATTAAAGATTAATCTTTAATTAGATTATGTCATATGATGAAATCTCCAGGAATTTGTCCAACCAAAGTTGGCAACCCTACCTAGTAACCTCAGGCACACATGGACTGTAGCTGAAGCGTGAGATTGAAGGTAGAGATAGGTGATGAACTGTTCTGAATCGCTCTTGAAGGAGAGGATCAAAGGGGTAGCCGTGACAGTCTGGATCTGTAAAAGCAGATCTGTGGCACCTTATAGACTAACAGACGTATTGGAGCATGAGCTTTCATGGGTGAATACCCACTTCTTCGGATGCCCTTCGGAGAAAGGCCCTCACACTCGTAGAGTTTAGTAGGGCCCAATGAACTTGATTTTTTGTGTTGGAATTAAACAACTTTTCTTTAATCAAAATCAGCCCAGATCTAACGTGAGCTGGACATGATGGAGAACTTGATCTTCTGATTTGCCCCCCATTAGCCAATCGTCTAGGTACAGGAAGACATGGGCTTGGGGATCAAAAGTAGCAGTAGAATCCCTATCCTCAGGGCTGACGGGGAACTTCCTCTATGGCTTCCAAATGAACAGGGACTCACGAGAGTTGCCCCTGAAGAGGCACAAGATAGGTGGGTGGGAAAGAGGTATGGACAGTGCATAGGACCAACTTGTGATTAGTTATTGCTTCCCAATCACTGAAAAAGCAGGAGAGGCTGTCCCCAAACAGAGGAGATATGGTCGAGAAGATCTCACCTAGAATGATGTCCTCACTAGGAGAGTCAAATTAACTGCTTCCCCAAAGCTGATGGAGGGTGGTCTGGTTGGTTGAAATTAGAATGAGAAGGCCTTCTCCTTTGCGACTTACGTCTCTTTCTGGAGAAGTCCTGCTCCCTATCTCGATAAACCAACTGCTGGAAATACCATTGGGAATGTAGTCGGTAATGTTGCTACTATTGTTGCTGACTCCCTGAGTGACATCTTTATAGCTGGGATATACACTCCCAATGAACCTAAAGTAGTTTGAGTGTCTTTTTTTTTTTTTTTTTAAGGGTGTAATGTCTCTCCAATTTTCTCTGAAAACAAAAACTAATCCATCAATTGGTAAATCCTCCATGCTTTGTTGGGCCTCAGGGGCTATGCCAGAGTTCTGTAACCACAAAGCTCTTCTCATTATTACAGCTGAGGCCATAACACTGGAGGCATCCGCGATATCTGGTGGTAACTGTAGAGATGTCTTAGTGATTAAACGACCTTCCTCGACGAAAACATTAAGCTCGTCTCTGGGGGATTCTGGTAATTTATCTGTAAATTTGTACATAGCCTCCCAATTTACAAATCATACTTTGATAGTGCCTGCCAATTATTGATGAACATTCATAAAGTGAGGTTGAATAAATTTTTCTTCCCATTAAATCCAACCTTTTAGACTGTGTCTTTCAGCACTGACTTAAATCTCCCTTCACTATCTGTCATTTACAGCCATTACAACCAGAGAGTTAAGGGCTGGATGTGAGAAGCAGCACTCAAAACCCTGCATAGGGACATAATACCATTTGTCAGCGCACTTCGCTGTGGGCAGTAAGAAAACTAAGTATGCCAAAGTGCTTCAGTTATAGGAAGAACTACCCTCTGGAACTAAACACTGAAGAATATCTACTCATGTATGGGTATTGTCCTGAAAAAAACTGTGCCTGAATGCCCAAAGTTGTATTCATTCACCTTAGAAGATCCTGATACGATTTAAAATCCTCAGGCACAAGAGGGGAGGAATCTGGTAGAGCGGAACTGTCCTATGAACAAGATGAAGAGGAAAGCGGGGGCCAATGGAATTTTCTGCGATCCTGCTTACTCCTGCTCAGATGAATCAGCTCAGAGAGCACAATCTGAGGGTATGTCTTCACTACCCGCCGTATTGGCAGGTAGCAATCAATTTATCCGGGATCGATATATCGCGTCTCGTTAAGACGCGATATATTGATCCCCGAACGCGCTCACCGTCGACTCCAGAACTCCACCAGAGCTAGCGGTGGTAGCGCAGTTGACGGGGGAGCCGCGGCCGTCGATCCCGCGCCGTGTGGACCCCAGGTAATTCCATCTAAAATACTTCGACTTCAGCTATGCTATTCGCGTAGCTGAAGTTGCATATCTTAGATCAATCCCCACCACCACCACCACCAGTGTAGACCAGCCCTAAGTATGCATCTCCAGCCTAGTTGAGTCAGGAGGTGAGACAGGAAGAGGGTTTGATGATCATGCCCTGGAATGAGTGCATGAATGCCATGGAGGAAATAGACATGGCATTGGGAGCCAGTAGGAACTAGGCTATGAACCCCTATCTCTATTGCAAGAATGGTACCAATCCTGGTACCAATGATGATCCCCCAAAGATCTTGAAGACTTTCGAGCTTGGTATCTGGATGAAAAAAAAGGTGGAAGCTGACTCTGAACTTGAATGCAAGGAACCCTCCAAACAATCCAAAGGGAATGGAACAGCTATGCCTGGTGGAGCCATCACATGTCCCGACTGACTCATCGGCACAGTATATGGGCACAGAAGAAGGCAGAGCAGTCAGTACCTTGAATATTGGCAGTGTCATTAAGGCAGCACTAACACTCAATACCAGAATAGACATCAGTATCAAAGTAGAGGCCTGTACTGCATTCGTAACTCCAGCCCATATCAGACCTGTAGAAGCCAACATTGTTTCTGAGGGTTGAAGATGGAATCAGTATACAAGAATTCCCTCAGTGCCAACAAGGAGAGTAGTCTTGTCTCTTCAGCCTGATTTTTAAATGGTGCCAGAGACAACACTTGCAACAGCCTGTATTCTGAGGAAACCAACCCAGATGGTCCAAGGATCACAGAAGATACCGCCATGGCTGAAGACTCCTGTATCACAGATAAGTCCAGCACAGAGTAAATCTGCAGGTGCTTGAAAAGCCTGTGGAGTCAGTATGGTCAGTGTCAAGACCCATGTTGTTGGTAACAGATTCAAGAGCTGCTCTACTAATGGCACCGAGTCGACAATGCGGTGCTGGAACGATCTCACCATGACACAGGAGAGTGGGTAAAGTGCCCTGCTCTATCCTGTGTACTCAAGGAAACCTGGTTGTGGCCAGCACCCCACTTAGACAAGGATGAAGAATCTCCCCGAACCTTACAGTGACTATGGTCAGTTTTCTAAGTCTTCTTTCTCAGGTGATGAGAGGAAGGATAAAGAGTCTCTTCTTCTCCTTGGAGAAGAGTCAGAGCCTCAGCAGCACCAAAGGCCTCAGAGAGGCCAGACAATCTGATCCTGGAAACGTAGTGGGCTTGCTCTATCAGGGGCTGCTTTAGGCGCAAGTCTCTAGTTACCGCGTCCTCTTTGTGAACAACTTGCATATGGACTATTTAAATATGCCCCTTCCTCAGGCACAACAAGCAATGAGTATGGGGACCATTATTGGGTATGGCTACCCCACATGAGACATGCTTCTTGCAACTTGGAGAAGGCACTGCACCAGGCAAAAACAAAACTATTAATCTAACTAACTGAACACTAAGGGTATTACTACTAACTATACAAAAAACCCCAGAAAAAATGGAGTTAACAACAAGTGAGAGGTAAATACCACACAGAATGCTCCAACTCAAGCCAGGAAGGAACTCAGTGGGGTCGATATGGCACTGGACTTAAAATAGTCTTGGGAAGGGCTACAAGGGCCAAAGGGTGCAAGCACCACCCCAATGTGTACTGCTAAACAAAGTTCTCTGGCTTTGGTTTGCTGGGCATGTGCACACATGAGTGGAATAGATGTCTGCAGACACATGAAGAAGAGGAGGATACCTACTAATTCTAAAAACATGAAAGATCGAGAGTCAGACTTTAAAAGGTATATAGGTGCCTACAGATATAAATAGGTGCTTAGAGTGATTTTCAAACCCCCACTGGGAGTTAGCTTCCTAACTTGCTTAGGCACTTTTAAAAATTGCATCTGTTTAAATAAAATAAAATAAAATAAAATAAATAAATTAATGGAGATATCCCATCTCCTAGAACTGGAAGGGACCTTGAAAGGTCATTGAGTCCAGCCCCCTGCCTTCACCAGCAGGTCCAAGTACTGATTTTGCCCCAGATCCCTAAGTGGCCCCCTCAAGGATTGAACTCATAACCCTGGGTTTAGCAGGCCAATGCTCAAACCACTGAGCTATCCCTCCCACCAGGCAACTTTAGGCATCTATATACTTTTGAAAATTTGGCACGTGCTATCCAGAAAAATTCACTGGCTACAGTTAAATTTCCTGTATTTAATTAATCAGTTTTAAATACAAAATGTTTTCATGAACTTAATTTTTTCTCATGTATCCAATACATTTAGGGCAATTTTACTTAACCAATAAAAACTATTTTAAAATGCTGTGCATTTAATTGAATTCCAATTTCATCCAAATGCAGCTTGACACAAATCACGAGTAAAAAATTATCATCTAGTAAACAAGAAATGTGTCATTCACAATTTTCTAACAAAAAATGTACAATTAAGAATCTTAATAAATGTATGTTGAGATTTATTTAAGCAGTTATATATGTAAATAGACACTGTGAATCCTCGGTTTAGCAAAAAGTAGTATTGTAAAGGCTGCAAATCATCATGTTTAATGATTATACCAACCAAAGAAAATGAATTTTTCTTTAGGAAAATAACTACAAATGCAAAACATGATTAAAATCAATTTAAATTAAGGCTTAGTTATTTCAATTATCACAAAAATCGATAATTTAAATCAGTCCACTCTGTCTTGTGGCTTAGCTCACTGAACTCCTCCAGCATGGCATGACTCTCCAGATCCCCTGGATAGCGGGCTTGCTTGGGCAGCCCAGAGGAGCCAGTAGCCCAGTGAGCAAACAAAGAGTTTCCATGTTGGTTCTCCCAAAATTAACATTTTTCCCCCTGCTGAAAAAAATTCAAAATTTTTGATCTTTCTTTCCAATTCATGACAATTTTTTTTACACTTTACATTTTTCAAGAGGAAAAGGCTGTTTTCCAGCCAGTTCTAGTAAGGACCCCCTGCCGCATGGGTCAGCATAAGAGTTCAAATTCTTGTCCTTCAGATTCAGAGCACAGACTATTACTTGAGCTAGAGGAACAAGTGTTATCCTCTATGTCAGGGGTCTCAAACACACGGCCTGCGGGGCTCTTGATTGTGGCCCGCCAAGCTCCCCGTGCGCCCCCCACCCCTCTGCTACCCGCGGGATTGCTCCCTGTGAAGTTGCGAGCCCCGCGCCGCTGTCTGAAGTAGCTGGCAGCACGCCCCTTCGGGCCGGGAGAGGGGGAAGGAGGCAGAGGGCTCCTACGTTGCCTCCTTCCAGGTACCGCCCGCCGCAGCTCCCATTGGCCGGGAACAGGGAACCAATGGGAGCTTTGTGGGAGGTACCTAGAGGAGCGGCAAGAGCAGCGCACGCACGGAACCCTGAGCCCCCCACTCCTCCCCCTCCGCCAGGGGCTGCAGGGACACGGTTCCAGCTGCTTTCTGGAACGGTAGCCTGCCCTCGCCCCGATGCGCGCCGCCACCACCCTGGAGCTCGCACCCTGCACCCCAACTCCCTGCCCTGAGCCCCCTGCCACATCCCACACCCCTCCTGCGCCCCAACCCCCTGCCCTGAGCCCCCTGCCACATCCTGCACCCAACCCCCTGCCCTGAGTCCCCTGCCACATTCCACACCCCTCCTGCACCCCAACTCCCTGTCCTGAGCCCCCTGCCGCATCCTGCACCCCTCCTGCACTCCCTGCCGAGCCACCTGCCGCACCCCTCACCCCTGGTCAAAAACTAAAAAATGAAAGATTGAAAATTTTTTGCATTCAACTTTGAATATGAAAGTACACATATTCTGCCTGATATAAAAGAGTTTGCCATAAGTGAAATCCAACCTTTTGACAACAGAAATCCAACTTCACTAAATGCCAACTTCTAAGTGACCAATAAAGGAGACTACCACAATAATGAATGAGTTAATAATGTGCCAACATTTCCAAGTCAAACGTGGAACGGTCCTGAATTTGCAGGAACTAGACTACAGGCCTTGAAGCTTTAAAAAAAAAAAAAAAAAAAAAAAAAAAAAAAAAAAGTTCACATTTGAATGACCCAGTTCCCTCCCATGGGGAATTTCTTTATTACAGACCTACAGACAAGTTCTGGTTCATGCACTTTTACACATATTTGCACCATTTCACCCAAAGAGGGATTAAGTCTGGGCTCTGATGTAATATCAGAATTCTTGTCTCAGTAACCATGCCAGTCAAACTATAAAAAGCGTGCGTGTTCTCAATAACTGAGCAGGGGCGTTGGAACAATTTTTATAGTGGGGTGCTGAGAGCCATTGAACCAAACTGTAAACCATGTATATAATGGAAACCACTTGAAGCCAGGTGGTGCAGCACCACCCCCCAGAACCCGTAGTTCCAGCACCTATGTAACTGAGTGGGAATTACTGGAGGTAATGTACTACAGCACCACATGCCAGTCTCAGAGACAGAAGTTAAGAGGACCAAAAAAATCTCCCAAATTATCACTTTTCCAGCTCAGTGAAAGAGCCCAGCTAAAATGTACTCTTCTCTTTCTGATAAAACAAGCAAAAATGGATTCTGCTGAGCTGGGCTGATCCCCTGGATCACATATGAGAGTTTCAGACTATTGGGACACTAAAGAAATGCCATGCAACTTCCACCAGGCTTAAAACAACCACCACTCCCTCGAATCAGAATTGTGATGTTTGTTTTTATCCAAAGACAGAGCAAAATGTTCCCAGAAGATTCTATGTACAGTTCAGATAAAAATGTAGGCAAGCCACTACTGTACAGGTTCACAAACATCAAAACAAAAATCTAGACAAGTTTGAGTGCAACAATTTAAACAACTGTATTTATGAAGCTGTTACTGAGACGGGAGGCCTTTCTCTAGTTTCCACCAGACTGCAAAGTTGTATCTACATTAGAATGTACCCAGCATACCTAGCTCCTCAAGACAAAAGAAAAAAATATAGTTTAAAACATACTAGTAACTGGATTAACATATTAGCTAATGATCCTTCTAGAAGCTATAAATGGAAATTCACGCAAGTATTTTTCAAAGGTCTAACAAGACTAAACCAATTGACACATACCACTCTCCACAGTGCACAGCCTTTAACACTCCTACAGCAGCTGTAGTCTGTCGTTCAAAACCTTGTCCTATGTGATCTGCATGGGCTCGTGTCCTGTCTTCAAAGAGCATTTCACGGGGCTCACTAGTTCGAGGTAGGTATTGCAGGTTTTTTATTTCATTGGTAGTTCTGTTTAAAAAACAAAACAAAACAAAACTAAAAATCTAACACTCCCCCCCACTCAAGTTTATAGATTTCTACATTCAACAGGATCCATTTTTTCCTTCAGCATGCACATATATTAGAAGAACATCATCTTGGACATATTACAGGATGATTAGCAGTACAAAAGTCATTTAGGGAACATTTATGAAATGCTAAAAGTAATCATATGTGCATTCACATTCATTTGTTTACATTTCTACTGAACAATTTGAGTGTTGTGTATTATAGCTCTGTTCCACATTTCATCGCTGGGAAGGAAAAGGTTTGCAAGACTACTTGTCAGAGATGCTAGAGTAAAAAGAGAAAACACCACTGAGGTGGAACAGATCCTCTATGATCATTCAATTGCTAATCTAAAGCTGATAGTGAGAGACCATATCACATTAGGTGGACATCTGAGATTCTACACACTAGGAGTCCCACCTGGAAAATATTTGGATAGGAAATCCACAAGGAAAATCTACATGCTAAAAGAAGTTATGTTTGATTCTGTAGGTGGCACTCTTCATTTTGAGTCATTATCTAAATCAGTACCCCAATATGATGTTATAGTGACTTTGTACTGTTAGAGGTCCCATCTTTCAGATGAGACAGAAGTCTTTGTCACTTGTAGTTTTTAAAGGTCCAATGGCACTTAAAGGTCCATAAGCACTTAAGAATAGGGGAGTTAATACCAGTATCCTAGCCAAATTCAAATCTGAGTAACCGTGTGCTGCCTACTTAAAATTTCCCCTCCAGTATTCATATAGATATAGCATTCTTCACTTTTTCCCCAAAACACGTTTCATTTTGCTTTATGCTGTTACCTCAAGGGAATTTAGGGAGAGTGAAGAAAAGATGACCTGCTTTGTAAAATTACTGTTTTAGTATTCATTACAGAAGCCCAGAGGCTGCAATCAGGATTGGCACATCATTATGCTAGGTGGTGTACAAATGCTTACAAAAAACACATTTCCTTCCTTGAAGAACTTAAAAACTAAGAAGTGATTTTGTTTCTTCTTTTGGGTAAAAAGCTACATAAACATAAGAATTATGCTATAATATAGCTACAGCCATTGGGATGAGTGGAAAAGGGATAGGTTAAAACAACTAACCAGATAACTCACCAAGCTAAGAATCTTAACATACCTTTTCCTTTTGAAAGGTGACTTTGGCATGTCAGCCACAGGGATCATCTGTTCTCCTGGACGTACCCACATGATGGGACCATCATCGCTATCTTTACGACTTTCTAATTTTAGACTAGAGAGTGTCCCCCACGGCAATGTACACTAATGGGAAATATAACAATCCACATTTTGATGTGAGTTATTTTCAAATACATTTAAAAAATGGTTATTTGGTAAAATGAAAAAAAGTTAACATCTGGTAAATAAGTGAATGTAGGCAAGTGTGATGACTTGAGGAAACAGTCTGTACAATTCAGGAGATTACGAACTCTATCTATCTTTACCAAGATGAAAACTCCATCCTGAATACAGGGGCTAAGCAGTCTTCTCTGTTGTCCCTCTACCTCCATGTTGGACTGAAGTTCCAACGGGTAGTGGCACAGGACTGACAATAGAGGGTCATTAACTCGAAATGGTCCTCTAGTCTAATACAAGCATCCTAGGTAACAGACTGGCTTCCACTTAGAAGAACTGGTTTCTCAGCAAACAGAATGCCTGGCAATGAAGTCACTTGGCAAAGAGGTCCATGATCACCTGTTGAGGTCGATCCAGAAGTCACCCGATTAAGGGACTGAAAGGTGATAAAAAGGATTCACAAGGGGAAGGCTGAGGGAGACCAACAGGAAGTTTGGTCAGGAAAGGGGACAGTCTGGACAAGGTCACAGGAAGCAAGCTGGGGGACGGGGAGGTGCAAGAGAGCTCCATGGTTCAGAACCCAAGCCATGCATTGCAAACAAAAGGACTCTGGATGGCCCCAGACAACCCCGACTCTAGCCCAAAGAATGCTCTGGAAGGGACAGGTAACTGAGGCAACGAATGCATGTAGGGTTTTGTTTTGTTTTAAAAATAGATATGTATATTTCTTGTGTTATTAAAGAAAGAGCAGTGGTAGTTCAGAATCTTGTGCAATCTTGTCTGTGTCCCCTTGAAGAGAGAAACCAGAAGGCCAAACCTTCAGGTGTAGTTCAGGGAAAGGGTGTGTTTAAATTCTGAGGAAGCCTGAAGAGCCAGCACTGGTTCCAGGGACTGGGCAGTGGTCCACATGGTCAAAGTTCTCAGGAGTGGGTGCCAGAGAAAAGATCTGCACCCTGAGTATGTGCCAAGGACAGCAACTGGACTCTGTTCAGATCTGAGGCGTAAAAACCCTGGAGACTCAATGGCTGGATGCCTTCACAGGAGCCTGGTGAATGGCCAACATGGGTGCTCAACCAGACCTGTGAGATAATAAGTATTACAGTTCTTTTACTTTAATATAGAACAGTGGTTTTCAACCTCTTTTTTAATTAGTGGACCCCATAAAATTTTCAAATGGAGGTACAGACCCCTTTGAAAATTTTAGACAGTCTGCAGATCCCCAGGGGTCTGTGGACCACATGTTGAAAACCACTGATATAGAGTATTTGGAAGAATATTTCCCCTTTCCCATCTTCCCCTTACTTTTAAGAAAGGTGAATCTTCCAACATATCAAGGAACTCTGGAAAGTAATCCCCCACTTCCTCATCCACTGCTCCAACCAAGCTGATCTGTCTCATTGGGCCAGCTCTATATGTACCATGGGAGTATGTTCTTTTTACCTAAAAGAAGAATATGAAAGTCAATTACGAGTTACATTGAGTTCATTAGGACTCAACAAAAGTTTACAAATCAATGCCATGTGCACATCCTGTCTTTCTGTCTTCTCTAAAACATGTGACTAACATTAATACTGTATACAGTCCTTATTAAACAGTATTAACAACTGTATTATATACTATTAATTATAAAACCATTATTTTGGAACACCAACTGGCTGAAGTAGCAGGTAGCCTGAATGTAAAACACATTTACTATATCTGAAAACACGTATTTAAAATACAAAAGAATAAAGATAGAAGATATTTCTGGCAAGTTGCAAGATTCACCGTTATGTCAGGTTAAGGTGGAATTTAACAGGGTGTTAAATATTCATTACTATGCATATCCAAACAAGCAGCAAGATGTTTTGCGTGATGTTCCTTTTACAGAAAGGGGATGGAATGCTGAAGTTATGGTTCCATGACAGCTGGCTAGAAAGAGGCCTACAAAAAAGTAGAACAGGAGGACAGAAACAGGTAATAGAGGTAAAATCAATAGGAAGCAGGGGAAAGCTAGAGAGTGTGTAACTGTATAAAGGAGGTGAACCTATTGAAAGTAAGAAGATGAAACAAACCATCTTAAAACTTGAAAAAAGGGCAAAGAACTGAGACCAAGGCCATGTCTACATGGAGACCGTCAAGAAAGTTAAGGCAAATCAACCAAATGTATGCAAGTTAAAGCACATTAAACCCCCAGGTGGATTTTCTCATACAGGAGTAAAGTGACCTAAGGCATGTCTACACTTGAAACTTACCATGGATTTTGTGTATCTGTGTTATGTGATCTGCAACAAGTGTTTCACAAGCAGTGCATACACATTACATTGGTATCCTGTGATTAAGGTACTTCTGCCTCATATCATTGCACCCACACAGCACTTTCGAAATCAGCAAACAGCATTCTGGGCAGACATCCCAGGTCCACTGCTCTGCCACTGTGCTCTATGCATTCTGGGATTTTTCATGCTGAGCACTCAGACACTTATTGGAAGGCAATGGAATTCTGGAGTTTACTGTCAAATTAAATTCCCATGATTCCTCAATTCATCCTATCAAGCATTAGGATTTTTAGAGCCATCCAGTGCCATTTTCAAAGCACTGTCACGCAACATGCAACACACATTGTGATCGCTACAATCCACACTGTGATGAACATAAACCAGCTGCTGTTAACATCTAAAGTTGGACAGTGACTTCAGAACTGGGATGATAAGGCGACCAGAGGAGGAGATAGCTGAAATCAAGCAGACACTTCCACAACTTTTCCTAAAGCAGCTTCCCTTGGTGGAGCACCACTTTGGAGCGTGGCCAACAAGTACTGACTGGTGGGGAAGTACAGCACTGCAGATTGGGTATGAACACGAGTGGCAGCAGTCAGGATGTCAAAAGCCACTTTCTTAGAAAGCTGTGCAGAGTTCGCACAGGGGCTACAGCAGCAGAATATCTATGTAAGAACTGCCCTCAGCATAGAGAGGAGTGTGGCAATAAACATCTGAAAGCTTGCCAACCCTACTACCTACAACCAGCCAGTAGCTAGCCAGTTCGTTGTTGGTAGATCAACTATCTGGGCTGTTGAAATAGAGGTGTGCAATGTTATCAAGGCGGCTCTATCCCACTGTATCTTAAGACTGGGTAATGCACAGGCAATTAATTGGTTTGCATTGTTGGGGTTCCCAACTTATACTGGAGCCACTGATGGGTCCCAGATGCCTATTCTTAACCCTCCGTATCAGGTCTTAGAGTCCATCAACAGAAAAGGTTTTTCCCCTTCCCCCCATGGTGCTGCAAGGCCTGTTTGATCACCATGGAAAGTTCACAAGTATTTATGTGAGATGGTCTACGAAGTTCCAGGACACCAGGATCTTCAGGTCTTCAAGTCTAGAATGTTTTCTCCACTGACCAGTGGAACTTTTGCATCAATAGTATCAATGTAACTTGGTGGCAATGCCATTCCATCACTCATTCTGGAAGACTCAGCTTACCCTTTGCTTGCCTGGCTTAACAACAGGTGGCCAGACTTGGCAAATGTTTTGAACAGCCAGACTGGAGGCCCCTACAAAAGGATGTAACTACTCTGGGGCACAGAGCAAGAGATGCATTGTGTTCATACTTCAAGTTTAGGTGCCATTTGTAAAGAATGCATATACTTTTGCATAAGGCACTGATCAGCATTACTGAATAGGTCTTCTTGTGTATGTGTACTGGTGCAAGGATTTAATCATACTTGGTGTGTATATCACATTTCTTGTTGCATTTTTAAGATATTGTGAGAATTGTTGTATTATAATGCTGGAAATGTAGATGGGGTTTATGTATTTATTGTGCATGCGTAGATACTGTGACCATGATGCTGCACATCTGAATGAATGATGCAAGACTCAATCATGAATGTAAACACATTTTCAATATTTCAAAAGGAATGAATACACCAAATTGAACATGGTGAGCAGTAAAAATAATATATTCAAATTCATAAAGCTGTGCAGATTCAGGTTTGAAGACCATGTGCTCCAGGAGGTTTCTTTACCTCTCCATCACCTGTGTCTGATGTGCTACCCATTTCTCTGACCTTCCCACCCACTCACCCCCCCTTCCCGTGGGTGCTATGGGGAAAGAGAGGACAATGGACAAAATATTGTCCAAATTGTAGTCTCCATGCCAACATAGATAAAATGTTGCTTTTTCATTAATTTTGAAATTCCATTCCCATAGGCTCTTCCCAGTCCTCAGTGAGCTTGGAGATGGTAAGACGTTTGCAGTCTTCCCCCTTTGACAGGGTCCCCTGAGCCTGTGGTGTGAGAGGATAGCTAGGGGAGGTATCCATTCTGTCAATTTGGGATTCAGGATAGTATATTCCAGGTGGACTATGAGTGCTTGCTAAAGGGAGTGCTTGCTAATAACTGAATGTGTTCCTCTGCAGCTTGCTGATAGAACAGCAGTAGGTTTGGGAGTGTGGGGAGCAGTGGCAGACTAGTAATTGAACATGTGCTTCTGCAGGCTGTTCTTACTTTGGAGGAGGTTACCCTGATACACATCCCCAAAAGACAGAAAAGGATTTGTTTAAGAAGGTATTGAACAAATTTGAAAGATATGCTGTGCTGGTGTTTGCTAGGATAATTCCCCTAGATTTGGTGCAGGAGCGGAAGGGAAACAAGCTCTGTGGGCAGTGCAGAGATAGCTACATCACTCTGCAATCTCCCTGCCAAATTAGACCACTGTTTACGCCTTAAGTTGATATCTAACATCCACGATCAGCATAAACTGCACTGAAAAATTAACAGAATTCTGAAACAAAATAATTCATGTCCCTTTTAGTTAAATGTTTTAAAATCTCTATGAAAATGTCTGTAGCATGATTTGGGCAAGGTAATATAACTCTCATTCACTTAAAAATGAGGGCATTCACAAAACTGTGGACCATGACTTTGTTTCTTCTTTGTATTAGATGCCTTTCTTCATATAGTCTCATGGGTCAACTAGGCAGTGCTGCCATTATGTGAGAGAAAAGCGGTTGGGGAGGCAAGAGAGAGACCAATAAGCACCATCATAAGGGGGTGTGGAACAGTACATGGCAAGCTTAAGCGGCACTTGTGTTTTGGTTCATAGAAAAAAGGCATGGAGAGTTTGTACAGTCTCTGGTATAGCCATCACTAAGTAGAAGGTGTGGGTGAGACAGAGGAGGCAGAGAGAAGGTAGATCAACATTGTGGTACCCTTTACAGTACCTGGAAATAAGTTATCCAAACCCCTCACCCTCCTGGCTTAAAGTGTTATTGTAATATGTCATTCCACACTCACTAGAATTGGTCCCCTCCAGTTTGGATCTGTGCCTGTGGTTTAGATTGATCCTCCAGCTGTGATTTGAGATGCTCCTGAATCTCTGCAACTGTGTCTGCCCTAGAGTTCACTAGATGAATGAGATCCTGGTTTGGAGGCTCAATCAGAAAGTCCACAACATGCTATGGCTGAGTGGTGCAATCTCTAGCAAACATATGGTCCAGCTCCTAATAGTACCAGTAGACTGTGCTAGCTTTTCCTGAGGTCCCATAGTACTTAGCAGTTCTATACTCCAGCTGGAGCTCCTTTGCCTTGATGATGATGATGATGGAGTCTCACATCAATGATGATGTCTGAAGAGTCACCAAACACTATAGGTGAACATGTGCCTTACTGCAACACTGGAGAGTGTCACAGTTATGCTCCCATCTTGCATTTGTCAGGATAGCCACTTTCACACCTGTGCTGAGCAACTAGTGTTCAGATGTGCCTGATCACATGCCTCTCTCTAGAGGGCAATCAAGTCCACAATCTCAGCACAGGACCACAGTAAAGAATGAGGATGACTAATCAATAATCAGGAGCACGACAGAGGTTTGTGAACTCCACAGCAGCTGGAATTACGAAAGACAGAACCAGGTTGTGTGCCAGCATTTAAAACAGGGAGGTGACTGCTGGTTAGGATGTCCCTTGAGCAGTGGCGGGCACACAAGTAAACAGAGAAGATGAGCAGATAGCCAGTCAAGTGTGCTATACCAGTAGGATGACTTAGCAGATGTGCAATCATTTTTTTGGGGATGAAGATGCACCCACACATACTTTGCTGAAAGTAAACTCCTCCCGCATATCTCAGTGAACCCATCTTCAAAGTGGGTTTAACAATATACATTAAAACGCTAGACGATTTGTAACAACAAGAAACAACGTTTAGGATGCAAGGCATTTAACTAAAAATAAATTAATCCACAACAAATTTCAAGCACAGACAAGCCCTTAGTTCACTGTAGCTTAATCCTCCGCCAAGGAGAGTTAAGCTACAGCAAACTAAGGCTACTTTACTCTTGAATGACAGAATTCACAAGGGGGTTTAATGCACTTTGACCAATGTGCATTAATGTCACACCTTTAGTTGATTTATATTAACTTCCTGAGTGTCCCCATATAGACAAACCCCACTACTGGGGCAGATAGAAACCAGAACATGAGATTCCACCTTGGGTAGGGAGAAGCTTTCAGATCCAGAACGTTTGGGTGACTGATTGGTTGGGAGTTTATTTGTTACAAGTTTTTTTTTTTTTTAACTGATACATTTCCTACAAATCAAAAATACGCAATCAGAAGCGATGACTCCAGTAAATTAGCTTCCCAAAGAGATTTATACTTTTATATTTTAAAGATTTACATTTTAGTCAATGGTTTTCAATAATTCTCTTTTCCTCTCTGCTTTCTATCATAAAAGCATAACTTATTCATAAGAACATAAGAATGGCTGTACTGGGTCAGACCAAAGGTCCATCCAGCCCAGTATCCTGTCTACTGACAGTGGCCAAGAGAGAGTGAATCTAACAGGTAACGATCAAGTGATCTCACTCCTGCCATCCATCACCACCCTCTGACAAACAGAGGCTAGGGACACCATTCCTTACCCATCCTGACTAATAGCCATTAATGGACTTAACCTCCATGAATTTATCCAGTTCTCTTTTAAACTCTGTTATAGTCCTATCCTTCACAACCTCCTCAGGCAAGGAATTCCACAAGTTGACTGTGCGCTGTGTGAAGAACAACTTCCTTTTATTTGTTTTAAACCTGCTGCCCATTAATTTCATTTGGTGGCCCCTAGTTCTTATTTTATGGGAACAAATAAATAACTTTTCCTTATTCACTTTCTTCACATCACTCATGATTTTATGTGCCTCTATCATCTACCCCCTTAGTCTCCTCTTTTCCAAGCTGAAAAGTCCTAGCCTCATATGGGACCCGTTCCAAACCCCTAATCATTTTAGTTGCCCTTCTCTGAACCTTTTCTAATGCCATTTTGAGATGAGGAGACCACATCTGTATGCAGTATTCAAGATGTGGGCATACCATGGATTTATATAAGGGCAATAAGATATTCTCCGTCTTATTTTCTATCCCCTTTTTAATGATTCCTAACATCCTGTTTGCTTTTTTGCCTTCCACTGCACACTGCATGGACGTCTTCAGAGACCGACCTATCCATGATGACTCCAAGATCTTTTTCCTGATTAGTTGTAGCTTAATTAGCCCCCATCATATTGTACGTATAGTTGGGGTTATTTTTCCCAATGTGCATTACTTTACATTTATCCACATGAAATTTCATTTGCCATTTTGTTGCCCAATCACTTAGTTTTGTGAGATCTGTTTTGAAGTTCTTCACAGTCTGCTTTGTTCTTAACTATCTTGAGCAGTTTAGTTCATCTGCAAACTTTGCTACCTCACTTTTTACCCCTTTCTCCAGATCATTTATGAATAAGTTGAACAGGATTGGTCCTATTCAAATTCAATTCAATTCAACTTCCAACTAACATTCAGAAGGTATTAATGATGTTTCTAGTTTTTACTTTATAGGTAAGCATTGACAGACTATACTTTTATAGAAGTTACGCAATAGGAAAGGAAATACACCTCGACCCCGATATAACGCGACCCGATATAACATGAATTCGGATATAACATGGTAAAGCAGCGCTCCCGCGGGGGCAGGGCTGCGCACTCCGGCGGATCAAAGCAAGTTCGATATAACGCGGTTTCACGTATAACGCGGTAAGATTTTTTGGCTCCCGAGGATAGTGTTATATCAGGGTAGAGGTGTCGCAAGTACTGGACTTTGAAGGGGAGATAATTTAAAGAATCAACACTAAGAGAAAAAAGTCTTCATTACCTCAATAATTAAACAATAAATAAGAAAAACTCATAATGAAAGCAGACTAACCAGTAAGAACAGTATTCAAAGGGGCATAAAAGGTTAGCATGACACTTAAAAGGAACCAGAAAAAGACATCGCATTCATTGCTTCATGAACGCTTAATTTTATTGCATACATGCACAAACTCACACACAATGTTGCCGCATGTTATATGAACAAACAATACTTAGGCACAGAACAAGACAAAGACTGAGGAGCACTGTTAAAGTTTGTGGTTCCGGTTCCCTACTTAAGAGGAACCAAATCCTGGATTGAAAGACCTACTGGTATTAAACAAAACATGATCACATCAAAACAAATGAGAAAGCAGATGGATTAGAACACAAAGTAGCCAAAGAGGGACACCTCATGGAGTATCATCTACCATGATCCTGCATTCAGAGCAACAAGAAAAAGGGGGGAAAAAGAGCAGAAAATAGTTAATTATACACAACTCACTCACATCTAAACAGACTATCAGATTTATAAGAAAAAGAACAGAAGAGAACCAGCAGAAGCAATTCCATAAAATATAACTAAATAAGCCATACTGCAGAGTTGAATACCTCGTCCTTTATATAAATTAGACTTGCCTAACAAGTGTGTTCCAGACCGGTAGGAAGAACTTAGTCTTCAGAACATCTGCTGATCATTAAGTGACAAATGAGTGGAGGCTAAAGTGAGACCTTTGAATCACCAAATGTTTATATAAACCGAAAATTTATGCTACTAAAGTCAGAAGCAAGGAGGTGGACTCAAAAGTTTTTTTATGATGTACCCAAAGTAATCCACAGCTTTAACTAAATGGTACAGACTCACACATCAGGGAGAACAGATTTTTCAAGCACTGGGTTGAAAGAGGGGTAAATGGGCATAGTGGACAGCACAGATGATGCGGGAGAGTTTGTCAAGGTTTTTAAAAAAAAAAAAAAATCTGGCAAATGTTCCTTTATCGGGAATATATGCCACTAAATATCTACAGAAACATAACATTTGAAAGTTTAATACCGGATTCATTTTAATCCTTGAATGAAAAAGTTGAATGTAAGATTCAATCTACAAAGGGAAAACAATCAAATTCTTAGGAAACAATAAGGAAGTTGTTATTGTTACAAGCGTGGATGTTAGGGAGAACAGATGGAGAGGTTAACTGGTTTTTGGAGAGAGGGGTGGATAGAGGACAGAATCAACTGTCACTGGATACTGAAGGGAACAAGTGAAGTTGTGAAGTGTAAATGGACTTAGTTGCCAGAAACTAGAAATTTCTGGAAGGTGAGTAGGGATCCAATAATAGTTCTATATAAAGCTGGCTAACTCATCATATTCTTCAGTCTTCACCCAGTGTTGTATTAACTGAGTGGTTATGCCTCATTCTAATTGTAATAAATGTGAAAGCTGCTGACTGTAGATCTGGCTTGACATGAGTAACTGTACTAGCTAAATTAAAAAAAAAAATCCTAAAAGGTCAAAAAAGCCAATGTCTTACCTATTTGCACAAAAACAAAGCAAAAGTATGCCACCCGTCAAGGACTATATTTAGTAAATACAGCGTTGCAGGCAAAATGTACTACATTAAAAAATAAATACCAAAAAAAAAAAAAATAAATAAAAAAAAAAACACACCTTAAAGCCACCAAAAAAGTTAGCTTCTATGGAGATATACCTATCTCATAGAACTGGAAGGGACCTCGAAAGATCATCAAGTCCAGCCCCCTGCCTTCACTAGCAGGACCCAGTACTGATTTTTGCCCCAGATCCCTAACTGGCCCCCTCAAGGATTCAACTCACAACCCTGGTTTAGCAGGCCAATGTTTGAACCACTGAGCTATCCCTCCCCCGTAAAATGTATCACTTCAAAACAGTTTTTGAACAAATAAACACTGCAAAGTTCAGAGGGAATTAAACATTGAGGAATGTGACAATGTTAAAGTAAAAGCATTAAAGAGGACATTAAATTGTTAAAGAGGAGAATTCTTGGTTTAAATAATGAAACCCAGTTATAGTAGTATAACTCAGTGCAGTCATTTCCAGGGAAACCCTTAGTAATAAAACAAATTGTGCAAAGGGGAGGTCAGGTGATGACAATTAGCACCACTGTTTTTCCCCCCCATTAGAAGTGTTCATAGCCATTCTGGAGGAAATGGGCCCTTCCTGATGGAATGTGTCTATAAATAATCAATTGTAAATGACACTGCACGTACACAGTGACAATTTTATTTGTATTTCTAGACTATGGACAGTACAGTTGAGACACTGGGATACTGGTAAAGTAAGAACTGCCTATGCTAATAACAAGTATTGTGTGGTGGCTAAAAACGACCACTTCTGGCATATTTTTAAATAGTTATAGCAATTTTTAAAATGTAATAAAAGTAAAATTAAAATTAAAAAAATGCTTTGAAGACAAAGCAAGCTTGTAATGTAAAATTACACCCTATTGGACTATACCAGAGGAGATGAGCTTGCACCCCCAGATAGTACTTTAAAAAGACTACTATACTATTAATAGTAATTCAAATAATTATAACTACTATAATCTTCAAAATGTGTTGCTAAATAGTATACACTTTAAAAAACAAAACAAAAAAAATACAAATAAAACAAATGCTAATATTAAAAAGAAAAACAAAAGCAGTGGAATGTACCCCTGGCTTGACACGAGTTACTGGACATGTGTGAGGCCTCATTTCTTGGGAGACAGGATTAGGGAAGTAAATGGATCAGCAGGCTGGAAACAGAATGTCTGTACTAGCTAAGTCCTGGTCTACACCAGATAATTAGGTCATCATAACTATGTGGCTCACGGATGTGAAAAATCCACACCCCTGAGCGGCATGGTTAAGCAGACCCCATTTTCTAATATAGACAGTGCTAAGTTGATAGAAGAACTCTTCTGTCAACCTAGCTACCGCCTCTTGGAGAACAGGCTGCCCCAACACTGAGCAATATTGCAAATGAATGATTACCAAATACCAGCATGAATTTCTGACTCAATATACCCAAAAGTTGAAAAAAACAAGTGACTAGACTTAAGGAATGAAAACCAATAGCCATTCCAAGTAAAATATAAACAAATATTGTCAGGAGTTAAGCAGCAAGATAAAGGATTCATGTTCATCGAGAAATGAAGAAAATCAGTTTATCTGGATTCTTTTTTAAGATCACATGTGCCACTGAGTAAAGTGTTGTCTAGTGAAATGTAAGAGAACCTGAGTGAGACATTTTCTGTAACTGAATGGCATCAAAATGAAACTGATAACAGAAGGCCCTATTCCACATCTTCCAGAAGAGCTCTTCAACCAGGTCTGTTCATAATTCTATTAGCTTACAATGACCAGCAAATAGCAAAGATCAATCGGCAATTATGCCATAAAAACCAAATTAAAAGGAAAAAGCAAACTAGATAAGAAAATCATGAATTTTTACACTTTCAGTGTAGTACAAGAGGAGAAATTTAAAGGAATGACTGCACCACTTAAACCTGGATATACTCCTCCAGACAGATTTAAAAATGTGTAGGTCCACTATTAGTCATTGCAAGTGAAGTAGTGGAGAAAAACTTAAAATAAACAAAACTAAAAAGAATCAACAACATAACTAAAAGACAGTTGGTCAAACAAGATAAATGACTGGATAATAGCTATAAGCATCCATACAAGGGAAGAATGAATTCCTTCCTAATTTTATTTATTCTAGTCAGAAAGGAAATCAGCAAAATATTTTGTCCTGATCGAAGTAGCTGAAGATGTCATTCAAGAATGCAGATAAAAGTATGACAAGATCTTTTTCAATTACTCAGACAACAAAATAAAGTGAAACCTTATTGAGAAGGTAGCGATAGCAAACAGTTTTCATACACACTGTGCAATTTTGAAAAATTATTTTCACTATCTCCCTCATTTAACATGATGGTTGGTATTGAAAAAGAAGGATTAATGCCTAAATTTCTGACGATATTGTGAACTCTTAAATACCATAATGATGAATGCAGTCTCAAGAACCTAAACAGAATTATGTATCTACATTTGCTATAAATTACCCTATATTTCAAATCTGCACTGAGTATAAGTATAGTAACTGATCAAAATATAGCATGCTGTTTAAGGGACTATGCACAAAGGTAATCAGCTTACAAAAACAATGAAAGGCCGTTTCTGAGAGACTTGACAGATCACAGGCTGATACTCCACTGTCACAGTGCCAGTGAAAATCTTGCTTATTACAATTCAACAGAGAACTGGAACCATACAAGCACAAAAATCAAGAAAATATTCAAAGCAGCTAGGGAATCTTTCCATTATATAGTCTGCATGACTGAATCCAAATTCACAAGACATAGGCAGAGTCCAGCAGAAGTAGTGACATAATGTCTACTATTTCAAATTGAAGATACAAATGTCTACCCCAAATCTGTCTGTAAAGGAAGTTGTGTCAGAGTTTACTGCATGGAAGTGATGTAAAATTGTGGAAGTAAAATCATCAGACAGGATAGTTGAAATCAAAATTGTCAGTTTTTCACTAACATCCATTTCCGTGGTCAGCGTAGTACCAATCAAGTGTGTTTTTAGCACAGTCTGATTAGTTTAATAAAGACTTCAGAACAGTCCCAGGCTTTAAAAAGCAAATTAATTTGGTAAAACTGTACTGGTATCTAACAGGGAAACACTAAAGTGTTATTGTGGGGGCTCAATACAGAATTACAAGGTTCATTTTGGACAACGTGGACTTTATTTGTAAGCATTTTTAAAGTGAATCACATAGTGTATATTTTAATAAACTAAATACTTTTGTGCTTTCCTTTTCCAAATTGGGGGCGGATAGGTGATCGAAGCTAATTTTGCATTAGGGCAAGTCACAACCACACTTTGGTTTTAGTTTAGCAGGTTCAGTCCTCTGGCATTCATTTGATACATTTTTCAAGCCCTAAACTACAGTGAGCTTGTCTACATGATGCCAGCAGAGCACTAGAGGAGTGTGATTTGTAAAGCACCCAGACTGGCACATTGGAGATCCTGCTGGTGCACTTTAAAAGGGTACCACATTGCATTAACAGTCTGTCTGAAACAAGACTACATTAACACAAACCAGGTTCCTTTTAGAGCATGCCACCTGGGTCTAACGCAGGGCAGTCAGAACACAGCACATCAGTGTGCTTTACAAATCACACCCAACCCCAGTATGTTGCTGTGAGAACTTCATATTTTCAAATCCTGGATTTTTCTGTTTTAAGATTTCAACTTTAAAACCAGGAAGTCAAAACACAAAAGGAGGAGGAAAGTGGTGCAGACAGAGTACTTTAGGCTGCAGACACAATTTAATGCAAAAGCTGAACTGGAATTAAGTACTTCTGGAAAATCCAGACCTCTATTTGAACTCTAGTTCCACTTGTGTATAATGTGTTAGGAGACCAAAGAGTTGCAGGAATGTAGCTTTGAATTTCAGTGCACAACGGCATAAGCCATGTGCTTACACTTGTTACTGCCTATCTTCTGGACTTCCTGCTTCCTCACCTAAAACTTACAACTGGCTGCTGTAATGGCCCTGTTCAGGAAGTGGTGGGGTAAGGAGTGCAGCAGGCGTCAGGTCTTCGCTGCCACCTCTTTAAGCTCTGCAGAGCTGAGGAGATCTTGGCTCTCACCCTCATCTAGCTCTCATACTTTTCAGAGTAACCCTCCTACTGCACCCTTTCACTTCATTTGATAGCTGGTCAATATGCTACACAGTTAATGGTTTACCCAACCCACAAGATTTTAAGATTTTGAACATTTTTCCCCATCGCGTACCGGGATGAAAAGAAGAAGAAGAAGAAGAAGAAGAAGAAAAAAAAAAAACTGAGACTTTTGCAAATCAAAAATTAAAAAAAAAAAAAAATTCAGATTAACAATCAAAACATTTTGTTTTATAATTTTAAAATGTTTACTTTTATTTCAGGTTTTTAAATTTTGTTTTACTTTTTTACTATAAATTAACTTACATTTCAAGCAGAAAAGTAATTTCAAACCAAAAAAAATAATATTTTTTATTTCTAAAATATGTCCAAATTGAATTTTTGACAACTGGAAAATGTTTCAAAAACAGAAAATTGATTGAAACCAACTCTTTCCTGTGAAAAGTTTTGGTTTTTGACAATTTGGCAATTTCTGATAAACACATTTTGTCAAAAAATATCCGACCAGCTCTACTACACAGCACAGCTCCCTTTGTTTCCCTCTACCATTGCTGCTTACCTCTGTGGTAAGAACGCTGCCTGGCTAGCCGCTGCTGGGGAAGACAGAGCATGAATGCACCAGACTTTCTAGAGCATGCTAACCTGCAACTCCACATGTGAATTGGGAATGGCAGGAAGAGAAGGGGAAAGAAAGCCAGTGGATGAACAAGATGATCCAGGTAATTATATGCCTGTTATCTTACCTGGGATGGATTTTTAAAAATAATGTAACTACTACTAAGGGACTCAACAATAAAAAAAAAAAATTCCAATCTTTAATGCCAATCAACATGCTTGCATGGAAAATATATCTTGTCAAATCAACTTCACAAGTTTATGGAGTCTAGTTGAGAAATGTAGCCAGCTGTGTTGACATAATATATTTAGACTTCTAGAAGGCATTTGAATTGATATTACTAAAAATTAGCATTATACAAAAATCAACATGGCATATATTAAATGGATTAAAACTAGCTCAAGAGATCTCAAAATATAATTGTCACTGAGAAAATCAACAGGAGTCTGCATGTGGTTGCTTCTAGTATAGTTTCATGTAGACTGATTCTCTGCCCAATGCTATTCAATATTTGTATCAATAATCTGGGAAACAAAAATCACTGCTTTGAGTTAAACTTTGCAGATGACAGATTGGTGGAATAATAAATGAGATGTCATACAGTATCATCTATTCTAGATTGCTTGGTAAAATAGGATGCAAACAAGCGAAGTTCATTTTAGTACAGCTAAATGCAATCCTAAATCAAGTATAGGCCACACTTACAGGATGGGGAATTTGTACAACAGAAAGCAGTAACTGCAAAAAGGATTTCAGGGTTATAGTCTATAACCAAGTTAACATGAGTCTCCAATGCAACACTGTCAAAAACAGCTAAGGTGACCCTTGGATGTATAAACTAGGGAATATGGAGTAGGAGTAGGAAGGTAATAATACCTCCGTATATGGCATTAGTGAGACCACTACTAGAATACTTTGTCCAGTTTTGATGTACACATTTTTTTAAAGAATGTTGTAAAACTGGAGAGGTTGTTCAAAAAAGCTGATTCACAGTATATAAAATATGCCTGACAATGAGAAACTTAAGGAACTATTAGCTTATCAAAGAGAGGGTTAAGAGGCAATTTGATCACGGTCTATGAGACCATTAAATTTTAGAAGGCTCTCTTCAATACAGTAAACAAATGCATAGCAAGAACCAATGTTTGCAGGTAGAAACTCAAAAAAATTCTTTAGAAATAAGACAAATCTTTCATGAGATTAATTATTGGAAAACCCTACCAAGGGATGAGGTTAGAATTTCCATCACAGAGAATCTTTCAATCAAAATTGGATGCTGCTCTCTCTCTATATTTTAGTTCAACCACAAGTAGGCTTACCAACTTTCCTGAATTGCCCTGGAGTCTCCAGGAATTAAAGATTAATCTTTAATTAAAGATTATGTCATGTGATTAAACCTCTAGGAATACGTCCAACCTAATTGGCAATCCTAACCACAAGTAATTGTGTTTGATCTAGAAACTACTGAGTAAAAATTCTATGGCCAGTGTTATGTAGGCAGTCAACCTAAAATGGCCATGACCAGGGCCCTGAGGTACCGCACAGCACAATGAGAACAGAACCCTTAAATTCCATGGCAGTGCTAATTTATTCTGTTGCCATGACGGTAATCCTTTGATATTTAAAATAAAAGGTCAAATTCTAAAGTAAGACTCTGTAGCAGGAGCTGAATTCTGCAGAATTTTGCTACATCACAGAATAGCCAAGGCCCTGATAATAAGGTCCCTTATGGACTTAAAATCTATGAAATGAGCAGATGAAAAGAACTAGGTATTTGTGTAAAGGCCAAGAGATGAGGAAACAAGGTAGGTCGGAGATGAGTATTTATTCGCAAATATGCTGCAATATTCCTCTTCACACATCAAAAGAAATAGAACGCTGGCATGGCAGCTGAATTTGACAAATTAGAGAAGGAGTAGACTGAAGAGTAAGTAGCTCCTGTACAAAGGGAACTACTACAAACCCACCAAGGAGGGTAGCATTAATTGGAGGCAGGGGACAATGAAGAGAGAACAGCATAAACTAGGTAAAAATGAGTTGAGAAAGAGAAAATGGCTGGAGAAACAAAAAGCCAAATCCAAACGTTTCAAAAAAAATTACCTGAAAAGTGATACAGGGAGAACCCGGGGCATGAGCATGTGAAGAACCAGAATCACTGTCTGGCCACGTTTGCTTAAAAAACAGAACTACGCTTATCACCAATGTACCCCTCTAGGACAGGAGTAAAGCATGGCAAATTGATTCAGGAAGTAAAATTGTTAGTAGTGAAGTATTTGCAGTGCACTGTGAGGATCTGGGGCCACAACAAGGGATTACCTGTCATCCAATGCTAGGGGCATCTGTCTGTAGTCAACGGTAAGGGGCTGTTTGAGGCATTTACCTTGAGTTAATGAATAGCTTAGACAAAAATGGGATGACTGCAAGGCATAGGTTACTCCTGGGGGAATTCTGCACAGAATTCATACTGTCCGCAGATTTCTTTGCTCCCCCACAGAACAATGGGGGAGCAAAGAAATCTGTGGGGAACACACGCCCCTTCCCTGTTCACTGCGGGGGGCAGGGAAGGTAAGACTGGATGTGCGTGCGTATGTAGAGAGATGTTAAGAGGGCAGGGCTGGGCGGGTGCCTGCCTACGAATGAGCAAGAAAGACTCACTTTGTCCCTCTCGCTCGCTGTTGTAGTGCCCCCAGCTTGGAGGAGTAAGGCTTTGTAAGGCAGGTTCTGTCCCTGAAGCAGAGCAGAAATATAACAACTAAGCAGGCAGGCTGCTAATGTTCCTATTGTCAGTTAACTGTTCTCATTCTTAGTCAATTCCCCCAGGAGCCTAAAATGTGTACAAGTTTTAAGGCTCTTTTACATTGCCAGAGTGGTATAAAGGAGTCTTACTGTAAAAGACAGTAAGGGAATCCTCAGCTAGAAAGATCTATGGGCTTTCTTGCTTTTTTCCTGTGCCAGAGTGGCACAAAGCGGTTAGATTACAGTTCAGGATCTATTTTACTTACCCATTTTTAAAAAATGCAGCATGATGATTAACAAAACTGTATGACTTTCACATGTGAAAGTCTGAGCAATTTAAAGTGACATTCTACTTTATTTTTATTTTGGTGTTTGGTATTCTGTAATGTAATTTAAATGAAAATCCAGGATTATAACTGGAATGCAGGGTATTGGTTACCAAGTATTTGCAACTTAACTTTCATGTGTTTAGGAAATGCTGACCAGTTATTGTGATATTTTTTTCTGTATGGTAGTTTAAAAAAAATTACCAAAATAAGTGAAACTGATGTGATTATATTGCATTATTTTGACAAATACAATATGTAGAATTTTGCAGAATTTTTAATGTTTTGGTGCAGAATTCCCCCAAGAGTAATAGGTGGTGCTCAAATGTTTCAGTGATGGGGCTATATAAGGAAAAAGTGTACAAGAAGGAAAAGGTTCTGTTTTGGAATTGGCTTCCTTGTGGATGACCGATTTTGAGAGACAAACTGCAGACAACTGAAACATATATGGCGGTAGAAGAGAGAGTGAGCATAGAGCACTGGGCCTGGTGTAAGACCTGAGATCTGAATCATAGTCAACAAAGTCAGACCATGCCGTGAATCAAGGTCAGGCCATGTATTAAAGCAGATGCTTATTAGTTCACTGTCCGATACATGAACTTGGCAAGGGTACTGCTAGCGTTGCTAAAACACAGGCACGCCCTAAGAAGCAACAGATGCTGGGTTGTTGTGTGTATGTATGTTTGTATGTGAATACATTCCAAAAGATTAACACAGGTGCATCCTGACCTAACACAAGAAAAAAGGGCTTAAATAGAAGTGATGTATAGGGATGTTTTGCTCGAGACATCTGGAGCAAGGTACAAGGGAGATAGATAACAAGCAGATGTCATGAAACACATAAGGTGGTAAGCAAATTGTTTGTCTCAGTCTATAAATATCAGGGTACCACACTGTAACCTTTTGTGTGGCCAAGGGGACAGCAGAAATTCCCGCTGCTGACTGAATCATTCCCGGGCAATCATGTTAGTGTACCTGTAGCTACTATGGGATGCTAGTACTGAGCCTTGAGGGCAATAAACTTGGCTGAGTGCCTTTTGTCACCAAACCATTCCTGTGGTCTCTCTTTATGAGTAACGTCAAGGTCTGCTGAATTAGCAAGCTGCATTCTCTTCTACAGTGTTCCCTCTAAGCTGCATCTGCGTGGCTGCACAACAGTCCATCAAGTGCCACACACTTGATTATTACAGCCATGCACATCCTCAGCGACTTGTGTTCAATGCCCCACCCCTACTGCCACACTGCTCCTGTCCTCTGCGTTAGAGTCGCCCCGGCCAGCTGCACCCAGCAGCCTCCTGCTTGCATGTATGTGCAGAGGAGGGGGGTGCTGATGTTAGGGTGTCCCCCTCCCTCCCACCCATGTACCCCATCCCCACAGAGCGGGGGGGGGGGGGGGGAAGAGGTTCATGGCTTGGGAGCAAGATGGAGCTGCTGGCAACTGCTGCTATGTCAGAACAAGCCTTCAGACTGGTGAATGCTGCTGTGCTTAAAGTGATAGTACATGGTTTCTCATACACTTTCCCAGCACACAGTCTCCATCTCTCTTACACACACTGTCTCTCACACGGTCTGTCTCACTCCCTTAGACACCCACAGTCTGTCTCTCTTTCACACTGTCTCACTCTTACACACACACACACATACACACACGGTCTCTTTCACACTCACCTCCCAACACATACTTTTATTGTTGGTGTTGTTACTTCTTGGTACTTCCTGCAATACACATATATTGTCTGTAATTTTATTATTTCAAAGTGCTGTTACTTTAGTTTTTTGACTGGTCTATGCATTTCATAATTTTATCTCTCTCATGCTTAAATTTAATTTTTTGAGTAGTGAGTTCTAAAATGCCTAACCTGTCCTGACTGGAGTAATTATCATTATTACTTTTATTATCGTATTGTGCTTTGTCATTCAGTATTTAAAGTGGTACAATCAAATAATAGTACCCTTCTAGAATGTAACTAACTTGAAACCTTAGCTGTGCCAGTTTAAAAAACATTAACTAAACACATAACTTTAGACACTGTGCAGATGTAGGCTGCTTATCTTCAAATTGTATTTTTAATTATATCTGTAAAATAACTTAAAATTTGCATGAAAATAAATGTAGTAAATCTAGGTTTTTTGTTTCTACTGGTGGTGCACATCCACATATTACCTCAATATTGGTGCACATAACAAAATTGATTCCACACATGAATGGAAAAAAATAAGGAACAATGCTCTTTTAGTGCCGATAACGGAAGCACTGAGCACCTGTATCAACCTGGCAACAGTAACAACATTCTTAAGCAACATACTTAACAACAATGGCCACCTACAACACTGAGGCAGATGGTCTAAGGGAGAAGATCATAGATTTTATCTAGGTCACCTGCCAACAGAATTACACTGCCACATGAACTCTCATATCTTGAATTCCGTTATGGGTGTCTTCCAATGAGAATTAAAGACAAATATCTGGCTCCTGACCCAGCACCCTGAGGAAGCACAAAGCAGTAACAAGTATGCGAGAAACAAATGTTTAGAAATCACTAAGGAGAAAATGAGCATTTGGGAATACATATATAGCTCAACTATATTTCCAAGACTGAATCATAGACCTCATAGATCTGAGGGTATATACTACTATTAATGAAGGATTCATCTGCCAAATGCAGAAGGGATGGCCTTATTACCAGGTATTGAAAAAACTAACCTGAGAAATACAGAAGTTCAGAAACAGCTAATATGACAAGGAAAGGGGTAACAACAAAAAAACATGAAAGCATAGTGGAATCTTCTCTCAGATTTTGCTGGAAACTGAATCCAGATGCTAAAATGAGGCCTTGAGAATGAAAAAAACATACTGAAGGGAACCTCAAGTCTGCATTTCAGCTAATCAAAATTAACAGGATGACAGTTGAGGCTCTGAAGCAAGTCCTTCACAGTCTTGCAGAGCCATTCAAAACCAACTGTTGTCTGGCCCAGTAAAAACTTAAATTACAACTACACCTCTACCTCGATATAACACTGTCTTCGGGAGCCAAAAAATCTTACCGCGTTATACGTGAAACCGAGTTATATCGAACCTGCTTTGATCTGCCAGAGTGTGCAGCCCCCCCGGAGCACTGCTTTACCGCGTTATATCAGAATTCATGTTATATCAGGTCGCGTTATATCGAGGTAGAGGTGTACATTGCATACAGTAGCAAGTTGAAATAGTCTATTTAAGGCTGAATTGGAAGAGCTAATAAGAAGGCTGCAAGTTTGTGGAGATCAGGAAGAGGATGCAACTGCTTCCCACCCACAACATGAGTCTGATTCACCAAAAGAGTAAGATTCAGTGATGATAATACTAATACATCATATTTTATATGCAAGGGTCATCAGAGGATCTTAAAGTGGTTTATAAAATGGGAATATTTCTCCCATCTATCAAGGGGAGCAAACAGTACAATTAAGTAGTTTTTCATGATTACACTAGAAACAGTATTTAAGTCTCCCAACTCATACTCTAGCATCCTATCCACTGGACTATATGCAGGCAGAGTGCTCACAGATGGGAGCTATGCTGGAGGTAGAAGCCTAGGACTTCTATAATGTAGAGCTAAAGGCAGATTTGAAAAGTGAAAATTCTTTAAGATGTACTGCAATAGAAGCAGAAGGCGTAAGAATCCCTTGGGTAACCAGGGAATATTCAGAAAAATGTTGCAGCTCGGAGGAAGCAGCTATGAGACTCGTATCCAACGGCTGCAGGAATCTTAGTTTAACTTTGTAGTCCTAAAATCTGCCTAAGAGGCAAAATGAGAAACACGAGAAGATGGATATGAATTACAAGCAAGCAGACAAATTGGGGAGGCTTAGCAGCATTAGCCCTTTACGACCAGCCATCCAAGATCTTGATTCCACTGTTTCAAAGATGGTAACGAGAATTTTCCATATATATATATATATATAGTGTGCCTATTAAGTTAGCAAATACACAAGAAGCAAAGCATTAGCTGTCATGCAGCCAAATTCTGACAAGCCAGCATATGAAGAGAGGTCAGTGATCAGACAACAGAGAATGCACACCAAATCTACTGAAAACTTGACAGAAAGCACAGAGAAGAAAAAACACAGGATACAAAGTTTTCATTCCAAATAAAATGCAGACAATGAAAAAAAAAGAAGAGAGAATCTTGGATGCATTAATGCATGGATCTTTTGCCTCCTCAATCCCTATCATTGCATGTCTCCAACTAAAATTTTAAATTTAAGCACAGAAAATTTTAAAAGTTCTTACAACCAACAGTCACAGAACTGCTGTAATTATGAACGAGGAATGGAGACTCTTATAATGTGGCATTAATTAGTAGTTTTAATAGGATGTTTGATTTACCATTTATATGAACACATGTAGGTACAGTTAAGTAACAGTTCTTCTCTGTAACTTGAGATAGAACAACAAATTCTGGGGAATGTAAAAGGATACACAGAGTAATATTCTTTTCCTCCCTACTGCTAGTCAAACAGCCATCAAATGGCTCTTTAAGAGAAAAGATGGAATATTGAATTAAACGTTCCATAGCTGTTGGCTACAAAAAATAAAATAAAAAATAGGTCAGTGCAAAGTATAGGGACAGCAACAAGTTCCCTTTGAGAAAGAAAGGCTGAAAAGATTATAGGAAGCAGTGTAAAGCGGGAGAAATAGCATAAGGGAGGTGAGTGAGTTGAAAATAAGGAGGCTGGAGTGAGAAGAGCCAACATAACCAGACAGAGAGAGAACAAGGATAAATGAGATGTGCTCCTAATTGTACTAAGAGAATTCAAAGGGTTTATTATTGCCTGAACTGCCTCAGTACAAGAGACAAGCTACCTAACATAATTTATCAGAGAGAAAAAAAGTCTGAGACCACTAGATGTTCTGGTGAATGGTAATTTTGTTCAGAGGGCAATACTACTAGTACTGAGGCAGTTAATGGAACATGGTACTGTGATTCAGATTCAAAGAGTTATCAAACTAAGTGACTCTGGGTCATTCAACTCTAGTTACACTGCACTGGAAGGAAGAATTATAGCATGTGTTCTCTCTAACAATTTCAGACCTAATGACAGTCCACAGAGGAGCTATATTAATCTTTCTTTATCCAAAAAGAGGCTGCTGAAATGCAAGGCTTTTGTGAGGGCTTAAGAGTAGATCACAGATGACACCTATTCAGGAGACAATAGCAGAAGTGAAAAAACAGAAGGAGGGAATGGCAGAAAAATTGTATGGGAAGGAGGGAACAATTGAATTGGAATATTCTGGCCACAAGTTCAGTCAGTATATGACAGAATTAGATTAAAGAAACTGGAAGAATCTCTCCACTTGAGAGAATCTGGGAAGGTCTTCACTTGAAACTGTGGCTGAGTGACTCTCTAGGAATGTAACTAAACATAATTAGTTTTCCTTACAGCTAACCTAACTATAAGGATAGTTAAGCTCAGGAATAGGCTTCCAGGGGAGGCTCTGGCATCCCCATCATTATAGTTTTTTTTAAGAACAGACGGGACAAACACCTGTCAGGATGGTCTAAGTTTACTTCGTCCTGGTACAGTGAACAGGGCTGGACTTGATGACTTCTCATGGTCCCTTCCAGTCCTACATTTCTATGATTCTACAATAAATACAAGAAAATCAGTTGTATTTAAAGCTCTCTTATTATGATTTCTTATTTAAACATATGATTTTATTGTAAAATGCAACTAACATAACACAGAGGTGATCCACATGTCTCAAATTTCCAGATCCAATCTGCTCAATTTACAAGATATTTTATTTAACTGATAATACTACAAACTGAGCTGGGACCTAAAGTCAAGTTGTGGTCTGACTTACGCTACAACAGCAGCTACTGCAACTGAAATTTTGCTATACTGATTCACAAGACAGAAAAGAAATCTAGTTCACTCTCCCAGAGCTATGTATCTCTCTGTAGTGCTAAAAAAAGCAGAAGCTTATATGTGTCACTTGAAACAGGCAGATAAGATCCAGAATATACACAGGGAAAAATTCAGCCGTAAGTGCCATCTTCACATACATTTCTTGCCATAACCATACAGGCAATCAACCCGTAGCTTCAGGGTAGTTTATCTATCTAAAAACTCACTTCTAATGCATACATCACCACAGTATCTAGGTACAGAATTAAAGACCACAGTTGGATCTATCTTGACTACTTTAAGTTGTCTCATGAAGTGAGAACATTTTTGGTGATTATTCCATAATTCTAGAAGTCTTATTTAAGACAGGGAGTAAAGCTTTGGTACAGATATTTGTGGCAGTACTGAATATAGGTGTTCTATAGCAAAAGAGGATGCTTGTCTGTTAACCACCAGCGTTTTCACAGCAACATGTCTTAATTCTGGGTATTCCTTGTGGGCAGTTCTTTTCTGTACATTACGCACGTTTTAGCAAAAGGTTATTTTGCAAAGTTTTACACACAAAGTAAGATGTATAGTACACTATTCACATTTGAACACAAATTTTTATGATTACATTTATATAGGCGAAAGTTATATGTGAGGTTTTTAAATGATATATGAACATTCTTTAAAAACTACATAGTAACTGGTTTCTTCTGGCAAACAGAGTTAAATGTAAATATCCAAATTTGACGTTATCAAAACCAGAATTCTTCAGCTTCTTCATTAGTTCTTTCGTGAACATCTATATAGGTGTTTATACGGCATTCATCATGGTAATCTAATGAAACTAAAAATAATTGATCTCCTGAAGTTATACAAACTGAAATGATTTTTGTTCCTCTAAGAAATAATAATGTCTTTATAAGTCTTAAAGAGAGTTAAGAAATATCTAGCAAACAGCAGCTATTGTTAGAGATTATACAATAATTTTCCTCAGATAAAACCTAATTCAGGAAGTTGACCCACCATTTTGCCCCATGATTTAATAACTTTCAAAGGAATATAGTTAACTGAAAGGATTCAGACTAGCTGTATGTCAGTGCCACTATATGAATGCATTTAGAAGCATCAATATACATCTTAATATACAATAAAATGTGCATTAGATGGGCTCTATGTATAAAATGTTACTATTTTGTGAAATAAGAACTGTTGTAGCTTTATGATTCGTGTCCAGATATCTAAATGAAGCCAGCACCAGGCAGAAAATTCATTCTCATGCTCCAAACACGACAGCTATTTTTCAGCCAAGTGCATACACGTACACACACTTCAACTGATCATAAAAAATGCAATGTAATGTTTGAATGCAAACAAAGCTTCCTTATCATCTAGATTTTAAGAATAAATAGTTGATTACTCAAATATTCTTCGGTTATTAATCTTCTGTTTTATCTATACACTCTAGCTGATAGCAACTGCATTAAAAAAATCATTTACAGTTCATTTGAAACCATTAGATGTTTTTAGAAAATAAAATGTGTAACCTCTTACCTGAGCATGGAAATTTGACATAGTTGTTGTCTCTATATCCTTCTTTCCCAAAATCTCCATTTTCACTGGTGAATTGGGAAAATTAAATGAAAAGTAGTCTAAAAAGTCAGGTAAATAAGTAGCTGCCCCATGAACAATACCCATTACATAGTACGCTGCACAGTTTTCATTTTCACTAAAAACCAGACCCACAAACTCTTCTGCAAACCTCTCCATCTCCACAGGAGACAAGTGAGAGAGTTCATTACTGTAGGCATGGATAACTGATGCACCTCCATTAGGCTGGTGCTCAATATGAATGAGCTGTTTGAACTCCAATGTGTCCAACCTTTTGAGTTTATTCTGAACCCGTGGCTCCTTTAACGAGACAAATGGAAACTCACTGTTCTCGGGTATCTTGGACCCACAGTCCTTCTTGGGATCCATATTCTTCTCACTGAAATCCTTAAGATGATCATCTATGATGCCTTTGGCTTCTTGATCCTCAACATCAGAAACCAATCCTGAGCAGATGGTCTGAATAGATTTGCTGTACATTTTTGGACGCTTCCTTTTCTCACATTCTTTGTGTTTCTTTTTCTTTTTCTTCTTTACCTTTTTAATTAGTAATTCTTCTGCATTGGTTTTTAGTTTCTCCTTCCCACCTGTAAAGAGGAAAGAGATTTCTGAAACATCTTTATTTCCCCATTTAAGTAACAGCATTAAAAGTTATCCATACATACCTCCATAAGAGGCATGCTGAGTGAGACTTAAGACTACAATTAAAGTATCAAACAACTTTAGAGGCATTTTACTGAAACCAAATAGAAACTAGAGCAATGTTATACAGTCACGTTATGTCTGACCACTTATTCTAGCAGGATATTGACCATACCACCAGTCATCTTCAGAACCCCAAAATTTACCATTAGCTATAATTTTATCAAATATATTTTATCTTCATATTATGCATTATGAAATAAGTACTCTGGAATACTGTAGATAGAATTACTATTTATGATTAGAAACATGGCCCAATTGTTTCATGCACTCTGAAAAAGTTAATAACCCTACTCTGAATATTGTTTTTTTGCTTATACTACTGAATTAGATAAGATGTGTGTGGGTGCAGGAGACGGCAAAGAAAGGCACACCAAAAAAACCCAGATTGACCATGAAAAGAAAGTTTTGTACAATCACAATCTTACCTATGCTGTTTAATCAGTAGTGCAACCGCATCAGCAATTATGCCAGTAGGTTAAATGATTTAAATGCAGACTGCAGTGTTGTAGCCATGTTGATCCCAGGGTATTAGAGAGACAAGGTAGATGAGGTAAACTATTTTATTTACTCCTGGAAGAATTCTGTGCCCCTGCGCAATGCAGAATTTGCACAGAATTAATGTTCTGTGCAGAATTTCCTTTTTCCCCATAGAATTGGCGCTGTACAGCTGCTGGTCGCCCCTAGGAGCCGCTGGATCTGGCAGAGCCCAACACCCCAGCTCGCAAATAGAAGACTGCTGGGGGGAGGGGGAAGGAGGAGCTGGAGAGTTCCTGACAGCTGCAGTTCCTGGCACACTCTGAAGGAAGGAGGCAGTGTGCAGGAAACTCCATACAAGCCTGGGACCCAGCATCAGGCTGTTTCTCTCTCTCTCTCTAGATCCCTGGGCTCTAGAGGGTGCCCTGAAGCTAGGCTCTGTGGGGAAGAGGTTGTGGGTGTCTGGGCTGGGGGGCCCCATGCCTGAGCTCTATGGGGGCTGGGTGAGCACCCCAAGGCTGGGCTCTGAGGGGGAAGGTGGTGTGGGTGTCTGCACCGGGAAGGGGCACCCTGCAGCTAGGCTCTGGGGAAAGAATGTTTGGGGTATTTGGTGGGGTTTCTTTAACTCTTTACTCCTGGGGGAATTTTTTTTTGTCATCTGTATTGTTACAGAGTTGCTGACAGATATTTTGAAATAAAATTACCAAAGTAATTGAATCTGGTGTGATTATATAGTGTTATTTTGACAAATAAAATATGCAGAATTTTAAAATATTGTGCACTGAATTTTTAATTTTTTTGGTGCAGCATTCCCCCAGGAATATTAATTGGACCAACTTCTGTTGGTGAAAGAGACAAGCTTTCAAGCTACACTGAGCAATTCTTGAGGTCTAGGAAAGGTACTAAGAAGTGACACAGCTAAATTCAAGGTGGAACAGATTGTTTAGAATAAGTAGTTAACACATATTCTAGGAGACTATTCAAGATGAAATGGCCCATTAACCCCTCTGCAGTCACAGAATAAAAAAGGAAGGTGGTGCATTACAGATTGTTGTAATAAGCCATAAATCCAATGTCTTTATTAAGACCATGATTTTTCATGTCCAGCAAAGATATTAATTTAAGCTCCCAGGCTCATCTTTTGAAGGTGTTGCATAGGTTTCCTCTGACAATGAAGACTGATAGGTCAGATATGGAGTGATCGTTTTGTCAAAAATGTTCACCACATGAATGTTTTTGTCTTTTATCATGTTTCTATGAGAGTTCATTCAAGAGAGTTGAGATTGTCCGGTTTCGTCCACATTGTATTTTGGGGGGCATTTAGTGCAGTGGATGAGGTACAGCACATGTTGCAATAGACATGTGTAGGTAGGGTTACAATAGGTCCAGGTTTTCATGAACATTGCCTCTTTTTTGAGGTTCTATCCTCTTTCTAGGTGGTTTTTCCAAACAGGAAATATCCTGGATTTCTACAGAGCAGACACTGCAGCTCAGAAAGAGTCCCAATTGGTCCATTCACCAGCAGCCACTGCTGCCACATCCCACCCACCCAGGCCCCGGATCCCAGCCCCGGGGAGGAGGTCCTGCAGGGAGGCACTGACTGATGGCTGTTGCTGTGCCCTAGGCTTGCACCAACCATGCTGCCACCCTGACAGGGAGCGACACTACTCCCCCATCTCTAGTGAGTGCCCCCGCCACCCCCTCCAGCTCCCCCAACTCCCCACCTACAGCAGTGTCCTCTGTTTGGGAACCTGAAATATAGTAACCCTATGTGTAGGACCCACAGATCTTGAAAGGTAGCGTTATGGGGGGTATTGAGATATGTCTGCAGATTTTTCATCTGTGGTGATGGCTGGTTCTGGTGCTGCTTTGTGTTGGTGTCCTGGTCTGTGGGGAGCTTGCTTCCGATTATGAGCTTGGCAAGATTGGGAGATTGTCTGAAGACCAGAAAAGGGGGTCAAAGATTTCTTTCAGGATATGGTCCCCACTGAGTAGGGACTGTAATTGTTTAATGATACTCCATATGGGGTCCAGTTATGGGGAAGGTGCGTTATTACTTAGAATGTGTCTTTACTGCTTATGCTAAACAAGCTGTTCCACCTCTGAGTGCCATTCCCAGATCTGAAGAGTTTTCTAGGGCAGCATTTCTCAAATGTGACCACATGTGGCCACCAGGGTCTTTTCTTGTGGCCACAGCCTCCTGGGCTGTGACTTGAGGGGGCAAGGGGGATGTCTGGCATGCAATATAGTGGGCCCTCCCCCTCACTCCTGCATGCACCACCTTGGTGTTGATTCCTGGGGCTGCCAGCAGGGTTTGGGCCCTATCCCCCTCTGGAGACACCTGGGGCACAATGCTGGAGGAGCAGGCAGCCAGTGAATTCTCCATCTACCCAAGGGCAGTGGGGGGCTCAGGCTTAGGGCTGCAGCCCTGTAGGGGTGGTGAGATAGCAGGTTCCAGCCGGTGGGCTTCAGGACCCTGCTGCCTCCCCAGCCCCTCTCCCACCCATCAACCCCCATTGCTCCTGGCCTCCACTGCCTCCCCCGACTTCCTATCCCGGGCTTAATTTGGCCCCAGGCTTGATAGGGCTGAGTAAGTCTTCTGTGAAAAGTGATACTTGTATGCTTATTAATATCATCACTTTCAACAACAGACTTAATAGCTAGCAATAAATAAATTACAATGATTTGGCTGTGTATATGTACATATTTATGTGTTTTTCCTAAAGCAAATTAAGTATTTTAGGAAAAAGTGAGAGAGCAGCCACCAGCAAGAGTTGGTGGCTGCACTCTGAGGCCACCAAAAAACCATGTCCTAAGAACCCCTGCTCTAGGCCTATGTCTACACTTAAAATGCTACCACAGCACAGCTGCAACACTGCAATTATGCCGCTGGAGCGCTTCACTGTAGATAATCACTAAACTGATGGGAGGAGTTCTGTCACTGTAGTTAATCCATCTGCTTGAGAAGCAGTAGCTAAATAGTCCCGTCTGCACCAGGTGGTTAGGTCAGTATAGCTACAGCCAGAGTTAGGTAGACATAAGCTGCTTTATGTTGACCTAACTCTATAAGTGCCCCACTACACTGACCTAATAACTCCACTTCCACAAGAAGTATAGCACTTGGGTTGATGTAGTTAGGGTGACACGGTATCTGTGTAGACGCTGCACTACTGACATCGCCCCAGCTGGGAGTCCTGCACCCAACTTCCTGCTGGGAGCTTGGCGCAGAGCCAGCAGCCCGAGCTGTCAGCCTGCCACGCTGCCCTACTTAAGTCTGTTCAAGCGCTCCTGGTGAGGAGACACACCACCGGCAGAATGAAGGTAGCGTGGACATGAAAATCTGCAGTAATTACTGCAGTGGCTAGGACTTAATTGTGTAGTGTAGACAGGCCTATGTCTCGGAGGGGTGGATTTTTCACATCCAAAAAAGATATAGCTATGTAAGTTTTTGGTGCAGACCAGTTGTAGCTCAACTCTTTCACCAATAGAAGTTCTCTTTTATTGGAGCATTATCTCACCTCTTTAAATGCTGTCAGCCAGGTTGCTAAACAAAAGATCTGAAAATTGCCATTGAGCATCCATCCATCCACCTAGTTGCCTGAGCTCATGCTGTTGTCAGTCGTCTCCTCTCTTGTCACGTAAATTATGAAGTGGTCCTGCCAGCACCACATACAGTTGAGCAGGACTTTTCAGATAGAGCTAGTTTTTCCAAAGTGTCTTAAAATCTGCATGTATACTGTAGTTGGCCTGAAAATTGCTAAACGGACCAGAGTAGAGCTAGTGGTAGAAGTTTGGGATCATTTGCTAAAGAGGCTCCCAAGCATAACTCTCTCCAGATCATCTCATTTTAAAATTTGCTGTTTCTTACAGCACTTTTCTTCCAACTTTGGGGGGGGGGGCAGAAAGAGGGACACCGTAGGGGTACATATGGGCAAAAAACTTATCCCCCAAAAAAACTTCTATCATGGGACTACCCTGATTTAGAGTCTGGCTCCACAAGCCAGCTTGAGAATTTAATAATTGAAGTTTTAGGCTCTCTTACTGGGTCTACAGAATGGTGCACATGACTAATTGAAGCTAAAATTAGCCACATGCCAGAGGCTCCCCTTAGATACAGTGAGAAAGGCTTGGAGCAACATTACTGTGCCACATATAATCTCTAAAAATTCTCAAATTCCAAAAACTGGTATGCCACACCAAAGGTGGGTGTAGACATTGCAATACAAATGTGGGGTCCTTGAGCCAAGAAGTTCCAAAGATGCAGTTCTCCAAAAGTGACACATTTTAAAAAATGCTGGCTTGGTGCATAGCACTGTCCACATCAAGCTGAGAACTAGGAGGTTTGGGGTATGACAAGCATATAGTGCGGAGATTAGCAGGGAGGAGAGAACCACAAGTTGATGAATGAGTTAGGTCACACCTCTGCCAGGCTACTGAGGTGTGAAGCTACCACTACAAAGCTCCTGGTATTTCAGGGGGGGGGGGGGGGGGGGAGAGAGACTAACATTTTCCCCTGTTTCTGTGTGGGGAGGAGGAACTCAACTCTTTTCCCACTCATTTCTCCCCCAAACAAGGAAACGGGCTCTGGGATTCCCCATCACCCACCCTTCATGACAACACCCCCTCCGGTCACCAGTTTCTTAAAAAATAGGGCTGTCACATGATGAAACTAATTAATCGTGATTAATTACACTGTTAAACAATAGAATACCATTTATTTTAAATATTTTTGGATGTTTACTATATTTTCAAATATATTGATTTCAATTACAACACAGAATACAAAGTGTACAGTGCTCACTTAATATTTATTTATTACAAATTTGCACTGTAAAAAACAAGTGTATTTTTCAATTCACCTCATACAAGTACTCTAGTGCAATCTCTTTATCATGAAAGTTGAACTTACAAATATAGAATTATGTATTCAAAATAGAACAATGTAAAACTTTAGAGCCTACAAGTCCACCTAGTCCTACTTCTTGTCTGTCTGAGTGATTGTAACCAACCTTGGTCAGCCAATTTGCAGGAGATAATGCTGCCCGCTTCTTGTTTACAATGTCACATGAAAGCGAGAACAGGCTTTCGCATGGCACTGTTGTAGCTGGTATTGCAAGGTATTTATGTGCCAGATGCGCTAAAGATTCATATGTCCCTTCATGCTTCAACCACCATTCCAGAGGATGTGCTTCCATGCTGATGATGGATTCTGCGTGATAACCATTCAAAGCAGTGCAGACTGACGCATGTTCATTTCCATCATCTGAGCCAGATGCCACCAGCAGAAGGTTGATTTTCTTTTTTGGTGGTTCGGGTTCTGTAGTTTCTGCATCAGAGTGTTGCTCTTTTAAGACTACTTCTAAAAGCATGCTCCACACCTTGTCCCTCTCAGATTTTGGAAGGCACTTCAGATTCTTAAACCTTGGGTTGAGTGCTGTAGCTATTTTTAGAAACCTCACAATGGTACCTTCTTTGCGTTTTGTTAAATCTGCTGTGAAAGTATTCTTAAAATGAACATGTGCTGGGTCATCATCCGAGACTGCTTAAGGTGAAATGTATGTAGAATGAGGGTAAAACAGAGCAGGAGACATACAATTCCCCCCCCCCCCCCCCCCAAGGAGTACAGTTAAAAATTTAATTGACGCTTTTTTTTTTTAAATGAGCATCAGCAACATGGAAGCATGTCCTCTGGAATGGTGGCCAAAGCATGAAAGGGCATACGAATGTTTAGCATATCTGGCATGTAAATACCTTGCAACGCTGGATACAAAAGTGCCATGCAAACGCTTATTCTAACTTTCAGGTGACATTGTAAATAAGAAGCAGGCAGCAGTGTCTCCTGTCAATGTAAACAAACTTATTTATCCTAGCAACGGACAGAATAAGAAGTAGGACTGAGTGGACTTGTAGGCTCCAAAGTTTTACACGGTTTTGTTTTTGAGTATAGTTATGTAACCAAAAAAAATTAAAAAATCTGCATTTGTAAGTTACACTTTCACAATAAAGAGATTGCACTTCAGTGCTTGTAAGAGGTGAATTGAAAAATACTATTTCTTTTATCATTTTTACAGTGCATATATTTGTAATCAAAATAATAATATAAAGTGAGCACTAAAAGAACAGGAGTACTTGTGGCACCTTAGAGACTAACAAATTTATTAGAGCATAAGCTTTCGTGGACTACAGCCCACTTCTTCGGATGCATACCGAAGTGGGCTGTAGTCCACGAAAGCTTATGCTCTAATAAATTTGTTAGTCTCTAAGGTGCCACAAGTACTCCTGTTCTTTTTGAGGATACAGACTAACACGGCTGCTACTCTGAAAAGTGAGCACTGTGCACTTTGTATTGCATTGAAATTGAAATCAATATTGAAAATGTAGAAAAACATCTGAAAATATTTAATAAATTTCAATTGGTATTCTATAGTTATAAGTGCGATTAATCACAATTAATTTTTTTTAGTTAATTGCGTGAGTTGACCGATTAATTGACAGCCTTATTAAAAACAAGGGAAATTCACTAATAAAAAGCTTTGTTAAAGGGGTGTTAAGGCTGCTTAGCAGTGCCTCATATCCTTCCAGAATGTGGAAGTTGGAAGCCAAAGAAAAGCTCTAAGAATCAGGAACAGCATGCAACCAGACAAAATACAAGTTCGAAAACCAACTATTGTCATGCTTCCTATACCACAATGGACCCAAACTTCAGACAGAGGAAGTAAAAAACCCAAAAATATGGCATAGGGAAGTAGGTATGTGTCTTATACACCCACATGTGGCTCGTAGCAACAGAAGAGAGAGTGGGGGTTGGTTTTTGTATTTTCTTTCTTAGTTAAATAAAACAAATTATAGATTAGCAAGGAGCTTGAAGGCAGGTTTAATACCTGAAACCACTTAGTTCTTTAAAATTGTCTAGATTTAATGTTGGTGTCCCTGCAGGTACCATTTTAAACATTACTATACATTTCCAGACTGCCCTATGCTGAAAGCTACTTTGGCAACCATGAGTGAGCTCAAGGGATTGACTTATCTGTCAGGGTAGGGACAACCTTCCCTCCACTTTCAAGGTGGCAAAGAAGGGAATGGAGGTTGGCTTCTTTTGGGGAGGTACTATCAGTAGTATTGAGAATGGCAGCCAAACCCATTAACACAAGTATGGAATTACATCTGATTTTTGATTGTTTAAACATACCATGAAGTACTAGTAGGTTCCTACACTTTATTTTTAAACAGATACTTGTTTCCCCTTACCCCAAAATGACACAGAAGAGTACTGAATGTTTCACTGTCTATCTTGGGTACTTTGTATAATGGCCCCCATTACTGTAGTATCTGAGCATATTTCAACCTAATCTATTTGTGCAAGACAGTATCTCAGAAACTAAGATAAGAGAAAGGTTCTTTGATTGGTCTTCTATGGGGGATTATGCCCAGCTCTGGCTGTTCAGTGAAGCCCAAATAGCAGATGCTATCAATATATTTCACTCTACCTCTCCTGCTAAGGAAGATGCAAGAGTGGCAAACACACTTGTGCAATCTTCCACTTCTGCTGTACATGCTTTGTAGAGATAGTGGTGAGAAAGAGAGAAGTCATTTCTCTTACATGCAGTTTTTAAACAGTCACAGATGATTCTTAGCCACACTTGGGTGTGCTTAATTGTATACATTGTATAGTGCACAATGCAAACATAGACCCCCACCAATGAGCTTGCAGTTTAAGGCTATGTCTTCACTACCGAATATGTTGACAAAATTTATGTCGCTCAGGTGTGAATATTCCACTCCCTGAACACCACAAATTACGCCAACATAGCACTAATATGCATAACGCTATGTCAGCAGGAGAGCTTCTCCCGCTGACATAGCTTATGCTGCTCACATGGGTGGTTTTTTTATGCTGACAGGAGAATGCTCTCCTGTTGGCATAGAGGGTCTTCACCACGTGCCTTATAAGCATAGACCTACCTTAAGGCAGAAGTACTCAGTAAGTGGACAGCAGGCCAAATCCAGACTGCCACATGATTTTAAACAGACCATGAAATCTTTTTTATTTACTTATTATCATTACTGTTATTGCAGTGTGAAAAATGCCTCTCTGGAGTCTGGACCTGGACTATACCTTGACCAAGAAATTTGGACCCTGACAAAAAATAATTGACTTCCCCTGATATAAGGTCTTGTCTACACAAGAAACTTGCACATGTTTAAACTGATTCTGAAATAGATTTTAGTTAAACCAGTGCAAACCCATCTCACACGTCTCATAATCACAGTCCTGTTGTCCCCCTGAAGTCCATGACCTTATCTTCACTAGGAAAAATAATGGTGTATTTAACACATTGGCTAACGAATGTGAAAATATACCCCCCAACCACCCAATACAGAACTGGTTCATCAGGTTAGTTAATCCTTCACCAATCACTAGAAAGAACTCTCTGTTCAGTTTTGGAGGCAACAAGTATACATACATACATACAAATAAAACCCCTAAGATTACTAAAACTGAAATATACTAGCAATAATCCCCATTTCTTTCATTAGAAATCTAAGCATGACAGGAAGTGAAAGGGACTGTATACAAAGTTTTAATCACATGCTGGAGTGATTATACCATTTATGCACATAGCTGCAGTTATCTCAGAACTATATTTGTCCCCAGGCCCTACAAGAAGGCATAAGGCTACTGTTGCTATGTGAGGTTTAGGGTCAAGGAAGCACCTGCTGGCAGCATGACCCTCAACAGGACCAGAGAGAAAGGTCCTCTCATCTTAACAAGACTCAAAAAAAAGTACTGGAACAGCCAAGCAGGGTAGGAATTAGTCTACTTTCTCTGACCTCCACACCTATGGGCAGGAGCGGGACGGACAAAAGAGAAGCAAAGTGCTGAATGAAATTCCTCACCAGATCTTGAATGGAAAGCGGTGGAGATCCTCACATACCATCTCCCAACTACAGAAAATAGCAAGGAGAAGCAGCGGGCCTGGAGATCAGAGTCATCCCTTGATCTCTCCTTGGGACAAGGAGGGTGGGAACACCTCCAAACAGAGAATATGAGCTGAGCAAAGAGGAAGTAGCACAGACAGGAAGGGAAACTGAAAACAGCTCATATTCCTCTGCTGAAAGACCCTTAAAATACACCAACTAGAGTGCAGAAGTAGTTTTCTTATTTTTTAAAGGCATTAAAGTTTCTGGGCTTTACTGAGAGGCTGTACGATTAGAGAACTGGGTACTTTAAAGTTAGTCTTCTTTAATCTTTCAAATTGACAGCCTCCCTTTAAGAAAGGAAGATTTTCTTAAAGCTCCCTGCATTCTTACACTGGTCTTATTCTTCACTAAAGTTACCTTTAGAAACAGCTTAACAATGCAGAACAAGTTTTTTTTTTTTTTTTTTTTTTTTTTACACTGCATACATGTTAGTTTTAATCAAGCATTGTGCTTCACTTTTACTCTGAAAGCAAATCTTGCACGTTACTTAATAGCCCAAGTTCCTGTATGGAAGATCCTTGAATCCCACTATAATCATATGGGTCACTATCTTACTACATATGAAAAAGCAACATTAAAAAGAAAGTTATTTAGGTTGCAAAATCAAATTTCTGAAATTTAGAAATGCCAAATTTAAGATTGTGTTCAGGATTAATCCTGGCCCTCTTGTGTGCCCTTCCAATGCACTGAATGAGACAGGGATCCCGTGGTAAAAAGTAGCATATGATCATGCAACTAAAGACCGCATTGTAATGCATATTATGCACAATGGGGCCAAATCAATGTTGCACAGAATCTTAAATCAGGCATTTCTTAACTTTTCAACTTAAGTGTTCTTTAAGTTGATTTTTACTTCCCCAAGAGAGCAAGTAAGAGTGCCTCTAAGGCATAGTGCATAAGCAGTTTGATGAAAAGATTACACAGCAATCTAAAGCCAAGTACATTCCGATATCAATTCTGTTTTACTATTCTGAATCAAAGCAAGATGAACAGTTAAACTATAAAAGGCTTAAATTCCAAGTTAAACTTGATTTTTATTTAAAAAATTCAAATTTCAAACATGGAAAATGTAGGGCCCACTCAAGGATATGCCACTGGCATTCACACTCACTGAACACGCATCAAAAAGCTAAAGGTATGTGTTCACTGCAGAGTCAACTTGGATGACCAGCACCGAGGTTAGCTTAGCTCAGGTATGAGTAGACACGCTGCAAACCATTCCCATGTTAGTGTCTTCACCAGTGCGCATTCAATGATGTGTGTTGGTAGGACTCCTGAGAGCGTATCTCATTGTTCTTTACACTGTAGAAAACTCAGCCACTCTATGCTTCCTTCCCAGTGAGTTGTGGGAAAACTTGTATGTCATTCCTGGCACACGGAAAGGGGAGGGGGAAATTGTGAAAAGGTTTTGGAGGACTATCAGCACCCAAGTCATGTAGCCTGTGTCCTCACAACACACGGGATAAGTTACCAATCAGACTGAAAGCAGCACTGAGCTCTATCCTATGCCCCCAGCTAGCCTGGCCTGAAAGCACCACTAAAGTGCTCCCCACTGAAGTTCAATGCCCTGTAACACACACTGTAGCTGACAGTCATTGTAGGACCCTATCTATTCTTCTCTGCATATTCTCAGTCTAAAGATCTGAGATATCTCCTCTGCAGATATGGAGAAATAACTCTATTTTGTTTTGCACATTAAGAATAGCCACATGCCCAAGCCGCCCGTATAGCTTGCAAGCTTCTTCCACTCCTACAGCGCTTTTGTGGGGTTGGGGGGAAAATCATCCTGGTAAATAACTTCACAGCATATCTTGCTGGTCTGCCCTTTGCCTTTCTGAATAAAACCACTTTCTACCTCCTAGTCATACACCTTAGCATAAGGTCATTGAGAATGAGGACAGCCTAGATGTGGAGGGAATTACAATCCAGCTCACCTCCCAAGAACCCCATAACCCCTCTCTTTACACCTATGACATCATAACAGCACTTCCAGCACACAAACAAACCTGGAGCCACCCTCACCCCTAACAGCATGGAAGCAGACAGTACACTGAAATCCAAATACATGCTGACCACTTAGATCTCTGAATTTCTTCCAAGAATGGGAAGTGTCGCGGTAAGATCACAGACCTGCTTAAATCATGGTGCTTGTTGTTCATATCCCAAACAAAGTAAGCTAAGGTTCCCCCCAACCTTTCCCCCCCAACTCCCAAAGCCATAGCACCTGCAACAGCCAGACAATCAAGGACAAAGTCTCTATATACTACTGACAGGCTGGTCAATCTGAGGGGGAGAAAGACGGCGACTAGGAACAACATGTTTGCAGAATTCATTCCACAGTCACAGAGGAAAGCCAGGCTGCCCAAGAGGTGGAGGCTTTACATGAAGAATCAGAAGGACAGAGAAATGCACTTATTTCAGGAGATCATGACAGCGGCTAAGGACAGAATCACCATGCTCAAAGAGCATGGAAAAGACAGATGCAGAGGCAACTCATGGACACTATCCTGAGCCAGAATGCCCTCCTGCAAAACATGCTCCTGATAGGGCAACAGGCCCTGCATTCCCATAATTTGGGACCCAGCCATGTCCTTCAGCACTTGGACACTGCTTTCCATTGGGACCAGCAGCAACTCCTAACCTCTTCATCCCCACAGCAGTGCTCCCAGCAGCTGTGATCATTCACCACAGATCCAACTTTTGGGCACAAAGAACACGTGCACCTGGAAGTCCAGCTCTTTTAAGCCTTGCAACAACCCTGAAAATTTTGAGCAGAGGCACTCAGTCCCAGAATGCAAGCCAACAAGAGCCAGAGGCAAGGCTTACAGTCACTTATCTCCCTCACCAAACTGTGGTATTTGAAATGTCCTTACTGTTGCACTTTGAGTTCTGTTTGCATTGTTGCGGTAATTAAACACGTATGTACAGTTGGTTAATATTGTATTTAGAAACATTTAACTAACCAAAGATATTATTTTTCCACTGGTTTCATTAAAATTTTATAATTGTTATTGTTTCATAATAAAACCATTTACAATACAGGCAGAGTCATCACTGCATTTAAAATAAAGAATCCTTGAAATAAAACTGAAATAATTCACAACGTTTTACAACAGCACATAAGGAACATTAAACTTCAAAACATGCACACAATGTTCCCCCGTGTTCATGTCTGCATCTCACCACCCACCCCATCCCCCCAGGCTAACATGTTCAGGCATGTGACTAAAATACAAACAGTAGGCATCCCTGACAGCATTCCTATGGGTGTTTATGTTCTCTGTGGAACCCCTGCTGTCTGCTCAGACCTCAGAGCAAGTCTTCACACCTCAGTCTCCCATCCATCAGTAAGGCTTTCCTCTGGCTCTCTCAAATATTGTCCAAAAACAAAACATGCAATTACAATGGTTAGAACATCTTTTTCTGCTGCTTCCAACCTATTCCACAAACAATACCATCTGCCTTTCAAATGGCCAAATGCACACTTGACTACCAACCAGCAACTACTCAGGTGATAATAAAATGTTCCTTCCTTCTGTCCAAGCAACTTACGTATGGCTTCATTAGCCAAGGCTTCCGGGGATAAGCCAGATCTCCCAGAATAACCAGACCAACCTCCACACCATTAATGTCCACATTACTCCTGGGGGGCAAATAGTTCTGAAAGATCCAAGCATCGTGGACCCTTTTAGATCACCCTGCATTTATGTCTGTAAACCTGCCACGGTGGTCCACCAGTTCCTGCAGTGCCATGAAGAAATAATCCTCTGTTTATAAATGCTGCACTATAGCAGACGGGAGGGAAGGGATTGGGGGGGAAATGATGGGGCAATTGATGGAACCATGTGCCCAATTCAGTTTAGGAACTTCATGCATGCAAAGCATCCATAATCTCTGAGCATTACTAAGCTTCCTGAACTGGTTAGACAACATCTTAATAGCTTAGCAAACCTGCATGAGAATAGTCCCAACAGTTGATTTCCCCTCACTGAATTGGTTGGCTACAGACCGGTAACATTCCGAAGTGGTCAATTGCCAGATGGCAATGCCAATACCAACCTGTCTGTTCACAGATAATATGGGGCAGCGCACCCTGGTATGCTGTCCCTGAAGCTCCTGGGTCAGTTCTATACTGGTCTCAAAAAAGGTAACCCTCCCTGCTCTAAAGTTTTCTGGTCACTGCTGGTCATTCGAGCACTGCAGAACCATCTTCTCCCACCAATCCACACTGGATTTCCTTCCCAGAAATGACAAAATGCTATGTAGATGATCATAGAATCATAGAATATCAGGGTTGGAAGGGACCTCAAGAGGTCATCTAGTCCAACCCCCTGCTCAAAGCAGGACCAATTCCCAACTAAATCATCCCAGCCAGGGCTTTGTCAAGCCGGGCCTTAAAAACCTCCAAGGAAGGAGACTCCACCACCTCCCTAGGTAACGCATTCCAGTGTTTCACCACCCTCCTAGTGAAACAGTTTTTCCTAATATCCAACCTGGACCTCCCCCATTGCAACTTGAGACCATTGCTCCTTGTTCTGTCATCTGCCACCACTGAGAACAGCCGAGCTCCATCCTCTTTGGAACCCCCCTTCAGGTAGTTGAAGGCTGCTATCAAATCCTCCCTCATTCTTCTCTTCTGGAGACTAAACAATCCCAGTTCCCTCAGCCTCTCCTCATAAGTCATGTGCTCCAGACCCCTAATCATTTTTGTTGCCCTCCGTTGGACTCTTTCCAATTTTTCCACATCCTTCTTGTAGTGTGGGGCCCAAAACTGGACACAGTACTCCAGATGAGGCCTCACCAATGTCGAATAAAGGGGAACGATCACATTCCTCGATCTGCTGGCAATGCTCCTACTTATACAGCCCAAAATGCCGTTAGCCTTCTTGGCAACAAGAGCACACTGTTGACTCATATCCAGCTTCTCGTCCACTGTGACCCCTAGGTCCTTTTCTGCAGAACTGCTACCTAGCCATTCGGTCCCTAGTCTGTAGCAGTGCATGGGATTCTTCCGTCCTAAGTGCAGGACTCTGCACTTGTCCTTGTTGAACCTCATCAGGTTTTTTTTGGCCCAATCCTCTAATTTGTCTAGGTCCCTCTGTATCCGATCCCTACCCTCTAGTGTATCTACCACGCCTCCTAGTTTAGTGTCATCTGCAAACTTGCTGAGAGTGCAGTCCACACCATCCTCCAGATCATTAATAAAGATATTAAACAAAACCGGCCCCAGGACCGACCCTGGGGGCATTCGGCTTGAAACTGGCTGCCAACTAGACATGGAGCCATTGATCACTACCCGTTGAGCCCGACGATCTAACCAGCTTTCTATCCACCTTACAGTCCATTCATCCAGTCCATACTACTTTAACTTGGCGGCAAGAATACTGTGGGAGACCGTATCAAAAGCTTTGCTAAAGTCAAGGAATAACACATCCACTGCTTTCCCCTCATCCACAGAGCCAGTTATCTCATCATAGAAGGCAATTAGGTTAGTCAGGCACGACTTCCCCTTCATGAATCCATGCTGACTGTTCCTGATCACTTTCCTCTCCTCTAAATGTTTCATAATTGATTCCTTGAGGACCTGCTCCATGATTTTTCCAGGGACTGAGGTGAGGCTGACTGGCCTGTAGTTCCCCGGATCCTCCTTCTTCCCTTTTTTTAAAGATGGGCACTACATTAGCCTTTTTCCAGTCATCCGGGACCTCCCCCGATTGCCATGAGTTTTCAAAAATAATGGCTAATGGCTCTGCAATCTCACCCGCCAACTCCTTTAGCATCCTCGGATGCAGCGCATCCGGCCCCATGGACTTGTGCTCGTCCAGTTTTTCTAAATAGTCCCGAACCACTTCTTTCTCCACAGAGGGCTGCTCACCTTCTCCCCATACTGTACTGCCCAGTGCAGCAATCTGGGAGCTGACCTTGTTCGTGAAGACAGAGGCAAAAAAAATCATTGAGTACATTAGCTTTTTCCACATCCTCGGTCACTAGGTTGCCTCCCTCATTCAGTAAGGGGCCCACACTTTCCTTGATTTTCTTCTTGTTGCTAACATACCTGAAGAAACCCTTCTTGTTACTCTTAACATCTCTTGCTAACTGCAACTCCAAGTGTGATTTGGCCTTCCCGATTTCACTCCTGCATGCCTGAGCAATATTTTTATACTCCTCCCTGGTCATTTGTCCAATCTTCCACTTCTTGTAAGCTTCTTTTTTGCGTTTAAGATCAGCAAGGATTTCACTGTTTAGCCAAGCTGGTCGCCTGCCATATTTACTATTCTTTCTACACATCGGGATGGTTTGTTCCTGCAACCGCAATAAAGATTCTTTAAAATACAGCCAGCTCTCCTGGACCCCTTTGTCCTTCATGTTATTCTCCCAGGGGATCCTGCCCATCTGTTCCCTGAGGGACTCAAAGTCTGCTTTCTGAAGTCCAGGGTCCGTATTCTGCTGCTCTCCTTTCTTCCTTGTGTCAGGATCCTGAACTCTACCATCTCATGGTCACTGCCTCCCAGGTTCCCATCCACTTTTGCTTCCCCTACTAATTCTTCCCTGTTTGTGAGCAGCAGGTCAAGAAAAGCTCTGCCCCTAGTTGGTTCCTCCAGCACTTGCACCAGGAAATTGTCCCCTACACTTTCCAAAAACTTCCTGGATTGTCTGTGCACCGCTGTATTGCTCTCCCAGCAGATATCAGGGTGATTGAAGTCTCCCATGAGAACCAGGGCCTGCGATCTAGCAACTTCTAGTTGCCAGGAACTGGTCCTCTTATTCCAACATCTTGGCATCCTCCAGTTCTTCTACCTTGTCCTGCTGCCACCACTGCAGAATATCTTCCTGCTGCTAGAGGAGCTGCTGCTGCCATAGAATATTTTCCTGCTCCCACATCAGCTTGGTGGTGTGACACACAAAGTCCAATACAGAATTAATCTGGCTCCAAGTGCTGTAATACAACTGAAGCAGCCTGTGCATATTCACAGTTGTCACCACAGAGGTACAGAGCAAGTTGGGTCCAGGCTGACGACAAACAGAAAAATGGCATGAGCCAGCCCAGAAAGGAAGTATGGGACGGTTTTGGTGTTTTTTTAAATTGGTACCCACCTGACTTTCCACATTTACAGCAAAAACAATCTTAGGATGCACACTGCTCAGCAGCAAAGCAACAGACCATAGGATATCCTTAGAGAACACTACATACACTATGTGCATATTATGTGTAACATCTTAGTTGAAACATTTTCTAATTAGATTATTCCAGTGTAGACATGTAAGCCTATACAAAGGAAATAGCTTGCAACCTCAGATATTAGAGGCATCTATCAGGGAGAATGCTGGTCAACACACTAGGAAAAATCTTAATCTCAATTTAAAAAAAAAAAAAAGTATTAAGAGAAATCTAATTTCCATCCAGACAAATAGCAGAAAGCCACAGACTACCCTCTAAAACAGATAGTTTCCATCTCTGGCTGCTCCAATCCATATTTATATGATCAGAGTTAAGAGTATATACACAAAACCCTCCCACATTGGGGGGCCCAGAAATATGAAGCAGAGCGATGTGAAAATTCACCTGTGTATTAAAATAGCCCTCTATGGAGTTGTGTGGGCCAAAGGACTCATTCAGAATTCCTAGAATAATCAATGAGCAAGATTGTCACATATTATATATAATATGGTCTAGGAGGGTCCACAATGCCTGAATCTTTCATAACTCAATCCTATTTAAATAAATGGAGAAAACTGTTTGCCCTCAGGAGTACTGTGGACACTAGTAGTGTGGAGGTTGGTCCGGTTATTCTGGGAGACCTGGCTTATCCCTTTTTTCACCAAAAAGTTTAGTAGTGATTTGATGTTTAACACAGTGAACGTCAGTGAAAATGAAATAGGATCTAAGGCTAAAACAGGGAAAGAAAAAAAAAGTTAAAAAATTACTTGGACAAGTAAGATGTCTTCAAGTCACCAGGGCCTGATGAAATACATCCCAGAATACTCAAGGACCTGACTGAGAAGATAGTAATTATCTTCAAGAAGTCATGACAGACTGGACAGATTCCAGAAGACTGGAAAAGGGCAAACAGAGCCAATCTATAAAAAGGGGAATCAGGACAACTGGGGAATTATAGACCAGTCAGTTTATCATCAGTACCCAAAAAGATAATGGAGCAAAAAATTTAGCAATTTGCAAGCACCTAGAAGATAATAAGGTGCTAAGTAACAGTCAGCATGGATATGTCAAGAACAAATCATGTCAAACCAACCTAATAGCTTTCTTTAACAGGTTGTGGATAGGGGAGAAGCAGTAAATATGGTGTATCTTGACTTTAGTAAGGCTTTTGATACTATCTTGAATGACCTTCTCATAAACAAAGTAGGCAAATACAAGCTAGATGGTGGCTGCATAACTGGTTGGAAAACCGTTGGGGTCCCACAGTGATCGGTCCTAGATCCTCTTTTGTTCAATATCTTCATCAATGATTTAGATAATGGCAGAGAGACTACACTTATAAAGTTTGCGGACAATACCAAGCTGGGAGTGGTTGCAAGAGCTCTGGAGGACAGGATTAAAATTCAAAATGATGCGGACAAACTGGAGAAATGATCTGAAGTAAATAGGATGAAACTCAATAAGGACAAATGCAAAGTACTCCACTTAGGAAGGAACAATCAGTTGCATACATGCAAAATGGAAAATGACTGCCTTGGAAGGAATACTACAGAAAGGGATCTGAGGGTCATAGTGGACAACAAGGTAAATATGACTCAACAGTGTAACAATGTTGGGGGGGGGGGGGGGGGGAGAAAAAGGCAGCAAACATCATGCTGGGATATATTAGCAGGAGTGCTGTAAGCAAGACAGGAGGAGTAACTCTCCACTCTACTCCATGCTGATTAGGCCTCAGTTGGAGTAGCGTATCTAGTTCTGGCACCACATTTCAGGAAATATGTGGACAAACTGGAGAAAGTACAGAGGAGAGCAACAAAATTATTAAAGGTCTACAAAATGTGACCTATGAGGAAACACTGAAAAAAAAAAATTGGTTTTGTTGAGTCAGGAGAAGAGAGAGAGTGTGAGTGTGAGTGTGAACGTCACAGTTTTCAAGTACTTAAAAAGGTTCTTACAAGGAGGAGAGAGAAAAATTCTTCTCCTTAACCTCTGAGGAGGAGACAAGAAGCAATGGGCTTAAATTGGAGCAATGGAGGTTTAGGTTGGGCATTCGGAAAAACGTCAGGGTAGTTAAACACTGGAATAAACTGCCTAGGGAGGTTGTGGGATCTCCATCACTGGAAGTTTTTACAAGCAGATTAGACAGTCATCTGTCAGGGATGGTCTGGATAATACTTGGTCCTGCCTTGAGTGCCGAGGACTGGACTAGAAGACCTCTCAAGGTCCCTTTCAGTCCTACAATTTTCTGATATTTCCATCCGTAAGTATGCAAAATTGCAGCTACAAAGAAAGCTTGAATTCACATTTCAATGAGGAACAGGAACAAGGTAGGGCAAGATTACAATTTTGCTTCCATTATTTGGCTGGAAATATATCATTACAAGAATGAGTTATCAGGGAAGCAGCATATTAACACAGGAACATTAAAAAATATAATTTGCATTTAATCTGTGTATACATACATGTATGTGTTCAGTGAGAAAAGGCTCTTCTCTCTGCACTACAACTTTTAACATGCCTTCTCTACCTTCAGTTAAAATTATTTGCAACCATAGCAGCCAACAGTTTTTGCCACTGCCTGAACCCTAAAATGGCACATGGATTCCTTCCAGCAACTAGTTCAGTACTCTTTGCAGTGCTAACATAACCCTTGCTACGCCCACTTGACCAGTCCTCCCTCCTTTCTTCCAATTCTCTGTACAGCAGGATCTCTCAGCTTGTACTGCTCCCCATGCTGCACACAGAGCTGCACTAGCATGTCCATACCTGTTAAGGTTGGAGATTCAAAATTCCTGCAGTTTTATGCAAATAACCCAATGCCCTAATCTGCATGCTTGGTGAATATACATATCCTTAGATACATAAATGGCAGCATATTCCCTTAACACCAGATCTTAAGATTGACAAAGCTGCAGCATGGAGGAACAAACTTTAGGAACTGCAACACTCCCGGGTGGTTTTGGCATCTTACCAGAGTTAACATCCAAGAGAGATGGGGGAGGGAGAGTTCAGTGGTTTGAGCATTGGCCTGCTAAACCCAGGGTTGTGAGTTCAATCCTTGAGGGGGCCACCTAGGGATCTGGGGCAAAATCAGTACTTGGTCCTGCTAGTGAAGGCTGGGGGCTGGACTCGATGACCTTTCAAGGTCCCTTCCAGTTCTAGGAGATGGGATATCTTTTAAAATTAAATTAATGGAAACTCTGGTGGGTCTACCTGGCTGCTTTTGGTCCTCGACCCTATGGAAGGTTTCGGTTGGGTTGCTAGCCTGGTGCGGCTTGCTCTGGATCAGGAGGCAGATCTGTCTACCTACTGTAATCAGCTGTGAGATACTCTGCTTGGGCATGTGGCTCCTACCTGGGTGTCTAGTTCTGGCTACACCTTGCAGGGGAGGCTCTAGATACCTCTGCACACTGCTCCCTGGTTGGGGGAGGGAAGGGGAGAATGGAAAGGAAGTAGCTTTTGGCTGCTATTCGGTTACTTCACAATCCCACGTCACCACATAGCCAGGGTCTGGAAAACATTTTTTTTTAAGCCCTATAAAAATCCACCCACCAGCTGCTCATTTTTAAGCTTACACCACTCAAATATTTACAGGACTATAACAAGTGAAAGTTTAATACTAGAAGTTAAATTTCTTAGAGAGTGTACCAATACCTACAGTCAGATACAAAAGCGTAGCAGGCCTAATCAGTTAGATTGGGAACTATCAGCGATTTTAACTTGTAGAATTGCAAGCTTTTATTATGGGAAGCGTGTATAGCTTTTTGCCTTAAAACAAAAAACAAAAAAACCCACACACACAGTAATTGTGTAATTCACTCTTTATTTCATGACCTTTGTCGTGTTTGGAATTCCCTCTCCCTCCTGGTTGAAGAAAGTCACAACCAATATGGGAAAAGCTGACCAAATTTTCCAAGAATGCACCAACACAAAACATGATTAAACAGCCTAATAGGTTTAGACATGAAAACAGGATTTAAGAATAGCTGCTACAAGGCTACAAAAACTGAACCACACCATGTTGAACCACGTGGCTTCATAAAAAGAGCAGAACTTCATTAAGATCTGCAAACCTGCTAGAAAAGCATGATTAGAATTTCTTAATTATACTAAAAAAAAATCCACCCCCTTCCCCAGTGCCAAATCTAATCCTCAAAGGAGAACTATTTGTATGCAACTACGGGAGTTCCGTCAGCTCCCTGAGTTACTAAGGAGCAAAAAAGGTTTTGCTGGCTGGCAGAGCATTCTTTCCGCACGATTAGAACCTCATGCCACTCTCCAAAAACAGAAACATCACAACGAAACTCACAGCTAGGCTTTAATAAGCTAATTTCCATATAGCCACCAATTTCATCTTAAAAAAATGATTCAATGATAGAGAAAGATATCAGAGGACTTCATTTATCAGGGTTGTCATGCTGTTCATTTACAAGACTCAAGCACGGCAAGCTTCCCACTGACATTGCCCTCCCAGCATGCTTCATTCTGATATAGAAGAAATTAGGAACTTTTAGGAGTAACAGAAGTTTAGTCTCTATGGCCCATGCAGATCTCTGCTTATGTTGAATCTGCTAATTAGTGCAAATCTGTTAGTGAACTGGTGATGTTGGGGCTGGAACTGAGACCCACCAAACTCATCTTGTATAGAGATCACAAAACAGCCATTAAATGGGAGCAACTTTTAATCCAGGGGTCGGCAACCTCTGGCACGCGGCTGGCCAAGGTAAGCACCCTGGCGGGCCGGGCCAGTTTATTTACCTGCTGACGCGGCAGGTTCGGCCAATCATGGTCCCCATTGACCGCAGTTCACCGTCGCAGGCCAATAGGGGCGGTGGGAAGCGGCATGGGCAAGGGATGTGCTGGCCGCGGCTTCCTGCTGCCCCTATTGGCCTGGGACGGCAAACCGCAGCCAATGGGGGCCGCAATTGGCTGAACCTGCCGCGTCAGCAGGTAAATAAACTGGCCCGGCCCGCCAGGGTGCTTACCCTGGCGAGCTGCGTGTCAGAGGTTGCTGACCCCTGTTTTAATCCCTACTGAGGTAGGCTGGATTCATCTGATGATTTACCTGTGAAAGGCTTTGTAGCTCACTAGCAATGCCCTGAGGTATCCAGTCCCTCTAAAAGGAACCGCTCCCATTAACCACAATACAAAACACTAAAAATGCAACAAATATTTACGCAGCATCTAAGTTTGTATCTAAATATGATGGCTTTACACTTTAAAATAATTTCAAAAGTTACAATTAATTTCGAAGTCATCAAAACAATTTAGAAAGAACGCCGCCCTCTCCCCTCCCTCCCCCAAATGGGTCATAAGGAGGCTTTGAACCCAGTCTTCAGATCACCATTAGAAATCTCTTCTACATTATCAGAAATAACTGGAAGAAAACAGCCTTTTACCTCTATATGAAGTCCATGGAGGGAAACAAATGTAATCCAATGGCAAGTAAGAGTCAGTTATTTGTGAGACTGCATGAGATGTTACAAAGTATGACGTATGGGGCATCTAAACTATGATAGCAGGGAGAAAATACTTGTTTCCTATTTAATAACACATGACAAAAGCAGATTTTCAGTTTTCAATTTGCAACATTTACACTGCCTCATTACAAACATCTGGAAAATGGGCGTTTAATTAAAATATGAAAAGTGCCACTAAAATTCAGCATTCACTAGAAATATACAATTATTTTAGATATTAACACATTACTGATGAACACTGCTATTTTGTTTGAACCTACCTTTCTGCAATAATGTGACCTCACCATTCTCTTTCTTGATCTCATTCATTATTTTATGTTTCTTCTTTTCTTTCTGCTTCTCTCTGTCCCTCTCTTTAATTTTGTCTTTGATTTGATCTGAAAGGGAAACATTTTAAGACTGAGCAGGAACAGAAGAGTTTCACATGAAATTGTCACACATATGTTCCATACTACACAAAGGGTCTAATCAGTTTGGGGAGGGAGTGGGAAAGGAAGAGATATTTAAATCACAGGACTTGGACAATCAAACATTTACAAGGTTTCAGAGTAGCAGCCGTGTTAGTCCGCAAAAAGAAGAACAGGAGGACTTGTGGCACCTTAGAGACTAACAAATTTATTAGAGCATAAGCTTTCGTGGACTACAGCCCACAAGTATCTCATATCTGTTGTACAATATTGAAAGTTTGTCTAGCTATGCTGAACTTCTGTTTTCTGGTTCTGTTGAACCAACTGTACACAACCTTTTATACACTGTTACTGTATCAGTGGTTAAAACAGTTTATGCATATTCATCACAAGTCAGTACTTCTGGCTATGTTTATTTTCATTGCAAGTAGATTTGATTTCTTGAAGTTCACAGATTCATTAAATATTTTGTCTATTTCTTATCCTCCAAAGAAATCCGAAAGAAAAATTGGAATTTGCATTTTCCTACAGGCATGTCCACAACAGCAACTCTGCACCAAAACATCCTCTAAATATCCTAAACCTGAATACGCCATGTTGCAAATGAAACTTCAAAGGATACTTGAAAGATTCGAGTTGGTTTTACATTTGTCACTACTGCTGACCTATTTGAAACTAACACTCCAGCCAAATCTGGAGATGCAAGATCTTTTGCATGGAATGCCCTGGTTGCAGTGTAGCATAATCAGCAATTAGAATTAGATGTTAGTTTCAGATGGAAATGGAAGAGAAATATCAGGGCAGCTAGGCCTCTCCTTTTGCAATATTGTATTGGCACAATAAGAATTCTTTTTAAATTTTAAGCGTCCCAAGCATTAGGGCTTCCACCACTTTTCCACAACCTAATAATGCTTACCTGGAAGATTGTCTCAATATTCAGTTTTAATTTTCCCTCTTTTAAATTCAGTCTGGGTTTTATCACCATTTGCCATGGCTCTGACTTCTGAAGACTGAGCCATATAAGTAAGTTTTTGCACTTCATTACATGGAACAGTAAGTACTGGATCCATAGGTGTATGCTCTTGAGGACTGGCTCTTTCAGCAGAGGCCAACTCTCAGGGCTAAGCATTTACACTCAGTCAAATGCAATCTTTATTCCTCGAGGAATTCTGCATCACTGTGCATGTGCAGAATTCATGTCTGGTGCAGAATTCTCCCCCCGTCCCCGCCCCTCGCTGAAAAGACATTCTGCCCAAGAAGTGCTGCAGTTCCACCTTTTACCCACCAGAGTCTGCTGTGGTACCAGAACCACCGGCAGCATGAATGCAGCTGGCGGTTCTGGTACCACAGCGGACTCTGGTGGGCAAAGTTGGAACTGCCGTACCTCTTGGGCAGAATGTATTTTCGGGGGAAGAGGGAGGAAAATGGGGAATTCTGTGCTTGTGCACAGAATTCCCTCAGGAGAAGTTGTTCATCACAGCACCCTGCCCACAGAGCCAGCTTAGGACAGACAGAGTGGGGCACACAGAGCTGCTGGTGGGGGTCACAGACTGGGGTTCAGAATGGCTGGGGTGGACAGACTGGGGCACAGGCTCAGGTGCTAGTGGGGTGACAGCGTTGAGCCAGGGGTTGAATGGGAGTGGGGATGCAAGGCCACATGGGGATGGGGGGGAGGAGGCTGCAGAGACCCCTGAGGATGGGGGGGGGGGGTTGGAGACAGGGCAGATGTGTCTGATTGAATGGGAGAGGCTTGGGGTCAGCCAGGTACTGCATGGGGGAGGCTCCCCAACTCCTTAACAATACTGCCCATCCCCCCAAGAAACCTGTTCCGTACTTCTCAAACCCACATCCAACAAACCTTCAAGTTCACTCCAAGCTCCTTCCCTCTACCTCAGCTCCTCTGCTTCCCCTGACCACCCCCCCCCCCCAAGCCTTTGCATGGTTTCTGATGAGTGCAGAAAATACAGTTCTGTATTGTAATTTAAATGAATTACACAGTTCTATATTAATATGCCTAGTAAGGAATCTATTTGTCAAAAAAAAATTACCAGAATTTTTTTTTGGTCTGTATTGTTACAGACATACTTGCTGACAGGTATTTTGAAATAAATGACCAAAATAATTGAAACTGGTATGATTATATTGTGTTATTTTGACAAATAAAATATGCCGAATTTTAAAATATTGTGCGCAGAGTTTTTTGGTGCAGAATTTCCCCAGGAGTAAATCTTTGTGGATTCATAGTGACTGACACCATACCAGGCTTTTTAACCCCCTCAGTGAGGTCAGAGCTGAAGCTGCTGTCACCGCATTTAAGGAACCATGCATTTCAAAGCCAGAAGGTTTAGCCACTAATACTTCCTCAACAGCATAGCAAGGAGGCAATTCTAATAGTCCTTTCTGAGGGTGAGGGTAATGTGCACAGAGCAAGGAAAAAAGTTACTTTCCATTAATACTCCTGAGGGTGTTCTGTGCCAAAAAATTAAAAATTCTGCACCAAAATATTTTAAAAAATTCCACAAATTTTATTTGTGAAATAAATGTGGAGGTTCCAGCCTAGCACTGGGGAGCATAGGCCACTGGCTGCACAGAGGTGGGAGATCACTGTGCAGCTCCCCCTGGGACACAGAGTCAGCAGGGAGCTGAACCAAACCCTGACAGTGCAAGAACTGGGCCTGCCCCAGAAACACCCCAGGGCCCTGCCTCTCTGTGCCAGGTGCATCAGGTGTGGGCAGGCAGGCTCAGCAAGATAGGACCCAAGAGTGGAGGGGATTAGCGTGGGGGGATTCAGGTGGGAGTTGAGAGGGTTCTGTGTGGGGCAATCTGGGTGTAGGCAGCTCAGTGGGGGGGATCCAGGTGCGGGGGGAGGAGGTGAATCTGGATGCACAGGGGCTTGTTGGGGAGGGAGGTCCAGGTGAAGGTGGTTGGGGTTCAGTAGGAAATGCATCAGATCCTGAGCCTAAAAAAGAAAAAAACCTAATGCCTAATTAAAGACGTCAGCAGCACTGGAAGTGATCTAGTCCAATAAATCCAATTCCAAGGACCTGGCAAGGTTCCTGATCCACCTGCTATCACAGTTGTAAGGAAATGAGGTAGTCTGTGTGCAATGTCCCTTTTACATATGCACCCTTCAAATGTTCAGAACCACAAAGGTAGGGGCAGGGGACATGAAAGCACCAGTCCAAGTCCTCTGGCACATCAAGAATGGGTATGCGAAGAGGCCCCTTGAAGAAGTACCACATTTTAAAGTGGACTCACATGGAAACTAGTTTTGGAAATATTTTAGGCTGCATTCCATATTCAACATATTGAATTCACATGAAATTCAAAGGAATTTTGAGAGGATACCAAAATTGAGATATGGCCCACAGTTCATAATATTGTTATTTAAGTTGATTTAAAACTTTTAGAGAAACAAACTCAAGCACTATAGTACTTATGTAGAACAGCTATTAATTAATCAAGCCATGCATAACTCCTTCACCAAGATCAGAGCCAATACACAGCAAATGACGTTTAAAAAAAATAAAAGTAGAGCCATTAAATCTAAGATTATATTTAGTGGGTGCCCTCCTTTAAGCTTTTTTTTTTTTTTTTTTTTTAAACCCTTTTGAAAAACAGAGCACTAGAGAACTGCTGAGATTATGTGGTTCCACTCAGAAAAAGAAAAATAATAAAGGTTCTTGCTTATTCTTCCAAATTATAAAGAAATATAAGCTAATCATAAGAATCTTCTAGGATATATTTCAACCACATGTTGATAGGGTAATCTAAAAATATATTGGCATAAGTGGATCAAAAATCCAAGGCCAACAGCAGGAACCCAAGAAAGACGTTAGCCAACCTTATTCTGATTCACCTGGAAATCAGTGGAGACTGTTCTAGAAATCTTAAAAGTAGCCACAGATGGGTATTCTACCCTGAACTCAGAGGGTTCACAAACTGTGTTCCACAAACACATATGATTCATATTTTGCAAATGTATATGAAGTGAGGGTGCATGGGGCTGACAGCAGTCTGTATATAGATTGTTGTCTGCATCTATAAAACCAGTGTTAGGAGCCTTTTGGTGCAGCTACATAACTTGACCTCTAATGTCAAAATAAACTTTCAATCATGTATTAAGCACCACAGATGTACACTATATACAGCATAGTTTAGCAGCAGAGAGATGACAGTCTGAAAGGATTTAAAATGTAAAAATAGGACACAAATAAAAACCTATACCCAATCTTCTTTTAAGCAGTTTCTTGAAGGTGGAGACTGAGGGGGGTTGATATGTTAGTGAAGTAATATTAAGCAAGATATTTACAAGTTTCTTTGTTTTGTTTTTTTTAAAAAGACATGCACTATACATTAAGGCTCAGAGTACATACTATATATCAACTCACACACACACACACACACACACACAACATAATTACATCTTGCAAAGGACAAACACCATTGTCCACAAAACAACCAAATCACCTCCTCCCCTCCCTACTTGAGAAAATAGCACTTGGACCATCCTGAATATCAGTAAGCTAGTGATTCATTAAATCTGAAGAGGGAGCAATCTCCAGAGCCAAAAATCCAACACCAGAAGTGTCCTGCCCCCACAATGCCATGAGTGAGTTAACACCTGAAGATTTAGTTCAAGCACCTGGGCTAACCTCAGCTGATCACAAGGAGAAAGTTTCAGATCGCAAATAACCTAACCAGGGTGGATTTAAAAAATAAATAAAAAATGATTATTTTTTTTGATAAAATGCTTTGAGGGAAAAGAACACTTATCTAAAGATAGTTTTAATTAAGATATCTTTGAGCTATAATGTATCTCATCATGGAATAGGGATTATAAAAATTCTATAGTAGTATGAGACAATATATTCATGTAATGTTTAAGAAAAGTTTTGTAAATGAGTTACAATAGTTCATGGATTAGGGACCCAATCTTATGGGGTTTCAGGGGCTTCTGTATAGATTAATCTTTCTATCTACGCAATGGGACTCAGTGCTCAGTCTAGAAGATACCAACAGAGATGCTTAGTTTTGCAGTTCTTAAACTGTGGATTTGTGTCTCCAGAGAGAATATGCTTGTTAACAGCAAAAATGTGTTTAAATAAATATATAGAGGTGAGAAATAACAGACCTCAACCCTATTGTCCCTCTGCAAATTTGTGTACACAGAGTCAATCCCTTACCTCTTACTAAAAGTGCAAATTTTCAAAAAGTTCAATGAATAGAAATTGTTGGGGACGGAATAGATCTGGACAAGGAGAAGAAGTCTGGAGAGAAATGTGAGAAGGGAGGGACAGGCAGTAGAAACAAAAATGAAATTGTTTAAGCAGCATATTCCAGAAGTCTTGACGTCTTTCTGAGTGTAGCCTTCATTGATTTGAGATCTACCATACTATTCTCTCACTAGAAGGGAAAACCTATAATGGCAGCAGGCCGTAAGAGAGACCCAATTTGGGAATATTTTAATGAAGTTCCTCTACCTGTGGGTAAGACAGGCATGCATGCAAAATGCAAACAGTGCAACAAAGAAATGCAAGGCCTGGTTGCCCGAATGAAACATCACCACAAGAAGTGTTCCTTCTCAGGAGGAAACTGCATTGAAGATGATGAAAGGCACATGTCTGAACATGCAGGATCTTCAGATTGGCAAACTTTATTTCATACTTCTTTCTTAAGGACTGCTGGTCTTCCTTTTGGATTATTCTTGAATTCTCATGTTTCAGCAAAAAATATAGTTGTTACTCTATGGTACTATCATTTTAGATGCAGTTGTGATAAAAAATAAATAGCTGAAATAAGCTGATCTTCATTTTACAATTTCCCCTTTAAAGTAGTACTGAGTGTCAGTGAATGCAAGGAATAATACTAAATGAGCAGTATGGTAATAATAATTAAATAACTGCACTGACTTTTGTTTAGGAGAATCCATCCTCAACCTACAGCATTCTGAAGACCATCCACCTTCAAGACCACCACCATTTTCTATAGTTTCAAAGTTATCTGCCAATGATAGTGTTTCAGTCACATCATGTATGTCACATGACCACAGTATATCGCCTGAAGCAAAAAGAAGAAAAAAATCTCCATCATCCAAAAACAACCATACATAAATTTGGGATAAGAACCAGCAGATTACAAAGAGAGGAAATTGATGAAAAAATTGCCCGGTTTGCTTATGCAACAAACTCTCCTTTCTGTATGATTGAGAACCCACACTTCATTAACATGGTTCAGTCATTAAGACCAGGATACAGTCCACCCAACAAAGCAGATGTCATAGGCAAATTGCTGGATAAAGTGTATGAAAGAGAAATTGAGCAGTGTGCAAGATGTCTAGAGGGTGAAATTGTTAACCTGAGTCTTGATGGGTGGAGCAAGGTCAACAATTATCCTGTTATATGTGCTTGTGTGACAATAGAAGAGAATGTCTTCCTTACAGAAACAATTGATCCATCATAAAATGCACACACAGCAGCATACTTACAAGTAGCAGCAGTAAAAGCTATAACAAACTGAAAAAAAAAAATTAAGTGTCTAGCACACAACTTGGTCACAGACAATGCTGCAAATGTATCCAAGATGAGAAGAAATTTAGAAGAGAGTCCCAAGCTAATGACATATGGTTGAAGTGCATCAAATGAGCACTTCCTAGCCAAAGACTTCAGTGGGGCTTAGAGAGACTATTTTTGAACATTTAAAAAAAAAAAAAAAGTAAAATATGCATCTCGTATATGCCACAACACCCTGGCTATAAAGGTTTCTGTTGTATTAGTTTGGAGGAGCTGCATAACACTTGCACGATCACCACTTTTGAAGAATGCAGGAGTTTCAAATTCGTGTTGATACAGGCTTCATAGTATATAAAATAGAGAATGTTAAACATAGTATCTAAACACTACACCTACCACTGAAATCCAATCAACTAAAACAAGAAATGATGACTGTTTAACAGCATACTCTGCTGTTAGATCAACACAAAGAATCCCACTGCAAGGAAATCTTCGTTCCCACCCCAAGATACAAACCAAGGAATATTTACTGAACTCAGAATGAAATGAGAAATGCAGAGTCCCTCTCCAAATCAGACAGGCTTGCTTTTATTTCAAGGGGTGGGGAGAGGGAAGGGAAGAGATGGGTGTGGGCTTTGTGTTTTTTTCTTTTGTTGGTTTGTTTTTTAAGATAGGGAATGGATAAGTCTCATTTGTACAATAAACAGCCTTTCGAATTTAATTACTGCATTTTCCAGTATTAATATCTACTAACCAGGTATCTTGCTGTTATCAACAATTTTCTAATTTTGCCTTCCAGCAACGTGAAATCTGAGGGAAGGACAATCCTGTTCAGAATTAAGAAATTTAGCCTAAGGTCTATTGGGGGCTTTCTATACATATAGTGTTTTAAAATGAATGATCATAAAACAAGTCAGTCAGATTATTCCCAGTCTTGGGAGCAGAATACATGCAATGGTAGCAGCCACATTTTGAATATCGTATCCCTAAGCCTATGAAGACGCAAGAGAGGTTTAACCAGTCTGGTCTAGAACTGGAAGCAACAAGCTTTAGGACCTTGTAGAATGTCAAAGGCTGTAGCTCAGGGGTTCTCAAACTGGGGGTCAGAACCCCTCAGGGGGTTGCGAGGTTATTACATGGGGGGATCACGAGCTGTCAGCCTCCACCCCAAACCTCGCTTTGCCTCCTGCATTTATAATGGTGTTAAATATATTTTAAAGTGTTTTTAATTTATAAGGGGGTTCACACTCAGAGGCTTGCTATGTGAAAGGGGTCAACTGTACAAAAGTTTGAGAACCACTGCTGTAGCTGCTTTGCATTAGATTTCCAGATAGTAACCCACATCAGTAGTCAATCACAGATTACATTCCAAGTGTTCTTCCTCTGCCTCCTCCCTTTGATTTAAAAAGAACTGTCATAAGGCAAAAAATATTTACAAATTACTGTAATTAGTCAATGTTGCTAACACCGACTGTGCTACACTTAGGAAAAAATTAAGAAGAGTGAATGTAGAATATTGGTCTTAGTCTGCCCCTCCTCATTTTAATACTAATACTTTTTAAAAGTGAAATCTCAACCAAATAAGTGGATTTCAAATGGATATTTATGTAGATACAGAGGAATGTTTAACAGTTTAAGAACACTACTTCATAGGTTGTGACACCTGCATATCTGAAGTGCAGGCAAACACACAAGAGCAGGCCTCCTAGACTTGTGTGCAAACAAAACACAGCATTTCTGGAATACAGAAAGAGTTATTTTCTTCTTATTCAAACAGCCAGAAAGATTTGGCTGGTGTCCCTTTAAGCAGGGAAGAACAAAATCCTGGAAGAACAGAACTTGGAATCGGAAACGTTATTCCAGAAATCTCCTTTCCAATGGAGAGAAGGAAATTTTCCCTCGTGAACAGGAAGGAAAGACTTCCTTACATTTCTGTAAGTTTCTGAAGAATTTAAGTTTTCATCTAAAAGATATTAGGGTTTAGTCTTCATGGTTCCAAAGAAGGTCTTCTAAACATATACAAATGCAGTTTTGGTTTTTTGAATATGCAGGAAACAGCCTGAAGAGAGGTATGAATTTACAAATTTAAGGCCCCAAACCCAGCCTGAGCACTAGGGAGTTCTGCCAAGGATTGGAAGAAGAGGAAAACAGGACATTGCATCAGCACAGCAAACAAGGCCACCAACTCCAGTTTTGGGGCTAAGGACTATGCCACTTGTATCTTAACTATGTGCAGAAGATGATCAGTTATTCTGTACTGCAGCAATCAACCTCAGCCCAAGTTTCTGCTGCACAATAGCATGCAGAGCTGGATTCTAATGTGCATCTCTATATATGCTCTCCATGTCCTGTCCCCTCACAAAATAAAACCTGTAAGAATATTCTGTGGGAACAAAATAGGAACAGGATTTGCCCTCAAGAGAAGTATAAACTCCCTCAATTTTTCCTCAGCAAGTGAAGCTTCTCTCAGTTTTAGTTTTATAGTTCAAAACTAAACTTCTGTATGTCTGGAACTTCCAAGAGAATTCCACCATCTCCAACACTGCCCTCACACTTCATGTGCACTTAAATATATCCTATTGATCACTACTGCTCAATCTAATGAGATACTGGATGACTTGTAAGAAAGCTGATCAGAAGCTTCCAAAAAGTTTATAATGATAGCTGGAATGGAGAAGTCTGAGGAAGTTCCTACTGTCTATATTCTGAAAGTGAAATAAGACTACCAATTCCTACTTCACTGAAGAAAGAAAAGGGGAGTGAGGAAGTGTTCACGTGAAGCATCATATAGAATATGAAGGAAACGAAAGCAAACCGAATAAAGGGAAAGGGTTAAATTAAAAAAAAAAAAAAAAAAGTAGAACAGAGGCATGCTCCCAATTCCACTAAGTGTGAAAAAGATAAAAATATATTTTCCTAAAGTCAGTGGGAAAGTCTGAATATCAAGCAGGATCCCCAGCAAATGTAAAGTGAAGTAATGCAACTCCAACAATTTCCATTTTTCTATTTCTGTTGGGGAAGCCCACTAAAAAAGTTAAGCCTACCAAAAATTCTGAGAGAGCTGGAACAGCAGAAGTAAGGAATGAACTACTGCCACATGACCAAGGAAGTGCTGTGGAAGGACTCCACCTACCCTGCCGGGGACAGCAGAAGCAGACAGTCTCTTTCCACAACAAAAACAAAAACAGAGTTGGTTCTTTATTTACCTGCTGTCTTCTAATGGATCCTAATTAGTTTCTTTATAATGTTTTGCCAATTTGTAACAAAAAAGATAAATTACTTCACTGGACTCCTGTAACAGTGATTTAGTACCTTTACTATAATTCTGAACAGTAACCCTGCCTATCAAAAGTTATTAAATTTCTCTTTTTAGAATTATGTCAGGTAATGTCAGCCCTGTCGTGCTTACTTAAACCAACAGAGGGCTGCTAGAACCCTAAACTTTAAATTTAAAACATTATTCCCTAGCCCTTTTCCTCAGAGACTGATCAGAATGTAGCCCAGTCATTAAGAAGTGCACTACTGGAATTTTTTTCTCCATAAAGAGACTTCAGAACTTCATAAGGCTCATCTTGAGAACCAAGAGGCCAGCTAAAACTTGTTGGAGGTTCTCCCATCCTGTGGGCTTAAAGAAATCTTTAAACAAAAATCCAACCCCTCACAGCACGCATATGTAGTGCGCATACTGCCAAAGGCCTTGTTATCCCATGTATTTTATAGTTCTGCTGCTGCTCCTTGGTTTTGCTCTGGCATGGAGATATGTCCTAGGAGTAACCCACTTCCTTCATTTAGTAAACCTTAGCATTCCAGTGACCATTGGAGAGAGGAGATTGGATGTGCCCTCTCTCCACATGGCAAAACTCAGTCCAAGGACCTCTTTACAGGACCATGTGGAAGCAGGGGGGACTACAACTGCCTCAGACCTTGCAATGAGTCTGAATCACAAAAAGACAACATGGGCATATGCCAGAACAACAGATTTGAGGGTGTGGGTAGGAGGCAAAGACACAGGATATCTTATCTAGGGAACCCTGACTCTGGAGCTGTGGCGTGTGCATAATTAACCAGACAAGTCATTTCAGCAGTGACCAGTTGCAGCATGGGATAGCCATTGAAAAAAATAATTGAATTGAACTACTTATATCAGAATGGCAATGCATCCACATGGAGCTTACACCAACTGAATTCCAACAAAACTGAGTTAAGTCAATTCTGAAGTGGCTTAATAATTTAGTTAGCAAGATAAGCAGACAGAAGCTCATCTGTGTGTGAACACAAGGCAGATTGTGCTGGAAAAAGAAAAGTGCAACTTCCTTGTGTGCACAAATCTCAAAGACGGGAACAGTGCCCATCTACCTCCTTCCTCCACTTCCTTGTTCTGACTTTGTCTCCCCCTCAAGGGCTATAGAAGCAGGGATCCCCTTCCTATGACATTAGGAGATCTGTAGAAGGGAAGGGAGAGAAGGAGGCCTATTGGAGGGTGAAGAAATCATTTTCTTTTCTGTGGATTTAAGAACCACCACACTCACACTAGGTTCAGCAGTAGAGGAATAGGTATAGGAAGGAAAAGTGTTTTATGCATGTCACCTGCTATTTTTGAAGAGTTCAGATACCATTTTCTACTCTAAGGTTAAAAGAACTTAAAAAAAAACAAGACAAATGTATTCCCACTTTTATTCACCCAATTAATAACTTACCAAATAGCTTAGTGCAACATAATATGGTCAGTGCTAGTAGAACAGAAGACCAGGACTTATTTTATATTTTCATTTTATAGTCCCTTACTTTGCTGCCTCTAATTTCCCCAATTTTATGCAACAGTCTTGGACAAACTAATACGCAATTTAACAGTTCATTCAACAGGAGGATCTCAAAAAAAATAATCAATTAAGCCTCATATCAGGGTGCTGAGGAAATACTATCCCCATTTCAAGAATGAGGAAACTGACAGATTAAAAGATTTGCCCAAGATAACACAGAGTCCCTTGTATATCTGGATACAGAATCTGAATCTCCTAATTCCCAGACCTGTGATTTAGACACATCACAATCCATCTCCTTAAAATACATTCTTTTGCTGCATATTCACATTGTCAGTCTTGTTATTACTGACCCAAGACTTGTTAATGACGACCTCTGTGTTTGGAAATTGATATACTTATAGAGTGACACACACTCAGCTTTATATACTGGCCCTACATTATATAAATCGTTTAAAAATGTTTAACAGCTATAATCAGTAGGGGTATGCTACAGGCCCCAGCTGCCTTAAAGAACAAAGAACATAAGAATATAAGAAAGAAATATCCAAATTGTAAAACCATATTACACCACTTACTGTAACCTTGTAATCTGCTCTTCCTACCGCCTAAGGATGAAATGGAGGGAGAGTGAAGGGAAATTCAATTGAGAACTAATGTATGTCACTTGCACAGTAAGCAAACATTTCATATAATACGTTACCAAAAAAAAAAAAAAAAAAAGAATGGATTGATAGCAGCCAGGGTCACAGGGAAACAGAAAGCAATAGAAAGTGGTGTATTAGAGAACACAACATTCAGAAGAAAAGGTAGGCTGCTTTTCTTAACTGTAGAAGGAAATCTACTGTAAACCTGAATAAAGCTACAGAAAAATGCATAGGTCTTCTGAAGGTAACCTTTTCTGCTACAGGTCTAAATTTTTTTTTTTAAATGAAAGACAGTTGCATCATTTTGACATCTTGTTTATGTTTGATAACATGGCATTCTGCTGCAGAATCCTGTGCTCTTTAGCTACTACAAGATTTTCTGAATGAGAATCATGTCATGCTTGGTCATGGAATTTAGTCATTTAAATTTTATCTCTATACCTGCGTTATATTGCTTTAGGTTGATAAGTTTTCAGTTTTGTTCAGAAGAAACTGAGGATGGTCATTCTATGCTTTTACGCAGCAACACATTACTTACCACAGGGTGCATGACATAATTCTAATCCTGGGGGAATTCTGCACAAAAAAACTGCACAGTATTTTTGAGTTCTGCAAAATTATGCATATTTTATTTATCAAAAACACACTATATAATCATACCAGTTTCAATTATTTTGGTAGCTTATTTCAAAATATCTGTCAGCAACTATGTCTATAACAAAACAAACAATAAAAATCCCCCCCCAGAGTAAAGAGTTAATTAAATAAAACCCTACGACAACCCAGTTTCTGTTCCTCTAACCCCTCTCCTCCCCCCGTGAGCCCAGCTGCTGGCCCCCCTCAGCCCAGACATCCATACCAGCCCCCCCTGCCCAGAAACCTGCGACCCATCTCCCCCAGAGCCCAGCTGGGGAGGCGCCTTCCAGAGCCCAGGAATCCAGAGGGAAAAACAGCCTGGGTCTCAGGCTTGTACAGAGTTTCCTGCAAGCCAACTCCTTCCTTCAGAGTCTGCTGGGAACTGCAGCTCCTCAGCACTTTCAGCTCTTCCTGCCCCTCCCCCAGGCTGCATCTTCTATTTGCGAGCTAGGAAGCTGGACTCTGCCGGGTCCAGTAGCCCCTAGTGGCAGCCAGCAGCTCTGCAGCACCAATTCTGTGGGGGGAAAAGGAAGTTCTGTACACAACATGAATTCTGCACAAATTGTGCAGTGGCACAGATTTCCCCCAGGAGTATGTACTCCGATTATGTGGAATCTAAGCTCTTTAAAAAAAAAAGTTTCTCACTCTCATGGCTGCAGAGAACCTCCCAAAAAATGAACAGAGTTTAAATCGAAGTTATGATGTTCAAGTGTCAACATTAGAGACCATCATGGTGATGGCGCCGCCAAGTCAACATTAACCAATCATTCTGGTGGACGGAACAGGTTAGGAGGGAGAAAAGCCCTCAAGGAGTAGGAACTGGGAGCTGCTGCAGAAAAGAACATACAGAAATAAGAGTTTAGATACTACATAAATACTAGATAGTCCCCTTGATGTCTGTGGGAATTGCCTACTATCATTAGTGTCATTGTGGAAGGAGGGAAGTATGCCATTTTGAATTTATACCTGGGCACTCAGACCATAATTAAACATGGGATCTGTCCCTCTCATCCAAATGAGCTTCACATCCTTGGTCTACAAGATTTAATTTTTTGCATTACTCAGGAAGAGAAGGTTCCTCAGTAATGAGCTCAACTACCAAAGGAGGATACCTAGTAAGTGAACAAAAAATCAACCGCCCTGACTAATTAAAGATTTAAGTACAATCATTTGAAACAGAAGGAGAAAACCCCACTTCCTTTCTCCCCTCCAAAACATTATTCTCTAGCCATCAAACAACAAATTAGGACTATGGAGATGCCACTGCAAATCATTCTCCCTGTCTGTTGGCAAAGACAACTTTTCTTGACAATTGCGACAAGGTGAAGTTTCTTCACATGCTCCTAAACTCATGCCAATTATAAAGATTGGAAGACTTGCTTCTGAAATGTATTTGAGACATTTAGATTGTTAGTATTGCACTAAATTACATTAATATTTTTATAAAAACAAAGCCCAAGGACTCTATTTGTCTGTTTCTCAGCCAACTGCTATTTCTCATTTCAGCAACACAACAGCTGAAAGCAGAGTTCAGTACCATTAACAAAAAGACTAGCTGATACACAGACCTGTTTAAAAAGTGCTGGAAATGGGAAGAGACTAAGGTATCTTCTATTTCCCTGCCAGTTCAGGATTATTCCCTAAGGTACATTCCCTAAGGTGCCTTTTCCAACCTAATTTTAAGCATCTAAAAACAGGACCATCACAATGTGTCTCAGAAGACTGTTTCCACAGCCTACTATGTATGTCAGGACTTAATTATATACAGCAGTAGTTCTCAACCAGGGGTACACATACCCTTGAGGGTACACAGAGGTCTTCCAGGGAGTACATCAACTCATCTAGATATTTGCCTAGTTTTATAACAGGCTACATAAAAATCATTAACCAAGTCAGTATGAACTAAAATTTCATTCAATGGCTTGTTTATACTGCTCTATATACACACTATACACTGAAATGCAAGTACAATATTTATATTCCAATTGATTTTATAATTATATGCTAAAAATGAGAATGTAACCAATTTTTTGTAATAGAGTGCTGTGATGCTTATAAAATCAGACATAAAAATACAAAGTAAGTAGTTAAGTGAGATGAAACCTGGGGTACACAAGACAAATCAGACTCCTGAAAGGGTACAGTAGTCTGGAAATGTTGGGAACCACTGGTATACAGGTAACAGTTTCCCCTTTTTAAATTTAGTTTCATGATTCCTAGTTATACTAGGAATTTGCTACGACACCCAGAAAACTCAAGACTTGGAAAGCATGGCAGACATCCCACCAGGAAGAGTTTATCCCCATCCCTAAAACAACCAGGGCATGAAGAATATATCTCTACCACTATATCATTCCCCCTCAGTCTCTTCTAGGATCCCCTCTCCCTTGAATAATTCCAGGACATACCTCTGCTAATTCTCAGCTTTCCTCAAGCAAATGTGAAATTTACTGTTTCAATACTGCCCGTGTTCTGAATACCAATTATGAAAAAGTGACCGACCTTGTAAATTTCATGATGCTGCTCATCATTTTCCCAGCAGTAAAAGCAGGGGGACTGTCTGGCTGCAGACTCAGGATGATGATGATACTGCTTCAGCTTATGTTAACGTTCTAAATGTGAACTTATAATTACAGTCAAAAGAGCAAGATTAAAAACCACCACAGAATGCTATGGAAAATTGATGTTGTGTGGCCCTCATTTGCTTTGAAAAGTTTTACCCATTAGGGTGCATGGATTTTTCAAGCAGTAATTGAAAGTTTAGGACAAAATGTTCACAAGGCTTTACAGCTAAAATCTCAAGTACTTTTGCCTGTCCATATACTATCTCTGTTTGTCATTTCCCAGAGAAAAGCCTGTTGTTGTAGCCCCTCTAATAAAAGGGCCAACCACTATTTTCAAGAGGGCCCAGCTTCATGTGACAATCATGTTTATCACACAGTATCTTTTAAAGATTTAGAGACATTTTATCTAGGTATTGTAACATTGTTTCCACAGATGCATTTATATGTTTGTGACACATTGAGACAATATAACAACACTCAATGAAGAAGAGATTTTTTCCAAAACTTTGTAGCAAACATACTGCTGGGTAGCTCTTAGTACCCATTTTCCTAGCAGGCAGGAAGACTTCATCCCTATTAGACAGATATATGGAGAATTACCTTTAAAAAAAGATAAGTATTTTTGGTGAGACTTGTGGAAGAAAATATTTTCATAATTAGTCTTAAGTATTTTACTTGTTCAACTATTGTGTCTCTGGCTTGTCAATTTAAATACCAGAAACGTCTAGTGTTTAAGACCCCAATCCCACAAAGACATATGCACGTGTTTAACTTTAAGCTTGCGAATAATATACAGAACTATTCACAACACAAAGCATGTCCTTAAAGTCTTTACTGGATCAAGGTTTAACATTAATGACTAAAAATATGAATAGAAAGAACCTAATTATTAAAACAAGCTAAGTTTTAACTAAAATGGCCACTAGCCTAAGATAGAACAATTCCGGATGCTTAGAACTAAGTTCTTCTCATCGTACATGGGAAGAGGGGCTTGTAGACCCTAAAGCTGTGTGATGATTTTGGTCAAACATACAAAAGCCAACACATTATCTACCACTCCTCCAGAGGAAAGTACAAGCTCTCTGTAGTTATGTTCACCCACTTAAGTCAGCCCAAAACACCTTCAGTTTCTTCTGAGCCCTCTTAAGTACCTCTCAGAAGTTTTACCCTGATGATCCTCAGGAAAGGATTCTGAAAAGACACTCAGATGGGGTGTTCAGTGGCCACCTCTCTAGAGTCTAGAAGCATGTTGTTCTCTGCCACTGCATGGCACAACCCATAAAAAATTAATAGCCTGGAAAAAAAAAACACCAGGGTCTCATATCTGTTACAGGAAAGCGTTTGCAGCTTACACCTTCTCGGAATATTAATTATTTCCACAGCAATGGCAAGAAGAGTTTCATTTGATGAACTGAATCAGACCACTAGCCATCCTTATTTCCCTAATAGGTATGAAAACCTAAGGCCTCTGGCAGCTTCCAGCTGACGCCATCGCTAATTCCACACCCCCTTTTTTGACAGGATCCGCCAGACCGAGCTGTTGCTGCCGCCTTCTCTACGAAACCTACACAACAGCAACTGTCTCTCCCAACGCGCACTCCAAGCCTAGGTATCCCCGGCCCCTTCCGTTGTCGGGGGTGGACGCGGGCATACTCCCTTAGAAACACCCTTCATAAACCAACGTATTTACTGGGGGGAGGGGGAGGAAGAGAGGCAGCCATTCCGATCAAAGAGTAACTCAACATTACAACCATTTCCTGCTCCCAGCCCAGCAGCTTCAGGGAGACCCAAAGCCCCGTACCCGGGAAACCCCCACCTGCCAGCCACGCCCTCCCCTCCCCCCCGCGGTGCTGCCCCCTTCCTGTCTCCTCCAGGCCCTGCCACATCCCCCCTTTGATTGCTCCCCCAGCCCCTCCCATCACCTCCTCCTCAGTCACCCTCCCTCCAAGGCCTCCATTGAAACCGGCGGCTTCTCAGGTGTCCCAGCCCGGGGCGAGGGGGGGGGGGGGGGGATTGAGGGTTCAGTCACCCGGCGCCACGGAGCGCAGCCCCGGGCACCCACCTTTCTGCAACAGCAGCTTCACCTCGCCGTTCTCCTCCCGGCCGGCCGCGCTCAGCCCGCCTCCCGCCGCCAGGGCCCCGTGCTTCCGCTTCTCCTTGTCCCGCTTCTCCTTGGGCCTCTTGGGTTTGCTGCTGCCACCGCCACCCCCGCCGGCGGCCGGGTCCAGGCGATGCCTGTGGTGGCGGTGCTGGTGCTGCTGGTGGGAGGGGGCCGGCAGCAACACGGCGGGCGGCAACAGCTTGCCGTGCAGTTGCGAGGGGAAAGCGAAGCCTCCCCCGCCCCCGGGTGGGCCGGCAGGGAGCGCCGCGAAGCCCCAGGCGGTGGGGCCGCCGTAGCCCGACGCTGGTGGTGGTGGTGGCGGCGGCGGCTGCCTATTACTCCCGCCACCACCGCCCCCTTCGCCGTTGACGCGCTTGGGGCCCTTCAGGCCCTTCTCGTCAGCTCCCTTCAGCCTCTTGGCGGCCAGCTGGGCCCCCCGGGAAGCCTTGGTGGCTGGAGGCGGCCTGGCGCCGAACGCCTCCTGCTCCGGCAGCGCCGCGCCGCGAACGGGACTGGGAGACTCCGCCATTTTGCGCTCCTGCTTCTATTTACTCTCCGCTCGGATCAACCGATAGCACCGGGAGGGGCGGGGAGCAGGGCCGCGGCGCCATGGTCTCGTCCAATGGGAGGGGGAGGCGCCGGAGAGACAACGCGCCCAGCCAATCGCAGGGGAGAGGGGCGAGCTCAGAGGGGGCTAGGGAAGGCGGGCTCGGCTGAGTGCGCAGTTGGTGGGTGAGGGGGTGGCAGGGTTGCTGTCATGGGCAGCTCAGCTGCTCAGGGGGCGGAGACACTTGAAGCGGGAGTAGGCAGGAAGGGGAGGCTGAGGGGAGCGCGCGGCAGCCTGAGGGGCAGGCAGGGCGCGGGAGGTGGCTGGGCCATGCCTGTCATTTTACCATGCGGGGACGCTGGGACACCGCGCCTCTCCCTGGCGCAGGGCTGGGGCCCCTAGAGCACCACAGACGCCGGCCTCGGGTGCAACCAGAGTGCACGGGCAAACGGTGGGAGGCCGGCCGCGGCAGCAGCGTCCCAGACTGCACTGACTGGATCACTAAAGTATAGAGAAAAATAAGCTTTTGTGTAACTCTGAATTTTAAAATAAGCTAACAATATACCTGGTCTCCTGATATCTTTGCAGAGTACAGTACTACCTCTAAGAGCTGGCTTGAGGGCCGAAGAAGGAAACTATGTGCTGTGATCACAGGTCTAGTCCTTGTGTCCACACATAAAACTTGCACCAGTTTAACTAAAAGTGTGGGTTTCTTTTACACCAATTCATGTAAAATGGAGCAAGCTTGGTGGCAGACCATCTTATTTCAATTTCAGACCTGGTAAGTCTCCTAATTTAGCAAGGTTTCAGAGTAGCAGCCGTGTTAGTCTGTATCCGCAAAAAGAACAGGAGTACTTGTGGCACCTTAGAGACTAACAAATTTATTAGAGCATAAGCTTTCGTGGACAACAGCCCACTCCTTCGGATGCATATAGAATGGAACATATATTGAGGAGATATATATACACACATACAGAGAGCATAAACAGGTAGGAGTTGTCTTACCAACTCTGAGAGGCCAATTAAGAGAAAAAAACTTTTGAAGTGATAATCAAGCTAGCCCAGTACAGACAGTTTGATAAGACGTGTGAGAATACTTACAAGAGGAGATAGATTCAATGTTTTCCAGAGATGATTTTTACCTTTTTCTTTAATTTTTTAAGCCTTCTTTTTAAGAACCTGATGGATTTTTTCCTTGTTTTTAGATCCAAGGGGGTTGGATCTTGATCCACAAGGAGTTGGTGGGAGGTGGGAGGGGGGATGGTTAATTTCTCCTTGTTTTAAGATCGAAGGGGTTTGGATCTGTATTCACCAGGGAATTGGTGAAGAGTCTCTCACGGCTACCCAGGGAAGGGAATTAGCATTTTGGGAATGGTGGCAGCGGACCAGATCTAAGCTGGTAGTTAAGCTTAGAAGTTTTCTTAAGTTAAGTAGCTAGTATGGATCCCTCCTGTTGCAAGGTAATTATTGGCTATTTTTTGGCAAGGTAATTATTGGCAAACTTGTCAAGGCTGCTTCCCCACTTTGAACTTTAGGGTACAAATGTGGGAGCCTGCATGTAAACTTCTAAGCTTAACTACCAGCTTAGATCTGGTCCGCTGCCACCACTCCCGTAATGCTATTTCCCTTCCCTGGGTAGCCTTGAGAGACTGAATACAGATCCAAACCCCTTGGATCTTAAAACAAGGAGAAATTAACCATCCCCTCTCCTACCTCCCACCAACTCCTGGTATTTTTAAGTAAGTTTTTTTTTTTCTCTTTACTTAATTGGCCTCTCAGAGTTGGTAAGACAACTCCCACCTGTTCATGCTCTCTGTACGTGTGTGTATATATATCTCCTCAATATATGTTCCACTCTATATGCAAATTTGTTAGTCTCTAAGGTGCTACAAGTACTTTAGCAAGGAGACTCCTGTTTTTAAACTGCTCTTTGAACCACTCTTGCCCACAGCTTAGATCTCCTGACTTGGAGTGCTGAGGATTTATTTTAATTTTTTAACTAGATGTAAAAACAAAGATGCCTATACAAGTCTCTAGTCTCTCTAACAATTAATCCTACAATAAATACATTTAAATTATGTCTCAGCGGCATTAACATCAGTTCCACGTGAACTTGGCCAGCCAGCCACATACTTCCTTCATCATCTAGGAAGCATACAGAATGTGTACACTGCACTGTTAACTTGGGTGATTAACACCTGGTGAGGTACTTGGGGGCTTTTTCCCAGTCAGTTGTGGGAGAATTTGTCTGTTCTTTGGAAGGAAATTATGAGAAGGGCACTATCAGCACTTGAGTGAGTTAGGCTTCATCCTCACTGCAAAGTTAAAGTGGAGCTTGGGTTCTAACCCACAGACCTACGAAGTAAGCTAGTCCAAGCTTAAAGTGCCTCAAAACCTGGGTCAGAGATTTGTTTGTGTGGATAGTAAGGGAGATAAGAATAAAACTGAGGTAACAGCCTGGGTTAACTGTGCTGTGTAGATATAACTATACCCTCAGCCGTCTCCAGAAACCCTTTTTCAGCTTGCCCCAAAAGTCACCAAATTTGGGCTCACTCAAGCCAATTTCCAGAGTCTCAGAAACCTCAAAGAATGTCCTGACAGGCCCCCCTTCCCACCTCCCCAGCCATTATACTGAGGATTCAGCTCAAGTGTCCCAGCTGATCACAGCTGTGGCCTTATGGCATGGGGAAAGAGGAAGTCCTTTCAGTAGGCTGGTCCCATGCTATTTAGTTACAACCTATAAAGCCCTAACAACCTAAACTCCATCTGAAGGATGTAGATTCCAGAATACTGGTGTCATGTGTGCTCATTGAGGTGCCCATTCTAAGTGAGCATCTGCATTCTCCATGGCTTCAGTCTCCAAATAGAGAGTGCATTGCATTAGTCCAATATTGAGGTGACCAAAGCATGGATAATACTGTAGTGGCAAAGTTAGAATCTGAAGGAAAAAGGTCCTAACCTGCTAGCCACATACAGATAGTAAAAGCCTAAGTGGACTACTGCTGTAATAAGATTATCAAACAGCAATTGGGAGGTAAAATCAGCCCTAAATTTCAAACACTATTAACTATTATTCAGTCAAAGGAGCTAATGTTACCTCTGCCATCTCCCTGCAGTATCCTATGTTGAAGCTCGTCAGGAAGAGGAGCAATTGCCCACAACTACTTATTGAGCTATATCCAAGAGAAAAGAACAAAGCCACTGCAGAGCAAGCCTACCCATTCTCACTAGGGTCTGCAGGTAAGTCAGCGATATCTCAGGATCAACTGAGATCTAATACCATCTGCCTAGACACCTGGTCTTCACCACTAAGACAAGATCATAGAATCTTGGGGTTGGAAGGGACCTCAGGAGGTCATCTAGTCCAACCCTCTGCTCAAAGCAGGACCAATCCCCAGACAGATTTTTGCTTCAGATTCCTAAATGGCCCCCTCCAGGATTGAACTCACAACCCTAGGTTTAGCAGGCCAATGCTCAAACCACTGAGCTATCCCTTCCCTCATCAGCCAGTGCAGTCTGTGCCATAGCCAGGTCTATGCCCAGACTGACAAGGGTCAAGAAGATCAAAGGAATTTAAATACTGTGATTATCTCACAACAGCCTTCTCCACAATCATACACAAAAAGGGAAGATGATGGTAATTAGCAAGATTGTCAAAGTTCAGCAATGACTTTTTGAGCAGAGGCCACACTCTTGCTTCCTTTCAAGCAATAGGCAGCCTGCCCTTTTAAAGAGCAGTGTTAATAATCTCGACAAGTAAGTGACCCAATACTCGCCCACTGGCTTTCACCATCTAGGAAGGATCTGAATCCAAAGCACATGTTGTGGGATCAAGTTCTCCCAAGCAACTCTAGTATATCAAGAAGCATAGTTGTCTGAAACTCTAGCAGCAAAGATGAGGCCCATGTTTCCTCAAGACCTTGTTCTGCCACTACAGAAATAGACAGCCCCCCTAATCTGATCAACCTTGTCTGCAAAATAGCCAATAATTACCTTGCAACAGGAGGGATCCATACTAGCTACTTAACTGAGACAGTCTGAATTTACCAGACTACCACCTGAAACAAATCTGTTGCCCAAGACTTTGTAGGTGCTAGGATAGTGGAAAGGAACTTTTTTTTTTGGCCATTCTCACAACCACAATTTAAAACAATCTTTATGCTACAATCAAACAGCCTTAGCAAGAAACTTCTGCCACTGGTGCTTTAGCCATCTCCTTCCCACACCCCAACCTCAATTTTGTGAGCATTCATGGCCTGCCATACGATTTCTATTCCAAGATGTGGCCTTTGGGCCAAAAAGTTTGCCCACCCCTGGCTTAAGAGGTACCCAAATTCAATTGTAGTACTCACCCTAAATAATCAAGTGAGATTAACTTGACTCCTAATCTTAGGATCTTTAGAGCCACATGAGGGAGCTTAGAACTTCAGAGAGTGACTGAATCTGCAATAGCTGTAATTGTAACTTGTTTAATTTTACCATTTTAAATGGCTAAACCTTTCCTAACATGACAATCGCTATTACATCTTTATATGACTGAACTTATTTTTTCTAACTTGGCTTTTTTGTTCATGTGAAATGTTTTGGATCAGATTTTTTCTTCTAGTTGTAAGAATAGATCTATAATCACAGGGATGGAGAAAACTTGAGAAATATTAATACACACACAATTTATCTCATATTTCAAAGGTAATCTTCTTGGCTATAGTCTTTTGTTAACATCCAGGGGAATTTAGAGACAAGTTGAGAAGTCGTCAATCTTTTTCCATGAATATAATAGAAAATGTTGAGTGACTAAATTGTTAATATAAATTTGAATACAGGATAAGCACAATTAATTTCTTACTTCATACTAAAATCTCTGTACATACCTAAATTGTAAGCTCCTTGGATCAGGCACCATCTTGTTCTGTGTTTGTACAGTGTCTAGCACAACAGGGTCCTGGTTCATGATGAAGGCTCCTTGACACTATGGTAATACAAAAGAAAAGAATCAGACTATTTACTGTGTCTTTTGCATCAACAGAGAAACCCCCACTAGATTTGGAGATTAGTGTTCAGTAAATACTCTCCTATTACAATTATTTTTTATATATTATGTTGGAACTGTTTTGGGAAGCTTAATACAAATCTCATTCTAACATTTCGTACTGTCAAGATGGTACCCTAGATTTCTCTTTTAGTCAGTCCTGTAGAGACATGCATACATAGTAACTGCAGTCCTAATTTTCTAACTTGTCTTAGAATCAAAACCATGACACTCAGTTCCACCTAAAATTCTTTCAAGATCTCACTTTTTTAGGATTTATTCATTTCCATGGGTTTTATATGTGACAGATTCAAACAATTTTGCACTATTTATAGTTAACCTAGTAGAATCATAGATTAGGGATGGAGGAGACCTCCAGAGGTCATCTAGTCCAACCCCTTGCTCAAAGCAGGACCAACACCAACTAAATTATCCCAGCCAGGGCTTTGTCAAGCCAGGCCTCAAAAACCTCTAAGAATGGAGAGTCCACCACCTCCCTAGGTAACCAATTCCAGTGCTTCACCACCCTCCTAGTGAAATAGTGTTTCTTAATATCCAACCTAGACCTCCCCCACTGCAACTTGAAACCATTGCTCCTTGTTCTGTCATCTGCCACCACTGAGAACAGCCTAGCTCCATCCTCTTTGGAACCCCCCTTCAGGTAGTTGAAGGCTGCTATCAAATCCCCCCTTACTCTTCTCTTCTGCAGATTAAACAAGCCCAGTACCCTTAGCCTCGCCTCATAAGAGCTAGACTTGTGGTTAGCCCTGTGCTGTTGCACAAGAGGAAAAGCCACATTGCATACTGGCAGTGCTAGCCACCTCAAAAGGGGAAAAAAACATCTGTGACCTGCCCCCTCCAAAACTTGCATAAAGAGAAACATAAGTGCCACCCTGTACCCGAGTGGTACAGTGGCTGTGCTTCCAGGAACTCCAAGAGGAACTGTGCCTGCTCAAGGAGCCACAATTGAGTTTAAAGTAGCCAGTCTTCTATACAGTACCATCATGTAGGTTCTAAGCTGATATTGAACTGAAAACTTTCATGAAGTTCACAAATTCTGTCATCTGGGATTTGTTATTTTGAGTTTTTAATGAATTTTCTTAAGCATAGCCTGTCTCTCTTTGATAAATCAACATTGACTACAATTTTATGAACTCCATAACTATGCAGGGGGAAACTCAACAACATAGCATCACCATAGCCTAGTAGCATCCAGCTACCAGCATAAGGGGGATAGCTGTGTGCAAGGGGGATACACAAGGTTCGCCTACATCCTGGCAATTTCTAGATATCAAGGCAGATACTTGCCAGCCGATGTATGTTAAAGCAGCCTTTGGGGACAGTGGGCTCAGGATCAGGTGAGTCAGTGCAAAGGGCATTTTTTGCATTCCCACTTTTAAAATGCACTAATTGTGTCTCAGCCACATCTGAAGAGCTGGTCCAAAGATTAAACTGAACTTTGAGCCTTGGGAGACAGGAAAATAGTGGAGTGAGAGTGGGTGAACGTCAGTGGAAAGAAGTGAGGAAATTGAGGAGGCATTAAGGGATACACTGAAGGTTCGATTAGCAAGGAAGAAAGAAATCACAGTTGAAGAATCAAGGAGAAAGATGAAGTGGAGGAGGAAAGTGATCAGCAGCGTTATGGAAGGCAGACAGATCAAGTACTCCCCATTTAGATTTAGCGAGCAGTAAGCAACTGTTTAAGCCTAAGTGAGGACAATTCTGGGGAAGCAAAGAGGATTGAATCCAGAGTGGAGGAATGAATTGAGGATGAAGTCAAAGCTATGAGAGCTCCATAATTGTATAGGCAAAATGGAAGAGAGACACATGGCAGAATTGAGGGAATTTCCCTCCCCCTCACTCCCCACAAAATAGAAGAAAGTGTATGCTTGAGGCATGGAGGTGAGGGAAATGTTCCAAAAAAAGAGAGTGTGGTCAAAGAAAAATAATTTTAAATAACTTGAACTTTCCTTCTTTCTTTTAGTTCCTCCTCCAGAATATTGGAATGGAGCCTGTTTGGTTCTGGTGCATTATCCACCTTCAATAATTTCTATTTTACTTTTTATTTTTAACTGAGTTCTTCCAGTATTTAGTTTTTCTTCTAGAGAAAATGTATTTCTGTGCTTGTCTTCAGTCTATGCATATTCTTTTGTGAACATTTAAAATAAAGAATTCATTTAGCAATTCTGCAATATCTGCTTATCCTATCATTAAGTTACCTAAACTCCTCTTAATGTTGTACTGATTTATTCTGTTCCTTATTTGAAAAATGACTTGTCTTCTGCAATCTTCATTGTTAATTTCCCCATCTTTTTGTACAGTATACCTAAGTTTTGCATTTGTTATGTCCATTTCCTTATCTGTGATTATTGCTTGTATATCCACATTTGCCTTCTGCTTATGTCATACAGTGAGCCCAATTCTCCTGTTACACTAGTCAGCTAAGGGGCAATTCCATTAAATTATTCAAGTTTTACATTGTTCCATTACAGCAAAGTCACAAGTTGAGAATTCGAAAGGTTCAATTACTCTCTCAGGACTACCTGACATTAGAAGCAGCAGCAGATGACAAGTGCTGAGATGGTGTCCTCTGGGAATTGGACTGAATCTTGTGTAATACCTCAAGGCCCAAAATGATATTAAGTTATTCAGAAAGTCATTCAATGCCTTTTTCCACTGTCCAAGGAAAAATAAGGAAAGGTCACAAGCTGTTGGATGTCCTGCAACCACAGGACAAAGTCAGAGTGGCCTTTTCTAGAAACATCCGTCTTCTTGACCCAGCTAAGGATGTATAATCTCAAACTCCCATCAGTTGCTTGAAGTTCTGACAAATTTTCTCAGATTGCTTGGCAGTTTTTATTTTCCCCTTCCTCCCCTCCCCCCAATGTATGATAACCACTTCCTTGGTGACCTCTGATCAATTCAAGGGCAGAAAGACATTATGAAGGGTCCACAAAAATAGCAGGGAGGTTTAATCAGCTCTATAGGAAAACTTTTTTGGCCAGACTCTGTGTATTCTGTGGCAAAACTAGAACTAAATTCTGTGACAAGGGCCCTGGTATCTGTAGCACTCTGGGACTACAGACCAGAAATTCTCCGGCAGCTATAGGTAAATTTTTAAATGGATGTTTTGATTTACAAAAATAAATAAATAAATAAGCAGTATAGTATTCCTTGTGCTATTTGTTTTTATATTCAATTTAATTTGGTTTATTCGATATTTTCAGTATGTAACAGTTTTGTATTAATACATAACTGTACTTAAAAGTTGTCTCAGGTGGGAGAATGAACTGTAGACTTTGGTAGCTGTGTGGGTGACATGGGAGGCTTTTGGCACCCAAAAAGACATAGGAAGTGATCCGAGATCAAGATAAGCACCTTAGCATAAACTTTCTGCTAAAATTATCAGCTGTCAAATAGTTAACAATGCTGGCATTTGAAGTTGTCATTTGGTTTCAGTCTTCAAAACTCCATTGGAGAGGGTGGATCAATTGTTGCAGGCTGTCCAGAGACTCAAAAGGATAACACTACATGGAGTTTATACTCTGTTCACTTTTAGGATATTTTTTTGGAAGCCAAAATAACTAAAACTGCATCTTTTTACAAAACAAAAAACTTAGATTCTGGAACATATGTATATAAGAGGTGAATTCTGATCAAATTTTTGTGATGGCAGAATACAAAGCCTGAGAGTATGATTGTCTCTGTATTGACCAATTTCCATTTACTAAGAGGTAGACCCTTAAAGCCATAAAGGGTGTAAATACAAGGCAGATTGCCAAGGCCTTGCTCCATGTCTAAATATGATCTTAGCCCTTTGACCTATTAAGATCAATTCTCATGCATGGTCATTAGGCATTTCCCATGCAACATTAGGACTACAGCACTTACAATGAGACTTGATGTGATAGGACCCTTTGGTTCATGCGCTTTTTGACAAAACCTCAAAGGGAATAGGTTCCACCCACCCTTCCTTCCCCACCTGTTCTTGGAGATTATACGTTATTCCACCTCTTCAGGATGACCTGCATGAAATTCCCTAACAGTCTAGATCCATAGAGTTTGTAATAAAACAAAACGTATTATGGCTCAAAGGAAATCATTTACACAACAAAGTGGTGTGCATAGTCTGTTGTATCGGAACATATTAATGAAAATCCTACTCTCGGGTGCTTTGTTTTCAAAACAAGATCAGCCCAAACTCCCCAAACTTAAGAGTTTTAGTGTTCAGATACTATAATCATGGGAGATATATAAACTGCGTGGAGCTAAGATTATCTTTCTGATGCTTATACAGGGCATAGCACAACGAACCCCTTTGTCCTACTGTAATACAAATATTAAATGAGGACCTACATAGAGTTTTGGGCACTGCTGATTCCCCTTTCCCCCCATACCAGAGAGTGGTACATTCTATCCCTTAACAGTAGGCTCAGCAGTCCCTTGCGTCTTTAATCCGTTAGCTCCTTTTTCTCTGCAAATGGTGAAGAAGTTTCCAACCAATTGCTGTGTAAAGTCCAAGGCCTTTTACTGCAGTCATACTAGGAGCGCCATGAGCCAAGAAGCAGAAAGTCACATCCTCACCTTCCTTCTAAATTATATCAAAACAATGTAATATCAGGCTGTTAAGGCAGCCCTCCTAATAGTACCCACCATCCCCAGATAAGTAAGGAATCTCTTAAGATGTTCAAAGAAAACTTTGCTTGATAGCATCCTGTTGGGCATGGAATCACTTAACAGTTGTGATTGTAAAATCTATACTTCTATTGTTTATGGTCTCTACTTCTCTATTGTTTTATCAATATGATCTCTGTCTGGTTCTTTGATTGTTTCTGTCTGTTGGATAACTAATTTTGTAAGATTTAAATCAACTAAGGTGGTGGGGTATGATTGGGTGAAGAATTGTTTCACAATATGTTAAGATTGGTCAAAGAATTATTTTATAGTATTTTAGTTTAAAATGATAGGTTAAGGTATAGCTAAGCAGGACTCAAGTTTAACTATATAAACTGGGGTCCAAAAGGAAGTTCCTTGGAACTTAACTCCAGGACACAGCCCCAAGATCAGAGCTACCAGCCTCAACACCCTGCTAATCACACCGTGCAGAAGCTGGAGTCCCCAAATGACCTGATCTTGACTGGCCATTAAGAAAAGTTCCTCTCCCTTACTGGGAGTGAGAATGGCACTGGAACACTTTTTAGAGTGGGGGTGCTGTGCCCCCTTACCTCTGTCCACACCCCTCACCACCTCCTGGAGCTGGGGCCAGGAGCAGGGCCGTGGCTGTGGGATGCAGACAGGGGCAAGGGGGCCGAGGCTGGGGCCACAGCTAGGGGTAGGTGCAGAGCCCTTGCGTAGTGCCGACTGCCAGGACCACAGGCATGGGGCCAGGAGCCGGCAGCTGGGACTGGAGCCAGCGGCCAGGACTGGAGCTAGGCGTGGAGCCGGGACCAGGACAGGGCATGGGGCCCCAGGGCCATGTGCAGAGCCCCCGGTGCGGAGCCAGTAGCTGGAGCCAGGAACCCGCGTAAAACGTGGGGCTGCTGCAGCACCTCCCACACCCCTAGTTCCCATGCCTATGGTATGTGGTGAGCATTCATTGTATGTTTAGCATGTTCATTCTGTTTTGATGATTGTTAATAAATAGAGGTTAAAGATATTACTGTGTAAGGCTCTTTCACTGGTAAAAAACCCTGTAAACCTACAGAAAATTATGCCCTGAGCCCTCAATGTGGGTGGCCCTGAGTCCTAGGAACGGGGTAAGGGTAGGGATGCCTAAATCAACAGGGTTACACCTTGAGCCCTGGGAACTGGGTAAAGGTGGGTACATTCTATCCCTTAACTGTAGGCTCAGCAGTCCCTTCTGTCTTTAACCTGTTTAGCCCCTTTTTCTTGGCACATGGTGAAGAAGTTTCCAAGCAGTTGCTGAACCTTCAGTTTAAAATGCCAGGAAATCCCCACAAATGTCATGGAGTAGCTCTCCTCCCCTGAAAACATCCCATTGTCATTTACAAATTTGCCTTTTTTTTTTTTTTTTTAAAACAGACAGTCATGTTGAGTTGATTGTGGTGAGAGACACACTTTTGCCTCAGAAGGCCTCAGATCACTTCTCTGTCTCATTTTCAGTTTTCTGGGGTGTTTTTAATATTTCACCTGTTCTTTATTTTAGCAACTTCCTGTTCTGTCCTGAAGTGAAGTTTAAAAAACTGATTCCAACTATGACGTATGTTCCAAAAAATACTATGTGGGTGGTAGAATCCTTGGTGCAGGGGAAAGCTTACCTCCAAAAAAGTTACACCTGTGAATGTTCAAGGCCAATAGGAGGCAAGAGGCAGTTCCAGGGACTATGGGCTAGCTCTTCAAAGGTCTCCAGGTAGCTAAAGATTTAGGTAAATGCTTATGGGCTTTTGAAAATCCTATTAAGCAGGTTAGGTGTCTAACTCCCATAGAAATCAATAGAAAAGTTAGGCACCAAACATGTTAGGAGCCTGTCTAAATCTTCTGCCACCTAAATATCTTTGAAAATCTGGCCCTCTGTCTCACAGGATCCTGACCACTTGTTGCATTAAGGTCAGAGCTGGCTATGCAGTTTGAAGTTTTCTCCGTGACGTCTTCAGAATGTAAATACTTTTTGAACTTGGTGCATCAACAAGATCAGACCATCACAATGCACCATTAGAGCTGGTGCAATAACAGTCACGCGACTCTCTAGGTACCTATATGATACCCAAAGCATCTGAGCACTTCCAGAGAAAGTAGGCAGGGCCGGCTCTAACTTTTTTGCTGCCCCAAGCAGCAAAAAAAAGTGCCGCCCCGCCGAGCCGCCACCCCGCCAAGCACCGTGCCACCGGAACCCCCCCGAGCGCCACGCCCCCCGCCGAGCACCGCGTTGCCAGAGCCCGCCCCCCACCGTTGGAACCCCTCCCTGAGCGCCGCACTGCCCCACAGCCGAGCGCCGCGTGCCGGAGTGCTGCGTCACCGGAGCACCCCTCCCCCCAGCCGAATGTCACACCGCGCTGCCCCCCGCCACTCCAAGATTGGCCACCCCTTACCAGGTGCAGCCCCAAGCATGTGCTTGGTTGCCTGGTGCTGGCCCTGAAAGTAGGGATGAAATCTTGATCCCATTGAAATCAATGGCAAATTACCATTGGCTTCAATAGGGCCATGATTTCACCTTAAGTATTTGAGGAGGAATAATCTATTTCTTCCTTCTTTGTCTGTAGGAGGAAAAGTGTAGGGGAAGAAATGAGTTTTGCATTCAGTCTGTTCTCATCTCTTATGAAAGAGATTTCCATAGTCTAGGTTGAGCTCCTGTGACAGTTCTGTTTCCTGCATTAATGAGCAACTCTCTCTATTGAGAACTTACAGTTTAATTATTCTCATGGAATGTCACTGTTGTGGGAGGCTATGGTAGTGGAAAGAAAGGCAATCTTTTACACAGTTGGTGACACTTCCAGGAAGAGCTTTGAATATAAGGACAGAACCTGAACTGGACTCTATTCACTGGGGAGCCAGTAACGAGGATTAGGATCTAAAATCTCTCTTAAATGAGTCAACAACTAGAAAACACATTAGTCCTCTTTTGAGAGCTCTAGGCAGTTTGGTTGGCTTTAAACTAAGCTAATATCTTAAAGACCAACATTTTCTTTACAATCTGGAATTTTGCTCTGAATAACATTCCTGTTTCCACTCCTGACTCTTCATATACCTGTTTAAAAGGCAAAAACATTTTCTGATGTGCTCATATGAAGGGGATAAGTAATGACCCCTATGATTTTAATTGCTTTCAGGATTTGCTCCCCAGCCTGTCTATTGGACAAAATAATAAAAAGAATGCTCCCTTCATTGTCTTCATGTTTGATGTAGAATTTCTCTACATATATGGGATCACTGACAATGTCATGTCTCAGCAGTAAAGATATACCTGTCTCTATGATCTGGGACTTAGAATCAGTATCTGCTGGTATTCCAAGGACACATATTTCAAATGGACTTGTTCCTCTAGTACTTCTACAATTTTCTCGCCATTCAAGAACTGATTTTAAGAAGTTATTTTAGTAAGGAATTTTTCAAGTATGGACATCTCTTTCTCAGTTCCCTTTTTTTCTTTAAGCTAAGATTCCACATGGCTTATTCTCTGTACATCTCTAGAAATTCTTGAATCAAAAGTGACAGAATCCCAGAAACTAACTCCATTATATACTACAAAATTCTCCCTCTTCAGGAGAATCCATCTTAGCACAAAGGTCCAAGGAATTTACTTTAATGATCTATCAGAGTTCCTTCCCACAAAGAGTGGGAAAGATGGCACGAGCATCAAGCCATGCAAAGCCCTGTGGCTTGGAAAAATCTGAGCTGTCCCATTTCCCCACCTTTTTCTCCATTTTCTGGTTACCTCAGTAAAGTGGAGCAGAAAAGGTCCATCTCACTGTGACAAAGCTCTGTCCTTGTCTCCGTGGGTCCTGCGTTTCCTAACGGATTTCACTAGCCTCATAGGCTCACTGTGACCCTCCACTTAACCCTTCTCTCTCTAGAGACAAGGGTCACAGTCTACTGAGCCATTTTCATCATAAGCCAGTGAGGAAGGTGAGAAGCTATCCTCCCTTGCACAGTCTCTGTTGTCTCCCAGTCTCAGTGATTAATCAGAGGGGCAAAGGTGGGGAACCCAGGCCCACGCTCTACTCCAGGCTCCAGCCCAGGGACCCTAATAGTATCAGCTATGGTAGCTGACCTTTTAGGAACAGGACACGTATGATTCCTTGGGCTACTTCCCCACAGCAGCCCCCACTTCCTCAAGCTCCACTTCACCCTTTCCTCAGCGCCTCCTTCCTTGTGCCTGAAATGGTGTGTACAGTTCAGTCTCTCCAACGGCACAACTTCTCACGGCTCCTAACATGCGCACCCACCTGACTAACTGCTTGTAACTAGTTTCAGCTAGCCCTTGATTGGCTTCAGGTGTCCCAATCAACCTAGCATCCTCCCTGCCTTCTGGAAAGCTCTTAATTGGCCCCAGGTGTCTTAATTGACCTGGAGCAGCTGCCATTTACTTATCCTGATACCAGAGATATATTAGCCCCAGGTTAAACAAATCCATCTCCCACTACTTTTCTATAGCCAGCTGGCCTTGCCCCATCACACTCCCATATCAATTTGAGAGAGCAAAAAGTTCGGGTTTTGGTGTACTTGATCAGCTGTCAGTTGTCCTAGCTGGAACTGTGCCTCCCTGCTTCCTCCCCGTTTGACCCTCTCTTTCCCCCCCCAAAATGTATTTATTTCCTCTGAGACTGCTACTGAGGCCCTTTCTATCTGCAGAGCTCCCATTTCTTCTAGTACTACTCCATATTAGCCATAGGTGAAACTCTCTGCTGGCAAAAAACCTGCATGACATGCAGTCAACATCTTGGCCCTTTATATCAGACCAGTAACTTATGACAATACAACCCGTGAGGTATGGGTGTTTAAAAAAAAAAATTACAAGACCTCTGCATTGGGTTGTAGGAAGTAATTTACTCTTCTCGCCACAATTCCCCAATGGACCACAGCTAATGTCTCCTCACCAGCTCCTGCCAGAAGCTTTTTCTGCCGTGAAATAAGTCATCCCTTTTTAGTGCTCATTTGGCTAAAACTCAAGATTCCAGTTCAGGACAACACACTTTAGACTATCAATATTCCTTAGACTTAAAGCCCCGCCAATTATTGTTTACCACTACTTCCTTCCTTATGGGTGCAATACATATTGCATTAGTGTTATACCACTTAACCACACCTTCAAATTATGAGTCTCTTGCAGAACGGAGTACCTGTTTAACATGTTCTGTACAAGTTATTACCCCCAGGCAACTACAGCTTGTTCTTTACTTGTACTCACTACAATCCAGCTCCTATCTGGTGCACTTTTTCCTGGTCTATTTAGTCCTATTCTTCCTGCTTTTGACATACTCACCTCTTACTGTGAATCATCTAGAAATCTTTAATTCTTCTGTATATGATATTTTTGGAGCAAACAGTCTATCAAGATAAGTTATTTTGCTTTTCAGGTGCTCACAAGATTATTGAGGAGACTAGTTTGTGACTAGAGCTGATGAGTCACTTGGCAATGAAACTTGTTATAAAACCTGAAATTTCGACAAGTGCTTTTTCTAAACAGCATGTGGTGTGTTCTTCATGTCAGTGGGAAGCATAAAGAAAGGTTTTTTACCTTATTGTAACTGAAATTGGAGATATGTGTTCCCTGGGTATTCACTGTGGGTGTGCATACACTCTGGGGGCCCAGAACCAGAAATTCTTCAATAGCAGTATCCATTGGTCTATACCTGTGCCCTTCATCTCTTTCTACTGCCTAGAGAGAGCATGAAGGGTAGTACAGACCAACTGCCTCTCCAGTTCTTTCTCTGGCATAAATCTGAAGACAATCAAACAGAGGTGAAGGAGGGTGGGATGTAAATACCTGTGAGGACACACGCCTCAAAGAATTCCAGTTACAATAAGGTCACCTTCCATTCTTCAAGTGCTGGTCCCCAGGGGGGGTTCGCTGTGGATGATGCCCAAGCCATGTTTATTAAAGAGACAGGTGAAAGGAAGTGCTCTGCACCACAGTTCACGGAATCGCTGAACTCAAGGAAGCCTCCTCAGCCAAGGCTTGAATCAGAGCACAGTGCCTGGTAAACGTGAATGGAGCCTTAGGTTACCGGTCTATAGACTTTAGAGAGTGGGATTCCATGCAAGGAAACCACTGAGGTCACTTGAGCTCTGGCAGAATAAGTCCTGACAGACTGAGGAGGAGGGGCTCGTGCAAGCTCATAGCGGAGGAAGATGCAGTTGGAAATCCATTTTGAGAGTCTTTGGGAAGGTATTTCCTCTCCTTTCATCATCTCACCATTAGAGATGAATAACCTCAGAGGTCTAAGGGCCTTGTCCTGTCCAGGTAAAAGGCCAGATCTCTGTGTGTGTCAAGGAGTGGAGTTTCCTGTCCTTCCTATTATTGTGAGGTTTCAGATAAAGTACAGGTAGTGAATCATCTGGTTCAAGGGAAAGTCAGGATTCCGGATATTATCCAGTCTACAGCTCCTTCCTAAGTGGCTCTCCCTATTAATTAGGCCATTTTGGAGCCCGCTAAGAACATGCATACACCCATGTCCTGACCCCTAAAAGGGCTGAGCAGAAGTATTTTGTTCCCTCCAAGGAGGCAGAATACTTGTTTTCCCACCCTAACTCAAACTCTCTGGTTGTCCAAGCAGTCATGGAGCAGAATAGGCTACACCAGCCCAGGTCCATTCCTTCCAACAAGGATGCTGAGAAACTTGATTCCTTTGGCAGAAAGAACATTTCATTGGCCAGCCTATTACTCTGTATTGCAAAGTACCAGGCACTAATATCACAATAGGACTGTATTAATTACAATAAGCAATCAGAATTTGTGACTAAGCTACTGGAGAGCCCAATTCTAGGCTATCCTAGATGAAGGGAAGCTGGTGGCCTCAAAACAGCAGACACACCATCTCACTCCATGGCAACCTTTGTGGTTACAAGTCAGGACTCTTGACTGCCGTCATTGGAGTTCTCCATGGAGGTCCAGGCAACAGCTGAAGATCTCCCCTTCAAGAGTAACAATCTCATCTGTGAGAAAACCAATGCGTTGCTTCACTCATGTAAGATCTCTCCCGCCACCCTCTGCTCCTTGGGAATATACATCCCAGCAGCTTGCAGGAAATAGTCTAAGCTGCTACCGCAAAGATACCAGCTAACCCTTCAGCCATTCTACCACCAGAGGACCTACAAGTCACCAAGAAAATGCCAGAGAGCACAGCACACCAGACCGACCACACTATTGCTATCGGCTCTCTGGGCCCAGCTGCCTACTAAAAAGACATTTTGATGGCATGCTCAAGAGCCCAATCCTTGCATGGCAGGTCTCTCCCACCACTTTCAGTGGATGCCTGGTCCATTTCTTTCTGATGTGGCAACTTGTAGACTGAAGGACTCTTCAATCTATAGATGAAAAGTACTATTAAACTGAGTACTATTATTCTGTTGCATATATAGTACACTGCTGATCTTGACATCTCAACAATCACAGTTCCAAACTGGGAGCATTGTCAGAGAGCTGTGGGTGCCCGAGGCTCTAGTCCTCCCTTCCTCAAGGCTTTATCATAAACTTTGTCAATAATATACTCATAGCATGCAGCTCTACCCAAGGCCTGTAAGAGAGGTAATTATCATCATCTGGTCAGCCAAGGGTTTACCTTTTCTGATTTGCATTATACATTAGTCTTTTCTGGCTTCAGTTCAAGCCAGGGGGATTAAAGTTCATGATCCAATTTCTATACACTTGGTATCAGTTGGTAGCTGCCCTGGGATAAAAACAACAACAACACAGAGCTGCATGTTATTAGCATATTGTTGACATTAAAGTTTATGATAAAGCTTTGAGGAAGTGGGGACTAGAGCTTCTAGCTACACAGCTCTCTGATAACACTCCCAGATTGGAAGAGTGATTGTTGAGATGTCAAGATCAGCAGTGTACTATAGATACATCAGAATAATAGTACTCAGTTTAATAGCACTTTTCATCTATAGATTTCAGAGAGTCCTTCAATCTCTTAATTCATCTAAGTCTATTAACTCATACTACGGCATATATTTAATTTGTGAAAAAAGTTAGGGGTAGAAGAGGTTTCAAAGTGTCTTAAATTAAGCCAGTTACTTAGGGTCCTAAATCTATATTTAAATGTGTAGAAACCCATTGTTTAAAATCTTGGCCAGAATACATGGAGGCAAAGGAATTAATGTTTCCATTGCAATCATGGAGTATACAAGCCCTCTGCTGGCTAAATATGGTACCTGTAAATTCTCATAGATATTAATCAAAGACTGTGTAGCCTTGTGGATTAAGGATTCCCTTTCAGAAATGATGATTTCAAACACAGTTGGGGTTGTATTTTTAATGTTTCTATAATTATTTTTTCCACAGCACACAGACTAATTCTTTAATCACTTTTCTAATGCAAACTTACTGGGCAAGCTAAAAAACTACATTTAAAACATAGAAAAAGTGTCACATGAAGATATTAGAAAAACGATCTACACTAGGGAAAGTAAGCATTCAGATTTTTCAGTTAAACTAGACACATTTATTGCTAGCTTGGTCCTGTCTCCCCATTCAGAGCACTCATTTGTGGGTTGATGAGGGAAACACGAGTAATTTTATATTGGTGGACGGAAAAGGAAAATTAAGTTTTATCAGGTTACAGTTGAAGTAGGACAGAAGTGTTGTCTGCTTCAGTCCTTTACCTCAAATGACTTTTGAGGTACCCTGTAATATGCAAAGAGGATACAAATGAAGGTTCTTTAGGTGTTTATACTGTGATCACCACCATGATCACAATACCATGTACAACAGGGGTTCTCAAACTGGGGGTCGGGACCCCTCAGGGGGTCACGAGGTTATTACATGGGGGGTTGCGAGCTGTCAGTCTCCACCCCAAACCTCGCTTTGCATCCAGCATTTATAATTGTGTTAAATATATAAAAAAGTGTTTTTAATTGATAAGGATGGGGGGTTGCACTCAGAGGCTTGCTATGTGAAAGGGGTCACCAATACAAAAATTTGAGAACTACTGATGTAGAACCATCAAAATCTAAAGACAATTAGTCATGACTAAGGCTACGTTTTAGTCATGGGTATTTTTAGTAAAAGTCATGTACAGGTCACAGGTAGTAAACAAAAATTCATGGCCCATGACCTGTCCTTGACTTGTACTATATACCCCTGACTAAATCTTTGGAGGAGGAGGGGCATGCAGCCTGGGGGTGCCGGCCCAGGGGGTACCACAGGTGCTGGGGAGGTTGGTGGGGCTGGCAGGCTCCCTACCTGGCTCTGCATGTCCCCAGAAGCAGCGACATCCTCCTCCCTCTGCTCCTGGGCGGGGGCATGGCCTGCAGCTCTGTATGCTGCCTCCGCCCAGAGTGCCAGCTTCACAACTCCCATTGGCTCCAATGGGTGCTGTGAGGGTGGTGCCTGCAGGCGGAGACAGTGCGCAGAGCCCCTGGGATGCGCCTCTTCCCAGGAGCCAAGGGATGTCGCTGTTTCCGGGGAGCCCCCCCAAAGGAAGTGCCGCCCAGAGCCCTCACCCCCTCCCACACCCCAGCCCTGAGCCCCCTCCCACACCCGAACTCCTGTTGATGCGGGCAGAGAGGGGCATGGTGGTCCAAAACGACCCCAGCAGCGGCCAGTGCAGCTGGCTCAGGGGCTGCCTGAACTGCTCAGGCGGCTCCTGGGCCAGCCACACCGGCTGCTGCAGAAGTCCCGGAAAGTCACGAAATGCGCAGCCTTGGTTATGGCAAGTCTTCCAAACCTATGGCATCCCTGAGACATTGAAAACATCTACAGAAAGACTACGAGTGTGGTGAGTGGACAAGAAACTCACAGAATGGTTCAGAACGGCTGTAGAGAGACACGAGGATGCATGCTATTGCTGGATTTGTTCAACTTGGTATTGAAAGCACTAAGGACTGTAGTATTGAAGGATGAAACAAGAAGAGTCATATTACATGTGAAGACAGTGAATTACCTTAGATTCATAGATGATATTGACTTAATAGCATTGACCAATTAGGATTTACAGAGAAAAACAGGCTATGTACAGTACAGGTATTACACATGTAGCTACTTGCCACACTGAAAGGCTCTGGCAGTGCCTTTCACTGCAGTGAGGAAAGGCTCCAGCCGGGAGAAACAAGTTAACCCCCCCACGCCTCCAGGGTCTTCAAGGATTGTCATGTGGCAACTGCTCTAATTTTAGGAGTACTTGTGGCACCTTAGAGACTAACAAATTTATTAGAGCATAAGCTTTCGTGGACTACAGCCCACTTCTTCGGATGCATATAGAATGGAGCATATATTGAGGAGATATACATACACACATACAGAGAGCATGAACAGGTGGGAGTTGTGCTACTCTGAAACCTGCTCTAATTTTGTTTCTTTAGAGGCTGTGAGGTAGGGCTATTGCCTGCTCTCTGCCCATTCGTTAGTATTAACCCAGAATTAAAGACCACAATTAAGTGGGTTCCAGACAAATGCGATTATGTTAAGTAACCGTTAGATAAACTGTTTCCACAGTAACTGTAATTTTACTCCATTGGAGATATGTAGTAATTTTAGTTACTATAAAAAGCATTGACTTTTATGGGTTAATATGAAAGTGCAATGTCCTGTAGTTTAATTTGCTGTGGGAATTACAATTTTGATCATACGGTTTAGTGATCAAATATAAACGTATGAGTGTTTAAATGACAGCACATTCAGTCAAAAGTTAACATGTCCTAGAGCTATATTCCCCAATGGTGACTACTCCAGCAGAACATGGAAACTTTAAAAACTAAGCACATGGAGTCTGAAATATTTAGCGAGCACTCATGAAGCATTTTGGTTGGAGATAAGGCAAAGAACTTTTATTAGCAGCATGATCACTCCCCAGACAATCTACTTTGGTTTCTAGAAACATCTAGTTTGCACTGGAAATACTCAGAGGTTTAACAGTTATTAGCCTAGCTACTCCCATATATTTGTATCCCTAAAGGGACTAGCATAAAAGCCACCAGACCTACTAGGCCCCTTTCCAATGCAGGTCTGGTGGTAGTTGCACTAGCCAACGGCAATGCCAAAAATTTCAGAACTTCTGCAACCTCTGTTGAATGCAGCAGTGTGCCAAAATTAACAAACAAAGTAATACTTGGGTCTGACTCACAGACTAAGTCCAGAAGGGTCCATCATGATCATCTAGTCTGACCTCCTGCACATCCAGAGGTGGATTAAGATTTATAGGGGCCATGGGCACAAAGAACGTTTTGGGCCCCCACACCCTGGAGGCCCAGGGGCACCAGAACCAGAGAGAACAGGGAGGCCATGTCCCCCACTTTTGGAAGTGGGAGTGCCATGCCCGCCTACTTTTTAACATGGGCGTAATAGCCTCAGGCAGGTGCAGAGTGGTGGTGACCTGGGCATAGTTGGTGTCGCCAAGAGCACAGGGGGATGTTGCCCCCTCCAAACTGCAAGCCTCAGGTCAGAGGCGACAGGAGGAGCAGTGGTTGCTGCCTCAGGCACAAAGCCCAGGTGGGAGTGGGGGCAGCCTGTCAGTGGGAGCAGGAAGGACCTAGCGGGGGCAGCCTGTCAGTGGGAGCAGGAAGGACCTAGCAGGGGCAGCCTGTCAGTGGGAGCTGGGCGCAGGCACTGAGTGAGCCCAGGTGGAGTGTGGCGGTGACAGAGGCTGGGCCAGGAGCAGCAGCAGCTGCACAGGAAGAGCCCTCCCTGCTCGGCTCCTCATTGCCTGTGACCTTCCCAGGTCTCCCTGCTGCCTCCCAGCTGTGGCAGGGCCTCCTCTCCCTGCAGAGCGTGTCTGCAGGCCCCAGGAATGGGGCAGGAGGCCAGATTGGAGCTCTCACCCCTGGGTCCCACTGGCAGTGGTGTGCCCCAGGCGGCAGGGACACAGGTCGGGGGCTGCTCTTGGGCACCTCAACCCCCACCCAGGGCAGGTGGAGGGTCCAGGGCTCCACACAGTGGCCCGGGCTCCCTGGGCGGTTATCACTGCCTGGCTGCAGCTTCTGGCCCAGCCAAGGGGCAGGGCCCTAGGGGTAAGAGATGTAGGGGTCAGGGCCACAGTTCTGGTGACGGTGGCCCCAACACTTGTACCCAGATTCTGGCACTCCTGCACCCCATCTTCCATTATGCATTTTTCCTTGGGGATTTTAAGCATGCCAATAATGATGCCTAATAATTAATCAGTAGAAGAGGACAGATAAAATTATACCCATATATAGAACAAATGTTTCAAGAATTTTCACAAATCTGTTAGTTTTACAGAAGGAGAATAAATCCAAAGCTACTTCTAATGAGGGTCATGATCCACTTCTAGGATGAACTGTAGAAACAAGAACAATGGAGATTATTTACCTAATGCAACAATAGTTCTTTAGTTTTGTCAAGTTATAGCCAAATTCTGCAAAAGCTTTTGATCAGAATGATGCAGTAGTTTAATTGTTTTAAGAATGGAATATTTCCTGGTGAAGTGTAGTTTTTATAGCTCAAGTGACAAGTTTAATGGAAAAATATTTCCAAATCTAAGCAAATATTACGACAACATTTGTATAAACAGAATAATGAAGACAAAATATATGACAGTATCTTAAAATAACTACATTAAAGTTGTTGAGGTCTATGTTTAAAAGGTATCAAAGCTTAGCAAAATTACAAGATAAACACACACAGATGTGGAGAGAGTGCAATGAAGCAGACCTAAAATCTGAATACATCTAAAATCTGAAATCTACCTATATCTGATCATATATAAGGGACAGACAAATGTAAAATACAGAAATCTAATAGACATCTGACATGTAAGCAATTCAAGAAAAACCCTTCACACCCTCTATACAACACAGATAGGATCGTTGATTAGGAATCAGGAGACCTGTGATCTATTCTCAACTCTGCCACTAACCCACTGTGGGACCTTAGATAAGTTACTTCACTTCTATGAGTCAGCTTCCCATCTGTAAAATGGAGAGAATACTCTTCCCTTCCAAAGTTCCTTGAGCTCTATGGATTAAGTATGCTATGTAAGAGCCAAATACACCTCTACCCCGATATAACGCGACCCGATATAACATGAATTCGGATATAACGCGGTAAAGCAATGCTCCGGGGGGGTGGGGCTGCGCACTCCGGCGGATCAAAACAAGTTTGCTATAATGCGGTTTCACCTATAACACAGTAAGATTTTTTGGCTCCCAAGGAGAGCGTTATATCGGGGTAGAGGTGTATTATAACGTCACAGTGTTTTCTAATGTAATATTGTTTGGCACTGCAAGGAATAGTTAGATAGGAGTGCAGGCCCTGAAATCTGGCAAATACAAATGGATCCAATAGAGGCTAAACAATTTTAAGTATAATTGAGCAAAACATCAAAATAATAAAAGAATCTGTGCAGAAAAAAAACCCCTGTATGATAAAATACTGTTATATAGCTACCTGGGGAGCTATATAAGTGTGATATCTAAAAGAATAAAATGAGAGTATGAAAATAAAGGGGCTGCTAAAAGCAAATATGAAGATTTAACTAAATATTTTTATTTAGATTTATGAAGTGTCTAACCATTACTCTAGGTGTTAAGTTATAATTATAATACACGTAATTGGAATAACCCCCAAAATAATTGAAAACAAACTATTAAGCAAATAGCCCATCCAGGAATCTCCACATTAAAATAATTACCTCAGAAATATAATAAAAATCCTAGTCAGTCATCAGCTTTTCACCCATCCTTTGGCAAATACTAAGGAGGAGAAAAGATGTACCTTGCACTGTATTCTGTAGGTTAACAGGTCAAAGATCTCAAGGGCCAAAGTGGATGTAAATTGCAGGATGCAGGGCTCCTTCATGAAGGACACCTTGCCAGCAGCCCACTCCCATTTAATGTGAGGAAGCATCTCTGCTCAAATACTACCAATTGTAACTACTTTAGTACCATATGGCCTTGTCTACACTACCAAATAAAACTTACTGACACCAATCCGTGTCGCTAAAGTGGTACCAAACACTGTTTGGCACTAAGTGCAAACAAGGACAAACCATACTTTGTACTGTTGGAGCTAACTGACAAACACTGGTCTGAGCAGTAGGTGGGGTAACAAAAGAAGATCCCTGTAATACCCTGCATGAAAGCAGCATCAAAGCAGAAGAGCTATTGCCCAAATCTATACTCACAAACATAGGAGCAGAGCCACTGGAGTGGTTATATCCACTCTTACTAGGTAGCACTTCTGTACCAAAGGAACTGTATGTCAATGGGGGGGGAAGAGGAGAAGTATGGCCGTTGACAGTCCAAAAAAATCTACCTGGACGTAGTCCAAAAAAATCTACCTGGACGTATTCTGTTCATTCATCATTAGATACAGACCAACAAAAGGAGGACAGTTTCAGTCCAGTACCCAGGCCAAAATAAAAGTGTGTGTGTGGCGGTGGGAGGGGGGGGGGGGGGGGGGGGAAGAGAGGAGACAAGGAATTTTGAGGACTTCAGAAATCACTAAAGCTGCCATACCAAATCCCTTTCAGTGACTTTTCTAAAAAAAGGGAGGTTTGGATACAGGTTAAGATTTTGCAAAACTGCCAGCATGAAAAATGGTCTCTATAGTATACCTAAATTTAAAGTGGAAGATAATATTCCTTCATCAAACCTAAGCAGTCACTGACTCAGCCACCAGAGGAGGAACTACTTATAGCACTAATGAGACAACAAAAATAAAAGAAAGAGTTTAATACACAAAAACAAAAAATCCAATTGAAATGAGCAATTTATGCAGATTGTACAGATCTATAAAAATATAGATTTAAGACTTGTTTAAATATTCATAATAGAAAGGCTGCAAGCACTCAACAGATAGATAAAGAAAGATTAGAGAAGTATAACAAAGAATGGTATGCCGCTATATCTCTAATAAATGGAAAGTCCCGATAAGAGAGCATGCTCAATGACTACTATGAAAGTAAGTAATAATCCATTATGCCATACATGTGATTAATGTATGATTAAATTATGAATACAGTCCAGTTACAGGGAATAAGGCAATTTTTTTCCTGAGAGATTTGTTTAAGGGCATTTGAGTGTTTCGACTGAAAAAGGAATTCATTTTAACTTTACATGGATGTAGTGAGTGTTTACTTGTTTTTTGTTCAGTATCAATACACCTAGATTATTCGAAAGGTACAATATATAATTAGAAAAATACAATTCAGTGCGGTAACTCCAGTGATGGAAAGTTAACAACCAGGTTGTACAAAGTGATATGGAATTTGGTTGGAGTGATCAAGTTGGTTTTAGACCTGAAAGAACTGCTGCCAATGTGAGAAGGGGCTGCTATTATTGCACATTATTTGGGAAACAGAAATTGTATCTTAACTATTAACAGCCTATTCCAGAAAGGAATTAAATAGGGTTGAACAAGATTATTTGACCTTTTGAGGTGGCCTACATTTGGATTGGCAGAGAATTTCCTAAGTGTATTGAAAATGTAACAAATGCCTCTACTCCAATGAGTTCAAGTGGTCTAACAGAAAATAACTTTTCCCTATGACAGGTTTCAGAGTAGCAGCCGTGTTAGTCTGTATCCGCAAAAAGAACAGGAGTACTTGTGGCACCTTAGAGACTAACAAATTTATTAGAGCATAAGCTTTCGTGGACTACAGCCCACTTCTTCGGATGCATATAGAATGGAACATATATTGAGGAGATATATATACACACATACAGAGAGCATAAACAGGTGGGAGTTGTCTTACCAACTCTGAGAGGCCAATTAAGTAAGAGAAAAAAACTTTTGAAGTGATAATCAAGCTAGCCCAGTACAGACAGGTTGATAAGAAGTGTGAGAATACTTACAAGGGGAGATAGATTCAATGTTTGTAATGGCTCAGCCATTCCCAGTCCTTATTCAATCCTTTGTTGATTGTGTCTAGTTTGCATATCAATTCCAGCTCAGCAGTCTCTCGTTGGAGTCTGTTTTTGAAGTTTTTCTGTTGTAATATAGCCTCCCGCAGGTCTGTCACTGAATGACCAGACAGGTTAAACTGTTCTCCCACTGGTTTTTGAGTATTATGATTCCTGATGTCAGATTTGTTCTTTTTCCCTATGAGTGAACAGGAAAGGGCATCCTACTCCTCACTCCTTCCCTTGGTATTAGAGCTATTACTACTGCAATAAGGAAACAAATGATGGGAACAAAAGTACAGGTTCTTGGTTTTTTATATATATTTATATATATATATAAAAATACATGCAGAAGTTATTATATTGGCTAAGGAAGCTGCCACAACAGTTCAAGAAATATACAGGTAATATGGATCTATTTCAAAATATAAGGCCCCAATGCTGCATAGCTCTTAGCATTGCACAGGCTCAGGTACTTGCCAGTGGCAAGTTCTGCCTTACATTAACATGGTCAATTTACTCAAGTCTCCAAAACAGATTAAATATGTAAGTATAAAAGTCAGATGAATAGGATATAGCAGACAATTGTGTACAAAGTAAAAAAGTGACAATAAGAACTCAAAGGTAATACAAACAAGATAGTTTTGGTTTCACAGTTCAAAACCTCAGTAATACTTCAATTTACTACTGAAGCATAGAAAATTCTCAGATTTCTTATGGCAAAACCAAATGCTGAGTAATGCTAAAGCAGTAGTTCTCAAACTTTTGCATTGGTGACCACTTTCACACAGCAAGCCCTCCGAGTGTGACCCCCATAAATTAAAAACACATTTTTTATATTTAACACTATTATAAATGCTGGTGGTGAAGTGGGGTTTGGGGGTGTAGGCTGACAGTTCATGACTTCCTGAGGGGTCACGACCCCCCAGTGCTAAAGAATTAATGCAATTCCAAGAAAAAGAACCTCTTGAATGTATTGCAAATTGAAACACTACCAAATGGCCTTTATAAATGTTTGTGTACTAGGTAAGACAGTCGGTGCCATGAGTCAAATGCAAAGTTACGTAAAGACACTTTGTACATCTTCCAATTTTCAGTCTGTAAATCCCAAGTACTATTTAACCTGAAAAATATGGAACTGCCTAGTTATAATACATATCCAAATCACATGGTTGGCACACTTTTCACTTAATACTGACTTCTACTGCAAAGTTGCATTTGGATTGTCCATTGGCACTGGCAAACCGGAGAGCTACTAGACCACTCTGCTGTATGCATTACTCTTTAAAGAACTTGCAAGCAGGCCTAATAAGGTGGCAGCTAAGTTAGCCATCTCTGGTGTACAAATGGAGGAACAACATTCAGGTTCACTGTTTCCTGCAGATTACAGCTATTTGAAGAGTTTGCTGGCCAGGCAGCCAGATAAGGAAGCCATTGGAAAGTGTGATAAATATAGCAGCTGAGCTAGGCCTCACTGATGTTCTAAGGGAGCCAGAAAGAAGGCAGTTGCAGGACGTAGGCTCATCACATTGGTAACAGATTCCATTTGCTGAGGAAAAAAGATGGTTATTTGCTGTATTCCACTCAGGTGTGCATGTGCCCAGGGCACTGAAGCCAGAACATTTTGTTTACCAGTACCCATGGGGGCAGTGCTTGTGCCCTGTGGCTCTAGCCTCTGCCCTAGCTATTTAAGGGCCGTGCCACCCTGACACCCCCCCCCCCGCCCCCAATTCCTTCACAGTGATCATCAGTAGTAGAGACTCTGATACAAAGGGGATGGAGTGTGGGTCGAGGAATACACGTCTCCCCCTATGTCCCAGAGAACAATTATAATACAGCCACCTAACCGTCTTTTCCTTTTCAAGTGGTTGCAGACTTGTATTCTACCCAGGTGACTCACAAGCAGTACTTTTATGACAGTGATCCCCAAACTTTTCATGGTTGCGCCCCCCCCCCTTACCCTTGTCCATGACCCCCTGCCATCCCCGGAAGCCGGGACCAGGAACGGGGTCATGGCTTCTGGGGGCGGGGGGCACGTGGACAGGGGTAAGGTGGCCGAGGCTGGAGTCACAACTGGGGGGCAGGGGTGGGGCTGGGAATGGAGCCGTAGCTGCAGCCAGGACAGGGGCCACGGCTGGGAATGGCAGCTGCAGCTGGGAGCTGCTGCTAGAGCAGAGCAGGGGGCAGAGCAGGACACCTCAGTTTGGGGATCTTAGGATGTGGGACTTGGAGTCTACTGAAAGAATGGCTGAAGGACTGCTTTCCTGAAGTTTGCATCTGATCTATATGCCATGGTATATCACATAGTGCCTGATAAAACGATGTATAAAAGACCAAGTAGCAGCTCTGCACATGTCCAGTACTGAAACATAACTGATGAATGCTATCAGTGTTGCTTGGACCCTTGTCTAACGAGCCCCTAATCTCTGAGGAGGCCTGGTCTGAGCTACTTCACATGCTGATTTCCAGGAAGTTATCCACCTGCAAATACTTTGCACAGAGACTGCCTGACCCCTCATCCAATCTGCATATGAGACGAACAAATGAGGTGATGCCTGAGAAGGTTTAGTTTTGTCCAGGTAGAATGCCGAGCATTGTCTTACATCCAACATGTCAAGTCACTGTTCATCCGAATTGGAATGTGGTTTAGGAAAGAACTCCACTAAAGAAATCATTTAGTTGTTATAGCTACAAGGAAGGCTATCTTCTGGCCCTGGAGGGATAGAGAACAGGTTGCTAGAGGCTCAAACGGAGCCCCCTCAGAACAGTATTAAGGTCCCACAAGTGAACAAGCTCTTTCAGAGGTGGATGGAGATGAATGATTCCCGTTAGAAACCTCAACACAAGGGGTTCAAGAAAAACTGACTTCCTTTGGATGAGCGGATGAAATGCCAAGATTGCTCCCAAATGAATCCTAAAACAAGGTGAGAGAGACCAAAATACTGAAGGTGAAATAGGTACTCCAAAGCATCCTGAATACAGGCCAGCATCAGCTGAATTCCTCAAGCAAGCGACTAATCTGAAAAACGCTTCCATTTAGCCAAGTTGCTCTAGTAGAGGGCTTCCTGCTGTTAAGCAACAACTGTCGAACAGCTTCCAAACATGGTTCCTTCTCCTCCAGCCATGTAGCATCCACTCCATGAGTTGTAAGTACTGAGCACTGGATGCAAAACTCAACCATAGTGCTAAATCAGCAGATTAGGATGAAGGAGATATGGGAGGCTGAACTGACAGATTGAGACGGTTGGAGAACAAATATTGCTTTGGCCAAGTTGGACCAACGAGAATCACTTTGGCATGATCCAACTTCAGCTTGAGAATGACCTGTGGGATTATTGGGATAAGAGGAACGCGTACATCAAAATTGATCCCCAACTAATGTGGAAGGCATCAGTTAAGGAGCCTGGACTGAGATCCACTTGAGAGCAAAATTGAATGGCATTTCTTGCTGTGTCTCATTGCAAAGAGATTGATAGTTGGAATACCCCATTCTGCAAAGATGGAGCTAAGTACATTGACTTCAGAGACCACTCATGATTCTGGAAGAAATTCCTCCCAACATGTACTGCCAAGTGATTCTGGACTATTGAGATGATGCTCTCCCTGATGCAGAACTGCCCAACTTTACAACTGGTTGGAGTGGGATCCTCCCTGCTTGTTCACATAATACACTGCGATGGTACTGTTGGTATATATACGAACTGCCGTGCACCTGATGTGATCCCAAAATGCACAGCGGGCACTGTAAATGGTCCAGAGCTCCAGGATGTTGACATTGAGGGAAACTTCCTATTCCAATCACAAGCCCTGAACCTTCAATGCCCTTAGATGCACTCCCCAGCCTATTGAGGAGGCATCACTGACTACAGTCCTGTTTGGTGGGAAATGCACAAAGGGAACTGTCCACCACTGAAAGGAGCACAGAATCTCCACAGGCACTTGGATAAACCTGTCTAATGACAACGTGGATGACAGACTACCTTGAAATATGCTTAAAGAGGGTGAAGGAGTAGACATGCAAGCTGGACAACAAAAATGCATGCAGCCATATGGCCTAGTAACCCTAGGCATACATAGATTGTAGTTGAAGGTTGAGATTGAATTGCCAGACACAGGTTCTGAATCGCTTGAAAACATTAATTCAGTAGAAACACTCTCGAACTTGTAGAATCTAGTAGGGCTCTAATGAGGTCAATTTTTTGAGATTATGTTAATGCCAACTTCTCTCTGTTCAGTGTGAGACCTAGAGATCCAATTCACATTACAGCTCCTTGACCATGGGGGAGGAATTGTTCTCTGGACTTGCCTCTCACTAACCAATCTCGCAGGCACAAATGAGTATCTCTTTCTGAGATAAGCTGAGATTATGGCCACGCATGCTGTAAAAAAACAAATCGCTGAGGACAGGCTGAAGGGCAACACAATGTACTGATAAGTGTTGACCTGCCATGACAAATCTCAGGAACCTCCTGTGGCTTGGGAGGATTTCCATGTGGACATAAGCATCCTGAAGGCCAGGACAGCAAACCAGTCTTCTCAAAGCAGGAGGTTAGTTGCTAGGGTTACCTCATGGAACCTCATGTATCTGATATATCTGTTGAGTTGCGGAGATCAATGATAGATCTCCTCCCTCCTTTCGATTTGCGGACCCAGAAATACTGAGAGTAGAACCCCTTCCCCCAATGCTGTAGGGAACCTCCTCTATAGCTCCCTGCGCAAGCAGCCTGGACCTGCTGAAGGAGAAGTGTCTCATAAGAGGGGGTCCCTTGAAGGGCGGCAGCCAGGAGGGACATGCTGGAATTGTATCTCAGTGCTTATGCTGCCTTTGTCCATGGTAACCATATCCCAAGCACTGTAAAAGCAAGACAGCCTGTTTCCAAACTGAGGAGACAGAAGGGCAGGTCACAACTGGAATGCTGTCCTGGACATGCAAGTTAAAATGGCTGCATGCTGGACAGCGAGCTGGCTGAATGAAAGAAGACCTTCACCTCCGTGACTTATAACCCTGCCTGTAAAAACCTTGCTATCTCTTGGGAAAGGATGTGTCTCAGACACCGGTGAGGAAGACTATTGCAGAATCATCTGGAGAAGAAGGGTTAGGGAACAACGGAGGCCAGTAGGTACTAGGCCAGGGATTTGTGTTGGTCCTGGTACTGATGGTGATCCAAGGATTGAAAACAGTGCTTCGAAGGTGAGGGGGAAGAGGAAGAAGTTCCCAAACCAGATATTGAGAAGCCCTAGAAGTCATCTGGTGGGAACTGTGGAGCCACTCCTGAGGAAGAAATAACAGTCAGCCTCATCCAGAACCCAATACAAAGAAGTCATCAATGCTGAGGATGAATGAGTAGTCGATGCTGTCAGTACTGGAGCAAACAACAGAGCCAAGTCCGAGTTCAGCTGAACCGGATGAAAGTGTCTGTAGTAAGGACATCATCAGTACTGAAGACAGCATCCATGCTGATGAACCTCTCAATACCACAAAGGACTTCGATTGCGACGCTGCAGTCTTAGCCCCAGGTGGTGTGGAATATGGTGCTGACAAGTGAGACAGCTTTGCAACCCAGCCAGATGTTGCCAGTGGCACAGCAGAAGAGACAGATGTAGAAGTCATGTCAGCTGACAACCCCTGGACTATAGGGGAATCACGAACATAAAGGCAAAGCAGGTCTGACACTATTCCAATGGCATGGAGATGATTGGTGCCAATGCTGTTGTCATTGGTACTGGACTCAATGAGTGCCTAATGGTCAATACTGGAGGTGACGATACAGAGTCCAACTGATCTAAATGTGGTACTATGGAGGGGCTAGATGGGCCAGCTCTATAATACATGCCAAAGGACTCTCAGTGCTGGTCAGCACTCCTCTTAGAAGACAATGAGGAGTCCCTCCAAGTCCTGGAACAGGCCTGGTTGGTCTCATGGGACCTCTTCCTCGAAGGACCCGAGGAAGGAGAATGACCTCTCTTCCTGTTAGGGGATGTGCCACATCTCAACCTAGTAACCACACAGTGTTGGCTACAAAGAAGAGCGCAGGGCTAGAGGACCTTAAGAGAGCCCCGGTTCTGAAGCAGGGGTCATGCCCTGCTCTAAGAGGCACTGTTTCAGATACAAGGTCTCTTGCCACCTTTATCCTCTTCTTAAAATGAATTGTATATAAAGCACCTTTCCTAAATGTGGCCCTCTTGCAGGCAGAACAAAAACCACGTGAGAGGGTCACTACTGGGGACAGCTAACCCACACAACAGACAATGTTTAAACTCTGGTAGGGGCATCACCCAGGGCAACTATCCATCCTAATTACTATAACTTAACCTAAGGGTACTACTAAGCTACACTAACAGTGAACTATATACAATAAATTCCCAGAGAAACAAACAGTGTGAGGTGAAACACCACACAGAATGCTCTGACTCTAGCCTGGGGTGGTGAGAAGGAACTAAGGGGAGGGTGGGTGGTGCCGCCCTTTAATAGCGAAAGGAAGGGCCAGAGCACCATCCAAACATGTATTGCTAAGCAAAATTCCCTGGCTTCCATGTGCTGGGCAACACACACCTGACTGCAACTACGTGAAGAACCACCAATTCTATAGCAGTCTGCTAGATTAACTTCTCACTCTCTAAAGCTCTCTTTTGTGGACAGCAGTGAGCCTGAAATCAGACACACAGAGGGAAAATGACTAAATTGCCCCCTATTGTGGTAGAAAAGACACTGTCAAATCCATGACTAGTGTCCAGAACAGCAGGTACCCATGTATGAAGGTTTCAGTCACTACTTTCATTAATAAAAACAGGTTATAAAAAAAGTCTTCATATGCTTTACTAAGCAGCTCATTTCTACTGTTTTTTTGCATTGTAATTAAGCAGAATCTCTAAGGAAGTTGACAGAAAATATATATATATTTTTAGCATCCATTAGGTTGTTTCATTTTTACAGTAATGAGCACTGAAGAACTACAAACTTAAACAGCTGAATATGACCTGGCCCACCCCAATGTACTCTAGTTCACTTTTGAATAATATACATGTTCCTTATAAGTAAAAACACTCAATGAAATTTTGAGGTACTTTCTTTAATTTAAAGAGTCTATCATTATTACAGAAACAAAGTTTATAAGTAGAGAATCCTTATAAGGATTAATCCTTGGCATGGTACGCTGCCAAGATACAGTGTAGCTGCAAGGGCTCTATGTGAATCTTCATATGATAAGTTGCTTTCACACATACATACACACTTGCTGAATGATCAAAATACTATTTTTACCAGCACAATGGAAAATAATGGCTCTCAAATAGTCCCTTTACCAGTGTGTCCTGAAATGTTTGTACAAAAGTAGAAATACACACCATATTATACTGTAGCATTAAACCAGTTATTATGTAGGAAGTTTTTAGGAAATTCATCTCTATAAATTGAAATTTGTGAAATATTAAAATGAAAACTAACGAGTGTTGGTTACTTAGAATGAATTCTATTTTACTGGCAGGTCAGATACATTTTTTTGTTTTTATAAATTTCTAAACCAGATGAACTCAAACACTGAAGCAACATACATAGGCTAAGAGAATTCAATATTGTTCCAAGGCACTTACTGAATCTCCATGACTAGATGAAAACCGGAACAAATTAGGTCTGACCAACAGTATATAATATAAAAATAACCTTTTGCTTACAATTTACAAAATGTATTACAATCTTTATCTCTGCAAACCTGCAATTCTGGCTGTATGTCCAGAATTTTTTTGTTTTTAAATCAGAAACTGTTTTCTAAAATTTCAGGGCAAATAATTTACAAATAAGATACACATGAATTTAGAACATGCAGAGATTTCTTACATCTTCTGTTAATATTTTATGATTGCAACTTTATCAAATTATATTCCTACTTGCCCTGTACATATACAAAATAATGCATACATGGTAATCAAAAGTTAGCAAAAAGTAGTCCATAAACTCAATTTGTCAAAAGTATCACTATATTAACAAATGTCTACAAGCAGCGTGTAACAGGGTTAAAAGACATTAAGGCAATAATACTTGGAAGTTACAAAATAAACCATATGTAATACTTTCTCCTAGGTGTAATAAGGCAGGTAGATGGCCCCAGCAAAAAGTTAGGTTGTAATACTGGAATCCACTTTTGTGAATAATATTTAAGGTTTTATGTGGGATGTAAAGTAAAAAGTGTACCATTCTGTAGTTATAACTACACTGTTGTGTGTTAGTCCCCAAAAAGTAAAGAGCGGAATACTATTTATTTCGTTTTCAGTGGCACTTGACTTTTCCAGAGTGACCATTTTCTTTTTCATCATGTCCATTCTGATGGTGGCTCTCTTGGTCCTCTTGGCTTTCCACAACGGTTACCAAAACCTAAAAACAGAGAACATTTAAATTCTGTCAACTTTGAAAAAAGCAAATTCAGAAATATTAGCATTGAGAAGAATTGCTATTGTTAAAGCTGTTTCAGCATCTCCCACTTAAGATATTCCTATTTTCAGGGACTTACAAAACTTCATGTAGTCTCAATACAAGAGTTATAAACACAAGATGCTTGTAATAACTACAAACATGAACCATTCAGATACTTTTATATTTCACTATTTAAACCCAAATTTGGAAGGTACTTAATCCACAACACCAAATTACAGTCTTTTATAATTTGCTTATTTTATTCCCCCAAATACCATGATTTTGGAAAATTGTTTATTTCCTCGGGTTTTCGTAACTATACAGTGAAAATGTGTTGTAATCATTAAAGCAGTTCCTCAGATTTGTCACCTAAAGAGAATAGCCCAGGTTTGGGAATTTCCCTTACATCTTCAGCCGTGAAGACCGATGCAAAGAATTCATTTAGTTTCTCCGCAATGGCCTTATCTTTGAGTGCTCCTTTAACATCTCAATCATCCATTGGCCCCACTGGTTATTTAGCAGGCTTCCTGCTTCTGATGTACTTAAAACACTTCCTGCAATTACTTTTTGAGTCTTTGGCTAGCTGTTCTTCAAATTCTCTTTTGGCCTTCCCAATTATATTTTTACACTTGATTTTCCAGAGTTTATGCTTCTTTCTATTTTCCTCAATAGAATTTAACTTCCATGTTATAAAGGATGCTGCTTTTTAAAAGCACTACTAAATGGAATGTATACACTGAACGAGTAAACATTTATATATTTATGTACTAAATTTAAACAAATACATAAAAGGGTCAGTTTTGAATGAATGGCAATTACCAATATCTGTGATTTCTACTGGAATTTCTGTAGTTTGACCTCTTCTATCAGTGGAACTGGAAAGAGGAATCTGAGGTATAGTGTCAGCTGGTGTTTTGTTGCCCATTTCAAGATTATCTGGAAAACAAGAGATTTTAATATAAATATGTTAGGCAAGCAATTTTTGTGGTATTCTTAATTTCAAAATGATGCTTTCAAGTCAAACTTGATTCAAATTTTACCCTCTGTAGAAAACAGCCGTTATAAAATCCATGGCTAATAAAAATGTTTTTATTCCAGTAGAAACTGTTATTTTTTCTTTTAACCCTTCCCTGAAGTGTTTGTAACCCAGGAACTGCAGCACTGAGAACTGAAAGTGCTTCTTTGAGCTCTGGTCAAGTGAAAAATTCTCTAAGTTTCAGCAGTTGGACTAATTCCACTGGTCTTCACTGACCAATCTTCGAGAAATCCCCATATTAAAGTCTCACTTATATCAATATGAATAAAGAAGATTTAAAAATTCCTTTCCGTTTTTATCTTCTAACCAACTAGTATCAAAGGTAACTATGTAAAATACGATTTAAGTTCACAGTATCTTTAATATATTCATATAAGTAGCTGTATTCATGCTTTCCTTTCAGCTTGTATTTGGTGCTTCGGAGCAATAGAACAGAATTCATTGTAAATACTTCAGGCTTACACCAATTTAACCTCATTAATGAAGCTCCAAAATAGAGTGTTTGTGAAAATTAGCTCATACTGTAAAATTCAATGAAAATTAACTCAATATTTATATAGTACATACGGACGTAGAAGAGTAGTTTGGAAATTAAGGTGAAAAGATAAGACTTCAGTTGTACATTAGTATAACGGCTACAACTGGGTAGGAATAATTTTTAAGTCATGTTGTTGTAAACCTAACTAATTATTGTAACAAAGTGCAATAGGCTATAGGCTACAAAAACTATGGTAGATTTAAAAAAGGATAAAGAATTTAAGATGTTTGGTGACTATGCAATACGCATCCCCTGCAGCTAGATCAATTCAGTAGCTGGTGCAAACAGGGTAACTAACTCCTTTTGGCCTCCCATCATTACTTCAAGGTAACTCACAAGGGACTGTAACAAGGCAAGTTGTTAGTTTGAAAGTTTCATTTACATTCAAGAACTAAATTAATCACTTACCAAGTTTTACACATCCAGCTGTTTTCAAGCCCTGTTAATATGAAATATTGTATTTTAAATGTCTGTAGGATACCTCAAAATAATTTGTTAAAGAATGTCTGAGATATTCAAGATAAAAGGAAACATTTTTGGAAGGCGATACCATAAGCAGAATTGGAAGATTTTACACTTCCTACCAGTGGCGTAGTCAGGATGGGACATTTGGGTGGGCGGGCAATGACAGGAGGTCAGCGGGGGCCCACCTCCCCCCATCCCTTCCAGCAGGCCTTGTGTAGGGTGATGGATGTTCTGGCCAGGGTCCCCCCGGGGCCCTGGGTGCGCACCCAGCTCAGGGAGGAAATGCCGCTCTCCAGCGTGCATGACTCCCAGCACCCGTTCCTGTCCCACCACCCCACGCCAGGCCTGGCTCCCCGAGGAGGCACGCCTACCTTTTTTGAGGAGCTCCTCTGCCGCCAAGCCGCACACTTGCTTGCCCGCCCTCCTCCCAGTCGTGGATTACCACTCGGTCATGCCTAGGGGCCCCAGCCAATTGGGGCGCTCCCATCCCCCAATCCGCTCCGCCCAGCACTTTACCAGAGAGCAGGGTTAGGTGTGGGGGCTTGCCCTGCTTTGCTCACCTGGTGCTTCTGCTGGGGAATGGGGCCAGGGCGTGGGGGCTTGTGGGCGCCAGAGCGGGGGCAATCCCCGGTGCCTTGACCCCACTCTCTGGCTGGAGCACCGGGCAGGCGGGCAGAGCCAGGCAAGCACTGGGGCCGGAGCAGAACTGGGTCTTGGGGGTGGGCTGGGGGCTACAGAAGACTCAATGTAAAAGTAGGATAGTCTTGTGGTAACAAGAGCTGATAATTAATACATGAATTACTATTAAAATTATTGTTTCCATTCTGGAATGTTGGCAAAATAATGTAAGTTATGATGCATTAAAGATGACCTGGAAAGCTTTTAAAGTTTGTTCACTTTTTCATTTTATGAGACTCATGGCTAGGGCCCTACTAACTTCACGGTCCATTTTGGTCAATTTCGCGGTCACAGGATTTTAAAAATTGTAATTTCGTGATTTCAGATATGTAAATCTGAAATTTCACAGTGGTAAAACTGTAGGAGTCCTTACCCAAAAGGTGATTGTGTGCATGTGTGAGTGGTGTCACAAGGTTATTGTAGGAGGCTCGCGGTATTGCCTGCCTTACTTCTGCGCTGCTGCTCATGGTGGCGCTGCCTTCAGAGTTGGGTGGCCAGAGAGCGGCAGCAGCTGGCCCGGAGCCCAGCTCTGAAGGCAGCATTGCTGCCAGCAGCAGCTCAGAAGTGAGGATGACCTGGTATAGTATTGCCACCCTTACTTCTGTGCTGTTGCTTGTGGGGCACTGCCCTTAGAGCTGGATGTCTGGCCAGCAGCCTCTGCTCTCCGGCCACCCAACTCTGAAACAGCGCAGAAGTAAAGGTGGCACTACTGCGATTTCCTACAATAACCTTGCGACCCCCCCCCCTCACAACCTCCTTTTGGATTGGGACCCCCAGTTTGAGAGATGGTAGTCAACCTTTCCAGACTCTTGTACCCCTTTCAGGACTCTGATTTGTCTTGCGTACCCCAAGGGGGGCAGTCAGGGGACAGGGAGCGGTCAGGAGACGGGGAGCGAGGGTGTTGGATGGGGGTGGGGTCCCGGGATGGGGCAGTCAGGGGACAAGGAGCAGGGGGTTGGATGGGTTGGGGGTTCTGAAGGGGGCAGTCAGGTGTGGATAGGGAGCAGGGACCAGGCTGTTCGGGGAGGCATAGCCTTCCATACCCAGCCCGCCATACAGTTTCGCAACCCTGATGTGGCTCTCGGGCCAAAAAAGGGCCAACCCCTGATCTAGCATATTAATAATGACTGCAATAATGAATAGAATTAAAATTAAAAAAAATTCAAGTGGAATTGACTAACTAGTTAAGTAGCTGCATGATTTGGTCACCACTAGTTCAAGATCATTCTAAATCTCTAGCATAGTTAGGACAGTTTATTACACAGGCCGAGAATTTAGTCTTCCATCCTGACAGGTTTGGAAGGTTTTTTGGACATTTTAATACTCTCACAGGTTTTCAAATTTATTTAATGAACTTTGTCTTGTGGTTGAAGTCAAGGCCACTTCTATTATAATGTGGTGGAGCTCTTAATGGGGACCTGCAAAGAAATATACTGGGCTGTGCGCAATGTTTCTTCCCTTCTCTTTTTTTGAGCTTCTTTAGGATATGAAGAAAGCCTGAAAGGTTGAGTTTTTTGGTCTGTTTTATTTTTTTCACATTAAAAATACAAGCCTTGGGCAAAAGCTTCCAAAGTGCTTAACTATCTTGGGAGCCCATGTCCCATTTTCAAAAGACTTCTAAGTTTCTAAATTACTAAGTCACTTTTCAAAATGTGAGTTAGGTGTTCTTGGAAATTTTACCCATAGTCTACCCTGAAAGACAATCGATTTCACTTAGTGTATCTGAGGCATTAAAAAGTGATTTTTATTTGAACTGTTTTTGTTAACCCCTTTTTTAACTAAAATCACTTGGACGGCAAAAAGCTCCCAACCCACATTTCTCAATCATGTAAAACTTCCTCTAACAGTAAAACCTTCATATTCTTTGTACTTTTAAGAAAAACATCTTTTGGAAAATATCTTCTCAAGCTCCTTATACATCAAACGATAGTCATAATCCTAATTTACACAGTAATAAATTAATGTTTTTCATTGCAGGTCACCTTTAACATGTCTACAATTTTGTATGGGGCAAGGATTGGTGAAATGTAGTTGGTTGCAATGGAAAGGAAAGTGGAATTGTTCCTAGCAATGTAATTTCAGAAGGCAAAGGAGAGTAGTTTGAGTGTAGGTAGCATTTAACTCATTTCATAGAACGTTCAAATTTCTGACTTTAATTTTCACTTCTGTCTCAAGCTAGAAGAGCTCTGTGCTACCACTTCATCTGAAGTATCGGTGACAAAAAATGCAGAATGTTAGCACTCAAAATTCAGAACAACAGCATAGAAAAGCAGCTCAGATTTAAATGCAAAAATTAAATTGGTATAGGTCACCAGTTAAAGCAAAGGGGAGTTAACTTGGTCAGTTGAAGTTTATCAACGATTATAACTAACATTTAAAAAAAAAAATTCTTTTACCATTTGGCTATATATTCAAAAGGTTAGTTCCAGAAGCTAAAAATTAACATGGACTTGTCACTCATACTTACTGTAGATTCTGTTTGTTCAGGAAGATTCTGATCATGCAGTATACTTCTTTCAGCAGATTGTGAAAATGTAACAGGCTTGGTCAAAGGTGCATCTAATAAAAACAAAATCTTAAAATCAAAATATATTTCAGAAATGTATACGCTGTGGTCTCCTGACTTTCAATACCACACCAAGGACCTTCCTAACAAAACTTTAGAGATAAGTTACATTAACAACCTTTTCTAAGAGAGCTTTAAAACAAACAATATTCACAATATTTCTAATCAACATTTTGTTCAAGACACTTAATGAAGAACTTCCAAGATTACAAAGTGTCACCAATCAAAATGCAGAATCACAAAATTCCCTTTTTTGCTTAAAATTGGATAGAATTTCCTATCATCGGGGAATTCCAGTTGGTAGGCAACTGGGTTAGTTTTTAGGTAAAATTTAAAAAATGCAATACACCAACTGCGAAAAATGTTATACCTTGAATATATACAACATGTAAAACTTGGATATGCATTGATATCAGAGTCCACTAAATTCTATTTTGACATCTCAGGCTAGAATACAACATTATATGCAAAAGAAATATTTTAGAGGGAGATTAAATAGATATTTATAAAGTCACAGTTACAGATGGTACAAAGCCAAGAATTACAAACCCAAAAATTCAGAGCTAGGGTTAGATCTGAGATCAAAACATGTCAAGCTAAGGCAATGCACAAATAACCATAATTCTTCCCTGTAGTGACACCATACAAAAATATGATTCAGATTATGGCATTTTAGCATTTTTTTGTCTGAATTAAATATTTAAAGACAGAATTTTCTTCTCCAGAAGATTGTTTAGGTACTACAATTGTACATTTTCAGACCTTAAGGTGCCTTGAGTTCTTTCAGATTTAACCTTCAGTCTGAATTTCCTGGGTTTGTAACACTTTCTTTTGAGATAATTACAGCATCCCTGATTAAAAAAAAAAAAAAAAAAAAAAAGCTTTAGAACTCAACCTTAATTCCATTTTAAACAATTTTTGTCTGCAAATTTCCTTTTCAAAATGTTTCATACATGGGAACTACACAAATTCCAACAATGTTACCATGTGATAATTTTAATGATTTGAAAATATGAAGCAAAAACCTTATTTTTTATTTTAAATGTTAACTTTTATGACCAGATTCACCAATATGCTCTGGCTATTTTACCCCACTCTGTAGACGTGCCAAGCACTTTTTCCTGTCCTCCAAACTCTCCTGTGTACAAATATGCCACCTAGTTCTTCCAACTGCCTGGATCCTGCATATTTCCCTGTGCATCTCCTCCCTTTCTGCTCTCTCTTGAATAGATCTGGTTCAACAGGTAGCTTTTGTGGAGACATATTTAGGATTAATGGTAATTTTTTGCAATTATTTTTCAAAACAAAATTTGCCAGGGTTTAGTGCAATACATCTTCAGAGAAACTGAAGAATTTGCCCTCATTCAAAATGGCCTTCATCTCCCATTATTCTCGATGAGAGATGCCAAGTTGCACTCAAAATGCACTCCTATGCTGCCAGGAGGTAGAAGAGAACACTCAGCGAGAGATGCTCCTCTCAAAATGGTCACCAAGTGAGGGCAATTGTGGTTTCAATCTTTGTCATGTCTCATTGTTCTCCATCATTTTGAAGAGGGCTGTTCTTTGTGGATTTTCTGTAGAACATTAAAAGTTTCTCATTCAGCAAACAGTAAATAGTTACAAAAAGTAATTGGGGATTTTTTTTTTTTTTAATTCTTTAAATGTAGCCTCTGGACAAGGTTTCTGTGAGTTTTAACTGTGTGAGAAGTGTGAAGGGTCTGCATTATTCCATTACAGAGATCATTCAGAACAAAAAAATTGTTTGAATAGGGTGCTAACTTGCTTAAGGAGCCCATTTTAATTAATTTTGATTCAGACAAAACTGATTTATTTATGAATTCTCAGAAAATAAATACTATGCTCCAGGAGTAAGTGCTCCAAAAGATGTGTGGAAAATCCAGTTCATCCTTAACTATGGATTCACAAATGGCACTTTCACAACGCAAGTCATTTCTATACAAAATTCTCTAGAGCATTACCAATCTGCTCAGACCTGATTTACATTAATTCCTTTTATTTATTTACTAATTAAAGCCATTGCTGGTTTTATACTGATACAGACCCAGTGACTGATTTATTAGCGTTGGAAGTGTTATCTGTTTCAATATGTGCTTTATGTCACAGTAGTACTGTGCTAAATAAATGTAACAATACTGGACTAGACTGCTGTTTCTGCTGGACACAATGGAGTCGGGCAACAGGAAGCTGTTTACAGCTCCCTTATTCTCTGCATAGTCCTAGACATTGCTTAGAGCAGCCTAATGCTATTATACTATAGGGACTGTGGCCAGCTGATCTGAAGGACCATCAGCTAAGGAGCGGAGTACAGCATACACCAGCCACATTCCCTCCCCAACCCCTGCATTGGCGGTTACAAGTATACTGAAGAAGCAGACAAGTAAATCTTTAGTGGAGAGGGGGACATACAGCCAGACTTCTATCCCTGCGCAGGGTGGAAAATCTGCTCCATTCTCTTCAAACTATCCTTAATATAGTGTTACAAGCTTTTAGTATACTGTATTTTAAGAACATATCCTTTTTTCAGGAAATGTTGACAGGCCATAAACTCAATTTTTATCAGCACTCCCACCAGCTGTATCCAGGTGCACGTATTAATGTATTCCTATGCTAAATGGACGTAGGTATAGAGAGCACACTGATCAAGTTTGCAGATGAGACAAAGCTGGGAGGGGGGTGCCCATACTTGGAAGGATAGAGCTAAAATTCAGAGGGATCTTGATAAATTGGAGAACTGGGCTATAGACGACAAAATGAAATTAATCAGAAACAAAGGTAAGGTGCTACACTTGCATTGTGTGTGTGTGGGGGGAATGCATGGGTGGGGAAACTGGCTTGATACCTTTTTAATTCTTTAAAACAAAAAGCAGCAGCACCCAGAACTACTGTATTGGACTGATTTTATTCAGGATTATTTTATTCCCCAAACCTGTAAAACAACAGAAGAGACTCACTCTGATCACTTGCTAATACAAATGATTCTGGTGTTCTTTCTGGTAGTGGGGGAGAGGAGTCTTCACTCACATCAGGATCTAAAATCAAATATATTATTGTAGTTAGACAAACTAAGAATGATGTAGCTTTGTTTAAACAAACAGAATTTTTAACAACACTTAATAGGTCAATTTTTACAAGTCCACAGTATAAGGCATTGTATAAAGGAAAGTTTAAAGCCAAATACAGATGCAACAACAGGTTTATACATCAAATGAAACCATTTCCTCTATCATTCTCATATTTTAGTGTGCAAACTCTTTGGGGAAAGGGCAGTGTCTTTGTATTGTTCAGTAATTAGTTCACCGACAGTGGTCAACAAATCAATTATCAAATGAAAAACTACTTTCTGTTCAGACGCCTAATGTCCTTCAGTTTGTGCTTGGAAGAGGGGTGGGGGTGGGGGAGAGTGGTGTTTGAGAAGATTTTAGTAATAAGCTCAAAACAGTAATACAAATAAAGAAAAAACGTAGTGTGCCTGTTTAGAGCAATGAAGCAAAAACAATGTTTTGCGCTACCTATTCTGAATTTAAAGAGAATTAGCATTCCTCTGTACTGGAGAGCTCTGCTATTGCTTCTTGAGCCTTGATGGTTTCATCAGTGCCAATAGCAATAGTGCAGTGTATCCACAGTAGCCATTTTGTTTTACTTACAGTTCTGCCCTGTGATAAATGAAGGGGAGGGGGGTGGCTCCCTTTTATGGACACCCAGCCAGCTAGCTACAAAATCCCTGTTAATTGCTGTTCTCTACTTGCTTTACCTGTAAAGGGTTAAAAAAGCCCATAGGTAAAAGGAAGGGAGTGGGCACCTGATCAAAGAGCCAATGGGAGGGCTAGAACTTTTTAAAATTGGGAAAAAACTTTCCCTTTGTCTGTCTGTTGTTCTCTGGAGAGAGGAGATACAGAGCGGCAATGCTGTAAGAAGCTTTAAACCAGTTATGAAAAATCATCAAATCATACCTAGGAATTATGTATCTGAACCCCAGATACGTAAGTAGATCAGGGAATGTCTAGGAAGACGCAATTAGGTTTCTCTCTTATTTCTTTATGGCTTGTGGACTCTGTGCTAACCCCAAAATGTTTTTGTTTTGCTTGTAACCATTAAGCTGGACCTCAAGAAAACTATTCTTGATGCTTAATTATTATATTTGCTCTTTTTAAATCTAGCAATAACCTAAGTTCCAAATGTATTTTCTTTCTTTTTGTTTTTAATAAAATTTACCTTTTTTAAGAACAGGATTGGGTTTGTGTGTCCTAAGAGATTTGTGCACATTGTTTAATTAGCTGGTGGCAACAGCTGATTTCCTTTGTTTTCTCTCTCAGCTCTTCCTCGGATGGGGGGCGTAAGGGCTTGAGGGTACCCACAGGGAGGAATTCTCAAGTGCGCCTTCTTGGGTCCAAAGGGTTTTTTTTTTTTTTTTTTGCGCACTTGGGTGGTGGCAGCATCTACCCATCCAAGGTCAGAGAGAAGCTGTAACCTTGCGAGTTTAATACAAGCCTGGAGTGGCCAGTATTAATTTTTAGAATCCTTGCGGGCCCCCATCTTCTGCACTCGAAGTGCCAGAGTGGGGAATCAGCCTTGACATGGCCCATGTCTATACACAGCACACTAATCAACCTTTGTAGGCACACTGCCGCTCGAGTTTTTAGCCCACAATTTCAGATTTCCTAAAACAATGGCTTGCTAGAGATTTGAAAAATGTTTCTGCAAGCCCATGGAAATTATGAGAGAAGAGGGGTCAAAATCCCAACGCCTTTAGAAACCATTCACATCCATGGCCTATTTGCAAAACGGAAACAAAACAAGACAATTTTCTATTGGAGGTAAGAGAAGACTACTATTTGTTATTAAATATTGTTTTCTTTGCTGGTGGTGGGTTTAACTTTATGTAATAGTTGTTGCTGATCCCCCATTTTGTAAATGTATATGGTTTTGATTAAGGATATTATAGAAAATGAAGTAGTCTGGTGTCCACTGAGATTTAATGATACTATGAAGGATAAAATTTCATTAAGCAGAATAATTTAACAGATTTACTGAAAATCATCTTTATTTAACAACACATACAGGCCAGCTGAAGTAATCAATGCAAAACGCATAATAAAACAGTTTGTAACTAGACACTGTAGGGACAGGAATTGCATCTTCTGCGGGTTCTCATGGTTATTTCTTAGTTCTGATGATGGGCAGAGTTGCATGGGAATGCTGAGGAAGAAGCAGATAAGAATGGACAGTCCAATATGTAGTGCTCCTATCTAATGGCATTGTACTGAAAAGCTGGAACATAATGCACGTGCAGGAAGCCAGAGGGGAACAAACTGCAATTTGCCTCTTGCTCTACATTTATTTCCTGTGAAGAGCTCCCTGTGGTACTCTTTTCCCAGGAGGCTCATTTCGCTATCACAATAGATGTATTCCATCATGGCTTCTCTGTCCTCTTCCCTGAATGTACACAAAAAAGGTTGACTGTCCTCAAACTTGTTTCTTGTCCTCCACCTCAAATTCTATTACTGTATATTTTCACACCCCTATGATGGTCACCATTTCATCTCTTGCTCAGCCTTAGCATAGAGATAGGTCAAGTATCTGCTTCTTGTGGTGCTGCCTGTTCACTATCTTGGTGCAACTAAGATTTCCAAATTGTGCCCTTGATGCAGTAGTGGTTTCTAAACTGAGAAATAAGGAGAGAGTCAACAGGCATATTAATGTATTGACCATCCTTGAAGTATCAAGGAATGTCATAAAAGTAGCATTCATTTCCCTTTTAAATTCAAAGGCTAAAGATAATCTGTAAAAGAAACTGAATATGAGCCCTTTTTGCTTCATTATGATTTAGAAAATTTTCAGGTTCGTATTTTTTACTCACTCGTTGCCTTTGAAATATCAGGAATACGAATTCATGTCTTTCCCAGTTTTGATGGAAGACTTACCGGATATTTCCAGAGAACATATAGTCAGCTCTCAAACCTTAACGGAAAGTTAGGGCATGTTGAATTTTTAACAAAGGTTTCCTTTTTCCAAAATGTTAGTGACAGAACAAAGTGGCTACAAATACCTTCCTCTTTCCATTGTTAAGCTTTTACTCTAAGCTCTTAGGACATTAATTTCAGAGGAGTAAACTAACAGCAACATATCTTGTTTAGAAGACCTTTCATCTCCCAAGTCCTCATTCAAAACTTGCTCATCGGCTTGTATCCGGAAAGAGACTGCAAAGAGATCTTCAGCACACAGAACAGTTTTGGATAAGCCTTTATCCACATCAGTTCTAGATTTGGACCACATATGTCCTTTCCACCTTTCCTTGTCCCTCAACAGCACATTGCCAGCTTTTTTGATGCTGTCCAAGATGAACTCAGACTATAGATGATGATGTGCTGAGAATATTATCAATGTGTCATAAATAGGTGTCTTCCACGCTGCTGTGGAGCAACTGTCAACATTCCAGGCCTTATTGCACTGGACCTTCAGACCCTCTATCTTCTCCCAGAATTAAGGATACTTTGCTTGGCAAGACATTTGGAACCCAGCTGTAAAACATAATATTATGAATCAGTTCAGATGGGAGTAATCTGCTGGTTGCTCCAGGTTCTCATAAACCCCCGGACACTTCCAAACCAGCTGGAAGCATATTTAAATGATGGTTTCTTCTGACATAATACAAAAGTGGCCTGGTAACTCAAGAGATTGTGAAAACACATGTCCTGACGTCCCAAGCATGTGCAATCCAATTTGAACGGGTGAAAGGCTTCTAGCAAATTTGACCCTTGTACAATACAGAAGCATCTAAACAACGATCGCTGTACTGTAATGCACACTAGTTGCACTGTTGCAGCTGTTCTGCCAGTACTGTTCTCTACCCTGGTGATGCAATGGTGGAGATGAACAGACGTCATAATGAACTCAAACGACATCCACAAAGTCTGTGAGCACTGGTGCACTGTTAAAAGCCTGGCATGTGAACTTGCTGGCATGCCTGTAACAGTCGTTACAAATTTTTCTAGTATAGACAAGAAAAGTTCACACATATGTATACGGTCTCTTCTTTAGGGCTTTTAACTAATTATTAGTTTCATCTCAAAGTACTTTACAACCAAGTAAGCGTCACACATAGCCTTGGTGCGGTTTGCAGAGGGTGGCTGGCCTCTTAAATGAAGTGGGTCCAGCTTCTCTGGAGACTAAGAAGTGCACCCCGTTGGGAGCCTAATGAAGGGGCAGCTGGCACCTGATTGGGAGTAGAATTAGAAAGAAGACAAGAGAGCTTGAAAAGGACTGTGGAAGGACTCTACAAAAGGAAAAACTGCATGATAGCTCCTTAGAATCTAGGCCCAGAGAGGGCAGGAATAAACTCTATGTAACTATGAAGAACAGCAAATCCCATCAGAAAGAAGGCAGGCTCAGGGCAGAAAAACTGTACCTGGATGTGAGGAGCAGCAGAAAGACTTCAGGAAGCGGTACGTCTGGGGAGGAAATAAACTGGGACGAACTGCAAGCAGCAGCATAAAACCTTAACAGGAAGGTGCAAAGTCTGAAGAACCTGGTATAATAGGCTGAGACTGAGAAAAATAAAACCCCAATGAAAGAGCTGTTTGAAACATAAGGGTCTGCATGGTAATCTTTAAAAGACAACATGGTGCATAGTCCTAGTGTGACACTGTGGGTGATGACTCCTGATCACCTATACATGGTTGTGTTTAATGAAGAGTCCCACAAAATACAAAGAAACCTATCAGCTTAGGGGTTGTGCTCCGCTGAGGCCTGCTCCATTTGAATAGTTTGTCAGAAAGGCCGAACTGCTACTGCAGCATTGAAAATCTTAGTCATATAACCAAAGCATAAAGCCTAAACAGCCGTTCAAAGGCATTAAGGACAATTTATAATCCTCATTTTAAGACCAGCCCTTGAATGTTTTTGCACCAGCAAATTCTCTAATACAACACAACTGGTTACCAGGAAGAACTGCATTTGACCATTAGTTGGGGATTGGTCCTGCTTTGAGCAGAGGGTTGGACTAGATGACTTCCTGAGGTCCCTTCCAACCCTGATATTCTATGATTAAACATGGTTCAATCAGCATAATACAAGGGAGACAGGTGAACCCACAATGACCAGGCAGCACATATATGACAGAAACTAGAATCTACCACAATTTAAAACCTTAAAGGGGAGAGTCCTCTGCCTAAATTGTTTTATCAAGTCTTCTAGAAACCACAGTTCAGACTTCATTTTTAAGTTCTCGCGCGCACACACACACTTCTGATGCAGCATTTCCATTGATCAAGCCTCTGGGTGGTGTATTCTTCTCAGTCTATCATCACCTTTATATCACACCTTGCATTCCCATCTTATTTACATCTGACTTTTATGCCCTCACAGTATCCATGCCAGGAAAACATGGCGAACATGTTCAGACATGAGGAGATAGGCTTGAACATTATCATATCTTGGGACTGACAGTAGCAAAATAGACATAGCAACAGCCCTGGGTGAGAGCACCAAAAGTCTGAGTAGAAATATATTGAAAATAAACAGTTTAATATGAATTCACCTGTTTTTTACTAGTCTCAAGAAAGACCATTTTGGCAGATATGCTAAATAGGGGATGGAAGCAAAGGGTATTTGCTTTTTGGTACGTGTCTTATGATTTTAAAAAACCTTAAAATAGGAATTAGCTACTTTTAACTCTTAGACTATGTGCAAGCTATACTTCTGCTTGTAGAAAGAATTTAATCCTGAAGTACCTGTAAAAATAGTGTTTTTTTAGATTTGTCAAAAGGTAGTATTTTTTAGAATGTGTCGTATTTCTGACAGAAGCACAGCCTAGGAAAAAAATATGAAAACTTTCAAAACGCTTCTCTGAAGTGGCAGCAAGGCAACACCTTTGTTTAAGAAAGTTGACTTCAACATCTCATATCACTGAACACCTTCCCCTCATTTTGGACCATTCAAGATGGTGGCACGCACACAGAATAAATAAATAAATAAATAAATAAAAATCAGTAAACTGCTTCCTTATAATTATCTTAACTTTAAAAAGGCGTCAACTATATTCAAGAACTTTGTCAAGCATTGTTTACTTGATGCCACAAATCTGAATGGTGATTTAGTCAATATGTGATGGTTCATAAAAATATAAGAACGGACACTCTGGGTCAGATCAATAGTCCATCTAACTCAGTATCCTGCATTCCAACAGTGGTTGGTGCAAATGCTTCAGAGGGAATGATCAGAACAGGGCAATTATTGAGTGAGCCATCCCTGTCGTCAATTCCCAGCTTCTGGCAGTCAGAGGTCTAGATACACCCAGAGCATGGAGCCATCTCTCTGACTATCTTGGCTAATAGCTATTCATGGACCTATCCTACATGAACTTTTCTAATTCTTTTTTGAACCCAGTTATGCTTTTGGTCTTCACAACACCTTCTGGAAAGAGTTCCATAGGTTGACTGGGTGTTGTGTGAGAAAGTACTTCCTTTGTTTTAAACCTGCTGTCTATTAATTTCATTGTGTTATGTGAAGGGATAAATAACACTCCCTTTTTCACTTTTTTCACACCATTCATGATTTTATAAACTATATTACATCACCACTTAGTCGTTTCTTTTCTAAAGTGAATAGTCCTGTCTTTTTAATCTCTCCTCATATGGAAGCTGTTCCATACTCATCATTTTTGTTGCCCGTCTGTACTTTTTTTATTTTTATATCTATATATATATATATATCTATATATGAGAGAGAGAGAGAGAGAGAGAGAGAGAGAGAGAGAGAGAGAGAGAGAGAGAGATTATATATATTTGAGATGGGGCAACCAGAACTGTACACAGTACTCAAGTTGTGGGTGTACCATTGATTTATATAGTGGCATGATGATTTTCTGTCTTATCTATCGCTTCCCTAATGATTCCTAACATTCTGTTAGCTTTTGGACTGTTGCTGCACATTAGTGTTTGATGTCACCTGCTCAACTGTTTAACGTCTTTCTTTTGAATGGAGCTAGGGTGTAAGCCTGTCTTCCTCACCCCGTTCTGATGCAGCGAACTGCAAAAACCATAGAGCCCAATAGTAGTATTAGAAATGCATCATCTGTTCACAGCGTAACACATTTCTCAAAGAGCGATAAAGCAAAGATGACTGTTTTACACAAATATACTTTAACCAATGGTGACAGCAGCCAGATAAATTACTCAGAAGGATGTATTGCTGCTATGTTTTCTACTGTGAATGTAGTTATCCAAACTAATTGGATATCCAACATTTAACAGGCTGTGATATTTGTTAAGTACACAAAAAATTTACACTAATTTCCAAGTAGCCAAAGTGATGGAATGAAGGGGTAACCTAACTTCAGATGAGAAGAATGAGACTGTTGAAAAGGCAGAAATAAGCTATTCATGGAGTAAATGTTTCTCGATACAGCACTTGAGGCAGTTTATCAAGATTTGTAGTAATAATACAACAGGGTTAACTCACAGGAGAAAAGGAGATTGGGAAACTAAATTAGATTGTTGCAAAAGCAGCCATACTGTCAATTTAAAGTTTAAGATTTATAATTAAATATTTCTTTGCAATACTGTCTTAAAATTATGAAATATTTTCCCACTCTACAGATTTATTAAAAGTGCCAAATACAGCTGAAATATAAAAAACCTACCTTTTTCCTCTTCAGAATGTCTTATGCTTGGAACATCTTGTCTAGCAATGGACATTGATAATACTTTTCTAGCAGAAATGTTTTCAGTACTAGTGGAAGCAGAAACTGTGGCACTTGCGGTTGAAATATTAGACAGACTTTTGGTCATGGCTCCATCAACGTTCCTCTCATCTGTGTCAGAATCATCGGAATGAAGAGGATTAGTAAAACAGAGGGGTGCTCTAACTAAAAGCGAACTACTCTGATGATCAACTGTTTCGCTGGAAGAGCATTCCACTTGAGATGTGGGGTTTGGTACCAGAGAGGCAGTTTTAATACCATGACTTAAGACATCTGAAGACATATCCTCAGATGCAGATGTAGGCAGTGCATTTTCAGGCCCATGTAGTGACCACATGGCATGCCCCTTCTCTTTGAGAAGCAGACGGTCTGGTCTCGGTGGAGCATCAGAATCCTTCTGGCTCTGCAGCCCTTCCAGTGAAGCTACTAAGGCTTTGTTTTCCATACTACAGTTTTGAAAAGAGTCTACAAGCGAATCCCCTGAACTATGATCCAGTGGCTTAGAGTTCTTATCCATTACACAAGATGAAACAGACTTCATTTTAATTGCATGTCCTCGGTTCAAAGGAGTATTCCCATCAAAGCTTCGTGGTCCCTCCTGAAGAGGTACCTTCTTAATTTCAAAACTTAAGTTACGCTCCAGCTTTTTCTCCACATGTTCATTGGGTTCATTTTTCCCTGAATGTTCTGTTGATTTATTATAGTTTTCATTGAGGTCTGTTGAATGGTCTGATGAAACCATGTGCAAAACTGGCTTTGGATGGTATCTATCATTGTCCTGCCACACAGTAGTGACTGTCGGATAAGCTGAAGGAGGAGATGGTGTTAAGATGGGTGGTACTGGGTGAGGCTCTGGAGGCTGCAAGATTTCTTCCTTAACATCTCCTTCTACAAGACAACTGCAAAAAAATAATTATTTTTATTATTAAATTATTAAAAAAAAATTCTCTGTACTTCAGCAATATCACATCAGATATTATAGCTCAAATAAATTCTGAAACATCCAACATATAATAATCTTAAACTCTGGGCAACACTTCTACTGCTTGCCAAAAATGGTTGTATAATATGGCTGACAGAGTATAAATAGCAAGGGAATAGTTGATAAGTCTTCCAAAATATAACTTGGAAAAGATTCTTGATAATGCCACAAATACAACTTTTAAGGCCAGATCTTACAAACTTTAACCCATAAAAATAGCTTCAAAGCAGATTTTCTCTCACTTTCCTCCCCACAGCTGACTCTACAGAGAATTTGTAGAATGGTCAGACCTTCTTAAGAACATAAGAATGGCCATACTGGGTCAGACCAAAGGTCCATCTAGCCCAGTATCCTGTCTTCCGACAGTGGCCAATGCTAGGTGCCCCAGAGGGAATGAACAGAACAGGTAATCATCAAGTGATCCATTCCCAGCTTCTGGCAAACAGAGGCTAGGGGACACCATACCTGCCCATCCTGGCTAAAAAACAATTGGATTCATAGGAGCATAAAGTACCCTCTAAAAACACTGCTTTTAGTGAAGCTAGGAAAAATTCCCTATATTTAAACAAAAATAGAAATATTTGGAAAGATCTTAAGATACAGACTCTTTTTGGTACTCAATCCCTCTCAACTTCTAGCTCAGTTTGTTGCCCTCCTCCTCCCCAAATAAAAGTCAATTTGACATTTAGAGACATTTTAAACAAAACACATTTTCTCCATAGATTTAATAATGGTAGTATTGTGAATATAGATTCAGTTTTTGTTACTCTGAAGGTTAGTTTATACACTAACATGTTGATGGCATAGCTTCAGTGAGTTACATACAGTATATAAGAACAGATTCATCTATTGGAGTATCTGATTTGTTGACAAGGAATTTCAATATTACCTTTTTTGGAAGAGAAAAGTGACGGGGTAAGGTCAAAGACACCTCTGCAAATTTGTTTTAGTGAAATTAGTAGAGCGGATTTTGACACATGAGTTTACAAATTTATACTATTTATACTAAGTATTGGTAGAAAGTTTGTAGTTTTTGAGAAAGGGAGAAATATTTTAGGTAGGAGTGTATAAGATATACAAAATAGGTATCTAATAAAATTTACTGTAAGGTGAAACTGAAGTAACAGATCTTCTTGATGTTAAAATAATTAAAATGGACTGAAGATTTATTTAAAAAGTCTACACACAGGAATTGCTTGTATAGAGGTAGTTTTTCTTCAGAGCTATTAAAATTGGGGAGTCTTTTCCACTATGAGAATAAGAATCAATTTCCCCTACAGTAAAATTAAGAAAAATGCATTAAGACACTTTCATTCAGCAGATGGTATTATTACTACTAAGGGAAAAATGTGTCAAGCACAGGATTATATACAAGAACAATTATGTGGTTTATACAATTAATTGCCCTTGTGATGTCATACCTATATGAAAGGGGGGAGAGGGAGAAAAAAGAAAGAAAAAAAAAAGGAGTGAGCAAATTTTACCCAGAAGGATGAACTCAAACCTGTGGGTAAGGATTTTAAAGAGTATGGGACATCTGTTATCCAGGCTTCATGCCAAATTCCATAAGAAACATATGAGGACATTTTGATGCAAGAAAAAAATTGGAATTTTGACAGACTTTGGATACTGTTTTTCTGCATAAGTAAATCCAAATAATGCAATTTCAATTTTTTTTGGCCTAACAGCTGATTCTAACGTTTGGGTTCACCATACATGAATTTAACTCATGATATCTAGTAATATCCCTTCTAGCTTGTTAAAAATGGCTTGGCAAAAAATCTCTTGCAGCCTTATTATTGTGATTCAGAGAAGAGTGGTTAACTGGAGCCATTCTTTAGAAAAATTTTGTTCAATTCTCAGAGCGTAAACCAGAGATGTGCTGAGCACCTGCAACATCCATTGATTCTGCAAAGTGGATGATCATCTCCTCTCAGGAACAGGTTCCTATTGTCTTCTTAAGTAATATGCCATTGCTTTAAGAGGTTATAGTTTGTCAAACAGGAGTAACATAGCTATGTGAATTCAAAGATTGGGTATGTAATATATTTGAATAAATTTGTTTATTCACATCCTCAGGAAGACTTTGGTTAAAATGTCAACGTGATGTGCCTGTCACTTTTACAGGAAGGCTGCACCACTCTTGAAGATTATGTAAATGAATTTCTGAAACATTCAGCAAGCCACTAAAGAACAAGGTTTTAAAATTAGACTCTAATATGCTATTTCGTGTTCTGGAGAGTGTCTATTTGTCCCTGAATTTATAGATAAAGTTTATCTAAAAACAATGAAATACTATTTCAGATTACGACACCTTTCAAAAAACAAAACAGAGGTGAGACAGTGAACCAAAAGAGCACAAGAAAAACTCCTTATGACTTAGGTCTGCTGCTTCCAGCAGAGTAGGTGAGACATTTCCAGGATACTAAAAACTGCTTAGTTATCTTCATAACTTGTATAAAGGTTCAGCATAGTTTTTTATGTAGCAACATAGATTTCACAGAAAAAAAAATACTTGTCACAATAAGCCCTGGGGAGAAAAGCTTTTAGATCTTAATCACCTTATTACTCCTCATAGCATTTAAATGAAATTCTATGTAAAGATGTACTGCACTTTCATAATCATTACACAGCTTTCGTTATATTATATTATTTGTTACTTTTTTAAAATAATTTTAACGCGAGCTAATTTATTTTATAGTGCCCTAAAGCATACCGGGTGTTTCAGAGAAGGAAGATAATCTACGCCCAACAAAGTTTACAATCTAAAATGTATAAACACAGTAAGTGAGATGACAAACATTAGGAAGAGGATGGGTAATGCAAATAGGGAGAAGCATTTCTATAGTACACCCATCCTCCAACCATGCTCCAAAGGATTAATAAAATAGACAATTTAAATTTTAAATCACTCTGTGCTTAGTGGAAAATTGCAACTGTATTAAAAAGGGGAAAATGTAGTTCAGATTTAAATGAGGACTGGCTAGTATCCAAATGAAAAATCCTCAATCCATGGTTACTCTGTTTAACATACTGTGGAGTTTTATCATCAAATAAAAGAGAGTGATGTCAAGGTCATGGAATGCAGCTGCTATGATCAACCAAAAATAGATACTGAGCTCTGCATTCTTCTGGATAATTAAAATAGGAACATTAAACCCTACGTAAGTGGGCTGAGGCTAGACACCATATTATTCTGCTTTATTTAAGCATCAGAACTTATTCAGTTATAAGGGAGAAACGCTACAATTTGCTCAACTTGTCAGAAACTGAATTATAGGTTATAACATATACCCATGCATCAGGAATGATCAAAAATAGCCCACTGGTGATTTTCTAGTAAAAAAAAAGTTAAATGAAGAATGTTTTTAAAATCATCACTAACAAATTTAAACCAATGGCTGCTAACAGGGCTATTAGCAGCCAACAGATTCTTGAACTTTTTTTAATGTTAGCCTAACTGATTATGTATTAAAAGGTTCTTTAGAGTTTGAAATGTGGCAGAGGAATTACTTGCCATTACAGCATGCAGCTTCATTCACAATAAGTGGCAATTTGACTTGTATCATCATCGACATTCTAATCTCTTCTCTCCCAAATAAAGAACTATTGTGTTTTCTATAGATATAGAAACGAAATCAGGATGATGTAGAAACATTGTCTCATGTTTCCTTTATCACCAATTTCCTTCTCTCACGCCTTCTATTTTCCCATTTTCAGCATGACCTTACCTTTGTATGTTTGTGAAGTATTTTGGCGGTAATCAGTTTCATCATTTAAATGTTGGGTCTAAAGAATACTTTCACTTTGAAAAAAAGTTACCATTTTTCTTCCTACTGAACACCAATTCCCATTATCCTGTTCCTTTACAGGTGTCTTACTTATTCTCTAGCAAACAAAGCTATCAAGTAATTAGATAAGAGAGCTTCAAGGACTTGGCTCACTGAAAGGTTCCTGTGTAATTAAAACACCCCCTCCGGATCCTAAAGAACCAGCACATCATTGCTGGAGTTGAAGTAATTGAGTTCTACTGTACCAAAATAAGTCTAAATTGCAAATTAATCAAAGCTCTGGCTTTGCATCTAACAGTAGGAATAGTCTAAAGTACTCAGATTAAAAAAACCTCAGTTTTCAGAATGGAGAGAGGTAAATAGTGGTGTCCCCTAGGGGTCTGTACTGGGCCCAGTCCTATTCAACATATTCATAAATGATCTGGAAAAAGGAGTAAACAGTGAGGTGGCAAAATTTGCAGATGATACAAAACTACTCAAGATAGTTAAATCCCAGGCAGACTGCGAAGAGCTACAAAAGGATCTCTCAAAACTAGGTGACTGGGCAACAAAATGGCAGATGAAATTCTATGTTGATAAATGCAAAGTAATGCACACTGGAAAACATAATCCCAACTATACACATAAAATGAGGGGGTCTAAATTGACTGTTACCACTCAAGAAAGATCTTGGAGTCATTGTGGACAGTTCTTTGAAAACATCCACTCAATGTGCAGCAGCAGTCAAAAAAGTGAACAGAATGTTGGGAACCATTAAGAAAGGGATAGATAATAAAACAGAAAATATATTGCCCCTATATAAATCCATGGTACGCCCACATCTTGAATACTGTGGGTTTCAAGATACATTGGACTTGAAAAAGGTTCAGAAAAGGGTAACAAAAATGATTAGGGGTATGGAACGGCTGCTGAATGAGGAGAGACAAGGCTGGGACTTTTCAACTTGGAAAAGAGATGACTAAGGGGGGGCTACGATAGAGGTCTATAAAATCATGACTGGTGTGGAGAAAGTAAAGTATTATTTACTCTGTCTCATAACACAAGAACTAGGTTTCAGAGTAGCAGCCATGTTAGTCTGTATCCGCAAAAAGAAGAACAGGAGGACTTGTGGCACCTTAGAGACTAAAATTTATTAGAGCATAAGCTTTCGTGGACTACAGCCCACTTCTTCGGATGCATCCGAAGAAGTGGGCTGTAGTCCACGAAAGCTTATGCTCTAATAAATTTGTTAGTCTCTAAGGTGCCACAAGTCCTCCTGTTCTTCTTTTTACAAGAACTAGGGGCCACCAAATGAAATTAATAGGCAGCAGGTTTAAAACAAACAAAAGGAAGTATTTTTTTCCACACAATGCACAATCAACCTGTGGAACTCCTTGCCAGAGGATGTTGTGAAGGCCAAGACTATAACAGGGTTCAAAAAAGAACTAGAAAAATTAATGGAGGATAGGTCCATCAATGGCTATTAGCCAGGATGGGCAAGGATGATGTCCCTAGTCTCTGTTTGCCAGAAGCTGGGAATGGATCACTTGATTACCTGTTCTGCTCATTCGCCCTGGGGCAGCTGGCATTGGCCACTGTTGGAAGATCAGATACTGGGCTAAATGGACCTTTGGTCTGACCCACTATGGCCACTCTTATGTAAGCATTTGACACCTGTGAAAACCTTTATTTGTAGGCAGACACACAAGCAGCAAATTAAAGTTCAGCTGGAAAGCTACACATCTGTAAGATACCTTCCTCTCTAATGGTATGTCTACACTGCAAGGTAAGCCCAGGGTTAGCAGGACTCATGTCAGGGGACCCTGGGTTTAAGAATCCAGGATTGCCAACCCTAGGTTAAAATTTTTAACCTGGACCTGAACCCGGGGCTCTGGCGTCTACACTGTAGTACGCAGACCCAGGTCCAACCAACCGTATCCCAGATCTCCTAGTGCCCTCTCAAAATGTGGCCACTCTAGCTCTTCGTTCGCGGTACAGTGTAGAAAAACTTGATTGTCCAGGCTACACATTACAGGAAATTTGAACACTCCCCCCAACAAATCCTGCTGAGCAGTCATTTTGGTCTGCAGGCTTCCAGCAACTGGAGTCAGGAAAATGGAGGCGTTACCATTTCCAGAACTTCTATTTGGGCTTTTGCTTCTGTTTCAAGATGCAGGCAGAGCTTCCATGAGATGCTGGTGGGCAGTTTGGTGGCTTTTTCTGACCCACAGAAGGCACCTGACAGAGCTAACGACCAATCAGGACGATGACTACGACAGACATGGCAGACTCAAATCAGCTGATGCTGCTCATGACACTCTGTATAGCCACTGATACCTGCTACATACACTGGTGCTTCTGGAGCAGGGCTACAAGCACAGACTCGTGAGATCATATCACCATGCAGATGGGACGACCAGCACTGGGTCCATAACTTTTGCAGGGTACAGAACTTCTGCTATATTTCTGAAGATTTGGGAGCAGCTTGCCCCGGACCCTCCTGTGTATGATCATATGCATGGGGGTAGGCATGCAAGTCCAGAAGCAGATTGCTATAATTGTTTAGAAGCTGGCTGTCCCAGACTGTTACAGGTCCGTTGCCATCCATTTGGTGCTAGAAAGTCGACTATGGGTAAAATGGTGACAGATTTCTGAGACAAGCAGGTGTGTGGTTTAACCCAACATGACAGGCATTAAAGAATATTCCTTAAGTAATCGCTGGCTTTGAGAGAATGGCGTGATGCTAATAAACCAAGTGCCAGCTCTAGCCAAGGCCATAGGTGTTAACTGACAAACTCATAACTGGAAACCAAACCAGCTCACCTGTATGTTCGGTTTGTTCGGAATGGGTATTAGTTTTATAAGAATATATTTAATGTTTAGACTATGAAATGCTTGTAAATTGCTGCATGCATTAATCTCACTTGTAATGTTTGTATTCCATGTTGCAAGGTAAGATATAAGTTTGTTTTATAAAATTGTAAAAATGCCTGCTCTGAACTTGTGAACAGAGACAGGAAGAGTGGTTCTCACCACCCATCAAGACAAACTATCAAGACTTGAGGGGCCCTCTAGGACAAAGCTTTCTTGATTGCCCCATCCACCCATGAAGAATTTACATGCAGGAGCACTCATCCCATTGGTTTGTACTCTGGTGAAAGGCCATATAAAGGTGCTCACAAGAAGAAACAGTTCTCTTTGCTGTTTGAACTCTGACAGGGCCAGAGACACTAAACCAAAGCACAGATCCCTAGGGTCAACCTGGGTCCACCCTGTAAGACATTTTGAACAGCAAAATGTGACGAAGTGGGTATTCACCCACCAAAGCTTATGCTCCAATACGTCTGTTAGTCTATAAGATGCCACAGGACTTTCTCACTTTTTACAGATCCAGACTAACACAGCTACCCCTCTGATACTTGACACCATGCAAGGCACTGCATTTAGCCGTATGGAGTGGAAATCCATCAACCTCATGAAGAAACTTGCACAAGTACAGATAGATATCATCTTCCTTTCCAAATGCAAACGGACGGACATCATACCAAATGGACTGAAGGTGAAAAATCCATTGCTATCTAATACTGCACAGACCACAGTGAGAGATTATGCCATACACTATCAAAGAAACTGAGGAACCACCTGATCAGCAGCCTATACAGCAAACAGGAAAACAAGAAAAAAAAAAAAGCTCTCCAACCTGGAGACTTTCATAAATAATCAATCTTCTACACAAACTACTTTACTAAAATAAGACAGGAGATCTACATTACACACTTCACCTCTCTACAAAGGAAAAAGGACCGTAAGCTGTCTAAAATCCTACCTGCCACATGGGGCCATAACAGTGGTACCCCTAACTCACCCAGCAATATCGTCAATTTATCCAGCTACACACTCAACCCGGCAAAAGAGTCTGTCCTACCTCGGGGACTCTCTTTTTGCCCCACCACACCCACGAACATGATACAGTCCTGTGGTAATCTGGAAGCCTACTTTCGCCGTCTCCGACTCAAAGAATACTTTCAAGATAACACTGAACAACGCACTGATACATAGATAACCTCCTATCAACAGCACAAGAAGAACTCCACATGGACTCCTCCTGAGGGTTGAAATGACAATCTGGACCTATACATAGAACGCTTCTGCCGATGTGCACTGGCAGAAATTGTAGAAAAACATCGCTTGCCTCATAACCTAAGTCATGCAGAACGCAATGCCATCCACAGCCTCAGAAACAACCCTGACATTATAATCAAAGAGGCTGATAAAGGAGGTGCTGTTGTCATCATGAACAGGTCTGACTACCAAAAGGAGGCTGCCAGACAACTCTCCAATACCAAATTCTACAGGCCACTTTCCTCAGATCTCACTGAGAAATATACTAAGAAACTACACCATCTACTCAGGACACTCCCTACACTAACACAGGAACAAATCAACATAGAATAACCCCGGTCAGGGCTCTAAGGGTATCTACTACCCAAGATCCACAAACCTGGAAATCCTTGACACCCCATCATCTCTGGAATTGGCACTCTCACTGAAGGACTGTCCGGATATGTGGACTCTCTACTCAGACCCTACGCCACCAGCACTCCCAGCTATCTGACACACCACTGATTTTCTGAGAAAACTACAATGCATTGGTGATCATCCAGAAAACAACATTTTAGCCACCATGGATGGCTCTCTACACAAACATCCCACACACAGATGGAATACAAGCTGTCAGGAACAGTATCACTGATGATGCCACAGCACAACTGGTTGCTGAGCTCTGTGACTTTATCCTCACGCACAATTATTTCAAATTTGGTGACAATATATACCTCCAGACTACTGGCATCGCTATGGACACCCGCATGGCCCCACAATATGCCAACATTTTTATGGCTGACCTGGAACAACGCTTCCTCAGCTGCAGTGAGGCCATTGATGGGACTCATACTCATTGTGTGCTCACCTCAAGGAGCACATGAATTCATAAACCACAAAGGGTCTTAACTCCTTAGTTATGAAGGACCTTGTGGACAACAGAGGCCGAATTATAAACCTCAATGTTGACTGCTCTGGAAAAGTTCATGATACCAGGGTTTTCCACCAACTGGGAGTCTACATTTTTGGACAGGCTGGGACATGATTCCCACCATATGACTGTCATAAACAGAGTTACTATCCTCACAGTTATTCTCAGGGACCCAGCATTTCCCTTTTTGCTTTGTGAAACCATACCCTGATCTTAGAGGCCCTGGCAAAAGAAGGTTTAATTACAGTCTCAGCAGGTGCAGAGTGGTGATGGAATGTGCGTTTGACCTATTGAAATCCTGCTGGCAATATTTACAGACCTGTTTAGATTCCAGTGTCACCAATGCTGTCCACATTATTGTGGCTTGCAGCGCTCTTCATAATCTTTGTGAAGCCAAAGGTGAGCCATTTCCCCAAATGGAAATATGACAGAGGTGCACTTTTGTGGCTAAGTGTCTAACATAGCTGCAGCTGGATATACCCGGGCAACAGAAATTAGGGATGCTTTGTGTTCCCACATTATGGACTGGCATGGGCCAGTGGCAGAGGGAGACTAGTATGTTTATGAATGTGCTTGTTGCGGGGGAGGTGAGGGGTAGAGCATTGATTGCTTCTGTGGGAGGGGATTTGATCACCATGTACTGTACTTCTGAATGACATGACTGCTTATTATGAAATGCGGGGGTGGGAGGGGGAAAAACAGTATGGATTGATGTTTATGAGATACAGGTTTTGCATGCAACAGGAGTGGGAACCTACCTCTTGCTCATTTTCATCTGGCCCGCAGGCCACACACATTCAACTCACCCGCTGGGGATGGGGAAACTTGGGGCTACCCCCCCCGACCCCACGGTGGGGTGAGCCAGTGCTCGTGGGGGGGGGGGGGGGCAGGAGCCGCGAGCGCTGGCTCGCCCTGCTGTGGGTGGAAGTCCCAAACCTCCATGTCCCCCATGTAAGTGAGCTGAACTTGTGTGGCCCGCCACTGATTTTTTTGGTGGGTCAACGTCCCCTGACACAGAAAAGGTTGCCCACCTCTGGCATACAACCTCCCAGTTGTCACTGATCATGCGTTTACTTTTAGTATACGATGTGTTGCCGTGACAATCAAATTTCTTTACAAAATGAAAACCTTTATTTTCAGACATGTATTGGAAAAGTACAATATTAAACCGTTGCCTAGCAGGCCAGCTGCCTTTAGCACACCGAATCAGCAGCAACACCAAAAGCTTTAAAAATAACCAAGAGAAAAGTGCATAAACAAGTGCAAATAGTTGAACTATATACAAGACACCCTCCACGTTTGCCACACTCTTGCAGCCAGGACAGGGGTGTCCATGGGGGAGAGGTTCAGCACTGAGGACCGCATGAGACACATTTGCCCTGTCCTGTCACTCGTAGGGCCCCACTGAATGGGCCACCCAGCCACGGAGTTGTCCATGCTGTTCCTGGAATGCAGGCCAAGGTACCATGGAGGGGACACAGGTCATGGTGCAGGTGCAGCAGGAGCCTGCACTTTTACAGCCATTAGAGGTAGCAGCCACTCAAACAATTCTCTCTGTTGTGCTCTCTCCTCCTCCCTTAGCTGCCATTCCTGTTCCAGGAACTATGAAGAGTGCCTGCTTCCATGCTGCTACACTGTCAAGCTGCAAAGCCAGCCTGAGCTTGTCCGCTTGCCTCTCAGCAGGTCTTTCTTCTTGCCGCAAGTCCCTTTGCCTTTGGTACTCACGCTACTTATTGGCCCAATCCAGAACTTCAATCAAATTCATCATGCTTCCTCCTGGAACCGTCTGCGAGGGTACGACGAGTCAGGCTTCTGCAATGTGCGCAAGTTAAGGAGGTATTGCAACATGTAGAGTTCGAGCGGTCTGGAACAGGACAAGACACAGAAGGTTACTGTCTTGAATATCGCTCAATGTCAATATATTGGCAGAGGGCTGCTCCAGAGCACAGAAGCTCCTTGGACACAGCCAGGTTAAATCGCAGTGAGAGAAAAAGTGTATGCCACCAAAGCATTCATACCTATGGTGACTGAACAACACATCCATAAATGGAGTGGGCTGGTAAACTATTGAGGTGGCCCTGAAAAATACACCTTTCCTCAAAATGTGACTATCTGGAGTTCCTGCTATGGGTTTGGGTCAGAATTCATGGGCGAAAATCAACAGGATGCTGCATTTGGGCTTCCACATTGCTTCGGACCTCCCTTATGGCTTCTGACACAGTCTTTTAGGACTGCATGAAAAGAGACAGCTACTCCCTCCCTCCCCTGGCAAATTTATGGACTGAATTCAACCTCCCCAGTCATATTTGGAACGAGCGGTCTCATCAGCCATGGAATATATAGACTACATTTAAAAGAAATTAACTACATTTGAACCTCTTCCCCACCATACAGTTCAGTCCTTTCAGGCAGCTTGTTACCAACTCAGTGTATTGAGCGATATACATACAAGGAAAGTAATATCAGTTTATTATTTTAACAAACTGGAATTTATTAGAAAAAAATGTGCACCTTCCCAGTAAAAATTCTCTTTTTATATGCTTGTTTTACTGTTTGTGTTTCCTAGTCTCTACTTTGAATTCCCTGTGGTGGGGAGGGTGACATCGTGATGCCATGGCACTGGCATGCAATCCGCCATTAATGGATACACGCTTCTATCTAGGGCTTATCTCTTTTGTATTGGTTCTTACAATAGAAATTGCTCCCATTCTTATATTAACAAACACAAAAATAGACCCAGAAACTTACTCGGCTCTGGGGCAGCTTCTCCCTCTTCTGTTTCGGCAGCCAGTTCTGCAGTGGGGTTTTCCTCCAAGGGGGCATAAAAAAAGCTCTAAGTACATCCTCCAGATATGCTGCAGCTGCTCCTGTGGCAAAGCTTCCTCCTAGGACCAGTTTCACCAACAGAGTTACTTCCTTTGCCTCATTCGGCACCTGCTACTGGCTCCTATTTATTTCGTTGCTGGCTTCTGGGACCAGCTGGACGCCATCCCAGCTTACCAGGTCATCGTACACAGTGACGGCTCAAGTGCAGTCACCAGCACCCAGTCAGACTCATCATAAAATGGGCATGATGTTAGTGAGCAGCCAGAGATGCGTTTGTGGTCCCTGGTTTTCTGGTACTCTTGAGCTGCTTAATCCATTTTCTGCACTGATCGCTGGTCCGATAAGTTTCCAGTGCCACCATCTTCTTTCCTAGTAGCTGGTATTCATGGTCGCTCCTAGTACTCTTACTAAAATCCAGTTTTTCTGGCCTTGCACCAGAGATTAGCCAAAATCTGGCTGTGCTCCCATGACCATGAAACAGCACGCTTTGTAAAGTGACATCTGGTCAGTATCCATTGCAAACACCGAAGGTTTTCCTAGGGTGTGTTTGCAGCTTGGCAATCAGAATAAAATGGAGGGGTTAAACACGAAGCTGCTGCACTGGAACAAGGAGGGTGCTTCCATTTCCATGGAGTCGACTGCTGATACTTGGGAGATAGAGGACAAAGGAAGTTGGCCCATAGCATTGTGGGAGATTATTGGTGGACTCCAAGGACCAGAGTCCAGGAAAGGAGGGATGCTGCAAAACACCCCTACACTATACTACAAAACAATAGGGCTTGAACCCTGGGTCTCAATCTTGACTTGGATTCAGACAAACCCTCCATGCTCACAGGGTCCTGGGACCCTGGGTCAGAGCACAAGTTCAAGAGATTTGCATGTAGACTGAAGGGGAAGGGTTATGGCTTTAGCCTGAGTCTGAGCCCAGGCTTACATTACAGTGTAGACATATCCCAAGATCACCCAACCCAATGAGGCATTAAAGGATTTCTTTTCATTTCCTGTATAAGCCTGTTTTCTTTTACAAAAAAATCCTTTTGGCAGCATCTCACCCCTATTAATATGTAAATGAAAGTTTATTGTAATTTTATCAATAGATATACACCAATGGTTGCTGTGGCAAAATATGTAATGCACAATTATACTTTTATGCTTGCAGATAAAACTCAGGCTAACAGTTATATGAAATTAAATTGACAGAGGGCACATTATTTTATCTTCTGAGAAGCCATATTCACAAATCCCTCCCAAGTGGATCAAACCTCTTCACCTTCAACAGAGGAAGCTAGAACTGTCAGTCAGGAAGAGCTAAGATAAAAAGGACTCAATCCAGGAACTTTATTCAAACTTTTCCCGTAGCTATTGTATGTGAGGGGAAATTCAAGAACTGTAACAGTTGGATACAGTGAACAGAAGAAAATATATACATAAGCCAATTGAAAATTAAAGAATAAAAAACTGTTTAAACATATTCCTGCAATAATGGAAAGAAAAAGGTTAGACTCAGAAACTGGTAAGTAGTATTACCACTGACCACACGTAAGTGGGTAGTGAAGTGCAGAGAAAAGGAATGATTAGGGGGTCATATGGGAATGTGAGCCAAGATCAAGAAAAGAGCACCTTAGTGGGATGCCATAGTAAGAAAATAACCTCTTGAAAAAATGCATCTGCAGATTTTTGGGACATGAAATCCAGGTAATTTATGGTAGAAGGAGGAGTTCTATAGCTCTAGAGCAGAAGCAAAGACTGATAGGGATTTGATGTGCTGGCCCAGTTCTTTACTCCACTCTGACATCTCTATCTTCCTCCATCTCTACAGTGAGAAACTCTGCTAATTGTGATGGCTCAATGGTCATGCCACTACTCTTGGGGGGCGGGGGGGAGAAGTGGTTTTAGGATCAGATTTTTGAAGAGTAATTTTGTTTCTTTGCTTCAATAAAGCTAGCAGAGTTTACTTTTTATCATAGTATTTAACACAGAAAGATAAGATTTTTTTTTTAAAGGTAAATAGATTTATAAAAAGAGATTCAAAAAAGATTCTCTGGAACCTGGACTGATGGACCATTAAGGAATTTTGGGGGGTTTCTGAAATCGCTCAAGCTTTGTGCTTCATAACATGTGAAATATATCCCATGGCCTATTCATTCATGCTCTAACAAATTTTGTTGCTTAATTGAGCATATCATACATGTAGACAACAGTTACTTAGGTGCATGCATACAGTTAGTGAAGTTAAAGACATGAGCAATTTTTGATTGCTCATTTTCTAAAGTCATCTCAAAGAGCATTATGTAAAGAAAATAAAAGGTCCTATTGTTTTTCCCCTTTTAAGTTACTACCTTGGGTAAGAACGATCACTTGTTAAATTATTTAGCTTCCTTCAGGAATATTGGTGGAAAATGTTTAATCTTCTTTAGATTAATGTTTTTAAGACTTCCTGTCAAATGGGTATTTAAGAGAATATATATGTTTCTAAAGGGGTTAAAAGCAAGCAATTTTTCAGAATAGACTAGGAACGTGGAACACCCTCCCTGAACTGGTCAGTAAAGCCACTGCACCCTATTTAAATCCCACCTAAAAACCATTTCTACAAGGAGATATCCAAGAAACAAGATGTCTGTAACCAACTTAGCTATTCTGTTTATATTATTAATATTTTTAGTCTCACCTATATGGAGGAAGGAAACAGAATATTGAAAAGGGGCATAGTGGCACTGGAATTAAAATTTGGAATTGCTGTGGGAGAAAGACAGGGAGGATAGTAGTGTGCAAGAGAACAGTGTGTTTAACAAGATAGACATGTCACCCTGATAGGATGGTTACAAACAAGTAAAGTTTTCTCCATTTGTGTTTTTAAATTCTAGGTTCTCCAGGGCAGGGACTATATCTTCATCTGTGTTTGGGATGCATCTTGCACACCATGAGCATTATTACAATAACTGTCTCCACCATAAGAAACTACAAAGTGGCAGAAGTTAGTCCCACCTCCAAAAGTGATGCAAAGGTACAGTAGTTGAGGTCAGAAGAGACCACACAGATTATTAGATGAATGCCACACCTTTTTCGGGACTATTTTAGCCACTAAATCTCTTACATAATATTCTCCCAAACATAACCACCACTTCTGAGAACAGTTCCAATGCCCAAACTACTGAAGGGGGGGAGAGAGGTAAGAGAAGGGGGACAGAAGAAGTAGGGCAGTCTTAGGGAAAAAGGGCCTTAAAATTATTGCCCCTTTCCATGTCATCTTGCAATAATGTGAACATTTTTTTCCACTTCTATTTCCTTGAAGGTATTTGTTTAGACTGATCACGTTCTTGTAAGACATCCTTTCCAGACTCTAAATTTAGCCTACTCAGGATCTCATTTTATTCTCTAATCCTGATGAGATTTCCTTGCCACTCATGTGATTTCCTCTGCTTTTTTTTGGTACCCTCAAGTTGACCCCAAAACTGCATGAAATATTCTAGTTCTGGAACAATCATTTATCAACGTAGATTCAAAGTGGATCATCACATCTCTAGTTTTAAATTAAATCACTATTTCTGAGAATAGAATTAACTTCTCTCTAACAGTACTGCAATGTGATCTCAGATGCATTTTACATGTTTTCTCCACTCATTCTGACTCACTAGTTTCTAGACAGCTTTTATCTCCAGTTTGTACACATGCTATTTTTCTCTCCAACCAAAAGGACTTCAGTCTTAAATCCCATTTTACTGTATACAACTCACAGTTCTAATCTCTCCAAGCCACTTAGTGAGGATACATCATCCTGTATGTTTAATGTTCCTCCAATTCAGAGGCTGGCAAGTATGATTAATGCTGATCTTCGGCCTTCTTCTAGATCATTAAAGTATTAAAAAGTATATGCCCTCCAATACTGACTTGACCTTGTGGTACTCCATTTGGAAGAGATGAATTTTTAATGGTAAAAACTTTAACATCTGTCATACAACTTTTAATCTGTGCTATGGTATTTAACCAATTGAAAACATTTTTATACTGTACCATATAAAATATGTTATAAAGGCCAAACGTATGCTGTATCTACCAAAACAGTAAATGTTTCAAAAAATTCTATCAATATTACTTTATAAATGAGTTGGTTGATTGAAAAGCTTCATTTCCTCACAAGTAGAGTCACTAATTCCATTATATGTCTAAATATTTTGCAAAGAAATACAGGCTATTTCCTGTATCTTCCTTTATGCCCTTAAAAATAAAGGTACTAAATTTGCTCATCATCAGGTACCTCTGTTTTTTCACTTTTTTTAAACAAGAAACTGCATATTATGTCACCAAAATGTTTATGACCTTAAGAAAAAAAATCTCAGAACCCTTCAATTTAAACTAGTTTAATAAGAGAAACAAGTTTGAGAAAAATAAAAAGCAAAACAAGGGGGTTTAAGCAATTCAACATGCAGATAATTCAGAGATGGAGATTAATTATATTGTTTACATATTGTTGAAAATAAGGAAACAGAGAAAGCACTAGAGAAAGTTACCTGGTATCTTACATTATATATATCAAGGGACATATCTAACATGTGCACCAAAAATTTGGCTATTCAGAAGTCTTAGCTGCTCCCACACTCCTCACCTCACCAAAAAGGAGGGGGTGGGGGAGTGGTGCCTCTCACGTAGATCTGATTCTCTCCCCCCCTCCCCACAAAAAATAAGGTATTCCTTCACCATCTTTTCTTCATGCTGTCTCCCAACTATTGTCTGCTTTAAAGTTCCAATTGCTTATGTTTATCTTTCTAGAAAGGAAGCAAAACTAACCAGAGTCGCTCCATGTCTCACTTTCCTTTCACTCTCTTTTTTCTGGAGGTATCTCTAGACCCTTGTGTGTCTGACTCTGCAAGCTATTTTACGTCTGTACATTCAGTCTCCCAACTTCTCAGTTTTAAGTTTTTTTTTCTTTGTATAAATAAAAGGTCAGTTGGTAAAACCATTTCTCTTAATTATTAAAGTGTTCTTCCTTTTTACCTTTAAAAATATAAGCTTTAAATATCAATGCATGTTTGTATAACAGATAACATTGTATGCAAGTTTGTGCATATACTGTACACAACCAAAAATACCATTATAATAGCTTTTGTGTGCATTAAATATTACAGGATCGGGGGAAATATGATAAAGTAAATGTCTTTGTTAGTTTTGTAAAGAGACAATTTAGGGGAAGCTCTTAAACATCCTCCTTTCAACGGGCTTCTATTGCTATGACTATGCAGTCATAACATTAGCTGCAGCCTAAAAGTCTTCAAAATATTGCTGATTTAGGGCTTGTCTATGTTACCCGCTGGATCTACGGGCAGCGATCGATCCAGCGGGGGTCGATTTATCGCATCTACCATGAGCGCTCTCCCGTCGACTCCGGTACTCCACCAGGGCGAGAGGCGCAGGCGGAGTTGATGGGAGAGCGTCAGCCGTCGACTTACTGCAGTGAAGACACCGCGATAAGCAGATCTAAGTACGTTGACTTCAGCTACGTTATTCACGTAGTTGCGTAACTTAGATCGATTCCTCCCACCCACCCCAAGTATAGACCAGATCTTAGACTCCTAAGTGCCTAAATCCCAAATGATGTATAGGCTCCTAAGTCAGTTAGGTGTTGTGACACTGAGTGCAGCAACACTTAAATAGCTTTAAAAATCTGAGCCATGGTGATTCAAAAAAGTTTACTATTAGCTTTCTGAAGGCTTTCCTTATTTTTTCTGGGTCATCTTTAAAAGGTTTGGCTTTCATATTCCAAAGTTCTTTTGTTTTGCCAACAAGGCTTTGCTGAGAAGTTTATTTTGGTTTGTTAGGTGGTTGTTTGGTTTTTTTTTTGAGCGGGTGGAAAAAACAAATATATAATTTGAAGAGCTTCTGATACCCCATACTAAAGGAAGCATGGAAGAAGTTAACTATATGCTCACTATAAAAACCACTATAAAAAGAAGGCACAAACTCTTCACAGCCCCAAAAGGAAAGAAGCAGCACTTGATTTACAACACTCAAACCGTAAATTTCCCCCCTAAAGTTTGCAAAAATACATTCAAACGTCAAAATAGACCACATTAAAACATACTTTCAACATTAACTTAATTATGTATGCCTCTGTGAATCTCTGAAGTATATTATCTTGAGATCACGTAACAGTTGACTAGGTCAGGATTTCTGTTAAATATCACACATGGTGTTGCTGTGATGCAAGACTTTTATTCAGTGTCCTAAGACAAATTGCTAGAACAAGGCGGAACAATTGCTGCATAAATTACATTTTAACTTGCCTTTGGAATTATGTAAATTAATACTTGTTACACTTTCACAAAATCCATTTGTTCGTACAAAATATGGATTATTAGCAATATCAAACAAGACAGAATTGGTCATTTAAGTATAAACTTTGTAACTCTCTTTAAGCTCAAAACTGAGAAGGTGAACAGTACCTGCGGGTCCGTGGAGGCTTTGGTGGAGGAGAGTCCTGTTTCTCAAGATCTATAGAATTGACAGTTTTCTCTGTACTGGTTTCATTCTGCCAAAAAAAAAAAAATAAATCCAACGATATTTTATTCAAAATTGAAAGAATCATGATCACTAGAATTTAATACACTTCTACATGTTCCTGAAACAGGAGGACCCAAACCAAACTTGAAGAAAACATGGAGTGACAACAGCAAGTCACTAAACCACCTTACACTTGCTTCGGCTTCCAATTTAAGCATAGATTACGTTCTATACATAGATTTTATTTATAAAGCCTCTCTCCCAAAAAAAGCACTCTCAGATTCATCTGTCACTTTAGTAATGAAGTATTTTTCATGTTGTTTACTTTAAGTATTTGATAGCACTGAGTGTATAGTGAGTCTCACTGTTTCCCTTGTACAACCAGTTTCCCATCTTGGGGAAAATGTATCTTTCAAACCACAAAAGGAAAACACAAATTGGAAAAGGGACTCAATAGGAGGGAGTAGTATACAAGATAATGCATTTTCCCTAAAATGACTAGTTTTCAAGTTGACAGTACCCCTTTGTATTTAAAAATAAAGTTGAAGAGATATTCTCCTGCCTTACACAGCAAGCCATTGCAGAAGGAAAGAATTTTTTTTTTTTTTTTACACTTTTTTTTTTTTAATTAAAGCAATTTAGTATTCAGGTTAACTAACTAGAACTGCACCAGGTACAGACAAAGTCAATATTAGTTTTCATGTACACAGTTACCTTAAACATGTGTATAACAATTCTGAAGGCAAGTTCAGAAGTTAGCACTATTAAAAATGGAATACACAATATTTTTGAAAGATATCTTCTTGAAGCTAACTTTCGCAAATTTTCTTTTTAAAGATATTTCAAACAGGCATTGCCAGCATCTCAGAAACAAGTAATTTATTCCCAGAAACATGACATTAATTTAAACTGATATGCCTATCACGCCAAGCTCATCAGTCAGATGTGATCCAGGGCACATGTGACCTACTGTTGCCTTCTGACAGTGTTTGGCCTATTTACACTAAGTAGTTGACAGTCTTTTACAATTCTAGTTGACAGGCAACCACATACCTGACTTCTAAGCAATACCTTTGGTATCAACCCCAGAAGAGAGCACAAGGACTGACACCTGACTGAGCCCCTACCTCCACTCCCGGCAAGAGACTGAAGCTTTGGCTACACTTGGCCATGGCAGCGTTGTGAAGTGCAAGTTTAGTCGCGCCGCCAGCGCTATGAGAGCTCTCCGAGGGGAGTAGCTTGCAGCGCTGCGAGCGAGCGTGCAGCGCTGCAGGCGCTGATTACACTGGCGCTTTACAGCACTGAACTCGGGGGGGGGGGGAAGGGGGCGTTTTCACACCCCTGAGCGAAGCAAGTTGCAGCGCTGTACAGCGCCAGTGTAGCCAAGGCCATAGCCATACTGGTGAGAATGTTGGGAAGTTTGCATTTCCCAATTAAAGCTAAATCTAAATTAAAGCTAGTTCCATTAACTTCATCCTCCAAAGAGAAGGGCAGATGGAGGTATTAAGAGAAAACCCTAGCCTTCCTAACCACAGATTACTGGCCTCAACCAACCACTTGCCTGGTTTCCTAGACAGATGTTATTGCACTGTCCAGCAGTAGACAAGTTTAAAGCAAAGAATCTGCTTCAAAACAAGAAGGACCAAGAATATTAGCCCACCAGCCTCTAGTCTAGCAATTGATTTAAAAACCAATAATATATTTATGAACCAATATGCTGGTTATTGAAAGAGACAAAGATCTGGCCCAATGGGAATCCACTGCTATTCTGAAGATACTCCTCACTCTCTCCTATTGAGGTAGGGCTCTTGCCTACCAGAAGATAGTTATCAGCACTGCAGTGTTAAAACACCAGAAGGTTTTCACGTAAGATGTGTGCCCCTTTCTGGATCTAAGGAACAACCTAAATCAGAATTCTGAAGGGAATGCAGAATCTACCTTCCTGATCAAAGAGATTTGCTACAACAACAACAAGTATTCAGTTTAAATCTAAATGGTGATAACAATTCAGAATTATTGGATGCTTTGTTAAAGTATTTTCATACTGAAGTTCAGGGAACAGATCTTTTCAGATCTCAGCCTAGGAACTGTAGTCAAAACACAAACAGTATAAATTTCTTTGGGAAATGTATCCAAACACCAGTGTTTTATCTAGAGAAACTGAGCACTAAATGTAAACAAACCATTATTTAATGGGTAACTTATTTAGCTAAACATCAAACAGAAGTCACCTAGGATGGCTAGGATGAAGATTTTTGAGACTGACACTGAAGATATGTTATAGGATCTTCTTTGCTCTAGTCTAAGTAGACTGTATCCATGTATTTGTTGCTATATTTTAATTACATACAAAAAGCTACGTTAAAAATTTTTAAGGTTGCAAACTCAAGCACACAAAAAGGTTAGGAAATGCAAGAATTAAGGTTGCCTGTACAAACTTAATTCAGATCCTTTTTACACACGCAGGATATATGTCTAATTACATGATGACATACTATTTCCACAGCAAGACCTCTTCGTAATTCAGCTGTAACCCACGCTTACAGTGTGGTTCTTTGCTCCTCCCCAGTGTCTGTACCACAGAGGTTTATGAACGTGCTCCTGGCTTCGAGCTAGCAAACTTGTGTTTTTTAGCTCAAGCTTCTTGTTTTTTTCTTTTATAATAAACCTTTAGTTCTAGACACTAAAGGATTGGCTGGCAGCATGGTATTTTGGGTAATATCCAACCCAATATCAACCTAGCAATGTGGCTGGCCCTTTGGGGTGCAGAAGAACATTTTGCATATGTGAGCAGAGTTTTTTAAATAGCTTCTCACTGCACTGGACCTATATACTGATTGGGAGCCAGAGAATTGGAATGCAATAAAGGGGGCTATGTGATTTCCTTTTTAGCTTCTTGATAACCAGTTTGGGGGATCAGGAGCACAGTTTGTGACTGGTTGAAGAGTTTAACTTCAGTGTTAACCATCAGTTTTGGGAGTGTCTGCTCTCCCTTTTGCATCCTGCCCTGACCTTTGCATTTCCAGTGAAGGCTGCCCTAGGGACACTGGGTCACATTGAGTTACACCTTTAAACATTTTTAATGCAAATTAAAAAAAAAAAAGTAAAGGGACACTGTCAGATGGATTTTTAAAAATTGACTAAATTTAAAATAAATCAAGTTTCTAACTGAACATCTATTAAAAAGCACATGCACATATATTTAAAAATGTATTCACCTGCTGTTTATCATAAAATCATAGGACTGGAAGGGACCTCGAGAGATCATCTAGTCCAGTGGTTTTCAAACTTTTTTTTTTCCTGGCAACCCAGTTGAAGAAAATTGTTGATGCCCTTGACCCAACAGAGCTAGGGATGAGAGGTTTGGGGTGTGGGAGGGGCTCAGGGCTGGGGCAGAGGGTTGGGGTGTGGCGGTGAGGGCTGAAGGGTGGGGCCAAGAATGAGGGGTTCAGAGTGTGGGAGGGGGCTCTGGGCTCGGGCAGGGGTGCGGGAGGGGGTCAGGGCTCTGGGTTGGGGGTGCGGGCTCCAGGGTGGGGCTGGGGATGAGGAGTTTCGGGTGCAGGAAGGGGCTCCGGCTTTGGGGGGCTCAGAGCAGGGGATTGGGGTACGGGCTTACCTCGGGCGGCTCCCGGTGAGCAGTGCTGTGGGGGTGCTAAGGTAGGCTTCCTGTCTGTCCTGGCACCGTGGACCACGCTACGCCCCGGAAGTGGCCAGAAGCAGGTCTGGCTCCTAGACAGAAGCGTGCAAGTCACTCTGCATGGCTCTTGCCCGCAGACACCGGCCTTCCCAGCTTCCATTGGCCAGGAACCAGCCAATGGGAGTGTGGAGCCAGTGCTCGGGGCGGGGGCAGTGTGCGGAGTCCCATAGCTCTCCCGCTTAGGAGCAGGACCTGCTGCTGGCAGCTTCCGGGGCGCAGCATGGTGTCAGAATAGGTAGGGACTAGCCCAGGGGTCAGAAACCTTTCAGAAGTGGTGTGCCAAGTCTTCATTTATTCACTCTAATTTAAGGTTTTGTGTGCCAGTAATACGTTAACATTTTTAGAAGGTCTCGTTCTATAAGTCTATAATATATAACTAAACTATTGTTGTATGTAAAGTAAATAAGGTTTTTAAAATGTTTAAGAAGCTTCATTTAAAATTAAATTAAAATGCAGAGCCCCCCGGACTGGTGGCCAGGACCCAGGCAGTGTAAGTGCCACTGAAAATCCGCTCGCGTGCCGCCTTCGGCACGCGTGCCATAGGTTGCCCACCCCTGGACTAGCCTCTTTAGCTGGGCAGCACCACCGCTGCAACCCAGTGCCTTACATTCCACAACCCAGTACTGGGTCGCGACCCGCAGTTTGAAAACCACTGATCTAGTCCAGTCCCCTGCACTCATGGCAGGACTAATGAAGGATTTATGAAGAGTCTTTCCAGCAGAGTGGCATTGGTAGGTCCCAAGGAATGCCGAACATGTTCAGATCTACCCCCCACCCTTTTTTTCCTGTGTTCACACCTCCCTGCTGCCATTTCCAGTTTAATTTTTACTGCTGATGTTACTGGTTAACACTTTTCCATAGCTTAGGGAAGGGCATGCACATATGCTACTGCAGTGCATGTGACAAAGTGAAACTGCCCAATAAAACAGTTGTCTAATGAACTATGGGGGGGGGGGGGAGAGAGGAGGAGTGATTTCCTCTTAGTAATACTAATCTTAGATGTTAAAAGTAGGTAAAATTTTATTCAGATGAATGTAATTTCTATTCAACAGCTCTTAATTAGGAAGACTTAGACCCTATGTGTGCAGTACCCTGAATGTGTTACAGATGCAACTGTAATATAAATAAATTTAGGAGTCTTCAGTTTAACCAGATCCTTTAAGTAATGGTATTCAAAATGAATTGAATACCATATCCTTCGCAGGTGAAAGAGAGTGATACTCGGCTGGCACAAAAGTTTTTGTAATACAATTAGAGCTTTTCCTCTATATGTTTATCTTTCCTACATTTCCCTAAAATCTCAGAAAATGATATATTAGTATTTAAATATTCTCTCTAGGATGACTATTCATTTCCCTGGCTGAACTGGTAGATTCAGAATATCCACAGACACAAATTCCTTATTGCTATATGTCAGCATGATTCTCAGACAGTAACTCATTATCACACAATCCCAATGTCATGAATCAAGGAAGTTAGCCCAATTGACTAAACATCAGAACATTCACCCACCCCTTTGCTTACATGTCTCCTGCTTCTATGCACATTCACACAACATGCAAATACTACAGTGACCCCTGTGTATGAGAAGGCAAGAAACCTCTACAGCTGCCCTGCATTTCTATACTCCAGCCGCTAGGATTACAAGAGGTAAAAGGAGAATTTCCATCAGATGCTGAGAACATTGTTTCCATGACACTGCTAGGTATGGTCCCAATTTCATCTGAAGCATCTCAAACCTGCACAGGAATATACTGATACATCAGAAGTACCTATCTTAGGCTGTAGGTACTTTTATATTAAGAGACACAATTAAGAACAATGAACCCAAACCAGCTCAAAGCCCATATTGCAAGACAAACAAACAGGTAAAAACATTTAAAAAAAATGTAACAATTTCTATTACCTGCCAGTTTTCCTTAGACATAGCCAGAGCAGACCGGGTTGTTTCTCCTTAAGATGTCACTCAAGCATAGGGTGACCAGACGTCCCGATTTTATCGGGACTGTCCCAATATTTCCTTGTTTGTCCCGCGTCACGACCGATGTGCGGTCGGGACACTGGACAAACAAGGAAATGCTCTGGAGCTCGGAAATGCTCGCACCCCGCCCCGCCTCCGCCCCCTCCTCCCCCCATTGGCTCCCCCCCCGAATCCCCGCCTCTTCCCCAGGCTCACCATTCCTCCTCCCTCCACAAGCGCTGGAGGGAGGCCCCGGAGACGCAGGGGAAGCACGGGGCCAGGGTGAGTGAGAGTCCGGCCTGGCCCCAGTGCAGGCAGGACTCAGTCGGGCGGTAGGGAGAGTAGGGGGGCGGCTGGCTCGCGGGGCCAGGCGGTGGCTGTTCTCCCCCCCCCGGGCAGCGGGACTCAGGAGCAGCCGATGCTGCAGCTCCCACTGCCGCGGGGGGAGGAAGCGGCCTTGGCGCTCGGCGGCTATGGCGCACGGGCCCGAACCCCCCGAGCCTGGGCCTGCTGTGGGGTCCCAGCAGCGCGCACGCTGCACCCAGCCCCTGGCCAGTTCCGTCTGGGCTGGCTGCCCAGCTGGTGCTATCCCGTGGCGGAGGCATCAGCAGCCCAGCCCCGTTCGTTCCCCTGCGGGACCCGAGTGGGATGGGGGGGGCCGGGGCCTGCTGCCCCCACTCCGGGGCCGACGCGGGATTGCACCAGCTGGGCAGCAGCCCAGACGCGACTGGCCAGGGGCTGGGCGCAGCATGCGCGCTGCTAGGTCCCCGCAGCAGGCCCAGGCTCGGGGGGTTTGGGCCCCGGCGCCAGAGCTGCAGCCGCCGAGCTTGGCCATCGGCTGCTTCCTCCCCCCGTGGCAGCAGGAGCTGCAGCAGCGGCTGCTCCCGAGTCGCGCTGCCCAGGGGGGGAGAAAAGCTGCCGCCTGGCCCCACGGGTCACCCCCCTACTCTCCCTACCACCCGACTGAGTCCTGCCTGCTCGGGGCCAGGCCAGAGTCTCACTCACCCTGGCCCCGTGCTTCCCCTGCGTCTCCCAGGCCTCCCTCCAGCGCTTGTGGAGGAAGGGTGTGTTTTTTTTGCCCCCCCCATATTTGACTTGGGTGATCCGGTCACCCTACTCAAGCAATAGACACCCATAACACCCCAAACCCATCCTCACCAGGGCACTGGATCCCCAAGTAATTTATTCTAAAAATGAAAGATTAATGGTCATTTTATCCTACCCTTTTTCCTGCACTATAACAGGTGTTACCTGAGTGGATGGATGTACTGTGCTGGAAAATAAGTATAAGATATGAAATTTATTTTTCAGGATTGTTCCCACAAACAGTGCAGATCCAAGATTGTCCCAAGAAGGGTCAGCTATGATCAGGTAGGTATGACAAAAAGTAGACTGGGAAAGAATGTGGGGAAGATTTACATGAAGGGATGCAGAGAGTAGTTCTAACCCAATGGGCAACTAAATTTCAGGGGGCAGGGGGGTCTGAAAAGGCAGAGAGTCAGCAGTCCTGTCTCCTTAGGCAGGACTGCTCGAAGCACCCTCTAGCCAAATATTTCATCAGCCAAGGAAGTTAGAACTATACAGCACTGCTTGACATCAGGTGGCTGCTTTGGCTAATTCAATTAGACGTCTCCCTCAGCCCAAGAAATAGCAACTACTCTAGTGAAGTGAGCATGAAGTTTGACTGGAGAAGAGAAACCACCTGCACATGGAAATGGATTGTATGGGAAATGACATACCTAGCAGCTCTGTTCCTGAAAGGGATCCTTGAACGATACAAAGAGTTGCATTTCCTCCATTCTTGTACAGGAGGCTTAGGGTGACCATATTTCCTATGCTGAATATGGGACACCTGGTAAAACTACTCTTATTCAAGCGAATTCAACGGCAATAACTCAGAACTATGCAGTACAAACATTCAAGTTAACTGAGTCTCCTGTTAAAAAGAAATATTAGGTAGTTGGATTCTTTTTATTTACCTTATCTTTAAGGCTTTAGGATTCACATGGGGAGGGGTGACACACACCTTTACCCCCCCTACACACACACACACACTCCCATACACCTCTCTCACACGGGTGTGTATGCACGCGCGACCTACCTGACCCTCCCTGCCCAGCACTCTCTGCCCTCATGCCTGGCTGGGCAGCCAGGACTGACCCGCCTCTCCTGGTACCTGGCACCATCTCTTCCTAAGGCAATAGGTGGAGGGCATGCAGGGTCACATCTCCCCCCCACAGATTTATGCCAGGGTTCACACCAGAATGTGGCCAGCAGCAGCCTTTTGGCATTGTGTGGGAGGGAAGGGACGTGAGCTGCTTCCGGCTGCAGGGGAGCAGGGCGGGGGAAGGGATGACCTGGCCCCTGTCTTTGCAGAGCTCATCTCTTCCCACCTCCCCACCCCCAGCTGTGTGGCTGGAAGCAACTTGCTCCTTCCTGGCCGCTGCTGGCCACCTACATAACCAAGCCACCTCCAGCTACAGTGCGGGCAGGAAGGGGTTAAACCCTAAGGCTGCATTGTGCACGGAAGCCCAGAGAACCTGACTGCAGGGGCTTTAGCAATCCTGACCAGAGTGGTGGCTCAGCAGGGAAGGGTGCCTAGGAGATAGAGCAGCCTCGCACCACCTGGGGACAGGATCCAGGGTGGGGTAGGCGCGGCGCAGGTGAAGAGGGTGCTAAGCCCCTGCCCCAGGGCTGCTGTGGAACCTACAGATTTGGGGCAGAACCAGCTGGAAATCCTTCCCCCCCCCACCCTCCCCCGCCTCCAGAGCTTAACCGAGGGGTGTAGAGTAGGGCTACCATAGGTCCGGATTTCCCCGGACATGTCCGGCTTTTCGGTCTATAAATAGCCGTCCGGGGGGGATTTCTAAAAATCTAAAAGTGTCCGGGATTTCCCCCCAGTTGGCTATTAATAGATCGAAAAGCAGCGGCCAAGCGCCACTGGGCAGCCAAAGCCCCTTCCTGGCTCCCCCCCATCCCCTGCAGCATTACCACGCCGCCCGGCCCCGCAGCTGTCTTCCTGCTCCTCCCCTCCCCTGAATGCTCTGCCCCCCTGCTCCTCCCCCTCCCCTGCTTCCCGCGAATCAGATGTTTGCAGGAAGTCTGAAAACAAGCAGGGACAGGCGAGCAGCAGCAGGTAAGCTGGGGGGGGGCGAGAACGCGAGGAGGAGGGCTCCAGAGAGGCGAGGTGCGGCGCGGCACGGCCCAGTCCGGCCCTGGCCGAGCGGCTCCCTCCAGCCCCGGCTAGCCCCAGCGACTCCGGCCCAGCTCGGGCCCCGGTTCTGGCCGAATGGCGCCGGCCCCAGCGGGTCCGGCCCGGCTCGGCTCGGGCCCAGCTCGAGCCCCACGAAGGCGGCCCCGGTTCTGGGCGAGCGCGCTGGCCCGGCCCCAGCCCTGGCCCCAGCAGCTCCGGCCCGGCTTGGCTCCCGCCCCAGCGGCTCCGGCCCAGCTTGGGCCCCAGGGCGGCGGCCCCGGCCGAGCGCACTGGCCCGAGCAGGAGGGTCAAGAGGGGTCGAGGCAGGCAGGGAGCAGAGGGGGTTGGATGGGTCGGGAGTTCTGGGGGTCCTGTCAGGGGGCAGGGAGCAGTTGGATAGGGCATGGGAGTCCTGGGGGGTCTGTCTGGGGGCGGGGGTGTGAATAAGGGTCAGGGCAGTCAAGGTGGGGGGTTCTCAGGCAGGGGCAGTCAGGGGACAAGGAGCAGGGGGGGTTGGGGGTTCTGAGGGGGGCAGTCAGGGGATGGGAAGGGGGAGGGAGTGGATGGGGGCGGGACAGGGCAGGGGTGGGGCTAGAGCGGGGCTCCCCCCCCCCCGCCCGTGTCCTCTTTTTTGATTGTGGAAATATGGTAACCCTAGTGTAGAGGCTTCCCCATGCCAGCGCTGTGCGGGGCTTTGGCACACACAGGGCTTGGCTCCTCCTGGCCAGTGCCCAGGCTGGAGGGTCTTGGGCTTTCCCAGGGAACCAGCCCAGCCAGAGACAATGGGGAAGGAAGGAGCCTGCCGGCCAGGCTGTTGGTGAGCTGTGCGCTCTGACCAGGGGCTGGTTCTCCCCATAGCGCTGGGAGTGGAACACGCCCCACGGGAAGGGGGGGAAAGAGGGTATGGAGGAGCAGTGGGGCTGGGTGGGCGAAGGGGCAAAGCAGCGAGAGGACAGTGAGGGGGGGAGCACGTAAAGGGCCGATGGGTGGGCAGCAGAGATAACACCTAACTGGCTGCTGCCTGTTGCCTGCCCGCATTCACCAGCCACTGCAGCGTGCAGCCAGTGCCAGCTGGAAATGGGACGGGGCCCTGCTGGCCAAGAGCCGGCACACAGCGGGGGCTGCACTAATGCACCAGCAGAGAGGGCAGCCAGCCCTGCACACTGCATCTTTGCTCTGCCACCAGCCTTGCACACCCACCCCAATCGTCAGCCACTGGACGCCCAGTCACTGCTGATGGGTGGGTGGCAAGCAGAGATCCACCAGCAGCAGGACCCGCCAGTACTGGTGGGGTGGGGGAGACAGATAATACGGGACAATTTGCTCATTTTAAAGGAAAAGTCAGGACACCTGCGGGAGGGCTAAAATACGGAACTGTCCCTTTACAAAGAGGACATCTGGTCACCCTACATCAATGGTTCCCAAACTTTAACAACCTGTGAACCCCTTTCACTGAAATGTCAAGTCTCGTGAACCCCCTTCTAAAAATTAATATTTCCAGGGATTTTCTCCTTTACCTGAGTATAAATTATAAAATTTGATCTTCGAAATATAAAATTTGTTTTTATGATATGCTTATTACACACTATTATTTATCATTACAGTATTTTTATTACATTATGAAAACGGCAACACTCTTCCAAGATCTCACTTTTGTAGCTTGTATGACTTTGAATAAGCCTGTTATAAGACAAGACTCCTATGTTTCATCAAGGAGTATCAGATGTGAAACAGCATGAAGGTGTTTAAGAAGCCAACTCAAATCGTTCCTACTACAGAAACATTCAGATCTTGAGCAGTCCAGGCAAACAACACGTTACAACAAAGCTTAAACTTGTTTTTCATAATAATTTTTAAAACCATACTAGTTGCCTATTTAATTTTAAAAATAGCAAAAAATATCCACCTCCCTTTCCACTTCTTATAAGGAGTCTTGAAGTTTAAATCTCCTCAGTATGATAGATATGCTTGCTTTGATCTGCTTAGCTCTTGGAAGTCCAGGGACTCCAGGCTGCTGGTCCCGTGTTGCCCGGTGTCCCTAGGGACAGCTCTGTCCGCCATTAGAGAATTTTTTCCCCCGAGAACCCCCTGTAACACTTCACAAATCCCAGTTTGGGAACCACTTCCCTAGGGAATAGTGCAGGATCTCAATCTGCCCCATGTTAGGGCAGAGGTTAGGAAGGGAGAGCTCCTGGTTAAGGAAGTGACCAACTTTGGTAGAAAACCAAGACAACTACTATATCCTTGTGGAAAATGAAGAATAGGGAGTCAGATTAGAATTGCTAACTAACGGTCATGGGAAAAGAAATTTCAAAAAACAACATGTAAAGAAGAATGAATTTTAGTGACTCAAGGGAGTCAGTGTTTATAGACTAGGTACAGGCTACAGGGAGAGACTGTTGATTTAACGGGATGAGGCAGAAGACTGCCTTAAAGAAACTTATCAATAGAGGCTGAGCCCATACTGGCTACCTCGTTGAGCACACTGAGAACAAATGCCTGAACCCAAAGGGCATTAAATTATAAGACCCTTCTCAAAACCCTCCTGAAGAAACTCAAACTGCAGTATGCTTTGAGACCTGTTTGGTTCTGCACCAGCAAGAAAACACTGACCTAGACAGATGGGACTGCAGATGTGTACTTTGTTTTTTTTATGATTAACAACGTTATATGATTCAGAACTGGATTGTACATAGCTTATATAACCATATATTCCTACCACTATTATCCTCATCCCTCACTATTCCATCCTTCTATTTATTATGACAACTTTATTGCATCTTATCCAATTAGACTAAGGTCAGGAACCATAGCTTCTGATTAATTTGTACAGCACCTAACACACACCCCCCCCTGATCAATAGGTGCTACTAAATATATGTATATAAATAGTAAGTTAACAACAGAATGACAAGTCCTTTTTCCAGGAAGGAAGAATGTTGGGGAGACTTTCAAGAAGGTCCAACCTTAAAAAGCCAGATCCTTAAGCCTGAACATGGCCGGGATATCGTCGTGCAACAGGTCCAAACTTTGAGAGAATTTCATGTTGACATCTGAGAACCAAGCCCTCTGGAGTTATAAGGATCAAATACAACCTTTGCTCTCTACATCTTCTACTCATTGGGAATTTATTGAAGAAGTGGGAACACATAAGCCTCAGTTTTTTCCAGCTAAATGAGAAGTCGTCTAAGGTCTAGTATCTGATGCGTACCCCATCACTGTGCAGCAGTCCACTCTCCAGTATGGATTTAAGTTCTTCTCAATTAGTCTGTGTGCTAATCCGGCTCAGAACAAATACAGGATTTAATGCACTCCCCTCAACAAGGCTTAAATCAATGACCCTCTAGTGCTTTGTACTATAGTGCTTTTGTACTATAGTTGTTTTACTTGGCCTTGTGATTATTTGTGAAAGTACACATGCAGCACGTTAAGTAAGACCAGGAAGACTGCCTGAGCTCCAAAATACTGTTGTGCAATCCTCTTTCTGGCTGGCCAGCTCTGCTGGACCAATTTCCTGAAAGTGTGGGCTCCCCAGCTTATAAGGCTGGCATCCATGCTTATGTATTTATAAGGTGAGTGTATAAATTCTGAGTGTGGTGTTCCTGTTCATTCACCAGAGGAGGATTTGACTGATGAGTGGCTCAAGTGACTTTTCCAAATCCTCCCTTGTTGACAGTATGAACTGTAAGAGTTGCTACTTTAAGTTTCAGGAACGAAAACTGCACCCACACTACCAGGTCTTGGCATAACATTGGCATGCTCAGAAATGACATACAAAACCAGCTGGGGAAGACTCACCAACTCAGGAAGAGAGCAAATGTTTCCAGTTTCTGAATCCTTTCCTGAGATGGGGAGTCTATGCCATTTCAAGTGTCTATGTCAGTCCCCAAGTGGGCAATTTTCTGAGATGGGAATCAGGGAACTATGAACTCCAAGTGAGCCAAATATTTTCAGGCATATTTCCATCAGAGCAGAGGTTTTCAAAATGTGGCAAAGAGGTTATCGGGGAGGTGTGAGGACCTGACTGGTACTAGGAAGAAACTGGTGTTAAACAAAATAAAAAAAAAAAAAAAATCTGGTGTGTAGAGTCGCAGCACCATTCGGGTTTGGCCCATTTGCCCCTCTGTCATCACGGCCCAGCCCTGCGGGATACAGGAGCTGCTGCTGCCTGAGGTGAGCTCACTCTCCAGTCCCGCCCATGCTGACTTCCCCTCCTCACTGGGCCCGGGCTTGTTCTCCAGGCCCACACCTGAATGATACAAGCATATCCAAACAAAAATGTCTGACACTGGTGATAATTGCTAAGATACGTAGAAAATACGATCATCTAACTCAGCACTCTGATAGCCACATTTAACTGGTTTAAATGATAAACCCTTAACATTGCCATATTTTAAGATAGATAGATACAGGGGCCAGGGGGAAATGGAAAGTTGGTTTGTCCATTCAAGAGTTTTGAAAATTACTGAAGTGTTACTCCATTCCCACCTTTATTTGTAATTATTAAACTAGTCAGAGGATAAATTACTGCACTAAGTTTTTCCTTGGACAGAGCTTTGATTTAAATTTAATTTGCTCCTTAACTGTTTTATTCACCACATCATTTTACTGTTCATTTCTAGTAGGTCAGGCCTTGTTTCCTACTGATGTTGCCACCAGTAGCAGCCAAAGAAAGAATTAGTGTAAACTGGCCGCTGGAGTTTTACCCATTTATCTAACCATGCTAACAGCAAGTTTCTCAGACTGGCTGTTTAACATGCCCTGTCTACACTAGAGCTCCTACCTTTGCTAGTAGTGCTGGAGTTGCACTGGTGGTAAGCAGTAAAAAAAATTCCTTTTAAATGTCTAGCATAGATAAGTGGCTTTTTGCTTCCAAAATCAATTTGCCAGAGCAGGCAGAGCACAAGTTAACTGTTGAGACACATATACACAGTCCAACTGTCCACAAACAACTACATTTAATGTCTTCCTTATCACCACAAAAATATTTAAGACAAACAAGATCAAGGACTGAATGCACAGTAAAACTTAAAACTGCAGGTAAAAGCTATAACTTTAATTGAAAACCCATACGTCAAAGAAAAACATACCACTCCATCAGCAATCTTCCAGTCTGTGCGACTCTCATATTTCTGTAGTTGCTTTTCAAACAGTTGTGCTATGGCTCGATGGACAAGTTCATACTGCTCCTATTGTATGCATATTAGAGATTATGATTAATGTACAAGATCCTTTTAAAAAAGGACATACCATAAAGTCCAAGTCTATACTACAGAAGAACATACCTTGGTCTGCACTGCAGAATGCCTTTGTGTCCTCATATCTTGTATTAAATTAAACACATTGAACTCTTCTGGTATTTTCTGAAATACAGGGCAAAGTTATGTTATTTTTCTATAAAACTCAATACAGTATATTGTCAGCATAGTGATTTAAAATGTGTCATACCAATTAAGTTATCACTATAGCATGCCTTATTGCTTTTATAGAAAGCTGATCCATGTAAGTGAATCTTACGAAAGTCATTTAGAGCAACTGTTCCTTCAGAACTGGTATTTATAACGGTTTCACTGGTAGTGCAGATCACACAAATATTTTTAAGATCAATTCTGAAAATGTGACAGACTTGGTAGAAGCAATAATGTCTGACACACTGACATTATGGCAACCCATCAGCATGTCTCTTTGCTTCATGATGAAACTAAAAACCACAAAGTGAAATATAAAAGCAGATTGCATTTGAAATTTCAAATGCAGAAAGTCTAAGATGGTATAAGAAATCCTTGCAGAAGAAACAATGAGTAAACATACTTTGCAGTATATTTATAGATGTTGAAAAATTGACCTTCAGACATAATTTGAAAATCAGCACTTCAGATCAGCATTCAGGTCAATATACTCAGAACTATGTACTACTTAAATTTACAGTTTGACATTTTACCTTGAGATGCTTCCATTCTGACACTAGGTAGGTTTTTGTTTTGTTGATATAGGAAAGTGCTTCCATAAGTAACCTAAAGCCAATTTTTAATATACAGTAACTCCTAGCTTAACGTTGTAGTTATGTTCCTGAAAAATGCTACTTTAAGCAAAACGATGCTAAGCAAATTCAATTTCCCCATAAGAATTCATGTAAATGGGGGGGCCGAGAGGGAGGGAGAAAAGAGGTTAGTTCCAGGGACATTTTTTTCACCAGACAAAAGACATTCGATCGATCAAGTTTTAAACAAACAATTTAATACAGCAATGACGATTGTGAAGCTTGGTTGAGGTGGTGAAGCCAGAGGGTGGAAGAGAGTGGGATATTTCCCAGGGAATGCCTTACCGCTAAATGATGAACTAGCACTGTCTGAGCCCTCAAGGATTAACACATTGTTGTTAATGTAGCTGCACACTCTACAAGGCAACACAAATGGAGGGAGGGGAGACAGCATAGAGAGAGACAGCGACACATACCGTGTGTGTGTGTGTGTGTGTGTGTGTGTGTGTGTGTATAACACACGCATTGCCCCTTTAAGTATGCTGACCCCACTTTAAGTACACTGCCTTTTTAAGTAGATTAGCAAGTTGAATAGCAGCTGCTGCGAGCAAGCTCCCTCCATCCTAAGCCCAGTCATGTCCCCGCCCAGCTCTGTGAAGATGGGGTAAAAGAGCAGGGGGCAAGAAGGACACCCTGACATTAGCACCCTTCCCCCTCCGGCACAGCAAGCAGGAGTTTCCCGGGAGCAGCTCCAAGGCAGAGGGAAGGAGCAGCACTCGGCAGTGGGGGGCGGGAACTGCCTGGCAATTGATAGCCTGCTGGGCAGCTGCCGCACAGGGAACTTAGGGGAGCTGATGGGGGGCTGCCACCGGTCCACCCTGGTTCCAAGCCCCCACCAGCTAGCTCCAACAGGCTGCTCTTTCTGCAAGCAGAGGACAAAGCAGGTGGCTGCCAAACAACGTTATAATGGAGCATTGTGCAACTTTAAACGAGCATGTTCTCTAATTGATCAGCAATGTAACAACGAAACAATGTTAACCGGGACGACTTTAAAATCTGAACATTTGATATTTCTGATTTTGTTACTCTTCAGCAAGTTGGAAGCTTAATTTTAAATCACTGGTATAAAATATGACCTAATTCTACAATAAGTTATATTCCTATAAATCTTCCTTACCCCAGCTTTTAGCAAATTCCATGTATAATCTATGGCACAGATGGCTCCCGTTCTTCCACACCCTGCACTAGGGACATAAGCAACAGTTACTCGATAGTTCTTTTGACAATGATTTAAGTTAACCTGTGTAAGTTCTATAGACTTAACATTTTCATATTTACAGAATCAAGGTAAAAAATATCACTACCTACTTAAAAATATATCAGTCCTCAAATACCTTTTGTCAGCCAGCTCTTAATGTATTTAATGTAAAGTACATGTATTTTCATGTTTTCATAGCCAACAGGCATCAGCATTTCAGATGTGAAGAAATGCTACATTAAAGTGTATTGAGGCATTTTTGCCTATTCTATATACTACAGAGAATAGTACGTAACTGGCCTAACAGCTCAAGCAGTATAGGATGGCTACATAGAGGAAGAGACAATAGAAAAGTGTAAAATGTTAAGTTTTCATTTTCTTGATAACCTGGTAAAACACAATATGGGTTGCTTCTCAATTTATATAACTGACCATCTTTAAAGTGTAGTTCTCCTTTGAAAAGTGATGAAAAATTGAATCAAATTTCCACGTTTATTCTGTCTCAAATGATTTCTGTAGCAAATGTGTCTAATTTACAAGTAAAGAGACTTATTTTACACTATCAGTTCAAAACCCAATCTTTGATTCCTTTCTTCCCATGCTTCATAACTAATAATTAAGTTTCTGCAGGATAACCTATCCCCAATGCCTGTGCATCTCCATTATCTTCTATAAGGCTAGGCCTACACTGGGGGGCGGAGGGGGAGGGAGGAAATAGATTTAAGATATGCAAACTCAGCTACGCAAATAGACGTATCCTATTCGACTTACCCTGCTGTGAGGACGACGGTAAATCGACTGCCGCGGCTCCCCCGTCGACAGCGCTTACTCCTCCTGATGAGGTGGGAGTACGCGCGTCGATTCGGGGATCGATTTATCCGTCTAGGTGCAACTGGTTGAAACTTAGTTTACAATTCTGTTGATGCTCAAGAAGCAAAATCCAGTTAACTTTTCTTAGCACTAAATAGGACTAAAAAACAGTAAAAACTGTCACTAATGTCAGCTGATGCGACTGAATCCACAAAGATGCACATCTGTTGAGTAAAAGGGTATGTTTTCCATAGTCAACTTTTCAGAGTAGAACCACACTTTAAAGCCAGAAAGCATCCCTAAAAGGTTATCCTTTCCTATATAATTTTTGATGTATAATCACTCATTAACTCTGATCACAACCAAATGCATGTTCAAACAGTTACTTGCAGAAATAGTTACATTTATAGTGAAGTCATTAGTGTTGACTAATCAAAGGTCATATCTATATTCAGGGTCAATTCTCTTCCAACCTATGAAAAAGCGATTGGAATTCATATTTGAGAGAGAAAACAAAGCATACAAAAATGTATTATAGGGTAATGACCACTGACAGAAGTTTTAAAGTAAAAAAGTACTAGAGCTTGTTACTGTGGCTTTTAGTAGCCTTTTCATTAAAATTAATAGAGTATTAAAGGGAAATCAAAATCATATAGGTTTAATATAATCATAACTTGTTAGGTATTTAAACACGTGTCGCAAGAATAGTTTAAATTTTGTGGGTCAACAAAATAGATGCTCAAGTTCCCCTGGAGGTTCTGCAACAGCAGCTAGCGTGCTGCTCTGGTCTATGATGAAGGGCTACAGATTTTTTTTTTTTTTGGGTCAGGGGAAAGGAAATTTCCACACCCTTTTGGGAAGTTCAAATGTTTGGAAAGTTGATTTTATCTTTGCTTTTTCTAGTATAGTCATTGCTACTTTGGCATTTATTCTTTTAAGGAAAAAAGTGACAATTGCATAAGCCTCAATTTTATATTATGTTTAATCCTGCTATGAATTCAGACATCATTCGTCAGAGCAGCCTAGAAATACTAAAATTAATAGATGTTCTAAATGGAGATACAGTAGGCTCATCAACAAGGAAAGAAACCCTCTGGAATTTAAGAACAGTAAATCTTATTTAATATACAAATAGATTTGACATTTGCACTGGGTGTTTATTTTATATATCAATGGAGTGGCTAAGCAAATACATAATTTGAGAATTAATGGCATAACAGTGTTTGTTGTTTCTAATCTATCTACAGCGTGCTATGAAAATATATAGGCACATTCTAAACATGGTTTTAGTACTCAACTAATATTTTTATCATTTTCATAACTATACTGCTATATATTTCTCTCTTTGGCTGTATTTTTGTTTTTGCAATGCTATCATGAAGCAAAATTCAGTCTAACAAGTTCTGTGGTTTAGTCTAAATTGGAAATGTAGTTTTAACCCTTATTTCATTAAAACAATTGCAAAGGTGCGTGCTTTTGAGAGACTTTTGATGTCTGCACTGGTAGCTTGCCAGAAATCCAATGACTGCTCTTGATTTGCATATGGATGTACATGTTAACAAATGCATACAGGCCTGTTATTTCTTAGCACTTTCATCTTCCTTGATATAGGAACAGAAGTTGTGTATTTGTTAATTATACCGGTAATGAAAACCTGCAGATCAATTTCCCATATTTATAGAATTTAGTGATGAAAGACCCATTAGGCATCTTGTCCATAAGACATATTCTAATACTTCACCCTTCTAGTTCTGAAATGTCCTTAGAAACAGCTTCCACTGCTTTGTCCTCAGTCCTTCACTTGAAGATGAGAGGACAGCCCTGAGCTGCATTTTAAGAGTTTACAAGTGTATAGTTAGCCTTTGGGCCACATGTTAAAGTATACATAATCCATGAAGCTGTGTAGAAAAAACGGTTACCTACCTTTCGTAACTATTGTTCTTCAAGATGCGTTGCTTGTGTCCATTCCATTCTAGGTGTGCGCGCACCCATATGCGCGGCCGAAGATTTTTGCTTTAGCGGTATCCGTAGGGTAGGCTACAGTGCCCTCTTGAGTGCCGCGCCTATGGGTTGGTATATTAGGCACCGCCGGCCCAATGCCCTCTCAGTTCCTTCTTGCCGGCAACTCCAACAGAGAGGCAAGAGGGTGGGTAGTAGAATGGACATGAGCAACATATCTCAAAGAACAACAGTTATGAAAGGTAGGTAACCATTTTTTCTTCTTCAGGTGCTTGCTCATGTCTATTTCATTCTAGGTGACTCACAAGCAGTATCCCTGGTGGTGGGCTCAGGAGTACATGATCATGCGTCTTGCAACACTGCTCTGCCAAAGCCAGCATTGTCTCAGGTTTGCTCAGTAAACGCATAATGAGACGTAAGTGTGTTGATAGATGACCAGATAGCGGCTCTGCAGATATCCTGAATTGGCACCTGGGCCAGGAAGGCTGCCGATGAAGCCTGCGCCCTAGTCGAGTGGGCAGTCACGGTCGCCAGTGGAGCCACCTTTGCCAGGTCATAGTAATAATGGATGCAGGCGCTGACCCTGGGCAACCTTTCATCTTGTCTGCCACCGCAACGAACAACTGCATTGACTTACGAAACGGCTTTAAGGCTCAAAGATTGAAGTAGAAGAATCGCTAGCCCTTGCAAGGCAAGGGAAAGGCGCTCTGACTAACCACCATGGGCGGTAAGAAGGAACCGAGAAGGCGTAGGGCCGGCAGCACCTAATATACCGACGCATGGGCACGGCACTCAAGATGGTGCTATAGCTGACCCTATGGATAACGCCAAGGCAAAAATCTCAGACAGCCACGCACATGGGCACTAGAATGGAATCAACGCGAGCAAGCACTTGAAGAAGAGGAGAGGTTCTTTCTGACAATGAGCTAGAAGAGTAACTTTTCAAAATTAAATATATACATGTAAGTCTTGTACTCAACATACTTTAAAAAAATATTAAGAAATATATTTGGTACCTGCAGTGTATACAAATAGGCACATCTTCATGCTCCTGGTATTCTCTCATTAAGCTGATCATGTCCAGAATAGAATCAAAAGATGAAGGTACATCGTGGTCAGGCCAGTTCACGTAATGAAACTGATATACCCTACGAGTTTCCTAAGAAAAAAATGTAAATGAAACACACATTGAAGAATTTTGTATAAATGTATGATCATTGTCTGCATGATTTATTTTCCAGATCAAAGACTTTCACTGCAACGACAACAGATGCTGCATTTAGCCGAAGTGAAGTAAGATTGAGCAAGAACAGCATAAGTGGATGAAACAGATTTTGATTTGGGATTGATATGGAAATCAAGATATCCAATTTTGTTACAACCACCATGGACTCCAGTGTTTTTTGTATAAAGTAAAACTTGTAATCTTAAATTATATTAAGTAAAAAGTAAGTATTCACTAACAAACTTGTTTAAGCCAATGGTTTTCAACCTTTTTTCGTTTGAAAACCCCTAAACAATTATGAATGAAGGTGCAGTCTGCAGAACCTCAGAGGTCCATGGACTACAGGTTGAAAACCACTGATTTAAGCCCATAGAGGAGGTTGAAAAGAGGGGCTACAGGAAAAGAAAGACAACTCAGATATGCAGACCTCATCTTTTTAACTTTTGTTGGACCTACAAAAGGAACATAGCTGAGAGAGAGATTCTGTCTTGTACATCATTAACTGAACATATTAAATTCTAATTGTTTACATCTGTGTAAGCCCATTGAAGACAACATGCTTGCATATATGTCAGTAAGGACCTAATTTGGCCTGCAAAACCTTTATGAACTGTGTAGATGTGCAAAGAATGCTAGATCCAGAGTGACATTCAGATCCCAGGAAGAGTTTGCAGGACTGGCAGAAGAATAACTTGTAAAACTTATGCTTTTGATAACTACTTTTTAGAACAGAACCAAACTAGCAGTCTTCAGGAAAAACTGCAAAAAAGTAGTGCATACAACGTTCCAATGAGCATTTCACAGAATTAGATGAGAAAGAAGTTTTCATATCATTTGTTCAAGCTCATCTACAGACTGCAGATACCAATTTTCATCCTTTGCTGAACTGAATGTACCATTATGCGATAAAAAGGAAAGTTTATATCTAATAATGAAGAGTGCTTAATTAGTGTAACTAATTGATTTTTTGAAAAAGGGGAATTAGATGCTCATGACTAGGAAAAAAAAACTTTATTGACAGAGCAGGTTAAGTACAGTTATCAAGCTTCTCCCAAATAACCTGTCAATGTGTCTCAATTATTTTGTTCTAGAGGGACCAACTCTATGGGTGAGGAGGCGATTCAATTTTTAAACCTATTATCTTTGGCTTTACTGCCAAGATGGTAAACAAAGTGCAAATTGTGACTGTTTTTGTTACTGGTGTTTTTTTGTTATTGTAATATAGTGGAGAGTTGTCCTATAGAAACTTAAACTGGGACTGCAGACTTCATAGGTCAAACGGTTGGATGCTAACTGGGATACAAGCTAAACATTATCAACAATAAACCTGAATTATCCAGTCCCCATAAGATTTAATTGTTAACGATAGCCTGCTCTTTGTTTCTTTAAAAATTCCTCAAATGTAGAAATGCACTGAGTGCACCCAAAAACAATCGTAAAGAACAATTCATCACACAACATAATATATTCAAAGTCCCTCTGAACTTATTTAGTGCAGGTAATCAAAGAATTTGGGATGTTTTATAGACTGTCATGGCTTCCTGTAGCTTGAACAACAAAATAAATTGATACAACTGTACACACTATTCTGTGTAAGTTGTTATTCAGAAAAAAAAGCTATCTGAAATGGTTGAGATCCGAGTTATTTTTAGGGACAGGAAATGCCTCTTCAAGTGAGAAAATCTGACCAAGCACACAACGGTAGCTTGTAACAGTCATTTAGTAACAGTGGTGGCCACTACAAACCCCAGGCTGGATAATTACCTACGTTGTTTTAGGCTAGTTATCATTAGGTTTATGAAATTTGTATTATTGTCAGCCATTTGACAGGACCATAAATGGCCCTCCCCAACTCTTTATTCTGAGCTACAAATTAGCCCTCTTTTTAAGAGGTATAACTCTGCAGAAAGGATCAACTCCTGCATTTTTTTTTTTTAAACAGTTACTTTGGAAGGGAGCTTGATTTCCTTTAGTAAAAAAGACAAACAACTTCCAATACTTGTTACCATGACCAGTTCTGAAGTCTGAACATTATTTAACCCTTTGTTTTTCATAGAATTACTGTGTGTGTACAAGAATTCTCAAACTATTTCTGCAAATTTAACATTTTACAATAATTAAATTCTCGTGTCAGACATTTTGTTCAAGAGAAGGTTACTCGCCCTGTGCAGTAACGGAGTTTTTTGAGATGTTTGTTCCTATGGGTGCTCCACTTGTTAGGTGTGGCATTGTCTCCTGCACCTGGGATCGGATATCTTCATCAGCAGTGACAGTGAGACCACACATGCGTATCTCCCCACTCCCCGCTTCCCCAGGGCTATGCGTGGGACACGTATATAGTGCTTTGCAGTCCAACCGCCCCCAGGTTCCTTCTCTGCCACAGAGCTGATGGGGGTTTTTTGGGGGTGGGGGGGAGGTTGGGGGTCCGAAGCCGAGGGGAGGAGGATGGCTAGTGAAGCACCCATAGGGACGCACATCTTGAAGAGCCTCAGTTACTGCACATTGTGAGTAACCTTCTCTTTGAGTGATGTCCGTACAAATGCGCCACTTTTAGATAACTAGAAAGCAATGCCCCTAATTGGAAGGCTGGGGCTATGGAGTGACGTTTACTGTCAATGATAGGACGGTATGTCCTAGGAGAGCATCTGCTGCGGCACTGTGAATAATAGTGTAGTGACAGACAAAAGTGTCTATTGGTGTCCATGTGACTGCTTTGCAAATTTCAGCAACAGGGAAATTGAGAAATGGTATTGAGGTGGATAATGAACATTTGGAATGTGCTCTGATTGTAGTAGGAGGTTGTCCATTGTGGAGTTCATATGAAAATGTATACACTTCAAAATCCACTTTGAAAGGCATTCATATATGACGGTGCCTCTAGATCTTTCGGTGGTGGAGAGGAATAATTGTGGTGATTTTCAGAAAGGTTTAGTCCTGTACAAGTAAAACACCAATGCTCATCTCATGTCCAGGGTGTGGAGAGCTGCCTCCTGTTGGTTACTGTGCGGCTTTGGAAAGAAGTAAGGAAGGTGCACTGATTGTTTGACATGGAAAGATGTTGGAACCTTAGGTAGAAATCTTGGGTGTGGGCATAGTGTAACTTTGTTCTTGTGGAACAGAATGTATGGTAGATATGCCAAAAGGGCTGCAATTTTGCTGACTCGTCGGGTTGAAGTGATGGCGACAAGGAAGGCAGTTTTCATTCATAGATGCACGTAACAATAGGTTGCCATTGGTTCAAATGGGGGTCTAGCCAGAGAACATAGGATGAGGACTAGGTCCCAGGTCTCATGGGGATAAAGATTTTGGAGGTCAGTCAGAAAACATTTTGTGAGCAGATGTGTGAAGACAGAGTGATCGTCTACGTGGCAGTGAAAAATAGTGACTGCTGCCAAGGGTCTCGTGGAACTCGTGGATAACTCTGTTTAAGGTGTAGCATGTAATCCACGATAAGTTGTAGCGGAGCATATGCTGCGTCGACTTGGTGGGAGGCACACCTGTATTGAAATCTTGTCCATTTGTGAATGTAAGTGCATCTAGTTGTGTCATGCCTGCTCCTTAAACACATCAGTTTGACTGTGTCAGAACCATGGAGGAGCCAGGCTTTGAGATGGAGCATCTGTGGATTGGGATGGAGGATGTGTCCTACAAAAGGAGCCGTGGCATTGGATGGAGAGAGAGATCAATTGGCACACCATCATGTAGAAGAGCTAAGTATACCAGACCTGTCGTGGCCATGTTGGAACTATAAGTATGACATGAGCACGATCCTCCCGTATCTTGCAAAATACTCCAAATAGGAGGGGAAAGGAGGGAAAGGCATAAAAGGAGCAGTATGTCCCATATTATGAGGAATACACCTCCTATAGGTCCATGTCTCAGTCCTCCTCTGGAACAGAATTGAGGGCAGCGGGCATGGTGCTGTGTGGCAAAGAGGTCTATGGTGGGGTATCCCGATTGAAGATGGGATGAAGTGCTTGCATATCCAGTTTCCACTTGTGAGCATGGGAGAACCTACTGCTCAGTGCATCCATGATGGTGTTTTGGTGTCCAGGGAAGTACGCTGCTGAAATGGTGATGTGTTGGATACACCAGTTCCACAGTTTAGTGAGTGCCTCTGATCATAAAGAGTGGAACCTCACTCCACCCTGCCGGTTGATATAATATACACAGGTGAGATTGTCAGTCATCACTTATAGTATGATGTTTGAGAAGAGGTAGGAAATGTTGGCAGGCATTGCAGACTGTTCATAATTCTAGGAGATTGATGTGTAGGGTGTATTCGGTTAGTGACCATCTGCCCTGCACTGTGTGATTAGGGAAGCATCGGTTGTTAGGATCATGGTTGGTGGAGATTGGAGGAAAGGAACCCCGACAAACATTGTTGGGTTGTGTCCACCAAAGTAGTGAGCCCTTTACTCTCACTGGCATGGATAAGAGGTTGTGAAGGCTGTGTTTGTGGGGGAGATATACTGTACGGAGCCATGGCTGAAGACATCGCATGTGTAGATTTGCATGCCTGACCACGAAAGTGGCCATTGCCATGTGGCCTAGAAGTTGGAGGCACATTCTGGCAGAGATCAGGAGGCAGACTCGTACATTCGATACCAGACCTACTACACTTGAGAATCCATGAGAAGGTAGAAAGGCTCCGGCTTGTATGGCATCCAACTGTGTGCCAATGAATCCCAGTTGTGTACCAGCATTAAAGTGGACTTTTCTAGGTTCACAAGGAGACCTAACTTCGTGAACAGGTCCATTGTTATGTGGACGGCTCAGAGAGCATCAGTCTCAGATGTGGCCTTGAAGAGACAGTCGTCCAAGTATGGAAAGATGATGACATCTTGTTTCCTCAGATAGGCAGCGGTTACCGCAAGGACCTTGGAGAACACCCAAGGAGTTGAGTACAGTCTGAAAGGCAGTACTTTGTGTTAGTAGTGGCTGTCGCCCAACACGGATTGGAGAAATTGCCTGTGGGCAGGGTGTATTGTAATATGAAAGTATGTGTCTTTGTGGTCAAGGGCCAAGAACCAGTCCCCCTGTTCCAGTGCTGTGATAATATTGGAGAGAGTAACCATTTTGAAGCATTGCAGTTTGATTAACTTGTTTAGATTGCGATGGTTCACGATGGCTCGCCAGTCTCCAGATTTCTTCTGGATCAGGAAATGGTGGGAGTAGAAATCCTGTCCCATGTGCCAGGAAGGGAAGGGTTCTATGGCTCCCAGTTACAGAAGATTTATTTCTCCCCATATAATGGAATTGTGAGAGGGGTCCCTGAAGGACAGAGAGGGAGTGGGCTGTGGTGGGACGGATAGGAAGGGGATGGAATATCCTTCGATTACCTCTAGAACCCACTTGTCCGAGGTGATGAGTCTTCAAGAAGGGAAAAATAGAGCTAGTCATTCATCAAACTAGTGGAACATCAAAGACAGTGGGGATGACTGGAATAGTGGGAGGCTTCTTGGGGCCTAGACCACACCTTCAAAATTGTTTCTGTGGTGGGGGCACGTGAGAGGTAGCCCCTTGATGAGCAGGCTGTCTACATTTGATAGGAGGCCTTTGTCTTTGGTGCTGGGTGTCAAAGTGCCGTTGATGGGTGTACTGCTGTGGTCAGGATTGCAGGGGGAGATGATATTTCCCTGGCTGTCTCTTTGGTGCTGACATGTAAATGCCAAGATCAGAGTGTAGCTTGGGAGTCTATTAGGGAATGCAGAGAATTGTCTGCACGCTTCGAAAATAATTTCTGGCCCTCAAAAGGTAAGTCCTCTACCGTGGTATGTACCTCCTTAGGAAAACCTGAAAGGTGGAGCCATGATGCATGCCTTATCCATCACGACTGCTGTGGTCATCAAGCAGTGGTGCCTGCATAGTCTAACATGGCTTCCAGGGCTGAACGAGCTAGGTGGTGTCCTTCCAACATTAAGGACTGGAACTGCTCTTTCTTGGCCTCTGACAGGTCATGGCAGAGTTCCTCCAATTTAGAGTAGTTTAGGTAATTATACTTAGCCACAAGAGCTTCGTAGCTGGAGATTCTAAATTGGAGCATGGCTGATTAATACACTTTGTGTTCAAATAAGTCCGGGCATTTCCAATCTCTGTCTGGATTGGATTGGTATTGATTGCCTCTTTCATTCTACATCCTTCTCTGGAACATTTTTTTTTGGCACGTTTGCCTGTCGGAGGGATGGACGCTGGGGTCTGCCAGAGCAGCTTTGCATGGTTGAGAATAGCCTCATGGATCATAAGTGCGACCTTGGAGAAGGAGGAGGAGGAGGATGTGTGGAGGGCTTATGCTGCTAGTACTTGACCTTCTCCAAAGGAATCTGCAAGGAGTCTGCAATCCTGCAGAATAAGTCCTGACAATGTCTGAAGTCATCGGCAGATGTAGGAGGTGGAGGCATGATCGCCTCGTCAGGGGGGAGGAGGAAAATGAAGGAGCCCCCTCCTCCTGTTCCTCCTCTTCAATTGGTACTGGTGGGGGTTCAACCTCCAGAGGGCAAGAGACTGATGGATAAGGAAGAGGTGTAGGTCTCCGGCTTTGTCCCTGGGAGGGTTCCTGACTGTTCCCTGTACATTGCCCAAGGGTCCCAATATGGCCAGTGTGGAGTGAGTGAAACATGAGGCTGTATCTACAGTGGTCCATGCCAAGACTGTTGACCAGATGTGGATTGTGGATAGTGAGGATGGAAGAGGTATGATTTGCCTGGTAAATGAGGCAGTAATGGAACACTCCTCTTCTTCCTCCTCATTGCTGGGGAAGGTAGGTGCCATCCTCAGAGGAGAAAGGGAGGAGTGACGTTGAGTCCAGAGAGGGTAGGTCACATCAAAAGAGCAGAGACCCAGGGGTGTCAGATACCAGCAGGTCTTTAGGGTATCTAAAATCTTGTAGAAGGTGGAAAAGCATCATTGGTGCCAGTGTATAACTTGATGTCGAAGGAAGGGTGTATTCCCCTGAAGTGTCCATAGATTGCTCAAGAGACTTGGCCAATGCCGACTATTTTGATGATGCCATGGGCTCTCTCGGGGCCAACAGTTTAATCACTGTTGGAAAGAGCACTGGTGCTGGCATTTTTTTCGGTGCCGAAATTCCTGAAGTTGGTCGGTCTCATTCCTCAGAGCCGTGAAATGGTGCCGAGGGCTGTGGGTCTGGCCTGGTTAGGATCCTACGACCGTTTCTTCAAGTTGGTACCAGAGGTACTTGGACGGGCCCTGGAGCTGTGTCCCGTCAGATGTGCTGAGGCAACAGACCTCGCAGGCGATGGTATTCTGGTGGGCTATGCCTCAAAGTGTGAGAAGGAGCCCATTTATTTTCATCCAAGAAAGAGAAGGCTCTCTCTTCAAGGGATGGGGGGAACAAGGAGTCCAGGCCAGAGTCTGATGCTGGTCACAGAGAAGTTCTAATCTAATGTCCCGGTCTTTTCTGGCTCTGGGTTTCAGGCCAAGGCAGTGGGAACACTTCTGTGGGATGTACCCCTCTCCCAGACAGCGAATGCACTGCGGGTGGCTGTCTGTTACTGGGAAGCCAGCCCTGAAGAAATGTACCTTTTAAACATGAAGTATCTGGGCATAAGGGTGAAGGAAAAAGCTTCCCAGTTGGGAAGGGTGGGAAGTGGGGAAACGGAAACCTAAGCTATGAAATAATTGAAGGTAAAATTAAAAACAAACAAAAAAAATAAGAAAGAAGAAGATAGTAACTACACTAATGGGTAAGGCACTATCTAGTAAGGAAATAGAAAAAGCGGACTCTTCTGAGGATTCCGTCACAGACCAAAGGCAATAGAGAAGGAACTATGGGCAGTAGGACCGCACAGCGCTACATATACACATCCTGTGTAGAGTGTGAGGGGGGCCAAGAACATGTGTGGTCTGAGGGGCACTGCTGATGAAGATCTCTGATTCTAGGCCCAAGGTGCGTGGCCACACCTACATGTGGAGCACCCAGAGGGACATCACTCAAAGAAGAACTTAGTTTTATTTCAGAAAAAAGTGACTGCAATTCTTAAGGATTAACATTCATAACTTCCAAATTAACTAACATGAAAAATCAGTATTAATTGGTATTATCACAGATCATTTGTCACAAGTACTTAAATATCAGAGAATGTTACTCATAAGGTTTTTATTCTAACCAATGAACTATATCTTGAAAGTGCAATTTTAGTAACACTATCTTTGTTAGTAATTTTGATGGCAGAAAAAAAAGTGTGCTTCAAGCACAGTTTTTGTTTTGTTTTGTTTTTAACATTTATTTCCATTTTGAGCCTTGACTGCATCCCTCCAAATCCCTATGGACTTCAACTGACAAAAACAAAGTGACAAGCAGAAGCAGGAAGGTCAGCACCTATTAACCTAAAGCTAAAAGCATCTATTAGATGAGGCAAAAAAACATTCAGAGGCCATGTCAGCAAGATATTGAAGCCTAGATGAAAATTTTATTTATCAAAGCTAGACTGAAAAACATCATCATTTTTACATTAAACAGAGATAAGGTGGCAAGTGGGTATAACTGGGCATTAAAAGAAAATTTCAAACAAAAACCAGGAAGCACTTTCTCAGGCCAATAAATAATCTGTAGGGTGGGCAGTCAAACACGTCTGTCAGACACAAAATTATAGTCAAGGAAACAGTCAGATCGCATACTAAGAGGCATTAAAAAGGTTGGCTGGATCAAAAAAGCTTCTTTAGCCCTTCAGATTAAATTTGTGGATAAGATATTCAGCTGGTGTAAACAGTATATCTTCATGGACTTCAACAAATTATACCAGCTGAAGATCTGACGCTGTATTGTTAATGAACACTACTGAAAAACGTGTCAGATTTGGTTAACCACAAAAGCACTACCATAAGGACAGATAGTATGTTAAAAGACATTTCATGAACCTTTTGTTTCTTGTAACTAAACTATTTATATCCTTTAAAAACTTGGTAATGTACATAAGCAGAGAACCAAGCTTTTGCTCCTTTAATATTAGCGACTTGATTTTTTCGTAAGTTTCCTTGATTATATACCATCTGAGATCTTTGAACAGATGTTAAATCATACCAGATTAAGACTAAAAATGTAAAACACAAATAGTCTGAGCATCTGTACTGAGTGGGGAAACCTTTCATGTTTTAATTACTTACATTTTGAAATTCAAGTAATAGCGTTCTAATATAGTAGTCTGTTCTTGCTTGTTCAGCTTCCTAAATAAGAGGAAACGTCTGTGAATGGATAGGAATTTAATATACAACAAATTATATATAAACCCCAACTTTATTCTCTATAGTGTCATGTGAACAAAAATAATTCACTTTTTGGTAATTTAAGACTTACCTGAAGAGTCAGTGTAAAAGCTATTTATCTGCTATGAAGCTAGACAGGTAAACATGTTTTTTTAAAAATGAAAAGATTTTGGGTTTAAAAAAAAATCAGTTAAGATCTTGGCCAGAGGCTACCCTATTTAGAAATGAAATTTCCCCATAAAACTAAGCTGTCACCAAATTCTGTCACGTCTTTCTCTAGTATATTTCAAAATATGTCCCTGTACCTCTAATGCAGGGGTTGGCAACCTTTCAGAATTGGTGTGCCGAGTCTTCATTTATTCACTTTAATTTAAGGTTTCGCGTGCCGGTAATACATGTTAACGTTTTTTAGAAGGTGTCTCTCTCTAAGTCTGGGGTGTGTGTGGAGGTGCAGGGCAGAGGGCTGGGTGTTGGGGGTCTCAAGATCAGGGCAGAGGGCTGGGGGCATATGCAGGTGCAGGGCAGAAGGCTGGATGTTGGGGGAACTTGAGGTCAGGGCAGAGGGGTAGGGGTGTGTGTGGAGGTGCAGGGCAGAAGGCTGGGTGTTGGGGGGAGGTCAGGGCAGAGAGCTGGGGTGTGTGGGGGGGGTGCAGGGCAGAAGGCTGGGGTGCTCGGCTCGTGGGGCTGGGAGGGATATGCCCTGTTCCACCCCCTTCCCCAAGGCCCGTCCCTACCTCTCTCCGCCTCCTCTACGGAACAGGAAGCACGCTCGGCTCTGCTCCGCACCCCCTCCCCCCTTCCCCTCACAAGGGCCATCGCCGGCAGGGAGGGGGAGGGGCCAGAATGCATCACGCTGGGGGCAGAAGCGGGAGGGGGGAGGGGGGGAAGCTTGGCTGCTGCAGGACCAAGCTTCTGCCTCCTGCCCCCGCAAGGGAGAGCGGTGGGGGGCTGAATGGGGCAGGGAGCCGGGATCCCCCCCCCCCCAATCGCTCTCTGGTCCTGCGGCAGCCAAGCTTCCCTCCTCCCCCGCTTCTTCCCCCAGCGTGGCGCTTTCCGGCCCCTCCGCCTCCTCTCACTGGGCAGGCAGCATGCCACTCAAAATCGGCTCGCGTGCTGTAGGTTGCCGACCCCTGCTCTAATGCTTCTCCATGCCTTAGTTAACTTTCTCTGGCCTCCTTGTTTTCTAACTTGCTTCCTTCAATTTATCCTTCCTTGCCATGCACTCAGATCATGTTTCTCTCCCACCTGAATCCCTCTATTAAGCTCCATCATTTACTGAATCAAATTTAAGGTTATTTTCCTTTCTAAGATGGGACACAATTCAGTCCCTGCTTATATTGTTGCGTCTCTCCTTACCCTTTTCACTCCCTCTGTGATGGCAGCCTCACCTCTCCTTCTATTTTCTTCCTTTTCCTGATGCCTTATACTGCAATCAACCCATACCACAAATGCCACCTTTATCCCAGTATGCACTCTCACTTCCCTATTAAAAGGTATTTCAAGTGAGTTTGCATTTGAAGGGCCCTTGAACATACTACTATACCCACACCTTTTTTAGTAAACAAAAAGTGTTACCATTTTCTGGTCTCCCAGTATACGAATATCCATTTTTGAATTTTAAATGACAAGCTCAGGCCAGGGACCATTTGTGCCTTGTGCAGTGTCAAACAATGCTGGCACTCAACCAAATATTTAATATTAACATGGACAGCTATAAAAGTTATTCACCTCTCTGCAGTGATTTGCTAAATACGAAAGATGAATTTTCCAGGACATACAATAAATAAGTATACATTTTACTAATAGAATAGAATAGAATAGAATAGAATAAAGTGAGACACTAAAGTCCTCTGCATAGCCAGGCAAGACAGTGTCTTATGTCACTAGGGATGCCCAATAAAGAACTGAGAATTAGTAGCCACAGTGAAACCACCTAGGGCCTGTTCTGTCCACAACGAGAAAGGTGCATTTTTAAAACAAGTTACATGTTTAGAATTAAAATTTAGACGCGATTACAAAAAAGCATTCAGAGTCTGCTAATGAGTACATCTGATAATAGGAAGAGCTCTTTAAGATGTACAGCAATAAGTCCATTGAAAATATTAGTTCACAAAACTTTATACTTACACAAGAAATCTGAAATGGTCCAAAAGTTACACTTTCTTCTCCATGTAAAGGCCAGTACCGCTCACATTTTTTCTATTTAAAAAAAAAAAGTGTAGTCCTAATTTAATCCATAGTTGGTACTTTAAGAAAGTCACTGACAGTAAAAGTGTTGCCAACTTTTGCAATTTTATCGCATGTCTCATATTTGGTGTTTTTCTTAAAACTCCAGCTTCTGGAGTCCTGTGATTGAGAGAGAATCTCAGTTTCCATTTAAAACAAAACAAAAAAAAATAAGATTTTAGTCTTCATGGTTGCAGAGAAAACAAACCTTTGAAAACAAACCTTAAGGACTTGAAAAAACAGAAGACCAACAAATGTAAGCAAGGGATTATTTGTATAAGTGAGATTTTTTTAATTATTTTTTTTAAGCCTTGTGATCTTTTGGAACCTGATTCAAAAATTTTTTTTAAATGCACAGAGTTAGCAATAGTGGTTGCATAGAGTTTCCCTGTGGCACTAGAAAATACTCACTAAACTAGGAAGCATGACAGAGCAATATCAGCCCTTCCTGTCTCCTCATCTGACAAGGGATTCTTATGGACTCAAAATCAAGATTCCTTATTTGATGAATGGACCTTTTTTGCCTAAAACTGCACTAGGAGCATGATAATCTCCACAGTGAGAAGACCAGCAGTACAGCTACCATTAGTTTATTTTAATTCATAGGGATCCTTTTATAACTGAAAATAAATATTAGCTCGGAGTCTATTCAGGTTGTACCTGGCTAGCACTGTGGTATAGTTACCAGAAAACAGCTGCTTTCTAGAATGAAAAAGTGGCCAAGTTCACTGATTTTCTATGCATATTGACACAACTTGGCTCATGGAAGTAGGTTTGTGAACTCTCTCCATAAAGAATGACAAGAATAAAGGCTCTTTTACTCAGTGCAATTGAGCTGTATTTGTAGTTACTGACTTTACGTAAAAAGTCTCAATTAAAATATCCTAGCAAGTGGGGCTGCAATATTTATTCATATTTCTGTTTTTAGCATACATACCCGTCCCATTTCAAACTCTCGACAGGCCATTACAATTATCTGAAAAAGGAAGAAATATATAACTACAGGAAGTTAACATTTTAACATCTTTCACAAAAGTTCAGAACTTTGCCACCTGAGAAAGTGCTCAGACTTTTTGACTGCCTATTACTGAAGTGTTTAAACCTCTGTTAAAATCTAAATACAAGTTATGCATATTAAGAATTTCACACATGCAGATGTACTTTTAATATTAACAATTTAAATACTAAACACTGAGTCCAAATTTTTATCACTTACAGCTAATCTACTCAAATAGCAATAGTAATTTCTTACGTCCATAAGTTATTTGTATTCATTGCCATCCCAATGTTTTTAAATTAACAGTGAGAGATGTCAGTCTATAAGAGTTATATACTTAAGTTCTTACATAGATTGACAAGTTGTGATTGCCCTTGCCCTTTATACACAATGTATGTGGTTATATGCTTTGCAAGCAAACACAGCTATAGTTGGCTTAATTAAATATCCTGGAAAGAACCAGGACAGATTTTTACACTGATCATACATAATTAAAGAAATATTCAAAATTTTAAAATGCAACTTACTGCTATTTTTCATGAAGTTGTGTGCATTACCTTAAACCTCTAGATAGGAAATCTTTAAAATATTAAGCTATTCATTGTACTATAGAGTAACATCAAGATTCCCCAGTCACTAAATCACTTAATTGGTAAACATTAAAATTGAATATTTTAAATTTTCTTGTGTTATGAAAATTTATGAATGATAAAGTTGTACCCTTATGAAAGGCTCATGAATTAGTAGAAAAGAGATGAGTTTCATAGTACTAAAGCTTCCACTTAATTCATTACAACAGTGCAAAACTATATCACTACATGAATTCTAAGAGACAACTCCTAAGCTCACTCTCTCGCACGCTTTTTTTTTTTTTTAAATGTTTGAACCATTATTTCTGAAACCGATTGTGTCAGTCCATACTAGACTAATTAGAGTGGTAAACCCTATTCCAGAAAAATGATTAATGATGCATTTGAGCTGTTTGTATACAATAAAATTATTTTATTGGCAATATTTAAATTTAATGTTTTCCCACAATTTTCATTCATACTATAAAAAACAAGTTCTGTTTCAACACTGTAGGTCATTACAATTTTAGCCAGTCTGTAGAATTTTTGGCAGAAGTCCAAGTTGCTCAATGTTTGTAAACATTCCTTTGTGCCAACAGCTTCAATAGACTCTGAAAATGCATTCTTAGTAGCTCAATATTCATCACTATGTATGTATGTATGTATGTAACAAGTTTAAAAAGAGAAGTAGGGTACTTACTGCAACATTGTACTCCCATATCATTCTCCAGAAATCTATTACAGTATTTGCTAATGGTCCCTGGGTAGCAACATATGCTTGTGGCCCATGTACTCCCTAAAATTGCAAAAAAGAGAGAAACAGCTGAATGTTCACAAGAGAAGTCTGGTTGTATTGGATTAAAAAAAAAATCTCTATTTCATAATTTAAATGTAAATCTAGAATCTCTTTTCTGTGTCCTCCTTTCACAAACTCATATTTTGTTCCATATCCAAAAGATGGCAAAAATAGCCTCCACCACACTTCCAAACAGCTAACTTGATGTAAAAGAAGGGGGTAAGACAATGGGAATTTTACAAGGGTATGTCTACGCTGCAGCTGGGAGCTGCCTTCCAGCCAGGGTAGATGGATAGGCGCTCATGCCACACACACTAACACACACAAACTAGCAGAGTGGATACTCCAGCACATGCTAGCCACCCAATAACAAGCCCACCTAACTTGATGCGTCCGAGCTCAGGTGGCTAGTTTGTGCTGCAACATCCGCCCTGCTATTTTTATTGCACTAGCTCAAAGAGAGCTAGAACATGTCCATCTACTTAGGCTGGTTGAGATGCTCCCAGCTTCAGTGTAGACGGACCCCTATTGGCTTCAAATGGACCAGGATTTCACAGTTGTATGTTCTTACATTATGCCAGCATAAAAAAAATTAAGACAGAGGAGTTTAGTAAATTTTTTTTTTAAAGGAAAGTTTGTATAAAAATTCCAATTCTGCAATATTTCCCTTGCTTTATAAGATTTGTTAAAAATGAAAAAAAAAACTTTATATTTAAATCTGACAGTATGCTTCATATTAAATTTGCCCACCAAACAAAGTTCTAGGAAAACATGCACCATTATTTACATCAGAATGGCCATACTGAGTCAAACCAAAGGTCAATTTAGCCCAATATCCTCACTTCCAATAGCATCCAATGCCAGATACTTCAGAATCAATTAAAAGAACAGGGCAATTTTCAAGTGATCTATCATCCTCTGTGGTCCAGTCCCAGCACCTGGCACTGAGTCTTAGGGACACTCAGAGAATGGGGTTGCATGCTTGACTGTCTTGGCTAGTAATCATTGATTGATCTATCGCCATGAATTTATCCAATTCATTTTGCAACCCAGTTATAATTTTTTTTAATACTACTAGTGTTTACATTTCTTCTTTTAACTAGTGTTACATTTCAAAGCTCAATTTTTCAATTTATAAGTTATTCAAGACAGTTTTAGTCAGAATATTTTTATTTTGAAGTCAAAAGCAAATATTCCCAGACAATGAACATAAAAATTTGACTGAACTTTGAAATATTTGTTAAAAATTTCTCAAATCAAATTTATGTCCAAGTAATGAAACTTTTTTAAAAAAAAAGCAAGAATTAGAGATTAAAAGCATGCCCACTGAAGAAAAGTGGATCAGAGTTCCAGGAAAACTTAAGAACTATGTCACTTCAGATCACACAGACAAAAGGCAAAGCATAACAACATCCTACCATGATTCTACTACCTGAAAAGTAGGTTTTCGGAAAGAATGCTACTTTTATTGTATTAAAATAAGCCCCCCCAATAGTGATCAAATATTTGCTAAACATTGGAAGATCCGCATATAAATAATATTCTAGATCTACTATCTCCATGCAGTGGTGAGCCTTTGTAAAGGCTCGAATATTCTATAATAAATATGCAAATTATGTATATACATATATTTTTTTATCTTAAAATATCCTATCATTTTCCTGTGAGCAGTTTTTCCTATAAATGTTACCTGGAAGTACACCTCTACCCCGATATAATGCGACCCGATATAACACGAATTTGGATATAATGCGGTAAAGCAGCGCTCTGGGGGGGGCGGGGGGGGGGGCAGGGCTGCACACTCCAATGGATCAAAGCAAGTTCGATATAACGCAGTTTCACCTATAACGTGGTAAGATTTTTTGGCTCCCAAGGACAGCGTTATATTGAGGTAGAGGTGTATATCTCAACAGAATGACAGATCTGCAGTTTTACTGCACTGAAATAGTGATAGGTTAGCCAATTCCTAACTAAATTTTTTTTTTAATAAAAGTACAATGTATAGTATAAAGTAACATTAGACATTAACTCATTTAAAGTATACACCAACATGTTTGAAAATTAAATAAAATTATGCCAACTGGAAATGTTCTATAGTAAGATTTGAGTTCTTATTTCATAAGTTTGTAAAATATTAGCGATTAAAATTGCATTTCTATGAAATCAAAACTCCAAAGGTATTTTAATGTAGTCAGATGTTAATACATACCTTAATAAAATTTGCATTGATATAGTCTGAATCTTGCGGGAGTGTTTTTAAAGTCAGTTTAACTCGGCTGTGGTCAACTAAAAGAAGATAGTTTTTTAGTGAAGAATTATATAGCATATGTTAAGATATATCTATTACATAAATAAAAGTGTTGCTTGATGCAGCAAATTAATTAACAAAATGTTTCTTAAGATGCATAATAGTTTCTAGCAGATACTAGTCAGTCAATGAAATTAGCAATAACTGAATAAGCTAATTTAGGTGGGAAAGGGCAGGAAAGACCTACAACCTAATAACTCCAATTTGTCAACATTAAGCAAAAATTTAATACAACATTAAATATAACAATACTTATATCTATACAAGTTTTTATATAGAGCTTTTCCTCTGTAGATCTCAAAGTATCATTAACCCAGTTTTACAGATGGGAAACTGAGGAAGAAATAGCTAGAGTGATTTGCCCAAGGTCATCCAGTAGATCAGCGGCACAACTAGGAATAGAACCCAGGTCTCCTGAGACCTGTCCAGGACTCTATTCTTAAAGTCTCACATAGTCTGGGTTAGATTTAAAGGATATTTGCAGTCACAGTTAAGGGCACCTACTCTAGGTTCCCAGCTAATTAGCCATCACATTTCTTGGGAAGGTTTCAGAGTAGCAGCCGTGTTAATCTGTATCCACACAAAAAAACCATGAGTACTTGTGGCACCTTAGAGACTAACAAATTTATTTGAGCATGTGTCCCTCCCAACTGGGGTTTTCCCCTGCCTCATACAGTGATATTCCCAGCAAGCCAGACTGCCTAAATAGGCCAGCAGTTTCGCTTTGCTTTCTCTTCAAAGACTACAAGCAACTGTAATGGCCAGCAGTTATAAGTTACCACACAGCCTTTTATAAGCAAGCACATTTATTTTTAAGGTGAAAACATTAGAGAAAATGTATTAAAAACAATAAAAGAACCACATACATCCTAATAAGCTTACCAGAGATCACTCCCCAGCTACAGCAGAGGCTCTGGTAGGAGTCAGTCCTTCAAACCCCACAAAAAGTGTTTTTTCCCCTGTGATTACAAGTTCATTACAGCTTTAGTTCAGAACTAGCCCACTCTCACTACAAATAAGTTACCGTAGATACTCGTTCATAAGCCAAATATTTTTGGTAAAAACATGACGCATTGAAGAGCAGGGGTCGGTTTATAAACAGGTCTACACCAAAATTTGATGATTTTAAACTCTATGGAATCACTGAATTGAATATTTAATACACTTGTTTTGTTTACCTGGAGCGTGTGCAGGCATGGAGCCCCTCAGCTCCCTGTGGCTGTGGTCCACCATTCCCAGCCAATGGGAGCTGCGGGACGTGGCACCACTTCCCGCAGCTCCCATTGGCTGGGAACGGCAAACAGCGGCCACTGGGAGCTGAGGGGCTCTGTGCCTGTGAATGTTCCAGGTAAACAAAATGTCCCAACCCGCTTACGCTGGTGGGCCGGGAGCCAAAGTTTTCCAACCCCTGAAATATAGGGTCGGCTTATGAAAGGGTCATACAGTTTTTGCTATTTTTACCTATCCATTTTGGGGGGTTGGCTTATAAATGAACTGGCTAATGAATGAGTATATATGGTCATTTTTCCTTTATACAGCTTGGGCCTTTGATTTTGAGTCTCCAGTAACAGGTAATCAGCAGACAACGGCTCACTCCTCAGGACATAGCTTCAAAAGGCTGGGTTTTTGCATTACTGGAAGTGGGGAATTTACATTCATCTTGAGATTTCTCCAATCAAACCTCTTGACACTTGTTCCAGACAACAATGGACTTCTGGGACAAACATGGTTCACTACAGTCCTCTGAATTTCTTAACACTTCCAAGGGTTCACCTCACATTTCTCCCCTAGAGAGATTACATAGAATCCCGGCCCACAATAACCTTTGCATGTAATACAATGGACTCCAAAGATACTTAAACTTAATTCAACAAGGGTTTTTGAGGATATAGCAGGAAATTGCCATATCTGTCACAATTGATATTGGCTGTTAGGAAACTAGGAGTAACAAAGTTATTATTTACCTCTTAAAGGAAAATATGGCAACACATTCCCAACACAGAGTGCTAAACACTGACAAGGAAATGCAGCTGGCTGAGAAGACCAGATGCTGATCATGTGAACTATAGTAGGAGGTACTGAGTGTGGCCTGGGAGAACAGTATGCAACAGAAACTAGATGAGACAGCATTTAGGCAGTTTCTTAGCATATTTTGTCTTTGGAAAAAGCATATACCAAGAGGTAGGAGGAAAAAGCCTTTGCAAGCAAACTCTGGGATAAATATCCAAGGGCTCAGGTTCCCTCTGCCTACCCAGTTTTCAAGAGAGCATTCCAACTGACTTCCGGATTGCTACAACCTATTTAGAAATTGCTAGCCATGGGCATTTCAACCAAAAACACCAATAATGTACTAGATGCTCGGTGAAGTACTAAAGTAGCATGCAATATATCAGAAGTAGAATTTCCACAAGCTTCTAAAGCAAAACTCAACCAACATTGCCAATTTTTTGTTTTGGATAGAAACAAAGGGAAACAATGGAAACATTTTAATTAACACTATAAATCTCTGGTTTACACCTAAAACAGAATATTTTTTTCAGCTTGTCTTGCCTTTTATATTTAGCAGGCATCTACTCAGATGTTCATGTATTTGAACGGTTTTGTATTTGTTGTATGAACTATAAGCAACTGAGCCTTCAGCATAAAGTAAGTAATTCAGTCACAAAGCTTTGGTGACCAGAAAGTGTTGTGATTGAACAATTGTGCAAGATTAGTATAACAGCCAGGTATTTTGTTTTAAGTACTCTAGGTTACTGAACTCTTTGAAGCACACATTCAGCTCTGTTTAGGGACTGAGGATATGCTGATATTGCTCCATAAGAACCATTATATTCAAGTGGTTTATTTACAAGTACACATTTTAAACTAAGAATTTCAACCGTGAAGCTTCTTTCTCTAGACACAGATACACTAATGAAAGTTTGCCCAGTGATGTAGCAGCTCTCTCCATCTACTGAGGAACCTTAGTAATCTTTCCAGTTTGCCGCTTGGATATTTTATGATTCAGGAAAGCTACAGGTCTTGAAGTATAGTCGAAGTTAATGAATTCTATTGCAGTGTCATTACTGTGATTATTAAGGGGATACCAGAAAGTTAATCCTTTTTAGGTGCTATGGAAAAAAATAAGCTAATCCTGCTCAGTGACAGTTAGTATACTTATATTGAAAGTGTCAACTAACACAAGAGAGAAACATTAACATTCTTCAACTGAATATAGCAAATACATCTGTAGGTAAATCCATGTTATTTGCCAATTGGTCATTCCATTTGATTGTGATGCTTCATAATTATTATCTGACATTCCCATTAATACAATATTGAATAATAAATCCTGTTTTAGGTTGTTTCAAACTTACTCTAAATCAAAAACAGTGTTCTAGAGTGGAGACTGTCCTTGGAGTCTAAGCTCAGGCAATATTGTTACTGACTTTCAGTTTGGCTGTGGCCAGTGATTAGCATTAGGTCATTTGCAAATGAAAAAAATAGGCTTGTGCCTCCCCCTCCCCCTCCCCCTTCAGAATATAGGGAGGAGACTTGAAACTTTTAAAACAAGCCTTTTTAAAAAATACACATTAGAAATTCATATCCTGTCTACCCTATTTTCCCCAAAGACACTATGGATGGCTGGAGATTTAGGAGGTATTTTTGTATCTTGTAGGGGATTTTTAAATTAGATGATTTGCATGAAAAGTGGATCTTTGTTTCTGCTCTTGTGGCTCACTACTCAGCAAAAAAAGGGGAGATCGTGCTCTCCATAGCAATTAACTGTGAGGTCAAAAGAGTATTAAGTCTTCAAGTGGAGAATAAGCATCAGTAGCAAGACAACCCATAAGGAAGGAAGACCCTGTTTTCCATCCCCTCCACACCAAAAGACTGGAAGAGAGGGGAGACTATTTAGGTCCACAATGGTGCAAGAAAATCCCTCTCTCACCTGGACTAGGCAGAACAGCAGGAACTAAAGCACTTTGTTCTCTCTTGATGCCATGTACACATACAAAATGGGAAAGGAATGCCTAAGAAGGAGTACTGCAGAAAGGGATCTGGGGGTCATAGTGGACCACAAGCTAAATATGAGCCAACAGTGTAACACTGTTGCAAAAAAGCGAACATCATTCTGGGATGTATTAGCAGGAATGTTGTAAGCAAGACATGAGAAGTGATTCTTCCGCTCTAGTCCGTGCTGATTAGGCCTCAGTATTGTGTCCAGTTCTAGGTGCCACATTTCAGGAAAGATGTGGACAAATTGGAGAAAGTCCAGAGAAGCGCAACAAAAATGATTAACTGTCTAGAAAACATTACTAGAAAAAAAACTGGATTTGTTTAGTCTGGAAAAGAGAAGACTGAGAGGGGACATGATAACAGTTTTCAAGTACATAAAAGGTTGTTACAAGGAGGAGGGAGAAGAATTGTTCTTCACCTCTGAGGATAGGACAAGATGCAATGGGCATAAATTGCAGAAAGGGAAGTTTAGGATGGACATTAGGAAAAACTTCCTAACTGTCAGGGTGGTTAAGCACTGGAATAAATTGCCTAGGGAGGTTGTGGAATCTCCATCATTGGAGATTTTTAAGAGCAGGTTAGACAAACACCTGTCAGGAATGGTCTAGATAATACTTAGTCCTGCCTTGAGTGCAGGTGACTGGACTGGATGACCTCTCGAGGTCCCTTCCAGTCCTATGATTCTATGAAGTAGCAGATTGGTGAGAACAGCAAAAGGGGGGAAGAGACCCCCCTCCCGAGCAGCAGAAGCAGAAAAGGAGAGAGTTTCAGCTCATTGGTGCAGGGCTGTAACAAACAGGAAGGGGGGTGTCCCCCCCCCCACCTTCCTGCTGGTCATAGCAGGCATGTTAGAGCCGATGAAGTAGGGAGTTCCAAAACCAGCTCATGGGGGACCAAGGGAAACTAGGGGGTAGGATCCTCGCTGCATGGGCAAGGGGTTGGACACAGGACCACAGCTGGCAGATCCCAGGGTGGTCTGCATCTACCAAACAGATACCCCTTTACTGGGAAGTAACACAGATCTGAAGGGAAGCAAACACACCCTGTGGTGAACTAGCTGGGTATGGGGGCAGGGATGCCAACAGAGAATTGATTCAAGTTGTCTGGGCAGTTGCTTCTGAAGTTGTTTCTGCAGTACTACAAGGCTTACAAGGTGTAATGGGTTGCTCAGAGGTAGGACACTTTCATAGATTCTAGGACTGGAAGGGACCTCGAGAGGTCATCGAGTCCAGTCCCCTGCCCTCATGGCAGGACCAAATACTGTCTAGACCATCCCTGATAGACATTTATCTAACCTACTCTTAAATATCTCCAGAGATGGAGATTCCACAACCTCCCTTGGCAACTTGAACAAACGGACTGCAATAGAAGAGAGCAACATGACTGGCTGTGGTGAGTTTTATCAGCACCAAATACAGGTTGCAGGGTCAGGGTGTTAAAGTGAGTCCCTTCCATCCAATAGGTGTCTGTAGGGGGGGACTTCAGTGAGGTTCAAGGAACTTGCTCCCACCTAGGTCCCCGGAGAGGAAAAGTGGGCAAGATGGGAGGGTGGTCTCTTACCCCTCCCTCCAAGAGGGCAGGAGACACTGAACCTAGTGGAGTAGCAGAACAAGCAAACAGGCTATGTGGGGATCTGGTCTCCTAAGAGCTGTGTTGGAGAGGTCTGGGGTACACACACCTTGTACAGAAATTATGGCATTACACAGCCTTCAGTTGTTGCAGCAGCTGGGAGCTTCCATGGGTGAGGGAGGTCTGGAAGTGGTTTTAATGGAAACCCAAGCTCCAGCTTGGGAGACAGGTGATCATCACATGAGGCAGACTGCTCACCAGGGGGCAGAAGCCCTTAAGGAGGGGAGGGGGGGGGGGCTGGTTTATGAGAACCCTACAACTCACCCACTGATTGGGAACGTGAATTCCCAGGACAGAATTGCTTTCCCGGGGCAACTGGTGAGGAACGGGGCACTGAGGATGCCAGTCATGAGTATGGTTATGCTGGGGTGGCTGACCCAATGTGAGTTCACTTTCTCAGCACAACTAAAGATAAAATGTTGAGAGGTGACTTTGTAGACATCTCACTGTTGCACAGGGAGGTGCTGACAGAGAGTAAGTTGGGGCAAAGCAAGTAGGGCAATGAAATGCCCAAGCAGCCACAGGTGACTAGAACATGGAAAAACTCTGAAGCTGCCTTCCTGATCTATGTGGGCTTTATTGCAGAGGCTTACCTAGATAGCACTGTTCAAATATATGGATATAATCAGGTGCACATATCGTACGTTATGGGGCAGGCTTGGTTTATCTATGAGGAACAGTTTAGATTGTGGACAGCAACACAAACCAGTGGGACATACCACAACATGAGGTTAGAGTAGATGACACCACAGGCTGGTTTCCATACTGACAGCTCATTCTGCAGTAAGCCCACCAGAGGCCTGAGGCTCATAATGACATTTGTTGGGCATTTAATGAAATTAGTTTTCATAGCATCTGAAAATCTAGGCATTCTTGCAAAATGTGCTTTAGAGCCACAAAGCCTGCAATTACCACAGCAACTGTGGAAGGCTGCAGTAGCAAAACAGAATGGATGGGTAAGTCAGGTACTGCCCACAGATCCCTGGGGGCCAGAGCAAGGTATGGGGGCCAAGGCACAGGAAGGGTGGGGGTGAGCTAAAAATGGGGGGCTGGACAAAAACTGTCATCTCCAATTAAGCTGGAGGAGTTAAGCGTCCCTTTGGGATTATGCTAACAAGATAGATGGGGCATATCTGTGGGATGGGTTTACTGATGGGTTTAGGATCCCCTTTACAGGGGAAATAAGTCATTATGTCCAAAAATTTGAAGTCCTTAGTGATAATGGGTCATATTGTAAAGGAAAAGATTACACAAGAATTAAAGAATAGGGTAACAGGGCCATGCAATCATCTACCGATACAGAACATGTGGATTTCTCCCCTAAACTTGGTCCCTAAGGAAGTTCCAAGTGAAAATCATTTAATTGACCACCTGCAATACTCATGGGGAAGCTCCGTTAACAATGGAATAGACCCAGACTTGTGGTCTGTGCACATGGTTAGGTCTTATGGCCCCAGGTCACTGATGGCCAAGTGTGATATCAAGTCTGCTTGTCGACCGCTACCAGTGCATCCTTCCAACTTTGAAACAGAAACCCAAAATGTTAAAGGATAATATTATTTTGATAAAGTTATGTCCATGGGATGGACAATATCCTGTTTGGCATTTGAGAAATTTAGTACAATGCTACACAGGGCTGTGATGCTGGCAGATAGTGCATAACTTAGGTGACTTTATACATGGGCAGGGTAAATTTGGATGAGTGTGTTAACCTGATGAACAACTTTCAGGCACTAGCTAAAAAGTTGGGGGTACCCCAGCAGAGAAAAAAAAAAAAAAAAACAGAGGGGCCTTCCACAACGCTGACCTATGTAGGTATAACACGGTGGGTATATAAACTCCCTTAGGATAAACTTCTGGAGCTATTGGGCTTGATCAGGAGAGTTAGGGGGCCATAAAAGTTACACTCCACGAGCTACAATCTGTTAATTGGGCATCTTAACTTTGCCTGCCAGGTGGCAGTCCTGGGTCTGGATGCTGCAAGCAAGGCACAGAATGCCTCTGCAAGCAGAGACAGACCTCACCATTTTCTAAGCGTTACTAGAGAGATAAAGGAGGATTTGGGGGGTTGGGAACAGTTTCCAAGCCATTTTAATGCAGTGTCATTGGAGAGGGAGGAATGGATACTTGCAGATGGTTTAAAGATACCCCAAAACCTGTACCTCCCAAGTCATCTGAGTGTGTTTTACCAAGACAAGTCATGCACCCCAAAATGACCCTTCACATGGATACAAAAAGGGATACCACAGAATAAAACATTTTTGGAACATTTTCTAATTTGGTTGCAGTGGTCATTTGGGGAACAGAGTTCGCTAATAAAAGCATCTATTTCTGGTGTGACAACATGGTGGTGATGTATGTTATCAGTTACTAGTCCTCCAGATCACAGAGTTATGAGGTATGTAAAGGCATTTGTACTACATTTAAGTTTTAATATGTGTTTCTCTTCCAGACACGTGCCCAGGGCTGATAATATCATATCAGATGCATTGTCTCATTTTCAGATGGACAGATTCTGGTAGCCAGCATCAGAAACCAGCAAGGAACCCAAATAGATGCTGCTAGCACTATGGAACCTGGTGTATGACAACTGTCATTGTAGTGCAGAGATAGAGGTCTCTGTGAACACTGCAGAGCTACAAAAGAAGTCTTAATGATTTTGTTCAATTTCAGGAGCAAGAGGGCATGTTACCCATATAGCCCATAATGGAAGAATGAGTGCTGCAGTACATGGTGTCATTAGCAACCTGGCAACTGGCATCATCAACCATCTCCACTCACCTACCGGTCCTTACGTTGGTCAATAGGCTGAATGGTTACTCAGATTCTTGTAGTGTGTTTTTAGTTTTGAGACCATCCTGCTAGAAACTTCCAGGCACCAGCCCTAAGGAAGATTCATGCCGTCCCATCACTGTTACTGTGCTTAAGGATCTGGTGTGGAACGTAAAGCCCACACATCATTGCGGACAAGAGGTAGGCTTATTCAGGGTGGCATTTCTGTTAGCACATTTTGGAACTTTTAGGATCAATGAACTAGTACCTGGGTTCTATAGGGACTCTTCTGGAAGGGCTATGGAATTGAGGGATATACACTGGGAGGGACGATTGGTCATATTAACTTTGAGGGAGTCAAAGATAGTTTCAGTAGGTCAAAGATGGATCAAGGAGGTGGGGTGAATCCATTATTCTACAGGAGGGTGATGAGCCTGGGATCTGCCCTATGAAGACTGAGGGCATATGTGGCATTAAGGCCAGGGAGGGATGGGGCCCCTCATGATTCATGGTGACGGGAGTCCCCTCACAACGTACCAGTTTGTTACAGTTTTAAGGTGGGGTCTGATGAAGTTGGGGCTTCCAGCACATGAGTTTGGCTCACTCATTCAGGATTGGGGCAGCAACAGCAGCAGCCTAGCTGGGTCTGAGAGCTAGTGAAACTCAGGCAATTAGGTGTTGACACTCTGAAGCATACAGAATGTATGTGAGACCGCAGGTGGGGAATCAGTGTTAATTTTCCTTTGTGTTTGTATTCCAGATGTTGGCAAATGAGCCACACAGACATTGGTGTGGATCTGCGGGCACAATATTGTTTACTGGGCGCATAGACAGGCTTCCAAGTTGCCTGGAGGTTGCAGCTAGGCCTCAGTGGTGAAGCAGCCCTAAGCTGGCATGGGAGGAGGGGCATAAGAACGTAAGAATAGCCATACTGGGTCAGACCAAGGGTCCATCTAGCCCAGTATCCTGTCTTCCGACAGTGGCCAACACCAGGTGCTTTAGACGGACCAGCTGTTATGGGACCATGCATGTTATGGGACCAGCTGTTGTCCCTTCTGTACACTGTGGTGGCCCATGAGCAGGGACCAGATATGAATTTTCCCCAAAGTGAACCACAATGATTTGGGAATGTGTAAAGGGGTGGACTTAATGATCAGAGCAAAGAGGGACTTGGGGCAGATCCTGGAACTTTTCCAGGAGTAAAAATTATTTTGGTCAGACATGTTGCAATACAGGGTGTGGCAGGAAACTGTTAAACCCCCTTGGGTTGACAAGGCTAGGAGCTATGTGAATAGGGAGGGGGTCAAATTCACAGATGTCATGGGGGATTGGTAATTGCTCATCCAGACACAGTATAAGAGGCACCAGAATTATTCAGGGAGACTAGGGTCCACTTGTCAGCCTTAGGGTATAAGTAATTGATTATGGAATTACCTGCACTGTACACTTTTATCTGTCAGGTACTACCTGACATTTAGGAATAAAGTCGTAGTCTAGTCAAACCCCATCCAGTTTCATTATAGCCAGACAATGGCAAAGTCTCTGGGAGAAATGTTGAAATGTAACTTTTTGGGGAAAATGGCAAACATCACAGCTGCAGAATTGCTGAGTTAATGGAGCATCACTCAAATGAGTGGGGCAGTTCACACCTCTTTGAGCTAAAAGCAACAGAGGGTCCTGTGGCACCTTTAAGACTAACAGAAGTATTGGGAGCATAAGCTTTTGTGGGTAAGAACCTCACTTCTTCAGATGCAAGTAATGGAAATCTCCAGAGGCAGGTATATATCAGTGTGGAGATAACGAGGTTAGTTCAATCAGGGAGGGTGAGGTGCTCTGCTAGCAGTTGAGGTGTGAACACCAAGGGAGGAGAAACTGCTTCTGTAGTTGGAAAGCCATTCACAGTCTTTGTTTAATCCTGATCTGATGGTGTCAAATTTGCAAATGAACTGGAGCTCAGCAGTTTCTCTTTGGAGTCTGGTCCTGAAGTTTTTTTGCTGTAAGATGGCTACCTTAACATCTGCTATTGTGTGGCCAGGGAGGTTGAAGTGTTCTCCTACAGGTTTTTGTATATTGCCATTTCTGATATCTGACTTGTGTCCATTTATCCTCTTGCGTAGTGACTGTCTAGTTTGGCCAATGTACATAGCAGAGGGGCATTGCTGGCATATGATGGCATATATAACATTGGTAGACGTGCAGGTGAATGAGCCGGTGATGTTGTAGCTGATCTGGTTAGGTCCTGTGATGGTGTTGCTGGTGTAGCTATGTGGGCAGAGTTGGCATCGAGGTTTGTTGCATGGGTTGGTTCCTGAGTTAGAGTTGTTATGGTGCGGTGCGTGGTTGCTGGTGAGAATATGCTTAAGGTTGGCGGGTCGTCTGTGGGCGAGGAGTGGCCTGCCTCCCAAGGTCTGTGAAAGTGAGGGATCATTGTCCAGGATGGGTTGTAGATCACTGTAATTCATCAGTTTCTCCTCCCTTGGTGTTCACACCTCAACTGCTAGCAGAGCACCTCACCCTCCTTGATTGAACTAACCACGTTATCTCCATACTGATTTATACCTGCCTCTGGAGATTTCCATTACTTGCATCTGAAGAAGTGAGGTTCTTACCCACGAAAGCTTATGCTCCCAATACTTCTGTTAGTCTTAAAGGTGCCACAGGACCCTCTGTTGCTTTTTACAGATTCAGACTAACACGGCTACCCCTCTCATACTCTTTGAGCTACTGTTTCAGGCTGTTTGGAACTCCAGAAGGAGCACACTGCACTGGTTTATCTTTTTTGTTTTCCAGATTCTCTGTAACCCTTACAATTCCAGAAGCTTTTTTTTTTTTTTTTAAATACATGAGAGCTGAGATTCTGGAGTACAATTCTGTAGGAGAGGGTGAATTCTGTGGCAAATTCTATGATTACAGAATACACCAAACCCTGGATATATTAACACACATTTATGGTTCCAGTTTAGAGTTTAAAAATTGGTCCCTCTGGATAATTCATGTTCAACATTTTAAATTAAAACAGAATTTAAGGTAATGTATTAAAAGCTGTGTAAGCAGCCTAAAATAAAACATGCACTGATTTGTTTAGGTTGGAACTAGAATGGAATATAGTAACGAGTATGTCATACATATACTTCTCTCTGGTGGCAAAAGCAGTTTCTGCAGAATTTAAAGACTGGCAAATGCTTTATAAAAATCTATTGTGCCTTTTATTCTCCTTTATGACAAAAGAATCCATAAGAGTTTTTCCCAAAAATTTTTTCTGGTTTTTACTTCAATACCAACATAAATTCTTTTCTTCCCTACTTCACTGAAGGACCTCCTGAATATCTGAAAATATTCTCACACCTCAACTGAGCAGGAATTGTACTTCTAGACTTCTGATTTTCCTGAATGCCACCAAATTCACCTGAGGTCTGCCGCGCTTTTCATATAGCTGTTGAACACTTAATTCAGTTCCCAACTCCCCTGCATACAGCTGTGTTCTGCAGAACTAACATGGGTATTTTTTCTAGTACATTTATATTTAAATAACTAAAAAGACAAACAAAGGCTTTAAGTGCCCAAGCACACCATTACCACCAAAATTAAATCTAAGTGACGTTAAAATGATCGTTCAACAGTGCACCAATTGACCAGACATCTAACAAGACTTCCTTCCACCCCTTTATTGTTATGGGAAGCATACGTTTAGCCTTCTCCGTAAGTTCCTATCAAAGATGTCTTTTCAGCATGTCTGGAAGGTCATCAAATTTGGACTATTTCAGACCAAGGTGGGGAGCTGCAGACTCTTGGAGCCCTCACTATCTGTCAGCCATTGACAGACTGGGAAGATTTCTTTCTGCCCATGACATCAAGAGGGCTAGGGACTTAGAAACCATTAACTTTCTTGTGCCTCCCTGGCAGTTAATCTATGTCATCATCTATCAATCATGGCACTACTCCAACTGAAACTCTTCTAGATAACTGTCACTTGTTCTGAAAATTCAATACAAAGAACCTCACTGCATTGGTCTCTGGCCTGTTTATGAATCACTTTCATTCATTCTCTGTTCATTAGCCCTGGACTATTGCTTTCCCTAAATGAGCATCCTAACCCTGTAGGTTGGCATCTGTGTTCAACACCTTCCACACCAGAAGTGGTCAACAGATAGTTGCTATCCACAAAGGAATGACTGTTTCAGATAATGCCACACAGTCTTAGAGATCTTCAGATATAAAATCATCTGTGGTATCCCAACTTCCTTCTACTGCACCAGAAAGATTTCAAATGGACTATTGGGGAAGTAGGCTAAGGGCACTACAACTTGACTTTCCACCACATATCCTAGTGCCTGCAGCAACTCCACACTGTTCTTCTGATGAAGAATCAAAGCTTTGTCATTTTATCTTGTAGAGGCTGCTTATTAGGGCTTTTAATCTTGCTCCATGACCTACCAGCTCCTGCTAGACACTGACACAACTCTTCCGGTTTATTACCTACTCACTGCTTATTGGGAAACTGCAAACCTCTGACACTGCCGGCCTGGCTGTTGTTTACAAATTAGCTCCAACCAGTCAGTCATCCAGGTAAGGGTGGACACCTGCCTTTTCTTTCAGTGCTGCAGCCAACACTATCATAATCTTGGTAACTGTACTTGTGGATGTAGCCAGTCCAAAAGGCAGGGCTTGTTGCTGAAAGTGCTGCCCCAGGATGGCAAACGGTAGGGATGAAGCACGGAAGTATACAAGATTCAGAGAACATAGAATGTACTCAAGTGCACTGATTGAATAATGGACTTTAAGGATTCCATGCTGAAAGCTGAGACTGAAGATGATGACAATCTTTTTTAAATTCAGAACTGGTTGCAGACCTAGCATCATTTCTGGAACAGCAAAGTATGAAATAAATCCCTGCACTTCTCTAACCTCCTGGGACTGGATTAATGGCCACTCTGTTCTCAAGATATGGTTTTTGTATCTGAGCTCTTTGCCACTTACTTATGTTAGACCAACAAATGAATGAATTGCTGAAAGGGTTTACACTGAACCTATGTAAAAGTATGATTTTATGATACCTTTGTCATTCCATCCCATAAGCTCTTCTGCCAGGGACCAGGTCCTCCTATGTGTTTATATAGTGTCCAATACAATGGGGCACCAATCCTAACTGGGTGCTACCAAAATATAAACAAACAAAACAAAAAAGACTCACCAGGGATTGGAATTTTCCCCCAAAATCTCTTTGTCAAGGGTTTAAATTTAGCCTGTGTATAAGAAGTATCTGTCATACCACAAACAAAGCTATATCCACAGTTTACATTGGTATGCCTTCACTTTCACCCCAAATAAGTAATTTCTGATCCCCTTAAAGGAAGGGAGGGAGCATCAATGTTAGACACCCAAACCTGAATTAAATGTCAAGACTGAATTAATTTTGAACAACAATGAATGTGGTGCTTGTGACGTGAAACGTGCTGGTTTGACAGGCCTGGAGACCAAAGTCCACTATTCACCGCAAGTTTGTTTTGCAAAGTAAAGTAATTTTAAAATAGAAACTAGGAGGCTGAAATAACCATATATACCAGGGCAACATTTCACTTTAAAGGCTGATTAAGAGAGTCCTGACAGTGAACCTTTATGCAGAGAAAAATTTCCATCTAATTTAACTGTTCAACAGAATGCAACTAGTAAAACTGGAAAGGTACATTAACAAGGATAATTAACAATTTATTTGTTCTGTAGTAGAATCAAAACTTACATGGCAATATGTCCTTATATCTGTTCTTTTTAACATTTTCTTCTTTTTCTCCAGTGACTGTTGGATAGATTTTTTCAGTTCTATATTTGGTTGATAATCTTCTTAACCTCTGAAATAAAGATGTTAAAGTTTAAGCAACGTTAATGTCTCAACATAATGAAAGCTTTGAGCAAATGAAGCACATCACTATTGTACTTGCAGCACATTGTACTTCAAAAACAAATCTATTCATAATTAAGGCTGTGAGTGTGTCACGAAGGTCATGGAAGTCATGGATTCTGTAACTTTCTGGGACCTCCAGGACTTCTGCAGTGGCCGGTGTGGCTGGCCCAGGGGCTGCCTGAGGAGCTCGGGCTGCGGCTGGGACAGTCTCGGGCCACGACCCCTTCTCCTCCCCCTCCCCCAGCAGCAGCAGGAGTTCAGGTGTGGGAGGGGGATCAGGGCTGGGGACTCTAGGCAGCGCTTACCTTGGGAGGCTCCCTGGAAGCGGTGACATGTCCCTCCCTCTCAGCTCCTAGCTCCGCGCGCTGCCTCCGCCTGCAGGCACCGCCCCAGCAGCTCCCAGCCAATGGGAGCTGCGAAGCCGGCACTTGGGGCGGGGGCAGCGCGTGGAGCTAGGAGCTGAGAGAGGGACATGTCACCACTTCCGGGGAACCTGCCAGGCCCACCAACCCCCTTGCCCCATCCAGCACCAGCAGGAGTCCCGGACCACACGTTGCCTGCCCCCCCGCGAGCACCCGTGGCAAGATTTAGTCAGGGTTATATAGTACAAGTCATGGGCTGTGAATTTTTGTTTATTGCCTGTGACCTGTCCATGACTGACTAAAATTACCCGTGACTAAAACGTAGCCTTATTCATAACTCACCCTTCCTCTTTCAATCTCTCCTGAGTAACAACTGTACTCAAACAATTAAAATACCTGGAACATTAAATGCTGCAAACAAAGTTCTACTTTACACCCCTTAAAAATGAGATGTTACGGCCAGGAAGAAAAGGCAATGGACTACAGTTTCTCTTAAGATGTAAAAACCCCACACCAATATTGCTTAACAAGGGATTGATCAGAGATCAAGGTTTAAAAAGCACTTTAAGTAGAATAGAGGAAAGCTAACAAAAATAAATCAGTTAAGATTTCCAGGTAAGAGCATGGTAGCAAATACAACCAAGTCAGTGTTAACCCAGGGAAACAAAGAGATTACATAAATATATCCAGAGGAAAATCTAGTTGAGAGAAAGTTGAACCATTAATGCAAGGAGATTAATTGGCTCGAAATCAGATATTTACCTCTCTTCCCCCCCCCCCCCACAAAAAAAAAAAAAAAAGGTAACCTGCAAAGGATAGGAGTTGAACATGTGCTGGGATTTTGTGCTTCTCTATGAGGTGTAAAGATGACCTGAAATATTAGAGGGGTTTTTTGTGTGTTTTTTTTTTTTAACCTTGGAAATTCAAGTCAACAGAAGATTATCAACTGCGAAACTGGTAGAATGACTTCACAAGTACCAAGCAAGTAGAACCTGACTAAAGGGGAAGCAATTTTTATTCAGACTGCTTAAAACTCAATAGTTTTTATTAATATCGGATTAAGAAATGACTAAAACACAAAGAGTTGGTTTAGATTCAATGCTCTGCCCCTTCAATTATAAGTCTGAGAAAGACTACAAACAGCATTTGAGAACTACAAGTCTTCCAGCAAAACCATGGAAAACCTGATTTGATATTCCTGCTATTTCAAAGACAAAAAATAGGGGAAATGTTTTGACAAACCTTTTGTCTTCTTTATACATCATGAAGTGGTAAAATGAAGCAACAATCTATCAGCTGGTTTTGATCAAACACTCTAAGGCAGACATACTTAGACTGAGGCCCAGGAGCCGCAAGTGGCTCTTTAAATGTGTCTCCTGCGACTCTTTGCAGCACATATTAAAACACCATGTGATTTAATTATTAATCAAAGTTATTAACCAATCAGGATGCTTTTACTTCGTTATTAAACAACTGTCCTCAACTCCAAGCAGGACGAAGGAAAGGGAGACTTAAGTTTAAGTTAACCTTGTGTCCCATCTACATACAGTTTGCACTTCTAGTAAGCACAAGTTTTCCTCATGTAGATGAACGTTCAGCAGACAGCTAGATAGACACGAGTTTGCAATCATTTCAGAGTAAGTAATAATCCCTTCAGTACGGCTATAGTGAAGTTGCAATTAGAATACTGTGTTTGGTTCTGAACACTAGAAGTAGAAGGATCAACATATAAAAGGAAAGTTTAAAAGAGCAAGATAGATACATACACAACTTGACTACTACTAATCAACTTATAATGGCTAGGTTAAGGGTTAGCTGGAGATAGTCTACAGAGCCCAAGCATAAAAACCACACAGAAGCAGAGTAGTTAAACATTAATCAAATTGTGGCCAACACTTGCATCTTTGTGATTTTTGGAGGGCAGGGACCATGCCTTTTTATATTTGTGCCTAAAACATTAAAAAATCTTCCAGAAAGAATAGTTAATATTAATTAATAAAAAGTGCCAAATAAAGGACAACGTAAGTATGTAAATACTCCTTTACCCCGATATAACGCTGTTCTCAGGAGCCAAAAAAAAAATCTTACCGCGTTATAGGTGAAACCGCATTATATCGAACTTGCTTTGATCCGCCGGAGTGCGCAGCCCCACCCCCCCAGAGCACTGCTTTACCGCGTTATATCCGAATTCGTGTTATATTGGGGTAGAGGTGTATTTAAATTATTTGAACACTTAAGCAAAAACTTACTTAGCATAAGAAAGTCATATACTTTAGGAATAATGGCATTAAGAGAGATGTATTAGACTATGGAACAGTTTCCCAAATAAAGTAGGGGAATCTTCTTTGTTTTGCCTATATAAAGTTAGACAAGATAAAACCACTAGCATATGTACAACGTGGAATAATCTTGGATTGGCAAAGTGGACTGCATGGTCTAGTACAGTGGTTTTCAACCTTTTTTCCTCTGTGGACCCCTACAAATTTTTGAATGGAGGTGCAGACCCCTTTGGAAATCTTGGACAGCCTGTGGACACACAGGGATCTGCGGACCACAGGTTGAAAACCATTATACTAAAGTTTCATTTTCCAGAAACTGATACTATTGGGGCGAAAATCAACCCTCCCAAGGCAAAATTGTTGCATAACCAACTATAAAACTAGGGAGAAAATAAGCTCTCTCTCAGTATAGCCCAATGACAGAAGCAGTAAACTGAACCCTATGAACCATTGGTCTTGCTTAACAATACCTCTGTTCCTAACAACCTCCATTCCTCAGTAAGTTTTCAATGTTTTTTTGGTGATAAGTCAAATATGTTATGCATCTATTCTTAATACAATCTGCAGAAAAACCACATATTTAAATTGCCAGCCGATGAAAAAGTACTAGTACTACACAACAGGTCAGTGCACACACCCCTAGCAACTTGGATTCCCGGATATGATTTAATTAATTCAAAAGTGGAATTAATTTGTATATTAACACAGACAATGTACTAGGCACTGTCCACATGTATGAAGACTGTCCCTGCCCCAAAGAACTCTCAGTCTAAGACACGCAAGGGTAAGGATGGTACAAATAAAGAGTCAAAAATATATACTTATTACATTTCAAAAATAGTCCCAAATGCTATTCCACTTCTGAAGTGATCAAGTTAGCTAGTGATGAAGTGAGTCTGAGGAAGTATTTGAGGGAGGAAAGGATGTTGAAAAAATGGTTACTCACCTTCTCGTACTGTTGTTCTTCGAGATGTGTTGCTCATACTCATCCAATTAGGTGTGTGCACGCCTCGTGCACAGTCATCGGAAAGTTTTCCCCCAGTAGCACCCGTCGGGTCAGCTGTGGAGCCCCCTGAAGTGGAGCCTTCATGGCGCTCAATATATGACCCTGCCGACCCGGCACCTCCTCAGTTCCTTCTTGACAGAGGGGAAGGCGGGCAGGTTTGGAATGGATATGAATAGCACATCTCGAAGAACAACAGTTATGAGAAGGTGAGTAACTGTTTTTTCATCATCCTTTCCTCCGTCAAACTCACTTCATCACTAACTAACTTGATCACTTCAGAAGTGGGACGAGTGATTGCTCCTATTGATTCCAATTAGGTGACACCCAAACCTTACCTTGGCGGTGGGGTCGGAGTTATGGAATTGCTGACTGAAGCACCGCTCTGCCGAAAGCTGCATCATCTCTGGCATGCCGGATGATGGCGTAATGAGAGGTGAACGTATATACACCGAGGACCAAGTTGCTGCCCTGCAGATTTCTTGTATCAGGACCTGGGCCAGGAATGCCGCTGATGAGGCCTGAGCCCTCGTGGAGTGCATCAAAAGATCCAGGACTGGTATTTTCGCCAGCTCGTAGCACATATGGATGTATGACGTGATACAGGAAGATATTCTTTGAAATGAGACTGGGAGACCTTTCATCCAGTCTGCCACCACTGTGAATAACTGGTTCCACTTCCTGAATGGCTAAATGCACTCGATGTAAAACGCTAGTGCTTGCGAACATACAGAGAGTGCAGCCTCCCTCACGGCTACTGGCATGAGGCTTAGGATAAAAAACAGGCAGTAAAGTGTCCTTACTAGTGTGGAAGCATGACAACCTCAGGAAGAAAGGCCAGGTGAGGTCTGAGTTGCACTTTATCCCTGTGGAAAACTGTATAAGGTGGGTCTGAGGTAAAGGCCTTTACATCAGCAAGGAGAGTGTCTGAAGTAACGGTGACCAGAAAGGCTACCTTCCATGACAGATAGAGAAGGGAGCAAGTTGCCAGAGGTTCAAAAGGGGGCCCCATTAGCCTGGAGAGGAACAGGTTAAGGTCCCACGTGGGGACAGGCTGTCTGATCTGGGGATGTAGGCGTTCCAGACCCTTGAGGAACCGACCAACCATAGGGGTGGCGAAGAAGGAGCATCCAGACGCTCCTGGGTGGAAGCAGCGAGGTGTACCATTATGGAGGACACTGCCAGGCCTTGCTGTTTCAGGTGCAGAAGGTACTGTAGGATGAGAGGTACAAGTGTCTGAAGAGGGGGTGTTCGACGCTGGTCACATGAACACACAAATCTTTTCCACTTTGCCAGATGTGTGGCTCTAGTGAAGGGCTTTCTGCTGCTGAGTAGGACCCCAGAGCTGATGCATCCGTTACTAGGGACAAGGAAGGCTGAGGGCTGTTGAAGGGGACTCCTTTGCACGCTGTCCGAGGGTCGACCCACCACTGAAGGGACTCGAGCACCTTCCCTGGTACAGACACCACTAAATTCAGGCTGTTGCATCCTGGGAGATCGGCCAAAGTGAGCCATGCCTGTAGAGGCTGAAGCCTCAGTCTGGCATACTGGGTCACGTAAGTGCAGGCTGCCATGTGGCTGAGGAGACTCAGGCATTCCCTTGCTGTAGTGGTTGGGTGTTGCCTGAGGCCTTGAATGATGTCCATCATGGCTTGGAATTGGGACTCTGGCAAAAGTGCTCTTGCCTGAACTGAGTCTAACACCGCCCCAATTAATTCTATTCTTTGGGTTGGTGCCAAGGTTGACTTGTTCAAGTTGAGGAGACCCAGTCTCTTGAATGTGGATCTGACCAATCGGACTTGAAACTCTACCTGCCCTTGGTGTGGCCCCTGAGCAGCCAGTGGTCAAGGAAGGGGTATACCTGCACCTGCCTCCAACGGAAGAAAGCAACCATGACCAACATGCACTTGGGTAAACACTTGGGGGATTTTGAGAGGCCGAATGGAAGGACCATGAATTGATAATGTTTGTGGTCGACCACACAGGCAATTCCTACGCCTCGTGCAGGCCGAATAGCTGTATGGAAGTATGCGTCTTTCATGTTGAGGGCGGCGTACCAGTCTCCTGGATCTACAGAGGGTATAATGGTTCCCAGAGAGACCATGTGGAACTTCAACTTTACCATGAACTTGTTGAAACCTTGTAGATCTAGAATAGGTCTGAGATCCCCCTTGGCTTTAGGGTTTAAGAAATATCAGGAATAGAATCCCTTTCCCCTAAGCTCCTGAGGAACCTCCTCCACCACTCCCATGGTGAGGAGTGCCCGCACCTCCTGGATAAGGAGTTGCTTATGAGAAGGGTCCCTGAAGAGGGATGGGGAAGGGGAGTTGGAGGGAGGGTAGGAGCAGAATTGGAGAGAATATCCCACTTCTACTGTACGGAGAACCCAGCGGTCCGAAGTTATTTGGGACCAAGCACGGTAGAAGTGGGGTAGACGATTCAAGAAAGACGGGGAAGGATCCGGAATAGAGGCTGGTGCGCCGTCCTCAGGCGCACCTTCAAAAGGCCTGCTTCGAACCCAACGATGGTTTAGTCAGGCCCTGGTCCTGCCCGGGCGGAGGGTTTGAAGGCTTTCATCTGCTATTGCTGCTCCTTCTCCTATAGAAGTCCTACCTCAGTTGAGGAGGATAGGAGTGCTGCTGCTGAGGCTTGAAATGTTTACGTTGGGTTGCCGGGGTGTACATACTCAAGGTTTTCATGGTAGTCCTGGAGTCCTTTAGGCTATGCAGCCTAGAGTCAGTCTGCTTTGCAAACAGAACTGCCCCATCAAAAGGCAGGTCCCTGCATGGTCTGTTGAACCTCGGGCAGGAGTCCCGAGGCCTGCAGCCATGAACTACACCTCATGGCAATATTGGAGGACAAAGTGTGTGCTGCTGAGTCTGCAGGATACAGCGAGGCCTGTAAAGAGGTCTGTGCCACCGCCTTGCCCTCCTCCACTATCGCTCCAAACTCCTCCCTGGACTCTGTTGGCACTAGCTCCTTAAACTTGAGGATCAAGTTCCAGGTGTTGAAGCTGTATCTACTCAGAATTGTCTGCTGGTTGGCAATCCTGAGTTGCACTCTCCCCGTAGAATACACTTTGCGCCCAAATAAATCTAGGCGCTTGGCATCCTTGGACTTAGGCTCTGGGGCTTGTTGTCCCCATCGCTCCTTTTAGTTTACTGCAGCCACCACCAAAGGCTGCAGGTGTGTGAAGAGGTATTTGTATCCCTTAGATGGGACAAAATACTTCCTCTCCACACCCTTCGTGGTGGGAGGGATGGAGGCCAGGGTTTGCCAAATGGCCTTAGCATTGCCTGTATAGTCTTGATGAGGGGTAGAGCCATGCTAGCTAGCTAACTAATCAACTACAAAATACAAACAGTCTGAATCAGAAGCTAGGGAAACATGGAGAACTTGCAAAGCAAGACGCCACAGTTCCAATGACCATCACTGGTGGTAAGAAGGAAGTGAAGAGGCACCGGGTCGGCAGAGTCATATATTGAGCGCCATGAAGATACCACTCCAGGGGGCTCCACAGCCGACCTGATGGGTGCTGCTAGGGGAAAAACTTTCCGAAGACTGTGCACGCAGCGTGCTCACACTTAATTGAAAACTATATGAGCAATCACTCGAAGAAGAAAGGCCTTCAGTATGTATGGGGCAGCATGGTAGAGAGTGCAAAGACATGAGAAGTGAACTAATGGAGTAGTCCCAAGATGGACTTCTGTGATGTGGATGAATACACACAAGAACCAACAACAGATAAACAAGGAGGGGCAGAGTTATGAAAGCCTTTGAAGGCAAGGAAAGAAACTTGTATTTAATGCTTTGGAAAAGAAAGATCCAATGGAGGGATTCAAATATGGGGGTAACAGTCAGAAAAGCAGGGTTAGAAGAGGATCTTAGCTGCCGAGTTTTGAATGGACTATAAAGGGGAAGATGAAGGTGTCTGAGACCAAAGAGGAGGATGTTGCAGTAGTCAAGATGGGAGATAGAACCTGCACTAAAGATTTAGCTGTAGAGCCAGAAAGAAAACGTAAGGTCTTGGAAAAGCTTTGTTAGAACACAACAAAATTAGGATATAGCCTGAACGTGTGATGTAAGGGAGCTGGGAGTTGGAAGATTTCCAGAATACAGGGCAAAGGAAACAAACAGGGGAGGATGTGGGCAGTGAGAGGAATGAGAATTCATTTTGGACCAAGTTTAAGTTGATGGCAAGACATCCAGGAAGAGCTATCAGAGGAATAGGCTTTATGCTAATTAAAACAACTGTTCACAATACACAGCAGCATGTATTCTGGGGACAAAAGTTAGTAAGACTGCCAAATTACTTCCCTGAAAATTTCAGAGATGAAACAGCAGAGATGTTAGAGCTCAAAAGTCTGTGCTTTCACAGACAGCATGCACCTTGCACAGCACTCACGTGCACTCTACTGGCAGTTCTGGCGTTTACAAGCCCTTCATTTATATGCACTATACAACTCACAATTTTTGACAAGTATATTTTTACAAGGCAATTGGAAATTCGCATGCAGTTCTTTAAAATTAAGACAAATCATTCTAAAGGGTCTGGAAAACGAAGTTCCATTCTAGTTAGAAATGCTGCATAGACTAATTTTGCTTATTCACTGTATCACAGAAGTGGTTTGCGGGATAGTGACAAACCCTTACCACATATGGCAGCGGGGGATGTTCTTTTGACTGGAACAATTGAGTGTTAGAAATACACTTCCTGCTTTCATAATGGCTGAAACTCAGCATTGTGAATTGTTGAAATTCTACTCAACTGCATCCTTCAAAGTTGCTTCAGAAAAACCTTGGGGTTTGTTTGGTCTTTTTTTTTTTATTAAAGTCTTAGGTTAACATATGAACTGCCACTACAGTAAGTCAACAATTCAGTCAGTTTGAGAGCGCAAAATCGGTCACTTTTGCAGCCATCTTATTTATTGGTTATCCAATTCACACTAAAAACCTGCAATAGAGGTACATTGCTCAATACCACACAAGATACATATTCATATAAACTTCTCTTTCACAGTGTATGTGAAGAAATATTTTAGCTTGTTTTCCATATGCTGCCTATCTAGGCTTAAAGAACACCATTTAAAAAACTGAATATTTACTTAGAATCAACTGACTCATTTTGCCTCCTTCCTTACCCTCCATCATAAGGACAAGCATTCAGCAGATGCTTACATAAGAAATAGTGACATATCACTAGGGCCTTGTCTACAATAGCAGTTTGCAGCAAGTATTCCCCTGTTGCTTAACCACCTGTGCAGTTCTAGGGGTGACCGAAATGCTGGGAGAGTTAATATAGACAAGGTTCAAGCATTTACCATTGTTTTGACTAGATTTGCTTTGAGCAACATTTGATAACATGGTGGTAAAATACCAGCTCTTAGCCGATGCTATGGGTCCCACCATTTTGTTGTCTCTCTCTCACACACACACACACACACACACACACACACACACACACAGATGCATACTGTTGTAGTGCAACAAAAGGAGATTTTAAGAAGTTCAGTGCAAGACAATGTGACTTTTCTAACAACCATGCAGAAAAACTAATATGAAAATCAAAGTTTGCTTCCATCTATCAGGTTGTCTTCACCAAGAATCTAAAACTATGTGAGTGTCCTACCTTTGCAAAAAGTTATTTCTTTACAACCTACCCAAAGCATCAGAACAGACACACACAGAGATACCTAAAAAAGTCTCTCTCTTCCAGCATAAGCTTCACAAGACTGCTTTTCCCACCATAAGCTTTACTCTGTACTGCTATTTCAAATATGCAAAAAGGACCCAGTGTACTGTATTCAACTACCCCTTTGCCTCCAGTATTAAAAAAACAAACAAAAAAACCTCACTCTGCCTTCAGGCAGCATGTTTACCACTTTTTCAAAGATGGAGGAAACAAACTTTAAAGCACAGTATCAACCAAAATCTAGTCAATTGAACTTTTTTTTTTTTTAAAGGTAGTTTCAGGCATCATATTTGCACCTAGATCCCCTATCAATTTTTATGGTTTCCAGAGTCATCTTCTTAAAAAGCACTTTTCATCTTTTGCTATGGGAAAATACTAGAAGTTTTGTCAAAATTTGTGGCATAGGTAAAGAGATATAGACAAAACTGTAATTTTGAAATTGGCAGTGTCACATTATCACTATCTCCCGACAGTGCTTGAAAATGCCCCTACTTGGGGCAAACAGGAATCTTTCCCCAGCTAGGGCCATTAGCCTCTGAATAATTCAAGCTTTCATTTCAAAACAATGATTCTAGCCTTCATGGCTAAAGGAAATGCAAAGCCCAATATAACCAATGCAGAGATGTCTGCCCAAATCAGCAAAAGAAACAGCTCCAATATTACCTCTGCCCTGGGTGGCAATGTGGTGACTTCTGTTGTTGGGAGTAGATTGGCTGGGGAAGAGTCTGTACACGTGGTGACTGTCATTTCCCTACTGGAATTGAGGGGACCCCCTTCACACAAGTAGAGGGTGTGTGTCAGGGCCTTCTGTCGCTCAGCAAGAGATTCAGGAGGGAGGGGCTGTTGCTGTCATGTCACAACTCCAGCAGTGAGTCATTGTTAGGGTGGTGGTACCCATAATCCACACACCAGTGTCCCCTGCTAGAGTGACAGATGGGTGTGAACACCACTCTTGGTCTTCAAATTAGTCAGGGCCTCCCTGCTCTTCAGCCTATTGCTCCTTATTGTGAGGAGGCCACAGTCCAGTCCAGGAGAACAAAGCTTTAGCCTCCACCACCTCAGTAGACAGCATAGTGTGAGGACCAGCATAAATGATTTTAGGGGCTATCCATGATTAATATATTGGAGGCAATGTCATTTCACTAGGGCAGCCCAACATTAGAGGATTTATTCTGTGCTATGGCTAATCAGCATAAACTGATTTGGTGTTTTGGGGGAAGGATTAATCAGGGACTCAGAATTCAACCAGCAGTAGACTATGGGTCTTTGCATCCAAACAGTGGTATCACACAACCAGCAGGTGTTCAGGCAAGGGTGCAGGCAGGAAGTGGAACACCACTTAAATTCAGCTTGGCATGTAGGCCTAATTCTAGGACAAATTTTCCAAGTCCTGCCCCCAAAACAGAAAATAAATGGGGCATATCTGATTGACGAGCACATTGCCTCTATAAACAGTAAAAAGCAACAAAGAGTCCTGTGGCACCTTATAGACTAACAGACGTATTGGAGCATAAGCTTTCGTGGGTGAATACCCACTTCGTCAAACAGTAAAAGTACTATGTAATCTCATTTCCAACATAGGTAGCGTAAGGCATGGCTAACTCAAAAACAAAGAAAATCCACCACATCTTGGTTATGGTCCTGAAGTTGCCTAGCACTATTCCTTTCTGAAAAGGTGTGCCACCTTTTACTATGAAGAATTACAATTACAGCACAGGCTATTTTTTTTTTAAATAAAGTAGGAGCCTACGTTGTGGTGCTGTGGGAAAAACATTGAGGGAAGCCAATTAAGAGGTAAACTTCCTTTGTTGGGTCCCAAGTTCATTTTTCTAGGACAGTGGTTCTCAAACTTTTTTTCCCGCAGACCACTTGAAAATTGCAGAGGGTCTCAGCGAACCACTTTATGATCTTTCCAAATGACGTTTGTACCGTTAGCTAACTATTGTAAAGCACTTTGGATAAAAACACAATATATATATATATAAAAAACTGTTTTTTGTTCTACAAATAAAAGCACACAACTCATATTTTAATATCAATAGCTTTACCTTTCTAATGCGATGGATATGGCCTCTCTCCCCCACTGCGGCAGCCCCTAAGCTGGGACTGGGAAGGAGGGAGTCTCTCCAGGTGCCGCCCAGGCGTGCACCTTAGAAGGAACTATCCACGGACCACCTGAATGGAGCTCGCAAACCACTGGTGATCCACGGACCACAGTTTGAGAACCTCTGTTCTAGGAGGAACAGATAAAATACAAGTGCTTGCCAGGACAGCAGAGAAAGTATTAAATGAAAAATACACACTGGAGACAATTATTTCCCACTGCTCATAGCCTGATCCTTCTCTCCAAAAAACCCACAATGCAGTAGGTAACAAGAGTTTAAGAGATCTGCATAGCTCTAACAGGACATGATTTAGTCATACCAAAAGGCAGTTTTACATATGGTAGTGCTATCAAGAACTGGACTACTTAAGTCACCCTTCTTTATGTGTTCTGCAGCCCTTTTTCCTGTGACTATCTCTCTATGCTACTTGCATATGGTCCTGTAAACAGAAGCATCATTTTTCCAACAGCAGCAGCACTCAACTGACAAATGCAATGCCAGTGAAAACCTGTAAAAAAAAAAAAAAAAAAAAAAAAAAAAGGCTAATGTAGATGAACATAGTCAGGATATGGTATTCCAGTAGAATCCCACTGACCAGCATTTTTGCCAGGAAGAGACACTAGCAGATCTACAGCTAGCAACATTGCCATGATTTCTGAAGCACTGCTGAACATTGTTTGACCTCACTACAACTGTAGTTAAACCAAGTTCAGCACTGCTTCAAATCAGGTCCGGCTCCAGGCCCACCAAGCTTGTGCTTGGGGCGGCACCTGGAGGGGGGCGGCGCTCCGGCTCAGAGGAGAGCGGGACCACGGCCGGGCTTGCCGCCGGGGAGAGCGGAGCCCCGGCCGGGCACTCCGCCCTCCTCCCAGGGCTCCGGCTGCCCTCCCCCCGGCACTCTGGCCACCGGGGAGAGCTGAGCTGCGGCCGGGCACTCCGTCCTCCTCCCAGGGCTCCGGCTGCCCTCCCCCCGGCCGCCAGGGAGAGCGGAGCCCCGGCCGCCCTCTCCCCCCCGCCCCCCGCGCCCTCCCCTGACGCGCGGGAGGGGGTGGGGGGGGGCGCCAAAAAAGCCAGAGCCAGCCCTGGTTCAAATTTACCCTTTGCAGACACCCAATACCAACAACGGATAATTATACCAGTGTAACAAGGCCACTGTGCGTTACACAATTCTGTGAATTAGCAGACAAGTTTTAAGAATAAAGCAACATCACAAAAATCAGTTTGCTGAATTTGACAACTGTAGTTTAGTTTTAATCCTGAAAATGTGGCATTATACAAGTAATGAAGCCTCAGCTATATATAAATGTATGCATGTATAATCTGATTTCAACTTCCTGCCCACAGCTCATACTATTATTGCAGCAAGGTCATTTTTATTGCATTGTAATAAATACAGCATACACTACGATATAAGTGGACTAGCACAGTAATTTCAGTTAAGTCATTTGAGAGTACTCTAGCACAGTTACACAGTGTACTAGGTAAGGATAACAGCATTTCCATTATATCAACTATTTTCAAATAGTTTACACTATGTTGCTCTGGGTTAAAGGATGGCAAAGAAGGTCTCAGGGCAACAGCAAAAAAAGCATTTTAAAATTAACAGAAACCAAATTATAGGTTCCCTAACAGACTAGCTGCTTTGAAGGAATTTTGCAATAGTTTATTTAAAATTTAGTTACAGAAATAAGCCTGAAAAGGTATGCTTTGTTGCTGTGCAAATTAAAGAGAGATCACATTTTCAGATCCCTACAATACATTAGCACCCAAAGCAAGGCAAGAATGAGGCAAGCTTCAACCTGCATCCTTGCTTGGATCATAAACTTAAATTTACTAGATATGTTCTTTCCCTCCCAAGGCACGATCCATTAGCAGCAACGAAAACTGCTTTTGCACATATGTTTGAAGACAATTTGCTGTCTAATGCTTTGTAAAATACCTAATATTTAGAGACTTAAAATGTAGTTACTTTCCTCTGAAGGTTGCATGGTAAAGGCACAGGTCCTATTAGTCACACCTTTACTAAAGTAGTGTGGTTATCAAAAGAGGGTAATCCTTTAACAAAACTGAAAAAGTCTTATCAAAGCCTTTTGCAACAGCCTCTAATTCTTGACATATTATATTTACTATTAGGAATGCTCGTTATTTTAAAAGTAGCAGTTGCCTTATGGAACAGTATTAAAGTGCACTTGTTGATTCAGGCTTTATGTATCTCCATTTTTATCAAAGAGGAATTTTGTGTAAAAACAGGGCCTTTGTTTTCATATATTTGTTTCAAGTACTAACAATTTAATTTATTCTCTTCATATACAACTTTATCAATACAAAATATGTTAAATAATTACTGATACATATTACTCACCTGAATCATCCAAACAATTGGATACTTTGGAAACATAAGGTATGTTACGACTTAATTTCCCATTATGTATCCTTAAATATACTTTGCCAATTTTCCTGAGTAATAATGAAAGATACAGCAGTATTATACTTAAAACGTTTTACTAAGTTTGCTATTAACTTATTTGCTTAGGCATTTAAAAAAGTCAAGGGGCTGAAATACTCAACAAACAGGGACATATGGAGTCTCACTTCTAACTGTCTTCAAATTCACTGCAAATTCAGCTCGAGTCAGTAATTTAAGTTCTTTCCATGTGATGGCAGTTGGTGGCTCATGAAAGGGGTTGGTGACCTACTCCAGTTCTCAGTGGACAAGCATTAACATCAAGTGCACACAACTGCATACTTTGTTAGCAGTCTTCAGCAGGGGTACAAAGGACTGAATGACCATGAAAACTGATCAACCTTCTCAGCCCTTTTCTGCAGGGTTGATGCATGCTAGCAAGACAGTATGGAAAAGGTGTATAGCCACTACAGAACAGGTATAGTTCAGACAGATAGATGCCCTCAGTCTCCAAGGCTATCAATCCAGCATCTTTCAATCATGTCACCTTTGGTGAGCACATTTTATTACTGTGACCGCTGTCTTTCCCCTTCCCAATCTCCATCACTCTTTTGCTCTTCATTTCATCATGTATGAAGTTAGACAGTAAAGTTATTTCGGAAAAAAATCTTGTGCAATTAATATGTACTCTCAGGCACCTATTACCATTTTGTTTAATGCAAGATAAATCCTTTGTCTGAAATTCTCCCTTATCAATAGAAATTCCAAATGCTCTTCCTGCCTTCTTATGCTCTGGAACAGGCTGTTTCACATGATTGTTTGCTTTTAACCCCATTTACACTGAAAAAATTTGTAACAAATGAAAAAGCTTTACAACAAATTGTTAGCATGCACTGAGCTTGCAACACACATCCACTGCCTAGTCTCTAAACATCTCGATAGTTTTACAAAGGCTAGGTGGTAGCAATGAATTGGTGCAAGTTCTTTAGATCATATCCAGCAAAAAGGCAGTTTCTCCCAAATGTTGATAGGAAGCTGCAAGTGTTCAACATACAGTTATACTCAAAATGTGCTGCCTCACATTTGGAAGTTACCAGAAAGCCCTTACCTCCAGCTCCAGAGCCTGGCAGTAGAGGCCAAGAGCTTCTGGAGTCCTCAAATACACTGTACATCTGTGGTTAGGAAGCGGGCTGTTTATGGATGTTTGCCAAAAAATACTGCTGCATGAACATTTTAACTGTTGCAAGAACAAGACAACCAAGCAACTGTTTCCTTGTTTGGTGCATGACATTAGACCATCCAAAACCTTATGGTATTTAAACAGACACAACTAGGTGTTGACACTAACACCTCTGAGGGTGTCTCTAAACCAGTGGTTTTCAACCTTTTTTCATTTGTGCCCCCTAAAAAAATTTCAAGTGGAGGTGAAGACCCCTTTGGAAATGTTAGGCCATAGACCACAGGTTGAAAACCACTGGTCTAGACTAGGCAAAGTGGTCAAGATTAAGCTTCAACATTTTACCTAACCATGACATTTTCCTAGTGCAGATTCGGGTTAACACCTTGTGGCTGGTCACCGTCCCGCGTAGGCTTCCCCGAGGGTGAACAGTGACCAGCTAAATAGCACGCATCTATGCTAAGGAAAAAGTAGAGATTATGCTGTGATTAGATAACACAAGTCTGCAAGCCTTAAACACTGCCTTGTCTAGTCTAGGCAAATCTGGAGTTAAGTAGTGTGCTAGGTGGTGATGTTCATAGAAGGGAAGCAAGTATACACATTTGATGCTATTTGGCTGGAAAAATGTTTCTGCAAGTCTGTTAATTGGTCATCAATACACTGAGGAATGTACATTTTTAAAAGCTTAGGGGACAAAGTGCTTATACAGGAGGAGTTATATTTACTATGTACTTTTATCCCATACTTACTCTCTATGGAGCTGCTCAAAAAGTAGTTTAATCTGTAGCACACAAGAAACGGTTACACCAATAAATGAGCAACAGCTACAATAAGCACTAGTTCAGTCAAAACTGTTTGATTACCATGTACAAGCAACATTCCACCTCAAATATTTTCAGAGGAAACTATCCACCTTATCCAAATGAATTTTATTCTATTCAGGATCTTATAGTACAATCATCCTACTAGCTGAACATCTAGTAAGAGCTACAGAGCGAAAATATTAGTCAGCAGAAGAGGAAAGACTAGAATTCATTTTATACTGTCTCCCGCTCTCCCTGGAGCATTTCCCCTAGGCCAAAGTGTGTGAATATATATATATATCATTAGGGATTGGTAGATAATAGTGTCCTAACAATGTGAATGACATTAATACATTTCACCATGGTCAAACAACATAGGTTCCTAAATTGTATATTACTTTTGAGCTCATCTTAAATTGCTTTGTGGACCATTCAAAAACCAAAATCAGGCAACATCACTGTGGCAATTACAGCAAGTGTTTACATGGAAAAACAACAACAACAAATTACTTACCATTTCAAGCTGTCTAATATAACAAATTTTCATGTTCCTGAAAGTTAATCACAAGTGTTTCCTTTTTCTCTGTATTTCATCTCCCACTCCCACCTGTTCTGTTATCCACATGTACTTTTTGACATCTGCTCCCTTTCTCCTCCAACTCCCCTTCCTTGCCTGTCACAGCCCACTTATGGGCACCCAAACCTAACAGTCAGAGCCAGAGTCCGCAGTTACGAGACAGGAGTCAGCTGGGTCAGGCTACTGGGATATCAGAAGTGGGAAACAAACTGGAGATCTGAACCATGAATCAGGTGGGGTCAGGATACCAGGTCAAAAACAAGAAACAAACTGGAGCTCCAGAACCACCAATCAGATGCCAGCAGCCAAGCCAAGTCAGGATGCCAAGAAATTTCAAGCAGCAGGAAGCACAAGGTACACAGTCCGCAGCAGGGTAGAGCCAGCTGTTTGGTCACCTTCCTGTTCCTGCTGCTAGCTTCAGTAGAGTCAATCAGCTGCTCTCGGGCTCTGCCAATCTGCTCTCACGAGTAGAGCCTCATACTGAGGTTGGGCTTCACAGGTCCCAGGTAGGCCACTGTCAGCAAGCTGCCAGATGGAGGATTGGGGTGTTCCTACTCCTATGAACCCTGCGGACCTGGGTTCAAGACCTATGGGTCATGACACCCCCTACTGAAGACCTTTCCTTCACATCCTTTTGGCTCTTTCTACACAAAAGATTTTGGAAAGAAGTCTCCACATGGCACAGTTCCATCAGTTGTAGGAATGGTGGGAGTACTCCTAAACACCAGCACTCTTACAGCTACCTGAAAAAGTCTAACCTGGAGGATCTGCTTGGTCCTTGGGGACATTTGACCTGGCTAACAAAAAATATTGGTGCTTCCTACTTATTATGTATTGTCCATTTACCTGTCAGTGAAGGCCCAGGCCTACAAAACATCTTTCAATAAGGGTGACCTCAACTAAAAAAAGCTAAGGTTTTGGAAAAACTCAAGTAGGATTTGTATAGATCGGGCTGGGGGTATATATTTAATCAGGAAGCGTTACAACTCATCTGCTTCTGTGTCCAAGCTTTTATTTCTGATTACAGCAGCCCCTACAACTTACTCAAAGCAGTTATTCCCTTCACCTCCCCCAATACTCTTTTGTATACAGTCCAGTTTTTGCCTCTGGATGCTCAGTAGTGACATGGTAAGATGACTGACTGCATGTTAGATATAATTATGCTCATATTAGACACTAAAGGGATTTCATTAAAGAATGGCTCACTTGATTTCAAAGCGCATGTCAGAGGATACATATTTGTTATTCCAAAAGTGGGCTTGAATGCTGTATAAAATGCTTTACCAATTCTATATATTTCTATTTTAGAGCTCACAGATTTACTAACCAATCCTGAAATAGTGTAAACAACCAATACTAGCACTGCCCCATTCCCAGCTGATTTTATGAACATCCTGTGGTGTCTGAAGAATGCTCAGTTACCCCTTACAAAATTCCAGCAGTGTCACACTTTGACCTCTCCAGACTTCAGTGCGGCAAGAATACTTTTAATACTGTCAAATGAATTTCAATAAAAGTACTTCTATGCAACACCACACACGAGTTATATAGAAATCAGACTTGTAGAGTAGGGAATATAATCTGAAGGGGTAAGAGAAGGTCTCACATAGAAAATACAGCTTTTTATCTTAACTGGACAAAACATGCTTAAAATTATTTTTACCCCTTCCTTGAGACTCTGCCTGGAAGCCAAGGAATGTGCTGGTTATAAATGGCCCTTTATAACTGAGCTCAATAGCATTTTAGATCCAGAGAGAAGTAGCCTCATTAAAAAGAGAAACTTGTACCGAGACTTCAACTGTAATAACCCCAACTAATAATCAGCACAATATTTAGGGACTGGCAGAGGAAATTTTCATGTTGTAATTCTTCACATTTAGAATATTTGTCAATTCTTGGCCAATAGCTGTATTCTTGTCAGTCCAACTGTGCACGCATTTCAACTAGATGCCAATTCTGTTTTCAGAAGAGACAGAAAGAAAGAGCAGAACAGGGAACAAAGTTTTCTGAACTATTTCAGGAAGAGAGGAGTTATACAGCAGACATTCAAATATAATTAGAGCAGCTGTTGCTCACATAGAAACAGCCAACCTAGAACCATGTTTTCAGTTGGTCACCTATACAAAAGCGTGAAGGTAATTTTATACATTTGGTCTATATTAAGAGTTCATTATGTTTCCATAGTTGAGCACTCAAGGTCACAAAACATCAAAGTTGAATACACAACGCAATTTTAATTCTGCCCTTCTGTGCACAAATAATACTAAATAATACAGGGCAATACACTTTTTCGAATACACAACTTTTTCCCCGACAACTTAGATACATGAAGTATCTTTTACTACTCTGTACACCCAAAAAAGAGTCCATGAAAGATTTCTTGCCACATTCACTGTGCTCCTTTCCATGTTGCAAATTGTATACCTTTTATCTGAGAAACAGGATCTAATCACATAGTTAGTGAGGTACTGAGCAAATACTTAAAGTTGCAACTGCATCCTTAGCTATGGACATTTTCATACCTGAATACTTAACTATACAACCTTAAAGGTGACTGAAAAGATTGGGCCACGTGCCCTATTTTGCTTCTTTATGATGCATAAAGAAGGTCTGAAAGATTATTTCTTTTGAATCCTCCCCTCACTCCACCTCCCACTCTCCTATTTGCATTAGGAACTCAAGTTCTGTCCAGGCTAAAATACTGATGACCGGAGAACTAGCAAAATGGTGATATTACAAGAGTTAAGTGTGAAAGTTGAGCTACTAAGGCCATGTCTACATTACAAACTTTGGTCAATGCAAGAAACATCAGCATAAAACAGCTGCAATTAGTGTATCACTTGTGTGCATGTATCACATGGCTCTTTGCATCAGCGCTGCGCATACTCACCAGGACTGTGTGTGTCGATGTCCAATGCATCATCAGTAGGTATCCCAGTGAGCAACTCATCATCCAGCAGACTGTCTTGGGAAATTTTGGCAATGCATGGTGGGACAGAAACGAGACCCATAATTTTCTCACCTTTTTAAAAAAATCCCACAAAACCATGTGAGACTTCTTACAGTCTGCCATCTTTGACAGAAGCATGGAGTCCACACAGCTCTATGGTCATGAATGTTGCAAACACAAGACGAATGATCCACCAGCACGTGCAGACGCGCAGGACAAACTGCAACAATGGGGACGTGATGGTTTCATGGAAGATAGATTACTGGGGGACATAACGAAAAATAATTCAAGGTGTTGGTAGCATTCATGGAGCAGCTTAGTACAATGCCACTTCTGGGCCAGAGAAATGAGCACTGACTGGTGGGATTGCATCGTAACGCAGATTTGGGATGATGAGTAGTGGTCGCAGAACTTTCTGATGTGAAAGGCCACATTTTTGGATGTGCGTACCGAGCTTGCCCTAGCACTCCACTGCAGGGACACCAGAATTAGAGCTGCACTGACAGCTCAGAAGTGAGTGACAATCACCCTGTGGAAGCTTGCAATGCCAGATCACTACCCATCAGGGGAAAATTGCTTTGTAGTTGGAAAATCCACAGCGGGGGATGCAAATGGGCAGAGCCATTGTCTCCTGCTATGCAGGACTGTGACTCTCAGTAGTGCACAGGACATAGTGGATGGATTTGCAGCAATTGGCTTCCCAAACTGTGGTGGGACAATAGATGGCATGCATATCCCTTTCTGGCAAAAGCCCACTTTACTACAGAGTATATCAACTGAAAGAAATACTCGTCTATGGTTATGCAACCACTGGTGAATTACCAGGGATGCTTCATTGACAGTGTTGGCTGATCAGAGAAGTTGCATGATGCTTGCATTTTTAAGAACATAAGGTTTTTCAAAAAGCTGCAAGCAGGGACATTCTTTCTTGACCAGCAGATTAACATTGGCAATATTGAAATGCCAATAGTGATCTTGGGGAACCCAACCTACCCCTTCCTACTCTGGCTTATGAAGCCGTACATTGCTCACCTTGACATCACCAAGGAAAGATTCAACTACGTCTCAGTAGGTGCAGAATGACAGTTGAATATGCTTGTGATAGACTGATGGAACATAGGAGTTGTTTACTCACAAGACTGGATCTCAGTGAAAAAAAATCCCAATGGTTATAACTGCCTGTTGTGCCCAGCATAATATCTGAGGCAAAGAGAAAAATTGCCACCAAGGTGGAGGTGGAGTGGCTGTTGACTGAGTTTGAACAGCCAAACAAATGCTATTTTAGAAGAGCTCAACACGGAGCTATGCGGTTGAGGGGGGCTTTGAAAGAGCACTTTAACTGTCAGCCTCCGTAATTTGGTGTGATGGGACGGTGTTCCATCTGGGGGCTATTAGGAATTTTGGTGTTTGTTGCACATTTAGGAATATAATACTATCTATTAAGTTTGCTGTGCTTGCTGTACATTTATCACTATTACTATGTTTGTCTCTGATCCTATGAGTTCTGTCACCTGTACGACAAGTAGTGGGTACTTTCAAATAACACTAGGCATTCTGCAGCTTACGTTGTGAAGCAATAAAGATGAATTGTTTACCAAACAGTTTTATTGCACACCAAAATTAGTGCAAAAAACAATGCGCAGTTAAAAACAAATACAATAACTTCTGAAAGTAACAGAACAAGTGGGAAAATATTCACATCCATTTCAGTTTATTTTAGCTATCCATACAGCAACTGTGGCTCTCACAGGTCTGTGAATGTGAAGCTATAGTTGTGCTTGCAGTCCCCTACAATGGAATGGTAGGAGTAGGGATGCAACCCTTGATGGAACGTCGAGGGGTGTGTGTAAATGGAATTCTCTTCGCAGTCAGCAGAGAGGCAACCAAGTGACTGTTGAACCTGTAGGTCAACAACAGCGTGCAGCATTAGTGTTTGCTGCTGGGGAAGACCCATTACTTCCTGGTGCATCTCTCTCTGACTCCTGGGCCTCTCTCATCACTGTCCACAGTATTCACCCTCCAGGCCATCTGCTCATGTTCCAATGCAGCACTGGCTTGCAGGATCTCACTGAACATATACTCCTGTGACCTCTTCTTTCTTATCATAGTCAGATGTTTCATGAATGTGAAGGGGGGATCCCTCAAGGCTGCAACAGTAGAAGCTACAGATGAAATACACAGAGGTATCATTGTATATATATAGTCACAAGGGAAATTGAAAATTAAGATTCACAAATCCCTTCCCTTGCTCCCCTGAAGTTTTAAACAAGACATTTATTGACAGTTCAGCCTTGGAGTGTGTGCCTAGCCCTGTTCTCCAGCCCCAGCTGTGGCAAGTATGGCCTGGCCTGGGGTGGTAAAAAAGCCTCCCACCACCACCCCCCACCCCTCCCCAGTGCGGCAGTGGAGGGCGCCGAGCCCGACCGCGGACCGCTATCCCCGAGCAGCAAGCCCGGCCGGGGCTCCGCTCTCCCCGGCGGCCAGAGCCAGAGCACCGTGCCACGCCGCCCCCCTCCAGGTGCCGCCCCAAGCACAAGCTTGGTGGGCTGGTGCCTGGAGCCGGCCCTGGGCCTGGGGCTGGGTGTGTGGAAGAGCTGTTCAATTGCATGAAACAAAATTTCAACCATTATTTCCCTGGGTATATGAGTGCAGGGCAGATAGCATTGAGCATTGGCACTATTTTCCACAGGCAGTAGTGATTTTAGCTGGTATCTCACTCCTGAAGGTACAAAGGATCGAGCACAGCTGTTGCTAGTGTCCCAAAACCAGCCAGGCCCATATGCTGCTAGCCTGTTTACTGCAATGGTGCATGCCAAAGTAATCACAGACTGGTGTGGAAAAGTGTTACTGCAAAGGAAGAAATAAGGCTGCCATCCCTAGAAGCCTTCAGCAGAGAATTGCAGAGTATCTCCATGAAAGTTTCATCAAGATCTCTCAGGATGATTCAAGGGACAGCCCCGTGTACATTAAAGACTGCTCAGCATGCCCCGACCTCACCCCGGGATAACTCTACAAGGGAATGAAAAGCAGATAATTCTACTTCTGTTTGTTGTACTGCTACCTTCCTACTACATGTAAATTACGGAAAATTCAATAACTGTGTCATCGTATGTTTGAGTTGGGCACCGTCTGTACATTTAAACATTGTAATGGGAAAATGCATTCACACACTTACCCTGCAACAGGTATGCCAGTGCTTGGCTCCTGGGACTGACTAGATTGTGGTGACATCTCAAACAGATCCTGGCTCATGGCATAGCTCTGCCCTCCCTCCTAATCACATGTTCCTCCTCCTCCTCCTCTTCACTATTCACAGCAGAGGTCTCGGTCTTAGGCTCCTCTGAGGTATCCACAGTGCTCTGTGGGGTGCTGGTGGGGTCTCTGCCAAGTATGGCATGAGCAGCAGGTCTGCAGCTCCGCACCAGATATATGGTTGGCCTCCCTGGCCTTCAGGTATGCACCTGCCACAGTTCCTTCACTTTCATGTGGCACTCCTGCTGATCCTTATCATATCAGGTTGACTGTATTCCCCCCCTGCTTGTAGATGCTCCTGGTTCTTCAACTGATCTGTAGCTGTGCCTGCTCAGCCTCTTCTCTCCACGGGCCCAAGAGAGCCAATACACCTCCTGTCTACTCCAGGCAGGAAAGCCTCTGAGGCATGTAGCCAGCATGGTCAGTTGAGCAGTTTCACACAGAAGAGAGCTGCAAAGAGTGCTCACCAAGCTGGACAAACAGGAAAAGGTATTTCAAAAATACATGGGGTTTTTAAAAGGGCAGGAGGGCATGGCTCAGACTCCATGATCCCTGGGCTGTGATGTTCACATCTTTGATCAGAGCGGTGTCAGGCACTGCAGTACAGCTGCTAGAAGACTGTTAGGGTCGACAGAGGTCACGTAGCATTTATAATTGCACTGTGTCAACCACAGTAGATCGAGCACGAGATGCTGCCGTTCAGGGAGGTTGTGTTACTGCATCACTGTAACAGGGTGCTTACATCGGCCGGAGATAAATTTAAGTAGACACATGCACAACTAGGTGGATGCAAGGCAACTTTGAAGTGTAGACAAGGCATAGGACAGGAAAGGATTTTAGTCAGACTGCTGAAAAACTAAAATTTATCAGTGACTGACATTGTAAGAGGCGGAAACAAACACCATTACCCTTTCAATTCTGGTTTTGATAGACAAAATAACTTCCACTTCCCAGAAGTCCTCTTACAAAACCAGACCTGACATTCCTGGTATTTCCAAAGGTAAAAATCAAAGCTTTTTAAGTCTGACTTTTATACATCATAAAGCAGCAAAATGGGCTCAAGTCTAATTTTAAAAAAAATCCTTTGCAGGAGATCTTTAATGTAGACTTTTTAAAGTGGAGCATCTTTAAAAAAAAGATAGGGCTTGGAATTTTTCTATTTGGGTAGATATCACAGGAATGCCCTGTCCCATGTAAGGAACACACTCAACCAAGTAAGGCTCTTGTATTGGCCTGTCTCCATCACAGAATCCACACGCATTATGCAGAGTAGTTATCACACCACCCTCTCTTACAGACACTGCTTTAGAACCATTAAACATTTAATAACTTTGTGAAGTGTGATTTTCATAAATCTAAACTATTGGCAGATCAAAGTCAATTTTTCACTAGAACATTCAATGCACTTAGAGACTAGTTCCCTGTTCAATTTAGTCTGTTCCAGCTGCCACTTTGACTTGTAAGGGCTTTTAAGATTTTGCAATTTTATTAAATTTAGTTAGGAGGGTAAAAAACTTTCATTTTTGTCTGAACTTTTCAAATAAGTTCATTTTATGTATCCTTAACTATGCCAGTCATTCATGCTGCAGCTATAACAAACACACAGTTAAGCACAATCATTGCTGACACAGACACCAACAACCCACAATACCAGGGATACAAACCAAGCACAAATCTTTTGAAGCTCTTAGTGTTCTATAAAATGAGGCATATGCAAACTATTAAGGCCATCTTGCTTCTGACCAGTCAGTGCCTATTCCATTAGAGTTCTTCAAAGTAAAAGAAAAAGGCCACTAGTCCTTATTCAGCTGTAACATATTAAAACTAAAGCAAAGCATTTGAATTATTGAAGAATAAAATACTTCTGAAAACAAGTAGTTTGCGCCTCTAAATTTTATATAAAACATCCACCCATTTCTGCAAACAAACTTCTGAAGAACCACAGACTATGCATAGGAAGTTCCAGTCCCCAAAAGATAACTAAAAACTAACTTAAAAATAGGAGTAAATATAATCTCCACCTTTTTTCTAAACTAAGTGCCACAAAAGCAATGCTATTAACTTAAGTATGAACTTGTAAAGAATAATGCAGTGATTCCTAAACAAAATATATGTTTGTGTTATTGCCACTTTAAGGAAATTGGACTCTAGGGTTTGTAGTATAGTGTGTGCAGGTTTGTTGTCTTGAGACTACAAAGATGGGACAGACAACATTAGAGGGCTTGATTGTTCAGCAGCTGAAGAGCTGCATTAAACCACAGACCAATCAGAACACTGAGATTGTTAAATTATAAATTACCTTTTTTTTTTGCCTGTCAGAAACACAGGTAGGGGCGGTGCTGGAAGAGGCTTGCGGGGGCTATAGCCACCCCAAAATTTGCTTTAGCTCCCATGTAGCCTTCCCTCCCAGCACAAAGGTCAAACATTACGCCGAAGTACGAGTGGCATGGTATGGCATTGCCACCTTTACTTCTGCAGTTCTGAGCTGCTGGTGGTGGCAGCGTTGCCTTCAGAGCTAGGAGGCTGTGAAAAGTGGTATTAAACATACAAATATCACTTTTCACAGCAGACTTAGCACCCCATTCCCACCCTTACTTCTGTGTTGCTGCTGGCGGTGGCACTGCTTTCCAAGCCTCCCCCTCTGAAGGCAGTGTCACTGCCAGCAGCAGTGCAGAAGTAAGGGTGTCAAAGGGACAGTAAGTCTGCAGTGAAAAGTGGTATTCACAAAGTTTCTTCCTGGCCCTGCAATACTAAATAGTAACTATTTTTTTAAAAATAACTGTTCTACTTATAACTATAATTTGATAAATATGTGTTTTAATTTAAAAGCGGTGAGAAAAGGTAAATTCATTTTAATAGGGTTATAAATTTAGCATTTAAAATAGTGTTATAGATAAAAATGTGTTTAATTTAGATGGGGGGGCAGTCATACTCAAAGGCTTGCTGTCTGAGGGGTGGCCAATACAAAAAGTTTGCGAACCACTGCTCCAGCCCTTTCTTTAGGCAGCAGAGACTCATTCCCCTGCCAAAAAAGTCTTACCAGTACTTCACTGAAGAAAGACACTGGATCATTTTACACAAATACATACAAGGCTTGTCTACTTTGGAATAGTTTTTTTTTTTTTTTTTTTTGCATTGTGTGGCTGCACCAGCATAAGAAGAGTGACTTTGTGGTGTCTTTCCTCAGTTTCAGACTGGAATAAGCTGCACCAGGGTAGCTAGTCTACTCCATGGGTAAGCACCAGTTCACATATACATCATCTTAGCTACACTGGTGCAAACAAAACAGCACAGACAAGCACCCAGCAAAGACCTTCCTCTAGTTCCTCTGAATTCAAGTGTGGGTACCAACAAGACCCCTAAAGCATGTATCAATTCCAGACAGCATGTAAGGGACAAAGTGGTCTGAGATAGCCAGAACTGAAGTCATTTACAGCTTTGTAAATCAAAATCAGAATTCTGAATCACACTTGAAAAAAGTTAGCTCGTGCAGTCTGTGGAACACACTGAATTGATCAAGCAATCCAGCAAACACATTCTCTTTAGCGGACAGATGAGTTTTCTATAAGAATAGTACTACATGGAGCATATTATATGCAGAAATCTATTCTAGATGTAAAGGAACAGTAACTGCAGACAACTGTAGTTGGCTACTGCTGCTGCCTGGGAATTAAGCAACACTAAGGATCCACAATGAAACCCAGTAAGAGCCTTAACGAAACAAAAGACTCATTCCATAGAGGGAGCAGCTTTGAGTCAGTTTTCATTAGAACATCCCTGCAGTGTCAAATTATTTAAATTGGTAGATGGCGTGAAAAGCCATAGCTTGAGTATACATCAATACACATCCCCTCCCCCCCCCCCCCAGGCTGCAAAGCTAATTGCACCAGTGAAAATAGTAACGGTGCTGTGCATTCGTAGCAGCTACCCTGTTCCAACCACAGTGCTCTAGTCCAGTATTCCAGTCACTGTCCTCTGTGTATTTATAACAGTTCCAGGAACAGCCACCTGAACCAGTAGCTTATGGGATATTTGGAAAGTGTTTCTAGGGAAAGGAGTTATACTTCCATAACGCTCATCCTCAGTTATGCTGCTTGGAGTTCAGCTGGACTCCAAGATCTGGCCCAAGAATTCCAGGTTTCTACCTCAGTCAAATGTGTTAAGCTTGCTCATTGTGTCTGAACAGCACGAGGAAACTGCAGCAGCAAACTTGGCTTTTTGTATGTTTTGTGCTGCTGGTGAAAAAGTTGTGACATAAAGGGGGTGGCAAAAGTAGTGTCCATCTCACATCGGCCTTTGTAAGATAAAGCTTTAAGATCTTCCTCATGTGATACCATGGAAGTTGAGATCATCAAATATGTTCTAGCTAGCAGCCCACCAGTATAGCAGGGATGCAGCTGCTGGCAAGGCTCTTTGACTGAAGGGCCCAGAGGCTGGAACACTTTCCCCCTGATCTGACAAAGCTAGAGCCTACTGAGTTTCTCAGCACACTGCTAAGGAGACTCTTCCAGGTTTCAATAGGGTAAAAGTAGGGAGGTGGGGAATTTTTGTTTTTGTTAACTATGATGGGTAGAAAAGGTATTAGAGTTAATTCCTTTAATCTATTTTATAGTTTACATACATGCACCTAGGGTGAAAGGACAAGTTTTCTCCTATATGATCCCAGATCTGTCACTAACTGGAACTTTGCCAATTATTTAAATTGACACAGAATCTGGACTTGGAAAAGTAACTTCCTTTAACTTCTTAAGTTCCTGTTTTGAAAGGAAAATAGGCAAAAACTACTCAAACATATCAAAGTGATGGAGCTGCATGCCCCTGATTATTGTGAAAGAAGGAGTAAGCAGTTATAGGATAAGAGGGAAGGTTCTCTCATGAATCGGTAACTGGTTAAAAGACAGGAAGCAAAGAGTAGAAATAAATGTTAAATTTTCAGAATTGAGAGAGGTAAATAGTGGTGTCCCCCAGGGGTCTGTACTGGGACCATTACTATTCAACTTCTTCATAAATAAGGCTACGTTTTAGTCACGGGTATTTTTACTAAAGAGTCATGGGCAGTAAACAAAAATTCACGGCCCATGACCTGTCCATGACTTTTACTAAAAATTCCTGTGACTAAAACTTGGGCAGGGGTCCATGGGTGCTCTGGGAGGTGGGGGGGGGGGGAGCGGGAAGAAGAGCACGGTCCAGGGGCCCCGCGGGTACTGGGGGAGATGGCCCAGGACCCCTGCTGGTGCTGTGGGGGGGGGGGGAGGATTGGCAGGGCTGGCAGGGGCTCCCTACCCAGCTCCGTGTCCCTGCGGCTCCTAGGCAGCGGAGGGGCACAAGTGCCAGCTGCTGTAGCTCCCATTGACTGGGAACTGCAGCCAATGGAGCTGTGGGGGCTGGGCCTGCGGGCATGGGCGGGGTACCCCCCCCCAGAGCTGCAGGGCCATGCCAGTGGGAGCCCGCCCACCTCCCAACTCCTAGCCCTGAGCCCCCTCCCACACACCCAAACTGCTGCTGGTGGTCCAGGGGCACCCCTGAGCCAGCACCAGCCGCTGCAGAAGTTACGGAAAGTCACAGAATCTGTGACTTCTGTGACAGACTCACAGCCTTATTCATAAATGATTTGCAAAAAAGGGTAAACAGTGAGGTGGCAAAATTTACAGATGATACAAAACTACTCAAGACAGTTAAGTTGCTGGCAGACTGCGAAGAGCTACAAAGGGATCTCACAAAACCGGGTGACTGGGCAACAAAATGGCAGATGAAATTCAATGTTGATAAATGCAAAGTAATGCACATTGGAAAACGTAATCCCAACTATACATATTAAATGATGGGGTCTAAATTAGCTGGTACCACTCAAGAAAGATCTTGGAGTCATTGTGGATAGTTCTTTGAAATCAAAGGATACATATTGGGATAATGGTGAAACTCAAGTTTTGAAACGGCAATACAAATTCTCAAGCGTCAATCAAAATGTTTACAAAATGGATTTTCATTCTTTCCTTTTAGCTAATTGGCTGGATAGTTCAACTATTCATATGATCAGTTATGAAATGAACTGATCATAAGTTTTTACTACTTATAAAAGGTGTGATTTTAAAAGTACAAGAAGCTCTTGAATAATTATCTCTCTTTTCTTGTTCTGCGGCAGCATGCTTTCTGCTTGCAATAATGAGGAAATAGGTCCTTGTTTTGAAAGTCTGTCACTAAAAGTTTAACTGCTAGAGCTGTTGCCAAGTCTAATTGTGCACACTTCCATTATCTGTCTGTCTTTGCTACCAATGCCTTAGGCAAGCAATAAAAATATTGCAACTTGCCCAAAAGGCTTCTTTTGATTAGCAATCAAAAACTGTAAATATCAAGTGGAATCTTATTTTGGCCTCAGTTTATAAGTTATTGTATGATTAACAACAAACCCTGAGACAATAACTTAGTTTAAATAAGTAATAGTGCAGAAGTAATTACTTAGAGCCTTTGCGAGATCGAACAATAATCAGCATAAGTGTTAACTGCTTACTGACACATTGATCTAGGCAGCTCACTTCATAGGTCCCTAGAGTCTAGTAAGTAATAAGGGTCTCCTCATGCTTAACTATCAAGTTTTATGCAACATTTCGCCAATTTTCCTGACACTTCTCCAAAATTCAGATACAGGATTTAAACGAAGATTAAAATTTCAGATTTTACATTTACAGGGACATTTGAATTTTGTATATTGATTGTTTTCAGAAAGTTTTCTGACTGAATTCCCTTTTCAATGGTATGTCCTGAGTTTAAAAAACAAAACAAAAATACAATTAGAGACAGGTGTTTTTTTTCTCAAACTGTAAATGGGAACAGAAAGTCTTTGGACAAGCTCAATAGTCACACTTCCAAATGCACTAAGACCACCCTGACAGAAACCATATTAATAGGCTTTGTTATTGTTTTCAGCCCACTTATTTTAAAAAAATTCACTACTCTACACAGAAGTTACATTTGAAGTAGCAATTAGCCACTGAGTAAATGGGGCCAATTGGGGGGCCCTGGAAAAATGGGAACCCCCACACCCCACCCACTCCACCCACCCGGCACTCCTGCCGGGGAGCGGGATGAAGGGCTTGCCCCACTCCGCGCTCCTGCTAGGGAGTGACGTCTGGGCGTGTCCTGTTCCGCCCACCCGGTGCTCCTGCCAAGGAAATTGGGGAAGCTCCGGTGCCCCAACCCCGATCCTGGTAGGAGGGCGTGGCAAGCCCCCACACACCGACCCTATCTCCCCGGCAAGAGCATGGGGTTGGGGGGAGGACTACAGACAGAAGGGGTGGGGAGGACCCCACAAAAGCTTAATCCGCCTCTGTTCTTGTGTTGGAAAGATGAAAGCTAAATAGATAAATAAAGCTATTTAGCTTTCACCTTTCCATCTCATAGGTTTCTCTTTATGCTGTGGATACACAGGTGGTCTCAACAACATGGCTAGGTTGAATCAATAACTGGTGACTTTCAGGAAGTGATGCTGATAATTCAGTAACAAATCAGTCAATAGTGTTTAATGAATTTACCTTGTCTGGATAATTCAAATTACTTTTTAAAAACCATCTTGGCATGTGGTAGCCCTGAATGAGGATTAGTGCCTTCTTGCATAGAAAATGTATTGCTTCCATTAATCAGAAACAAGATTTTCAAGTACAGAAGTGATCAAAACAATAAGATAGTGATATAGCAATGGCTAAAGGAGATCTTGACATCAGCGCTCTTTTTTGAGATTCTCCCTTCTAAGATGAAGACACAGTTAAATTTAAAAAAGTAAAAGAAAAGTTCAGGTTTTTGTCCTTCAACAGAACACAATTCAAAGCAACAATGTAAGCTGAAGTTCAGCCTAAGTATTTAGTTTTCTCTTTGAAGTTTTTTATATTTTCAACTTATCTGTATCTAGGGTATCACCTCTCTCCATATTATCTTGCAAAAGCCTATTCAGAATGAATACGAGGGGATCTAGCAGTTTTAGCTCTTTAATCATTGTGTAGATATGATCAGAAAGTTAAATGGCTAGACACCTTATTTCAGTAGCTTTTAGAAGCTCACCACGAGTTCTGTTCTGAGCAGGGAGCCAAGAACCCTCTCCTGGTCCTGCTGTTATTGTCAGCACATCAGGAGTAGGATTGTGTGCCCTGCACCTATGACAAAAGTAAACACGGCCTTGTAATTCTGTAGTACATCCAATTCTAGAACAATTTGCAGATTGAGCACTACAAAAGTTCTGCAGCGAATGTAAGTGTTTTTACACACTACAAATGTGTAGTTTAAGGTTACAAATTGAACTGCAAAATTCTAGGATCCATATGTGTTCAAATTTCCACATCAATTAAATTTTTCACTGCCCATAAGACTCCTTATGCTTATGCTGAGAAACAAAGTAACTAGGCTTTTAAATCTGGTATCATTAGAAAACAAGATGTGCATCATCAAACAATTACAACCCATACTTGATGGGGACAACATCCTGACAAATCTTTCCCAAACCCCCTCTTCTGACCTTCAAAAAACCCTCAACCTCACCAAGCGCATATGTTATAGGAGTGCTTATATGTTAGTAGCCATTCTAATATGCAATAAAAGTACTGATGCTAATGAACCCAGAGGGGGCTATATGTATCTTGTCCTAAATAGATTAAAATGGCATGACATGCAATAGAATAAGAGGTGCAGCCCTTCAGTTTGAAACAAAATATGCATTTTGTACTTTGCATTCCAACATCAGTCTATAGTCAGTCAAGTAAAATGAATCTATTCATAGGAGTGATCATAGTACCATAATAGTACATCAAAATGCAATTATTTAAATACAAAGACAACCTTTCTACCTTCTATCACAGGACCTTTCAGACTAGTCAGAAGACTAGTCACTTACTAAAAGAAAGTGACAGGTACAAGGCTAGCTGCAGCTCTGTCCTCTCTCTGTTTTCTGAGCACAACCTCTCTCCCCCTCCCAGTCCTCATGCCTTTATCTCTTCCAGGATGGAATTCTCCTACTCAGTCTGGGCCTTGAATGGCAATACCCTGTGTATTGACTACATTTACACAGCAGATCTGAGTGGGTTCAGCACCCAGGGTTCTTTCCTTTCAGAGACTGAGCAGTAGTGAATGTAGAGACCAAACAGCCTTCTTAAACAAAATTGTTTGACCTTTATTGGTGGAAGAAGGCATAACATAAGAGAAAAGGGATTTTAAAAACAGTCTCTGTGCATTGCTCTCTTGCCTAGAGGCTTATCATCCCCGATGGAAGCCTAGGAAGGCCTAACTTCTTCAGACACATCAGTGGGCAGCTGAATATCTCCCCAACAACTGCCTCCTCCCTTACAGTCTCTCTTTATACAGGCTAAGTTCCTTCACCTTTCCTGGCATTTTTGGCTCTGTTGTCCAAAAAAAAATCTGGTGGACTCTGGGTCACCACCAGCCTGGGCTCCCTTTTATACTGTACTGATGTAACAAGCTGCAAAGCCCTTTCTCTAGCCTGCACTTTCACCAGCATACCTACAGGTAAGGACAAACCCAGCTCCAGTTACCCACAGACAGGCTCTCTGACCAGCCTCTGCCTCGGAAGGCTTCAGCTAGGGCACCTCCCAGCACCTCAGGCACGCACCCCCTCTGGAATGTAAACCCAAAATTATACACCATCTTGCGCTGCACAGGGAACTACAGTGTAAGCTCATAAAATTCGCCTCCTCCCACAATGTGGAGAGGAATATACAACAGCCTTTTGCCTCAAGTTATGATTCTCACACACTGGTTTAGAATAAAGCAAAAATAAGTTTATTAACTGCAAAAGATAGATTTTATATAATAAGGGATAGTAAAGCAGATTACCTAGCAAATAAACAAAAAACACAAACTAAGCTTAATATACTACATAGATTAGATATGAATAGCAGATTCTCACCCTAAGTGAACAGGAGTACTTGTGGCACCTTAGAGACTAACAAATTTATTAGAGCATAAGCTTTCGTGGACTACAGCCCACTTCTTCGGATGCATACAGACTGTCTGTATGCATCCGAAGAAGTGGGCTGTAGTCCACGAAAACTTATGCTCTAATAAATTTGTTAGTCTCTAAGGTGCCACAAGTACTCCTGTTCTTTTTGCGGATACAGACTAACACGGCTGCTACTCTGAAACCTGTCACCCTAAGTGATAATACAAACAGGCTGTAGATTCTTAAGGGGCAAGCCACACTTGCTTACAGCTTGGAATCCCAGGTATTCCATTCCCAGGCTAAAAATCGCTTTAACCCAAGGTCAGCACTTCCCCCAGTTCAGTCTTTCTTCCTCAGGTGTTTCCAGGAGTCTTCTTGGGTAGGGAGTCAGTAAAGAACCTAGATGAAGTCACTCCACTGCCTTATATAGCTTTTGCATATGTCAGGAACCCTTTGTTTCAAAGCTTGGTTCCCACACCAGTCACTGAAAAAATACTGACATCCCAAGATGGAGTACAGTATAGCACCAGGTGACCTGGTCACATGTCCCTGTAGAGTCACTGCAGCCATCCCCCACGGGTTGTTTGTAGCTGTTTCTGGCGTTCACAGGAAGGCTCACCAGGTGGGAGATAAGCTTCTCCTAAGGCCTATTGTTTCTTCCTAATGGCTCATTAACCTGAATGGGCCCTTCCCAGCCAGCCATGTAGACTGAGAGCATTTTGCCTAGTGAGTGTTGCCCAGGAATAGCTATTTTTCATAAAATACATCATAACTATGTCATAATCATATCATAATATCACTGAAGAATATGGGGTGCAGCGTCACAGGCTCAATGGGGGAATCAAACCTCTCCCCTCAGGGCCAAAGGCTCTCCCATTGTCCTGTAACAACCTCCAAGCATTTGTTAAAAGTGTCTTATTGAAAGTCATTGTTTCACCTTATTTCCCAACAGTCTGTTGATTTAACCATTATAGTCATACAGTAAATATCCCAATAACTACGCCAACACAGTGTATTAATAAATTACTACGTAACAGCCCCATGTCCAAAGAAAATTTAAACTAGAATCTAGCCAAAATGCATCAACTATAATAGTAAGACTGAGAATTACGTTCCAGCTTTACTACTGAGATTTACATTTCCAACATAAAAATATTTCAAGTGCTGTTTTCCGAGTGTTCTCAGTTGAAATAAGTATCACAAAAACTTTATTTTCAAGTCTTAATTCGTATGTTTGCCATATTTACTATGAAGTATTAGCAGACACACCAAAATTAAAATTGCATTTGGTTTCAGTTAAAGCAAAATTTAATTTTCTTAATTAGGTATGAAAGTTTATCAGACCCAAATTACACCACTTGGAGTAGATACTTATTTACAAAAAGGTAAGTAACTCCTTTCTGAAGTTTTAGAGCTGGTATCTAATATTTCCTCCAATTCCTAATCGATATGGCTTCCTTAATACTTGAAACTTTTAGATGTAGGTGTAAAAACCTCATGCACATACTTCTGGAGTTAATCCCTGCCCTGAAGGACCAAAAGTTGGGACCCACCTCTATCCATCAAGTAACCAATCTTCTGGCCAACATGAAGAGAAGACTAATCTCTTAGTCTTAGGACCTAATCACATCAGCCATACCATCAGGGGCTCGTTCACCTGCACATCTACCAATGTGATATATGCCATCATGTGCCAGCAATGCCCCTCTGCCATGTACATTGGCCAAACCGGACAGTCTCTACGCAAAAGAATTAATGGACACAAATCTGACATCAGGAATCAAAATACTCAAAAACCAGTGGGAGAACACTTTAACCTGTCTGGTCATTCAGTGACAGACCTGCGGGTGGCTATATTACAACAGAAAAACTTCAAAAACAGACTCCAACGAGAGACTGCTGAGCTAGAATTGATATGCAAACTAGACACAATCAACTCCGGTTTGAATAAGGACTGGGAATGGCTGAGCCATTACAAACATTGAATCTATCTCCCCTTGTAAGTATTCTCACACTTCTTATCAAACTGTCTGTACTGGGCTAGCTTGATTATCACTTCAAAAGTTTTTTTTCTCTTAATTAATTGGCCTCTCAGAGTTGGTAAGACAACTCCCACCTTTTTATGCTCTCTGTATGTGTGTATATATATATATATATATCTCCTCAATATATGTTCCATTCTATATGCATCCGAAGAAGTGGGCTGTAGTCCACGAAAGCTTATGCTCTAATAAATTTGTTAGTCTCTAAGGTGCCACAAGTACTCCTGTTCTTCTTTTTGCGGATACAGACTAACACGGCTGCTACTCTGAAACCTGTCATGAAGAGAAGACTACATTTAGTTATATTTCTATCAACAGAAATAATTGCTGAAGCCGTCAGAATTTTGTTGCCAATAATTGAGATGTTTTAAATTCCAAGTCTAGGTTAGCTATAACAGACTTCACAGTCAATCATGAAGATGACATTAAGCATACAACATAGTACCGCCTCCTGTTTGCAAAATATGTTTTGATGGCCAAACCCAAAATGAAAATCCAAACTAAATGGCCATCAATTAGTAATTTATTCATTAAAACCGAATCCAACTCTAAACTGCGGTGAGGACAAAGCATTACAATGACATGCAAGACCTAAGGATAATGGGATAGAAGTGCTAGAATAAAAGGATCTGGCCCATTTTAATATTAATTTGATCCAGTCCCAGGTGATTTCCAAGAATCTTGCAGGATATGGATATTATACATACATATATATATTATACATATATATATATACACACACACACACACACACACACACAAAAGTAGTTTCAAGAATTAAACCAGACTGGGTTTTAAGGAAAGGTAACATGCAAGAAATTGTAGATCCTCTGCAAGCTATTCGAATGGTAATGGATACACTTGGTACTGCCTACCACTAAAATGTAGATACTATCTTTGAAAATGTGTGTGTATTCAAAATGGTTAAATGCTTTTGAGGGGGGAACAAATTAGTGTCAAAAGTGATTACTTAAAGATGCAAATTTATTCTACAATTGTCATTTTATCTTATGTACAGGTGTTTTTATTTATTTTATATAATTACACACACATACACACACAAAGTTTACCAGCCTGACTAAACTTCTGGTAGGCGGATAAATAACATATCTTGCAGTTAACTGTTTGTCCATATGCAGCTCTGCATCTCCACAAATAAATCAGTTATTTATTATCTCTTTTTCACCACTTATGGCTATACTCTCACCTGCCCTCCAAAGACTTCGCATTGCATTGGTTTAACCTTCATTTGTGTTTGGCAAGTTATCTTCACAATCCTAAGTACTAAAAAATATTTTTTTTAAATGAAAACTTACATTCTGCAAAAGATAACTGCACTTGCCCAGGATCCTACTACTCACCTTGGGCAAGTGAATTTTTCCAGATCTGTCTATATGATCTACTGTCAGTAGTCTACTGGATGTCAAATGCTTTGCTGTGAACAGAACTGCAATTCTACTGGGCATACTGAAAGACCATGCATACCTGAAGCCAGCAGTAAGCATATGTCTGCATTACCAGAGTGTTAGAAAAATGAATTGATCACTTGTTAAAATGCTGGGCTAGAACACATCATTACCAGAAGTCCAAGCTGTAGGGGTTTTTTGTTTGTTTGTTTTTTGAGGTGGTGAGGGAGGGGGAGGAGAGAGAGGACAAAAAATGCTACAGTGCTTAGTATCATTGATATGGAGGTGAGAAAATGTAAGTCCTCCCTAAAGAGATTGTATTATAGAATTCGCCACCAATGAGTTTGATAAATATTAATCTACAGCATTAGTGAAATATTCAACCTGGCAACATGATTTATAGGATTCAGGATACACTAATTTTGCAGTAAGCATCACTGCCCATTTTAGTAGCCCATTTCATTTACATTTCCTGAAAGCATCACTTTTTCAATACATCCAACTAGCCTTTCTCCCTTACGATATCCATAGAGGTTTTAGGCTTTCCAGGAGAATGAAACAGGGAACTGCAATTCCTAAGCTGCTGGTTTTGATACAGAAGAATTTACAGACTATATCAATATAATTATATAAATCTGCATGGCTGGAGAGGAGCAGAGATGAAAGCTTGGAAGTACTTCGTTTCTTGGTTAACATGAATGATAACATGGAGAAGATATGAGGATTTCAGTGACTCTCTAGGGCTCCGGTCTAAAGTTAAATATTCATCTTAACTTGAATATTCTGACTGCAATAAATCACATCTAAAAAATTATTTTTGTAAAATCACTTACTTATAACTATAGGTTAAAATACGTTGGATGTAACAAATGGTAACTATAACATTAAATAAAGTTTCTCTATTTTTCAGTTTTACTTTGTGCATTTCACAGCACCTTGTATTCGGTTTTTCTAATCTGAGTGGGTCCTTCATAGAGAGGAATGTAAATAAAAAAAGTGAAAAACCATTAACATTAAAATACATGTCCATTAGACATCTACACATGATTAAGTGTACGATGTCGATATTTTTCTCATATAGAAGCTTTTTATCCTATCATGATCATGAGGAATATGGTGTGCATACTGAGTTATTACATATGTTGGTGTGTGTGGGACTTAGAATGGAAGAGTCTTTAGTCAACTAACATATTGAATGTGATGAGGGGGGATTAAAATGTATTAAAAAGATATTTTAACTGGGTATTACCTTGCTTTAAATGGTTTGTGTGGAAAAGTGTTGTCCTTTAACACGTTTATAACCAACTCCCTTCTGTGGGAATTTCCTTGTTTTTCAAGTTGTGCATAGGGGTTAAGTGGAAACAATACAGTCCATCCCCCCCTCCCCCTCCAGTAATGTTTATGCTCTTATCCATAGGGCACTAATTTCAAAGAAGGACATAGAGAGGGTCAAACTGATGTTTTTAGTTTCTATTCATTTACTAAAGAGAAGAAACTTTATTATTTTCCTGAGAAAATGTAAAAATATGTAGTACCACAGATCAACCTCTAAAAGACTAACTGTGGCAGGAATCTCAAAGATGGGTAGCATGGGACTAACAGTAAATTTGTTTAATCACACATGACGACTTAACTGTCCAAATGCTAAATTCTGTGTAAACTGTGATCCATTTAGTTGAAATGTTTAAAAAGCAAACCTTACTTTGCAAAACAAGATTACAAAAGACTATAAATCAGTGGTCAAATATGAAAGGTATGGTTTAATTACTTGCTTAACATCATATTGGATGTTTGTGGCAGAAGCAGGGAGAGAACCCATTTCTCTTGGGTGCCAGCCCAACATCATAACTATACCCTCAAACGGGTTATCATGCAGATAAAGGTACTCTGATTCATCTGCATGTTTCATTGTTGTGGAGAGTTCTGTATGCAAGAATGCTCCATTTTACAGAAGATTGCCAGTGACAGATTAGGCATAATGTATCTGAGAGGCAGTGTGGCTAAGGCTATGTCTACAATATGGGCCTTAAAGCAGCACAGCTATACTGCTGCAGCTGTGCCGCTGGAAGATCTCCCATGTTGCCACTTATGTCGGCAGGAGAAAGCTCTCATACCGGTATAATTAAACCACAACTAATGAGCAGCGGTATCTATGTCAGCAGGAGAGCATCTCCCGCTGACATAGTGCTTTTGTCAGTGGAACTTTTGTCAGTCAGGGGTGTGAAAAAAATACTTCTCTGACCAACAAAAGTGCTAGTGCTAAGACATAGCCTTAGTAGATGACATTTGCTTCTGGTATACTAGAGACATAGGCACTTTTGAAATTTTTATCCTGATTTAAGAACCTAAGTCCCATTGACTTGCAATTAAACTTATGCTATGTGTACACTATAGACTAGCATATGCTGGCAAAACCATGCCAGCATAGCACCCTAGTGTAGAAGCAGCGAACACCAACAGAAGGAGTTATTCTGCCAGTGTCAGAACTCCACCTCACTGAATGTTAGCTATGCTAAAAGAATGCTTCTGTCAGTGTAACTGCATTTACATTGCGGGGTTGTGTCAGGATAGCCCTATGTTAGTAAGGTTTTTTCCATACCCTGACCAACATAGCTATGCAGGTGTTAAGTTTTAAGTGTAGACCAAGCCTGCTCAATGCATAATTCACTTTTGAAATTGTGATTTGGGCTTTTACCTCAATAAGGCACTTCTGAAATTTTTACTCAAAGTTCTACTCACAGCTCTGTCAAAACTGACCTTATTTTACCTCTGTAGCTCTCAGTTACTTTACCTGTAAACAGGGAAGAGTGAATCCCCTAGAGCAGCTGCATGAGGCCTTGCTCAATAAGGGTCGTGAAGTGCGAATAATTATTAATTCTACGTTTTAGTCACTGGTATTTTTAGTAAAAAGTCACAGACAGGAAAAAAAAAAATTCACAGCCCATGACCTGTTCATGGCTTTTACTAAAAATACCCGTGACTATAACTTGGGAGGAGGGCTCCCCAGGGGCCTCGCGGGTCCTGTGGATGGCAGGCTCCCTACCGGACTCCACACCTCCCTACCCTAGAAGCAGACTTTGGGTGTGGGAGGGAGGAGGGGATTGGGCCACAGGATGGGGCGAGACGGACTCTGGGCAGCACTTACCTGTGGGGTTCCCTGGAAGCAGACACATCCCCCTCACTCAGCTGCTAGGCGGAGGCATGGCCAGGCAGCAAGGTGGATAACAATCAATCTTTTTTTTAAATGGTTTTTAATTTAAATCAGATTTTTTTGATAAAATGCTTGTTAAGGGAAAAACCTATCTAAAGACAGTTAGAATTAAGATACATTATAGATCAAAGATATCTCACCATGGAATAGGGATTATAAATTCTAATTCTATAGTATGAGACAATATTTCATGTAATGTTTAAGAAAAGTTTTGTAAATGAGTTCCAATAGTTCATGGATTAGGGACCCAATCTTATGGGGTTTCAAGGGCTTCTGTATAGATTATTTAGGTTAATCTTTCTATCTACCCAATGGGACTCGGTATTTTCTAGACCAGGGGTGGGCAAACTTTTTGGCCCGAGGGCCACATCGGGGTTGCGCAACTGTATGGAGGGCCGGGTACGGAAGGCTGTGCGTCCCCAAACAGCCTGGCCCCCGCCCCCATCCACCCCCTCCCACTTCCCGCCTCCCTCAGAACCCCCAACCCATCAAACCCTCCCTGGTCCCTGTCCCGACTGCCCTCCTGACACCAATCCACATCCCTGCTGCCTGACAGGCCTCCCGGGACTCCCACTTCCAACCCTCCCTGTTCCCCATCCCCTGACTGCCCCCGCCTCCCTGACTGCCCCCTCCTCAAGAACCTCCACAACAACTGCCCCCTCCTCCCTGACTGCCCCCCAGGACCTCCCGCTCCCTTACCCAACCCCCACCTCCCCCAGCTCTCCGCCCCCTTACTAGCAGCAGGAGCTCGCAGCCTTGACACCTGGCCAGAGCAAGCTGCGCTCCCCACGCTGCCCAGCGGGAGCATTGGCACACAGTGGCGTGGCTGCGGGAGAGGGGGGACAGTGGGGGAGGGGCCGGGGACTAGGCTCCCCGGCCGGGAGTTCAGGGGCCGGGGAGGACGGTCCCGCGGGCCATAGTTTGCCCACGTCTGTTCTAGACAGAGCACTATCAGAGATGCTTAGTTTTGCAGTTCTCAAACTGTGGATTTGTGTCTCGAGATAACATGCTTGTTAATAGCAAAAATGTTTTAAATATAAATAAATAAATAAATAAAATAAAATGAGAGGTGAGAAATAACAGACCTGAAAAAGCAGAAAAGCTTGTTTTTCTTTTCCAGATTATGAACAAACAGGAAAATGAAGGTGCAGATGACTGAGTTAGCTGTAGAAGCCAACATTTTAAGTTTCTCATGTTGACCTGGCAGACCCAGTCAATTTAATTTTTTTTTTTAAATATTTCATTTAACCATTTTGGTTAAAAACAATTTTAACAAAAACAAACCTGATTTTAAAAAACTTGAATGTTTATTTCAAAAATTCATATGCTTGTTTTGTTAAAATATTATATCTTTGCTTTTGAAGAAAAAGATCCAGAATACATAATGTTGGTTTTTTAGTTAAAAGAACAATTTAAATGTCTGTCTGGCGATGTTCTCCTCCTAATACAGCATGGCAAGAAAATCCTCCAAATAGTAATGATTAATCTGTTGAATTGGAGATAGTTCACCTCCCAATGACTTCATAAGTATCTGCTTCATTTACCTTAAATGAAGCCAATCATTCATTTTCTGATATAGCTGTAAAACTAATCTGAAAAGTTTTCAAAATAAATCACTTTAAAAATGTATAGTGTGTACCTTCTAAAAATGAAACCTACATCTATCTCTGAGTTGTGAAGAATATGTATTAAGGGTATAACAACCAACAACAAAGCACTTATGTAGAAATCCATGATTAAATCGAGTCTTCCTGACTAGTGATTTAAATCCATTTGATTTAAATCAAATCCGCGCTGCCTCCGCCCAAGGCACCCATTGGCCAGGAGGAGTCGAATGGAAGGCTCCCAGTCCAGTGCATCTAGGCCAAATACCATTTTGAATGCAAGTATAACACTGTTGGTATGTGTTGTGTTCCCTCCCACCCCAGTGGCTGTTCCACATAGCAGGATAAGAGCCTATTACTGCTACCAACTAGGAGTTACTCCTTTAGCTCAAGCAGTAGAGGGCTGCTCTATGGCCCAAATCCTATTCCAACAAGCACCAATTTTTGACCTAACAGCCATAGAGAGCTTATACCTGAGGTAGAACTGGCAGTTTTTCCTGGTCAGCCACTTTCCTAGCTAGGGAAACCCGTCCAGACAGCTGAAAAATTGGCATCTTGGTTTTCACTGAGCAAAAGGCGGCAAAAAGTTGAAACTGCCAATTTATGAAAAGCTAGCTAAAAAGTTTTCTGAAATCCAAAGTCCTTTTCATAGCAAGGATATACGGACATCCATGCAATTTTTTAATTGGGGGGGGGGGGGGAAGAGGGGGACGAGAGAAGAGTACTATAATTTTTGTAGCAAAGGAGTATGACATTTGGTGGCAAATACAAACGTACAAAGTTCCTAAGTAAGTTGGCAGCTTACTTCTTCCCACTCCCAAGAGTGCTTGCCAGTAATCAATACACCTTCAGAACTTTACATACCTCTCTAAGTGTACTTTCTATATCCCCTTTATTTAAGCAAACATACACATCAGCTCCAGAGAGGTTTTAAGCTCTTGTCAGAGGGTAAAAATAAATAAATAAATACATAGATCAAACACACCACACTTATGATACACCTTGACTATGGGTCACTATCCATGTCTCCATAACAGTGTAAAAACCAGTTTTGTCAGTTTTCTCTTCTGACTTTTGGGAAACCTACAGGCAACCGTAAAACAGGTTTACTTACCTTGCTGCAGCTTTGGGAAGCCTCTGAGCAACATCAGATGCAGGTAATGCTGGTATTCACTAGGGAGGATGGATTACCCAAAACACAGATTGAAGAAGTGCTAGGTTAGCAGGCACCCAAATACAACAACCCCCATGTAGCAGACAGGAGGGCTCTGGGTAGAAGGAAAGCAACACAGAGGAATAATACTCATTTCCTTTCTAGTAGCCAGAGAGATTAGGAAACTTCAAATTTGGCACCTATGACACCTGCCAGAGGTTGTGAAACTTATTGCTCTGAGCAGGGTTCAGGGACAGCACTCTAGTACAAATCCCAGCGGTGTCACTTTCCCAGCATTTTGGGTTTGGTTCTGCCCCCCTTTTGGGGGCGGAGGGGGAGAGATTCTCTCTTTGGAGCTCATTTCAGTTTAGTCTTCCAGCTATTAGTTGCCTGGTAAAATTTTCAAGCCTTATCTATGAAAGGGTAATAGAGATTAAATGGGATAGTTAGAAAAAAGAAGTAGAATATTGAGGTAGGAGAGACAACATTCAAATAATTAGGGAGAAAAAAAGAAATAAAAACCTTTAACACCATATGTGAGACATAAAACACGCCAAACGGGCTTATATAAGCTACACATTACGAAGTTGCACACAAAGACAAATAAGTAAAATAATGTTCCGGCATTATACATGGATCACTAATGTTTTTCTGTCACCATTTTCACTCAAAACATTAAATACATCAGGTCAAGTCAATCACAATGTGTCAAAATTATTTAGTCTACTTACAGACAGTATAATCAATATGAAGCTGACACCACAGTCACACAGAAAAACGAACACATCAAACCCTTCACAACCTGCCAATTTTTCTCCCCTTATGAGATTTCAGAACCAGTTGGACAACAAGGGAACGGCCATGTCCAGGAATTATACCTTGTTGCCCTGTTTGGGGGCAGGGGGGAGGGAAGGAGGGAGGAGAGATAAGGGGAGAACCACACCCCAAACCATGGAAAAGCTAGGGGGGGTGGAAAAATTCAAATGAGGGCAAATTAAAAGTGAAACATGTACAAAGCAGAAGACAGAAGGGAGCACTGCCCAGACACACTATGAGCAACGTGGTTCCCAAAGTGATTAGTCACTACAATGCCACACAAAAATCTACAATGGAAGTCACTTGAGTGCCTAGGGAGAAGAAGATTATATAGTGTCCCCCAAGCCAGGAGCACACAGCCTTCAATAGATAAATGAGTCCTCCAGTAAGCATCAAGCAGATCTGTGAGGGAAGGATAATGCAGCACTTTGACACAAACACCAGGAAATGGTCTGTACTCATGGTCAGAAAGGAATGTCTACTAAACACCTCCAGTACAGCCACCTGCCTGTTTGCACAGAAATCGCACACACAGAATAAAAAAAGCAGGGGGGGGGGGGGGGATTCACCTCTGGGATAACAGTCCTCGTGAAAGTACTCTGCAGATATCAAGGGGCATGCTGAGAAAGTGACTGCCAGAAATACGGAGTTGGCCTATCCAACAACTGCATAGACAGGATCTCAGTTTCAGTAGCAAAAGCAGCTTCAGACTTCCAGTCCAACTGAGAAAAATCACTGAAGTGAAACAGCTTGGTCAACCTGATCTGAGGCCTTGGCTACACTTACCCGCTAGTTCGGCGGCTGGCAATCGAACTTCTGGGTTCGACTTATCGCGTCTAGTCTGGACGCGGTAAGTCGAACCCGGAAGTGCTCGCCGTCGACTGCGGTACTCCAGCTCGGCGAGAGGAGTACCGCGGAGTCGACGGGGGAGCCTGCCTGCCGAGTGTGGACCAAGGTAAGTTCGAACTAAGGTACGTAGCTGAAGTTGCGTACCTTAGTTCGAATTAGGGGGGTAGTGTAGACCAAGCCTGAGTAAACAAACAACACAGAAACTCCCCAAGAAGAGGACATCAGATCTGGGGGGGGGGGAGGGTGTGTGCACTGTCTACACTGGCGCTTTACAGAGCTGAAACTTGCTGCGCTCGGGGGGGGGGTTTCACACCCCCGAGTGAGAAAGTTGCAGCACTGTAAATTGCCAGTGTAGACAAGCCCTGAGTCACTCAGAATAGTTAAATCCAAAGAGTTACAGAAGGGATTTAACAAAACTGGGTGAGTGGGCAACAAAACGGGAGATGGAATTTAACGTTGATAAGTACAAAGTAATCCACACTGGAAAAAATCCCAACTATACATACAAAATGATGGGCTCTAAATTAGCTATTATCACTCAAGAAAAATCTTGGAATCATCATGGATAGCGCTCCAAAAACATCAGCTCAACATGCAGCGACAATCAAAAAGGCTAACAGAATGCTAGGAACCAGTAGGAAAGGGATAATAATAAGATGGAAAATATAACGCAACTATATAAATCCACGGTATACCCATACCTTGAACACTGAGTGCAATTCTGGTTGGCCCATCTCAAATAGGACATATTAGAATTGGTAGAAGTACAGAGAAGAGCAACAAAATGATTAGGAGTAGGGAACAGCTTCCACATGAGGAGAGACTAAAGACTGGGACTGTTCAGCTTAGAAAAGAAGCAAAGGAGGGATATGACAGAGGTCTATAAAATCATGAACGGTGTGGAGAAAGTGAATATGGAAGTGTTATTTACCTCTTCACAAAACACAAAAACTAGGAGTCACCCAATAATATTAATAGGCAGCAGGTTTCAAACAAACATAAGTAAATACTTCTTCACACAACACACAGTCAATCTGTGGAACTCATTGCTAGGGGACGTTCTGAAGGCCAGAAGTATAACTGGGTTCAAAAAATGAATTAGATAAATTAATGGAAGATAGGTCCATCAATGGCTATTAACCAAGATGGTCAGGGACGCAAACCAATGCTCTGCCCCTCTGACTGCCAGAAGATGAGACTGGACAACAAGGGATGGATCACTCGGTAATTGCCCTGTTCTTTTCACTTCCTCTGAAGCATCTGGCACTGGACATTGTTGGAAGACAGAATACTGGGCTAGATAGCTACTGGTCAGCAGGGCCATTCTTATGACTTCCAGGCCATAGAAAAGTCAGACTACAGCAGCCACTGAACAGACAGACGGCAATACCACCCTATTAACCAAGCCTATCAGCCCCAGATCCTACTCATCTAAATGCAAATATATCAGAGTAAAGCTAGTAACTCCAGAAAAAGCGACCAACAAGCCTCAGAATCTCACTTCAACTAGTGCCACAACATCAAGGCTATTCAATTATTGGCTAACGAAGTCCATCCCCAATGGGAAAGCACATCAATGAGCCAGTGCCATTTATTCAGACAGCTCTTTGCTTTCTCCTCAGCCTATCAATTCTTCTAAATGAATTATTCAGAACAACAACAAAAATCCCTGCATCTTAATCCCAGAAGGTGCTCCATGGCAACTGGGGGGGGGGGGGGGGGGGGGGAAATGCACTGCCAACAGGCAAGGTAAAAGAACTGCTTTTGGTCCAATCATCCCAAGCAAATGTGGTTTTCATACGTCTGCGGACAGACAAGTAAAGAGCAGTTACACGTCACCCTCACGTGTGACAAACAGACGTCACTGCATGAAACAAACACTGAAAACATCAGCACATGCAAGGAAAGACCTCTCACAACTCGGTTAGGAGATGCAAAAATGGTTTGAGACTCAAAACATACAACATACGAGATAAATGGTACCCCTGATAGATACCATTTTTTTACTTCATTCTTTTTCTGCCTTCCTTCCTGTGATAAACCCTGGCCTGAGTGTGTGTGTTCCCTTTCTCTCCCTCAGATTTTATTCTTCCTTTTCGGAGGTAACAGATGAAGACCTACATCAGTTTTTAAATACAAGTTGATTTATGTTTAATTGTAACAGTACTTATAAAAAAAAACAACATGCTTCTGATAAGATTATCAGAAAAGAACTTGACAAGCAGTTGGGCTGCCTAAAAATGTACCGAGCTCTTACTAGCCCTAAGACTAAAACCTGGTCTATCGGGGGAAATAACCTCTGCTTCCACACCCAGTTTGAAAGAACAAAACTGTACAGATCTTTTTTTATTTGTAAAAAGAATCAGGGCACCACTGTGCTAGAAACTGCACAAAAGAAAAAGAAAACAGCCTCTGCCTGAGAGGGCTTATAATTTAGGCCTTAGCTACACTGGCGCTTTACAGCGCTGCAACTTTCTCACTCAGGGGTGTGAAAAAAACACCCCCCTGAGCACAGCAAGTTACAGCGCTGTAAAGCGCCAGTGTAAACAGTGCTGTAAGCTAATCCCCTCAGGGAGATGGAGTACCTGCAGCGCTGGGAGAGCTCTCTCCCAGCGCTGGCGCCACGACCACACTCGCACTTCAAAGCGCTCCCGCGGGAGCGCTTTGGAGTTTTGACTGTAGCCAAGCCCTTAGGTGGTCTAGTTCAATTTCTACCAACTGGTCTCCTCGTTCTTCGGCTCATCCAGATCGAGCACTTTTCAGGATTATCAGATCCACTGCTAATGAAGGCACTAAATTATATTCCCTACACTGAACAAGAACATTTCAGAAGCTGGAGTTTAACAATGAGCTAGCCAGGCACGCAGCAATAGGCAGTATCTGCACCTTTTTTTTTTCTTTTTTTCTGTCCAATCTCTTCAAATTTCAAAAGATGCCAGAAAAAAGCGATCAATGAACACTGATTAGGATAGTGAACAAGAGGATGCGACAAAAAATATTTCCTGTTTGATAAGGGTAAGATCATCTAGCATCCAGATACTGACCCACATTAGTAAAAGCTACACATTAAGGCCTTGGCTACACTTACCCGCTAGTTCGACGGCTGGAAATCGAACTTCTGGGTTCGACTTATCGCGTCTAGTCTGGACGCGATAAGTCGAACCCGGAAGTGCTTGCCGTCGACTGCGGTACTCCAGCTCGGCGAGAGGAGTACCGCGGAGTCGACGGGGGAGCCTGCCTGCCGAGTGTGGACCAAGGTAAGTTCGAACTAAGGTACTTCGACTTCAGCTACGTTATTCACGTAGCTGAAGTTGCGTACCTTAGTTCGAATTAGGGGGGTAGTGTAGACCAAGCCTAACAGTACATCCTTCTATCAGTTACAAGGGCCTTTCCACAAGTACCCCCAGGTTTCAAGTACAAATTTAAAACCTGAGCGTTAAATTTGAATTAGATACACCAGCAAATACTGAAACAGGGTATTTTAAGTGTTCACATACAATGCCGTATCAACATCCCTTGAGACTGAGGTCCTGCTTATTCCCAAAGACAGCACAGAAAGTAGCAATGCAAGCTTCCTACACTGTCTTCTTTCATGCCCCATTCCTAACATGGAAGAAACCCATCTAACTTGTTCTTCCTACTCTTGTGTTTGTTCTAGAAAAGACCAGTCTCAATGCAGTTGATCTTTACTGTTTAATCTATGCAGCCCAAACAATCAGGGGAAATACAGCAAAGAAATTTTCAAAGAACTATAATATAACCTTCCTTCCCTAGAGGCAATTCTGAATAGCAGTAAAACCCCTTCAAAAACACTGACTCTTGATTTTTTGGGGGTAATCAGAAACAGCAGAATTTGGCCCTACAACCATAGAGTTTTGCCAATCACTCTTTGAAAAAGACATATGCCTACTTGCCCAGCAAACCTAAAAGTTTCCTCCTGGATGAAAGAAGCACACATATTTACATTGTCCCTTTCTGTCCCATTTGGCGCTCCTCAGGGTGGATAAAAAAAAAATCAATGATTAAAAAAAAATTGGATTTTTGGATAAAATGCTTTTTAAGGAAAAAAACTTATCTAAAGATAGTTTTAATTAAGATAAGATATATTTGAGCTATAATGCATCATGGAATAGGGATATAAATTCTAATTCTATAGTATGAGACAATATATTCATGTAATGTTTAAGAAAAGTTTTGTAAATGAGTTCCAATAGTTCACGGATTATGCACCCAATCTTACGGCATTCCAGGGGTTTATGTATAGATTACTTAGGTTAATCTTTCTATCTACCCAATGGGACTCAGTGCTCAGGCTAGAAGATACCATCAGAGATGCTTAGTTTTGCAGTTCTTAAACTGTGGGTTTGTGTCTCCAGAGATGACATGCTTGTTAATATCAAAAATGTTTTTAAATAAATATAGAGGTGAGAAATAACAGACCTCAACCCTATTGTCCCTCTGCAAATTTGTATACACAGAGTCAATCCCTTACCTCTCGCTAAAAGTGCACATTTTCAAAAAGTTCAATGTATAGGAGATTGTTGGGGCCAGAATAGAGCTGGACAAGGAGAAGTCTGGAGAGAAATGTGAGAAGGGAGGGACAGGCAGTAGAAACAAAAATGAAACTGTTTGAGCAGCATTTTCCAGAAGTCTTGAGGTCTTTCCAAGTGTAGCCTTCATTGATTTGAGATCTACCATACCATTCTCTTACTAGAAGGGAAAACCTATAATAGCAGCAGGCCGTAAAGAGACCAGTTTGGGAATAAGAACCATTCAAGAAATAGATGTTTGACTTTCTTTAAAACATCATCAGCAAACCCGTGAACTGGTGGAAGTCACTTAGCACTTGGATTCAGAGACTGTTGAAGTGATAATCTCACTTTCAACAGCAGTAGCTTCTTCTGCCGGTGTAGAAAGAATAGTTCTTCCTTTGGACTAAATCATTCCAAATTGAGAAATCATTTGGGACCTGAAAAAGCAGGAAAGCTTGTTTTTCTTTTCCAGATTATGAACAAACAGGAAAATGAAGGTGAAGATGACAGAGTTAGCTGTAGAAGCCAATATTTTAAGTTTCTCATGTTGGCCTGGCTGACAGTCGATTTAATTTTTTTTTTAATATTTCATTTAACTATTTTAAACAATTTTAACAAACCTGATTTTAAAAAACTTGAATGTTTAACTAAATTCAAAAATTCATATGCTTGTTTTGTTAAAATATTATATGTTCGCTTTTGAAGAAAAACTCCACCATATGCAACGTTGTTGTTTTAGTTAAATAAAACAATTTAAATATCTGTCTGGTGAGGTTCTCTTCCTAATACAGCATGGCAAGAAAATCCTCCAAATAGTAATGATTAACCTGTTGAATTGGAGATAGTTCACCTCTCAATGACTTCATAAGTATCTGCTTCATTTACCTTTGGTAAATGAAACCAATCATTCATTTTCTGATATAGCTGTGTAGCGGGGCGGCCTGGCTTCCAGGCGCCCCGGAAGCGATGAGCCAGAACTGCCGCCAGAGTGGGCGGAGCCACCGCGGCCTGTCCCTGCCCCCCGGAAGTCAAGGGGCGGGACAGGAAGTATAAAGGCCAGGCCACAGCGCTCAGTAGCTGGCCGGCAGCGGGAGAGGACAGACACTGGTGCCCGAGCTCCTGCGGACCTGAGCCTGCCGAGAGCCCGGTACCCTGAGGAGGACTGGCCGAGCCTGCCGAGAGCGCGGTACCCTGAGGAGGACTGGCCGAGCCTGCCGAGAGCGCGGTACCCTGAGGAGGACTGGCCGAGCCTGCCGAGAGCCCGGTACCCTGAGGAGCGGTCTGAGCTTCCCCCCGCCGAGGGCCCAGAGGGAGTGACAGACCTACCTGGTGCTCGGGGCCCGGAGGAGCCCATGATCTGCGACCCAGCAGACGGAACTCAGGAGGAGCAGGTACCCATGGAGGAGGAGATGGGAAGTGGCCCGGGGATAGCAGACCCCGAACCCATGTCAGTGTGTTGCGGTCAGGATCCCCACTGACTGCGCGGCAGACGGACTGCTGCGGATAGGGCCCCGGGCTGGAACACAGTGGAGTGGGTGGGCCTGTGTTCCCCCCTGCCACCCCGCGCCGGGTGGCAGTCTCTTCTCCTCCTCCTTGTCCAAGGGGCCTGGGCCCCTGACAGACTATCTGTTGCTGCCCCGCCCTGACCTAGGGCCTGGGCTAACCCAAACTGACCCAGCCCCTGCTACAAGTCCTGGGCCACTGACTGACTATTGGTTTGCTGCCCCGCCCTGACCCAGGGCCGGAGCTGTTAATTGTGTGCTCAGTCCCTGCATAAGGGCCTGAGTTCTGAACTATCAATTGTGTGCTCAGTCCCTGCATAAGGGCCTGAGTTCTGAACTGTTAATTGTGTGCTCAGTCCCTGCATAAGGGCCTGAGTTCTGAACTGTTAATTGTGTGCTCAGTCCCTGCACAAAGGTTGAGCTCCGAACTATCAATTGTGTGCTTAGCCCCTACCCAAAGGTCGGGGCCCTAACTGTTATTCGCTTTGTAGCGGGGCGGCCTGGCTTCCAGGCGCCCCAGGAAGGGACGAGCCCCACCCCGGAACTACTACAAGCTGTAAAACTAATCTGAACTAAGTTTTCAAAATAAATCACTTTAAAAATGTATAGTGTGTACCTTCTAAAAATGAAACCTACATCTATCTCTGAGTTGTGAAGAATATGTATTAAGGGATAACAACCAACAACAATGCACTTTTATGTAGAAATCCATGATTAAATCAAGTCTTCATGACTAGTGATTTAAATCCACCCTGGCACTCCTACTCCTAGGTTACGTCATTTCATATTGTTCTCCACAGCTTTACTCTTCTTATATAGTCAGCTGTTGACCACTTTGGGTCCCTTCATTTTATAACTGATGACTCAACTCATTTGGGGTTTACTTTCAGAGAGAATTTTCCATCACAATAATCTGTCCTATAAACCATGCCATACTTCCCTCCACCTCATAACTTGCTTACCGCAAATAAAATTATCTTTAAGGAAGTAATGAGATCAATTTATAGCACAAACAGGGTAGAAAGTCGAGGCAACAAGACTCCCAAGCCAGATCACCATCTGTCCCTTCCCCTGCTTAACAAAGCTTGTTGCTATTGAAAAGTTTGGTGGTTTAGTTTGTCTTTTTGCCTGTTTAAACATACTTTCTCTTTCTACTAACAGTATTGGCTAACTTCCAGCTCAAAAATTCCCTCAAAGACAGAAGTGGCAATTACCACACACAAATCTCAGACATTCAGCGGGCTACTTCAGGAGAAGACCAAGACCAAGAAGAACATGAGTTGGAAATCAAATTATAGTGGAGTTTTGCAAACATATACTCATGCTACTGCTGCCCTTTTGCCTTTCCCTTACATTCACTTTCTCCTTATCTGAACAAGCTAGAACAGGGGCTCCCAAACTGGGGGTCGGAAACCCTCGGGGGTCACGAGGTTATTACATGGGGGGTCGTGAGCTGTCAGCCTCCACCCCAAACCCTGCTTTGCCTCCAGCATTTATAATGGTGTTAAATATATAAAAAAGTGTTTATAATGTATATGGGGGGGGGGGGTCACACTCAGAGGCTTGCTGTATGAAAGGGGTCACCAGTACAAAAGTCTGAGAACCCCTGACGTAGAATGACAGCACCAAGTCAGGCATTACTACTATTTTTTCTCAGTATCAAGATTCCCCATCCACATAACAGGTAAAGCACAAACTGAAGCAGTACAATTCTCCACCACTTTGCACCTCAGCGCCCATCAATCCTAGATGAAAAGAAGATACCAAGGGGCGAAAAAAATAAGTTCAACAAGGGTTCCGTTAGTGACATATTAATGGACCTATTACATTTTTTTATTACTGTGTGCTTAGTTTGTCGCTTACCTTGTTAACTATGAGGTACATTTATCTATTTATTTTCCCCCCCAACATTAGCACAGCTATAAGCACTACTCAAAAATAGGTTAAACTGTACATATTTCACAAATTAATGTTCAGTTTAAGCAATCCTCAATTATACAGTTTGCCAAGATTATGACTTAACATTTATTGCAAGAAAAATAAGCTCTACAACAGGGGTAGGCAACCTATGGCACGTGTGCCGAAGGCGGCACGCAAGCTGATTTTCAGTGGCACTCTCACTGCCAGGGTCCTGACTACTGGTCCAGGGGGCTCTGCATTTTAATTTTATTTTAAATGAAGCTTCTTAAACATTTTAAAAACCTTATTTACTTTACATACAACAATAGTTTAGTTATATATTATAGACTTATAGAAAGAGACCTTCTAAAAAAGTTAAAATGTATTGCTGGCACGCGAAACCTTAAATTAGAGTGAATAAATGAAGATTCGGCACACCACTTCTGAAAGGTTGCCGACCCCTGCGCTACAAACTGATCCTGATAGTGTATTTCTGCGACAATGTGGTAAAGTTATATAAAAGTTGCTGAACTGTAGCCACTGACATTACCCACTATAGGCCCCAATCCAGCAAGGCACTTAGCAAGTGCTTAAAATTAAGCATATGCTGAAGCACATTGCTTGACTGGGGCCACAGGGAATATTGTATATTTCTCTTACATCTGAGATGATCTACTTAAATATGCTGGTATGTCACTTACTGCCAGATCAGTCCACATTTTGTCATTGATCCAGCAAAATTAGCAATATCACAAAACTTGTTCGCCAAGAGCAAAACATTAGTATGTGAAAATAAAAAGTTAGACTTTCCCACTTTCTTTAAAGATTTAAACAGAGAACATATTCTTGTATCACTTGTATAATAAAAACCTTTAAGTACCATGAGATCTGCTGCTGTTTTTCTTCTTGCTTTAAATAGCTATTACACAGTTTTGACCAGCGATCACAAGATTTCACATGGTAACGTCATGTTAAGCAAGATTTAATTTCATGATTTTATGCAGTATAAGATAACACAAAAGATAAGTGGGGTCACAACAGCAGCTTTCTGGCTGCTTGTCACCCAGCCCCCCATCAAAAGTCACATCTGTACACATTTGAAATAGTCACAGCAATGATTTCCTTCTAATTTGACTGAAGCTGAAAGCTGTCCACTGAAAATTATATTTTTATAGCCAACATTTTAAAAATACCATTCCACAAAGCTTCTAATGCCCCTAACATAAGACTTATTGAAACTATTATTCAATCATATTGTTCCAGACAGAAGTAAAAGTTTATTAACATTTCTAGCAAAGAGACCCTTACAACTGCTCATGTTATAACTGGCCTTTCCTATTAAAATTGTTCATAATGAAACTTTAGCTGAATTACAACCAAAAGGTGTGTCAGACTGGAAAGAGTTTTGACAGGAATGTTATTTTAAAAAAAAAATTAGTAACAGAAGTCATGTTTAAATACTAAAATGCAATTCATAGAAGTATCCAGCCTCTCTCAACAGGACACTTCTCTCTTTTATGAGACCATACTAATCCCAGTGAGATTACATGTGATGGCGTATTTACATAGTTTTAGAAAAAGCCCAAAATAGACACTTTACCTAACCCCCAAAACAGGAGGATGTACTATCTGAGGAAATGTTGAAGGCAAGTACTTCAATATGGGTCAAAGTAGGTCCATTTTTGGCCCTCCAAGTTTAGACACACTTGATGTACACTTACAAATAATAAAACTGCATGTGGCTTACTAGAACAACTGTAAGAGTAAAGTTTGTTAAAATTATCAGTTATGTAATATAATTATGGGTCAGTTCCTGCAAGATAATGAATGCCTTCAATTTCCATTGAACTCAGAGGGAGATGAAAGTGCTCAGCACCTTACACATTTGAACCCTTTGTTAGTACGAAGACAGTTACAATGTTTGGTCATATCTGATTTTGACATATCACTAGATATAGAGAATGTGTTAACCATTCTTGGGTAAAACAAAGGATAAAAAAAGTCATGAATCTGTTTTTTAGCATCTTCTCTCTGCTAAAGCCTTCTTAATAGGTTAAAGTTAATTCTGTTGAAAATTCACCACGTAGCTTATGCAAGTCCACATGAGAAAAACAGAGAAGCAGCTTTGTGCATTTATATTTAACCCTAAATGTTATTAACATGAAACCTGCTCAGAAGGAATTGAATGAATCCTTGAATTTGTCATCTCATATATTCTTAAGGAAAGAATTAAAAAAAAAAAAAGTCAACTACTACTTTGTCTAAACAGAACAGTTAGAAGTTTATCTTTTGGACACAAACTACTCAACTCTTTTCTGGTAAGCTTCCAACCTACATAACTGCATGCTTAATTTGAAAAACAGTTGAGAGGAACATCAGTTGTATCTGGCACCAAAAAGTTCACAATAGAAGCAAATTAATATTGAAACAGTCTTTCCAGAAAAGTGTTGCCAAACTGTTATTTATAGCAGATAACAGAAGAAAAGAATGCAAGTTATGGAACTTATGTTGTACAGTAGAACCTCAATTTCACAAACACCAATCTTACAGACAAACATTATATGAATCATTTTTCCCTGACGGAGTGGAAGTGGGATGGAGATCACATAACTAAAGTGATGTTGATGGAGGACAAGTTAACATCCCTTCACATTCCAATGCCTTCAGTACACTGGAAATCAGTTTGCAATGGTTTGAAGGCCAAAAAGCAAGTGATGCAGTGCAACATGCTGAAACTTATAAATCACACCTTCTGCAATTTTCAGTTTTATAACTTCTTTATTTTATGAACTCCTTAATCCTCAGTTTGTAAAATAAGGATTCTACTGTATTTAAACTGAATTTGTTTATCAATGCACATAATCTTTATTAAAGTATTGAGTATTCTCTCATTGTGACTGGTTAGGACATCAAAATATTACTTCTGTCTAACAATGTTTTGTCTATTTTTCTAAAGAGTAATGTCTAAAGTTAGAAGAAAGTCTTTCAATTCTAGGTGGAGATCTGTATATAGCCTATTTCACTGTTACCCCTAGATAGTCAGTAACTTTCCCCTTTTGTTTATATGGTGTTTCACAAAGCAATAGGGAAGAAAAGACATTTAAGAATAGGAACAGATGATTGTGAACACAGAAAATGGCAAGGAGACTAAGAGGCTGGTGTAGCACCAGAAGCTAAAAATTTTTTTATTGTCTTGATTTCAAATCAACAGTCCATTTAATACTTCTTTCTTAAGATAATATGCCAAATTTTTCATTAACTTGCAACCCAATTGATTACGAGATTGCTCAGATTGCACAAGCTGCTAGGAAGTCCTGAATTTGACCCTACATTGAAGATAAGCTATTTCTATTAGTTGTAGTATTGATCTAATTGCACAGTACAAAAATATATGAAACTGTATGGGATGTGTAATTTATCTTGTAACTACATACAGATCTCTGTATTAAAGGAAAGCTTTTTACAAGTTTGATTATTTAGACAGTCTGTTTCACTTACACTTATCTTCATAAATTCAGAGTATCAAAACTAGGGTGATTTTTCTACCTTGAATCTACAAACGAACGTTCACTGCAAGGAACTCTGTGCAGACAAGTGGGCCTACCTGCGCAGAACTCATTGCCGGATCAGGGCCTAAAAGTAAAACATCTGTCATGTGTAAGTGCTGTTTTACCCAGATAATCATAACTGTTATTTCTGTACATCTGACACCTTTAACAATTCTGCTAGCACTGTAACAATAGATTAGCAAAAAGAACAGAAGTATTTGTGGCACCTTAAAGACTAACAAATGTATTTGAGCATAAGCTTTCGTGGGCTACAGCCCACTTCATCAGATGCATAGAATGGAACATACAGTAAGAAGATATATATATATACACACACACACACACACACACACACACACACACACACACACACACAGAGAGAGAGAGAGAACATGAAAAGGTGGAAGTTGTCATACCAACTCCAAGAAGTATTATCAGCAGGAGAAAAAAAAAACATTTGTAGTGATAATCAAGATGGCCCATTTCAGACAGTTGACAAAAAGGTGTGAATACTTAACATGGGGAAATAGATTCAATTTGTATAATGACCCAGCCACTCCCAGTCTCTATTCAAGCCCAAATTAATGGTATCTAGTTCGCATATTAATTCAAGTTAAGCAGTTTCGCGTTGGAGTTTGTTTTGGAAGCTTTTCTGTTGCAAAATTGCCACCTTTGAGTCAGTTCCATTCTATGCATCTGATGAAGTAGGCTGTAGCCCATGAAAGCTTATGCTCAAATAAGGGGGAGAGAGAGTTCAGTGGTTTGAGCATTGGCCTGCTAAATCCAGCGTTGTGAGTTCAATCCTGGAGGGGGCCATTTAGGGATCTGGGGCAAAAATCTGTCTGGGGATTGGTCCTGCTTTGAGCAGTGGGTTGGACTAGATGACCTCTTGAGGTCCCTTCCAACCCTGATATTCTATGATTATACAAGAGATAAAAATTTATTAGTGCCACAAGTACTCCTGTTCTTTTTGCAGAAACAGACTAACAGCTGCTACTCTGAAACCTGTCAATAGATTATCAAGAGACTTACTCAAATGTTTGAGTGCTAACTGCAACACATCATTCATATTTCATCCATTATTTTGAGTCAGACTGAATGATCCTACAGTTATAGTAATCTAAGTTGATGGCATGAATGATACGCTAAACAAATGCACTCTTTGCCAAGTGCACTACATAAGGCATCAATAGAAAATCTGTTTAAGCTGCTGCCATAACTGGAAAAAAAAAGGGGGGGGGGGTACAAAAACCAATCAAAAGTCTTATTTCTTGAGGTCTTTCAATGATAATCCACAAAATATTGTTCACACCACTGCCATAGAAAGCTTTGACCTTCAACCTCTCATAGATAGACACTTTGTAGAAACCAAGGATGGGGCCATACTTTCTATGTTTGTACAGTAGCAAGCACACTTACTCTTTTCAATAAACAATGCTGAGTAACACTGTTCACTTACAGCTAGACTGTACATATGCAACACTTCACAAGCAATCTGCTAATAAAGTACTGGCACATTTTGTACTTGGAAGTATGATTATAAAAATCAAATTTACTTATGTCCAAGTGGATTTGGGTCTTTTTGTGAAAGACTAGCCAACAACGCCTGGATTCTATCATACCTTGTAAGTATTCCTTGCATTCCTACACCTAGAAGATAATAAGGTGAAAAATAACAGTCAGCATGGATTTGTCAAGAACAAATCATGTCATACCAACCTGATAGTTTTCTTTGACAGGGTAACAAGCCTTGTGGATGGGGGGGGGGGAGGGGGGAAGTGGTAGATGCGGTATATCTTGACTTTAGTAAGGCTTTTGATACAGTCTCGCATGACCTTCTCATAGAACGAACTAGGAAAATACAACCTAGATGGAGCTACTATAAGGTGGGTGCATAACTGGTTGGAAAATCGTTCCCAGAGAGTAGTTATCAGTGGTTCAGTCATCATGGAAGGGCATAACGAGTGGGGTCCCGCAAGGATCAGTTCTGGGTCCGGTTCTGTTCAGTATCTTCATCAATGATTTAGCTAATGGCATCGAGAATACACTTACAAAGTTTGTGGACAATATCAAGCTGGGAGGGGTTGCACGTGCTTTGGAGGTTAGGATTAAAATTCAAAATGATCTGGACAAACTGGAGAAATGGTCTGAAGTAAATAGGATGAAATTCAAGAAGGACAAATGCAAAGTACTCCACTTAGGAAGGAACAATCAGTTGCACGCATACAAAATGGGAAATGACTGCCTAGGAAGGAGTACTGCGGAAAGGGATCTGGGGGTCATAATGGATCACAAGCTAAATATGAATCAACAGTGTAACACTGTTGGAAAAAAAAGCAAACATCATTCTGGGATGTATTACCAGGAGTATTGTGGAAGAGAAGTAATTCTTCCGCACTACTCCACGCTGATTAGGCCTCAACTGGAGTATTGTGTCTAGTTCTGGGCGCCACATTTCAGGAAAGATGTGGACAAATTGGAGAAAGTCCAGAGAAAAGTAACAAAAATTATTAAAGGTCTAGAAAACATGACCTACGAGGGAAGATTGAGAAAACTGGGTTTTAGTCTGGAGAAGAGAAGACTGAGAGGGGACATAACAGTTTTCAAGTACATAAAAGGTAGTTACAAGGAAGAGGGAGAAAAATTGTTCTTCTTAACCTCCAAGGATAGGACAAGAAGCAATGGGCTTAAATTGCAGCAAGGGCAGTTTAGGTTGGACATTAGGAAAAACTTCCTAACTGTCAGAGTGGTTAAACACTGGAATAAATTGCCTAAGGAGGTTGTGGAATCTCCATCATTGGGGATTTTTAAGAGCAGGTTGGACAAACACCTATCAGGGATGGTCTAGATAATACTTAGTCCTGCCTTGAGTGCAGGGAACTGGTCTAGATGACCTCTCGAGGTCCCTTCCAGTCCTATATTGCACCTATCTGTTCCATTAGTCATACTACATTCTAGTTTCATCCTTCCAAAGTGGGATACATTTTCAGTTATATCAGCACAGCATTATTAGGCTGTCGAATTTATTAACATTTTGCCTTTTAACGTCTATATACATCCAGGATGATTAGTAGGTTATTAGTTAAATCTACCATATATCCACATCATCTTCCTTAACTTTTCTTCCCAACAAATCCCTGACATCTATCTACAAAGTAGCGAGTCTTTTTAATCTTGATTGAATAAACTAATATAGGCCCTTTATCATAATCTAAGGAAAGAAATAAGACATGAAAAGAAAGAACTGTTTTCAATTGCATTCATCCACCACTCCACTTCTATTTTTAGACTCTGCTTTGGCTTGGAAGAGTAGTGATGAGTAACAGCAATTCCTTTTCCATCAACTTGCCACTGCTTAGCAGAAACAGTACTTCCTGTCCATAACCGTGAAGACACTGCCTCCTCCTCCCCCCAAAAAAAATCACTCCTTCAGTTTTAAAGATAAGGAGAGAAGATGCAGAGGAGGAGAGACTATTCCTCCCGTTAGTTTCTCTTACCACCGCCTCTTCACCCTTCTCCATTACCTCAAAATCTCAAAGACAGAAGCTTTAATGTGACTATGTAAAATAGGTGTGGCAAAAAATGCAGTTGCCATACAATGAGAAACTATTTACACAGAGAGTTTGCATTCTTGTGGTCAGACCCCTCTACATCTGCTCGCGTAACATACAGATAAACATTAAAGAAAAGTCCTTCCGTATAGTACTATAATACTTTAACCACAATATTCTGTCTCCTCAACTCTCCTTTAACACATTATTCAAAGTTTTTTTTTCCTCAGAAATAGAAACGTGCAGTTGAGTTATGAACAGAAAATGTTAAAAAGGACATCAAGAACTTTGAATCTAGTCTCTCCCACCCCCCACTCTCCTGAAGGCTTGAGAGTTCTTTCAGGTAATACACCTGCCCTTTAGTTCTCAGCAAATTTGTGGTTTTACAATAATATTTTCCTGATTTTTTTTTTTATAAATGTTTTCCATGCTTGCTGCTATGTGTAACTTCCATAAAAACAGAGGAAGATCAACTACACAGCTGAAAATAGCAACATTAATTATACAGAGTGCTGTCAAATGCACAACACAAACGTTTTCAAATCTTTCTTAACCTAAATGTTACTTGTAATAGTAAGTAAAAAACATTACTACATATGTATTTTAAGTTGGTATCTCTTAGTATACTGCAACTTTAATTCTGGGCTGCCAGATCAAATATAAAATACAGTAGTTCTTATATGGTCACGTATTTGCTCTGTAAAAAGCTAAATCTAATCCTGTTTACAGCATTCAGTTTACATATTTTTTCCATTTCTGTTTTTATATATATATATATACACACATATACACACACACATACATATATACACATATACACACATACACACACACACACACTTCCTTTACTTAGAACAATGGTCAGCCTTACCAGCGTAATGTAACTGGATGTCAGTCTGTGTGCTAAACAGGAGTTCCTTTAATTACTCACATTTTCAAGATTAATTTAAACAGATTAAAAAGATTGGAGTCCAATAGATTTAAGGCAACATCTTAATGTAATTTTCAAGGAAAGTAAAGCAAACTAAGAATTTACACCTCTTAAATCAATCTCGATTTTACATGTGGTTTCCTCCTTCCTTCCCTATTTGTATGGCTATTTCAGTGGCCCAGGATCAGTAAAATCCTTTCCAAATGGTATTCTTGTTTCCCACCCCAGCCCTGCCCACTCTGTATGAAATAGTTACTTCCCAAAGTCCACTTCCTCTTCCATTCCTCAGACCTGAAAGTGCTCCCCAACGCCCCTGAGTCTTGCACAATGTCCGCAGCCTCCTCCCCGCATTTCAGACAATCCCTGATGTGACATTTACGTCAAGATGTTTTTGTTCCCAGACCATTATCAAAACGAGATCTAAGAAGACTAAAAATAAATTTTTATTCTAAATCCCATCAGGTAATACAACAGACTACAGCGGCATATTGTACATGCAGTCTGCTAACCCACCACCCCAAAAGCAGGTTAAATTATATTTCCATATTAAATGTTTAAACAAAATTTAAAGTCACACTGACATATCCACCTAATCATGACTATTGTTCCCAGCTCAGATCACCCACTCAGTCGATCATTTCAAGCATTTTAATAGTCAGAATAAGGAAAAACAGATAAAGAAAACAAACAGTGAATAACCCTGGTTCTAGATTATATCCCCTCTCCCCCTGCATGCACACACACAGAGGCTACAGGAAGGCTGTTGGTGAAGTGATCTCAAAGGAAGAGAGGATGAGGGATACAGCCGGGGGTTGCAGTGGGAGGGGGAGTTGAGGGAAAGATGCTAGCCTCCAAAAACACACCTACCATATTTTCTCAGAAAGGATCAAAAGGGAGTTACAACGACAAATACCTGAGGGCAGAAGATGCCAGACTATCCAAAGTTGCCATTATGACCCCCTACTATCGCCGACAGAAGAGGCCACAAAGACATATCACGGAAAGGAACAAGACAGCACCCCCACCTAGAGTACCCAGGACCCTCCTTATCGCCTCAGGAAAGGGGCTGGGTTCGGGAGAGGAGGTTCTAGGCTGCAGTTACAATAGCAGACTGACGCGGTTAGCGAGAAGGCACTCAAGGGGATCCACTCTCCTATCTCCTCCCAAGGAAGGGTTCAGGCTGGGGAGCGCAAGAGCAGCCCTTACACGAGAGGCATGCTCCTGCAGGCCAGCGCCCGCTCCCCCAAACCGGGGCTGGGGCAACGTCCCGGCTCCGGCTTACACAACAGGAGAGCTTAGGACACGGGCAGGGGGGCTACAATGGCAGCTCAGGCTGGGGGATGCTACTCCTCCCCCCGCCCCCCGGCTCCGTCCTCTCCACCCGCTTCTCCTGCCCAGCCCTCACGAGACCCTCTCCCCTGCCCCCAGGCAGCGACGGGAGCTGAGCGCTCCCACCCCCCTCACCATGAAGTCGCTGGCGAAGTTGTCGTCCCCATTGTGGTCCGTGTCCTTCATGGCCTGGACGCTCTGGATGAATTTCCTCAGGATCTCCTCTTGCTCCATCCTGCCTGCCTGCCTCCCTGCGGAGCCGGAGCCCAAGCCCCGGCCGCCCCACACGATCCCCGCCGCCGCCTCGGCTCTCTCAGGCCGCCTGCCTCCCCCAATCCCGAAGCCTCCCCTCACACAACTTCCCTCCGGCTCAGCGCCGCCCGGCCGCCTTCTCCATCCTGCCTCCAGCCGCTCGCCCCTCCCCACAGCAGTCGCTGCAGCCACCGCCACCAACACGCTCAGGGAAGGGACACGACGATACCCCCCCTTCGCGCAGGCGCAGCACCAGCCACTCAGCACTTTCTAATCCCGCACAGCTAAACGCCCAACCCCGCCCCCGCCTCCCACCATTGGCTATTTGTTCAATAGCTTCTCTCTGATTGGTTGCACAAAACATCAGTCACCGGCCTTCCTGATGTTTTATTCTCCTCCCCCCAGTTTCCCGTGGATGGGACTTTCCCGAAGTGCTCTGCATGGAACTTTGGGAGGGACCACTAAAGCTAGCAGGGGGGAGAACGTAGGGGAAATCGGTGGAGAGAGACGAGCTCAGGGTGAAGAGGGGTGCGGCTCTCTGTGGTGACTACAGGTCCCAGGGTGTAATGCCTGATGAGCGGTGCACGCTGGGAGCTGTAGTCCGCCCGAGGCTACGTCCCAGGCTGATGAGAGCCCGTGGATGAGGGAGATTCTTTAAGCGTCTCATTGAAAAGCACAAAGCAAAACCCTCCTGCCCCGAGGGTGCGTGAGACTAGGCAGCTGCGACCAGTCTTCTCAGACACCACCACTGAGGCTGCTCGTCACCACTGCTGCATGATGACACTGGTCTGAACGTCTGAGGGGATCTCTGCGGCTCTGCCGCCCACGAGTGAGGCTTGGACGAGGTCTGGGTGATGGAGTCTTTCTTTTTCGTCCAGTGAAGCGGAGTTTGCCAGTCCACGACAACACTGTATAATATTCGGAGACAGGAACTGCATTAAACTGAGCACATGTACCAGTAATTTAAGAATACAGCACTATTTAGAGCTGTTGTAGTTATTCCCAAAGCAGGCGTTATAAACCCAAGAACTCCAGTGTCAAGGTTAAATGTAAAGAAATCCAGACTTGTTCAAGTATGGAAATAAACAGTTGAAGCACCAAAACATCCTTAATTCTGCTCTATATGACCTTATTTAAAATTCTTAACTCCAAATTAATATAGATTTTTGTCTGGGATTTTTTAAATTTAAAAATATCATGCATGAAGATAAAACCATAAAGCCATTAAAATGCTACCCATCGTGACTTCTCTAGTGAGTTGCAGATATGAAATATCAATCTGTTGTTGACTTTTAGGGCCCCTGACTAGCATGCTCTGGCTACTTTGCAGAACGCTAGGGCTATGCAAAACAGCTGGAGCATACTGACCAGTTAAATAAAGCTTGCAGGTGCAGCAGCTACTTTGCATCACCAGAGGAGCACAAAGCACCCAAAGCACACTGGTGAATCTGGCCCTTAATTGATTACTATTATTTTCTGTATGAAAGGAAATGTAGATTGTAGGCAGATCTTAGTGATAATATCAGGGGTATTGTGAGGAGTCTAGGGTTGAGCTGGCTGAAAAATTCCTGACAATAGTTTTCTGTTGAAAAATGCAGTTTAAACAAAATAAAAATTTTTTATGGGAATGTGTCAATTTCAATTACATTTTTGATGGGAAAAAGTCAAAATGATTGGTTTTGACTTTCTAATTTTTTGATAATATCAAAATGTTTAATTATGATTTTATCATGTCATTTAAACTTTCATATTATATTAATTGTTTCAGCATTATCAGATTGATTCTGCATTATCAAATATAATTTTTGACATTGTATAAATTAATTTATTCAACACTATCAAAATGAAATGTTTCAATGGTCCTGAATTGATTTTTTTTTTAACTTTTTGTGCTGCAGGACATTTCATAAGTTTGCCTTTTTGTTCTAATTTGGAATGGAAAAAAAATCAAAATGCAAGAATTCCTTCCAACATGGAAATTCCATTTTCTAAGCAGCTCCAGTCCAGGAATTCATAGATTTTAAGATCAGAAGGGACTGTTACTGCTGTGATCATCAGATCTGACCTCCTGCATAACATAGGCCAGAGAATTTCACTCAATAATTCCTTCATCAAGTTCAATAACTTGGGGTTGAACAATAGCAAATATTTTAGAGAGACAACCAATCTTGATTTAAAATGTCAGGTGATCGAGACTCTACCATATTTCTTGGTAAATTGTTCCAATGGTAAATTACCCATTTAAAAATGTGCATTTTGTTTCCAGTTTGAATTTGTATGGCTTCAATTTCCAGCCATTAGATTTCATTATGCCTTTGCCTGCATCCACATTGCAAACTGGGTGGATTACAGCCTGAGTTAAAGTGGAATGTGGGCTCTAGTCTAATCTATACTTCCAGCTGGGTCAACTAGCCTGGATATAAAGCACCACCAAACCCAGGTCAGAGGCTTCTGTGTGTGGATAGTAGGAGGGTTAGGGGCAAAACCTGGGTAAAAATCCAGGTCAGCTCTGCAGTGACGACACCTCATGGGTATGTCTGTATTGCAGCTGGGAGCAAGCCTCCCAATCTGGGTAGTCAGATTTGTGCTAGCAGGGCTCAAGATAGTGTGCTAAAAATAGCAGCATGAAACTTACTGCACTAGCAAAGGTGTGGTCTAACCACCTGAACTCAGTTCCAGGGGGTTTGGTAGGTCCCAGTGTAACCCACACATCTCCTGGGTGTGGTGCTCTGTCCCCTCTAGTGGCACCATGACCATTTAGAGATTAATGAGTCTGCTCTATAGCCTTAGCTAAAGGCCAAGTGGCTCATGCGGTAGCAGCTCCAGAGGTCCCAGGTTCAATCCCGATGATGACTGGACTTTGTCAGTGTTACACCAGCTCAGGTGGCTAGCCATAGCCTCTGGTGGTGCAGCAATTTCCATAGTGCTATTTTGATTTTAGCATGCTAACTCAAGCCCAGATACGCAGTCTGTGAGGCTTGCTCACTGTTGCAGTGTAGCTATACCTGTCATCTACTAGAATGAAGAGACGTCTGTCAGATATCTTCTCATATTGCAGGTTCTAATATACTGTGAACAAGTCACCTTTTAACCTCTCTCTCTTTCACAATCTCAATTGTTTAAGCCTATTAAGGCCTTGTCCATACTTAACAGGTTTGCTTCTTTAATTATGCCCATAGTTTATTCGGGTTCACACACACCCTTCATTTGCTATCTGGTCATCCTACCTCAGACCTTCTTTGTCCTAATACAAGCCAGGACAGACAGATGGACCCAGATAACATTGGGATTCTGCTGGAGCTGGTAGAGGTGGCAATTACCTCCTCAGATGAAATGGGATTGGACTTCAACAGCAGGCACAACAACAACTCCAGCTCATTTCAACTAACTCTTCTTTTTCCCAAAGCAACAGTTATTACCATCTTTAATACCATCTAAAAGACTGTCAAACTAGAGGGACCTTCTAAAAGGTCTCTTCAGCTAAAGGGAAAGGGAACAAGAAGTGTTGTTAAAATGAAAGTCTTACTTAATGGTTTACATTTCAGATGCTTTAACCATTTTCCCTTCTTTTTTGTATCTTTAATAAAAGGTTAAAAGGACTTTTAATTATGTTTGCCATGGTACTAAGTGACTGCATTATCTACATACCAAGCCCCAAACCTTTGTTAACAATGTTTAAGGCTGGATGGTGACTGAATTATGTTAGCACAATTTATTCCATCTAAATTAATACAACAGTGAGGAGGGCATACAGTGGTGCTGAAGAAGGAGGTGGGGGACCCTGGAAGGGCGAATGGGGATGTGGTGAGCTGGGATATGGGAGGAGCAATAGAGATAACAGGAGATGAAGAGAGTATGGGAGGGCTGTCTGTATCCCCCATTCATGCCAGCTGCAATTGATTTCTTTCTGCTCCAGAAGAGGTCTTTACTTTGGTCAGGAGGAGTCTTGTCATGGCAAACTTGATCCCAGGAGCCAGCATGCAGGCATGGGATCTTTAAAGAGCAGTGACAGTTGGGGCTAAGTAGTCTACCAATGAGAAATCTTGAAACCTGTGTACAGTCCCCTTCACACACATACACACCACACTGGCTCATTTCAAACAACAGAATTATAGCGCATGAATTAAGTGGGAAGGAAAGGTAATGCATTAATTATGATGTTACAATGACATCACTTAAGAGGGCCCTAAGCTATTGATCTGGCCTTGTTTATAGTCAAAACAATTAGATACAATTGTTAATAATTTAGCTTAATTATAATGTAATTATGTCGAATGAAGCCTGCTCATGAGATTTTAAATGAGTTTTAAATATAGCTACAATCCGAAAAGTAAATGTAATTCTGTTAAGATAATTTGAGGGGGAAAAACTGGCCACACAGAGTCCCTACATTTCATAAAGGGGCCATTTTAAAAAGAGCTGATTGAGAATTTTTTGTCAAAATGTTTTCTCAATGGAAAATGTGGTTTCAGTCAAACTGAAATTCCCCATGGGAATATTCTGATTTTGCCAAAATGTTTCTTATTTTCCATCAGGAAAATCAAAACAAAATATTTCATTTGCAGTCAGGTGGACCTCAATATAAATATTGCAATTTGTCAAACTGAATCAAAACATTTGGTGTAGTGTCAGTTCAACATTAATCAGGGACTGCCACAGTGCCTCATGCCCTCTTTCTCCTCTATGGGCTGGGGTCCCTGAGTGGACTACATTTCCCATTGTGTATCACAGTCTCTTTCCTCTGGTTGAACTACTATAGTTAGGGCTCCGTGTCTGTCACTGAGGTTGTGGAAGTCATGGATTCCGTTACTTTCCATGACCTCCATGATTTCTGCCAGTATGACTGACTCTAGGGCCACCCAAGCAGCTGGCTCTGGGGTGGCCAGGGAGGATGACCATGGATTTTTGTTTATTGCCCGTGACCTGTCCATGACTTTTACTAAAAATACTCATGACTAAATCGTAGCCTTTACTATAGTGCATTATACAGTATGTAGTCAGGCCATGGAGCAGAGACCATAGATAGAATGGGAGCATGAGGTACCCAAACTACAACCTCCTTCAGGGACCATAGCAGGTCAGAGGGACACACATTAATGTCGAACCAAGCCAAAACAAAACATTTAATTTGATCCAACAAACGGAAACATTTCAATTCAGGAATCTCAAAATGTTTCATTTTGATCAAAAATAGCTAAAGAAATGTTTTGACATTTCCACTTAAACATTTTTTGGAACTTTCTGATCCTCAACATTTTTTGGTATTTCAAAAACAATTCTCAGAATTTCCCACAGGACAGAAATTCAAGGCTTTGACCAGCTATACTCTACGATAACCTAATTAGCAGATGTATTTCTACATTCTCAGAGAATTCTTTCAGTACTCATAGACTAAGGCCATCTTGACATTACAAATTTATGTCAACCTAAATGATGCCAGCATACAACTGCTGCAGTTATTACATTGCTTGTGCGTGTGCGTATTTGGCTCTTTGTGTTGCTGGTGTATGTCCTCACCAGGAGCCTTTGTATCAATGCAGAGTGCAGTGTACCATGGGTAGGTATCCCGCTATACAGCTCACCATCATCAAGTGCAGGATCTTTTGGAAAGTTTTTGCAATGCCTGATGGGAACAAAATGAGCCATGCAGGGATGAATGCGAGCATGGGATCAGCTTCCCATAATGTAGAGTTCTCCATCCCATCATTTCATCTTCATCCCATCATTTTTGTGCCTTCTTTTCAAAATCTCACAAACCCATGCATTCCTCCTTGCTGTCCGCCAGCTCTGACAGAAGCATGGCGCTTGCACAGCTCTGCAGTATTGTCATGAGCATTGAAAGCACAGGCACGTGATCCTGCAGTATTTTCAGAGCTGCAAGAGGAGCCATGGGGAACATGACGATTCCTTGGAGGCTAGATTGCTGTGGGACATAAAAAGAAACAATTCAAGGTTGTTGGTGGCGTTCATGGAGCAGCTGGAGATGTTGGAGCACCGTTTCTGGGCCCAAGAAACAAGCACTGAGTGGTGGGATCACAGCGTCATGCAGGTTTGGGATGATGAGCTGTGGCTGCAGAACTTTTGGATATGCAAGGCCACATTTCTGGATCTGTGTACTGAACTTGCCACAGCCATCCAGCGTAGGGACACCAAAATGAGAGCTCCACTGACAGCTGAGGAACAAGGGGCAATTGTACTGTGGAAACTTGCAATGTCAGATTGCTACTGGTCAATCAGGAATCAATTTGGAGTCAGGAAATCCACTGGAGGGGCCATTGTTGTCATAGATGCCAACTCTGTGGGTGCTCCAGGACTGGAGCACCCACGGAAAAAAAATAGTGGGTGCTCAGCACCCACCAGCAGCCCCACATATCAGCGCCTCCCACCCACTGGCAGCCCCGCTGATCCCCTCCCTCCCAGTGCCTCCCGCCCACCCGTGATCAGCTGTTCAGCAGCATGCAGGAGGTGCTGAGGGGGAAAGGGAGGAATGGGGGCAGGAAGAGGTGGGGGAGGGGGCAGGAAGAGGTGGGGTGCAGCAGAGCGGGGGCGGGAAGAGGAGGGAGCTTGGGGGAAGGGTTGGAGTGGGACAGAGCAGGGGCAGGAAGAGTTGGGGCAGGGGTGAGGACTTGGAGGAAGGGATGGAGTGAGGGCACAGCCTGGGGCAGAGCAGGGGTCGACCACCCCCCAGGATTTGAATAAGTCGGTACCTGTGGTTGTTATATAAGTGTGCAATGCCATTAATAGCCTCCTGCTATTAAGGACCGTGACTCTTGGCAATGTGCAGGACATAGTGGATGGTTTTGCAGCAGTGGAGTTCCCCAAGTGTATTGCAGTGATAGCTGGCATGCATATATCCTTTTTTGGCATCAGACCCCCTTACCACAGAGTACATCAACAGAAAGGGCCACTTCTCTCTGGTAATGCAAGCACTGGTGGATCACTGGGGACGCTTCACTGACATCAGTGTGGGCTGGTCAAGGAAGGTGCAAGACACAAGCTTCTATAAGAACACAGGACTGTTCAGAATGCTGCAAGTGAGGACTTTCTTTCCTGACCAGCAGATTACCATTGGGAACATGGAAATGCCAATAGTGGTCCTGGGCAACTCAGCCTACCCCTTGCTTCCATGGCACAACATCCCCCTCAACAGCACAAAATAGTGTTTCAACTAAGTTCAGCAGGTGCAGGATGACATTTAAATGTGCCTTTGGTCATCTGAAGGGTCACTGACCTTGTTTATTTACAAGATTGGACCTCATTGAGAAAAATATCCCAATGGATATAGCTGCCTGCTGTGTCCTGCATAATATGTGTGAAGGACTACAACAGGGACCAGCAGCAGTGCTGGGTGAAAGCCAGGGAGCTGCAGCAGGCATACCAGAAGACCAGGGAGACCAGCAATCGATTAGGTGCTGAGCCGCAAATCTTCTGCTTTTACAAAGAGCTGCATGCCATCTTCAGCAGAGAACCTCCTGGCCCAGCAGCACTTTGCATCATTCATAAAGTTTATCTTTTACTTGTCACTCTCAAGAACAAGGTAATTAAACTATTCATTGTCAGTTTCATTTTGTGGTTCTTATTCATAACCACAATGCAGTTTGCTATTATGTTTAAATAACCCTCAGAGTTGCAGTTTCATCTATTTTTAAATTCATGAAATATTTCAGATCATATCAGCTTCTGTAAAACCACTTTTTTCTAAAACTAAAAGCTAAACTTTGGGCCTAAATGATCTGACAGTATCCCTTTAACTTGCACTGACACTCTCATTTGGCACCATATAATTGAATTGCATTTTGAAGATATATGGCATATATGGGCTTTAAATTTGTAATAAAATCGTGGTAAGAGGGACTAGAACTAGTAATATAATGCATAAGACATGTTGATGAGACTCAAGAAAGTTAAGCTATATCCTCTGAATTCCCCATGACTTCCTGATCTGAAAAGCCTGTTATGGCAGTTATAGTAACTCCTTGCTTAACGTTGTAGTTATGTTCCTGAAAAATGCTACTTTAAGTGAAACAATGTTAAGCGAATCCAATTTCCCCATAAGAATTAATGTAAATGGGGGGGTTAGGTTCCAGCAAAAAAAATTTCACCAGACAAAAGACTATATATATAGTGTACACATATATACACAGTATAAGTTTTAAACAAACAATTTAATTTGATACTGTACACAGCAATGACGATTGTGAAGCTTGGTTGAGGTGGTGGAGTCAGAGGGTAGAAGAGGGTGGGATATTTCCCAGGGAATGCCTTACTGCTAAATGATGAACTAGCACTCGGCTGAGCCCTCAGGGGTTAACACGTTGTTGTTAATGTAGCCTCACACTCTACAAGGCAGCATGAATGGAGGGAGGGGAGACAGCATGGCAAAGAGACACAGAGACACACGCCATGTGTGAGAAGGAGAGATGCGCATTGCCCCTTTAAGTATGCTGACTGCACTCTAAGTACCCTGCTCTTTTAAGTAGATCAGCAAGTTGAGACAGCAGCTGCTGCCAGCAAGCTCCCTTCGTCCTGAGCCCTGTCGTGTCCCCCCTGCTCTGTGGAGATGGGGTAAGCGGGGGACAGGAGCAGGGGAGAGGGGGACACCTTCACATTAGGACCCTTCTTCCCCCCGACTCCCTGCACAGCAAGCAGGAGGGTCCCGAGAGCAGCTCCAAGGCAGAGGGCAGGAGCAGCACACAGCAGTGGGAGGAGGGACAGCTGAATTGCCCAGCAATTGATAGCCTGCTGGGCAGCTGCCACACAGGGAACTTAGGGGAGTGGCAAGCTCAGAGGGGGTCTTCCGGTCCTCCCTGGTTCCAAACCCCCATCACTAGCTCCAACAGGCTGCTCTTTTTGCAAGCAGTGGACAAAACAGGTGGCTGCCAAACAACCTTATAAGGGAGCATTGCGCAACTTTAAATGAGCATGTTCTCTAATTGATCCGCAACGTAACAACGTTAACCAGGATGACTTTGGAGTTACTGTACTAATGAAAGCCACTTTGTGGGTCAAATTCATTCTCTGTATCAGTGGGTACAACTCCTTTGATTTTAATTGTTTCTTAAGGGAGGTGGTGGAAGCCCTCTCATTTGGCAAACAAAACTAGACACCACAAAACTCTGGAAAATGTATTACAGGGAGCAATTCTACATTAGAATAGGTCTTTTCTATCTAACTTCATACATTCCCTGGGTAAAACCCTGGCTCCATTGAAGCCAGTGGAAGTTTTGCCATTGATGTCAATGGACCAGGGTTTCACTTTATATCTGTATTAACACTCACTTCATTTAATATTACATAACAATAAGTTCAATAATATTCCTATCTGTTTATCTGAAAATACATCAATAGTTCTGTTGTGTAATGCTGCTCATTTCAGAAGTGGAAGGAAAGCTGCACACTGGCTTCCAGAGTGGTCCAAGAATATGATGGTGACACCAGGCTCGTTCATGTAAACAGGAAATAGAACCAGGATGTAAACTGGACTGCTTCCATGTTCGGTAACATTAGCTAAAAATAAGCTTGTGAATAATGGTAGGAAGGCCAATTCTGTTTGCAAACTGTTTTTCAGATTGAAGCTTGTAGAGTCTTATTAGTAACAAAGCTGAAATAAAAAGATTCAAATAAACAGCACTGATTTGATAGTATCCCTTTAATGGCACAGTTAAGGTTGAGATTTTAACACAAAAATCATTAAATTTAATCAAGGTGAACTACATAAATAAATAAAATTGCATGAATATCCATATAAACGTAATGTCCCCAGTACTCATGCTCAGAACTATAGTCAGTACATTAACAACTCAAAACTAGCTTCTCTTTTTAGGTCTGAAATTCCACTAGCCAGCTCTGCTCTAGAGTGATGTTACAGAATGTGTTGTGACATCAGCCTTATCAGAAAATTCCAGGGGAGCATGGAAAAGTCAACAGGGAACTCAGATAAAATCCCAAGTTTTGAAACGTATGCCCAGTTTCAATTTAAAAACTCTAGAGAAAGAGGTATGGTATAGTCATTTAAATATTTTTTTCTAGAAATTGAAAATATTGCAAAAAATGAAACTGGAATCTGCTTAAACTGAAATTTTACACGAATAAAGGCTGAGTACAGAACTGGGAGCTAGGAACTACTAGTTGACAATTCTAATCCCAGCTCTGAACCTGACACTGTCTTTGATCTTGAGAGTCACTTAAGGATACATTTTCAAAATTATCTACTAATTGTGTGTCTCAGTTTCTGGCTGCCCAACTTTAGGCATCAAGTGGCTAAAACTGCACACCCAAAATTAGTAATCAACATTTTCAAAAGTGTCCTTATCCTCCATGTGCCCCAATTCCCTCAGTTGTAAAATGGGTGTGACAGAATGCAGAAACAATACTTAATCACTGGGCCCTTCCCTCTGCATAGATGTTTTGAGGAAAATAATGGACAATTTAGCCCTACAGTCATATGGTGTGATAATAATCTGTGTGTAGGAGGTTTGAAGTCATGAGATCAAAATACATATGCTCTAAAATATTGCTTTAAAAATGCAGCCTGTCATAGTCCCTGTAAGGGTTTATGGTCAAGTGCTGCTTGTTATGCTGCAGTTATTATTAACTAAAGGGCAAACATTTTTCAGATTCAATGAATATGAAAAAAGATGCCAAATGTGGTGATTGTGGTTTTGGGGAGGTCTTGTGGCAGTGGTCATCATAACTGATATCTTTCCCTTATGATCTGTGCATGTGGGACCTGAATATAAATAGATACTTGTTATAAATAGTGGAATCTTTCACTTGTACAGATATGATGAAACAAATTAAATGCAGATCATGCTGAAGATTGCAATGGAGCATGCCTTTGATATTTGACCAAGCTCAGCTCAAAAGATAAGTCTTTCAAAGAGAAAATTATTGGCCAATAGAATTAATTCGATGTTGTGTGCAAAATTTTAATAAAGGTTTCCTCCATCTATAAAAATCCATTTGCAATACTGTTCCAACTGCTACATTTCAATGCATATAAAAGGCAAACTGTACCCACCTGAAATATGGGAAAGTCAGGTTCAAATGCCTTCTCCAATGAATATCTAAGTATTTTATGCAAAGTGGAAGAGCTTCAGCTGGCCCCAGATTCCATCTTATCAACACAACACACCATCAAACTCATTTCAGGCAAGCCAACCGACAGCCTAACACTCACTAAGAACGAGAGTGTCTCCTGATCTTTCCTGATAAACTTTGCCATTCAAACTCATCTTTTATAGTATATGGAAGTCACACAATACAAATAATTAATAACTCTGAGGTTGTCAGACAGCCTGCCAAATGCAAAGAAATTAAGTTAATGATTAAACCTAATAAAATAGTTTACATTTTAGTGGGGATGGAGTGAAGAGAGTGGAGCAGGGGAATTGGAATATGTACGTCACCCAAACTCTTGCTGCAGCGGGGCACATTTCAAAAGTGCAATATATTGTATGTACTTGCTGGAATAAACAATGTACATGATGCATTGCCAGATGCGTAGGCAATGGGAAGCTGTCTGTCTACATGTGATTTTTTTAAAAATACATCCGTCAGCCACCTCAAGGATCAAAATGCAAAATCCAACACTTAGTGCCATCTGGATATCTAGTGCTCTCCAGGGGCCTTTGTGTCTATGAACTGATGAATAAACTACACTTATCTATAAATGTAGTTTGTCGATCTGTGACAGATATTAAATGAAATATCCTATATTCTAAGCAAGCAAAGTATAACTCAGCATAGAAGTACAGCAATATGTTCATTTTACTAGACTCTTTCAGTACACCATGTGAGAGAAATCATACAAAAAAGGGGGAGAGAGAGTGCACTGCAGCACACTATTACTTGTCAGACCTCTCAAGGAAGTTAAAGATACATTGCACACTGTTTTTTCAACGGAGGACAAACACCTAAGATAAGTTATGCCTTTCACTCCACTGAGAGTCATGCCACATGTCAAGACATCCTTCAATGAGCATTAGTGAAGTGCATAGCAGTACTGGAGTATTGGTACTTTGTGACTGCAACAGTCATAAAAGGATATGAGAAATAAGAAGCAAATAGGTTTTACTTTTATTTCCTGTAGCACAGTACATATCCTATGTTAGATATGCTGTTTAGACAGTTAATTTCACACAAGCAACTATTATATTAGTGTATTGTATGGTAAATAGCCAATGAAGAAATGGTTAGGAAGCCTGCCAGAATAAGACACTTAGTAGATAAAATGTCACAAGTAGAAACTCATATTTGGCTATAGGTAAGGACAGCCCTCCTGGAAATTCCAGCAGAATCTACTAGAATCCTTCTGCTGGATTTTTGGGGTTTTTTTACTGAGCACCAAGGCCCCAGGAACCAGTAGCTCAATAACCCTGTTACTCTTTCACCGAAACCTGACAACAGGAATCAGTAGGAGCTACTATAGTTGAACATTTTGAACTGCAATTTCTACCAGAGAACACTACATGTAATTGGTAGCAGAAATATGGAAAATGTGGCTACATCCAGATCTACACAAACAGAGACTGAAACAAACAGAGCATTACTACAAAGTAATTGTCACCTCATCGTTTGATCTTGCTCCTATTGAAGTCAATGGTAATTTTGCCATTGATTCCAATGGGGGCAGGTTCAAGCCCTGAATATGTGCCAATATATACTTAGAGACTGTATTAAGTGAAGTCAACAAAGTTACACTGATGAAAAACTGGCATAATAGAGTAAAGAATCAGGTCTTCTGTCTCTTTAATCTACTGAGCCAAAATCCCAGATCCCAATTCCTTGAATGTTAAAGAGCTTAATCTAGGTGGGATCTAAATTTTGCGGTTCAGGCCCATTTTAACTACAACCATATATGAAACTGAGAATTTCACATGACTGGGCTGAGTTCATGCAAACATGGGTCCAGGTTTGCTTGAAAGGATTGCACTTCTTAATGAAGGTGTTTACATATCTTAGAATATGGTTTGAGTTTTGAGACTATCAACATTTTTAAATCTGGTGGTTTTCACACAGTTTGAAGTTATCCTTTGAGCATTTTGTCCAGTTCTGTTAAATTTGAAGAACAGTGCTCCAAATGTAAGATTCTAACAATTAATTTTAAAGAACATTAAAGTTTGCCTTAACCACTTCCGAGCGCCATGGGTGGTTCATACGTAGCATAGCTATGGACAGGAGTCTTACATGCAGCAAAAATGATTACAGGTCTAGAAAATGTAAAAAGTGACAAAGAGTCCTGTGGCACCTTATAGACTAACAGACGTATGGGAGCATAAACTTTTGTGGGTGGCACAGGACTCTGTCACTTTTTTACAGATCCAGACTAACATGGCTACCCCTCTGATATAGGTCTAGAAAATGTGACTTATGAGGGAAGACCAAAAAAAAATGGATTTGTTTATTCTGGGGAAGAGAAGACGGAGAGGGGACATGATAACAGTTTTCAACATAAAAGGTTGTTATCAAGAGGAGGGAGAAAAATTGTTTTCCTTAACTTCTGAGGATAGGACAACAAGCAATGGGCTTAAATTGCAGCAATGGTGGTTTAAATTGGACATTAGGAAAAGCTATCAAGGTAGTTAAGCACTTGACTATGGAAGTTGTGGAATCTCCATCATTGGAGATTTTTAAGAGCAGGTTAGACAAACAGCTGTCAAGGATGGTCTAGATCAGAGATTCTCAAACTGTGGGTCTGGACTCCAAAGTGGGTCGCGACCCTATTTTAATGAGGTCACCAGGGCTGGCTTAGACTTGCTGGGGCCCAGGGCTGAAGCCTGAGCCCCACTGCCCAAGGCCGAAACTGAAGCTCGAGGGCTTCAGCCCCGGGTGGTGGGGCTCACGTTACAGGCCCCCTACCTGGGGCTGAAGCCCTTAGGTTTCAGCTTTGGCCACCCTGTCTGGAGTGGTACGGCTTGAGCTTTGGCCCACACACCCAGGGCAGCAGGGCTCAGATGGGGGTCAGGCTTCGGTCCCCTCTCCTGGGGTTATGTAGTAATTTTTGTTGTCAGAAGTGGGTCATGGTGCAATGAAAACCTGGTCCAGACAATACTTAGTCCTGCCATGAGTGCGGGGGATTGGACTAGATGACCTCTCAAGGTCGCTTCTAGCCCTACGATTCTATGATTTTGGTGTTCAATTGAAAGTAAGTGCAGGGCAACAAGGCTAATGTCCCACGAGTACAAACAACACATCAGTGTTTAGCATGTCAATACTAAACTAACAGAAGCAAAGAAACTTGAAGTCTACCACTATATATTTTTAACATTTGTAATGAGCAATTGTCATAATAATAATAATAGTAACTAATAGATGTGCCCAACCAGCAAAATCCCAATCTGGATCTAACTTTTCCAAAGTTTAGGTGCACCTGCATCTTGGACTTGATTTTAGACCTATCTCCAACAATAATAAAGAAGTATAGGTTGAGCTTGCTGTAGAAAACAGGGCCTTGTTTATATTGCACCTTCCATCTCAGAATCTCAAAACATTTTACATACATGAATTAATCTAAATATTCCTATGGGATGGGTATTATGTCCAATTTAAAGATGGGAATACTGAACCACAAAGACATTTTTTTACTTTGGCAAGGCACAAAGAGAATTAGAAGTAGAGCCAAGAACAGAACATAAGAATCAACACACCCTTGCATACTGTTGCATGGCCTGAAGTGGCAGTTGTCTTTTTCTTTGTAAAACTCCTCTTGACTTTATTTCAGTGGGAGCTTGCCTGGGTAAAGACTGCAGGATTTGTCCCAAGGAGAATACCATACATTGAAACTATAGTTCAAAATGATTATAAGAGTATATTATCCATACCTATACAGAACTGAATGGTATATATTGTATCTTATAAAGCTGTTCCTGCATAAATATGTCAAGTCCTATTACTGTCACTTAACTCATTAATGCAAGGGCTCCAAAATACACAATAAATGCTAAAAAAACCCATTTAAAATGCATCATTATTCATGAAAGAATATTTTACTGACCATTTTTATAGATGAATAGTTCATCTGTTTAAAAATTTGAGAGAAAAAACCTAGTTTACACACCTCTATGTATCATTATCTTGCCAAATTTAATTTTAAAAGTTAGTTTAAAGGAGTGCAAATTATTTGAAGCCAGTCAAAATACTATTTTTGGCCATTGCTATCTCAAAACACAACCCAGTTGCTTCACATTGTATAATGGAAATGCTTATATAAACAGTTACTACAGTTCAGCTGAATACCAGTCACTTTAAAATTACAGCCAGGTTATTCTGCTTTTTCCAACAGGAGATGCTCACAGCGTTGTTTTTTAAACTCCAATAAGGCACCAAAAATTGATTCTTTATACAAAGAGGATGAATTAGAAGTGCTGCTATATAGAGGAGCTCATAGCAGTTACTATCTAGAGATCACTTTGATTACATTATAGTCCAATACAGATTTCCAGTACATGTTCTAGAAATGCTTGCAGGCCATTCGATGCATGATTGATAAACCCTGTGCTATAGTGAGATTCTCACAGGGCAGCAAACCTCAGCTTTGCTATAGAAGAAGCAATTAAATTAGTTTTATTTGTTCCATTTCATACTGAACAGATATCCCGGCGGGGATGAGATTTAGGGCTAGTCTACAGTAGAAGTGCTACAGCAGCACATCTGGTGAAGATGCTCTATGCCGACAGGAGAAAGCTCTCCTGTCAGCATAATAAAACCACCTCTGCGAGAGGCGGTAGTTGTGTCGGCAGGAAAAGCTCTCCCACTGACAGTGCTGTCCACACTGGCACTTAGATCGGTGTAACTTACGTCACTCAGGGGGTGGCTTATTCACACCCCTGAGCGACATAAGTTATACCTACATAAGGGGTAGTGTGTACAGGGACTTAGAGTTACTATTCATCCAGCAAGGATGGGCCGACAAAGAGGCTTACAAAAAACATTGTCCAAACCTAAGCAGTGGTCTGTGGAGGAAGAATATCATAGAAGTGGTTGTCTAAGTTCCATTAGCACAAGCTTAGGTGCTGGTTCTAACAGATTTCTATGGAGGAGAAGAGATCCTAAAGGCAATGGGGCCTGATTTTCAGAAGTGCTGAGCAGATACAGCTTCCATTGACTTCATTAGGAGTTCTGTGAACTCAGCACTTCTGAAAATGAGGACTTTAGTAATCTAGCATAGACACACTAATTCACAGCAGCGACCTGGCTCAATCTCTCTCTTTTTTTTTAATTGTATTTGTTTTTTTCCCTGAATGCCCTGCCAAAGGATTTTAGTGGATCTTGGGGTTCTCTGCTACCTTAAAGTTGCCCATTCCTGGGTTAAACAAACACCTGTCAGGATGGTCTAAGTATATTGGGTCACATCTCAGTGCAGGGCTAATGGACTAGATGACTAGTGTTCTCCTCACTTCAACCTCCCTGGCCACACAATAGCAGATGTAAAGGTAGCCATCTTACAGCAAAAAAACTTCAGGACCAGACTCCAAAGAGAAACTGCTGAGCTCCAGTTCATTTGCAAATTTGACACCATCCGATCAGGATTAAACAAAGACTGTGAATGGCTATCCAACTACAGAAACAGTTTCTCCTCCCTTGGTGTTCACACCTCAACTGCTAGCAGAGCACCTCACCCTCCCTGATTGAACTAACCTCGTTATCTCCACACTCATATATACCTGCCTCTGGAGATTTCCATTACTTGCATCTGAAGAAGTGAGGTTCTTACCCACGAAAGCTTATGCTCCCAGTACTTCTGTTAGTCTCAAAGGTGCCACAGGACCCTCTGTTGCTGGGTACATCAAAACTTTGATATTCTAGATGTTGTTTTTGGCTAATTCCTGGTGGTAGGATTGTGTTCAGTTTTCTTTTATGAGGATGGTGCAAAATTCTGAAGCAATGATTTGCACAGGCAGAGACACAGAAGCAATCTTGCAAAAATTCCACATCACCTTTTCAAATAATATGCATGGAAAATCCCAGTTTCAATATTGTGGAAACACTTGTAACTGCTGCATCCCAGGATGAGTCCTTCAGAAAGGATGAAAGTGCTGGGGAAGAGCCTATATAAATCAAATGTGTAGCCAAAACAGATTGTAGAGGCTAACGAACTCCAGAAAACTCAGTTTCCCTTTTGAATTTGTTTTCTTTCTTTTGTTTGTTTAATCTCTGCAGGAAGAGAGTTCTAATCTGCCTACCTGCACTTTGTAGGCAGAACAGAAACTAGGGTTGCCAACTTTCTAATTGCAGAAAACTAAACACTCCTGCCCCGCCCCTTTCCCGAGGCCCTGCCCCTGCCCCGTCTCTTCTCCAAGGCCCTGGCCCCTGCTCACTCCATCCCCCCTCCCTCCATCGTTCACTCTCCCCCACCCTCGCTCATTCGCTCATTTTCACAGGTCTGGGGCAGGGGGTTGGGGTGTGGGAGAGGGTGAGAGCTCCAGCTGTGGGTGTGGGCTCTGGGGTGGGTCTGGGAATGAGGGGTTTGGGATGCAGGAGGGGGCACCGGGCTGGGGCCAAGGGTTTTGGAGTGTGGGAGAGCGCTCAGAGATGGAGCAGGGCATTGGAGTGTTGGAGGGGGTTTGGGGTGCGGATTCTGGGCAGTGCTGACCTCAGGCGACCCCATCATTTCCCAGGGATGGAGGAAATCCTCTTAGGAAGCAGCCAGCATGTCCCTCTGGCTCCTAGGTAGGCCGGAAGCCAATGGGAGCTGCGGGAGCGGCGCCTGAGGGCGGGGGAAGTGCGCAGAGCTCCGTAGCCGCCCCTCCACTTAGGAGCTGGAGGGACATGCCAGCCACTTCCCAGGAGCCATGCGGAGCCAGCATGGAGCCTGCCTGCCCTGCTGGAGCTGTGGCCAATCAGACTTTTAGCGTCCCTTTTCAACTGGGTCCCTTTTCGACTGGGTGTTCCTGTCAAAAACTGGACGACTGGCAACCCTAACAGAAACTGGACGTCTATTTAAATAGGCTTGGTTAGCCTTACCCAGCCTTTGGTGGACTGATGTTGGTCTGCCTCTCTTTGGATGTAGAACAGCTCTCAATGGGCATCTGTTCTGTTCTCTAGTGTATTAAAGTTAGATATGTAAGAAGCCTCATCCTAGCTCTGAAAGGTTAGTGCCTCTCTAAACCTCCTACCTGATACATTTATAAAAAAACGAATTTTTGGACGGACAGAATAGCAGGATTGCTCCCTAAGCACCATCAAAGTCAATATAAAACCGAATCTTGCCATTGATGTCATTGTGAATAGGATCAGGCCCTAAGAAATTATTAGGAATTAAGTAAAAATTAGTTAGTTAAATTTCATAATGTGCATGACACCATATTAACATATACAAATCTCTTCACCCCATAGAACTCAATACAATGCCAGTACTATAGCTAATGGTCTCAGCATTTTCACCATAAATTATATTGTTTATGATTTTTACAGTTTTCTGCCTTTTTCAATTGTTTTGTGCTAAAACATAGCATATCTATATTTTGATCTGGGGTGACTTTTAACAACATTATATTAAACTGAATTTGAAGCAGTTAGACCAGGGGTGTCAAACTCAATTGCACAGGGGGCCAAAACTCAAAACTCGCGGGCCGAACAGTATAACCATTTATTTAACAGACTAAATATTTATGTTTTTTAACCATTAATATGAACCAAAATACAGGATATCATTCCAAAATAAATACATTTCAACTTAAAATATTTTGCTCTTCATAAAAAAATATCCTGTCAATACAATACATTCAAAATCTGTACATGCTGGAATATTAAAAAATCTGAAAATATAAATAAAAAATTGAATTTAAAGCAAAAGTATAATCATAACAAATCATAACATTCCATTTTCTTGTCCTATTTAGTCAGAGCCTGATACTTGGAGTCTTTTCTTTGCAACAAGTTCGTTTATGTTTGGGGTTAGGTTCTGTGTTGTGAAGATTCTCAGGATCGATTGCAGGTGTTCATCAGTGAGGCGACTCCTGTGTGACGTTTTGTTAATTTTCATCACAGAGAACAGCTGCTCGCACAGATATGTGCTGCCAAACATGGACAGGATTCGAGCCGCATGTTGGCGGAGCTGCGGCATCGCTTCAGGAATGAAGCGAGTGAACTGTGCTGGCCCCGCAGTGTCGTACTTTGCCTTCAGTGTCCCGTTACATTGCAGTTCTATCAGCTCCATCTGCATTTCTACAGGTGCGGTTTCCACATCGACTGCAAATGGGTTGCGAAGCAGCTCGAAGTTACTTTTCTGTGCCTCAAAGTCACTGAAGCGCCGTGCGAACTCAGTGCGCAGCGCGCTGAGTTTTTCAGCAAAGGTGGCATTTGGGAAAACTGTGGCACTTTCTTGGTTCCGTATTACTTGGCAACAGGGAAAGTGAGACAAGTTGCATTGGTGCATTTGTGTCTCCCATAAGCGCAGCTTCACTTGAAATGCCTTCACTGCATCATGCATATCGGTTATTATGTGCTCCCGTCCCTGGAGTTGAAGGTTTAAAGCGCTAAGATGCGACGTTATGTCAGCCAGGAACGCCAACTCACATTTCCACTTGTCATCCCGCAGAACTGTGCAGTCTTTCCCCTTACTGTCCATGAACTGGCAGATTTCCTCTCGCAGCTCAAAGTGTCTTTTGAGAACTTTTCCCCGACTTAGCCACCGGACCTCCGTATGATATGGCATATCGCCAAACTCGCTATCTATTTCCCGCAGAAAAGACTGGAATTGGCGGTGATTTAAACCGTGGGCTCTGATAAAGTTGACGGTTTGTGTTACAGTGTTCATCACATGATCCATTTTTAGGACTTTAGCACTCAGCGATTCCTGGTGTATGATGCAGTGATACACTGTCAACTCACCGGCACAGTTCTCCTCCCGCATCTTTGAGCGCATCCTTCCCACCAGTCCATTTTTTTCACCACACATAGCAGGTGCGCCATCTGTTGTAAGTCCAACGAGTTTTTCCCACGGCAGTTTCATGTCGGTTACACTTTGAAATACATTTCCAAAGATGTCTTCTCCTTTCGTTGTCCCGTGCATCGATTTAATGTCCAGTATTTCCTCTGTTACGCACAAATTGGAATCCACACCACGGATAAATATCGCCAGCTGTGCAGTGTCAGTCCGTCAGTAGTTTCATCCACGGCAAGGGAGTATGCAACAAAATCTTTTGCTCTTTCAATCAACTGTGTTTTCAAATCAGTCGCCATCTCACAAACCCGATTAGCAACAGTGTTTCTGCTGAGGCTTACATTTGCAAACGCTCGCGTTTTATCTGGACAAAGGACGTCGCACACTTTCATCATACAATTCTTTACGAATTCCCCCTCGGTAAACGGCCGTCCTGATTTGGCGATCTCTTCGACCACAATGAAACTTGCTTTCACAGCAGCTTCACTTTGTGATTTTGCTTTGGTGAAAAACGTCTGCTGGGATGTCAAATTCTTCTTCAACTCCTCTACCTTTTGTAGCTTCTGTCCTGCGCTCAGGTTTTTGAATTTGTTCTCATGTTTCGTCTCGTAGTGCCGTCTTAGGTTATACTCCTTCATTACAGCGATATTACTCCCGCAAAGGAGACACACTGGTTTACCTGCAATTTCAGTAAACATATACTCATTCTCCCACCGGCTTTGAAAGCCTCGGTTTTCAGAATCAATTTTTCTCTTGGCCATTGTTGGGGTCTAGCTTTGATTTGATATTAGCGTTGTATACATCAACAGACCGCGAACTTGAACCGCGGCTTGCCGTTGGCGGCAATTGCACTGCATCATGGGATTTGTAGTGTGTGTTATTGGGGCGTCATATCACAGGGCCATTAAAAACAGATATATAAAACGATTTCGCGGGCCGGATATAATTGTATGGCGGGCCGGATGTGGCCCGCGGGCCTTGAGTTTGACACATGTGAGTTAGACTGTCTTTTTAAAATGTCAATGAAGCAAAATTTTTCATTTGTTCACAAGGCTATTTTGATATGCCCACCCCTTTTTACTTTTAAAACATCAACATTTGGAAGGCTTAAGTTCCCTACCTTCTGGTAATTATAAAAGTAAACAAGGAAATTATTAACTCTTAATTATCTTCCAAACACATATAGTTACTTTAACTTATTATCTTTTCATTTTGTATTGTATGCATAGTAAAACTGTAATGGTCAACAGAACCCAATAAATCAATCAATATATTTTCATAGCCCCCCCGAGAAGCACTTGTTATGTGTAGAGAGAGGCCTAAAAACCATTAGGACTTAATCCAAGACTCATTGAAGTAAATGGGAGTCTTTCCTTCTATTTCTGTGGGCTTTATCAGGCACTTTCTGCATTCAGGACTCTTCAATACATACATGATTCATGCAAAGAGTGTTTACAATCTAGGGGTCTGACCCTGCAAACACTTATTACTGGGCACAGTGCTTATGATGGGTCTGCTCTTGTTCTATTAAAGTCAATAGGAGCCATGCCATTGACTTCAATGGTCATATCTCTGGCTGATTGCTGATGGGTTTATTCCATTTTCTTTTATGATTAAGTTGCACAACTCGGTGATGTGTTAGGGCATATGTTGTCTTGTGGATGGTTTCAGTTGAGATGGTTGTAACAACAACTTACTTATAACTGTATATTCATTTTGATAACTCTTTTCTAACACAATTGTAGCTAGCTTGCTCTGATGTTCCAGCCATTCACACCTTGAATGTGACTTACACTCCAAATAGAATGATCATAAATCCCCCCACAAACTATGGAAAACTTTAAGGGTTAATGACCTCTGTGTTAGAACTAGTCCTATATAGGTCAGAAGATGAATAAAATAAAGAAGAAAACTTCTGTCGTGACTAAAACCATTTTGAAACAGAGAATGTGGGGGAAAGAGAAATGGTTAGTGATGAGGTCTAGAACATTAAGAAAGTTCAGCAATCTCTTCTGTGGGCCAAATAATTAAGTTCTTACCAGGGCCAGCTCCAGGGTTTTTGCCGCCCCAAGCGGTGCAGAAAAAAAAAAAAAAAAAGCTGCGATCGCCATCTGCGGCGGCAATGCGGCGGGAGGTCCTTCGCTCCGAGCGGGAGTGAGGGACCGTCCGCTGAATTGCCGCTGAATAGCTGGACCTGCCGCCCCTCTCCGGAGTGGCCGCCCCAAGCACCTGCTTGGCAAGCTGGTGCCTGGAGCTGGTCTTGGTTCTTACTCAGGCAAAACTGTCTGAAATCAGTGGGTATTTTGCCCAAGTTAGGACTGAGACTGACCTAAATAGAAGGTTTCAGAATTTGGTTTTATGGGGAAAAAAAAGTTGGCATTTCTTTGTTAGGGAATAATTTTCTAGTTAAGCCAATTTAAACTGCTGGTTCAAAATAAGGAAATCCCAATCAATAGGCTGATCAGAAAAAAAAATTGAATTTTCAGGCATTTTACTGAAATTATATTAGACTCCACCAGAAGAAACAATTTAAAGAGATGTTGACAAAACTGATAGGATCACAATTTAATCTGCCTTTCCTCCTGATCTTACATATGTTTGCAAATGCCACATAATTCTTTATGGGTTAAATTTTTCTGAGAATTAATTTTAAATGCCTAATTTTGAGATTGCATCCAATTTTGTTCCCACAAACTTTAGTTCATACCCTATAATTTGCATATACAAATGAAATTTTAATGCAAAATTTCATCCTACCCTTTGCATGCAATATTGGACCCACAAATTGCAAGAAAAATTGTGTGTATATTTAAAAAAAATGGAGGGCACACTTGACAATGTGACCCTAAGTATGCAATAACTTGCTATTGCTTATTCAAAAGGTACAGTGAAACAATCTCACAAGTCACAACAAAGGTCATGCCAGCATTCTAAGCAACAATTTGTTAGTATGAAAGTTAGCAGGAACAGCCCTGAAAAGTTGCATGTGCAGGGAAACAAAGTAAAGAAGATTTTTCTATTACAGCATTATCATAGAATCATAGAAGATTAGGGTTGGAAGAGACTTTAGGAGGTCATCTAGTCCAAATCTATTCTCAAAGCAGGACCAACCCCAACTAAATCATCCTAGCCAGATCTTTGTCAAACCGGTCCTTAAAAACCTCTAAGGATGGAAATTCCACCACCTCTCTAGGTTAACCCATTTCAGTGCTTCACCACCCTCCTAGTGAAATAGTTTTTCCTAATATCCAACCTATACCTCCCACACTGCAACTTGAGACCATTGCTTCTTGTTCTGTCATCTGCCACCACTGAGAACAGCCTACCTCCATCCTCTTTGGAACCCCCCTTCAAGTAGTTGAATGCTGCTATTAAATTCCCCCTTACTTTCCTCTTCTGAAGACTAAATAAGTACAGTTCTCTCAGCCTCTCCTCATAAGTCATGTGCCCCAGGCCCCTAATCATTTTTGTTGCCCTCCGCTGGACTCTTTCCTATTTGTCCACATCCTTTCTCTAGTGGGGGGCCCAAAACTGGACACAATACTCCAGATGTGGTCTCACCAGTGTTGAATAGAGGGGAATAATCACGTCCCTCGATCTGCTGGCAGTTCTTCTACTAATGCAGCCCAATATGCCATTAGCCTTCTTGGCAACAAGGGCACACTGTTGACTCATATCCATCTTCTCATCCACTGTAATCCCCAGGTCCTTTTCTGCAGAACTGCCACTTAGCCAGTCGGTCCCCAGCCTGTAGCAGTGCATGGGATTCTTCTGTCCTAAGTGCAGGACTCTGCACTTGTCCTTGTTGAACCTGAGATTTCATTTGGCCCAAACCTCCAATTTGTCTAGGTCACTCTGGACCCTATCCCTACTCTCCAGCGTATCTACCTCTCCCCCCATCTTAGTGTCATCCGTGAAATTGCTGAGGGTGGAATCCATCCCATCATCCAGATTATTAAAGAAGATGTTGAATAAAACCAGCCCCAGAACAGACCCCTGGGGCACTCTGCTTGATACCAGCTGCCAACTAGACATCAAGCCATTGATCACTCCCGTTGAGCCCAACAATCTAGCCAGCTCTCTATCCTCCTTATTGTCCATTCATCCAATCCATGCTTCTTTAACTTGCTGGCAAGAATACTGTGGGAGACAGTATCAAAAGCTTTGCTAAAATTAAGGAATAACACATCCACTGCTTTCCCCATATCCACAGAGCCAGTTATCTCATCATGAAGGCAGTAAGGTTGGTCAGGCATGACTTGCCCTTGGTGAATCCATGTTGACTGTTTCTGATCTCCTTCCTTTCCTCCAAGTGCTTCAAAATGGATTCCTTGAGGACCTGCTCCATGATTTTTCCGGGGGCTGAGGTGAGGATGACTGGTTTGTAGTTCCCTGGATTATCCTTCTTCCCTTTTTTAAAGATGGGCACTATATTTGCCTTCCAATCGTCCGGGACCTCCCCAATCACCACGAGTTTTCAAAGATAATGGGCAATGGCTCTGCAATCACATCAGCCAACTCCCTCAGCATCCTTGGATGCATTGCATCTGGCCCCATGGACTTGTGTATGTCTAACTTTTCTAAATAGTCCTTAACCTGTTACTTCACCACTGAGGGCTGGTCACCTCCTCCCCATACTATGCTGCCCGGTGCAACAGTCTGGGAGTTTACCTTGTCTGTGAAGACCGAGGCAAAAAAAGCGCATTGAGTACTTCAGCCTTTTCCACATCATCTGTTACTAGGTTGCCTCCCCCATTCAGTAAGGGTCCCACACTTTCCCTGACCTTCTTCTTGTTGCTAACCTACCTGTAGAAACCCTTCTTGTTACCCTTCACCTCCCTTGCTAGCTGCAACTCCAATTGTGCTTTGGCCTTCCTGATTACACCTCTGCATGCTCAAGCAATATTTTTATTAATTGAATTAACTGCAAGACATGTATTTTGTTCTTCCTGCCATTCAGAAAGATTAAATTTACTTGGGAATTACCTTGTGGAAAAATCCCATGGAATTTAAGATGGAATGATAGCACTGATATAGAATTTTAAAACCAACCTATAAAATTCTATAGTAGGAATATTACTCTCTATTAAATTCTAGAAGGTTTATAAGTAACTTCTATAGAGGAAATTAAATTTTATAAGGGTACATACATATCTTTGTATTTAAAATAATCTGACCATACTGTTGCTGAGAAAATGTTGTTAATTAAAAATTAGCTCTAAATCCAAATCTGACTCTTCAAAGATATAGTTTGTCACACCTCTACTTCTCAAGGACCCGTTTCCTTTTTCCTCTGAAAACGTTAAAAAGAGACTCCATTGGCTGCATATTCTATTATCACCATCAAAATAGCTTCTAACTTCTCTCTCATTTTATCCAATACATTATTATTAAAATACGGGAACACAATGGGATTTACATCAGCAATGTTTGGAAATATTGCCATATTTACTTGGAATACAAGATTAGCATATTTTAATTTAGATCTCAAAGGAGAAAAAGCTATTTTGTCCAAATAGATACATGACAGTAGATCAGAACTGGATACAGTGTGTTTATTTTAGTTGGAGTGACAGCAATTTCTATGGTCAAGGTTATATAAAAGTTTCCATTATAACCTTCATTTTCAATTATTCATAACTTTCTGAAACGTTTACCTTTAGGGCTGAAACATTCATACTTGGTTTCTCCATGGAAGTGAATTTTCCTTTCAGGTGTGGCACATGAGCACAAGGAAAACAAAAATATATATATGTACTTTTCCAATCAGAAAAATTGCAAATTTTTTCCAAAAGAGGTCTGCATCTAAATTCACTGCATCTTTAAAGTTGACATTTGGAGTGGAAACAACCTTTACTGAACAGAAGTGTCTTTTGCTTGTTGCAGAGAGAATTGGTTTTGATTCCAGAGTTATCAATCTTTGGAAGTTCTAGGCTGGATGTTCAGACTAGATTATTTTTGCTAAGCTTGTAAGTTTACCTAAGAGACGACAGGATCTGCTGTGCATGCATGGGTGGCTAACTTATCTGTGGAGTGAAAAGTGAGCAGTATATTGCTGCGTATCACTAGGATACCTGGAGCTGGTGGAAGAGCTGAGGGACAGTAGGAGTTTCAAACTTTTCCTGTGTGAAAGGATTCATTCAATTTTAAATAATGATCAATGGTCAGGGGTATAAATTTATGACTACGTACTACCCTCCATCCACATCAGAACTCCTACAAATGTCAATGGGAGTGTGATGGTTGTCTCTCATTAGGAGTGTTGCCTAGTGGTCAGGGGGCTAGACCCTTCAACATGGGTGGGGTGTGAGGGCGACCAAAGGGTTTGACACCCAGAATCACCTAAGGCTGCCCTCCCTGGGCCTCTTCCTACCACCCGTGTAGTGTCCAAAGTTCACAGTTGTAACAGGAGCGTGCAAAGGGGGTCAGCTCACCATCTGGCACCTCTTTGTGGCCAGGTTGGCACGGCAGCTCTCTCTCTCTTGAGGCAACAGCTGCCTTCTGTTGTTAGCCCTCCAGCCAGGTCAGTTCCAAGCCTCTCCCCTTCCAGGGTATCCATAAATAAAACATGGGGAATTGACACAAACAAACTGGGTTAGTATGTGAGAGTGGGAAATGCCTCCCTCTAAGGGTCTATCAGAAGCAGGGCCTCCCTTCCCTCAGGGAGGGACCTTCAGGACATTGTTGATGAGAGAGAGATCCTGCCTTCCCTCAGACCTTTCCTCAGGAACTGTAAGTGAAAGGCCCTCTCCCTTCCCTGGCCTGCCCCCAAGTGAGCTGTCCTGCTTCCGTTTAACTCCTCTTCCAGTCTGTGCACCTCTTGCAGGTGGTGTAGGGTGGAGCTGGCTTAGCCCGGAGCAGCTCCTTGACCTCTTATTGCCAAGTGTGGGGTTTGTATACCACATCACAGGAAGATTGGCACAAAGATTCAGGGGAGAATCTGGACTTTATGTAGTAACTAAACTTTTTGTTATTATTTATTATTATTGTGTATTTGTTCAGTACCTTATTGTCACAATTAATATGGTTCAGTTGTAGGCTATACCTACTTCTATCTGTTCTTCCTTTACCATCTTCCTCTCCTTGCTTCTCTCCCTCTTTCCTCTCTTTGTAAGTCTCTTTTGTCCCTCCCACTGCATCTCCTTCCTTCAACAACTTCCAGTTCCCACTTTCTGTTGGACTTCACTGCTACTCACCTTCCCATTTCAGCCATTAAAATGTTCAGCAATAAAACAGTTAATGTTGACACTGAAGCACATAGGCTCTGAATCCATGGGTTCTCAGCACCTACCGGTGGCCCCGCCAATCATCTCCTCCTCTTCTCTCCCTGCCCACCGGTGATCCTGCCGATCAGCTCCTCCCCCTCACTCCCTCCCAGTGCCTCCCGCCCACCGCGGATCAGCTATTCAGCAGCGTGCAGGAGATGCTGCGGTGGAGGGGGCAGGAGCGAGGGTCAAGCACCCCCGGGGAAATGAGGAAGCCAGAGCCTGTGCTGAAGCATCATCACTGGACTTCAAAGTTGACATTTCCATGAGACTGCTAAAGGACAGAACTGTTCACACATCTGAGACGTTTGAAGCTTTCTGCAGATTCAGTAAGACATCAATGGTTCAGTTACTCAGTTCACATCGGAAAGCTTTTTTGTGTGTGTGCTACCACGTGACTAGGAACTCACCTATTTTTAATGAACAGTGAGATTCTCGACCACATAAACGCAAATGCATCAAGCAAGCCAAACTCATTCTGCAGCCTGAATGTTTGACATCCCATTCTAAGTTATGCAGGGACTGAGGTAAGGGAACCTTTTGAATCTACCATGAACTGCACTGAGGTAAGACTTTCCATCCAGTATTTAGTGTTGCATGGTCAGACACATAGTGACCATACTCAATTTTCTATAGTTTACTACTTATGGTAAAATAAGAATGCTAGCAAATACTGGTGACAGTGAGGTAAATTTTGCAAGATTTTGGACATACCAGGTAGACCTAGTATGTATAATTCAGTGCTCAGATTATGAGCATATGGCTCCTATTGAACAATAGTTATTACTTATATTGCATTTTATAACTCTGAGGGTAACTAGATAGATCAAAGCTAACTCAGGTATGTCTACATGTGTTACAATCACACATCCCAATTGCTGTGTATACTTACCCTGAAGCACTGTAGAAATGCTAACCAATTAATCTTCACATCGCTCCTAGGGCCAAATCATGCTCTCACTTACAGCAGCATTTATACAGACTAGCCCAGTTACTCTGGATTTACACCAGTGTCAAAAAGGTGAGAATTTGCCCTCGAGAGTTAACATAGGTTTTAGAAAGTTTAAAACTGTTTACCAAATTCTGCCCTGAGTTACACCAGTGCAATTCCATTGAATTCATTGGGGTTGCATAGTTTTAAATGAAGGCAGAATCTGGGACTGTACCTCATCGTGATGTCAGTCCTGTAGAGTGTTTGAATATATTGCATTAAGGAATGTGTATTTAAATTTGACTCAGAGTCACAAAATCAGAGACATCTTCAAACATTCAGCTCCATAACTCACCCCACGTAAGGATTCCAGAAGTTCAGAACAGTGCATGATATTACATAGGCTATGTGTTGCTATACCAACAAAATGGGATCAGCTAATTATAGTATCAGTTCTGAGTTGGAACTTTAATTTTGGATCTTTTTGTAGGTTCAACAGACAAATAGGGCCAAATTCAGAGCTGGTGAAGTAGGTGCAACATTGACTTCAAAGGAATTACACCTACTTTTATTCTTTGTTATTTAATAACATTAAATAACATTATGGTAATGCCTGAATCAAGGCCCCATTGTGCTACACGCTGTACAAACCTATAGTGAATGACAGTCCTAGCCGCAAAAAGACAAGTTATGGCAGTGGGCAGGGGTTCATGAGATAGGAAAACAAAAGTAATAGACTATGTTCAAATTTTTGTCTGCTTACACCATGTCAGAATTTAGCCTACGGTGTTCTTTAACACTGATATAAATGGTTTCGTATGCTTTGCTTTTTATGACAGTATTTACAACAGAGTCAAAAACCTCCTAATGGAAGCATGTGAGTTGACATAACAAGCTGCATGTTATACAAATACATGCTGGAGCGATTTCTAAAACTGGGGTTAATTTAGGGTCTAATCCTGCACCTTTGAAGTCAATAGGAGGTATATCATTGACTTCAGTGACTACAGGAGCAGGCACATAACGCTTTTGAAATAACTAATAATACTAACTAGATATGGACTTCAGATCACATTCTTCTTTCTGACTGAAATGCATGCACAAATGGTGGTGTTTTGATGATTTTATTCTGAGTAGCACCAAACTCCAGTACAGCTCATTCCTGCTCATATTGGTGGCAGGAGGCTAAAACCTATAGCTAGATTGAGGGCATACATCAAAAACAGGTTGGCCATGGCCTCAGAACCCTACTATGAGTCCTGTCATGAAGTGTCTATAGTGTCTCATCTCCATTGGTTTTGAGAGAGAGAAATCAGAGTGACTTTTTTCCTCCCCAGGTTCCCCCCTTCTGCCCATGGGATTTCAGGCATGCAACTACATGTATCAGGCATCCAGAATTTGACTCAAGCACAGACTGGTACTCTGTAAACTTTTTTCAAACAGCTTTGTTAATATATTCAGTTTTAATCTGCAGAACCTTTCCTTTCAGAGCTCTCCTGAATAAAGACTGTTCACCATGCTGAGGTTTTGTGATGTGAATACTTCCCTAAGGAAGTCTACAATCAAGCTACCGAATTCATTTCCACTTACGTCATAAGCAAGATTTAAGTTTCTCTTCTAGATTAACAGTTTGTGCCACAACACCACTTAGCCCTCTTATTTAAAAACACATAGGGGTGAATTCTCCACTACCTTTTAACCTGTGGATCACAGAAAGCAGAATTTGCATGTTGCAGAATTTAGCCTATACAGAATGAAATCTTGGTCCCATTGAACTCAATGAAAATTTTGCTATTGACTTTGATGGAGCCAAGATTTCACCATAGGACTCAGAGTAGTACACTAAGTGGATGCCTAGTTGTACACCTTTACCTCGATATAACGCTGTCCTCGGGAGCCAAAAAATCTTACCGCGTTATAGGTGAAACTGCATTATATTGAACTTGCTTTGATCCACCGGAGCGCGCAGCCCACCCCCCCTTCCCCCCGGAGCGCTGCTTTACCGTGTTATAGCCAAATTTGTGTTATATCGGGTCACGTTATATTGGGGTAGAGGTGTATATTTTAACATTGTACAATGGACAGACATATTACCCCACTTGTTTGTTTAACCCAGTGCGGGGGGGGGGGGGGGAATACTAAACTGTAAATTAGCATGAAGTTTCACTATGTGCTCTGGAACACTGACTGTTGGCCACTATTGGAGGCAGGATGCCAGACTTCATGGACTGTCGGTCTGGTCCAGTACAGCAAATTTTATCTGAGCAAAAGTCATTATAGTTTCTCATGCAAATATATATTTAAACAATTGTAAATATTTATCTTGTACATTTTTAGTTCCTCCAAGTTGCTAGGCTCTGTTATATTAAATACTTTGAAAATTTAAAAAGCACACTATTTTCTACTTAGACTGTAATGACTAAGGCTTGGTCTACACTACCCCCCCTAATTCGAACTAAGGTACGCAACTTCAGCTACGTGAATAACGTAGCTGAAGTTCGAAGTACCTTAGTTCGAATTAGTTCAAACTTACCTTGGTCCACACTCGGCAGGCAGGCTCCCCTGTCGACTCCGCGGTACTCCTCTCGGCGAGCTGGAGTACCGCAGTCGACGGCGAGCACTTCCGGGTTCGACTTATCGCGTCCAAACTAGACGCGATAAGTCGAACCCAGAAGTTCGATTTCCAGCCGTCGGACTTGCGGGTAAGTGTAGCCAAGGCCTAAGACATAGATGTCTATTTCAAAAAGTCGCTGTCGTGGCTTAGGTTAAATCAGCAAGATTTAGGATTCCTGTGGTAATGAAAACAGTGGGGGTATTAATACATTTATTTTAAGTTGTTTTTTAAAAATAATTTGGAAAGACGTAAGGAAAGTATCTAAAGGCTTAGATTTTGCTATGTTTTCACCGTCAAGGGAATATTGATCTGCAATGTGTTGATTTGATAAAGAAATTCCATACACTGCAGAATTTTTGTCCAACTGCAACTGTTGCACAAAATAAGTGTATATTTCTTTTAAAAGTCTTTCATATATAGGCTTTTATGGTGCAGTGTCTCCTTAGATGAACTGGCCACTTTAAAAAAACATGATTTTTGCTGTCAGTTCAGAAATGAATGCAGGGCAAGCTTTGCTTGGCAGTCTTGTGCTGCCACAGTAAAGCATTCCTAAAAGTTAATGTCTAACTCGATACAATTGAGTTCAATAAACTTAAATGAAAGGAGATGTCTTTACTGTCTCTTTACTACTTTTTATCCAAATGTGGCATATTATATTGGATCAGTGTTAAAAGCAAATTCCATTCTAATGCAATCCAATCCTGTCTGTTACTCACATCACTGTTTTTTCTCTCCCTCCGCCCCCCTCCCCCCCCCCCCCCCGATTACAGATTGGAGAAGTACAGGCTTAAGTTTGAAATTTCAGAAAGAGATCATTTGAGTTATTATGAATATCACAAAGATTGCATGTCTTCAGATTAATTTCCAGGTACATTTCACTGTATCTTTGCCCTACCTGGCACTAAAATCAGATTAATCAAGCCTCTTACTTCAGTTCCATGATAATTTTATATTACCTTATATTTGCAAGAGTTTGGGATAGTTGAGCATGTATTACAAACGCATTTTGTGTATTTGACCTTTTTTAATGTATACATGAAGGAATTAAGATTAGTGTGGTGAAACCAGTACAGTTGTTTGCTGCCTGCTCTTCTGGGTATCTGGTTTTAGTAGCTGATATCAGGAATGTGGAGGAACAAGTTCAAATGAACTGCTAAATAAAACAAATACTCCAGATGCACTGCAATCATTTTGTCTATGTTACACTAATTTATATAGGGTCAAATCTTCAAAGCAGCCTCAATCCAGCCTCTGGGCCAGATTTTTTTGCTGAGGGTAACTCCCTCTAACATTATGGGTCTAAAACTGTATATCAAGGTTTTGTGCTCTTATGATTGAATAGGCATCTAACTCCTCAGTTTGTACTCCTCAGGAGTACAAATTACATTTGCTTGTAAAAATCCAAAATCTGAACTGCATAAAATCTTGGCTACCTAAAGCTCCAAGCACAAAACTAGAAAGTGCAAATTTAGAGGCCACTTTTGTAAAATTTTATGATTCATTTCAGTTTAGAAAACAATTTTTTTTTTTTTAGTTTGCATAGAGGGCAGAATTTGGCTACTTTTCTCCTCAGTGCCTTTGACCTTATTTGCACCAGTAAAATCAACATTCTAGCTAGTCTCTCGACCTTTAAGAGCAGATTTTCAAAAGTACATGTATACCTTTGCACAAGCCCAATTTGCAAATAGGTAAACCCCAATGAAAAATGTACAAAACATGTGGCCAGATCTTCAGCTAAACTGAATGGAACCATACCAACTTACACTAGCTGAGGATCTGGCCCAGGGTCCTTAAAGTAACAGTCAAATTATGCCCTCATTTACACCAGCATATCCCCACTATAGTCCATGTGGAGAAAATTTGATCACAACAAAGGCTCTGTTACACCAGCCACAGTACAGTCCACAATAAAAATACTAGCACAGACTAATAGCAGAAGCAAGCTACGCTTATTCTCTAAATAGCAGATAAAATAACTGTAGAGCAGTGGTTCTCAAACTTTTGTACTGGTGACCCCTTTCACATAGCAAGCCTCTAAGTGCGACCCCCCCCCCCAACAAATTAAAAACACTTTTTTACATATTTAACACCATTATAAATGCTGGAGGCAAAGCGGGGTTTGGGGTGGAGGCTGACAGCTCGTGACCCCCCCATGTAATAACCCTGAGGGGTCCCGACCCCCATTTTGAGAACCCCTACTGTAGAGTATATATGGTTTTCAAATACTTCAGAAGATTGCAGAATATTTAGTGGAAAGCTTTGAAAATTACCAACAAAATTGATGGACATCTTATTTATACTTGTTATATTACTGAAATTGGATCTTACTATAGTTAAATGAGCCTTTGTTGCAGTTTTTCACAGTTTTAGTCTAAACCGAACAGACTTTATTGAAACTGTAACATTTTTCAGTCAGCCTCATCTGCAATCAAACCTTTAGTTATTATTATTCTGGAATTGTTTCAAATGAAAAACCAAGTACAAAGATGCTTCACTGATTGTGTTCATTGATTTTTATGTTGAGTGGAGTCAGTTTTAAAAAGTTTTCTCTACTACTTTTATTTTTTTTCTAAGTCCAATACCTATCTGCCCCACACTTTTCTGTGGACTTGTTCTAGCAGGGGTAGCAAAATATAAGTCTACCCACGGATCTGATTACAGTGTTTAAAATGTGCACCACATTATTTAACTCATGGTAGTTTTGACCATGTTCTCGTGATATAGAAGTAGCTTAAATATGCATCTAGCATCTGGAACAATACAACAACTCTAAGCCAACTCTGTTACTAGCACATACGTGGTTTAATGCCAGTGCTGTCACTGGCATTGGACAAATATAAATAGATGATATATCATCATGTGGTAAATTACAGGTCTAGCATAATTTTGTGTCTACATTTTTACTCTTCAAAGAAAACCTCTGTATTTCACTCTGTATTTACACATTTTCACTATTATGCAGCTTTATTTTCCATTCCTTGTAGCAATCCCTACACTGTTGTGCTTTATTGACCCTTTTCTCCATCAAGCCCAATCATGTCAATGGTTTCTCTTTCAAGAATAAGATGTCCATTTCCCCCTCCTTCATAATGGCCCAAGACAATACCACCTTGGCAGGCTATCACAACCAATTAATTACAGATAAACATGGCCATCTGTTTGTTGCAGCCACACTGCAAATTTAGTTAATTCTTAAGATTACACACAGGTATCCTGATCCTGTTCTCAGGATATGTCTACAAGGCAAACATGTTAACACCCTAAGAGCATGTCTATATTACACGCTGGATCAACGGGCAGCGATCGATCCAGTGGGGGTCAATTTATCGCATGTAGTCTAGATGCGATAAATTGACTGCCGAGCGCTCTCCCGTCGACTCTGGTACTCCACCGGGGCGAGAGGCGCAGGCGGAGTCAACGGGAGAGCGTCAGCCATCGACTTACCATAGTGAAGACACCGCGGTAAGTAGATCTAAGTACGTTGACTTCAGCTACGTTATTCACGTAGCTGAAGTTGTGTAACTTAGATGGACAACACCCCCAACCCCGTGTAGACCAGGCCTCAATGACTTATCTCCCAGAAAAAAAGAAGAATAAAGGTGAAGGGGGACAGAGGGTGTGCACACATACCCTAGCATGGAGGAGCGCATGGGGAATCCTGATATGGGGGGAAGGGTGAATGGGGTGAGGGGGATGGGGACGCATAGAACTGTTTTGGGGGGATGGGGAGCCTGGTATGGGCAGAGGGAGGAATGAGGGGCACACGAATCAATCCCTGGCAGGAGGGAGATTGGGGACCCTGGCATGTGGCAGAGGAGGGAATGGAGTGGCACAGAGCCCTGGCCATAGTCCCATGCATGGGGGTGGGAGGGTTGCAGGGAGTCCCTGAAATAGAGGAGAATTGGCGGGTGGCACCCATGGAGCTTGTGGGGTGGAATGGAGGGATGAACTGAGATCCAGGTGCATACAATAAACTTGTCCTAGCTATGAAGTATGAACCGCCCCAACCCTTGTATCAATAGATGCAGCTGTACTCCACCAATATGTTACTGCCTAAGGTGGACACTGGTGGTGCAATCATATGTATCGGCTACAGTAGAACCTCAGAGATACGAACACGTCTGGAATAGAGGTTGTTTGTAACTCTGAACAAAACATTGTGGTTGTTTTCAAAAGTTTACAGTTGAACATTGATTTAATACAGCTTTGAAACTTTAATGTGCAGAAGAAAAATGCTGCTTTTAACCATCTTATTATAAATGAAACAAGCACAGAAACAGTTTCCTTACCTTGTCAAATCTTTTTTTTTTAAACTTTCCCTTTATTTTTTTAGTAGTTTACGTTTAACACAGTACTGTACTGTATTTGCTTTTTTTGGGGGGTCTCTTGCTGCCTGATTGCATACTTACGGTTTCCAGTGAGGTGTATAGTTGACTGTCAGTTCATAACTCTTGTGTTCGTAACTCTGAGGTTCTACTGTACAAATGAAACCTGATAAAGCACACCTAAGTGGTCTATTTGTGTATGCAACAATAATTGAGTATACAAACATTTGCACAGAAGTACAGACTTATATTTCTGTAAATCAGTCATTAAAAAAGGATCTTCACAGCTAACCACTTTGTTTTCCTCTGCAGATCCTAACCTAGATAGAAAGAGCCAATTGACAAGGGGCAAGAATGTACTGCTTATGTTAAGAACCATAGCTGCTAAATCATCACAGTTAAAAAGGCTACAGTCTAAAATTATTTGGAGAGAGGAGATGTTGCATGCTGTGCATTCCTACAGAACTCCTCAGATCATTTCTCAACAGTATGAACAATGCATGATTAGTGGGTTGGAATTGTGGCTTTGCAGGCTGCTGCTAGCCTTTCTCTGGAATATGGTGACTCTGCTGATTACATCAGCAAGTTGTTTTGTTGGAGACAGGGAACAAATTTTCTAAATTCAGCTGGATTATAAGAAATGTTGCTGCTCTGCAAAATTCCCATTGGTTGAGCTGTTCTAAAACCTTTCAAAAAAATGTGCAATAGCATGTCGGTTGTGGGTTCTCTACATTTCTACCTTTTCCATTGACATAGACTTCATTTCACCACCTTTCAGACAACTTGAGACATGTCTACATTTAAATGGTTTAGCATGCTGACCTCCGTGCACCTTTGCATTAAGAACTAATTGTGTTATCTCAGGGTTTTAAGGAAAGGCAAATTTAAGACTATCAAACAAATTTGTCCCTCAGCACTTGATTTATACTTTCCACCAAGTCTAAAATATGTAGCCCTCATGAAAGGGAAAGGAAGGCTTTTGCTTGAGCCACATCTATACTCTCAGCCAAAAACAGTAACAGTACATAGTAATTTAAGAGTAAAATATAATACAGTGATGTTGTAATTTTTACAAAAATAAACATTATAAAATCCAGGTAATTCAGGTCAAACTCAACAGAAATCCAAACAAATTAAGGTATGACAATGTAAAGTTAGGGCATCCAGACAACCTTAACTCTACCTTGTTGTGACATCATGCAATAACCATATTATTATAATTAAGACGTTTTAGTGCGGGGGTGGCCAACCTGAGCCTGAGAAGGAGCCAGAATTTACCAATGTACGTTGCCAAAGAGCCACAGTAATAGGTTGTAAGTTCTCTTCTCCCATGCCCAGCGCCTCCCACCCACCGGCAGCCCCACCAATCAGCGCCTCCCCACACATCCCGATCAGCTGTTTCGAGCCATGCAGGAGGCTTGGAGGGGGAGTGGGAGGAGCAAGGGCATACCAGGCTCAGGGGAGGGGGCGGGAAGGGGTGGAGTGGGGGCAGGGCCTGTGGCAGAGCTGGGGGTTGAGCAATGGACACCCCCAGGCACATTGGAAAGTTGGCGCCTGTAGCTCCAGCCCCAGAGTTGGTGCCTATACAAGGAGCTGCATATTAACTTCTGAAGAGACGCATGTGGCTCGAAGCCACAGGCTGGCCACCCCTGTTTTAGTGTTTTTAGTCCCAAATTAGGTGATAGTGATTTTTAAAGACACATTAACCTTTTTTTTTTTTTTTTTTTGCTCGTCCCCACACAATATTGCTCTGCGCAATTCTTCATGGAATTCTCTTAAACCGATTATGTGGCAAACTTTGTTGAAGGATAAACTTTCACTTAAGAAATAATGGCAAAAATTATCATTCATCATTAGTCAACCAATAATCAATAAAAAATGTAAAATATAGTGAATGCAACAAGATTTCAGTGAGTTTTAGCTATACAGAAAAGTTGAAAAGTCTGTTAGTGTTATTAAAATTCCTCAGGACAAATAAAAGAGATCTAACGCAGGGTGCTAAATTTCTTAAAGGATCCATTTTTCAATTAATTTTAACCCATAAATTATTTAATGGATTTACCCTTGGAATATCTGTAAATTTCCAAACAAATTATTCTGTAAATCCTATCAAAGGCACTGACTTTCTGAGTTCCCGGGGAGTGCTCGACCCCTGCTCTGCCACAGGCCCCACCCCCCACTCTACCCTTTCCCCCAACTCCCTGCCCCGCCTCTTCCTACCCCGTTCTGCCCCCTCCTCCGGCTCTTCCTGCCCCTGATCTCCCCCCTCCAGCGCCTCCTGCATGCCATTGAACAGCTGATCTGCTGATCTATTCATGATTTGATAGACCTCTATCATATCCCTTCTTAGTCATCTCTTTTCTAAAATGAGCAGTACCAGTCTTTTTAATTTCTCCTCATATGGAAGCTGTCCCATTCCTCTAATCATTTCTGTTGCCCTTCTCTGTACCTTTACCTATTCTATCTTTTTTTAGATGACGCAGTATTTGAGGTGTAGGTATACCATGGATTTATATAGTGGCATTATGATATTTTCTGTCTTATCTATCTTCTTAAGTGTTCCTAACATTCTGTTAGCTTCTTTGACTGCCACTTCACGTTAAGCAGATGGTTTCAGAAAATTATTCATGATGGCTCCAAGTTTTTTCTTGAGTTGTAACAGATAATTTAGACCCCATAATTCTGTATGTATAGTTGGGATTATTTTTTCCAATGTGCATTACTTTGCACTTACCAACTTTGAATTTCATCTGCCATTTTGTTGCTCAGTCACCCAGTTTAGTGAAATCCCTTTGTAACTCTATGCAGTCAGGGCCGGCTCCAGGCAGCAGCTAAGGAAGCAGGTGCTTGGGGCGGCCAATACAAAGTGGCTGCACTCCGTCCATTATTGGGGCGGCATGTCCGGGTCTTTGGCAGGAATTCGGCGGTGGGTCCCTCAGTCCCTCTCTTCTTCTTTGAGCTGCCACCGAAGTGCTGCCACCGAAGAGGAAGAGAGGAAGTGAAGGACCCGCCTCCGAACTGCCGCCGAAGAATGGAGCGGCCCGATTGAGCTGCTGCCGAAGTGCCGCTGATCGGCGCTTTTTTTCCCCCCGCCGGTTGGGACAGCAGAAAACCTGGAGCCGGCCCTGTTTTCAGTCAGCTTTGGACCCAACTATCTTGAGTAATTTTGTATTGTCTGCCAATTTTGCCACCTCACTGTTCACCCCATTTTCCAATCATTTCTGAATATGTTGAACAGCATGGGCCCAGTACAGTTCCTTGTGGGACCCTGCTATTTACCTCTTTCCATTGTGAAAACTGTCCATTTATTCTTACCCTTTCTTTCCTATCTTTTAACCAATTACTGATCCATGAGAAACCCTTCCCTCTTACCCCATGATTGCTTATTTTGCTTAGGAGGATTTGGTGAGAGACCTTGTCAAAGGTTTTCTGAACGTCCAAGTACACTATATCCACTGGATCAACCTTGTCCACATGCTTGCTGACACCTTGAAAGAACTCTAATAGATTGGTGAGGCATGATTTCCCTTTACAATAGCTGTGTTGACCCTTCCCCAACATACAGTGTTTATCTATGTGTCTGATAATTCTGTTTTTTACTATGGTTTCAACCAATTTGCCTTTTACTGAAGTTAGGCTTACTTGCCTGGAATTGCCAGGATCGTTTCTGGAGCTTTTAAAAAAAATTAGCATTACATTAGCTATCCTCCAGTCATCTGGCATAGGGGCTGATTTAAGTGCTAGGTTATATAACACAGTTAGTAGTTTAATATTTGAGTTCCTTCAGAACTCTTAGATGAATACCATCTGTTCTGGTGACTGATTACTCTTTAATTTATCAATTTGTTCCAAAACCTCCTCTATTGACACCTCAATCTGGGACAGTTTCTCACATTTGTTACCTAAAAAGAATGGCTCGGGTGTGGAGATCTCACAGTGAAGAGAGAAGCAAAGAATTCATTTTCTGCAATAGCCATGTCTTCCTTAAGTGCTTCTTTAGCACCTCAATTGTCCAGTAGCCCTACTGCCTGTTTGCAGTCTTCTTGGTCCTGATGTTCTTTAAAAAATGTTTTGTTGTTAGCTTTTGTGTCTTTAGCTAATTATTCTTCATTTTTTTCTTGGGCTGCCTAATTATACTTTTACACTTGACTTGCTTCTTCCTATTTTCCTCAGTAGGATTTGACTTCCAATTTTTAAAGGATGCCTCTAACTGCCTCTTTTACTCTGCTGGTTAGCCATGGTGGCATTGTTTTGGTCCTCTTACTTTTTTATTATTATTATTTGGGGTATAAATTTAGTTTGAACTTCTGTTATGGTTTTTAAATAAATAGTCTCCATGCAGCTTGTAGGCATTTTACCCTTGTGCCTGTTCATTTTAATTTCTGTTATGGAGCTCATTGCTACAAGATACCATTGAGGAAAATAGATTAGTAGGATTCTAAAACACATTTGACATGTATACAGATAATAAAAACATTCACAATTACAAAAAGGATATAAGACATCAACACTCACTAATGGATGGAAATTAGGAAGAAATTTCCCCTATAGGCAGGTTATTCCAGTATGGATTTCTTGTGTCTTTCTCTGTAGCATCTGTTACTGTCCACTGTCAAGCTATTAGGCTTGATGGATAATTGGTCTGCCCCAGTATAGCAATTCCTATGTTTCTACAGTAGCACTTACTTACCTAATGGGGGTGTAGTAGTGGTTAATTGATGAATGATTGTACAGTGCTTTGAAGATGTTAAGTGCTATGTGCTATTATTTCAATCTGTCCATACATAATGAAAAATTAATGTTTAACCTTTTTCAATAGGTTCTGTGTAGTTAAGCTGCTAATAGGCTGAGATGATTCCACTAATTATCATATCAAACAATGTAATCATTTATTATTGCAATGGTATACTACTATTAAAAACATTAGAATAATAACTTATTAAAACACACTTAAATTTCTTTGCTAATATTTCTGTTATGTTTTAGAAACATTTTACATCCAATCCCTTCTATAATAAGGCAAATGCAAATGTAAAAACTTTGGTCTGAATTCTTCTCTCATTCTCAGCAATATAAACCTAATGGTGTTATTCTTGATTTACAACGGTGCAACTGAATTTTGAACAGAATTTTGCTCTGTATCTGATCTTTCTTTGTACATGCATGGCACTGTATAGCACTGTATAAATAATACATACATAACTAGAGCTTGATCCTACAGTGCTTACAAGTCCCCATTGACTTGGGGACCAATCCTACAAGCAAGTAGGTTCATTGAAGGCAGGTAAGCAAGTAAAGGCTCCTCACATGAGTAAGAGTTTGCAGGATGAAGTCCCTAGAAGTCAGTGTTAATAGGGAATTTTGGCTGAGTAAGGAAGGGCTGAAGGATAAGGCTTTTAGCTGAACCTATAAATAGTTAATTGTTAAAAATAGTCAGACTGTATTCTGCAAGTATTTTGGAAAAAGGAACAGGTGTGTGGCAAATCAAGCACACCTACACACTCCTCCCTGTTTATCAATGTGTCATTTGTTTGAAGCCAATGTGTATGACAAATACAAGGTATTTTTAGGACCTATTAGGGAAATGTTTTCAAAGATTTGGATGGAGAATTTGAATTTATTTAAAGTGCTGGGTTTTATCAAAAGGGCAAATGGTGTAACGTACAGATGAAGTATTGTTAAAAATAAAATGGTAACTAGAAATCACCTTTTTGTTGGCCAATAATAAATACAACAGGAAGCTGGAGAGGGGAAAGATCAAATAATCATCTGAAGATGTGTGTATAAAGGGCCTGATGCAAAGCCCAAGTAAGTAAATTGGAGGTTTTCTGTTGATTTCAATGAGCACAGATCCAACCCTATAGCACAGGGGTGGGCAAACTACGGCCCGGGGGCCCCATCCAGGCCTTCAGATGTTTTAATCTGCCCCTCAAGCTCCTCTGGGGAGCGGGGTCCAGGGCTTGCCCTGCTCCGTGCTGTGGCTCTGTGCGGCTCCCGGAAGCAGCGGTGTGTCCCACTTCTGGCTCCTATGTGTAGGGGCAGCCAGGGACTCTGCACACTGCCCCTGCCCCAAGTACCACCCCCGCAGCACCTATTGGCCAGGAACCACAGCCAATGGGAGCTGCAGGGGCAGCGCCTGCAGGCGGGGCAACGTGCGGAGCCCCCTGGCTGCCCCTACACGTAGAGGCCGGAGGAGGGACATGCCGTTGCTTTGAGAAGCTGCTTGAGGTAAGTGCTGCCTGGAGCCTGCACCCTTGACCCCTCCTGCACCCCAACCCCCAACCCTGATCCCCCTCCTGCCCTCTGAGCCCCTCGGTCCCAGCTCAGAGCACCCTCCTGCACCCCCAACCTCTCATTCCCAGCCCCATCCCAGAGCCCACACCCCCAGCTGGAGCCCTAACCCCTCCCCTCGTACCCCAACCTCCTGCCCCAGTCTGGAGCCCCTTCCCACACCCTGAACTCCTAATTTCTGGCCCCACCCCAGGGCCAGCACCCCAATTTCATGAGCATTCATGGCCCGCCATACAATTTCCATATCCTGATGTGGCCCTTGGGCCAAAAAGTTTGGCCACCCATAGTACTAGTGTTAGTACTATGTGGTCACTGTCTATAGTTTGCTGTAGTCCATGCTGAAGTCTTAAATTCCTGGTAGCAACATTTGAGTGAAACATTTTTTTTGTCTTTTAAATTGTTGTATTTTATTATTTTAAAATAAAACATAAAATTATAATGAAAGCAACATTAATGTAAACAAAAATAAAAAAATGGAGCAAACTAAAATTAACATGCTAATCAAATGCAGTGTTGTATCAATCCATGTTATCAGTATTTACTAAACCTGACAAGTATCAATAGCATCCTCTTGAATTAAAGTGAAAAACAAGATAAAAAAAAATAACAGAAAGACAATAGCAAGTATCTAAGTTCTAAACTATACTGATGGTCTTAATGAGGCTCCCTCTCAGAGAACAAACCCAGAGCAAGTAGTTCGTTAAACAGCCATTGAGTCAGTGTGTATTCAGAGCTTTGATCAATGCTCCCAGGGACTATTTTGTGAAAAGAACAAAGGAGCCTAAGAGATAGGGCCTCAGAGAGAGAACTGAAGGAAGAAAACAGGCCACAGTCACAGATCTCTCTGGGCTCCATTCTGCCTCCCTCCGTCCCACTGTTGTACCTTACTTCATTAGCAATCCCACTGACTTCAGTGAGCTTTGCATCAGGCCTGTGGTGTTGATATCAGTGAGCCTATTTGCAGAGTAAAGTACTACTCAACATAGGAGTAGCAAAATAGGGTCCTTCATTAGTAATTAAACTGAGAAATTAAATATTTCCTAGCATGAATTATAACAAAGCATGGGAACACATATCCACAGAGCAATGAAATCTGTATGAGAACGCTGATGTCTTGCAAGATCAGTACTCACTTGGTTGATTTCAAGGGAACTATTCTGATTTATGCCAGATTAGGGTCTGGCCCACTGTTTTTATAGTCTTTGAAAGTCTGTAAAAGACTTACAGAAGTCTGTAAAAGAAAGGGAAGTTCTGTGTTTAAAGAGATTTTATTTCCATAGCTTGCAGTAAAACTATCCTGATAAACTGCCCTTGAATTTTGACCTTTATGTTTACTACTGAAATGTATATTGTAATTTGCATCCAATTTGTATTTCCTAGGGACATTGACATGAACACAATGACCAACCTTTGTGTATAGAGTAATTTATTTACATATTTTTTGTTTATTCAAGAACTTACATTGGCTGACAAAGTTCTTCAAGGAATCCCCTCTCCAGGAGAGATCACAATTAATCCTGTGTTGCTAGACCATCTGGAAAAGAGCTTGGCCTCAGTAAGTGGTACTTTCAAAAGAAGCTGTGAGATGTTTGCCACGCTGCTAAGATTTTACTGAATTGCTTCAGATACCCTGTTTTTGTGGTTTCCACTATGGCAGAAGTCTTAAATGGAGGTTCTTTATAAAGAACACATGGAAGTTTCATGGCCTAATGTTTCATACTCTTCTTTATTTATAGGTCTATTTAACTATGTAAAATTTATTTTAAACAAGTGATTCTGTAATTCCAGCTACATGAGTTATCTGTAAAGAAACAATGACGAGAATAAATAAGTGTGCAATAAGTATAAGAATTTTTAAACTGTTGTGCAGAATCCTATTTCCGGTCATCACATGATCAAAAGCACTTTTGATGATATATCCACCAACCTTGACTGGGTCAAGGTCCAATCCTGTGATATGCTAAAAACTTACTATGAGTTATTGTCCTTAATAAAGGACCTTTTTTAAAAAACAAAAGCAACAAATAACTAAATCTGCCTCTTTTTCATAACAGATTGTGATTTAGACTTCCATTCTGCAAAATTGCTCCCTGGGGACAGACTCCCATGTCTGCATGCAGCTCCACTGACTTCAAAGGGGCTCTACAGAGCAGATACAGGGGTTCACCTGCATAGAGTAATTTGCAGGATTAGGGACACAGATTGTATGTTTTATCACAAAGGATTTAACAAAAACTTATACGAGTAGAAGTATCATATTAAAACATATTATTTAAATGTAAAAATTAAAAATAAAATAAACTATTTCCTGCAGTGCTGGAAACCCAAACCAACACTAACAATGTGGTAGTGCATGAGAACCAGGAAGTGAATCTGACTAGAAACAGAAAGTGAAGTTCACAATTGGGTTTCACTGTTCAAGCTGAGAGAAATGCAAAAAGTAAACAAACAGCACAAATGATTAGCAGTAAATTGAATTTTAACTATAATTTTCCTTAACAAAAATTAGAACATGTAAATAAATATAGAATTTTGTAAATTCAAAGTATTTCTTTAACCAGCTTCTTTTCCACTATAAGGCATACCTGATATATCCTTATTTATAGAGCCCTGCAAATCTGCAGATATCTGCTTTATATCTACAGATATCCATGGACCATGTTTGTGGCTTGGATGTGGATACAACTTTTGTATCCACGCAGGGCTCTACTTATTTACCTAAAATAGCTTGGGGAGGTAGGGCTTGATTCAAAGCACACTGAAGTCAATGAAAGGTTTTCCATTGATATTACTGGATTCTGGATCAAGCCCCTACATTTTAAATACCTGTGTGCTGAACCTGTATTATATACCATACAGAGTTTCTTATTCTTACTTAGAGAATGGTTTAAAAAATGTAAGTGCAAGTCAGCTTTGTGGTTTGTGAGGAACGCATTGTGCTGCTAAGAGTTAACCTGGCTCCTTGGGCCTATAGAGATTGCCACCAGTCTCCCAAAGGAAAGAATCACTTTATGTAGTAATCGCCAATCTATACAGACATATTTGCTTCAGTCTTGGAGAAAATGGGTCTCAGCATTGAACATTAAAAGGGGAAGTGAGAAAATAAAAACAGGACAAAACAATGGCAGAGCAGGAAGGGAGGGGCAGCAACCCCACCTCAGCTAAATATTAGTCAGTATTCAGGTAATAGCTGCTGTAGTAGACACCCAACCACTACTGTCTTGAGGAGACAGTAGGAATGAACTAGGTCTTCATGACACCACAAAGCAGTAATACAGGTATGAGATAGCCTTCTGATTAACAGGGCTCCAAGCAAAACCCAGTACCCTCTCTTGGGGATCCTGCTTCTAGAGGAAGATCTCAGGCAGTGATTCCCCTTTTGCTCCCACTGATTGGAAGGTGTGAAAACGACTGGGTTGGCCATAAGCTGCAAGGGTCTGCATGCTAGTTCTCAAAGGATGGGGTCCCAAGCAGTTGCTGAGGTTGCCTATATCACTAAATGGGCCACTCTGAGTTTCATTTAAATTTGACAGTATATTCTGCTTCTCTCTCCTACCCTCATACAAAAGAAGTCTGCCTCCAAATGCTAAGTTAAGAATCATTCATAAATTTCAATGGCTTTTTATATTTGTTTTCATTGACTTATTTCCTATTGGATCTAAGTTTTCCCTGTACTTTATATAGCTGTTTGCCTTCTCTCAAATGAATGTTGGGAAATAAGTGTCAGTGTGCTATAGACGCATACACAGGTCCTGGCTTCCTCCTTTCCCTGGGGGTGCTCAACCCCTGTTCAGCTCTAGGTCCTGCCCCTACTCCCCACTTTCTCCCAAGGCCTCACCCCTTCCCATCCAGTTCTACCCCTTCCCCCCCAGCACCTCCTGCACACCACAGAACAGCGGATTGCGGTGGGCGGGAAGCCCTGGGAGGGAAGGGGGAGGAGTTGATCGGCAGGAGGCACTGGATGGGGGGGAGCTGGCTGCCGGTGGGTGCTAAGCACCCACTAATTTTTTTTTGTGGGTGCTCCAGCCCTGGAGCAACCACAGAGTCAGCACCTATGCACACACACATATAACATGCATGCAACTATGTTAAAAGAATAGTAAGGTTGCAACATCAAGCACTAAAAGTTAGAAAATCCTAGAATTAAGGTTGTCTGTGCAACCTTCATTCACCCCCTTTGTGCACACACTTTATGATAAAGTCTTTAATGACATCTTCACATACTATTTTTTTTCCAAAGAACTCCTGTTTAATTCAGTGCTCACAATGGATATGAAACAGGATGGATCGTGTCCAGGGCTGCCGAGAGCCGGTTCGGGCCTGTAATGGGGCTTTGCCGAGGTTCGTCCCTCAGTGGGGCTGTGGGGTATCCCACCGCCTCGCTCTAGTTCGCTGTCAGTCCTGGCTCTGCACTAGTGTGGGACAGTAAACACACTGTTAGGGGCTCAGGCCCTTTAGGCCGGGGCTGAGCCAATAGTTCTATATAGACGCCCAGGCCCTAGGTCAGGGCGGGGCAGCAACCAAACAGTCAGGGACTCAAGCCCTAAAGCAGGGGCTGAGTCAATAAGCAAGAGGTCCCAGCCTCTCCAGGCCAGGGAAAGGGGGAGTCTGCCACGCAAGGAGTAGGTGGCAGGGGGGACGCAGGCCCTCCCACTCCACTGGATCCCAGCCAGGGCCCTAGCAGCAGCAGAAACTCGCTGCTGTCAGTGGGGATCCTGGCCGCAACACACCGACATAGGCTCTGGTAGTGCTGCAGCCAGACTGGGGTTGGTTGCCCCAGAGCTACTTCCACACTCCCCCTCGTAGGGTACCTGGGTCGTGCTAGTGTCCTCGGCGGTCTCTAACAGCATCGGTTCTTCCGGGTAGGTAGCGAAGGGCAGGCTCGGCTCCTCCTCGAGGTAGCTGGAAAGGGGCAAGCTCGGCTCCTCCTTGGGGTAGCTGGAAAGGGGCAGGCTCGGCCAGTCCTCGGGGTAACGAGTGAGGGGTAGGCTCGGCTGGCCCAGTGCGACCTCAGGCCGGCCGCGGCCTGCTGCCATCTCCCAAGCTCGGTCACCAACGTCTGGTCTCTCCGGCGGGTGGTTCTCAACTGAGCTCTGTAGGCAGGCTTTTATATTTCCGGGCCTACGCCGTGACCTCTGAGGGGCGGGCGCAGGACCCAGTGGTCCCGCCCACGTTGGTGTTAGGGGAGGTTCGTCCCTCAGCGGGGCTGTGGGGTATCCCACCGCCTCACTACAGGGCCCCAGTAAAAAAAATTTTTCGGGCCCCCCAGCAAGGGCGGACCGGCTAAACAGGGCCGACGAGGGGCCCTCTTCTGGACCACCCCCTTCCGGACCGCCGGGCCCTGGTAAGGCGATGAGAGGGGGGGGAAGCCGGGCCCCGGGCCCCCTTCCAGACCGCCGGGCCCCAGTAATTTGTACCGGCTTTCCCCGCCCCCCATCGGCCCTGATTGTGTCATGGACATTTTACAATTTTGTGGGTAATTTCCTAGACCTTTTTGAAAAAAAAAAAACCCAGAAATTCTATCATCTGAACCCATATTGACCTCCCACAGGGGTCATCATGCGGTTGCAACCTTTAAATCCATAGCACATACTTCTACCACTTGAGCTAACGGTAGCAATAGTAGGCTGTACTATGTGAACCAGCTACTAGAAGCAGATTAGACCCATTTTGTCAGCAGGTTTCACAGCTGTTTGCTAGACAGCAGAGGAATAATGAGACACAGGAATCCTGGGTTCAGTTCTCTCTTCTGTAGGAGAGTGTGCTGTAGTGGTTATAAACCCTTCTTCCTTTGTCTCACCACTGGCCCATTATTCCTGCTTCCTCTTCCCATTTGCTTCTCTTCACCTTCCCCACTCGGCCCCTGCCCTTGTGCTCCTTCCTGTTCTCCCACTCCCCACAGCTCTGGCTCCTGACACTTGTCTTTCACTTCCCCCCATCCCCAGTGTTGACTCACCCCTCTCTCTCCCCCTCTGCTCCTCAAATCTCTGCATTCATCAGTGCTATTCAGGTTTGGATTGGCCACCCTCGATCACGATGGAGGGCAGGGCCAGCTCCAGGGTTTTGGCCGCCCCAAGCAGCCAAAACAAAAACAAACAAACAAACAAAAAAGCTGCGATCGCGATCTGCGGCGGCAAGTCCTTCACTCCCAGGCGGAGTGAGGGACCGTCCGCCGAATTGCCGCCGAATACCTGGACCTGCCACCCCTCTCCGGAACGGCCGCCCCAAGCACCTGGTTGAGAAATTGGTGCCTGGAGCCGGCCCTGATGGAGGGGCAGCCAGGCAATATTTGAGTGAGTGGTGTTGCAACATGGCACTTGGGGTCATATGACTGCCATATGACTCCATGCACCAGGTCACAGTGCCCGGAGTTGGAAGCTTGGCCCAGCTCGGCGGGACAGAAGCTGTATCTGCCAGATGAGTGCGGGGCCAGTTTACTCTCCACTCCTTGTGAAAATTCTTGCGCAATTTTGTCAATTGCATCATCTTCTTGAAAAGGCGCTGCCCATACACTGAAAGGCTGCCAGGGGGATAGTCACCCCTCACCCCAGATTAGCTCTGCCACTGACACAAAGATGAATTGTACTGGCGAGCTCTACGTTAGCTCTGTATAGTTCTTACTTTGTGGAAGCTGGTTTCCTTTCTCACATTGTATAAGATATACATCTTATCAAAAGATGGTATCATATGATTCTCATACTACGCATGGTAGATAATAGTTCATTCATCATTCATGTTTTCTCTTTTTGATGCTTTGGCATTTCTGATCCTGGCCCTGTGTCCCCTGGATCCAGATGCTGGGAGTGTGCTCCTCAATGTATGGCTGTCCCGGGCCTGCACCTCTGTGGCACTGTCCCCCTACACACACACACTCACTCACTCTGTCTCTCTGTCTCTCTCTCTCCCCCTCCCCCCCCGGCTGCAATCCATGTAGCTGAACTTGAAGCTGTGCTGTTTTTTTCAGTGGAACCTCTCTACTCCCATGGGTTGTATGGACTATGAGAGCCAGGGGAACAACTGGAGCTGCACTGCCAGCACTTACAGTCAATATGCGGGAGGGAGGCAGTAAGACACTGGGCCTCCAGACACTTGGCTCTAACCTCCCCTTGGTCCAACCACAGGGACAACCAAGCGGGGGTGGGAGGCAGCCCCTCCAAACTGATTGTAAAAGGGGCTCAATCTGCCTGATGGAACAGTTGGGGAGGGAGCTTTGGGAAAGGAAGTGTCTTTCTGTTTTTTGGACATTGCTTAGCCCTTTCTGGATAGTAAATGACTCTAATGATAAACAACAACATAAGATCTGGGCTTTCCATGCCTCAGTGACTGAGGTGTCACAACAAAAGCAGATTTGACCTTTTTTTGACCTCACAAATGACTTCCTAATGCATTCACAAGCTAAATATGAGTCAAAAGTGTAACGCTGTTGCAAAAAAAAGCGAACATCATTCTGGGATGTATTAGCAGGAGTATTGTAAGGAAGACACGAGAAGTAATTCTTCCGCTCTACTCCGTGCTGATTTGGCCTGGAGTATTATGTCCAGTTCTGGGTGCCACATTTCAGGAAAGATGTGGACAAATTGGAGAAAGTCCAGAGAAGAGCAACAAAAATGATTAAAGGTCTAGAAAACATGACCTATAAGGGAAGATTGAAGAAACTGGGTTTGTTTAGTCTGGGGAAGAGGAGACTGAGAGGGGCATGATAACAGTTTTCAAGTACATAAAAGGTTGTTACAAGGAGGAGGGAGAAAAAATTTTCTTCTTAACCCCTGAGGATAGGGCCAGAAGCAATGGGCTTAAATTGCAGCAAGGGCAGTTTAGGTTGGACATTAGGAAAAACTTCCTGTCAGGGTGGTTAAGCACTGGAATAAATTGCTTAGGGGGGTTGTGGAATCTCCATCATTGGGGATGTTTAAGAGCAGGTTGGACAAACACTTGTCATGGATGGTCTAGATAATACTTAGTCCTGCCTTGAGTGCAGGGGACTGGACTAGATGACCTCTCGAGGTCCCTTCCAGTTCTATGATTCTACAAACTACTACTGTACTGGGCGGCTCATCATTCATGCTGGATTTCAGCTGCGCTCACCCAGTAACAAGACTGTGGCCTGAATCTGAAATCTCTCTGGTGTTGGCATGGGGAACTCTAGTCTGTGCCTATAAATTGCCCAGCACAAAGGGGCCATTATTCTGATCAGGGCCTCTGGGTGCTATTGTAATAATATAAGAATGAATAATAATACAATCCCCTCCCCCGCTATTTCTGACACCATTAGCTGGTGGTACCCTCATTACAGCTCCTGGAGGGCTTTAGAGCCACGAAGGGCAGCAGATCTGGCCCAGAATCCAACATTCCCCTGAGTTTGGAGGTGTTGGATCTGGGGGTTGGTTTTGTGCCAACCGCTAGCGTTTATCTTATTACCAATTACTTATCACCAGCACGCACGGACCATTTCTCAGCACTCTGCGTAAGAGCTACTAACAAAAACATCCCAGCCTGGTGAGGTGAAAGCCCGGGCCGACTGAAAATCATGCGCTTGCCTGTTGCAGCGCGTGTAACAACAGGCGTTTGCTCAGCGCAGCCTTCCCTCTTGCTGCGGCCTCGGGGAGCAGCGCGCCCAGCCACTCCAAGCCGCCCGGAGCTGACTGACATCCCCGGCACCCAGTAGGCTGCAGCTTGGAGCAGCTCCCGGCCGGGCTGGGCTATTCCCAGCGCTGCGGCTCTCGAGCAGAAGCGAAAGCAGCGGCCCGAATGAGGTGGGCGGCGGAAGCGCCGCGCAGCGCAGCGCCCACGCCCCCAGCTGCACGGGAGCTGAGAGGCTGGTGCGCCGGCCCCTCCAGGACCCGGGCTCCTGCGAGTCTGCCCCGCGCCTCCCCCCGCAGACAGGGGCCGGGCGGGTGGCACCAGCGGGATGCTGCTGCAGCTGAGCGCCGAGTTTGATCTCCAGAGCGATGTGGTCCCGTGGCTCTTGGCGCAAGGTCCGGCAGCGGCTCTAGGTAACGCTGATGCTCGGGGAGGCGCTTTCCGAAATGTTTCTGTAGGGTCGCCCCCACCCCCGCTAGCCATATCTGTCTTGTACTCGGCTCACCTGTAGGGAAAGTGCCCTCGCCTCCGCCTGCCCCGTCCCAGATGTGGCCCTGGTTTCTTTAGTGTGTGCACATATGTATGGTTATCTGGCCCTTTAAACATCCCCACAACCCCGTCTCCCCCCCTTCTTAAAATGGGACACAACACAAAGGGAGGGGGAAGAAGTTTGACATGATGTGATATTAATGTCCTCTTGCTGGGTCAAAACGAAGTTGGCTGGCATCTAATTTTTCATGAATCAGCACCTTAGTTTAGTTTATGGCAGTAAAAACAGCAGCTGAGTGGTTACAAGAGAGCCCAGGTGTGTTTAAACTTGGGCCTAAATGAGTGAAGTAGTGTCTTATTTGGGCATGGTTTAGTCAGGTGCTGGGAGCATGATATGTGAACCATTGCCAAAACATATCTAGAAATACCTGTCTGCCTTGATGTGTGTTATGGTTTTCCCATTTGTATGCTCCTTGGCTGCCAGTTACAAAGATTGCTGGGCCTAATACTCGACTGATTTACAGCATGTTCAAATACCATTAAAGTCACGTGCAGAATCCAGTCCACTCATTATTTATGTAAGTACAATGTCCAAATGTCCACTTTAAAAGTGATGCAAATTGCAAAGTTATTCTGTATGGTGTGAGTATAAATTTTAGATGGTGATATATATATATATATATATTTTTAAATGGAGAATCAGGGAGTTTAATCTATTATGGCAGGGAAGTGAAAATAGTTCAGTTACACACGAGATGCAGACTGCACTTAAGGTGACACGCCAAGAGTAAATATCATAGAGTCTAAAAACTAATATAACATTAAACAGGTTAGTCTAAAGTATGTGTGTTTAAAAGCAACTTCCTTGAAATGTGAGCCAAATTCATCCTTGGTATAGCTCTCCACTAAAGTTACTCATGCATCAGAGATGAATTTGGCAAAGAATGTTCAAAGTGAAACAATTGTATATGACAACAGGAAATAACCTATGTAGATTTAACTTCCTACTAACAGACTACTATCATATATGCTAGATGTTATCCCTTTCTTTCACAAAACTTTCCTCTCTCACTCCCCATTTCTCCAAAAATTTGGTTAGAATACTTTCCCCCAGTAACCTCCTCTAAAAAAAAAAAAAAAAAAAAAAAAAAACTTTTATCCATTTCGTAAGTGAATGCTAATTAAAAGTAAATTAACTATTAGATGCCACAACAATATGAGATTGCTTAAATTATTCTGTTGTGTGGTGTGGGAGCTGAGAAGCAATAAATAAACCCAGTGGACTTTTGGCACAATGGTTCCCCTCCGCCCCACCTGTGAAGTAACTGGTTCAGTTCTGTTTTTTAAAAACTACAAAAGACTCAGTTTAGAAAAGCAGAAGGAAATAGCATAAAAATCATCATCTTTAGGGTCCTACCAAATTCACTGTCCATTTTGGTCAATTTCATGGTCATAGGATTTTTAAAATAGTAAATTTCATGATTTCAGATTTTTAAATCTGAAATGTCATGGTGTTATAATTGTAGGGGTCCTGACCCAAAAGAGAGTTGTGGGGGCTCACAAGGTTATTGTAGTGGGGGTTGCGGTACTGTCACCCTTACTTCTGCACTACTGCTGGTGCTTCCTTCAGAGCTGGGCAGCTGGAGAGTGGCGGCTGCTGGCTGAGAGCTGAGCTCTGAATGCAGAGCCATCACCAGCAGCAGCACAGAAATAAGGATGGCCTGGTATGCTATTGCTCCCTTCTGCGCTGCTGCCTGCAGAGCTGGGCCCTTAGTCAACAGCCGCCACTCTCCGGCTGCCCAGCTCTGAAGGCAGTAGTGCAGAAGTAAGGATGGCATGGTATGGTATTGCCACTCTTACTTCTGTGCTACTGCTGGCGGGGTGCTGCCTTCATAGCTGGGTGCCCAGCCAACAGCCTCCGCTCTCCAGCTGCCCAACTCTAAAATGACCCCCCTAAAATAACCTTGCGACCATCCCCCCTCCCCCCCGCAACTCCCTTTTGAGTCAGGACTCCCAATTTGAGAAACACCGATCTCTCATGTGAAATCTGTATAGTATAGGGTAAAAGCACACAAAAGACCAGAATTCACAGTGGGGAGACCAGATTTCACAGCATTTTTCATGGCCGGGAATTTGTTAGGGCCATAATCATGGTAGAGACAGATGCTAGTATCTGTACTAAATTCTGAATGTCTAATTGGAGACCTTTTGGCAAGATACATAATTCAAAAAAATCAACCATCTATGTGGTGTTGCTCTATAAAGGGGTATGTCAGATTGATTTATCCCCAAACAAATTTATACAAAACCAAAGGTAAATAGGAAAGTTTCCATTATTTTAAAAATAAATTCCTTACCTTTCCTTCTACCCCAAAGTCTGTAGTTGAAAAGTATTCCATGTATGTTAGGTATTATTATCATCTACCATTATATACTGGAGTGATTTACTATGATATGAATATGTCCTATAGTGTGGACATAGCACTGACCATCTTGTTTAAGACCAATACAGGCCGCGCACGGCCTTTTTAAAAAAGCAAAAGACCTGTCTTTTTTAGAATGAGCCCATCTGATGTTACTAGTGTTACTGTCTAGCATTTCAGCTTCTGTTCACATAGTGACTTTTCTACCTTTTAAAAATAAATTATTTTTGTGTCTAGGCACCCAGGGCGTTGTAGCCTATTAGTTAAACTACTATTAAACTACCATGGGTTCAGCTCCCATTGCTACAGTTTCAGGCTCAACAGAATTATCTTGTAAAGTCTCACATGCATGTTTAACGTTATTCTCGTTGAATAACTCATATGAACAACATTAAGCATCCACATAAGTTTTGTCAGTATTGGGGCTCTAATCACTGGATTTTGGACAAAAATATCTTGTATGATGCTGAATTTAGCAATCACATATGTTGTACTCACAAACTGACATATCTCCAATTAAAGGTCCTACCTAGTAGAAGCATTATGTTTGTAAAACATTGGTCAGAACTGAAGAAATTAAACTTTTTAAAATAAACGTGAAAATATTTGTTTTCAACTGTTTTTAAAGGAAATCTGGGCTTATTTGTATTTAGCCCAATCATGTGAGTGTTCAGAAGACAAGCAGCACTTCTTGCTATGAATTAAAACTGTGCTATATTTGAACAAAGTCTTCCTGGCTATTCTGAATCTGTTGGTGGTGGTAACCTGCTGGAGAATCACAAATGGGCATCAGTATACAGGAGACTTCAAGCAAGTTTCAGAATTGCTTGAAAGCTGATTTAATTATCTTAAAAAGGATTTTAATTTCTAGATGTTAAAGCATTTTTGCATCTAGCGCTAAATGTGACTAAATATAACATTAAAAATGAATGTTTTCTCCCTTGAGGATTTGAGAGTGTTATGCAGCCCCTCTTGGAATTTCCAGTGATGTACACACACTGAGCATAGCTAGGATCAAGGAAGGAGCTATACACTGAGAGAAGATGGGTCTCACACAGGCCCTGATCTAAAGTCTTCCATTGAGTTCTGTGGACTCTGGATCAGGGGGCTACTGTCTGCTTGGAGGTCAAATTCATCCTTCCTTATACACCGTAGAAAGGGGGTTGATGGGACAGTATTCACCCTTGACATGCAGGCAGGCTGTGTGGTTGCTTGCAGTCTATCCTTGCCTGCTATTTTAGTCTGTGGATTGGGATATTGGCTGTTGTTCTTTGTGCCCTTTACATTGGGTTTTTACCCACTGGATCTTTCAAGTGCAGATTTACCGTAATTATCACTGCCCCGGTCCACTCCAAATGCTCAGTCTGTGCTGGCTTAGTAAGGGTGGCAGGAAAATCACCTTTGTGACACCAGTGTGTCCTCCCTCCTCTCCATCCTGGACTGATGAGGAGGCCCTGTGGTACAGAGGGTATTGTGTGGGCCCTCAATATTGGAGTCAATTCTGCCTTGAGGGAGTATACTATATGGAAAAGGATTTGTTTGGAGACTGTTCCCTGAACTTTCAGGATAGTATAAGTGGCTGAATCCAATGAAATATCCATTAATATCAATGTAGGGTGTAGTGTCATTCAAAGGGATAATGACAGATCTTCTGGGCTATTTATTATTGGGTGATCATCTCTGGTGTAACGCTGTTGTAATGGACTTTGAGTGATCTGACAGCTGTGGAAAGTGGTGAATCTAGTAGTGTAAAGAAAGCCAGGATTTCCCCCTTGTTTCCCAACAACAAAATGCCAGTGTTCTGAATTTAATTGATCCTAACAGGGATAAATAAAACAAAGGAGGTGTTCTTTTCGTTACTAATTGTGTTAGCACAAGCCAGTTTATAGTATAAAAATACCTGACCATATGGAGGAGGCACACTCTCTACCAACCTTAGGTGATAACTACAAAGTTATTAGTGTCAAACCCAGCTAATAACCTAACAGGAATCTTGAAGAATTTTTCCATTCACACTTTCTGAACACTATTGCTGTTACAAACTAGCATACAGTGGTTAAAATGCAGCCATCAAATGTTCTTTTTATGGACTACATTTCCTCTCCCAGGCAAGTTCCCATTTGTGAGGCAACAACTCTTTGGCAACCACAACTGCTAGAAAAGTGGCATAAGGAAAGCAGGCCTTTTTATTGTCTTTAATATATGAGATTTATCCTTTCTGACATACACTAATCACACTATTTCCTTTTGTTTTGGGCTTCCCTGCTGCCTGGGCCTTCTTTTTCCCCTTCATGTCCATCGTGGTACCCCAGTGCAGCGGTTCTTAAACTGGGATGTGTGGAATGTATTCTGGACGGGCTTGAAAAGATTTAGGGGGGGGAAATTACTGCACAAATTCAGAGCTGGGTGGCTAGAGAGCAGCAGCTGCTGACTGAGTGCCCAGCTCTGAAGGCAGTGCCGCAGCCAGCAGCAGCACAGAAATAAGGGTGGCAGTACCATACCATGCACCCTTACTTCTTCACTGCTGCTGGTGGCAATGCTGCCTTCAGAGCTGGGTGGCTGGAGAGCGGTGGCTGCTAGCCAGGTGCCCTAGTTGGGGCGAAACTACTACAGACAGAAAGAAGGGGGTGTGATCAAATATGTTTGAGAACCACTGCCCCAGTGTATACTGCTAGGCTGCATGGCTCCCTGGTGGCGCTGGTCACTAAGGGAAAATTCTGTTTCTTATCCTGCTCTTTATGCGGAAGTGGCCTCTGGAGGAGTCAGCTAGGCTGACATTGCCTCGTTTCCAGGTACGTCTCTGAGTTGCCTGGAGAAGCAGCTGGAAACAAGGTGACAGGTGTCGTGGTGCTGGTGCCACCTCTCTGTTGATCACCAGCCAGTGCTCTGAGGACTGCAGTTTGAGAACTTGCAATGCATAGCCATTACTTAACTTCTAAAGTCCTGTATGCGTGTAATAGAATGGGTTGAAAATGATCTGCTGTAAGCAGCATACAATGAATCCAAACCTCTTATTTAGAATTCTAACAGAAAATAGGAGTTGATCCTGAAATTTTGCAAGGAGATGGTTGAATTCCATTACTATGGCAATTAGGACTGTTAATTCAAACATGGTTTCCATGTTGTTGGATGGGTGAGTGAGGAATGTTTAGAAGCTAAGCTCTTTTTCTATAAGTTTTAAAACTCATTACATCTCATTTGAAGTTTCATTCGGGATTAAATAGAAGCCTGCGTATTACACTATCTTCGTCAAGAAGAGAGGAATTTTTTCATGCGCACAATATGCTCTAGAAAGGCCTTCATTTAAGTGTTTTTGCAGATGTAAGACTAATGCTGATTTGTTTTAAACCTACATAAGTTCTACAGTGAATTAATCCAAATGAGTGTCTTATGCCTTTAATACTTCTCATTTCAGACGCTTTTGAGAAGAGTGCAGCAACACCGTATGTAGTAAATGTTGAAAGAAATGGAAAAATTATTTATACCTGGAAGGTAAGTCTACAGCATAGAAGTCTGTTCAGATATACCGGAAAGTAAGAATTCGTCTAATTTAATCTAATACTTGCATTTTACATTTCTTTTCGTTGGGATTTAAAATCTGTGATTTGATCGATTACAAGTTTTGGATGCCTTTTAGGTTACTTACAAAACTGTTTTTTCCTTGGGGCAAGGCTGGAGAGACTGAGAGAGTGAAATCCTGGCTCCATTCAAGTCCATTGGAGTTTTGCCATTGACTTCACTGTGGCCAGGATGTCATCCTGAACGAACAGCCATTACTTACACAAATTTTTCATAAACAGCACATTCTTCCTCCCTGAGAGCTGAGTTGCTTAAGAAAGGCAGAATCTACTGAATTCAAGCGGAGCTATTTCACTTAAACTTGGTTCTGTATAAGTGACATCTTTAAACTTTTTAAATGGTAAAAAATACCCTCCTCTTATGCTGTGCTTTGTGTAATTTTAAACCCTGCCTGTAGTCATGAACTCTGAAGTATCTCTAACTTGTTTAGCATCCTTCAGAGCTACATAGGCTGACCAGATGTCCCGATTTTATAGGGACAGTCCCGATTTTTGGGTCTTTTTCTTATATAGTCTCATGTTACCCCCCCACCCCCGTCCTGATTTTTCACATTTGCTATCTGGTCACCCTAGAGCTACAGTCATTTTTATTGCAAAAGCCTACATTTAGGGCCCCGTTCTCCCTAGTGCATGTAAAGAAGAAGTAACACTCAGTATAAATCTTGTGGCAGTGCAAGAATTCTCCAATTGGTTTGGGGATGATTCCCACTCTTTGGAAGAAGTTGGGGTTCAGATAGCAAAATCTACTAGTACCCACCCAGATTCATGTGGATTTTAGGGGATCTGCTGGGGGCACAGGCTGCAGGGCAATGCACATCCAATGGAACTGCATTTCCAGGGATGCCTCTTATTCTTTGACCTGCCCCCTCCAAACAGCAGAGCATCCAGCAGGGCTTCCCCAAGGATGAGGGAAGGAAGAGGCTGCAGCAGAGCAGAATTCCCTTTCCTTGTGGCTGAAGGCTTTCCTTTGCATAAGGACGCCAAGGGGAGTTATGGGGCCTTTACACGTCACCTGGCAGTATTAACAAACCTCCCTTTGTTTTTCGTTTGTTTGTTTTTAATATTTTAGTTTAATGAAATATCCGATTTTTGTATTACACAAAACTCTATTCATATTTTACTCTGATCCATTCAAAGTTCATCTGTGCAGCTGTTGACAGCAAATCTTCTGGGCACTACAGACTTGAGGAGGCCAATTTTTGTTCATAAGGGGAAAGTGCCTTCTTTCTAGCATGTATGGAATGTTGCATTAAGCATTCCAGGGCTGCAGACTGGCCAGCCCAATCACTTCATATGGCAGTCAGGCTCTTGGGAAAAACATCAGGATTCACTGAGCTTGCTTCAGCGTGTTTGCCTTCCCATCCCCAGCTAGTTACATTTCCTAGGGCTGAAGTAAACTCTGCAGGCTGTGTGGTGCCAGGTGGTGGTAGCGGGGCAGAAGGGAGATCCTGAAAACTGGGTGTAGCAGAGTGGAGAACACATTTGCATGAGGTTTCCACCTGCCAAACTGCTCTGAACTCTGTCCTGAAGAACATGTTTTTTTGTTAATTCCCCAGTCCTCCTGTCTCGCCAAAGTAGGCTGACCTTCCCCTGGGTAGGTCAGTCTACTACAGAACCAGCATCTGGAGCCTTGCTCCCTTGGGAAGACCACAGATATGTTTTGTTTGGGTTTTAAGATTTAAAACCTGTTACTGGAGTGGAGAGTACTCCTTGGAGTATTTTCACCACTGGGCAAATTTGAGGGCTGGTCATATGTTGTATGTTAAAAAAAAAAAAGAAAAAAAAAAGCATGCATCCTTCTCCTAGAGCAGTGGTTCCCAAACTGGGGTTCGCAAAATGTTACAGGGGGTTCTCGGGAAAAAATTCCCTAATGGCGGACAGAGCTGTCCCTAGGGACCCTGGGCAGCACGGGGTCAGCAGCCCAGAGCTCCTGGACTTCCAAGAGCTAAGCAGATCAAAGCAAGCATCTCTATCACACTGAGGAGATTTAAACTTCAAGACTCCTTATAAGAAATGGAAAGGGAGGTGGATATCTTTTGCTGTTTTTAAAATTAAATAGGCAACTAGTATTGTTTTTAAAATTATTATGACGAACAAGTTTAAGCTTTGTTGTAATGTGCATCGATTGCCTGGACTGCTCAAGACCTGAATGCTTGTGTAGGAGGAACTCTTTGAGTTGGCTTCTTAAATACCTTCCTGCTGTTTCACATCTGATACTCCTTGATGAAACCTAAGAGCCTTGTCTTATAACGGGGTTATTCAAAGTGATGCAAGCTACGAAAGTGAGAGCTTGGAAGTGTGTTGCCGTTTTCATAATGTAATAAAAATACTGTCACAATAAATGATAATTAATAATAAATAGTGTGTAATAAGCATGTCATAAAAACAATGTTTATGTTTCCAAGATCACTGCTTTTATAATTCATACTCAGGTCAAGGAGAATATCCCTGGAAATATTAATTTTTAGGAGGGGGTTCACGAGACTTGACATTTTAGTGAAAGGGGTTCACAGGTTGTTAAAGTTTGGGAACCACTGTCCTAGAGAGAGGAGTGTTGTCTGTGTGAGACAGACAGATAAGGTGTCTAACCTGCTGTGGGATCTGTGCCGGCCTTAATGTCCAGATAGATTCCTATTGAAGTTAGTGAGACTCCATGCAGGATTGTGTCCATCCATGCTGGTGCAGTTGTATGATGGGGGTCTGAATTATCCCAGACCCTTGTGTATGCTAACTTTTTTCTCCAGAAGTTGGAATGATATACAAAAAGTATAAATTTCATCCTGTACATAAGATGCTTTTTGCATCAAATTGTCAAAACTTGGAAAATGGACCATTTTTAAGCCTTAAGAGTGAAATGCTGGCTCCACTGATAGGCAACTGGAGTTTTGCCATTGACCTTAATGGAGGCAGAATTCCACCTAAGGTGACTTTTGTTCTGCAGTAACTTACCTGATTGACTGATAGCACATGTACTGTTTTATCTACTTTGTTCCCTTGTGTATGGCAAAACTTTTCCATCTGCTGATCTTTTTATGACTGACTTCTTTTTGTGCAGGAAGGGACAGGGTCTTGAATTTATCTAACTACTTATCAGTTACCCACACATACAGTAAAGTTTAAAGTCCCATTTTTGACCTACCTTAAAACTTGCAAACTGGTGAAGAATGTCTTCTGAATGATGAGTATTTTTTCATGTTGCTACTCTGTTGTTAATATACAGAAATGATATTGAAAAACTTTCTCATTTTATTCAAGAACAATAGATATGGTTACCCCAGTATCTGCAGGTTTCCTTGTTCTTCCCTATATTCACTATGAGGAAATAACTTCATTACTGCACATACTGGTGTTGGTTAACTGCAGATCTTATTGTGTTGTCCCAGGCAATTTAGTCTTTAGATTGATTAATATAGTTTACAGTGGTTATTTAAAATAAATGAGCCACCATTTTTGTGAGAGACTCTCAAACATGTGTCCTTCCTGCTGGCTCTCTAGCAGCAGTTAACTCTAACACTTGTCAGAGCACTTCATGTTCATACTAACATCATCAGCAAGGCTGGTGCACAGACAAGGGTGTAAACTAAACTGAGCTATTTTGGTTTCTGTCCCATTAAACACAATTGGAAAACAATCTGTATCTGCCAAGTGAAAAAAAACCATATGTATTGTGTGTAGGATCAGTGGAAGGAAGAGGATGGACATTATTTTCAAGCTTTTACAAAAATCACAAAATAATGTTGAGATTAGAAAAAAACGTGGCCTTTGTCTTTCATGGCATATACAGCTGTCGCATACCTGTTTACAAAAAACAGTTTATTGGTCACAGGGTAAGCACTTCTCCCCTGAAAAGCAATGTAAGTATCCTGTAAGTGCACTTGGTAACAATATGCTAGCACATGCATAGACTTGATGTGGAACTTTAATTGATTGATTATTACAGCTATGATTCCAGTTTTTATGAAATACACTTTTCTTAGAAAAGTACAGAAAATGCCAGATTATAGGGGCCTGCTCCTGCTCCCACTGAAGTCAGTAAGTTCTCAATTTGGTCCTGTTCAGGAATGCACTTGATTAATTTTAAGTCAGTGGAACTTAAGCAGATGCTTTTTTTTTTTTTTCTTTTTCTTTTTTTCTGAAATAGGAGCATAGAAGAGTTTTGTTGTTGAGAGCTTAGCTATTGTGGTAGCACGTATAAAAACCTAAGAGAATGCATGACCAGGCCCTTATGTGTACTTAAGCCCCTTCATTTTCAGTTTAGACCGATTTTTACCGAAAAATTCCAGGGATTCACAAAAAGTTTTCATTTTTATTTTCCCCCTACTTTTGTATCATTCAAATATATAAAAATAACTTGTTTTATTAGGAAAATACAATACATTGCATAAGATAGCTGTATTAGGATAATACGTTAGTCTGTGTGTATATGCAAAGCTGCCTGTTGAAGTAAGGCTATGTATTAGTCTAGAAGATACACACAATAAACAAACAGGCACGCACGCAAACTCTGAAGTACATGTGAATGTGAACTTACTGATGAATCTCACACCCACCACATACACATTTCAAGCTGTTAGCAGATAACCATTTAAAGATTTTACACACTAAAATGGGAAGAAAGTGAAAATCTGTATCAGAATATGTTTCAGAACACAAGGTAGTATTTGAAAGTTTAAAAAAAAACAAAACCAGGAGAAAAGGATGAAGTTAAGTGTATGTGCAGCAAATGGTATGGCACAATTATTAAATGTAAATATTTATAGGGTAATAGTTCTAGGTCTACAACAGTAAACTGTTTATTCAAATGAAAAGTTTTATTTGGGGATGAGAGATATATTGTTTTCTTAAACTCAGGTGGCACTGTGTTTTGTGTTCTGTTTTTGTTCTGCAGCAAGCCACATTGATGAACGGAATTCAAAGCATTAATCTACTGAATAATCCCTTCCCCCCTCCCCCGGTCTTTCTGGTCACCAAAATAAACCCCAGTATTTACCCAGAAAAATTATTAATAGTTTTTTGTACTGATTTTCACCTGTTTTTGTTGTTGTGGTAATAAACACTGATAAATTTCCAGGAAAAATTAAATAAAATAAAAACTGAAAATGAAGGGCCCTATGTCTACTTCACAAAACAAGGTGCAGTAATTTTGCAAACCACTACAGGTCCAGTTTCTCATGCTCTGTTGTTAAAAACAGTGGTGTTTATTGTATCAAACAGACTCAATGATTGTAGTCTGATAAGTGCAAGGTTGCATAGCTGGATGTAGCCTCATTAGCCTGGTAACTTTATGCACACTTTGAGAGTGGTAGTAGCTTCCAACTGAAAATGGAAATGCAACAATTTGCTGCCAGTCAGAGGCCAAAAATGGAAATAGATCTGGAAAACCTAAAGCACAGAAAACCATAAAGAGTCTTAGCCATTAAAAAGGAAACCGTTTAATCTGTTGGTGTTCAGAAGTAGTGTAAACAATAACCAGTACATCATTATATAAATCAGCTGTAGATGGTGTTTGTTTTTTACAAGGCAGTAGACTGTCAATAATTGTGTTGACAATCTGGAGCTTTTAAACAGCTTGTGAAATCTATTTAGCATTTGTCTTGATAGTTCCCAGGGTAGGGGCTACATTCTTCCTCCAACTGTAGGCCTCTGGCCTATGTGGCAGCCTCTCTGCACTCGGATGTGAAGTTTTAGCCACTGGGTCCATATAATCGCAGATCCCCCAGATCTGGTGCATCCCACCCCAAAATATCCTACAGAGCGCCAGCACAGAATCCCCTTTCCGTGGTGCACAAAGGGTGCCAAGTATCAGAGGGGTAGCCATGTTAGTCTGGATCTGTAAAAAGCAACAGAGAGTCCTGTGGCACCTTATAGACTAACAGATGTATTGGAGCATAAGCTTTCGTGGGTGAATACCCATTTCGTCAGACGCATATAATGGAAATTTCCAGAGGCAGGTATAAATTTGCAGGCAAGAATCAGTCTGGAGATAACGAGGTTAGTTCAATCAGGGAGGGTGAGGCCCTCTTCTAGCAGTTGAGGTGTGAACTCCAAGGGAGGAGAAACTGCTTTTGTAGTTGGCTAGCCAAGATATTGCTTCATTGCCACCCTGCCCTTGTGGAGGTTGAGTGGGGAGCCTACATAGGGCTTCAGTGAGATAGAGAAGTGAATTTCAGCTTATAAGGGGATGCAGATTCAGTTGTGGTGGTGGGTTGATCAGTTGTCACATGTAACTGTTCTAAAAATCAAAACAACAACAAAAAACAACACACATCAACCCCCCCATACCCTATTTTTTCACTCCCCTTTTTTGGAGTTAAAGTAATAAAGCAATACGTATGAAACCGAAGGCCAGAAAATGGACAGGAGTGAATGGGAATGGAAAGAATTGGTGACAGGAGAGAAGAGGGGAGTAACACTGGAAAGGAGAAAACAATGTTTAACAAATGTCTATGTAAATCTAGATAAATTGACAGTTATTTCATTTAATTTACAGGGAAGTGGGAGAAATACCTGCATTGGATTATATGATCCTTTTAATAAACAAAATGAGGTAAGGTTAATGCCACATGTAGATCTAGAAAGGAGAATACACCTCTACCCCAATATAACGCGACCCCGATATAACACGAATTCGGATATAACGTGGTAAAGCAGCGCTCCGGGGGGGCGGGGCTGCACGATCTGGTGGATCAAAGCAAGTTCAATATAACGCAGTAAGATTTTTTGGCTCCCGAGGACAGCGTTATATCGGGGTAGAGGTGTATCTCTACTTTCTAGGTTTTGATGCCCTAAAAAAATGACATTCTTATGTCTGTCTGAAGTGTTTATTTTTAAATAAAAGTTGCTGTTGTGACCTTTCCACACCCCAGCGTAAAGCATTCAAATAAAGTTTTGTAGCAACCTGTCTGCATAGCAATCGGACTTGCTGTATACTGCACTGGGCAAATATGAATGCTAATGAGTCTAAAAAAACAGCCGAGTTGAACATGCTATATAAAAAGTAGGGCTGTCAACTGATTAAAAAATTAATTGCAATTTAAAAAATTAATCGTGATTAATCGTGTGACTAAACAATAATAGAATACCATTTATTTAAATATTTGTGGATGTTTTCTACATTTTCAATATATCGATTTCAATTACAGCACAGAATACAAAGTGTACAGTGCTCACTTTATATTTATTTTTTATTACAAATATTTGCACTATAAAAAAACCCAAAAGAAATAGTATATTTCAATTCACCTCATACAAGTACTGTAGTGCAATCTCTTTATAATGAAGGTTGAACTTACAAATGTAGAATTATGTAAAAAAAAAAAACTGCATTCAAAAATAAAACAATGTAAAACTTTAGAACCTACAAGTCCACTCAGTCCTACTTCAGCCAATCGCTCAGACAAACAAGTTTGGTTACAGTTTGCAGGAGATAATGCCGCCCACGTCTTGTTTACAATGTCACTTGAACGTGAGAACAGACATTCACATGGCACTGTTGTAGCCGGCATCGCAAGATATTTACATGCCAGATGCGCTAAAGATTCATATGTCCCTTCATACTTCAACCACCATTCCAGAATATATATGTCCATGCTGATGACAGATTCTGTTCGATAACTATCCAAAGCAGTGCGAGCTGATGCATGTTCATTTTCATCATCTGAGTCAGATGCCACCAGCAGAAGGTTGATTTTCTTTTTTGGTGGTTCAGGTTCTATGGTTTCCACATCAGAGTGTTGCTCTTTAAGACATCTGAAAGCATTCGCCACACCTCGTCCCTCTCAGATTTTGGAAGGCACTTCAGATTCTTAAATCTTGGGTCGAGTGCTGTATCTATCCTTAGAAATCTTACACTGGTACCTTCTTTGCATTTTGCCAAATCTGCTGTGAAAGTGTTCTTAAAGCGAACATGTGCTGGGTCATCATCTGAGACTGCTATAACATGAAATATATGACAGAATGCAGGTAAAACAGAACAGGAGACATACAATTCTCCCCCAAGGAGTTCAGTCACAAATTTAATTAACACATTATTTTTTTTAATGAGCAGCATCAGCATGGAAGCATGTCCTCTGGAATGGTGGCCGAAGCATGAAGGGGCATATGAATGTTTAGCATATCTGGCACGTAAATACCTTGCAATGTTGGCTACAAAAGTGCCATGCAAATGCCTGTTCTCACTTTCAGGTGACATTGTAAATAAGCAGTCAGCAGTATCTCCCATAAATGTAAACAAACTTGTTTGTCTTAGCAATTGGCTGAACAAAAAGTAGGGCTGAGTAGACTTGTAGGTTCTAAAGTTTTATATTGATTTGTTTTTGCATGCAGGTATGTAACAAACAAACAAAAATCTACATTTGTAAGTTGCACTTCCACGACAAAGAGATTGCACTACAGTACTTGTATGAGGTGAATTGAAAAATACTATTTCTTTTGTTTATCATTTTTACAGTGCAAATATTTGCAATCAAAAATAATAATAAAAAGTAAGCACTGTACACTTTGTATTCTGTGTTGTAATAGAAATCAACATGTTTGAAAATGTAGAAAAACATCCAAAATATATTTAATACATTTCAATTGGTATTCTATTGTTTAACAGTGCGATTAATCGCGATTAATTTTTAAAATCGGAGTTAATTGTATGAGTTAACTGCGATTAATTGACAGCCCTACTAAAAAGTAATTATTTATTTTGTTACTTGTATTACATGTACACCCACAAGGTGCTGTGTGCTGCCACATGTATATGAAGACATGATACTAGAAAAGAAGATTGTACAGTTCTGCATTTGGATCCATGTGGATGGCCTGTGCAGAGCTGTGTTGAAATCATTGGGGTTTCATGCTGATTTAAGGGTTTGCCTATGTAGATCTAGTGGCAGATTGGGGGCCTAAGGAAAAAGGCAATGCACAAAGCGTGGAGGAGAGTGCTAAAACATGGGGTCAGAATGTAGTTCTTCTGCCCTTTGGAATGTTTGTTTAAAGAAACACTTTGAAGAAATACTGATCAGTGTTGTTTTCCTAAGGAGTAGAGACTTTAAATATAGTTTGTATTAAGTGAGTGAAACAAAACAAGCCACGTTATGTATTTAACTCAAAATTTATTTCTCAATAGCATCTGTATACCTTTGAAAAAGATCTACACGTAATCAGTTGTTCGATCAACAATGAAAAGACATTACTAGGTAAGTGTCTTCTTTATCTCATTAAAATTGTACTGTGTCACAAGGCCGCCCAGGGGGGGAGGGGAAGTGGGTCAATTTGCTCCAGGCTCCCACGAGAGTTTTTCGGGGCCCCTGGAGCGGGGTCCTTCACTCGTTCCGGGAGCCCCGGAAAACTCTCACGGGGCCCGGAAAACTCTCACGGGGCCCAGGCCCCCGGAGCTTCTTCCGCTCCAGGTCTTCGGTGGCAATTCAGCAGCGGGGGGTCCTTCCACTCTGGGACCCGCCGCTGAAGTGCCCCGAAGACCCGCAGCTGGAGGTCCTTCTGCCCCGGGACCTGCCGCTGAAGTGCCGGGTCTTCGGTGGCAATTTGGCGGCGGGGGCCCCCTGCCGCCGAAGACTCCAGGCCCTCTGAATCCTCTGGGCGGCCCTGCTATGTCATGATATAGAAAAGTTTTTATTTTACTAATCTGGATAAATTTAAATCTAGAAATAATAAGAAATATTTTACCCAGAATCAGCTCTTGACAATCTCCTTCTCTGCATTTTTAATGCATCTGTCACTAGAATATCTAGGTGACAATGTGATTACTGTGACTGCTTTTTTCTTTTTAAACAAACTGACCACTTCTTAAGTTTCTGCATGTCTAGTACATCTTTAAAGTTTGGTTCAGTGATGAATTTTCTTCCATTAGATTTTACGTGATTTGATATTTGGAAATGTTCACTAAGATGAAATAGTGAATATACATATTTTGTTTTTTGTTAAGTAGCAGTCAGTTTTCTTCAGTCAACAAAGGAAGAAAGAGTAAATCAACTACTTCAGCCAGGTACCAAAAGTGGCTTATTTTTAATTGTGAAGGTAAAACTAACACTGTTATAGGGATTTTGCAACACTACTTTTGCTTGTATCCCTTATTTTATAAAACAAAACTTTATAAAACAGATTAATATAGTTTGAAACTTGTGTTCTTTTTGCAGTATCTAAGTGTTTGACCTTGCTCATTGAAATTCACCCAGTTAATAATGTAAGAGTCCTAAAGGCTGTGGATACCTGTATCAGAGTACAGGTAAATGATTCAACTAATCTGACTGTAGCTTTTCATTTATTACTTTTAAATTCCCCTGCTTTTTCACGTTAAAGTACCAATATTGCATTATGTAACTGAGATAGATTATGCTTTTGTAATATTTAGTACAATATGAGTAGACTATGCTTTTGATTTGAACTGTCTATTTTATCTATCTTGACTCTTTCTAAGATTATATTCATAGCAACTAATAATGATTTTCATCTGTAGTAATGCTGCTGTTGTTTATGGAGGATTATCAATGTGTCAATCTGTATACAAAAGTTATTCTGCTGTCAAATAAATCTCTTAAAAATTATAAACAATTTAGATTAGCTTTAGCAACAAAGTTTCTTGGCCATTATTTTTACATAATTTCCTTTTACAGTTTCTCTATCCAGTTGCAAACAGAAATCCTTTTCCAGAAAGCCATCTCTTACTAATTTCAGAAGATAAATGTAAGTATTTGAGTTAATATTTTAAATATATATTGCTTTTCTGGTTAAACATGGACATCCTATTATTTTGAAACACTGTAGACTAGAACTGTATTGCTAATTTGGCTTCAATATCCGTTTTTATTTACTTATTACTCCCTTCCATAAAAGCCAATATAGAAATAAGAAAAATCTCAGCCAATAATAATATTACAGATGCTATTCCAACAAAGGTATACTTTAAAAAGATTTTTTCCAATATTGGAGGAATGGCCAATCTTGACTGTGTTCTTATTTTATTTTTGATTAGCCAATGCAGTGCCCATAAGCAGCCTTTTTTTTTTTTTTTTTAAAGACCTGAAGGTGACATTATGCTTTCTCATATACTGGTAGAATTTCAGAGCAGTTCTGTTGACTTAAGTAGAGCTACTCTTATTTTACACCAGTATAAATAGGATAAGACTTTGGATATAAATTCCAGAAATTAAAATGACAGGTTTCGGAGTAGCAATCCAAATTGAAATTAATTTAATTGAAATTAAAATGGGTGCTATAAACTACAGCAATGCCCTTATAGTATCCATTGGCCATATTCTGTAGTCCTTACTCAGGGAAAATCTCAATGATTTTGTTGGGAGTTTTGCCTGAGTAAGGACTGTAATATTTGGCTTATTATTCATTTAACTCTTATGCCAGGAGTTGATCTTCCTTGATACTAATATGGCAGCTCACAACTTTCCAGTGCTAGGTGGTTAAATTGTTTTGCTAACCATATTAACATATTTTTAAAAAAATTGAATTTCAATTTTTCTAATTTTAAAGATATTGAACAATTTCACATTCATGTTGTCACAGAAGATCACCACAAAGTGGTAAGAAACCAACTTTCTTTTGATGCTTTTATTGAAAAACTAGAGGAAGACTATTTTTATAACCAGTTTTCTACTGTTGTTTTTCTGACCTTTCTAAATCGTTGTTTTGGTAATGCTTTAAACTGTGGCTACAACCGTGAAAGCTATATTAATAAATGTACAGATAGTATAGTAGGTTATTCAACCAGATACTATGTAACTTATGAGGAAAGTTAGTCATCTCATTGCCTTCTCCTTAAGTCTATGAACTTGACTTTATCAAAGGGTATGTTTAGAGGTTCACAGCTGCCCCAAAGCCTAAATATTTTGGGTGATAAGAATGGAGCTAAAGGGCTTTCACCCACCCTTGTGTTCTAGGACTTTGACATGGAGGAGAGTTTAGAAAGATGACCTGTATGGAGGATGCATGAAGTAGCAACAAAAAGTTTAGAATGATGCATCTAAAATTCAGTTTGAAAGTGGTGATGTGAATGCTTTGAATTATTCATTCCCCTGTATTTATAACATAAGATATGAATCCTTATTATAGTTGCTAGTAGTAACATTAATCATTGGTGCCATTATTAAAAGACTATACAAACCCACTAGTGTGTGTCCTATTTAAAATGAAATGCAATAATCAGTGTCAATCTAATGCAGTTGTCATGTATTTGCTGCATCATGAAAACCACAATTCATTTAATTGTGGCAAACATAGGCGCCAACTTTCCCCGGCACCGATGGGTGCTCGCGCCGCCCCGCCCCAACTCCACCCTTTCCCTGCCCCTGCCCCGTCCCCATTCCAACCCCTTCCCCAAAGTCCCCACCCCAACTCCGCCCCCTCCCTGCCCCTATTGGACCCCTTCCCCAAATCCCCACCCCGGCCCCGCCTCTTTCCCCGAGCGTGCCACGTTCCCCCTCCTCCCCCTCCCTCCCAGCCACGCAAAACAGCTGTTTCGCAGTGAAAGCGCTGGGAGCTAGGGGGGAAAAAGCAGGCATGCAGCGCGCTCAGGGGAGGAGGCGGAGGGGGGCGGGGAGCTGCTGGTGGGTGCTGAGCACCCACCAATTTTTCCCCGTGGGTGCTCCATCCCTGGAGCACCCATGGTGGCAAATAAATGTTTCCCCTCCAAACCTATAAGTCCTTATTCTCAGTTACTGTAAGGCCTTTCACAATGTTCTGGCGGTGAAAAAGTGTCTTAAAGTGGGTGCAGTTTAAAAAAAAAAACTGTAAGAGTAGGGAAAAGGGCTTTAGAGTAACTGAAAAGCAGGCCCTTAGTCTATGCCAGTTTCTGTCAAATAAACTGTTTAACTGTTACTTGAAATGACGTCTTTCTGCATCTGCCAAGGGTAAACTTAGATGGTCCTAATCATTTCCCACTATTTTAGCTTCTTCCCTCCTCATTCATCATGTGTTTGGAAAGAGGGGACAAGACTCCCTTTGGAACTAGCAACTTTCCTCCTTCATTGGCTAATAAAGATTGTTGCAGTCAGTTCAAAAGCATCTCGCATCCCATTTCTCTCCCCTTCCCTGGGACTAAGCTTGCCATCTATTCTCCCTCCCCACCTTCAAGGGACTTGGGAGGGTAAGTTGTTCTTTTGTGATTTCCCTTCCCCTCCCAACTCTGCCAAACTATCCTTCCAAATCTAGAAAATCCTAGATGCAACTTCCTTGGGAGCTAGCAAATATTTCTCCTGAACTGAACATACTGCCTCTGCAATGTGCCAGACCCTCTGGTTTACAGAGACTCCTGTGAAATGAACAAATAGGCCATTAAGCTACTTGGAAATATTAAAACAATCAGGCTGTTCTGTGTGCTGCTGTTTATCTTTTGAAAGCCTGAGTTGTTCATCATCTTCATTACAGAAGAGTATTTGACGTATAGTGTTTAGCTCATTTTTTAAATCTTTCCCTTCAGGTGATTCAAAACTCAGGTCAGCTCCCAAGAGACAGAGTTGCAGATGATCTCATTTGGGCACAATGGGATATGACAGAACAAAGACTCTTCTACATTGTTCCAAAGGTGGGAAAAAATTGAATCAGTGTGTGTCCTCATCTCTCTTTCATTTTCTGATATGAAAGTTTGAGTTTAAAAGCCAGTAATAATGGTGTGAGTTGGATTATTTTGGGTAGTAAGAAGAGTAGTAGGGTTACCATATTTCAGCAAGCAAAAAAGAGGACGGGAGGAGCCCCGCCCTAGCCCCGCCCCATCCTGCCCTGCCCCCGCCCCTGCCCCTCCCACTTCCCGCCCCCCTTCCCCCCGCTACTTGTCCCCTGACTGACCCCTGCCCCTAACTGCCCCCCAGGACTCCACCCCCTACCTAAGCCTCCCTGCCTCTTGTCCCCTGACTGCCCCCTCCTGAGACCCTCCCCCCATCCTAACTGGCCCCCTAGGACCCTACCCCCTACCTGTCCCTTGACTGCCCCAACCCTTATCCACACCCCCAGACAGAGCCCTGGGACTCCCACGCCCCATCCAACCACTCCCCACACCCTGACAGCCCCCCCCCCCCCAGAACTCCCGACCCATCTAAACCCCTCTGCTCCCTGTCCCATTGACTGCTCCGATCCCTCTCCCCACTCTTGCCCCCTGACAGCCCCCCCACAACTCCCAACCCCCCCCCTCGCTCCTTGTCCCCTGACTGCCCCCTCCTGGGACCCCTGCTCCTAACTGCCCTCCAGAACCCCACCCCCTACCTAAGCCTCCCTGTTCCTTGTCCCCTAACTGCCCCCTCCTGAGACCCCCCCCCCACCCTAACTGCTGCCCCGGACCCTACCCCCTACTTGTACCCTAACTGCCCAAAACCTTATCCACCCCCCCCAGAAAGCCCCCCCGAACTCCCGACCCCCCCCCCCCCCCCGCTCCCTGTCTCTTGACTGCCCGCTCCAGAACCTCCCTGCCCCTTCTCCGACCCCCTGGTCCCCTTACCCTGCCGCTCAGACCAGCATGCTGGGGAGGAGGAGCAGGTGGAGGAGCTCCAGACTGCCGGTGCGAACGGCCAGCTGGTGATCTGCAAATGAGGAAGGGAGGGAGGGAGTGCTCTCAGCTGCAGGGGAGAGGAGGGGGAAGTGGAGGAGGGGCTCTCCCTGGCTGTCGGAGCCCCATGTAAATGGCACCATCTGGCCGGCTGCCCTGTTAGCCACACGCGTTCTGCATGGGGGGGGGGGGGGGGGAAGTCCGGACATTTACAAATTCCCCCCCGGACGCTATTTTTAACTCTAAAAGCGGACATGTCCGGGGGAATCCGGACGAATGGTAACCCTAAAGAGTAGGGTAACAAAAATTAGAGGCCTAAATTAGACTTTCTGTGCTATTATTTACATGTGAGTATTTGCAGTGAGATGTGGTGTCAGTGCTTCCCAGGTAACAGAGGGATTTTTTTTAAAGGTAGTGCTGATGTATGTGATTATCTAAACCTATTATAGCTAGCACATGCGCCCTAGGAATATGGACTTGCCAATTTATGAGACAATATCAGTTGCAGGCCAGGGCATATAGATGTAAGAAAGCATAGACCATGTGCACCAACTGAGGAAAGTTTCAAACTGCTTTTCATTCTGACTAATGGGAATAGCCAAACGTAGCCTAAGTTATGCATGAACAAAAATGGACTTTCAGAGCTAGTTCGTTTGGGTTTTTTTAACGCACTGAAATTAGCTGGAGTATTTCAGAAAGGATGGGAAGTGTAATATATAATGAAGAACTCATCTCTATTCTACTTTTTGCAAGAGGCCTTTTGGAGATGTGCAAAATAAGATACTGTTCTTAATAGCTTTAGTCTCTATGGAGCAAAAGGTTACTGAAAGCTGTTGTGTAACCTTCTAGTGGCTTTCTGTGTGTGAAAGAGGCGTGTGATTGGGTATTGCACAAGACAGTTATAGACAGAAGATAGACAACTGATCTGTGACAGGAAGGAAGCATGTGTGCTGGGGAGTGCTATTTGAGGGTTTAGTGTGTGGTTTTGGCCTTTTTTCTCATCCACTTATTGCCTTATGCATGTTAACAAACAGGGCTGAATGATGGACTTTCCAACCATCTCTGTCTGCGTGATGTGGCTCGATTATTATAATAAAAGTCTCTCTCTTAATTTTAGGAATCAAGGAATATCTTAAAATGTGTCCAGTTTTACCCTGATGAAAACTTTAATTTAATAGTAAGTCATAGATATAAACTTGTTGTCGTATAGCTAGTCTGAGGGGGGATTTAGTTATATATTTCAAGGGATGATCATTAAGTTTATTCCCAAGTATTTGTATTTGATATTTTTATTAGCATGAATTATTATATAAAACCACAAACCTTGGAAACGTTCTTCAAAATGTAATGACCAGATTCTAATCTGAATACATTAGAGCTACTCCACCGATCTAGTCCAGTCCCCTGCACTCCTGGTAGGATTAAGTACTATTTAAACCATCTAGAACATCTGTGCAATCCCACTGAAGTTCATGGAATTACTCTAATTTTAGACCAATGGAATTAAGCAGCACTTGCAAATCAAATTAGATGGAGAAATGAAGGCCTGCTCCTGCTCCCATTGACTTAAATGGAAACAAGATTGAGTCTATATGTCATTGAGTGTTGAGGGCACTCTATAGTTATCTGGATTGGATTCTTTGTGACAAAGTCTGAAATTCATGTTTGTGCTTGGGGCCTGCATGGATGCCCCTTACACATGGAAGTGGATGCATCCCAGCTAAAGGTTTGCTTAAGTGGTCTCTAGGGGATCTTATGTGAGGCTTCTGTGTGGGAGTGAATTTTGCTCACAGTGCACTGTAAGTTAAAAGGCAGACTGAGGGCTGATGGGTCCAGACCATGACTCTCTGCTCCTCCCGCCCCTGTTTACTTGAAATCCGTGTAGTATTGCTGCTTTGGAGCTCAGCTGTTTTGATGTACTTCTCATATAAAAACAGTATGGCATTCCCAGTGACACAAATTTTAAATTGTTTAAAATATGAAACTTGCCTTAGTTAGGCTTACAAAGACATTAAACCTTTACATTGGCTTAACACAAAAGTATCCCATTCCATAATTGTATAAAACCCCTACTAGGAGCGGAAACTATTTTCTGAGTTCTTGAATGACTTAAAAGGATCAAGTGGTGGTCAATGAATCTATGTTTTCCTTTGTGAAATTGGTGAGTTGGATGAAGAGTGAATGAGCCCAGTGTATCCTTTACTGGACTGCAAGACCAACCTTAAATACTGAATAATGTAGGTGTGTTCTGATTTTTGGGTTAACAGCTTGAAGCATCCCTGGACATCTCTTTAAGAGACATTGGATTAAAGTAAGTGGATCACAGAGTATTTTTGTCTCATTTGTCAACATGTGTGTTTAAAATTTGGTTTATTAACACGTTAACTTCATTTGGCATTGCCTGCATCTTTGCACCGTATGACTTGAATCCATGTACCTGTTGTTGTGACCTGACTTATGTGGAGGTAAAGGGGAGGAAGCAGTGTCACATATGACCTTCAAACCCTCCTCCTAGCTTTCCCCTCCTTTATCTCCTTCCATGGTATGGTGAAGCCAGACAAGAAGATTGACACGGTCACAGGTCCCTTCCCATTGAGAGCGGTTGGCTGGAGAACCAAATATAGACTAAGCCACCCTTCCTGGGGGATACGGTGACCCCATCCAAATAAAACCAACTTTCCTTAATTTCCTTCTGAGGTCACAGCCTCTCTACAGCTGGTCTGTGGCAGTGTCCCCAAAACTTCCATTCCATTTCTGGGATTCCTTTTCCAGCTACCGGGCTCAACCCCAGGCTGGTAATTGGACAGACCAACAGCTCATCTTTTGTCTCCATCTCTTCCTGTTATGAGGGATGATATATATATATATATATATACCCCTTCTCTTTCCCAGCATGCCTTGCAGTGGTAGCTTACAGTTCCAAACTGTACCCCACACTAGCACTTCCAGCATGCTTTAGTACTAAGCAGAAAGCTGAAGGTTGGTAGTGCTGGACGTGGAGTCTACCTTAAAGGACCAATACAGACTGTTACAGTTATGATATAGTACTGAAGAAAACCAATTTCACAATTGCTAAAACTCATCCGAATCTTTGTGAAAAGGTCGAGAAATATGTCTGGAGGAGGACCATTTTTTAAAAAAATGATTTAGTGCATAACTTACTATTGATAGATTGTAGCTAATAATTAACACTTATGCCATGTTAGTTTTTTCCAAGATCTGTGAAAACTACAGACAACATTAGAATCTGAAAAAGAACCAAAATGCAGAACTGGTAATACCATAGAAATTAGCCCAATTTTGCTGCACCCTTCCCTTATTTTGTGACTATTCCCATTGAAATCAGTGTGACTACTCATAGAGTAAGGTGCTACTTGGCATGAGTAAGGGTGGTAGATTTGGGCTCCAAACCTTTTGACCTCTCAGATATGGTGAGTGAATAAATTAAGACCCTCCAGCATAATTTTCCTTCACCTTGATTCGGCTAGTGTGGAATTAAGCAATATGGTTCAGTGAAGAAATAACTTGCAGGCATATGGGATGTCTCCTTTTAAAATATGGTTATGAAGCAATTGCTTCATTTTGACTCTATCCCAACCGTAAGAGAGTAAACTAACAGAACAGACCGATCAATTGTAGTTTAATTAAACTTTCTTATGGAATGTTTAATAATAATCTAATTCTTATATTTCCCTTGTGATTTCATGGGTTCAGCGTACTCTTTAAAAATCATTGTGGACGAAGAAATGCATTTAATGGTCTCTATTTATTTCTAGATTTGTGAATTTTGGATATGATTACTCTCAAGACCAAGAGGAACCTAGATCTCTGAATCTGCAAGTTTTTACCAGTAAAACAGGTAATTGATAATGAAAAACTGTCTTGTGATGATCATATGTTACAGATTACTACACTGAAGTGTAGTTGTGTAACTAATTACTAAGAAGTCTTAGGAGCTCATTGTTATATGTTTATGGCTAAACTTTTCTTGATGTATAGTACTCATAGCAGACCTCGGGGGAAATTGAGCTGAGGAATGGATCGCCTTTTTTTTTTTTTTTGGTAGCTGTAGTGCTTGTTAATCTAATGACCATGGAAGGTCTGGAGTAACTCAGATATCTTGAGCCAGGCACATAGTGCCTGATCCAAAGCTTATCAAAGTCAGCGGGAATCTTTCTGTTTACTTCACTGGTCTTTGAATCAGACTTCTAATGCAGACTTCTTCAGATCTGTCAGCAGTGTTATTCAGTCCTCAGAGTCTCTTGAGCCGAGCCTACCAATTATGCTGATCTGTGGAGTGCACAGCTGAGGACTAGGGTGAAGCCCTCATACTTATGTTCACTGCTGCTTTCAGTCGTTATGTGAAACCTGTCTTCAAGGGTAAAAAAAAAAACCAAGTGCACGAATACCTTGTGAGACACTTATATTTCTTTAGATTTAAAAAATCCTCTAGATGCCCATCATATTCTCTGGGCACATCCTGTACATTTAAAAGGATTGGCCATAAGTATCCATGAAGTCCCTCAAAGTCTTAGCTTTCCCCATCAACCCCCAAAACCTAAAAAAAGTGGTGGGTTCCTCAGTGTGCCTGGCTCTATCAGACTCCAAGTCAAGCTTCCTGCTATCCATGCTGAGGTGGTGCCTGCTCAAGAATCTCTGCCGATCTCACCTCCTGCTGTAGGATGCAGAGAGAGACAAGTTCTCTCTGAAGTAACCAAGTCCCAACCCATCTAGGTTTATACAGTAGCACCAACACCTCAGACTGCCCCCAGAAACTTACTGGCAGCTAGAGCAGAACCCAGGCAGTGATGTAATGCACTTCCAAGCCGAAACTTCTCTTAATAAGCAGATGGCAGCATTCTGCACGACCTTCAGTTTCCAAGTGGTCTTGAGGTGTAGCCCCATGTAAGAACATTACAACAACCTAATATTAAGCTAACAAAGGCCTGGATAATTGTTGCAAAATCTGCCTCAGAGAGAATGGTCATACCTTCTTCACCAGATGTGGATAGAAAAATGCTCTTGGCTGTAGATACTACCTGGGCATCCCCAGGAGCAGCCCCGGTTCTAACACCACCTCTGAAGTGTACACCTGTGCTACAACAGCCTGGTCTACACTATAGCGTTAGGTTGACGTAAGGCAGCTTACGTCGACCTAATTATGTCAGTGTGCACACTGCAGCCTTGCTCTCGCCTATGTAAGTGCCCTACTACATAACCTAATAACTCCACCACCACCTACTCCACGAGAGGCGTAGGGCTTGTGTCAGTGCAGTTCGGGCAACGCAGCGTCCCTGTAGACACTGTCTTTCTTACAGCTATTGGCTGTCATTCTTGTCCAGCGGAGCTGTGAAATTGACAAGAAAGCTGGCTCCCCAGCTGGGCTGCTGCTGGTCTCCGCTCCAAGCCAGGGTGCTACCCAGGCTCCCAATTCCCTGCAGGGAGCCTGAAGGGTCATAATCCATTTAATGTGGATGTAAGATCTTAACTACAGTTTCTGTTCAGAACTTTTCATATAGGCCCAGAGCCCACAGCTTGGCTTGGGGCATGAGGGCTAACTAACTCCACACGGTGTCCATTTCTGTTCCTTCAGAGCCCTGCTCCCCCTGGGGTTCTGGCTCCCCACTCTGACTGATCTGGGCTGCCCCCCAGGCTCTTGGCTCCCTCCTGGGAGCACTGCGGCCGACCAGACTCCAGGCGCAGATCTCCCTACCAGGAGTCGGTTGTCCCTCCCCCCAGGCTCCCCGCTCCCCACTGGGAATGGGGCAGCTGCACTGGACTACTTGGCTTCCTGCTGGGAACAGGGCAGCTGACTCGACTCCAAGTGCAGAACTCCCCACTGGGTGCAGCTGTGATCCCAGTGGGGAGCCCAGAGCCTGTGGGAGAGGGCAGCGGGGCTCCCGGTGGGGTGCTTCGCGTCTGAGGTCCGGTTGGCTGCCATGTTTTTTTTTTTTTTTTTTTTTTTTTAAGAATATGAGGGTTGGAAGGGACCTCAGGAGGTCATCTAGTCCAACTCCCTGCTCAAAGCAGGACCAATCCCCAGACAGATTTTCCGCCCAGATCCCTAAATGGCCCCCTCAAGGATTGAACTCACAACCTGGGTTTAGCAGGCCAATGCTCAAACCACTGAGCTATCCCTCCATTCCCCGTGGAAAGCCTCTTCCTGAGGGGAGCGGGGAGCTGAGATGGGGGGAGGCAGCCCAGCTCCCGGAGGGGAGCCAGGCTACTGGTGGGGAGCTGCACGCAGAGCTGGGAGTCCTGGCTCTCAGGCCCCCCCCCCACTCCCTTTTAAGTCGGTGGAAGCGCTCTTGGTGAGGACGCGCACCATCGACAGAAGAAAGGCTGTGCGGACGTGAACCACTGCAGTAATTACTATGGTGGCTGTAAGCCGACCTAACATAGGTTGACTTAAGTTTGTAGGGTAGACATGTCCTACATTCACGTGAATAAACTGTGTACTGCAAGATCCTATTGCTGTACTTCATAGTTTTTTTATCACCCCTCCTCCTTCTTGCTGTTTGTCTCTCACTCATCTATAATTTACTTTGTAAACTCTTTGGGGAAGGGAATGTGTCTTCTGTGAAGTGCTTAGCATACTTCAGAGTCTACAAAACATTAATACTAGGGCTATTATTCGTTCGGTTTTAAACTGTTTCCAGTAAAGAATTGGCACAATTGCAAATGGAATATTCTATGCAATTTCCAATTTAATAAAAAACTGTTAGTGACCGTAGCCTGTCTCAACTCTGAATGAAGCCGCTTTTTCACTCTCAAATTTCCGTAGCAGAAGAAAAGTAGCCCTGTTACTCATAGCCAGCATTAACAAGATAGAATGTCACTAGACCCCAAAAAGCCCTGCTCACAAATTAGCAGAGATCAAACAAGTCTGAGAATTAACTTTCTATTTTCTGAACAGCGTTAATGATTATTTAACCGTCGGTATGGTCTCATGAACTTTGTGATTGAGGTTATTTTTTTTTAACTTGGAGATTTTTATTTTCAATTTAGTTTATTGATCTTTCAGAAACGTAGACAATAAAAGACCCATTGTGACGGGTTGGATCACAGAAACCCCCTTGGGAGCTGCCACCCGATGTGCAAAGACTACCCCTGCTTCTGTTTTCCCTGCCAGCTCAGGACTCCAGCACCCTGTCTTGCTGAGCCGGACACTCCCGTCTAGCTCTAGACACAGATCCAGGGTCTGGATCTCCTGTCCCAAAGCTGCAAGTTTACCTGAAAACAGCTTACAGAAGTGCGCTTGTCTTTAGCACTCAGATGCCCAACTCCCAATGGGGTCTAAACCCAGATAAATCCATTTTACCCTGCATAAAGCTTATGCAGGGCAAACTCGTAAATTGTTCGCCCTCTATAACACTGATAGAGAGATATGCACAGCTGTTTGCTCCCCCAGGTATTAATACATACTCTGAGTAAATTACTAAATAAAAAGTGATTTTATTAAATACAGACAGTAGGATTTAAGCGGTTCAAAGTAGTAACAGACAGAACAAAGTAAGTCACAAGCAAAATAAAATAAAATGCGCAAATCTATGTCTAATCAAACTGAATACAGATAATCTCACCCTCAGAGATGCTTCAGTAAGTTTTTCTCAGACTGGACACCTTCCAGGCCTGGGCACAATTCTTTCCCCTGGTACAGCTCTTATTGCAGCTCAGGTGATAGCTAGGGGATTCTTCATGATGGCTCCTCTCCCTCTCTGTTCTCTTCCCCCCCTTTATATATCTTTTGCATAAGGCGGGAAATCTTTGTCTCTCTGGGTTTCCACCCCCCCTCACTGGAAAAGCACCAGGTTAAAGATGGATTCCAGTTCAGGTGACATGATCACATGTCACTGCAAGACTTCATTACTCACTTGCCAGCACACACATATACAGGAAGACTCACAGGTAAATACAGCCATCTGCAGACAATCGGAGTCATCAAGATTCCAAACCATCATTAATGGGCCACACTTTACACAATTACAATAGGCCCTCAGAGTTACATTTTATATTTCTAGTTTTAGATACAAGAGTGGTACATTTATACAAATCAGATGATCATACTCAGTAGATTATAAGCTTTGTAATGATACCTTACAAGAGACCTTTTGCATGAAGCATATCCCAGTTACGTTACAATCACTTATTACCGTATTTTCTCTAAAACTATCTCAGTTACATTATATTGACTTATTATCAAGTTTTTATAAAACCATATAGACTGCACAACGTCACACCCATCTCCTCCTCTGCTTCACCATTTGTTAGCTAGCATATCGATGACTCTCTTTGGCTGTCAAGTATCAGGGGGTAGCCGTGTTTAGTCTGTAGCTACAAAAACAACAAGGAGTCTGGTGGCACCTTAAAGACTAACAGATTTATTTGGGCATAAGCTTTTGTGGGTAAAAACCTCACTTCTTCAGATGCATAGAGTGAAAGTTACAGATGCATGCATTATATACTGACACATGGACAGCAGGGAGTTACTTCGCAAGTGGAGAACCAGTGTTGACCGGGCCAATTCAATCAGGGTGGATGTAGTCCACTCCCAATAATAGATGAGGAGGTGTCAATTCCAGGAGAGGAAAAGCTGCTTCTGTAATGAGCCAGCCACTCCCAGTCCCTATTCAAGCCCAGATTAATGGTGTTAAATTTGCAAATGAATTTTAGTTCTGCTGTTTCTCTTTGAAGTCTGTTTCTGAAGTTTTTTTGTTCAATGATAGTGACTTTTAAATCTGTAATAGAATGACTAGGGAGATTGAAGTGTTCACTTACTGGCTTATGTATGTTACCATTCCTGATGTCCGATTTGTGTCCATTTATTCTTTTGCGGAGGGACTGTCCGGTTTGGCCAATGTACATGACAGAGTGGCATTGCTGGTACATGATGGCATATATAACATTAGTGGATGTGCAGGTGAATGAGCCCTTGATGGTGTGGCTGATGTGGTTGGGTCCTCTGATGGTGTCGCCAGAGTAGATATGGGGACAGAGTAGGCAACGAGGTTTGCTACAGGTATTGGTTCCTGGGTTGGTGTTTCTGTGGTGTGGTGTGTAGTTGCTGGTGAGTATTTGCTTCAGGTTTGGGGGTTGTCTGTAAGCGAGGACTGGCCTTCCTTCCAAGGTCTGTGAGAGTGAGGGATCACTTTCCAGTATAGGTTGTAGATCATGGATAATGTGCTGGAGAGGTTTTAGCTGGGGGCTGTATGTGATGGCCAGTGGTGTTCTGTTGTTGTCCTTGTTGGGCCTGTCCTGTAGTAGGTGATTGCTGGGTACCCATCTTGCTCTGTCAATCTGTTTCCGCACTTCCCCAGGTGGATATTGTAGTTTTACGAATGCTTGATAAAGATCTTGAAGGTGTTTGTCTCTGTCTGAGGGGTTGGAGCAAATTCGGTTGTATCTTAGGGCTTGGCTGTAGACAATGGATCGTGTGATGTGTCTTGGATGGAAGCTGGAGGCATGTAGGTACGTATAGCGGTCAGTAGGTTTCCGGTATAGGGTGGTGTTTATGTGACCATCACTTATTTGCACTATAGTGTCCTGGAAGTGGATCTCTTGTGTGGACTGGTCCAAGCTGAAGTTGATGGTGGGGTGGAAATTGTTGAAGTCCAGGTGGAATTCTTCAAGGGCCTCCTTTCCGTGGGTCCATATGAATAAGATGTCATCAGTGTAGCGCAAGTAGAGGAGGGGCACTAGGGGACGAGAGCTGAGGAAGCGTTGTTCTAAGTCAGCCATAAAAATGTTGGCATACTGTGGGGCCATGCGGGTACCCATAGCAGTGCCACTGACTTGAAGGTATAAGTTGTCCCCAAATCTGAAGTGGTTGTGGGTGAGGACAAAGTCACAAAGCTCAGCCACCAGGCGTGCTGTGGCCTCATCAGGGATACTGTTCCTGACAGCTTGTAGTCCATCCTCATGTGGAATATTGGTGTAAAGTGCTTCTACAACCATGGTGGCCAGGATGGTGTTTTCAGGAAGAACACCAATGCATTGTAGTTTCCTCAGGAAGTCGGTGGTGTCTCGAAGATAGCTGGGAGTGCTGGTAGCGTAGGGACTGAGGAGAGAGTCCAAATAGCCAGATAATCCTGCTGTAAGAGTGCCAATGCCTGAGATGATGGGGCGTCCAGGGTTTCCAGGTTTATGGATCTTGGGGAGCAGATAGAATACCCCTGGTCGGGGTTCTGGGGGTGTGTCCATGTAGATTTGTTCCCATACTGTAGCTGGGAATTTCTTGAGCAGATGGTGTAGTTCCTTTTGGTATTCCTCAGTGGGATCAGAGGATAGTGGCCTGTAGAATGTGGTCTTGGAGAGTTGCCTGGCAGCCTCCTGTTCATAATCCGACCTGTTCATTATGATTACAGCACCTCCTTTGTCAGCCCCTTTGATGATAGCCTCAGAAACAACTCTGACATTGTGGATGGCATTGCGTTCTGTACGGCTGAGGTTATGGGACAAGTAGTAATGTTTGTCTCTTTGGCTGTGTTGTGCATTGAGTCTGTACACAGGATATATGCAAGACATTTATGTACAGTGACATGTATTTGAATTAGGAGATGTTCTGATGCTGCAGGAGGTATTTTAATGCAACATTATGGTTGAGATTCTACATGAACAAAAGGCAAGAAATTAAAGTTAGTTTCCTAGGGAAATGTAACTTTATGCATATATGGAATTGCATGACACCTTCTATGGTAATTTCAGTGTCGCAGAATTTATAGTTGCTATTTCCTGACTCTTGTATGTCCTGAAATCTTATCATGGAGTTGCATGAGCAGAACTATATTTTTAAACTCTTCCTTTTTTTGTTTTGTTTCTGGCTTTCCATCTTCCCTGCTCCTCCCCCCCCCCCCCCCCATTTTCTCCTCTTCTCCCTCTTTGTCTTTGAAGAAGAAAGAGGAGAGTTTATCAAATATCTGAATGTACAACCTGCTGATTACACTCCAAAAGCAATTGGACCAAACTCTTCAATGTCATGACTGCACTTCCACTGACTTCAGTGGAGCTGTGCTCATTTATGCCATTACTTTCTGCAGAGAATTTGGCCCAGTGTTTTGTGTGAGACTTACTGCTTGTGAACAGTGCTGGAGTGTAAACTCTGTGTTCTGTGGATAAACGGAAAAACTACAGTACTGTTTACAACTCGACCACTAGCAACACAATCTTTTCCACACCGTCCACCAACATGTCAGTCGTGCAGGGACCACGCGTTGGGGCAAGAAAATAATTCACTTTATATTCGGTCTTTGGCCTCTCTACTGAGATTGCTAACATGGAGTCAGATGTGGTGACTCTTGTGAAATGTGTACCTGTCTACTTGTAAGTGGACTGAGACCAGTCTCCCTTTATCTAAGTCACTGAAAAGCCATTGGATGGCAACTTCTTTTGTTCACTACCAACCTCTGAGAGATGAAAGCACGTGTGTCCCATTAGCAGTCTACTGAGCCATCCAGTTCTCTTGTCACATTTGCATACATATGCACCAATGCATTAATCTGAATTCAAGATGATTAGTTTGCACATTCAATTCAAATTGTGCAGTTTATAGGGCAGTGTACTCCACAGCACACTTTGTCCTTCCCAGCATGTGAAAATGAAATTGGCAATGTGGAAGGGGAGACCATGGCAAGAAAAAAGCACTGGAAGAGGCCCAGAAAAGCCACAACCTTCCTGCTGTGGCCTTATGCTGCTGCTTTAAAAATTCTGCATGTTCCATAAGGCCCCAAATGATCAGGGACACCCCATCTATTTATGTTTCAGTACCTCAAATATCCAAGCAAAACTTACCAGAACTATTCAGCATGCTGGAAATGAACATGAATTTCAGTCAGAGGAAATTCTCTCTCTTCCCCCTCCTGAAAGTTAAATGTCTCAGCCAAATATGTAGCATTACTAGTGCAGTGCTATAGTGCAGCTTTGTGCTCAGACGTTCTAGGCACTTTTAATAAAGTGAAATCTCTTGAGGTTGGATACTTGTACTTTTGATCAGTGTACTGTGCATCTATTTGCATTATAAAAGTGTGTGTCTATGTGTACATTTATCTATGTCTTTTGATAGCAATATCTTTGTTAGCAATACATTTTTTTAGGCACTAAATTATGGACAAAGGTAACTGCTGTATGATCATAGTTCTCTCTTCTGCTCTCCCAGTTGAATTGGGACAGCATGGATTTGGGGCTGCTTGAGACATAAATTCCAAAAATAACTGGCTAAAGTGATGGAGTAAGAGGACCAAGGTGTTTAATTTGTTTCCTATTTTATCAGATCTGGAGGGCAGGCTACTATTAGATGGGATCAAAATGGCCAGTCATTCTCAATGGGGGTTGGGTGGGGGAATAAGGTTAGGACAAAGAATAATTTACCATGGCTGAACTGTGCTTATGATAAGGACAAATTTCTCTTCTAACAAGGAAATATCACTCTACTTAAGGAAGAAAAGTCAGGATTTCTCTGAAGCATGAGAAGGTACTAGCAAATATCCTTTAGGCCCGGGTTAATTCTGCACTTGCAGCAGGATGGTGAGATAACTAGACGTTTACTTTGTGGTGGTCTTTTTGCACATTCAATTATAGCATTGCATCTTGGCAGCTTTTAATAGATAATCGCCAGAAATCTGGGCTTCCTGTAGGTACAGTGGTCTGGTCAGTGGTCAGATGGTGCTAGAATGTTTTCTACCGCAAAGAGCTGAAAAATGCAGTTTCTCTGAATTAGAAGGATTTGCTGAGCCTTCAGAACCCAAAATTGCACTACAGTGTATTTTCTCCTGCCTTTCCCTATCTTATTATTCATACTCAACCTTTTTTGCCTTCTTCCTCTTTAGCTAAGAGGAAGCTATTCCCCTGATGTATGTATATTTCCATAGTCCTGAAAGTTGTTTAAGAATGTTTTAGATTAAAGATAACAAAGATGCTTTTTCTTAGTTTTTAGGATTGGGTTCTGCAGTCGGTATCCATCTTTTGAGAAATATAAAGTGGATCAGCGAAGGCAGACATAACTTATTCAGTGAACGAGTATGATAACAAAATCAACCTCAATTTCAATCTCTTTATTTTTATTTTTTTAGGAAGTTTTTGTCTGTGTTGTAGTCAGGCTCCTGATATTCCGAAGGAGGTCACATACTCAGTTTCTTTTTTACATAAAGGTACAGTTAATCTGTTTTATTCTCTTGTTCTTTCTTACTTTATTTTAGTGTGTCATTTTGTACCAAGTGTCACAGAATATCTTACAAAATAAACAGCTACGTAAAGCTGTAGACTGTAAAATACTCTGGCCAAAACTTCTAAGCCTGTATGCCTGAAAGTTAGGCTGCTAAGTATATATCCCTATCATAGACTTCCTATGGGATTCTGGGCAAGACACTTAAACCACAGTTTTCCATAGGTGGCCATTAGTTGCATGTTCCTCATTTCGGGGTGTCCACTTTGAAACATATGCAGCCAGACTTTCAGCAGTGCTGAGCACTTACAGCAGCAACTGAAGTTAGTGGGAGCTGCACAGAGCCCTGCGCGGATGCAAAATTTATATCCGTGGATGTGGATATCCACAGATATAAATCGGTATCTGTGGAGCTGCAGTGCTTTACTGAGAACCGCAGTAGCGAAAGCAGCAGCCTGGCGGCCCGCCGCTCCTGAAAGCCAGCACCCCACGCCAGCAGCTCCTCTGGTGTGGTTGTACCACTCCCCGTCCCGCACCCAACCTTGCCCACCGGGGCAGGACCAGGCTCATCAGTAGCTGTCCCTGGTCCCGCGATGCACTGGTCAGAGCTGGGGGCGGTACACCCTGCTGGAGGAGCTGCATCCACAGATATACGTTTTGTAGCTGCACAGGGCTCTAGAGCTGCGGATGCTCTGTACCTGTGAAAATAAGGCACCGTGTGTGGGAGGTGGAACTGGTAGTTCCTAGCTTGAGTGTCTAGGGGCGCAGGTCAGCCCTTATTTTCACAGGCATAGGTGCAGCTCTCACTGACTTCACTGAAAATTAGCTGTATAAGTGAAGCTAGCAAGAAGGTTAAGAGGTGACTTGATCACAGTCTGTAGGCAGCTACATGATGAACAAAAATTTGATAATGGACTTTAGTCACAGGTATAACAAAAGCCAATGGCAGGGAGTTGAAGCTACACAAATTTAGCCTGGAAATAAGGTGCAAATTTTTAACAGTGAAGGTAATTAACCATTGGAACAATTTACCAAGAGTTGTGGTGGATTCTCCCTCACTGGCAATTAAATCTAGATTGGTTGTTTTGCTAAAAAGATTTGCTCTAGTTCAAACAGGAATTACTTCAGGGAAGTCCTGTGGTCTGTGTTATACAGAAGGTCAGCCTAGGTGATCACAGTGGCTCATTCTGGCTTTATAATCTCTGAAAAATTAACCCATTAGTTCTAAGCCCTTCTTGGTAAGAATAGAGACTAGCGTTTCAGTCCAGGCAGAGGAAGATTTGTTATAGCCAATGAGAAATATAACATAGTATAGACAAAGAATCTCAGAAGTTCTGTGGTTTGGATAGACTTGCACTGCTCTGAATTCTCTCTATAGTTATAATTTGCATATAACAGATGTTTCATGTGTGTCTTCCCAGGTTACAGCAAAACCTTTACAGTTGCTCTACAAAGAACAGATTACCCACAAGTGAAGGAAGTAGCTTTTTTGAATCTTGGTAGGTTGCTAATGTAGCTTCTCTTGTTTCCTCTCCCCACTTTGAGAAGGGAGAGAAATTGTTAACCTCCAGCCTTTTGGTGGTCCCTCTCCTCTTCATAAAGGACATAAAGTCCCCTCCCCATCCCTTCATAAGTTACGTTATTTGCTACATTTTGCAACATACTTGACTTCCATTTTTGGCACTTGGTATTGCAATACCTCATATTGTCAGTGAGCAACTTCCTCTGAAGTTGACTGTACTTCTCTGGAGATCAGCTAGTATAGCGCTCTTGAGTTGCGTGAGCCTCTCACATCCTCCCCTGGAAACCTGAATGTATAACCTATATTTCCTGTTTCAGAGTAGCAGCCGTGTTAGTCTGTATCCGCAAAAAGAACAGGAGTACTTGTGGCACCTTAGAGACTAACAAATTTGTTAGTCTCTAAGGTGCCACAAGTACTCCTGTTATGTTTCCTGTGTTAACCCTGCAACTGCTATTAACTAACCCCTGTTATATCTCCTAGACATAACCTGTTCCAATAAAGAGAACTGGGCTGAGAATTCATAAGTCCCAGCCTCCCAAAGTAAATATTTTAACAGTTGCTCAAATTGATGGCTCTTTTTATTTTGAACAGACTATTACGTGGCTGTTTATTTGCCTGGCCACTTTCTGCACCTTCTCAATACTCAACATCCCGACCTGATGTGCTATAATTTGTTTCTGACAGGTACAGTAAAACTTCAGTACTTTGAAGTCTTTAGCATCTCTTTTATTGTTGACTTTGGTGGAGACTCTTGAAGATGTTCAGCTCCCTTTGGAGGAGAATTCAGTTCATTTTATTGGCCTCACATCTGCATTACTGTACATTGGTCTCTGAAAAGCCTAGAAGATAGGGATCAGGCAGAATAAGACATGCATTTTTGGCACACTCAATTTTAAAAAGAAATGATGAACTTTCTTATTTCATCCATTACTCACTGTTAGAGTGTTATGAAATGAAAGAAGACCATTCAGTGAATTGCATTCTCTGCCACAGTTTAATAATTTCCCATCCCCCTATGCATGTTTATGGATGCTCCAGTATTCTCAAATTTCACATGGAGATGCAAATTTAATTTTACAAAACCTCAATTGGAGGAAGGAAATGTATGTATGTTTGAGTGGAGTGGGGAGAGGAAATCTGCATTTCCTTCACCTGATCAGAGTCATGTAATTTGTTTTGAAGTCTCATCTGAAAGGCACATTATTTCACGTCCACATAACTGTACTTTATAGGAAATGGGTTATTTCTGGAAACAGAAGGCCTTTGTTTGAAAACAGAAGGCCATTTTTCTGATTGGGTAAAAGAAAGGTAAGGTGCTAGGACTGGTGCAGCTCTGACATATGGAGCAATGTCAAAAAGAAACTAATAGCTGGTTGGAGGTGGGAATATAAATAAATATTTTCCTGCAGAAATACCCGAGGTAGGTAGGAAGCATTATTTTATTTTCTGCATGGTGGGTGTGATGCAGTGGGCCTGGAATACACTGGCAGAAAACTGGAGTAACTCAGTAGTGAATCCGTTCCAGTATATGCAAAGTGGTTTTGGTTTTGGGTTATGTTTAAATTTAGTACTACAAAGCAGAATCTCGCTGTTCTTATAGTTTGGTGCATGCTGCTGTTTAGATGGCCCAATACAGTGTTAGCATGTTGTTCTGGGTGGTACAGACTTACTGCATCATAATTAGTACAGACTAACTCACTCTACTCTGTTATTAAAATGGTGGCCATCTACAGTAGTGATTCAAATTCAGGCAAGAGTTAGATACTTTGTTTCTCCCTCCCCCAAACCGAAGGGATTTGGTGTGCTACTGAGGTCCTGGGAAGTAGAGGTAGTTGCTTGCACTACTGAATGGATGCCTCTAAAGGCAGTTAAGGAATGTCATTAAATGAATCCCATCCAGTCATTTTAAGCTTCAAGAACAATGGCCAGGAAGCAGTGAAGACTGAGGGCAGGTCTGCACTAGAAGCGCTATATTGGCACAGATGCACCAGTGCAGCTACGCCGCTGTATTGCGTCTGGTGAAGACGCCGCATGCCGATGGGAGAGCGCTCTCCTGTCGGCTAATTACTCCACCTCCATGAGAAGCGGAAACTATGTTGATGGGAGAGCATCTCCTGCTGACATAGTACCGGTGTGGACAGCGCTTATGTTGCAGTAACTTGCGTCACTCAGGGGGGTGTCTTTTTCACACCTCTGAGCGACATAAATTACATAGGCTTAAGCGGTAGTGTAGACCTGCCTGAATGCTAAGACACAATGGTGATCTGTGCTAGGGAAAAATCTAAGACAGGTATGGCCTGATTTTCAGAAGTTCTGAGCACTTACGTCTCTCACGGTCTTCAAAGGGACCTGTGGGTGCTTAGCACTTCTGAAAACATCTGGCCAGTAGGGTGGGATGGGAAGTTAAAGCATGTGAGGGGAGAGAAAGTGAAGGAGGGGTGGATTATTTCTCACCATTGGAGACCATGAGATCGTGGGACGTGGCAGAGGGGAGAAATCTGTGGTGAATAGAGCTTATGTGCACTCAAAGACCTTTCTTCCTTTAACCCCCTCCCTTCAGGTGAGGATGCGAGAATCAACATGCTGCACAAAAGTTCCATCCAGTCCCCGTTCAAGTCAGCCGTCTGGGATTGCTGCTCAGGAAGAATGTTTACTGTAAGAATAAATGAGTGCTCCTTGATGCAATTCCTTTGGAACAGTAAACTGGACAGTGATAGACTGGCAGCGCTGCACTGTGCTCTTCTACATGTCAGAAATACAACGGATTTGGAAATGCAGGTAGGAATATAACTTACCGTATATACTCGTTCATAAGCGGAATATTTTTGGTAAAAAAGTGATGCATCAAAGAGCGGGGGTCGGCTTATAAACGGGTCTACACCAAAATTTGATGATTTTAAACTCTATGGAATCATTGCATTGAATATCTAATACATTGTCGTTTTGTTTACCTGGAGTGTCTGCAGGCATGGAGCCCCTCAGCTCCCTGTAGCCGCGGTTCGCTGTTCCTAGCCAATGGGAGCTGCGGGAAGTGGCGCTGTGCCTGTGAATGCTCCAGGTAAACAAAACGTCCCAACCCACCAGCGGCTTACCCTGACGGGCCGTGAGCCAAAGTTTTCCAACCCCTGAAATATAAGGTTGGCTTATGAAAGGGTCATTCATTTTTTGCTATTTTTGCCTATCCATTTTGGGGGGTTGGCTTATAAACGAACGGGCTAATGAATGAGTATATATGGTAATTCCTTAAGTTTCTTGACATTTACTTATTCAGTGCTAAAAAGAGTGAGCTGGGTGCCTTACAGGACAAATATAAAGACATGGTCACTATTAGCATCAAACATTTGTATTGTGGTAGCACCTAGAAGCTGACCAGGTTGGCCCCAACATGCTTCCAGTCTAATGGGTATAATGGTTCTCTTTCTGAAAATATTGTTTGACTTATTTCTGTGTCACTATATTAGGCACTGAACTGCAGGCGAAAGATGCTCATTGATATGGACTATTCCAGAGTCTTTCATTTGAACACAAGCTTTAAATACAGAACTGTAATGAACTCTCCATTGTTTGACCTTCACAGATTATTCAGTGGATTTCTGAGAACCTGTCAGCATGTTCTACATTTGACCCCTTCCAGGAATTGATCATTGGTAGGTATTTTTTCACATTGCATGTTAAATTACCCACTGCACATTTTTGCTTAAAGGGAGACATCTGAAGATAAAGCCACACAATTGCAAACTGACTCTCCTGCTGCTGCCGCCTCATCTTTTTAATTGTACTCATGGTTGGTTGACTCAGCTGTTGTACTGCTGTACTCGGTTGCTAATTGAGAAGACAAGTACATTGCAATTCTGGTTTTCTAGCACTTTGTACAACTTTACAAATGTGATTAGCTACCTAGTTGTGCAGGAAGAGAGATCCATTACCATTTTGCCCTTTCATGAGCCAAATTCTCTGCCTAGCAGGTGGCTCAAATAGCGGGGATGTGTGCCAGATAGATGAATAGAAGGGGAAGGAGTAATTCTCCTTTAGTCTCAGCCAGGTCACCGAGCCATTCCAGGAAGGTTGCTTCAGCATAATGGCTGGTGTATCCTGTGACATTTTCACCTATCAGCAGATCCCCTGGCCCAGCCAATCTGAGCCCTGTCTCCTGTGTGTCTGTTCAGGGGACCCCAGCTGAGCTGAGGCTAATCAGCTGACACCGCCCTGCACGGCTATCTGGAATTCCTTTCCTCCCTTTGTGCAGTGGAGTCTTATCAAGTTCCACTGCTAAGGAAGCTGCTGCAGTGGCAACATCAGGATTCGTTTCCAAACAATTAATTGACAGATTAATGAGGGAAAGGGGGAGTAAAAAGAAAGACTATAAAGCTTGGTGACTTATAACTTTATACAGCCTGGTCTCTGTAAATCTCTCTCTCTCTCTCTCTCTCTCTCTCTCTCTCTCTCTCTCTTTTTTTAATGCATTCAGCTTCCTTATACTGGGCAATGTGTCCAGAGACTAGCAAGCTGGATAAACTTTTGCCATATACATCACTGCTGTACTGGAATGGGGTAAGGAATCAGCGGCTACGAGCACTAATAACTTTGGGAGAGGGTTTTTATTCTTTAAATTTTGTCATAAGACCTGTTTGCTTTTGGAAGCAAATTTATTCTTTTTGGAAGATGATCTAGTGCAGGGGTGGGCAAACTTTTTGGCCTGAGGGCCACATTGGGGTTCCAAAACTGTATGGAAGGCCAGGTAGGGAAGGCTGTGCCTCCCCAAATAGCCTGGCCCCGCCCCCTATCTGCCTCCTGACTGTCCCCCTCAGAACCTCCCACCCATCCAACCCCCCCTGCTCCTTGTCCTCTGACCACCCCCTCCCAGGACCCCCACCCCTAACCGCCCCCCCGGGACCCCACCCCCTATCCAACTCCCCCTGCTCCCTGTCCTCTGACTGCCCTGACCCCTATCCATACCCCCGCCTCTTGACAGGCCCCCCGGGACTCCCATGCCTATCCAACCCCCCTATTCCCCGTCCCCTGACTGCCCCCCCCCGAACCTCTGCCCCATCCAACCGCCCCCAGTACCCTGTCCCCTGACTTCCCTCGACCCTTATCCAACCCTCCCCGCCCCCTTACCATGCCGCTCAGAGCAGCAGGACTAGCAGCCACACCGCCCGGCTGGAGCCAGCCATGCCACCGCGTAGTCTAGAGCACTGGGGTAGGCCGGCGGCTCTCCCAGCTGTGCTGCCTGAAAGGAGCTCACAGCCCCACCACCCAGAGCGCTGGTGGCACGGCGAGCTGAGGCTGCGGGGGAGGGGCCTGGGGCTAGCTTCCCCGGCTGGGAGCTCAAGGACCGGACAGGACAGTCCCGCAAGCCATAGTTTGCCCACCTCTGATCTAGTGGCTTGTTTGTCTATTTTATACCTGTTTTATGTTACCTAGACTTAATGTGTCATGGTTTTCAGGAATCTTTATTTTTGGTAAATGCATTTATGAAATGTCAATGACAACAGCTGTGATTGCATTTATGTAACTGTTATGAATGATTACATTGGTTATGGTTTTTATGTAATAATATACCAGTTATTGTGTGCCTATGTGGTATTTATAATGGATGCAGAGTAACTTTAGTCAGTAGGATCCTGCAATTCTTTCCAATAGGTACACAATCTGGAGAGTATTACCATTATGAAAGTTTCATAGAGAAAACAGCATTGGGCAGGTCTACACATGGCTAACATAATCACCAGCCAATCAAAAGTTTTCCAGTCTTCAGCCTTCTCCAGTAAGGCCTACTGTCTGATTTTCCTCATTAACACTAATCATTACAAAAGTTCTGGCGAGCTGGCAGCTTATTTAAATGGTAGTTACTTAAAATTTCAAACACCACACACACGTTTACTTTACACTGTGTCAGCTGGAGACTGTTTATCTTGTATACTGGATCTATCAAGCTACTTTAATCCTGACAGAGAAGACCACTTTTCATCCCAGCACAGAGAGAAAATAGTTTCCATACTACTTTTGTGCAAAGACGAATGTGCTGTCTTGGTTAGCTAGATTACAGCCCAGAGGAAAGTGATCTGAAATCTTCACATTTTTGTGTTATAATCTGTTATATCTGTTTGTATCTTTTAGACTAAATTAATGTTTTAATTTCCTAATATTTGTTTATAGATTATCCCTGGAATAACATGCATAATGGACATTATTTCTTTACCTGAATTAAAGGTAAGTCCCTACATATAAAGGTGTTGCTATTGATAGGAAGGGTATGGGTTGTCACTTTCCTTATAAACATTACTGTAATGCACATGTTACCTGAAAATAAGGATGAAGAAAGAATTGCTCTAGTTTAAGTAGCTTTTATGGTTACTAGAAACATGAATTTTCCAGACAGATTTTGCTGGCTCAGAAATGCACTGTAGTTTCTCAAGTCTTTGCCCTTTTCTTTCGGAAAGAAATTGGCTTCCACCCTGGATGCCTTGCAGTTGTTTGATGCCTCTTTATTCTGTGACCGAAGTTAAGATGGGGGAAGTTTCTTTGCACTGAGGACATGGGGGGATTTCTAATGTACATCTCCTCTCACTGGGGCCATTGGAGGTGTCACTATATTTTCAATAGGGATGTAAATACCGTTTAAACGATTACAAATATTTTGTTTAAATGGTCAACCGATTAAGTGGCTGGGTCTGCTTTGGCCAGGCAGCCGGCAGGCCGGGGGTTAATGGTTAAAGCAGGTTAAATGGTAAGACTAATGCTTACTGGTTAACATTTTACATCCCTAATGTTCATCAGCACCAGCAGTTCAGGATTTTTCCGTTCATTTTGGCCACGGTACCCTGTGCTTGCATTGTTGTGATCACTCTGGCCATGCTGTTCAGAAGAAGTGGCTGTTTCACCTAAACAAACCAATTGTATGGGCACAGATGGGTATGGAAAAGGAGCTGAACCTGGTGAACATAAGAATGGCTATACTGGGTCAGACCAATGGTCCATCTAGGCCAGTATCCTGTCTTCTGACAGTGACCAATGCCAGGTGCCCCAGAGGGAATGAACAGAACAGGCAATCATCGAGTGATCCATCTCCTGTTGTCCAATACCAGCTTCTAGCAATCAGAGGCTAAGAACATCCAGCAAAGGGGTTGCATCTCTGACCTTCTTGGTTAAGAGCCACTGATGGACCTATCCTCCATTAATTTATCTAATTCTTTTTTGAACCCCATTATAGTTTTGGCCTTCACATCACCCCCTGGCAACGAGTTCCACAGGTTGACTGTGTGTGTGAAGAAATACTTTCTTTTGTTTGTTTTTAAACCTGCTGCCTATTAATTTCATTGGGTGACCCCTGGTTCTCAAGTTATGTGAAGAGATAAATAATACTTCCTTATTCACTTTCTTCTCCCCACCATTCATGATTGTATAGACTTTTACCATATCCCATCTTAGTCATCTTTTTTCCAAGCTGAACAGTCCCAGTCTTTTTAATCTCTCCTCATACAAAAGCTGAACTCGGGGGAGGGATAGCTCAGTGATTTGCGCATTGGCCTGCTCAACCCAGGGTTGTGAGTTCAATCCTTGAGGGGGCCATTTAGGGATTTGGGGATTTAGTTAGGGATTGGCCCTGCTTTGAGCAGGGGATTGGACTAGATGACCTCCTGAGGTCCCTTCTCACCCTGATATTCTATGATTCTATAGTCTTTGGCAGGGGAAAAGGTCTGTAGTTCCTGTATTTGCTATGAAAGCTGGATTGATGATTCCTTCATCTCCCCCGTCCCCCAACCCGCAACTGCCTTCAACCGAAGTCTTCACTTTGTATGAAGGTTAAGGGCACTTGGCAGTTGGGAGAACATGGCTGTAAGGACACTGGTAAATAAAATAGTAAGATCTGTGCTGAATGTTTGGAGAATCGCTGACAAGTAACATAGGAGTGATGTTCAAAGTTCTGGGAACCCAGCATGTGAGCAGAGGTCTCTTGTGGGAGTTGTATTCTGGACATAGCTTGCTCTGGAACTTGAGAATATTGTCAAATGGAATAACTTAAGTCAGAAGTGCTCTTTCTCCCCACGTGCTCAGAACTAGTTTAAAATGTCAGTTTTAACTGTCTCTAAGGGCCCAATTTTCCTGGTATCAGTGGGATTGCTCCTGATTTACACCAGGGTGAGTGGAGAATTGGGCCTAGCTGCTTACCACTGATTTCACTGGGAGTGGATGACACTTGGGAGATCAGGTCTTGAGATGGATCTTTGGTCACCATAGGCTGCATGTGCTCACAGAGGTCAAAATTTAGCTGGCTGTTCAGTTTGTCTGAGATTTAACCTCAAGCTTCTGGGAGCAAAGGTCTTTAGCAGCTGCACTTCTCGATTGTGAAACTCCTTTCCTACTTGTGTGTAAAAACCTAAACAGACTGAGAAGGATAAAGTTAAACTGAGGACACTTATTTTCTGCTGCTTTTGACTGCAAAGTGCTCTGACTCTTATGTGACGCTAAGGTACAAATGCTCTGGGGTCAGATTCAGTGCTCTGTTCTGGCTTGTTTACTCTGCTTCAATTATACAAAACCACCATAGACCCAGTTTCACTGGCCAGTTAATGGGGTTCTAGGTGGTTCTTGTTGCCCAAGAGTGGAAAAGCAGCCAGAACATAGAATTGAATCTGGCCCTTTATTTATTATTTCTGCAGTCTCTCAGGTGCATGAGGCATTTCACGGACACGATGACATCTCCCAACCCTGATGAACTCTCTATTTAAGGGCCCCATGCCCTTTGTGAAGTTCTGAGTGCTCCCAGGGAATTCCTTCCCATTTGAGGGTGCGCCACATGTAGTAGGAAAATGGATCCTAAATTCAACAGCCTACCAAGGGATAACATACACAAGACTTGGGAAGAAGGGGTTGTGAGAGAGGCCAGGATCACCACTGTAAGATCATTGAATATGTTTGTTTGTGTTACATAGAAATCTGATCAGTTTCTTTGAACAAGTTAATATATTTATACTCACTCATGTTTTAATCTGTCTGGAAGAGTGGGATAAAAGTCTGTATTGGAAGGCTAACTGGAAGGAAGAGTCTTGAAGAATTTGAAAGAAGAGTGAGGCACACAGAATCGGCCAGGGGGCAGGCATTGGAAAAGGCAGTCTCATGGCATGGGGGAGTGACCCGGCCTGCTGAGCAGGCAGGGAGTAAGCATTGAGTAAGCATGTTTTGTTGCATATTTACCTAGTGCCTCTCATCGCAGTTAGTTATACATCCTCCTCCACCACCAGTTAGGTGGTAGCACACAGATCCATACGATAGGCGGTGAAGAGGACCGCTGTAGCCATTTAAAACTGCAAGAGGAGTTCAGGCAAGTAGTCCTCACTGTGTTGGGTAAATATAGTCTGACACAACTGCTCTTGTGAAAAGGGCCTTGGGGTTTTTAAGCCCTCACAAGTGGGGAGGACCTTTGGTTTGACATCTCTGAAAAATGACGCCGTCAGTAATACAGTATCAGGCTGGGCCACTAATCCTGTACTGTCCGGTGGTACAGGGCAGCCTGCAGAATGAACACCACTTCCACCTGCATTATGGAGATCTTTCCTCCAGTTCTTACCCAGCCTGACCTGGTTTCTCTCTTTGGACAGGCCACAGAAAACCAAGACTTTAGGCAACGCACAATCCTTTATTTTAACTGGTGACATTTTAAATGAGACCAAAAGATGCTGCTGGTTTTAGTTTTCAGTGACATCAAATTTTAATCTTCAAGCCTGCCACTTTGTTATGGACTCACTAGACAAAAGCAGCTTTTCATCGTGTCAAACGGGTTTGTATGGCTTGAAAACAATGCAAGGGGGGACTGGCAGGAGATCCATAGGGTTGTGCAATTGCAACTATCTAAACTCGTCACTAGATGTCATCCTTGTTGTATATTCTGGCTGTTGTTAACCTAACAGTAACACTTATGCCAAAAAATACTGTAGTAATATGTTGTAGAGTTAGTTATTTTGCCTATTCACTACCAAAAATCTGTCAGTTGTGTTAACCTAAAGTGCTTAACCTAATTAAACTATGTTAAAACCCAGACTGACCCTTATCAGCTAAGGCCGCACAAAAGTTGGGGAGTATAGTTAAACCATACTATACACTTTAAAAGTTAGCTTGGGTCTCCTCATAATTATGTGGGAGTGTGTCATAATTCGCTGTGATGGATTGTAGGTTGTCTTTCAAAGTCATGCCTGATCTCGAGTGCAACTGGAGAAATAGGAAATTAAGTGAATAGTCACATGTGCCTGTACTTTTTGAAATGATTTTGGGTACTCCATTTTAGATACCTTTAAAAGGGACTGTGGGGTTTTTTGGGTGGATGGTTGCTCAACACTTTCTGAAAATTAGTCTCCTTTAAAGTATCTCAAGTTTGGCACCAAAATCACTAGTCCCTTTTTTGAAAGCTTTAAACTATTATATTTAAAGCTGTGATTGATGGAGAATAGGTTTGTGTCAGAGCCTTCTGGGGGAGAAAGAGCCAGTAGCTTCTAGAAAGATAGGACTACTCAGGAGCAAGTGAACTTTGAGTGCTATGCAAAGAAAGGGTACATGTGATGGATTTTCCAATAGCCAGCTAGTCAGGTTCAAAAGCAGATGTGAAATAATGTTAAGGGGCAAAGGACAGAAAACAGATTGTTTGCTCAGGGCAGCAGTTCCATGCAATATTGAATGAAGATGCAACATACAAGGGAAAATGGGCTATAATGTTTGTTTAAAAATTAGAGCAATTAAGGATGGTCATGCCTGCCCTCGAAGATACCTGGAGGAATAATGGACTGGTCTCCAGGGAGGTAGGTCCCTGACTGTGAGGGCACACTAACTCAGATGGGCCTTGTGGATGCTGCAGGGCTGAAAGGAGGAAAGCATCTGATGGTCTAACACAAACCCTGCCGTGCTAGGATAGATGAATTCTTGTTTGACCCACTGAAAGTGCAGGATTTTACTTTCACTGACTATGCAGCTATCCCAACCTAGACCAGATAGGATGTTTAGAACATTTACTCTTGGTTTTTCTCTTCATCTTCTATTGAGTGCTGTTTTATTCAAAATATTTTGAGTCTTAGACCAGAGATTGATACTGTGGGCAACAGGTGGTCTCCAGATCAGGACGGGCAAGAGGCTGGTTCCTATCTTTGCTTTCCCACTGCTAAACTGCATTAAACTACAGCTAAAAATACATTATTTCCCTGAAGTTATTTTCCTGATGTTCCTTTTCTGTGTAAGCCATCGCTGTAGTTGCCACAGGATTTTTGTGTGACTGACAGTGGAAGGGAAGTGGTCCATATGAGTATGAATTAAAGTGCAGGGAAGGAGGCGAGGTTTTCATGTGTCACTTTCTCCAGTAAGATGTGCTCCATGCTATGAAACAGTGTCAGAACTGCCGTTTTAGTTTTCTTGGTAACTTCACTGTGGCAATTATTAAAGGTAAGAAAACTGGCAAGGGGCAGAGGCAGCCAAAAGCCTGCTGGTGCCCCCAAAGTGTTGCTAAGATGATGGCGGTGGTTTGAAAAGTGTGCCAGGAAAGACAGACGAACAGGAGGGATGACAGGAATAGAGGAGTAAAGCTTAAAAATGTGTGGGAGGGTTCAACTATCTTCCAAAAATTAGAGTTTAATCTTCTATGTCCTGTCCAGTACAGTGCACGCTGCTGACCCTTAATAATGGCCTCAAATTTCCATTTAAAAGAATTAAATTAAAGTCAGACCCAGTGTGGAATTCTAGGTGCAGGAAACCAGAATTGTATGTGTTTGGTTTTTCCTGTTACCCTCCTAGGTTTTAAGTCAATTTCAAAGTTAAAATAAAAGGTTTAAAAAATGCTGTGGAAAAGCTTTTTTTCTGGGCTGAGTTTGTTACATCAACTTCCCAAATAGGACTCTCTAACAAAAGTGCTAATGCAATTCTGTAATGGTACAAACCTTGGCGTGCCAGTATAATGCAGTGTTATGGCTGAGGAGGAGAAAGCCACTGCCAAACAAAGAAAAGAAATATCAAATGGGAGAATTTTTGAAAGAACCAAGTGTCTGCATTGTTCAGCTAACATTCCCTCGGTGCAAAATGGGCAGGTTGTTCACCTGCTACGCTGAAAGAGAACCTTTGTGTAAGAGGTTTCATAGCTTTCTTATATAGTAGTAATAATTTCTCAGTACAAGAATGGCTTTAAAAACCAATAGCCCAAGACTGATTTCCAACCCTGCATTTATCATCGTTCTCTCATGTCGTCATTTGAGCGATAAACTCAATAGATAGTTTTACAACTGTGCAGTTTCATGCTTTTGTTTATATATTTGTAGGTTCAAAATTGTAAAGGCTTCTGGGAAAAGCTAAACTTAAACCTGGAGTGTGTGAAATACGCTGAGCCACACTTGCATTACAACAACAATGTGCTCAGGAGAGAATGGTATAAGCTACTTTCAGAAGAGGTAAATGAACAGGTTGGATAAGCATCCATCGTTATGTTTCCATGATATGAGCATTGTTTTAAAGCTGAATACAGAAGTAAAGAATTAAGTTGTTGGAACTCATCTCATTAGACATTTGATGAGGAAATTGGGTAGCTCTTATGGGGGGGGGCAGTCAGTGATTGTAATTCTTACCTATAGGTTCAGATAGGATCTGAATTCCACAATCTGCCACTAGGTTGGGGGCTTGGATTTCTGCTACACTAGCTTTCTGTGGGTTTCTTGAGTTCTACCAGCTGCAGGTTGTGCTTTTCAAAGTGATTGAGAGGCACTACTGTAGAATTATCCCCATTAGAAGGGAAAGCTAGCACTGTTTCTCATCGATCTTTTATGTGGCTGAATTTTAATAGTTCTGCAACTGTTTTTTCAATGTAGAAAGCCGAGGAAAGAAGAACCACAACATATTTGAGGAATATTTTTGAGAATGCAAAAAAGTAGGTAAAATATTGGTGATTTTACCCTTCCTTATTCTGATTAAGTGAATGCTGTGTTTTAAGTGGACCATTCTGGACTTAAAAGTGCTGTGAAACTGGGTGCATCTCACTGTTATTACATGTTATTACCTGGCCAATTCACCTCACCTATGGGAGGTCACCCAGGTGTCAGTCAACCCAGGTCATCAGGGACTCCTGATGATGGCCACAAAACTGTCCAGGGAATCCAGCATTCTGGGCTTTAAGACTGACTGTTAGAAATGAAGATTTCTTCCTTTAAAAACATGTTAAAATTAATTTAATGCCACTATCCTTAATACACTGAGCTAGTTTAACATGGCCAATACATGCAATTTAAAATCTGATTAGCTGCATGTAGATACGTAACTTTTCGGTGTGTGTCTATCCTTTTGAAGCAGTATTTAAATTCAGTTTTCCCTCCCTAGGGTGCTTTCCAATCTTGCTGAATGGAACTTGGGTAAGGAAAACATGCACTGATGCAGTCTGTGGCTAGGTGGGATGCTGAAATGGTTACAGTCTACATACCATGGCCTGAAACATTCATTTTCAAATATGTTTGAACCTGTTTGCCATTGAAGGATCTGAGGGATGAGGCAGGTAAAGTTGGATAACTAAAATGCAGGAATAGAGTCTCTCTCTGATGTATAGTTACAGCGTCAGGAGGCCTGGGTGAGATTGAAGAGCGCCTTTGAAAATGATCTAGACAAACACAGCCATCTAGGCTTTATCTACACAAGGAGTTTTCCTTAAAGCAGGGATAGATGACTGTCAAACATCTGAGCTTTGTCTTCTTACAGCTTTCTACAGTGCTACCGCTACAGAGCTGCACCCATTGGGAGATTATGGTAGAAAAATCCTCGTGGAGACAAGGCACTAGCCTCCATCAGTAGCTGAGCAGAGCTGATCAGTAGCATCTTGGAATCATTTCAGAAATGCTAGAATGACCGTCAAGACCCCTACTTATTAGTTTAAAACTTAGTTTCCATAAAATTCATTGACAAATCATAAGTTGCTACTGTATTCTTGTTTCCATTGCTAGGCATTTGAGGCTTTCAGGACCTCTCTTATTCTTTAAGTGTCGCTTTTGTCATGTGATTCAGGTTTCCATTCACAAGCTGATCAAGATTTCCAGACTGCAGCCCCACCTCATTTACATCACTGTGCTAGTCTAAGTATTGGTCACTCATTTAAAAGCTTTAAACAAATCCAAACATGTCTAGAATATAAAGGCAACGTTAACTTCCAGTATCCAACATTATGATCACCTTCCCTATCCTTCAATCATTGCTTTGGAGTCTGACTTTTAGGACCCCAAGTGGTCTTAGCTAAATTTCTGTAGCCTTACACTGCAACCACTGCCCTGTCTTCTAAAGATGCTGGTTTAAGAACCATACACTTGTCTGAATAGTTCATTCGTGTCAGAGCCTCAACTGTGCCTATAGACTTTCCAGTTAGTAATAGTAATAGTGAGCATTTACCTAGGTCATTTTATCCATAGATCTCCAGGCATTTTAAAATGGGGATAGCCAGACCCATCTTTGTACGGATAGGGAAAGTGAGGTAGAGGGGGCTAAGTGGCTTGCCCAAGGAGCAGCTAAATACATATACTTCAAGGCAGGCAAAAGATAGTTAAAGGGAAATGCTTAAAAATTTAGGGGCCAGTTTCTGCAAGATGTCAAGTGAAGCCCTCTAATCCCAGTCCATGAAAGTGGAGCTGCTCGGCATCTTGCAGAGTCAGGCTGTTAGTTTGATCTCGTAGGACAGGAAGAACGTGTAAGGAGTCAGAAGATGCCAAGCTCTGCCTGTTGTGTTCTATACCTGTTCTTTTGTTTTGTAACCTCTTTCTTCCATGCAGTTAAAGGGAGTGCTGTCGGATATTTAGATTCACCTTACTCAGCAATTTGTAACTGAAATAGCCAGGCCAAAGAGTTCTGCTGTGAGTGTAGGAGGTGCATTCTGTGAAAAGGCTACTTTGCTCTAACCAATTGTATAGCAAACCCGCCCAGATGTTTGCCCTTGGTGAGAGTTGTAAATGTCAAGATCTGGACAGTGTGCATTTTGTATTCTTGTTACCACTGGGTTTTCTGGACCTGCTGGCTCTAAAGGGCTAATGGTGGTGGCAACATTTGTCTTGGAGATTGAGGGAAAGAGCTATAGAAACAAAGTGTGATGCTATTGTATAAGAGAACTGAGGGGAAGAGAATAAGCTTTTTTCACAAATGCCTCCATCTTAAAGCAGCTGGGGAAGACTGCCTTGTGACAATTTTCTGTTCCGTCACTCTTCTCTGAATCTGTCTAGGAATGGGAACTCTATGCCTCCTGTTTGTTTCTCCTCATTTCTAAGTGGTTTTGGAGTCCCTGAGGTCTCTCACTAATTCTGCAGAATCATGCATTTGAATGATATTAATTCTGTTTATTTCAGAGGAAAGGCTAGTTCCTCTTTTTCAAGAGGAAGACTACCAGCAGCGATTATTAATCGGACTAGTAAGTGTTTTTGTTACATTCTGTGCAGTAGAAGACACGCAACCTTAATCAATGTAAAGAATAAGTTGGGTAGTATTTATTTGTAGTTTTTCTTGCCAAGTCTTTTATTCAGTGGTTCACTAGAAAATCACTTAGACCAGTGGCAGGCAACCTGCAGCCCCCCAGGGTGATCCGCTGGCAGACCAGTTTCTTTACATAGACTGTCCGCAGGCACGGCCCCCTGCAGCTCCCATCGGGTGGGAACAGTGAACCACAGCCACTGGGCAGCCATGCCTGTGGACGGTCAATGTAAACAAACTGTCTCACGGCCCGCCAGTGGATTACCCTGATGGGCCGCAGGTTGCCCACCACTGATTTAGGCTAATCAATGTTGGGACTAGAAATGGGACAGAACATGCTGCCATGCAGGAATCAGTTTGGTTCCCTTCTCCCAGGTCAAGACACTAATCCCTAAAAATGAAAATTAGGAGGCAGATCATCGCTAGAAGCTAATTTGTCAAAACCTGACTTCCTCCAGTACAAACTTGCTCTTTTTCTTATATGCTGCTGTACTCCTTGCCAGGGCCGCCCAGAGGATTCAGGGGGCCTGGGGTCCCCGCCGCCGAAGACCCGGCACTTCGGCGGCGGGTTCCGGGGCGGAAGGACCCCCCTCCGCAGGTCTTCAGGGCACTTCGGCAGTGGGTTCCGGAGTGGAAGGACCCTCCGCCACTGAATTGCAGCCGAAAACCCGGAGCGGAAAAAGCTCCGGGGCCCTGGGCCCCGGGAGAGTTTTCCGGGGCCCCTAGAGCAAGTCAAGGACCCTGCTCCAGGGGCCCCGAAAAACTCTCGTGGGGGGCCCCTGTGGGGCCCGGAGCCTGGGGCAAATTGCCCCACTCCCCCCCCCCCCCCCCCCCCCCCCGGCAGCCCTGCTTCTTGCCTAAACACTGACTTGCCATCCTCACTGGGCATCATCCCAAGCCCCTGTCACTTTCAGTTTTTAACTCCCTTCTAATCCCTCTCCCATGTCCTCCTCCCTCTTTGCAAGAGCTGGCCAACTTTCAAAGAGAAGATCAACAAGATCCCCCATGATCATTTTTCCTTTTCCTGCTCCCCACTTAACACCCTTTTCACTTTCTCCTTTTTCTCACCTGCCCTCCACTTCACTTGTAACCCCACTACATCTATTCGTGGGCCACCTCCTCCTTTACTCCATTTCCCCTGGGTTATCTCACATGACTTCATATACTGACTGCATGTTGATGACTCACAAATTTAGATCTCCACTCCTGAGCTGTCCCCCTCCATCCAGTCCCATATCGTAGCCAATCTGTTGGAAATCTCCTGCAGATTTCATGACCTGTTCAAACTCAGCACGGCTAGAACTGAACTCATCTTGCCTCTGAAACCCTCAGCACCTCTCCTGTTCTCTGCCACTCAAAATCTAGGGCTCATTTTGGACTCCTCTCTGTCTGGCCCTCTCATCCAAATCCTACTAATTCTTTCTCCAGGACCTAAAGTTGAATGCTGAGAACTGGAATATTTAAGAATCCTCTTTTCTTCCAGGTGAAGGACTGTGTAGAAGTTGTAGCCATGTGTTGTGATATATGCAGCCACTGTAATGTAGTAGTGTTTATAGAGATTTAGAATTGCAGGCTTTCTCCTGTTAGGCAGAGAAGCGTGATCCAGGGATAGTTGAAAGCCTTGTGTTATGTTCATTGGTCCATTGAGCTGGATCTGTACTAAGTTATCGTTTTGGCTGTTTAAAATCACTTTTTTCTTTGGTGAGAATGTGTGAGAGCCAGTGATCTCAGTGCAAATCATGCTTGTTTGCCAGAGACAGAAGATTGTTGTGCTAGTTCATGTGAATTGGCACTTGTACCTGCTTGAACTTTGAGAAGGCACCTAAAAGGCTGTTTTCCTTTTCCAGATGGTTGCTCAGTTGAAAGATCATCTTATGAGGCATCTACAATATGTTGGAAAAACGAAGATTGACCAGATAGTTCTGGACTATGTTTCAAAACTGGTTAGTTTGAATTTTTTCCCCTTATTTTCCAAATTTAAGTTACTGTTGGAACTAGGTTTTTTAGATCATTTTCTCTGGGCAAGGACTGTCTTTCTCTGTGTCTTGTGCATGGCTCATGGCTCAGTAACCAGTATCTATTTTCTAGATGTGTGTGTCTATAATAAGAAGAAATATTGGAGAAGAAAACTAGTCACTGATCAAATAAGAACTATAAGATTCCTTGCAGCATGAATGCTTGATGCTTAAAGTAGAACTGGGATGCATTTTCTCTTTTGCTACAGTTTTCTGATTTTCATGTGTTCCATCTTAATGTAAACAAAGACAAGAACTTCTTGGGGTCAGAATGCTTAGTTAGCCCTGTTCTGCCAAAGTTTCTGGCAAAACAAATCAATTTATATTGAGCCTTTAAAATAACCCCCACTATTTAATAACAAAATGTATGATGAATTTTGCTCTTTAATGTCACTTAAAGCAAGAATTCTCTTAATATGCAATTTATAGGCTTCCATTCCCATAGGCACCTTAACAGAAACTAAACAAAGTTGTTATAAACACAGGCAAGATGCCCATAAAAATTACTCCAGCCATTTGGCTGGCACGCTTTGCAAGCTTCGTTTAGAAGTCTATCACTAGACCTGGATCTCCCCTCATCCTGATTGGGAGTTCTCACTAAATTCATAACATCTTTACATTTCCCATCAGGGCCACCCAGAGGATACAGGGGGCCTGGGGCAAAGCAATTTCGGGGGCCCCTGCCATAAAAAAAAGTTGCAATACTATAGTAATATGTATTTGGAAATGTAAAAAATAACCAGTGAAATACATTCAAAAATTAATTTTTAATAATTTGAAAATACACAAAATACATTATTTAAAAACATTAAATGCTTTAATGGTATGTATACATTTGCAGTTACATAATGGGCTGTCGCTGGGTGATGGTGATGGTTGGTGCCAATGGGCTGTCGCTGCCTGGGGGTGGCGCTACTGTTGCCCAGGGCTGGGTGGGGAGCTGGGCTCTGGGTCGGGGGGTGCCCGGCTTAGAGGGTCTGGGCTCGGAGCTGGGGGTCAGGGTTGTGTGGGGATGGGGTCGGGGGTGTGTCCGGTTCAGAGGGGCTGGGCTTGGAGCTGGGGGTCAGGGCTGGGGGGGATGGGGTCGGGGGGTGCCCGGCTCAGAGGGGCTAGGCTCGGAGCTGGGGGTCTGGGGGTGCCCAGCTCAGAGGGTCTTACCATGCCGCTTCCCCGCTCTCCCAGAGCCTCAGCGAGCCGCATCCAGGAGCTCCAGCCGCTCAGCCCGCCGGAGCTCGCAGTCCCGCCCCCCTTACCACGCAGCTCCGAGCAGGAGGACCTCAGGCTCCGCCCGAGCCATACCGCTGCAGCGCTGTCCAGGGCCGCTCCTGAACGTGGTGCGCTGAGGCGCCGGGGATGGGGGAAGGCGAAGGCGGGTGGGAGCCTCCGATATTCTCGTGGGGGCCCCTGCGGGGCCCAGGGTCTAGGGCAAATTGCCCCACTTGCCCCCCTCCCCCGCCCGTTTCCCATACCCCATTTATCGGTCAGGTGGCCTGAATGTGATTCTCTTTCCAGCATTCTTTAATGTAATCTCAGCAGTGTATGGCAGGGCAGGAACCAGCAAAGCAGGAGGTAATGAAAAATGGGTTTAGTTTTGTTCTTGGCCTTCATAGATCATCACTAAGGCTACGTTTTAGTAACGGGTATTTTCAGTAAAAGTCATGGATGGGTCATGGGCATTAAACAAAAATTCACAGCCCATGACCTGTCCATTACTTTTTCTATAGACCCCTGACTAAAACTTGGTCCGGGGGTCTGCTGTAGGGGGAGGGAAGGCCAGGGGGACGCCACACGCTGCTCCTGCCACAAGTGCCAGCTCAGCAGCTCCCATTGGCTGGGAACCCCAGCCAATGGGAGCTGCGGGAGCAGCACCTGCAGGCACGGGCAGTGTGCAAAGCCCCCGGGCCCCTCCGCCTATGAGCTGCAGGGACATGCTGGTGGGAGCCGGGAAGCGCCACCCCCAGGTAAGTGCCCCCCTGTATCTCAACCCTCTGCCCCAGCCATAGCCCTGAGTCCCCTCCCACACACCCAAACTGCTGCTGCTGACTGCTGCAGAAGTCACGGAAAGTCACAGAATCCATGACTTCCGTGATCTCTGTGACAAACATGCAGCATTAATCATCACAGAAGTACCTTAGAAAAGCCAGAGTGACTGAGTACCTCAGTGGAACCTCAGCATCTCGGAAAGTAAGGCATAAAAATTCAAAAGTGGCATAGGCGCTCTAGAAAATATTAACCCTGTCACTGCAGTATTGGCTGGTCTAGTCCATTTTGCTACTGATGTTTTTTTAACCTGGATTTTCTCCAGTTCAGTTTTAAGTTTACCAAGAGATGAGGCTTATACTGCTCTACCAGCTTCTACTCCATGTTCACTCTTACTGAGGTGGAGAATGTTCTGGTGGTTAATGCACTGGATTAATGTTCATGTCCTGTTCTACCGCAGACTCACTAGGTGACCGTGGGCAAGTCACTTACTGTCCCCCATCTGGAAAACAACAACAATGCTTCCTTTTCCCTGCACTTTGTCTTGTATATTTGATTGCAGGAACTGTGGGGCATGGATTGTCTTTGTACAGCCTAGCGCAGTGGGGACTCTGAAGTGCTATCAGAATAGAATCATAGAATATTAGGGTTGGAAGGGACCTCAGGAGGTCATCTAGTCCACCCCCCTACTCAAAGCAGGGCCAATCCCCAACTTTTTTTTGCCGCAGATCCCTAAATGGCCCCCTCAAGGATTGAACTCATAAACTTGGGCTTAGTAGGCCAATGCTCAAACCATTGAGCTATCCTTCCCCACAAAATATATGGAGATATACCTATCTCATAGAACTGGAAGGGACCCTGAAAGGTCATTGAGTCCAGCCCCCTGCCTTCACTAGCAGGACCAAGTACTGATTTTGCTCCAGATCCCTAAGTGGCCCCCTTAAGGATTGAACTCACAACCCTGGGTTCAGCAGGCCAATGCTCAAACCAGTGAGCTATCCCTCCCCTAATACAAACAACGTAAAAAGACTTGCACACACTCAAAACCTGGTTATATCATTATAACTGAACCAAATGACACCTGTAAGCTGCAATTTTTCTGAACTGGGTAGACGCTGGATAAGTATGTGCTTACTCAAACTCTACCAAGTCCCTGTAGTCATCCAATATTGTCATGCAAGTAATAGCATAGCAAATGACTGTGGCATAACTGTTAGGAACTCCTTTAGAAACTTCTCTTCCCTACTATGTGCCGATCTTCAGATATAGCTAAAACTCCAGATGTAGCCAGAGTGTAGTTAGACTAAGGACTCTGTTGCTTGCTGGACCAGAAATGAAAGCCTTTCCAGACAGGAGGTGTGGTTTTTCTGGCTCATGCCTGAAAATTGGAAGTCATTGTAATTTCCTGGAAATGAAAGAGAAACTGCTGAACTCCAGAGTATTTCAACTGGAATTTCCCATCACGTCCAAAAAGCTTCGAACTTGGAAAATATTGGAATGTTAGTCAGAGTTATCTGGCTTGTACAAGGAGTTCATCACTGTACCGTGGGGAAGTAAACTTTAACTTCTCTGTGCCTTCTTATCCCCCCAGGAACATGGGGATGATACTTGCCTTAGGAGCGTTCAGTTAATCCCTCCAAACTAGTGTTTCTAAAGAATTTTGAGCCCCCCAGATGAACGGCGTTAGAGACATGCCAGATGTTTGCGGTGGTGTTGAGCTACAAAAACACTTCTCATTTAACATTAATGGGATTATTCCAAACAGCCCTATGTGGCAGTTGAGGTTTTGGTAATGAGGCTGGACTTGCACGCTGCACTGAGCATGTTTAGGAAATCCTTTCAACATTCTCATACAAGGGCAGGTTCTGGTGAGTGGAGCTAGGAGCTGGCACTGGCCAATAGTTCTGAGCTGGAGGTCAGCCAGGGAGCACAAGAAAGACTGTGTGGGCTGAACACTTGTTTGTGGGTATTGGAAATCAGCTAAGAAGAGAGACTGAACTGGGGAGGGTCTGAGGAGAAAAGCTCACTTGTGTGCACTCGCCTCTTGCTTGGTGGGTCTGCAACTCACAGGCAGGAAGCTTGTGGTCTCCCCTCCTTCCCCTTTAGACTTGTGCAGCGAATTGAATATCCCACTGCTTTTAACATTCGTCAGTTGGATTGGGACCTTGAGTCCTCCCCCCACCAAAAGGCCCAACCAGGTAGCCATTATGTTTTCATTTGCCTCACAATCACGGAGTCTTTTCACATCTGTTTGTAGTTAAATAATGTGCGTTGGCTGGCTTGGCTGTGCACACTGTAGGGATACTGGTGAATTCAGAATTTAGCTTTAGGATTTCTTGTGCATGAGAGAGACATTGATTAAAGGAGGCAGCTTCCCCATCTCAGATGTTGGGAAAGTGATGGGAACGACTGAAGTCCTGATTGGAATTATCAGAGGAGACCTAAAATCCGCACATTGTTATCATGTGAACTGGTGTTGGAAATGCTAGCAGAGGCTAATGGCCTTCCACACAAGAACTCATCCACATCCCTTTTTGTTTTAGCTGGATCTGATCTGTCGGATAATGGAAGCTGTTTGGAGGAAATACAGTCTTCAGTCCTGTGTTCTCTGCTTGTAAGCAAGAGTTTTCCATTAATCTACAGCAAGTTTTATAGAATGTGGCAAAATGGTTTTGCCAAGTCCACCTTGCCATGCGTGGTTTTTGGTAGTATTTATATTGCTAATACCTGACTGAAAACCCAGCACCAGGTAGGCAACAGAGGACAGCTTCAACTAGTTGGGGGCGGGGGTACATAAAGAAAAGCCTCACTGAGCTCCTATTGGTTTGAGTCTGGGTTGTGGGTGCTGAAAAATCAGGCCACTTACATCCCTATGCAGATACCTACAGACAGGAAGTGTCTAACTTTAGGTACTCTACTTAGAAAGTTGTAGTTCCTTGTTTAAAGGCAGACTTGTATGTATGCTGTGAGCAGGGGGCTCCACATAGATTATGTATGGCCACGTTTCAAATCGTTAACAAGAACTAGAATCCAGTAACTTTAACTCTTAAATAAACCAAGATGGTATCTCAGGACAATGAATTCCTTCTGTTTAAAATGCGTTCATTTAACTGTGACACAAAGTGACTAAGCCATGAGGGGAGTTCGATGTCTTTGACTGCTAACAGGCTGTTTTATTAAATGCCAGGGACAAGCGAGGAAGCGCAGCAGAGTTTGCAGCTTTCCACATCATGAGTCGGATTCTAGAAGCTGCCAATGGAATGTGTATACCCCTGCCTCCTGGTAAGCCCTGTGACACTGGATCTCTACATTTCATTATTTTATTCCACCCTTGAGAATAAGAGCATTGCTTTGAATTTCTTCCAGACAAATAGCATTTGCAGTAAGTGCAAGCTGTATTAACTTTGGCAGGCCTGAAATGTACTCAGCACAGCTGTGTGGGGAAGAGCTCTCCATAAACACCTGCAGTGAAATAAAACATATGTCAATAGTTACAACAAAGATGGCAAATCATGTAGTTTTTGAAAAGTTTCACTTCTGAGCACCATTTCAATTCTGTGGGAAAGCGTCACCCAGAGTTAAGGTTTTTTTTCCTTCCCCTTTTTAATGAATTTTTAGTTCAGAAAGTAGCTGGGTTGGACTTTCAGTTTTAAGGGCTACCAACGTAAATGACATCCAGTGGCAAAACTGTTTTCATGCTGCCCTGCTAATGTATTTCAGCCCTGAACTTTCAGCTGTGAGGATGGAGTAGAGGCCCTGATCCTGCAGCTGCCCCCAAGGGTGAGCCCTGTGCCCATGTAGATGTCCATTGACTGCAGCTTAAGAGTCTGCTCATGTGAGGCAGCTTGCACTATCGAAGCTTTCATTTCCCTGTCTGTGCAGTCTTTGAAGACTGCAGAGATTGAAAGATTTCAGTTAGTGCCCGTTTTCAGAAGGGTCACCAACCAACTGACACAGTAACTGCTCTTGGACACTATGCTGCAAACTTGAACCAGTAATATGAAGGCTCTGTATCTCATTACCATAAACCAACCCCTGAATCTACAATTTTAGATGCTGGACTGTTCATTCGATGCTTCATGTCCCGCTTTTGGGAGTAGCAACCAATTCTTCAGTCTGAAATACTTTAACAAAAATCTACTTGAGTAGAATGACTCTCTTGTGTTGCTTAGTCAGAAACTTTGGCCTGGAAATATTGTGACTTTGGCTTTTTAGGCTACTGGAGTACAAACATCATGTTAATGTGATCTTGATCTGTTGGGAAAGATGATCATAAGCAGGGGTGAAAGTAACTTAAAGGACTTACCGGTACGGAGTCCTGAGCGGGGGCATGGCCTCAACTGGAAGAGGCGGGGCCTTTCCAAATTTAAAGGCCCTGGGGCTCCAGCTGTGGCTGGGAGCTCCAGGGCCTTTAAATCACCCCAGACCTATCAGCTGCAGAGGCGGCTGGGAGCGCCGGGGCTCAGGGGCAAATTAAAGGGCCTGGGGCTCTGGCCGCTGCGGAGCTCCAGGCCCTTTAAATCCCTGTGGGAGCCCTGCCACCGCTACCCCGGGGTGGCAGGGCTCCAGCGGGGATTTAAAGGGCCCAGGGCTTCCCGCAGTGGCTGGAGCCCCGGGCCCTTTAAAGGGTTGCCAGAGAAGCCAGTCCAGTCCCACACGGTGTACCGGACCATACTGGCTTACTTTCACCTCTGATCATAAGTGACCCTTACCTCCATCCAGATGAACTGATGTCTCAGTTGGGGACACAGGAAGAAGGGAGAGAAAAGATGGGAAAATGTTGACTTAATTTAAAATGAAGAGTGAGAATGCTACAAGGCACTTTAAAGTTACTATTCAATCTGTTACAGATACAGGGACTATATAAAGGGACCCACAGGGATAAATTAGAAAGGGGTTTGTCTCAAGAAATCCATGGGATAAAGGGTGTAATGAAAATGTGTCCATTTTTCTTTTGATGGTGCTAGACTACCATTACCAAGAGCTTCTGATAATCCCCCATAGAATTTTCAAAGCACTTTCTTTTTAAATTTTAGGAAGAATTTCTTAACACTAATTTTTGTAAATCGCATGTTGTTGTTTAATTTGCCAAAGCAGTAAGGGGCTTACAGACACCTGATAGATTTTGTCTGGATTTTAATCCAGTTAAGAATGTTTCTGCAAAAGGATTTGGCTTATCATCATACTGTTAGTTGTGAGACCAAAGCATGTGTGTAACCCCATGCTGGGGGGATAGATCTGAGTCTATTATATCAGAAACATGAATCTCAAAACTCCCTCAGCATTGATGCCATTTTTGTGCTGGTTCATGCTATGCTGGAGGATGGATAGTAACCACATATAATGCATGTTGAGGTTTATTTCTTGATTGCTTTTAGCAGGGGGGACTAAAAGACACATGCATAAGAAATTTTAAATGCAAACAAACAATTTATAGAATATTTAGCACTTTTTTGTGAATTAAAAATATTTTAAAATAAAGTAACTACTTTATGGCATGTCTCCAGACTCCCCCGTTTCATTTCCTGTTCCTTGCAGTGTGTGTTAAGATAACGGGAACTCAGCAGTTTCACATTGTAAGTAGAAAATCCTTTGAGGAAGAAGGGTTTTTACCATATTGTAACATAGTATCAGTTTGAACTGATTGCCCTTCAAATTGATGTATTCAATTGTAACTTAATACTGTTGCAGAGAGTGGAGGTGTTTAAATAACATGAAGACTAACATTTTTGTATGGCAAGTGTTGATAAACTCTTCCTCTCCACCCACAAATAGAAGTACATGTGTTCGTAAAGGAAGTATTGTTATCAACTAAGCTTTAGTGCTATGGATGGCACGGCTGTAATTAGAGGCTTTGCACAAAACTGTTTGTATTTCTGTTGCACAAACAAGTGGTGCTTTCTTTGCAGGTTTTCATACTTTGCACATGGGGCTTGGAGTTAGATGTCTGCCTTTGCATACCCTGCTGCATTACATTGATAATGGGGTGTTACAGCTGACTGAGACATGCGCTATAAAACTTTTGAAAGGTATGGTGGATTTAACAATAGACACTTAGATTACATTCCTTTGTACCAAGTCTGCTTTGGAAATGGATACCCTTTCTATATTTCAAAGGGACACCCATGGCTCTTTGCACAACTGACTGCTGCTTTTTAAAAAAATTGAGGGTTTTTTTTCCTTACAGTACATAGAGGAAAAATACAAGGGCCGAAGGTTCAATTCTGCACTTAGAATTGAAAGTTATTGTTGAAAGTTATTCCTGTGGAGCTACTTTGAAGTCCGTGTGATTGCACAGCTGTTCCAGAGGACAAAATTGGGCATGAGCCGACATAACACTATCCCTGATGTGATAGACCATGAAATAGCCATTGTGAGAATTTCAGCAGATCACCACATGGATCCCAGTCTCGTTTTTAAACTAGGAAATTGATAGAAACGTTAACATTCATGATTTTCATAGGATTTATCAATAGCTTAAAAAAAGACCCCTGCCCTCAAAATAACTGGATTAGCTTGCCTCAGCAAACTTCCTCAGATTTATACAACAGGCAAAATGCTTTTGGTGCTGGCATTAGTGGAATGTCCAGAAATTCTGCACAAGGCAATAAAGTCTTTTTAAAAGAAAAAACCCAGGAGTTTAAGACAATCATGATTTAAAGAACTTTTTAAAAATATGCTATTACACCTCCAGAGTGGTTATTTTCATTAGGCTTTCTTGTAAGTAGGCTAAGAAACTCACTCCTGTTCTTTCAGCTATGTTTTGTGAACATTTCAAAAGAAGAAATAGTGTACAAAGCAGCATATGAAAATCATGTTCTGCACAATCACTTCTCATATACGCCAATCACTGTGTTCTTGAATTATTGCCCAAATTTACAGCCAGATTATCCTACTTTGTGTTTCTTGGCATAGGACCAACTTTATGCAGTCATCATAAAGCCAACATCTTCATAAAACCAGCTTGTGGCTTCATAAACCATAGAATGACCACAATTATGTTCATTGCCCTTTTAGCTCAAAGGGAACAGTTAGCATAACTCAGTTTATCTGAATCAGTTATTGGAATACAGCAAATACAGTAGAACCTCAGAGTTACAAACACTTCGGGAATGGAGGCTCTTCGTAATTCTGAAATGTTTGCAACTCTCAACAAAACGCTATGGTAGGTCTTTCAAAAGTTTACAACTGAACATTGACTTAATACAGCTTTGAAACTTTACTTTGCAGAAGAAAAATGCTGCATTCCCTTTATTTTTTAATAGTTTATATTTAATGCAGTACTGTACTGTATTTGCTTTCTTTTTTTCCCCTGCTGCTGCTGCCTGATTGTGTACTTCCAGTTCCAAATGAGGTGTGTTGTTGACTGGTCAGTTTGTAACTCTGCTGTTTGTAACTTTAAGGTTCTACTGTACCACACTATAACCTAACTAAAGCAGTTATGCTACTGTAATCAAACCTGTAACACAATACTTACTCAGTGGATAAAAGAAAATAGGTACAGATTTATACAGTACCCCATTTCTTGCTATTGCCAGGGTTGTGAAACAATTGTTATGCTTTTGGAAGGTGATGCTTCAAATTCTAATTGTTCCCAATAGGTTTGAATAATTACATTCAAATCTGTTATCTCAAAGGGTGAGGGGTGTGTGTGTGTAATAGAAGTTAATGTGTATTTTGCTATTGAGTTAATTTACAAAGCCATAGCCCTGAAGTCATGGTCAGTTGTTTATTTCTCTCTCTAATTTGTAGATCTGGACAACACTGAGAAGAATGAAAAGCTAAAATTTAGTATCTTTACAAGGCTTCCTGAGGTAACTGCATGGGGTGCTTCTAAAGTTTTGGATCCAGTTTTTATGAAATTGATCTGAGCTCAAGACTTAAGTCCCATGAAAATCATCATAAAATGGCTTACCAGGGAATTAAATAGAGCATGCTGGTCCACTGAACAGGGATGAAATACACCTTGTGTATGTTCAAGGCCTAGCTACATATACATTTTCTTTAAATTTAACAGTGATTGGGAGAGGGGTGATTATTACATTGAGGAAAGAGGGCTTTTTTAGCTCTATTTATATTTAGCATTGGTGATCCATGTTAAAACTGGGATTAATAAGCATTTCCCTTTAATTCATGGAGTTTCCTACTCCTGTCCAACTTCACCACTTGTTAAAAAATATATATGGTCTAGGGCAGTACAAGCTATTCCAATGCCATTTTATAATGCATACTGTGGTTTGGTTTTGAATGTATAATTACCATTTCAATCTAAGTCCATAGGTCTGGTTTTACCCAATTATTAATCGATGAGGTTTCTTACCACACTAGATTCTTGTTGTTACAGGAAGCAAAAAGAACTCTCATCTTTCTTAGTGTGGTGCCCAAAACTGGATACAGTATTCCAGCTGAAGTCTCACCAGTATCTAGTAGAGTAGAACAGTTACCTCTAATCTCTTACCTATGATACTCCTGTTAATATGTCCCATAATGACATTTGCCTTTTTTGCCACAGCATCACACTATTGACTTGTATTCAGTTTGTGATCCAATATAACCCCCACTATTTTCAGCAGTAATGCTGCTTACCCAGTTATTCCCCATTTTGTATCTGTGCACTGATTTTTCCTTTCTAAGGGTAGTTCTTCGCACTTGTCTTAATTGATTTTCGTCTTGTTTGTTTCAGACCAATTATCCAGTTTATCAAGATCATTCTGAATTCAAGCCTCAAAAGTGCTTGCACCTCTCCCCGCTTAGTGCTGTCCCCAAATTTATAAGCATATTCTCCACTCTATCATCCAAGTCATCAGTGAAAATACTGAATAGTACCAGACCCCAGAAGGACACTACTTGATATATCCTCCCAGGTTGACAGTGAACCATTGATAACTACTTTTTGAGTCTGATCTTTCAACCAGTTGTGCCCCCACCTTATAATAATTTCATCTAGACCATATTTCCCTAGTTTGCTTACAAGAATGTCATGTGGGTCAGTGTCAAAAGCCTTACTAGAGTCCAGATATATAATGTCTACTGCTTCCTCCCTGTCCATTAGCCTGGTTACCATGCCAAATTAGCTGGATTTGTCAAGAACAAATCAGGCCAAACCAATCTTAGCTATCACCTTATTATCCTCCAGGTTTGAACAAATTGATTATTTTATAGTTTGTTCTAGTAACTTTCTGGGTATCAAAATTAGGCTCATTGGTCTGATTCTGTGGGACTTCCTTTTCTCCCCCTTTTTGGAAATGGTACGATGCTTATCCTTCTCTAGCTTCTGGGACCTCACTTGTCCTTGAGTTCTCGAAGATAATCATTAACGATTCAGAGATTGCTTTGGCTAGTTCCTTACATCCTCTAGGGTGAACTTCATCTGTCCTGTTGACTTGAATATGTGTGTTTCCAATCACTGAAAGTACCAATAGAATTTTTCTGTAAAAAGAGTTTCTTTACTTGGCTGCATTTAAAAAAAAAAAAAGAAGTGTCAAAGCTTTCTTTGTCTTCTGTATTTTGTTCTAGGAATGGTTTAGTCAGTTGAGGTACAGCTCACAGTTTGGAATCTATAATGAGCTGTTAGCCATTGGGCACTGTTGGGAAGGAGAATGGAATGATTCTAAGTGTACTCTGACTCTGGTGTTGAGTCATTAAGTAGCGAGACCTATTGTGACAGAAACTGCCACATAAGGGCAATAGACTCACTATTGCATTGCATCTATTTTATGTTTGTTTTTTGCTTAATAGGCAATTGGTCACAAGGTCAGTCAGCTGTGGAATCATCCTGTCAACTCTAATTTTATTGCAAGGAACTCTGTTAAACTTTTGCTTGATAAACTTAGGAAGAGACAGGTAAGAGTTTGGTGGTGGCAATTGCTTGTTTTTTAATCTTTTAGCTTTGATAGTCTTGAGCCCAATGTATACTCTACCATTTGGACTGTTAGCCACTTTTAACTCAGTATTTAAGAAGCTGCTTTACCACTTTTGTGAAGTAATATAAAGTGTTTTTCCTTTACAGCATAACAGACCAGTGGTGGACAGACTGTCTGTCCATGTAGAGTTTCTGCCACTTAACTACTTAGTTGATATGCTGGCAGAGGTAGAGGATCAAGGTAACATTATTATAATTAATTATTATTATTCAGCATGTTTATAACAGTAGTGCCCAAGGACCAAAGAGAAGTGGGTTCTTTCTGTACTTTGTTCCTTTAATGAGCTGTCTGTGTGCCCTGGATGTGCACATAGGGTTTTATCCTGTCCCTATGGAAGACTGTGGCCAAACACCATTGATTTCCATAGGTGCAGGATTGGGCCTGTAGCTCCCATTTCCACTAATGGAAGCTGTGTGCGCGCAGAGAAATGGAGTTTGGGGTTTATGTGTAGAACAGGCTTACAAAAAGCAGTAGTGTAGAGCTGGAGTTCCCACCATGGCTGTGAACATCCTCAGCCCCTTAAAGTGTTCCTGCCCGAATTTCTCTCAAAAGGGCGCCAGTGGGTATAGTGGAAAGCCAGGGTGGTATGGCTGAAGTGAACCAAAGGAGTGAGGCTGGAATGACTTCTTCCTGTTTCAGGTATAACTGCAAGCTCAGTTATTGTTTAAAAGCTAAGAGCTTTAAATAAAAATGAAGTGACAAACCCAATTGGGGCATGTGGGTTAGCAATGCATTATTAAAAACCACACATGCAAGCTTTGGTTTTAGAAAGGATGTATACAGAATGCCTGATAGTCTCTCAGGAGTAGTTACCTACCTTTGGGTATATTAACCTTTCCATAAGAATTACATGTGTGTGTAATGGGCTTCTTACCTTTCTGATATCACTACTCTGTTTTCCCTTATTCAGCCAGTGGTGGGTAGTTTCTCCCTAACAAATGGGCAATTTGGGGTTTAGCTCTCTGGCCAAACCTCAATAAGAGTTCTCTCCTTTTGGGGGCAACCAAGACATTTAAAAACAATATGGTCCTAAACGGCCGTCCATGGGCTAAATAGTTTATTCACCTCCCCAGGCTGCAGCTTTCTGTTTATCTTCTTGTCAAGCTAAAATGCAATAATTTGCCTTCTCCAGGCTCAATCAAGGGCCCTTTCTCCACAGGCATCAGCTATGGTGTTCCAGTTGATAGGGGACTTCTTCCCACTTTGTTGGAAACTCCAACTTAGTATTTTTTAAAGAGTGGTACCAACACTGAGCCTCCAGCCTATACCAATTCTGTATTGTCCTAGAGTTTTTCCTTCTTTTCACTGTCTCTTCAGGCCTTGAACCACTTACCACTTTCCAGAGCGCCTACCTGTTCATTGGCCCCTCCTTGGCTCACTGCTTCTGTAGCTTTCTTAGTGAAAACCCGTCTCCACATCTCACCACCTACTCCCTTGTAGGTCTCTCCCTTTCTGAGCCAGCTTTTTATATATTTCTGTCCCATGGTTCCCTTCTGGTGACATGATCCTTCTGGGAATCATAACCATCCTAAATCCCTGGCCTTAAAGGGTTTAGGCCCAGATTTTTAAAGGTATTCAGGTGTTGCTGCACTCAGTGTTTCAATGCCTAGCTGATTTAGGATCCTAAATAGAATTTAAAAAAAGAATTTTAGGCACTTAGGAGACTAAATCCCATTGACCGTTTTAATCTATTTTAAGGTTTTATACTGGTGCCTATCTGTATTGTCAATTGAGTGCCTCTAACATAAAATTAATAGCAAAATCTTCAGTGCATCTTGTAGAGTCTCTGGGTCTCCTCCCTGTGGGATATGTTCTGTTTATGTCCCAGTAAAAAGCAGACTGGTGCTGCCAGCTTTGAAAGGGGTCAGCACAGTCTGCTACAATCTGGAAAGCAGCCAAGGTTAAATGTTAATCAAATCCACAATTACTGATACAGTTTCCCCCCTAAATTACATTGCTTGCGATTTCACGTAACAGTATTATGAAACTGACAATACCAGGACCACTTTCTATAAGTCCTTATTCAATTTACACTCAAGCAAAACTTCCATTGATTTCAGAGTTTTGCCTGTGTAAAATCTTCAGGATTTGACCCGGTGTCCTGAGATAAAAGTGGCTGACAGACTCAATCTTATGACCTGATATTATATTGATACAGACTTTAAAGGTTCTAGGAGTCTGTTTAAAAAAAAAAAAAAAAAAAACCATAGAAGTCAATAGCAAAGCTCCCATTAGCTTCAATGGACTCTGGATCAGCCCTTATGGGCTAGATTCACAAGGGTACTTGGGCATCTAGAGAGGTAGTTAGTCACTTAAGCCCAACATTTTGGCTCCATTGACATGTGCAAAATCACTTCTCAGCTGCCACCTAACCCTGTAGGTGATTAAATCCCCATAGGTACCTACATTCTACATGTGGGCATGCTCAAAGCCACCTAAGTTCTGACGCTGCCCAACAGCTATTGAGCTGCTTGAAGCCCATGCTCAAACCGAAGCCCCAGCAGGATTCGCAAACAAGGTGTTTCCCGGCCTACCTCTCCAGGGCAGCCCAATCCTGTAGGTGTGCTCAGAGTGCTCCTCTAGGGTCAGGCCCACACAAAAGACAGTCAGGGGCAAGCAGGTTGGGAATTTTTCAGGGGTGTGGGTGTTCCAGATTCAGATTCTTGCTCTGTTAGATTTGGAGCTGGGATTTGAACCCTGTTTTCCTACCCAACCACCAGGTTATAAGGGATTCTGGGATGGGTCTCTCTCAATCTCTTATTTGGAGCTGTTTCATTTTTGTATAAATAAATATTATTGGAGCAGGGACTTTAACCTAACTCTCCCACATCCTAGGCAAGTGCCCTAATCACCAGGCTGTAGAGTCTTTCTCTCTCTTTCCAGTGAATATTTAAATATTTATACCAAGTGGACTACCTCTCAGAGGGAGATGGAGAGAGGTCCACCCCAGAATGCCCAGTAGCCTAGTGATTGGGGCACTTACCTGGGATGTGGGGGACCCAGATTCAAATCCCTGCTCTGCCTGCTTTGGAGCAGGAAGTTGAACCCAGGTCTCCTACATCCTAGGTGAGTACCCTAAGTACTGGGTATAATGAGGTGGGTGTGTCTGTGTCTGCCTTTTTGCAAGAAAGGGCTGACCTGGCTTAGGCACCTAATTCCAAGAAAGGGTTTGCAGCTGAGATACCTAAATGGAGGGAAACCTCTCCCTCTGGCTCATCAGTCAGGTGGGTAAAGCCGAGATCAATGGGAGTCAGGTGCCAAAGTGCCTTTTTGGATCTGGGCCCTAAGCCCCCCACGTCTTTTTCTCTGCATTTCTCTCCCTGCTTCCTTAGGTGGCTCCCCACTCAGCGTGCTGGATTCTGAGAATCTTTCTTTGGCATTGAACTCTTTCCATGTACTGTATGAGGAGCTGGGGCACCTAACTTGGAGCTGAGAATTCCAGTAGGCGGCAGCGTGCCTAATAGTGAGGCATTATAATGCTTAAGAAACTTGGTGAATCTAGCCCTGAGTCCTTACGAGAATTTTTTTTGTCTTTATGAAAAAAACTAGGGGCCAAAACTTTTAAAAACTGAGGGCTTGAATTTCAGAGATGCTGAGCATCCAAGTGAAATCAATGAAAGCTGCGGGAGGAGGGCTCCACATCTATGAAAACACATTTTAATCCTAACTTTGGTTACCTCAGATTGAAAATGTTGGTCATGGTGTCCTTGGGATTGAAAGTATTGGTGCAGAAGAACATTCATTGTGTAAATGCTGATGTTCTCAATGTACTTTTCCAGGTCTGAATCCATTTGAGGAAGAAGACAATGTGAATGCAAAATTCGTAGAGGAAACAGCACTGAAACACACCATGATGCTTTTAGGCCTGTAGTACTGCTAAAATATATTGGGTTACTTCAAAAAGCATGTCAGTCTTTCTACGTATATCACCATTTCAACAAGCATATTTGCAACTAAAATTCCAGGGTTTAATACTTCTCAAAAATTGTTAATATTTATAAAACAAATGTCATATTAAAGGCTCCCAGTTTTCGGTTGCAACCATTAACTAGTAAAAGGCTGCCCAAAATAATATATGCTCCACTCTACTCATGCATGTATTGAGGAGGGACTAGACTGAAATTGCAGACTTGCTAGTAAATACAAGGAAGATAAAGGATTGGAGCTGGGGGGAAATATATATCTGATATAGACCCTGCTCTCCAGCTAAATATGTTTTTATTATTCAGTTTTACACTGTGGAATGGCTGAACAGGAGTAGGTGTAGAAAGTTTCGGAATATGGTGGGAAAAGTTTCTTTAGAATTTTATTTTTATTCTAATACTACTCTTACAGGCAAGACATTTCTTAAAAAAGAACAGTCCAATTACATTGCGAAATAATGAGAAATTGGCAGCTGTTATTGCACTAATGTATAAAGGATTTCTTTGAGATTGCGTAGTATAGGCTAGAGGCAACAAATGCGGAGTAACTCTTTGTATATAATGTATTAATAAAGATGTATAAATTCCTCATACAGACGGTACATCTCTTTACAGTACTGCCCCCATGCCTTTGGAGTTGGGTTTTAAAATACTTGCTCTCTGTAATGTGTATAAGAATCTTTCCTGATGTTTATAATGTACTGTACAATACAGCAGGAGAAGAAAGTTTCTTTGGAAACTTATCGTTACAGTGACTTTGATGAATTGTATTTAATTCTGCCCCTATGACTTTAAATGTTTTTAGATCAAGTGTTAGATTTTTTTAAAATTGCTACAGATTTTTTTCCTTCGGTTCCCAGCTATATTTATACAAAACTGACCTAACCCATTTATTTTTTTTAGCTGTGAGCTATAACAGCAATTTAAAAAAAGTAGTGCTTTGGTACCAAACAGGGAAAATTTGTGAACCTCAGACATGCTGAATTAGCATGGAACAGATGTACTTCCATTTACTGGGTAAGAAAGTGTGCCAAAGTTTCAGAAGTAGTAAACTAGAATGAATTTGATGTTACTGGAATTAAAAAGAAAAAAAAAGTATGTTCCTCAAGCTCTCTGTATAACTACCTCTGTTATCCTTTCTCAGCATAGTTTCAAATAGGGGAGTATGTTCCCAAACTTGTGTACCTATTTTGTGGTGCTGAATAAGAGAGATTCCGCTCCCGAAACAGGGCCCTTCTTACACTTTACTTCTCAGTATACAAGAGCATTCACCCCTTCTTCTCCTCTTGCTCCTTCTCAATAATGGGACTTGTTCCCTTTACTACGGTTGCCATCAGTGATAAAGGAGGATTAGCTTTCTCACTGGTCTGTAGTGAGAGAAAGGGCATTTTTTAATTTAAACAGACATGCCTGACAATTATCTTCAGTCCAAACTGCTCCCCATATTGATTTATTTGTATAATGAATAAGGACATAGTTCAATTATGTTAATATTAAAAAGAAAATCTACAACATCTTCTCTTGTTTATTGTACCTGTTTGTACTTTATAAGCATTTATTAACAAGTTAAAAACCGATTTTGATTATTGTTCACTCCTCTTAACATTTCAAAACCGTGCTATGTTTTGCATACTGAACCCCCATTAGCTACAGGGACTATTTAGCTATACTGTCTGCTTTAAAAATATTTTGTTTACAGTGTGAATATTTTGGCAAACTGCTAGCAAACATTTAAAAACATTTACAGTCTTAAAAGCTGTTGGCTTTGCATATTCAATTGCTACTACTGGACTTATGATTTAGATGAAGATCACTTGTTCAGATTTCAATTGGCTTTACAATAGGTTTTCTTATGTGTCTCATATTTGAACCAGGTTCAGTTGGTTTGAAAGGAGCCAAAGCACCATAGGGACGTGGCAAAGGCAGAACATTTTCATCGTCTGGGATATATGCGTTGGGGCGCTGCTCCGCTGTTGTATAGATACTATTTGGCAAGGCATACTGTTCCTCTTCTGCAGCACGCTGTGAAGAAACACATTTTAATCTGATATAGAAACTGACAGTCTGTTTCACAACTCATGGCGAAGACCGTACTTAGAACTCCATTTACCACTTCAAGCACTTTACAAAGAATACTAGTGTACTAATATCCCCATTTTGACAAATGAGGAAACTGAGGTGCAGAATATTGAAGTGGCTGTCATAACATGGGGGAAACTGTTAATTCCACAGAAGTGTCTAATTCCAAAGCAGTTTTGTTGGGTGCACTGTGCACTCTCCTCCATGCTCAGGAAGTTTTTGCCAGAGAGAGGTGGAAAGCCCATGGCCTGCCTTCATCCAGCCCTTGGGGAGGCCAGTGCTGTCAGGAGTGCTGTAAATACTCTACTGAAATTGTACTTTGTCCTGCCTGGTGAGCCAGAGGTTGAGGGAACCTCATACAAACAGGACATCTTTTTATAATACTGCCTCTGCTTAGTGTGAACTCTCCCCCTACAGATCACTGGTTGTCCCAGTTGGTTTTAAGGAGGCAAGCTGCCCATTAAGGAACTTGCAACATTTCCCCATGTGCTCTTCCTGCCCACTGCCATCTAGCAATCTAATCTCCCTTTGTCTCTGCCAGTCTAGCATCTACAAGCTCCTAAGAAAAAAGGTTGGGTTAGTTTCTTCCTTTGCGCTATCGTCCTGAAACTGAATCCTCAGTATATTATCTGAAAAGATCAGTGCTCCTCTATCTTGCCACCATCAAAATAATTACAGTGTTTAAACTGACACGTACAGCTTCCTTTGAGCACTAGACAACAGCTGCCCAATTAGTGAATTTTCATTCTATACAGTGTGCAGGACTTCTGTTGTGACTCTCCACGAAGCAGCTTGGCAATAAGCTCTTCCACGAGCATGGGTCAGTCTTGCCCTATTCTTCAAGAAGACTCCCCTCCCCCAAACTATGGAGAATGGGAGATGGCCAATAAGAAGCCACACAGCAAAGCCCTTTAAAAAAATAAATGAACTGGAACAAGGTGAATGAATCCCAAATTGCACCATATGACAAAAGCCTACCTTTTCTCTGGCTTCAGCTGCCGCTTTATGCATCTCCTCATTGCGCAATACCTTCATCCACTCAATCTCTGTTTCTTTAGGAGGAGGGAGACCTTTCTCTATCCTTGATGAGACAGTCAGCAAAAATTGTTCTTTGTCCCTCATTTCCTGTTGCAATTTAATGGTAATTGCTTGCTTCATGGATAACTCTGCAATAAGAGCCATCATCTTCTGGGTTTTATCTTTTATTTTCTGCTGTATTTCATTCATCTGGAATCAATAACATTAATTCAACTTTAACCAGTTCTTCTCTTTACATACACACTTGAGAACCAATCTTGCTTTCAGGATCTTTATTTTCAGAGAACTAATGGAAAACTTTTTCATCAAAGCGGTATATAATAGGAAATACAGAAAATCTATATGACTCTCTGGATGATTATATCAACAAGGAGTCTGGTGGCACCTTAAAGACTAACAGATTTGTTTGGCCATAAGCTTTCGTGGGTAAAAACCTCACTTCTTCGGATGCATCCGTGAGGTTTTTACCCACGAAAGCTTATGCTCAAACAAATCTGTTAGTCTTTAAGGTGCCACCAGACTCCTTGTTGTTTTTGTAGATACAGACTAACACAGCTACCCCCTGATACTGGATGATGATATGGTGCTTTTATTTGTACAATACATATTAATCATTTCAAAAGCCAGTAAGGTAAGATAAATATAATACATGAGCTAATGCACATATTGTTCGTCCTCTATTTCTTTTTCTGTTGAATTGGAAAGGAAAACTATCTCCATTAACCTTATTAGTTATCACTTTCAATGTTAGTACTGCTAAGCCATACTGTTATTTTGGTCTAGTCTTTAAAAAACTAATGTTCACATTTGTGTGTGCACAAATAATGACCCACTTATTTGTGAATTTACATGCACATTGTGTTCAGTTACACATGCATTTAAAAGTCTAATATTTGTTGTTTATACATTTGCAAATACAATATACAGAAGTGTGTGGGGCAGAAAAATTCTCGGAAGAGTTTTCACATAAGGGACCCATGAAATCCCCCCGAAAATGTGTGTGTCCAGCTGATGAACCAAGAAAATAACGTAGAATTTTTGTGAAACTGTCATTGTTCCCAGGGAGCATAAAATACAGGCTAGGGGTTCAGTACTGGATGGAGAAAAAGTTCACCTTAACTGTCTATTTTTTAAAGCATGGTTCTACATTTAAAAATAAATGTTACATTCCTAGTCACCCAGTCTGCTCCTTGTGTACATTCAGAGCCATACCAACTCGCTTTCAGTAGAAAACATTTTCTCCTGTTTTACTCCTGTTGGCACAGCAGAACCAACCCACTATTAAAAAGGTAGGCCTGGGATGAAATCCTGGCCCCACTGAAGTCAATAGCAAAACTCTTTAACTTCATAGTGCAGGATTTCATCCTGGAAGCTGTTCCATATTGTGCAGAGTGAACCGCATTGTATACCACATTGTATTCACTTATGCCTGCATGAGCCCAGTGAAGGCAACTGGAGGTACAATGTCGAGACAATGGGGTGGTACAAAGGTAACATTTCTGCAAGTCAGTTAGGCTCTTGCTGGTGATGATGCAGAAGAACGAACCCCAACTTGACTTCCAGCAGGTATGGTAGAAACAGCATCTGTTCACTTTTAAGTGACCATATGTGACAGAATTATTGAAAGAGGAAAAAACTCGATACCATTTTTATCCACAATATCCCTTTCTACAGTCACTTCTCAGGCCTGGTCTACACTACGATTTTAGGTCGAATTTAGCAGCATTGCCTCAATTTAACCCTGCACCCATCCACACGACGAAGCCCTTTTTTTCGACTTAAAGGGCTCTTAAAATTGATTAATTTACTCCACCTCCGACAAGGGGATTACGCTGACATCGGCAATTTGACGGTATTGGCCTTCAGGAGCTATCCCAGAGTGCTCTATTGTGACCGCTCTGGACAGCGCTCTCAACTCAGATGCACTGGCCAGGTAGACAGGAAAAGTCCGGTGAACTTTTGAATTTTATTTCCTGTTTGGCCAGCGTTGCGAGCTGATCAGCACAGGTGATCGTGCAGAGCTCATCAGCAAAGGTGACCATGGAGTCCCAGAATTGCAAAAGAGCTCCAGCATGGACCGAATGGGAGGTATGGGATCTGATCGCTGTATGGGGAGACGAATCCATGCTAGCTGAACTCCGTTCCAGTAAACGAAATGCCAAAACATTTGAAAAAATCTCCAAGGGCATGAAGGACAGAGGCTATAAGAGGGACTCGAAGCAGTGCCACGTGAAAATTAAGGAGCTCAGGCAAGCCTACCAAAAAAACAGAGAGGCAAATGGCCGCTCCAGGTCATAGTCCCAAACATGCTGTTTCTATGATGAGCTGCATGCCATTCTAGGGGGTGCAGCCATCAGTACCCCAACCCTGTGCTTTGACTCCGTCAATGAAGTAGGGCGCAACATGGAAGCGGGTTTTGGGGACGAGGAAGATAGCTCACAGCGAGGAAGCGGAGAAAACAGTTTCCCCAACAGCCAGGATCTGTTTCTCACCCTGGACCTGGAGCCAGTAACCCCCGAACCCACCCAAGGCGGGCTCCTGGATCCTGAAGGCGGAGATCCTGGATCTCTGGTGAGTGTAGCTTTGTAAATATTAGACATGGTTTAAATGCAAGCATGTTTAATGATTAATTTGCCCTGGCATTCGTGGCCAGTACAGCTACTGGAAAAGTCTGTTAACGTGTCTGGGGATGGAGCGGAAATCTTCCAGGGACATCTCCATAAAGCTCTCCTGGATGTACTCCCAAAGCCTTTGCAAAAGGTTTCAGGGGAGGGCAGCCTTATTCCGTCCTCCAGGGTAGGACACTTTACCACGCCAGATCAGTAGCATGTGGTCAGGAATCATTGCAGAAGAAAGCATTGCAGCATATGGTCCCGGTGTTTGCTGGCATTCAAACAACATCCATTCTTTATCTCTCCATGTTATCTTCAGGAGAGTGATACATTCATGGTCACCTGGGTTGAAATAGGGTGGTTTTATTAAGCGGACATTCAGAGCTGCCCGATCCTGCTGGGCTGTTTGCCTGTAGCTGAACAGAAATGTTCCCCGCTGTTAGCCACGCGGTTGGGGGAGGGGTGAAGCCATCAAAATGCGACCTTGTAACAAAAGCACATGTGCTATATAATGTTAACAGCAAGGTTTGCCGGGAAAGAGTGTACCATTGTTCTATAAAATATACTTTTAACTACCACTGTCCCTTTTTCCCTCCACCAGCTGCATATGTTTCTCCTTCCCAGAGGCTAGCGAAGATTAGAAGGCGAAAAAAACACACTCGGGATGAAATGTTCTCTGAGCTCATGCTATCCTCCCACAGTGACAGAGCACCGCAGAATGCGTGGAGGCAGACAATATCAGAGTGCAGGAAAGCACAATATGAACGCGAGGAGAGGTGGCGGACTGCAGATGATAGGTGGCGTCAGCTTGCTGACAGAAGGCAGGAGTCAATGCTCAGGCTACTGGAGAATCAAACTCATATGCTCTAGTGTATGGTTGAGCTGCAGGAAAGGCAGCAGAAGCACAGACTGCCGCTACAGCCCCTGTGTAACCAACCACCCTCCTCCCCAAGGTCCATAGCCTTCTCACGCAGATGCCCAAGAACGTGGTGGGCGAGGGGCCTCTGGCCACCCAGCCACTCCACCCCAGAGGATTGCCCAAGCAACAGAAGGCTGGCATTCAATAAGTGTTAAAGTGCAGTGTGACCTTGTCCTTCCCTCCTCCCCCATCCGTCCTGGGCTACCGTGGAAGTTATCCCCCTATTTGTGTGATTGAATTAATAAAGAATGCATGAATGTGAAGCAACAATGACTTTATTGCCTCTGCAAGCGGTGATCGAAGGGGTGGGGGGAGAGTGGCTAGCTTTCAGGGAAGTAGTAAGCTACTACTTAACCGGGGGGGGGAGGGGTTAATCAAGGAGAAACAAACAGAACTTTCACACCGTAGCCTGGCCAGTCATGAAACTGGTTTTCAAAGCTTCTCTGATGCGCACCACCCCCTCCTGTACTCTTCTAACCTCCCTGGTGTCTGGCTGCACATAATCAGTAGCCAGGCGATTTGCCTCAACCTCTCACTCCGCCATAAATATCTCCCCCTTACTCTCAGAGATATTGTGGAGTGCACAGCAAGCAGTAATAACAATGGGAATATTGGTTTGGCTGAGGTCTATCAGAGTCAGTAAACTGCACCAGCACGCTTTTAAACATCCAAATGCACATTCTACCACCATTCTGCATTTGCTCAGCCTATAGTTGAACAGCTCCTGACTACTGTCCAGGCTGCCTGTGTATGGCTTCATGAGCCATGGCTTTAAGGGGTAGGCTGGGTCCCCAAGGATAACAATAGGCATTTCAACATCCCCAACGGTTATTTTCTGGTCCGGGAAGAAAGTCCCTTCCTCCAGCTTTCGAAACAGACCAGAGTTCCTGAAGTTGTCCAGTTTTGGGCCCCACACTACAAGAAGGATGTGGAAAAATTGGAAAGAGTCCAGCAGAGGGCAACAAGAATGATTAGGGAGCTGGAGCCACATGACTTATGAGGAGAGGCTGGGGGGAACTGGGATTGTTTAGTCTGCAGAAGAGAAGAATGGGGGGGATTTGATAGCTGCTTTCAACTACATGAAAGGGGGTTCCAAAGAGGATGGCTCTAGACTGTTCTCAGTGATACCAGATGACAGAACAAGGAGTAATGATCTCAAGTTACAGTGGGGGAGGTTTAGGTTGGATATTAAGAAAAACTTTTTCACTAGGAGGGTGGTGAAGCACTGGAATGGGTTACCTAGGGAGGTGGTGGAATCTCCTTCCTTAGAGGTTTTTAAGATCAGGCTTGACAAAGCCCTGGCTGGGATGATTTAGTTGGGAATTGGTCCTGCTTTGAGCAGGGGTTGGACTAGATGATCTCCTGAGGTCCCTTCCAACCCTGATATTCTATGATGCGAGCGTCATGTACCTTTCCCGGCCATCCCACGTTGTTGTTGGTAAAACGTCCCTTGTGATCCACCAGTGCTTTCAGCACCATTGAAAAGTACCCCTTTCGGTTTATGTACTCGCTGGCTTGATGCTCCGGTGCCAAGATAGGGCTATGGGTTCCGTCTATCGCCCCACAGTTAGGGAATCCCATTTCAGCAAAGCCATCCACTATGGCCTGCACATTTACCAGAGTCACTACCCTTGATATCAGCAGCTCTTTGATTGCGTTGGCTACTTGGATCACAGCAGCCCCCACAGTAGATTTGCCCACTCCAAATTGATGCTCGACTGACTGGTAGCTGTCTGGCGTTGCAAGCTTCCACAGGGCTATCGCCACTCGCTTCTCATCGGGACAGAGTAGGCCCCATATCTACTCTGGCAACAGCATCAGAGGACCCAACCACATCAGCCACACCATCAGGGGATCATTCACCTGCACATCCACTAATGTCATATATGCCATCATGTGCCAGCAATGCCCCTCTGCCATGTACATTGGCCAAACCGGACAGTCCCTCCGCAAAAGAATAAATGGACACAAATCAGACATCAGGAATGGTAACATACACAAGCCAGTAAGTGAACACTTCAATCTCCCTGGTCATTCTATTACAGATTTAAAAGTCACTATCATTGAACAAAAAAACTTCAGAAACAGACTTCAAAGAGAAACAGCAGAACTAAAATTCATTTGCAAATTCAACACCATTAATCTGGGCTTGAATAGGGACTGGGAGTGGCTGGCTCACTACAGAAGCAGCTTTTCCTCTCCTGGAATTGACACCTCCTCATCTATTATTGGGAGTGGACTACATCCACCCTGATTGAATTGGCCCTGTCAACACTGGTTCTCCACTTGTGAAGTAACTCCCTGCTCTCCATGTGTCAGTATATAATGCCTGCATCTGTAACTTTCACTCTATGCATCCGAAGAAGTGAGGTTTTAACTCACGAAAGCTTATGCCCAAATAAATCTGTTAGTCTTTAAGGTGCCACCAGACTCCTTGTTGTTTTTGTAGATACAGACTAACACGGCTACCCCCTGATACTTATGCATGCGAAAGTTTCGCAGCCTCTGGGAATCGTCCCAGACCTACAACACTATGCGGTCCCACCAGTCTGTGCTTGTTTCCCGGGCCCAGAATCGGCGTTCCACGGCATGAACCTGCCCCATTAACACCATGATGTGCACACTGCCGGGGCCCGTACTTTGTGAGAAGTCTATGTCCATGTCCTCATCACTCTTGTCACTGCGCTGCCGATGCTTCCTAGCCTGGTTTTGCTTTTGCAGGTTCTGGTTCTGCAAATACTGCAGGATAATTTGCGTGGTGTTTACAGTGCTCATAATTGCCACGGTGATCTGAGTGGGCTCCATGTTCCTGGTGCTATGACGTCTGCGCTGAAAAAAGGCGCGAAACGATTGTCTGCCATTGTTCTGATGGAGGGAGGGGTAACTGACCACATGGCTTACAGGGAATTAAAATCAACAAAGGGGATGGCTTTGCATCAAGGAGAAACACAAACAACTGTCTCACAGAATGGCTCCCTCAAGGATTGAACTCAAAACCATGGGTTTAGCAGGCCGTTGATTTCACGGAGGGAGGGAGGGAGTGGGAGGCCTGACGACATGTACCCAGAACCACCTGCAACACTGTTTTTGCCCCATCAGGCATTGGGATCTCAACCCAGAATTCCAATGGGCGGTGGAAACTGCGGGAACTGTGGGATAGCTACCCACAGCGCAATGCTCTGGAAGTCGACGCTAGCCTCGGTACTGTGGACGCAGTCCGCTGAGTTAATGCACTTAGAGAATTTTGTGTGGGGACACACACAATTGACTGTATAAAAACGATTTCTAAAAAAACAACTTCTATAAATTTGACCTAATTTTGTAGTGTAGACATACCCTCAGAGTAGAACCACACTTTAAACAAACATAGGTTAGCAGCAGCCATGTTAAATTTCCCTGTAGGAAACAACTTAAACATGGTTGTTGCTGTAATGGGCTGTTCTTATTTATCTGGATCTGTTCAAGCTCCAACCCTAATACCTGGAAAGAAAACAAGACTGGGCCAGATTTTCTTCATTCACTTCAGTTTTCTTCTGTTTTTGGTTGTCTCTTTTCACCTCACTTGTTATCAGTGTCTCTCTTCTGACTTTGCTTTTTCTTTAGGGGGAGAGGGATAGCTCAGTGGTTTGAGCATTGGCCTGCTAAACCCAGGGTTGTGAGTTCAATCCTTAAGGGGGGCCACTTAGGGATCTGGGGCAAAATCAGTACTTGGTCCTGCTAGTGAAGGCAGGGGGCTGGACTCAATGACCTTTCAAGGTCCCTTCCAGTTCTAGGAAATGGGATATCTCTATACATTTATTTATTTATTTATTTTTATATTTTTTAACAAACCTCTTAAGTTGGGTTTTCTTTTCTAAGAGCCTCCTTTATCTTTTCAAAATATCAGCTCTGGGGCAGGCAGAAATAAATGTGATGAACATAAGAAAAAATGATTGTTTTGAGAATGTTCTTTAATGCACGGGTGTGTGGTTATCTCAGCCTGTATGTGTAAGAAAAACCTGCCTGCTGGCTCAATGTACCGGTATCTCCTTTTTGATTGCAGGAGTATGGAGCCTGCCTGTGTTTTTCCTATTATTGAGCAGGTCCATATAGTTGTTTGAAACTATTGATTGGATCATTCATTCAAAAAGGAGACTACCCTCAACATTTTGCTTAGCTATTAGGCTCCCAACCTCAGAAATAATTCATTGTACACATAAATAAAAGGTAAAGAAAACGATCACAGCACAGCTTTTCAGAGATTGCAAGTAAATACGTGGTATTTCACTTATTTACAACCATAGCTATGTCGTCTGCGGACAGCTATATGCAGCAACTGTAAATAGTTGCCTGTAATGTCCCATGAATCATTGTAAGTACAGTAAAAGTTTGTATAAAAGTCATCCTAGTTCTCACTTCCACAAATAAAATACATCAGCAGTTTTAGTTACATACGGGATTCCTGGGAACAAAGAGTTTGATCTGATACTTACCCGTTTTGCTAATATCAGCGTGTCTTCCTTCCCATTCTCTGTCTTGGTACGGAGTCTATCTGTTAGCCGGGAAACTTGCTCATAAATAAAGTCCTTCTCCAACAATTTCTCCTCCTTTTGTACCAGCTGTATTTCTAACTATAATGAGAACAAACACATACACAACGGTGAATGAGTAGGAGTAAGACCTGCTCACAATCACTTTGCAATAGATACATTTTTACAGACTTGACAGCTTTTTCAAATTGTGTAAAGAAATAGTAACAGCATAAATAACCACTTCAAAATGAATCCTCTCCTGAATGACCAAGACTACAACTCAAGCTCTGTACTGAGACTTGGATTAATTTAGTTTCTGTATTATTGCTTTTATTTAAAACAAAAGGAACTTTCTAGCTCCTTGTGGTTGTAGAGAGAAATCTGAAAAATGTAAGTTCCAAAGTCTCAAAAACCAGAAAGCAAATAAAAAGAATTCAAAATATACATTTTTATAAAAAAGTCTCATGCTGTTTAAGCCACTTTTGGTTGTTGTTATTGGAGACCTGACTTGGGATTTAGGTTGTTTCGGGCTGGCAATACTGGACACATGTGGGCTCACATTAATGCTGCTGTGTTCTGCCCTGACTGCTCCTCTGCAGAGCTGCTCCTCACAGCTTTCACATCTGTGTGCTGTCCTGCAGCGCCCACAAGCCCAGTTCAAAGATTTTTTTAACTCTTCATGTAGAAGTTTTATAAGAAAGAAAAGAAAAGACTGTTTGCATTTCCCAGGGCAAAAGTTCTCCAATTATTTACCATTGTGGGCTGCATATGCAGCTCTCTCTGTTATATGTGGGCTGCATCCACACAATATATATACTATCTATATGGCCCTGATGATGTCACATGGGGCACGGGTTGAGAACCACAGTTCTAGGATAATCCAGCCATGTACTGTGATAAATTCTGTCAGACATGCTGTGTTACCTCTTCAATCTTTTTGAACAGTTCAGGTAGTGATGGGTCCTTCCCTTCCAGGGCTCGCTTTCTGTTCTTCCCCTCAGGATCAGCGAAGCGTTTCTCCAGACTTTTAATTCTGTCCTTGCACTGAGAATACTACCAAACAAGAAAATATAACTGTCAGGTTTGGGGTGGTTTGGTGAGTAAACAAAAAAGCCATTATTGATACGTGATAAACGAAATAACCAATCACAGATGAGAAATATTAAATGGTCTCATCTCATGAATTACACTGATGTCCTTAGTGATGCTTTGGTCCAATTTTGGCTGATTTATACAGAAGTTAATGAGTGGGTATAGGATAGAGTGGCCGGGCACACTTAGCCTTATTTGTGTTTTATCACAGATTAACACAGGCCACCCCAACAGCTATTCACATTTCAAACCCATCTTCAAAAGCTTGTTCATCTGAGGTCTTCCTCACACACAACAAAGTGACCTGGGACTTTTCTATTGGTAAAGCATGCCTCTGGAATGTCAGAGTGCATGACACTAGCCATCTGAGTGACGAGACCCTCCCACATCTCTGGTGTACTCATCAGGAGGGTTGGAAAAAGGCTGCCTCCTTTGACGCCAAGTCCAAGGGGGGGTTGGAGGAAAGGCGCGTTTTCCTGCTTGGCGTGGCTGGGGGCTTCATAACAGATCCCTTGAGAGCACAGAGGATGGAAAGAGGGCAGAAGAAGAGGCTGCTGTGGGATTACTAAAGTGAGAATTTTCTTTAGGAGAGGACACCATAGTTCTCAGGCAAACCCTGGAAAGATGGAAACTCTTGTCCCTTCACCAAAAAGTGGGGGTTTCATTTCCCTCTTTATCCCTAGACCATTTTTCGAATCATACAAATACACCATATTTTCAGTGCGTTAGTCACTCTGTACCCATCAGATGAGGGCTAACTCAACAGCCCTGTGTCTGAGACCAACTACCTTGTTCTCCAGTGCCTGTCCTAGGAGTGGGAATAGGGACTAGTCATAGACAATACAAAATACAACAAAGGAAGTATATGTGCCACTGCTGAGGCCAAGGATTCACAGCCATGTTGCTGAGACCAGCCCTCTTCTTCTGGCCTCTGCTGCTTGTTGTCTGCTACTGGTACCTGTATTACTCAGAGCAGAGAGGGAAAATGCCTGAGAGTCTGTACTTGTGGAAACCCAGTAACAGAAATTACCCAGAAAGCAAAGAGGCAAAAAAAAAAGTTGAAGAGCAGAAATAAAAATGAGACACCGACGCTAGTGATGTCGCTATTAACGCTTATAAGTTGTACAGCAGGTCACATCTTCAGCTCCTTGAACATTGTCGGGCTCCTGTCCAAGAGGCACAACATAAACTCTGACTTCTCATTTCTTCGGCTTAGCTTTCCCGGTCAATAAATTACACACACACGCAAAGAAACAAAACCCTGTAAACTCACCAAGCCAGTGCTGCTGAAGGCTGAACAGAGCCTCTGTGAGCTCAATTTTTGAATATTGGAAGGCATTCAGATCCTATGGTAATGGAAGGCAATGGAAGTAGCTAGCTGAAACACAGGCCAGGACAAGAGACACAGGCCGGGGAGGTGTTGACAGGGGACACAGGACAGCGACAAGGAACAAAGAGGGGACCCGGCAGCAGGGACATATGATTAGGGAACAGGAGTAAAGTTCAGCAGAAGGTAGAGTTCACTGTAGGGGAAAAGCTGAAAGAAGTAGGAAGGGATCTGGCACTGGTGTCTGTGGGAGCTGAGGAGTTTGCCCAAATAGATTTCTGTGGGATTATGAGAGGAGGATGCTGGGGAGAACACATCCCTCATACAAATTCAGAGACAATAGGCAGATGGTGGTGTGCCAATTTTTGTGTGCATTTTGTGTACTCTTCAGCTTAACTTTTCCATCTGGCATGCACATATACATGGTGGGGGGGAGAGGTGCCTGATGAGCGTATAAAAAAAAGCAGATCACCGACAAAAATAGACAGGTGATTAATTTTTGTAACTCTCGTGATTTTTAAGCCAATCTCTGGATTCTTTTTAGTCTACCTCCTGATGTTTGCACTTGCAGGACTGGCAATACAGTGTTAGTCCATTTTTGCAACATGACATATTTGGTATATCTACAGTAATCTATCACGGGTTAATCTGTTGGGCTATTAATCTTTCAGCACTAACATAAACATGATTCAAATAATTAGGTCTAAAGACGATCCATATACTGTCAGGTGAAAAATTACTAGGGAGATAGCTGTCTTTGGCTCTTTCAGCCACAATGGTTTACCATAAATGAAGAAATATTTAGGCCTAACCACAGGGATAGGTTCACTGGAGGTTCAGTGCTGACCATGTGTTTTTTGATGTGTAGAAATGCAAACACAGATCTGTGAGAGCTGATAGATGTGATGCTATGATAATGATAGCAAGTATCAGAGGGGTAGCCGTGTTAGTCTGTATCCACAAAAACGAGGTGTCTGGTGGCATCTTAAAGACTAACACATTAATTTGGGCATAAACTTTCATGGGTAAAACCCCCCACTTCTTCAGATGCATAAATATGTTAGTCTTTAAGGTGCCACCGGACTCCTCGTTGTTTTTTTGCTATGATAATGGAAAGTCACCAGAACATTCAGTTTTTAAGCAATTTTTTCTTGCGAAAAGGCAGCATACATCTCTTCCTGTTCCAAGAAGTAGCATCACAGAAAAGAACCTTAAAAAGACTTGAAAACTTTTAAAAAAGGGAACTTGCCATTAGACAAACAAGTCAAAATGTAAGATTGCTGTCCCTCCATTTGTCCAATCGTGTTTTGGTTTCAAACATGTGTCACTTGGGTTGGACCCCAGGGGGATTGAGAAATATTTTTGATGATAGTTAACTAGAAACATGAGCACAACAATACACTGAATTTTGCAAAAAAGAAGAATTTCTAAACAAGTCTATGATAAATAACAGGATGTAGCTACAGTTCCAGTTATATTTCACATCTAGGGCTCAATCCTGTAAACCTACTCATCTGTGCAATCCTTATTGATATTGATGAGACTAGTCATGTGAGTAGGGACTACCCACTCAAGAAAGAATTTGCAGGATTGGGTCTCTACTCTATAAATGATGTTTTTGTCAGAGGACAAACCTACCAACTCAGAACAGACACATTTAGAAAGTTTCCCACTAAACTTAAATATAGACTTAAGGGTGTTTTTGAAGTGCAAACATCCCAGATTCTTAAGTATGCATTTAAATGTAATGAAAAAAAGGTTTTATAATGTTTTCAAAATAAAAATAATAAGCAGCTTAAATAGTATCAATGCAAAGTTTTCATTGTCACAGGTGAAAGAGAATACATATAGCTATATATGAAGGTACTCAACCCAAGGGTACAAAAAATAAATGGCATGCATGTAAATAACCATGCTAATATATTTGCATAACTGTATGACTATAATCTTCTTTCTTTATTTTCTTCACTCACTTGCCTTATACGTCAGTGTCAGCTGTGGGTAAAACTGTTTCTTGTTTCATAGATTTTACATTTTAAGACCTGAAAGGACCATTCTGATGATCTGTTCGGGCCTCCCGCATAAAACAGGCCATAAATTTTCACCCCATCATGACACTGGATAAATTCTGAGGTTAACACCTTTATCTCTCATTGGTTAGTCCCTCTTTGCTGGCTTAGGAGTGAAGCTGTCTCCTTAAGCACTAAGTGACAGGTTTCAGAGTACATTGGCCAGACTGGACAGTCTCTATGCAAAAGAATAAATGGACACAAATCTGACATCAAGAATTATAACATTCAAAAACCAGTAGGGGAACACTTCAGTCCCCCTAGACACTCAATAACAGGCTTAAAAGTGGCAATTCTTCAACAAAAAAAACTTCAAAAACAGACTCCAACGAGAAACTGCAGAACTGGAATTAATTTGCAAACTGGACACCATCAAATTAGGCCTGAATAAAGACTGGGAGTGGATGGGTCACTACAAAAACTAATTTCCCCCTGCTGATACTCACACCTTCTTATCAACTGTTTGAAATGGGCCACCTTGATTACATTGAACTCATTAGCACTACAAAAGTGATTTTTCCTCCCCTCTTGTCAACTGTTGAGAATAGCCCACTTCCACCTTAATTGAATTGGCTCATTAGCACTGACCCCCCAATTGGTAAGGCAACTCCCATCTTTTCATATGTTGTGTATTTATACCTCTCTACTATATTTTCCACTCCATGCAGCTGATGAAGTGGATTTTAGCCCACGAAAACTTATGCCCAAATACATTTGTTAGTCTCTAAGGTGTCTCAAGGACTCCTCATTGTTTTTGCTTAAGCACTAAGTGTCTCAGCAGGTCTGCACTTTGGACCAATTACCATTTAATGCCAAATATTTCTCATTGATGCATGAAGACAAATTAGTGCTCATGGCTCACTTCAGCCTGCAGAACCAGGCCCTGGCTATGCAGTTCCAATTAAAGGTTGTATGGTATTTATACCTTGGTGCAGCCTGGGGTGGAGTCTCACTAGTACCAGAGTTTTTTGTGTGTCAGACACAAGAACTTCTAAGCATTTCTAGCATTAGATGCCTAACACCAGGGCCGGCTCCAGGGTTTTGGCCGCCCCAGGAAGCCAAAAAAAGAAAAAAAAGCCGTGATCGCAATCTGCAGTGGCAATTCGGCGGGAGGTCCTTCGCTACGAGCGGGAGTGAGGGACCATCCACCGAATTGCTGCCGAATAGCTTGACCTGCCGCCCCTCTCCAGAGCGGCTGCCCCAAACACCTGCTTGCCAGGCTGGTGCCTGGAGCCGGCCCTGCCTAACACTGACAGTAGCTAAAGCATCTAATCCTAATTATTATTATTTGATACTTGACGTGCTGCTAGTTTCTGATCTCTATTGCTAGTAGCTCATCTGGCATTAGACATTAGAATCTACTGAACTCTAATGCTAGAGATGCATGTGACGAGAGTGGCAGGGGTGAGGAGAGGAGAAAAAGTGGTGGGTGTAAGAGGGGATGGCAGTAAAGTATAGTACTTTAGAAGAATAGTAAAGAGTTGGAATAAAAAGTGGGTAGCAAAGGTTGAGAAGTAGCAAGAAGGGAAAAGAAGAAGTAGAAAAGGGGAAGAGAAGATCACAGGCAACAGAAGAAAGAAAAAACAGAGAAATGAACACAGAAAAGAGATACTTAATATTATTTGTATTATAGAAACATTTAGCCCCTACCAGAAATCGGGGTCTCATTGTGCTTGTGAGAGATGGAGCCTATCTCGAAAAATTTACAGTTTAAACAGACAAGACAGACAAAGGGTGGGAGAAAGGACATGTTGCTATTCCTATCTTACAAATAGGGCACTGAGGCACAGAGAAATTAAGGCCAAGATCTTCAATGGTATTTAGGCTCCTAACTTCCATTGAAATAAATGAAAGTTAGGAGCTTAAATACCTTGGAGGATCTGGGCCTAAGTGATTTGTCCAAAGTCACATAGGAAGTCTGTGGCAGAGCCAACAATTGAACCCAGAGCTCCTAAAGCCTAGTCCAGTGCATTAACCATAAAACCATTTTTCCTAGAGACAAGGGACTGGCTCAGGGACTGAATTTGGTTTGGTGTCACTGATTGGATTCAAGGCTGAATCAGTATTAAGGGTCAGATTTGGATCCACTACATTGGGTCAATATCTTGTGCAAATTACTATTCTTGAAAGACACTTGGTACATCTGAACTGGAAACACATACTAGAACACTTATGAGTTTGAACCCAACCAGGGACCAAAGCCCCAGGGACAGATTCACATCAAGTCCAGAGATTCAAATTCAGCAACCCACCCCAAAATTCTGAGTTTGGATTACAGGTTATAGTTTTCATCCATATCTAGGAGGTACAACAAAACAAACAGAATGTGTCTCATCAGAGACAGTGCCTATTGTCCATCTCAGATGAGGAGTGTTGACTCCAGAAGAGCTAATTGGGACATCAGAAAGTGGCAGAAGTAATGAGAGAGTTGGATCAACTGGCCTACAGTAAGAACAAAATTGAGACATGACCTCTTGCTTTTAAAATTCTGATGACTCATTATTTGCCATTGGTCACTGGAACAATCTCCCACTTGGGAAAATTTCGGAAACGTACCCTGTCATTAATATCATGCCCACTATGCTTCACTGCTTTCTGATTTTATGCTGATTTTATTACATGAGAAACTAAAAACCCCAAAAACAGCAATAGTCTCTCTTTACATAAGCCTTTATGCTTGGTGAGAATCACCATGAAGGAGAAGCTACAGGATGTTTACAATTTCTGCTACAGTATCAACCCAAAGTTTCAGAACTGACTTTGCTTCAGTTCAGGAAACAACACCTCTGTGTTTTGTCACTGCACTTGCCTGGTTGACTCACCATATCATTTCGAATCTCAGCTGAAAAATCTTTATTTCCTCTGGCTCATTTCCATAGTTTCTCACTCCCTTTATTCATTATGTAACTCTATAGCTCAATTAATTAGAGTACCCCTATAAAGTTCTTTGGGGTACAGTTTTATGAAAAACTCTATACAAAGCTGTATTCTCTTAGCTATACAAGCAATTTTCCTGAAAGAGCAGAGGTCATAGAATAGTGCAGTGCTATCTTACAATGAGTCACAATCTCTAGTCCATGCAACTACTAGCAGCACTGATGCACCATAAATTACAATTCTGTACAGAAGCAAACAGAATATGTATGGAAAAGATTACCATCTGGAGATAAGGTCAGAAGTAAATGAGCCATTTCAGAAAGCAAAGGAAGAATGTCCACAACACTACAGCTTGTTAATTGTTCAATGTCATTTTGTAATGAGAGCTAAAACTCTCACTGTTTCTGTATGGAGGAACACGTACATGGATTATATCATAGTAGGCAGCATAGTCTCCAGAGTAGGTTTAAGGTCAAGTATTTTCAGTGAATTGAGCTACTATTTTGCAAAGTGGAAAGGCTGAAGAAAGACACAGCCAATACGTTTTTGACTAATTTCAGACAGTGCCTGTTTTTATATGATGCCTTATGTCTATCTTACAGTTTAACTGTGCTGATGTTTAAAGCAACATTATTTTTATCTTAGGCCCCAACCACTTCAGCAAGCGTGTAAGTTTAATCGTGTGAACTGACTGAAGTCAATAGGACTACTAACTTTCTTAAAGTTACGCACATGCTTAAGGGCATTACTGGATTGGCACCTTAATGTTTTGTCAGTTTGTGTCAACCATACTGTTCACACTGTAGCTTTTCTAATGGAATGAATTTAAATTCCCACAACTGTGATTTAATTTCTTTTATCAGAACACAGAGCAGTACAAACTGAAACAATGTATTTATTTAAAAAAAAATGAAAATAAAACCAACCCCTCCCAGAAATTAGTTCTCTAATTCTACCTACCTGAATCTGAAGTACCACCAGATCTGCATCCAAGGCATTCTTCATTGGCAGCGTTTTCAGGGACAACTCAATCTGTCTCTTTTTCTCAGCTAGCTTTAGGTTCAGAAATCTGATCTTTTCATCCATGACTTGTATCTCGATATCTCCATTTCTACTCATCATCTCCTGAATGTTTATTTTTTCATAGAAAATACATACTTCTTCCTCTCGCTCTATGAGCAAAACACCACTGCAATAGACCCAAAATGAAAAGTTAAAGTCAGGTTTTAAAATTTACCATTTACATTCAGTGTTAGTACCATTCAAGAATGCAAGTGGCAGATTTTAGCATTAGCAATAATCTCTGAAAATGTGCACAGATTTCACAAACTCCCTATTTAATCCTTTGCAGTATTATTAACCAGTGACAAAAATGTTCATATCTGTGAGAAATCGTGGACATAGAACTGTAAACATAACCTATGTGCTGGTCTCCCAGCATACTTTTTTGACAATTATATTGCCTTCTATGGAAGTTATTTAAAGAACAGGTTATCTGGTCAGTGATATTCATCTCTTGTGCCTTCTCATACCACAGGGGTGGGCAAACTTTTTGGCCCAATGGCCATATCTGGGTATGGAAATTATATGGCAGGCCATGAATGCTCATGAAATTGGGGTGCAGGAGGAGGTGAGGGCTCTGGGGGTGGGGCCAGAAATTAGGAGTTCAGGGTGTGGGAAGGGGCTCTGGTCTGGGGCAGTGGGTTGGGATGTGAGGGGGGTGAGGACTCCAGCTGGGGGTGTGGGCTCTGGGGTGGGGCTGGGAATGAGAGGTTGGGGGTGCAGGAGGGTGCTCTGGGCTGGGACCGAGGGGCTCAGAGGGCAGGAGGGGGACCAGGGGTAGGGCAGGGGGTTGGGGCACAGGAGGGGGTCAGGGGTGCGGGCTCCGGGTGGCGCTTACCTGAAGCAGCGGCATGTCCCTCCTCCAGCTCCTATGCATAGGGGCAGCCAGGGGGCTCCGCACTCTTCCCCGTCTGCAGGCGCTGCCCCTGCAGCTCCCATTGGCCACGGTTCCTGGCCAATGGGAGCTGCGGGAGTGGCACTTGGGGCAGGGGCAGCGTGCGGCACCCCTGGCTGCCCCTACACATAGGAGCCAGAGGGGGGACATGCCGCTGCTTCTGGGAGCCGCGCGGAGCCACGGCATGGAGCAGGGCAAGCCCCGGGCCCAGCTCCCCAGCGGGAGCTTGAGGGCCAGATTAAAACATCTGAAGGGCCGGATGTGGACCCCGGGCCGAAGTTTGCCCACCCCGTCACACACATCTGTGCACTTACACACAAACAGGGCAGGATGATATTAAGCTTTCAGGGGATTCAACAGACAATATAGTTGTTATTATAGATATTATTCTGTGGGTTGTACATTGTAACCAATGAAGAAATGCCAAAGAACTGTATAATGTAATGCACAGGTTTCTCACCCGCAATGCAGATATTGCCATTCTAGTGAGGCCAAATTCCGGGTATCTAGCATTCTTGGTTAGAAAGTTTCCTCCTTTTAAAAATATCGTTGATACAAGGAAACAAACAAAAATAACTTTGGCTAATGGTAGGCCTGTTCCAGGACTATTTTTCATTTCAAAATTTAAACATAAAACTATGGCCAGTTTATATTTATAGGCAAAATACAACAGTATCTTCAGCCGGAACTCTTGGTCGAAAAGGGACTCTCCCCAACCCGGTGAAAATGAGTAAGTGAGTAGGGGACAGTGAGTTACGGAGGGAGGGGGGATGGAGTGAGTGGGCTGAGGCCTTGGAGAAGGGGCAGGGCATGGGTGTTCAGTTTTGTGTGATTAGAAAGTCGGCAACCCTATTTATAACAATAAACTGCAGATGGACACCAGAACTAGATCCTATGAAGAAATGGTGTCTTTCATCAGTTGCTGGTTACCATTTTAAATAAGTGAAATGTCGTGGAAGTGACGCAAGGTGTTTTATGTGTCAAATTACCCTGTTTCTTACCTCTCATTTCGACGCAGAACAGCCCTTTCATATTTTTTGCGTAGCTGCACCATTTCCTCTTCAATGTGGGTGAGCATATTGGTGAGTCTGTCAACATCCAGTAACTGTTGCTCTCTCTTTTCCTTCATCTCTTGCAGAGTTGCAATAACTTTGCAGACATCGCTTTGGATGCTGTCTTTAATTGCAATATTATTTGAATGCTTCAGAAGGTTTTTCTGCAGTTTTCTTTAATAAAAGCGACAGAGAAAAGGGAAAGATTTTTGTAATTTCAATTCACTTAATATAACAGAACTTGACCTTTATCCTCAGTTATACTAAATCCCTTTACACCTCTCTGGTAGTACACAGGAGCATTAAAAGGGGTGGAAACAACCCTCTGAGAATGCCCTTTATGCAGAGGGCCTCCCAACTCTGTATGGAACTGGATAAGGGCTCTACAATTTTTTCATCCCTAGCCCCTTAGAATAAGAGGTGTGTCAGTACAGAGGAGGGCTATGCACTATGACTATTGTGACAAACTCAGGACAGACAGCAGCAAGGTAGGGGGGTGAGGGGTAGAAAATAGTTCCAGAAGCTTAAAAGGCCCTCCTCCCTATCAACTGAGGAGAGGTAACTACAGGTCAATCCGGTTCATCTGGGAAGGGGTTACCAGAGAATCAATTAGGATCAGCTGAGAGGGAATTACCTGAGGTCAATTAGGACCAGCTGATTCCAACTAAGGACTGCCTGAGACCTTTTTAAACCCTCCCCTGTTCGGAGAAGAGGAGAGAGAGAAGGAATCCTGCTGACAGTAGGTTAGTAGCAGGGAGCCTCACCAGGAGGAGAGGCTGCATTCCCTCCCATAAGGGAGAAAAACAAGCTAAACAGACTGGTGGAGAGAAGGAATGGACTTCCCTGGTGAAACCAAGAGGTTTTACCCAAGTCTGTCTCACCAAGGCTAAAAGCAATGGAGGCTGGTGAGACCGAGAAGGTACCTTGCCACACTATTCTCTGCCTCCTAGGGTGCCACAGGAGATAAAGTCGTAGGAAATAACACTTGTGCAAAATTTTCTAAATATACATAAAGTCTATCTCTATTTAAATAATAATACTGAAATGATATCTTGCACTGTTCTAGTACCTTTAATTCAAAGATCTCCAAGTGTTTTATAAATAATAAACATTAATCATTCCTCACCTCACTCTCATGAGGGAGAAAAGTATTAACATCCCCATTTTACAGATGAATAAGCTGATGTAAAGAGAGGTTGAGTGCTAAAGTAAGATCAAATTCTGAATCAGAGGTAGAGTGAGAATAAAAACTAGAACTCATACTTCCTAGAGATCTGTATTCTCTAACCACTGGATGATGCTCCCTCACTGATAAGGTGGATTTCAGTTGCCACGAGCTCCATTCTGCTAAATTGCTAATAAGATGGTATTTAGAATTACTTTACTCCATCTGGAGTAAGTATCATTGCTAGTTCAAATACCTGTTTATCTCTGTTATAAAGAAATTAATCTTAACAGACACAAGAGGCTTTACAGGAGGAAGTGTGATCTCATGGTTTGGTCTCCTGGATTCTATTCTTGACTTTGCCATTGAGTAGCTCCATGCCATAGGATGTCACTAAGCCTCTCTGCCTTAGTTTCCCCTCATCTAAGTAGGGATAATAAGACTTCTCTACTTCACAAGGTGCTATGAGATTTATTTAAATATTTGTAAAGAAAATTGAGATAGATGCTGTTATAGAAGTATAAAGTATTAAATATTTTGTGGATGAACTATTTGCTTTGCGGACACATTCAATACATTCGTTCCCTAAACTGCGTAGACTGCAGCAGGCCAGTGACAGTAGGGTGTTAAATCCTGTTTCCCATGCAAAGACCAAGTAAATAAGCCTGGCACGAGGCAGGTCCATGTCACTTGGGTAAGAACGAATCTTGTTCCCAGGGGGTGGAACTGTGCAGCTACTAAAGCATCAGTAGCTCTGGCTCTATGGAGTGCAAGGGCCACTGATTATGAACAGAGGCAGATCCAATGTCCTTATTCCACTCCTCTCCTGACCTGCTTGGCTCTCAAACCCAGCTGTATAGAGTTGCAAATACAAGAAGAGCTCCACAGTTCACAGAGTGTAGACTCCCTGAATGGGCTCTTGAGATCCTGCCAACACACAATGGAATTACAGCAGCATCTGGGGCTCTCTGTGACTGAGGAGAATGGAGCAAGTTTTGCCTCATAATGAACAAGTCCCACTTTACAACACCATCCACTGATAAATAATGATATCCTAAGCCTTCAGAGGTTGAAGGAATTCTGGACTGTTATTCAAAGGAAATATTTACTTTGACACTCACCTTTCTTTAATTATAACATTGCTCCTTAAAATTTCCATCTCATTCTCTAGCATTTTTACCCTCTCTTTAATTTCAGTTGTTTTCTGGCGAGCAGTGTGCACCAGGTTTACACATTTATTTCTCTCATTTCGAATAATGTCATACATTTTAGCAAATCCTTTGAGTCTGAAAAAAGGCAAGTATTTCAGGAAATGGTTATTATAATGCTTATACATAAATCATTTAAATGGATTATTGCTTTAGAAAAAGTGTTATTTCATCTAGTGTATTGTTATAATTTTCTTACTGCCTTTGGATTTCTTTCTTGTTCTTCTTATATTCCCTTATTTCAAGTTCCTTTGTTTTTATCTCTTTAATAATGTTGTGGAGCCTTATCTGAAACATAAATAGCATTGAACATTTTTGATAGTTCAGGATCTGCAAAGAAATTCCAAATATGAAGTTGCGTTGAAGAAACTTGTTTATGTCATCTTAAATGACACAGGACGGTTACAAAAGATTGCTAACAATTTCAGGAAACACTGTTGACTTACATAAAGTCATTCAACAACATTAACTATTATTACTGTAGTTAAGATAATAGTTTGATGCTGCATCTTAAAATGTATCAGTCTTTCTTTGAGAAAGCTTACAGCTTGCAAAGTGTTGATTGACACTTAAGAGTTGCTGAATATCCTCTATTCCTATTAGCTTCAATGAGAGTTGAGGGTTCACAACACCTTTCAGGGGAAGCTGAATACCTTGCAGGATTGTTTAATAATGAGAATATGTAAATCACTGGACAAAATTAATCCTTTCATTGAGGTTAGAAGGGTTGTACTGGGAATGAACATGCCCCATTTGCTCTTATCCAAATTAGGTCTTTAACTCCCATTTCAGTAGGATTCCTGATACTGCATCATTACAGGTCTGCCTGTGAGGAAGCAAGGAGGAAAAAGACCTCTGTATTCTTTAGCTATTTAGTACCCTAAATCTCTCAATCTTTTTGCCTCTCTTTGTCTGAGCATGGAGTTACTTCCATCTCTCAGCATTCTTTCTTTTCCTTGAATTCATCTTGGGCCACATTCTTAAAGGTAGTTAGCCACTCGAAGATGCAGATAGGCACCCAGTGGGATTTTCTAAAGCACCTTGGCACCTAAATTTCCTTCATCATCTTTTCAGAAAAAGGATGAGAAATAAGAGAGAGCAAAGCAGCAATGAAGACAGCACAAGAAAGAACTATAGGAAGGAGATGGAGAAAGAAAGTCTATTGCTCTCTCTCCCATTTCTCACAAGAATTGGCCAGGGCAACCAGTTCACAACTCTTCTGTCTTGAGGCCTGCTGTTTCCATTCCTCAGCCTATCATTTCCTTTATGATGTGATTGTTCTGGTAAAGACATGTCTGAAGTTGAGTCCTGGACTCCTGGCAGGAAGTAAATTGCAGTTCTCTAGCTTCCCCCAACAGAAAAGCTTCTTTACTCTAGGTTTGTATTGGTCCCTACTCTTTCCTGGCTTTCAAACAATCATGGACGATTGCTTGGAATGGTACATTTCTAGGTTCTTCTTTCGAGCCCTGGACCTTCTGAACTTAGTTACTTCCAGAACTATAATTGCCCGAGTTTATTAACCTTTAAGGTGCACTGCAAGGCCTTTCTTTTCTTCCTTGTCCATGACGAGATGGGAGTTGGGTGGACTGGCTGGATGTAGTGTGGGACTCTGGGTATTGTTTGTATGGTGCAGACCCGTCGATAGCAATTCTGGGCCCCAGGGCCATCCCTAGGGGGGTGTGGGACCGGGGGCGGAAGTGACTGACCTGTCATTTCTGGGACTGATCGGACTGGCCAATTGCGCCAGCCCGCAGGGCCCCCCCCCCCAAGCGCGGGGCTTGGAGCGGTCACCACCCCATGCACGCTTAGGAGTCCTGTGACCCACCCGAGCGATTTAAAAGGGCCCTGGGCTCCCGACCACTGCTGCCGCTACCACGGCAGCGGTGAGGGCCAGGGGCCCCCGGGCCATTTCAATCACCCAGGTCCCCAGGCAATTCTCCCTTTTGTTCCCCGCCCCCATCAGCATGCTTGATGTGGTGCATTAAGTGGTTATATTTATGCGCTTACTGGGATATTTTGATCTGATCTGGGGAAACTGATGTATCTGTTTATTTAAAGTATTTTTAAAAGATTGTCAAGGGTGCTGAGAGCACTGGACAGGCACTCTTATATACTTTTCAAAAATCCAAATAGATAGGTAGGTAGGTAGATTTTTGGCCTCCCTGGTTGTTTCTATGAACAGAAGCTAATATTTGGCATGAATTATGCAACATCGTAGCATATATGCAATGACACAGTGCAAGTAAATTGCAGACAGCAACCCAATGCACAGTAAGAAGGAAGTGACTGCAAAGAGTTACAAAGGGAGCTCACAAAATTGGATGGATGGGCAACAACATGGCAGATGAAATTCAATGTTGATAAATTCAAAGTAATGCACTTTGGAAAACATAATCCCAATTATACATATCAAATGATGGGGTTTAAATTAGCTGTTACCACTCAAGAAAGATCTTGGAGTCATTATGGATAGTTCTCTGAAAACATCCACTCAATGTGCAGCAGCAGTCTAAAAAGCTAACCGAATGTTGGGAATCATTAGGAAAGGGATAGATAATAAGACAGAAAATATCATACTGCCGCTATATAAATCCATGCTATACCCACATCTTGAATATTGCGTGCAGATCTGGTCATCCAAAAAAGATATATTGGAATTGGAAAAGGTACAGAAAAGGGTATGGTTAGGGGTATGGAACAGCTTCTATATGAGGAGAGATTAAGAAGATGGGGACTGTTCAGCTTGGAAAAGAGATGACTAAGGGGGGATATGATTGAGGTCTATAAAATCATGACTGCTGTGGAGAAAGTAAATAAGGAAGTGTTACTTACTCCTTCTCATAACACAAGAACTTGGGGGCACCAAATGAAATTAATAGGCAGCAGGTTTAAAAAGAACAAAAGGAAGTATTTCTTCACACAACGCACAGTCAACCTGTGGAACCTTGTGCCAGAGGACGTTGTGAAGGCCAAGACTATAACAGGTTTCAAAAAAGAACTAGATACGTTCATGGAGGATCTGTCCATCAATGGCTATTAGCCAGGATGGGCAGGGATTCAAAACCATGCTCTGAAGTGTCCGTAGCCTCACTTTGCCAGAAGCTGGGAATGGACGACATGGGATGGATCACTTGATGATTATATGTTCTGTTCATTCCTTCTGAAGCACCTGGCATTGACCACTATTGAAAGAAAGGATACTGGGCTAGATGGACCATAGGTCTGACCCAGTTTGGCTGTTCTTATGCTCCATTCTAGTTTGCTCTTTTATACCAGAAGTAACATCAGGAATTACATTCTACAATGTGTCAGTAAAAATTGGACTGTCCCCTGCATTTGGAATGAGGGACGATCCTTTTCTTCTTTGGATACTCATGTCTTTGTGGAGTATGATATGCAACTTCTGTGATCTGAATTTCTAGACTGAGGTATCTATATTCTGTCCCATTATTTTATAGTTTGTTCTTGTTTTGAAGGCCATTTGTGACGCCTGAAATCAAGTGGCATCACATTGCATTGTGGCATGATGACATTTTGATGTACTGTTATTACATTGTATCATAAAGTGACAAAACAACATAATGTCATGATATAAACCTCATGTTATGACAGAATTCTCAAGGGATGTGGAAGCAGGAGATTATGATTGATAAGTAATGTAATCTAATATACTGAAGAACAGTTTTCCAGTGAGATGAACCGTACATTTTTACCTGTGCTTTTAAGAAGTCCTTAGATTTCTGTTCTCTCTCATCAGCCTTGACCTGAGTCAGGCGAGCAAGACTGGCTAACTCATCTCTGCAGCGTTCCTGCTCCTTAAAAAGCTGATCTTCTTCAGCAATACATTGTTCTAACATATGGGCCTCAACATCTGTTGTCATTTTCTAAAGTAAAACCAAACTTCACTTTAATATTAATTATTTATAAACTGTAATATCAATGCTGGTAGTCCCAAAATCTGAGATGCTCTTTTTGCTTATATCTTCAAAGTCCATGAAAGGGTTTTGGTCTACATGGGTATTAAAAAAAATTACTACTAGCAGAATTGCAACATGAGGCCCTACAATAATACAGCAAAATGCTCTGTCACAGTGCAACATTACTGGCCTATCCACCATTAGATTATTGAGCATGAAAATAAGAAAGCCAGAACATGCAGCAGCCTGAACAACCAAGCTTGTCAAAACAGCTTAAAATGCTCATAATAAACGGTGATGCTAATAAATTCTGGGACTGGCATAAAAAGAAAGAATCCTATGTGAACAAGAGAAGGGCATCGTGAGATCTCTATCTGAAAAACACCATCTATCACTTCTGGTGAGCTCATCATCATAGTGCTTAGCAGAGCAATACTTTCAGACAGAACCAGCAACTGAGGTATTATAAGACAGCCACCTAGATTTTCCCAGAATGCACTAATACTGTTGACAGTGTGGCAGTTGGTGGCAAGCACACACAATTTACATGATTGTGGAGGGGGGAAAATCTATATTGTGGACATGCTGAACTGTGTTTGCTTTAGTAAGGTCACGCTGCCATATCCAAACCCAATTACACCCACCACAGTTCCAGCTGTAGTGTAGATGGGACCCTATAATGGAGAGTTTCAGAGTAACAGCCGTGTTAGTCTGTATCCGCAAAAAGAAGAACAGGAGTACTTGTTAGTCTCTAAGGTGCCACAAGTACTCCTGTTCTTCTTATAATGGAGAGAACATTTTAATTAGGAAGCATATTTCTCTCTCATACTTCCAATAGGTGACCAATTATAGTGAGAGCAAAATATGTTTTAAAAATACAACAAATACCTTGACAGTGTTTTAAAATAAAACAGATTCCATTTCCATTGCACATTATCTCACTGAACACCTACAACTAGAAACACTTGGCAAATTTTCTGCAAACAGCGCTTTTATCTTCTAGTTTGAAAGCTAGTTGTTGTAGTAAGAAATATAAGGAAGGAATATCACCTCCTGGGCCAGATTTCTCTTATTCATTTCAACTTCTTTTTGAAGGTCTTTTCTTCTTTCCACCAATGTCCCATCATCTTTAGGGATAGCATCTACCTACAAAGACAAATCAAGCAAGCAAAATGATGTGAGAGAAGGATATGAAAAGACGTAAACATAGATAATATCTTTCAAGCAGCTTGTTAGATTGTAAGCTCTTTGGGACAGGGGCCATCTTTTAGTTCTGTCTTTGTACAATGCCTAGCACAATGGGGTCCTGATCCATCGCCAGGGCTCCTCGACACTATGGTAAAATAATAAATAATAAATAAATAATAGCATTAAAAGTAATTTTCTCAAATTTTCAAACTTCACAACAACACACCCGGGTCAGTACTGCCATTCCCGAGAGTCAGTGTTTTACTGCAGCATAAAGCATGGTTTTATTCTGATAAGTGACTGCAAAAATATCACCTTCTAGCTTCATAGATAGCTTTTTGAGTGAAATCCTGTCCCCACTGAAGACAATGGGAATTTTGCCATTGACTTAATGGGGTCAGTATTTGACCCTTGTGTATAATGAAAGTGATACCTGCTGCTTTTAGTGATTTTAATGCAATTTTAGGGCTTCTTACTCCTGTTAGCCTTGAAGAAGCCAAAACAAATAATAGAGTGAGCTGTATATACTCCATCTTGTTCATCATCATCAGAATTGTTTAGTGAATCAGATATTATAATGAAGCCTAGACTGATTAGAAATTAAGTTCCAATTAAATTACATCTGTGTAATTCCATTTAAAACATTTGTGTTGCAAAGTTTCACTGGGATATAATTTGGAAACAATGGGATAACACAGGTGCCACAGAGGAACTAATGTGTCTTGAAGAACCTCTGCTAGTAGTAGTATGTGAGAGGGACAGCTTGTGTCGAGTTTGCAAAGCTGGCAGTTAGAAATAGTATTTTTTTTTCACTTGCAAACTGAGAACACTGGATCTGGAAGTCACATAGCCAAAATAAATACTGAATCCCAAGATGCCATTTTCAAAGTACAACCAGATATTAAGATTCAAAATTCTATACACTAACATAAATAATAACAAATATTATTTTGCACTTACACAGCACTCTTCATTTGTGGTTCTTAAATAGTATTACAAAGGTGGATATTATCACCATTTTTTGGATGGGAAAATTAAAATACAGTAAAATGAAGGCCAACATTTTCAAATGTGGCATCTGATTTTGGCATCCTTAGTTTTCAGATGCCAAAGTTTGAGAACTTTGGTCTGCCTTCCAGATTTGTTGAGCACCCACAATTCCAATTCAATTCAAAGGGAGCTGAAAAATCAGGCTCAAGGTGTCTCAAGTTGGATACCCAAAAATGGAGACACTCACAATCAGATGCCACTTTTGAAAATTTGACCAAAGTGACTTGCCCAGGGTCACATGATTTGATGGTTTCTTAAAGCTCATGATATTTGGGGAGTTGACATGATTTTTGAGCTGTTGAGAGGGTCTTACTCATACTTTTTGATCTCTTGAGGTTGGCAATATTGTTTTACACCACCTTTGTGCACTCCTGATCCTGGACTGTTCTGTGGGCTGGAGAAACCCCCAGCATATCTGAGACCGCCTTCAGGGCCTGTCAAAATTACAGCAGTCTCTTGGGACTGGCTTGCAGGCCATGCTGTCCAGAATCTCAGCAGAGTTGGGTTCTGTGGCCCCCTCCCGTGGCGCACACTCTATGCTACAGCTTGAAAGAGGGGCCTTGGGAGGCATCCTTATGGCTGACTTCCACTGCAACTGAACTTTCAGAGGACCTTTATGCTGCTTGAGCCTTGTTACCTGATATAAAGGGGAAGGAGCAGGGGTGAGGATCTCACTGGATATGGTGAATTTTAACTCTGAATGTCCCTGATTTTGGTCAGTTTGAGTTTGATTTTGAACCATAGTGGCCAGTTATAGTCTTTCTTCAGCAAAATTTGTCTACAGCAACACAGAAGAGATCCCTTTCCTTGGACTTACTAAGAGGCAGCTGGTTAATGCCTTTATCATCACTGGAGGGACACTCATCAGCCCATTAAGCAATATTTCAAATAAGCTGAGTCTGAAACTTGTTATTTTCCAATCAAGGATTATGCAAGACACAACAACTTTGCTTGCATTTTTTTCCCACTTGGATTGTGTCACGAGATGAGTAATAAGCAGTGAGGTGAATTCAGCAGGAAATTCCTTTTTGTTTTTGCAGTGGTGAGTGGGATAGAGGAAGTAAAATTACTGAGTAATAGTTACAGTTTTATAAACTTAAACAGCACTTTATAAACATATAGTAAAAATTTTCTGCCCCAAAGAGCTTACAACAGCCATGCAAGTTGTAATGAAATTGTACCAGGCCTTGCATATCTGCTCACAAGCCTTTTACTAAGATGATATTTTACTATCTTGTCAAAAATAATTACTTGCCAAGGGGGAATTAGAATTAGAAAGACGGGTTTACAATCTTCAACAGACAAGAAAAACAAAGCCAACACAAGGTACAGAACAATAGTTCAGGAAATGGAGAGTTGGGGAACAACTAGTGAGGAGAGAATCAGGAGGATTCCTGGGAGCAGTGGAATTCCTTAAGGAAGGATTTGAAGTAGGAGAAGGAGGTGCTTGGTAGATAAGGCAAATTAAACTGTTCTTAAATCCACTTCTTCAAACAGCCTACAAATTCCATTTACTCCTCAGCGAAGATTACAATAAAATGGTGGAATTACCAGATGTGTGTAATAGTCTGTTGTTTGTTCACACTGCTTCATGTTGCTCCTTAACCTTTCCCTGTATTGTATTTGTATGTTGTCTATCTAGTTAGTAAGGTCCTCCAGGTAAAGGCACTATATTTGTTTCATGGCTATAAAGTTGTTGTGTAGGGTTACCATATTTCCACAATCAAAAAAGAGGACGCTGGGGGGGGGAGCCCTGCCCTAGCCCCGCCCCCATCCACTCCCTCCCACTTCCCACCCCCTCAGAACCGCCAACCCCCCCTGCTTCTTGTCCCCTGACTGCCCCCTCCTAGGAACCCCCCACCCTAACTGCCCCCCTAGGACCCTACCTGTCCCCTGACTGCCCCGACCCTTATGGGTGGCAGGTTTGTAGAAATTTTGGTGGTGCCCAGAACCCGCCCCACCACCTGCCTAAGGCTCTGGGAGGGGGGTTGGGTGGGGGGAGGAGGTCTGGGGTGCAGGTCCTGGGCTGGGGATTAGGGTGCAGGCTCTGGGATAGAGTTTGGGTGCTGGGTGCAGGCTCCGGGCTGGGGCAGGGGTTGGGTGTGCAGGAGGGGGTGAAGGGTGCAGGCTCTGGGAAGGAGTTTGGGGGTGGGAGGTGGTGTAAAGGGAGGGGGTGCAAGCTTTGGGAGGGAGTTTGAGGGCAGGAGGGTGTGTGTGAGAAGGGGAGGGGGTGGGGGAGGGAGTTTGGGGATAGGAGGGGATGCAGGGGTGAGGGCTGTGGGTCTGAGGGGTTCATGATGCAGGAGGGGGCTCAGGGATGGAGCAGAGGATTAGGGTACTGGGGCTGGAGATGAGGGGTTTGGGGCGTTGGAGAGGTTCAGGGCTAGAGTGGAAGGGCAGGGTAAGGGCAGCCTGTCTTGCCATTAGTGGATGGGGGGGGCACTAGGACCCTGGGGAAGCAGACAGCAGTTGCTGCTGGGAGGGCGTAGGAATGTGCTACTTGGGCAGCACAAGCAGGCAGGGGAGAGGGGTGTGCTGCTTTCTTTTGGGCAGGGACGGGGGGACCTGTGGGGGGTGGATGCGTGGAGGGGGGGTGGCAGGTGGAGGCCGGGGCCTGCTCCAAGCAGGGCCGGGGGAGAGACCCAGCTCCAAATATTGCTGGGGCAGGGCCCCCAGCCCTGGATATTGCTGGAACTCGGGCACCACAAAATAATATAACCCGCCACCCCCCCACCCCATATTCACCCTCCCACCCCCAGATAGGCCCATCCAACCCTCCCGCTGCTCCCTGACTGCCCCCCGGGACTCCCCTTACCATGCCGGTCAGATGCTGGCTCCATGTATAGGCAAAACACGCTGCCGGTGGGGCTGTTTGTGTGGTTACACTGGGCTGCAGGCAGCATGGGGGGAGCAGGGGAGGGGCTCTGGCTGCTGGAGGCCAATGGGAGCGGCGCAATCAGGCCCAGCCGCCCAATCAGCCGCGCCGCACTCTGCATGGGAGGGAGGGAGGGAGGGAGGGGAAGGGAAAAATCCCGGACCTTTTAACCTTGTTACCTGTTCCTCCCAGATGGCTATTTAAAGACGCACAAGCCGGACATGTCCGGGGAAATACGGACGGATGGTAACCCTAATGTTGTGAGTGCTGTGCAGATAACAAATACTCACATACACAGATACAGCCAAACAGATGTAGTACTTCTGAGAGCTATAAATGCAAGAACTCTGAATACAAATGTTAGCAGCATCCTGTATTCTGTACATAGAAATTTAAAATGTTGTCTTCTTTTTATTTCTGTGCAACCATTTAAAAGTATTTCTTAATTTGATTTTCTATAGCAATATTTTTAATTCTTGTCATCAGTATTTTGTATACAGACCTCTAATGTGAGCCTCTCATGCAGTAATTTAATTTGCTCCATGGAATCATAAGCGATTTTCAATTGCATCTCCATCTTTTTCAAATTTCTCAAATCTCTATCTTTCTCTCTTTGTTTATAAATCAGATTATCATGCTGCTTTTGCTTCTCCAAGAGACAGTTACGTAAACCAATTTCCAGAACAGCCCTACATAGATATATAGAATATTTCAGAAAGAGAAAACCTGTCCAATAGATGTATGCAAACAAACATGACCACTTTACATTGAGTTTGGAAAAGCCTTATGGCAGCTGAGCAGCAAAATAAAATAGAAAAAACTGTCTTGTCACAAATTAATGGCCATTCTCCTAAAACATAATGGGTGAAATCCTGACTCCATTGAAGCCAATGGCAACATTCCCATGCTTTGTTTCATGCTTTGTTTCAACAATGCTAAAAAATTACTCATAGTATTAGAGAAATTATTTCTATCTCTTAAAGTGAGAATTAAAATGTATTTTTAATATCTAAGGAAGTCTACATTTTGTTCATTTGTAAATTTCCATTTATCAGTTCCTCCAACCTTCTTTAATGCGAGACACAAACAGAAAGGGCAGAAGGATTACTGCTAAAGATAAGGCTATTATTACAGGTATACATCCTTCCCCACAAAGAAAGGAGAAACTTGAATCTGGCTAGAGTCAGGCATAACAACTCCTAGATCTGAGATTTGAAGCATTATAGCAGTTTATATTGATTACCAGATGTGGAGAGGCTGGGATTTATAAGGGAGTCTAAAGGAGCTGGCTGCCCAAATCCAGTTGGATTTCAATGGCAGGTGGGTGCCTAGCACCCTTATGTTCCTTTGAAAATCCCTGGGCTAGGTTCTCTGATCTGCTAAATTCACTTTGCATTGTTTACTCGTTTAAACAATTCCCCTAGGGAATTCTCCTTGTGTAGGGGAAATCCATTGTTCCCAGCTCTCATGATATTATTACAGTTCTCATGATTTCTGGTGTTCTTCTTAAAGTCACAGCTCTCAGAGCCTAGTGACTATATGAGAATCTCAGCATGCACTTAAAAACAATAAGTAGGTTTCTAGCCCTCCTGGTTCCAGAGAAATGCTTGAAAGCATGATCAGCATGAACCTTAACGGGTCAGAAACCGGAAAGCAAATTAAAAAAAATCCCAAATGTACTATTTTTAAATAACATCATGATTAGGGGAGGCATGACTCAAGATGTTTAAACACTTCTGGTTGGTGATACTGGGAATCTCTGGCTGTTGTAAAGCTGGTAGAGGTGGCTCTGCTCCCCCACCCCCGTGCCAGCTTTGCCACCTGCTGTTGCCGCCTCTTCCACCAAAGCTGTGCTGCCCAGTGTAAGTGGGGAGGGAGGACGTCAGGGGTCAGGAGGAGGTGGGTCAGGTGGTGATCATGTCAGCAGAGGTGAATTGAGGAGAGGAGCCTTGCTCTGCTATACCCAATTCTTTGCTGGAGGACACAGAAGAATCAGGGAGCCAGAAGTGGGCCTTTGTCAGCACCCCTCTCCTCTGAAACCAATCTTTGCTCAGGCACAGTGGAAGATTGAGTCATCAGCCTCAGTTTTGTGGATTCTCATTTAGGGCCTGATCCAATGTCCACTGAATCAATGAGCTGTCCCATGCAGTTCAATGGGCTTTCGACAGACCCTTACTGCATTTCTCTCTTCTATGATAACATCAGGTTTTGATCAGCAACGTAACTCAATAAACAGAAATTATATAAATCCATGGTGAAATTAGGGTAATGTTAAATAGTGTGATTTTATGAAGTCAATAATAAAACTATTTAAAGCAATAACCAAGAAAAGAATAATTCATTCAGAATAGATGAGTGCTCACTCAGACCATTTCTGAGTACAAGGCTCTTGCTTTCTATTCTAACCTGTCTGCCAGGGCTGTTGCTTCATTCTCTTTGCTCATTTCTAGTAACTTTGTCAAATGGTTGAATTCTCGCTCTTTGCTTTCAAGCAAAGCTCGTTTTCCATCCAATTCCTTCATTACATCTTCCTTTTCTTCCAATACTTCTTCACTCTTTTTTTCCATTTTTTTTAGGGCATCATTTAACTCCTGAACATGGTCAACGAGAATTTTTTTCTTCTTCTCTGCATCTCTGAGAACACATTTTAAAACAGTATAATATCACATCTGTAAAAATGGATCCAGCTCTAGAAATACAGACCAAAGACCAAATGCTGTAATTCCCGCTGCAGTGAGCAGAAGCAGAACTATTGCTCAGCATCTCTTCTGCTACAACTGTTCTGTTGGCCTGGACAGGAGTCCTCGTGGCGATGGGGATAGTATTCTGAAGCGCATTTTGCTGCTCCTCTGAACAGAGCATCATGTACCCTTAGCTAAAGCTCATTGGTGACAGCATGCCAAGTGACTGGAGGATTGACTTCAGATCACATGCTCCTGATGACTTGTTACAGTGGGCAGTTCTCCCTTTTGGGCTTTATCCACCTTCTTCTTTCATTTGAGCACCAGTACAGCACAAGTTAGAGTTTAGGTTCAAATGTGTATTTTTGCAGTAAGCCATTCCCAAATCTATAGCTCTGCCACAGTACAGCTTGGCAATATGCATGTGAAATCAGGTTTTGTTCAAAGAAATTAGATAACTGGACACACACAAATAGGTAAAGAAGAAAAAAAAAGAAAAGGGATGTATAGTTTTTCAAATTAAATAATTGAGCAGAGGCAAGGAATTATTTACAAAAATGTAACATCAGAAAAATAATTAATGGTAGAGAATGCAGTCAGGAGATAGAATAAACTTCAGTGTAATATAATAGGTTAATAAGGTACAAAGAAAGCTCATTTAGGATAGCAATTTGGCCACTAGGTGTTTTAAGAAAAGGTAGCCAAATTCAGGGCTGGCTCCATAGTTTTTGCCGCCCCAAGCAAAAAAAAAAAGCCGCGATCGTGAACTCTAACGCCGTCGCTTCATTCTTCGGCGGTAGGTCCTTCCCTCCGACACGGACTGACGGACCCGCCGCCGAATTACTGCCAAAGAGCCGGATGTGCCGCCCCCTTCGAGGGGCCGCCCCAAGCACCCGCTTGCTGGGCTGGTGCCTGGAGCCGGCCCTGGCCAAATTGCACTTGGTTGCATTTCACACAAGTATGCTTTTCTTTGACCAGTTTATCTCATTCTTTACTGTACCAATTAGCCAATGTAGAAACAGAGAAACCTGCCATTGACTGCAAAAAGAAGTCTGTAAGGAATCAGGAGGAAAACGTAACAGATGATGAGTGGATATTATCTAACCGATTTAAAGCATTAGACCAAATAATTTGTATAGGAAGACTAGGATCAGAACGCTGTAACTAAATACTTGCTCCCAGAAAATCTGGATGCTAGGGTAATTTCACAACATGATCCTCAGCTGGTGAAAACTGATGTAGTTCTATTGTAGCCAGTGGTCCTATGCTAATGTTCAGCAGCTGAGGACTGGCATGTGTTTAAAAGTGCTAGGTGCTAGATTACACCATCAACTTAGATCTTTAGTATTGTTCCACATTTGAAAAAAAATCTGTGGGATATCAGGTAAGCTCTGTGTAGTATCTGATATCAACCATCTTAATATGCAGTATCAATAGACATTTGAATGGTTTGTGACCAAAGGTTATTCCAAAACCTTTTTTATTGTTGTTTTCAAGTCTAAAATATGTTTCCCTGCTGATGCTATACCTTTTGATTCAGTTTCATGGATATTGCTCATTAAGTAGATTATAGACACACTGTATCTGTATTGATCAGAATTTTGTATCAAGAACTTAAACGTTGTTAGTTGTCTATATACCGAGATATTACTGAGAAAATAAATACTAAAAATAAAATGGAAAGATTTTAGTTAGGTACATTTAAAAACATACAATGTTTTGCGTTTTATCTTGTCCATTTCTTTTCCAAGCTGGACAGGAATAGCATGAAGGCGGACTAGCTCATCCTAGTAATAAAACAAAAATGTTAGACCAACAGGCTCTAAATTTCATGTAATTTCAGAGAACGAACATTTTCTTTGAACTACTAATATGACCCAGAACAGAAATGTGTGTTTTTCAATAACATGAGTTTGTCCCAAAAAAGAACACAGCTGCTATTTTTATTACTGACTAGTGCAACAATATGCAAAATTATATTTGCATAACTCACAAATAATGTACATATGCTATAAATATATAGGTCTAGATTTTCTGTGACAAGGAGCACCAGAAAATCTAGCTCCAATTCTTAGGGCAAATCTGTGCTGACCAGGGTCCAAGCATAGGATGCAGAGCTCAGAGAAAGCCACAAAACACTATAAAAATGACCTAAAATACCTTTTCTATACATACAAATTTCACATTGTTAAGGTCCAATATTTCAAGATCTGACATGTCTGGAAGGAAGTGCTGTGTATCCTTCTGAAAGACTGGCAGCCCTGCTTTTCCAATGCTATTAAGCTCCTATTTCCAGCCATCCTGGTTCATGAAATATCTGACCTCAAACCTTTCACCGATCCATGTTTTCTGAATTTTACCTATCTTAGGTCTCAATCTTGTGTGTGTGTGTGTTTGTTTGTTGAAAGTTACTGATTTCATTTTCATATTTTCTTGATGGAAAAATCAAAAAGTTTCAGCAAAATTGAAAATGTCCTGTAGAAAATTTTGCAGAAACTACATTTTCCATCAAAAAAGATTGACTGAAAATTCCTGATCTGCTCTAATTATAATTCACAGAATACTGTGTTCTGGCTTTTCCATTAATATCTATTGGAAATTAGCCTAAGAGTTCTAACCATTATGAAAGCTACTTGTTGTCAGTTTTATGCCTATAATTTCCCATATGGCTACTTGTGGGAATGGTATAGCAGCATGATACATGGTTATTGACTAATGCTGCATTTTGTGATGTCATGCCTTCTGATGCCAGTACATACTCGAATGACAGCAGAAGTATTCAGAATATTCAATGTGTTTCCCTGAGCGTGTGCATGCGCGCGCGCACACACACACACATATACACACACATACTTATATACACATTCTTATGTTACTTTTAAATCATCCTGCTGCTCAAGAAGTTCCTCTACTTCTTTCTGTTCTCTTAACATCAGCCTTTGCTTGGATGTCACATCTTCCTTCAATGCTTTAATTTCCATTCTCCTTTGGATTGTTTCTTTACGGAGCTCTTCACAGTTTTCTTTCACCACTTTCATTTTCTTTTCTGTCTCCTTTAAAAGTAAAGTCAAAGATCAGGTATCTCAAATTTGTTTGGTTTTGGGGGAAAGTGCATTTCTTGCTTACAATTGTTTAAAAATATTGTATTGTTTGTTTAATAATTTATGGATTTTCATTACAGAAGTGCACCTTTTCTTTAGAAGCCTGAGAAGCCTGAATGGACTGTGTATTACTTTGGTATTTTTGCATATTCACATGAGTTTAGTTTTCCTATTTCACGATTACGAAAACTCCTAAAATTCTTTGGTTCCATCATATTTCCACCAAATTTTCTTTTATATTTTGTTGTAAGTTAAATTTAAATTTTAAAATAAATATTACTCTTAAAGATATTTTCTCATATACATACATACTGTCTTAGCTCTTCCTATTGTTCTGATAATTTACTTCTTTTATAAGGCTTGGCTTGATAGCCCATAAGACCTCTATTCACCCATGGAACAGATTCAAACAAGCAGCAGCAGTGCTAACTACCCTACACTGCTCCATCATCATGTCTCAACTCTGACATGGAAGGACAACGCTATTAGTGAGAGCAGAAGTTCAATTTCCATGTCTGTACAGACTTTGGGCTTTGTGCCAATAGTCAATTTAACATCAACTGTAATGCTCATTTCAGAAAGGCCGCTGTATAGCCAGTAGATGCTAAATTTTGGCCACTACCAACCTGGGCTGGATTCAAAGTGGCAAACTAAAAGTAAAAGTCTAGAAAATTCCAGTAAAAACGATTACAATCCTTCAACTGGCTCTTGTTGGTTACTATATCGTGCTCCCGGCCAGTACCTGGCTCAGGCCGAGGAAGCTAATGATCCAACCAGCCGACCAAATTCGGTGATGAAGCCTGGTTATGTGCCACCTGCATCACGTTGCTCATACGCTAAGAAGACTATTGGTTTTAACTGTAGGACCAGAAGCTCCAATAATCTGCAGTGCCAGGAACCTCTAAGTGAATAGATCCGCTGCTTTTAACCTGGTCAGCCAGCTGGAACCAGAAGGAACCATCTGCAATGTTCATCTGGATTTTTCACCAGAAAAAGCTGTACATCCCTCTATCCCAAATACTGATCTTGAATTTGTAGTCTTGCACATGCTGAATGTTATTTACCTTTTGTTACAATTATTATCTATTGAGTGTTTTTTACTCAAAATGTGCAAGAATTGCAGAATCAGGCCTTTAATGAGATGATGGGCAATTTCATGAAACAAACACCATTGGTCTTGTTTGAATGGAAGAAAAATAAATGCTGAGCATAGTGGGAGGATTAAGATGATCAGAAAAGCAAGCAGGATATATAGACCTCTTTTATATTTTTGGGAAAGGGAATAATATTGTAAGAAAGGATTAAGATTAGTTCTTCTGAATGATATATGTATTATAGGATATGATATGAAATATAATTTGTTACTACTTTACTCCTGGGGGAATTCTGCACCAAAATTTTTAAAATTCTGTTCACAATATTTTAAAATTCTTCAAAATTCTGGGAATTTATTTAAACTACAATACAATGGATGGAGAATGAGAGTGGGGAGCACTGGAGGAAATCCTCAAACCCCCTTTGTCTAATAATAATGTAGCTAAGTTTGATCCTTTATTTCTAGTTATTAGTCAACAAATATATGCAGCCATGTGCTCAGTATTACAATCGTAGGCAACTGAAGAGCAAATGAGGGCGGAGGTATCAAACTCACAATTTGTATTGGCTACTGACAGTCACCAGAAAGATCAGTAGTAAACAGTTCATGGAGCACATTTTGAAAGGAAAATTTTTCAGTCTGAAAACTTAAACCAGTTCTAATCACTAAAGCACCATAAGCATTTATAAGGCTGTAGTGTCATTTACAATAAGGCTCCTTTATACCACCCTCGTTTGCTCACCTGCACACATGCATGCATGCCCAGCCCTGCCCTGCCCCCCAGCAGTGACATCTCCCCCGCACATATGCACAATCCCTCCTCCCCTGCACTGATTTATGCACCAGCTGCTCCGGGCTGCTGAGGAGGGGTGAGTGACTGCTCTTGCAGCTTCCTTTTGCTTCCCCTCAGAAGTCATTTTGCTTCAGGGAAGCAAAGCAATCCGTGGATGACATGAATTCTGTAACCACGCAGTGGCGTAGAATTCCTCCAGAAGTACTACTTCAATATTTGCCCTATGAATTGTTAGAATTGTAATTTGAACGGTTTCTCTCAGGACATCTATCCGTAAATGTCTTTATAAATTAAATATTTAGTGTTTGTCCTAAGGTTCTCAAAAGTGAATGACACAACACAGCCTTTCCTTTGAATTCCACCTCTTAATTTTTCCACATATTCCAGATGTTACAAAAATCTACTGTTTTAGTTTTTACAATAGTATCTTCATCTGCATAGTTTTCTTATTTTACATGCTATCCAACAGGACACAAAACATGACTTTTTTTAGTGAGGTGTATTTCATACTTACACCTTGCTTGGGGATTCTCTCATATTCCCGTTGCAGGAGTCTTTTGTCTTCTTGTAAACTACAGAAAAATCGTCATAGAGATCAGCACATTGGCAGTATGCAAAGCAATGAAAAGAGACCTTTAACAGTCCATGCTATCCAACATTAAAAAGTGAAGTGAAATAACATCTGTGACGATTTGGATACCATTTGAAAACTGAATTTAGGTCAGTCTTACCATAACATTGATCTAGATGTTACAAGTGTACAAAAACCAAATTTCATTATATAGATATAAGTTTCATTGCAAAATCTGGTGCATAAAGAATGCTGCAAATATCAAGACAGAATTAGAGCACAGATACCTAAAAAGACCTCAGAGATGTTTTTCATATCTCAGGGCACTTTCTGAACTCTTTTATAAAACTGAAATAAAAAACATGTGGTTTTAAAAAAATAGATATTGAAGGAGATAAACTGTAGAAGAGCATTTACTAACCAGTGCATGCAAAAAACTGCACACTCTAGCATAAAGACTATCTTCACCATCAACATGCTTATCATCTTTTTCCAACACCAAGGATGGGTAGGGCCAAGATTATAAACAGATTCCAATCACATCTATTTTGAGCCACCATTTAACCCAGTTGGGGTGTTGCCTGGATGGTTTTATATACTGTTATACCATTGCCTCCTTGAACATTCACGTCCTCTCTGTTCAGGCATGCTTTTTATGATTGTAGTCACACAATGTACTTTCAGTCTTCTACAGATATCATAATTTCTTGGTCTATTTAGTCTTGTCATGCCTAGGATATGGTGCAATCAACTCCTTTCAAATGTTGCAGCTTTTGCTCCAGATGCTTTTTCAGTACTCATGTTTCACAGCCATAAAGTAATGTGGGTACATTGAGTGTTGTATTTAATCTGGTCAGGGGTGAAAGTAGGCCGGTATGTCCAATACAGCGTACCAGTAAGAAGTGGCCGCCAGTACTGGCACGAACAAGCCGACGTTAAAGCGCTACCACAACAACTTTTTAAGGACCCTCCTTAAAGCACTGCTGTGGCAGCGCTTTAATGTTGTTTCCCCTGTCTCCACCCCCCCGGGCCACCTACGGGGTGGGGGCAAAAGGGGCAGCTGCCCCGGGGCCAGCAATTTAAAAGGGCCCGGGGCTCCCGGCCACTGCCGCTGCTACCACGGCAGCAGCCAGAGCCCCGAATCCTTTAAATCGCCGCCAGAGCCAGGCAGCGCAGATGGGCTGGCTGGGGGAGGCTGACCCCCCCAGCCCCATCCCTTTCGCCAGAGGCCCCACCCCTTCCAGGGGCCCAGAGCCGGGCCCCCATACCGGTAAGTTCTGAATGTTACTTTCACCCTTGAATCTGGTTTTAGCTATCATGGACACTGATTTAAGGTTCCACTCATTTTTATTCACCCATGTGAATGTTCTACTGTTGAGGTCATCTTCATAATGGTTGTCATATGTTATGATTGAAGGCTGCAGGTTTGTCATGGTGGGAAAAAATGTCATTGATACCATGATTTTTCTTTGCGTCCATGGCTTTTTTTGTGTCTGGGATTTTTCTGTGTGTTCAGGATTTTAACGAAGTGCATTGAACTTGACTACTTGAAAAATGTGGTTTTAACAGTAGCATGCATTACATGAAATGATGTTACATAATTCATGTAACTATTAAAAACACATTATATCTTTATGTTTGACCAGCTCGGATGCCTTCCTTAGCAACATTACAAGCATGGTACTATGTTGCAGACACAGAGGATTTAGTCTACAGCTATGATGATGATGATGAGTAAAACATCAAGCATAAGTACAAGGGAGTGATCTGCACAATATCCCTAAAATATCTTCCACGAAAGTGGAGGTTTATTATTTTGTTCTACATGCAACATATCAGGAGATAACAGTCATAAGGTAAGTTGAGATAAAACATTTGGAGACAGCATCCCACAAACGTAAAGCAAAGGCTTGGAAATTTGAAAAGAGCAGCAAACAAAATGTGCAAAAATATGGGGTCTAGATGTTTGAGGTGAACAACTCATAGACAAACAGCTGAACAACTTCATAGATGGACAGAGCTTTTTAAGCTTACTGAGGCTTTCTGTGCAGTGAATCTGACACTGAAAACCCTTGCTCATATAAGCCTAAAGAAGTATTTAGAATGTAACCTGTGAAATGTTGGAATCGCACCAGGTTTGAGCCATCTACAGCATTCTACTTGCCAAGAGTATTTGATAATCATGTAAATGAAATTAAAGAAAAGCTGAAGACTTGTGATGGGATCAGCATTGTCACTAATAAGATCACAGATGCAGGAAGATAGATATGTTCTCAACATACTGGCTGTTTTAAGCAAATCAGAATGTGAATGTGAAGTGAAATTAAACATAATTCTGTTGGACTGTGTAGTTTTAGACTCTGTGAACTTTAAGACAGCAATATAAGAACACAAGAACATAAGAACGTAAGAATGGCCGTACTGGGTCAGACCAAAGGACCATCCAGCCCAGTATCCTGTCTACCGACAGTGGCCAATGCCAAGTGCCCCAGAGAAAGTGAACCTAAAAGGTAATGATCAAGTGATCTCTCTCCTGCCGTCCATCACCACCCTCTGACAAACAGAGGCTAGGGACACCATTCCTTACCCATCCTCGCTAATAGCCATTAATGGACTTAACCACCATGAATTTATCCAGTTCTCTTTTAAACACTGTTATAGTCCTAGCCTTCACAACCTCCTCAGGCAAGGAGTTCCACAAGTTGACTGTGCGCTGTGTGAAGAACTTCCTTTTATTTGTTTTAACCTGCTGCCCATTAATTTCATTTGTTGGCCCCTAGTTCTTATATTATGGGAACAAGTAAATAACTTTTCCTTATTCATTTTCTCCACATCACTCATGATTTTATATACACCTCTACCCCGATATAACGCTGTCCTCGGGAGCCAAAAAATCTTACCGCGTTATAGGTGAAACTGCGTTATATCGAACTTGCTTTGATCCGCTGGAGCGCGCAGCCCCGCCCACCCGGAGCGTTGCTTTACCATGTTATATCCGAATTCATGTTATATTGGGCCGCGTTATATTGGGATAGAGGTGTACCTCTATCATATTTCCCCTTAGTCTCCTCTTTTCCAAGCTGAAAAGTCCCAGCCTCTTTAATCTCTCCTCATATGGGACCGGTTCCAAACCCCTAATCATTTTAGTTGCCCTTCTCTGAACGTTTTCTAATGTCAGTATATCTTTTTTGAGATGAGGAGACCACATCCGTACGCAGTATTCAAGATGTGGCCGTACCATGGATTTTTAGAAGGGCAATAAGATATTCTCTGTCTTATTCTCTATCCCCTTTTTAATGATTCCTAACATCCTGTTTGCTTTTTTGACTGCCGCTGCACACTGCGTGGACGTCTTCAGAGAACTATCTACGATGATTCCAAGATCTTTTTCCTGATTAGTTGTAGCTAAATTAGCCCCCATCATATTGTATGTATGGTTGGGATTATTTTTCCCAATGTGCATTACTTTACATTTATCCACATTAAATTTCATTTCAATATGGAAAACATTGGATAAACATGAGGTTTCCTTTGATTGGATCACTGTTCTTGTATCAGACAATGAAACATATATGAAAAAGGCGTGGGAGTGGAGCATTAAGTGCTTGTTTCTGAATGCTGGCCATATGACCTGTGTTACCTGTTAAACTTAGTTGGGGACATGTGGCATAAAACCTTGAAAAAGGAAATGACCTGATTGTCATTATGAAATGAACATTTAAAGCCTGCTCTGCATGTAAAACTCCCTTTCATATGCACTTGGAGGATAAAAGAAAAACTCTGTATATTACCCTTGTTCCAGTTATAATGCGCAGAAACAGCTGGTTTAATGCTGCTTTGTTTCACTTAGCCCACACAGAGGACCACGTTTAATTTTTCAAAAGTCTAGAAATCATGACCTACGAGAAAAGACTGAAAAAATGGGTTTGTTTAGTCTGGAGAAGAGAAGACTGAGCCGGGACATAAGACTTCAAATACATAACAGGTTGTTATGAAGAAAAAGGTGGCATCTTTATCTGCTGGCTTTGTAAGAGAAAAAATAACTTTTATTGTAACAATTGTTCTCACCAATTAGTGCAGATACATACTCTGCAATTGCTCCCTAAGAGTGGTCAACAAATACAGCCATGGTCTGTCAGCTGATGGCAGCTTGGCAAGTGGCACTGCTAAGTGGTGGGGTTGGGGAGAGGTGGAGGTGATCTTGGAAGGAGAGTCACTCAGTGAGGCTGTTTAAGATCCACAAGTTCTGAGGAACAGATACCCATGATTCTCTAACATCTGTAGCATTTTTTGTCCCAGGAATTTGGGGACAGAATTCACAGGTGCTGTAGCTCTTGAACTTATTCCCCTCTATGCACTTTTGCAGAAGAGGGAATTTATGGGTCAGAGAGATCAAACCTGTCATTATGCAAGGCCGTATGGAGTGGAAATCCATCAACTTCATGAAAAAACTCGTACAGATACAGACAGACATCATCTTCCTTTCAAAATGCAAACAGATGGACATCATATCAAAAGGACTAAAGGTAAAAAATTTGTTAGTCTCTAAGGTGCCACAAGTACTCCTGTTCTTTTTAAAATCAGGAATAACTTTCAGTCTAAACATGTAGAATTATGCATTCCAGTTGGTGTCTGCTGAATTTCCCCCATCTGCTTAATTTGCTCTATTTATAATGCATCTTATGTTACTTGAGAAGCTAGAATTCTTCTTGGTACTGCTGTCTGGACATGGAATCAGTTATGTATTCTAAAAGTTTCTTATGGGATATTCATATGCAGCAACTGATTGCTTTTCAGATATGGAAGTAATGGAAACATATGGTTTTGGCTATAACATTCTATTGTACTAGTGAGTCAGAACATCCTGATGAATTAGCAGGAATGTGTTAGTATATACAAATCCAGACGTAAGATTATTTAATAAAAGAAAGGAAGACAAATTGGGGCCAAAAGCACAAGATTTCAGATGGCATCTTTCATTAATTGCTTTGTAATAGAAAAAATTACAACTCTTACAGGATACAGACCTTAAGAAAATAAAATAATATGTATTTAAATCCTGAGTCTTCAACCGTTGCTCCTGTTATTACGAGTGAAGCCTGAAAACTAGGACCTAATTTAGTATTATTTTTAAAGTCATTATGGGTCAGACTATACTTGGCCCAAACACAGTGCGGGTGTGTGTAGTGAAAACAATGCAAAAAGCCTTTGCCACTACCCCTTGTGTGACCCAGGGACTTTTCCTTCTGTATTCCCCTGGAATGCACAGTACCCCAAAGAGGGGTAGGGAGAATGTAAGACTTGCCCCTTGTTAACAGGTGTAGCAGCCAGTGTGTTCCCCCCAGGTTCTGTGGTGGGGCTCTGTACTGCTCCTCTTACTATGCACTGCGCCCAAATGCCACAACCGAACCCTAATATTTTCCCTTGGGAGTACTGTGCTATTTGAACATGAATGAGTATTTTCACTTACACAGCTAATGAGTTATTGGAGTTGTCTAAATACATAACTAATAAGGGGAATTTACAACCCTGAGGCACTTTAGGTGGATACCTACTAGAATTTCTTGGGCTTGCATAATCACACCACCATTACTGAAATCCCCATTCTGAAAATGTACCCATGCCTATATTTAGCTGCCACCAAAACTAATTAAATGGGTATTGCAGTGCTTGTTAGCAGTCTAGGCAAGGGAGTGTCTTCTTTAAAATCACACCAGGAGGATCACAAGGACAATCTTAAAACTGTAGGGGAGAAAGAAGTTGGCCCCATTTCCCTTTCTCATTGCAGTCTTCTCTCATGAGGACAGATTCCTGTGGTACCATTGCAAGTTCACAGCAAAAGCTTTGTCATTTTAAGGTTAAAGGATTTTAATGCCTCACATTCTGTGGCAACAGAGGGTTGCAAACACAAAAGTTATAATTCCCTTGAGTATGCCCACTGCTTTCACAAAAAGCAAGTCCAGGGGCAAGAGAAAGAATAAGAGAAGAGATATTAAATTTAATTTAAAATATTAAATTTAAAAAAATTAAAATCCAAAGATGAAGTAGAGTCAAACTTTAAATACTTCATTTACAATATTAATTTCATATACACATTACATGTGCACTCATGATTTAGCTGTTTATTTCAAGTTGCATAAATCTAAGATTTCTCTCTGGCTTCATTATTCTCAAACTGTATTGCTTTACTTTTCTAAAAGTTATTGTTTGGCCTTACCCTTTAGCCTTTGTAATTTTAGCCTTCTCATTTAGCGTTAGCCTCTGGATATTGTAATCTGTTTGAGTCAGGTCCTAATTTTCATAACTGTCTGTAAAACACGTAGCATACTGTTGGTGCTACACAAATTAATAATATACAAAGGAATTAGGCATCAGTCTCTCTAATTCTGTTATCTATAATGTCCTTTGGTGAATCTGTTCTTCATTTTTACATGCTTATAAGTATTATCATTTTGGCAACTGAAACAACTCATACCCAATCAAAAAAGAACAGAACCCTTAAGCCTAAGCATTTGTGTTTGAGAATGCAGACACTTGTTTTTCATACTCCTTTATTCATTTTGATGCCAATGAATACAAATGCATGCAAAACTAATGTAGATATAGTTTGTTCAAACACACACACACACACACACACACACACACATACACACACACTTAACTGAAATAAGTTCCAGACTTTTCCCTGAGAGATGTCTACAGATGCAAACTGCCATAAAAATACAAAAATAAAGTCAAGAGTGGTTAGGAAATATAAATGGTAGTTGTCAACAAAGATCTGTTTTAGTTAATCAATAAACACAATAACCAGAACAGAACATTTTAAACCATTGAATTCAATCCTGCAAGGTGCTGAGCACTTCAATTGCCATTGACTTTAGCTGAGAGTGTTTAACAGTCCACAGAAGGTGTTCAGCATCTCCTTGGATCAGGCCCTATGTCCATAACTTGAATGTATTAGAGATGACAAGACACCAGCATGAGATTTCTGGAAGGCTTTCAAAATATGCTTAGCTTGCACATGCTGAAGAACACAGTCAAGGGACTAGTTGTTCAGACTTGCTTACTTGCTGTCTTTAACAACCTTACCTTGAACTTCACCAGATGAAAAGTTTGTAGTAGGAAAGTACAGAGACAAGCTTACCTCTTTGCCTTTAAATCAGTTATACTAAACTGAATGGCTAATCCTTAAATAATTGACAGAGGTTAAAGAATTTTCCAGACTTGTACAAAATGTCAGGTCTGATTCTGCATCCCTGTTTCACATGGAGTAGTACTTCTGTAAGTAGCCCCACTGACTCCAGTGGCACTGTTTGTGTGACTAAGTTACTCAGTGTAAGAGTTGTAGAATTAGCCCCTATGCTTGAAATGGAAATTATTTTCAAAAGGAAATATAGTCACATAAATCTTGTATATTTCATACACCTCTCTTTTTCAATTCAATTGATTACTATTTAAAATACAATTTGTATCATGAGTTTCACTTCTTATTTCTGTCATGGTCTAGGAAAGAAGAGAGACTTTTTCCTCATTTTTCACCCCACAAAAGTGGAACTCTTAACCTCATACCAAGATGGAAAAGTTACATTAGATTAGGGCTGACCTTTGCTGAATGTTTCCCTGATCCTTTATTCATCTGGTATTTTTTCTGTACTGTTTATTGGGCCATATCAGCCCTGGCTGTAAACAGAAGCAACTCCATTGACTTGCATGGAATTGTGCCAAGACTAAATTTGGGCCATTATTACCTTCCCCTTTATTTAGTAAGGTATTGTACATTGTGTCCTACATCTGAAAGTCAATTTCATCAATATCATTTGATTAAAGAAAAAATATTCCTTTGCCATGATTTTAGCCTCCTTTAATCTAACAGCTTTATGACAAGTGGGGCATGGAACTTTGGTGAAAAGATGCTGACACCAAGTAAGGTGCTACAGGAAAAATAGAGGTAGATTTACAATAAAACGCTGAAAATTCTTTAAAATAATTATAAAATAGAAAGCAAAACCCAACATCTTTAAATACTGACAAGGCTATCTAATAATTGCTCAAACATATGGTATCAAATCACAGGTCTTTACCAACTAGAAGATTTCACGACATCCAATTTTTTAAATATAATTGGTTGGCCTACAGCAGATGCCCCATGCTGAAGTGGTAGGACTTGGCCACATTGAGATTAGGCTGTGGACTAGCTTTTTCCCTCAACATGGAAATGAATGCTGATGTGCTTTCTGTTTTCTTTTCTGTGTAGAAAATAGTTAACTTTCTGTTCAGTCTGGTAGCAAAAAGGAGACACTCTTATTTCTGCCGGTGAAGAATGAGGGTTTTAACTGTATTATATTTTATGATTATTATGTGCACTGCAGTTTAGATGCTTGATATTATCCTGCCTGACTGCATAAGGGAGAATACAAAGGGTCTTTGAGGAAACATCGAGGAAGCTATTAACTGGGGAATACCCACTTGCCTGGCTCCAACTAGACTTGCAAGATTTATTCTTCCCAGGCCTGAACCCGGGATCAAAGGTCTGTTTCTGTAGGACATGGAAAAATGCTTTTCTGTAAAGGGAGAAGATATGTAGGAGACAAATATCACCCAGAGACACAAATTTAAAATACACCATCATTGTAAAAGTGATATGAATTTGATGAAAAATACTTAGAAGATATTGGGGGAAAGAGGTCAAAACCCAAATATTTTGAACAGCTCTGTTGTGAATTATTGGTGAGTTTTGATAAATATTGAATTTAACAATTATTTCTGGAAAATACAAGTGGTTTGGTTATCTCCTAACAAATATTTTTTTCCAGATGTTTCCCAGGAGGTCCCCTCATTTCTCCCACATCCATTTGCTTCTTTTCCCAGGTGCCTTTTCCTCTTAGAGTAAAACTGGCTAAAAAGAAAGTAATTAAGATACAGAATTGGCAGAAAAATCTGTTCTATGCAATACATTCAGTATTCCCTGCTACGCTTGTGGAAATGTACTTACTAGTGGATGGCTTTCTATTATTCAGCAGAACATTGTGAACTTCAGATGAGCAGTTGATTTCTAAGCCATCCAGGAGCCAGGCCTTGAAATATAGGTGAGAGAGGTTGAGATGCTTCAGTTTTCTGGATTCCTGCATCAGAAGATCCAGACTTAGAGGCAGGCGAAGAGGCGATTGCAGGGACAAGCAAATCAGATCTAGGAACCATATTTGCCTTGGCCAAGCTGGTGCTATGAGAATCGTTTCAGCTTTCTCTTATTTCACTCTATTGAGGAATTTGAGAAGTAATGGTGATTGTGAGAAAGTGCAGGGCAGCGGTTGTGACCGGGGCGGGGGGTGGTGGATGTGACAGTATCTCCCAGATAATCGGGGCTCAGACCATCCCTCAAGCAAAATTTGCAGCACTTTGTGTTGGTCAAGGGTGCAAAAAGGTCTATCACTGGGAAGCCTCAGGTGAAGAAGATTTCCCATAGTATTGGGTTACTAAGCACTCATTCATGGTATTGGCAGAAATATCTGCTCAGTATATTCACTAAAAAGTGTTCTGAAGACCCAGTAGGTAAGTTGCTGAGATATCAATGTGGCAAGTTATACACCACTTTCAAAGCTTTATTAACTCTGTGCACAAGGATGGGGATCTTGCTCCTTCGTCATGGTTTATACACTGTATGGTAGCTCTGTTGTCCGTCATGATCCTGACCACTTGTATGAAGGGTAGGAAGTGGCTGCATACATATCGGAGAGCTCTGAGTTCAAGTAGGTTGATATGAAGGCCCCCTCATGAGCAGGAGGGACAGAACTTCCTGTTATAACTGTAAGTTATGAGAAGGGTCCCCAAAAGGGGATTTGAGAGGGGTGGAAGGTAGGGGGGGATGGAGATCAGGCAAATTGTGTAGCCTGCTGCAATGATTTCTAGCATCCATCTGTCCAACATGATTTGCTCCCATGATGGTCTGAAATGGGAAAGGTGATCTGCATAGGGGGAAAGATGGGAGGGGAAAAGGCTTATGAACAAAGTATCCAGGGATAGTGATTTGAGGCTCTCAACCAAACCATCAGAAGTGATGGTAAGAGGGATTTTTCCTCTGGTACCTAAGCTTCTTCCTAGGTGATTTTTGCAGGTGTTTTTATATGTATGGTATTGAGCTGGACTAGATCTCTGGGCTGTCTGTGATCTGCTATATTTCATTTGGGTCAGGAGCATCAATGCCCAAGGAGCAGAGGGTTGCTCTCAAATCTTTCAGTGAGTGGAGGGACTCATCAGTGATGTGAATGAAGAGCTGATGGCCATTAAAAGAAAGATGATCTTCAGGAATGTTCTGGACCTCTCTGTGAAGCCCAGAGGATTGGAACTGGGGGAGGGATAGCTCAGTGGTTTGAGCATTGGCCTGCTAAACCCAGGGTTGTGAGCTCAATCCTTGAGAGAGCCACTTAGGGATCTGAGGCAAAATCAGTACTTGGTCCTGCTAGTGAAGGCAGGGGGCTGGACTTGATCTTTCAAGGCCCCTTCCAGTTCTAGGAGATAGGATATCTCCATTTATTATTATAACCAAGAAGCATGGTGCATTACTATAGTGTCTGACACAGAGAAAGAGGCTGTATCATCTGTGTCCAACAAGGCCTGCACAGAGGCCTGAAGGCCAGATGGTCACCAAGAAATAATGATTTGGAACTGTTCTTTCAGGTCCTCTGGCAAATAATAAATAAAATTAATGAAGTTCCATTAGTCATATTTATTCATTAATGCATGTTATATAGTTATCTAAAGCTGAAATGCAGCAGAGGAGTAACTTTTGTAACCTAAGAGGTACAGGCTGTTGAGCTTTTTGTCATGAGGGGTAGACTTGGAGCGATATTGTCTGTGTCCTTTCATTTACTGCATCTCCCACCACAGAGTTCGATGTGGGATGGAAGAAGAAGCAGTCTGAGTCTTTTGAGGGGACATAATAAATCTTGTCATCTGTCTTGCAGGTGAGGGAATGGTGGCAGATGTTTTGTTTTGGCCACTGTTAGCAGGACATTGTTTATTAGCAAGGCAACCCTGCTTTCAGGAGAGGAGTGAAGGATACCCGCAAGGCTGCGTTGGGGTTCTTGCACTTCCTTTAAGGGGATTTGTAAGGACTCTGCTATCCTCTTCATAAGGTCCTAAAAGATCTTGAAGTCATCTGTGCAGAGCGGAGGAGGGGGCATCACTGCCTCATCTAGGGGGAAGGAGGACTTATTATATGTTGGTACCTCTCCCGCAGCTCCCAGATCATGTTCCTCAGTGTTGTCATGTGAGGAGAGCAGGAGGCAGGATCCTGGTGTACCAGAGGATACTCCTCTGAGTGGGGCCTCCTGCTGGAGGGAGCTCTATAATACAGGTCACCATATCTGGCCCAAGGATTTCAAAAAGCCCACTGTGAGGGAGGATGGGGTATAGATTGTGGGCCATGGGTTCATCACTGCTAGTTTCTGGAAGTTCCTCTTCCAAGTAGATTTCAAGGGAGGAGGGTCTCAATGGGAGATTGGTGGTACACTAAACAGAAACCTCAGAATCTGAAGAAGTATCCTCCCCCATTTCTGGAGGTGAGGGAGCTGCAGTGGTACCAGAGGTCACATGAGTACTGAAGGTATCACTGGAACCAGAGGTTGGGTCAGTACAGGAGGACATGCATGTGCATGAGGCACGAAGGTATCAGCTGGGCTAATGGTACTGTCAGGAAATGCCTCTTGGTACCTGCTAGGAGAGGACAGTCAGGTTCTTGAAGGACTAGGAGGTCCTTTGAGAACAGGAATGTGCTCTGTCCCGGTGAAATGGGCTGTTGAACAGTCTGCTGTGATGTAGCTACCAGTCCTGGGGATTGTGTAGCTGGGTGATCCACAGACTTTCTAAGCTCCTAGCCTGCTAGCATAGGGAGTACTGTAGGAGTTGGTATCGAGGGAGTCAGGGTTGGTGCTTGCTTCTTCAAGGAGTCCTTATGTCTAGAGGGCTCCAAATTGGATACCAATGCTGGTATCAAGCAGGTCTTCTTGACATGGGAAGCAGGAGAAGCCTTTTTTTGAAGTAGGTGAGACTTGGTACTGGAAGGGGTTAGGAGCCTCTGCTGTATCCACATCTGGACATGAGATCTCTTTACTGACCCACCCAACTTCCCTTCCCTCTTTGACTCCCTATCAGAGGACTTGTGCCTTCTCTTTTTGGAATGCTTCAGGGGTATCAACGCTCTCCCTTAGGACTTGGTCATGAGAGTTGGAGATGTGGAGGTTGACAAGGACATCGGTTGACAAGGTCACCCTATTTGGATCTCGCAAGGCTGATGTGGGAGGGAGGGGCAGGAGTATCGGGAGAGGAGTTGGGCTGTGAAATGGTGGCAGGTCCCAAGAAATGCTTGAACTGGTCTTCCCTCAGCTTTCTAGATTTGCTCTTGAAGCCAGAGCAGACCTTACGTTTGAGGGAGTGCGTGCTCCCTGAGGCAGCAGAGGCAGCAAGAACGTCCATTACTGAACAGAAAAGACCTTTTACAGGTCTGGTCTGGTTTGAACCCTGTGGTTTTGGGGCAGAGTGGAGGGCCCCAAACAAAGGGATCCAAGGTGGGCAGGAAACCCCCGCTACTGGGAAAAAAAGAATAGAGGGGTATCCCCCCAAATGCACAGAGTGCAAAGAAAACAAATGAAAAATAAAATAGATGAAATAAAATTGAGTAAGGAAAAAAAGAGTTAGCAAGCTAACGAAGGGACACCACCAGGCTCTGTCTCAGGCCACAGGCAGTTGAGAAGGAACTTGAGCATCAGGGGTCCACCCTGCCATATATACCCTTGGACCAGAGCATGAGGATGTGCAGGGCACAGGTATGGACCTACAGACACTGCTGCCAAAAATCTCCAATCAAAAGCGCATAGGCGGGCATGCACACCTGAAGTGAAGTGCCCACAGGGATAACTACTCAGAGAAAAAATATGGGTTATATTCCATTAGCACATATATATATACAGACACCTTTTTTGGAAAGAGATAGCATTCAGTTGTAATTGTACTATAAAAGTTTCAAGTATACTACATGACAATTATACTCCATTTCTCTATGGCATGGAAGTGGAAAGATAATTTGAACACAGACAGTATTTTTTGCAGCCAAATCCAGCTATTTAAAATATCAAGCTGTACTTACAAGACTCAACCTTTCATGAGAATGTCAAGCATTTACTTTTTCCACAACAAAGGACTATATTTAGTCTCTTCTTTTGCAGAAAGTATAGACATAGCTTACATTTTCTTTTTATTGCTTTAATAGAGAAGGCTGAATATGTATTGACTTTGGGTTTAAAAAAGTTAGTTCTGAAGGCAAACATATTTATGACATCATTTCAACACAAGCCCAATCGCTGAGTCTGAGACATTTTGCTTCATTTGTACTAAAAACAGTCCAAAAAATTGAAGTTTCCCAGTGAAACCTAATAATGGTGCCAGTTTGGTTAACAGAATGATGGGACAATATGCTCCCCTAATAGTCTTTACCAAAGGCTGTAGAACACAGTGAAACAGAATATTATTTTAATCTCATATTTATACAGTACCTCAAAGGACTCCAAAGCACCCTATACATTTAAAATGATATACAAATTACATTCAGGAGTCATTACATCCACCACTGGGGAAAATCATGGCAACTGTTTAATAGGAGACAGCAACACTATAACTGTTTAGAGGGAAAATAATGCAGGGAGAAATGGGGTTATAGTGCATATTATCTCTTTAGTGTTGAGTTATTTAAAAATTGCACAGAAGTGAACCTGAACATCACCTACCTGTTCAATTTGTACTGAAGTTCATACTCTCTTTCTTTAATAGCAGTATATTCATTCTGATATTTAAGAAGTTGCTGTCTCATCCTGGAGACTTCACTGGTAAATCCTTCTGGGAACTGATCAGCTTTTTCCAGTGCCTGTTGCTGCTGTTCTATTTCTACAGTGAAACGTTTGGCATCCTGCAACAGCTGGATCTCTGACTCCTGTAAACTGTGTTAAATAAAAGCACTTAGGATCATGCATTAAAAAGGCACCAGAAAGAAACTTTGTAATTATATTATTGTATCTTACATGCTGACCTATAACTTCAATATAAAATGGGACACCACCCCCGCTCCCTCCGGGAACATCAGGATCTCTCTCTTTTTCTCTGTCTAGGCTCAGTTACAGTGGGCTTGGTGTATATTCACGGTCCACGTGATAGACAACTCCAGGTGAATGGAATACTACAGGATGGGACTAGTGTTATAAAATAGACTGGGGAAAATATGATAGGCTGCCTTACTCTGTGGTGGAGTAGTGGTGGAATAGGCGTGGGAGTGGCATTCATGTTCATTTAAATTTGATTTTTGTGGGAGCATTTAAGCAACTAGTGGTTTGTTTCATAGAATCACAGAAGATTAGGGGTGGAAGAGATCTCAGGAGGTCATATAGTCCAACCCCCTGCTCAAAGCAGGACCAACACCAACTAAATCATCCAAGCCAGGGCTTTGTCAAGCCGGGCCTTAAAAACCTCTAAGGATGGAGATTCCACCACTTCTCTAGGTAACCCATTCCAGTGTTTCACCACCCTCCTAGTGAAATAGCGTTTCCTAATATCCAACCTAGACATCCCCCACTGCAACTTGAGACCATTGCTCCTTGTTCTGTCATCTGCCACCACTGAGAACAGCCAAGTTCCATCCTCTTTGAACCCCCCTTCAGGTAGTTGAAGGCTGCTACCAAATCCCCCCTCACTCTTCTCTTCTGCAGACTAAACAAGCCCAGTTCCCTCAGCCTCTCCTCGTAAGTCATGTGCCTCAGCCCCCTGATAATTTTCGTTGCCCTCCACTTGACTCTCTCCAATTTGTTCACATCCTTTCTGTGTGGGGGCCCCCCAAAACTAGACACAATACTCCAGATGTGGCCTCACCAGTGCCAAATAGAGGGGAATAATCACTTCCATCCATCTGCTGGCACTGCTCTTACTAATGCAGCCCAATATGTCGTTAGCCTTCTTGGCAACAAGAGCACACTGCTGACTCATATCCAGCTTCTCCTCCACTGTAATCCCCAGGTCCTTTTCTGCAGAACTGCTGCTTAGCCAATCAGTCCCCAGCCAGTGGATGCATGGGATTCTTCCATCCTAAGTGCAGCACTTTGCACTTGTCCTTGTTCAACCTCATCATAGTTCTTTTGGCCCAATCCTCCAATTTGTCTAGGTCACTCTGGACACTATCCCTACCCATCATCTGCGAACTTGCTGAGGGTGCAATCCATCCCATCATCCAGGTCGTTAATAAAGATGTTGAACAAAACCAGCCCCAGGACTGACCTCTGGGGCACTCCGCTTGATACCGGCTGCCAACTAGACATCAAGCCATTGATCACTACCCATTGAGCCTGACAATCTAGCCAGCTTTCTATCCATTTTATAGTCCATTCATCCAATCCATATTTTTTTAACTTGCTGGCAAGCAGTGCCGGCTCCAGGGTTTTTGCCTCCCCAAACGGCGGAAAAAAAAAAAGCCGCGATCGCGATCCGTGGCAGCTTCACCGCGCTGCTTTCTTCTTCGATGGCAGATCCTTCCCTCCAAGACGGACCGAGGGATCCTCCACCGAATTGCCGCCGAAGAGCCCGACGTGCCGCCCCTTCCCCTTGGCCGCCCAAAGCACCTGCTTTCTCAGCTGATGCCTGGAGCTGGCCCTGCTGGCAAGAATATTATGGGAGACTGTATCAAAAGCTTTGCTAAAGTCAAGATATATCACGTCCACTGCTTTCCTCATATCCACAGAGCCAGTTATCTCATCATAGAAGGCAAACAGGTTGATCAGGCATGACTTGCCCTTGGTGAATCCATGCTGACTGTTCCTGATCACCTTCCTCTCCTCCAAGTGCTTTAAAATGGTTTCCTTGAGGATCTGCTCCATGATTTGTCCAGGGACTGAGGTGAGGCTGACCAGTCTGTAGTTCCCCGGGTTCTCCTTCTTCCCTTTTTTAAAGATAGGTACTATATTTGCCTTTTTCCAATCATCTGGGACCTCCGCCAATCACCACGAGTTTTCAAAGATAATGGCCAATGGCTATGCAATCACATCAGCCAACTCCCTCAGCACCCTCGGATGCATTAGATCTGGACCCATGGACTTGTGCATGTCCAGCTTTTCTAAATAGTTCTTAACCTATTCTTTCACCATTTTGGGCTGCTCACCTCCTCCCCATACTGCGTTGCCCAGGACAGCAGTGTGGGAGCTAACCTTGGCTGTGAAGACCGAGGCAAAAAAAGCGCATTGAGTACTTCAGCTTTTTCCTCATCATCTGTCACTATGTTGCCTCCCCCATTCAGTAAGGGTCCCACACTTTCCCTGACCTTTTTCTTGTTGCTAACATACCTGCAGAAACCCTTCTGTTACCCTTCACATCCCTTGCTAGCTGCAACTCCAGTTGGGTTTTGGCCTTCCTGATTACACCCCTGCATGCTCGAGCAATATCTTTATACTCCTCCTTAGTCATCTGTCCAAGTTTCCACTTCTTGTAAGCTTCCTTTTTGTGTTTATGCTCACCGAAGATTTCACTGTTAAGTCAAACTGGTTTTGTTACTTGAGGTCTCAACTTCAGTGGCTACAATCCTATGTGTAACCCACAGTTAAGTGAAGTGGCATCTCATGTTACTGGAGCTTTTGCAAGCCAGGAAAGGGATTTGGCTCTTAGGAGAGAGATTCTTTCATTTATCTATTCCCTGTTGTTAGAGAGGTGACAGGCATGAGGCAAGAAGATCACTAACAGAAAGATACAGGCCAGATATCAGGGTGAAATCCTGGCCCATTATAGTCAGCAGAAAAACTCCAATTTATCTAAGGTGAAATCCTGGCCCCACTATTTATTGCCTGTCCTCGGCCTAATCTTCTTCTAGGAGGCCAGTGCAATGATGGACGGTGATCCTAATCTGCAGGTTTATTATGCTATTCAGAGTGCATCACCCTCCCTGACTTCATCACTGATGAATTGCCCGCCTTTGCTTGTATTGCCAACGTCTGGCTGTATATAGTGACATAGTGTCTTGTAATAAATCCAGCAATGTAGCAGACTTTGCTTGTTGTAATAGTTGAATTGTTGATGTTTAAGAGTAAGACTATTATTAACATGCATTGCTTATTATGGAATAGTTACAATGATAAATGAATCATGAGACCTTCATGTTATGCAATTTACAGCACTGAAATCTTTGTTATATGAATTATTGTTCATGCTTTCTGAATATGAATACATTTACCAAATTAATTTTACATTATATTAGTTCAGCCACATTGACTAACAACATAGAAAATTTCAAATTCAAAAGTCAAAATTGGTTTTGAGGGTCACAAAAGATCAGAAACAATCAAAGCACTACTATTTGTCCATTGCTAATTAAAAAGAAGTTAATGCTGCCTCCTCCCTCCCCGCCCCTGGCAAAAAAAAAACCCCAAAATCAAAAGGAATTTGGAATCTCCCAGATGGAGAATTTATACACCAAATTTTAGCTCAGCCAATTTTGATATTCCAAAATGAAGCTTACCAAACAATTGGATACATAATACACCTCTACCCCGATATAACATGACCCGATATAAACCGGGGGGCAGGGCTGTGCACTCCAGCGGATCAAAGCAAGTTTGATATAACGCGGTTTCACCTATAACGTGGTAAGATTTTTTGGCTCCCGAGGACAGCGTTATATCGGGGTCGAGGTGTAGAAATATTAAAACAACCAAAAGATAGGGATTCAAATTACACAGATACTAATATAAAAGGAAAACATTAAACTGGCCATATAGCACAGACAGCTGAAATGGCACAGGGGAAAAATTCAATTTATTCATTGCACTGCAAGGTAGATAACCACTTCCTATTCTAAGAAGCAAATATGAAAACCACATACTTCAACAGGAACTAAGAATGTGCTCTGTAACAGGAACTAAATCTGTAGTGTTCAGATGAGTTATGTTTTAGCTCTTGAAGGGTGAAATTCAGTGCAGTGGAAAGGGCTTGTGCAAGGCCCTACATACCAACCTGAATCCTATTTAAGTTCTTCAAAGAAGATTTTTCTGTTTTGAAAAGAAATATTTTTGGTTCCAGGGGTAATCCCCATTTTAAGAACAGGGAGTCTCTCTCAAGTTAAGGGACTCTTTCAAGGAGAAACAACTTTTAAAATAGTAAGATAGGAATTGCAGTGCGGAATCAAAGGTGAATCTAATGGAATATGTTGTTCCTAACAGCAGATTGTACCCTCTGCTTCAAGGGAAGCTGCAAGAAATCCCGTAGTGGACAATTATGGAATAACCTAACAGTGTTTGGCTTACATTTTGAAGCTCAATTTGTTTATAATCCTATCTAATGTAACTGAGAATGTTCCCACTGGGTAAAATTCACTCCTATGCGGAGGGTCAGCACAAGGCCTAGACATCATTTAAGTCCTGCATAAGCCCTCAAATAAGGTGAAAATAGGTGAAAACTGATACAAAGACACTATTTAGAGTCTCAGCAATGACCTTATCTTCCTTAATTGTGCCCTTTAAACCCTATTAATTCAGGTTTCCTACTTCTGATAAGCCAAAATAATTTCTTATTCTGTGTTTTTCATATATTTGGTTATTTGCTCTACACATTTGCTCTCATCCCTTTTAATTTTTACCTTATATTTTACCAACTGTAGCTTATGCTCTTCCATTGCCATCACTGTTTAGATTTCCATTTTCTGAAAGATACCTGTTTAGCTCAAAATTACCTCTTAAATCTTGCCATTTAACCATATTAGGTTTTTTTCTTGCCTTCCTACTTTCTTTTTTAAGTCCAATCACTGTAAGCAGGTCTTGAATGATGTATATGACCTTGTGCAGAGCCTCTGCACTGGTGGATTTTTACTTTAATCATGTAATGCTTTGGCTAATGAAACAATTCCAAAAAAGGAACTATGGCCATGGCTAATCTCTATAATCAAGTATTCACAATGAAACAAGAACTGATATACTGAAAATCTTCAAGTATTGTACCTTATCACAGTCTCATGCAGAGCGGTGTACTTTGCCTTCAGCTCAGCAACTCTGGTGCCTGGGAGCTTTCCAGCAGAAAATAACTAGAAAAGTGGAATAGACAATTATTAAATCCACGAGACATTAACATTTTTATGTATACTTAGACTTTTATAATTAGTGTTGGCAGACTTTTCTTCAGTTCTTGGTAACATATTACATAAAAATATACACACGAAAGATGCTGGTTTATTTAATAATTTGTAGTATAAATAAAAGAGTATAAAGAACACATCACAATTACAGAGTTGATTAGACCTCTGTTCCCATTCTGCTCTCTCTGAGTGCACCCCCTAAGGTGTTAGGTCTGCTGCCCTTACCTGTCTGGAGGTGGAAGTACACAATTCTCCCTCTTTTAGACCATGACCTGGAAATGCCACTCTGTACCTGCCCACTGCTTATTACTGTTCAGGTCTGACTGGACCTGTGTTTCAGGAGCCTCTCACTAATGCTATACAGTGACAAACAGCCTTCTTAAAACAAGTAGGTTTATTTAGCAAATGGAGCAAAGCGTTAGAGAAAGGGATTTTAAAAAAGCAGCCTACACACATATCTAAACTCATCTAACCTTACACTTCACGACAAGTTAAGGTAGATGGGCTTCCCTCTTGAGTTACAGGAAAAGAACATGCCCATTTACATTCTTCTAGTAAGCCCAAGAGCTCTTAGTCTTCCAGAAAGTGTTTCTCTTAGGGCTTGTCTACACTGGCAAGTTTTGTCACCAAAAACTGCCTTTTGGCGACAAAACAGCAAGAGTGTACACAGTACAATGGGACTTTTGTCACGAAAGACACCCAGTTTTGGCGACAAAAAACGTCTACCCCTACGAGAGACTTTCATCTTTTCCCCTCCCTTTATTGTCGACAAAGAGCCTGTGTAGACACTGCTGATTGTTTTGTCGACAGAACTGGCTTCCGCCAGTATCCCACAATGCCTGCCCTGATCGCTCTGCTCAGTGTTTTGATCTCTGCTGCCCTGCAAGTAGGGTGACCAGACAGCAAGTGTGAAAAATCGGGACAGGGGGTGGGGGGTAATAGGATCCTATATAAGAAAATGACCCCAAAATCGGGACTGTCCCTATAAAATTGGGACATCTGGTCACCCTACCTGCAAGCATGCGCCCCTCCCCTTTCAAAGCTCTGGGAAGTATCTGTGTGCTGCTCCATTTGGGGAACAAATGAAGAGGAAATCACTGGAATGCTCTTGTTCTGCGCTGCACTAGGAACACAGCGCCAGGCATACTGCTGCTGCAGGGGGAGGGGGACAGACTGCTGTGCTGCTTTGCCATTCCTCAGCATGGAGAGCTCCCAGAGCTACTCATGACGCTGCTCTCGGCAGCTGAGGGGGTTGTGGGAGAACTCGGAGACAATCCCAAGATGCGCAGCAATCAGCTCTTCCTTTCCACAATACTGCACTGTGGGATACATACCCATGGTGCATTGCTCACCCTGTCGATGATGGTGTCCCCAATGTGGACATGAGCTGTCAACAGAGGGAGCAAGTGTAAACACCCTTAGGAGATTTTTGTTTTGTCGACTTTTGGCTGTCGACATAAGTTTTGTCAACAAAACTTGGTAGTGTAGACAAGCCCTTAGACACTTTCCCCCCTCTCAGGGAAACTCTCTTTTTTCAAAGCCTGAGCCCAGTTACTATATATCTTAATGGCTTTTGTTAGAGAGCGTAGGGGTGGAGTCTTCGTTTCGCCTGAGTATGTCTACACTACAGAGACTATACTGGCATAGCTGCATCACAGTAGCAATGCTGGCAGAAACCCATAGTGTAGACACAACCTAAATTGATGGAAGGGGTTTTTCCATTGATGTAGGAACACCATTTCCCCAAGCAGTGGTAGCTAAGTCGAGGGAACCATTCTTCCATCAACCTAGCTGTCTACACAGGGTATTAGGTTGGCATAACTACATCACTCAGGGATTGTGGGGTTTTTACACCACTGATTGACAGCTATGTCAGCCTAAATTTTAAGTACAGACCAGACCTCAGCCTGTTTTTTAATATTAAAGCAGGGTGTGAATTTAAAGTGCAACAGCAATTCTAGAATAGCTATTGCAGAATAACTGTCCCACAATAGTAATTCTAGTTAATTTCCTAGTGTAGAAAAGCCATATATTTTCACTGCAGACAGGCTAGCCTTGCCTCGGTGGGGTGTACCCACAGCAAAGCCTTACCCATGCCAGACCCATGTAACTACATCCACAACAGGGCTGTATTAGCTCTTGAGCTGGAATGGATTTCTGGTGGGATATCCTGTGGTTCTTAGTGGTGCATTACATAGGGCCACTCTACAAATTCATTCACAGGGTGAAAACTCACTCATTCTCACCTAGAATAAAGCTGCTGTCTGTGGCTATGACATGAGAACAATATGTAAATAACTGCCAAGTGGCGTTATTCATTATTAATCCAGGCAGTCCCGCAGGTGAAAGCAAACAGCATTTGGCAACAAGAACTTTTAATGAGAATGTTATTAAGGAATTCAGTCTACAAACTACAAAGTGATTCATAGCACACCCAACTGACTTCTTTGCCTCTCCATTTCCCATTTCTTTCCTGCCTAGTAAACATAAAAATCTCATGTTGGGTACATTTCTCCAAATTATGGTTCTTATTGATAACACCCCACAACTTTAGCAGGAGACAGGTGTCAGCTTCTGGCAAACTGCCAGCACAGGAGGATTTCTTGGATGGTGTCACAGATCCTAGCAAGTGCTCCCTCATGGCCACTGACTAGGACTGCTGTGAAGGGAATCCATGCTGTGTCCCCTGCTCCCCCTGCTATTTTAAGCCTACAGAGCATGAAAGCAGTCCAGCCACTGCCCCAATCTCAGGATCCCTAGGCACACTCTTGGAGTACAGACCTGCAGCCTAACACTCCCTCCTGAGAGTTGGAGCCCTGCACAGTTGCCTAGCCCTTCCGCACACAATAGTGACCTTTACGATGCCCTTGGACTTAAAGACAGGTTTCAGAGTAGCAGCCGTGTTAGTCTGTATCCGCAAAAAGAAGAACAGGAGGACTTGTGGCACCTTAGAGACTAACAAATTTATTAGAGCATAAGCTTTCGTGGACTACAGCCCACTTCTTGGGCTGTAGTCCACGAAAGCTTATGCTCTAATAAATTTGTTAGTCTCTAAGGTGCCACAAGTCCTCCTGTTCTTGGACTTAAACACACCCTCTCCTGGAACTTTACCCCAAAGGTATGAAACTTTTTGTTACAGTTTAACTCTCTCAGGGGCACACAGTAATTAACACACACACTTTGCAGAGTCTAACACATTTATGTTCTTTACTTCATACAAAGCACAGGACAGTACAGATCATACAAAACAACAAACATTGCACATATTTCCCTTTCTAGCTCACCCTTCCCTTGGGTGTCCTTAGGGACCACAGATGTCCAGGCAGGCTGTCCCATTCCTGAGGCTGTTCCATGATAGGTGGTCTCTCCCTTTTGCCTAGCTTCTGTTGCTTTCTTCTGCCCCATGTGTCCTCTTCCTGTCTGGCTCCCTCTAGTCCTGTGAGTTCCCTTATTTAAACTCCTCCTGGTCACCTGGCTGCCTTTGTTCTGCTCCTGGTAAATTTTCATTGCTTCTATCTCCCCCTCTCCTTTCAGAAGAGGAAGTTAAACTGGATTTCCAAGGCTTAATCTCACCCACTGTTGCCAGTTGTTTGCATCTGAATAGTATAATTGAATCCCAAGCACCAACTAGCCCCTTGTATTTGTCTGCTGTGAACCTGCTACAGGACCTGGTAGATCTTCATACATATAGGCACTCAGGATACAGCTTTTCATAAACCAACTTCACAATATTAACTAAAATTCATAAATTGTATAAATATAGTCCCAGTTTGTCACAGATGACATCTCTGTTCAAATGCTGTGGAAGTGCAGCAGAAATGTAGCAGGCAAACATGGGTTAAAATGCACAGCAGAAGAAAGGAGGAGTTTCCCAAGAAAGTACAGCCCAGGTAGAATTGTGGGATGGGACTGGAGGACTAACAGCACCTGGGATTGAGTAGTCTGCATTCTCACTGCAAAGTAGGCAGTTTGTCTGTCTGGGCTGAAGCAAATTCCAATCTCAAGTCCATATCCTCAGCTATGCTAGCTAGCCCAGACTTAAAGCATCCTCAAATCCATGTTAGAGGTTCTTCTGTGTGGATGGAAGGAGGCTATGATTATTCCAGAGCACCCTCTTGCAACAGGGCATGATGCTGCAGACAATCTTCATCTCCAGCCCTTCCTGCAGACCATCTGCCCCGTTCATACTTCAGCTGAAAGCATCTAAGTCAGATCCCTTTCAGGGCAACAAAAGCTCAAACCAACATCCCAAAGTCTCTCAACAATCGGTTCTGCCTTTGGGCTCTGTCTTCAATCTCCTTTCTCAGCCACTCCAGAGTCATCTTCCACAGACTAGCATAGCTATTGTAATTAGCATTTGGGGAAAGGGAATCATAAAAAATTGTGGGTGAAACCGTAGGTTCTGAACTTCTTAGCCAATGTATGTATGGACAAGAAATACAAGGTAGGCCAAATTAAGCTCTGTGACACCTATATAAATCCAGAGTAATTCTATTGAAGCCAACAGACATTATGGCCTCAGTCTCCACTCTTTTGCACCCTGTGTATATATTTGCACCTGTGTAAAATGCTATCATTTTGACTTGTTAGAGCTTTACAGGCACTGTGCACAAGTGTTAATGACTATACAAGGTGCAAGACAACAGAAAAAAATCTCAGACATGTAAGTCAATGAGATTTTGCTTGAGTAAAGACTGCAGAATCGGGCCCTTAATCAAGACAGCTATCCGAACAATATGCATTGCAATACTTTCCAGCAAGGTTGCAATAGTTACTGGCATGCCCTTTTTTAATTAAATGAAAACATGTCTCAGACTATCTAGGTTTTGTAAAGTTTACCCAAAATATTGCTGTGTGCCCTCCTCAGAAAGTGTGCTTTGCAGTGGTGCAACCCCTCTCTCATTTTGTACAAACAGTTTCCATTCCACTACATTCTCAGGCTCAATGTATTCCAAAATCAGTAAAGTGAGTAAAATTAACAATATCTCCTTTTGTGTACAACAGCACTAACTTTTGAAACCAGTACAATTATACTAATTTAAAATTATTGGTGTGAGATAAGAATCAGGCCCATTAAACATTTTAATAAAAGAAGACACATAGGAATAAGCATCTTCCATTTATTGGGTTTCTGGACCCCAGATCCCTCAGGAAGAGTCATAAATACATGAGATCTCTAAACTGTAGCTTTTGTATTTGGCTCTCAGATTTAGCTGATAAATATATATACCCTTTTAACCAGACTTCTTATAAAATATTCATAAATCTTTATTCCTGAAGTATAGCATTAGATTTCTTTTTTTAAATACTGCAAGCTAAATTGGAATTACGATTTATAAATATTTGCATTTCACCTCAGTTTGTGAAAGATGAGTCACACTGAAGTCATATTTTCCTATGAGATGCTGTGGAATTTTGTTTAGCTTCAGCTTTGTCTTCATTGTCAAATAAAGGTGTGATTTAATGTGAGATTACTAATGTGAGTTAGCTATCTCATTGTTAAATTCTAGTGGAGTCAAGGCATGTGTAGTGAGGCCAAGTAGCCTCCCTCCGAGTGGGAGAGCAAGGGTCCACTACACTCCCGTTGGTGGGTGGAGCCTAGCTTACCCCGCCCCCCTCACTGGAAGTGCCGGGGCAAGGCCAGAAGTATAAGACGAAGGCCCTGCAGCCCAGTTGTGGCAGAATTCCCGGAGGAGAAGGATACTCCGGCCATACTGCCAGGCCCAGGAGGAGAACCTACTCCTGGCTGTCTGATAGCCGCAGAAGTGGAAGACCCTGACGAGGAGTGGCCCAGACTACCGGCCGCAGCATACCCCGAGGAGCCTGACGATCCCTGGAAGTGAGAGGTACCAAACCCTGGGGAGGCATGAAGTAGCCCAGGGTCAGCCACAGAGCAGCTGGCTGCAGAGCCAAGGGTGGCTCAGTCGGCGTGTTGCGGCTGGATCCCCGCCAATGCAGGGGCAGCCAATCCTGCCCCTGCCAGGACCCTGGGCTGGGAATGCAGTGGAGTAGGGTGGGCCCGCGTCCCCCTGCCACCCCACGCCAGGGTGGCCGACTCCCTACACTGTGCAGGGAAGCTCCTGCTCTGAAGACGAAGCCTCCCTTACCAGCTCCCTTTTAGACTGTTGCTTTGCTGGCTGCCTGAGCTCCTCCCAGGCTAAAGCCAGCCTTAAGACTGTTTGCTTGCTGGCAGCCTGAGCCTCCTCAAGCCCAGGCCCGAACCAGCTCCATAGACTGTGATATCCTTGCTGGCGGCCGGAGCCCCGCCCTGGACGAAGCCAATCTCCTGTAGCCGGTGTTTAATTGCTGGCAGCTTGAGCTTCCCCAAGCCCAGGCTAAAGCCTGGCCGTGACTGTCTGGCGCCCAGCCCTATTGTGGGGCTGGAAACTAGAGGACCTGGGGGGCCTTGCTCCACCTCGGGTGGAGACAAGGGCCCTAGACTGTTCTGCAGCTTTGTGCCTTGGCCAGACAAGCCCGAAGGCAACTGGAACGAGAGGCCTCCTTCCAAGCCGGAGAGCGAGGGTCCAATACACTATGCTTAAGCTATTGTAGGAGCTGTAGCAACGGTTTGCATTGTAGCTCTTTATTTCTGTGTTTCTGAACCCTAGATTCACTTTATAAATTATAATACCCACTTGACAGCAATTAGGAGCCACACTGCTAAATGTATTTGCCTAAAGATACAGATAAATGCTTTTTGAAAATCCCACTAGGCACCAAAATACTTTTAAAAACTTTGCCCCAAGGGCCAGAATCTCAGACATACTAGGACTCCTTTGCATTGCTCTGGCCCTCTGAGAATTCCCTTTTTGTAAAAGGAAATTTCTGGAGAACACAGAGCTGGCATTACAGCTCTACTCCTCCTTTCTGGTCACAAGGGCAGGTGATATGTCCATGGGACAGAACATGAGGGTGCAGTGTTCCTCTGATCCCCAGAAACTCTAATGGCCCTGTGGCAATGGATAGTCTGACCAGGTAGTAATTTTGTAATTCCTAACAATGGTAATGTGGAAACTTAAGTTACTGTACATTTGGTAAGAAGTCCAGTGTTTAAACAAAACATGTATGGCTAAATCTTGGCACTACGTCAGAAAGCCAGCACAGTTTGGGTAGCAGTGAGTGTAATGGAAGTTGTAGTTGCTCGAACTTTAATGTCGGAGCCTAGGTACATATCCAGAAGACGGTTGACATCCAGGTTTGAAAATATTGGCCTTCATTATATCAGTATGTTTTGAAAAAAATAGAAAAATAACCTGAATAAAGATACAATACTCTAGTTTACATATATTTAAAAATTCTAAAACAAGGGTGGGAGCTGGTTTAAACAATTTTTCATTAGGTTTCTCAGACTTGCTAGTGTCACGTTCCTGTAAAATGGATGCCTCCAAGACGAGACTATCTGACTGAGCAAATGGCAGTTTCCTTCTAATTATTCTAGCAATCTAGTATAATTAAAGGTAGAATCTGTAATCAACTGAGGTCACTTCATTGTATTGGGAGTAGATGTCAGGTCTGGAGTGTGGAATATAGTCAGGTCACCTCTCTTAAATTTGTGGACCTTTCAAAACCTTTAAGTTTCAACTGTACTAATATACATTTTGCTTCTCTTCCTTTTGGTATATACACAACACTTTTCTTTGATCCCACACTCATTAAACAACAAGACTCTGTCCCATAATTTTAAAAAAATAACACAAAAAAGATAGCCCAGCTGGGCAAAATAAAATAAATAGTACTTATCCAAATCAAGAATTCTTAGAAAATTGGATTAAAGATTTGGCTGCTAGTGCTGGTTGCTTGGTAGTTTCTTCTCTTTGCTTTCTATATACCTACACTTCCATAAATGTAACTGTGATGTTGCAGTCTATATTATTTTATAAAAATATGCTAATGAGTGAATATAGTGTAACTGGAATATGCTTCATGCAAAAGGTCTCTTGTAAGGTATCATTACAAAGCTTATAATCTACTGAGTGTGATCATCCTATTTGTATAAATGTACCACTCTTGTATCTGAAACTAGAAATATGAACTATAACTCTGAGGGCCTATTGTAATTATGCAAAGTGTGGGCCATTAATGGTGGTTTGGAATGTTGATGACTCCCATTAACCAGAACAATTGACTGCAGATGGCTGTGTTTTACCTGTAAGTCTTCCTGTATACCTGTCTGCTGGCAAGTGGGTAATGAAGTCTTGCAGTGACATGTGATCATGTCACCTGAACTGGAATCCATCTTTAACCTGGTGTCTTTCCATTGAGAGGGAGGGGGTGGGAACCCAGAGAGGGACAAAGGATTCCCGCCTTATGCAAAAGATATATTAAAGGGTGGGACAGAACAAAGCAGGAGAGGAGCCATCATGAAGAATCCCCTAGCTACCACCTGAGCTGGAACAAGAGCTGTACTGGGGAAAGAATTGTGCCCAGGCCTGGAAGGTGTCCAGTCTGAGGAAAAAACTCACTGAAGCATCTCTGAGGGTGAGATTATCTGTATTCAGTTTGATTAGACACAGATTTGTGCATTTTATTTTATTTTGCTTGGTAACTTACTTTGTTCTTTCTGTTACTACTTGGAACCACTTAAATCCTACTTTCTGTATTTAATAAAATCACTTTTCACTTATTAATTAACTCAGAGTATGTATTAATATCTGGGGGAGCAGACAACTGTGCATATCTCTCTATCAGTGTTATAGAGGGCGAACAATTTATGAATTTACCCTGTATAAGCTTTATACAGGATTAAAAGGATTTATTTGGGTTTAGATCCCATTGGGAGTTGGGCATCTGAGTGTTAAAGACAAGAACACTTCTGTGAGCTGTTTTCAGGTAAACCTGCAGCTCTGGGGCAAGTAATTCAGACCCTGGGTCTGTGTTGGAGCAGACAGGTATGTCTGGCTCAGCAAGACAGGGTGCTGGGGTCCCGAGCTAGCAGGGAAGGCAGGGGTAGAGGTAGTCTTGACACATCGGGTGGCAGCTCCCAAGAGAGTTTCTGTGATCCAACCTGTTACTGTAACTACATAATAAAAGTATGTATCTTAGAACAACGCTTCCTCAGCACTCGTCCCCTAATGCCCCTACTCTACTTGCACTACCTTGATGACATCTTCATCATCTGGACCCCATGGGAAGGAGGCCCTTGAGGAATTCCACCAGGATTTCAACAATTTCCACCCCACCATCAACCTCAGCCTGGACCAGGGCCGCCCAGAGGATTCAGGGGGCCTGGGGCAAAGCAATTTTGGGGGCCCCCTTCCATAAAAAAAGTTGCAATACTAGGGCAAATTGCCCCACTAGTCCCCCCCCTCCCCCGGGGCAGCCCTGGGGAAAAAAATATTTAAAAACCTTCCGCATCTTGGCACAAACCCAGTTTTGAGAACTTCTTTTCAAGTCACCTTTACAAGGTATCACTGGTTCTCAGCATCAGCTAGTGCTAAAAGGCACTAAAGCTCATTAAAAGGGTTGGACAAATATCTTCTGTCAAAACTTTTTTGGATCGAAAACTAGGGGGTTTTAAAAAGCAGAAAAAATCACGGACAATGTCTGCTTTCCTTCAAAATTTGTTGTGGTTTTTTTTAATTGAAAAGCTGAAATTAGTCTGCCAAAACCTGAACATGGTTTGGGGTTTCAGAAGCGTGTGGCCAAATATTTGCTGCTTGCTCTGTTTGACTGTTTAAAGAAACAATAAAAAAGTTACAAGGAGTCTAGTGGCACCTTAAAGACCAACAGATTTATTTGGGCATTAGCTTTCGTGGGTAAAAACCTCACTTCTTCAGATGCATCTGAAAGTTGTGAGGTTTTTACCCATGAAAGCTTATGCCCAAATAAATCTGTTAGTCTTTAAGGTGCCACCAGACTCCTTGTTTTTGTAGCTACAGACTAACACGGCTACCCCCTGATACTTAATAAAAAAATTCTGCTTAAAAAAAAATCCAAAACTTTGAACCTCCTGAGCTTGTGACCAAACACCTGAGCCCATCCAGTCAGAGATTTTTCCAGGTTTTTGATACTCTGCTGGCTTCCTTGACTCATATCTGTCTCCATAACTTTGGGTTCATTTAAGTTAGAAAATAAGAACATAAGAATGGCCATACTGGGTCAGACCAAAGGTCCATCCAGCCCAGTATCCTGTCTACCAACAGTGGCCAATGCCAAGTGCCCCAGAGGGAGTGAACCTAACAGGTAATGATCAAGTGATCTCTCTCCTGCCATCCATCTCCACTGTCTGACAAACAGAGGCTAGGGACACCATTCCTTACCCATCCTGGCTAATAGCCATTAATGGACTTAACCTCCATGAATTTATCGGTTTCCTAGAGACTGGCTCCATGGGGTCCCTCACAAACTGGAGACGGTTACTGTGGGTTTGTCTTTAGTATAGACTATGTACATGCTCCACTAACTGAGCATTTGAGCTTGTTCCAGAATCTGGGATGAGCCTATGTTGTGAAAACTGAAATGCTCAAAATAGCACATGCATGTGAATGGACACAGGGTGCTAAAATTAAATTAACCCAGGGGTTCTCAAACTGGGGGTCAGGACCCCTCAGGGGGTCACGAGGTTATTACTGGGGGCCGTGTCAGCCTCCACCTCAAACCCTGCTTTGCCTCCAGCATTTATAATAGTGTTAAATATATAAAAAGTGTTTTTAATTTATAAGGGGGGGGTCTCACTCAGAGGTTTGCTATGTGAAAGGGGTCACTATTACAAAAGTTTGAGAACCACTGAATTAACCCCTCTGGAGCCTCGGGGAATGCAGGGGAGGGGGGTCTCCCTTGGTAGGGTTGGGAAGGAGGTAGGTGGTGTATGATATTGCTCTTCTCATGTGATCCCTCCCGCATTGCTCTCTTGGCTCTATCACCGTTATTCTAAAGTGGCTCATTTTAAATGAAGCTACCCTCCCCTGACATGAATCTCCCTATGGCACTTAAATTAAATGTAGACTATAATTTGGCATTTGAGAAGTGAAAGGGATGGTAGCCCTAAGGGAAAAGATAATAGCTTGGCTCATTGTGTTAAATAGCTGTCTGCAAGCAGGTGCCTGGGGCAGCCAATACAAAGGGGTGGCACTCTGTCCATTATTGGGGCAGCACATCCGGGTCTTTGGCAGCAATTTGGCGGTGGGTCCTTCACTCTCTCTCTTCCTCTTCGGCGGCACTTTGGCAACAGCTCAATTGGGTTTTTCTTTTTTTTTTTTTTTACCCTTTGCCGCTTGGGGCGGCAAAAAAGCTGGAGCCAGCCCTGCCCACAACACATACTAATAATTAATAGGGGCCCCCCTTGAGCTGCTTAAGGCTTCATGATAGGTCTTCTGTGACTCAATTATGGTATAATTGACAAGTCTAAGGACTTTGACTTACTCGGTTTTGAGTTTCAGTATTTTTGACTAGCTTCCTCGTTTTTTTTTTTTTTTTTTTAATTTCTTCTTTCTGAACTACCCAACCAGTATGGGCTGCTAGAAACCCTTAATTCAGCCCATCTTCAATTACATTAAGATAAAGTACCTTGAATACAGAGGATCTAATCATCCTGTGCCATGTGCACCAGCATCCTGCATGCATGTGAAGCAAAACATTGAAGTTAAATATAGTATCCGACATAGACAATGATAACAGATATTAACCATGATCATTATAAAAATGAAATATGTGAGGGCTTCCTAGGGAAGACTCGAGTTGAACATTATAAAAATGCCAATGTTCCAGCAAAATAGTGTAGCTAACACATTTCTACTTACTTAGGCAATTATTATAAAATATTTGACATAAGTTCTGCAACCTCAACAGAAATAATCACAGTCTCTATCTTTCATTTCTATGCTGCATTTCCTGTAATTTATATTTTTAATAACTAACATTTTGACCATTCTTGTAGTTATTTTAAAACATAGAATGATAGTCATAATTTAAAATGGAAGTTAACCTTGTTTATTCTTCCATTTCAAACACCTAAAAAGTCACTTCCAACTACAGTCCTTTGTCTCAATATAGGGCACAAGGGCAAAATCCCAAATTATTAACATATTTTACAATTTCTGTGCTTGGGATTTCAATATATTATTATTTGAGTAGTAAGTAACTCCCCCTATCAATCAGCTGCATGAAGTTTAGAATAAATCTCATTCATTTTTCTTAGCTAATAAACATAGTTAGTTTACTATAGAATTGGCTGCAAACGTTGTCTTTGATGTAAGATCATAGAATCTTAGAACTGGAAGGGACCTCGAGAGATCATCTGGTCCAGTCCCCTGCACTCAAGGCAGGACTAAGTATTATCTAGATCATCCGATAGGTGTTTGTCCAACCTGCTCTTAAAAATCCCCAATGATGGAGATTCCACAATCTCCGTAGGCAATTTATTCCAGTGCTTAGCCACTCTGACAGGTTTTTCCTAATGTCCAACCTAAATCTTCCTTGCTGCAGTTTAAGCCCATTGCTTCTTGTCCTATCCTCAAAGGTTAAGAAGAACAATTTTTCTCCCTCCTCCTTGTAACAACCTTTTATGTACTTGACAACTGTTATCATGTTCCCTCTCAGTCTTCTCTTCTCCAGATCTGGAGTACCAATTGATCTGGCGTAAGTGACTGGTCTCTTGGGACTGGGAGCAACCTGATATGGTGTGATTTTTGGTTTAGTGACCTTTTATCACAAAGTTCAGTTTGTCTGAGTGGCGAGATAGACTGGAGAGTCTGAAGGGACTGTCTGTCACTTATGGTAAGACTGGTATAGTGACCCAGGAGTTCACATTTGTTACTGGCTTGGTGAAATCTAATTATAGAATACACCACCAGTTTGGGGTATCTGCCCTGTTTCCGGACAGTCTGTCCTGAGGTAGGCACTCACATTTGTGAGCCACTCCAGGCAGTATGATATTCTCCACCTGTCAAGGTAGAGGAGATGACATGGTCCACAATGTCAATTTTTAAGTATAATTTTATGATACTCAAATGTTATGAATCAGGAATGTTGTAGCATATCATAACAGATATCTAAAGCAAGAAAATATTTTGTTTCCAAAAGAAAAATCAAAGTAAAATAAATAAGAGCTCAAAATAAACTTCATACTCTATCTGTGCACATGAATATTATCATTTTGCTTGTGTTATTATACATAAGCTACTTTTGCCAAGGACTACCTACTTTGCTCTGCTATTAATATCACTAAAACTTGTTGTGATGCAAGAACTCCCACCCATTTCTGAGAACAGTGAAGGCAGTTTATCTGTTAACACACAGGCTGCTGGCTGCCTTTATAAAAAGTTCTTCCAGTTTTACATACTTCCTCATTGAGCTAGTTTCACAGCAAAGATGAAGAAGCTCATTTACTTAGTCTTGTTTAAGACAGCTCTGCTTGCTTTTACAAATGTTTCTGCACTTGCAGATGAACATACCGAAGGTGTTAAAGAAGGAAAAGCTATTGATGCTTGTCCTATAAAGCTCAAAACCAATGGGAAATGTGAAGGAGAGGAATGTCCATATCAGATAAACCTGCCTCCGATGACCATCCAGTTACCTAAGCAGTTCAGACTGATTGAGAATACTCTCAAAGAAGTAAAAAATCTTAAAGATGAAGTAAACAAATTGAAGAAATCTTGCCAAGATTGCAAGTTGCAGGCAGACGACAACCAAGAAAAAGTCAGTACTGAATTCCTGGCACCTAATAGAGAAGTCCCAACAGAGAACAGTAAGATAGAAGATAACAGAGTAAAGGAATTACAGATCAAAGTTAAGAAACTGTCAGCCAGTTTGCAGAATGCAAAGAAGCAGATCCACTTACTGCAGAGTAATGTGGAAAAAAGAAGCCTCATAAACATGGACAACGTACAAAGTTACGTCGACAGCAAAGTAGAAAATCTGACATCTTTTTTGGAAATTTTGGATAACAGATGTTCTTCTGAGTGTCCAGTCAGACAATCAAGTTCTGGTATGTAAAGCTATATTTATAAATTCTGTAGAATTAATAGAACAATTTAAATATATTTAACCACAAATACCTTTGCTTTCATCTTCACAAATTAAAAAGTATTATAAAATTCACTCTTATTGTGGCCAGGAAGGACTTGCTGGAAGATACTAAGTGCTTTCAACTCCCATGGGAGTTGCAGGTACTCAATACTTCTCAGGATTTGGCTCTAACATAGTACTTAAAATGTAGCCTCCAAAGGGAACATTTATTTTAACATTTGTTCAGCAGATATGCATACTGTATTTACTCATATTCGCATACTGCTGTCATAGCAATTCAGTGCCCAAACATTAAGATGGAAATGAAATTCCTTTATATATTTAAATTTTATTTTACAGTGTATTCAAAAGGAAAATATCCACTTTAATTCTGCATTACACTGAAAACTGAACAACTATTTTTGGCTTGAATGTATTTTCACATTTTTGAGGGATTAGGGGAAGGGAATGAGAAAGATCTGGCCCTAAAAGATTTCAATAGTTTTACTATCTGACTTTGATAATGAAAGACTGAAAAAAGAAACATCTCAAAATATCCTGGAATTGTTTTTAAATGGTCTGGAAAGTGTTAGCTAACAACAAAGGAATCTAGTGGAAGGTGTAAGTTGTATAGATGGATAACAAAATCATTATTTACCATAGCTACACATACATGTAAGGCTTGGCTAAAAATCTAATCAGTATTAATGCTTCTCAAATGGAAGGCACACACAGCACTATTTTAGCAATAGTGGAATATTGGCAAGAATCTAATATATAAACAATGTAAAATGAGACACTAATGTGGGAGCTTGGGGATTTATTTCCTTTTAAATACCATGTTGTGAGGGACTTGTTACTTTTTAAAAAATCCTGTTATGATTATTAAAAGAAAAAATAAATGGAATTGGTAGATTATATCATGTTAATCTTTACTTTTGCCAAATTAATATGATTAACGTTTTAATTTTTACGTTGTATGTAACTAAAATTTTGATATTACATTGAAGGATCTTTAGAAGTAAGAGGCATTCACAAAAAGTTGCCAGTGTATTCTGCCATCCAGATACCACACCTAATAAAAGGGTTCTTTAGTGATTAAAACAATGACAGGTCACTGCACTAAATTTCTGAGCACCAAACTGCTTGCCAATCCTCCAAGCTAAAAAAAAGTATGATGTATAAAATTAGACAGCTCTTTTGTCTACCAGAAGTCATACCTGCAGGACCTGCCCTCCTTCACTCCCATCTACAATACTAGTCTATTTAAAGAATATCAGAGAAAACTGCAGATAGTACAATGAATGCACTACTATGTTTTGAAATTCTGAAAAACAAGATCAGCAAAAACACAAACAGGACACATGAACAACTTTATGTTATAGCAATGTCTTTATTAGATATCAGTAATCAAATGTCATGCTTCAGGTATAAGATAGTCAGAGGTCAGGAAGGAATTTCTTACCCATCATGTAAGACTCTCCATGATTGGGTAGTTGCATTCTAAATTCTCCTTGCCATCACCACCTTTTTCTGAAATATCAGTTTTTGGTCACTAGCACAAGCCAGTCTAGTCTTGATAGATCTATATTCTTGTGTTACTATAACACATGCAGAAAAGGTAACTGATGCTAAGTAATGTTCAACCTACAGTCTAAATCCAGGCAGGTAAAAATACTACTACAGTAACTCCTTGCTTAACGTTGTAGTTATGTTCCTGAAAAATGCTACTTTAAGCGAAACAATGTTAAGCGAATCCAATTTCCCCATAAGAATTAATGTAAATAGGAAAGGTTAGGATCCAGGGGGAAAAAATTTTCACCAGACAAAAGACTATTTCATATTTCTCTCTCTCCACACACACAGTATAAAGTTTTTTTTAAACAAACAATTTAATACTGTACACAGCAATGATGATTGTGAAGCTTGGTTGAGGTGGTGAAGTGAGAGGGTGCAAGAGGATGGGATATTTCCCATGGAATGCCTTACTGCTAAATGATGAACTAGCACTTGACTGAGCCCTCAAGGGTTAACACATTGTTGTTAATGTAGCCTCACACTCTACAAGGCAGCACGAATGGAGGGAGGGGAGACAGCATGGCAGAGAGAAACAGAGACACACTCTGTGTGTGTGTGTGTGTGTGTGTGTGTGTGTGTGTGTGTGTGTGTGTGTGTGTGAGAGAGAGAGAGAGAGAGAGAGAGGTGCATTGCCCCTTTAAGTACGCTGACCCCACTCTAAGTACATTACCTTTTTAAGTAGATCAGCAAGTTGAGACAGCATCTGCTGTCAGCAAGCTCCCTCTGTCCTGAGCCCTGAATGGGGACGGGAAGGGGGACACCCTGACATTAGCACCCCTCTTTCCCCCCCTTGCACTGCAAGCAGGAGCTGCTCCCGGGAGCAGCTCCAAGGCAGAGGGCAGGAGCAGCACATGGCAGTGGGGGGGAGGACAGGGCTGTGCTGCTGCACAGGGAACTTAGGGGAGCGGAGAGCTGATGGGGTGCTGCTGGTCCACCCTGGCTCCAAACCCCCACCAGCTAGCTCCAACGGGCTGCTCTTTCTGCAAGCAGTGGACAAAGCAGGCGCAACTTTAAACGAGCATATTCTATAATTGATCAGCAACGTAACGAACAATGTTAACCAGGATGACTAAGTGAGGAGTTACTGTACATAGCATTTATATACAAAACAGTCCAACAGTGATAGTGAAAATGTAATGGTAATATGTGCATTATGAAACTAGAAAGGATGACAATAACTAGTTTTCGCTCATAGGAATGAATCCTGACTTTAGTGAAGTCAATGGCAAAACTATTATTGACTTAAATAGGAGTAGGGTTGGATCCATAGAAGGTGTCTAACTGAGACAGGTGCTCTTTGTTCACATCTATTCTGAAACTTAGGCCACTTAACATCTTATCCAAAGTCCACTGAAATAAATGGGAGTCTTCCCATTGGCTTCAATAGGCTTTGGATGAGGCCCTAGTTAAGGGTCTATATATGGATTTAGATGCTTAACTTTAGGTATCCAAGTTTGAAATTGTTGTCTCTAGTCTCTGGATGTTAACAAGAAAGTTTTATCTATTAGAAATCTTCTTCCACGACTCCAATTTATATGTGGATGAAAGTAAAACAAAGAAAACCATTATTTATTATTATTTTCATGAGTTAGGGTTGACCACAAGACTCAAGAATGGAGGAGAATAAATAAGTCACTTATGTAATCTAAGAATATTCTTGAGTAACATATTTTGTATCCCTATTCTATGTAATTAACTCCTATGTTAAATTCTCTCTCATATACAAAATATGAGCATTCCATGGCAGCATTAGTATCAACCACAAAGTTAAGGTTACACTAAGATTTGAGCATAATGAAAGAATAAGATTTCTCTTTCACACTTTAAAGATTGAACTTAGTCTCCTTATTTGACAAAATAACTCTTCAAAATAACCTATTGAGTAACCCGTTCTAGGCGCCACCATTTCAGGAAAGAGGTGGACAAATTAGAGGAAGTCTAGAGCAGAGCAACAAAAATGATTAAAGGTGTAGAAAATATGACTTATGAGGAAAAATTGGGTTTGTTTAGTCTGGAGAAGAGAAGACTGAGATGATAATTTTCAAGTACATCAAAGATTGTTACAAGGAGGAGGATGAAAAAATTATTCTCTTTAACCTCTGAGGATAGGATAAGAAGCAATGGGCTTAAACTGCAGCAAGGAAGATTTAGGTTGGACATTAGGAAAGACTTCCCAACTGTCAGGGTGGTTAAGTACTGGAACAAATTGCCTAGGGAGGTTGTGGAATCTCTGTCATCACAGGTTTTTAAGAACACATTAGATGAACCCATGAGGAATGGTCTAGTTATCATTTAGTCCTACCTTGAATGCAGGGGACTGGACTAGATGACCCTTCCAGTCCTACGGTTCTATGATTTTATAGGACAATTTATTCTTTATGTAATTTCTTAAAATAAATATTTACTAACTTTTGCAGAGAAAATAATTTTAAAATGCTCCCTTTCTGAAGTTTTCCCTCACATTTCTTTGTGTCCCTCTAGCTAAATAACCCAGGAATCCTGACTCCCAGTCCCCTACTGTAGCCTGAGAACAGCACTTCCTCTTAACAAGCAGTTCTTATTAAGATTTGTATATTTCCAGTGGTGATATACAATTAAAACATGTAATCAAATACACCCATGCATTTAAATTATTTTGTAGTAGGAATAAACATTCTCAAAATAGTTTCCACAACTTAAAACACTTCCTCTGAAAGACATCAATGAAATATTGTTGTGTTAATGAACATATTGTGTTGTGGAACATGAAGTTCTAGGAATGTGTCATTTTCAGCATATCCTGTGAAAACACTGGAGCACAGCATCAGTACTAGTTAAGTGGTTATAGATGGATTTATAATCTTCAGGAAACACCTGGAAAATATGTTTTGTATAAAATAAATTATTGATAGGAAGATGAGTTACGTAAATGGATCAGCATACTGACTATTTCTTTATTATGAAGCCAGCAATTCTACATGCACAGGAAAGCACTGTCACTTTTCTAGCTATATCTTTCTAGGAATCATAGAATCGGCATAAGACAACATTTCTAGTTTCCTCCTGTTTCCTAAAGTATTGTAAATAACTGACCACTGACATATGAAAAATTCCCATTGTCTAGACTAACAGCCAATAATAAAGAGTCATCTTTAAGTCATCCTGATATGAAATAAACTTCTCATATGACATACTATAGCATGAAAGGTACTGAATTATAGACATTAATATGACAAAGTACAATGAATCCATTCCACAAGAGGAGCAAATTCTATAATACGTAAGAGAAAATTAAGGTATAGTTGAATACATGAGTTAAAAAGCATTTGAAATAATAGAATGGAAATAGTAGGCCAAATTCACCACTGAAATATGCCAGCATTAGCTCATGGAAAAGAGTTCCAATAATGGAAAGCGTACAGAGGGGGCCAGATTTTGGCTGCAAATAGCCAACAACTTCACTGGGTGAAAAGGGAAGAGGGGAAGAGGCCAGCCCAGTGAAAAGTGGGCAATTTTGGCCAAAAATGCAGTGTCGCTAGGGTGGCTGCGTAGCCATCAGATGCATCAGGCTCCTGGTGGTGGACACCTATGGTGTAGCCCTGATGGGAATAAAAAATGCCCATACGTACCAGAACTCTGACTGCAGAAACACTTCTTGACCTCTGGAGAGATAAGTCACCCCACAAGATGCAACTCTCAGGGTATGTGTTTTGCACCTCCTTGAACCAGCTTTGTGGAATTTAACTCATTATTCTTTATGGATATACATGCAAGAAATAAGCAGCAACACAATTTTATGGAGCTATATAGCATTTTTAGATGAACATTAATCATTTGTATTGTTTTTGCATTTATTAATAAATAAGAAAAATAGGAGCGAGAACCTCCAGGAAAGATACCGCTAAAAGTGCTGAAGAGTATACACTGTGGGTTTAAAATGTAATTTTTTACATTAACGTAGTCTGGAATGCTTGATGTGGTTTACTAGATATTAAAAAAATATATAAATAAGACTGTCCATACTAATACTATCTATTTTCCCCCCAGCTATACAACTAGTGCAGAGAGATTGTGCTGATTATTACACAGCAGGTATGAGGCATAATGGAATCTACAGAGTTATTCCAGATCCAAAAAATAGCAGCTTTGAGGTTTACTGTGACATGGAATCAATGGGAGGTGGCTGGACAGTGCTACAGATGCGTCAAGATGGTAGCACTAACTTCAACAGAACATGGAATGACTACAAAAATGGCTTTGGAAATCTCAGCGGGGAGTTTTGGCTGGGGAATGATAAAATTCATCTCCTGACCAAAAGCAAGGATATGCAGCTGAGAATTGAGCTTGAAGATTTCAATGGTATTCGACAGTATGCTAAATATGAACAGTTCTATGTAGCCAATGAATATCTCAAGTACCGTCTAAGTGTCACTGGCTATACTGGTACAGCCGGAGATGCCCTGCACTTCAGTAAACATTACAACCATGATCAAAAATTCTTCTCTACCCCGGACAAAGACAATGATAAGTATCTATCAGGAAATTGTGGGGCTTACTACAGCTCTGGTTGGTGGTTTGATAAATGTTTGTCTGCCAACCTAAATGGCAAATACTATCGCCAAAAATACAAAGGTATTCGCAATGGGATTTTCTGGGGCACCTGGCATGGTGTTTCTAATGGTCTTCCAAATGGTTATAGGCAAGCTTTTAAACAGGTAAAAATGATGATCAGACCCAAAGTCTTTGTGCCATAAATCCGCACCCTCTGCTGTAACCAGTTTGTATTAGGTCATACTAAAATCATGCTTACTCAGTATCATATTCAAAATACAAATATTGGAGTATTTTAATATTCAGTCCTAATATAATCCTTCCAAGATGAAAGAAATTGTCTCAACATAAAATGTTTGATTCCTCCCTCATGCCTTATAAAGACAGTTTTAATGGTTCAGAGTAGCTGTTGCTAAAACTTCAGCATTGCTAAATTCTGAATTTGAAGGCATTGATTTTAATGTTTCAGTTGTACTTTTACTATCTGCAGCATACCAGGTTTCTACAATCTACAACTTTTTAAGGCTTCTACAAAGGTAGCTGAATGAAAATTCATATTTTTGCCTGAAAATATCTCAAACATTTCTTTTTACATATAACCACTTTAGATACCGAGTTTCATCCTCTTATATGGATCTCATTATATCATCTGTGTCTTCATAAACATTAAAGATAGATCATCCCAACACCACCACGAACTAAGAAAGTGGTATCCCATTTTAAAATGACTGAGGCAGAGATCACCTAATTTCCTCAAAGTCACAAAGCAACATCTGACACAGAGTCAGGAACTGAAAACAGATTTTCTGAGTCTCAGTCCAGCCCCTTGACCAAGAGACCATCCAACCAAATATAGTGGCAGAGTTGAACAAAAGCAAATGGAAAGGGTGTGTAGACTAAGTATGGAGTGAAACAGCACCTCCACAGCATGTTTTCCCCCCAAGCTGTTTGCTTCGAAACCATGCTTTTTGCTTCTTTGATGAAGGAATGTCAACAGCTACACAGCTTGTCAGGGAGCTATGCTAGCAGGGCTGGAGCAGGAAGCATCAGAAAGCATTGAGTTCTTGTACTACTGCCTCCAGATCTACAGAGAGAGTGTCTGGTTCCCTTAGAGCCTAAAACCCTGTGGTTTCACACCCAAATCTCCCTTCCTCTGCATCCTCTATTCAAGGTGAACTTTATGAGGTTGCAGGGATTCAAACTTAATTTTTTTAACTTGTCAGAACTTTTTATGTATCATCAGGAAAAAGATTATGTAGAAAAACACACATACATATATAAAATCAAAGTAGGGTTTCCCCCCAAAATTTGATGCATTTGTCTTTTTTCCCTTAAAATCAAAGAAAAACTAACATCCAGTGAATGACTTTTATACAATGAACAGAAAGGAAACAGAGATTTTCTTCTTGTTGTTGTTGTTCTGAAGTGTAAGAAATAAAATGTAACAGACGTTCAGACATTTCATGAATTACCAACCAAAGAGACATTCCAGATCATAATGAATACTGTACATAGTGAATGTAAATTTGATAAGATTAAGGCCTTAGATCGGGTTTGCCTGACAAACCCTCCTTGTGCAGACACAGGTTGTTCTGGCTCTCAGAATGAAATAAGTTACAGCGGGACAAAGACTTTTTGCTGGTATAACTGCATCTACAGTAGGGCTTTCCTGGCATAGCTATATCAGTCATGGGTATGATTTTTTCCACACCTAACCGACATAACTATTCCAGCAAAACTTTTAAGTGTAGTCTGGTCCAATACTTACAAACATGACATTTACTACTTTTCGATATACCAAATTGAAGTGTGCATTAGTGATTTATGTACAATGATCTATGGTGACAATGACCAAATTATAAGCTATTAATATATTTTAAAGGAATTATAAATATTTTGAAGGATATTTTGATGTGAAATGTCATTTGCTTTATTATGTTTTCATTTTAAAAGATGGATGGAAGATTTTAATACTATCAGATATATACTCTTTGCTTGAGAACACATTTTGAAGTTCCTTTTTATCCTGAAATAGAATGTAATTGTTTAAACAAAAAAAAGTTTTTGATGCACTGGCTAGAAAAGCGATTTTTAGTAGAATATTATTATATTTAGTCATTTGGTATAAAGTGCACTAATTGTTCCTAGACAATAAGAAGTTTCCAAAGAAATTTCTTTTTCACTCAGCTAATTTTTTACAAGTGAAACTTACCTTTGTTTCTTGTTTAAAGATCTTTTTTTTTAAATATAAACATTTTAAAATCAGAATACACAGCTGTAATTTATATTATTTACATGTTAAAGGGAAAAAAATCAGTCTAATGTTGATATTTTCAAAGCTGGATACTCCCTTTCTACTATTGGGCTGGATTCTCCAATTATTCAGATTAGTTTTATATAAGTGTAACTTCATTAATTTCAATGGCGTTACTCTCAATTTACACTGGTGTGAATAAAGTCTAATTCACACCCATTATGTCCATACGGCAGTTATAGTACTTGTTTTAAAGGTTCCTTGATCTGAATCCTCAAAAACAATATCTCACCAATTATTCCTTTGATGTTCTATAACAATTCAATCACTGATGAAACAGACTACAGTATGTGAACTCAGAATGGCCAGCTTTTGACAAAAGGGCTATGGAATTTTACACAGCTGACTATGGGTACCTTACAGCTATAGAGGTGCAGTCCATGGACACTACAGGTGAGCACACAATACCAGTGGCTGAATTCTCAGACATCAGTGACTGGTTACTCATATACTGCTACAGAACAATTGGATCCCAGACCCTGTAGTTTTCACAGGCTGCATCTCCATATTAAAGATAAGGCAGCTGTAAACTGATCTATTTTTAAATTATGTGAGACTTTTGGGCTCATGTACAGCTGTCAATATGATCCTTGACGGGACAAAGTTTAGCATCCCTGAACTAAAGCATTTAAAAAAAAAAAACACCTTATACAACCTAAACACACTCTCTCTCTATACATGGGCTTAATAATGCAAAGTATGTCTTTCAATTATAAAAAACACATATGTGATAATAAAAATTTTAATCTAATAAATGCACTTGTCTTTTTGATATAGTTAAATGTTAGATTCTTAGTAATGGATATAGTTAAATGTTAGATTCTTAGTAATGAGGATTATTAGTATCAGGTTTTCAAGCAAAGGACCTATGGGACACTTTTTCCACAGAATACGAAACAAAACTCATCTGTTCAAAATGATCAGCCAAGCATGCTATAATTTCCTGGCATTCCATGGGGTTGTTTAAACAAAGAAAACTACCAAGAAGGAAAAACAAAGAATATCTTTAGAACTGAAAGCCATGTTAAACAGCACTGATTTGCCATTTTTCATGCAAGTAACAGTAGGGATAACTCTATTCATCTCAGTTAAAATGCCATGTTCAATGGTCTTTTGACAGACACAGGGGTCTCTCAAAACTTCACGTAGCAGATCGAGCACTCACTGTCGCGGCGCCTCCTGCCAGTGATCCGGGAATTAGCTCTTTTCCAGCCTTGGAGCGCCTCCTGCTGGACAACGTCTCACCTGTTTCAGGCCCCCGTGTCCCTCCCGGACTCCGATGCCCTTTATTTTGTAGTTCTGCCCTATGGCAGTTCCCACTCTCTGGGTCTCCCCTCCCAGGGGAACCCCCAACCCTCTATACCCACCTTGCATCAGTGGCTACTGCCAGTCATCATCTAGCCCCCATTCTCTGGGGCAGACTGCAGTCTGTAATGGCCACTCATCACTGGCAAAGGGGTAGGACCAGCTGCCTTTCCCTGCAGCCCCAGTACCTCCTTAGGCCTTCCTGCAAGGCCTCAGCCCTGGTGATAGCCAGGCCTAATCTCCCCAGCTCAGCCTGCCCCTTCCCCAGCACTGCTCTGTCAAAGGGACCCTGTCTCCCCCAGGCAGCTAGGTCTTCCTCACTCCAGGGCTGGAGTGAGACTGACCTAGTTCCTCCATTAGCCCTTTTATCAGGGCCTGCTATAGCCTGATTAGGTGTGGCTCCAGCTGTGGCCACTTCCCCAATCAGCGTACTTTTCTCCCAGGAGTGGGGTAACTGCCCTGCTAAACTTCAGAAAAGACCTGCTTAAGATGTTGAGTTAAAAATATTTCTTTCTCTAAGAAGTTTTTCATGCAAGTATCAGACCACAACTATCTTTAAATTCATCTGACATTTTCAAAGGAAGTTAAGATGGGATAAGATGAGCCCACACCTGGAACACCGTGTTTATAATTTAACTACTGCAGCACATTATTATTTTTTATTAAAAAAGGGGGTATTCTGCCAAAAAAAAAATTAAAAAACTTACCTGACATAGAAATGACAGAAAAGGTTAAAAAAAAAAAAAGAAGAAAGCAAAGTATTACCTAAAACTTTAAACTTTCTCAGTGTAATAAAGATCCAAATATTGACATGCCAAAGAAGTATACATTCACAACTGTGTTTTGGCTTCAATTCTTCAGGGGTTAAAAAGATGAATATCACACTTCATATAAGACTAACGAAATTGAGATAGTTTGCAAAGAAACACAGCTAAGCGGTATATTATACTCAAATATGAAATTGCTGAGCTACTAACTGGGGTATGTAACCTATCATTTAAATCAGCTTCTATACCACATGACTGGAGGCTAGCTAATGTGATGCCAATTTTTAAAAAAGACTCCAGAGGTGATCCTGGCAATTACAGGCCGGAAAGCCTAACTTCAGTACTGGGCAAACTGTTTGAAAGTATAATAAAGAACAGAATTATCAGACACATAGATGTACATGATTTGTTGGGGGAAGAGTCAAGATGGTTTTTGTAAAGGGAAATCATGCCTCACCAATCAACTAGAATTCTTTGAGGGGGCCAACAAGCATGTGGACAAGGGGGATCCAGTGGAGATAGTGTATTTAGATTTTCAGAAAGCCTTTGACAAGGTCCCTCACCAAAGGCTCTTATGCAAAGTAAGCTGTCATGGGATAAGAGGGAAGGTCCTCTCATGGATCGGTAACTGATTAAAAGATAGGGTAGGAATAAATGGTCAGTTTCAGAATGGAGAGGGGTAAATAGTGGTGTCCCCCAGGAGTCTGTATTATTCAGCATATTCATAAATGATATGGAAAAAGGGGTAAACAGTGAGGTGGCAAAATTTGCAGGTGATACAAAACTACTCAAGATAGTTAAGTCCAAATCAGACTACGAAGAGTTACAAAGTGATCTCACAAAACTGGGTGAATGGGCTACAAAATGACAGATGAAATTCAATGTTGATATATGTGCAAGTAGAGTCTGGATGAGCTCTCCCCTGACATCTAGTGCTGAGCTGTGGAAAAAGACTTCAGAAGCTGATCTCGTTTGCATGGATACACCCACCCTGCCTATGTGCTCAGCATGATGGGATTGCTTGCCCAAATGATCATTTGTGGCAGGTGTTGGATCCCCAGTCTCCTTGTTATTTGAGCTGGAGTAATAAAGGGTTGTTATCCTTGTTGTGTGAACTGAGGGCAGCAAAACTGTATCTGGCATACCCCAATAGAGGGACTCACCCTCAACTGAACAGCACTCACTAGGGAGGGGACATGGGTTCCAAAGCCCAGTGAGTGAGAGAGAGAGAGAGAGAGGGGGAACAGGTAATTTGTACTTGGCAGTGTGGGCCCTGTTTAAGGGTCCTAGACACCAGTTGATCTTTCTTCTCTCTATGGTATAATAAAAGAGCTAACTTAGACTCAATTGAGAGTCTTGTTACATGTTGCAGAGCTGAAATCACTGATACCTAGGTCTAAGTATTAGACTTATTTTGGGACAGTGTCTCTATTGCAAGAGACTGCCCAGTGTGCACCAGCAGTGTGGCTCCCCCACTAACAGCTGAAATCACTGAGAGCTATGTTAAGTGTGAGGGGTTGGGCCCTGAAGACATCTTGCAAGTGGGCAGCTGGTGGAGAGGTGTGGCAAGCGGCTAGCAGGGAGGCTGGTGGAGAGGTGTGACCAGCAGGGTGGCTGGTGGAGGGGTGTGGCAAGTATCTGTTGGGATGATGAGTGAGTGCTTGAGCAGTGCAGTGTGTGAGGTGCCTTCTTACCTACCCCCCACCCCCGGCCTTCCACACAGGGTGTGAGGTGAAATCTGCAGATGAACCTCTGATCTCTGGGGCTGCACAAGGACAGCAACTGTGAGTGGGATACGGAGAAGGGATGGGCATGTTAAAGTGACTTTTGGGTTGCTGGACTTAAGACCCGAGGGGAAAAGGACACTGCCCAACTTACTTGGGGGTGGGTTTTTTGATCATGGTTTGTGTTTATGAACCCTAGTTGTGGTGTTTTCCCAAATTAATGCTGAGTTAATTCCTTCCTTTTATTAAAAGTTTTTGCTACACTCAGACTCTGTGCTTGCGAGAGGGGACATATTGCCTCTTAGAGGCACCAGGGGTTGCTGTGTAATTGTCCCAGGTCACTGGGTGGGGGCTTGAACCGGTTTTGTGTTGTATTGTTGAAAAGGATTCCCTAGATACTGAACCCGGCCCTTGTTGCTGCTGGCTCCACCTGGCAGAAGGGTTACAAATGCGAAGTAATGCACATTGGAAAACATAATTCTAACCATACATATAAAATGGTGGGGTCTAAATTAGCTGTTACCACTTAAGAGAGATCTTGGAGTCACTGTGGATAGTTCTCTGAAAACATTCACTCAATGTGCAGCAACAGTCAAAAAAGCTAACAGAATGTTGGGAACCATTAAGAAAGGGATAGATAATAAGACAGAAAATATATTGCCTCTGTATAAATATGTGGTATACCCACATCTTGAATACTGTGTGAAGATGTGGTTGCCCCATCTCAAAAAAGATATATTGGAATTGGAAAAGGTTCAGAAAAGGGCAACAAAAATGATTAGGGGTATGGAACAGCTTCCATACATGGAGAGATTAATAAGACTAGGACTTTTCAGCTTGAAAAAGACATGACTGAGGGGGAATATGATAGAGGTCTATAAAATCATGACTGGTGTGGAGAAAGTAAATAAGAAAGAATAAATAACACTTTCTTATAACACAAGAACTAGGGGTTACCAAATGAAATTAATAGGCAGCGGGTTTAAAACAAACATAAGCAAGTATTTTTTCACACAACACACAGTCAACCTGTGGAACTCTTTGCCAGAGGATGTTGTGAAGGCCAAGACTATAACAGGGTTCAAAAAATAACTAGGTAAGTTCATGGAGGATAGGTCCATCAATGGCTATTAGCTAGAATGAGCAGGGATAGTGTCCCCAGCCTCTGTTTGCCAGAAGCTGGGAATCGGCGACGGGGATGGAACTCTTGATGATTACATGTTCTTTTCATTCTCCCTGAAGTACCTGGCATTGGCCACTGTCCGAAGACAGGATATTGGGCTAAATGGACCTTTGGTCTGACCCAGTATGGCTGTTCTTATATTCATATACAATCCCTGGAATGCGCAAAGAATTCCCCTTGCTGCAATGATGTGTTCCAGTCAGATGGAAGTTTTAGACTCATAGACTCATAGACTTTAAGGTCAGAAGGGACCATTATGATCATCTGGTCTGACCCCCTGCATGTTGCAGGCCACAAAGCCATCCCTACCCTTTCCCTTGACTCTGCTGTTGAGGTCCCCAAATCCTGGTTTAGTGACTTCAATTGGCAGAGAACCCTCCCGCTAGCGATCCCTGCCCCATGCTGCGGAGGAAGGCGAAAAACCTCCAGGGCCTCAGCCAATCTACCCTGGAGGAAAATTCCTTCCCGACCCCAAATATGGCGATCAGTAGAACCCCGAGCATGTAGGCAAGAGTCTCCAGCCTGACCCTCGTTAGCCATTATACTATTTACCTGCCATGGCACGGTATTCCTTTGGCTAAAATCATGTTTTTCCATTAAACCATTCCCTCCATAAACTTATCTAACTTAATCTTGAAACCAGACAGGTCCTTCACCCCCACCGTTTCCCTCGGAAGGCTGTTCCAATATTTCACCCCTCTGACGGTCAAAAACCTTCGTCTTATTTCAAGCCTAAACTTCCCCACGGCCAGTTTATATCCATTCGTTCTCGTGTCCACATTAGTACTGAGCTGGAATAGTTCCTCTCCCTCCCTGGTATTTATCCCTCTGATATATTTAAAGAGAGCAATCATATCCCCCCTCAGCCTTCGTTTGGACAGACTAAACAACCCGAGCTCCTCCAGTCTCCTTTCATACGATAGGTTTTCCATTCCTCTGATCATTCTAGTGGCCCTTCTCTGTACCCGTTCCAGTTTGAGTTCATCTTTTTTAAACATGGAAGACCAGAACTGCACACAGTACTCCAAATGTGGTCTCACTAGCGCCTTATACAACGGAAGCAGCACCTCCTTATCCCTACTAGATATACCTCGCCTAATGCATCCCAAGACCGCATTGGCTTTTTTCACCGCCACGTCACATTGTCGACTCATAGTCATCCTACGGTCTACCAAGACCCCGAGGTCTTTCTCCTCCTCTGTTATTCCTAACTGATGCGTCCCCAGCTTGTAACTTTTAGGCAAAGTGTATCACTAATGTAAGTGGGCACAACTCCCTCAACTTTAACTACTTCTGCCAGAGGTGAATTTGGCCACAATCTTCAATATTAAATCTCACAAAAAACTGTTTTAAGACAACAGAGGGTCCTGTGGCACCTTTGAGACTAACAGAAGTATTGGGAGCATAAGCTTTCGTGGGTAAGAACCTCACTTCTTCAGATCAGACTTGCATCTGAAGAAGTGAGGTTCTTACCTATGAAAGCTTATGCTCCCAATACTTCTGTTAGTCTTAAAGGTGCCACAGGACCCTCTGTTGCTTTTTACAGATTCAGACTAACACGGCTACCCCTCTGATGTTTTAAGACAATAGGTCAGATTCTACTTCCCTTACTCAAGTCCTCACATCAGATATATATGACATATGTCAAGGTCAGATGGATTAATAGTTTTAGTACATAATTGTAAATCACAAATTCTGATACAGCAAACTGTCACAGCTCCCCTTATTTAGATGGGAGAAGGGAGGGATAGGCATCTGGACTTTAGAGAAGGCAGAGAGCATGTGAGGCCTCCAAACCTCATGCATCTCAGGAATCTGCAAAATCAAAGGAAACTCCAATCAGGGAAGTTATGCACCTCCATGTCACTCCCACTCCTAGCTTCATGGCTTCTCTAGGAGCTGTGCTGCCACTAGCTGGCCCCACCAAACTTGCACCGCACTTTACATCTGTGTGAAGGTGATAGTGTAGACCACAAATTAAGGTTGCTTCTAAAAGTATTAATAAAGCTCTCTGAAAATCCAAGAGAAATACTGTCTGTTTTGCAAGGATCACATCATGCAGAGAAGCTGTTCCTCAGTCCCTAGGATTGAGCAACAAAAATCCCACAAAATCAAAACTCCAACCATACAATGGCCACATGAAAGGGTTTTGTGAGGTCCTGATAGAGGAAGCATACTGTATTGGCTCTACTCCCCACTTCTGTGAGTTCAAAGGGGTAGCCTTTCTACCTCTACACTGACCCCATGCTTCAAAATGGAGGAGAATGTAGCACACTTAATAGTAAGGCCATGATAGGGTTACCATACGTCCTCTTTTTCCCGGACATGTCCAGCTTTTCGGCACTCAAACCCCCGTCCGGGGGGAATTGCCAAAAAGCCAAACATGTCCGGGAAAATGGCGGCTCTGCTCCTCCCCTGACTCTTCGGCTCTGTTTAAGAGCCGAGCTGCCCGAGCGCTACCGGCTTCAGGCAGCCCCCTTGCCTCCGGACCCCAGCCTCCGGCCGGGCACTTCCCCTCCCGGGCTCCGGCGGCACAGGGTCCGGAGGCATGGGGGCTGCCCGAAGCCGGTAGCGCTGGGGCAGCTTGGCTCTTAAACAGAGCCGAAGAGTCAGGGGAGGAGCAGAGCCTCCAGCCGCGGCGGCTCTGTTCCTCCCCGACTCTTCGGCTCTGTTTAAGAGCCAGGCTGCCCGAGTGCTACGGGCTTTGGGCAGCCCCCATGCCTCTGGACCCTGCGCTGCCGGAGCCCGGGAGGGGAAGTGCCCAGCTGGGGGCGCAGGGTCCGGAGGCAAGGGGGCTGCCCGAAGCCCAAGCGCTACCGGCTTCATGGTTTGCCGGGCAGCCTCCAGACCCTGCACCCCTGGCTGGGCGCTTCCCCTCCCGGGCTCCAGCTGTGCTGGGGAAGCGCCGGCTGGGGACGCAGGGTCTGGGGGCTGCCCGGCAAACCGTGAAGCTGGTAGCGCTCGGGCAGCCCTTTCCGCGTGGCTGGGAGTGGGAGGGAGGAGGGGGCGGAGTTAGGGTGGGAAAGGGGCGGAGTTGGGGCGGGGCTGGGGTGGGGAAATGGGCGGGGCCATGGCCCGTGGAGGGTCCTCTTTTTTTATTTGCTAGATATGGTAACCCTAGGCCATGACCTCTCAGAATCTCCAGCTTTCTATAGCAACAAATGATCAGCACAATCTGTAGCACAATCCCCATCCAGACTCATTTGTGCTCGTCTTCAATTGATGCCTCAAATGCTTGAATAGATGAACCCTCACTTTGCTCATCATATATTATGCATATACATATTTAGAAACTTAACTTGCCCTTTTCTTTGGATATTATCCAAGTATTTCACCTGCTAAGAGAAGTGAATGCCATGTCCATCACCAGTGTATTGTGACTGAAGATGATGTTGTGAAATGAACAGGTTTGCTCGATCTTCCTTCATGCTCACTAGCACTATCCAGAGTACACCAAGCTGAAGCTCCCTACTCCATCCCACCAAACAGTTGAACTAGTAGCTCCTATACAGTGCTGTCAGTGTTAGTATATGTGACATTTCACAGATTCATCAGATGCCTTTTAGAAGCAAGAAAACATCTATTGACCATGTTTATCTTTCTTGGGCCAGACTGTAGCCATATTCAATCTGCAGTTCTTACTGCATTTCCCACCATCCATGCTTAATTTTGGGCACCCGCGAAAAGGTTTTACAATAAATGTCAGCTCACATTATCACCACTGTGCTAGCTCCCCAGTGACCATTTCAACTGCGCAGAAAAAGTTCCTTTTAATTAGTAGTTAAATTCCTGTGGGTGGAGGTGAAGGCAACATCTGTCTTTCCTATCTGTGCTAACATAGTTATATAGCTTTTCTGTTGTTCCAGAAGTCTTTCAAGCATATGATATGTAAAATGTGCCAGGACAAGCTGATGTTTTGAAAATTCTTCCTGCAGCTGTGTCAGGTTTTTAGAGCTTGGATAGAAAAGGCACAGATTTTACTTTCTATTGAAACATGTTGTCACTACCATGGGTACCATGCAAAAAGACATCGATGAGCACATTTCAGCAAGTAGATGCACATAGATCAACAGCAAGAAGAATTTTTTATTCTAACTACTTTCACTCAGCATCATATACAAAACAGAAAAATTATTTTTCTCCTATAATACTGTTAATGTAAATGGCAATTTTTCTAGGTATTTTGCCCTTTTTTATATAGTTTGGTAAAAGCACTTTTAGAATTATGCCATTACCCAGAGGGTTTAAAAATATGGTTATTTACAATATATTGGTTTTAACCCACTATTATTTAGATTAAAAATATTGTGGCTTAAGAAAGCATAAAGGTTTTTGTAGTTACAAAATATCTTTTGAATTATACTGGCCAGTGTGACGCTTGGGCAGTGCAAAGAGGCCAGATAATGGCTGTATATAACTAGATGAGGATTCCCTAGGAGAGGTGAGTTTTCAGTTGGTGTAAAGCTGACGTAGAATCATAGAATCATAGAAGATTAGGATTGGAAGAGACCTCATCTAGTGCAACCCCCTGCTCAAAGCAGGACCAACCCCAACTAAATCATCCCAACCAGGGCTTTGTCAAGCTGGGCCTTAAAAACCTCTAAGGATGAAGATTCCACCACCTCCCTAGGTAACCAATTCCAGTGCTTCACCACCCTCCTAGTGAAATAGTTTTTCCTAATATCCAACCTAGACCTCCCTGTGACAGGATGTGCATACCCTGCACTGGAAAAGAAAGGGTTAACCCCACACTATGGGTGGCGGAAGTCCCGCCCCCCCCCCCCCCCCCAGGCCGTGCTGGGCATGCTCCAACTGCTGCCTCAGTATAAACGGGAGTAGCCCAGCTCATTCTGGGCTGACTGCTGGAGGGGAAGGACCTTTGGCTGGAGCACCAGCTGAAGAGCTGCCACAGCCCTTGCCTGCAAGAGCCAGAGACCCTGTGAGCCAGATTGGAGGCCTGGCACCTAAGGAGCACTGGAGAACCATCCAAACTGATGAGCTCAGAGACCCATACGCCACACAGACAGCAGCGTCTGGAACTACGGTAGGAAGTGACCCAGGGAGGGTGAGCGAGTGGTATCTCCCGCCATGGTGAGGTCAGCATGTTTCAGTGGGATTCCCCGCTGACCCAGTGACAGACCACTCTGTTGCTATTAGTGCCCTGGGTAGGGGCCCGGTGGCCCCCACCTTTCCCTGCCATAATGACTCTAGCCATTAGGCAGTACTGCCCTGTGTCCAAGGGCCACCATAGTGATTCTGCGGTTGCCCAAGGGCTGCCAGGGAGATTAACTGCGGTGATACTGCCCTGCCCCAAAGGGGGACGGGGTGTGCATACACTGTGACACTCCCCCACTGTAACTTGAGACCATTGCTCCTTGTTCTGTCATCTGCCACTACTGAGAACAGCCTGGCTCCATCCCCTTTTAAACCCCACCCCCCCTTCAGGTAGTTGAAGGCTGCTATCAAATCCTCCCCTCACTCTTCTCTTCTGCACACTAAATAAGCCCAGTTCCCTCAGCCTCTCCTCATAGGTTATGTGCCCCAGCCTCCTAATCATTTTTGTTGCCCTCTGATGGACTGTCTCCAATTTGTCCACATCCTTTCTGTAGGGGGCCCAAAACTGGACACAATACTCCAGATGTGGCCTCACCAGTGCCAAATAGAGGGGAATAATCACTTCCCTCAATCTGCTGGCAGTGCTCCAACTAATGCAGCCCAACATGCTGTTAGCCTTCTTGGCAACAAGGGCACACTATTGACTCATATCCAGCTTCTCGTCCACTGAAATCCCCAGGTCCTTTTTCTGAAGAATTACCACTTAGCAAGTTGGTCCCCAGCCTGTAGCAGTGCATGGGATTCTTCCATGCTAACTGCAGGATTCTGCACTTGTCCTTGTTGAACCTCAGCACATTTCTTTTGGCCCAATCCTCCAATTTGTCTAGGTCACTCTGGACCCTATCCCTACCCTACAGCATATCTACCTCTCCCCCCAGCTTAGTGTCATCTGCGAACTTGCTGAGGGTGCTATCCATCCCATCATCCAGATCATTAATGAAGATGTTGAACAAAACTGGCCCCAGGACTGACCCTTTGGGTACTCAGCTTGATACCCGCTGCCAACTGGACATCGAGCCATTGATCACTACCCGTTTAGCCTGACTATCTAGCCAGCTTTCTATCCACCTTATAGTGCATTCATCCAATCCATACTTCTTTAACATGCTGGCAAGAATACTGTGGGAGACAGTATCAAAAGCTTTGCTAAAGTCAAGATATATCACGTCCACTGCTTTCCCCATATCCACAGAGCCAGTTATCTCATCATAGAAGGCAATCAGGTTGGTCAGGCATGTAGCCAGCTTCTATGTCATTCCACCCTATCCAGTGCAGGGAGCTTGCTCAATGTATCATTGGACTCTGCCAATTCTCAATGGGTGGATGGTTCTTTGGGGACTACACTGCCAGCTGGTGTAGTTTAAAGTAGTTCTTAGGCAGCTCTAACACATGCCAGGGCCAAGTCTAAATCTGTGCAGGGCAGAGAAAGAAGGGTTACTATGAGATGTTTTATTTGTGTTGTACATATACACACAAACGGTGGGATCCACGCAAATATTTGAAGAACTAGAAATATGTAACCAGCTCCTTAATGTCTTGCCCTTTCCTCCTGCACTGAGTGGAGGGAAAAAAATAAGGAAAATATATTCAAAGTAAGACAAATTTACATTCATCGCTAGTCTATGCACCATGGAAAAGTTCTTCCATCTGAAGAATCCTTGTCAGACAACTTTTCCCATGCTGCACGGATCCAAAGCAGCAGAAACAGGATTTCATTGACAGTGTGAAAGCCACAATATTGCCCTTAATTAATGAGCACGAGCCCCATCTATCATTTTGAGCTTGAGCTGACACTGGAAAGGGTAAAATGCCCATAAAGTTTCATGGGGATTTTGTCACTTTATGCCTTGTCTTTCAATTGGATGAGGATAAAGGGAGTGTGATAATTACACCTGTATTGGCAGATCACTATTTACTGCAGACTAAAGTCAGAATCTAAGTCCTTCTTGAGTGGAGGATCTCTTCTATCAGGTCCATCAATCTCTGAGGATGGAGCAATAGAGATTCAAACTCTGAGGGAAAACATTGCTTAGCTACTGGCCTGCTGAGAGGGAAGTGCCTTCTGCCTCCTTCTGGCTGACAAATGCACAGGCATTAGTAAGTGTGAATGGAAGGGGATAGTGACAATGCACCAGTAGAAGCAGGTTTGAGACAGCATTTGGTAAGATGGAAAAGACAGAATTGGGAAAGAAGAAAAAGGGTGGAAGTAGGTAGGAACTGGGAAGCTGGATGGGGGTTGGGGTGGAAGCACCAGTGGATGGGAACAGGATGGGGACAGGCACTTGGAAGGAATAGATGCAGATGGGAGTAGGTATAGAGACTGGGTTCCCAAGGAGGTGGGCTTCACATAGGCTGTAGGGGGTATGTTCCAGTTTTTACCTTGAAAGATATGGGGAGGTCACCAGCCTGCAGTAGCGTGGTCATAGAAGCTTTCTTGGAGATTTCCTTCTTCTACAGATTCAGGACCTACGTGGACCAAGTGAACTGAAAACAGTCAGAATTCCCTCTTCAGAGTAAGGAAGAGTCAGGCAGAAGACAGCTGAAGCCTGCCCAGTGAAAAAAGTTAGGTGGCATGGCAGACAGGAAGGCAGCTGGATTTCCAGAAAAACAGGATTTCTGTTTCTGAGAGGAGGATTTTGTGGCAGTTGCCACATAAAGTACATTCTGTGGACAATGCAGTAGAAGTTGTGGCACCTTCCCTCCATTCCATCTTTTTCTTCAAGATGAGTCAGAATGGTGTATTTGAAAAAAAAATCCTCAGGAACTTGCAGAAGTACAATAGGTACAGCTTCTATTTTTACCTCTGCATCCCTGGGTCTACAAAATGCCATCCCACTAGAGCTCAGAAGGGTCACATGCATTCAGTTCGTTTTAAAAGGAGAGAGGAATTTTATATTTAAACTTCAATTTTGGCATGAAAAAGTGATGTAGTTTTTGCTTTTCATGTGATTTTTGTTTGAACCTGTTGCATGTTGTAATTTGTAAATTGGTTAAAATGCTACAGAAAATAAGCATCATAAACATGAAATTATTGGTCTCCCCATATATAGCAATTCTGTGTTCATAATGAGATGACAGAAAGCCAAGGCCAGTTTGGAGTGGCAGTAGATAGAGCGCAGGTACCAAAATACTACACCTCTACCTCAATATAACGCTGTCCTCGGGAGCCAAAAAATCTTACCGCGTTATAGGTGAAACTGTGTTATATTGAACTTGCTTTGATCCACCGGAGTGCGTAGCCCCCCCGCCCCCCCGCCCTGGAGCGCTGCTTTACCGCGTTATATCTGAATTCATGTTATATCGGGGTAGAGGTGTAAATCCACAGGGCCGAGCTCAGGTCTTCAAATATCCATGTGGTCAACCCAAATATGGGTAGGTCTTACTATAGTATTTCTTTATTCATGTTTCATTTTCCACATCTGAATTCATATTTTCATAAGCCTTTGCTACTCATTTTTTTACCAGCTGATTTACTTTCATCATCCGTGGAATTGCACCATTAATCACATGTAACAAAATATTTCTAGAAAAATGTGATCTAACTTTATTTTGCATAAACAGGCCTGTTTACAGCTTCTCAGAAACTGGAAAAAACAACCTCTTGCAAAACTGTACTTGTCAAAACTCCAATATGTCTGAGGGGCACAGAAATTGACAGCGTGAGAGTAGCTTTAAATTGTGATTTACAAAGGAAATTAGCTACTTATTCATATATTTTGAAGAAACAATAGTACAATGAAATAAAAATGATAGTTAAGGAAAATAGGGTTCTCTATTAGTCACACAACAGGCTGTAACAGACAAATTATTTTTAAAAATTGAATATTGGCTAATGATTTGTGAGTTTAAGTCCAAAGAATCATGAATGATCCCAAAGACCTGAAAATAGAAAAGCTAAAGCACCTTTAAAGCTAAAGGAGGGATAGGTCAGTGGTTTGAGCATTGGCCTCCTAAATCCAGGGGTTGTAAATTTAATCCTTCAGGGGGCCACTTAGGGATCTAGGGCAAAATCAGTACTTGGTCCTGCTAGTGAAGGCAGGGGGCTGGACTCAATGACTTTTCAAGGTCCCTTCTAGGAGATAGGATATCTTTATTTAATTTGTTCATATTTTGTCTGAAAACCAAAGTCTAAGATCACTTTGGAGATTCTCAGATGAACTTATATTTCATTTTCAATTTGAAGTAAAAGTTAAATCAAAACAAAATATTGACAGGATGGAAGAAATAACCAGAAAAGATGGTGGAGCTTATATCTGACCCTAAGATTAAGGACTTTCAATTGCCATTAGCTATGCAAATGTAGAACCTGAAGAGTACAGCTAGATCAAAACTTACATTTGAAGACCAAGTAGCAGCAGTGGATTAAGAAGGCAGTTTACTAGGCTCTCTGTGAGCTGAGGGGTGAAAGCCTTCCGTCTAGGTGTAGATAATGTTATCTTTTGTACCTTTTGTACTCAGATGTTGCAACTGTCATCCATTCCCAAACTAGAACTGGTGCAAAAGACAGCTATCAATTTCTTAAGCCGGGTGTCTCATAGATAGAACACTTGACATCTGTTCCCAGGACTTAGACTGGATACCTGTAAGCTTCCAGATAAATTTTAAGATCTTGGTTTTGACCTAAGAAGACCTAAATGGTCTGGGACTACTCTACCCAAGAGACAGTCTCTTTTTCCAGGATAGACTGACACAGTTATAATCAGCAGATTGTTGATTCTAGGTCCCCTTTGATATAAGAGAGAGGCAGCAACTGGGCTGGCAGGGACCAAGCACTGGAATGCCCTCCCACACCTGATCCAAAATATTTATTGACTTTCAGGGCATGTTGCAGGGCCCATTTATTTCACCTGGCATTTGGAGAAAGGTAGGAGGATTTACAAAAGAATTGAACCAATATGTCATTATCAGGTGTCATTTGACAGATGGAGTAAACTGACTGAATTGTACTTGGTTTGTAATTTTGAATAACTTGCAGAGAACTCAGAGCCTGCGATTGGTGCTTTTTACGGTCCATAAATAAAAAAGGAATAAATAAAATCAACAAACAAATTTTAATCTGACAACAACCCCAAAACAATTAGGCATTGCGGTAGGGATGAGGTGAGGTGTAGGGAATCCTTGAAAATAACCAGTGACAAATTCAATTCAGAACCATTGTTGTGTGTGTGCATGTGAGTGTGCAGGGAGACAGGGTGGGAATGAAGAGTATTTTACAGCAGACTAAATTAACTTTGTTGTGGAATTTGGGGGTTGCTGCCACACAGTAAACAAAGGCCTTAAGCATAAATTCTGAGATGCTTTTTTTTAAAACAAAAAAACAAAAAATATAAATATAAAGTATAAGATATGAGAAAATCATAGAATATCAGGGTTTGAAGGGACTGTAGGAGGTCATCTAGTCCAACCCCCTGCTCAAAGCAAAACTAATCCCCAGAGAGATTTTTGTCCCAGATCCCTAAATGCCCCCCTCAAGGATTGAACTCACAACCTTGGGTTAAGCAGGTCAATGCTCAAACTACTGAGCTATCAGCTGCAATGAATGAAGAATATAGATAAACCTCAGGGCACAGTGCAAAACCTATCTGTTCATTCAAGCCTTTGTCTTAGGCAGGTTAGTTATGATGAGCATTTTGTTCTTAGGATAGGTCAGGTAATGGATTCAGGCTAGTATCTTTGTATGTAAGTTTTTATTACAGCAGAGGGTAACTGTAAACTTGGAGTGAACTCTTTGTTGCAACTAATTGTTGGAAGAATTATGTTAATTTTACTTAATTGTTAAGGCATCTAAAAAGTTAGATAATGCACAAGTAAACTTTAAATCAAAGCATGGTAAATTTTATTTATTTTTAGGGCCAAATTCTACAAATGTGGTCTAGAATGAAGCAAATTCAAGATGACAATAAAGGAGTTTATTTCATGGGGTACATATTTGCCCTATAAATATATCTATTAAAACTTAAAGTGATAAGCTATGATATACAAAAGAGATTCCAATTAAAGTAATCCATAGGGAATAGATTCCCAGGATTTATTTCTATTGGTTTACACAGGAGGAAAATGGGATTTCGGGAAATGTTCACAGGATATGAAGATTACCTACAAAAACATTTCAATAATAAATGGTAGAAACATAAAGCAATCAATCATTTTAACTCAACACCAGTAAAAAAATAAAATAAAACACCATTTGGATGTTCATTTCCATGCATACATCAGATTCAAATGCATGAAACAGCCCCCTCCCCCCCTGCCTTCCCGCAACACTGCTAATGGAAAAAGCAGTGGAACTATTTAGTCAACTTGATGTAATCTTGGTAGTAAATAACTTGCTGAAAAGGAACACATCTTGATGGACTAAGTGGCTTTTATTCATCCCTTGAACCATTTTTAATGTTTTTTCCCATTGCAAGCAGGCTACATAATGTCACAATGTGTTACGAAATAATAAGAAGAGATACTTTGTGCAGCAAGAGTCAAACATGCAATCTGCTATTTACATGTGAAAAGCAAGACGGAGTTGAACAGGAGGTTCACCGCCAAAAGGACTATATATTCTAAAATAAATGTTAAAATACTGAAAGGTGTCTCTATTGATACAGTATTTGCTACTAAATAGGCATAAATGACTAACCAGTAAACCAGAGACAATCTGCTTCCGTTCAAGTGGAAAACTTTGAAAGCTACTCATAGAAATTGAATTCAGCATCTATGCACAGACCTCTTTGTGACTGAAGTCATACATTTTATCTCTGAGTACTCCATAAGTTCATTGAACAAAACCAAATGCATGTTATTGGAAGAAAATAAATGTGACTAAGAAATGAAAAGCCTGACCAAAACAGAAAGTACAAATAGTAATTGTTGAAAATTACACTGAGAATAAAGTAGTCTATTAGCTCCTTTTAAAAAAACCACAGCAAAAGCTCTTTCACAAATGCCTTATGCACTTTATACTCTCGTTTTCTGTATTCAAGTTTAATATTAGAAGTGCACCACCTACTAAAGTTGTCCAGCACTTCCCATTAGACCCCGTTTTCACTTGCTTATAACTTTGCCAAACTTCATATGCAGTGTTGTTGTAGCTGTGTTGGTCCCAGGATATTAGCAAGACAAGGTGGGTGAAGTAATATCTTTTATTAGACCAACTTCTGTTAGTGAGTAAAAACAAGCTTTCCAGCTTACACAGAGCTCTTCTTCAGGTCTGGGAAACATCCCCTGTGTGTCACAGCTAAATACAAGGTGGAACAGATTGTTTAGCATAAGTGGTTAATAATATTGTCCAGTCCCACTTTTGACAGTCAGAGGCTTAGGGACACCCAGAGCTTGGGATTGCATCCTTGGCCATCTTGGCTAATAGCCATTGATGGACCTATCCTCCATGATCTTATCTAATTCTTTTTTTAACCTAGTTATAGTTCTGGCCTTCACAACATTCCCCTGGCATGAGTTCCATGGGTTGACTGTACATTGTGTGAAAAAGTACTTGTTTGTTTTCAACCTGCTGCCTATTAATTTCATTGGGTGACCCCGTGTGTTATATGAAGGGGTAAATAACACTTCCCTATTCCTTTTGTTCAGAACATTCATGATTTTATAGACCTCTATCATATCCCCTCCCCTCACCCTAGTCATCTCTTTTCTAACCTGAACAGCTCGAATCTTTTTAATCTCTCCTGTTATGGAGGCTGTTCCATACCCTAATCATTTTTGTTGCCCTTCTCTGTACTTCTAGCAATTCTAATTTGCAGAAATTTCCTATAATTTTATCACATAAGTCTATACTGTGAATATACGTTAATATTTAACATTACAGGCCTCTACCATAGGGAAGGGGCTGGACTGAGCCCTTAGTAAATTCTAAATCAAGAGATTCATTTCCTAATTCTGTTTCCTGCCAAGCTTTTTCTGACCATTTCATTCAAAGAAGTAGAATCATTAGGGACCAGTTATAGGTAAATCCATAATTTTTTACCTTTCATCATGAGTTGTATTCTCCATGTAAATCTGAGCACAAGTTGAAATAACTGAGAATTTTTGGAATTACTGTCCTATTTCTAATTTGCAAGTACATTTACCTCTCCCAGCAGCTCTGTACCTCATCCCCCAAAAGGTCAGTTAGCTATGTTACAGTTTTAGTTTCATCTTCATCAATATGGATCTATGTGACTGAGCTTTAGGCAGGTTCATAGTACTGAGAAGGCAGTTGTGAAGCTCATTCTGGAGCTGTTACTTCAGGCTGTTAATTTAAAGAAATACCAGGGATTAAGGGATCCCTTTTGAACTGAATTGAGTATCTAAGAGATTGTCATGTACTGTGGTACCTTGAGTTTATGATAGCTTTGAGTGTGTTTCCTGTTTATAAAGTAACTACTTTATCTTGGGCTCATTAAACTCAGAAGATGTTGTATTTATATTTATCGTAAATGAACGCTGAGGTCGAAGACCAAAGGGTTTATTAATCCAGGATATGATTATTACCAAATTAACAGAAAGCACTTTCAAGTTATTACTCTAAACATTTTAATTAAATATCTAACAGTTCCTTTAATGCAGGCAGCCCTGCAAAGCTGCTTTGCTCCAAATGGCTTCTGCTACCACTAGCAGCTCACAGTGCCTGTGATGCTTTTTAACTGTAGCTTTCCTCTCGCCCCTGCAGCCTTTGTGAAAATTATCATTTTAGCTGCAAAAATAATTACCTAGCATAAAAATAAAACAGCACCATTCACAGCCTCCTCAAGACCATGTCCATGGTCTCCCTATCTACAAAGAAATACTATTGCGTGTGCATTCCATCCTGCAAGATATATGCCCCCTATGCATGTTCTAATTTTGTAAGATAGCCAGACAGCTCTGTGGTCCCTGTCCTCCAATGGTTAGGGAAGAAAGAAGGCAGACTACCACTGGGGCTGTCAGCTGCATCATCTGTAAAAGTAAAATTAATGCTTTGTGATTTATTGTATGGTTATTTCACCTTATTGAAGACTATTCTAAGTTTAATAACTTCTTCTCTAAAGTAAAAATAATTATTGTAAAAAGTACTAGATTTGCAGCGCTGGAGAATGAAGTCCTCTTAACTCACAGAAGAAGTTCAGCATGGGCAACTGCAGTGCAAGCTTTCTCCAGCCCAAACAACTCTGACCGTAAGACACCATCTTTATTATGGAGGGCAAATCTGTCTCCATCTCCCATTAATCCTTGACATCTCTGCCAAAATTGCCAACACCAGATCTTCTTGTTGTGGTTGTTTTTGTGATGTGGGTCCCTATCCATTAAGAAACTGAGAAGATCACCAACTCATTTCATATAGGCCAAACAGCAAAAAATGGCAACAACTTTCAGTTGCTACCAACAGTTGCTGGATTTCAGACTAACTATTAACACTTGTATTATAGAAAGCTGTATACAGTACCTCATCGAGGTACTGAAATGCAGGACTTGCAGCTACATCAATGGATCCCTCATCTTGGATATTAATTGATGGAGCTATGGCATAAATAGGCTCCGCTTTCTCCGTTTCTGGTTCTGAGTCACTGGAACTGGAACTTTCTTCACCAGCATCACTCATTTTTTCAAAATTCTGTGAAGTAATAAAAATACCAATATTCAGCATTTATAGATCTTTAGAAACACACACGCTATGCAAGTAGGGTTGCCAATTTTGATTGGGTTTATTCCTGGAGGTTTCATCACATGACAATCTTTCATTAACGGTTAATCTTTAATTCCTGGAGGGTTGGCAACCCTATATGCAAGAGATGAAGAAAACAAAAAGATATGAGTTGGAATGAGACCTGTGTTCAAATAAAGAAAACCACACAATGATCGCTTTCAGAGGTTTGCCTTAATGAAAGCTGTAACGAGACTGTGTCCCACTCTATTGTATAAATGCTATAAAACCCGTCTAATGGTTTAGTTACACTATAATTCTGTACATAGAAAGATAGACGACAATCCTCCCTACAGCACAGTCAGAGTCAAATGTTTTGAGAGCTATACCTGCACCTCTTTATTGGCATCATCCTATAAAGTGCAGAGAGCCCTCACCTCCAAGTGATTTGAGGTGGTGGAGAGGCATTTGTAGGCCAGATTTACAAATTTTACCAAAATAGCTATGTTGGCTAGGAGTGAAGAGGGAGACAAAAATCACACCCCAATCAGTACAGCTATGCAAGCAAAACCATCTTTGTAAATAAAATGTATAGTGGCAAAGAGTCCTTTTAATGGTATAGATCAGGGGTAGGCAACCTATGGCACATGTGCCAAAAGTGGCACACGATCTGATTTTCAGTGGCACTCACACTGCCCGGGTCCTGGCCACCAGTCTGGGGGGCTCTGCATTTTAATTTTAAATGAAGCTTCTTAAACATTTTAAAAACCTTATTTATTTTACATTCAACAAAAGTTTAGCTACATATTATAGACTTATAGAAAGAGACCTTCTAAAAACATTAAAATGTATTACTGGCACACGAAACCTTAAATTAGAGTGAATAAATGAAGACTCGGCACACCACTTCTGAAAGGTTGCTGACCCCTGGTATAGATTGTTGTCTGAGGAGATGGTTTAGGTCCTTTTACTGGTATATGCTGTGCAGCTTTGTTGGTGTAGTTATACCAGCAAAGTCTTTATAGTATAGACTAGCACTTTGATTCAAATTGCTATAATTCAAGAGGTTTTTCAGAAGTTTGTTTCCTCTTGAGCTGTAGGAAGAGATTTTATTGGTTTGAGTCACAAAGTACGCTCTATTTGGCTGATGGTGAATACTGGGAGGAGTTTGACTCCAGTGAATCAGATAACTGAGAAAAAAATTGTCATTGAGATTTTTATCAAGACTCAATTAATTATATTTATTTTTCTGTAGCGAAGGAATTAGTATGTGTTAAAGAGGAGTCTCTCTCTAAATACATTTTATAATCACATCTTACTATTTTGTGACGTGTTCATATTTTTTCCATGTTAGATTTTAATTGTTTTTCTGTAATGTACATATATTCAGCAGAATAAAGTCAGATTATTTCTTGTACTAAAGTAGCTCCTATGGGGGCCCATTATAGGTACCATACAAACACAATATAAGAAGGCAATCTTGCCCCAGAGAGCTTACTGTTTAGGGCTCAAAATATTACATACATCCATGGAGCTTTAGTATCACCCTCAAGTCAATATACAGGTCTGTCTCATCTTACACGGGGGTTCCGTTCCGTGGTTAGCGCGTAAAGCGAAAACCGCGTATAGACAAAACACCATTGAGTTCAATGGCAGGCAAAATCGCCCGCACTACAGGTATAGTATTAAAATTGTTGTTTTTCTCTTTTTTTTTTTTTTGCTTTTGCTTTTGCTGACCGCGTAAAGTTGAAATCGCGCATGTTAAATGCGCGTAAGATGCGACAGACCTGTAAACAGATCTTCCCTCACAGGGTCATGAAATTTACAAACAGGACACAAATACTAAAAACATTACATTATCTCCGCCCCAGACCATGATTTAGTTGGTGTTGGTCCTGCTTTGAGCAGGGGATTGGACTAGATGACCTCCTGAGGTCTCTTCCAACCCTAATAGTCTATGATTCTATGATCTTGTCCATACAGGAATTCTTATGTAGTGAGTAACACCTCAAATAGCAACAATTAATCATGATAATTAAAGGACCAGCAAAAAAAAACAACACCAAATACATAAACTGAATTACAGTGATCATGTTACCACAGTTAAACACATTCCCTCTCAGAATAGTTTACAACCTAAGGGACTTGTTTCAAAACCACTTGCTTGTGTAAGCAGTTCCACTGAATTCAATGTGCTGGCTTGGCCTCTCCCTCAGTAAAACTTCTAGCAGAATGTTAAGAAAGAGGAAAAATTGGAAGATTTCTTGAAGTTTCCCCTCACATTTTTCTGCTGGAGAGGTGCAGGATCATCCCTAAACCAAACAAATCCTACAGAACCACAAAAGTCCAGGGCCGCCCTAGGGTGACCAGGTGTCCGGTTTTCGACAGGAACACCTGTCGAAAAGGGATCCTGGCGGCTTTGGTCAGCACTGCTGGCCAGGCCGTTGATTGTCCAGTTGGTGGCGCTGCGCAGCACGGCTGACAGGCTCCCTGCTAGCCTCTGCTCCACGGGCTCCTGGGAAGCAGCCAGTATGTCCCTCCTGGCTCCTACGCGTAAGCAGGGTTTGGGGAACCGAGGGCACGTGGTCCGGATCTGGTGGCGCCCCCATGGTTAATTTCATCTGGCCAGTGGCACCCCCTGCGGGTCAGGAGCCATGAGCGCCAGCTCGCCCTGTTGTGGGGGGGAAGCCCTGAGTCTCAGCGCCTCCTTGCAGGGCGGGAGTCACTGGGCCTGCTCATCTCACTGTGGGGGAAGCCCCGAGCCTCTGCGCCACCCTAGGTGGGTTTCTGGCAGGGCTTTGGAGCTGTGCTTCGGCTCCGCTTCAGCTCCAGGCAAAAACCTGCAGCTCCACTGCTCCAGAGCTGATCCCTGCTCCAGCTCCAGGCTCCACCCCAAAGCCCTGGTTTCTGGGGGTTAATGGCCTGTGACAGAAAACAGGTTCTCCGCCCCAGAGCCCACACCCCCAGCCATAGCCCTCACTCCCCACCCCGCCACGACCCAACCCTATGTCCCAGCCCTGATCCCCCTCCCACCCTCTGAACCCTTCAGTCCCAGCCAGGAGCACCCTCCTGAATCTCAAACCCCTCATCCCCGGCCCCAAATTCTGCACTGCTATCCAGAGCCCTCGCACCCCCTGCACCAGCGCAGAGCCCCCTCCCGCCCTCCAAACTCCTTGGTCCCAGCCTAGAGCACCCTCCTGTACCCAAAATCCATCAGTCCCAGCCCCACATCAGAGCCCTCACTCCCCCACCCCCACACCCCAACCCCCTGCCTTAGCCCGGAGCCTCCTCCCATACTCCAAACCCCTCAGCTGAACCCCCCAGCCTGGTGCTCCCTCCTGCACCTCAAAACCCTCATTTCTGGCCCCACCCTGGAGCCTGCACCCCCCACCAGAGTCCTCACCCCCTCCTGCACCCCAGTCCCCTAAGCCAGCCCAGTGAAAATGAGTGAGTGCGGGTGGGGAGAGCAAGTAACAGGTGAGGGGGTGGGATGGAGTGAGTGGGGGCGGGGCCTCGGTGAAGGGGTGGGACATGGGCGGGACCTCAGAGGAGGGGCAGGGCAAGGGTGTTTGGTTTTGTGTGAGTAGAAAGTTGGCAACCCTACCGCCTGGCCCCACAAAGACAGTGTGCCTTTACACTGTCCCTTTATTTCTGGTGGCACTCTTGTTTGGTAGTGTATCTCCAAAGTAGTTGAAACCAGGGGCTCTCCCTAGTTATGGCTACCCAAGGATACCCCTAATGGGAGGAATCTCTACTATGGATAGGCTCTTACTGCCAAGATTACCTTTTATTTGAACTTTCTTAGGGCTAGTCAAGGGATAAGATGTGTGTTCCCCTCTCCTCCCATCCAGCATGAAATTGCCCAACTCTACTCCGGACCTTCCCAATCCTCTTACATTGGAAGGAGACATCTGCACAGAAAGGGGACCCTACATAGGTGGATCTTGGGGGCATTATCTGGTCTAATGGTATTACTCGTGTGAGTTAGTTATTCATGTTCATAAGTGTTTGCAAGATCATGCCCCAAATTACAAAACATGAAAACAGCACAATTGCTGAGAAAAGGGAGAAAGTTGGCAAATTACTGAAGAAAAGAAGGGGGTAGGAAAGATTTCTGGAAGAAGTGGCTTTTAAGGAGGTTGTCATAACTATAAAGGGAAGGGTAACAGCCCTCCTGTGTACAATACTATAAAATCCTTCCTGGCCAGAGACTCCAAAATCCTTTTACCTGTAAAGGGTTAAGAAGCTCAGGTAACCTGGCTGACACCTGACCCAAAGGACCTATAAGGGGACAAGATACTTTCAAATTTTGGTGGGGGGAAGGCTTTTGTTTGTGCTCTTTGTTTTGGGGGAGTTTGCTCTTGGGACTAAGAGGGACCAGACATCAATCCAGGCTCTCCAAATCTTTCTGAACAAGTCTCTCATATTTCAAACTTGTAAGTACAGCCAGGCAAGGTGTGTTAGTTTTATCTTTGTTTTCTCAACTTGTAAATGTACTTTTTGCTAGGGTGTTTACCTCTGTTTGCTGTAACTTTGAACCTAAGGCTAGAGGGGGTTCCTCTGGGCTCTTTAAGTTTGATTACCCTGTAAAGTTATTTTTTTATCCTGATTTTACAGAGATGATTTTTACCTTTTTCTTTAATTAAAAAGCCTTCTTTTTAAGAACCTGATTGATTTTTCCTTGTTTTTAGATCCAAGGGGGTTGGATCTTGATCCACTAGGAGTTGGTGGGAGAAAGGAGGGGGGATGGTTAATTTCTTCTTGTTTTAAGATCCAAGGGGTTAGGATCTGTATTCACCAGGGAATTGGTGAAGAGTCTCTCAAGGCTACCCAGGGAAGGGAATTAGCACATTGGGAGTGGTGGCAGTGGACCAGATCTAAGCTGGTAGTTAAGCTTAGAAGTTTTCATGCAGGCCCCACATCTGTACCCTAAAGTTCAGAGTGGGGAAGGAGCGTTGACAGAGGTCGTTGTAAGTAATAACATCAAAAAGTTATTATATCTTCCATACATGCTGTGATGTTGTCTAATTAAAATATAACCATGCAAATCATTATTGTTACCACTCTAATATAATTGCAATGTATCTTAAAGTGTAACACATGGCCAGAAAGGGTTAAACAGCTGGCAGGCTAAATAACCCAGAGCCAACCTTTAAAGTCATGTTAGACAGGTATGTGAATGGTAATTAGGGCCATTTGATGCTAGATAGGCTAGAACTTTTAAATGAAAACCTATGTTGTTAGAAGTGATACTAATTGTGTGTGTTTACTTATATATGCTAGCCATGTAAACAGACAGTTCCTGTCTGTCACTACAGCTATTGATTAAGAGATCAAAAGGGAATATTAACATTTAGATGAATTTTGGCTGCAATAATGTCATCGTCTATGTGTCTCTTATCCATTAAGCAGTTTATCTCAAACTTTAAAATTATTTTATGTTAATCCATGTAGTTAATTACTGGTGAGGTTTAGGAAACAGAAGGTTACATCAAAAGCCTATTGTTTACCCAGGATTGTATGGTCAAGTGGATGCTAGAAAACTGCATAAAAGACCCTTGGATCCTGATCCCTTTTATTTCAGATCTGCTTGAGATTTCATGCAGGGGAAGCCTAAGCCATAAGGACTGAGACCCAGTTCTGACTGGACCACCCTGAATACAAACATTGGACTATAACCTAGAAACTATTTCTGAAAGATCTCTTTGCATCTACAAAGCTCACCATCTTTGCTATGAATCGGAACCTCAAGAATTGAACTCATGTCTGTATGTATATTATCTTTTAACCTATATTCTCTTTTCTTTTTTAATAAATGTTAGTTTAGTTAATAAGAATTGGCTGTAAGCATGTATTTGGGTAAGATCTAGAATATTCATTAACCTAGGGGGTAATGTGTATGATCCTTTGGGATTGGTAGAACCTTTTTTATATGATGAGTAAGATTTTCATTAATCCTCATCATATTTGACTTGGGTGTCTAGGTGGAGGTCTGAGGTTGGGTTACTTTAAGGGAACTGTGTTGTTGGCTTCTGAGTAATCAGTGAGGTGTAATAGGAGCTGTTTTGTGCTGGCTTGGTAAATCTAACTATTGGAATATCCACCAGCTTGGGGGATTGCCTGCCATATTTTTTGCAGTTCACCCTAATTGAGTGACTTCAGTTGGCTCCCCCGGGACGCCAGTCACACACACTCTATCCTAAAACACTGTGAAGAGTTCAATAATAGTTAACAAATAGTGATAAAATAAAAAGGTATTTAGCCCAAGTCAGGAGTGAATAAAGATCTGAGAATCTGGCTGCATTACATTCCTCCTCTTGTGTTTGGCAAAATCCCATCTTTATAAATGTTCTGTTTTACGAATGGAGATCACCAAGTTTCTTGCATAAGTGGGAGCCAGCTCTACAATACTCTAGGTAACTAGAGGCCCCAACCAAGACTGTAGAGATCATCCTGCTTGGTTCTGTACAACAGATAGTATGAGACAGTGTCTGCCCCTAAAAGACAAGACAGACACAGAAAGTACTATTACCTCCATTTTATAGATGGGGAATAGAGGCACAGAGAGATTAAGTAATTTACCCAAAGTTATATAGAAAATCTATGACAAAACTGAGAAATGAACCCAGATCTATGGAACCTGAGTCTAGTGCCTTAACCACAGGGTTACCCTGCCTCTCAATTTTACTTTAATTTACAATTTTAAATTATTACATGACACAATAAGGCTCATATTTGTACCACATTTGCAAAGCACCCACAAGTGTCAATTTTTGCCATTATGTAAAGGATCTCCTATATAAAGAGCATGTGGCTGCTCCAAAGCCACTGGGCTGATCTAGGCTAGGTTCAAGGACATATGCAAGAGGCACTCGAAAACTTTCAACATTGACAGCACAATCTGGAAAGATGCTACTAGCAATAGGCTATAGTGGAGGACTGTGCTGCACCAGGGAGTCAGAGGTTGAAGAGAGGTGGTTGAGAGAGGAAAAAAAGAGAAGAGAGCACAGAGAAAAAGGCAGCAGGTCTCGAGAGCTAGTAGTAATTTGGCTTCAACCTCTGGCCCCGCACTTTACATGTGCATTATCTATGGCAAGGACTGTCACTTGGGTACTGGACTTTTTAGCCACTCATGGTGCTGTAGCATGACACACAGTAACTGAACTGCTTTGGTGCTTACACCATCATATTTTGAAATGAACAGTTAGCATTCAATGTAAGTGATCTTTTGTAACACAGTCAAACTTTATATAGAAGCTATAATTTCATATTTTGGATTGTAACTAGCTACAAAATGAGGCTTTAGGATGCAGCTGCTGTTCTCCACACTCTCAGTGACACAGCATATTATCTCAGCTGTTGCCCCACTGATTGCCAGGCTGCTGTAGTTTTACCACCATTTTGTCTTTTATAGCTCCAAACATTCTCAAGGACAGATTGTGGCCTTCTGTAAAGGTTCACTTTGTGCTCTGTCCTCTTATACACCTTTCTGTGTTTTGTCAACAGAAGTAAATTCAGGTAAGACTATATTTTCATCCGCTTCACAATGGCAGTAACTGCTGTGCAGAGAACTTGACATTCTGTTGCAGCACTGAGTACTAGCACAGGCCAAATTAGTTGTGCTAGGTGGAACCCACCCACAAATTAGCCTAGCTTGCCGTCCCCTCAAACCTACAATGTAGTATGTAATGAATTGTTTTTTCCTAACCTAAAATTGTTTATAATAAAATGACAGAAGTCAGGATTAAATTGAAGTAAAATAGATAAACATAATTTTCTTTCTGAGTGGGTTCCAAATCACTATTTGAAATAGCACAATTTAGAACTCTCAGATAAAAATTCCAGTATCTTCCAACTCAAAAACCAGAGTGCCAAGTCTTGAGAAAATAGCCCCTGCCCTTTTTTGAGAACCGTTGTCGGGGGAAAAAAACAAACACAAAAGTGTTGTATCATTTACATTTGGCTAATGAAAGGTACGGTGGTCTCTTAGGGCAGTGAAATCTTTGAATGGTAAAATTTAAGCCTGCTTTTAGTGCTGTTTGGAATTCCTTCAAGGATGTTTTGACTTTTACTGATAGATTTAAGCAACTATATTTGCTAATGGGGAAAAAAACAATTTGATTGTCTCCTGGAGGAGTCAAACCATTGTGAGACCAATGTAAACAGCACAGATGCCAAGACTGAATCCAGGAAATATTGTGCATAAACATATACACATGTTGATAAATAAAATAATTTTCATCAACAAAATGTTAAAATTGCTAAATATGTTTATTATCTCAATGTTGCTGCTGTTTTGTTCAGGTCTCTAAGCCATGCTGAAAGATTTTAAGAAAAAGAAACAAAGGCTACAAGGAAGAAATTCTAAACAGAGATGAAGAATCCATGTGTGTGGAAGTGTGTGTTGATATATGACATTCACACTGTAGGTTGCAGTTACACTATCTAAACCAGGGGTTCTCAACCTTTTTCTTTCTGAGGCCCCCTGAATAGGCTATAAAAACTCCACAGCCCACCTGTGCCACAACAACTGTTTTTCTACATATAAAAGCCAGGGCCAGTGTTAGGGGGTAGCAAGCAGGGCATTTCTCCGGGGCCCCATGCCTGTGAAGCTAAGTTGCTCAGGCTTCAGCTTCAGCCCTGGGTGACAGGGCTCGGGGCTTCAGCTTTCTGCCCTGGACCCCAGTGAGTCTAATGCCAACCCTGCTTGGTGGACCCCTGAAACCTGCTTGCAGCCTCCCACGGGGCCTCAGGCCCCAGGTTGAGAACTGCTGGTCTAAACTATTCAGGGGGGAAGAACTAACAAAGCTATGTTGCTTTTAAAATGGAAGTAGTTTGTACTGTAATAAAGACATATGCCATTCTCCATGGACCTAATATAAATTTATAATTAATACATCAATTGCTTCCCAAATACTGGAATTAAAAAGTACCTTGGGAGATACTAGACTTTAGGGTCACAATGCAAAGCAGAGAAGTAACATTGTATTCCAATATCTAAAAAGTGAAATGTCTAATTCAAATAGAAATGAAACTTGGAACGAATTACAAACTTACACAATGGTTCTACAGTTTTGGAATGTTTTCAGAATACAGATGTGCACTGCAGATGCAGTTTTGCCTCCCAGCCTGGGTAGAGAGCCTTGTACTAGCTGGGATCAAGCTATCGTGCTAAAAATAGCAATATGGACATGGAGACTTGAGCGCTCAAGTCTAGCTCCAGCCCAGGCTGCAATGTCCATACTGCAATTGTTAGCCTGATAGTTGGAGCACCACTAGCAATAGCTCAAGCCCTGCTAGCGTCAGTCTATCTACCCAAACAGGGAGGTTTGCTCCCAGTTGCAGTGTAGACTTACCTAAAGAGGCCAACGCCTTGATCTTGCACTGAGAACTGCAAGACAAACACACTTTTGATCTCCAATGAAGTCACACAGAGGTCCAGCCAATGGAACAGTTTGCAGTATTGAATCATAAGTGACTTACCCAAGGCCACATCGAAAGGTCTTTAGCAGTCAAGAACTGAACCCAGATCCTGAGTCCAAGTCCAGTGCCTTAACCATAAGACCCCTTTAGTAAAGAGTTCTGTGGATAAATCAGAATGGAATCAAGCTCTTTCTCTCCTAGCTGCAGGAGCGCCGCCAGCTTTTCTGCTGCCCTAGGCGGCGGAAGGTCCTGCCCCGAAATGCCACCCCTCACAGAGGCGGCAGAAGGTCCCGCCGCCGAAATACCGCCGTGGTCGCTGCCCCCCAAATTGTAGCACCCTAGGCGACCGCCTAGGTCGCCTAATGGGTTGCGCCGGCCCTGCCTAGCTGTGTTAATTTTTGCAGGACTAACAGGAGTGAAAAACAGTATAATCTTATTGCAGATACTCAAATAAGATAAGACCCTGTATATGCAGATCTGCTGCTTAAGAAGGTACCATATTTATACACTCTCTCTTCATAGAAGAACTGCCAAATTAAATAGAATTGACAGTCCCTTTAAACTTTCATTCTTCAAATTTAGAAACTGAATTACAGAAAGATGTATGTTGAGAACAGGGCCGGCTCTAGGTTTTTTGCCACCCCAAGCAAAAAAAATTTTGGCTGTCCCCCCGTCCCAGCCCTGGGCTCCTCACTGCACCCCCCCCGCTGCCCCAGCCCTGGGCTCTCCCCCCCACACACACCCTGCCGCCCCAGCTCTGGGCTCCCTCATTCCTCCTTACCATTGCCCCACACACACACACCTCCTGCCACCCCAGCCCTGGGCTCTCTTCCCCCGCCCCACCTGCACCCTCCTTCCACCGCAGCCCTGGGTCAGTGGTAACTCACTCCCATGGCAGGTCATTCAGCAGGAATTTTAGATGTGCACAGAACACAGACAGGATTGGTTCCCATATGGTTACAGAACTGCAGTAAAGTGGAACAATTTTCAGCTTGTGTGATTGGAGGATATCTGGATGCATATGATAAGACTGTCCTACATAAATGAGGAAAAATTGAGGTGCCTTTATTATTCTTTTGTTCCACTCTTTCTTTTTATGGGGAATTTGCCAATGCAATATCACTGTCTTCCTTTTAAACAAACAAACAAAAAGGCAATGGCTGTTGAAAAGAGCAATTCCAGTCCTAATAACCACTGGGAAGCATTTCTTGCTCAATTTTATCCTACTTTTTCTACAGCAAGTTACAGTGGATCAGTATATTTGATTAGGGAGAAATGAAGTAACAGCTGCCCAAACTGAGCTTGAGCACTCCTGAATTTTGAGGTGTTCAAATCTGGAAGGCAGGTGCTGGCGGGGTGGGAAGGGGGCTGTGGCTCTGCGGGGAAGCACGGAAGCATGTATGCAGCAGTGTGTCTGGTGCTGCGTGGAGCCAGACACGCTGGTCTGAGTGGCACGGTAAGGGGGCTGGGGGGTTGGATGGGGTGGAGGTTCGGAGGGGGGCAGTCAGGGGCAGGGAGAAGGTGGGGTTAGATGGATCAGGGGTTTGGGGGGGGCAGTCAGGGGACAGGCAGCGGTTGGATAGGCATTGGAGTCCCGGGGGTTTGTCAGGGGACAGATAGGGGGTGGGGTCCTAGGCGGAAGTTGGGGAGAGTCTCAGGAGGGGGCAGTTAGGGACAAGGAGAAGGGAGGCTTAGATGGAGTCCCAAGGGGCAGTTAGGGGCAGGGTCCCAGGAGGGGGCAATCAGGGGACAAGGAGCAGCGGTGCTTAGATAGGGGGTGGGGTCCTGGGGGGCAGTTAGTGGCAGGGGTCCTGGGAGGGGGTGATCAGGGGCCAGGGAGCAGGGAGGGTTGGATGGGTTGGGGTTTCTGTGGGGGGCAGTCGGAGGGAGTGGATGGTGGCAGGGTGGGGCTACCCTTCCTCCCAGTGGAGTGTCCTATTTTTTGAATGTTAAAATATGGTATCCCTACCCCTCCCAGTGCAGCTCTCCATTCACAGCAGGCTGCAGCATGAGGTCTCAGCTACCTCCCTCCCTCCCCCCCCCTTCCTGTTGGTAGTGGCCAAGGGAACGTTGGGAAATGTAGTTCTTTCCCTGCTCCAGGGCTGGCTCTATAGGCAGGGAGCTAACCAAGGAACTACAGCTCCCAGGGCCCCCTGTTGGTTCTCAGCTCCCATGCTGGATCCCTGCCGCCCCTGCAAATGGGCTGCCCCAAGCACGTGCTTGCTTTGCTGGTGCCTAGAGCTGCCCCTGGTTGAGAAACACATTTTATTGAATTATTAATAACTGCCAATCGTCCAGTCTTAGCGTTCAAAGACTCCTCGAGTTCAGCTTTTCAACTTTACACATGAAAGATACAGAAAGCATTACAATTGCTCTTCTCTGCACTTGTTGTCTCATAGTAGTAGGAACACAGATTCTTTGCCAGAGTAATACCACATTGTAAATTTTTAGTACTGAAGTAGCACACTAAAGAGGTGTCCTCTTTTACTAACTTAAGCTTGTTTAACAATTATGCATTCAAGTTAACTTATATTTGCATAAATTGAGAACACAGAGCCAGATGGTGGAATCATTTACTCATAATGATAAGCAGTTACCACGCAAGCAATCCAATGGACTTAAATGGGACTATTCATGCAAGTAACTAACTACTCACCAGTATGAGTAAGCAGAGGTGCCAACCTCCCAGGGGGTGCTCGACCTCCTGCTCCACCCCAGGCCCCGCCCCCACTCCATCCCTTGCCCCGAGTTTACCTCTTCCCAATCTCGCCCCTCCCCCTGCTGCTTCCTGCCCGCGCTCTTCCCCCTCCCCCCAGCGCATCCTGCATGCCACTGAACAGCTGATTGTGATGGGCAGGAGGCACTGGGGGAGGGGGGGCAACTGATTGGCAAGGTACATGGGCAGGAGGGCTGGGGGGAGGGGGAGGGGAAGGGGCTGATCTGCGGGGCTGCCAGTGGGTGCTGAACACCCACTGTTTTTTTTCCGTGGGTGCTAGAGCCCCAGAACACCTATGGAGTCAGTGCCTATGTGGTTCGCATAGAGGTTCACAACTGGGATCATAGCTGGTGCTCTCGTAATAGGTGTTATAGCTAAGGCTATGATTTAATCACTGGTATTTTTAGTAAAAGCCACGGACAGGTCACTGGCAATAACCAAAAAGTCATGACCAGTAACCTGCCCATGACTTTTACTAAATCTTAGGTGCTTGGGGGAGGGTGGGGAGGGGTGTGCTCTAGCGGACGCTGCTGCTCCTGGGGGTGGGGAGTGGCCCGAGGCCCTGCCGCTGCTGCTCCTGTGCGGGAGGGGCAGCCAGGGGCCTGCTGCTGCCGCTGCTGCTCTGGGCAAGGGGCAGCCCGTGGCACAGCAGCTATCACTCTGGGCCGGGAGGCGGCCCGGGACCCCGCTGCCACTGCTCCTCCAGGCCGCTGCCACTGCTCCTCCAGGCCAGTGGGCGGTCTGGGGCCCCACTGCCACTGCTCCACTGCTTCCACCGCTGCAGCTGCAGAAGTCATGGAGGTCCCAGAAAGTCATGGAATCCGTCACTTCTGTGACCTCTGTGACAGACTCGCAGCCTTAGTTATAGCACGTATGTGTACCACGCACGTCTTCCTGATGGAAACGGTCCGTTTGAATAAGTTTCTTCTAGAGACTAGTTCCTTGTCAACACACAATCTTGCACCAGTTCAATTAACCCCCCCCCTCAACCCTCTGGGGGGGTGTGAAGGAATGTTCGGTTGGTGAGTAGTGATGCCAGGTACTCTGTGCGTCCAGGTTCATTTCCGCACGTGGGCTACCTAAGGGGAGGGGAGGAGAACAGCTCCTGACCCTCACAGCAGAGCTCCAGCCTGGGACCATTTCAATTTTACTAGCCTATAAAATATGAGACTTGTCCCAGAAACACAGGTACCTAGACATAGGGGTGCATTCTAATCAGCACCGGTAACATTGTAGCAAATGAACATAATATCTGAGCTGTTTCCCAAGCACCTGTGCAGTGTGCAGCACTGACTGTGTCAAGCCCTGGTGACTGACAGAGTGAACGGGGAAGGTTAAACGAAAGTGGAATGTGCTTGGGCAGATGGGCAAAGGCGACGGGCGATAGCGATGGATTTGTTTGATGTGTGCATTGCATGTTTATGTAGCTCTAAAACCAGGGAGACATGATTCATAGTTACATGAAAGGGCTCGGTTCTGTTTAGCATAGTAAGTCATGTACATCAGGATTGCACCGAAACATAGAAAGCAACCAAATCACACAAACGGCAATACAACATCCAAAGACTACAATCCTCAGTATACCAAGAGAACTTCCAAACGCTTCTCAGTGAAAAACTGGCCATATGCACACCTGGAAATGACAACATAAGTGTCAAAGAAGACTGGGAAGCCCTAAAACAGACCATCCATGAGGTTTGCAAGGAATCCATTGGCCTTGCTACCTGCCATCATCAGGACTGGTTTGACAACAACGCTACTGAGATTACAACCCTTTTGGACCAGAAAAGAAAAGCTTTCTGCGACTGGCAAAACCAACCACTATCCAGTCAGAAGCAGAGCTTTTTCCATCAGCTAAAAGCTGAAGCTCAAAAAAGGACCTGAGAAATCAAAAACAAATGGTGGGAGGACAAAGCAAAAGAAATCCAAACATTCGCTGACAGACATGATATGCGGAGCTTTTTTTGTGAGACAAAGACCCTATACAGACCAAGCTCATGTGGCCTCATGCCTCTGAGATCCGAAGATGGAAGTACTCATCTTAAAGATAACGAATCCATCAAAGAGTACTGGAAGGAACACTACCAAAAGTTTCTAAATCGAGACTCGACAGTGACTGATGACACCCATTGACTCCATCCCTCAGCACCCAATTTGGGAAACTCTTGCCAACCACCCCCAACACCTGAGGAGGTCTGCAAAGCAATTAAATAAATGAACAATAAAGCACCAGGTCCTGATGGCATACCAGCTGAAATACTGAAAGTGGGGGGGAGAAACACTGACTAACAAGCTTCACTTGCTGCTCCTCAAAATCTGGCGCACTGAAGAAATCCCTGCTGAATTACGTAATGCTAACATCACCATTTTCAAAAAAGGAGACAGGGCTGACTGCAGCAACTATGGAGGCATTGCCCTCCTCTCCATTGCTGGGAATATCCTTGCTAGAATCTTACTGAATCGCCTGCTCCCTCTTGCAGAGGAAGTACTTAAAGAGTCCCAGTGCGGCTTCAGACCATCACGAGGCACAACCAATATGATTTTCGCAGCGATGCAGATCCAGGAAAAATGTGAACAACACCAGAAGCTGTATATGACCTTTATCAATCTAACCAAAGCCTTTGACTCTGCCAACCATGAGGCTCTGTGGAAAATCATGTCAAAGTTTGGCTGCCCAAACAAATGTATCACCATTGTAAGCCTCCTCCATGCCCAGATGACTGCCACCATCCTATGCAGTGGCTCTACCTCTGAGCCCTTTGTCATCCAAACTGGCGTAAAACAAGGCTGTGTACTGGCACCCACCCTTTTCTCCATTTTCTTAGCAGCTATGAAAACATTAACCCAAGACCGTCTACCACAGGGCATTGGCATCCAACGTTGGATTGACTTTGCCTATCTTGGCAGCCATCTCTTAAAAAGGGCAGACATAGAAGTCAAGATTTAGCACAGAATTCGCTGTGCCCAGGGCCGGTGCAAGGAAGTTTCGCGCCCCGCCCCTCCCGCCCTGAGGCACCCCCCCCCCACGGCAGCTACCCCCCTGCCCTGAGGCGCTCCTCCACAGCAGCTCCCCCCCCGCTCACCTCTGCTCCGCCTCCTCCCCGAGCACGCCGCCCCCGCTCTAATTCTCCTCCCCTCCCAGGCTTGCGGTGCCAAACAGCTGATTGGCGCCGCAAGCCTGGGAGGCGGGAGAAGTGGAGCGGTGACCGTGCGCTCGGGGAGGGGGCGTAGCAGAGGTGAGCTGGGGTGGGGAGCTGCCGCACGGCTCCCCGAGCCGAGGGGCTGGGGAGCTGCCAAGGGGGGGGGAGGGGTGTGTGTGGGGGGAGCTGCGCTGGGAGAGGGAGTCTGAGCCGCACGTGTCAGTGCGCCGCCGGCAGCGCAGCCCAGGAACGCTGTAAAAAAAAATTGGGGCACCGCTTTTTGGCACCCCCAAATCTTGGCGCCCCAGGCAACCACCTAGTTTGCCTTAATGGTAGCCTTTGTCAGACTGTCTCACCGGGTGTTCAACAATCACAACATTAGAACACTAGACTTTGTTTATAAAGTGGTGGTAATCCCAACTCTCCTCTATGGCTATGAGACTTGGGTGACCTACAGAAAACACCTGAAAAACCTGGAACGCCAGCACCAGCACTTTCTTCGGAAGATACTCAACGTAAAAGATCATTGCACTAATGTCAGTGTCCTCACAGAGGCCAACATCTTCAGTGTTGAGGCCCTGATTATCCAACACCAGCTGAGGTGGAGCAGGCACTGTGTGCGTGTGCCTGATGTACGCTTACCAAAACAACTGCTGTACGCTCAACTCACCAAAGGAGAAAGGAAATGGGGAGGCCAAAAGAAATGCTTTAAAGACACCCTCAAGTTAAACATAAAGAGATGTGGCATCAACATCACACACTGGGAGACAGCAGCCCAGGATAGGGATAATGGGCAAAGACTTGTCAGAGAGGGAATGTCCACTTTTGAGGAAAACTGCCTTGCCCTGGTCGCAGAAAAATGCCAGAAAAGAAAGGAAAGACAACTGTTATGCAGCAATCATGGCCCAACCCTGTCTTCTAACACCACCTGCAATGTCTGCTAACGAGCCTGTGGCTCAAGAATCGGACTCCTCAGTCACCAAAGAACCCATGAAAAATAAAACCTGTGAAAGAGATCATCCTCGACCTCGAGGGATCGCCTACGAATTTAAGTATCACTAACAATTGGTAAATCCAGAAGTTACACCTATACCTATTATTAATAGTATTAAGCCCCTTACTCCCCCAAAATAGAAGTCAAATGTGCCTCTGCTCCTGGCTGCCTGATGGCTTGTCTCCCCAACGCAACTCCAGCTCTGCCCTCCGATTCCGCTATGGCCACTAGGACAGATTCCTGCTCTGACCACTAGGTGTCACTGTAACCCACACACCTTCTGAGTGTGGTGTTCTGTCCCACCTAGTGGCATCGAGACAACTTAGAGAGATAAAATGAGTCTGCTCTACAGCCTTAGCTATCAGCCAGTTGGCTTTTAGCTCATGCAGTAGAGGCTCATGCTTTGAGCTCTGGAGACACCAGGTTCAATCCCACTCGCCGACAACCAGGGGTCTGTAGGCGTTATACGCGGGGGCTCATCCAGATTCTAACTGGGAAGTCTCTGAAGCTTGGGATGCGCTTCCTCAGGTAGCGGAAGTATGTAACCTGCACATACTTGTGGTGTGGTGTTCTGTCCCATCTAGTGGCACCAAGACCACTTAGAGAAAGAAATCAAAATGAGTCTGCTACCAGCCACTTAGCTTTTAGCTAAAGCAGTAGAGGCTTATGATTTAAGTTCCAGGTTCGAGCCCGCCACCAACAACCAGGGTCTGTCAGCGTTACATCACCGCCAACACCTTGGCGTGTAACACCACCCATGGTGCCCCACCTCAGGAAATTCGTGCCCTCCCCATGCCCCTCACCCGGGCCGGCTCCAGCTTTTTTGCCGCCCCAAGTGGCAAAGAGGAAAAAAAAGAAAAAAAGAAAAATCCGATTGAGCTGCTGCTGAAGAGCCGCCGAGGAGGAAGCGAGAGACTGAAGGACCTGCCGCCAGATGTGCCGCTGCAACAACGGACGGAGTGCCGCCCCTTTCTATTGACCGCCCCAGGCACCTTCGTCCTTCGCTGGTGCCTGGAGCAGGCCCTCCCCTCACCGAGCGACCCAGGGTGCCCACCCCATGCCTCTCACCACACTGCCAGGGTGTGCTTCCCCTCTGCAGCGTGGACCCCTCCACGTGTGCCCCACACTCTGCAGATGCGATCCCCTCCCCCAAATACCTCACGGCTCCCCCACCCTTTAGCACCCCAGCCCCCTCTTCCTTTAAGCCAGCGTCTCTCCCCCTCAAGGAACCAGCCACAGCCGCTGCACTTAGGCGTCTGTGCTTCCCGGGGCTCCTCTTACCTGGTGTTTCCTACCCAGTCAGGTTCCTCCTCCGGGGCGTTTTGTTCCCTGCAGGTCCCCCTAGCAGCTGCCTGGCAGCCTCGAGCCGCATGTTTACCAGCCCCAGAGCGTCTCGGGTTGTCATGGAGACACAGCCAACTCCCCCCCATCCGCCGCATCGCCTCGCTACCCTCTTTCCCCCTCACTTCTGATTGGTGGCAACGTCTCTCCCCCTGTCCAATAGGAGCAGAACAGGAAAGACCCCACCCTCTCCCGTGGCTCGTGGCCAGAGGACTAAGGGGCCGCTGAGGGGTCAGGATGTAGCCCGTTGGGATTTGTAGTTCATCCTGCGGCCTTTCTCTATGAAGTTGCTGTGGTTCAGAACTACAACTCCCAGCAGCCACCTGGGCTCGTGGGGGTGGGGAGCGCCTGGCGGCGGCACCCACCAAGTTGCTAGCCTAGACTCTGGCAAGTGACTTGTTCCCTGTTCGCCACCCCCTCCCCCCGCAGCGAGTTATGTGAGGGAGCTGCAGGGGGGTCCCCTCCTATGAGCTGTGCGCCCCAGCCCTCGGGCAGGGCGGGCCCCATAACCCGTCCCTGTGGTGCCCGGTGGGGGGCAGACCCCACCCTCGCCCGCGGTGCCCGGTTCCCACAAGCCGCACCCCGCGCGGAGGAAGGCGCTCCAGCAGGCGCCGGGATCAAAGCTGGGCAATATGCGGCCCCCCTGCCCGGGCTGGTGGCACCTGGGAGTCAGGGTGGCCGGGGTCCGGCGGGGGCTGTTGAGCAGCGGCGGGCCCTGGCGAGGGACGAGTGCCGGCAGCTGGTCACGCTCTGCCCTGTTCGTGACGAGCCCGGCGGGCCCCGAGGAGGGCAGGAAGAGGGGCAATAAGCCCCTCAAGGAGTGGACGCTGATTGTCAGCCCGTTCGGCCAGCTGAAAGTGCGGCTGCCCTGCCACGTTACCGTGCGCCCCCTGGACCCGCTCCGCTACCCGGACGCGGACAGAGCGCTGGTCACTGTCAGCGGGGTGGACAGCAGCCTCCCCCAGGGTGTGGATCTGGATCGCCTACAGGTGAAGTACGACGAGGCGCTGAAGGAGATGATGATTGTCTCGGACCACATGGACAGCAAGGCCGCTGTTGTTGTGAAGACACCCATGAAGTTTGGTATGTGAGGTGTAGCTGGTTCAGATGTAGTATTCTGTGTAGGTGAGGTTTGAGTATGCGCCCTGTGTGTCCAATCCCTGTTCTCCCACACACTGAGACATGCACCTGGGCCTGTTCCTGGGTCCCCCTTGTCCCTGGGCTCAGGCCTCTCCTGCCATCCCTTTTTGTAAGACTGACAATGCTGTTGCAATAGTGCCAACCTCAGGCCCTCCCTCCACAAAATCATGAAACTTTTTTTTAAACTGTTCCTTTTCTTTTCCTGTTGGTTTCATAGAGTTATAGAATCATAGATGATTAGGGTTGGAAGAGAGGCTTTAGGGTACACTGACTTCATATTTTCAAACTTTTCTATGCAACCACAGGGGCTAGAAATGTACTTTTTTATTTGAATGAAAGCTGAGATCTACATGCCATCTTTTGATTCCAGCGGCTGAAGCTGTAAGAAAAACACCAGGTATTATGAGAGTTGGCAGCACATCATCGGGCGTTGATATTGTTTTCCAGTTGAACTGGTGATACTGACAGTTGGCTGTGCACACTTGCAGTTCACAGATTTTTCCCACCAGATTTGTTACATGCAGCCAATCCTCCAACACAACCTCCAATTGAGTCAGAGTCACGAGTTCTACTAGCTTGTGTTCTTTTGGGTATCTCATCTTACCAGTTACAAAAACTGGAAGACAATAGTGTTTGCAGTCATAGAGACAGGGATGCCAGGAGAGGCCTCTTCTTTTCCAGTACAATTCCTATGTCATCCCTTAACAGTAAGAAACTCCCTCTGAATCCAGACAGTGCTGTGAGTACAAATCCTACAAACAGCTCAGCTGTATTGCCCAGTGGCGCTGGAACATTTTTAATAGCGGTGGTGCTGAAAGCCAGATCCCTTATCCCCAGTCTGCCCTCCTTCCCCCAGAGCTGGGGCCGGGAGCAGGGCCGTGTCTCTGGGAAGGGGGGACCTGGACAGGGATAAGGGGGCCAATTCTGTGATCACAGCTGGGGGTGGGGCTGGCAGCCACATGCAGGGCCAACGGAGGTGCGGGGCGGGCGGCCACAATGGGGGACCAGAAGCAGGGCCAGATTAACCTTCTGTGGGCCCAGCTCCAAACATATTTGTGGGCCCCCATGGAAGCAATGGAGCATGGCATGGAGGAGGGGGAGGTCCCCAGAGTGAGGGGCCAGCCAGGGGCAATGGGGAACGGCATGGCAAGGGTGGCCCCGCTCTGCCCAGCCCAGTGCGAGGGCACTATTTACAAACTGGCAGATGCCAGATGCACACTCAATCAATCCCCTGTGCTGCCAGCATGCCCCTTCCCTTGGGGGTGGGCCCATGCCCTGCCACACAGCCCCCCTCGCCCAACACAAACACCCCCGACTCCCTATGGCCAGAGACCCCTGGACCCACTACACCCAGCGCCCTCCCCAGACCCTGCCACAAATGCACACCACCCTGCACAACACCACCCCTGCCCACAGCCCCACCATAACTGCCCAGCACCCCACACATAACCCCCACTCCCTTGTGCCCCAACACACAGAGATCTTCCCTGCCCCTTCACATCTCAGCTCCCCCCCAGACTCCCCAGAGACTCCCTCCCCCATGCCCTGCCTCCCAGCTGCACTCACCGGCCCTGCTGGGAGGTGACTGTGTCTGCTGGGCTGAGCTGGCAGTGCAGCCAGAGCTGGTCCCAGGGTCAGGAATCGCTCCGGCCCCTTGGGAGTGGTGCGATCAGCCAGGCCAGGACCTGCCCCGGCTGGGCTTCCTCAGGACCCACTTGCCTGGAGGGGCCTAGCCAAGCCCTCCACACTTTTCCCCCATGCACACCTGGCTGAGACTGGCCAGGCTTCTGCACCAGTCCCAGGCGGCTCAGCTCCGGGGAGACAGGCGGGGCCCCACAGGTGGTGGGAAGCAGAGACTGCCCGGAGCTGGAGGTGCACTGGGGTCTGGCCAGGGGGCAGAGGGGAGCAAGTGGTGGGCGGGATGGGGGGAGCCAGCAGATTGGTGGGGTCTCAGGGAGCAGTGCAAGCGGAGTAGGCGGGGGCCCCTTCTGAGCATGGGCCCGGCTTCATGGCACCACTGGCGCCATTGTAAACCCGGGACTGACCAGAAGCGGAGGTGCGGGGCTGGTGGCCACGTGGGGGGCCAGAAAAGGAGGTGTGGGGCTGGCGGCCATGTGGGGGACCAGAAGTGGAGGTGGGGGGCCAGTGACCAGACCCTCAGGCACGGGACCAGCAGCCGCGTGCAGGGCCAGAAGCGGAGGCGTGGGGCCGGTGGCCAGGACCTCCGGGCATGGGGCCAGGACCCAGCATGCAGGGCCAGGAGCGGAGCCCCATGTAAAACCTGGTAGGTGCTGCAACACCCCCCCTGCACCCCTAGTACTAGTGCCTATGGTACTGCCACCAAATGTTGGTAGTTGCTAACCAGGCTTGGGCCAATAGCTAAATTACTCCTTAACTGCTTTGCACCAGAGATGACCCCCAAATTTCAGCTAGGCCCAAGGGCTGTTGGTTGGCTGACATCATAAATGTTTGAGGCACTCATACTACTGAAATAAGTACCATAAATGCCTGTTAAACAATATGTACAGATAGGCTCATACCTTCTCCCTATACTTACTCTGCAGTACGTTAGTCAATGTACTGATTTCTCTGTGCCCCTTCTGCCGCCCCTGTAGAAGCACGTACGCACACTGTACATATAGACAATATTTGTTATCTCAATTCTGAAGTGTACTTTTGAGATCATAGAAATGGCATATTTTGAGATGATTGAAAATTTCAGATGGAGGCATGCTCTGTGGATTATTCCCTCTTCTCCAGGAGCCTATAATCCTCTATTGGCTACACTGCCTCTCTTAACGATTTCAGAAGTTGGAGGGTATTTAGGCTTGCAGTATGATCAGTTTATCAAGGAAAATCATGTTGTAAAATAACACTAGGCCAACAGTGAAATAGAAGATGACCGAGCTTTGGAAGAGAATGTGGTTGTAGAGTATTTTCAGTGGCTGCTCTGTTTTTCTTCTACGTGTAATTACTATAGATTGAGACCAGATATTACAGTGTTTTAGAACTGTTATTTGTTTCTTTTTTAGCACTAAGAGAGCCCATTTTTGCTTTCACTATTCTAGATTTGGATATCAAGACATCAGGGACTGGCTGTGTGAAGATTCAGAAAATAGACTGTGATAGCTGCAGAATAGAAACTGAGATGGGGACTAGCATCTTACAGTCAATAAAGGTACAAAGAGCTCTTCTTCCTCTGTACTCATTATTTTAAAAGCAACTGTGTATTATGGAATACAGTATTATAAGGCCAGAATCTAGTCTTGAAGGTATGGTATGTAGTGCACATGCAGGAACACTTGCAGATGATACAATAGCTGATTTCATTGTTTTTAGTGCACGGATTACAATGTGCAAATTAATAATCATAGATGGCTTGAGACAATGAAGTGCTGAGCGCCCTCAACAACAATTGAAGCCAGTAGGCCAAAATCTGTTCTCACTAAAGTCAATGGCAAAATTGGCCTTGACTTCAGGGAGTGAAGGCTAAAGCCCATTGTGAGTTAAAGGTATGCAGTATCTTCCAGGAGGAGCTTGGTACCACCCAAGATCAGCCTATGATGTTTTTGTTTAATTTAGTAACAAGAAGAGTTTTCTTTTGGATCCTTGGTTTTTGTTGTTGAGACCATGCTATTTCTCTTGACTTCTCAAGTTAATTCAGTTCATCACATGCCCTCTGGATGAGTTTTCAGCCATAGATTTGTATATAACTTTCCAGCTAAATTGCTGACATTAATATTACCATTAAATACCATATATTGTGTTGACATGACCCCTTTTTACCCCGAAGATTTCAGACTTCTCTGCACAATATGCTTTTGTAGAAATACTCACAGTGGGTCCAACTCTGATGTAAATCAGGATTAATTTCACTTAAATCAATTGAATTATACTAGTATTAAAATTAATGTAATTCAAGGGAGAATTGGTCCCAGAATGTGTTTTCAGACACATTCACTTCTATGTATTTTTGGTAGCCAAAAATGCAAAAAAGAGAGTTACTTTAACTTCAGTGATAGACAGCCAGGCCCTTAATGGGAGATTTGTCATCAACTTCAAACGGGATCAGGTCCTACACTGACCAAGCCTTTTATAAGCCATGTACCATTTCCCCTCCAGATTCTGCACTATCAATACTGGACCAGAACCTCATTGTGCTAGGTGCTATACAAACACAGAAAAAAGAGAAGACCCTGCCCCAAAGAGCTTACAATCGAACTATAAGATAGGGGTCGGCAACCTTTGGAACGCGGCTCGCCAGGGTAAGCACCCTGGCGGGCTGGGCCGCTTTGCTTACCTGCTGCGTCCGCAGGTTCGGCCGATCGCGGCTCCCATCCCAGGCCAATGGGGGCTGCGGGAAGCGGCGCGGGCCGAGGGATGTGCTGGCTGCCGCTTCCCGCCGCCCTCATTGGCCTGGAGCAGCAAACCGTGGCCAGTAGAAGCCACGATCTGCCGAACCTGCGGACGTGGCAGGTAAACAAACTGGCCCAGCCCGCCAAGGGGATTACCCTGGCGGGCTGCATGCCAAAGGTTGCCAATCCTTGCTATAAGACAAGAGACAACAGATGGGTGCAGACAGACAGAAAGGGAACTACAAGGAAACAACACAGCAGTATTGGTCAGCATGATAGACAATAGTTTCAGCATGCCAGTAGCCTAACAGTTGTGAAGATTTCTGTAGGCATCATGGAAAAGGAGAGTTTAAAAGAAGGATAATGAGTTAGTTTTGTGGATGTTTACAGGGAGCTTCTCCCAAGTGTGAGAGGCAGTATATGTCTAAAACAGTGGTAGGCAACCTATGGCACGCGTGCCAAAGGTGGCACGCGAGCTGATTTTCAGTGGCACGCGAGCTGATTTTCAGTGGCACTCACACTGCCCGGGCCCCGGCCCCTGGTCCGGGGGGCTCTGCATTTTAATTTAATTTTAAATGAAGCTTCTTAAACATTTTAAAAACCTTATTTACTTTACATACAACAATAGTTTAGTTATATATTATAGTCTTATAGAAAGAGACCTTCTAAAAACGTTAACATGTATTACTGGCACGCAAAACCTTAAATTAGAGTGAATAAATGAAGACTTGGCGCACCACTTCTGAAAGGTTGCCGACCCCTGGTCTAAAACAAACATTTCAGTTTACTAGAACATAGGAAAACTATAAAGCACTAAATAATATATGAAGCAGGATCTGAATGAGCTCTCCCTTGGTATCTAGTAATGCATTGGGGGAAAAGACTTTAGGAGCAGACTGTGTTTGCGTAGACATGCCTACTCTGCCTAAGTGCGCAGCATGATGGAACTGCTTTGCCAGAATGATCAAGTTTGGCTGGTCTTGGGATACAAATCACTTATTTGAATGCAGGGGTAATGAAATGTTGTAATCCTTATTGTATGAGTAAAGGGCAGCAGAATTGTCCTTAGCATGCCCTGATTGAGGGTTTCTCCTAAACTGAACCTCACTCGCTAAGCAGAGGGTAGGGATGCCAAATCCCAGTGAAGAAGAGAGTGGATGGGGACAGATGTTCCTACTCGATGCTGTGGATGCTGCTCAAAGAGTGCTAATGACAGAGCTGATTAGACTCAATAGAGAGTTCTTGTTTCTGGTTGGTGATTCCTAAAGCTGTCAGGTCTAGGAGCTAAGCTTGAGGACAGGTCTACACTACAGCCTGGATCCATGCTCTGAGATCGATCCACTGGTGGTCGATTTAGTGGGTCAAGTGAAGACCCACCAAATCAACAGCAGGATCGCTCTCCAGTCGACATCTGTACTCTACCCCTGACAAAAAGAGTAAGGTACGTCGACGGGAGAGTTTCTCCCGTCAAACCCCCACGGTGTAGACCCTGCGGTAACTCAACCTAAGGTATGTCGACTCCAGCTACGTTATTCACGTAGCTGGAGTTGCATAGTGTAGGTCGACTTACTGTGGTAGTGTAGACATAGCCTTAGATGTTGTATGGGGACAGTGAAAGATATCGCAGAAACTGCACTGGCTGTGAGGGTCACCACTACCTGCTGAAGTCACTGAGAGCTGGGTTAAGTGACAAAACCTCAGAACGTTATGTCGTGGGAGCAGTGACCAGTGGTGGCAGAGAAGCAGCAGTAGCCATGGCAGTGGCAGAGAAGCAGTAGTGGCCAGTGATGGCAGAGAGATGGTGGCCAGTGGTTGTGGTGGCAGACAATGGCAGCGGCAGCAAAGAAACAGTTGTAACTGCTAGCGAGTTGCAGAGGCATTACTCGATGCCCCTCCCCCAGTCCCTGGGGAGGGAGATGAACCCTGTGAACACATCTCTGAACTCTGGGTCTTCACTAGCTAATGACAGCCAACTGTGAGTGGGGTGCAGCGGAGGGAGAGGGGAGTGATGTGTTAAAGAGACATTTGTTTGTCACACTTTCACACCACAAGGTAGGAAACTGAGGCAAAGGACACTTACCCAATGCACTGTGGGGTCGGTTTGTTTATGGTCGCATGCTTTTGAAGGTGGTTTTGATGTTTTCCCAAATTAATGCTTGGTTCCCTTTCCCATTTAATAAAAGTTCTCTTTTGCTATATACAGACTTGGCGCTTGCGAGTGGGGAAGTATTGCCTCTTAGAGGTGCCCAGGGATGGTGGTAGGATTTCCCAGATTTCTGGTTAGGGGCTTGAGCTCGTTCTCTTTTGTATTGTTAAGAGGAACCCTTTTATATTGAAATCGGCTCCTGTTACTGCCATCTCCACTTGGGAGAAGGGGTACATATGTAAGATTTAGTCAAACTTTTTCTAGTAACCGCAAGTGATTAAGGGCCAGAATCTCTGTTGTATCTTGCATCTACTGGGTGCAATGAAGAGACGGCTTCAAAAAGCCCGTTGAAATTCCCTGATCCTGAGGCCATTTTCACCCTTGCCCCATCATAGTTTAGAGTAGCCTTGGGATTTCTCTAATCTGTACCGGCTGACTGAACTCCCCTTGCCATCTCCCCCAGAGGCCAGACAACAATCACTGGAGTATAACACAGGATCCCTCCCCTCTGGACATATTCCTGGAATGTCCCCTGTGCCAGGACCTCAGTGGAAGAACCTTCAACTGGGGAGATCTGGCTCCTTCATACCACTGTAGCACAGATGGGCCACAGTAGGGGAGAGAACTTGGCCTGGAATTTTTTTTACTTTTGTTTTTTGTTTTTTAAGAGTTAATTTAGTAAGAACATAAGAAGAAATCACAGTACTGTATGCAAACATTTACTAAAATGAAATGTCATTAGGCGTTTTTAGACTACAAGGTTTCTTTCTTGTACTAAAACCTCTGTTTATCTGAAACATTTTTATATGGCTTTCCTTTTTTAAAAAAAACTTTGCACTAGTTGCATTTACTCTTGCACTACCATGTGTCAACATGGGCACACTCATGCAGACACTAAAGTCTGTGGGGCTACTCGTGGGTAAAATTACTTATGTAAGCATATGCAGGATCAGAGCTTATGATACTAGTAAAATTACAACATCTCATTACTTAGTCAAACCACAAATTGTGACAGCTTTAGCCAATTTTTTTAAGTAGTATTCTGGTGATTAGAAAAAACTTACAAAGTTATAGAGTAGCAGCCGTGTTAGTCTGTATCCGCAAAAAGAAGAACAGGAGGACTTGTGGCACCTTAGAGACTAACAAATTTATTAGAGCATAAGCTTTCGTGGACTACAGCCCACTTCTTCGGATGCATATAGAATGGAACATATATTGAGGAGATATATATACACACATACAGAGAGCATAAACAGGTGGGAGTTGTCTTACCACCTCTGAGAGGCCAATTAATTAAGAGAAAACAAACTTTTGAAGTGATAATCAAGCTAGCTCAGTACAGACAGTTAGATAACAAGTGTGAGAATACTTACAAGGGGAGATGGATTCAATGTTTGTAATGGCTCAGCCATTCCCAGTCCTTATTTAAACCGGAGTTGATTGTGTCTAGTTTGCATATCAATTCTAGCTCAGCAGTTTCTCGTTGGAGTCTGTTTTTGAAGTTTTTCTGTTGTAATATAGCCACCCGCAGGTCTGTCACTGAATGACCAGACAGGTTAAAGTGTTCTCCCACTGGTTTTTGAGTATTTTGATTCCTGATGTCAGATTTGTGTCCATTAATTCTTTTGCGTAGAGACTGTCCGGTTTGGCCAATGTACATGGCAGAGGGGCATTGCTGGCACATGATGGCATATATCACATTGGTAGATGTGCAGGTGAACGAGCCCCTGATGGTATGGCTGATGTGATTAGGTCCTATGATGATGTCACTGGAATAGATATGTGGACAGAGTTGGCATCGGGGTTTGTTACAAGGATAGGTTCCTGGGTTAGTGGTTTTGTTCAGTGATGTGTGGTTGCTGGTGAGTATTTGCTTTAGGTTCGGGGGTTGTCTGTAAGCGAGGACAGGTCTGTCTCCCAAGATCTGTGAGAGTAAAGGATCATCTTTCAGGATAGGTTGTAGATCTCTGATGATGCGCTGGAGAGGTTTTAGTTGGGGGCTGAAGGTGACAGCTAGTGGTGTTCTGTTATTTTCTTTGTTGGGCCTGTCTTGTAGGAGGTGACTTCTGGGTACTCGTCTGGCTCTGTCAATCTGTTTTTTCACTTCAGCAGGTGGGTATTGTAGTTTTAAGAATGCTTGATAGAGATCTTGTAGGTGCTTGTCTCTATCCGAGGGATTGGAGCAAATGCGGTTATATCTTAGAGCTTGGCTGTAGACAATGGATCGTGTGGTGTGTCCTGGATGGAAGCTGGAGGCATGTAGGTAAGTGTAGCGGTCAGTAGGTTTCCGATATAGGGTGGTATTTATGTGACCATCGCTTATTAGCACAGTAGTGTCCAGGAAATGGACCGCTTGTGTGGATTGATCTAGGCTGAGGTTGATGGTGGGATGGAAATTATTGAAATCATGGTGAAATTCCTCAAGGGCTTCTTTTCCATGGGTCCAGATGATGAAGATGTCATCAATGTAGCGCAAGTAGAGTAGGGGCGTTAGGGGACGAGAGCTAAGGAAGCGTTGTTCTAAGTCAGCCATAAAAATGTTGGCATATTGTGGGGCCATGCGGGTACCCATAGCAGTGCCGCTCCGGTTTAAATAAGGACTGGGAATGGCTGAGCCATTACAAACATTGAATCCATCTCCCCTTGTAAGTATTCTCACACTTGTTATCTAACTGTCTGTACTGAGCTAGCTTGATTATCACTTCAAAAGTTTGTTTTCTCTTAATTAATTGGCCTCTCAGAGGTGGTAAGACAACTCCCACCTGTTTATGCTCTCTGTATGTGTGTATATATATCTCCTCAATATATGTTCCATTCTATATGCATCCGAAGAAGTGGGCTGTAGTCCACGAAAGCTTATGCTCTAATAAATTTGTTAGTCTCTAAGGTGCCACAAGTCCTCCTGTTCTTCTTTTTACAAAGTTATGTATGTCTAGTGTATTTATGCTGCTGGTTTAGAAAATGTCCTATAATAGCAGTGGGAAGAAAGATGATTAGAAGAGTGATAAAGCGATCTTAACTACTTAGAAGTGCATAGTCTACAAGTAATTGAAGTTTAAATTACATTCTAAGACCCCAGCCCTGCAAAATGATCTGCAGAGCCTGAGCTTTATTCCTGCATAGTGTTCTCTTGACTTACGTGGGACTTTGCATCCATGTTCTATTGCCCTCTACTGGATGGAATCAAGAAGTGCTTGACTGTGCATTATGGAAATCTTCTGTCTCACTTCAGTTGTCACAGGCTATCCACCCACCATTGTGATCTGGGAGTGTCACATTCCTGTTCTAGAAATGGACTGGTTACAGAGCTTGTTTATACACATCAAATATGTTCATAATAAGATCCTTTAATGCTTGGCGAGATATGGCTGCAGTTTGTTTAAAAAATATATTTTACACAAAATGTCACCTAGTAGCTAAATAGTATAATACAGTTTAGCATTCCAGTTCAGGGAGGAAGGAGATCCCTTCCCACTAGATGAGAACAAAATATTATGCAGTCAATCCAAACCATTGATAGAGTGGTCTGTTAGAGCAAATGATTGTGTAGTTATTCAAGAACACCAGCGAAGGCAGATTTTCACAGTCACTAGTTCTCAGATTCTTAGTATAGGTCTAGGCAAGTTATGCATTGTTCTTTTTAATCTTCAGAAGATGAGTTGCTGCTATCACATCTGAAATATTTAATGTCTTTAGAGCCAGGGCCGGCTCTGGCTTTTTTGCCGCCCCAGGCAACCCCTCCTCCCCCACCCCAGCGCGGCAGGGGAGGGCGCCGAGCCCGGCCTCGGGCCTGCTCTCCCCGACCGGCCGGAGCGCTGGAGGGAGGGCAGCGAGCCCGCCGCGGCTCTGCTGGCGGCCGGAGCCCTGGGAGGAGGGCGGCGAGCCCTGCCGGGGCTCCGCTCTCCCCGGCGGCGAGCCCGCCGTGGCTCCGCTCTCCTCGGCGGCGAGCCCGCTGCAGCTCCGCTCTCCCCGGCGGCCAGAGCGCCGGGGGGAGGGCGGCGAGCCCTGCCGGGGCTCCGCACTCCCCGGCAGCCAGAGCGCCGGGGGGAGGGCGGCGAGCCCGCCGCGGCTCTGCTGGTGGCCGGAGCCCTGGGAGGAGGGCAGAGAGCCCGGCCGGGGCTCCGCGCTCCCCGCCAGCCAGAGCGCCGGGGGGAGGGCGGCAAGCCCGCCGGGGCTCCGCACTCCCCGGCAGCCAGAGCACCGGGGGGAGGGCGGCGAGCCCGCCACGGCTCTGCTGTCGGCCGAAGCCCTGGGAGGAGGGTGGAGAGCCCGGCCGGGACTCCGCGCTCCCTGGCAGCCAGAGTGCCAGGGGGAGGGCGGCAAGGCCGTCGGGGCTCTGCGCTCCCCGGCAGCCAGAGCGCCGGGGGGAGGGCGGCGAGCCCGCTGCGGCTCCGCTCTCCCCGGCGGCCGGAGTCGGAGCGCCGCCCCCCTCCAGGTGCCGCCCCAAGCACAAGCTTGGTGGGCTGGTGCCTGGAGCCGGCCCTGTTTAGAGCTCATTCTACATTCAGCAAGAAATAAGGGCTGTTTTTCTTTGGTCAGCACAGAGTCCTTCCTGCATTGAGAAATAGGGCTCAAATCAGGAAAGATTAGACTTGTGAATTTTTTTGGAGTACAGTAACACTCTCAGTGTGCTATGTGCTGCTCAGATACAGTGGGATTATACAAAGGTTGCTTATCCCTCTCGTCAAGTGCACAGCCATACCTCAGGTTACCCTGCAGACTAATTGAAGAAGAATTCTAAAATAGAATCTCACCTCCTGGGGTATGGTTTATTAATATATGTTATAGACCAGTATGTGCTAAGGAAGCCATCTACATTTGTCAGTTTTCCACAGGTCTCCCTGTCAGTTTCTCACTAGGTTCTGCAAATAGTCCTTCATCCCTTGTTGCAGGGTTCACAACAGTCTTTCCCTCAACTGCAGAGATTCTCCATCGCGCCTAGGTTTGCAATAGCCCTTCACAAGGCTTCACAAACCTTTTCCAGGCCCCTTGTCTGAGGAGACCTACAGCCATTACTGTTCCTTTAGGTCTCTTAATCCCAACTCCGTTGCCACTTGTTATATCCAGGTTTCCCTCTTCACTGACAGAGTGGCTGGGCATTTATATCCTGCCTCCTGTCCCAACAGGCCTTGGTCTCAGTCACATGCTCCCACTGGGGACTACCCCGGAATGCCTTCCCTTTAAGGGGCAGAGACTCCATAATTAGAGTGCTGGGCAATGCCCTTAATTGGGTGCAGACCCTTCATACAGAGGTTCTCACTACCAAAATACCTCACAATCTGAAAACACAAGTAAAAGGGATGTGAGAGAGGAATAAAATGTATACTCAGGAGGTTTTTTTGTAATTAAATATCAACCATTTTACTTGACTAAGCCATTAGTAGTTGGTTAATTTCTTTTAAGTGTCATAACACCAAATTCCTAAGATTTCTTTGAATTGTCCCCTGAAGGATTCGCTGTTTGGCCCTGATGCTGATCTCACTTACTCCAGTTTGAAAATGTGAGAGGAGAATCGGGCATATACTCCCAGCCAAAGCATCTGACCCTGGTCTACCCTGAGTAGGATCTCTGATATCTTGTTACTGTATATAGAATGGATCATTTTCCATATGGAAGTAGAGGAATAGTTTAATAGCTAAGTTAACCGCAACATTAAAATGGGTTTAGGACTCATTCCCTCGTGGTATCTCATCTATTCTCACATTAGGAGTTCTTACTCTTGCTTTAGTCTTTGAGTTTTCTTTACTGTTTTAATTCAGTTTCTAACCTTCTTTTCTACTTGCATGAGCTGGCACTCAGTTCCATTTACTCTCCCATTCAATCAGAGTGATTAACATGAGAAGTTATTGTCTCAAATTTTCCTTCTGTTGATGTCATTGAGGCTAGTGAGACATCAGATTTTAGTAAGGCTTGCTCAATCATTTTTATCCCTGGCTAATTGTGCTCCGTGGGAGTTACTTTCAAGCAGGCCTGTCCTGCTTCACTGGAGGCTATGGTTTTAAAAATATCAGGTGTCCACTGGCTTGGATTTAGATGGTTGGCATCCTCCAGAGGTCACCAATTCAACCCTGATCTAATAAAATAAAAGCATATAGAACTTCTTGTCTTCCTCGTTTGTGTGTATTGTTGGAAGCTCTTGGAGCAGTATTAAAACAGATCCTCCATATTGGAAACTAGGTTCCACCTATCCAAAATTCCCTCCTATCTTAATGTAAGTGCTATCATCTGGCATGAATCACTTAAAATTTCATTTGCTTATTTCAGTGTATAAAAGTACTTATTACTAAATAACTCCTGATATTATATTATTTAGATGTCCTAAAATTTTCAGACCTGCCTGCTTGCATTGCATTAGGAAGTTTACAATTAGGGGGGAGAAAGCCCCTCTTTTAATGTACTCTTAAAAATGTAGGATATATGCATAGTAATTCACCGAAGGGTGGCATGTAAGGTCTCTACCACACGTCAGTAGCCCACTGGTCATCATAATCATTGCAAAATATATGTACAGATAATATTTAAGGAGTTATGTATCTGTACTGAAAATTATGTTCTTAAGGTCTTGGAGTTAGGGCAGGTTTCCAGGAGGTGACATACCTTGGAAATATTCCTTTCAACGGGAGTTAACAGACACCTCCCTCCCTCTCTGGCCCTTTGGATATTGTGTGTTGTATGCAAATAGGCATACTATGCCAGTTGCAAAATGAGAGATTGTGAAGTGTATGAGAGAGGAAATCTACAAGATGAAACAAACAGCAGGAGGTGTCCTGTTTATGAATAAAGACAAAGGATGGGACCGGTATATCTTGGAGTGGGGGGAATGACAAAGAAACACAATGACAGCATGCCTATCTCATGAAAGGAGGGGCACAGCCAACTTGGTTGTGAAGCGCTGCAAGGATTTTGGGTAACCAGCACTTGGTTAGATATGAGAGTGTCTTGTTAATTAAGTCTAGGCTTTAGAGGTGAGGGTTTATAGAATATCAGGGTTGGAAGGGACCTCAGAAGGTCATCTAGTCCAACCCCCTGCTCAAAGCAGGACCAATCCTCAACTAAATAAGATTCTATTTTGTAGGTAACCTTTTATTTCCAATACTTCTACTTGTTACCTCTTGAATCTCTAAGCTTGTTAAATAAACTTACACTTGATTTCAGTGTAAACATATCTACATGCTGTGTGCTAAGTAGAGAGGTGATCTGAGGTAGAACTGGTAAGCTGTTTCTTTGGAAGCAGCAAATCTGTGAATAATGCGAGTGTCCAGTGGAGCAGGAGCTGAACACTCCAGGGAGACACTTGGAGGGCTGTAATGTGCCAGTCGCTAACCTGTAAAGTAACAGTGAGGCCTGCAAAGCCTAGAGAGGAATGCTTGTTTTGCCCATGGCTGGTAGAGTTGGGGAGCTGACCCATGGTAGTCATAGAAGAGGCTTCCTCATGCAATGGGCAGGTGGTAGTAAGGTGCCTCACAACCCTGGGTGCCCCGGGAAGCATCACAAATACCAATTCCAATTTTTAAAAAATCTCAAGTGGGAGTTTGTTGCTTTTTTGGAGTGCTACTGTTAAAAACAATTTTAGGTCTCAATCTAGCAAAGCACATGAGTAAAGTTAAGCACCTGTTTAAGTGCTTTGCTGGTTGAGGCCCCCAGATTTTTTACTCAGATTTGTTGCAGAAAAGTTCAATACAATTAGTCCTTGAAATAATGCTGTCATACATTATTATTTGAATGTGTCTTGGTGTAAATCAATTAAAAGTACTTAGAGAACAGCTTAAGCTTTTCTGTAGTTCCTGACTGAGACAGTCTTTGTAAACATCCTTGCTCTTCAGTCCCTCAAGACCTAACTTTTGTGCATCTTTGAGACATCTTCCTTTTTAAACTTCATTAGTTTGGTGACTTCTGCAGTGGAATTCCTGTTTGTCAGAAGTTAATTTACTTTATCTTCCCTTCTTTCTGACGTTATTCCTGAATCACTGTCCTCTGTTTCATGTTGGTTCTGTGCTGCAGCCAAATAGGTCCATTTATTTCTGAAAAGGGGGTACAAGCACCAGATGTTAATGTAATCTTATTTGAATTGCTGAACTTTTATTTTAAGTTAGCTTCTTTTAGGAAAATAGAAATGTGAAATACATTGTTTTGTTTAATTACAGAGCATTGGCACTGTTCCTCTTTGCTCTAAATTGTTTTGTATCTAATATGCAGGAGAGTTTGGTCTGAGTAAAAACTGCAGGATATAGTCCCTATATAATAATCTGCACATCCAGGTTAAAGTCCTACTTCATCTAGGTCCCAGGATGCAATGCAAACAAATCCAAAAGCCCATCCTCTTTTAAATATTACTTTTGTGTATTCAGAACTCAATGCTTATTTCATATTTTCTGCAGGTGATTGTTTCAACCATCCATTGGTTCTACCGTAAAGAATGAAATAAGCATGGTATAATAGCCTGAATTTGTTAGCCAAACATCTTTACTTTCCTTTGCATGCCTTTAATATGCGTTTCATAAACAGTTAACATATAAAGCTGCCTTTTGGATATGTTTTCTGGTCAGGTTGGTAGCCAAAAATGCATGATTTGTAGAGAGGAGGGTAAGAAGTCTTGGTTGGTCTTTCACGCACCCTAGTAAGATATTACATAGTGACACTTCCATCTCAGGAGAAGCTGTGTGTCCTTAAAGCTGCTGAGTAAGTGGAGTGATCATATCAATTTCTGAGGAAGGGGTGAGAGAAAAGAGGGTCACAAATATGAAAGATATTTACACCCACTTTTGTTGAAGACTAATTTGTTCTCAAGCTTTAGACCCTCAACTGCCTCCCCCAATATGTTGAGCATTTTACTGGTCTCACTCTCCTGGCTAGTATTTATCAATAGAAAGTGAAACTGGTAAAACTTGGTAGTGGTAGGTTTTAGGACTCGGGGCAAAAATTACCCAACTTCTATCAATGAAAATTACCAAGTGACTTTCTGATGCTTGGTATCTGTACAACGACATAACATTTTAGCACAAGCTTGGTATTATTGGAAATCTCACATTACAGGATTTCAAGTGGGATGGACCACAAAATATTGCGAAATTATTGGCATTAAAATGGTATTTTTTATTTTAAAAAAGTAAAATCATGTTGACATATGTTATTATTTCCACATTTAAGTTAGTGTGACCATTTGGCTCCAAAATAGTTGCTTTCACAAGAAGAGAACTGGGCAGAGTGATCCATTTGTGTATATCTTGAATCATAAGAAAAAATGAATTTGGTTTTAGCCACAGTGGAAAGATGTCTACTTCAAAATTACTTAGTGCACTTGGCAGTTTTCCAGAAGAAGCTCAATAAGTGGGATTGCTGAGGTTTGCAGATCAAGAGTGATTTGAACAGTGGAGTTTGAAAGAACAAAGATAAACAGAATCTGAAACTAAACTATTTTGATACATATGTATAATTATTTTTCAGAGTCATAAAATCCATGTACGAACTAAAGGAGGCAAAGTGATCTGTCTGGGAACTCTTCATGGAAATGCAGATATTCATGCAGCAGAGAAAAGTGTAAGCAAAAAGTGAAGTCTTCACTTTTGGGGATTGTTATATTTATAATTCAAGTTGTCTGATGTAAAGTAGGTAAATGCTGAGAAATGTTTATGTATCGCAACTTGATTCTGATCAGCTAATCTTCATCTCATTCTTACCTTGTCTACCCTCCATCTGGTTGTTGTCTTTTTCATATACTTATGGCTTGTCCACACAATGCATTAGTCCACACCCGAGGGATGTACATTCTAATGCACACTAACACATTGTGCACTAACTGGCCTGTGTGTACCCAGCTGATGTGCACTAAAAGTTCCCTAGTGCATGTTAATGTACTGTTGTCTGTTTGAAACAGAATTACATTAAAACACACTAGGGAACTTTTATTGACTGCTAGTAGTGTCCACACGGGCCAATTAGTGCATAGTATGCTAGTGCAGTGGTTCTCAACCAGGGCACACAGACCCCTGAGGGGTGCCCAGAGGTTTTTCAGGGGGTACATAAACTCATCTAGATGTTTACCTAATTTTATAACAGGCCACATAAAAAGCACTAGTGAAGTCAGTACAAAGTAAAATTTCATACAGACAATGACTTGTTTATACTGCTCTATATACTGTACACTGAAATGTAAGTACAATATTCATATTCCGCTTGATTTATTTTATAATTATATGGTAAGAATAAGAAAGTAAGCAATTTTTCAGTAATAGTGTCCTGTGACACTTTTGTATTTTTATGTCTGATTTTGTAAGCAAGTAGTTTTTAAGGCCTTGTCTACACTACGAGAGTAGTTCGATTTTACTTGCATCGAATTTTTGTAATCGATATTGCAAAGTCGAACGTGTGTGTCCACACTAAGGACAGTAATTCGACTTTGTGCGTCCACACTAACGGTGAAAGCGTCGACATTCGAAGCGGTGCACTGTGGTCAGCTATCCCACAGTTCCTGCAGTCCCCTCTGCCCATTGGAATTCTGGGTGTAGCCGGCAATGCCTTCTGGGTAACAAAATGTGTCGAGGGTGCTTTTGGGTAACTGTCGTCATCCGTCCATCACTCCTGCCCTCCCTCCCTGAAAGCGCCGGCGGGAAATCATTTCGCGCACTTTTCCAGTCATTGACAGCGCGGACGCCACAGCACTGCGAGCATGGAGCACGCTGCGACCATCGCTGCAGTTGTGGCCGCTCTCAACGCCTCGCAGCTTATCATACAGGTTTCCCTGAGGCAGATGCAGAAAAGTCAGGCGAGGAGGCTACGGCACCGCGGTGATGTCCTGAAGTCTGAGAGTAGCACGGACCTGTCAGAAAGCAGGGGACCCAGCGCCGAGGACATCGCGGTGGCAATGGGTCATGTTGATGCCGTGGAACGGCGATTCTGGGCACGGGAAACAAGCACTGAGTGGTGGGACCGCATAGTGCTGCAGGTCTGGGATGAATCCCAGTGGCTGCGAAACTTTCACATGCGGAAGGGAACTTTCCTTGAACTTTGTGAGTTGCTGTCCCCTGCACTGAAGCGCAGTGACACCCGGTTGCGAGCTGCACTGAGTGTACAGAAGCGAGTGGCCATAGCCCTCTGGAAGCTTGCAACGCCAGACAGCTACCGGTCAGTCGCGAACCAGTTTGGGGTGGGCAAATCTACAGTGGGGGTTGTTGTGATGCAAGTAGCCAAGGCAATCGTTGATGTACTGCTGCCAAAGGTAGTGACCCTGGGAAACGTGGAGGCGATCATAGATGGCTTCGCAGCGATGGGATTCCCAAACTGCGGTGGGGCCATAGATGGAACTCACATCCCTATCCTGGCACCGGACCACCAGGCCATCCAGTACATTAACCGAAAGGGCTACTTTTCCATGGTGCTGCAAGCACTAGTGGACCACAGGGGACGTTTTACCAACATCTACGTGGGATGGCCGGGCAAGGTTCATGACGCTCGTGTTTTCAGGAACTCTGGTCTGTTTAGACGGCTGCAACAAGGTATTTACTTCCCGGACCACAAAATAACTGTTGGGGATGTGGAGATGCCTATAGTCATCCTCGGGGACCCAGCCTACCCGCTAATGCCCTGGCTCATGAAGCCCTATACTGGCGCCCTGGACAGTGAAAAAGAACTCTTCAACTACCGGCTGAGCAAGTGCAGAATGGTGGTGGAGTGTGCTTTTGGCCGCCTCAAGGGGAGATGGAGAAGCTTACTGACTCGCTGTGATCTCAGCGAAACCAATATCCCCATTGTTATAGCAGCTTGCTGTGTGCTCCACAATCTCTGTGAGAGCAAGGGGGAGACCTTTATGGCGGGGTGGGAGGTTGAGGAAAATAGCCTGGCTGCTGATTACTCACAGCCAGACAGCCGGGCGATTAGAAGAGACCAGCTGGAAGCGCTGTGCATCCGGGAGGCTTTGAAAGCAAAGTTCCTGAGTGAGCAGGGTAACCTGTGACTTTAAAGTTTGTGTACTGAGAAGCTAAACCTGCCCCCGTTTCTTTACCCAGGTAATGTTGACTATCCTATCCAGTTACATACCCCCTTCACCCTCCTTCCAACACACGTTTCGAAATAAAAATAGTTCAACTTTGTTAAAGCACACCGTTTTCTTTAATACTGTTTTCGCGGGAATTTTTTAAAACTGGGACGCAGACTGTGGTGCGGAGCGGGTGTAGTGTAGTGACGCGAATGCAGCTTCTAAACTCAAGGATTGACAGGCTCCGCTGCGGTGGGATGGTTGTTTCAACGGAGCCTGTCACCCCTCCTGATCGGGACTGTGTGTATGGGGGGGTCTATGTGACTTTGTGGCAGGGAGAGGACGGTTACAGATCCCCTGCTGTGTGGCTCTGTGATCCTGCCTAAGGACCGCCGCTTAAGATCTGTAACTGCCCTCCCCTGCCACAAAGTCACAGAGCAACCCACCCCCCACCACAGAACATGAAAACAACCTCCCAGACTAACCAGGGTAACTAGTCACTGCATCACTGCACTGTGTATGTGCCCTGCTGCTGTGCCTGCCCCCGACTATGTACCCTGCCAAAGGTGACTGTCCTGTCCAATTACCAACCCCCTTTCCCATCCTCCTCCAAAAGAACATGATTGAAACAGTAGTTTACAGAAACGTATTTTTTATTATCAACTACACATGGCATTGGGAGGTGAAACTTGGACGGGGGCTTGTGTCAGGCGGGAAGGAAAGAACTTTTCAAATTTTGGGAAATGAGAGCCTTCTGCTACTAGAGCTCTCTGCAGGGGTGGAGTGAGACTTAGCAGGGACTCTGCCGCCTCTCCTTCTTTGCACTTTGGGTGAGGTGGGTATGGGACTTGGTGGCAGGGGAGGGCGGTAAGAGATGGACTGCAGCGGGGCTCTGTCCTCCTGCCTCCGTTCCTGCAGAACATCCACAAGGCGCCGGAGCGTGTCCGTTTGCTCCCTCAGTAGTCCAAGCAGCGTTTGAGTCGCCTGCTGGTCTTCCTGCCGCCACCTCTCCTCCCGATCCATGTTGGCTTGGTGCATTCGGGTCAAGTTCTCCCGCCACTGGGTCTGCTGTGCTGCCTGGGCTTGGGAACAGGCCATAAGCTCAGAGAACATGTCCTCCCGTGTCCTCCTCTTCCTACGCCTAATCCGCGCTAGCCTCTGGGAGTGTGATTCCAGGCTAGGTTGTGAGACAGTCGCAGATGGGGCTGTGGAAATGGGAAAAAGGGAGTGAATTCCTCAGAAAGAAAAATGTAGTTGTGAACAAAGAACATAGTCTTTCTCTGTGAACAAGACCATGCACAGCACCTATCACATGCGCACTCAGCACAAGGTCGAATTTTCGGCCTTCGCATTCAGTGCCTGGGGTCTTGCACAGCACATTTGAGAAGCGGGGCAGCACAACGGAATTTCTGTTGCAGGCAGACATGGAAAGCCGTACACTTGTGGCAGTTTAAAACTTTTAGATTACCACTGCCCTCATTTCACATTTAAAGCTATGTCAGTTCCTGCAGCCAGCAATCCGGCAAGCGGGAACTCTGCCCCTGTCCCACCCCCTCGCGGCTGTCCCCGGGAACGATCCCTTTCGGCTGCCCCTCTCCCGCCTCCACCGCGTGGCTACAAACCAGCGGTTACAGTTCTGTCAAGGAACGGGAAAGCAGTCCCAACACTAACATTCCCCTACCTAATTAAAAGCAGGTCACCATGGGCGACATCACCCTGATGAGGATCTCTGAGAGCGACAGACAGAGAATGCTCCGGGAAAGCCTCCAAAGACCAGGGCCGTATGCCGCCCTGCTATGCAGAGCAATGATTCCCGAGTACGTGATAGTCTCGTGGCGCGGCAACGTCTCGTACTTCGGAGGACCCAATAAGGCCGCTCTCCCCAGGAACCTCATGCAACGGCTTTCAAGTTACCTCCAGGAGAGCTTCATCGAGATATCCCAGGAGGATTACTGCTCTATCCCCGGACATATAGACCGCATTTTACTGTAGCTGCAGTAGCAGGGAATAAACAGTAGAGCGGCTTGTGCAGGACAATCACTGAAAACCGGACATTGCTAGATTTTTTTTCAAAACTTGCACTGCCCATGACTAAACCGTTAAGCGCATAGGGCACACTAATCATGAACAACCCATTCTTTTAATTGTTAATATTCCTGTTTTGTTAAAAATAAATGTTTAGATGTTTACAACACTTACTGGCTGATCCTTCACCAGATTCTGTGTCCGGGGTAACGGCTGGGGACGCTTCGTAGGGGATCTCTGTAAGGGTGATAAAGAGATCCTGGCTGTCGGGGAAATCAGCGTTGTGAGCGCTGCCGACTGCCTCGCCCTCCTCATCTCCTTCCTCATCTTCCCCGTCCCCTAACATGTCGGAGGAACCGGCCGTGGACATTATCCCATCCTCAGAGTCCACGGTCACTGGTGGGGTAGTGGTGGCGGCCGCACCGAGGATGGAATGCAGTGCCTCGTAGAAACGGGATGTCTGGGGATGGGATCCGGAGCGTCCGTTTGCCTCTTTGGTCTTCTGGTAGCCTTGTCTCAGCTCCTTGATTTTCACGCGGCACTGCGTTGCATCCCGGCTGTATCCTCTCTCTGCCATGTCTTTAGAGATCTTCTCGTAGATCTTTGCATTCCGTCTTTTGGATCGCAGCTCGGAAAGCACGGACTCATCGCCCCACACAGCGATGAGATCCAAGACTTCCCGATCAGTCCATGCTGGGGCCCTCTTTCTATTCACAGACTGCACGGCCATCACTGCTGGAGAGCTCTGCATCGTTGCCAGTGCTGCTGTGCTCGTCACGATGTCCAGACAGGAAATGAGATTCAAACTGGCCAGACAGGAAAAGGAATTCCAATTCAAATTTTCCCGGGGCTTTTCCTGTGTGGCTGGTCAGAGCATCCGAGCTCGCACTGCTGTCCAGAGCGTCAACAGAGTGGTGCACTGTGGGATAGCTCCCGGAGCTATTAGCGTCGATTTCCATCCACACCTAGCCTAATTCGACATGGCCATGTCGAATTTGGCGCTACTCCCCTCGTCGGGGAGGAGTACAGAAGTCGAATTAAAGAGACCTCTATGTCGAACTAAATAGCATCGCAGTGTGGACGGGTGCAGGGTTAATTCGATGTAACGGCGCTAACTTCGACATAAACGCCTAGTGTAGACCAGGCCTAAGTGAGGTGTAACTTGGGTGTACACAAGACACATCAGACACCTGAAAGGGGTACAGTGGTCTGGAAAGGTTGAGAGCCACTGTGCTAGTGCACATTAGAATTTATAACCCTCTGGTGTGGACTAATGCACCGTGTAGACAGGCCCTTAGACCGTTAGCTCTTCAGGGCAAGGACTGTCTTTTTTTCTTTTATATATGTACATTGTCTAGCACAGTGGAGCCCCAGTCCTGATTGGGGGCTCTAGTCACTACACCAGTACAAATAATAAGAATGAATACAGCCTCTCCCATGTGTGGAGAGATCAGAGGCTGGAACTCAAGATTTCTTATTTTGTCTTTTATAAAGTATGTCAGTTAAATTACTAAACTAAGATTCAAATCTGGTATCTTGCTGACAAGACTACTTTTTGTATCTTTGACTGTTTAACTTGCTTCATTTTAAATTTTGCATGTGAGGTCAATCTATAAATATGAATTCTAGCATAGTAGATTTAAATGCTAGTTTTTGTTAATATTAAATAAAAATAAAAATCAATCTCCTTTTATTCTAACATAGGAACAAATTAGCTATGGAATAAGTAGATGCAACTCTGTCAGTTCCAGCTTAGTTGTGACTCCTTACATTAGGATTAAATTGTCCAAAATTTTTAAATATGGGTGCCTAAAATAGTCATCTGAATCCATATTTAAGTACCCAATTAAAAGTGGCTTGATATTCAAAAGTACTGAACACCCGGAGCTTCCACTGAAGTTAATGGGAGTTAAGCATCTCTGAAAATCAGTTGATTTATTTAGGTTCTTAAATATGGATTTAGCTGCCTAACTCTAGGCAACCAAGTTTGAACATGTTGGCCATAACGTTTTAACAAAAATTGTGTACAAGATACTGTACAATGGATCTTAATCACATCTAATAATTTCAGGGCTATAAAGTCAACAAAACTAAAGCAGAAAATGGTTTGTGTATATCTGGTTAGTTGTTTAGGTAAAATACTGAATGAGAGTATGTAATACTAATTATACAATGGTAATACTAATCATACAATGTGAACTGAAGAGTGTGGTTAATACAAACCAGTTTTAAAGTAGAAATAGTTCATATTTTCCAGCAGATGGCATCATAAGGCAAGTTTCAGGCCACTGTGCTTCGTTTGCCTTTTTTAACGGTAAGAGAGATAAGAGTATTCTGTACAGCTACCATTCCTTGGACCAGATCTGGGCCCCTGCGTCAGTGGTGCAAAGGGACTCTAAAGCTGTCCTAACTAGACAGATGAGAATTCCTCTGGCTATGCTGGCACTATGCTACCCCAGCCTGGCCTTTTAGCATACAGTCATCTGGAGGAAGTGTGTGACTTGACCTTGGGCCTGACCTGAGGATTGGGGCCCTTGCTTTTTCATATTGAGTCAGATTCAGAGTAGTGTAAGGGGCCATATTTCAAAGCAGTTTCACTTGTTTTACAACATACTAGCTTTGGCTCTCTTCTCATATATGTTGGTGTAAATTAGGATTAACATAAGTAAGTCATTCGTCATAATCTACTCTCATTTACATCCATGAATTAAATGGAGTTACTCCAAATTTACACTGGTTTTACCAAAAGTAGAATTTAGCTATGGAGTTGCAACAGTATAAAGCCAGTGTCAGAGCAGAATCTGACACATAAGTATTCCATGTGTCAGAATGTGACATTTGTATTGTAAATATAAACTACAGCCTATCTAAAGATACTCTAATGTAATGGATGCATTTTAACCTTGGAAATATTACTATTTTTTTACATAAATGTTCTGCTAAAATGTGATTTTTTTGAAGCAATAAAACATTCAAATAAATTTCATACAGCTTTTAATATTTGGAAATGTTCTTTCCTAAAAGCCCATAATAATTTAGATAAAATAGTTAACGACTACTCTGCTCTCAGTAACACCTTTGTAAATCCACAGTATCTTTATATAGGTCATTGGAGTAACTTTGAATTTACAGCCATGGCACTGGGAACAGAATTTGGCCCATCATGTTTATCTACAGAGTAAAATTTCTTAATGCAGTATTTGGGCAGTCAGTTTTTCGAGTGTGATATTCGGCTTTTCTCAAATAGCAGTTTCTGTTAGTAATCAGGCTGCGTTATATCTGCAATGTGTGCTGTTGTTACACTTTTGTTCCATTAGTGGTAGTCATCATTATGTAGTTATGGGTTTGTCAGCATTTCCATTATAAACCAGGAATGTGAGGGGTTTCTAGCTATGCTCTATAATTTCTTCTGGGCTGAAATTGGACACCCAAGATTTCAGCCACAAAGGGAGTTGTTTTCTAAAATACTAGACAAAATGAAGAAAAATGAAGAAATGGTCAAGGTGCTTATAAAACAAAGAATGAGAGCAATAAATAAATAAATAAGAAAGAAAGTATGGTTTGCTTCTTACTTCAAGTATTTTTTTATTGAGACTTGGAAATTAACGCACTATGGCAAATTTGTCATGAAAACTTGCCCAGTCACAAAATCTACTCACTCTCATTTACTATACTGATGAATGAACTAATGATATTTTACTTATACACCTAAAGAAAACTAATCACCCTGTGCATGTAGGCGAAATGAGTTTTGCAAGGCTGAAGTAATGCATCTAAAAAAGTATAACTGGGTTCAAAAAAGAATTAGATATGTTCATGGAGGATAAGTGCATCAGTGGCTACTAGCCAAGATGGAAAGGGACACAACCCCATGCTCTAGGTGTCCCTAGACCTCTGACTCCTGGAAGCTGGGAATGGACGACAGGGGATGGATCACTTGATAATTGCACTGTTCTGTTCATTCCCTCTGAAGAAAGTGGTACTGGCCACTGTCAGAAGACAGGATACTAGGCTAGATGGACTATTGGTCTGACCCAGTATGACCATTCTTATGTTCTGATCTTTCCCAGAAGGAATGGAATTCCCCAAGAATTTCTGGTGGATTGATTGGTGAAACACTTTTTTCGGTGGGAAGTCATTGGCTAATCTACACTTGTAGGATCTTATATAACACTTACGTAACAAAACAAAACCATTCAGATTCTGCCAAAAATCTATAAAAGATAAACAATTCAACATTAAAAATAGTCACAGCGAGGAGCCACCCTGTTTTACCCATCTTCCTCTGTTTACAGTATGTGTCTTAACTGTGTATCCTGCTTTTGTGGGCATGCACTTGTGGGTGAGATCTGAGGTGATTTTAGAATTTTGAGGTGCCTTGAAATGCTCATTCCTCACCTCGGTAACTTTCATTAGTGACTAGCTTCCTTATTGCACTTCACCTCAATATCAACCACTGCATCCAGTAACAAGTAAGCACATTAGCTGGCTATCACTGATAAAAATGTTAAGCAGTGAAATTGTTGTTAATGTTAATATTTAAATTGTCATCAGCAGGAGCCAGAGTTAATCCCCCATGCGGATAAATGGGGTATTTCACACCTCTTAGAATTATTGTTTCAGGCTTTCTTTGCATAGTCAGGAAAGCCACTCCGCAGCTTTACACTTAGGCTGTATCTACAGTTGGATGTCTTTTTGCTAGAATTTTGCTGCCTATATTTCCATACCACTGATAGTAACAATGATGGCTTCACTAATGTAGATGGGGCTCCAGGTGGTCAGCAACATTTTAAACAATGTGACAGGATTAGATGTCACGTTGTTTAAAATGTTGCTGACCACCTGGAGCCCCATCTACATTAGTGAAGCCATCATTGTTACTATCAGTGGAATGGAAATGTAGGCAGCAAAATTCTAGCCTGATGCTTACAATGCCAAGAGCCACCAGTGCCTTAGCTACACTAGCACTGCAACAAGAAGAAACTAAGGCCATATCTACTCTACAGAGTTAGGTCAATGATCATAAGCTGCTTTAATTACATCAGTTGTGCATGTCCACACAATTTTCCTTGCGTTGGCGGAGCATGTCCACAGTCAGTGCTTTTGCCTTCACACGGAGAGCATTGCATCGTGGGAAGCTATCCCACTGTGCAACTCATCGAGTTCTGGGAGCTCTGGGAATGGATTGCGATGCATCATGGGGGTGTGCTCACCATCCCATGATGCAGTTTGTTTTGTTCCATCATTTCATGGGCTTCCGACTCAGTTTCGTGCCATTTTTTAACAGCCCTTGTAAACTGTGCGCCTGCCATCACCTCTGTCTGAAAGCATGGATCCTGAACTGCTGACCAGTTTGGTGATGAGCATTATGAACACGACGTGACTGGTCCTGCTGTGTTTCATAAGCTATGAAACAGAAAATGAATCAGTGTTGCCTGCCCTGCTGTGTGCCATGTAAAGAAATAATTCAAGATTGCTGCTGACATTCACGGAGCAGCTGCACACGGTGGACTGTCAGTACTGGGCTTGGGAAACAAGCACTGCGTGGGATTGCATCGTGATGAACGTAGGGGATGATGAGCTGTGGCTGCAGAACTTTTGGCTGCGCAAATCCACCTTCCTGGAACTGTGTGGGGAGCTCACCCCAGCACTGCAGCAGAAGGACACCAGAATGAGAGCTGCCCTCACTGTGGAGAAGCGAGTGGCAATCGCTGTGTGGAAGCTGTCGACTCCAGACTGCTACCCGCCAGTTGCGAATCAGTTTGGAGGTGGAAAATCCACCGTGGGGGTTGTGGTGATGCAAGTGTGCAGGGCCATTAATCGCCGCCTCCTACGAAGGACTGTGATTCTCGGTAATGTTCAAGAAATACTTGATGGCTTCAAGGCTTTGGGATTCCCTAACTGCAGCAGGGCAATAGATGGAAGACATATCCTTCTTTTGACCCCAGACCATCTTGAGAAGGAGAACATCAACTGAAAGGGCTACTTCTACATGATCTTGCAGGCACTGGTGGATCACTGGGGCTGTTTCACTGACATCAATGCGGGGTGGTCAGGGAAGGTGCATGATGCCCACGTCTTTAGGAGCACTGGACTGTGTAGAAAGCTGCATGCAGGGATTTTCTTTCCAGACCAGAAGTTTCCAGTGGGGGATGTGGAAATGCCCCTAGTGATCCTGGGAGACCTGCCTATCCCTTACTCCCATGGCTCATGAAGCCTTACACCGGGAACCTAAACAGCAGCAAGTAGCGCTTCAACAACTGGCTCAGCAGGTGCCGAATAACCGTTGGATGTGCCTTTGGCAGATTAAAAGGTTGTTGGACTGTTTTTTTGGTAGGTTAGACCTCAGTGAGGAAGATATTCCTATGGTCATTTCAGCCTGCTGTATTCTGCACAATATTTGCAAACCGAAGGCGGAAAAGTTTCCCCAGAGGTGGAGTGTTGAGGTTGATTGGCTTGCTGCTGATTTTGAGCAGCCAGATACAGGACAATTAGAAGGGCACAGCAGGGTGCTATTTGAATTGGGGAGGCTTTGAAGGAACATTTTGACAATGATTCCTAGGAATGTGTCTTTATGTGAAGCCAGGCAATGTTTATTTGGCTCCCTGAATGACCCCTGTAGTGCTTGCTTCCTGAGCGTTAATTGTACTGAGCAAATATTCCTGCCAATAGCCACTGTGTTTGAATGTTAGCACCAACTCATGTGTGTATGACACAAATACAGTGTCAATTTGTATAAAAGAATAAAGTTTAATAACACAACAAAACAAAAATATTTCTTCAAACGGGGCATGGAAACGAGGAGCAGTCTCTCAGTTATGTGTCTCAGAGCTGTGTGTAACTCCAGCTTTCATTGTGAAACCAGTCTCTAGGGGTGGAATGCAAGGGGTACTGCGAGGGACTGGGAATATGCATGGAATGTGGTGGGGGCGTTTGGGGAGGGCATGGAATGGAGTTCTGTATTGGCAGTAGAGGGACTCGTGCATGGATGTGCTCTGACTGTAGCCTAATGAGCGACTTGAGCATCTCTCTGTGGTCCTCCAGTAGCTTAATCATCCTCTGTGGAGGTTTCCTGGGACCTCCCGGTCTACATTAACAAACTTTTCTGCTGGGCCCGCGCTGTGTATCTGCATATGTTCTGTTTTTAATTTCTTTCCCTTATCCATCCTTTACCATATAACAAAGTACATGAGAGCTCAATCTCCTCTCACCATGAAGTATCAAAGCAAAATGCGTGCTTACCCATGCTCATGTCCCCTGCTTCAGGCATGCCAGAGCCAGAGTGTTGGGACTGGCTATATCCCTCTGGAGTCAAAAAGAGGTCCTGACTCGCCGTGCTATCAGATCACCCTATTGTGTGTTCCACCTCCTCCTCCAACTCCATTTCCTCATCTACACTTCATCCTCGGAGTTGACTGCACTGGCCACTGCCTCTAGTCCCCTTGAAGTATCCATGGGGCTATTGGCAGTAGAGGTGAGACTGCCACCAAGGATGGCGTGCAGCTCCTTGTAGAAGCGGCATGTCTTCAGTGCTGCACCAGAGCAATGGTTGGCCTCCCTTGCCTTCTGGCATGCCTGCCTCAGCTCCTTGATTTTAGCATGGCCCTGCCGCGTGTTCCTTTCGTGCCCCTTCTCCTGCATGCCGCTAGCAATCAGCCCATAGGAATCAAAGTTCCTAAGTCTAGAGCAAAGCTGCAACTGCACAGCCTCCTCTCCCTGCAGACCCAGTGTGATCCAACAGCTCCGGTGTATTCCATGGGGAAGCACATCTGTTGCAGAAAGCCAGCATGATCACCTGGGAAGATGCTGTGTGAACTGTCCAGACCGAGCAAAGAGGAAGAGAAATTTCAAAAATTCTCAGGCCTTTAAAAGGCGGAGGGGTACATACGTGTGTACCTTCAGGGCAGAGGAGTTCAAACTGATGACCAGACCGATCAGGTTAGGGTGACATACAAAAGCGCAGTATTTACATTGAAGCTGTGTCACTCTAAGTATGTCACAAAAAGCCCTATGCCTTTCATCAAGGTGGATTTGTTATGTCAGTATAGCAGGGGAGTTATATCGGTGGGAGGAGCATTGCAGTGTGTACACCTCCACTGTTTTGTCAATGAAAGTTTACTTTTGTTGACAAAACTGTATAGCGTAGACAAGGCCTTGGAGAGTTTTCAGAGGCATAAAGAGCAGTTAGGCACCGAACTTCCATTCACTTTCCATCGGAGTTGGGTACCTAACTGCCAGTTGTGCCTTTGAAAATCTCTCCCTCAACCTTTTTAAAAATGAAAGCTTAAATTCTGAAACATAATTTTGAGGGACGTGTTGGTTTGTATGGCAACTGCCACAGTTGTGGAATTGCTGAATACATGGAATCTTGATCGCAATAGAACAGTTTAGTTTTAAATAAAATATTTAAATGACTTTTCAGAAGTTGGCAACAATCCATGAATATTATTGAATTATATGAGGTCTGAGACCAAATATCACTCTAGCTGTGCACTGTATATGAAATATAGGGTTAGAGTCTGGGCTGTGCCTCTAAAGCCTAAGCGATAAACCATCTTTGTGCCCTCCTAATCCTAGGCTGTCTGGGGGGTTGGAGAGGCCCCTCGTATAACTTAACTTAGGTCCCAGGGCTAAGGCAGCCTCCCCATTGCCCTGTGGGTTGCAATGTTGCCCCAAATCTCTGCAGTTCTGTGACCCATTCCTCCAACATGCCTCTCCTTCCTTACACCATCCCTGCTCCCAGCATGCCCTTATGCCAGGGCTTGTAAGGATGTCCTCAAGAGCGGTCTTCCACTGTGCGTGCACCATTGCAGTACCCTCAGTGAAGTACAGGGTTCTTAAGACCCCTTTATGCTGCTTTGGCTGTTTTATGTGGCATAAAGGGGCTGTAATGAGATCGCGGGTTTCACTCCCAAACTTAGTTGACTGTAAACTTACATAGCAGGGGTAGAGAGAGAGAGAACCTTAGACAGAAGAGTTTGATGACACGTCCTTATATTTGTAAGAACTTTTTTACATCGCATCCTTTTCAGAGGATTGTATGGGATGGGAGATTCATCTTATAAGGCAAAGATGGCATTAAAACGCCAAAGTGGATTTTAAGATGAGCTGATGTACACCACAAGGCTGTAAATCATTTCATAGGATGGATAATGATTTTGCACACTACATTTTATTAAGGAAAAAGGCAAAGCTGGCAAATTAAAAACATGCTGAACAGGAGTGTAACTTGAATTATTATATAATTACAAAACAAATCATGCTGAACTTGTAAGTATTGGATTGCTTGGTAAATTGGGCCCAAGTAAACAATATGCATTTTAATATGGTTAAATGTAAAGTTATACATCTAGGAACAAAAGAGATAGGCTATACTTACAGGATGGAGGACTCTTTCCTGGGAAGCAGCGACTTTTATAAAGTCTTGGGGGTCATGATGGATAATCAGCTGAATGTGAGCTCCCAGTCTGATGCTGTGGCCAAAAAATCTAATGTAATCCTTGGATGTATAAAAACAGAGGAATATGTAGTAGAAGTAGGGAGGTTATATTACTTTTGTATTTATCACTCGTGTGACTACTGGAATACTGTGTCCAGTTCTGATGTCAACAATACAGGAAGGATGCTGATAAATTGAAGAGGGTTCAGAGACAAGCCATGATAATGATTAAAGGATAGGAAAACATGATTTATAGTGAAAGCCTTAAGGAAGCTCAATCTGTTTAGAATAGAACCTCAGAGTTATGAATACCGGAGTGATGAACTGACCAGTCAACCACACATCTCATTTGGAACTGGAAGTACACAATCAGGCGTAGCAGAGATCAAATAAAAAAAAAAGGCAAATACAGTACAGTACTATGTTAAATGTAAACTAGTAAAAAATAAAGGGAAAACACAGCATTTTTCTTCTGCATAGTAAAGTTTCAAAGCTGTATTACATCAATGTTCAGTTGTAAACTTTTGAAAGAACAACCATAACATTTTGTTCAGAGTTACAAACATTTCAGAATTATGAACAGCCTCCATTCCTGAGGTGTTTGTAACCCTGAGGTTCTACTGTAGTTTAACAAAGAGAAGGTTAAAAGGAGACTTGATCACAGTCTATAAGCACCCAGATCTGGAACAAAAAATTGATAATGGACACTTCAGTCTAGCAGAGAAAAGTATAACATGATCCAATGGCTGGAGGTTGGAGTTAGAGACATTCAGACTGGAAATAAGGTGCAAATTTTTAACAGTGAAGTAACCATTGGAACAATTTACCAAGGATTGTGGTGGATTTCCATCACTGGCAATTTTAAAATCAAAATTGGATGTGTTTCTAAAAGTTGTGCTCTAGTTCAAACAGGAATTAATTTAGGGAATCTTATGGTCTGTTTCATACAGGAGACCAATCTAGATCTTAGTGGTCCTTCTGACATTATAATCTATGAATCTATAAGAATTTAATTCTTTTCTTTGTAATCACATGAGAATGCATCTCCTACTGTGCATGTCCAAATAGTTACAAGTCTGACTATTTGCACAAAGGCCAAGTTCTACTTACTCCCACTCTGTACCCCTCCAGTCTGTCCAAGATGATACCTTCAAATTCCTTTCCTGTGTCTCCAGCCATGTTGGATTTAAACCCCGTGCCTTCACCTTTAAGGCTCTGCTTAGCTGGGGGTCCTGGTCTATGTATTAGGGCTCGCACAACAGTAATACAACTACTACAAATAATGATATTACTTTGCTCTGCTCTGCCTGTCTTTTATCAGTTTTTCATGTGTCATGTTCACAAAGTGAACCAATGAAAAGTCTGAGTAAACAGCAGAACAGAACCTTCAAACCCACATGGGGCAAGAGGAACAATGTTCATATTATGTTTTATGTATAGTGTTGGTATGGTGTTGCTCACAGTAAACTACTTCCTATGAAAGCACGTCATTTTAACTTCATCTCTTAAATATCTGCAAAAGTCTGTCTCAAGATTATTAACCCTCAGTTATTAATTTTGATCATATTCTGTAACTTATTTTTGAAACAGATTAAATTTATTTCATTTTGTAGGTTCTGTCTGAGCTCTTTAACTCCCCTTATTTGGGGAGTTAAAGATCACTCTTGTCATGTGAGTAAAACACAGGACTGGAACCTTATTGTTGGTTGTGCCACAGACTCTTTTGTGTTGCCTTTAAAAATCCTTTTAACCTCTTTGTGCCTCAGGTTCTGCACCTGTAAAATGGGTATAATAATATTTCCTTTCCACACAGAGATGTTGTAAAGTTTAATTCGGTTTATACTTATAAAGTGCTTTAAAGTCCTAGAATGGAAGTGCAAAATATGATGATTTATTTTGTGTGTTATGTAGCTTCTAGCTGAGATCTGACACTCCACTTGTGTTTTGTATCTGGGTAAATGCATGTCATGTAGTTCTGTTGTCTCTCAAAGAGCCTTGGCATATTTCCATGCAGGGCCGGCTCCAGGCACCAGTGCCGCAAGCAGGTGCTTGGGGCGGCCAACGGAAAGGGGCGGCACATCCAGCTTTTTGGCGGCAATTTGGCGGCGGATCCCTCAGTCCCTCTCGGGGGGAAGGACCCGCCACCGAATTGCCACCGAAGAATGAAGCCGCCGCCGAAGTGCTGCTGATCACGGCTTTTTTTTTTTTTCCCCCCGGCCGCTTAGGGCGGCAAAAACACTGGAGCTGGCCCTGTTTCCATGGTGCTTATTTCAGCTCGTTTCTCTTACAGAGTGTGAATATAGAGAAACTACAGGGGACATCCATCAAAATTTCTACTGAAGATGGTTTGTTGAAAACCAAATATCTTTATGCAGAATCTTCATTTCTGTCTTCAACAGCTGGTGATATTCTACTGGGAAGTATTCATGGTAAGACAGAAAAGGCAAAATACAGTCTGGAATTTAGCAGATGTGCGGGTATCTATAGTGTTAATTATAAAAACAAAATGACTGCTCCCATGAGGCTGGGCCCTAAATAATCAACTGCAGACACAGCAGCTGAGCAAACCAGACTCAAACAGTTCAACACTGGCAAATACTAAAATTATGAGATCACCATATACAAGACAAGTTAGTTAATTCTTCCTCTGCTGTAAATAATATTGTATTTTAAAGATACTTCCATAAGTAAGCGTGTGATAATAAGGAAAAGGCATAAAAGGAAGAAACATACCACATTTTTAGGGATATAAATTAACAATTTGCCATAGAGTTAAATAGTAGAAAATACAACAAATAAAAGGAGCATCAGTGGTAAAATTATACTTTGTTTTTAAATATCTGTTTTTATCTCTTAACAGAAATCAAAGGGGTTAACCTGTTTAACAAGACTTCTGGATAGTATTTGGTTACGATGACTTAAAGTGATACTGTTTTTATTAGAAGTATTTTCTCTGTGTTTGTGCTGGCGTCCTGTATAGCTAGTACACTGCCAATTTACAATTTTCCAGGTCAAATGTCATATTTTTTCCCCAAATGTTTTTCATCCAGAATTGGAAGGATGGCTAACATGGGTCTCTTTCATATTAGTAATAGTGGTTGGAACCTGGTCCCCAGTAATAATTCACCAGAATTCCCATTGAGCACCTCCTCTCTGTTCTTGATGTGTTTATAGTGATTTTGAAGCTAAGTTAGACAAACTGGAACATGAACCAGCAGTGAAAATTACTCACATTGGCACAAGTTCCAATCTTTAGCTATAGGCTCAGTGGTTTGAGCATTGGCCTGCTAAACCCAGGGTTGTGAGTTCAATCCTTGAGGGGGCCACTTAGGGATCTGGGGCAAAATCAGTACTTGGTCCTGCTAGTGAAGGCAGGGGGCTGGACTCGATGACCTTTCAAGGTCCCTTCCAGTTCTAGGAGATGGGATATCTCCATTATGAAATATGAAAACAACTTGCTGCAATTTCATGAAGGCTGCAGATTTTTACCTCACTACAGAAATAAATGCTGCTTCTCCCTCTGATCCTTATTAAAAAAAACCAAAACACTCCTTTGTCAATTATAGAAAACTGAAAACTGATTGATAAACTTCCCGGCTAAAGTTCCAGCCTTTAGAATGGAACCAGCCTCTCCGACAGATGAGGCATAAATAAATGTAATTACATAAATACTATATTTAGTTGCTGTTCAGTCCATTAAGCCAATATGCTGACTTTTACTAAATAATCTTCTAAGAACTAAGTTCTTAATGTGGAATGGGGGTAGGGTTAGTGTTGGGGGAGGGGGCGGGTCTCCATGAAAAGCTTATTTTGGCTGTTTCAAGCCAAAAATGAAACAGTAACAATCATACTTGAAGGTAAATCACTTTCACAATCCACATGTCTAAAGCTGTGTTGTAATTTCGGTCAGGAACAGCATGAATGCAAATAGAGCTGTATCCAGATTAAACAAATAGTTCTTACCTTACTTCATGTTTATTTTCCTAAAGCTCTACATTAAATGGTTCTGGAACTCTTAACACTTGCTCTTTTAACACACAATTCTTTTTAAAATGTTGCTTTTAAAAACAAAAGCAAAAGTAGATCTAAGTTTATTTAATACTTTGAGTGCCTTTTTATGGAACAGTAATTCTTTGTAAACACAGCAGACAAGTATAAAGATCTATTCATGATTATATAGTGCACATGTTATAACACGTGTTTTTAACCTGATGGTGAAACTTTAAGACAAATCTTATTTTAAAATAATATAGTTCTCTATTTTAGTAATAACACCATAGATTAGTAAAAATGACAATTTTTACATTTGAATTTACTCTTTTGCCATTTGTTTACTTTTGCATTGCCCTTAGCTTGAAAATTGTAATGAGTTATTTTTATTTTTAGTTCTAGTGTATTTTGCTTCCTGTGTCTCCTGAATGAGCACAAAGCTGCAACATTTAGATTGCAAACCCATCAGGAGAGTGTTATTTGTTAATTAAACCCACTATACCTTGTAACTAACATATATGGCTAGGGCCCTACCAAATTCATGGCCCTGAAAAACGCATCATGGACCATGAAATCTGGTCTTTGGTGTGCTTTTACCCTATACTATACAGATTTCACGGGGGAGACCAGTGTTTCTCAAATTGGGGGTCCTGACCTAAAAGGAAATTGCAGGGGGGTCACAAGGTTATTTTAGGAGGATCGCAGTATTGCCACCCTTACTTCTGGACTGCCTTCAGAGCTGGGCAGCCGGAGGGCGTTGGCTGTTGGCCGGGCACCCAGTTCTGAAGGTTGCGCTCCTGCTGGCAGGGCGCCGAAGTAAGGATGGCAATACCATACCATGCCACCCTTACTTCAGAGCTGCTGCCTTCAGAGCAGGGCGGCCAGAGAGTGGTGGCTGGTGACTGAGGGCCTAGTTCTGCAGGCAGCAGCGCAGAAGTAGGGGTGGCAATACTATACCATGCCAATCCTTATTCTGTGCTACTGCTGGCAATGGCTCTGCCTTCAGAACTGGGCTCCTGGCCAGCAGCCACCGCTCTCCAGCTGCCCAGCTCTGAAGGCAGCGCCGCCGCCAGCAGCTGCGCAGAAGTGAGGGTAGCAGTACCACAACCCCCCCTACAGTACCTTGCAACCCCCAACTCCTTTTTAGGTCAGGACCCCTACAGTTACAACACCATGACATTTCAGATTTAAATAGCTGAAATCATAAAATTTACAATTTTTAAAATCCTATGACCGTGAAATTGACCAAAATGGACTGTGAATTTGGTAGGGCCCTATATATGGCAAATACCTCTGGCCTGGCTCCAGCTAAGAGGGCAAAGTTTACTCTTTCCAGGCCAAACCGAGGATCAAAGGGGATGCTTAAACCTTAAAATTGCTGGCCTAGAGAAGAAGGGGGGCAGTGAGGGGTTTGAGTGAGTAGCCAGAGGCTCCCCAGGGAGTGTCAGTGAGCATTGACGGGGATTCAGAGAGAGAGAGAGAGAGAGACGGAGAGTACACTGCAGCAGGGCACACAGTTTCTCCCAACCCAGAGATGGAGGTAACTGGGCTAAATGGAACTTACTAAAGCTTGCAAGGAAAGATAAGGTTTTGGTAAGGGGAAATGTAGATAGGCCTTCTTTTGTTATATACATTTGCTCTGCTTACTGTGTAGGTAGAGTGAATAAATAATGCTTTGTTTTGAAGAAGTTGTTTTTGAGTCATTTAATCAGCTGCTGTCATAGGCTCCTGGAGGTAAAGAGCTTACAGGTGCTAAATGCAGTTGAGCCTGTTTGGTTAACAGATGGTAAAGAGGGGGCCTGCAGCCCAGAAATCCAGTTTAGAACCACATCGTTGCTCCCAGGGAAGGAGGGGTGATGGTGGCAAAATCTGTCCCCAGAAGGGTGCACTTGAGAGAGATTAAAAGGGATCTAAGTGCAGCTTGCCTTGTAACTATCACACAAAGCCTCAACCTGATTTAAATAAATTATTTTTTAAATCTAGTGATTTAAATTAATTATTTAAATTCCCTGAATTTAAACCACAATGCCTTAGCCTGTTAATGTTTACTTTTTCTGATAGACTTACTTACGTGACCACAATGCATTAAAAAGCAACCGGTATTAAATTATGTAAGCGTTACTACACTTGGTAGGAGTTAGCATGCAGAGTAGACTCATAGACTTTAAGGCCAAAAGGGACCATCATGATTATCTAGTTTGACCTCCTGCATATTGCAGGCCACAGAAACTTCACACACCCATTCCTGTAACAGATCCCTAACCTCTGACTGAATTACATGATTTAACGACTTCAAGTTACAGAGGATCCACCATTTACACTAGTCTAAACCTGCAAGTCACCTGTGCCCCATGCTGCAGAGGAAGGCGAAAACTCCCCAGGGTCTCTGCAATCTGACCAAAGGGAAAATTCCTTCCCAACCCCAAATATGGCAGTAAGTTAGACCCTGAGCATGAGCATGTGGGCAAGACCCACTAGCCAGACACCTAGGAAAGAAATCTCTGTAGTAACTCAGACCTCGCCCCATCTAATGTCCCATCATTGGATAGTGGAGATATTTGCTGCTAGCAGTCACAGATCAGCTACATGCCACTGTAGGCAGTCTCATCATACCATCTCCTCCATAAAATTATTAAGCTCAGTCTTGAAGCCAATTAGGTTTTTTGTCCCCACTGCTCCCCTTGTAAGACTGTTCCAAAATTTCACTTCTCTGATGGTTAGGAACTGTTGTCTAATTTCAAGCCTACATTTGTTGATGCCTATTTTATATCTATTCGTTCTTGTGTCCACATTGGTGCTTAACTTAAATAACTCCTCTCCCTCCCTGGTATTTATAGAGAGCAATCATATCTCCTCTCAGCCTTCTTTCGATTAGGCTAAACAAGCCAAGCTCTTTGAGTCATCTCTCATAAGGTAGATTTTCCATTCCTAAGATCATCTTAGTAGCCCTTCTCTATTCCTGTTCCAGTTTGAATTCATCTTTGTTAAACATGAGAGACCAGAATCGCACACAGTATTCCAGATGAGGTCTCACCAGTGCCTTGTATAATGGTAACATATTTCCTGTGTCTACTGGAAATACCTCACCTGTGCCTGCCTAGGACTGCATTAGCCTTTTTCACATCTGCATCACGTTGGCGGCTCATAGTCATTCTGTGATCAACCAATACACCCAGACCTTTCTCCTCCTCTGTCACATAAACTTTTGAAATGAACTTCTGATTTAAAAGATCTTGGCTATGTGCAGCGTAGAGGAAGGTTAAAATGGGAACTCTTATGCTATCATTAACTTATCACCTAGATATTATAAAGAAGCTATGACGTGGAAAGGCTTGTTATTCTTTGAGCTTGGCACTGTAAAAGAACATGAAAATATGGTCCCTGCACAAAAATGAGTCTTATACATTTTTAATTACAGATTATGGAACTACTATATGTTAAATGACTTCATTTCAAAATTCTACATATTTTAGCAGTCTGGTGTTAGCTCCTCATAAGCATAGGTCTGAATAGCATCAACTTCACAATAGAAAACCAAAGCTAAGAAGGAGTGTGAGGATATGAACTCTATCCCTTCCCATGCATCCTAACATGCCTTGTCCCCTTATAGGCCTAAGTCAGGAATTCACAGGGAAAGCAATACAATATAAGAGAAATATGATGCCACTGTTCACATCCCAGGAGCCACATCTTGAGTTTGGCCTCAAGATGACCTTGATGTTGAGACTTACAATATCTATAGATAAACAAAACTTAGGAATGCAGGAAAAGGTTCTCGTTAATGTTCAGAAAGAACAGAAATCATTGAAACATTAAGCCACCACCATCAGTGATTTATTAAAGCAGCTAAAGTGCAGTATTTACAGTACTTCACCACAACTTCACGTCCAGTAGTGCAGAATAAACCAACCAATATTTAAATATAGTCAGATCTCCTCTGCTCCACCCCAGATATATTTAGACTCAAGGATTAGTTAGCTGAAAAATTGTAAGTTTAACTAAATATTGGAATTAATGGAATAGTTAAATGAGTTAAAAGTCAGTTTTGTATATACTCTATGGACATTTCACAACACAGCACAGAAAGAAATTCCTCTCTGCCTTCCAAACAACTTGTCAAATTGGCTGAGTTAATGTGATTTATGAAAATTCACTAATCTCCAAATGTTTAATATTCTTCTGGGATAGTTAATAATTTATAAACTAGGGGCTAATTTCAAGTAAGTGGCTGCAGGTCCTTTTGAGTCACCTGATTACAACAGGTCTGAATCTGGCCCTGTGTCTCTCTTTGTTGTGTAGAAATAAGTATTAATAACCAAAAGGAGGAAAAGAGGAGACCTATACATGGGCTGTATACCTGAGGCTGGAAAGGGCAAGGGAAGGGAAACCCCTTTCAAGTTGACAGAACATATAAAAACGGTCTGATTCCGTCCTTATTAATGCCTGTTGTCTTCTATGATTGCCCAGTTTGACCTCTGACGTGAAAATTTTCAGTCTTGTTCTGAGGGGCTTGAAAATTGTAAATTTCTTTCATCATATTGTTGTCAATTTCCGAATCATGGAAACCATTTTTAAACTGTATTTTGCAGTATACTTTTTTCCTGTGCAGTTCTACTTGGCATTTTAAATGTATTTTGTGTGTGAATGTCGCTCCATAAATATGAGGTATGTGTATAATACCTTCTACCAGCTATTGAGAGACCATTAACTACATGATTTTTTTTAATGAGGTAGATCCTAAGCCTTAGGCACTGGTCTTGCAAATTCTGCAAGCACTGTAGTTGAATAGGAAGAGTACAGTACATGGATTTTACTATGTCTGAAGATATCTGCATATAACACGATGTGGTACTGTCTGATCAGAAATTGACAAGTACAACAAGAGATGATTTTACATGCTTTAGCTTCAGTTCTCCTGCACTATTCTACACTTATTCTCTTTAATCTCTTGGGGCCAGATTGTGTGAGGTGCTTAGAACTATCGAATCCCAATAAAATCTGTGAAAATTGAGGATGCTTGATATCTCCAGTGGGACCCGCCACACCACTGGTTCTCAACCTTTTTTCATTTGTGGACCCCTAAAAAATTTCTAATGGAAGCGCAGACCCCTTTGGAAATCTTAGACACAGTCTGAGGATCCCCAGGAGTTTGTGGACCACGGGTTGAGAACCACTGCTCTACACCTTGCAACACCCGCCCTTTTTTTATCAAATAGATTGCTCTGGTGTCCATAAGAAATGAATATAATACTGTAGTATGGCTGAACAGAATCATGTTTTGCTAAACAAATTAAAAACTGATAAATTATTTACTACTTTCCACGATCTTGATATGTGCTTGCTCAAAAATTACATGTCAGTTTACAATAAACTGATTCCTTTAGCAGATTTATGACTTTGTCGGCTCCTCATTTCATTGAATTCTTTCAAAACAGGGATGCAGATACTAAAGTGATTACTTGCACAGATTGACATTGGAGTCTGACATTAAGAGTGGTTTGAAGGGAATAGCATGGTAATGTGCAATGACTCCACAGGAATTTTTTAAGAAGAAGCCCTGCAGTATGAAATAGAAAAACGCCTCCTGGAAAAAAAATGTTATTGCAATCCCCCCTGCTCAACTTGAAAAATATATCCCTGTTGGAAGATGGGAACTTGTTTTGTTTAGCTGTCTGTATGCCAGTTTTGTTACACATACAATTAAACCAATTTAGTCAGCCATATGGCCCATGTAGTTAACTGCACAATAAATTAAAAAAAAAAAAAGTGGCACAAAATAATAATAATAAAAAACTATTAGTTGATACCCATGAAATGCTTTGGGCTTTTTTTGTTTGTTTGTCTATATGTTCATAAAGTTTTACACAAATTGTTTTCCATATTTTCATATTTTTAAACTTTATTTCCACATTTGTTAAGAATTTTCATAAAATGCAACTCTATGAATATAAAATAATATATTTTGTATTGATTTATTTTGTTAATTTTTATTTGCAACCCAAATAAAAATATGTAGACTAGCAGTTGCATTATGGTCATTGGAGCAGGACTCCCAGATATGCAGTTAATCTGTGCAGCCTCTGAATGGACTGTATAAAATAAATTTCTCTTATTAAAACATCGACTCTGTTTTTCTCTTATAGGTGACACAACCCTTCAAACTAAAACAGGGAACATCACAGTAGGTAGGTTCTACTTTCTCTTGAAATAGGACAGCATTCTTGTATTTTTTTCTAGATAGTATTTAGGTGAAATACGTAGATTATTTGTATCTTCAGTAACATATTTTGTTTTACTGATGTGATTAAAATGTTTTCTAGGATTTTTAATAAAGAATTGGTTTAGTACAGGATTGTTTCATTTTGGTTTTGCAAACTTTAAGAAATATTATAATGCTGGGAAAGATAAAGCTATACATTTAGAAAGACATCCATTCTTGTTTTAAAAATTCCCAAGTAAGGAAAATGTACCACAGCACTTGGTAATCTGTTCCAATGCTGAATTACGCTTACTATGAAAAATTTACCTCTCTTTTCCAGTCTGAATTTTACTGACCTCAGCTTTCAGCCTTTGGATATTGTTATGCCTTTATCTGCTACATAAAAGAGCTCTGAAGTATCTGATATCTTCTTTCTCTGTAGATAATTATAGAACATGATCAAGTGTCTTCTTAACCTTTTATTTTGTCTTATGTTTGATGATTAAAACTGAATGGCTGGGATTTTGTCACTCACAAGTAATATTAAATCATTGTTTTATTATTTTATATCATCTGCAAAGATGCTAGGAGCGTCTTTAGAAAGTAAAGATAAAATGTTTACAGTCTAAGTGCCACTTTAATCAGTGTGCTCTCTAATTTAAGAAAAAAGAACGCGGTTAGTCTTGTCTCTGTTTCAACGAAGTGATTTTTGTTTGTGAATGGTAAAACACTGCTGAATTATCTCTGTGTTCTCTTGTGATTTTGTACTGTACATATGAGTTCAGGGGTTGTTGTGACTCCTTCTTTTTGACTTCAAATCAAAATGTACTGGGCCTGATTCATCACTGCGTTACTCCAGTTTTATGCCAATGTAATTTTAGTGATTTCAGTTAAATAAAACTGGAGTAACGCAGTGGTGAATCAGGTGGATTGTCTTTTTTTGGATATACAATGTGAGCACTCAAGGAATTACATTTTTGTAAATGAATACAATTATGGCACTAATTCTGAAAGGTTCTGAGTGTTTTCTGGTAGCACCAACTGATCTCAGTGACCCCACCACAGCAAGCTCCTTGCAGGATTGAGGCCTGTTAGAAATATCAAAACCTGAAAACAATAGTAATTAAAAAAACAATATCAACATTTCTTAAAAATAAAGGCGACAAATCTCCTCAGAAAAGTCAGTCATGGAAACCACAAACCTAAACTCAACTTTCCAGACTCTGCTTTTCCTTCTGTCAAATGAACTGTTTGATGATGACGGTGTTAGAAGACTACAGTTTCTTAACACGGGAGGTATCACTATCTACTAACAGATGACGAATAGTTTCCATAGTTAACTGAACTCAGTTCTAAATATTAAGGAGTGTCTGACAGTTGAGAGCCATTTTATCTTTCAGATTTATGTGCCTTAGTGATTAGTTACATTTCACTTTTTCCTCAGGAGATCACATAGCCATTTGTATTCATTTTCAGGCTTTTTTATGGACATTTTCAAAGGAAAAAATAACTTTTTAAAGAATCATATACACTTAGGTGAGCCCGGTGAGGACATTGGGCGAGATATGATAATACCTTTCACTTACGTAGTGTCACCTCAAGCTCTTAAAGTGCTTTACACAAGTGGATAAGTATTTTCTGTTTTATGGGGAAACTGAGGCACAAAGTGGTTAAGTGGATTGCTAGAGCTCACACAGTGACTCTGGTCTTCTAGCGCTTAGTGCCTTCCTATAACCACTGCACTATGTTACCTGCCTGCAGGTACATATATTTTCAAATTTTAGCAAATGAATGTTATTCTTGTTTGTTTAAAGTTAGTAATACAGTAAATAATAAGATTTTGCACAAACAGGAATGCCATTCATTAGGTAAAACTAGTTAATTTAATAATATACCCATTATATCTCTCAATGACTCTATAGTATCTTGCTACTTAGTGTATCCTTAGTATATACGTCAATCTCGTAGGAGACTGACTAACACAGAGGTGAGGTGTTGAATTTATTTTCAGGGTATTAATCTGTGAGACAACAGGAAATCATGCTAATCAACGATTCCTTATTCTTGCAAAATTCTGCTTTAATAGTTAGTAGGAACCAAGCAACACTTATGTATTATATACTTGGTGATCCAATCATAAATTCAACAGGAATTGAGGGTGTTCAACTACGTTCCCTGTAAGCTGCCTGGTCTGCTCTCCAGGGCTGCACAGGCAGGCAGGGAGAGACGCCCCTTCCCTGGCCCGGCCCAGGCTCTCCGGAGCTGCCGGGGAGAGGAGCCCTTCCCCCAGCCTGCCCAGACCCACAGGAGCTGCCGGGGAGAGGAGCCCCTCGCCTGGTCTGCCCCAGGCCCACCGGAGTTGCCGGGGAGAGGAGCCCAGATTTTTTGTGGGATTGAAGGCAGAGTTTATTTTCAACTGCCAACCTTATGGATTGTATTTACAGGAAGTAGGGTACTGCTTTTGAAAGCAAGATTTGGCACACAGACACAAGGAAACTCAGGAAAGAACAAATTTGTCAGGCTCATTTTCTTACACGTTTCATTGCCAACTTTTTCACCATCCTTCAAATATTGAAAGACATGAAGTGATTCTGTCCCACTTCCTCACATCGTGACCCTCTGTCTGTACAGGACCTGGAGTCACTCGTTGCCTTGGATTTGTTGTACCTGAAATTTTAATTTCCAGTTAAGTGCTAAACATTTGTCAAAACACAGATATCTGATACTTGAAATTGGGGTACAGTACTAAAGTGAAAAGTGAACTGAGCAATCTGCAGGTGTCCACAGTGATGTGAGAAGGTTGCTATATGTGACTATTGCTTGGAGGTTACTCAGGACTGAAAGACAATACCAAGAATTTGGTTGCAAATTCTCTCTCCTATGAAGTTGTATTGTTTGAGGAAAACAAAAAAAATGCTCAAAATATCTGCAGCATAATTGTGTGAGGAAACACCCCAAATATAAGTTGTGTAGCTCCAACAACATGCTCAGAACTGTGGGCTGATTTTTATCTCAAACCCTAACACCAGGTATGACATGCTGCAGGCTTTCAATGCCTATTTGAAAACTTGGCTGTGTCAGGATGCCCATTTCACTTCTGGGGCAACATTTGGGTGCTTATGCACTGATATGAGTACCCAGGTGTGGAACTAGATGCCTATCTTAAGCATTCAAGTGTTTAAAAGTAGACCCAAGTCTGGAAAGAGACACTGCATTGAAGAGCACAGCAATACCAAAAACAAGTGTATCTGAAAACAAAAACACAGCCTCTGCCCTAGAAAAATTATAATAAAAGCACATAAGAACATAAGAATGGCCATACTGAGTCAGACCAATGGTCCATCTAGCTCACTATCCTGTCTCTGACAGTGGCCAGTGCCAGCTGCTTCAGGGGGATGAACAGGGCACTTTTGAGTGATCCATCCCCTGTTGTCCAGTCCCAGTTTCTGGAAGTCAGAGGCAGTCTAGCAATCTGAGTGGAGCATAGGCATAGGCGCCAACTTTCTCCGGCGCCGGTGGGTGCCTACGCCCCCCGCCCTGACTCCACCCCATCTCTCTCTATTGTGAAAATTGGCTGTTTATTCCTACTCTTTGTTTCCTGTCTTTCAACCAGTTGCTGATCCATGAGAGGACCTTTCCTCTTATCCCATGACTCTATAGTTTGCTTAAGAGTCTTTGGTGTGGGACGTCATCAAAGGCTTTTTGAAAGTCCAGGTACGCTATTGTGACAATGCGGTTCTGGCGGAACCCAACTGAGAGTGCCAACTCAGGACAAATTGCTCAAATAGGGCAGTTACAGCCCAAGGCTGGGGTTTTTTCCACCTCTAAGGCAAACCAAACCAGCCAGACTAAGAGGACTTCAGTCTCACCCCACTGGCTAACTGCAAGTCTCACAAGCAATCTCCTTAGATACTCCAGTTTCCCAGTATTACCACCAGTACCACTCGTTATGGGGCCAAATGGTTATGACAACCAATACCCCAGTAAAAGAAAAAGGTTCTCCTGATCCCAAAGGACCAAGCCCCAGACCCAGGTCAATATACAAATCAGATCTTACCCACAAATCACGCTGTTGCCAATCCTTTAGAATCTAAAATCTAAAGGTTTATTCATAAAAGGAAAAAGATAGAGATGAGAGTTAGAATTGGTTAAATGGAATCAATTACATACAGTAATGGCAAAGTTCTTGGTTCAGGCTTGCAGCAGCGATGGAATAAACTGCAGGTTCAAATCAAGTCTCTGGAATACATCCCCCGCTGGGATGGGTCCTCAGTCCTTTGTTCAAAGCTTCAGCTTGTAGCAAAGTTCCTCCAGAGGTAAGAAGCAGGATTGAAGACAAGATGGAGATCAGGCATCAGCCTTATATAGTCTTTTCCAGGTGTAAGAACACCTCTTTGTTCTTAAATTACAGCAACATGGAGTCTGGAGTCACATGGGCCAGTCCCTGCATACTTTGCTGAGGTACAAGGCGTATCTGCCTTCTCTCAATGGGTCCATTGTATAGCTGATGGTCCTTAATGGGCCATCAAGCAGGCTAGGCAGAGCTAATCTCAGCTTGTCTGGGATGTCACCCAGAAGTATAGCATAAGTTTGCCATACAGACAGTATAGAGCCAATATTCATAACTTCGACTACAAAACTGATACACACATATAGACAGCATAATCATAACCAGTAAACCATAACCTTGTCCTAGACACCCCATTTGACCCCCTTTATACAAGATTTGGGTGCCACTACAGGACTTTGGTTGCAACAATGATCTATATGGTCCCAGTTTATGTCAATAACGTCACACCCCCAACGCAAAACTGATGCAGGAAGGGATGACACAAACATCACTGACTGCATCCCAAGAGCTCCCCATCCTGGGTTCTGTCTCACTACAGCTAGTATTGGGTTAGAAGCCATACCAGTGTATAACAGAAATGGTTTATCAAAATCATGTTCAACCACATGATTGAACCTCTTTACAAACCCAAGGTAACACTTAGTTAGAACAATAGTGGATTGGATCTGCTCTGGCAGCATGGTTCCTGTATGTGCCATGTGATCTTGCCAAGAGCTAAAGAAAACTGCTACTTTATCCATACAAGCTCGGGCCAATGTTTGGAACCCAATTAACATCGAATAAATGCAGATATTAATGTTCTTCATAGTCCAGGAATCTTGGCATTTAGCCATGAAAGCAATATGGTAGTGTGCCTCAGTCTTCCTTTTCATACAGCACATTAGGTCTGGACTGTCCTTTCCCCTGTGAAAAGTTCCCATATTGTTTATATGCATTGCCTGTGAAACCCCAGTGTAACAAGGCCTTTTAACATAACGTGTGTTTTCATGTATTCCTTTTAACATGTTCAAGGAATTCTCCAAAAGATTAGGCACATTGTATATTTTTACAGTTTGTGGCAATAGCAACACATTAATTACAAAATCTAGCAATAACAACAAGTTCATTGCAAGTGTCCATCTACAGTCATGTTTGTCATGCCACCCCTTTGGCTCAATACCATTGGAGTTTGGGCATTTTAGGGTTAACCTGTGGCTTCCCTTTGCAAAATTCAGTTTTCTCTTTCCTCCTTGTCCTGCAGGATCAAACCCTGATTTCTCTTGCTTAACAGAATTCACTGGCTGATGGGGTGGGCCCTCTTTGCTAACAGCTATTAGCAAGTCCTTCCTTTCCCAGCCAGGCAAGTAATTTGCACTACCCCAGACCAGAGCCAGTCCACCAGTTTTCATATTCGTAACTGCTATCATCTCCAAGGCTGGACTCTGTCTTAAAGAGATACCACACAAATCCAAAGAGTCTGCGGGTGAGAGTTTGCTTCCTCTCCCCCGCATCCTCAAGCATTTAGCCATAAAACTGCTCTGCTCTGACACATCAGTAACCAAATCTGTCCTCAAACCCTGAAGCACAAACTGCTCATTTAAAGAATCAGAAAGGAGACATTCCTGTTCCAACACCATTGTCTCCCCAACACGTTGGCCCCACACAGCCACTTGGTTATAGGGATGCCTCAATTCCTTAACAACTTTTACTTCCTCTGAGACCTTCTCAAAGCTACCCACACTGGATCTTTTACAAGGAAAGTTAGTGGATCCCTTCACAACAGACAATTTTTGGCTGCTAGGAACTGAAACTTCCTTGATTAAATCACTCTCACACCCTTCAATTGCAGGGAACTGCTTGCACGGAGTACCATGAGGATTCCTTTCTCCAGGAGCTTTTCTAAGCAGCAATTCACCCCTCACAGAAATTCTGCCCTTACCCTCTTCACCTAGGGCTTGCTCTAAAGGCACACTTTCCTGAGCAACAACAGACTCTGTCTGGGTCTTACTTACATTCAGGATCACCTTTGGCCCATCAGGCAGATCTCTACACAATCCCCTTTCAGGCGAACCCATAGACTTCCTAGATAAAAGGTTAGAAATACTTCCCTTCTCTTTGCCACACACAAGCTTAGGAATTTTTTCCTTTTTGCTACAAGTTGTTAAACTGTCGGTAGGTAACACAACCAAATTACCTTTCTGCTCTCCTTGTGCCCTGGCTAGGGTATCACCCTGATCAGACAGAGTTGTTACACCCTTCTCCAACCACACATGAGCAACAGGCAAAATACAAGCACCAGAATTGTTTGGTCTCTGGGATTTTGCTAAGCCACTAACTGGATGCAACCTAGTTACGGGGCCATTCTCCCCAGCAGATGCAAACTTAGGACCATTCCCTTCCTGGGCTTTAGTTGAATCCAGAACCAACTCTGAGACAACTAAATTACTCTCAACCATCACAGGCCGAAAGGCACCTTCTGTCTGCTCCACAGACAAAAAAGAGTTGGAGACGCATTTTCCTTTACTAGACATACTGTTTGGGATTTCATTTCCCTTGTCCCAGCTCACCGGGCTGTTCACAGACAACTGCTTGGAGACTGGGGTAGCTTCCTCCATAGGCAAGTCAACACCCCTGACAGACACAGGCACATTTCCTTCACTGTCACTATTCTTCGCACAGGAAACAGATAAGGTATAGGGACACTCATCTTCCACTCTCCTTGCCTTCCCAAACTGCTGACTAGATAAAGCCATCAGCTCACAAGACTGCCTAGGCTCATCCAAAATCTCCTTGTTCTCCTCTCCCTTCGCTTGATCTAATTCCAGATTTACTTCTGAGACATTAGATAGACATTCAGAAACTTCATTCACAGCCAAACAGCTACTTTCCAAAGACAAACTTTTGGAGAAACCCTCCATAGGCACAACCTTAGGATCAATCCTCTCTTGTGCCTGGTTTGTATTAACTTGACTGACCATAGCTTTAATATCATTTCCAATCATAATATCCTTAGGGATTATGTCTTTTACTCCCACAACCATGGTGCCCTCCAATCCCTTCCATTTCAGGTGGATTTTAGCCAAAGGCACCCTGACAAAATACTTAGATAAGGCTACAACAGTTACATCTTCACCTGGCAAATAATCTTCCTTCCTGACAAGACTTGCTTTAACCAGAGTAATATCTGCTGCGGTGTCCCTCCATGCCATACACCTCACTCCATTCACTTCTGCACTGCTAATAAACTCTGCATTATTTCCCCCATATTTAGCTTTAATGTGAGTTTTAAGGTCAAATCCTTCAGAGACAACAGAAACAGCATTTGCACACAGGGCACCAATGCTGGGCTCTGTGTGGCTTGCCTGTGAGTTTACAACAACAGGGTTAGCATTGGCCGTGGCATTTGGGGTTGCTGGTTTTGGGCTGCCCTTCAGTGTCGGGCAGTCTGGTCTCATGTGGCCCAGCATACCACAGCGGTAGCATGTAACCTGCTGGGGATGTGAGTTCCTACCCTCCGGGCCCCCTTGAACTCCTTTAGAAGAGTCAGGTTTATTTTTAAATCCTTCCCTCCTCTTGAACTGGGGAGAATGGTGATCAGTTTTCCCCGGGGTTTTACACCCTTCTCGAGCCCTGTTTTGGGTATGGGCATCCGCAATCTCTGCCGCCCGTAGGACTGATTCAGGGTCCCTGTCACACACAGCTGCTCTCACATTGTCAGGCACAATGTCTAAGAACTGTTCCAAAGTTATTAAATCCAGCAGTTTTTCAAAACTCCCATGAACCTTGGCTCCCATAACCCACTTTTTAACAAAACCCATCAGCTTATGAGCACATTCTACAAAAGTACAATCCTTAGGCATTTTAAATTCTCTAAACTTAACTCTGTAAGATTCAGGAGTAACCTTGAATCGCCTTAACACAGAATCCTTAAACCGCTCATAATTTAATGCTTCTTGTTCCCCCAAGTCATTAAACACCTCCCTGGCTTTTCCAGTCAGTCTGGTTAGCAGGACAGGCATTCGCTGACCCTCAGGGATCTGGTACAGATTGCAGAGGCGTTCAAAGGTAGACAAAAACTCCTCTATATCCTCAGTATCATTGTAAATGGGACACATCCTTTCCCAGTTTTTCTCATGGTGGGGGGGAAGTGGAGTACCAGGTGGGGATGACTTTTTCCGCTCTTCCATTACTTGGAGCTGAAGTCTGGCCGTCTCCTGTTCCATCTTGTGAGTCTCCTGCTCCATCCTGTGAGTCTCCTGTTCCGCAGCGAGCAGCTCTAGACGCCCCTTACGAGCTCTCTCTTCTAACTCTGCTATTTTGTGCTTCTCCAGCAATCGAAGATCTGCTAGCTTCTGTTCATGCTCAAATTGCAGTTTACTTGTCACCCTTTGCATCCTAATTTTTTCTGCATCTTCTGCAGCCTCAGGTAAGGGCTGTGCTCTTGCCCCCTGATCACTGGCTATTAGCAGATTTCTCAATTCTTCCTTTGTAGCTTTCTTTCTAAAGCTTATCCTCTTTTCTGAACACAAATTTTCCAGGGCTTTTTTGCCAAGTCCCTCATATGCTCTTTGCTCAGCCATTGCAGCAGCTCTTTAACCAACAAAACTCTCAATCCCAAAATTCAAATTTGGATAGCGTGGGGTTCTGACCCAAAGCTTAATTGACCTGGTTCTGTGGATCCAAGCACGACTACGCCACTGTGACAATGCGGTTCTGGCGGAACCCAACTGAGAGTGCCAACTCAGGACAAATTGCTCAAATAGGGCAGTTACAGCCCAAGGCTGGGGTTTTTTCCACCTCTAAGGCAAACCAAACCAGCCAGACTAAGAGGACTTCAGTCTCACCCCACTGGCTAACTGCAAGTCTCACAAGCAATCTCCTTAGATACTCCAGTTTCCCAGTATTACCACCAGTACCACTCGTTATGGGGCCAAATGGTTATGACAACCAATACCCCAGTAAAAGAAAAAGGTTCTCCTGATCCCAAAGGACCAAGCCCCAGACCCAGGTCAATATACAAATCAGATCTTACCCACAAATCACGCTGTTGCCAATCCTTTAGAATCTAAAATCTAAAGGTTTATTCATAAAAGGAAAAAGATAGAGATGAGAGTTAGAATTGGTTAAATGGAATCAATTACATACAGTAATGGCAAAGTTCTTGGTTCAGGCTTGCAGCAGCGATGGAATAAACTGCAGGTTCAAATCAAGTCTCTGGAATACATCCCCCGCTGGGATGGGTCCTCAGTCCTTTGTTCAAAGCTTCAGCTTGTAGCAAAGTTCCTCCAGAGGTAAGAAGCAGGATTGAAGACAAGATGGAGATCAGGCATCAGCCTTATATAGTCTTTTCCAGGTGTAAGAACACCTCTTTGTTCTTAAATTACAGCAACATGGAGTCTGGAGTCACATGGGCCAGTCCCTGCATACTTTGCTGAGGTACAAGGCGTATCTGCCTTCTCTCAATGGGTCCATTGTATAGCTGATGGTCCTTAATGGGCCATCAAGCAGGCTAGGCAGAGCTAATCTCAGCTTGTCTGGGATGTCACCCAGAAGTATAGCATAAGTTTGCCATACAGACAGTATAGAGCCAATATTCATAACTTCGACTACAAAACTGATACACACATATAGACAGCATAATCATAACCAGTAAACCATAACCTTGTCCTAGACATCCCATTTGACCCCCTTTATACAAGATTTGGGTGCCACTACAGGACTTTGGTTGCAACAATGATCTATATGGTCCCAGTTTATGTCAATAACGTCACAGCTATATCTACTGGATCACCCTGGTCACATGCTTGTTGACACCTTCAAAGGATTCTAACAGATTGGTGAGGCATGCTTGCCATTTACAAAAGCAGTGTTGAATCTTCCCCAACACACCATGTTTACCTATGTATCTAATTTTGTTCTTTACTATAGTTTTAAACAATTTGTCTGGTACTGAAGTTAGGCTTAATGGCCTGTAATTGCCAGGATCACCTCTGGAGCCTTTTACATTACATTAACTATCTTCCAGTCATTTGATACAGAGGCTGATTTAAGCAATAGATTACATAGCACAGTTAGAAGTTCTGCAGTTTCCTATTTGATTTCTGTCAGAACTCTTGGGTGAGTACCATCTGATCCTGGGGATTTATTACTATTTAATGTATCAATTTGTTCAGAAACCTCCTCTAATGACACCTCAATCTGAGACAGTTCCTCAGATTTGTCACCTACAAAGAATGGCACAGGTGTCAGAATCTACCCCTTATTGTCTGCAGTGAAGAGGGATGCAAATTATTTGTGTAGCTTCTTCGCAACAGCCTTGTCTTTCTTGAGTGCTCCTTAAGCACTTCAATCATCCAGTGGCCCTGCTGACTTTTTGGGAGGCTTCCAGCTTCTGATGTACCAAAACATTTTTTGCTGTTAATTTTTGTGTTCTTGGCTAGTTGCAAATTCTGTCTTGGCCTGCCTTATTATACTTTACTTGCCAGAGTTTATGCTCCTTTCTGTTTTCCTCAGTAGGATTGATTTCCAATTTTTAAAGGATGCTTTTTGCCTCCAATTGCCTCTTTAATTCTGCTGTTTAGTCATGGTGGTATTTTTTTGGTCATCTTACTGTCTTTTTTAAATTGGGATATACATTTAGTTTGAACTTCTATTATGGTATTTTTAAATAGTCTCCATGCAGTTTGCAGGCATTTCATCCTTGTGACAGTTCTTTTTAATTTCCGTTTAACTAGCGTCCTCATTTTTGTGTAGTTCCCCTTTTTGAAGTTAGATGCTACTGTGGTGGGTTTATTTGGCACTTTTCCTCCTACAAGGATGTTAAATTTAATTACATTATGTGCTATTACTGAGTGGTTCAGCTATATTCACCTCTTGGACCAGATCCTGTGCTCCATTTAGGACTAAATCAAGAATTCTCTCCCTTTGTGCGTTCTAAGACATGCTGCTCCAAGAAGCAGTCATTAATGGTGTCTAGAAATTTTCTCTCTGCATTCCTTCCTGAGGTGACATATACCCTGTAAATATGAGGATAGTTGAAATCCTCCATCATTATTGCATTTTTCTGCCTTTGTAACCTCTTTAATCTCCCTGAGCATTTCACAATCACCATCACTAATGAGGTAGTTGGTAATATATTCCTACTGCTATACTCCTATTGTTTTCTACCCATAGAGATTCTGTGGTACAGTATAAGTCATTTAAGATATTTACTCTATTTGACTCTGTGCTTTCTTTCACATATAGTGCCACTTCCTTACCAGCATGACCTACTTTATCATTCCTGTGTATTTTGTACCCTGATATTACTGTGTCCTATTGACTATCCTCTTTCTGCCAAGTTTCCATGGTGCCTGTTATAGCCATATCCTCATTTAATACCAGGCACTCTAGTTCACCCTTCATTTGTTTGTCAATATTTAGTTGCTTGTCTTCACGTGTTTATTTTTACCTGGGACTCTTTTACATTTCACCATTCCTTACTAGTGCCTCCTTGTACTTTACCAACTACTTTCTTGTCCTCTTTACTAGGATATAGAGTTCTTTCTTCAATAAATTTGTCCCTAAGGGATGTCTCTGCCCAAACCATGTGTTTCTTCAGACCTGTCAGCTTTCCCCCAGGTCTTAGTCACAACATGAGTTTTCTTGCAGCTTAAAAAGATAAATGGTTTTTTCTTCTGTAGATAATCTCATTCTTTTTATAATACGCAACTGTCCACTGTAATGTTTTGATCTTCTACAGTATGTATTTTATAGTGCTTAGCATGATGGAGCGATTGTCCTAACTGAGACCTCTGCACACTACTGTAATACAGCTATTAAGTAACAGTAATCATTTAAAAAACTTTTATCTCTAGAAGATTTTAATAGTTTGTTCCTGTCCTAGAGACTTGTAGACCTTTAAAAAACTGCCAACGGCCATTTTATAATGAGAAAGCAACAAATGCATGTAGATGAACATTTAATCCACAGTCAGACCCTTCAATTCTTCAGATCCAAAAAGTGAGAACTTACTCCCACGTAATATACATTTCAGACAGTGGATATGTAATGAGACACTCAAATATATTCCTATTCAATTTACCTCCATCAGGCAATATTCCCATTCAAGGATGGTATATGAAAATGTTTTATAATACATGCTGCCTGAATCAAAAAATGTATTGTGGTTTCCATGTCTAGCGTAGTGGCTTGGATGAACCAATACCTGATCATAAAAGAGCATTTGGATTAATTTATGGTTCCTTAAATACCAACATTTAAACTACTGTTAAGCTGTACAAGACTGATGTACTGTATTCAGAAAGCATGTTCATTATGTTTCAAACATAGAGACAAATTCTGTGTTCCATTACATCAGTGTAAATCCAGAGTAACTACTGTTGTGAATTAAACTACTTTCAGAGAAGAATTTGATTCATAGAGTTGATCCAGATTAATTAATTCATCCTTCCTAGAAGGAAGAAGCTATGAAGTAAGAAAGAGCTGCATTTGTTCATTGTAAATACATGATAAAATGCGGGCTCACCTATAACTCTGTAAAGGATTAATTTCCTTTAAAAATATGCTATTGAGTTGTAAATAAAGATTATAGTTGTAAAGATGAAATTAAGTCCTGAAATGTTCAAAAATGTAAAAGGAATTACCAGAAGACTGTTGTGATGCAGTGGACTTCTTTATGCGTCATCGTCTTATCTTTAAAACTTCCCTTGAATTAAAGAACATGTCATAGTGTTTAATGGTAATGTCCAGACTGCACAGACAAACCTTCTCACGTAACTTTACCAGGGAGTCTTACATAACCTCTTTACTTGCATTTAACTACTGACAGTGGCATCCCTGACAGAATGCTGTATTTCTTCATAAGAATCTGTCCCAAGGTAAAAAAAATGAGCCAGAAGTCTCTTCCTTCCCATTAATCTTGAGGGCTGGCAACCTCAAAGGTTTTAAGCAAGCTTATATTATTAAACTGTTTGGGTCAGATGACTGCCTAAAGTGAAAAAGATTATAAAAGTCTGGACATCTAATAGCACCAGGACACTATTAGGTGAACATCTGCGGATAGCTGCTATAGGTATATGGGGCAACACCTACAATCCTTTCTCGAGTCCAGATCCTCCTGACTGGTTGAGCTGTGATTGGCACACAGCCAGGGAGAGGGGCAAATGCAGCCTCATTCTTGACCTGATGCCAGCAGATACCAGCCTGGTCCCTGACACAAGGTAGAGCAGTTTTAGTGCTTCTCTGTGTTATGATGGCTGTTCTGACAAGGCTGTTCTGGAAAATGGGCACTCTGGCCATGCTCTCTCTTCCCTGGTCACCATCCTCCATTTGGGTTCAGCAGAATGGGTAGCATAAAAACTGCTACAGAGGCGCTATGCCACTGTAGGATTCTCTTACACCAGGGGAGTCTTCCACTGGGCAGTTAAGTAGGGCTTAAATCATCTGCTTTGCACCTCCAGAGTCATGAGATCTGATTAATTTCCTTCCATCATTGCTGTGTCTCCTTAACCAAATCTTAATCAAAGCCTGATCTTCCTTTCATTGAAATTATAGGGAGTTTTGCCATTGATTTTAGTGGGGACAGAATCCATTAGTGGTCTTGGGAAAACTAAAGAAGTTTTGCTGGAAATATTCAGATTTAAGCTAAGGACAATTTCTGTCAACATTTTTCTTTATTATTTCCACTTATTAAGTGTCAGGGAAAGGAAATAATTGATTGTCAAGCTATGGAACTGTTCTACCCTATGCTGATGTACTGAATGTTTTACTGGGAGGTATCAAGTTCCACTTTTTTTTGTAAATTTATTATTGTAATTTATATTGGTATTTACTTGTATATGTTTCCTGTAGTTGTGTGATTTATATGGGTCACTATTTTATACAGTACTTTGCAGGTAGGAGATAGAGTGAATTGTTTTGGAAAAATTCTGGTTGCTAGATCTCGGAGGTCATTTCTGTACAATCAGTGGCTTATCTTTTTGTGGAATCTTAAGATAAATCTTTGTGTGATGTCTGTTAATTTCTTTCATGTTTTTCAATTTTGTGTGATACCTTCTGTACCTCACCTGGTTCAAAAATAGAAAAAAATGCCATGCAGCACCAGCAAAAGTGAAGCTGTATTTTGGTTGTGGTTGTCCTCCATTTTAGCCTTGTTTCCTTTTGACCCTTATGAAGAACACCTTTTAAGACTCCCCCTCCCTGCAACTATCTTAGGCCTGGTCTACACTTAAAATTTAGGTTGACAGAGCTACGGCACTCTGGAGTGTCGAAGTCCACAACCCTGAGCGCCATCGCTGTGCTGACTTAACCCTGTGTATATGCAGTTAGATCAACGGAAGAATTCTTCCTTCAACCTAGTTCTGTTGCTTGGGGAGGTGGAGTTCCTACAGCAACAGATTAATCCCTTCCATCTCTGTAGCCTGCGTCAACATTACAGGGTTACAGGAGAATAGCTACAGCGCCATAACTATGCCTCCATAGCGCACACAGTGTAGACGTGACCTAGGCATCTCTAGTGTATCCATTAGTATCTCTGCACCAATTGATTCATATATCAACCCGATTTCATTTTCCCAGTCACTCTTTCAGTTTGACATTCCCTCTTGCTGATACTTAATATCTCTGGGGGTTCTCCTCCTCCTTGATATGTAAACTCCAATTTGATCCTGATCAGTGGATTCCAGGTATCACCATCTTTAGTATCCCCATCTTTCCATTTTCATTTCTGGTGAAGTATAAACTCTAACCAAACTGGTCTCCCCACTGATTGCCTTTGTTTTCATAAAACAAAGAATGTATCAAGGACATTTTGCTTCACTGCATTTTTGTACTAGTAAATACCTAGATCATTGAAGTTGCTCGAGAATACTGAGTAATTTGATCTAGCCATCTGTTCCATTTCCTTTAGAATGATTCATCCTTATATTTCCCTTTCAGTTGTCTGTTCATAACAGATTCTGAATGTAAAATATCGTCTACTTTCTCTCTAGCTTTTAACCTCAATAGTTCATTCATATTAGCACCCTCTAGAACCCTCTAGGTATGTGTTTATATATAAAATAACACCCCTCCCATTTCATCTCCTTTTTCTATTTTCTGTATGTATCTTCTCTATTAAAATTTCACTTGTGTACTTTGTCCCACCAACCTTCATTAACTGTTGCAAGACCATACTTTTCCTGCAGCATTATTCATTTAAATTTCAGACTGTTTTGTTATCCAAGCTTCTCCAGCCCCTGTTTTTTAACTCGCTGTTATATTTCCTTCTCTAACTTGTTTAAGAGAGATAGAAGACAAAAGAAGATTTAAACACAAATATCAATTTCATCAGCCTTTTCAAAAAGAAAGATGTTGACTTTTTAAGTATTAACGTAGTACTGTTTATGTTCTGCCTAATCTACCATCTAGGCATTTGTATCTAGTTCATTATCTAACATCAGAGATATAGTCTAATAATTATTAAAGTATCATTTCCAAAAGCCCAATTCCACAGTTAAACATGGATTGTAGCCTTGTATTATTGTTTGTTTAAATCCAACAGAGTACTCAGTGTTTTCCAAACATAGGTATAATCTCATCCCAAGGAGCATTTAGTGCCTGCCCTAACTCGAGAAAAGTGTACTGTGGGCGGGAAAGTGTGGAGAGGTAGAGGTCATGCAGATGGTACAAAGGGGCAGGCCAACATGCATTGACCAGTACAACTGCAGATCACAGCATGCACAGAGGAGGCTGGGGCCTGACCCTTTCAGTTAGAGGTATGGTACATTTTCAGCATCGTAGATGTCAAGAAAACACTAAATCCACATGTTGGTCCAATAAAAGATATTATCTCACCCACCTTGTCTCTCTAGAGCCACAAAGGTATTTTGGCACTTAACTGCCACCTTAGGTGCCTCAGTTCAAAATTTAGATCCTTGAACTAGGGCTGTCAAGCGATTAAAAACAAAAAATTAATTGTGATTAATTGTGCAGTTAAAAAAATTAACTGCGTGATTAAATGCACGATTACAAAAATTAATTGCACGATTATTCACACTTAAATAATAGAATACAATTTATTTAAATATTTTGGATGTTTTCTACATTTTCAAATATATTGATTTCAATTACAACACAGAATACAAAGTGTACAGTGCTCACTTTATTTTTTATTACAAATATTTGCACTGTAGAAAACAAAAGAAATAGTATTTTTCAATTCACCTAGTACAAGTGCTGTAGTGCAATCTCTTTATCATTAAAGTTGAACTTACAAATGTAGAATTATGTAAAAAAAAAACTGCATTAAAAAAGAAAACAATGTAAAACTTTAGAGCTTACAAGTCCACTCAGTCCTACTTCTTGTTCAGCCAATTGCTAAGACAAACAAGTTTGTTTGCATTTACAGGAGACACTGCTGCATGCTTCTTATTTACAATGTCACCTGAAAGTGAGAACAGGCATTCGCATGGCACTTTTGTAGCCGGCATTGCAAGGTATTTAATTACCAGATATGATAAACATTCGTATGCCCCTTCATGCTTCAGCCACCATTCCAGAGGACATGCTTCCATGCTGATGATGCTTGTTAAAAACAGAATGCGTTAATTAAATTTGTGACTGAATTCCTGGGGGACAATTGTATGTCTCCTGTTCTGTTTTACCTGCATTCTGCTATATATTTCATGTTATAGCAGTCTCATATGATGACCCAGTACATGTTTGTTTTAAGAACACTTTCACTGTAGATTTGACAAAACGCAAAGAAGGTACCAATGTGAGATTTCTAAGGAAAGATACAGCACTCGACCCAAGGTTTAAGAATCTGAAGTGCCTTCCAAAATCTGAGAGGGACAAGGTGTGGAGCATTGTTTCAGAAGTCTTAAAAGAGCAACACTCGGATGCAGAACCTACAGAACCCGAACCACCAAAAAAGAAAATCAACCTTCTGCTAGTGGCATCTGACTCAGATTATGAAAATGAACGTGAGTCGGTTCGCTCTGCTTTGGATCGTTATCAAGCAGAACCTGTCATCAGCATGGACGCATGTCCTCTGGAATGGTGGTTGAAGCATGAAGGGACATATGAATCTTCAAACTTACACTGGTCTCAATTGTCCATGATCTGAAGCTTCCCTAAAGCATGCCTACTGGATTGGGTCCTGCATGAAACACCTCAATGATGACAGCAACTGTGGGGCTGCCCTTATACCAAGTAGACCAGTGGTTAGAGCATTCATCCGGGACATGGGAGACCCATGTTCACGTCCCTACTCTGCCTGATTCAGAGCAGCGACTTGAACCCAGATCTCCCGTTCCCAGGTGAATGCCCTAATCACCAGGCTATGGGCTATTCTGGGATGGATCTTGCTCTCTTTTCTACTGAAGCTGTTCCACTTTGTATGAAACACTGAAGTATTTACTGGAGCCAGGGCTGGCTCCAGCTTTTGCGGCAGGAAAAAAGAAAAAGGAAAAAAAGCCGCGATCGGCGGCATTTCGGCAGCAGCTCTACCACGTCACTTCATTCTTCGGCGGCAATTCAGCGGCCAGTCCTTCCCTCCGAGAGGGACTGAGGGAACCGCCGTTGAATTGCTGCCGAAGAGCTGGACGTGCCTCCCCTTTCCGTTGGCCGCCCCAAGCACCTGCTTCCTGCGCTGGTGCCTGGAGCCGGCCCTGACTGGAGCAAAGAGACTGCGAGAATCTATGGCCCAATAGTTAGGTCACTTACCTGAGACACCCACATTACAGTCCCTGTTCCACTGAATATTTAAGTATTTTATGCAAAGCGGAACATCTCTGAGTGCACTTACATGACATAGGGTTTTGCCTCAAATATAGAATTATTTTTTAAATGGAGTCCCTTTATTTGAATTGGAAGTCTGGCAAATTTCTAGTGGTCAGCCTTTTAAAAATTTTATTAAAGCTAATGTTAAAAAAAAATATATAATACATAGGTTGAGAAAAGAGTATCTGTACATCTTGGTATAGTGCTTAGATTATCCACAAATACAAAGTTTGTTTTTAAAGTCATATGATACATAGAGTGCATAATCAGCAATAACCCAAATTTAGGTGAATAGATTTAACAATACAGTTTAAATATTAGAATCTGAATAATCGGGTACATCACTCATGATAAGTTGTACAGAGATTTGGTTGTGGAAAGCAAAATATAATGAGTGGAGATTGTCCCTCAGTAATTGAGAATTAGGTAGGTTGTCCATTTAGAAGATACAATCCACGAGGAAAGTATTTCAGTTACTATTGTTCTGATGTCAGGAAGAAGTAGCTTCCCTTGGTGGAGAATCCCAGAAGAGCTTTTTTTCAGGAGAGTTTCTCTGAAGAATTGGCCATAGAAACACTGTATTTGAGGACTGGGAACAGATAAGGGTTGGTTCAATAATTTCTGATCTCAACTGAATGTGACTTACTGTATTATACAGTCTGTTAGCGGCAGTTCTCCTGAGCAATCTGGTTAGCGTGTCACTCTCCCATGAAGCATCCAGTCAGGTAAAAATGGACTTGTACTGAGCCAAATTGTTTGTTTGGTTATGGCCCAGTTTCAGCAAAATCCCTTTCAGAGTTCTGTGGATGCTACTCTGTTACTGCTGTTTTAAATGAACCAAAAGATGCTGTCAGTTTCCCAGCTGACTAGAGCTGGATTGGCCACACTTATTTTTCTTCCTAATATTTTCCCCTCTAAGAAAGCAGCTTTAGCTGTGGGAAAACATTCCCTTCCCACATTGTTACTCTTATAATTGGTGTGTTGGTCAGTTACATCTGTGTGTTGAGAGCTCAGTTAAAACAAAAAACTGCAGACCAGTTCAGTGATTTCTGTTTTCTTTAGCAATAAGCAAAGCTTAGAGCGTTATGCTTGGATTCTTCTCCCCCCCCCCCCCCCCCCACTACTAATCAATCATGTTGTTCTCCAGAAATCTTCCCTATGTCAAATTGCCAAGTCAGCTCTAATTAGCTTCAGTCAAACTCATGTATGTAGTTTTAGCCATTTCTGGCAGATTATCTTTTTTATGCACACGCAAAACATCAGAAAATTGGAATGGTTTCTGTCAACCTTTCACATTCCTTGCCAATACATCCTTTGGATAAAAGAAATTCACAGTGGAAAGATTTGTTCATTCCAACTGTTGTCTGGACAAAAGATTTTTAGTTCATTTACCATTGATCATGCTGCATGGCTTGATATTTTTTTCAGATTTTTACAAATCTCTGGAGTTTCTATATACTTCTTAAATTAAGATTGGGATTTAGAATCTTTATCTACAGAAAAAATACTCCATAGTTTGGTCAAAAGTTAATTCTTCAGACTTTCAGTATAACATTGTTGAAACTTGTTTATCTGAAGCCTGAATGAATTGCAAGTACAATGACAGGAAATGAAGACAATTACAGAATATGTTGTCTTCCTCTCTGGTTTGCCCTTTTTGAAGCATTGTATTTGTGTAGTCATTTCTTTAGAGAGACTTCAGTTGTCATAGATGAAAACTGATAATATATGAAGGAAAACATATGTATACTGCTTTCTGAGACAGTAGTGAGATATCAGACCATTATCTGTATGCGCTTGTTTTCTATAAATATCAAAATTCAGTAATTCTCTCTCCAGTTCAGTAAAATTAAAATGTAGGGAGAATATCCTGTCCCCGTATACTCTACAACAGTGTTTCCCAACCCATTGGGTTGTACCCAAAATTGGGATGCCAGATTGTTTGAAAGGGTCATGTGGTGGCTCCTGTCCCATGGGTTTGCTTGGCTCACCTCTCTGTTCCAGGCACTGCAGCCTCTGGGGTCCCAGCGCCACTCATGATTGGCCCAGCCGACAGGATGACGGGAGTCTGGGTAGGTCCAATTTGAGTGAATGGCATTGCAACCCCATGAGCCAGGTCACAACTCCACTCTCACAAATTTGTTCAGGTCACGGGTGTGGGGGCCAAGCCTGAGCGGTGCTGCAACCCCAGAGGTTGCAACACCCAGCGTGGAGAGTAGGGTTACCATCTTTGATATGCAAAAAAATTGCACCTCCTCCCCTCAAGGCAAGCCCGCCACAACCCCAACCACAAGACACTTATAATATCTAGAGAGAGAACACATATAGATAAGACCGATAACATCATTTTCTTACTTAAACTTTGAAGTGGGAACACTGCAGCATCTTTAGCTGGACACAGAAACTTTTAACATTAGATATCCCAGTGTATTGTGATAATAATGCAAATCTTTAAACCCACATAAAAAAAATACCCAGCAGTTTAAATTATTTTTCTGGCAACTGGTAAATCCATAAAAAAAACCAAAAACCAGCCAGGCTGGTCAAATACCAGCCAGGTGATAACCCTAGTGGAGAGCCAAGCTCAGCTATCTTCACAGGAACTGTGGGAACTGACACTATGGGGTCAGGGCCGTGCGGGACCCAACCCCCTCAGAGGCAGAACCCGACTAAAACCATCCCAGGGCCTCCAGCCCCAGACTATTTACTGGGTCATGATAGGTCATAAACATTTACAAATGGGTTCTGAGCCCAAAAAGGTTGAGAAACACTGTTCTACAAGGCCTAAAAATTAGTTAAATCATCTCAGTTGTGCTGTGTAGGGGATGGGAGGTCATTATGCTAAACTCCCTACTGCCTATGTATGTAGGATTGCCAACTTTCTAATCACACAAAACCAAACACCCCTGCCCCGCCCCTTCTCCAAGGTCGGGTCCCGCTCATTCCATCCCCTCCCATCCTCACTCACTTTCACCTGGCTGGGGCAGGGGGTTGGGATGCGGGAAGGGGTATGGGCTCTGGGCTGGGGATGCATGCTCTGGGGTGGGGTTGGGGATGAGGGGTTTGGAGTGCAGGAGGGAACTCTGGGCTGGGGCTGAGGGGTTCAGCATATGGGAGGGGGCGTGGGCTCCAGCAGGGGGTGTGAGCTCTGGGGTGGGACTGGGGATCAGAGGTTTGGGGTGTGGGAGAGGACTCCGGGCTGGGGCAAGGGGTTGAGGTGTGGGAGGGTGAGAGTCCGGGTGGGGCTGGGGATGAGGGGTTTGGGATGTAGGAGGGGACTCTGGACTGGGCCAGGGGGTTGGTGTGTGGGGTGGTGAGGGCTCCGGCAGGGGATGAGGGCTCTGGGGTTGGGCCAGGAGGGGACTCTAGGCTGGGGCAGAGGGTTGGGGTGCAGGGGCGCAAGGGCTCTGGCTGAGAGTGCAAGCTCTGGGGTTCGGCTGGGGATGAGGGGTTTGGGGTGCAGGAGGGGACTCTGGGCTGGGGCAGGGGATTGGAGTGCAGTGGAGGGAGGTGCGGGATCCTGGTGGCACTTACCGCAGCTCTGAGGAAGCAGCCGCCAGGTTCCTGTGACCTCTAGGCTCTGTGCGCTTCCTTTGCGCCGGCAGGCAATGCCCCCCACGGCTCCCATTGGATGCAGTTCCTGGCCAATGGGAGCTGCGGAACCGGCACTGAAGCGGGGGCAGCGCTCAGTCCCTGGCCGCTCCAGTGCCTAGAGGCTGCAGAGACCTGGCGTCCGCTTACTGGAGCCATGTGAGCTAGGGCAGGTAGGGAGTCTGCTTTAGCCCCGGCCCCCTGCTGCACTGCCAACCGGACATTTAACGGCTCAGTCGGCAGTGCCAACCGGAGCTGCCAGGGTCCATTTTCAACCAGGCATTCCAGTTGAAAACCGGACACCTGGCAACCTTATATGTATAGTGCCTTTCTCTGAGTGAAATCTACCCCACAGAGAAGTCAGTGCAGGCCTCATTCGAAGGCTTAAGTGGTGCTTAGGCCTGGTGCTGGCTGTCTGCATAGTTCCCCCTCTATAGTAAGCTAGAGATGCTATGATTGGGCCAGTGGTGCAGAATGGTAAAACTTCCATCCCGGGAGGATGGAGTAGGCCATGGCAGCTTCCACACACCCAGAAACAACAAGATGGCTGCTCAGTGCTCAGGTGAGAGAGGAAGGTTTCCTGCATAAAGCCTGTGTACTATAACATTGCTTGTAGGACAGGAGTCTGGTCCTAGCTAGATGAGGGAAAGATATATCACAAAAAATACCAATTCATTATCCCAGTGGCTGAATCCAGCTCAGGGTTTAATATTTTGAAAATTACTTCAAAAATCCTAGAGCAAACATCATTCTGACTTAATCCTTTTATTCTGTCGTTTTTCAGAGTCATCGGATGGGTGTCTAAAAGCTTCTACACGTCGGGGGGAAATAGATGTTTATGTTAATCAAGTGAGAAAAGTGGATCTGAAAAGCCAGAAAGGTGAGCAAATTGCAACATTTTATGGCAACCTTTGTTATAAAGGAAAGTTTTATGAGATGGTAAAACTAACCACTCTCTATATTTAAATAATTACAGTAAAATAGTAATTCTTACCTAATTCATCATTAGCAAATGTATATTGGCTCTTAGCACAGTAAGTACTGCAGGAGACAATCTTATTTAAAAGAGACCCCACAAAATCATCTGGGGCTTTCATTTCAGTGGGAATCTTACACTTTCCACCTTTCTTCCCCACCAAACCAGTAGAATCCTGCAGAACTGACTAGGATTGTAATCCCCCTTTGCCTCATCAGTGCCGTTTACTCCATGCTGTTGGCAGGTGTGTGGAACTGATGAGGCTCATATTTCATTTCTCCATGCCCTTTTCCCATGAAAAGAATTACTGTGTGTGGAGACCATGAAATTAAAATGACAAAGCAGCAACGCAAGGGAAGGCAGAGCCAGAGAGATGACGCATGCCCGAGCACCTGGACATGTTGTTAAATGAGCTAATTATTCCCCTAATTTCTGCGAGCTACTTACTTACCTATCAGAACTTCACTTGTTAAAACATCACCCTTCAAAAGCTGGATTTACCCCTTTGCCATTTGAAAGAGCACAGACCTGAAGGTCCTGTTATAGTAAAAACACTCATGTCTTGCAGGTGTTTTGTGTTACAATGTTGAGTAATGCATTTGCAAAAGCCATTATACAGTACTCTTCATTCTCATTTCTGTTATGCCTTTGCACTCTCCCAGTGTTTCTGTGTGGTCATTTGTCCCCTGTTATCACTGAAATGGGGAACAGGTCCTGTAGGAATGCAGTGTTCAGCAAGAGAGGAAAGAAAGATACTGAATTAATTCCCGTGTGCTATCTTTTGTTGTCCTGCACTAGCCACTCCATCTCCTGTGATGGGATGAACTATATTCACATTACTACCTAACCAGGTGTGGAATTACTTCCAGTAACTCACATTAATGTTTAACCATCGAGAGAGGGAAATGTGTTTCATAAGTGTTATAATGAAAAAAATTATTAAACTGATTTTCAAAACATACTCTGACATTTCTTCCAGTGAAGACAAAGACAGAATAGGCCAAATTCTGCTCTCAGTTACACCAATGTAAATCCAGAATAACTGTTGACATCAGTGGAGCAGAACCTGGCCTGTAATCTCAAAATAATTGAGTGTTTGTCAGGTTTTATGGGCTAGCCCAGGGATTGGCAACCTTTGGCATGTGGCCCATGAGGGAAATCCACTGGTGGGTCAGGCCAGTTTGTTTACCTGCAGCATCTGAGGTTTGTCCGATCGCGGCTCCCACTGGTTGCGGTTCGCCGTTCCAGGTCAATGGGAGCTGCGGGAAGCAGTGCGGGCCGAGGGATGTGCTGGCTGCTGCTTCCTGCAGCCCCCATTGGCCTGGAACGGCGAACCGTGGCCCGTGGGAGCTGCGATCGGCCGAACCTGCGGACACTGCAGGTAAACAAACTATACCGGCCTGCCAGCGGATTTCCCTGATGGGCCACACGTCAAAGGGCTGATCCCTGCGCTAGACCATTGAATTTGACCAAGCAGGACATGAGGATAGAGAAAGTGTCTGTGAGCCATCTTTCCATTCCCCTAATCTGGCTGGTTCCTCTGTGCCCATCATAATTTATGGCAGCCTGAATTATGCTGATAGTTGTGGTCTTCTAGGGAGGGTCAGGAACCAATGACATAGAGCTGAGGATATACCACCCTGGGATTCCCATACACAAGGGGAATTCCCAGCTGCCTTATCAGGGTAGCTTTCTGACTGCCTTGTGCTGTGTGGAGCAGGGATAGGATCAGGCCCTATATGTCTATTGTTTGCATTTTCTTGTACAGGTAGCATCATGGATATTACTTTGGAGGATTGATATATAAATAGTGTATCAAAGCACTAGTTATGTTCTGAGTTGGGCCTATGGTATATATGTAGCTATATAAAAATGAAAATTTTTGCAAAGCGAAAGCAGGAATCAGGCTGAAAATAAAAAACTTTTATTCAGAAAATGTGTTTGAGTTGTTTTGTTTTTTGCCTTCATGCACAGAGCACAGCTACTGAAGATCCTTGATCTAACAATTCCAAATATGTCTCAGACTGGTAACTGGATGGCTCAGCTATTAGCTTCAACCCAACAGGGGGCCCACATTTAGGGAAAGTAGTTCAGGATTGCTGTTCCAATAGAGGCCAGACTTCCAATTTTTAATCTTAAGGTTGTGGTAGAGCAGATTACTGAAGCTGTTGTAATTTTGCTAACAGATCAGCTGTAAAATGTAATTGACAATAGCCGTGGAGTAGACAGCAATTTATTCCCCAAGCTAGAATCAACTGTGAGGCTGCATCTTCTCAATGGATGTGAAGTGCTAGCTCTATGCTACAAGGGGAAGATATCTCAGAAAATAGCTGTTTGTACTGATGGTGTACACGGCTGCACAATCTTCTGTTTGCAGTAAATGAGAATACGTGTGTCCAACAGGAGTACTTTTTATCCTCCTGGAGGCAAGAAAAGAAACCAGCATCTCTGAAGATTCTTGAGCAAAACTAGGACTCTCTCTCTCCCATGTAAGCTCAGAAAAGAGCAGACTAGCAGAGGCCCTCTCTCTGTTTGCCTTGTCTTGGCTATTAACATCCATGTCTTTCATTTTAATTTATCACAGGCTCTATTACAGTCAAGGTACCTGCCTCTCTCAAAGCTTATTTACAGTTATCTGGACGCAAGGTTGATGTGAGCCCAGAGATCCAGTTACAGGAAACCCAGTGTGCCCCTAAAGAGGGTCACATAACTATTACTGGTAAGACTTGCTTTTAATAAATCTATCTGGCCTAAATCAAACATAGAGATGTTTGATTACGGTTTTATTGCTCTTGGCTTCTTCCTGTTTCGTCTGTTTCAACTTCAGATGTTTGCTTGTGCCAATGGCCTCCACATCTGTTATTAGATGCCTTTTTTATTTCATGCCTTCGTAAATGACATGTGAATACCGATCAGCTGTTTCGCTAATTAGAGTTGTAGGGCCAAATTCATCCCCAACGTAACATCATTGACTTCTGTGGAGCTATGCTGGGCAAGAATTTGGCCCACTGATTTTTAGAGAGAGAGAGTATGTTGTTGGTTTAGACAGCTGAGTATAATTAAATAGGTGACCAGCAAATGTGTATTAAAATAAAACACAATAATCTTTACAAATGTTTTCTGAGTGCCTCTGATAACCAGGGTAAAAGGGGCATGCAGCGTATTTTAGAAAAATATATTTATATTTTATACATGATGCTCCCTCTGTTGGGGCCCAGCCAGTAAGAAAGAGAAGGATGGAGCAGGCACACTGGAATTCAGAGGGGTGAAAAATGGGGGAAGGGGGATGAAAGGATGTTGCAGGAGCCAAAGGGGAACAGGAACCAGGGTGGGCAGGAGCTGGGGGATAGTGGATAAGAACAGAAAGGGACAGTGTCAGAAGCCAGAGAGCAGGGCTGCATGTAGGAGGGTGGATAGGACTATGTGGGGAGGGGCTGGAGTTGGGATGAGGGAGTTGATAGGAGCAGAGGGGACAAAGACAGGCTAGGGGCACAAAGAAGCATCTGTAACCACTAGAGCACATTCCTGTGCAGAACCTAGAACTGAACCTAGGAGTCCTGAGTCTCTATGTTCCTCTGCTATCTGTGAGCTATCTATAACTGTGAAATCCACTGGCAAAACATATGTCTCATCCCCCCTCTAGTGACTGGTCCACATAATGGATAGCAGTCTACCACTGCTACCAGTCACTCCATTTAGCTTAGGTCTGTGTGATGGAACTGAAGGTTCCCTACCCTGCTGATGACCCACGATGGAGTTTGTTTTTTTCATTTTGCTTTTTTAAAACCATAAGAAAACACACAAACAAATCTATATTAAAAGAATGTTAAGGTTGCAAAGTCAAGCACTCAAAATGCAAGGAATTAAGGGCACCTGTGTAATCTTAATTTGGCCACCTTGTGCATATGCATTATGATGCCATCTTTAATTACATGATCACCACCTACTATTTTTCCCTCCCTCATTCAGTGCACAGTGTGTAATATATAGAGGATATGACATTAGAATTTTAAAAAAGCAGTGTTAAAGATCCTCAGAGTGACATAATCCCTGCAGGCAGACTCACTTCTCCATCGTGGATTAAATTAAACAACGTGTCACAGTGAGTGGGGAGCTGGTGATTGGCCAGTGGTTTGGATCTCATGGACTTAAAAAAAAAAAAAAAAAAAAAACACCCGTACCCTTGCACTATAAAATGAACATGTGAGCTGAGTGGCCCCTCTTCTAACTTTGAGTGGCCCCTCTTCTAACTTGGGGGTTGATCATTCTGATACCCGGATCAGGCCCATGGGTGGTTTTTTGTTTGTTTTAGGGGGAGGTGGTCAGCATCTACTTCTAACATTCTGTGATTTTTGTGGGGGAGGGATGGGGGCGAATCATCTTTGAAAAGGAAATGACCCACAAACCTACCATTCTGCATACAAATGGTTCAGCAGTTTAGACTGAAAGTGTCTCCTGATTAGTCAGTCCTCAAATGTAAACATCCAAAGGCCACTGGAGTTAATGAGAGTTACATGCTGAAGGCAGCATTTGGCCACTAGTTTTCACTTCCCTTAAAGAGCCCATGGCATTCCAATAAGGCACCCAATGACTATGGATATGAAATTCAGTAAGAGATTTTGGGATGATCTGTCCTTGCATCATATGTTGCTTTATTTCTATCCGTGTCACATTTAAATCATTTTAATATTGATTGACTTCAATAATCCTAATGCAGATAGTTTAGAGGAAATAACAGTTCATGTTTACAGGTAGGGTGACCATCTCTACCTTATTTTAACGGGACATTGTAACTGTATTTAGTGCCTAATGTCCCATATTCTAGGAACAAATTAATATACTTTGTCCTGTATTTCAGCAGTATTTGGATAAAGGATTGTACCCTGTGATTCTGTACAAATGTACAGAATGCGTCTGACGAAGTGGGTACTCACCCAAGAAAGCTTATGCTTCAATACGTCTGCTAGTCTATAAGGTGACACAGGACTCTTTGTTGCTTTTTACAGATCCAGACTAACACGGCTACCCCTCTGATACTGTACAAATGTATGATTCATACAGTGTATGACTTCATAGTCTGAATATAACATTTTGGGGAGCTGTGCTTTAACAATAATCCTTGTCCAATTCTGTATTTTTATACAGTTTTCCTTTGTTTCCTTTAAATGTAGGCTGGCTTCTTTTCACATCCTGCCTTCAACTAATTTAACAATGTCTTATATTAAATGTCAAGATTCCCTTTGTAACAGAAAGTATTATTTTTCCAGTAAGATCATCTTCTGATACAAGTAGACTCTGAAATAATTACAAATAATTTAATAAAATAACAGATAGGATACATGGTGAAAAATGTTCCTCCCCTTGGGAACCTTAGGGACAGCGTGGCAGCAATTTCATTTGAGTTTTAGCTGCAGAACATATAAAACAGATGAAAAAAACCCATGTTTGCCAAACCATAAAAACCCCACATCACAAGGGGATATCAATTTAGACTTTTAAGTCTCTAAGCTAAGAGGTTAGTACAAAAATAGTTAACCCTTCAGAAGCTGGCTGGTTTCCAAGTGGTTAATGCTGGGAACTGGCTGTTTTGAGTGGATTTTACATATCTCTTGGGAATTCTAGTGTGAGAGGTTAATGAGGAGTTCTTCCAGGGGAGAGTTGGTGTATGTGATGTTCTGTACCTCGGGGGAACATCCAGCACCCCCATGTTCATCCTTATAATATGATTGTGGGGTATCCAATGCAAAGTTTGTCATGTCTGGTGTCTTTGGAAGGCTCATGATGCACTGAGCATTGTTGTTATAGTAATGATATAGGTTGTAATTTCATGTATATAGTTATGAGGCTGAAATGTGTCCTCATGGCTAAAAGCAAGCCCAGGCAAAAACTCTCTAAGAGCAGAGGGGCAGTTCACAGGGCAGGTATGGGACAAACCCAGCCCAGCCTCACAGGAACAAAGGACACTGGCCTAGGCAACAACAAAGGATGCGTTGAACTCTCGAGTGAGTCACCCCCCTTTCTTTGGTCAGTTTGGGACTGCGATGAGGTAATGCTCAACTGACTCTGAAGGGGGGGGGCAAAGCCAAGAACATGATAAAAGGGAGAGATGTTTGCCATGCTCTTCCTCTCTCTTCCAACTCCATCTACAGACATTACCACCAAGTAACTGAAGCGCTGATCAAAGGGGAGAGCCTGGCTGAAGGGCAACCAGCCAGCCTGTGGTGAGAAGCATCTAAGTTTGTAAGGGCACTGAAAGTGTTAAGATCAGTTTAGAATGCATTTTGCTTTTATTTTTTTTTACCAAATCTGACTTGTTGTGTGTTGACTTATAATCACTTAAAATCTATCTTTGTACTTAATAACTCTGTTTGTTTATTCTACTGAAGCAGTGCGTTTGGTTTGAAGCATGACAGAGACCCCCCTTGGGATAACAAGCCTGGTACATATCAATTTCTTTGTTAAATTGACAAACGCATATAAGTTTGCAGCGTCCAGCTGGCATAATTGGACACTGCAAGACGGAGGTTCCTAGGGTTGAGTCTGGGACCGGAGATATTGGCTAGTGTCATTCGGTTGCACAATCCAAGCAGCAGCTGGTCAAAAGGGCCCACTCAGGTAGCTGGGAGCAGCTTACATGCCAGAGGCTGTGCGTGAACATCCCAGGAGTGGGGGTTCTCACAGCAGAGCAGAGTAAGGTTGGCTCCCAGAGCCGAGGATTGGAGTGGCCTGGCAGATCACCGGTCCAGATAACACCAGGGGAACATCACAAAAATGATTAGGGGTCTGGAGCACATGACTTATGAGGAGAGGCTGAGGGAACTGGGATTGTTTAGTCTCCAGAAGAGAAGAATGAGGGGGGATTTGATAGCTGCTTTCAACTACCTGAAGGGGGGTTCCAAAGAGGATGGAGCTCGGCTGTTCTCAGTGGTGGCAGATGACAGAACAAGGAGCAATGGTCTCAAGTTGCAGTGGGGGAGGTCTAGGTTGGATATTAGGAAACACTATTTCACTAGGAGGGTGGTGAAGCACTGGAATGCGTTACCTAGGGAGGTGGTGGAATCTCCTTCCTTGGAGGTTTTTAAGGCCCGGCTTGACAAAGTCCTGGCTGGGATGATTTAGTTGGGAATTGGTCCTGCTTTGAGCAGGGGGTTGGACTAGATGACCTCCTGAGGTCCCTTCCAACCCTGATATTCTATGATTCTATGATTCTAGGGTAGAATTCTTGCATCATGTGAGTTCTGATCCAGTCCACCTCCAGCTATAGGAAACCCTCACTGAACCCTGGAGTTTGGTGTAATACTCATGCGACTAGTCCTCTCTCTGCTACTAGGTACAATAGCATGAAGACAAGAGGGAAACAGCCTAGGGTGAGTAGTAGGTGGAGTATGCTGAGAGGAGAGGTGATGGGAAAGTTAGAGAAGTGGGAAGGCATTTGTTCTCTCAGGAGACGGAGGATCAGTTCAGAGGAGTTGGGGCATTTGCTGTGGGAGGGAGGGAAATAGGAAACATGGAAGGAGTAATTAACAAGGATGAGCCCTCAGTTCTCTAAGGAGTCAGTGGCTACTCTAAGGAAATCTAAAAATAGGTTTTAAGAGTTGGTTTGCAAACTCTATGGCCCAATTTCCTTCTTAGCATTGTCAGGCTGCATAGGTGGAAAGTGATAGTATAACTCCTTTCCTGGTGCTGATGCTAGGCAGACACTCCTATCTTTTTCTTTGGCAATAAGGAAGAAGTGCCTGTGGCCTAACCTCTGGTCCATGCCCACTCACTCAAGATCAGAAGGTATCTGCAAACTATGAACTCTATGTGTGGAACTTCATGGGCAATGGGAAGGGTACAGGACATACAGCAAGGACCATGTAATTAAAGTGAAGGATGCTTGGCAGAATTCTGGGGAGAGCCTGATTGGCCAAGAGCTTACCTGGCAACCTGCACCTACCTGCTATAAGGTGACTGGAAGGAAGATCATGAAGGTACAGGCAGGAATCATTCAGGCGCAAGACAGCCAATGGACAGGTTCCCCCACACTTGCATTCCCTGCTCATGTGCCAAAGAACACAGACTCACTGAGAATAGAGGCTTGCTGTTGTGAAGAGATCTTCAAAGGGAAAGGGGGCTGGTCTCAGGGAACTGGCAGTCAGCCCAGCTATTTCCCAACACCCCAGCCATGAATTTTCTTTTGCTCATCTGGTCAGTTTTAGTGAAATAATCTATTATCATTACGTGGTTTCTGCGACCTTTCCAACCTAACACCACTTTGAGTCTTCACTCAAACTAGAGGATCCTGGGACATGAGAATAGTTCTTTCTAATCCATCTTTTGTATTTCCAGCATGCCCATCACTGCAATACCTAGCAGATAGCTAGTAAACAACCTTGAAGTTTAAGTCCTTCCGAAAGAATACATCTTTAAGAGTTAGCAAGGACGCACCATCTCCCTCACCAGCAGTATATCTGGGGGAAGTGAGGATACTCAGTTTCCTAAAAATCAGCAAAGAGAAACAGCCACTGAGTTTTTGATTTGAAAAATAAAAGAAGCAAACTAGACAATAAACCTTTTTCAAGAGAAAATCCCAGTGACTGAAGTTTCTCAGGCGCAGAGACAAGAAATTAACCAGGCATACTATATTCTGTTTCCCAGCAGATCTCGGGCAGAGATACTGCATATGAACATGGAGACAGGCTGAGTAAATTGCATGCTTGGCAGCTTAGTTTGGAATGGGCAGAGAAAGCAATTTATAACAGTTTTTATGGAGTCTTATAAACCATGGTGCCTTGTTTTAATCTCAAATAAAAAAAAAAAAAGACAAATATTTTGAGAAGCATCCTGCTCACCCATCGCAGAAGGCAAGGAAAGTTTCACCTAAGCAATCCATTTTCTGGAAGGTCAGAGTTATTGCTCATGTCCAAGAGGGGAGTAAAGTATTGGGGAATAATGAGAACCGGGCCGACTTTTATAAAATCCTTGAGCATATGGCTCTGACTTTATTCACCAAATTGAATTATATGATGTTTTGGCTGGTGTGTGTCAGATGCTTTTAACATTGCACATAATGTTTTCAGGTTTCAGAGTAACAGCCGTGTTAGTCTGTATCCGCAAAAAGAAGAACAGGAATACTTGTGGCACCTTAGAGACTAACAAATTTATTAGAGCATAAGCTTTCGTGCATATGCATCCGAAGAAGTGGGCTGTAGTCCACGAAAGCTTATGCTCTAATAAATTTGTTAGTCTCTAAGGTGCCACAAGTATTCCTGTTCTTCTTTTTAATGTTTTCAGTACGTACTGCACCAGCTAGTAGATCATATCACTCTCATATTTTGGGGTCAAAATGGGCCCTTCTTTAAGTGTTGTTTTGGGGGTTGCCTTTATCCCTGTTAAAGAGCAAGGGGTCAATGCATCATTCCTAGTCCCCAGGGCCATCCAGCCTCTAATTTAGTGGTGAGGTTTATAGGGAGGAAAAAAAGTATAGTAGCCTTTTTTATAACGCCAAGGAAAACAAGTCACCGGAGAAACAAGTGAGCAGACTGCCATTCCTGGTGGAGTTTGGCCCAATACCACAGATTATGGTTCTGAAGACTGTAGGGGAAGCCACTTCTAAGACTTTCCACGGGTGGAACTTGGCACTGCTGATCCTTCCAGCTTCCATCCTGTCGCCAACCTCTCCTTCCATGGCAAAAATCATTGAGAGTGGAATGGATGAGATGGCCAGTAACACCCGACATCCTTCAGTATCCTGGATCTTTTCTAGCCAGGTTTCAGGCTCCCTCTTGGTGCAGAGACAGCCTTGGTAACTTTTGGAGCCTGCTTCCTATTGGCCACATATAGTGGTGGGCCTCCATTATAATACTGCTTGACCTGTCAATGATATTGACATGATTGACCAGGAGGTGCTGCTGACTCACCTTCAAGAAATTTGCAAGGGTCAAAGCAATCTGTTTGCGCTCCGTTTTTCCCTCTCCAATGGGTCCCAGAGAGCTAGGGCTCATCTTAGAGGACTTTCTCTTCTGGTATCCCTCATTGCTCAGTACCACTTCTCCCCCACACCTTGAAGAAGGCAATTGAAAAGCCTCTACTGCATTTTAAGTTTGAGCCCTGATCCCAACAAAGGAGATCACCCTGATCATTTTCTGTATTCTCAAGGTACTTCTTCAAGAATTTCCTTCTTTCCTAGACTCAAATGCTGCTAAAACCCGTGTCACCCAAACTGAGTGGGAAGAGACTTTCTTACAGTTTCACAATGTCCGTATGCACATCTTGGTGAAACTTTGCTCCTTTAAGCAAGAAGTTAAAAAAATCTGCAAAAGATGAAATTCCTTGGAGTCAAATAGAAAGTTAATCCAGCTTCTTAATAACACATTAGATCAGCTTGTGTCCAACAGATTTTTGATTGGTTTCAGCTTGCATTTCACTCAAGAAAGTTAAAAACTTGTGAGACTTGTCAAGGTTCATTTAAACTAGAGCCTTGCACTGGCAGCCAACCTTTGGTCATGTACTACTCACAAGGTGTGAATAAAAAGCCACCATTGGCATGGTATTTCTCCATCTGTTCTTGCCTTAACAGAGAGCAATTCAAAGTCTGGACTCTGATTCCAGAGACTGATTTCCTAATTTTCCACATCATCATATGAAAATGGTTTGGGTGGCCATATTTCCCTAACTGAAAAAAGGACACCGGGCCCGAGCCACCTGGCGTTGTTCGGGGAGATTCTCCCCGAGCCCTGCTTGATGTCACCACTGGCCCCAGCCCTGCCTGGCGTTGCGACTGGCTGTCCGACCCTGGCCATGCAGGGCTGCCCACCCGAGCTGCTTGGTGTCAGGCCTGAGCCGTCTAGTGTCATCACTTGCCTGATATCAGGGGGTAGCCGTGTTAGTCTGTATCTACAGAAACAACAAGGAGTCTGGTGGCACCTTACAGACTAACAGACTAAAAACCTCAGTGAGGTTTTTACCCACGAAAGCTTATGCCCAAATAAATCTGTTAGTCTTTAAGGTGCCACCAGACTCCTTGTTGTTTTTAACACTTGCCTGAGCCGCCTGGCGTCGCTGCTCACCCCCCTCAACATTCCTCCATGCACCCCTAGTGGGCGGGCCCCACAATTTGAAAACTCTGCATTTGTCCCTAATGATCAGTTGGCAAGAGCAAACAGGACAAATGGCAAGTTTTGACAAAAATGTCATGATACCCGGGACAGATTAAAAAGGGGAAGTTTCAGAGTAGCAGCCGTGTTAGTCTGTATCCGCAAAAAGAAGAACAGGAGGACTTGTGGCACCTTAGAGACTAACAAAATTATTAGAGCATAAGCTTTCGTGGACTACAGCCCACTTCTTCGGATGCATATAGAATGGAACATATATTGAGGAGATATATATACACACAGACAGAGAGCATAAACAGGTGGGAGTTGTCTTACCACCTCTGAGAGGCCAATTAATTAAGAGAAAACAAACTTTTGAAGTGATAATCAAGCTAGCTCAGTACAGACAGTTAGATAACAAGTGTGAGAATACTTACAAGGGGAGATAGATTCAATGTTTGTAATGGCTCAGCCATTCCCAGTCTTTATTCAAACCGGAGTTGATTGTGTCTAGTTTGCATATCAATTCTAGCTCAGCAGTTAGCCACAATCAACTCCGGTTTGAATAAAGACTGGGAATGGCTGAGCCATTACAAACATTGAATCTATCTCCCCTTGTAAGTATTCTCACACTTGTTATCTAACTGTCTGTACTGAGCTAGCTTGATTATCACTTCAAAAGTTTGTTTTCTCTTAATTAATTGGCCTCTCAGAGGTGGTAAGACAACTCCCACCTGTTTATGCTCTCTGTCTGTGTGTATATATATCTCCTCAATATATGTTCCATTCTATATGCATCCGAAGAAGTGGGCTGTAGTCCACGAAAGCTTATGCTCTAATAAATTTGTTAGTCTCTAAGGTGCCACAAGTCCTCCTGTTCTTCTTTTTATTAAAAAGGGGGACTGTCCTGGCCAAAATGGTCGTATGGTTACCCTAGGTTTGGGTTATAATGTGAATCACAGCTCTCATTTTTATCCATAGCTTGTAGATCCCATGCATATGATTTTTTGTAGATTTTTAGGTTTGGAGGGTTATTCTTCTATTAATTCACATTAAAATAAATAAGAAAATTCCGTGTCTTGCAACTTAGGAAGGCATCATATTAGCTTCTCCATTCTCCGGGAAAGCCTGTGCATATTTCCCTTTGTCTAGAGAACAATTGTTTTGACTATCAAAACATGTGGAAAGATACTGTTTTCTAGGTGTTAAGTTGAAAGGGATGGCTAATGGTTAGATGCAGTATGTTTGGTGCATAGCCCAGATAGCATGAATGGTGTGCTTTGAAAGTAAAGCCCTGTCCACACTGATAAAAACCTAAATGGCTTTTGCTATCCTAGTTTAAACGTGTTAGCAAAGCAGCCTTCAAAACCTACTTAGAGGCTCCTTATTCGGAGTACAAGCATTGAAGAGTGTTAAGACAAAACTGTGCTCAAGAACTACTCCGGCAAGACTCCAACACAGTTTTATAAAATTATTGTAGCTTAGTTGGACAGTTTTCATGTGCTTTAAACTATGTTACGCTCCTGAGCCTGATTTAAACTGCTAATGGGGATGGGCTCAGGAATCTGTTCCCCCGGGAGCTCTTGGTTCCATGTCCCAGGGAAGTGGAACTTCAGACACTGGACTCTGGTTACAGGGAAGTTGGTCTTGCATTCCCCATCAGTGTGGCCAAGACAAAACTCTAAAGGAAGCAAAAGGAATTAATCATTTTTATTAATACAGCAAATACAAAACTAGAGGCTGAGCCCAGACAACTTTAGAACTTTGAAACATCTCAGATATTTTTTCTGTTAGTTTTGTTTAAAGATTTTCTCCAGCTCTGTAGCAATAATTTAATAAGAGGTAAATGATGCATATGCTGTGGTACTTGCTGAAGTCTATGAAAACATACCAAAGAGATTCACACCTGGCACCTTCAACTCCCACTTCCATCTCCTGGCATATATTTCTGTGCTCCACCTATTTGCTCTGTCCCCTCTTCTTACAGCCTAGAAATATGGCTGCATTCTAGATACCATACAACATTACTAAGGGAACAGCTGAAAATTGTTTTCCTTCATATTTTTGTCAGCTCATTTTTTTGACACCTGAAGGTTATTTCCTGTTTAAAATTCAGTCTAATTTCATGTTTTAAGGGCTGTCTCTACTTAGAAGGCAGATTCTCTTTTCATTTCTATTCTTCATTCTCCAGAGAGCTATGGCAAATGAAAAGTAATAGGGATTCAGATAACATTTCTGAATAAACTTCAGCAATGGCAAATATTCTGTACACCCCATCCGTCCTACATTGTCATGAACTCCACTTTTGTTTTTAAATGTTTTTCAAAGACAGACATTCGGAGTGTTTGGGCAGATGGAGTTGAGAAACCTGGGTTTTGGCCCAAATGCAGGAAGGGAACCAAAGGAGCAAAGCTTCAATGGGAGCCATGTTGCCATGGGGACTGAGGAGTAAGCACTGGAGCATCCACATGGAGATCCCCAAAGCGCTTGCACCATCTGTAGGTTAGGAAACTGACATCCCTGCCTGCTCTGTAGGAGAGCTGGGTAAACAAACTGTCTTCTCAGTTGCTTTGAAATAGTTTCCCAGCCCTCTTGTAGGTTGACGTGATTTTGTCCAGAGTCTCGCAGTAGCTACCACTTATCGACACCATAAAACCACAGTAGTAGTGGCAGCCTCTTCTCAAGAAGAAGACTTGGATTCTAGGGATGAAAACTGGCCAATTGAAGTCATGGCGGGGTTTGTCTTGGAATTCTTTGGAGCCAGAATTTCACATTCTTTGTGTTGCATTCTTTGTGTTTAACCGAGGCGCATTTGCAAAGTTGTTCTAGAGTGCTGCTTCAGTTCCTGCCCCAGGCTATGCTAGGCTCAGTGCTAAACTTACAAATTATACACTTATATTATAAGCACTAAGTTCATCAAAAATTTAAATAAAACAAAAGGATGTTTAGAAAGGAGTTCAAGGTGCAAGCTGATCTTGCGATTGGCATGGGACTGGAACTCAGGAAATCTGGGTTTAATTTCTAGGTGTGCCACAAATTCTCTCTGTAACCTTGGGCAAATCACTTAATCTCTCTGGGTTAGATTCACAAAGAAACTTAGGCACCAAGAAAATCACTGGCATTCACAAAGCCTGAGTTAGATGCCTAGGCTCCCTGTACAATGGGGAGAGACAGGCATAGGCGCGGGAACCACGGGTGGGAGGGTGCTGCAGCACCCTCGGGTTCCCGGCTGCCAGCTCTGCGCCTGGGGTCACAGCTGCTGCCACCTTGCACCCAGGGCTTTGCTTCTGGCCTCAGCTGGGTGAGGAGGAGTGGATGGGTGAGGGGGTGGCTTGCAGCACCCCCATTATTAAAAATGTTCCAGCGCCACTGGAGAGAGGTGCCTAAGAATGGGATTCATAATAGCCAGCATGGGAAGTGGATCCTCACCTAAGCTAGCCAATGGGAGATGCCAATTTGAGGTGGGGGGGGATGCTAAACCCCGCTCCTCTCTCAGAGATAGGCACCTCCCTGCAGCCCGGATTTAGGTGCCTCTCTCTGCATGGGATTCTCTGCTGCAAACCCTCTTTGGGGCTAGGTGCCTACACTGTTTTAGCAAGAAGCTGCGGGGAGGGGGCACGATAGGTCTTCCTCATTACTTCTGGCCCAGTGGTTGGAGCACTCACTTGGGAGACACCCCCCCCCCCGGTTCAGCTCCCTCCCTCAGTCTCTCCTGTTGAAGCTTTTCCACTGTGGCTAAATAATTTTTTAAAAAATCGTTGGTGCAGGGGACTGGGTCCTGGGTCTCCCACCTGAGTGCTCTAGTCACCAGGCTATAGAATCATTTTCATGCTCTCTCTCTCTCGCTCTCATCCAATAATTCTTTCATTAGTTATCCACAGTGGAACACCTTCGACGGGAGAGATGGAGGAACTCCCCCCCCTCCATCAGAATATCCCATAGCCAACTGATTAGGGCACTCTTCTAAGAAGTGGCAGATCCCAGTTCAAATTCCATCTCTCCCTCAGGTGGAGAGGGACTTGAACTGGAAGGCCTCCTGCATTCTAGGGTAGTACCCTGACCACTGGGCTCAAAGTTGTAAAGGAAGTCCTAATTTCCCCACGGCCCCCAGCCATTTTGTGTAAGCTCATCTCTAGGAACCTGATAGGGTGACCAGATGTCCCGATTTTATAGGGACAGTCCTGATTTTCGGGGCTTTTTCTTATATAGGCACCTATTACCCCGCACCCTCATCCCAATTTTTCACACTCGCCCTCTGGTCACCGTAAGGCCTGATCCAGTAAGCAGGCTCTTAGCATGCCTCCCAGATCAGGTCTTTCAGGTGAGATAGGCAGAATGCCTATCTTCCTTCCCCAGTTTGTGACTCACTCCAAGCTTCAGGCCGGTGGGGCTGCAGTGCGCCTGCTCAGAGGCAGAAACATACATAGCTACTTAGGAACTTCTACAGCAAAAATTTAGGTGCCAAGTGATTTTAGCCAGCTATCGAATTTGGGGGTAGCAGAGCGGGAGTTTGTGAATCCCAGTGGGGCCTGATTCGGATTTAGGCACCTAAGGCTTTTTGTGAATCTAGTCCTCTGTGCCTCAGCCCCCCCCATCTGTAAAATGATATTGACTTGCTCCCTTATTGTGTCCATTTAGACTGCAAGCTTTTCAGGGTAAGGACTGTCGCTTACCACGTGAATGTAAAGCACCTAACATAACAGAGCCCCAATCTCAGTCCGGTTCTCTACGCACTGCCGTAATAAGAATAACATTTCCGCAAGTGGCAAACTGGTCCCAGTAAATCAGCATGATGGTACATGGCATTCACCCATGTTTCTTAGACTAGTTTGCAGCTGAGATGAAAGCTTCTGGCTTCCATGACAGGTGTGTTTCGAAAACTTCTCCCTTTCGCTAACAGAAGTTGGTCCAATGAAAGATATTACCTCATCCACCTTCTCTCTTTTCGCACTGCAATTCTAATCTACATGATTTTATGGAATAGAAAATATTATGAGTCTCCAGATTCATTCCACTGGCATATTACTGAAAGAATGCAGAGAACAAATGGTATCATGTCAACAAGGAAACACAAAACAGTCCTATATCTTAAGAAATGTACCAAATTTTGCCAATAAAATCCTCTTGCAGAATGTTTCCAGAAAGCTCTGAATAAGCTTATACTGCAGAAACTGTTAATGTGTCAGAATAGCAAATTGAATGCAGTTTTGTTTTTCAGGTCATATGAATCAAATGAATGAAAGAGACAAATGGATTAAGGCTGACACACAGGATGGCACAGTGCATCTTAAAAGCCAAAGCTGGTTCCAATCCATCAAGCTGCAGGTTCCCTGAGGATGTAATAGGCCAAAGATATTCAAAATCAAGGAACAGTGAAGGAAGATTACTGTACAGTGGTGGTGAATGCTACTTATTAAAATATAGTAAACAATACATTAAGTGAGGACTTTTTTACCCAACCTTTGTATATGTTAAATGACTGCTGTTATTTGACTGCTGTATGAAACGGGTTTTACTGTTAGTGCCTTCTACAGTTGCACAATCCTGTGTATTCAGGATTTGTGTAAAACTCGACCTGCACACCCCACCTATTCTGAAAGCTAGTGAATTTCAAGTAAAAGTATAAAACCACTGCAAAGAACATTTTCAGCACAGGTTGATGCCTGAAAATACAAGAATTTGATGTAAGCTTTGTGAGGGTGCCATATTCTGTACGCTGCTTTTAAATGAATTGTTATCATTTGAAATTTGTGGTTTGTGCATAATGCTGAGCATTTCCTTTTACTGAATTATTTATATAATGTGTGGGATAAAACCACTTTTAGGGTTGCAGTTCACATTTGATCATAAGTAGGCGTTTTGGCTCCTTAGAATCATAGAATCATAGATTATAGGACTGGAAGGGACCTCGAGAGGTCATCGAGTCCAGTCCCCTGCCCGCATGGCAGGACCAAATACTGTCTAGACCATCCCTGATAGACATTTATCTAACCTACTCTTAAATATCTCCAGAGACGGAGATTCCACAACCTCCCTAGGCAATTTATTCCAGTGTTTAACCACCCTGACAGTTAGGAACTTTTTCCTAATGTCCAACCTAGACCTCCCTTGCTGCAGTTTAAACCCATTGTTTCTGGTTCTATCCTTAGAGGCTAAGGTGAACAAGTTCTCTCCCTCCTCCTCATGACACCCTTTTAGATACCTGTAAACTGCTATCATGTCCCCTCTCAGTCTTCTCTTCTCCAAACTAAACAAACCCAGTTCTTTCAGCCTTCCTTCATAGGTCATGTTCTCAAGACCTTTAATCATTCTTGTTGCTCTTCTTTGGACCCTTTCCAATTTCTCCACATCTTTTTTAAAATGCGGCGCCCAGAACTGGACACAATACTCCAGCTGAGGCCTAACCAGAGCAGAGTAGAGCGGAAGAATGACTTCTCGTGTCTTGCTCACAACACACCTGTTAATGCATCCCAGAATCATGTTTGCTTTTTTTGCAACAGCATCACACTGTTGACTCATATTTAGCTTGTGGTCCACTATAACCCCTAGATCCCTTTCTGCCGTACTCCTTCCTAGACAGTCTTTTCCCATTCTGTATGTGTGAAATTGATTTTTCCTTCCTAAGTGGAGCACTTTGCATTTGTCTTTGTTAAACTTCATCCTGTTTAACTCAGACCATTTCTCCAATTTGTCCAGATCATTTTGAATTATGACCCTGTCCTCCAAAGTAGTTGCAATCCCTCCCAGTTTGGTATCATCCGCAAACTTAATAAGCGTACTTTCTATGCCAATATCTAAGTCGTTGATGAAGATATTGAACAGAGCCGGTCCCAAAACAGACCCCTGCGGAACCCCACTCGTTACGCCTTTCCAGCAGGATTGGGAACCATTAATAACAACTCTCTGAGTACGGTTATCCAGCCAGTTATGCACCCACCTTATAGTAGCCCCATCTAATTTGTATTTGCCTAGTTTATCGATAAGAATATCATGCGAGACCGTATCAAATGCCTTACTAAAGTCTAGGTATACCACATCCACCGGTTCACCCTTATCCACAAGGCTCGTTATTCTATCAAAGAAAGCTATCAGATTGGTTTGACATGATTTGTTCTTCACAAATCCATGCTGGCTGTTCCCTATCACCTTACCACCTTCCAAGTGTTTGCAGATGATTTCCTTAATCACTTGCTCCATTATCTTCCCTGGCACAGAAGTTAAACTAACTGGTCTGTAGTTACCTGGGTTGTTTTTATTTCCCTTTTTATAGATGGGCACTATATTTGCCCTTTTCCAGTCTTCTGGAATCTCTCCCGTCTCCCATGACTTTCCAAAGATAATAGCTAGAGGCTCAGATACCTCCTCTATTAGCTCCTTGAGTATTCTAGGATGCATTTCATCAGGCCCGGGTGACTTGCAGGCATCTAACTTTTCTAAGTGATTTTTAACTTGTTCTTTTTTTATTTTATCCGCTAAACCTACCCCCTTCCCATTAGCATTCACTATGTTAGGCATTGCTTCAGACTTCTCGGTGAAGACCGAAACAAAGAAGTCATTAAGCATCTCTGCCATTTCCAAGTTTCCTGTTACTGTTTCTCCCTTTTCACTAAGCAGTGGGCCTACCCTGTCTTTGGTCTTCCTCTTGCTTCTAATGTATTGATAAAAAGTCTTCTTGTTTCCTTTTATTCCTGTAGCTAGTTTGAGCTCATTTTGGGCCTTTGCCTTTCTAATCTTGCCCCTGCATTCCTGTGTTGGTTGCCTAGAAATCAGTCTACAATTCTATGACTTACTATACTGCGCTATGTGCAAAACTGGTCATCAAGCTCCTGCACATCAAAAGCTTGAGAGCTTATTTTATGCCCTCATGAACCTCTCTCCTCTATAGCTCCACTGTCAGTAGGGGCAGCAACCCCAGAGAACCCCTTCTTTATTATACCACTGGGGATGGTAGCAGGGTGCAGTCCCAAAACATGCTCCCTTCAGTCCCCTCCTGGTTCTCCCACTAATTCACAGCCCAGAGAACTTCAAGAGCAGGAATGTTATTTTGAGGTCTGGGTTATTAAGTCCTACAGAATATGGTCTCCTTGGGTCCTTCAGCCACAAATCTTCTTGAGGCTTCTAATTCACTTTTGTCCAGGACTTCAAGTCCCAGCTCTCCCTTCGTTCCCTCTGAGCCATGGAGCTCTGCCAATCCCTGGTCTCTCTGGAGAATTTTTTTCCGGGTCTCCTTTTGCCCTGGTCCTTGGACCCCAACTTCTTCCTTTTGGTTCTGGGGGCTCCACAGCCTCCTTCCTGGGGCTGTGTTGCAATTCATGGCAGGCTTCCTCAGTCCAGCAGCATCCAGGGTCTGATCCCAGTCCAAGGAGCCTCCCTTGGTCCCTGCACTGCTACGTCTCCTCAGGACTGTGGTGTAATTCACGATAAACTTCCTCAGCTCACCAAAGCCAGGTTTTGGTTCCATGCTACAGAGTCTCCCCCTGTCTCTGTGCTCCCTTCAGTTCTCACTCTCCAGACTACCTGCCTTGGAGCCACTAACCACTGCACACCTTCTCTCTGCAGTTATAACTCATCTGAGCTCTTCCTGGCTTTTATGAAGGCCATGTTTTCTTCACATTCTCACCTGAACCTGTGCCCCACAGCCTCAGATGGGAGACAGAGGGTCAGTCACAGGTAGGGACTGGATCCATCTCCCCTTAAAGGGCCAACCACCCTGTGATAGGCACTTTAGGACTAGTTATCTCTACTTGTTCTCTTTCCTTGCCGTAGCAGTTTAAATTCTTTCATCTTCCAGGATGCCGTCAGCACCACGTTAACAGCCAGCTCTGAGTTATACCTGCAGTTGAACAAAATATTGTTTGTTTAAGAAAGAGTGAAGAAACACACACTCAGAAAAGCATTTGAACTTCACTTTACATAGCCCATACCTAGAAGAGTTTCTGAGACTTACCTGCATAAAAGTTGGGAATTATGGATCTTACATATCCATATACAGTCTCCTGTTCTCTCCATCTGTAGCTCTAGCCTGTCAATGACAGAATCCCATGCATACTAAGTGTCACAATTCAGGACAACTGCCTCTGTATTCCCCTCCATGGTCAAGCAAGAGTCCCCATTCTTAGGCTCTCGGCTCCTTGGCATCACCTCTCTTGGGCAGACACCCACATCTCTCCCTCCTGACCGAGGTTTTTCCAGGCTGCACATTTCCCTGCCTATACTTTGTTATTCCCAGCAAGCCAGACTGCCTAAACAGGCCAGTGTCTGCACTTTGCTTTCCTTAGAGGCTATAAACAGCAAGATTGCGCACAGCTGTACATCACCACACAGCCATTTCTAAACAAGCACATTTATTCTCAGGGTGAAAGCATTACAGAGAAAACATGTTAAAAACAATAAAAGAATCCACACGCATGCTAATAGGCTTACCAGAGATCAGAGACACACACCCTCCAGCTGGGGCTCTGGTAGGAGTCAGTCCTTGAGACTCTCCCCACAGAGGGTTTTTCTGTGGTAACAAGTTCATAACAGCTTTAGCTCAGAACAAGCCCTCCCTATGAATAGGTTAGCTTTTCCTTCATATAGCTTGGTCTTTGATCTTCAGATTCCAGGATCAGCTAATCAGCACGTCAGAGTCTAGCTTTAAAAGGCTGGGTTTTTGCATAACTAGAGGTGGGAAATTTACATTCACCTCCCTCTAGAGATTCCTCAGGAAATACATAACACTTTTTGTCCAAAAGTCCATTCTTGTCTGATCCACTGTTCAATACAGTCCTTTGGCATTCATAACTTTTGCATTTAATACAATGGGCTCCTAAGCTACTTAAACTTAGTTCAGTAAGGTTTTTTTCCAAAAATATTGCAAGAAATTGCCATGTCTGTCACTGTAAACCCACACAATCCCTGTCTATTCCTTGGCTTCCTGAAATACATCTTTTCTGGACCCCCTCTTCTGGCCTTCAAACAACCCCCTAATCTCTCCAAACTCAATCTCTCCAAACTCATAATCAGAAGCAAGCTCCCTATAGACCGAGGGTTGTCTACCCTGCAATATTATGTCGATCTAAGTTACGTGGATGTTCAACCACCGCAGTAATTAAATCACTTTTGCATGTCTACACTATGCTCCTTGTGGCAGCAGTGCGCTTCCTCACCAGGAGCGCTTGCACCGATTTAACTGTCGGTGTGGGGCATTGTGGGATGGCTTCTGACTGACACTCCACTACATCGAGCTAAGCACTATGCCTCTTGTGGAGGTGGAGTTAAGTTGGTGTAGCAGGTCCGTTATGTTGGCAGGAATGACATTTTTGTGTCAATGCTTACAGAGGTGGGTCGATGTAAGCTGCCTTGCATTGACCTAGCCCTGTAGTGTAGACCAGGGCCAAGACATAGCAACTCAGACCAGCAACAGACCCTGCCAGAACAACAGATGCAAAACCTGCAGACATATCTCCACTGCTACAATGATCAGCACTCCCCACAACACACCTTTCAAGACTGATGGGTCCTACACATGCCTATCATGTGTAGTGTACCTCATCCAGTGCATTAAATGCCCCAATAGCAACTATCTGGGTGAAACCAGACAATCACTATGCTCTAGAATAAACTCACACAGGAAAATTATAAAGGACAAACACACCATATCCCCTGCAGGTGAACACTGTTCACAAAACGATCACTCCGTACCTACCCTATCAGTCCTCAGCCTCAAAGGAAAGTTGCACAACACTTTCAAAAGATGAGTCTGGAAGCTTAAATTCATAACTTTGACAGACACTAAAAATCACGGACTGAACAGAGACACTGGATTTATGGCTTATTGCAACAGTCTGTAACTCACTAACTCCCCACCCCACAGCTGCTTCCCCCCAATCCTTTCTTCCATATGACTGGAGTGGTGTTAATTGGCCACTTCACCTTGAAAGGTCTCTTGAAATATGTGTTAACTACTTATGCTAAACAGTCTGTTCCATCTTGTATTGAACTACGACACTCTGGCTCTGGGTGTGTTTCCCAGACCTGAAGAAGAGCTCTATGTAAGCTTGAAAGCTTGTCTCTGGGCAAGTCTATACTACAAAATTAAGTTGACCTAAGTTATGTCAATGTACAGCTGCTACAGTAATTACATTGCTTTTGCATGTGCACACTATGCTCCTTGTGTCCACGGTATGCATCCTCAGTAGCAGCACTTGCATTGATTCAGAGAGCAGTGCATCGTGGGTAGCTATCCCACTGTGCAACTCGCCACCATCTAGCGCAGGGTGTTTTGGCAAGGGTTTCCAATGCCTCCGGGGGGCAAACGAGTCATGCAGAGGTGACTGGGAACATGGGTTCAATGTCCCAAGATGCAGTTTTCTCCATCCCTTAATTATATCTGCATCTCATAATGTTTCATGCCTCTTTTCAAAAGCCCCGCAAACCTATGCAGCCACCATCTGTGAGAGAAGCATGGATCCTGCACAGCTCTGCACTATTGTGATGAGCGTTGTGAGCATGGCACGCTGATCCTGCAGTATTTGCAGAGCAACCAGAGGAGCCTAGGAGAACATGACTATTCCTTGGAGGCTAACTTGCTGTGGGACATAAAAAGAAACAATTCAAGGCTGTTATTGGCATTCATGGAGCAGCTGGTGGTGGTGGAGCGCTGATTCGGGCCCAAGAAACAAGCACTGATTGTTATGTAGGTACGGGCTGACGAGCAGTGGCTGCAGAACTTTCGGCTGTGCAAGGCCATATTCCTTGATGTATGTGCCGAGCTTGCTCCAGAACAGTGACACCAAAATGAGAGCTGCACTGACAGTGGAGAAGCAACTGGCGATCGTGTGGAAGCTCGCAACACCGGACTACTACTGGTCAGTGGGGAATCAATTTGGTGTTGGGAAGTCCACCGTGGGGATTGCTGTGAGGCAAGTGTGCAGGGCCATTAATTGCCTCCTGCTATGCAGGACACTGACTCTGGGCAATCTGCAGGACATACTGGATAGTTTTGCAGCAAAGGGGTTCCCAAATTGCGTGGGGGCAATAGATGGCACACACATCCCTATTTTGGTACCAGATCACCTTGCTGCAGAGTACATCAACAGAAAGGGCTACTTTTCTATGGTATATTGCAAGTGCTTGTGGATCACCAGAGATGTTTTACCCACATCAATGTGGGATGGTCCGGGAAGGTGCAAGACACAAGCATCTATAAGAACACAGGACTGTTCAGAAAGCTGCAAGCAGGGACTTTCTTTCCAGACCAGCGGATTACCATTGGGGATGTTGAAATTCCAGTAATGATCCAGGGTGACCCAGCCTACCCCTTACTCCCGTGGCTCATGAAGCCATACACTGGCCACCTCAACGGCAGCAAAGAACACTCAGGGGTGAAAGTAACTTAAGGGACTTACTGGTACACAGGGCTGGGGTCCTGAGCAAGGTGGTGGGCGGGGCCTTTAAATCCCCGAGCCCTTTAAATCGCTGCTGAAGGGCTGGGGCTCCCGGCTGCCACTGCTACCCCCGTGGGCAGCTTCCCCAGGCCAGCAATTTAAAATAGCCCTGGGCTCCTGGCACTGGAAAAATATCCCAATGGTTATAGCTGCCTGCTGTGCACTTCATAATAGTTGTGAAGCAAAGGGGGGAAGTTTCCGCTGGAGTGGAGGGCAGAGGTAGAATGGCTGTCCACTGATTTTGAGCAGCCAGATACCAGGGCTATAAGAACTGCTCAGTGGGAAGGCTTTGAAAGACCATTTTAATAGTGAGTAATGTGTGTTGCTGTAGTATACTCTGCCTGGCATTGGCTTTTTGCACCCCGGTACGAACCTTGTAATGAGTGCTGTGTGTGTAGTAATATAACATTGCAAATGCACCTCTTGCTGTTATCTCTGAATGATGTCAGCCCCAGCCAGCATATGTTGTGAACTAATAAAGATTAATTAAATTTCCATAAATAGACTTTTATTCCAAATCCAGGCAAACAGATGTATTTATAACTTAATGAAACTTTATGACTGCAGGGACAAGAACCTTTGAAGGGGAAAGAACAGTCATTTTCATTTCACAAACACATACACTGACCTGTGAGAGACATGGTTGGTGTATGTGCAGCTATGATTCTCTATGATTGTCTCCCCAGGGGTGGAATGGTAGTGCAACGGCCCTGGACGCCATGTGCAATGTGGGGCGTGTGTGTAGAGAGGTCCCGGAATGCAGTTCTCTATGGGCTATAGAGGGAGGCGAGCATGGATCTGTTGAACCTGAAGGTGAACAAGAGTCTCCAGCATGTCTGTTTGCCACTTGAGAAGCACTAGCATCTCACACTGCACATCTCTCTCATTTTCCTGTGCTTTTCTCCTCTCCGCTCTATCTCTGTCCATTCTGTCCATGAGTGTGATCCACCAAGCCCTGTGCTTGGTAGGCGAAGCACCAGAGGCTTGCAGGTCTCTTGGAACATGTCATCCTGCGTCCTCTTCCTTATTCTTCTTATCTGGCTGAGCCGCTCCGCTGGTGTGGATAAAGAGATCCTCAAGGCCACATTTCCAGCTGCAAAAGATACGCTGTACAGAGGTACTATTGTGAGTGTATTCACAAGATAAATGGAAAGTTTGTATACTGAACTCATTCCCCTGGATCCACACAAGGTGCAAGCACTACATTCTCACTTCTCCTTGGGATTCAGAGAGCACGGTGGCAGTCTCAGCCATGGCGAGTATGGCCCAGGGGGAGGGGGCGACTTGGGAAAATAATGGGGGGTAGCTCATGGGCATGAGTAGATGCGGATAGGGCAATTGAACTGAATACTGGCACCATTCTCACAGGCGGTGGTGATTGTAGCTGATATCTCACTTCTGAGGGTAATGGAGGCTGAAAGGGAACAGCTCCTGCATACATCCAGCTGCAGACTGGGTCCAAATGTTGCTAGCCTGTGTGCTGCAATGGTGCTTGCTGAAGTAATTGTTGGGCGGCGTGGGAAAGTGTTCTACTGCAGCGGAAGAAACAAGGCAGCCCTCCCCAGAGACTTTCGGCAGACAATTGCAGAGGACCTCCTGGAACATTTTCTCAAGATCTGTATGGAGGATTCACAGGACATCCTGGTGTACATAAACAAGCTGCACCGCATGTCTCCTTCTGCCTAACTGTAGAGGGGAATGAGAAGCAGATAGCAACTCTATCTCTATTGGTTATTTCACTACCTCTTCTACCGTGATTAAAAAAGAGTAAATGTACAGATGTCCCTTGAATATCAAAGCAAACTCCATACTTCCCAGAGGTTCCTTCCCCAGCATCAGGCTCACCTGTGCTGGACTGTTGGGACTGCCTTGGCTGCTCTGGAGTCAAAAACAGGTCCTGGTTCACTGCACTACTGCATCCCCTATTCTCCTGTCCCCCATACTCCTCTTCCTCTTCCTTCTCCAAAACCACCTCCCCACTGTTCACTCTCAGAGCCTCTGACTCTGACTCCTCCGAAGCATCCCCGGATAGCATGTAGCTCTTTGTAAAAGCAACATGGCTGCAGTTTTGCACCAGTGTGACTGTTAGCCTCCCTTGCCTTCTGGTACACCTGCTGCAGCTCCTGGCTTTCACGCGTCACTGCTGCACGTCCCTCTTGTAGCCCTTCTCCCCCAGGCCACAAGTGATCTGCTCGTAGATACTGACGTTTCTGTGGCTGGATTGGAGCTGTGTCTGCCCAGCCTCTTCTCCCCACAGACCCAGGGGATCCACCACCTCCTGTGTACTCCAGGCAGGAGCGCGTCTGCAGTGTGAAGCAGGCATGGTCAGCAGGGCAGTTGCTAGGTGAGCTCTCCATGCCGAGCAAACAGGAAATGGAATTTCAAAAAATTGCGGGGATTTAGAGGGGAGGGGCGTATACCTGTGTACCTTGCTGCCCGGCAGTGGAGTTCAAAATGGTGACCAGAGTGGTCACGGTGGGGCATTGTGGGACACCTCCTGGAGGCCACTAAAGTTGACATAAGTAAGGCAGTGTTTACACTGACACTGCGTCAACCTGACTGTGTCGACTAAGCGCTACGCCTCTCAGTGGCAGTTAGGCACCAAGGTGCCTAGTAGGATTTTCAAAAGCCCCAAGCTGTAGCTTTAACAATCTGGCCTTAAGTAACGTGAAGAAACACATTTTTAGAATGAGAAGCCTGAATGTGCAATTACTGCAATGCATGTGCAAGTGACCATTTGAAGGCACAAATACGCATGCAGTTGGGGGGGGGGGGGAGGGTCATACCAATATTTGTCCTTGATATGAACTAATTCTGTGGGGTGCTGAATTTCCAGATTTTTGTGAGAACTCAGGGTTCTTGTCCCCTCATGGGGGCAAGCCCTAGTCAGACTCTCTCGATAAATAAGAACACCACACACACAGCTTCTTTATTAGTTAGATATCGTGAAAGTATAAACACTGCTTTGCCAGCTGCATAGATGCTGCTCACACCTGGAAGATGATGAACACATCTGAAATTTCACTAGATTGAGTCAGCATCTGAAAGCTCACTAAAAAATTAAGCTAGCAATTTCATTTCTTTGCACAGTAATTGTGAATGTGGGCAGCAGTATTGCTGCTAAGAAGATTTGAAATAAACTCTCCACAATTCAACTAGAAAATCCGCTTTATTAAATGACTATTTTAGAAACAGGAACTTGGTGTTTCATTTTTACACTCTCTGCTGAAGAAAACTTGAAGCACAGAAGATGTTATGCAGCTTCTTTGGTTTCATTCTGGTACAAGGCTTTAGCTTTTTCAGGTCCTGGTTTGGGTTTCTTGTTGAGGGGGAGTACACCTCCACCGCTATCATACCCAAGCCACGCAGGAGGGTCAGCATCATTATATTCCTGCTTCTCTAGCTTGGCTGAATATTTCAAAACAGCTTGTCTGAAACGAAAATGAAAATTAATATTGGTGCACAAGCAATTTCCAGCAAAAACATTTGTAAAAAATATGAACCCTCAGGGCCAGATTCTCAGAGTGACCATATTTCCTACCCCACTATGCCGTTTGAGAAGCAGCAGTTGATACAATAATGGTCTTCGCTTCAAATTCTATCCCGGTCAAAATAACTATTTCACGCTCTATGAAACATGCAGTACTGTGGGTGGCTCTATGGGTCATGCTGTTATTTGGGCAGCTCCAGATGAGTTGAGGGTGTTACTGTGAGGTCACATGCTCAGCTGCTAGTCGGGAGCAGACGTTGTGGAGTGCTGTCAAGTGACAGCTCTAGCTGATGCTGAGCTAGCATGCATGGTTCCAGACTCAGGTGTGTCCTAGCCTTCCTTGGCCACTGCGGAAGTTCCAAGGACACAGCCTTTGGTTTGGGGTTAGGGAAGGGGGTGGGGAGGAGACATGCCCCAGTACATTTTTCAGTACAGGCTATATACAGTTAGTCTGTATAGAAGGGCTGGCCAAACTTATTGACCCTCCAAGCTGCATATGACAATCTTCAGAAGTTTGAGAGCCAGGGCGCAGCTGCCGCGGCTCAGAGCTTCAGCCCCGCAGGAGGTGCCTGCTGGGGCTCAGGGCTTCAGCCCTGCTCCCACTGAAGCCCTGAGCCCTGGCAGGTGCACCCCACTGGGCAGAAGCCCCAAGACACACACACCCTGCCCGCTGTGCAGAAGCCGCTATCCCACCACCCTGCTGCAAGGCAGAGGTCCCAAGCAGGGACTGTCTCCTTGTAGAGCGCCTTGCACAATGGGGCCCCCAGTATGATTGGGATCTCTGAGGGCTCTCCCTATATTAAGATGTTTAGATTGTGCTAGTGCCCAAAGTGTGCCAGGCACTTTATAAACACAGAAGGAGGCACCATCTATGCCCAAAAGAGCATCGAATCTAAAGGGACAAACAGGGAAACGTTTCCGCCCTACAGGCAAAGAGATCAGGGTGGTGGTCGGGGGATTACATTATTTTGTTTGGTTTTCAGTTGACTACAGTAACTTCTCCTCTAACCAACATCCATCCCTCTCACCTACTCCATTCCTCACAACCACCTCCAGCTTTACGTCCAGGATCCTTATGCGTTCACCCAGCATTTACATTTCTTCCCTCCAATATAAAAGTGCCATTCACTCATACAAATATAATAAATAAGATGGTGATGTAGGTGCATGTTTTTGTGTTAGGTATTGGCTTTAGGCAGGATTTGAATGTGGAGAGGGCCAGTGGGTTTCTTCACCAGCTCAGGGAAGGAATCCCATACATAGGGGCAACATGGAAGGAAGTGGGAAGATGGCTGTGGGAGAAACAGGCAAATGCAGCATTGTGAGTGGCATCATTAGCAGCAGAAAAGGGAGCGGGTGGCTGATGCAATAAGAGACAAGGTTGGCTAAGCAGGAAGGATTCCTTTCTGACCACAAAAGCACATTTTAAAGATCCAACATTACATCATTTAGTTGTTAACACATTCCTGTTAACAAGATGAACACAATAGTATACAAGTGTTTTTATGCAAGCAAACCTAGGAGAGAGATGAACCCATGTGCAGATGTATATGGTGGGTGAGAGAATATAGCTATCTAGTACAAATGCCACTTGTCCAGGTCCGCTTTCTCTTTGCTTATGGAAAATTGCTTTCAATGGATGATATCTAAAGGGTGGATCTTACTGCACTATTGTAGCTATTACTACTTTTTTGGAGGCTTATGCTGCTCCGTGACTGGAGCCAAAATCGACCAGCTTGCCAGAAGTGGCCATTATTTATTGGTCAGCATGTAACAAAATACATGGGTTAAGGAACATTGCATTATATTACATTGCATTTATAGATCTAGAGCCTTGGCGCCAACACTTTGGGGAGGGGCAAGAGGACGCTGCCATAAAACAAATAATAATCAGCATTAATGCCAACAACTGGTGTTCCTGAGTCAGAATGAAACTTTTGGCCTCAAGAAATGGGTGTGTGCAGCAAGGAGAGGGCAGGGAGCAAAAGGGAAAGGTAAGAAGGAGCCTAACCCAGCACACTGCAAACTCCTCTATTATGTAAGAGCACTTGGGTTATATAAGCTCTCAGCTTTTCTGAGCCTTGTCAGCTGCAAAGCTGTATTATTTTAAGACTTTACAGCTCCTGGAAACACACTCCCTGTGGGCTCAAACTTGGTGCTCAAAGAGCCCGAGTCCAGAAATAAGTTTCTGTGTGCGTCACATTTGAAAAACAGCAGCGTACAGTGGCTAGAAACAGATTTTTATGTTGTTAGACATTTTTAATTGCTTCTGAAAGTGCAAACTTCTGCTTAATCCTTAATCCAGTTTATCGGATCACTTTGTGCTGCCTTGATTTTTGAGCCTCAGGAATGTGTGGGAGGCCCAGGCCTCCCCGTCCTGTCACCCATATGTACTAAACACATGGAAAATACTGATGAATGTTTCCTTTTTACCAAACAGCATTAGTCCTAAGTGAATCACAGCTGATATCCTTATGCCGCCTATGCTGCCATACACTGGGGACTATTCGGCCTCTTTCACAGCCAGTAGTTGAAGCCGGCTGTACCAGTGTCACGCCTACACGAGGATTCTCTGGGGCACTCAGATGAATAACTAACTCAGTTAGTTAACTGGTCGTTAATCTCTAGATATGGACCTATGCAGCAGGCCATATTTATTCCAAATTATGTTTTTTTATTTTAATATTTGCAGAAACCTGTAGCATGTTATTAGACTGGCAAATGTCATCTCTAACAGTATCTGAGATTGGAAAGGATGGACCCTCCATTTGCTTGTAACTGCTTCCTAGAGAGCTCTATGGGTTTGCAGCTGACAAGATTTCATGATTTTGCATTTTTTTTTAATCTAACAATAAAAATAAAATTGTAAAAAGGATGTAACATAGTGTCACGAGATGTGCCTGAATGTATATATATGGCTGGGTCTGTCTGCTCAGTGAAGTCTGGTAGGCCCGGGCAGTGTTTAATAAATAACTGAGGAATTCTTCTAGCAGCATGAAGTGCACATGGCTTATAGATGTCCTGGGGCATCTTTAAATTAAAACCATATTTCTTCTATTATTTATTTAATATTTGTAGAGTGTGCAGGAATAGCATGTTTTGTTCTGTAGACTAATTTCACTTTACACCGACTCCATCATCTCAAACGCTAGTAATGGTCTCTGAAATGTGAACACATCTAGGAAATGTAGAACACAGACATCGCACACTTTGAAAAACAGCCAGGCTTTGCCTCCGTTTTTGTAAACATTGGGGTTGAATAAGATCCTTAATGATAACAGTTGGTTAGTACGGAAAAAGAGAATTTGGGGCTATTGGTGAGTTGTATATTATATATGACAAGTCTCTGCTTATTATTCCTTCGTTGAAATTATGGAAGTGGTGAATGAAGTGCATGGAACCCTAAAAATAGTCCATGAAATTCAACGATAACACTTGCATTCTTCTTGCTGAAAATCTAAATCACGATTAATAAATGTAGAATCATGGTTATATTGTAACTTCAACCCTGATGAACCTTGGAAAGCCGAATGGAGTTCACAAGAAGTCACAAACAAATGCCTTGTGAAAGATCCGACACAGAAGATCCCTGGCTTTAATCTTCTGCAAAGCTTATGTGCAACCCTAAATCACATTGGCACACACCATGGCAGATGCAGATACTTGCTGCAAAAATGGAAAATTAAAAACTCTCCAGTGTGTGACTGTGGTCACCCAGAACAGATCAGGGAACATATAACAACTCAATGCCCAATTCACAAATACGAAGGAGGCATCACAGCAATACACTCTGCTACTCCAGATGCAATTATCTTGCTTAACTATCTAAATGTAAAATTATAGTAGTTGCTCTACATCTACATCAGCCATACGAAGACGAAGAATAGTTGTACTGTAATGATGATTTTGCAGTGCTTATTGCCTAGAAAGTGAATGTAGCTTTTTGTCAGCTTCCCAGTACAGGTATTGAAATACAACATTAAGTTTTTTAAAAAGTGGAACTATATTGTGACAGAGTAGGATATGTGTGTACCAAACTGTGAACTCAGTTTTGTTTCATTACTTCCATTTTTGCACCCTGGCCTCTATCCTGTCTTCCATTTTGTGTTCTGTGTTGAATAAATAAAACAACCTGAACTGGACAAGGTCATTCTCTTCCAGTCACTATCTTGCTTAGAGGTGTGTGGGACACCTCAGAGAGGACTATCAAGATATGTCACAAGAGCCATCAACTTGAGTGACTCTCAATGACTGGCCAATCTCAGGGGATAATAGTTATCTTCACATGGGGCTTGCATGATGGGGGCTAGAATTTCCCAGTCTGCATATGGCAAAACAGGATCAAAGACTAGAATAAAAAGGGGGCTTATCTGAGAAGGGAGGCCATCCACCACCACAAGCCAGAAGACCAAGCTGAAGAGAGAAAGCAGGAAGGTCTGTCTTGCCTGAAACGCTGACCAGACCTCAGAGTCACTGATGGGGTAAAATCAGACTAAGGATGGATGCAGCAAAGAACTAACTCTCTAGTGGGTTCTTCAGCATAAAAATGACTGTGGTTAAGAAATTCCTTGGCTAAGCCTGTATTCCCTGCTAGGCTGTCATGTTGTCCCTGAAAGTGTTAATCAAGAAGCTCAGCGTGCCCACAGTGAGGTGGGACCCTAAAGGAACACGTATAAACATCTGGAGGCCCAGGAGGTCTGAATCACTGGTTTCAGGGTTGAAGGTAGCTGGGTTGTGGAGCCCCATGTTCCAAGGAAGGGTGGCAGATGTGGGGTCTGGATCTGGGATTGTACTTCTGAGGCCTCAGAGCTAGGAACAATGACATGGCTCTGCCCACCAGTGGTTGGGGCCACTCACACCAAACTGGTGTCCATCCTGAGGGGGAGTAGACCAGGTTGACATAAATCACTTTACATTTCAATTACAATTTCATAAAAAAAAACATGTTTTTGCCTACTCTTAATGAAACTAGTAATGACAATGATATTTGTACTCATTCAAATTTTACACTGATCTCTCAAGTTTTGGCCCAGGAAGCAACATCTTACTTGGTAATATTTCTGCAGTACAGCATCTTAAGAATCCGGAGTTGCGTACAACCTTTCCAAAGGTACTTTAGTGTTTTGTCAGTAAGATGTACACAGCCTGAGATATCCAAGAAGTGGAGATAATGGCAGACTCCAGACAAATACTGAACACACAAATCCGTCATCTGTAAATCAAGCAAAAGAAATACACATACAGAAGTTAGAAGATTGCTGGAGATTCTAAAGAAAAAACAAAACACAACAGCCAACTCAAAATTTTGAAGTGTATCATTTCTAGAAGATTATATTGAAAAGTGCCACATAGGACATGAAATGTATGGAACAGATGAATTCTGACTATCAGAAATAGGAGACGAAAAAGACTATAAGTAACAGTTAAATGTTGGGAGTATATTTGGTGTCAGTTAAATATGATTCCAGTACATTCCAAAGTATGTAGGGATGTTTCAGCTAATCAGAAGTCTGAAATGACTCAATACTTCCAACCTCATAATTTTGCATATAGCATATCTCATCTGGTAGCATTAACTGTTCTCAGATTATTCCATTTAAACTGTTAGACTGAGCCATTTTAGAGTTAACTACAGGGAGAAAGAATTTTAATTTTAATAACACCTATTTCATATTTCAGTACTGCATCATCAATGTGTGTTGTCTTGTGACTGCTTTTGTTTATAGCCTAAGGTGCCTTTCAGTTTGTCCAAGACAGAACTATTCAGCTTCACTTCACAGTTCCATAGTCTGCTCTGGAACTGATCACCAGTAATGCAAACTGAAGTTTGCTTTGGGCACCATATAAGGCCTCATTTCTGCCAGGTACTTAAGCATGTGTGTAACTTTAAATAGGTGAGTAGCCCCATTAACTTCAAAGGGAATACTTATGCCTAAAGTTATGCATGTGGCTAAGCACCTTGTTTAATTGGGGCCTAAAATCTAAAGGAAACTTGATGAATGCAAAAAAATCCTCTAATAGGTATTTAATCAAGCCCAGATTATCCATGGCTCGAATGGAGTGGAATGAGGAGTAGCCTTCCCCACCCTTGTACTTCCTGTACAAGGGCCAGGAACAATCTCAGTCCCTGTGATCATGGGAGTCTAACAGGGACAAGGAGGAGACGAGGTCTCCCCTTCCCATCCACAAAGCTGGACAGCCAGTGCACTATCCCTTCACGCAGTCCCTCCTGGAGCTCCACCTGGGGAGATGCAGTTCTGTAACACCTTTCCTCAGGGCTGTCATCAAGTCCTGCAATTGACTCAGAATAGGCCTGCTTCAGTATTGAAGTAAAAAGAAGTTTGGCTGCCGACCAAAATAGATGCAGGATCAGGCCCTATTCAGGGAAATCTATTTTAGTCAGATACACCAATCCTGTTCATGTCAGAGGTCATCTTTCCATTGAATTGTATCTTTAGATATTCATTATTTAATTGGCTTATTCATTCATTTTCAGCCCTCACTATTTTTTCTCATTCATGTGGTTTGCTGCCCACAACAATCTTTCTTTCTTTCTTTCTTTCTTTCTTTCTTTCTTTCTTTCTTTCTTTCAAATAAAACTATTTAACAATTATTCCTTGAATTGGCTTTATGAACTCACAAATTACACAGGAGGTGGGACTGTGCTATATGCAAACGGCATGCTGAGGTTTTTTGTGAAATGAGCAATGTTTGGAAGATGATTGTTCTACATGTCCTAGAAATGTAAGTATAGAGATATAGATGACAGGGAGCTCAACTGTGCTCTCACTAAAGTCTATGTTTTTTCAATATGAAAAGGATTACAGTGGTCAGCTGTGCTAGTTTTCTGGGAATGTCCTAGTTGCCACCAGACTCCTTGTTGTTTTTCTAGTTTCCAGAGCACATCCCACAACACTCCTACTGGGAAGTGAATTTCCTAAATTACAGTTCCTATGTTTTCTCTTTATGGCCTTTTTGTTTATTCAGTTATTTTTATATAGCTGATATTGCAGGCTATATCAGGCAAACTAACTTGTCCCTCTTAGAACAGGAGATTAGATCTTGCTTTAGGCTTTTTCTGATCATTTTAAAATAGTTTCTGAGTGGAAAATATTTCCTACTTGGCAGCTAGATACTCTGTACTTATGCTGGAGATTGCCAAAGGCCCCCCCCCCCATTTGATAGTACTTTATAGAGTTTCAAACTGGGTTAAAGCCAACAGAAGGCTTGCAAGATCCCGTATGGGTTTGTCTGAACGATTCTTGATGCTGGAGACCAAATATCCTAGAGTGTGAACAGGTACCAGATTTACTTCATAAGCTTTTTAAGGAGACGATATATGGACACAGGGTGGGGAGAGGAGAATTGTGGTGGGATGCAAGTGTCTATCTTCACTTAGTATGGGGAGATCTTTCTGCCTGTAGATTGCCATGTATAGCATTATTCTTTATTATTATTATTGAAAAGTTAATTGAACATTTAAAAGCAGGGAAGAAACGTGAGGTACCTCTGGAGCTGACATTTTGGCCATTGCATTTAATTGCTAATGGCTGAGGGTAGCTTTTAAAAGGATTCAACATCAACCATTGATTTCAGTGGGAGCAAAATTAGGCCAACATGAGCACTTTTAAAAACCTCACCCATAGAAGCAGGACTCTTTCTGCAGAGGGAAATATTTGCTGACACAAACTTTTTTTTAAAATTACATCGGGATGGCTATTGCTAGACTGCAGTAAATACTTATTGTTATTACTCAAGCAAGCAAGCATATATGATTGAATACACACAGGGAGCAGATGCGCTGAGTAAGTACTGGGACTAATGAAAATGACCTAGATATTTATGTTCGCAGTAAAATGCAAACAGAACCCATGTTCAGTTGGGGCAAAACAGACCACTGAGATCCTAGCGTCTAGCTAAAGAGGTACTATGTAAAAGATATGGAAAATTGTCACATCACTGTACAAGATAATGGTGAGGCTGAATGGCATTACATCAGTGATGAGTCTTATTTAAATACATTAGTAACTGGAAATGATTTTAATTAAAATGTGTAAATAACTAGAAATACAGAATAAAAGTAATTCAGCAACTTCACTGAAGCAAACTTCGATTTCTGCGTATGTATAATAATACATAAAATTCCATTGTCAATACATCAAATACAACAGAGCCCACAACTGTAACACATATTACTCTTGGGGGGATTCTGCGGGACTGTGTGCTTGCAGAAAACGGCTCCCCCGCAGATTTCCTGTGTTTCCCTGCAGAAAATGGCAGGGGCAAAGGGAAGCCGTGTGTGAGGTGAGGGTGGTGGTGGTGGTGATGGTGGTAGTGGTGGTGGTGGTGGAGGCAGGGCCAGGGGTGACCATGGACGCAGGGGGGATTGTCCCCCTCCAACCAGAGGTGAGGCATGGGGGGGTACAAAGGGTTATACACAGCTGCCCAGCTGAAGGAGACTGTGTCTCCACTCCGCTGACTCTACAACTGAACACCACCTCCTGGGTCCTAGTGCTAGAGTCGTGCTCCCCTTCTGTGTGCTGGGAGCCTTCCAGTTTTCGATTCTGTCCAATGCATAGTGGAGCTGGGTAAGGGGGGAGTGGGGAAAATGAGGGAAGGGGGGATGAGAGGGGAAGAGGCAGTGGGGAAGGAAGGGGGTGTGGAATAGGACGGGGAAGGGGAATGGGGGAGTGAGGGGAGGGGGATGGAGAAGAAAAGGGATAGTGGAATTGCAGGGGGAAGCAGGAGCCAGGCATGCGACTTCCCCTTGGCTGCAGCTGGGGCTCCCCCATTAAGTAGGCCCATCAAACTCTCACCCTGACAAGCCCTACTCCCTTACACCTAGACCCCTCTAACGAGCCTCCCACATCCGGCCCCCCCCTCGCTGCTCCCCCCTGGAGCCCCAACCACCTTCACCTACATCCCCTGCAGAGTCCCATTGTCCCTGCACCAGGAATACCCCAATGAGCCTCTGTGCATCCAGATCTCCCACTGAACCACTCGCACCCAGATTGCCCCACCGAGAAACCTCTCACCCCACACCTGGATCCCCCCACACTAAGCCCCTCCACACTTGGATCCTTCTGGGCTAAGCCTGCCCACCCACACCTGGTACACCTGGTGCAGAGGGACAGGGCCCTGGGGCGTTTCTGGGGCAGGCCCAGCGTTTGCACTGTGTCAGGATCAGGTGCAGCCTCACTGCTGAGTCTCTGTACTGGGGGATGTGGGGGCTTCAGGGTGATCTCCCACCTCAATGCAGCCAGTGGCCTGTGCTCCCCACTGCCAAGCTGGAGCCACATTTATTTATTAACAAATAAAATTTGCAGAATTTTGCAGAATTTTAAAATATTGTGCGCATAATTTTTATTTTTTTTGGCGCAGAATTCCCTCACGAGTAACATATGCACACACAGATAATAATATACTAACTATACCTAACATTTTCAAAATGTTTAAGTGACTTAGGTGCCTATGTCCCATTTTCAAATGTGACTTGGGCACTTGGGAGCTTAATTCTTATGGAAAATCAATGGGACCACGGCTTCTAAATCATTTAAAGCATTTGAAAATTTGTGACCAGATCAATATTCAGAAGGTCAATGTTAGTTCATTTGTTTTAATTATTGGTGATTATTATATATAACATAATTAACTTTTTTAATGTTGAAGAATAAGCTATAGGATGGTTGCAAAATGTGGACATCAGCAAGTCAAATGTCTGAATGCTACATTATTTCATTTTATGTAATAGCATTTCTGGAACTACCCTTCCCAGCTCTTGTACATACCTTGTGGCAACCAGCTATGTTAAGGGATGTAAGTTGGTGGCAGTTAAATGCCAAAGCTTTGACAGTTTCATTTGTCAGTTGAAAGCAGTAAGAGACATCACAGTATTCTAGATCTTTTGCACCCTGGCAGAACTTCTGAAACACAGTTACAAACACCCAAATCAATCTCATGTATCTTTTTGGATGCTTACAGTTTTATAATACATTCACACTAATCTTCTGATTTACTTCAATCACTGTAACTGATTCTTTTATTCTTTTTCTCATATTGAACATGTGGAATAAAATATATATTATCAATGAGATCACTCAGTTGCATTCCATAACGCCCAGCAAAAAAGGAAGAAATGTACCAGGTGGCTATTTTTCATTTCTGACACTGGTAGATCACAAAGTGTGCTCTTCAGATCACACCTAGACTCTTTCATTTAAGTTTCACTGCACTTACTAAGATAAATAAAAGACTGAGTTTGTGTCTTTTGCAATGAACATATCCAAACATTAAGGACTACATTTCCAAATGGGCCAAAAAAATACTCTGTTCTCTATTGTGCCTTCAGATATCCTTGCTGTACATATTAAAAGGCATTTGGCAAGCAAAATAGGCAACTTATGTCTGAGCAGATTAATTGGAAGAGAATATGGCCTAGGTGTTAGATCTCAAAACTGAAACTAAGGAGGTCTAGCTTCTTGCCACTAACCTGCTGTGTGACCTTGGGCAAGTCATGTAAATCCAGCTTTTCAAAAGGGCCCTCTAATGATGGGTGCCTTAGTTTTTGGAGGGTTCAACAAACTTACAGTCTGGTTTTCTGACCTAGTGAACACCTGAAGATCCCATTCACTTCAATTTCAGCACCTCTGAAATTCAGATCTAGTTGTTTAAAGATGGACACCCATAAAAGGAAATATCCAAACTTAGAGGCCATTTTTTAAAATTTGGATGTTAGCCTCTCTGTGCCTTAGTTTCCTTAACTCAAAAATGTAAATGATGGTTGTGAGACTATTAATTAATGTTTGTAAAGTGCTTTGGAGACTCCCAGATGGGATGTGGTTTAGAAATACAAAGTATTATTATTACACCTCTACCCTGATAGAACGCGACCGATATAACAAAAATTCAGATATAATGCGGTAAAGCAGCGGGGAGCCCGGGGCCCTTTAAAGCGCCACCCAAGCCCCGCTGCTCTACCGCATTATATCTGAATTCGTGTGGAGCCTCGGGCCCTTTAAATCACCTCCCGAGCCCGGCTGCCGGAGCCCCAGGGCTCCAATAGCCGGGCTCGGGCGGTGATTTAAAGGGCCAGAGGCTCTGGCTGCTGCGGGGAGCCCCAGGCCCTTTAAATCCCCACCCGAGCCCCGCTGCCAGAGCTCCGGCGGTGATTTAAAGGGACCGGGACTCCCCACAGCAGCTGGAGCACCGGGCCCTTTAAATCACCGCCGGGGATGCCAGTACACCGTACCGGACCGAACCCGATATAACGCGGTCTCACCTATAAGGTGCTGAGATTTTTTGGCTCCTAAGGACCGCCTTATATCGGGGTAGAGGTGTACTAATAATACAGTCTAGTTTGCTCACAGGTTCTTGCAGTATCTGGACATTTTTGCAAGTACATGTGTTGCACCCTCCTTTGAAAATGGGGTCTGAAGAGACCAAAGAAAGAAACCTGACTAATTTAATGTAGTGTATATTACACCTTACGTTTAAACTTTGCATCTACGATGGCCAAGAATGTGAACCAGAATGTCTGACAAGCTGCAGGTTAAAGAATTAATTTAAAATAGACTTGTGCTTCACAGCAGCCCAATTCACATAAAACCTTACTTTGCATGAAAGCAAGGTAAGATAGATCTACATACTGTATTATGTTTGAGTCTTTGCAGTGAAGCTGCTATAAACAGACAAACCAATTCAGAACCACAATATGACACTTTCCTCCTTCCCCCTCGGAATCTTCAGAACTCCTTTGGCTTGAATCTTTTTCGGGGGTTAATGCTGTTTATTCCAGAATCCCTGTCTCTCTAAAGGGAGATGGAGGATGTCCCAGCACCACTATCAGTGCAAGCAACCAACTGGACATTGCCAGCTTTTCTCCACCCTTCAAGCCCCCAGCCCAACTGCTTTTTGGGATAGCTCATTGTGGAGCTAGTGTCCTCTCTGCAGGGCCCACAATACAAATGTAAATGACCTAAAATAATATTTTATACATCAAAATATCATGATTTTAATTTCCAGTTGAGCATCTCAGAATCTTTCATGGCTAGAAGAAAGTGCTTGGCTCTATTGGGAATCTCCCCTTTACAATGATTTGTAGCCCTGAATGGTGGTAAGACATCAAACCTTAAACTTGTCACTGGTCCAGCCTTCCAGGACTGTTCAGCCTGGGCCTATGGCCAGTGTAATTTAGCATGGGATAGAGTGGCAATTCCACCTCTGTGAGGGAAAGGAGAAAACATTTATGTGGCAGACTGAGTTAAAAAATGGTGGCTGCTTGAAGTTGCTCCAAGGTTTCTAATATTAGAAATAGTCCTGAGGTACAGGGATTAGTGAGAAGAGTGGCAGGTAAAGGTGCATGATGAATGAAGTTAATCACAGAGATATCACCTCCATATATGAGGTACATACTATCAGTAATAAAATATATCACATACACAGGTGTCACCCTAAAAAACAGTCTTTACCAATAATTACCTGATTATTGTATCTGAGACACAACCGTATTTCCCTTAACTTAGAATATGAATTCACTGTGGTATCTCAGATGCTTTGATGTGGTAATTGCTGGTAAATGTTCACTTTTGGATGACCAATGTATGGATGTAGGTAAGTGTGAACTGCATGTGTGTGTGGGGTATATATACACCCACACCCGCACCCACTTTATAATTTCAACGTTATTTCATTAACCAATTTTTAAATCTTACCATCTGCGTCTAGTGCTGCAGTTTGCTTTTTGGACCAGTATGGTTATGACAGGTCAGCAATGGCTGTTTTTAAGTACAGTATATATCTGGTTGTGAATGTTTTACTTTAAGACTGCAGTGAGTGGAAATACAGAAATTATAAATGTTAGGTACCAGGGCTTTCATATTTTAATGCCAGTTTTGCAGGGTGTTAACTGCAGTGCAGAAAACTTCTAAACCCCCAGTGACTAAATTTTTTTCTCCTCATGTAAGAGAAGCCTAATTATATTCAGCATTAGATCCCCACATGTGACTAAGTCATCACTACATTCCCAGCTAGGGTATGTAGTACAGGCTGCAGCCAGGATTTCAGTGTTTGTGTGATATGCTTAAATCATTTTTATTGGATTTGTCAAGCTGCTACAGTCTGTCATGTGTACAGATTTAAAATATCCATAAAAAATTAGGTACTGAAGCTGGTCCTACCTTTAAAACTCTCCACTAATTGTGAACACCACCATTAGCCCAAACTTAGCTTTTTACAAGTTATCAGCTTAAGTCCTGAAAAATCATACTGCAAAGTATTTTTTTAACCTGTTGAGAGTTCTGGGGAACTTAGTGCTGCCAAGAATTATTTTCTTTAATGAAAACAATAACAACTGGCATATACAGTAACATAAAAAATAGTTACAGAACATCGGAATATTTTGCTATGCTGTATCCTTTGTGTATATTACATTTTATTTTAATAGACTGAATCTTTTTGGGAGATAATCTATACAGGGCCTCCAAGTCAACAAAAAAGACAAAGCAACTTTGCCAGCATTCAATTCCCATTGAATTTCATGCTCAGTGACAGGACAAAAATAACTGATAATGATTATAGCAAATTAGATGTGAGCTTGACAGGTGATATTGTGACCAGAAAAATGCAGTTTTGGGCTGTATATACAGAGTTATCATGCCGCAAACAAGGAAGGGGACAGTTCCATTTTAAAAAGCACTGGTTGGACTGAAACTTGACTAAATTTATTCTGGGCACTTCAGTGTAAACAATGTGTTAATTCTAGAGCTGTACGAATCATCTATTTTTCTGTTTGCTGGCTGAACAGAAAAAAAACATGCTTCACATCAATCTGAAGTGAAAACTTTTTGCATTTCTTAGTGAAAGAAAAAATGATTTGGGTAAAATAAAATATTTTGTTTTGAGTTGGGGATTTGAGCTGCTTTTTTATTAAAATAAAAGGAAATGTGGAATGCCATTCACAAAAACCACCGGAAGAGGAGGTGGTAGTGCCCCCCCTTATGCCCCTGTGGCACTTTCATGGGATATGGGAAGAGTCCTCACTCTGCCTAATTTGGGGCAGGATTTTGAACATAGGTCTCCCACCCTGCAAACAAGTGCCCTGGCTATAGGGTATCCTTTCAGTCTTGCCTCTTGAAGCTATTCCTCTTTGTATAAATAATTAAATATTCACTGCACCACAGAGAGCACTCGATAGCCTGGGGTTAGGACACTTGCCAACATGGGGGTGCCAGTCCCTGTGTCAATGAATATTTAATTATTTATACAGAGTGGAACAGCTTCACAGGAAAGACTGAGAGAGAGAGCCACCCCACAACACCACATAACCCCAAACTGCAGCTTTCAGCAAATAATCGATTATTCTGAAAACATTTGCCCAGCTCTAGTCAGCACATTGGAGGGAATTCAGAGAAGAGGGATGGTCTTAGGTGGAAAAGCTATATATATATAATTTAGACAAATTAGCACTAAGGAATGGGTAGGAAGGGGGGAATAGAATAACTATCTACAAGTATTTCATAATATGGTAGGTCTAGATCATCCCCTAGATAGGAAAATCCTCTACAGGGTGCAGGAAATTTCAATCTTTGCAATGATTCCTAGCCTCTCCACTTCACAATCATTCCTTTTTTCTTACACCTCCAGCTTTCCTGGCAACATGGCTCCTGTAGTTGCTATGTACCCAGGAGCCCCCTACTGGCAGCTGACTTACAGGGGAGTTTCTCATGGCATAATTGCAGAGGTACTGAGAAAGTTTATGTATTGAGACAAGAAGCTGATTTATCTTGTGAGCCATGTTCAATTTTAGGGACCTGACTTTATATGGATGAGAAACTCCATATTTTGCACTGAAGACAAGCTTTGCGTCTAAACATCATGTGACATTCCTCTTGATCCTTATATAAAAACCCAGCTGGCTATATACTGGCTTTCATAAATTAGAGGAGATATTTCTATTCTGACATTGTTTATGTTTCAATTACATGGAACGTACAAGAAAGTCCAATCAGAAATGTTCTCTAAGGCATCAATTCTGCCAGTGGCTTGTCTATAGATCTTTGTGTGTATGCAGAGTAAAAAAATTAAATCCAGATGCATTTCTTGGGGTGCAGTAGGAACTGACTCATTCCGATAATATAAGACTTTAGAGTGATGGATGTGGAGTCCTATAATGGAAAAAGCTGTGGGAGTTAAAGACTGGGGTTACACAATAGCAATGCCAACACCTGCAGCCATGAGGTCTCCCGCTGCTTATGGCATGAGTGTGATGGCCTGTGAATAGGGGATCTCAGCATTTCTCTGTCACATGTAGTCGGGAGTGTTTATCAGGTGCAGTTTAAAGTATATCCTACTCCAACTGTTGTTCTCATTTGAACTAAGATATAAATCCCATCTCATTGCCCACTGGCAAGGTTAACAGTCTTAAGTTCCTGATTAGTTGATTTGTTATTGTGATATGCAAAGCAGGAAATGTATGTCTCCATACTGATTTTTAGAAAATGTGGAGAAGGTAAATAACATAACATCTTTATAGTGTCAGCAAATAAAATATTATAGTATCAGATCACCTGCTTTATGATAAATGAATAAAACACAGGCCATTTTCTCTCCAATACAGGTGTTTGCTGGTTAATTAAATTTGGGATAGAGGTCAGCATGGGAGTTTGTCTTATTAAGAATTAAGGTCAATTTCAGAAGATATCTATTTTCAAGCATCTCAATCCTGACACTCACCTCATCCGCACACCCAATGGCCAAAATTCTGTTTCAAATCCCGGCACTTTCTCCCTATTGTCTCCTCAAATTCAAGCTCCTTCAAGATCTTTCACAAACAAGCTTCTTCCTACCTCTCTGGCCTTGTCACCTCCCAAAACTCCCTCTTAGATGAGCATCAAGCAAACTACCTCTTTATTTCCTTCTCCCACACTTACAGCAATACTACCGCTGGTCAAAAAAAATGGATTCCAACTATTTTTTGTAAATGCAGTCATTGAAATAGAAATGTTTCAGAAAATGTTTGATTTCAATGACATTTGATTTTTCAATACATTTTTTTAAACAACAAAAATTTCAATTCAAATTGAAACACATTATAATTTCATTATAGTCACTGTAGTCAACGGGACCACATGGTATTCACCCAAGAGTTCTGAAAGAACTCAAATGTGAAGTTGCAGAACTTTTAACTAAGGTTTGTAACCTGTTCTTTAAATCGGCTTCTGTATCCAATGACTGGAACTTAGCTAATGTAACGCCAATATTTAAAAAGGGCTCTAGAGGTGATCCCGGCAATTACAGACCGGTAAGTCTAATGTCTGTACCAGGCAAATTAGTCGAAAAAATAGTTAAGAATAAAATTGTCCGACACATAGAAAAACATAAACTGTTGAGCAATAGTCAACATGGTTTCTGTAAAGGGAAATCGTGTCTTACTAATCTATTAGAATTCTTTGAAGGGGTCAACAAACATGTGGACAAGGGGGATCCAGTGGACATAGTGTACTTAGATTTCCAGAAAGCCTTTGACAAGGTCCCTCACCAAAGGCTCTTATGTAAATTAAGCTGCCATGGGATAAAAGGGAAGGTCCTTTCATGGACTGAGAACTAGTTAAAAGACAGGGAACAAAGGGTAGGAATTAATGGTAAATTCTCAGAATGGAGAGGGGTAACTAGTGGTGTTCCCCAAGGGTCAGTCCACGGACCGATCCTATTCAACTTATTCATAAATGATCTGGAGAAAGGGGTAAACAGTGAGGTGGCAAAGTTTGCAGATGATACTAAACTGCTAAAGATAGTTAAGACCAAAGCAGACTGTGAAGAACTTCAAAAAGATCTCACAAAACTAAGTGATTGGGCAACAAAATGGCAAATGAAATTTAATGCGGATAAATGTAAAGTAATGCACATTGGAAAAAATAACCCCAACTATACATCCAATATGATGGGGGCTAATTTAGCTACAACAAGTCAGGAAAAAGATCTTGGAGTCATCGTGGATAGTTCTCTGAAAATGTCCACGCAGTGTGCAGAGGCGGTCAAAAAAGCAAACTGGATGTTAGGAATCATTAAAAAGGGGATAGAGAATAAGACTGAGAATATATTATTGCCCTTGTATAAATCGATGGTATGCCCTCATCTCGAATACTGCGTACAGATGTGGTCTCCTCATCTCAAAAAAGATATACTGGCACTAGAAAAGGTTCAGAAAAGGGCAACTAAAATGATTAAGGGTTTGGAACAGGTCCCATATGAGGAAAGATTAAAGAGGCTAAGACTCTTCAGCTTGGAAAAGAGGAGACTAAGGGGGGATATGATAGAGGTATATAAAATCATGAGTGATTTACTTATTCCCATAATACAAGAACTAGGGGGTCATCAAATGAAATTAATAGGCAGCAGGTTTAAAACAAATAAAAGGAAGTTCTTCTTCACGCAGTGCACAGTCAACTTGTGGAACTCCTTACCTGAAGAGGTTGTGAAGGCTAGGACTATAACAGAGTTTAAAAGAGAACTGGATAAATTCATGGTGGTTAAGTCCATTAATGGCTATTAGCCAGGATGGGTAAGGAATGGTGTCCCTAGCCTCTGTCTGTCAGAGGGTGGAGATGGATGGCAGGAGAGAGATCACTTGATCATTGCCTGTTAGGTTCACTCCCTCTGGGGCACCTGGCATTGGCCACTGTCGGTAGACAGGATACTGGGCTAGATGGACCTTTGGTCTGACCCGGTACGGCCTTTCTTATGTTCTTATTTCAATTTTTTTATAGGAAAACCACATTTTCTATGAAAAATTTCAAATGAAATCATTTTATTGGCAATTTTTCACACAGGTAAAACTTGATTTTTCAACCAGTCATACTAGAGACCTTCTTTTATGCCTATCTGACTTTGTCTACCACACCTCCCCCCATCCTTCTTTAAATCCCTTCTCAAAATCATTTCTTCAAGGAAGCTTATCATCTTTAGATAGTTATACTGATAAATCAATACAGCAACTCCGTGATCTTTTTGTCTTTGCCATTGTTCTCTCTGAATTTGTCATTTCCTCCTGTTTCTCTTGTCTTAATTTAGGCCCCAATGCAGCACATGATTAACTTTAAGAACGGTAATCCCATCCTACTCAGAAAAGCACGTAACCATGTGCTTGAAGTAAATAACATTTACTCATGTAATTAAAAGTATTTTGCAGAATAAGAGTGTTAGGCCTGGTCTACACTACGAGTTTAGGTCAACTTTAGCAGCGTTAAATCGAATTAAACCTGGACACATCCACACGACAAAGCCCTTTCTTTCGACTTAAAGGGCCCTTTAAACCGGTTTCTCTACTCCACCTTCGACGAGGAGATTAGTGCTAAAATCGGCCTTTGCGGGTCAGATTTGGGGTAGTGTGGACAGAATTCGACGTTATTGGCCTCCGGGAGCTATCCCACAGTGCTTCATTGTGACCACTCTGGACAGCACTCTCAACTCAGATGCACTGACCAGGTAGACAGGAAAAGCCTCGCGAACTTTTGAATTTCATTTCCTGTTTGCCCAGCGTGGAGAGCACAGGTGACCATGCAGAGCTCATCAGCACAGGTAACCATGATGGAGTCCCAGGATCGCAAAAGAGCTCCAGCATGGACAGAACGGGAGGTACGGGATCTGCTCGCCATATGGGGAGAAGAATCAGTGCTAGCTGAACTCCGTAGCAGTAAACGAAATGGCAAAATATTAGAAAAAGTCTCAAAGGCCATGAAGGACAGAGGCCATAACAGAGACGCACAGCAGTACCGCGTGAAAATTAAGGAGCTAAGGCAAGCCTACCACAAAGCCAGAGAGGCAAACGGAAGGTCTGGGGCAGAGCCGCAAACATGCCGCTTCTACGCGGAGCTGCATGCCATTCTAGGGGGTGCAGCCACCACTACCCCAACCGTGTGCTTTAACTCCGTCAATGGAAAAACACGCAACAGGGAAGCGGGTTCGGATACGCGGAAGATGATGATGATGATGAAGAAAATGAAGATAGCTCACAGCAAGGAAGCGAAGAAACCGGTTTCCCCAACAGCCAGGATATGTTTATCACCCTGGACCTGGAACCAGTAACCCCGAACTCACCCAGGGCGTGCTCCCAGACCCTGAGGGCACACAAGGGACCTCTGGTGAATGTACCTTTGTAAATATTACACATGGTTTAAAAGCAAGCGTGTTTAATGATTAATGATTAATTTGCCCTGGCAATCGCGGCCAGTACAGCTACTGGAAAAGTCTGTTAACGTGTATGGGGATGGAGCAGAAATCCTCCAGGGACATCTCCAGAAAGCTCTCCTTCATATACTCCCAAAGCCTTTGCAAAAGTTTTCTGGGGAGGACTGCCTTATCCCGTCCGCCATGGTAGGACACTTTACCATGCCAGGCCAGTAGCACGTAGTCTGGAATCATTGCATAACAAAGCATGGCAGCATATGGTCCCAGTGTTTGCTGGCATGCAGACAACATCCATTCCTTATCTCTCTCTGTTATCCTCAGGAGAGTGATATCATTCATGATCACCTGGTTGAAATGGGGTGATTTTATTAAGGGGACATTCAGAGGTGCCCGTTCCTGCTCGGCTGAACAGAAATGTTCCCCACTGTTAGCCACGCGGTGGGGGGGAAGGGGTGAAGTGATCATCCCAGAGAATTGGATGTGTGTGTGTGTGTGGGGGGGGGAATTGGGTTTGTGCCCGGAAACCCCAGCCCCTCCTTTTACATTGCAAACCCATTTTAAATGGCCAACCCAATGGGTCCTTGGTATGGGAAATGAGGGTGCTGCTGTTTGAAACCATTCCCAGGTGTTATGAAGGTTAAAAAAGCCAAAAGACTGTGGCTTACCATGGCTGCCTGCAAGCCGAATTCTGTTGCCTGGCACTGCGTGAGTGATCTCTCACACCAAACCGGCAGGCCCTCAATATAAGAGGAAAAATGCGACCTGGTAACGAAAGCACATGTGCTGTGTAATGTGAACAGCAAAATTTAATGTGAAAGAGTGTACCCATTGTTCTCTAAAATGTGTCTTTTTTAACCACCTCTCCCTTCTCCTCCACCAGCTGCAAATGCTTCTCCTTCGCAGAGGCTAGCGAAGATTAGAAGGAGAAAACGGCGGACTTGGGATGATATGTTCACGGAGCTCCAGATGTCCTCCCACGCTGAAAGAGCACAGCAGAATGCGTGGAGGCAGTCTATGTCAGAGTGCAAAAAAGCACAATATGAACGAGAGGAGAGGTGACGAGATGAATCGCGGGCTGAACAGAACAAGTGGCGGGCTGAAGAGGATAGGTGGCGTCAGCTTGCAGACAGAAGGCAAGAGTCGATGCACCGGCTGCTGGAGCATCAAACTGATATGCTCCAGCGTATGGTTGAGCTGCAGGAAAGGCAGCAGGAGCAGAGACCGCCGCTACAGCCCCAGTGTAACCAACAGCCCTCCACCCCAAGTCCCATTGCCTCCTCACCCAGACGCCCAAGAACACGGTGGGGGGGCCTCCGGCCACCCAGTCACTCCACCTCAGATGATTGCCCGAGCATCGGAAGGCTGGCCTTCAATAAGTGTTAAAGTTTTAAAGTTTTAAACTGCAGTGTGTCCTTTTCCTTCCCTCCTCCCCCACCCATCCCAGGCTACCTTGGCAATTATCCCCCTAGTTGTGTGATGAATTAATAAAGAGTGCATGAATGTGAAGTAACAATGACTTTATTGCCTCTGCAAGCAGTGCTCAAAGGGGGGAGGGGAGGGTGGTTAGTTTACAGGGAAGTAGAGTGAACCGGGGGCGGGGGAAGGATTCATCAAGGAGAAACAAACAGAAGTTTCACCCTGTAGCCTGGCCAGTCACAAAACTGGTTTTCAAAGCTTCTCTGATGTGCACCGTGCCCTGCTGTACTCTTCTAACCGCCCTGGTGTCTGGCTGCGCGTAATCAGCGGACAGGCGATTTGCCTCAACCTCCCACCCCACCATAAATGTCTCCCCCTTACTCTCAGAGATATTGTGGAGTGCACAGCAAGCAGTAATAACAAGGGGAATATTGGTTTGGCTGAGGTCTATCAGAGTCAGTAAACTGCGCCAGCACGCTTTTAAATGTCCATATGCACATTCTGCCACCATTCTGCATTTGCTCAGCCTATAGTTGAACAGGTCCTGACTACTGTCCAGGCTGCCTGTGTATGGCTTCATGAGCCATGGCATTAAGGAGTAGGCTGGGTCCCCATGGATAACGATAGGCATTTCAACATCCCCAACGGTTATTTTCTGATCCGGGAAGAAAGTCCCTTCCTCCAGCTTTCGAAACAGACCAGAGTGCCTGAAGACGCGAGCATCATGTACCTTTCCCGGCCATCCCACATTGATGTTAGTGAAACGTCCCTTGTGATCCACCAGGGCTTGCAGCAGCATTGAAAAGTACCCCTTGCGGTTTATGTACTCGGTGGCTTGGTGCTCCGGTGCCAAGATAGGGATATGGGTTCTGTCTATCGCCCCACCACAGTTTGGGAATCCCATTGCAGCAAAGCCATCCACTATGACCTGCACATTTCCCAGAGTCACTACCCTTGATATCAGCAAGTCTTTGATTGCCCTGGCAACTTGGATCACAGCAGCCCCCACAGTAGATTTGCCCACTCCAAATTGATTCCCGACTGATCGGTAGCTGTCTGGCGTTGCAAGCTTCCACAGGGCTATCGCCACTCGCTTCTCAACTGTGAGGGCTGCTCTCATCCTGGTATTCTGGCACTTCAGGGCAGGGGAAAGCAAGTCACAAAGTTCCATGAAAGTGCTCTTACGCATGCAAAAGTTTCGCAGCCACTGGGAATCGTCCCACACCTGCAACATGATGCGGTCCCACCAGTCTGTGCTTGTTTCCCGGGCCCAGAATCGGCGTTCCAAGGCATGAACCTGCCCCAGTAACACCATGATTTGCACATTGCTGGGGCCTGTACTTTGTGAGAGGTCTATGTCCATGTCAATTTCCTCATCACTCTCGTCGCCGCGCTGCAATCGCCTCCTCGTCTGGTCCTGGTTTTGCTTTGGCATGTCCTGGCTCTGCATATACTCCAGGACAATGCGCGTGGTGTTCATAGTGCTCATAATTGCTGCGGTGATCTGAGCGGTCTCCATGATCCCAGTGCTATGGCGTCTGGTCTGAAAAAAGGCGCGAAACTGATGGAGGGAGGGAGGGGCGACTGACGACATGGCATACAGGTACAGGGAATTAAAATCAACAAAGGTGGCTGTGCATCAGGGAGAAACACAAACAACTGTCACACAGAATGGCCCCCCCAAAGATTGAACTCAAAACCCTGGGTTTAGCAGGCCGTTGATTTCACGGAGGGAGGGGAAAGCAAATGAATACAGAACAAATCTGGTCCATCTATTTTTTACATCTTAAGCTGGCAACAGACGGTTCAGCATGACTGATAGCCCTCGGCATCTTCTGGGTGCTTGGCAGAAGATACTGTACTACGACTGCTAGCCATCATCGTCAAGATGGTTCAATAGGACTGCCGGCAGGACTGAGTCTCCAGGAGACAAAGCATGTCTGCCCAGGTACCGCTGATTGAACTGGAATACGACGATGACGGATACCAGTCGTAATACACCATCTACTGCCAAAAGGCAAGGAGCTGCTGCTGTGTAGCAATGCAACCCCACATCTGCCAGCACCCAGATAGCCGATGACGGCTACCAGTCATACTGCACCGTCTACTGCCAAAAGGCAATTAGCTGCTGCTGTGTAGCAATGCAGTACCACGTCTGCCGGCACCCAGATGACATATGGTGACGGTGAGCTGAGCTGAGCGGGCTCCATGCTTGCCGGGGTATGTTGTCTGCACAGGTAGCCCAGGTAAAAAGGCGCAAATCGATTGTCTGCCGTTGCTCTGACGGAGGGGCCTGACGACATGTACCCAGAACCCCCCGCAACACTGTTTTGCATCATCAGGCGTTGGGATCTCAACCTAGAATTCCAATGGGCGGCGGAGACTGCGGGATCTGTGGGATAGCTACCCACAGTAAAACGCTCCCGAAGTCAACGCTAGCCTCGGTACTGTAGTCGCGGTCCACCGACTAGAGCACTTAGAGCATTTTACGTGGGGACACACACAATCGACTGTATAAAACCGATATCTATAAAACCGGCTTCTATAAATTCGACCTAATTTCATAGTGTAGACATACCCTTAGAGTCTACAGGCAGGGACTTAGGTGGAAACGTTTAATGGTCTTTGTGGAAAAGTGTGATGCAAGTGCAAAATGATCAGTGTGCACATGTAAATCACACTTAAACATGTACAAAGATATTTGCTTGCACAAGTTATCCTCTATTTGTAATCATACTTTAGGCGCTCTTCATGCACAACTTGTGAATGCATAAAAGTGTATGTACATATATAAAGTCGAGGCCTTAGTTGTGTATTGTTTCCAAAAGCACCATGACGATCTATGATGCTATATTAATAAAAATTACAACAATAAAGAGCAATTTTTATAACAGAAACAAAATGATAAATCAGAATTTCAATATGCAAGTAATCTTTACAATCAAAATGTAAATGTGACAAATGTTCAGATGGGAAATAACATCACTGATAATAATTAAAAACAGATGCTGCATGCGTCAGTAAATCCGAAACTTAAAACAATTAATCAAATGTGCTGTTCCAGTGAAATCTTCAGCTGAAATAATGTACTAGTATTATTATTTTTATGACAACTGCTAGACACTATGAAGTAAAAATATGTAATTACTATATAACTTCATTTAGAGGTCATAGTTTCCAATGAATGCAAATAGTTCCCTCTTTAGTAACTTCAATCTGAGGGTGGCTTCAAAACAAAGGTTGTTTCTATACCATGTAATTACTTTCCCTTTCTGTTTGCATTATAAAGATATAGCTGTGGTTAGAGTAGCTGTTAATAGAGACTACCTTCTAAACAAAGATATTGGCTATGTTTTATTTCTAAACTACCACTACATAGAAAAATATAAAGCAATACCTTAAAGAACACAGCTCATGGTCAAACTGTAACCAAACAGCATTTTTATGTTGTATACGGCCCAAGATTAAAATTTCAAAAGTGCAGTATAAATCAATCATTTTAGAAAGGAAAATATTTATGACATAAAAATGTTTATGATGAAACTCACTAAGGTCGGATTGAAATGGGGAATAGGTGGAAATAGAGACAAGCTATAAGCAGGAACAGAGTTGTGAAGGTTTTTGAAAGTGAGGCTAATGAATTTAAGACTGATACATAAGAAGCCAGTGAAGGGACTCCATGAGTGGAGGAGCATCACAGTTAATGCAATATTACAGGAAGATATTTAGCTGCCGTATTTTGGATTGACAAAAGAGGAGAGTGGGGAGGCTAGAAAGGAGAAGTTTAGAATAATTGATATTTAGGAAGGTGAGTATTTTAGAGATAATATAGAAGGAAAAATTTAAAATTCACTGATGGCCATAATATGCTGGGAAAAGGAAAGAGAAAAATCAGTGATATCACCAAGGCTGCAGGATTGGGTGATGGATTGAGAGGGTTTTAAAGGAAAATAAGCTCCGTTTTTGACATGGTTAATTTGAGAAAGCAGAGGGACTTCTAGGAGGACATCTGTCTATATCCCTATAAAAGGGTCTGTTTTATCTTACCTGAATTCCCATATCAGTGATCTTCCTACATTCAGAAACAGAAAGTTCCTTCATTCTTCTAGTGTGGCCCAGAGCTGCCAAGCTCTGAAAACATGCCAAATAAATTTCAACTTTATATTATAAAAAGACATGTCTGTGAAATAACATTTTGTTAAGATAGATGATAATAATGTCCTAAATTTACAGCATCTAGCATCTTCCATCTGAGGATTACACCGTTTAAAGACATTAACTAACTTACCCAAACAACACCTCTGTGAGATATTATCTCAGTTCTACAGAGGAAAGTGAAGCCCTGAGACGTTGAATTAGTGAGGTGCCTGAACTCATATGAAGAGTTCAAGACAAAGTGAGGTCTCCTCCCTCTGTTCTATCCTCCAGAAAATGATCCCTTTATGTAGCCATCCTCACATGGTTCAAAAGTAAACATCATGTTGATTTGTACTCTTTTCTTTGGAGCCAGAAATAATTTTCATTACATACCAGCTCCTTACATTAATTAAATAATTAAATAAAATTAAATTAAATTAATACTTCTAAGAGTTCATTAGGGAGAACTGGTCATCTGAGCTGGATTTCCTATCTGTATCCACTTACGTTTGGAAATCAACAAATTTATGGCTTTTGTGCAGATCTCTTCACTCCAGCCAAGTTAGATAAAAATTGCTGTGTGGTCTTTTAAGAAAGTATTTGTTGAAAAAACAACAACAATTAACTTTTTCATATAAGTGAGAAAAGGAAGTAGAGAAAGCAGAGATGCATTAAATGTTTTCACTTCCAGTAAACAAATTAGCGTTTTCATAAAGTGAACCATTTTACCGATTTGCTTCAAAATTTTGGACTGAAACGAGCTTTTCACAAACAAGTCTACATTAACTATGTGGGCAAAAAACAAATACTAGTTGCAGTTCTTCAACCAAGCTTTATATTCAATTATTTTACATTTAAATTATGCCTCAAATCAAGGGCCAGATGGTTCCGGTTAGGCACAAGCCAGAGGTTGTGTACAGTCAGACTACCCTAGCAGGAGCTCCAGGGGATATCATGTCTGCAGGAAGCAGTTCCTGTGTTCAGGACTGCAACTACGGCAAGTCCCAGTGTTGGGAAGGGAAGATAGTTTGAATTTTCTTTTCCTTGTACACTGGGGGCAAGGGCCAGCACAAACTGGCCATCATTCTCAAACCCTAAGGAGAATGAGAGTTTTGGTGTTAAAAAATTTATACTGATGCCAGATGTCCAGGGACCTGCATGCTTTACAGTAGTAAAACCAAAACAAAGTACGAAGTGAGCCTCCAGAAAACAAATTTTTCATTTTCTTCTATATGAGTGGTGTGTGAACATTTTGACCAGCAAATTATCTGCTATCGTTCAGAACAGCCATGCTGCAAAAAGAAGGAAATGTGATAAAGAAAAATAAGAGAGTGTAAAGTTTATTATTATTGTTTTGCACAGGCTTCTTGCAGAGTGGAAAGTGACCATTTACTCTGACTATCTATGGAGGGTCTTCACTTGCTAGAGCCAAAAGTCATATGAGGCTATGGCAGGAGGCAATACTAAAGAACAACTTTTTATTATGTATGCCCACACACTGGAAGTCTATGCTCTCAAATCCTTCAAATACAGACTGACCGTTTCTCACTAATAATAACCATGTGCCACTTTATTTTCAACTTGTGCTGAGACTTTCATCCACATATCTCTTTATACCCTTAAAGGTCAACAGCTATAATGTATGTTGGTTTGCCTTGGTACAAATAAGATCTCCCATTTAGAATTTTGCTTTCCTAAATTTTCTGATGTGCTTTAAAATAAGTCAAAATATGTTCTGATTAGTCCAGAATTTCTACTGTTGCACAAAGGATTACTGTTAAAGTTCTAGAGCTTCATCTTGCAAATCCTCACTCCTAAGAGTATCCCCATCAAAATCACACACGCCGCCTGTGTGACTCTGAACAAGTCACTTAGACCAAAGTTTCAAACTGAATTCAGATACCAAATTCCATATTTAAATAGTGACATGACTTTCCAGAGATGCTGAAATCAATGGAAATTGCAGGGGCTCAGCAATTCTAAAAGTCAGGCCACATGTAATGCCTAAACATCGATTCACGTGCCTAACAATAGACAATGAAGTTTGAAATTTTGGGCCATTGTGCGATTAGCCTGAGGTCACAAAAAACATCTCTTCTTTTATGTAGACTCATAGACTCATAGACTTTAAGGTCAGAAGGGACCATTATGATCATCTGGTCTGACCCCCTGCATGCTGCAGGTCACAAAACCGTCCCTACCCTTCCCTTGACTCTGCTGATGAAGTCCCCAAATCCTGTGTTTTAGTGACTTCAATTGGCAGAGAACCCTCCTGCTAGCGATCCCTGCCCCATGCTGCGGAGGAAGGCGAAAAACCTCCAGGGCCTCAGCCAATCTACCCTGGAGGAAAATTCCTTCCCGACCCCAAATATGGCGATCAGTAAGACCCCGAGCATGTAGGCAAGAGTCTCCAGCCTAACCCTTGTTAGCCATTATACTATTTACCTACCATTGCTCGGTATTCCTCAGCTAATATGTTTTACCATTAAACCATTCCCTCCATAAACTTATCTAACTTAATCTTAAAACCAGACAGATATAAACAATAAGTGTCGGAGTTGTTTTCCTCTAGTTGAAACCAGACTTACTAGTATGTCAAGTCTGTGATAGGATAAATTACTAAATAAAGGTAATTCCTTTCCTGCTCTTGATGTTTTTTTCTTTAGAATACCTAGAGAAACTTATATTTTTTGCCTTAAATTATTATAGAAAATGTATACAATTAACTTACATTGTACAATTGTCATGGTAGTTGCTTCATTACAGAATCTCGGCTAATAATGAACCTGTTTAGAGATGGTTGCAGTATAGCTATCTGCATATCATGATGAAAATCAGGCAGCTGCATGTTTTCAGACTCTTAGACTTAGAACAGAGTTCCCAGAAGTACATTGAAGAGACATAAAAAAAAAATCGAGTCTTTTTAACAAACTTGTGGGGAGCATGAGAGTGATGCTTAGGGCCAATACTACTCATCTAACTCACACGAGCAGTTGCACTGAGGTCATTAGGACTGTTTTGGGGAGTTAGGTATGCCTATGCAACAGCAGCTACAGCAACACAACTATGGTGCTGCAGCTCTGCCTCTCTAGTACCATAGCGTACATACTTCCTATGTTGATGGAAGTGGTTTTCCCATCAATGTAGTTAATATACCTCTCCGAGAGGTGGTAGTTAGGTTAACAGAAGTATTCTTCCATCAACCTAGCTGTGTCTACAGTGGGGGGCTAGGTCAACCTAACTACAGCCCTGATTGAGGTAGCTAGGTCAATCTAATGTTTAGGTGTAGACCAGGACTTAGGCAAGTAAATTTTGGCCCAAATACACATGCTTTAGCTCAATAATGGAAGCTTGAAAGGCCTACAAATATTTTTCAAATGTATTTACAATCTTATCAAAAAGTATTTATTTTATCATCTCTGCAGTGCCAGAAGTATGCATGATACTTTGCAAACATACAAAGAACAAGACCATCCCTGCCCTGAAGACCTTATGAGAGCAAAAACACATGGAAGCTGATCAGTAGCAGAAGGCTAGCCCCCAAAAAGGAGTTTTTAGGAAGATTTTTAAGATCATATTTTTCAAGGACTATGTATTTTTAAAATATTGTTGTGTTTATCCGTGTTTTAGAGGGATAAATGGCCACTGCCATAGTAAAGGCTGAATAACCATTTCCATTTTAATCCCTTGGTTTCAGTTGTTTAAAAAAGATGGTTACTTACATGTACTGTAACTGTTGTTCTTCAAGATGTGGGTGCTGACATATATTCCACTCAGGTATGCATGCACGAAAGCCAGAGAACTTTTCTTAGCAGTACCCAGCAGGATGGCGCTCACGCCCTCTGATCCTCATAGCCCCTCCCATGGCGATATAAGAGTGGCACCTCCCTATCCCCCCTCAGTTCCTTCGCACCAGAATCAGAGACCAAAGACTCCCATGTAGAGGGACAGAGGGTGGATCATAGAATACTTGTCTCCACCCACATCTAAAAGAACAACCATTATTGTACAGGTAAGTAACCGTCTTATCTTCTTTGAGTGGTTGCAGAGATGTATTCCCTCACTCAGGTGACTCACAAGCAGTACTGGTAGGAGGTGGAACTCGAAGTCTGCTTAAATAATGACTGCAGAACTGCCTTCCCAAAAATTGCATCTGACCTAGATACTGTGGCGAACACACAATTTTTGGCAAAAGTTTGTACAGAAGCCCATGTAGCAGCCCTACAAATGTCCAAAACTGCAACATCGCTGAGAAATGTGATCAATATTGCTTGAACCCTTGTTGAATGAGCCCATAAAGTCTGTGGAGGTGTGTGTGGTCTGAGCTACTCCGTAACCTGTGATAATGCAGGAAATTATCCACCTAGAGATTGTCTGTGCAGATACTAGTTGACCTTTCATCTGATCCGCATAAAAGACAAAAAGCTGAGAACAAAATGATTTAGTTCTTTCCAGACAGAATGCCAGACATCATCTCACATCTAATGTCTGACGTTCCTGTTCATCTGCATTCAAGTGTGGTTTAGGAAAGAATACAGGTAAGTAAATAACCTGGTTAAGGTGAAACTGTGAAACTACTTTGGACAAAAACTTCAGATGTAGCCTCAAGGACACTTTGTCTTTGAACAACTGAGTAAGGGGAGGCCCTGCCATAAAATCCTGCACTTCACTGACTCTTTTTGTGGAAGTTATAGCAACAAGAAAGGCTGTCTTTTGGGAAAGGAGAGACAACGAGCAAGTTGCTAGTGACTCAAACGGAAGACCCATGAGGGCAGCCAGTACAGTATTAAGGTCCCACAATTACAGGTCGAAGCAGGCAGACAATACCTTTCAGAAATCTCACTACCACCAAGTTTGGGAAGACTGATTGCCCCGAGATCACTGCCAAGTGAACCCTCGATCAGCTAAGAGACAGACCCAAGGACGACAAATGTAATGAATAATCTAAAATGTCCTGAACATGAGCTAACATCAGTGGAATTTCCTTAGATATTGACCAAATTGAAAAACTCTTCCATTTGGCTAAACAGGTAGTCCTAGCAGATGGCTTCCGACTGTTAAATAGGACCCTCCTATCTACTCCCAAACATTAACCTTCCTCCTCATCTAGCCATACACTATCCATGCCATGAGATGTAGACTGCTCAGAGCCGGATGTGCAACTTGGCTGTGGTGCTGAGTCAGTAGTTCGGGAAATAGAGAAAGAGATCTGGGAGGTCAAATAGACAAATTGAGAAGCTCAGAGAACCAACACTGTCTTGGCCCAGCCAGCGCAACAAGAACCAGTTTGGCATGGTCCAACTTCTGCTTGAGGATAACCTGAAAGATGAGAGGAATAGGAGGAAAAGCATATATCCAATTCAGATGTGCGAGCATGTTCTTTCCATTTCTGGCCAAAGAGTTTTGTCATGGGATTGGCCCAGCATGTTTTCGGTCTGCCCAGCGGTCACTTGTGGCCTCTGGGATCCAGTTACTGATGCAGGTTGTCCACCTATTGTCTTGCCTGCAGACTACATGACCCACCCATCTTCGCTTTGCGTCATACATCACCTGCACTACATTGGTCACCTCTGTACGCCTTCTGATCTCCTCATTCGGTATATGATCACAGAGCGATATCTTACACATTTGCCTTTCCATTGCTCTCTGGGTGACAGCGAATGGGTTCACTGTCACCTTTTAATTGCCGGGGTATAAATTCTAAGGAGTGCAATGTAGCCCTGGAGTCCTTAAAAGAATGTAATGTCTCATCTGTCTTTTCAGAAAACAAAGACCGTTCATCAAACAGTAAGTCTTCTATGGTCTGTTGCATGTCTGGAGCAATGCCAGAGTTCTGCAGCCAAGAAGGCCTCCTCATTGTTTTTGCCAAGGCCATAATCCTAAATGAGGTGTCAACCATATGGAGCGCTGACTGCACCGATGTCTATGCCACTAGACAGCCCTCTGCCAGGAAAGCCTTGAACTCTTCCCTGACATCCCCAGGTAACTTACAAAGTTATATTTAGACAAGAGTGCCTGCTCTCCAGCAATGCACATCTGGAGGGAAGATGTAGAATAAACCTTCCTCCCCATTAAATCCAATTTCTTGGCTTCTTTATCCTTAGGTGTGGATTTATATCTGCCTTGATACAGTCTCTCATTAGCAGCAGTCACCACAAGCAAATTGGGAGTTGGATGTGAGTAGAAACACTCAAATCCTTGCACCGGCACATAGTAACATTTGTCAGTACATTTCAGTGTAGCAGGCACAGCCGCTGGTGTATGCCACAAGGACCTTGCCAGCTCCAAGACAACTTCATAGATAGGGAAGGCTACTCTTCCCGGGGCTGAAATCTGCAGAATGTCCAGCAATGTATGGGTGTTCTCTCAGACAAACTCAGTGTGGATACCCTATGCTGCAGACATCCTCCTGATAAGCCTTAAAATCTTCCAGAACCAGGAAGGATGAGTCTGGGGCTTGGGGATCCCGACCTCAAGTATGAAGAGTCCCCTGAATAGCCTGCCAGTAATGAAGGGGCCAAACCTGCTAGGGCTACCAAACACCCTGCTCTGACTGAAGTCCAGTGCTGCATCGAGATCTCAGCCAGAACTGTAGCCACTGCCATTGTATACTGGCAACTCGAAGCTGCAATAACATTCATTATCAGGAAGCCCATCGTTACCATAGTCACAGCTGGTACCAAGGAAAAGGTTGGTGCTGGATCAGGAATTGGTCCCACAGATGCTGAAGTCCAGGTTAGCAAAGTCTTGGGCACTGAAAATGGTATTGGTACCAAAAAAGGATGTCTCAGTGCTGATGACGGGACTGGGTTCATTTTTCTGGCGGATCTCCCTGAAGTAACTGAATCAGAGGAGAGTCCAGGACCAAAAGGGAGAGTAAATCAGCTGCTTTCTGGTAAGCCAGTGGGTTCAAGACTGTCAGTGTAAAAAGTGATGTCAGTACTGAATTCAGTGGCTGTTCAGCGGATGGTGGTGGAGTCGACGGTATAGTGCCAGTCTGATCTTGCCTTGGTACCGGAAAGTTAGTCTCCTTTTTAAGCCCTGTCCCAAACATCCTGACTCTTCTGGCAAACATGGGCATTTGTCGTGTTTGGGCATAGTCCAATACTTTCACCTCTGGTTCTGAGCCCAAAAGTACTCATACACACTTGCACCCTCACACCCTGCTTTGCTGTCCAGATCGCAGCCCATACCCATTCCTCTTCCCCCCCGTCCCCATCTCTGCTACTTGGCTTAACTGGGGGCATAGCAGAACATTCAGAGGGAGGGGGGCAAGCAGCAATGCCAGGAAGCTTGGGCCAGCCCTGTGCATCCTGTTTTCTGTTTAGGGAAATATGGTCACCCTACGGAAAGTGGATAGATAACCCAGCTCTATCTAAGGCATCGAAAGAAACATGTTTCAGAGTGGTAGCTGTGTTAGTCTGTATCAGCAAAAAGAACAGGAGTACTTGTGGCACCTTAGAGACTAACAAATTTATTTGGGTATAAGCTTTCATGGGCTAAAACCCACTTCATCGGATACATGCAGTGGAAAATACAGTAGGAAGATATAGATACATCGAGAACATGAAAAAAATGGGTGTTGCCATACCAACTTATAACGAGACTATTGACTAGTCTCGTTAGAGTTAGTATGGCAACACCCATTTTTTTCATGTTCTCGATGTATCTATATCTTCCTACTTGTATTTTCCACTGCATGTATCCGATGAAGTGGGTTTTAGCCCACGAAAGAAACATGGTGGTGTTCCACCTTCCTCTAACAAGAGGAGGGAGATTCTCTCTGAGCTCTGGAATGGCTCCAATTAGTTTTCTGAATCCTTTTCCTTGGGGGACCAGAGGAAGGGAACAATCTGAATCTGGCAGCCTATCTGCAGTCAGCATCAGCTCCAAAGACTGATGGACCTGGCGATCTGCAGAGGGCCCCAGGGCTCAATCCAGCTTCACGGCAGTTCCATGAAGTGCTGTATTATATGTAAGCACCGGGCCTCCGGAGTCCTTTTCTTAAAGGAGCAGCAAATGGAGCACTTTTCTTTAATATGCCCCTCTCTTATACATAACAAACACCCGTGTGGAGGTCATTATTGGGGATAGCCACCCCAAACAAAGGACTGTACTTAAACCCTAGTGAGGGCATATCCATGTAACATTATAAAGAGAACTCATTTCTAAACTAAGTACTAAGGTATTACTTATTAACTTTACATACAGTCTCACTGTTGTCATCAGAAACCATGAGGTAAAATCTGTACAGGAAGCTTTGACCCAAGATGCAGGCAGTGAGAAGGAATGCAGGGGAGTCAGGGGAGCACCGCCCTTATATGGACCCGCATGGCCCTTATATAGCCATGGGAGGGGCTACAAGAGACAGAGGGCACAAGCGCTGCCCTGATGGGTACTGCTCAGCAGTGTTCTCCAGCTTCAGCCCACACACACCTGAGTGGAATACATGTCTGCAAACACTCAAAGAAGAACATTCCAAAACTTTAATCTTTAGGCTGAAATTTCTCAGACTTGCTTGCAGCCCGAAACTACTTTTTGGAGAAATTTTGAGCATCCATTTTGGAGTATGAGGGGAAGAACAACAATATCTTTGTTACAAAAACATTCTTGTGACTTTTTAATACGTGTTATTTATCAAAACCATTTTGATTATTAATAAATAAGGAAATGTATTCTGAAATGTAAAACTGAAAAGAGAAAGCTTCCCTTCAATAAAATACTTTTGAGACGTATTAGAATATAGGCTATGTCCTTGCTCATATCCCATTATTTTCAGAAGATTGTACTGTATGTCTTTGGGCTGAGATATGTCTGAAACTTGTTTGTTCCTAGACAGATCAAAAATCCTTATATCCTTTTTAATGAAAACAGCAGACACAAGAATGTTAGGCTATAGCTTATGTTTCCATTAAGTGTAGTTATGACCTGTGTATCAAGGCAATAAAAGGGTAGCATAGACATAATATTGGATCCCATCTTCCATGGAGGGAAGGCAGGAGTAACAGAAATGAAGGGATTTACATTTTTAAAGTACAGCAGATGTACTTTGGAAATACTGCAGACAGGAAATTGCTTGAAAATGTGCATATCGGGTACTTCCGTGCTACCATCATAGCACGTTTTAAGTCTTGTAAAAGGGGAAAAAAACAATTTCCCAAAAGTAACATACACTGTAACTGATTGGAAAGTGTCTTAAACATTATTAACCTTGATGGTCTTCTATTAAATGAAAATAAGTGAATACATTCACATTTTCCTTTGACATTAACAATATTTTTTGATGTTACCAGTTTGGTGCCTGATCCTGCAAACCTTCATTCCTGCACTCAGTTCCACTGAAGTCAATGGCTCTATGGGGAAGAGTAAACACTATGGGCCTGATCCAATAGCCACTGAAGTCAATGGAAAGACTCCTATTGACTTAACTGAGCATTGGATTAGGCCCCATGAGAAAGCAAGGGCTTGCAGGATCAGGCTCACAAAAACATAATATGTACAGGGAATAGAAATTCCTCCTATCTGCTTTTTAGAATCAAAACTGTAGTAACCCATCAGGAAATCTCAATTTTTTCAGTTAAGTTTTTAATCACAAAATTATCTGGGGCCAGGTTCTGTCATTCTGTCTCAGGCTAACTAGAACTTCAAAAGTAGTTCTATTGATTTCAATGGACCCAACTGTGCTGTCCTTATTCATGTTAGTGAGTACTTACTCATGCAGGTGGTCCCAACTGGACTACTCTCGTAAGTACTCAACATTGTGACCAAGAGTAACACAGTTGGGCCTCAGGTGAGTGAGAGCAACAGTCTGAAACCTAATGAGCAAATTAAGATAAGTTCCATAGTAATGGTGCCACAATATCATTATGAAATATAACAAATCAAGAACAGAAAAAGGCATCATATCAGCTTCTTGCATTCATAAATCCCATGTCTTCTTAATGGGAACCGGCTTGGTTTTGTTCATCACGAATCTTGGGCCCTGATTCAGCAAGATACTTAAGCAAGAGTGAAACCGTAAGCATGTGTGGAATCAGGGCCCTATTCATGAATTTACTTGCTGAGATATCTAACAAATTAAGTATTTTTCCCTGCATATAATACGAATACATAGGCTAAGAATAATACTGCTGCTTGAATATTTACAATATTAATTTTTGTTGTATTTCCATTGGCACTCTTCTTTTGTTTTGACTAACTGGCCTAACATCTTGAAAGAAAAGCTTAGAAAGGAAGCTTAGCCTCTTCAAGCACCACATGGCAATCATTCTAAAACTGTCCCAGGCATGGGACAGAGTGGAAATGAATTTGCTATGAGCATTACAATATTCATTACAGTGGGTCCAATGGGGCTCCTGAAATATTCTTCTATAAAAAATGGGTCTTTTGTTAAATCTAATTCCAAGTGTCAGCAAATTTTTCCATACAAGGAACATGTCAAGTGTCCTCTTTATCCAGAATGGCAATTTTTTTTCCTCTCAAAATTATGCTCCTAGATCTATATTTAGGCAATGGAAGCTGTTGGGTGTTGCCAGTTTTGAAAACCAGGCAGATCGCTAAATATGGCAGTAGGAGTTTGAATTTAGGCTCCTATTTATGATATCTCATCCCAGTAATCCAATCAAAAAATTTTCAGAGATTGCATATGATTTTTGACCACTATACAAAATATATTATGTATGTATGCAGTGCAGCAATTCTAACCTCCATCATTAGGACAGCTAATGGCTCAGGCCCCAAATTTAAAACAAAATTCTCTTCTGAAGTGCAAATCCATGTTGCATATTAGGCATGTTTCAAGCCTACTCAACTCCCTCTGACAGAATACTTGAAGAATATGCAATAGAGATTTGTTGTACAGAGTGCAGAAAAGAATTTGGCCCTCATGGTTTCTCCTAAATAGCACCATTTAATGGTGTTGGATCCATTGGGCTTGAAACCTGATGTTCTTTACTACAGTATTCAAAACTAACTTCTACACAGTACTTAAAAAGTCTAAATTAAAAGTGTACATATCTATCTTGTTTGAACTTCATTTATATTACTATAAAAAGTGTATAAAATAAGTTTAAATTAATCCTTCTTTCATCAAAAACTCAAAGCACACACAAATTAAACAAAAAGTTGTTAGATGACTTTTCATATCATGTCTCAAGATGTAAGGATATGATGTATACTCTGGGTTCAGTATATAGCACAGAGAATGACAGTGTAATGGCCACTGCAAGCAGTTAGTTCAGAAATTACTACAATGATGAATGACAAGATGGGTGAGGCAATATATTTTATTAGCCCAACTTCTGTTGGTGAGAGAGACAAACTTTCAAGCTTACACACAGCTCTTCTTCGGGTCTGGGAAAAGTACTCAGTGTCACAGCTAAATACAAGGTGGAACAGAATGTTTAGCATAATGAATACATAGTTCAAGAGACCATTCAAGGTGAAATGGCCCATTGACACCTCTCCAGTCATAGGAGGGAAAGAGGGAGAGTTAAGTAGAGTGTTGTAATAAGCCATAAATCCAGTGTCTCTAGTCAGTCCATGATTTTTAGTATCTAGGAAAGTTATGAATTTAAGCTCCCAGGCTCATCTTTTGAAGGTGTTGTGCAGGTTTCTTTTGAGGATGAGGACTAAGACGTCAGATATAGCATAAACACTTTGTGAAAAGTGTTCATCCACAGACGATATCCATCCTAAACATATTGCCAAACTCATCCACTTCATTCTCAGCCATAACAATCTTAAATCCAATAACAAACATGTTGTCCAAACCATGGGAACAGCCATGGGTACTAGAATGGCTCCCCAATATGGCAACCTCTTCATTGGCCACTATGAAGAAGAACTTCTGGACAAAGGCACCTCAAAACTAATGATATACCTGACATACATTGATGTTATTTTCATCCTCTGGACAGATGACTTAAACTCCCAGAAAGATTTCTACCACAACTTCACCAACCACCGCCCATCCACTGAACTCTCTCTAGAACGTTCCCACACTAGCATCCACTTCTACGATGATCAACGCTCTCCCACACTCCACCTTTCAAGATCTATGGATCCTACACATGCCTATCATATAATGTGATGTACCTCATCCATAAAAAGAAGAACAGGAGTACTTGTGGCACCTTGAGACTAACAAATTTATTAGAGCATAAGCTTTCGTGGACTACAGCCCACTTCTTCGGATGCATATAGAATGGAACATATATTGAGGAGATATATATACACACATACAGAGAGCATGAACAGGTGACCCAATAGCAACTATCTGGGTGAAACCAGACAATTACTACGCTCTAGAATAAACTCACACAGAAAAATGATAAAAGACAAAAGTACTGTATCACCTGTGGGTGAACACTTTTCACAAAGCAATCACTCTATAGCTGACCTCTCAGTCCTCATTCTCCAATGAAACCTGCACAACACCTTCAAAAGACAAGCTTGGGACCTTAAATTCAAAACTTTGCTAGATACTAAAAATCATGGCCTGAATAGAGACACTGGATTTATGGCTTATTACAACAATCTATAATTCATTTAAATCCTCCCTCACCAGCTTTTCTTCTCCTTCCCCTCCCCATGACTGGAGAGGTGTTAACGGGCCACTTCATCTTGAATGGTCCCTTGAAATATGGGTTAACTACTTATGCTAAACATTCTGTTCCACCTTGTATTTAGCCATGACACTCTGAGGGCATATCTTCACTAGCAATGTTAAAGCACTGCTGTGGCTGTGTAGTCATGGCACCAGTGCTGGGAAAGAGCTGTAAAAAAACCCACCCCCATGAGGGGAGCACTCCCTGGCTCCCAGCACTGGTGCACTGTCTACACTGCCACTTTACAGCGCTGAAACTTGCATCGCTCGGGGGGGAGGGAGGGGTTTCACACCCGAGTGAGAAAGTTTCAGTACTGTAAAGTGGCAGTATAGACAAGGCCTGAGTACATTTTCCACACCTCAAGAAGAGGCCTGTGTAAGCTCAAAAGCTTGTGTCTCATCAACAGAAGTTGGTCTAATAAAAGATATTACATCACCCACTTTGTTTCTCTAATATCCTGGGACCAATTCAGCTACAATAACACTGTATACAATGATAAATGGTAAATTTCAGGGTTAACTTATCTGTCTTGTGGGAGGAGGGAAAACTGAATGTCTGAAAAATGTAGTGTCAGCAACAGAGTTTGGATGATTGCCTGCAGCATGGGGCTCTGCTGCACGTAAATGAGAATAAGAAGCAACATACAGTATCTTAACTGTCTGACTGTGGTCAAAAAAGAGGAGAAAATCAAAAGAAAATTCTTACATTATAAAACTTTACAGTTTACAGTTCCAAGAATTCCAAATCTCACACAAAATATTCTATAAAAATACCAACAGTGGCTAAATTATATTTTAAATTAAATTAAAACTCCTTGTTTCCCCCCCACCTCTTGTTATTTGGGTTACTCTTTTCTTTTCTAGGCCTCCATCAAGGCTAAGGAGTTTTTAATTGCTTTTGAACAAATACTGCTTTAGAGCCAAACACTGATTTTCTTGCTCACAGGTTTGCATAAACACGGTCTGAGTCAACACTGAAGAGCATATTCTCCTGTACTAAAACACACAGTAAGGAGTCCAGGGGAAAGAAATTGCTGCAGAGGTTTCTCTCACAGTTTCTTCCAAACGTTTCTATCAGGAGAGATGGGTTTGGACTCCTATTGAAGGAGCAAATGACCTGGCTCCTAGCACTGTGGATCTTGGAGAATCTGCCAAGAGCCATGAACATCTGTGTGGAAGCCCCACGTGTCTAACTTGGCTCCAAGGCCCTCTATGGTTGTTTCCTGCTCCTGGCAACTTGACATCTTTGAAGCTATCTTGCCAGAGCTTCTTTCACTAGCAGCTATACCTTGGAGCACAATGTAAGGGGGCCTCTCTATTAGAGCTGTTACAAATTCTATCTAAATGTGTTTTCAATAGAAAATGCAGTTTTCACACATTCAAAATTTCCTTTGGAAATTTTTTACTCTAATTTTTTCGATTTTCCCTTAAGCTTAATCAACCTGAGTCAAAACATTTCCATTTGCCAAACCATATTGAAACATTTTGTTTTGGATCAGTTCAACATAAATCTCTGTATGTTTGAGCTGCAGCCAAGCCTCCTGGGAGTTGTAGTTTGCGTGCCTCGTGTCTCCATTCTCCTTCATGGGCTGAGCTCCCTGACTGGACTACATCTCCCATGATGCACCATAGTTTCCCCCTCTGGTTGAACAACCATAGTGCAGCATAGAAATCATCTGATCGTGTGTGTCTTGGGAAACACCCCACTCTGGCTGGGAAGCCTGGCAACTTAAGACAAAACATTTTAAGTCAGTTCAACAATCAAAAATGAAATATTTTGATTTGGGAATATCAAAACTTTTCATTTCCATATGCAATGTCAAAGTGAAATGTTCCAAATTGAAATTTTTTGGCAACTTTCCATTCCATGAAAAAATTCAATATTTCAATTTTTTGTCTTGATTCAGGATGAAAAGAATTTTTACAGTATTAGAATTTCCCACAAGATGAAAATTCTGATTTGCAACCAGCTTAATTCTCCCTGGAAAAGGGCTATAGAATGAGAAATTCAACCCTGGTCTGTATTACCTTTACAGCAGAATTCCCTCCAGGCCCTGGGCAATGTGTATATTCCTCATCCAGCTCCTGGCCTTGCCCTGGATGCTCCAGGGTCTGAGTCAAAGAGGGATGGGTGCTGAAGGGAGAAGGTCACTGCGCACAGCCCCTTAGTAAGGCAGTATGTAAGGCAGTTTGGGGGCAGGGGCACTGAGTTCACAATTATGAGGATTCAATGGCCCAGGATTCCTGCATAGCAGCTGCAAAGAGGCATGGCATGGAACAATGAATGTGGAGGATTTGAATTGCAACTCCATGGCTTGCCTGCAAGTCAGGGGGTTGAATTCCAAACTCCCACAGAGATCCCTTCACAAAGCCCAATTACTACATTGCCCTTTCTTAAGCTAAAACACTACTGCAGTTATGAAACTGTTTTTGAAATGTATCAAATTCATCAGTACAAAATAGTCTACAAAGCTTTACAGAATATTTTAAAGATATGGTAACTTCACTACTTAATATCTCTGTGATTTTTTTTAAATGGGGGTGTGGATTACTAAGGAAAAATATCTAGGTAAGAAACATATTGATTTTCTTTTATGGAGTTTTTACCATATCTGAGACAGTGGTTCCAGAAATATCAATAGATATCAATGAGGTCATGTTTCCCAGTGCCTCAATCCCAGCATCAGTCACGCTTTCACAGTAACGCATATTCAGGTAGGCCAGATTATGGCACCTAAATTAAAACACAGAAATGTGAGCTTTCCACTTCATTATGGAAATGTATTATGTTATGTACATTTTTTGTAATACCTTTGGCTGGGATTTTCAAGGTAGCCTAAGAAATCAGGCACTCAGCTCCCACTGAGTTTCAGTAAGATTTGGGGGGGTACATGACTTACTGAAAAATACAAAATTATGTATGAGCTACAAAAATTAGAAACCAACAAATACTACAACCAAAATATGAAGAACAAACAGTAATCAAACACTACCCAACATCAGAAACTTGGACTGCAATTTATCAGCTTGTAGGACATTGCTTACACGTCCAAGTAAGAAATAGGGCCCAGTTCTTACTGCCAGGAATAGTGCTCAGTACTATAAGTAGCTATTTTGTCCAATGGGGCTACTCACAGTTCTAAACATTACACAGAGAGTATATTTGAAGGTGAAATCTAATTATAGAACACATTGCCAATTTGGGGCATCTGCCCTGTTTATGACAGTCTGCATTCAAGGTTATGAGCCACTCCAGCCAGTGGCAACAAGATCATGTAATCAAGACATAAGATTACGTAATAGCCTCAAAATATCCAAACTCTACAGAATATTTACTGTTCTACATAGTGTAGGTTTTTAATAAAAACACTGATCCAATGAAAAGGTTAAACTACCAACAATATCTGTTTCAAAACATATATTCTTAAACACTGTAGCCTTATATTTTGAACATCAGAACTACATGTCAGTTCTTTTGGGCCTAGCTCACCCTGATTCTACACTATGGATGAAATCTACTATTTCATGCATGTTTTTTTCTGGAAAAATAATTCCGTACATTTTAAACACATTAAATGACAATAATCCAATAAATCTCTTTTTGAATAAACTATGTTGTACTAGACCCCCTCTTTGGTGGGTAGGTGCATTACAAGAGAGAAAAGTATGAAGAGCTTCTTCCTCGTATACAGTCAGCAGATAGGAACCCTTCTAGTGCTCAGAAGAACAGTAGAGGTACACCCAGCTAGTGCCCTAGCCCACACTCCATGGCCTCAAAGGAATCTTGTCTGCCAGCTAAAAGACACAGGCATCCCCCAACATGCTAACATGCATGCTACTGTTAGCAGCAAACACTGGCAAATCATGAACGTTGCTCCTGCTCAGAGGAGTAACTAACAGTGGCCTGCATTATGCCATCTTTTCCTGAAACTGCAAGATGACTTTTTGGTAGATATACAGCCAGCACTCCTCCCTCCTCCTCCTCCTCATTAGTTTGTGCAACCATGGTTATGCATATTTATTGAGTTAAAAAAATGTAGCTTTGAAATGCTTACAATTAAAGACAACTCTGCCACCTGGCAACAAGCTTTTAAGACGTTTTTTGAATTAGTAGAGAGGAACTCTCCATCATAGCGATCATTTTCATAGATTTTGAAGGCCAGAAGGTACCAATAGATTAGTCTGACCTCCTGTATAATACAGGCTACAGAATTTGTGTTGAGCCCTATAACTTGCCAAATTTAATTTTCTAAAGAATAATATTTTAGGAGAATAATTACTAATTACCACCAGATCAATACTGGTGGCACAATAATACAGTACCTTTGGGCTATTTTCATGAGGGAGGCATCAGTGACATGGATACAGTTAGTCAAGTTCAGTTCTCTTAGCTTTGTCCCTGAAGATCCTTCTAAAAATGATCGTAAACCTGCATCACTGATTCTAAAATATAAATACAAAAACATATTCACACATACATATTTTCATAATGCACATGATTTAATATATAATTTGCATCTGATGACCGGCATTACAGATAAACAGTGACTGAAACTGATAGTTGCCCAACATCATTTATTTTAGCCAAATTTGAATAAGTAGCCAGAGGAAAAATTTGATAGCTTGGCTTATGAAAAAGAAGCCCTCTAATGGCACAGGTGCAATGGTAGAATGTATAAGTGGATACTGCATTACTTATAGCAGCAAAATAGTCCTCCAGGAACAGTCCCACAATGCCACTATTCCAGAAACAATGACCGCTCTAAACTTTGCTGCCCAGGTGTCACAAAGACCGGAAATCTGACCCTCTTCGCGCCCCCCCCCCCCACACACACACACTTTGAAAGACCCAAGCATATTTTTGAAGTGCCTCCCTTCTGGCTAGCCCCCATTGGCAAGCACACCTCTGTGACCACATAGTTATGGTTCCCCACAAAACTCCAGCTAAACCTCAAGCTGCTGCCTGATCCAGGAAAGAAGTCCTGAATTTCCTCAGCCTGTGAAGAGAAGGAACATTGCAGCAGCTCCAGTCCCCTGTGCAGTGGCCCCAGTTTGGGCTGCAGCCACATGCTGCCTGCCATCCCGGTGTTCTGGGACTTGGAGGGGCTGTGGCCAACCACTGCCCGCCCTTCCAGTGCTCTGGAACGGGAGGGGAGCTGCGGCTGCGCCACCAGCGCTCCAGGGTCGAGGCTGCATGCCATGCTTGATGGGGACACAACCACCATCACCCCAGAAATTACCATGGACACCTCACAAGACCTGAAGGAAGGAACCCCAGCAGTAACCAGCGATGAAGAACTTGTTGAGGGTGCATGTGAATGATGGCGACAACACGGAGAGTCAGGAGTGTAAGCCAAATCTAACCCAGATGAGCCTGGAGGAAAAACCCACTGCTACCACTTGTTTCATGGCTTAAAAAATAAATTGTTCATGCGCCGCAAAAATCCTCCTACACACACTCAAAATAGCATCCAAAAGTGCACAGGCAGGGACCAAAGGAATTGCATTTCAAAGAACCTGGTTTATTTTAACAACATGCACTGGCAGTCATATGCAAAAAAGAGAGCAACTTAAATAAATGCATTGCAAGCAGAAAAAGTAAAAAACACTGATACTGAAATCTGAACATGCAAATAAAACACATAGAAAATTTCAAATAATTCTTGCAAGCAATCCAGGAACTGCTCATTCAAACTACCTGATTTTCTATGGCTAACAGTATACAGGAAACATGTTTTTTAAACTTCAAAAAATGCAGAGCTTTGGTTTTCCAATCCAAGAGTGCAAGCCCAAAACAAATTATTTGCATGCTGTAATTGGATCCAGGTATAGAAAGACAGTTTGTTGCTAGCTCTGAAGAGCTTGGCCTTGAATTGACCTGTAGGGCTAAGCAGCGGCAACCACTCTCCTCCATTTTTGGAGTGTTGTGTTGATCCTGCCACAGATCTCCCTGTTATCATCTGGCACAATCTTGATAAAGTTTTAAAGCAGTTATTTTTAAGTTTTGCCTTGAGATTTCTTGGAAGGGTGGCTTTGGTTCTTCCCTGCTTTAGGAAACTTTCCCATGCCACTCTGCAATGAATTCCGGCAGCACCATCACTGTGAAGAGGCCAGGAGCATAAGGGCCCAGTGGCTTTGTGTTGCCTTGAGCAGTTGCCTTCCCTTGGCCTTTGACTACTTCATGAGTGATTTTTTTCAGCGAGAATCACCATTGCCTGTAATAAATGTTGCAATATTTACTGCACTATCTCTATATTTATTACCAAGAACTTTCACTCTATGCATCCGAAGAAGTGAGGTTTTTACTCACGAAAGCTTATGCCCAAATAAATCTGTTAGTCTTTAAGGTGCCACCAGACTCCTTGTTGTTTTTGTAGATACAGACTAACACGGCTACCCCCTGATACTTGATACCAAGGACACAGTAGATCATCCCCCTCTCACTGCTTTTGGGGGGGAGTATATTGTGATAAGTGCCCACAATATACTCACCATACTGGGAGCTGCTGAATTGTCCTAATGCAAGCAGCCTGGAAAGTCTGACCCTGTTCATATTTTTATGAACTTTTTAGGGGAACTTTTTAGGGAATTTTCTCATTTATCTTTTTCTGTAGGCCAAGCCTTTAAATCTAACAATGTCTGTCTGTCTTGTTGTTTATCAGTGACCTTGCCTAAGGTATCCTAAGGCACCCCCACACACAAACCTGTTTAAAAGACTAACTTTGTTCGAAAGGAAAAAAAAACAGTCAGTGGAGGACATGGTCTCAGATCTCTTCAGGAGCTCCAGGTTCAAGATCCACAAAACAAGGGAGTATAGAGAAAGCACTTGCTGGAGGAGAGGTAGAAGGACCAGGAGGTGCACAGTGAAGTCTACCAAGACATTATGCAGCTCCTGGGACAACATATACAGATACAAATCTCCCAAAAACTTGCACCCCAGCAGCCATTGCAATGCTTGGACAATTGTAGGGTTCCAGGGCCTGGCCCATAGGACTCCCCCAGTCTCCCAGCATAGTGTGTCACACTATCCCTTCCACTCAACCCCAGTGAGTGAACCTACTCTGATAAGTGATTCATACAGGAAAGCTCAGCACCTTTTTTTTTAAAAATTGTTTTAAGTGGGGTTTTGTAGAAGTGTTATGGTTTATAATTGTTCAGTAAAGTTTGGTTTGTGAAAATCAAGATTTATTTTGTCTTATAGGACCCCCATATGACCCACAACCCAATATCCTCTCTCCAGATTCAAACAGTATATTAACATAAGAACATAAGAATGGCCTTACTGGGTCAGACCAAAGGTCCATCTAACCCAGTATCCTGTCTACCGACAGTGGCCAATGCCAGGTGCCCCAGAGGGAGTGAACCCAACAGGCAATGATCAAGTGATCTCTCTCCTGCCATCCATCTCCACCCTCTGACAAACAGAGGCTAGGGACACCATTCCTTACCCATCCTGGCTAATATCCATTAACGGACTTAACCTCCATGAATTTATCCAGTTCTTTTTTAAACTCTGTTATAGTCCTAACCTACACAACCTCCTCAGGCAAGGAGTTCCACAAGTTGACTGTGAACTGTGTGAAGAAGAACTTCCTTTTATTTGTTTTAAACCTGCTGCCCAATAATTTCATTTGGTGGCCCTTAGTTCTTGTATTATGGGAACAAGTAAATAACTTTTTCTTATTTCCTTATTCTCTACATCACTCATGATTTTATATACCTCTATCATATCCCCACTTAGTCTCCTCTTTTTCAAGCTGAAAAGTCCTAGCCTCTTTAATCTCTCCTCATATGGGACCCGTTCCAAACCCCTAATCATTTTAGTTGCCCTTCTCTGAACCTTTTCTAATGCCAGTATATCTTTTTTGAGATGAGGAGACCACATCTGTATGCAGTATTCAAGATGTGGGCATACCATGGATTTATTCACTTCATTTCTAATTCAGATACAAGCAAACTACAATTTAATTGCAAAGTGACACAAATAAACACAAAGCAACATACTGGCTTACTAGAGAACACTATCTAAAACGTGCTCTTAAAGCCTCCTTCAACTTTACAGCACTTTGGTGTGCTCTTGTAATTGCCCCGGGGTTTGGATGTTCAAAATCAGACAGATTTTCCAGTTTCCCTCCTCCATCTTGTTGGTAACGTTTCCCCATTTGCCTCACAAATATGATGTGAGTCACACACCATGCAGCAATAACAGGAATATTTGGCTCACTGAGATCCAGTGTAGTCATGAGACAACTCCACCGTCCTTTCAATCTACCGGATGCACATTCAACAATCATCTTGCACCCAGCTCAGAGGATAGTTATATCTTTTCTTACTGTTGTCCAGGAGCCCAACATGTGGTTTCATAAGCCATAGATTGGGACCCCCAAAGAATCACAGTTGGGATTGCAATCACACCACTGTGAATGCGCTGGTCCAGGAAAAATCTCTGTGAATGCAACTTGTCATCAAAGTCGTGTGTTCCTGAAAATGCAAGTATCATGCACCTTGCCAGACAGCCCAGTGTTAATGTCAGTGAAACATCCTCAGGGATCTACCAGTGTTTGCATAACTTGGAAAAGTATTCCTTTCTGTTTGTATATTCAGAAGCAAGACAGAATCAGGATATGTCTCTCATATTGCAGTTTGGGAAGCCCATAGCATTGAATCCATCTATTATTCACTGCATATTGCCCAGAGTCACAATCCTGTGTAGCAGGACATGTTTAATGGTATTCCACACCTGGATGACAACAGCCCCTACTGCAGACTTCCTAACATGGAATTGATTGTCTATAAATGGATAGCAATCCAGTATTGTTAGCTTCCACAGCATGATTGCCACCTGTTTCCCCACTATCAAAGCAGCTCTCATTTTGGTGTCTCTGTGCTGGAGGACTGGGACAAGTTCTGCACACAATTCCAAAAATGTGGCCTTCTGCATTACAAACTTCCACAGGTATCCCAGATTTGCATCACAATGTGATCCCTCAATTCAATGCTCATTTCACAGGCCCGGAAGCACTACTCCACCATGTGCAGCTGGTGAATGTCTGCTGTACCTGGCGATTTTCATTCCCTGTCTGCAGCATCCACTCCTGCTCAAATTTCTCATTTTCACAACTGCATGCCTGGCCACTGTAGTAGTTCTGAGGTGCTGCAAATACAGAAGAATCAGGCCCAGGTGCCCTATCACTACAACAGAAACAAGAACTCCAGCATTCTGTTCACCATCTATGCTTCTGCCAGTGAGATGGCAGAGAGATCGAAATCGGTGCAAATAATTGTGGGAATTTTAAAAAATACAGCACAAAAATATGAGATTATGGGATGGAGACTGGAGTAGAGCAAATTGTGGGAACTTGAATCTAAGCTCCCATACGATTTCTTGACAGGAATGTTGACATCCCACAATGCACTTCCTAAATGTTCCACAAGGCAGTGTGCTAGATCATGCAGTGCACACTGGGAAACCTACCCACAGCAATGTGTGTCTTGCCAATACAACTTCTCACAGTGTAGACAGGCAGCACCAGCAAAATGTGCACACACAGCAGCAACGTTACAATGTCAACAGCTCTATGTAGGTACAAATGTTACTGGTAAATCTTTCTAGTGTAGATGTGATCTAAGTGTTAAGCAAATTCAGGCAGCTGTCTCCACCACCATAATGTCATGCCACTTCAGTGGTACATCTCAACACAACATAAATTATATTTACATGTATTGTTATCACATTGTGATGCAGCATCAACAAGCCCCAAAGTGATTTAATTGCTTGTGAATCATCATCATGTTCCCATTATGCCTCTGGCGTTTAGGGCAGCGATAAAGCTCCTCCACTCCAGTCTGTTTCTGGCAAGTCTTTCAATAGTTCCCCAGCTGTGCCCCAGGTTTTGCAGCTCGGTTTCCACAGCTGTTTGCCATGTTGTTTTCAGGTGGCTTCATTTTCGCTTGCCTTCAGGTGTCCATCTTATTGTTATTCTGTTGATGGAATCAGTTTCCATCTGAAACACATGGCCAATCCATCTCCTACACCTCCTGGCAATGATGGTGCTCGGATTCTCTTGGCTGCACTGTGTCAATAGATCTTGGTTTGAGATTGTTCTGGGCCAAAAGATACGGAGGATTTTTCTGAGGCAGGTTGTATGGAATAAAGACAGTTTGGACACGTCATACTTTCTCATTCCCCAACATTCTGCACTATAAAGAATTGTTGAAAGTACGCAACTCTGATAAATCTTGAGTTTGGTTTTGGCATTGTACTTTGATGATTTTCAGACTGTATTTAAGCTCCTGAAGGTATTCCTGGTTTTTCAGATTCTGTTCCGGATGTCCTGGCTTATTCCACCATCCTGGCTGATGGTGCTGCCCAAGTATGTGAACATTTCTACATTGGTGAGAACATGATCCTCTATCCGTACTGGTGATGGTGAGGCAACATTAAAGGTCATGATATCTGTCTTATTGTGGTTGATTTTGTCCTCTGGTGTCCATACCTTGTCATGGCAGGACAGCTTGTGTGCTCTAACGATCCACCGAGTCTCTGTCGGCAGGGGCTTTTTGCTCCTGGCAGGTTCAACCATGCTGGACTGGCCTGTGGGGAAGGGGCCAGAAAAAACAGACACTCTGGTCCTCCAGGCTGGGGGGTAGGCACAGGGCTAACAACCCTTTCCCCTAAAAAACCAAAATATGTTATGGAAACAGCGGTGGAGAAATCGACCATTACTGTGTGTGATGGCCTTCAGGCAGGGGTGAAAGTAAGGCGGTACGGGCCGGTACGGTGTACTGGTAAAAGGTGGCTGCTTTAACGTCGCTGCCCCTTTTGCTCTCCCCCATTGACAGCCCTGCTGGGTTCCTACCAGCAGGGCTGCCAATGGGGGGGCGCAAAAGGGGCAGCGACGACCCAGTAGGGCCACCGATGGGGTACGCAAAAGGGGCAGTGCTGCCGCAGGGACGTTAAAGTGCTGCCGCAGCAGTGCTTTAACATCACTGCCCCTTTTGTCCCTCCCTCCCCCCCCCAGCCGCCGACAGGGGATGGGGAGGTAAAAAGTAGCTGCCCCAGGGCTGTGATTTAAAAGGGCCTCGGGCTCTGACCACCGCTGCCACTACTGCGGCAGCGCCGGCCAGAGCCCCGGGCCCTTTAATCGCCTCTGGAGCCCCGGGCGGCACGGGCCAGGGAGCTCAGATGGACTGGGTGGGGGACGCTGACCCCCAGTCCTGCCCCTTCCACCCGAGGCCCTGCCCATTCTGGGGGGGAGGGAGGGGAACAGAGCAGTCCCATACCGGAAAGAGCTCCATTTTACTTTCACCCCTGCCTTCAGGAGTCAATGACCCATATAATTGCCAGTGGTGAAAGCCGAAAGGAAGCCACTGGCATGAAGACTGACGTGCTCAACACCAAGACAAAAAACAAACTTGTTTTTCGGAACGTACAGACAATGTACAAAATAGGGAAGCTAGCTCAGGTCACAGGAGAGATGAGATGCTACAGCTTACACATCCTGGGTGTCAGCGAGAGCAGATGGATGGGATCAGGAAGATTAACAACAGCCTCGGGAGAAACTTTACTGTATTCTGGATGGGATGATGGACAACACCATGAGAGTGTTGCCATCCTTTTGCTTGTGAATGTAGCCCCCTTAAAATGAGGATGACCCTAGAAATCTCAAGATAAGTAAGCAACCCAGTTGCATGGCACAATTTAATGGGCCACTGCCAAGATTTAAATAATTTTTTGCGCTCATCCCTCCTGACACATCCACTACACCACAAAACCTAGAATGGGGACAGTTTTAGGGTTCTTTTGTGCTGTTCTGGAGCATGGGCCAGTATCTGGCCCATAATCTATTTGTTATTTGGCTTTGTTTCTAATGACGTAATACAAACTTAAATTTGAAAACAGATTTTACATCAAATCTATATTTCTGCAGTAATGCAACTTGTTGCTTTTATGCTGATAATTGTGAAAAAGAAGGTAGTTTTGTTTATGTCCTAGTACTTCCTAGTCCGAATACATTACCTCCATCTTCAAGAAGCTAATAAAACACCCTTAAACTCTAATTGCCCTGTCCCACTGTACATTCTATTCTGTTTCGTACTATCCTCACTATGGCCTGAATCCAGCAAAGCACTTAAGTACATGCCTGGGACTACTCATGTACTTAAGAGTTACACGCATGCTTAATGCTTTGCTAGATTTGGGTATTTATGTGTATTTATATCCAATGTATTTTTCAAAACATGCTACAGGAACAAAATGTATTTGCATTTGGTATGTATTTGGTATATTTGGAACAAAAATATACCAAATATGCAATATTTGTAAAATAAATTAATTATATATTTATTAGCACAGTCAGAGCATTTAAATCTGAAAGCAATTCACCTTAAGAGGAATATAAATCATTTAACTAAAATAAATAGATCACAGAAAACTGGATGTAATTTATTACCTTACACAGTCTGCTAAATTCAATACAAGAATATACTTCAACGGAGAAATTGTCTTAAGACTGACATCTGTAATCTTCTGGCAATCAGCCATATAAATGTGCTTGATTTGTGGGCAAGATTTGCTCATCAACTTGAAACTTAGATCAGTAATCCGGTTATTTCCTGTTGAAATACATGAAGGCATAAATCACAGATTAGCCATGCATTAAGGGCTTGATCCAAATCCCCACTGAAATTAATTGAAACGTTCCTACTGTTTTCAAATGAGCCAGATCAGATTCTAAAAGCATAAATTAATAATTCTGCTGAAATACTGTAAAGTCACTGACCTTCAATTCTGACCTTGACAAGTTTACATTCAGTAAGGGCTTTAAAAGCTACATCAGAAAGATGTGGAGAGTCCAGAAAAACAACAGACATAATCTGTTGGCATTTTTCAACTAAAGCCTTTAAAGAAAACAAAAAAAGATGGTGAAACAGAACATCCCCATCTGTGGTATGTTACATAGCCAAAAGCTAACTAATATTTTGTTAATTGATCTAATAATAACCATTGTGTTTTCTTCCATTATAGTTATAACCCAATTTTAATACTAAACTTTTAAACTGTGACCAATGGTACAGATAATGAACTTAAAATCTTGTATTTTTTATTATAATTTGAAACATAAGCGGGGAAAAAATCAGTGACCCAAGGTATGCTGGGGGTCAGAAATGCAAGAGTATGCATCTAGTATAACAATTAGATTTGCAGAAGCTTGAAATTTTTTTACCATATCTGTGGCCCTATTGTGCCTTCGATTTTAATGCAGAACTCTTCATTAAAGTCAACAGGAAGTTCTCTGCAAAAATCAGTGGTACAATATTGGCCTGATATTCTATACTAATGGCCAGCTAACCTTTGATTTAAATACAAAATAAAGCCAAATAAGTCTTATTTATATGTTAGGAGATTATGCTTTGATTGTGCCAATGCACAGGTGGGAAAAGATGGCACAACTGTTGAAACTTTCTGAGAGTAATCAAGAGTTAAAAGGAATTGTAAATCTAGTCTGGAATAAAATTGATCAATTTGTTTGGTGATGTTTTAAAAAATATATTCTTGTTAAAAGTGTTTAAAGGGTGAAATTTTCCTATTAGATTGCATGTGCACAACTTCCTTTGACGTCACTGTGAAAAGTACACACGTATTCAATGGCAGAAATTTCCCCTAAATGCAAGATTGTTTTCAGTTTCTTACTTGAATACATTTGTCTGTAAGAGTTGGCATATCATTGATTACCAAATGCTTAATCCCACTGCAGCTGTTAGCAATATATCTGAAGCCATCAACAGAGATCTGATTTAAAAAAAAGAAATCGGGTTTTATAAAGCATTTACATCTTGCAGGAAACAGAACAAAGAAAAAATGGTTACTAACCTTCCTGTAATTGTTGTTCTTTAAAATGTGTTGTACATGTCCATTCCAATGTAGGTGTATGCGCACTTGCTGGAATTTTTTCCCTAGTGGTATCCATCGGGTCGGCTCCGACACCCTCTGGTGCTGTGCTTATAGCGCTGGTATAAAGGGCCCTGCCAACCCTGTTCCCCTTCAGTTTCTTCTTACCGACTGACTCAAATAAAAAGGGATGAAGGGTGGGTTTTGGCATGGACATGTGCAACACATCTCGAAGAACAGCTAAAGAAAGGTTAGTAACTGTTTTTTCTTCCTCGAGTGGTTGCACATGTCCATTCCAATGTAGGTGACTCACAAACATTTGTACAGGAGGTGGGCTTGGAGTTCAAAGACAGACTGGCTATAAGACTGTGTGGCTGAAATTGGCATCATCTCTAGCTTGCTGGGTGATGGCATAGTGCAGGGGTGGCAAAACTTACTGACCTTCCAAGCCGCATATGACAATCTTCAGAAGTTCGAGAGCTGGGTGCACCTTCCAGGGCTCGGGGCTTCTGCCCTGCGGCAGGGTGGTGGGGCTAGGGGCTTCAGCTGGCACTTCCCCTGGGCCTGAAGCCCTGAGACCCAGCAGGCACCTCCCGTGGGGCTGAAGCCCTTAGACCAGGGGTCGGCAAACTTCTTGGCCTGAGGGCCACATCTGGGTGGGGAAATTGCATGCAGGGCCATGGATGTAGGGCTGGGGCAGGGGGTTGGGTTGCGGGAGGGAGTACGGGATGTGGGAGGGGGTGCGGTGTGCAGGAAGAAGCTCATGGCAAGGGTTTGGGGTACAGGAGGGGGCTCAGGGCAGGGGTGCACGAGGGATGCGGAGTGCGGCAGGGGGCTCAGGGCACGGGGTTGGGGTGCAGGAGAGGTGCAGGGTGTGGCAGGGGGCTCAGGGCAGGGGATTGGAGGCTCAGGGCAGGGGGTTGAGGTGCAGGAGGAGGTGCAGAGTGTGGAAGGGGGCTTGGGGCAGGGGGTTGGGGTGTGGCGGGGGCTCAAGGCAGGGGGCTAGGGGGCTCAGGGCAGGGGGTTGGGGTGCAGGGGGCAGGAGGGGTTCAGGGTGCAGGCTCCGGCCTGGCGCCGCTTACTTAGAGTGGCTCTGGGGTGGCAGCAGCGCGCAGCGGGGCTAAGGCAGCACATCTGGCAGTGGCTCCTGGGGGTGGGGTGGGGCAGGGGGCTCTGCCACGCATTGCCCTCGCCTGTGGGTACCATCCCCAAAGCTCTCATTGGCCACGGTTCCCCATTCCCGGCCAATGGGAACTGTGGGGAGGTGCCTGCAAGCGGGGCTAGCGCACAGAGCCCTCTGCCCCCCACCCCCAGAGGCCGCAGGGACGTGGTGCTGGATTGAAAGCTCTGACAGGCCGGATCTGGCCCGCGGGCCATAGTTTGCCCTCCCCTGCCCTAGACCCCTCTCCCTGCTGGAAGCCCCTAGCCACACCATCCTGCTGCAGAGCAGAATCCCCGAGTCTCCCCCTCCGCCTCCCGTCACAATCTGGTAGGTGGAGAACGAGGAGGCCTGGGGAGCTCCACGAGCCACACTTTAACTGTAAAAGAGTTGCATTTGGCTTACGAGCTGCCGTTTGGCCACCCCGGCATAGTGCATTGAGAATGTGTGCACCGATGACCAGGTCGCTGCTCTGCAGATGTCCTGAATAGGGACTTGCACTAGGAAGGTGGCTGAGGAGGCCTGCAATCTTGTGGAATGAGCAGCCAGGTTAGCTGGAGGCAGGACACCTGGGAGTTCATAACATGCCTGAATGCATGAAGTAGTAATCCAGGATGAAATTATCTGGGTGAAGATGGGAAGGCCCTTCATTCTCTGTGCTATCACTATGAACAGCTGAATCGATCTGCAGAATGGTTTGGTCCTTTGTACATAGAAAGCTAGAGCCCATGTAACATCCAAAGAGTGTAGGCACTGTTCCTCTCTGTTTGCATGCGGCTTAGGGTAGAATACCAGCAGAAAGATTGCTTGACTGCAGTTGAATTGTGAAACCACCTTAGGGAGGAACAATGGGTGTGGACGCAGCTGTACGTTATCCCTGAAGATCATATATGGGCATTCCGACATAAGGGCCTGGATCTCTGAAACCCTTCTGGCTGAAGTGATGGCCACTAAGAAGGCCACTTTTCAGGAGAGGTTCAACAACGACCACATTGCTAACGGCTCAAATAGTGGACCTGTGAGCTTCGATGGGAAAAGGTTTAGATCCCAGGGAGGAATATGTTCTCTTCCCGGGGGTATACCCTCTCCAGGCCTTTAACAAAATGCATAACCATCTTGTGCAAAAAAACAGATTGGTTGTTAACCTTGGGATGGAAGGCTGAGATGGCTGCAAGGTGAATCTTGATTGAAGAGAGGGTCAAACCTTGTTTCAGAAGCAAATGGTACTCCAAAATGAACTGTAGTGAGGACTAAATAGATGGAATTCCCCATTGGGAGGACCAGATGGAGAATCATTTCCATTTTGCAAGGTAGATGGCCTTGGAGGAGGGTTTTCTACTGCCTAGTAGGACTCTACGGACTTGCGCCAAGCAAGCTTGCTCTCAGGATTCAGCCATGGAGATTTCAGACTGTCAGATGGAGAGAGCTGAGGTTTGGTTGTGGTCTAGGGAGATCAGGTCCAGGTGTAGCGGAAGCAGTAGTGGGGCCTCCACCGAAAGGCCTAGGAGGGTGGTGAACCAATGTTGTCTGGGCCATGCCAGAGCATGAGAATGACCTGTGTTCAGTCGCGCTTGACCTTCATCAGAACCTTGTGTATCAATGGGGTAGGAGGGAATGCATAATACAGTCGATTTGTCCGTGACAACAGGAATGTGTCTATTAGAGACCCTGGGCTGTAGTCTTACGGGGAGCAAAACTGGTGTCATTTCCTGTTGTTTCAGGTAGCAAACAGGTCTATAAGGGGAGTCCCCACCATTGGAAGATGCCCCTTGTGACGTCCGATTGGAGAGACCACTTGTGATGAGAGGAGAAAGACTTGCTGAGTTAATTCACCAGCTGGTTCTGCATTCCCAGAAGGTAGAACGCTTGTAGACTGTACAATGCAAAGCTCCCACAGCTGGATTGCTTCCTGATATAGGGGGAAGAGAGTGCTCCACCCTGTCTGTTGATGTAGAACATGGCTGTTGTGTTGTCTGTCAGAACCAAAATGATCTTGTTTGTAATGTGAAGTAGGAATGCCTGACAGGCTAGGCTAACTGCCCTGAGCTCCCTGACATTGATATGGAGGGAAAGCTCTTCTTGAGACTAGAGGCCCTGAGTCCAGAGGGACCCTAAGTGGGCTCCCCAGCCTAGGACTGATGTGTTGGATACTAGTGACATTGATGGTTAAGGCTGCGAGAAGAGAACCCCTGCATATACTATGCAGGGATTCAGCCACCACGTAAGTGAATCAAGGACCTGAGTGGGAACAGTGAGCACCAAGTTCAGGCGAAGATGCAAGGGAGAGTATTCCGTGGTCAACCAAGCTTGCAGAGGTTGGAGACATAGCCTCGCATATTGCCCTATGTATCTGCATGAAGCTTTCTGGCCCAGAAGGCTCAGACACTTTTGTGCCGTTGTGATTGGGTGAGCCTGGAGGGACCTTATCTGGGCAGTAATTGACCAAAAACGATCTTCCAGAAAGTAGAGCCCTCGTCTGCAAGGAGTCGAGAACTGCACCAATGAACTCTATCCTTTGGACAGGGACAAGGGTGGCTTTCTGGTCGATTATCAGTAGACAGTCAATTGGATGAGATGGATGTCGGATTCCACCTGAGCTCTCAACCAACCTCTGACTAGCTAGTCGTCAAGGTATGGGAATATATGAACTCCCTTTTTTCTGAGGAAAGCCGCCACCACCACCATGCATTTGGTGAAGATCTGTGGGGTGGCTGACTGGCTGAACAGTAGAACCACAATCCAGAGGGAGCAGGTTTGTATAATTTTTGGTGGTGCCCAGAATGGGTACAAGTCCCCACACACACATCTGCCTAAGGCTCTGGGAGGAAGTTTGGGTTTGGGAGGGGTGCAGGCTCTGGGATGGAGTTTGGGTGCTGGGTGCAGGCTCTGGACTGGGTCAGGGGTTTGGGGTGAAGGAGGGGGTGCGGGCTCTGGAAGGGAGTTTGGATGCAGGAGGGTTTTGAGGTGCAGGCTCTGGGAGAGAGTTTGGGTGCGGACTCTGGGCTGGGACAGGGGGTTGGGTGCAGGAGGGGGTGCGGGAGGAGGTTTGGGGTGCTGGGTGCAGGAGGGGTGCTGGGTATGAGCTCTGGGTTGGCACAGAGGGTTGGGGTGTGGGGTGAGGGGCTGGGCCGGGGATGAGGAGTTTGAGGTGCAGCAGCAGGCTGCCCCGGGGTAGGGGCAGGAGGTCAAACAGGAGGACTCCCCCCAGCCCTCTCCCCATCGACAGCAGCGAGCTCTGGGGGAGGGGAGAGCCCTCCTTTCCCGGCCCAACAATCACCCAAGCCCGCCCCAGGCTGCTGCTCAGGAGGTCCAGCCAGGATAAGCCCCACCCCACAGTCGACTCAGAGTCACCTGCTGGGGTGGGGGACTGCCATGGGCCTCCTCCCTCCGCAGGTGCAGCAGCTGCCTCAGCGTGCCCCCAGCGCCGCTCCCTTGTAGCCGTCGACGGTCCCTGGCCACTGCAAATGCCTCCACAGTCAACGGTATTGAGAACTGACCTGTACGCTGTCTACCTGAAAAAGATGCTTCCTGTGCTGGCATCAGCGGAACTTGAGGAGGTACCGAAGCTGAAGACAACTGTTGTTGAAGTGCCAGGGAGGAAGAGTGGCCCAATGCAGGTCTCACTCTATCATGGTCCCCATGCCTACTTGTCTTTGGCACCACAGATTGACTCTTCTACTGCTGCTTTCTATATTTCTTCTTGGCACCAGAGATGAAGATCGGTGCCAATACTCTCGATCAATAGGAGTAGAGCTCCGCACTGAAGCTGAGGTGCTTGGTGCCAAGTCCAAGAAGCACGGTTCTGAAGCGGGACTTAGGGCTGCCTCCATGAGAAGGACCTTCAACCTTGCTTCCCGGTCCTTCTTGGTGCGGGGTTTGAAGTCCCTGCAAATCTGGTAGCAGTCTTTCCTATGAGATTCTCCTAAGCACTTGAGACAACTTGAGTGCAAGTCACTCAATGGCATTGACTTGCCACAGGAAGTGCAAGGCTTGATGCCCAATGACTTAGGCATGCCCTGGCTCTGGGAAGGTGGACAACCTTGCTAACAAAGAGCAGAGGCGTCCAAAACTATCTATTAAAACTATTCAACTATTTGAACTAACTACTAACTACCAAACTACAGTAACTATTTAGGCTAAAAAAATAGGAAAAGCCACTAGGAGGAATTGCCTGAGCAATGAAAGGAGTTCCAGCAACTGTCCTGGGCGGTAAGAAGGAAATGAAGGGGAACGGGGTCGGCAGGGCCCTTTATACCAGTGCTATGAATACACGGCACCAGACTGTGCTGGAGCCGACCTGACAGATACCACTAGAGTAGAAAATTCCAGAGACGGTCCTTGGGGCGTGCATAAACCTATATTGGAATGGACATGTGCAAGCACTCGAAGAACAGTACGGTAAGAGCCAGAGGTATGTTCCAGTACTGCAGATTTGCTTGTACCTCCATACTGAGTGAACCATAAAATGTATCAATTCAAACTATTAAACAAGTAAAGAATCTGTATATAGTACTAGTGTAACACATTATTATAATTGTAGAGGCTTGAGATGTTTGACTTGGCACTTTAAAGAACTAAAGAGTGGTTCATCTAGCACTTCGGAGGAGGGAGTATTTCAAAATCTAAATCCTGGTATGAATTTTACAGCCTTCTCTTATCTCTACTATGGACCTAGCCCAAGCCCTGGAATGCTTGGAATCCAGATCAGAATTTTATGGCTCAAGCCCATTTTTAAAATACCAGTAAATATTTTTGAACAACATAAAACATAATAAACATGTTTTCATTTTTTTCTGAATTTAAGTGCTGTCTTCTGAGAACTGGTTCATCTAACATTATAAATTAGAGAACTTCAAAAGAATTTGTAGTAGTGATGATAATAATACCTAGGTCTTATATAGTGCTTTTACATCAGTAGATCTCAAAGTGCTTCACGTTCTTCTTAATATATTAATCCTCACAACACCGGTGAGGCAGGGCAGTGCTATTATCACCATTTTCACACATGGGGAACTCAGGCACGGAGAGGCTAAGTGACTTGCCCAAAATCACACAGAAAGTCAGTGGTGGAGCAGGGAATTGAACCGTACTTTATTAGTTCATGTAATTTCCAATTATGCTGGTTTTTCAGCCTGATGAGATTCTATAAAGGTAAAGTTAAAGTCATACATAATGAATAAATCATGCCTTCCATGGGTACATCTACATAGCAAAGAAAAACCTGTGATGAGATCGTCCTCTCACTCATGATTCCATAAGGGCAATGAAGAGTCTGGGTGATTTCCTAAAGGGTTTTGCTCTCTGAGCCCTGGTCTACACTACGAGATTAGGTTGAATTTAGCCGCGTTAGGTCGATTTTATAATGAATGCGTCTTCACAACCAACCCCGTTCCACCAACCTAAAGGGCTCTTAAAATCGACTGCTGTACTCCTTCCCGACGAGGGGAGTAGCGCTAAAAGCGACCTTCCCGGGTTGAATATGGGGTAGTGTAGATGCAGCTCCTATGTGACCACTCTGGACAGCACTTTCAACTCTGAAGCACTAGCCATGTACACAGGAAAAGCACCGGGAAGTTTTGAATTTTATTTCCTGTTTGGTCAGCGTGGTGAACTCAGCAGAACAGGTGACCATACAGTCCCAGAATCGCAAATTAGGTCCAGCATGGAGCGAACGGGAGACACTGGATCTGATTGCTGTATGGGGAGAAGAATCTGTGCAGGCAGAACTCCAACCCAGCAGAATAAATGCTGATATATATGCCAAAATCGCACAGGGCATGATGGACAGAGGCTACACAGGGGATGCACAGCAGTGCCATGTGAAAATTAAGATGCTCAGGCAAGCCTACCAAAAGACAAAGGAAGCAAACGGTCGCTCCAGGTCAGAGACCCAGATATCTCGCTTCTCTGATCAGCTGCATGCCATTCGAGGGGGAGACCCTACCAACACTCTTCGTGGACACCTGCAAGGAGGAAGCCTCACTCAACACGGATGAGGATTTTGTGGATGAGGAAGAGGAGGACGAAAAGGAGAATGCGCAGCAGGCAAGCGGAAAATCCGTTCTCCCTGGTAGCCAGGACCTTTTCCTCACCCTGGAGCCAATACCCTCCCAGGGCCTATTGTTCCCGGACCCTGAAGGTGGAGAAGGCATCTTTGGTGAGTGCACATTTGCAATGACACTACAGGAGTTAAAAGCAATTGTGTTTAATGTTTGATTTGACCTGAACAATTGGGATGCATTCAAGGCCAGGACAGCTAATGGAAAAGTCTGTTAACATGTCTGGAGATGGAGCAGGAATCCTCCAAGGACATCTCCATGAAGCTCTCCTGAAGGTACCCTGAAAGCCTTTGCAGAAGATTTCTGGGGAGGGCTGCCTTATTTTGTCCTCCATGGTAGGACACTTTACCACACCAAGCCAGTAGCAAGTGGTCTGGAATCATTGCAGTACAAAGCATGGCAGCGAATGGTCCTGGGTTTTGGTCACATTCATGCAACATTCAGTCTTTATCTTTCTGTGTCAGCCTCAGTAGAGTCATATCATTCATGGTCACCTGGTTGAAATAAGGGAAGTTTTGTAAGGGAACAGTAATCTCCTCTGTTTGCTGATCCCCGACATATTAGACCCCAGGCATGCTGGGGTAGGGGTGTGCTGCACATCCACCCCAAAACCGCAGCCCCTCCTTTTAAACGGCAAACACAACCAGCATTGGTTGCTCAGGGAAAGGAGGGCGCTGCAGTTTGAAACCATTCCCACATGTTATGAACATGGAAGAAGCCAACCCCACGTACCCTTTGGCTTACCATGGCTGCCTGGAAACCGAATTCTGTTGCCCAGCCGTGTGTGATGTGTCACCATATCCACAGGTGCTCAATATAAAAGGCAAAATGTGACCTTGTACCTAAAACACATGTGCTGCTTGCTGTGAACTGCTTGATTCACTGTGAAAGAGTGTCCTTTTGTTCTCAGAAATGTATCTTCTTTAAAGTCTACTCTCCCTTCCCCCTCCCTCCCCCGCAGCTGCAAATGTTTCTAGGCTCCCCACATCCACTCCATCCCTGAGGTTATCGCAGATTAGAAGGAGAAAAAAACGCACTTGCGATGACATGTTTTCAGAGCTCATGCCATCCTCCTGCACTGAAATAGAACAGCTGAATGCATGGAGGCATTCGGTGGCAGAGGCCAGGAAAGCATACAGTGAGCATGACTGGAATACAGAGGAGGAGATGCTAAGGCTAATGGGGGAGCAAACGGACATGATGAGGCTCCTGGTGGAGCTGCAGGAAAGGCAACTAGATTACAGACCACTGCTGCAGCCATTGTGTAACTGCCTATCCTCCTCACCAAGTTCCATATCCTCCTCACCCAGACGCCCAAAAATGCGGGGGGGGAGGCTCCGGGCACCCTGCCTCTCAACTCCAGGGGATGGCCCAAGCAACAGAAGGCTGTCATTCACAGCTTTAATTTGTAGCTGTGGGGGCCAGCAGCAGTTCACTGGCTGCTCAATGCTAACATCCACCTCTGTGCCTGCTTCTGTGCAACCTTGTTCCAGCTGCCCCTGCCTTGCTCCCAGACTTGCCTCTGTCCTGCCCCCAGACTTGCCTCTGTCCTCCCCTTACTTTGAATCCCTCCTAGCCTTCTACCTTCAGTTCCTGCTCTTTGGTTTGACCCTTGGCTTCTGACTACTGATTCCAGCTCTGACCCTACTTGTCAATTCCTGATGCCCTCTCTGACCATTAGGCTAGACTGCCTTCAGCCGGCTCAGCTGACACCCCCACATTAAAAGAGAGATGGAATTTTCCCCAGTAACTGCCCTTCAGCAAAGAACTTCCACCTGCATGGAAGATATGAGCAGTGAAGGAAAGGGCTGGTCTCTGCCTTCATCTGTCACTGGTGGGAAGGGAGGAAGAGGACATTAGGAGAGGTGAACCTATTGCAGAGAAGTCAGAAATTCAGCTGGGCAATGAAGGTTTGGTAAGGGCAGCAAAGACTGATTTGGGGAGGAGCTGGAAAAGTGGTATGCTGACAAACAGTCTCCATTAAGGATGAAGAGAGGCTACAGATGATGGACATAAGGACTGGAAACTCATATAGTACTGATGAAAATAGCAGGTGGAGAGGGTTGTAGCAACAAGGGATGTGCAGCATCTGGGAAGGGACTGTGATTCAGAACAGGGTATGGAGGAATGGAGAAAATGCTGAACTGAGAATTGGACACTAACAGTAAAGAGACACAAAAAGGGTTGCAGAAATTAGGCATAGTAGTCAGGAGCATTCAAATTTAGCTGTGCAGATGGGTAAGAGCAGCATGGGTGTAGCCCACAAGTTTCTGAAGTTCAATAAACTTTTCACTAAATTAAACTATTTCTGAAAAGACTTTTAATCTCTTTCTCTGGAAAAACATTGTTTTCTGAACAAGGGCAAGCTGATACCACAAATAGCAGCAGTTGAGTTTATTACTCAGTACAAAGCCAAAAACAATTATACTGAGCCAACCAATAAGATCACTGTCCAGAACTTTTTTTTGGGGGGGTGGGGGGAGAAACTCTGACAAAGTATTTTTTTAACTGTGGAATAATGGCTGTAAGGCACAAAGCTGAGGAAATTCAGCCGTGAAACGGGCTTTAAAAGGAGATTAGAATAATTTAGTTAGTCCACATTTAGGGCCTGCTGCAATATTATACATATTTACACCTTGTGCCTTATTCTCATAAATAAATATATCAGATAAATCTTATTTTTGGACAGTATCTGCCAACTACATATTGAAAAGGTACTTTTTATTACAGAAGAACCAATATCTGGTCACTCTTAAGAGACAGAACACTATGTGTGGGAAATGTTGTATAAAGAATCACAAAACAATTGCATAGTCAATTTATTTTGAATTTCAATGTCTTTAATAGACCCCCTTATGTTTGAGATTCTTCAAGAGCCTGTAACTGGAACTTAATACTGCATTTCTTAGCTGCAGCTGCCATGCTGAGAATTCCCTTGTGGAAATGGTGGGGGTAGTAGAGGGGGAACTCATAGAGGTCATAAAACTGGTGCAGCCAACTCCTAAGCCAACACGCTCACCCCCACCTCAGTGTACAGTACAGCATGCTGGGGAAGGAAAGAGTGATGTTGACCAATTCTCAGCTGGCGTATGATTTCTTAGTAACTACAGCCAACCAATATAAGTTAAAACAACCTCCAGGCTGTTTTAACTTTCACTGTGGATAAGGTAGTTGCAGTTTGAGAATCAATGAGTTATTCTTTGACATGCCACCTTCGTTCCCCCACATGCTGACCAGATCTTGGCACAGGAGAAAATCTGGTCTCAAATTTCTTGAAAATCTTCCTGCCTCTTATTTAACTGAAAATACTTTTTCTGAGTTGGCTAGGTAAATCAATCTAATATGACAATGAATGACTTTCATTTCTTTTGTACATTGCCATTTCTGCAATACTGAGCCTGATAGTGAAAAATCTTCCCACCAAAAAACCACCAATTGGTTTGTGGCAGCAGCAGGGAGAAGAAATCTTTAGCTTCATGGACTCCTCATTTCTTGCTGTCTAAGCTCCAAAATACAGCTGTCAGCCACATGGAAGTCTTTGGACTGTGCCAAAACTATCCCAGGGTGACTGATCATCAGTCAGCCAGGAAAGACATGCATCCAGTGTTGCCCTCAGACTCAGTGAGTTTTCTGACAGCTTTTTCCATGATTTTATATATGACAACTGGCCTACATGGAATATGTAATTTTGCGTGTGGGACATGAGTAGTTTTGGTCAATCACGCAGTGCCTAAAAGAAGCATTACAATACACTGCCAAGGGCATGTATCCCTAAGGAATGGGTGTATAATCCACAACTGCATAGCCAGGAGGCCCCCAAATGTTTTATAGGCTACCAGCCATTGAGGATGCTTTCTGTTGGCTCTCCCTTTTCTTAAGCAACAAATGTACTGTACTGTAGCAAGAATTTGCCCTGTGATTTTTATGAAAGTGTTAAGGTCCTCTGACAAAGATTTTTGTATTATTTTGGATAGCTATTGAGAAACAATACATATTCTACTTATTATTCCCTCCCAAAAATAATTTGCTATAGGATATTTCCGTATCTTGTACAACAGATTTCCATTCTCTGCTCTATTTTTTTTTCATTTACAGTACTGCTGCTTTTTCATTCTAACAGGTATCCAGTATGCTGTACATGCCATTTTGTAATGAATTCGTTTAACTTTTAGGTCAGTGGTAGATCTATTGGTGTTCTGCACAACTTGTTCGACAGTTTGCTGTTAGCAAGGCAGTTTTACTCTTTACTCCACGCTTCCCTTAATTTGCTTGGTGGACATTAGCTGATATAAGGAGAAAGCTACAGATTGTTATCTTTGTCAATATAGTAACATATACCATTAACAAAGTTTGGTTGGGACTGTCAGTTCATTAATTAGTGACGATCTGTTCTATTATTTGCCTTACTTGCAGATATTATTCTGGCTTCTTTCCCAACTGTCTCTCTTTTTGAACTTTGAAAATGAAAGAAAGCTTATTCTATGGAATAGTTGGTTTGTATACTTCATTCCTTTTATTATCAATTGAGTGACAAGATTTTTCTCTAAAGAACATCAATTATATTTTATATTTATGTAAAGCCTTTTATCCCAAAGCAATTTATCAACTATATACATACAGGAACCTCCAGAGTGGGAGTCAATGGAAACACAGAACAATGGGATGAACGGACAAGTATTAGTCAGGACACAACAACAAAATCCCTATACTTTTATTAAAAGTACCATGGAATCTTTAAGATCCATATAGAGGAGACAGGACCTTAGTTTTTAAGGTCTCATGCAGACACTCAGCTAGTAAACTGCAAGGAACTCAATTAATCTACCTCAGAAAGATGAAGGACTCCATAAATCTTCCCAGGTTTCATGGATTCCAGAGTTTAGAAGGGAGTGAGGGACTATGTGAATGGATCAAATAAAGAGTCTCTAGTTCATCAGTAACATTAAAAAACTACTGTACATTTTATTTTTGCTGAGAGAAAAACAAGCGGTATTCTGTAATTAACTATTTAGCAAAATATCCAAGCCCCCTTCCTCAATTCATAATCCTGGAGTATCTGAGGTCTACAGCCACAACCTTCACATTTTTTCTAAGAGAGCAGGCTTTATATAGAATTCTACTATCCCCTCACCAAATTTTCTTATAGTATAATAGCAATCCACTTGCAGTTTCTCCTAAAAACAAACCACAATCTCCAATATGTCTAATCTGTTATGTCTTCATTTAGGTCTGTATCAAAAAGATCTCTTCTCAGATTAAACATAATACACATTTGGGTTGATGCTACATATAGCAGGACCACCTCACACTAACCTCAGGAGGCCCATTTTACACTGCAAATGAGAAGGCCTATTTACGCCTCCAGATGAGGAGAAGAAAGAGAGAACACTCCATACTCATACATGCTCACATAGGGAAGGTAGTTAGCACTCCTGTTTTCTTAAGCAAAAAATCTCCAAATCCTCATAGAAATATGGCTTTCCAGCTACCCTAGGGGAGGTAGAGAAAAGCTGGTCTTCCGCCTCCTCCTACCCTTCTCCAGGATTCCACTTTCAGGGATTCACCAACACCACCACAGTTAGCAAGTACAAAGTATACCAAAGCGCAGTCCACAGATTCAATTCAAATGTCCCTAAAAGTAAACTTCTGCTCCATCTTTTATCCCATAATCAGATAACAGTTGTGAGTGAGAGGAATTTATCCCTTCAGATTTTGAACCTATGTATTTCAAACCTGTTGTTTAGACTGCCCTGCAGTTCTAAAGATATTGAGTTACTCCACAGTTTTCCCTAAAATGTTAAGGAAGGTGGAGGCAAGCCAATGAATAGTTTCTATAGGCACCCTGAGCGTAGATAAAATCTGGAATTGTTAAATTACACTGCTCTACAGCCAAAATGCTTCTGAAATAAATGTAGTCAAACTTTACTAATTCTGAGTCACTGAGAACGAAAATGATGCTTAAAATTGTTGATTGGCTCTAGTTTTCAAGATATGCTATTGGGTCAGTATATACGACCCTTGACTTGGGAATGGTGGAGGATAAGTGAGTTATAAAGGGAAGGTATCTCAATTTAAACCAGAAATGACTAAAATACATCTTTGACTGGATCTATGAATAAATCTATGACTGGGTTTGGACAGTACTTGCTTTTTAGGCAAAACAATGAATGATGCAATCTGAAGCTGGTATTGCGTCATACATGATATGAATTGCATCATGTTATTCCTAGAAGTCATGGATGATGCAATCATAAGGAAGCTTACATCACTCTGCTGAACAAATTGCCCTATATCAGCTCTAGAAATCATACAGTGTCGTGCTCTCTTATTTGTCAGTGTTTGATTTTGCAAAGGGACATATTTCTGTTTAGCCGAAGTGAGCAGAGATGCCTCGTACTTGTGTGAACAGTGCAGATAACTTCTGCTATGTTTGTGGTGAAGTGACTTTTGCATCACAAGAGCGCAGTATAACCACTATGGTTAAGAAAGCCTATCACCTTTATTTTGGCGGCAAAATTGGAGATCAGGACAAGAGGTGGGCCCCACACATATGCTGTAACACTTGTGCAACAAATCTTCGCCAGTGGTTGAACAGGAAAAGGAAATCTATGCCTTTTGCAGTGCCAATGATTTGGAGAGAGCCAACAGATCATACAAGCAATTGTTACTTCTGCATGGTGCCTCCAGTTGGGAAAGGTGTGTCAAAGAAGAAAAAGTGGACCGTGCATTATCCAAACATTCCATCAGCTATTCGCCCAGTACCCCATGGAGAAGGACTGCCGGTTCCTGATGCACCAGAATCATTCTCACTTGAGTCAGACGAGGAAGAGGAAGAGGATGAAACTTCTGGTCCTGAACCACCTATGTCACAGGACCCACATTTTCTCCCATCCTCCTCCTCTGAACCACACCTCATAATACAAGGTGAACTGAATGACCTTGTCAGGGATTTGGAACTACCCAAGAGTAAGGCAGAGCTGTTGGGCTCCAGACTACAGCAGTGGAATCTCCTGACAGGTAATGTTAGGGTTTCCATGTTCCGTGACCGTCAAAAGGATCTTGTCCCATTCTTCTTCATGGAAGGTGATCTTGTAGCCTGCAACAACATCGATGGTGTGATGGCAGCCCTCAACATCGTTCACGATCCAGATGAGTGGAGACTGTTCATTGATTCATCAAAGACGAGTCTTAAAGCTGTTTTACTGCCTAATGGCAATGTTTTGCCATCAATTCCAGTTGGTCATGCAGTCCATATGAAGGAAACCTATGACAACATGAAACAACTTTTGAGGTGCATAAACTATGACCAACACCAGTGGCAGCTTTGTGGCGATTTGAAGATTGTTGCTCTCTTGCTTGGTCTGCAAACTGGATACACAAAGTACTGCTGTTTTCTCTGCGAATGGGATAGTCGTGCAAGAGATTCCCACTACATCAAGAAAGATTGGCCACTCCGACAATCATTGGAGCCTGGGAGGAAAAGTGTTCAGCATCCACCACTTGTTGAATCAAGAAAGATTTTGTTACCACCCTTACACATCAAGCTGGGTCTGATGAAGAACTTTGTCAAGGCCATTGACAAAACACAAGCAAGCAAACAGCTTTGAAGTACCTCCGTGGAAAATTTCCAAGGTTAAGTGAAGCTAAGATAAAGGAAGGTGTCTTTGTTGGTCCTCAGATTCGTGAACTTCTTCAAGATGATGCATGTGACCATGAACTGCGTGGCAAGGAAAAGACAGCATGGAAAGCCTTCCAGTTAGTGGCAATAAATTTTCTCAGAAACAACAAGGCAGACAACTACAGGTTGTTGGTGGAAAACCTCCTCAAGGCATACAAAAGCCTTGGTTGCAACATGTCACTAAAGATACATTTTTTTGCACTCTCATCTAGAGTTTTTTCCACCGAACTGCGGAGCAGTGAGCGACGAGCACGGCGAGCGATTTCACCAGGACATTGCAACAATGGAGAAACTCTATCAGGGCAAATGGAGCTCATCAATGCTTGCAGACTATTGCTGGACAGTGATAAGAGATGCTCCATTTAATGAATACAAGAGACAAGCCAAGAAGCACCGAGTAGACACTAAATAGGACTGAACTATGTACATAATAGTTTTTTGCCTTTTGTTTCATAATAAATTTTATTTATATAACCCTTTTCCTGATTTTTAAAGTGTTACATAAACAGGACAGGTGAAATATTATCATGTAAAGCAACCATAAACGCATGAAAAGACCTAGATTTACAATTTATGGTTAAAACTCTACTATTACACAATATACATAGACATAAAATGTAAAAACTTAAATATCTTAGAAACAGTAGCCAATCAGTTGTTTTAATTGTCATATTTGAATTCAGCACATCAAAATACATAATAAATAGCACATTTTATCTCTGAAGCAGACGACTTCTCAAAAATTGTAAACCAGTGTTATTACTTTTGGTATTAATTTGGATGAAGTTAAGGTGAGTAGATGCTTTCAGAGAAGGGAACATATAGGTGCAGAAATAAAAAATGTACACCATTCTTTTTAAAGTAATCCTGGAATTATCCCTACTTGTGGTATTCCCAAGAAGAAATGAGTTAATTAGTTCTTCAGAAAGTGCTTTCCAAGTTTTTCATAGTGTCTTTGATTAGGGTTGCCAGGCGTCCGGTTTTCGTCCAGAACACCCGGTCGAAAATGGACCCTGGTGGCTCCGGTCAGCACTGCCGACCAGGCCATTAAAAGTCCAGTCAGTGGTGCTGCGGGTCTAAGGCAGGCTAGTCCCTACCTGTCCTGGCACCGCGCTGCACCCCGGAAGTGGGCAGAAGGTCCGGGTACTAGGCGGGGGGGGGGCAGGAGGATCCGCGTGTTGCCCCCACCCTGAGAACTGGCTCTGCACTCCCATTGGCTGGGAAATGCGGCCAATGGGAGCTGGGGTGGTGATGCCTGAGGGCGAGAGCAGCGCGTGGAAATTTAAAATGCATTGCTGGATCAGGGTCTATGGTCTTTGACACATTAAAAGTTTCAATCTGATAAATACAATCTATAGCAATATTTTGATATGGGTATTAATTCTGATTCAATGTATGAATTTTACATTTTCTAAATCTAACTTTTTTTAATAATGCCTACTGCTTCAAGGTATATCATCTCCACACCTACCTTTTAAAATAATTTTTCCCAGCCTATAATTCCTTTGATATTACTATCTTGCCTTAAAGCTAGGCCTAATGAGAGAACAGTCAGTCTGGTTGTTATGGAGTAGACTGGAAGATGTGGGTTCAATTCCTAGCATAAGCATCCTGTGTAACCTTGGACAAGTTACTTTCTGTCCCTTAGCTCTCCATTTGGAAAATGGGGATCATAATCCCCTGATTCTCAAGCACATTATTTCTTAGATGCTACAGTGATGACAGCAATTTAAGTATGCAGATGGATAGACAGAATGGTTCTATTAAAATATCAAGCCATGAAGGAAAGAGAAGGCAAACATATCATATAGGGGAGAATGTATGTAGAGGCTCTTTGTTAAAATATTGGCGGTATATTACTGCTACATAGTCTAGCATTTTACAGTGCTTTAAGAAAAGATACATCAGGATAGAGCATATATTTGAAAGTCTTTGAAATACTCAGCACTTAGTACTAAAAATTTTAGCAGGAAAATAAAATAAACTCCCCAAGTTATTAGCCATTTTTAGATTGCAGAATTACACATTATTTAGTTTTCATTTGAAACTTACTTTGTAGTAGTATTAGAAAGCTCACTGGTAGATTGATTTCCTTTTCAGGAAATTCGGTGCAAGCTCTCCCATAAAGATTTTTGTTTGTTGATATCTTGGTATAAACTGTATTTTCAAGGCTCTGGATTTTAAATTTCACATTGTATACATAGTAACACAACACAAAATTAGTCTATTTTAAGTCTGCAAAAAATAATGCTTGTTTTTATTATGCAATTAAGTACTTTTTGTTTATAGACATGACACTATGCTGGACATGAGCCAAAGCCTATAGTGCTAGTCCTCAGTAAAAATGTAAGCAGCTGTGGTCATGTAATTTAAAACCTCTGAAAAGTTTGCTGCAGTGCTTGTACTACTTTAGTATACCATGAGTGCTGGATGCAGCCAGTCATCGAAAGGATTCCTTTCCTCACAGTATGAAAGAGAAATGAAATGCAAACCTGAATGCAACCTGAAAGGTCTAAATAGATGAGCTTGTGACATCCTTTCCCAGATCCCAGGTACTGTAAACCTTTGTCTGTGAATTTTCTGCAGTAAGCTAAACTCAGATATTGTAAATTGGAGAAGCTCCTTTACAAAAGAAGGAGAAAAAACAGTTACTACAACAGTAGGCTACAGAACACAGATGCAATCAGATTCCATAGCTAACATCTTTCTAAAAATTCTGTGAAGGGATGCTAGATTTTAACTGAGATTCTTTCCTTGTTGAAATTTAAAAGAATTTAGTTTTCCTTGTTTCAAGTATTGTAACTTGTTTGGAAATAGTACTATTGTACAGTATATCATATCATCCTTAACTATATTCAAATAAATATTAATTTATGGATAATTTACTTAATTGCAAAAGCACACATTTTTGTAAGAAGTTGGGAGTGAATGTGTATATTTTGGAAGCCAATGGACCTTTGAGGGCAAGGTACAGGATTTACTTTGCCATTGATTTTATAAGCTGTGTCTGTTGGAAATGAAAACCAGAACTCTATCAAAGGATTTTAAAAGCACACAGGGATTAAACATACTGTTAAACCTTCTGTGGTCATGTAATTGTTTCCATTAACATTTTAAAAGCATGCTATTAAAACAAATTTAAAGTGGAAAGAGATACAAAACTAATGCACACACATACCAAAGAATTCAGTCTTCTCTAAATGACGTTTAAATCAGTTATTTTTAGAAAATACTTGATTATTTACACCAAATATTAGATAAAGGAACAGTGGCAAACTATGTACATGGAAAATTGTAAGTGTATTGTATGAATTTGTACTCTCTAAATCGATTCAAGTTTTTATTATGCAAACTTAGGCATATAATATATCCAAGACTCTAAATTATACTGAACTAAATTTCTAACTGAAATAAACAAGTATTGCAATACCATAATTACCAGAAATGAAAGCTTACAGAAAAAAATCAAAACATATAATTAGCATTAGGGCATACTGCTCTGTAAGAGATTTAGATTTAGGGATATACTCAGGCCAGTTTTGCAAGTCAGCAAAAACTAGGCATTTTGAAGGGAGGCAGGAATACCCACTCTGGAAGTGATTACTTAAGGAGTGGTTCACAGCATTGTTATGGGAATTTACTTTACGCTTTTAATGTATATTGAGAAGACATACTGTTAAATCAAACTGGGCAGAAAAAAGGGGGATAGGAAGTTGGAAAGCAACAGGAAAAATGATAATGTAATTGCTCAAAAACATTAAATACATGCTAAAATTAAATTTCATATTAAGAAAAAAGGCAAATAAAACAATCAGAGACAATAGAAAATAAATTCAATGATCTTTTTAAATGGAAGATGTTTCTTTCTATATTTAATAAAGAAATGTAAGCACTGCCAAGTTACTTTCTAGAAGCACAAGCCTTTCTGCATTATATTGGAATAATCTGCATCAGCAAGTAGAGTAGATATGCTCAGCATTGTTGATCAGCTTTTCAGAGGATATACCTCTAGGCATAGTCTCTACGAAACACATTGCAATAAGAGAATGTTTTTGAAGTTTTCTGACAGTTTTGCTTCGATACATCTATAGTGTTGCAACAGAGTCCTGTGGCACCTTTAAGACTAACAGATGTATTCTGACGAAGTGGGTATTCACCCACGAAAGCTTATGCTCCAATACATCTGTTAGTCTTAAAGGTGCCATGGGACTCTCTGTTGCTTTTTACAGAACCAGATTAACACGGCTACCCCTCTGATACTATAGTGTTGGTTGCCCAAGGCAGAATGAGCTCAGACAGGTACAGAGAAAGCTTCTGCTCCATTGTATTGAAGACTGGGAATCAATATCTTCTACTAGCAGGTAGCAGCTCAACACTTCTTGTAGGCACCCTAACTTTCTTTAGATTGCTATGTAACTCTTTCTCTGCCCTCTAGTTTTATGATCTGTGTGTTTCCTGCTTTCTTCTGACAACTTTCTCAGTAACACAAAACTAAATCGCAGATCTTTAACTTAGTGCAGGGATTTACAGTTGCCCGTGTGCTGGATCCCATTTTATGGCTGAATCTGACATGGAACCTAAAATCTTGGCTTTTGTGACTTTGAGTCTATCATTTGGCATCAAGAACTTAAAATAGTGATGTTTTAAAACAATTTGCCAGAATAATCTTCCATAGTTATTCTGGATAGACAGGCTTCATGTATATTGTAAGGTCTGTAACATAACTTAATTGGAGGAGAAATACAAAGCAGAATTCCATCTTGTCACAACATCTGAAATCAGTTGTGTAACTCAGAGGCTGAAATCTCTTGATAGAATGAAAGAGTGGAGGAGGAACATGTGAAATGGCCAAACAGTTTCCAGCTCATTAAGAATACAGTTCCTTTTGATGGTTTTTCCAATAATGGATCCTTGATATGGAGCAGTAAGATGTATGGAAAGCATTGCAAGATGCATATATTTCCATCGCTAAAAGCATTTATGTTAGCTACATTGTCTCAGAGAATTACAAAGAAAGTATCTGTTGTGAGCTGCCACTTTTTGAGCATCCCTAGAAACACTGCTGAAATTTGAGTGCTATCAAAAGCCTCATGTTGTTAATCTCAGAAAGAACTACAGTATTGCTTTACGTCCACATGTCTTCATCAAAAAAGTGTGGCATTTGGCAGTTTTCATTCAGAATTATCATTAGTTACTGACATTTTTCACACATTTTAGGAAAAAACACTGTAAACAAGGCAAGAGAAATCCGTTAATGAAACGCTAGTATTTTATTGACTCGAACAAAGAGGAAATTTTACCTTATTTGTAAATTTTGTTTCTCATATTGGAGACATCCACCAATCTGGTTGACCCACTCCTGGGTAAGTCTTGCCCACACATTAACAGAAGCAGCTGGCTCTAATTTTTTGGTGGTAACAGGAAGCTGGGGTAGCTGGGATAACATAGGCTGGCAGGCACTCCAGAAAAAAATTCCAAATTTAAACATGAAGAAATTGAAACTAGAAGAAGGCAAAAATTATGCCAATACGGAGAAAAAAACATAGGCTTTTCCATAGATGATAGAAAGAATAAAACTGGTGCAGAGATGCAGGGTGGAAGGCTGCCTGAAGCAAGACTAGAATCTGCCACTGATTGGTACATTCCCAAGACATCACTCTACTGCAGGACAAATCCAAAAATCCAAAATATACTTGCAAACAGAGAAAAACACACTCCAGGAATATGTGGAGCTGCTGTGAAAAGTCAAATTTTGTTTTCTCAAGGGGGAGAGAAGTAGTGCACAACTACCATCGACGAAGGAGACAACTCTGTTGGAATAATTCAGCTTTCTTCTACTGCTTCTTTTGATAAGTGGACTGGACCTACCCAGCAGTAGGTCCTCCAGCCCTCCAGTTTGGTGAATGAACACACATCTCCCAAAACAGGAATGGATGTTTATCTATAACTATTACATCACAGTTCACCTGGACAGTGTGAATTCTTTAAAAAGAAGAACAGGAGTACTTGTGCCACCTTAGAGACTAACAAATTTATTAGAGCATAAGCTTTCGTGGACTACAGCCCACTTCTTCGGATGTGGGCTGTAGTCCACGAAAGCTTATGCTCTAATAAATTTGTTAGTCTCTAAGGTGCCACAAGTACTCCTGTTCTTCTTTTTGCGGATACAGACTAACACGGCTGCTACTCTGAAACCTGTGAATTCTTTGCATTTGCTTTCAAACCATCCTTTGGGCAGCACTTTTTTTTTTTTTTTTGTAGTTCTCCAAGAAATATTTGGTTCAGGAAATATGGCTGCTTTAAATACACAATTCTCTGGTTTTTTTGCATATTGTTTTGCCACATCTCAGACAAAGTGCCTTATTTCTGCATGTGCCTGCATGACTATTGTAGACTAACGAGACCCAGAGTAGGCTCAAGAGATCAATGGGAATTTGCACACTTTGCTGGATTCAAGTACAATCTGAAAAAAAACGCCTCTGAACTTCTTTAAACCCACTACTATGCCATAAAGAAAGTCAAAACGGATAGCTTCAAGCAAAGCCATGCCTTACTCACCGTTTTGAGGAAATAAGGGACAAAACAGGAACTTGGTAGAGTGGGCAGGACATATAATCACAATATTGCTTGACTGTCTATCTACTTTTTAAAAAAAGAAGAACAGGAGTACTTGTGGCACCTTAGAGACTAACAAATTTATTAGAGCATAAGCTTTCGTGGACTACAGCCTTGCGGATACAGACTAACACGGCTGTTACTCTGAAACCTACTTTTTAAAAATCACTATCCAACAATTCTGAATACATCTCACTCAATAGATATGCATACAGAACACATCTAAACTAAATATTAGTCCTCTGCCAAATTATAACTATCAACACTAGACAACAATGTTACTGAGGTATCTGAAACTTTACCCCCAAAAAATCTGTACAAAAAAAAATCTCTCCTCGGTGAATAGATAATTATAAAGGAAATGGTAGTCAGTATAATAAACTCACTTATAGTTCCTTCTTCTCTCCAGGAGTCCGTCATACACATTCAGAGCAGATAATCACCCCCTCTTAAATCCAGACACCCAAGACCTTACATCACAGCCATTAACCTTCCTGCTGAAGTGACAGGGCTGCTTTCAGAACCTGTCAATATCATAATCATCCAAAGTGGCCAGTGATATGCTACATGAAGGGCTGAGTGTCTTTTTTCAGGAGGTGTGCTTCTAATGCATTCACATTTGGCCTGGGAGGTGACAGTCCAAGATGAAAGCTTAAGCTTTGTTCTTCTACTTGCCATTGCAGTGTATCACCACTAAGCCACTGAGATGGGTAAAAAACCCCAACCCCACGCGGCATGACAAATTCCTCTTTCATACACTTTCGGCAGCTTTACCAGTTACTAGAATGCAAAGCACAAATAGGATGGTAACTCCTTATACTTCAGCTCAAAACTGCACATTCATGTGCCCTTTGTTTGTGAGTTTTCCTCTCCATCCAAAGAAAGCAAAGGCTTATTGTACTTTATAAACCAGAAAGTTGCTGCTTTTCTGATTAGTGATCTACATAGGGTGACCATATTTCCCTATGCTGAATACGGGATACCTGGTAAAATTACTCATATTCAAGCAAGTTCAACAGAAATTCATCAGAACGATGCAGTACAAATGTTAAAATTAACATCAAGTTGACTGAGCTCCTGTTAAAAAGAAATACTGTGTAGCTGAATTATTTTTATCTTCTTATCTTTAAGGTTTTAGGATTCAGACGGGGAGCGGTGACACACACATACACACACTCCTGTACACCTCTCTCACACAGAGAGACCGACCGACCCGACCATCCCTGCCCGGTGCTCTCTGCCCTCCATCCCTGACTGGGCCCCCAGGATGGACCCACCTCTCCTGGTACCTGGCGCTGCATCTTCCCAAGGCAACACGTAGAGGGGCATGCAGGCTCACATGCCCCCCTCCCCAGATTTCTGTCAGGGTTCACACCAGAATGTGGCTTGCAGCAGCCTTTTGCAGTGTGCAGGAGGGAAGGGATGGGAGCTGCTTCCAGTCGCAGGGGGAAGGGGGGTGTTGAAGGGATGACCTGGCCCATATCTTTGCAGAGCTCATCTCTTCTCCACTACTCCCCAGTGGCTGGAAGCAGCTTGTCCCTTCCTGCCCACACGGTGTCGAAAGGCAGCTATCACCTCCAGGCTGTTGCTGGCCACTGACATAACCCAGCCGCCTCCTGTCCCCCAGCTACAGCGCAGGCAGGAAGGGGTTAAGCTCTAAGGATGCATTGTGCCCAGAGAACCTGACTGCAGGGGCTTCAGCAAACCCGGCCAGAGAGGTGGCTCAGCAGGAGAAGGTGTCTAGGGGACGGAGCAGCCCCACGCTGCCTGGGGGCAGGACCCGGAGGGGGGTGGGCGGTTGAAGAGGGTGCTAAGTCCCTGCCTGGGGAGGGGCTGCTTTGGAGCCTGCAGGGTTGGGATGCAAACTGGCTGGAAATCGCTTCCCCACCACCACAACCCCAGAGCTTAGCTGAGGGGCAGAGAGGCTTCCCCGGGCCAGCGCTGTGCGGGGCTTTGGCACAAGCCGGACTCGGCTCCTCCCGGCCAGCGCCCCAGGCCGAAGGGTCTTGGCCTTTCCTAGGGTGCCGGCCCAGCCAGAGGCAGTGAGGGAAGGAAGAAGCCTGCCACCCAGGTGGAGGGTGAGCTGAGCACTCCGACAAGGAGCTGGTTCTCCGTACAGCGCTGTGAGTGGGACGCGCCCTGCCGGGGGAGATATGAAGGAGCAGTAGGGCTTGGGGGACGGGGTGAAGGGGCAAAGCAGGGAAGGGACAGCGGGAGGGGGAGCACATAAAGAGCCGATGGGTGGGCAGCAGAGGTGACACGTAACCGGCCACTGACTGGCGCCTGCCTGTACACACCAGCCTCCACAGCTCACAACGCGCAGCCAGTGCTGGTTGGAAACGGGATGGGGGGCGGGGCCCTACTGGCTGAGAGCCAGCACACAGCGGGGGCCGTGCTGATGCACCAGCACAGGGAACGGCCAGCCCCACACGCTGCATCTTCACCCCGCCACTAGCCTTGCACATCCACCCTCATTGTCAGCCACTGGACCCCCTCACTCACTGCTGGTGGGCAGGCAGCTGGTGAGCACGGATCCAGTCAGCAGCAGGACCTGCCAGTACTGATGCAGGGGAGACAGAAAATACGGGACAATTTACCCATTTTTAAGAAAAAGCTGGGACACCTGCAGGAGGGCTTAAATACGGCACTGTTCCTTTAAAAACAGGACGTCTGGTCACCCTAGATTTACATAATCATCTCAAACTTGCAAGCTAGTTGCACAATCATGAGCAACTGTGTTGTTTGTCCAAAGGAACTTTGTTTGACTAGCAAACTCACACGTTTCTGTAAAACTTAGCAAGCCCTATAAACTAACCCAGTGTAAATGTTTTACTACACTAAAAGACAAACAAAAGAGAAAAATCCTAAGAACAATATATATGGCATTTTTCAGTTCTTTACAAAATAAAAGGAAACCTGTAAAATCCTCAGAGAAAGTTATATTTTCTTGCAATGATAACTAAAACTCATATTTTCGTAGAGTACATACGACTTTTGTTTCGTACTAATCTAAATGTAGGAGATATTTTTACCTTGATAACAGTCTTAGTGTCCCATTAGTAATATCTGTGTATGACAGATTTAAATAGAGAAGAGCTGGACAACCTTCTGATATAAGTCTCATTGATTCATCCTGAATAATAATAAAAAAATCACTTGTCAAAGTATGTCAAATTAGAATTTGTTTGTATTTTAGTGTATCTAAAGTCTCTTCTATACTGTAGCAGAAAAACTGAATTAATTTCGTAAAAGTATTAAATGCAACAGTACCGAGCAAAAACATTTTCTCTTTAAAATGCTCTAAAGAAAATACTATATTATAATGTTTCCGGAATTATTTTTGTTGATTGTAAACATGACTATTTCTATGCCCCCAATTCAGGAAGGCACCTAAGAACCAAGAAGTCCTAATGAAGTCAATGGGACTATTCACATGCTTAAGTGCTTTGCTGAATCAAGACCTAAGTTAGCAGGTCTATAGACAATAACTTAAGTCAACTCTCTAAAATCCAGGGAGTGTGCTTTATTAACTATTCATACCAGTCCATCAATTATAGAATGCTCACTGTCCACAACATTTCTTTTTAATTTGAGTCAGTTCCTTTCTTTAATATTCTTTGGAAGTGGCACCATCTATCTTTTTCTATGTATCAATATGATCACTACATTAGAATACAGACATACGGAGGCAAATCTTGAAACATTGGTGCAGGGGGCTGTTCCCCAAAAAGTATATGTGAATCCATTAGAGATGCAAAAACCCGCACTTGTGACTGCAAATCAAATAACTGTGTGGAAATCAGTATCTTATATATTTATACATTTTTGCCCAGATCCTCACCTGGTGTAAATTGGCCTAACTCAACTAACTTCAAAGGAGCTATACCAATTCACACCAGCTGAGGAGCTGACCATTTTTGGTTACAAATGTCCATTTCCTTAGTCAAATGCAATGGACATGCTCACTCATATCGTTAGTTCTTACATTGTCATGACAGTCTCCTGCTAGGGATGTTAAAGAGTGTTTTATAACTATTGCAGACACCAGGCTATCAAAATATTGATATTAATTGACATTTAAATCCAACAACAGTAAAAGTGAGAGAAGTCTGTAAAAATCACGTGCTTTTAAAATACATGATTACACCATATAATTTGAAAAATGGTAACAACAACAGTCCAGCCACAGACTGTTCCACTACTGGATTCAATATTAGAGGGCTAGGAATGTTATCAAGTGTAATCAAGCGGTTCAATTAGCTGAATATTCCTTCATTGATCTTATTGTTTTATTATTCTATTTATGTCTCTGCTATTTAGCTCTCTTAAGAAATAGCTGGAATAAAATGAATATTTGCTCTTCCATCTTCCAAAGAAGGGATTGCTTGGAGGCTATGTAGTGTTGATATAATACACACACCTTTCATAGACTCATAGAAGATTAGGGTTGGAAGAGACCTCAGGAGGTCATTTAGTCCAACCCCCTGCTCAAAGCACGGCCAACACCAACTAAATCATCCCAGCCAGGGCTTTATCAAGCCGGGCCTTAAAAACCTCTAAGGATTGAGATTCCACCGCCTCTCTAGGTAACCCATTCCAGTGCTTCACCCCCCTCCTAGTGAAATAGTGTTTCCTAATATGCAACCTAGACCTCCCGCCTGCAACTTGAGACCATTGCTTCTTGTTCTGTCATCTGCCACTACTGAGAACAGCCTAGCTCCATCCTCTTTGGAACCCCCCTTCAGGAGTTGAAGGCTGCTATCAAATCCCCCCTCACTCTTCTCTTCTGCACACTAAATAAGCCCAGTTCCCTCAGCCTCTCCTTGTAAGTCATGTGCCCCAGCCCCCTGATAATTTCCGTTGCCCTCTGCTGGACTCTCTCCAATTTGTCCACATCCCTTCTGTAGTGGGGGACCAAAACAGGACACAATACTCTAGGTGTGGCCTCACCAGTGCCGAATAGAGGAGAATAATCACTTCCCTCAATCTGCTGGCAACGCTCCTACTAATACAGTCCAATATGCTGTTGGCCTTCTTGGCAACAAGGGCACACTGCTGACTCATATCCAACTTCTCGTCCACTGTAATCCCCAGGTCCTTTTCTGCAGAACTGCTGCTTAGCCAGTCAGTCCCCAGTCTGTAGCTGTACATGAGATTCTTCCTTCCTAAATGCAGGACTCTGCACTTGTCTTTGTTGAACCTCATCACATTTCTTTTGGCCCAATCCTCCAATTTGTCTAGGTCACTCTGGACCCTATCCCTACCCTCCAGCGTATCTACCTCTTCCCCCAGCTTAGTGTCATCTGGGAACTTGCTGAGGGTGCAATTCATCCCATCATCCGGATCATTAATAAAGATGTTGAACAAAACCGGCCCCAGGACCCACCCCTGGGGCTCTCCACTTGATACCGGCTGCCAACTAGACATCAAGCCGTTGATCACTACCCGTTGAGCCCGACAATCTAGCCAGCTTTCTATCCACTGTATAGTCCATTCATCCAATCCATACTTCTTTAACTTGCTGAATAATATGTCTCATCATAGAAGGCAATCAGGTTGGTCAGGCATGACTTGCCCTTGGTGAATCCATGTAGACTGTTCCTGATCACCTTCCTCTCCTCCAAGTGCTTCAAAATGGATTCCTTGAGGACCTGCTCCATGATTTTGCCGGGGACTGAAGTGAGGCTGACCGGTCTGTAATTCCCCAGGTTCCCTTTCTTCCCTTTTTTAAATATGGGCACTATATTTGCCTTTTTCCAATTGTCTGGGACCTCCCTGGACGATTGGAGGTCGACTTTTCAGAGATATTGGCCCATGGCTCTGCAATCACATTAGCCAACTACCTCAGCACTCTCGGATGCATTAGATCTGGACCCATGGATTGTGCATGTCCAGCTTTTCTAAATAGTCCTTAACCTGTTCTTTCATCACTGAGGGCTGCTCACCTCCTCCCCATACTGTGTTGTCCAGTGCAGCAGTCTGGGAGCTGACCTTATCTTTGAAGACGGAGGCAAAAAAAGCATTTAGTACTTCAGCTTTTTCCACATCATCTGTCACTATGTTGCCTCCCCCATTCAGTAAGGGTCCCACACTTTCCCTGACCTTCTTCTTGTTGCTAACATACCCATAGAAACCCTTCTTGTTATTCTTCACATCCCTTGCTAACTGCAACTCCAATCGTGCCTTGGCCTTCCTGATTACACCCTTGCATGCTCTAGCAATATTTTTATACTTCTCCCTAGTCATCTGTCTTTCCACTCCCCGCTAGTCATCTGTCATCACCTTTCCACTGGAGGGTTCCAGAAATGTTTAGAAACTTTAAAAGGACACTTCCAACTCCATGCAATAATGGAATAAGAATCTTGGAGAGAGTATCTATTCAGGATTACTTAATTTTGAAGAATATTAACTGTAATTATCTTGTCAATTTAGGCAAAAAAATTACAAAAAATATCCACATGCATTATCCAGTAAATTATTAGAAAGCATAGTTGTGAGTAAATATTTGGATGCTACAAAATGGCTTGGAATTTCTTGCCAACTTTAAACACATAGTAAACCATGAACCTTTCCCATAACTTACATTTAATCCTTGGCATTCAGAGACATTCAAATCTTGCAAATTTTTACATTCACCTAAAATAAAAGATAGACTTAATATTAGAGTTAAAGATTAATGGTTGGAATTTCCTAGATCAGACCAGCAGTCCATCTACCTCAGTGTCCTGTCCCTGACAATGGCCAGTACAAGATGATTCAGTGGAAAGTCCAAGAAACCAGGCAGAAGACAATTATGGAATAACTTACTCATCAGAAAAGTTGTTTTCAGCCCCCTATCACTTAGTGGCTGGTTTATGTCCTGAGGCATGATGATTCATGTCCCATACTACATTAAAAAAATATGTTAAAAGAATGATAAGCTTATAAAGACAAGGACTCAAAAGTTAGGAAATGCCAGAATTAAGGTTGCCCATCCAATCTTAATTCAGCTCTCTTCTCTTGTGTGTATGCATTATGATACAATATTTAACTACACGATTATATACTATGTTTTCCACAGGAAATTGAGAGCACATGGAAATAGTCTCCCTGCTCTCAGAGCCTCAGACCACAGCGGCCCCTGGCAGCCAGAAGGAGCAATTGCAGAGAAAGTCCTCCTCATCCCCTATGCCATGGAATCTTCAGAGAATTTAGCCGCCAAACTCTAACAAATCTCTATTAAGAATGTGTGAACTATGATTTTTTCAGAGGCTTATAATTTGGCCAAAATCAGGTTGATTTTCACAGGAGCAGCAAAAGGCATATTTCTGATACAAAGACAACTCTCCTGCCAAATTTCAAGTCCCTGGTCCAAAGCATGGAGTTGCTAGAGCTTCTCAATTAAATAATTGTAAGATTTTTTTCAACAAGGGCAAATTATGTATTTTTCTTTGTTCTCGTTCTCAGAAACGGCTGATCTGATTCTGATTTTTTAAAAACATAAATAAATAAATTCAGCCTGAGGCAGACACTTGATGTGGGAGATTCAATATGAGATGTTTATATTGATCACAAGAAATATTTTGAAAATCTTTTAAATAATTATTCTCATATAACACATCTGAAAAAGGGGCCGCCAAACATATGCTTTTACCTGCAGTCAAAAATTAATCCAACATTACATCTCTACATTCCTTTCTATGAAAACAATGACTTTAACTAAAGTCTTGGTATACTATCTTACTAAAAGTTCTTTGAAAGAAAAAACACAATGCTGTTAAGAGGGACCTGCCAACTCAAAAGATTCCATCCAGTTAAAATTAGCTCCATGATTGGTAGGCTACAGGAATGTCATGCCACTTCTATGCCTCCCTATATCCCCATCCTAAAACCACAATACACCTCGCCTCTACAGATAGTAGAGGGGAAAACAGAACCTGAACTAAGGTATGCTGATACTTCATATTAGTTGCCATCGTTGGCTACAGAATCTAAGCCTTTTTTTTTTAAATTAAATCTCTAGCCTTTATGGTTGCAAAGAATCTTCTAAATGGGAACTGAGTGTAAACTGATGCAGTGACATCTCCTTGAGTCTGCAGACAGTCTGAAAAAAATATCTCTGAGCAGTGTGAACTGTTCCACTTCATCTAAACGGAGTGTTAACTCGGAAGCCTAATTAAAACAATTAAAATGTCAACATTTGACATACAGGACAAGAAAGAGAAAGCATCATGTCAGGAAGAGCTGCACAATCTATTGAGAATAGTATCTCCTGTTGGTGCCATGACAGAGTGAAGCTTAGCATGTGGGCAGAGCTTAGTACCACTACTGTTTTTCCCCCAGTTCAGTCCTAGGGGACTGGAGGGAAATAGAGTACTTAGATAAATCACATTTCTTAGCTATCTTCCCCCAGATTCTTCTTTTGTCCATTTAGGACTTCCCTGGGATTTGCCAGTATCAGAGACCTTCTGGAGCTTGTGTAGCTCAGTTCCAAATAATAGAGAGCATCCCAGTTGTAATGGCCATGATTAGAACAATCAGTCAGAGTTAGGGTTTCCAATATTGTATTTAAAAATACAGGACAAACTTCAGATGTCCCCAATCTTGACTTGAACCTCTGGGGACAAGTTCCTTTCCCTCCACCCCCATGCTTCCTAGAGTTTCTCTCTCTCCAGCTCTGGATACAGCAGAGAACCCAGGGCCTCAGATGCTGAGCCAGGAGCTGCTGAGATTCCTGTTCAGGTTCTGCTTGGGTGCCAGGAGCTGAGTTGGAGGCTACAATTGCTTGTCTTTGCCTGCTACAGTGCTGTGCACCCTGTTGGGGATGTTGGCAGAGACTCAGCGCACTAGGAGGCTACACCTGGGAGTACTGACCCCCCCTGCCAGATAGAGCCCCTTCCTGATCCTGGCCCTTCAGTACAGGTCCGGGGCACATATCCCCATCCACTTGCCCTGCCAGATGGAGCTTGAGCAGGGAAAGCAGATGGGGCTGCACTCAAGAGCTGAGGAGAGGAACCTGTCCGGGGGGAAGGAGGAGGGAGCAGTACTCATGGGTGCATCTTTCCACTCCCCTCCCAATCCTGGCCCTTGAGCATGGCCCCATCTGCTTTCCCCACGCAGCACTGAAGGGCCAGGGATGAAAGTGGAAAGATGTCCCCATGAGTACTGTCCCACTGCTGTTGAAATATGGGATAAAAAGCGTTCCATACTGATTTAGTATGGGACAGGCAATTTTCTATTTAAATTAGGGAGGTACCTTGTAATATGGGACTGCTGCAGGGCTGGCTCCAGGCACCAGCTTGGGAAGCAGGTGCTTAGGGCGGCCACTCCGGAGAGGGGCGGCAGGTCCAGCTATTCGGCGGGCGGTCCCTCACTCCCGCTCGGAGCAAAGAACCGCTCGCCGAAGTGCCGCCGCAGATCGCGATCGCGGCTTTTTTTTTTTTTTGGCTGCTTGGGGCGACCAAAACCCTGGAGCCGGCCCTGGACTGCTGGCAACCCCATTCAGAGTGAACAACATCTGATTCCCAAAAACTAATACATAAAATGCCTTTTATTTTTCACAGAATGTAATGGACAAAAGCAGTAATTATAATTAGAGCCTTATGTATTTCACAAATGCAAAATAAAGAAATAAAACAAAAATGAACAGTAAATGGACATAAAATGAAACTCAGCCTGCAGCGGCAGCTCCTGCCCCCTGGGGTTGGGCCCAGCTCCCTAATCTAGGTGCTGTGACCTGGCACACGAGGTCACAACGCTTCTCAGCTTTGGCCTGGCCACACCTCCATCATAATGGGAAGGCAGGTTGGTCAAATTTGGAATTGCAGTGCCACTCACTCAAATTTGGCCCAGTTGCCCCCTCTCATCAAGACAGAGGAGCCAAACCTGAGTGTACTGTAACCTCAAGGGCCAGCTGGAGTGGGGAGCCGGGTCTTGCCCTGCAGAACAGGAGCTGCTGTTCCAGTGTGAATATGGGGCTGGCTTACTCTATAGCTTCCCCCGCAGGGTCTCCCACCCTTCAGGGGCAGGACCTTGACTTTCTCATGGAAGAGAGGCTAATGGGGGGAGGGTTGGGGCTCAGTGGGGGAGGAGGATAGGAGAGGTGTCCCTGGGACTAATGGGGGATGGGGTTATGGTGCACAGTGGGGGAGGGAAAATATTTAAGTGATGGGGAGGGGTTTCTGGGGCTTGGGGCGATTGAGGTTCAATGTGAGAGAGAGACTATATAAGGGGACATAGAGAAACCTGGGGATACAGAGGGGGATTGGGGTGGGGGGACTGGTGAAGGAAGTCAGAGGGGTTGGGAAGATCCAGGCTGTTCCATGAGGTTTGTGTCTCTGAGTGGGCATGGAGAAGTGGGAGTTATTTGGAAGCTGTAGTAGTAGGTAAATTTCAAGGGGGGAACCCTAAGGAGCTGTCTGAGGTATTTTGAGGTGGCTAACTGTCGTGGGGGTTGGTGAGTTTCTCAAGGCATAGAATAATGTTAATAAATGATGTTGTATAGATAAACTGGGATTTATACACTGTTTTGATTTATATATGGTCATGTGACATATTTTATTAATATAAATGTAATAAAAAGAAATAAAACAACATTTTATTGGATAAAACAAAACAGAAATTCACAAAAAATGATAAAAAATAAAAAGAATTTCACAGGGCTCTAGTTATAATGTTCATTTTTTAAAGATGTTTATGTGTTTTACTAGAATGTTGATATAAGGAGAGAGCTGGCAGGTGCAGAAATAAAATGGAGAAGCCATTCAGAGGCTTTGCCAACAAAATAATTATATCTAGGAGCAGCATAAATCTTTTTTATTTTAGCAAGAAACAACTAAATTATACTTTTAAAGACAACCTTTTTCATTTTCTATTATAAAACGAAGTTTCAAACTTTAGATTTCTGATCCAAATAAAGAAATATTACAAATAGGTCAGTGATAACGAGACAGCGACTTATTCTATCCTTTAAAGACCGTGCTTTTTGGGTGCATCATCATTAGCAAAAAAGGAGAGTTCTTCACTCGAGTTAACTAGCACAAGGTAAATCTTATTGAAGACAAGACAGTTTGTAGTTCTCACATGAGTTAGCAGGTCAAGGTAAATTACAGGCTTTCCCATAGTCTTCATCTTCACCTGCTAACTCATGTATAAACTACAAACTGCCTTCAATATAATTTCACCTCATGTTAGTTAACTTGAGTTAAGAACACACCTTTTTCCTAGTGAAGACAAGGCCTTTGAAACCACAATGATGGTTTAGTGGTACACAAAACTACCATATAATGGTATGTGTTGAAAACTGGGATTTGTTCAAAGTTCTCAGACCAACAAGGACTCTGCATCCTGCAGAGACATCATGCACAGGCCAAGGGAATCATGCACTGCCCTGCAGCTGACTCATAAACAATACTGAACAGGATCCAGAGGGAGTCACATCCGGCCCTCTTTGGCCAGCAAACAGCTGGAATCATGTAAGAGGAGTAAACGGCAGATAATGAGACTTCAGGGTTTAACAAGTCCCTGCCAAAATAGAATTTTATGACCATATTGTATACTTGGTACACAGCCCTGAGTAGGGACATATAAAGCTGCATCACCCCAAAGGGAACTCCAGGAGGGATTATACCTCCACAGAACACAGGAGGAATGCACATGCTTTACCATCCCTTAAGAATGAGGGCATTCTCCACTCTCCCCAGCTGGCCAGTTCCTCTGGGATGATTTGCACTCTTTGTGTGCTAGGAGGGGAGAGTCCTTGCATGCCCATGATACCAGGGACTGGGACTGTGCTTGATTCTTCTGCAGAGGGCACAATGGGGCAAAGGAATCCTTGTGCCCTTCCCCTGAAACTGTATGTGCACCTAAACGAAAGCCAGCTAGAATCTAGCCCTGTATTTTGACAGCTTGCTAAATTTAATCTAAAGCGAATGAAAGTGGATCATCGAGAGCGTGAAAACATCTAAACAATAAGAAGTGACCTTAATGTCCCTGTCTGAGAAATTTTCAAGTTCTGAGTGAACCTAGTGTGCTGGTTGAACCACTTTGTAATGGTTCATTTTAAGTACCAGTCTCTGTGAAAATGTCTATTTTACACTTTCTAATATTCCACTTTTCTTCCTACACAGGGATTCCACATCCACCAGCTGTACCTCCTCGATTCAGAACAATATTAGCTCCAAACTCATATTTCAAAGGAATACTTTGACTGTTCCAGCTGTCACAGAAAGTAATTGGGGCCAACTGGATGTCAGAATGAAAGTGGTTACTATTATAATACTACTTTTCTTTTGTAAAGCAGCCTACTTTAGGAAGACAAGGAATGGGAGTTTGAGAAACAAAGCAAATAATGGAAGGACAAACAGCTTAAGAAAAGCATCTAGTACTGTTAAGCGTTATGCCCCAGGCCTCCCCTGTGATGTATATACTTATCTTCATGAGAAATACTTAGATTGCCAAGAAAGAAAACTGACTTTTGTGTCTCCTGATTGGCCTGAGGATTTAAGACACATGCTGCTAGCAAGAAATAGGATTCGCAAACTGAAGAATAATATGTTTTCCAAGTATAAAACATTAAAAAGTCTGGATTTACAACAGAATGATATATCAAAAATTGGAAGTGAGGCTTTTTTTGGTTTAAACAAACTTACCACACTCTTACTTCAGCATAACCAGATTAAGATTTTATCAGAGGAAGTTTTTATTTATATGCCCCTTCTAAACTACCTGCGTCTTTATGATAATCCTTGGCATTGCACCTGTGAGATGGAAACTCTTATTACGATGTTGCAGGTTCCAACAAACAGGAACTTGGGAAATTATGCCAAGTGTGTACACCCAATAGAACTGAAAGATCAAAAGCTAAAGCAGATAAAAGCTGAACGTCTATGTACTGAAGAGGAAAGACTGGACACCAAAAATATAGCAGCAGCAAAGCCAAAAGTTGTCAAACCAGAATTTGATTCCTCTCTTTGTCATATTTATGTATTTCCCATGCAAACATTGGATTGCAAAAGAAAAGGTTTGTTTACTTATTTTTAATTCAGTGACAAAGTTTAATGTTCTTGCTCCTTTGCTGTTATATTTCTTCTCTTGTTAAGTAGGTTATGGAAAATCAGTACAGTTCTAGAAATTTTTTGCTTTATTTTTTTTTAAATAGTACTAACAAATTCTTTGTTCTTGTGATTATAAAGAGTGTAATTGCAGTATTTCATCTCCATTTTAGAGCCCAATTCTGCAAAAACTCCTGCATGTATTTAATTTTATTAGCATGAATACTCCAACTGAAATCAATAGGAGTGCTCCCAGTAACAAAGTTAAGCACATACTTAAATTATTGTAGCAGCAGAGCCTAGTTTTGACTGGTTTTACTCCAATAAAGCTACTTTTACATATGCCAATAAATCTATAAACGAAATTATAGTTGATTCAAAGTGACTGCACTGACAGAGGGAAGAGCACAGGAAGCTCTTCCCCCTGTTCCAGTGCACAAGGGTAGCCATAATTTGATAGCAGGGAGCTGCCGGCAGCACTCAGAGGCCCCAGAAAGGGCCCAGCTGAATGGAAAGACATTGTCGTCCCACCCTCTGTGTACCAGGTTTCCTGCATAGTGGAAAGTACCAGCTGTTCTTTTTGAACAGCTGTAGCAAGGGTACTCTCCCTGTTCTTCCTCCCAGTGCCCAGGAGGCATTTCAAAGTCATATGCTTCCAGGTACTGCTACTAGGAAGAGTGGTTCCTCCCTTCCCTAAATTCATCTCAGGGTCTTAGGAGCCATAACTGAACCCTAAGAGTAAATAGTTGCCCATCTGGGAGATGTGGACATATAAGTACAGGTTTGTCTATGCTTTTTATTTCCCATATTTTATCCCATGAGAACTACCAAAGAAAAACTAAAAAAATTTCTGATGAGAACTGTTCTCTGGTTACACCCATTGCAAACTGCATTCAGTTCATGCTTCAACTTTACAAAACATAAAATAAAAACAGTACAAAGATGTGGAAGTAGTCTACTTAGGGAGGATTTTGCCCAATTTTTGCAAATTACAACCTGTAGTGCCTGACCGTTGTACTATGTTAGCTATTTTTATCTCGTAATATGCTTGCCAAACTGCTGTGCTATTTTCTTCCATTTGCCTTACTGTGACTGTACATTTACAAAACTGCTTTTATTGTAAAAAGAATGAGGAGTACTTGTGGCACCAGAAGTGGGTTTTAGCCCACGAAAGTTTATGCCCAAATAAATTTGTTAGTCTCTAAGGTGCCACAAGTACTCCTCGTACTTTCTGCTGATACAGACTAACACAGCTACCACTCTGAAACCTGCTTTTATTGTGTTCCTGTCCCCTACCCTTGATTCCAGGGAGGCTCTGTCTTTGCTACTCTCTGTGTCAGCTAGAAGAAGGATAGACAAGCTCAGAAGTCAGTATGAGGAGACAAGAAATGTACATAAATTAAAGGCTTCAGTCTGTGACCACCTGGTGTACACAATCTGTATGTCATGTGCAGGGCCGGCTCCAGGCACCAGCCTGGCAAGCAGGTGCTTGGGGCGGCCACTCCGGAGAGGGGCGGCACGTCCAGCTATTCGGCGGCAATTCGGCGGACAGTCCCTCACTCCCGCTCGGAGCGAAGGACCTCCCGCTGAATTACCACCGGAGATCGCGATCGCAGCTTTTTTGTTTATTTGTTTGTTTGGCTGCTTGGGGCGGCCAAAACCCTGGAGCCGGCCCTGGTCATGTGAGAAATCTTCTGTCCTCCTACCTCCTTTTCCCCAGTGCTCATTCCTGTTCTTCTTCCTCCTCCCTCCCCCACTCTTTCCCTATAAGGCTACTTCCTCCTTTTGATTTTCCCTATTACCCTTTCCTCCTGGCTTACTTTTATTCATTTCTTACTTGCCCTTGCAGTATAAGATATCACAGGGTCATCACTGTGCCATCATTACCCCTTAAGGCTCCAGTAAACATTACTACTGAACAAAGACAGGCACCTGATATAAATATACAAATATAAGGAATTCAGAGTGAATGTGAATTTCCAGGCTGATACTTTAGGCCACAGCATCCTCTCTGTATAAGTCATGCAGAGGGGAGCAAATTTGATTTGAGCTGATTTTATCTGAGTTGAGTATCTGCTTGAATAGACTCAAAATTCTTAGGAACGGGAGAATACAGGCACCAGGGCAGTGTGACTTCTTCCTTCAAGCTGCCTGAAGCCTCTCAGTATGGTCAACTCTTGGTTGGGGTTTCATGGGCTTTTTTGGCTATTTAAAAATGTGTGTTATTATATCCGCCCCCATAAGGATGTAGTAGAGGTACACGGAGCTGCTACTCCCACATACCCTCTAAGAGGCAACCACAAAGTTCCAGTGGATTTCTACCCAAATGGTTAGTCAAATTCAGGGTCTTGTGGGTTGTTCCAGTTAGGATGAGAAATTGTTAATAGAGTCAGCTATTTCTTTAATGCAGGCTTGTTTATTTATAAAGAATGTACATAGCCCTGCTTCTCTGGACACAGGAGGAACTAAACAACAAGGGTCAGTTTCTTTGCTTAGGGTCCCAAGCCTCTTTAACCAGCACTTGACTCAGAAGCCACCTCTGTAGGCTTCTTTCAGATTCTCACACTGTGCTTGTCTAGGCTCCAGCTGTGTCCTTCTCTGTGTAATGTTTCCTGCTTCTCTTACTTAAACACACACTTATCCCTCTAGTCAGGCAATACCTAGCAAGCCCCTCTGCCCAGTTCATTCAAATTTCTGGGCAGCCTTGCATTTCTCTTTATTTTAATAGCAGACATCTGCCTATGATTTGGGTTTGGAGGCTGCTATTATTTCAGTCACTTTCTTACATTCATCCTAAATGAAAGACAGAAGTTATGGCACAAACCCTAACAAGGTTTAACCCAAACAACTTACAACAGATGGATAGGCTGACTAGCAATGCCAGGAGTGCTCCACACCCCAAAGAAGGCATGAATACATTAAATGAGGGAATGGACAGGTCTCTGCCCCTTAGAAAAGTGCCTTAAGGCCAATGATGGAGGAAACACATGATGGAGGAAGACTTTTTAAAATGTGTATAGGGTTTTTTTTCCTAAACAGCCACTCACCAAATCAGTGATATACTAGATTTGTCAACTTTTTAGAGTATAAAACTGAGATTCCTCCTGGTTGCAGCAACATGTCATCCTATGTGATTTTGCATTATGTTATTGTAAAATAATCACAAGGTTCTTAGCTATCTAAGTATTTAGGTGGCCAGTGTTACCCAAGTCTTTCCTTTAAAAAACAACAAAAAATAAAACAAAACAAAACCCTTTGATGCATCAAGTCTCCAAATAAATTCTGTCTGTGGCTTCACAAGAAAATCAGGAGTCTCCAGACTGAACTGGGAGTGTTTGTTTCTATATGCTGACCTACTAGATTATAAAGGCTCCAGGTAGTGTCTTGCTTATTGTCTTTAGTGTAGGTCATTTCACAAGAGAAGGAGAGGTGATATCACGCATAGACAAATTACTGGTACCTGAAAGGTACTGCCTTCGGGTAGCTTTTCAAACAATAAGAGAAAGGACCTCATTATTTTGCTATACCAAATGGAAATAGGCCTACTTCATTTTTAACATCCCAACACATTTTAGATGCTTTTTGCAATAAACAAATGGCTAGAAAGTCCAGATCCCTCCCTTTCTAACCTCCCTTCTTGCTGTTATATCCTCCTTTCCAAATTTCCCCCTACTCCATGCAAGGCTACTGGCAGGAGCAATATATTACCTTTTATCCTTAATTTTCAGATTTAAAGTTGAAATTTCCCTCACAGGTACTGAGAAAAGACTATATCATTACTTCACCCAAAGATCACAGAAAATAGCAGTCAGAGCAGGATTGACAGAGTCATATAAAAAAGGCATGAGGTTTACTTCAGATTGAATGGGTGCAGGTCACATTTGCAATAAATATGCACAATACTGTTAGGGTTTTGTTTTTGTTTTTCACTCTCTTTATCTCACTGATTTTAAAGTTAGTACAGTTTGAACTCAGAAACAAACTGGTCCAGTGTCAAAGTATGATAAGAAAACATTTTTCCATGTAGATGATCAAATCTGAGTGGAAATTTTGGAGAAATTACAAAATCCACTATAATATGGATCTTAAAATGCTATTAGAAATAATGATACTACAGTATCTCAATGGAACTAGATGAATAAGTCTGATATGATACAGTTCTTCCATTAAACACTCAAAAGCAGTCTCTGGGAAACCATAAGAAGTAAGCTGAACCTCTGGGTTGATAAACCATTAAGAAAAGTAGTGACACGGGGGCAGATCCTTAGCTAGTTATACTGTCAGAGCTCCAAAGTCTATGGAACTCTAACAGTTTACATCTGCTGAGGATCTGTCCCTAGGCATGCACAGTGGCTACTTCTTAAACATCATCATGTCAGCCAAAACAAAATGTTTTTTCCCAAAAAACAGATACAGCTCTTGATAAAAATAGAAGTGCCTGCCAACAAAATTATATATTTTAAAAGTGCATCCACTAGCACTACTCGCTTTCTATGCCTCAAAGGCACATTGCTAAATCTTTTCTTGGGACACATTATTTCCTTCTCACCCTATGTGGTGCATTAGGTGTTAAAGCCATTACTTTGGATCTTCCTTGTACAGCCTCCCCACAGCTTTTGGGGTACCATGTAGCCAGCCTGTGCCCCTTTGAGAGCAGGATTTGAAATTCTACCTGCTGCTTATGTAGGCTATGCAACGGACCTTAAAAGAAGTCAGGGAGTAAGAAGCCTGTCTAAGCAGAATTTAGCTCATTGAAGGAAGGACACTCTAGTGCTTAGGGCACTAGCCCTGGACTTGGTAAATCCAAGCCCAATGTCCTTTTCTGACACAGACTTCCTATGTGACCTTGGGTAAATCACTTAGACTCTTTGTCACTTAGTTCCCAATCTGTAAAACAAGATTAATAGTACTTCCCTACCTCATAGTGGTGTTGTGAGGATAAATATATTAAAGATTGTGAGGTGCTCAGGTAACATAGTAATGGTGAGCCATATATATGGCAAAGATATATATAAAAAACCTAGAAATGCCTCAGTACTTTACATAAGGGTAGTAACTATAGTATTTTCACTGCTGTTAATACTTAGAACACATCAACTTTTGGCAGTGTGAAACAAATGGTACAATACAGTATACTAGGGTCTGATTCTGGAACACTTTCTCACAGTGATGAACACCTACTCACATAAGTAGCTCCATTGGTTTCATTTAGGTGAGGAAGTGCACTACAATCAAGCCCTTAGTTTGTATAGCATTTTTGTAACTGCATTATTCAGCTGTATACAAGTTAAAATAAAAATGTAAAGCATAGGAAGAGATATTACTATGTACTAGCATAAAGAAGAGAAATTATTTCAGATGAAACGTAAAAATAGACAGTCATGTTAGGCTGTTCCAGTCAACAGGAGCTGCATGAGAAATAACTTTCCCATTAACAGTGTGAAAAGACTGAGAATGGACCAAGGGTGGTCAGTGCTAGATGAACAGAAGGAGCAGGAAGGGAAGTAGAAAGATGCAAGATATATGAGGTATTTCTGTGTTTTCCCAGATGCTTAGTAAGTGGGGGGAGGGATAGCTCAGTGGTTTGTGCATTGGCCTGCTAAACCCAGGGTTGTATGCTCAATCCTTGAGGGGGCCATTTAGGGATCTGGGGCAAAAATTTGTCTGGGGTTTCAGTCCTACTTTGAGCAGGGGGTTGGACTATATGACCTCCTGAGGGCTCTTCCAACTCTCATATTCTATGATGCTTTCCAAATTATACTTTTCTGAAAGTTACACCCCTATCTATCTCTAAATGCAAGGAACACAGGTCATCTTTATACCCTGGCACAAATTGCTCTTACAGCGACATGCAAGCGGTAGAAATAATCTACAGATGATATAACATCCATCTTTTCATTTTTCTTTTAAGAGTTAAAGCAAGTTCCAGGTAACATACCTCCAGATATTGTTAAACTCGATTTATCTAACAACAAAATCAAACAACTACGAGCCAAGGAGTTTGAAGATGTTAATGAACTGAAGATATTAAACCTTAGCAGTAATGGAATAGTTTACATAGATCCTGGTAAGAACAACTCTATATATTTATACAAATAGTAAACTGTGTGCTTTATTAATTATTAGCATTGGCTATGTCTTTATCATATATATTCTAAATGAGAAAAATCTAGAAGATCAGAAAACTTAACAGCTTGGATCAAATTCTGCCCTCAGATGCATTGATTTTATAGAGCCAAACTGTGCGGACATGCATATTGGGCAACCCCATTTAAGTCAATGTAGCAAACATGGATTTTGGGGTACTCTTAAATTCAAGCAGAAAAGAAGCAAAAATGGAATTTTTGGGACTGAAGATTAATCAATACCCAAATGTTATGTAATTAAGTACATCTTTAAACACTACTTGCCAAATCTGACAAAATTTGGCTTAATTTTATACGGCTTCTTTTAAATTATAGGAGTCACTATAATATAGAGACTGAAAAGGTTAATGAAATTTGATATTTTTGAGATACTTTGTTATATTACTAGATCTCAAAATAGCTTTGATTTAGTGCAAAATATTGTAGGCTATTTGTGTATATTTTTATATGATGTGTGTATATTAAACAGTCAGAAACAGGAAGGAGACAGAAGTAAGGAACACAAACAAAGGGTAGGCTGCTTTCTGCTGTAGCATTCTGGAAGCTTAGTAACAGTGAACAATAGTGCCATCAATAAAATAAAGTTTAAGAGGTCAAAAATAATACATTGCTAGACTCCTTAAGCTAAGTCCTGTGCTATATAATGACCACAGAGTGGGTTTATTTAAAGGGTGGGTTTTTCTCTGAAATGTGACTCTATAAAAATGGCATTGTTTAATTCCATGTTTATTGTCTCTCATTGGCTCCCTATCAAATATACTCAGTTAATAAGTAGAGTTTGTTTTTTTATAACTAGCAGCCCAGCAAACTTAACCTGGGTGGGAATTAACTGTGAAATTAGATTCTCTCTTTCTCATTATTATTACCAGTAATAGACAGGCCAAATCAGGCATTTACTGATATCTCCGCAACTCTGTTGTCTTGCCTTGCCTACCTACAAAGGTTGTACAGCTTTCTCCGAGCTCTGGTCAAGTGAAAAAAGTGGTACAACTCCCCCTAGTGTGGACATAGTTATACCAGTATACAAGTGTTTTGCTTATTCCCATATGAAAAGGGGCATAAATTATACCAGCATAAAGCACCTTTATACCAGTACAACTGTGTTCACATTAGGCATACATACCAGTATAGCTATTTCAGCCCAAAAAATATCATACCCCTAACCAAAATAGTTATACCAAAACAAAATCTGTGTACAGACCAGTCTTCATTTCACTTGGGCAGCCCGTTGCCAGTATAATTAAAGCTGTACAACCCTGTGTGTAGTCAAGGCCTGAGTACAATTTGAAGACAGTGGAGTTGCAGAGATGTCAATGACTTTCCGATTTGGCCTGCAAAACCTATATTACTGGCAATAATGGGTGTGGCACCGATATAACTGATTATTGGAACAATTCTCTCATGATGCACAATTAGATTCCAGCTCACCGGCTCTTTGTTGTGTTATCTCCATTGTGCTAACAGGAGTAAACAAGCAGAGAAAATTTATATTTCTCAGTAAATTGAGAGCCAGCTACTCTAAATACACCAGATCTGTTGTGAAGGTTTACATGCCACTTCTCAGAGTAGATCCACACTTTTATGTTTCAATTTACAAGAAGCCTTCATTGTAGCCTTTTAATAAAAAATATAAACTAGTGATTTTTGACCAATGTATATAAGCATACTGTTTAATCCATATTAATATGAGAATGTTTTCCCTGTTACAAGCATATTTTTCTATTTTATTCTATCAATTCTACATTTCAATAACTTTTTTTTTAATTGACCAGCTGCTTTTTCAGGACTCATTAACTTAGAGGAGCTTGATTTATCAAACAACACACTGCAGAATTTTGAATATGGAGTATTAGAAGACCTCTACTTTTTGAAAATATTATGGCTGAGAGAGAACCCTTGGAGATGTGATTACAACATTCATTACCTTTTCTACTGGTTAGAGCATCACTACAGTGTTCACTACACTGGCCTAGAATGCGAAACGCCTGAGGAATACAAAGGGTGGTATGTTGGAAAATATGTCCGAAGTTATTATGAGGAGTGCCCAAAAGACAAGCTGCCAGTTTATCCAGAAACATTTGAGCAGGACAAAGAAGATGAGGAATGGGAAAGACACAAAGAACAATCAGTTCAAACAGTAAAGAAGCATGGTGTAATTGTCACTGTAATAGATTAATTTGGGAATTTTTTTATTACTAGATTCAAATTTTTCATATTTTATGTCAGAAAAAAATCCTGTTTACATTTTTGTTACTAGTGTTGTTTGTCCATAAAGAAATATCTGCCTACATAATTTTTTTAATTGAAGTTACTAACGACATGACGGTATTAGTTATACATCATCTTTAAAAATTTTTTTACTGTTTCTGACCATTTGTTTTTGGTCACCCTTGCTATGTGTTTGGGTAACAATTTGAACCTACAAAATATAAATGGATCGATATAGATATAGATCTATAGTGGAAACATGTCATCTTATGTACAGCAAGGCATGATCCTGCAGTTTGCTCTGCATGGGCAGACCTTGCATTTTCATGGAACTCAATGTGGGACTGGGCCCAAAGCTCCTCTGTGTTGAATGTATTGCAATTTCTTTATATTTATTGGCTCCTTGAATTGTTCCCAGGAAAAGTTCTGTACATTTTATGTAGCAGTTCTCTTGTGTGTTATATTTATACCAAATAATGAAATTGCAAACTGAACTAGAACAGGGTACAAAATCAATGGGAATTGCACATGGAGTAGAGAGAAAGGACACGCCAGTGATCAGGGTGCTAGCCTGGGCCTTAGGAGACCCAAGTCCAATATCCTGTTCTGACACAGACTTCTTCTGTGACATTGGGCAAGCCAGTTAGTCTCCCTGTGCCTCAGTTCCCCATCTGTGATGGGAATAATAGCACTTCCCTACCTTACATGGATGATATGAGGATAAATACATTAAAGGCTGTGAGGTGTTCACATACTATGGGAACAGCGGCCATATATGAACATCAGTTAGATGGTCAGTACCCCTCAGGGCAAAGACCCTTACTGCCCAATATTCTCAAGAAAAGGAATGATCCAACACTCATTTACATAGCAATACTTCCACTGACGGATAACATTTAGCATCTATACAGTATTTTCTTTTTTAAAGTTTGCATCAGTTAATATTAACCAGTCTGAACACTTCCTCTTTGAGGTAGGCATTAGCATCCCTTCTGGGGAAATGATGACAAAGAAGGGTTAAGTGAGTTGCCCAAGACCACACACCAGATTGATCTCAGATCTGAGATCAGACTCAGAGGTCCCAGCTCAAACTCCAGATCACGCCTCCTCTCATACATCACTGACAGTTATGCAGGAGTGTAGGAAGCAGAATCAGGCTCTGCATTTGAAATGTCTGACAATACATGCAAGCGACTGTATTGGGAGGAGATCTGGAAGGCTGTATGGAGGGAAAAAATATAGCTTTCAAACTCTATACTGCATTCTAGTGGCCATGGATCCCTCCCTCCTGCCTAAAAGCTCACATATGTTGTTTTGCATTAAAAATGTAATCCAGAGCATTTGTTAACAGTTTTTTCTAATATAAAACATTAAACCAGAGAGAAATTCAGGACATGGTAAGAGTGTGAGGGACTGCCAAAGAATCCTTTAGCAGAAAATGTGCTGTGATCTGAGGCATTCTTTCACACCCCTTATTCTTGTAATAAGTAAATCACTTACAGCTGCTATGTTGCCAAACTGAAGAACTTAGACAGCTTTGCATACCCTCTGAAGAGTTGTGTAGCTAACCTACTGTTGCATTACTCATCACTGTACCCAGCCCCAGAATTATCTTAAACATTAAAGGTTAGCTTGGGAGGTTGGAAGACCTTTCCACTTGGCCAACAAAATTTATTTTATCAGGTGGTACCTCCTGGAACATTTAAAAGCTCCAGGAAGAAAAAATCTCTTGCAGACAGTAGCTAGCATCAACTGAACTACCCCCTCTTCTCCAAATCTTGGGGCTTTTACCAGCACAGAGATCCTCAGGATGGTAGGGAAGAAGACAACTAAGAACAGGAGAACTACTGAGAAGGGATGAAAAGGACAGATAATGGACCCATAAGAGAACAGCTGTTTTTGGCAGTAGAGCTAGTGAAGAAAAGCTGAGGAGGAAAAAGTGAGTTTATAAACCAACCTGTCTCAACTGTTAGGGACAAAAAGCCAGCACTGCACCTAGAGAGGCAGTGTTTTAAAAAGACCAGCCAGGGGAAAGCCAGGATCAGGTCCAGAAGAGACAACTTACCAGTCAGGTGCAAAGCATAGGTGGGAGGCTGTGTGGAAGGTCTGTAACCACTAAGAGTTAGCAACTCAAGGAGCTGAATGTGAGGTTAAAGTCTGAGAAGTGGCTGAGTTGCTGCAGGTGACAAATCTAAAGGTTACAGTGATACTGAATCATCAAACTGTCACTCAAGTAGTCCCACTAGGGCCAAGGCCCTTGGGAATAGCAGTGATACATGGAAAACAACTGATTAAGAGGCATTAACGGTTAGGTGGACCAGCCCTTCATTGTCTTCAAAGAAATAGTGGCATCAGAGTATGCTGCTGCTACAGAAGAGTTCCAGAGACCGGAAACTATCATAGAAGACAATCAAGAGTAAGAACTTCTTAAAGAGACAAAGCTGAATACACCACCTATCATTTAACACAGGGAGTAGAGCCTAGTTAAAAAGAGGATATATCAAATTGGAGGCTCAGGGGGATTATGGTTTGACAATTGCCCTGCAGGAGAAGCCTTCGAGCACGGACACCACTACATTGAAGCAGATAACCAAAAAAGACTTCTGAAACAGTACCAAAAGAAAGAAAGGAAACTTGACGTGGAGTCTATCCAAATCTTTGATACTGAAGGGGGGAGAAAAAGACTTTGCCCTCAAAAGAGGGATGGACTGGAAGGTGCACCCCAGGCCTGAAGAGTTTCTAAGAGCAGCATTAACTGTGCACCTTTTCTTGGACTGCTTCAAGGGGTTTAAACTAGTAATTACAGCACGTATAACTAACTGCAATCAGCTGTAATCCTTCATGCCTAGGATTACTGCATTATTTCCCTTAGGCCAATGGCACTAAAAAACTTTTATATAATAGACATGTGTGCAAGTGGTTATTGTGAACCCACAAGGTTCTAGAACTCTGGGAAAACTGACAATCTACCTGGAACACGTCAGAGTTTGATGTATGTTCATGTTTGTAGTGACCCAAAAAGGGGAGGTGGTGGGAAAAAAAGGTTAGTTGCAATAGTGAGAACAGAAATGGGGCTGGAGCAAAAAGGATCACAACAGTGTGGAACCAAACAACAGAAGAGGACAGCCAAATTAAAAAGCGAGAGAAAGAAATGTATAGAAAAGAGAAAGGGATACACAAAAATGAAAGAGGAGAAATAGCAGATCAGGGAAAAAAGAAAAACTGTAGAATTATAGGGGAGTGGTTTATTTATTAAAAGAGCTGATCTGCCATTTGCTATAAATCAGAACATCTCCTCCATTGAAACACCACAACCACAAACCACACTTGCATCTTGAAATTTCTTCTTCTGTACCATTTAATTACAAATGCTCCCAAGAGTATTTCTGAATCTAAATGATGTTAGAAAATCTTGGGCCAACCCTCCTAACTCCTACAGCCTCCTTACTCTCTTTTTTCCCTATAACCTCTCTCTCTCTCTTTATTACATTCCTTTCTCCTCCAACTCCAATAAACAGCTGTATCTGGGAGTTTTTCTCTTTCTCTTAATGAGCGTAGTGTTTGGGGGTCCCTAAAAACTGTAATTATTATTAAAAACAAAACTATCACAAAATGTGGACGCCTTCTAAAATGCATTGACCTCGGGAATCAGCAGAGCATTCCTTGCCAAATCTTCAATTCCTGTGCTGTGAATACTAATAGCAGCAAGCTCTAAATGCAACTCCCAGGCACATTTGGAGGTAAAATAGTTCCCCAGGATCTCTCCCCTGTTACAGATCACTGGGTGGGTGGAGTAATACCACAAACAGAGAGTTGTATTTTATCCCTCCAATATAATTATTTTCCTTTTGGCACAAAGCCAGTTTGAGTTTGTCAGTTTGGAAGAATATTATAACTACAGAAACAAAACAAACTGCTACAATATACATATCATGCACATACCTTACCCACCAAAGTAGTAATACATGAATGCATAAAAGCAATTAAAACCCCAACATTTTGCAACTGATTCATTCAGGATAGCAAATACAAAACTTGTTTAGCCAGTCAACCAGCCCTAAAAAACAGCCAAGGTCAGTGCTATTCTATCATTAACAATAAAAAAAAAGGTTGCCAAAAATCTGTGTAATCTTGGATTCATCTAGAATGAGATCAGAACTGTGGTTCATGGCAGTTAGAGTGGAAAGCTCATGACATCTTTAGGCCAGTGGTTTTCAAACTGCAGGTCACAACCCAGTACTGGGTCGCAGAATGTAAGGCACTGGGTCACGGTGTCTCTGATCAGCATCACCAACCGGGCTGTTAAAAGTCCCGTTGGCGGTGCTACCCGGCTAACACAGGCTAGTCCCTACCGGTTCTGATAATGCGCTGCGCCCCGAAAGCAGCCAGCAGCAGGTCCGGCTCCTAAGTGGCGGGGCCACAAGGCTCCATGTACTGCCCCCGCCCTGAGCACCAGCTCCGCACTCCCATTGGCTGGGAACCGGCCAATGGGAGCTTGGGTGGTGGTGCCTGCAGGCGAGAGCCACGAGGTGCCCCTTGAGTGCCTCTGCCTAGGAGCCAGACCTGCTGCTGGGTGCTTCCAGGGCTTAGCACGGTCTGCAGTGCCAGGACAGGCAGGAAGCCTGCCTCAGCACCCCTGCTGCACCGCTGACTAGGAGCCACCCGAGGTAAGCCCGCACCCCAACCCCATGTCCCAATCCCCTGCCCCAGCCCTGAGCACCCCCAAACCCGGAGCCCCTTCCTGTACCCCAAACCTCTCATCCCCAGCCCTACCCAAGAGCCTGCACCCCCAGCCCAGAGCCCTGACCCCCTCCCACATCCCAACCCCCTGCCCCAGCCCTGAGCCCCCCCAAACCCAGAGTCCCCTCCTACACCCCACACCCCTCATCCCCAGCCCCACCTGCAGCCCTCACCCCCACATCCCAACCCTCTGCCCCAGCTCTGAGCCCCTCCCACACCCCAAACCCCTCTGCCCCAGTTCTGTTGGGTTGCGGGCATCAACAATTTTCTTCAACTGGGTCGCCAGAAAAAAAGTTTGAAAACCACTGCTTCAGGCTATACTTGAACAGACAATTCAATTCAGTTTGTTAGCAACAAAAACCTCTGACGAGTGGCACTTTGATACGATCTTCAGCAATCTGAAAACAGCAGGATGGAAAATAGGCCTGCAGCAATTTTAAAAGCATCGTATCTTACTCTCTGCTTCAATCAAGCTTCCATAACAGTTCAAAAGACATACACAGGCAGGCTGCATGCCCAATATCAGTGGATTTGTAACAGAATAAATTGTTCCTACTAATTTGAATAGCAAAAAATACTGATTGAAATATCTTTCACTCTTAAAGTGGATCACTGAATATCCATAATAATTAGAACAAGCTGTTTCAAATATACACTTTCTTTGCAGACAATCACACAGACAGTACTACCATGAATCACTTTTAACAAATGAGAGTGAACAGTTAAAAATTGTTATAATCTTTGATTTTGAGCCTGCTGAAGATACAAAATTTCAGCAATTATAGAAAGATATATAGTTTGTAGATATAATGTCCAGTCATATAGAATAAAATTTAGTGTCTTTGATGTGCAGGTTTAAGATAAGCAAAAGTGCATTTTAACTTACAAGTTGCATTGATCTAGTTCTAGGTAATCAATATATACATTAGTAGAAAATAGTCTTTTTACAGAGGAGGTGAGGAAAAACAATTAAAGACATATTTCAGAGTAGCAGCCGTGTTAGTCTGTATCCGCAAAAAGAACAGGAGTACTTGTAGCACCTTAGAGACTAACAAATTTATTTGAGCATAAGCTTTCGTGGGCTACAGCCCACTACTTCGGATGACACACAACCTTACGGGTAGGGGTAGCAGTAAATATTTTTCATAAGTACACTATTCAAAAAGGGCTCTCATTATCACTAATCAGGGAAGAACTGTAATAAATGATCTAATGCTTAACAGAGATATAAGGTTGCTTATTTGCCTATAAAACTGGATTTGGAATACAGTTTTTTAATACCACAAGCAAACAGTGCCCCAGTACCAGGGACAACAGTGGATGTTACCCAAAATGGAAATATTGCAGGGGCCGATCTATGTTTCCACCCATGCTCAGCTCCATTTCCCCTCCAATTTCAACCACACCATCCAGCTCCAGTTACTGCCTCCCCATTAGCTGATTGGCTCAGCTCCCAAACAATCAGGTTCTGGCTAGCTCCTGCCCCTCGACCCAGCAGTAGGCAGGGGTGGGGCACATCTCCGCCAAAGGGGAAGCAGTAACTGTGTGCAAGTGGAGGGGAAGAGGTGAGAGCGGGACTCAGAAGGACTAGACCAGCTGCCATGGTGCCCAGGACAGGGCACTCTTATCCCTCTGCCCCCACATTCAAGGTGTACCTCTGCTGTGACCACATATTTTAAAACTGTACCAAAATTAGAGAAATTTATATTAAAAGCTATGCACAGATAAAGACCCACAAAATATAGAAGTTACTACTGTGCTATGATTAACTGTAGGTGAGGCAATTGGCACTGTTTATTATGAAGGTTCCCCACACTTCCCATTATTAGACCCTGTTTTCACTTGCTTATAACTTTGACAGGCTAACCATTTAGGCTGAAATTTTCCATGCCAGGTGTCTGTTTCAGTCGTATTATTTATTTATTTTTTAAATTTAAGTCAAAATGGTTCAGCTGATTCCAAGAACAAAGCCAGGGGAAAACATGATTTGCCTATATTAAACAATTCTGGCAACTTAGTCTTTAAGAAGCTCTGGCACCCTCATACTTTAGAGCAGAGATTTGAAAGTTGGCACAGTTTTAATCGCACTGTTAAACAATGGAATACCAACTGAAATGTATTAAATATTTTGGATTTTTTCTACATTTTCATATATATTGTAGTCAGTATTGTAATTGAAATCAAAGTGTATATTATTTTTGGTTACAAGTATTTGCACTGTAAAAATGATAAACAAAAGAAATAGTATTTTTCAATTCACCACATACAAGTACTGTAATGCAATCTCCTTGTGAAAGTGCAACTTACAAATGTAGATTCTTTTTTTGTTACATAACTGCACTCAAAAACAAAACAAAGTAAAATTTTAGAGCCTACAAGTCCACTCAGTCCTACTTCTTGTTCAGCCAATCGCTAAGACAAACAAGTTTGTTTACATTTACAGGAGATAATGCTGCCCTCTTCTTATTTACAATGTCACCAGAGAGTGAGAACAGGCATTTGCATGGCACTTTTGTAGCTGGCACTGGAAGGTATTTACATGCCAGATATGCTAAACATTCGTATGCTCCTTCATGTTTCGGCCACCATTCCAGAGGACATGCTTCCATGCTGATGAAGCTTGTTAAAAAAAAATGTGTTAATTATATTTGTGATTGAACTCCTTGGGAGAGAATTGTATGTCCCCTGCTCTGTTTTAGCCACCTTCTGCCATATATTTCATGTTATAGCAGACATATATTTCATTTTAAGAACACTTTCACTGCAGATTTCACAAAACATAAAGAAGGTACCAATATGAGATTTCTAAAGATAGCTACAGCACTTGACCCAAGGTTTAAGAATTTGAAATGCCTTCCAAAATTTGAGAGGGACGAGGTGTGGAGCATGCTTTCAGAAGTCTTAAAAGAGCAACACTCCGATGCAGAAACTACAGAACCCGAACCACCAAAAAAGAAAATCAACCTTCTGCTGGTGGCATCTGACTCAGATAATGAAAATGAACACGCGTCGGTCTGCACTGCTTTGGATTGTTATCAAGCAGAACCTGTCATCAGCATGGACGCATGTCCCCTGGAATGGTGATTGAAGCATGAAGGGACATATGAATCTTTAGCGCATCTGGCACATAAATATCTTGTGAGGCTGCCTACAACAATGCCATGAAAACGCCTGTTCTCACTTTCAGGTGACATTGTAAACAAGAATCCGACAATATTATCTCCTGCAAATGTAAACAAACTGGTTTGTCTGAGCAATTGGCAGAACAAGAAGTAGGACTGGGAGAACTTGCAGGCTCTACAATTTTACATTGTTTTATTTTTGAATACAGGTTCTTTTGTACATAATTGTACAAATTCAAAGTTCAATTTGCATGATAAAGAGATTGCACTGCAGTACTTGTATTAGAAGCATTGAAAAATACTATTTCTTTTGCTCTTTTACAGTGAAAATACTTGTAATCAAAAATAAATATAAAGTGAGCACTGCACTTTGTATTCTGTGTTGTAACTGAAATCAATATATTTGAAAATGTAGAAAACATCCAAAAATATTTAAATGAATGGTATTCTATCATTGTTTAACAGTGCGATTAATCGTGCGATTAATCGCGATTAATTTTTTTAATTGCTTGACAGCTCTAATTATTATCATTATTGTTACTGAGATGTGAAAAATGTTTCTCTGCAGTCTGGACCTTGACTATACCTTGACCAAGAAATCTGGACCTTGACCAAAAATAATTGACTACACCTGATCTAAAGGTTCCAACCCTGCAGTTGACTCATGTAGGTGTCAATATGATGTCACATACAGGAATTTGTTTTTTCAGTTTGCTTTTTTTAAAAACCTAAAAATTACACACAAAAGTTAGGAAATGCCAGAATTCAGGTTGCCCATACAACCTTAATTCAGCCCCCTTGTGTGTTTTTAATTACATGATCACCTATTATTCTGACATTCCCTTTCAGAGGATGTCATGGGGTATCAGGCCATCAGGAGGAGGAAAGTGAAGATCACCCCTTTTCGGTGACAGTGGCTCCTCGTCTTCGGGCCCATGAGGTCTAGCAACCAGAGTCTATAGTGGCCTGAATCTGTGGGGCTGCCCTTACCTTCATGGCAGCACAGCCTAGTGGCCAGAGTCTGTGGGGCTACCCTTATCTTCAGGGCAGCGCAGCCTTAGTCATATCTTTTCTAAACTGAACGGTCCCAGTATTGTTAATCTCTCCTTGTATGAAAGCTGTTCCATATCCCTAATCATTTTTGATGCCCTTCTCTGCACCTTTTCCAATTATAATATATGGTATAGACTAGAACTGCATGCAGTATTCAAGGTATGGGCATACTATATGGATTTATATGGTGGTATTATGATATTTTCTGTCTTATTATCTATCCCTTTCCAAATGGTTCCTAACATTGTTAGCTTTTTTGACTGCTGCTGTACACTGAGCAGATGTTTTCAGAGAACTATCCATGATGAATCCAAGATCTTTCTCAAGTGGTAACAGCTAAATTAAAACTCCATCATTTTTTATGTACAGTTGGGATTAAGTTTTCCAATGTGCAATTCTTTGCACTTACCAACAATGAATATCATCTGCCATTTTGTTGCCTAATCACCCAGTTGTGTGAGATGCCTTTGTATCTCTTAGCAATCAGCTTTGGACTTAACTATTTATGTACGGTTATCTAGGGAGGTGGTGGAATCTCCTTCCTTAGAAGTTTTTAAGGGCCGGCTTGACGAAGCCCTGGCTGGGATGATTTAGTTGGGGATTGGTCCTGCTTTGAGCAAGGGGTTGGACTAGATGACCTCCTGAGGTCCCTTCCAACCCTGATATTCTATGATTCTATGATAATTTTGTATCATCTGCAAATTTTGCCACCTCATTGTTCACCTCTTTTTCCAGATTATTTATAAATAAGTAAAACTGCACAGGTCCCAGTACATATCTTTGGGGAACCCTTCTATTTACTTTTCTCCATTGTGAAAACTGACAATTTATTCCTACCTTTTGTTTTCTATCTTTTAACCAGTTACTAATCCATGCGAGGACCTTCCCTCTTGTGCCATGACTCCTTACTTTGCTTAAGAGCCTTTGGTATAAGACCTTGTCAAAGGCTTTCTGAAAGTCCAAGTACACTATTTCAACTGGATCACCCTTGACCACATGCTTGTTAACACACTTGAAGAATTCTAATCTATTGGTGAGGCATGGTTTCCCTCTACAAAAGCCATGTTGACTCTCCAACCTATCGTGTTCATCCTATGTATCCAATTCTATTCTTTACTACAGTGTCAACCAATTTGCTTTGTATTGAAGTTAGGCTTACTGGCCTGTAACTGCCAGGACTGCCTCTGGAACTTTTTTAAAAAAATCAGCATCTCATTAGTTATTCACCAATCATCTGATACAGAAGATGATTTAAGTAACAGTTTACATACCACAGTTAGTTGTGCAATTTCATATCCGAGTTCCTTCAGAACTCTTGGGTAAATACCATCTGGTTCTGGGATCTTATTACTGTTTCATTTTTCAATTTGTTCCAAAACATCCTCTACTGACACCTCAATCTGGGACAATTCCTTAGATCTGTCACCTAAAAAGAATGGCTCAGATGTACGAATCTCCCTCACATCCTCTGTAGAATTTACTTAGCTTCTCTGCAACAGATTTTTCTTCCTTGAGTGCTCCTTTAGCACCTTGATCACTCAGTGGAACCACTGATTGCTTGGCAGTCTTCCTGCTTCTGATGTATTTTTAAAAAATTGCTGTTAGTTTTTGTGCCTTTTGCTATTTGCTCTTCAAATTCTTTTTTGGCATGCCTAATTATACTTTTACACTTGACTAGCCAGAGTTTATGCTTTTTTCTATTTTCCTCACTAGGATTTGACTTCCAATTTTTAAAGAATGCCTTTTTACCTCTGTCTCTTTTACTCTGTTGTTTAGACATAATGGCACTTTTTTAGTCCTCTTTTTTTATTTGGGGTATAGATTTAGTTTGAGCCTCTATTATGGTGTTTTTAAATAGTTTCCATGCTGCTTGCAGGCATTTCACTCTTGCGACTGTTCCTTTTAATTTCTGTTTAACTAGCTTCCTCAATTTTGTTCTCCTTTTTGAAGTTAAATGCTACTATAGAGGGTTTCTTTGGTATTTTCCCCCCTATAGGATGTTAAATTTAATTACATTATGGTCACTATTACTGAGCAGTTCAGTTATATTCCCCTCTTGGACCACATCCTGTGATCCACTTAGAACTAAATCAACAACTGCCCCTCCCCTTGTGGGTTCCAGGACTAGCTGCTCCAAGAAGCAGTCTTTAATGGTATTTAGAAATTTTAACTCTGCATCTCTTCCTAAGGTAACATATACCCAGTCAATATGGGGCTGGCTCAAATTCCATATTGATATTGGGTTTTTTGTTTTTTAGCCTCTTTAATCTGCCCGAGCATTTCACAATAACCATCGCCATCCTGGTCAGGTGGTCAGTAATATATTCCTACTACTATATTCTTATTATTCAAGCATGGAATTTCTATCCACAGAGATTCTATGTTACAATTTGATTAATTTAAGATTTTTACTGTATTTGACTATATACTTTCTTTAAAATGCCACACACCCATGAACGCAACCTACTCTGTCATTCCTATATATTTTGTATTACTATGTCCATTGATTATCATCATTCCACCAAGTTTCAGTGATATCTATTATATCAATATCCTCATTTAATATCAGGCACTCAAGTTCACCCATCTTAGTGTTTAGACTTATAGCACTTGTATGCAAACACTTATAAAATGAGTCAGTATTTCGTTGTGATGTAACTGAATGGGACTGTTTTTTGTTCAGCTGTTTCTCTTCAATTCCTACCTGTACATTATTAACTTCTATTCTATCTTCTTTACTAATATATAGAGTTCCCCCCTTTAGCAAATTCATTCCTATGGGATGTTTCCACCCAAACTGCATGCTCTTCCACATCTGTTGGCTTTCCCCCAGCCCTTAGTTTAAAAACTTTTCCACAACCTTTTAAATTTTACATGCCAGCAATCTGATTCCATTTTGGTTTAGGTGGAGCCCGTCCTTCCTGTATAGGCCCTTCCTTTCCCAAAAGATTCCCCAATTCCTAATAAGCCTAAATTCCTCCTCCCAATACCATTGTCTCATCCACGCATTGAGACCCCGCAGTTCTGCCTGCCTGACTGACCCTGCTTGTGGAACTGGAAACATTTCATAGGATGCTACCATGGAGGACCTGGATTTTAATCTCTTACTTAACAGCCTAAATTTGGCCTCCAAGCCCTATGTCATTGTTACCTACATGTACCATGACCACGGGCTCTTCCCCAGCACTGCATATAAGATACTGCAGCATTAGTTATATACATACATCAAATACTGTAGCATAATTACTTGAGGCTTATAAGTATTAACTTGATAATAATTGTACTTTGGGCTCATAAACAGAAACCAACCTTCGAGTTATCATCTAGTTTTTAAGGGGAGACTAGTTCCCAAGTATCAAAACTCTAGTGGAATCCCTAGCTTCATTAATTATACCTACTGTTGCAGGAGATTGTGTCAAGTTTGCGAACTAAAGCTTTGGAACTATTTAAAAACTAAACTTCTATATAGTACCAATGACTGCACTAGCTCCTTTTACTTGCTCTGCAGGGGAAATGGCCAGTGGAGCTGCATAAGGACATTCCCAATAGCTAAACCGCAATCCATGCTTGTCCCCCAAATTGCATTGCACAGCAGCCTCCACAGAACTAAATTCAGTGACATGAATGGGTGTGGCTCCTACTTACAAGCTCCTCACATCCTGCCCCCAGTACAATGGAACCACAATATTAAGCTACTAATGAGGCCTTCCACAAATATGGATGAAGAGACAGGATCTAGATTCCCAGCATGAACAGGCTAGAGACAATTTACTGAAAATGTTCACTCAAATTGTATTATTCATTGTAAATAGAGATCATACTTGATATACAAAATAAGATATATTATTAAATATCAGGCAATTACAATTGTTGCCCCCTTTCACCCAAGCAGTTAGCCATTAGTCAGAGTCTTGTGGGTTTTTTCCATTAAGAGGAGAAGTTAATGAAACAGTCAAGTATTTTGTTGACACAATCCTGTTTATTTACAAAGAATGTAGATAAAGTCCTGTTTCCTTGAACATGGCTGGAATCAAACAACACAGTACAGTTTCCTTGCTCAATATTCTTATTCTTTTTCCAGCCACTACTCTATCCAAAAAGTTCTCTCTGTCTTATAGCTTTCTCTCAGGGTCATGCTACAAGTGCTTCTCTGAGGGCTTGTCTTCACTGTAACAGTAGCTTAAGTTAGTACACTCGAGTTAGACTATGTCTACACTAGACATTTTACAGTGGCACAGTTGTACCACAGCAGATGCACCACTGTAAGGTCTCCCGTGTAGCTGCTCTATGGTGACTGGAGAGAGCTCTCCAATCGACATAAATAAAACACCCCCAATGAGCAGCAGTAGCTATGTCAGCGGGAGAGCATCTCCTGCCAACATAGCACTGTCCACACCGGCACTTCTGTCAGTGTAACTTACATCGCTCAGGAGGGTGGTTTTTTTCACACCCCTTATTGACAAAAGTTTTACAGACAAAAGTGCTAGTGAGTACTTCACTCGAAATAGCCTCGCATGCGTGACAGCAACCACATGTCAAAACAACATTGGATTTACACAGAGTGATTTGATTAGCAATGCAGAGTGATTGGATTAATTACTGATGGGTTGTAACATGAGCTGTTATATGTACAAGAAAAAGATATATTATTTAAGATTTTGTTGTTCTTTTAAGGACATTGATGTAAAAGGAAAGATTCAGCTACGGTTGTACAAAACTAAATCACTTAAAATGCAAGTGCTGACTACTAAATTCAGGAGTTACTTACATCAGTCTACTCCCAGAGGCTTCAGGACACCTCCAAACACGTATACTCTATGAGCTTCTAAAGGCAAAGTAATCTTCACTGTAAATACTAAGTTTCATTATTATATCTCAGCAGCACCCTCATTCACTTTTTTTTATTGAGGCTATACAGTACCCTTTATTTCCTCTCAGATATAAAAATTATAAATATAAAATGACCCAAGAGGCTTGAGAGGCTCAGAGGTTCCTCCCAAGTTGGTTTGGGCTCCATAGCATTTCACAGTCCCTTAATCATAGCAACAATACCTGGACATATAGCTGTGACCCTGACTTCAGTTACTGATGGGCTCTAAGATACCATATGATCATCGGCAAGTAATTTATAGTGCAGTACTGTCCCAGTCAGCGATTGGTTACTCATTGTTTGTGCCAGGCACTGTATACAGATATACAATCAATAAATAAATAAAGGATGTGAAAAGAACATTAAGATTGCCAAGTTAAGCACTCAAAAGTTAGGAAATGCAAAACTTAAGGGTGCCTGTCCATTTCCATCATGATTAAGGGTATGTTTTATTCACGGGTATTTTTAGTAAGAGTCATGGACAGGTTACGGGCAGTAAACAAAAACTCACGACCCATGACCTGTCCATGACTTGTACTATATACCCCTGAATAAATCTTGGGGGGAGGAAGGGGTGGCCCAGGGGTGCCACAGGTACTCGGGCATGGGGGGTGGCCCGGGGGGCACTGTGGGTGCTGGGGGGGATGGGCAGTGGCATGCGGCATGGGACCTCCATTGGTGCTGGGGGGGCAGATGGCAGCACACAGGCTGGGACCCCTGTTGGTGCAGGGGGTGCAGGTTGGCGGGGATGGCAGGCTCACTACCTGGCTCCACGCGTCCCCAGAAGCTGCGACAACCCCCTCCCTCAGCTCCTAGGCAGAGGTGGGACCAGGCAGCTCTGCGCGCTGCCTCTGCCTCAAGCACTGGCTCCGCAGCTCCCATTGGCCGGGTACCGCAGCCAATGGGAGCTGCGGGGGTGGTGCCTGCAGTCCAAGGCAGCGCGCAGATCTGCCTGGCCGTGCCTCCGGAGCTGAGGGAGGGGGATGTTGCTGCTTCCAGGGAGCCCCCGAGGTAAGAGCCGCCTAGAGCCCTTACCCCCTCCTGTGCCCCACCCCCCCCGCCCTGAGCCCCCTCCCACACCCAAACTCCTGCTGCTGCTGAGGGAGGTGGGCGTGATGGCCCAAGACTGCCCCAACAGTGGCCGGTGCAGCTGGCGCAGGGGCTGCCTGAGCAGCTCAGGCAGCCCCTGGGCCAACCGCACTGGCCACTGCAGAAGTCATGGATGTCCCGGAAAGTCACGGAATCTGTGACCTCCGTGACAAACTTGCATTCTTAATCATGACACAATCTTTAATTACAAGATCACATACTAATTTTTCCACACTGCATGGATATTTATTCAGTACTCACTGTAACCTTAGACCATATGCCATCCAAACCCTACACTGAATACAGAACTAATAATTTCCTTCTGGGCATTTCTATGGTGCTGTCACCATAGTATCCAAGTACTTCAGAAACATAAATTTATTAATGTTCACAATACCCCTGTGAGTATAGGTGGCATTTTTATCCCTGTTTTACAGATGTGGAGCTGATTAAAGCCCAAATTGTCAAAAATGTCCACTAATTTTGGGTGTCCAACTCAAGTCACCTAGGACCTCATTTTTCAGAGTACCTAGCACTTTAAAGAGTTGCTCCAGTTGACTTCCATTGCAGTTGTGAGTGCTCCGCACTTCCGCAAATCAAAAGAACATGCAATTAGTGGCCATCACTGAAAATATTGGTTTACTGCAACTTGCCTAGCATCACACAGGAACTCTGATGCAGAGGAAGAAACAGAATCCATTTTCCAGGCCAGCATTCAACTTCCTTAAACAGAAGATCATCCTTTCTCTTTCTGTAATCCCCTCCTTAATTGATTACACACCTTCCAAATTCCTCAACAAGAGAGACCAAGGTGCTATGGACAACAGCTTCATTCACTACACAGTCCTGATTTCTAGCTCTTCACAATAGACAAAAGCACATTCAATTTCCAATTCCCTAACTGAAGCTCCTCAGTTTGGGTGGGGACTGTGTGCTCAATTTTATTTTGATCCCCCAGTAGATGCTCCTGCAACAGAGGCCAAAATTACCTTACTCACTATAAATTTGAAAGATGGCAACTAAGTGTTATACAGACATAGGTGGGCAGGGGAAATTCAAAAATCAAAAGAAAGACCAAGAAACAAAATTTTATATTTTTATCATCATGATTTTTGAGGATCACTCATGATTTTTGCACTTTTGCAGTTAGGAATATTATTCATGGCCAGATTCAATTTTTTAAAATCCGTTCAGTTAGTTTTTGTTCTGCTGAAGCCCACCTTAGCCTCAAAACGTTTTCATGGTCTTTTGGGGGTTTCCATATATAACAGATATGGCAGTTTCCTGCTTATCCTTGGAAGACTTTACTGAATTAAGTTTAAGTATCTTGGTAGGCCATGAGGGGGAATGCAGGTGCAGTTGCCCTGCACTGTGGCAACATAGAGCACCATAGCGAGAAATATTTAAACAGGCACTAAGGAAGTTACTGTTTTATTTTGCATTATTGGCAGGCATGCATGGTTATAATTTTTCTTACAGTGTCCTAAACATAAAAAACTGGACAAGTCTTCATTAGTGTGTTCCCTGCCTCCATTTTTAACCCTTCGATGCTGGAAATGAAGATTTCCCAGACATTGAATATTGTGACTTCAACTTTAAATGATAATACATCATCACAATATTGTGTACATCTGAGTTTTGTTATAATTACCTCAGTGCAGTTGGGTTCTGGCATGTACATTTAAGCACAAGTTTGCATTCCAGCCTCATTTGTCAAACTATACTCACAGTATCTCCAACATAATAAAAGTTATTCTATACATCTCTAATACTGCTAAGCTAAAAGGCTATTATAGTGCCTAGAAACTGAGAGTAGTGGAGAAAAGCAATTTAAAGGAGCCTACTGATCCCAAATTCATTATGCTTTGTCATGGCTGGAGTTGTAGGGAAGCTCATATGCTGCAAAGCAGAAAAAAAACTAGTGATAGAGTGAGGCATCTGATAAAAGAAAAAGATGCAAGTGAGAGAGAAATGAAGAGACAGAACTAAAAAATATTAAAATACTTACTAATACTTTTAAAGCTTGGCCAGTGAAGAGAAGAACAACCACGAAGATTCAAACGTACCACATAAGGACGCCATTTCTTCAGAATATTTATTAGTGTTTTGTCCTGCATCTTGTGCTTTACTGAAGAAAAATCAATCTAAACAAATTAAACAATTCAGTTATCAGATATCAAAGATGTTATACATACAAAATAGACAAAATTATTAAAAGTACTAAGTGTTAGAAATTTGTACAATCTAAGACTTTGACCATGCAAATGTTGAAACACATTCTCAGCTTTACATACAAGTAGTCTAGTACAGTTTATTAAGAATACTCACATGCATGAAGTTAAATATGCGCATAAGTGTTTGCAGGATTGAGGCCTAAACTTTATTATGCCCAGGCTGGCATACTGACCAATCCACAAGGAGGACACATATATAAGTGACCACAAAGAAAAAATTAACTATTGGCTTTTCCCATTTTTGATTTTTCCTTTATGGTGTCTAAAGACCTAAATTATTGTAAACCATTTTTTTAAGATTAATTTTTAACCTTAGATATATCAGGAATATAAAGTTTTGTCTTCCCTCTTTTGCTGAATGATTAGAGACCTGGACTCAGGGGTGAAAGTAATTTAAAGGACTTACCGGTACGCCGGAGTCCTGAGCACGGGGTGGGGACTCAACTGGAAGGGGTGGGGTCTCAACCGGAAGAGCGGGGGCAGTAGCAGCGGCTGGGAGCCCCGGGCCCTTTAAATCACGGCAGGAGCAGTAGGTGCGGCGGCGGCCGGGAGCCCCAGGGCTCCAGCAGCAGGGCTCTGGGCTCCGGGTGTCGCTACCGCAGCGGAGCCCCTGGCCCTTTAAATTGCGGTCAGAGTCCCGCTGCCAGAGCCCCAGGGCTCCGACAGCGGGGCCCTGCAGAAATTTAAAGGGCCCAGGGCTCCGGCTGCTGCCAGGAGCCCCAAGCCCTTTAAATCGCTGACCTGGGGAAGCTGCCCCTTGCCAGTGCAGTTGGCGGTGTACCGGCTCTTGCCAGTACGCTGTACCGGACCGGACCAGCTTACTTTCACCTCTGCCTGGACCCAAGTTAAGCTAAAGAACTAGGCATGGGTGGATCTTTAATCTTCCTTCCCTCCCACTCCCTGCAGAGTTAAAACTCTGAGTTAAATATGTGTTAACAAAAAAAAATGAGAAAATAGTTTCAAACAGTCTGACTAAGGAGTCTTCTAGGAAACATGGGAAAGTCAAGTCCAGACATTTCTAACAACAAAAACCATCTAACAATCCCTCCTTTTTTAAGATAAAAAATGAATATTCAAGCCTTCTTTAAACTTGTTCTTCATAAAAAGACAAGAAAGATCACAAACATATCTTTCCTTTGTAGGTCACCTTTAAAAGGGTAACTTATGTTACATCCACCGTACTAAATCTATCCATTTTACATTTTATGCCATATGTGCTCTACTTCAATCATTATGAAGAGCAATCACCATTATTTTAATTCAGAAGGAGGGTAAGAGTAGGTTAGTGATTAGAGCACACGATTGGGAGTCTCATGGAGGGCCTGGTGGTTCTTATACTGAAGTCAACGAAGTTTTGCCACTGACTTCATTAAGAGTAGGATTTCACCCTAAGTGATCATGCTCAAGTCACTTAATTTTTCTGTGCATCATTATAAAGATAAAAGCTACCATGTACATGGCAGAGGGGCACTGCTGGCACATGATGGCATATATCACATTGATAGATGTCCCTCTGCCATGTACATTGGCCAAACCAGACACTCTCTGCACAAAAGAATAAATGGACACAAATCTGACATCAGGAATCATAACATTCAAAAACCAGTAGGAGTACACTTCAACCTCTCTGGTCACTCAGTAACAGACTTAAAGGTGGCAATTTTGCAACAGAAAAGCTTCAAAAACAGACTCCAATTAGAAACTGCTGAACTAGAATTAATTTGCAAACTAGATACCATTAACTTGGGCTTGAATAGAGATTGGGAGTGGCTGGATCATTACACAAATTGAAACTATTTCCCCATGTTAAGTATCCTCACACCTTCTTGTCAACTGTCTGAAATGGGCCATCTTGATTATCACTACAAAAGTTTTTTTCCTCCTGCTGATAATAGCTCATCTTAATTAATTAGTCTCTTAGAGTTGGTATGGCAACTTATACCTTTTCATGTTCTCTGTATGTATACATATCTTCTTACTACACAGGCGAGTCTCATCTTATGCCGGGGTTATGTCAGCGCATAAAGCGAAAATCGCGTATAGTCAAAATTACACTGAGTGTAATGGCGGGCGGAATCACCCGCACTACAGGTATAGTATTTAAATTGTTATTTTTCTCCTTTTTTTTGTTTTTGTTTTTGTTTTTCCCAACTGCACAACGCTGAATTCGCGCATGTTAAATGCTCGCCTGTATGTTCCATTCTATGCATCTGATGAAGTGGGCTGTAGCCCACGAAAGCTTATGCTCAAATAATTTGTTAGTCTCTAAGGTGCCACAAGTACTCCTGTTCTTTTTGCACATACAGACTAACATGGCTGCTATTCTGAAATCCATTACTACAGAAGTGCTTACTGCTCTTATGTTCAGAAGCGATCTGTGAGACCTCCTAATATTTCCGATACTGAGAAATAGTTTCACTAAAATTCATTCTCTTCTTCCTACAGTACTTATTACCTTGCACAAAGAAGAGATGCTAATGATGACTGCTTCTTTCTTAACTTTTTGATAGTTTGATAAGATTAGACAAAATGATATATACACATTACAAACAGATTATCCACACGTATGTATTTTTTTCAGACAGGAATACCCTTTGAAATAAATAACCTGATGTTCCTGAAATAACTAGAAGGTTCAGAATTTTGTGAGACAGAGTACATGTGACTTTAGAGTTTATTACGAATCTCTTTTGCAGTTTCCAGAATGGAGTAAGTGTTGTTTTTACTGAAAAATAATAAAATCTATCTTCAGAGTTTCTGTTATTACTGTCAGTGTTCTAGCGGCAGATAAGCAAAACTTTAAATTGTAATTTTAATCTAATGTTCAATAACAATAAACAAAACATAATACACCATGTTCATAACTTGACCATTCTTTTAGTTATGAGAGCAAAATACTTGATATATTTTATTATTATTTGGATTTTAGCCTTCAGTTTCTGGATTACTATTTTGGATTTCAGTGTTTAGTTTCCTTACATCATACTTAATTATATTTCGATAGTCAGTAGTAGTTGACTATTCCTGATCTTAAAATGACAAATGTATAGATCATGTCCTGAATGTAAGAAATTCAGACACAAACTCACTGAATGAATACAAATTGTGTAAGGAAGTATAAGGATCTGATATTTTTATATCTACAATGAATTCAAGTTGTAAATATATACATAGTGTCTGATTCTCCTTTCACTTACACCAGTTTTATAGTGATGTAACACAATTGATTCACTGGATTTACTCCTAATTTATATTTATATAATTGAGAAGAGAGGTGAAATCCTGGGTACTTTGAAATTAAAAGGAATTTTGCCATTTAATTCAGTGGCATCAGGATTTCACCCCAGGTCCTTATAATTTTTAAAAAAGTAACCTACTAGCTTGGTTTATCCTCTTTTTTTTTCAAGAAAGTTGAAGTAAAACATTAAACCTCTTATTATGTCATAGTTGCAAGTAGTCTTACTTACATCAGTCCATATTGAACTAGCCTGTGTTAGCAACATCCAGGATCGGCTAACTTGAGCACATCTTGCCAGATCAATTAAGTTGATATAATGGAAGATCTAGGATAGAAAAACAGAATGTATGAAAATAGAAAATATTGCTTAAGAAATACCACTAGACTTAAAAAAAAAAAGACAATATTCATTCACCAACCCAAAACAACAGACTTAAAATGCTTCTGTCAGCTATTTTATATGACTGAAGTATGTTATGCTGAAGTCAGAGGTGAAAGTAAGCCGGTACGGTACGGCGTACTGGCAAGAGCCAGTACACTGTGCTGGACCGCACCGGCTTCCACGGCGGGGATTTAAAGGGCTCTGGGCTCCCTGCCGCGGCGGGGAGCCTAGAGCTCTTTAAATCCCGCCCGCAGCTCCGGCGCCCGGGCTGGGGCCGGGATTTAAACGGCTCGGAGCTCCCCGCCTCTGTGGAGAGCCCAGAGCCCTTTGAATCCCACCCGCAGCTCCGACTGCCAGAGCTGCAGTGGAGATTTAAAGGGCCCGGAGCTCTGTGGCGGCCGAAGCCCCGGGCCGTTTAATTTGCCCCTGAGCCCCAGGGGCTCCCAGCCACCTCTGCAGCTGGGAGCCCTGGGTTGATTTAAAGGCCCTGGGGTTCCCAGCCACAGCTGGTGCCCCAGGGCCTTTAAATCTTGAGAGGCCCCGCCTCTTCCGGTTGAGGCCACGCCCCCTCAGGACTCCGGCAGTACTGGTAAGTCCCGTAAGTTACTTTCACCCCTGGCTGAAGTAGGATCTACTTTCCCCTCTAGAGTCATGTGATGTCAGATAAGGCATTATACAGCCACCTATGACCAAGTGCCTGATATAGCAATCAAGGGATCGGTTTTCTCAGCTAACCGAGTCCTGAGAGGAAGATTTTTAAAGGAGTCACAGGAATGAGGATATCAGATCTCCTTGTCTGAAGCACCTTTCACAGGCCTAGGCAAAGTTTGCTATGAAATTTACCCCACAGATCTCTGTAAAGAGCCTGATATTGCTCGATGCACTATGTTAGTAGGCTCCAAAAGATAACTGATTTGGTCACAATCTGTATCCTAGAGATATCATTGTGAATTTTCTTTTCCACATCCCTCTTACATTATTGCTTCCCAAAAATTTCATCTCCACAAACATTTTGGGAGTAGCAACTTAGAATAATCTCTTTTGAGAAGCAGCTTGTCCTCTGCCTTCAGTTAGTTACTTCTCCTAGAACATAAGGGAGATGTGATTACATTGAATACAGATTTCAGCACTAGCATATTCTATTTTTAAATATGAAATGACATACTAGAACTGAAAACTTAAAAAGAGTCCATATATACATAGATGGATTCACTACATTTCCCAGATCAGTACAGAGCTTTTTCTTTTATTTTTTTTTCTTTAAATTTTAAAATCTCTAGACACCCATTGTAGCCAATTAGTTTATTTTACCATCCATTTATTTGTGTGCTGTGTAATGTTATGATTAACTCATATGCTATGTTATATATAATCAATGTATGCTAAACCGATTTAAGTTGTAGGATTATAGAAGTATAATATTAATAAGTATTTAGGCTTGATAAGTATGCATTAGGTTATATAAGTAAAGCAGGGCTGAAATACAAGGCCTACAGACTGAGGCCTATAAGATTTCAAGCTTAACCATACTAGGCCATAGGCTTAAGAAAGCTTGACATAAGTAAGCAACTGAAGAGTAACTCTATGCCAGTAAAGATCACAAGACTACTGTAAAGATGTGCCAATAGATGATGTTGTGGAAAACCAACCGCAATGTATTGTTCAAGATCACAAAACACCTTATCGCAGCGGTTCGCAAACTGGGGGTCACCAGGGCTGGCGTTAGACTTGCTGGGGCCTGGTGCTAAAGCCCGAGCCCCACTGCCTGCGGCCAAAGATGAAGACCTAGGGCGTCAGCCCCGGGCGGCGGGGCTCAGGTTACAGGCCCCTTGCCTGGAGCTGAAGCCTTTGGGGCGGCGGGGATCAGGTGGGCTCAGTCCCCCCTCCTGCGGTCGTGTTGTAATTTTCGTTGTCAGAGGGGGTTGTGATGCAATGAAGTTTGAGAACCCCTGCCTTATTGTAACATCTTTTCAAATGTTTGTCCTGACCACTGGGTACATTTTGTGCATAAATGCTAATAAATACAAGAGGAACTACAAACAGGCTATGAAAATTGGGGCACCCCAATATTCATGGGGTCTGGAAATACAGATAAGGGAAAAGAGGGGTGACATCTTCATGCACATACGTAGAATGTTAAGTGTAGTCAGAATCACAAAATAAAAGAGGGTTCCCTGGTTAAGTAAAAATGGAATGCCTAGGGCAAAACCCCAACAGGAATCACCCCTTTATCGATGATCAATTGGTGAGGAATCCATCAGGAACTAAGAATATCTTCGGGAATGTGAGTATGACTATATTTATAACTTGTGCATCGGTATTTGTAGGATTTATGTGTGCTTAGGTAATCATAATCTTGCTTGTGATTAATAAAACTTGTAAAACAGACTAGATGTTGTACTTGTGAATATATGTGTGGTCAACTATTGTTGGTCTTCATGTGTTCCTAGAATTTCTAAATCTGAGACAAGTATAGGGTGACCAGATGTCCCGATCTTATAGGGACAGTCCTGATTTTTGGGTCTTTTTCTTATATAGGCTCCTATTACCCCCCACCCCGTCCCGATTTTTCACACTTGCTGTTTGGTCACCCTAGACAAGTAGCAGAGGTAACTTGCACTCTGTTGAGCCTGAAACTGTAGCCACCAGAGCCACAGTGGTGTAAAATAACATAACTAAATCTATTCCTAATAAAGTAAAAGGCTACACTATTCAGTGCTCCCGGTGCCTAGCCCATAAAATTTAATTTACAGTCTAAACATAGACAAAGGACTGCCCATAAATATATCCACCTCAGCTCACACTCTCCTTAACAGCATTAACAAAAGAGGTGAAAAGATGGGTTTTGCAACATGCTCAGAAGATTCACAAATCCAGACTCTGGTGGACCCAGGTGGGAGCAAGTTCCAACCAGCACTGCTCACACTGCCAGATGTTCCCTATCACTTATACTGAGGGAACTCCTGCTTGAGCACCTCTGCTGATCTTTACTGTGGCAGTAAATCATGGAGAAAGAGGTGTTCCCTCAGGTAACCCTGGCCCAAACCATTAAGGGCTTCATAGGTAAAGCCAACACCTTGAATCCTACTTTGAATTACCTTTATAGCAGTTTTTCAATGATTTCTTTATAATCCCTTGAATTTAACAAGTTAGAAATCAAATCCTATTGTATTAAGGGCCTGATCCTGAGCACTTCCAACTCCCATTGACGTTAAGTGGGAGTTGAAAGTGGTCAGGGTCTAGGAGAATCTAAAAACCTATTAAAACCCTAAAGACTTAAAATTTCAAAAGAGCAAACATAAACAAACCCAGACAAGCAGTTCTATATCTGAGACAACCATTAGTGAACCATAGACTGCAGGCATGTATCTTCCCAGCCCATCAAGTTTGCCCACAGTCCACTTAGAGCCAGATCTATCAAGCTTCAATTCAGGAAAACACTTAAGCATGTACTTAAGTCTATCCCCTATTCAGGACAGCACTTATATGCACACTTAACTTAAAGAACATGCTTAAATTTGTCCTGAATATGGCTGCTTTGCTGAATCAGGATCTTTACATGGATATTAATTTTTAAAATGAGAACACGCTGCATGAGATTTGTACTTCTGAGGATGCAAGTCTTATTTATCAGTTCTGCATGTATTAATTAAACATAATCTCAGTATCAAAGAAGAATGCTGTCCAACCTAACTGATTAGTTGATTTGGGTAGCATGATGGATCTCCAGCAGCAAATGCTGTAATTAAGATTAGGCATGGAGTTTTATTACAACCTTGTTTTAATTTACAACATTCTGAAAATTCCTCCTTCATGACTTAAACTTGTTATGCTGGCTTTTAACCCAGAAGTGATTTTTTTTTAATAAAAAAAAAAAAACAGAAGAAAATCTCTTCAGCAGTTTTTGAGTTATCGGACAGTGAAAAATGGACTATTCTGTTTTTCTTTTTGGGGGGGGGCGGGGTTGTTTTTGTTTTTAATGATTTGCTCACCAGTAACTCAAAAAACAGCTAAACAAAACAGACTTTAAACATAGTGTATTGGCTGCTTTCTAGGGGGAAGAGCCTAACAGAAGGCAAAAAATAGCATCAACAGCATTAATGCTCATTCATATTTCCTCTGGCATATCTACCAGTTTCCTAAGAAACACGGTCGGCTCCAGACACCAGCCTGGCAAGCAGATGCTTGGGGCGGCCGCTCGGGAGAGGGGCGGCACGTCCAGCTATTCGGCGGCAATTTGGCAGACAGTCCCTCACTCCCGCTCGGAGCGAAGAACCTCCCGCCAGATCGCGATAATGGCTTTTTTTTTTTTTTTGCTGCTTGGGGCGGCCAAAACCCTGGAGCCGGCCCTGCTAAAAAGCATGCTGTATAGTGAGTTCTGTAGCTGATCCTCAGATCTGTCATCCCATTCTTCTAAAGTCTACACAGTTCCAACTGCTGCATATTATTAGTGTGAAGGAGCTTCACAGATTCAGAGACAAGGGGGAGTAGATTGTGAAGGCTCCAGCTCACCCTTCCATGAATTATGGGTCCTCAGGACTTGTTTGTATCTGACCCCAGGTGTCTTTTTTAAAAATTATTTAGCAAAGGTATCGCAATCACAATATAAAGTAAAGTGTAGTTGCCCTGTTGCCCCAGGCTTACAGAAAACTGTCTCCAGATGGAGAACAGCACCAGCAAAGATTTGAACTCACCTCTCCCCCAGCCTATGCAATTCAGAGAGGTGCAAATTGTGGGTTATTTAAATACTTATATTATTGTGCATGAGCTATTTCTTTCTCCTTCTTTTTCCTCCTCTTTTTTGTTTTTCAAAAGAAAAAAGAAATTTAAGGGAAAACGTTATTGCAACAATGAGGTTACAAATTTAAACATAAAAGTTAGGAAAGTACTTAATTAACTTCTCAGAGTAACATCAACTCATCCACAATATACATTTTGTATATATTTACAGTCAGTGTGCATTTAGCAGAATAACTAGTAGTAGGAAAATTACTTTTATATAGGGCTGGACATTTTAATTTTCATGAACAATTCTGAAAGAATTTTAAATATTTTGTTCATTTTTTCCCAAACAAACCAACCCAACATCTTATGTTTCATTTCAGATTCAAAGATTTTGCTTCCTCCTCCCACTTTTTCTCATTTTCCCCCCACTGGAAAAAAGTGGAGTGGTATAATAGAGAGAAAAAAAAGTTACTTGCCTTATAGTAACTAGAGCTCTTTGAGGTGTATGGTGGTCCCTATGGGTTTTCACTGTGGCGTGCATGAGCTCAATGTATCCAGGACCAGAAGATTTTTCAATAGCAACAGTCTGTGCCTATGCTCTTCTTGTCCTCATGCTCTGAACCAAGGCTGGACCAACTACCTCTCTAGTTCTTATTCTAGCATTAATCAAGAGGTATTCCAAGCAGAAGGAAAGAAGGACAGATCATGGAATATCCATAGGGGCCACATCTCCAGGAACTCCAGTTATAATAAGGTAAGTAATCCTCTTTTCTTTTTTGAGTGCTGGTCCCAATGGGTATTCCCTGGGGGTGACTCCCAAGGGGGAGGGTGCAAAGAAGTGTTCTACACCACGACTGCAAGATGGCTGAACCAAAGGAAGTATCCCTGGCAGAAGGATGTAATGCCCAGAGAAAATGTGAACAGAGCCCAAAGTTGCTGACCTACAGATCTTAGAGAGGGGAATTCCTTGTAGGGAAGCCATCTGTGGAGGGGCGTCCATAAATTTGTAACAAAAAGGAGCATACAGCTAGAAATCCATTTAAAAGGAGTCTTTGAGAAAACATTGTTTCCCCTTTAAACTTTTTGGTGATGGAGAAAAATAATTTTGGAGACTTCCAAAAGGGTCTTGTCCTGTGCAAATAAAAGGCTAGCACCTTCGTAAATCCAGTGAGTAGAATGTCCTGTCCATAGTATTATGGTGAAGCTTTGGGTAGAAGATCAGGAGATGAAACATCTGGTTCAGGTGAAATTCTGAAGAAACCTTTGGGATGAACCTGGGATACAATCTCAAAGATACTTTATCTCTGTGAAACACTGTGTAAAGAAGGTCGGGCACAAGGGGCCCTGAGTCTACCCACTCTCCTAGCAGAGGTGATTGCCATCAGGAAAGCCAACTTCACAGATAGGTGCAAGAGGGAGCAGGAGGCCAAGGCTTAAATGGTGGGTTCATAAGTGCCAAAAAGACAAGATTCAAATCCCAGGGGCAGGTTTAGATACCAGAGGGAACGTCCTGATAATGCCCTGGAGGAAGTTCATGGCTGTGAGATGCGTGAAAAAGGATCAGCTCTCCACCAGGGGATTAAAGGCATTCATGGCTGCCAAATGTGCCTACAGGGAATTGATGGACAAGCCCAATGTTTTCAAGGACAGAAGACAGCCCAGAATGAGAAGAATTTCAGATTCCTCAGGAGGTACTTGGAGCTGCTGACACCATATAGAGAATTGCTTCCACCTGGTGGCACAGCACTTCCTTGTAGAGGGACTGTTGTTGTAGTCAGGGATGAACTGGACCTTGTCTGAGCATGATCTCTCTAAGCTCGTTGTCCATCCAAAAAAAACATGCCACCAGATGGAGGGACACTGGGATGGGGTTGGTGGTCCTGTTGCCATTCTGAGACAGTAGCTCTGGGAACTGTTGTAGGTGAATGAATGGATGTGAGGCCAATTGCAAGTGAACCAGAATTTTCTCAGCCACCATGGAGCTATCAGGATCACTACTGCCCTGTCCAACTTGATTTTTCTGAGGATGTGAGATAGCAGAGCAATGGGAGAGAAGGAGTACATCAGCAGGTCCAACCATTGCACCACAAAGGTATCTACTCTGGAGTTGAGGCAGTTGGTGGTTCAAGAGCAATAGATCAGGCACTTCATGTTTCCCTAGGATGCAAAGAGGTCCCAGGATGGGAAGACTGATCAACAAAAGATGTACTGCAGTATCAAAGCATGGAGTTCCCACTCATGATCGCTGTGGAAATGCCTGCTGATGCTGTCAGCGAGTTCTTTACTACTGGCATATGTACTACTGACAGGACAATCCGATGCTGGATACACCAGCTCCAGAGATGGACCATTTCCCTGTTGAGTGGCACAGATTTTGCTTCCCCCATTTGTTTATGTAACAGACAGTAGTCATGTTGTCCAATCTGACCTGGACATGTGTGGATCAAATAATAGGTAGGAACATCCTGCATATTTCATGTACTGCCTGCAGCTTGAGAAGATTGATATATAGCTTGAATTCCTGCAGCATCCAGGAACCCTGAGTTTTCTAGTCATCTACGTGTTCTCCCCAACCCAGCCAGGAGGCATCTGCAATGGCATGAATATAGCTGAACTTCTTGGTAACAGTGACCATAATGTAATTAAATTTGACATCCTGGTAGGGGGAAAATGCCAAATAAACCCATTTAAGATCAAAAAGGGGAACTACACAAAAATGAAGAAGCTAGTTAAACTGAAATTAAAAGGAACAGTCACAAGGATGAAATGCCTGCAAACTGCACGGGGCCTATTTAAAAACATCATAATAGAGGCTTGAACTAAATGTATACTCTAAATTTAAAAAAAACCCAGTAAGACAATCCAGAAAATGCCAACATGGCTAAAAAACAGAGTAAAAGAGGCAGTTAGAGGTAAAAAGGCATCCTTTCAAACTGGAAGTCAAATCTTAGTGAGGAAAACAGAAAGGAATATAAACTCTGGCAAGTTAAACGTAGGAGTATAGTAAGGCAGGCCAAGAAAGAATTTGAAGGGCAACTAGTTAAAGACACAAACACTAACAGCAAAAAAATGTTAAGTACATCAGAAGCAGAAAGCCTGCCAAACAGGCAGTGAGGCCACTGGACAGGAGCACTCAAGGAAGACAAGGCTTCTGCAGAGAAGATGAATTAATTATTTGCATCGGTCTTCACTACAGAGGATTTGGGGAAGATTCCCCACAACCAAGCCATCCTTTTTACGTGACAAATCAGATTGAGGTGTCAATAGAAGAAGTTGTGGAACACACTGATAAATTAAACAATAGTAACTCACCAGGACCAGATGGTAGTCATGCCTTATCAACGTATTAGAATTCTTTGAGAGGGTCAAACAAGCATGTGGTCAAGGGTGATCCAGTTGATATAGTGTACTTAAACTTTCAGAAAGCCTTTGATAAGGTCCCACACCAAAGGCTCTTAAGCAAAGTAAGGAGTCATGGCACAAGAGGGAGGGTCCTCTCGTGGATCAGTAACAGTTAAAAGACAGGAAAGAAAGGGTAGGAATAAATGGCCAGTTTTCACAATGGAGAGAGGTAAACAGTGGGGTCCCCCAAAGATTTGTATGAGGACCCATGCTGTTCAACATATTCAGAAATGATCTGGAAAAGGAGTGACAATGTGGGGTGGAAAAATTTGTGGATAATACAAAATTACTAAAATAGCTAAGTCCAAAACTGACTGCAAAGAGTTACCAGGGTATCTCACTAAACTAGGTGACTGGGCAAAAAAATGCACATTGGAAAACACAAGCCCAACTATACAGACAAAATGATGGGATCTAAATTAGCTGTTACCACTAAAGAAAGAGATCTTGGAATCATTGTGGATAGTTCACTGAAAGCATGTGCTCAATAGGCAGCAGCAGTCAAAAAAGCGAACAGAATGGTAGGAACCACTGGGAAAGGGATAGATAATAAAACAGAAAATATCATAATGTCATATATAGATCCATCAGACGCCCACACCTTGAATTCTATGTGCAGTTCTGGTCAGATCATCTCAGAAAAAATATTAGAATTGGAAAAGGGCATCAAAAATTATTAGGGTATGGAACAGCTTCTATGTAAGGAGGGATTAACAAGGCTGGGACTGTTCACCTTAGAAAAGAGATGACTAAGGGGAGATAAGACAGAGGACTACAAAATCAAGAATAGTATGGAGAAAGTGAATAGGGAAGTGTTATTTACCACTTCACATAACACAAGAACTAAGGGTTACCCAATGAAATTAATAGGCAGCATATTTAAAACAAATGTAAGGAAGTACTTCTTCATACAGTCAACCTGTGGAGGCCAAAAGTATAACTGCGTTAAAAAAGAATTAGATAAGTTCTTGGAGGATAAGTCCATAATAGCTATTAGTCAAAATGGTCAGGGACACAACCCTATGCTCCAGGTGTCCCTAAACCTCCAAATGATAGAAGCTGGGACTGTATGACAAGGGATGGATGACTCAAAATTGCCTTGTTCTGTGCATTCTTTCTGAAGCATCTGGCACTGGCCACTCTCAGAAGACAGGATACTGGGTTAGATGGACCACTGGTCTGACTCAGTATGGCCATCCTTATGTTATGATTGTCTTTGTAGGTGATGCGGGCGTGATAAGAACCCCTACATAAAGTTTCTCTCTTACTCCCAACAGATAAGTGATGTCAGGACATTCTAGGGAAACAAGATCCATTTGTCCTGAGAGTCCTTGCTTGGAGAGTAGACCTTCCACAACTAGGCCTGCAGGCACTGCAAGTGAAGCCTTGCAAATGGGTTATATAGGTACATGTGGCCATATGATCCAGCAGTACCAGGTAGGACCAGGTCATCATCTGAGGGCTGTGTCAAACCTGGGTGATAAGGTCGCTCATTGCAAGGAACCTGTTTTAATGAAAGTAAGCTCTTACCTTCATTGAGTTCAGATTCACTCCAATAAATTCCATAATTTGTGTGTGGGTTAAAGTGAACTTTTCTGAATTTACCTGAAATCCCAAAGCATGAAATAGGTCAAGTGAGGAGGTGACCAATGCTTGTACTTCCTGATACTACCATCCCGTGACCAGCCAATCATCTAGGTAGAGAAATATGGGGCTGCCATGACTGCAGAGGTATGCTGCTATCATGGACAATACGCTCATAAATACCCTCAGGGCCATCAAGAGGCTGACAGGGAGAACTTTGTATTGAAAATGCTTTGGGCCCACTGTAAAATGTGGAACTCTCCTGTACACTTAGTGAACATCTATAGGAAAATAGGCATACTTCAAATTGAGGGATGTAAACCAGTCACCTTCTTTCAGGAAAGGGATTTTTGAGGCAAGGGTATACCTATCTCATAGAACTGGAAGGGACCCTGAAAGATCATTGAGTCCAGCCCCCATGCCTTCCCTAGCAGGACCAAGTACTGATTTTGCCTAAGTGGCCCCCTCAAGGATTGAACTCCCAACCCTGGGTTTAGCAGGCCAATGCCCAAACCACTGAGCTATCCCTCCCCTCCCTGGAGGGTAGTCATCTTTGTGGCATTACACCCCATATTCTTCATAGTAATATTATTATGATATGAGTATGGCATAATTATGATGTATTTTGTGCAAAATAAGGCATGTGAGATATCATTGGAAAGGTTATGATTTACTGAATATGATTATCCTATCTGTAAGCATGTATCATTTTGGTATCTGAAGTTAGGAATATTGTCTATGCATCTATTACAAGTGTGTTTACACCTGGGGAACGCCCACTAGACAGAATGCAATGGCTGTCTGGGAAGGACTATTAGGGAAAACAATAGGTCTTTGAAGATGCTAATCTCCCACCAGGGAGCCTTCCTGGGGATGCTGCAAATAGCCTCTGAGTCATGGCTGCAGTGGCCCTACAGGGACATGCAACCAACTCACCTGGAACTGGACTCCAGGATAATACTAGGTTTCACAGTAGCAGCCGTGTTAGTCTGTATCCACAAAAAGAACAGGAGTACTTGTGGCACCTTAGAGACTAACAAATTTATTAGAGCATAAGCTTTCGTGGACTACAGCCCACTTCTTCGGATGCATATAGAGTGGAATAAATATTGAGGAGATATATATACACACATACAGAGAGCATAAACAGGTGGGAGTTGTCTTACCAACTCTGAGAGGCCAATTAAGTAAATTTAATAAACTAACTAATAAATTTGTTAGTCTCTAAGGTGCCACAAGTACTCCTGTTCTTTTTGAGGATAATACTAGTGTTTCTCCACTGACCAGGCGTGGAAATCAAACAGGGAGACAAAGGGTTCCCGCCATATGCAAAAACTATTTAAGGCAGGGGAGTGACATCTCAAAGTGTTGTGCAGGTTTCCTTTGAGGATAAAGACTGATCGATCACTCTATATCTGATCTCTTTATGAAAAATGAAAGAGGAGTACTTGTGGCACAGATGATATGGTGTTTTTGTCTTTTATCATTTTCCTGTGTGAGTTCATTTGAGAGCGTATGATTGTCTGGTTTCACCCACTTACTGTAGTTATCGGGGCATTTAGTGCACTGGATGAGGTACACCATATGTTGTGATGGGCATGTGTAGGATCCGTGGATCTTGAAATGTGTATTGTGTGGGGTATTGATCATTGTACCAGTGGAGATACATCTGCTGGTTTTGCATCCGTTGTTCTGGCAGAGTCTGGTGCTGCTTGGAGTTAGTGTGTCCTGGTCTGTGGGGAGCTTGCTTCTGATGCTTGGAGATGTTTCTGAGCTTGGAGATCACTCTATATCTGACCAATCAGTGCTCATCCTCAAAGGAAAGTTGCACAAAACTTTCAGAAGTTAAGCCTGGCTGTTTAAATTCATAACTTTGCAAGACACTAAAAATCATGGACTGAATTGAGACACTAGATTTATGGCTTTTTATAACAATCTATTACTCACTAATAACCCAGCCAGCTGCCTTTTCCCCTCGCTTCCTTTCCCTCCTATGACTGAATGGGTATTAATGGGCCAGTTCACCGTAAGTGGTCCCATGAAATATTTGTTAACTACTTATGCTAAACAATCTGTTCCACCTTGTATTTAGCTGTGACACTCTAAGTACGTTTCCCAGACCTGAAGAAGAGCTCTATGTAAACTCGAAAGCTTGTCTCTCTCAGCAACAGAAGTAGGTCCAATAAAATATATTACTTCACCCACCTTGTCTCTCTAATATCCTGGGACAGACATAACTACAACAATATTGCATTAAGTATGTCATTATATGAAGTATGATTTCAGTTTGATATTAAGTATGTTCCAACGAGATGAATTATGCATCTCCAAGTATTATAATTACATCTATTAAGACAAGCATTCATAGAAGATATTATTATATTATTAAGACATATTAACATAATTTTTAAACTTGTGCCCCATTTTGATGTGACCACAGAGTGAACCCTACACAGGTTCTAATTCTGTCTTATTTTAAGAAAGATTTTTGACCTATTATATCCAAATGAAATTGACATAAAATACGCATAAAGATTAACAAGTGCTTGCTAGAGTCACTATTCCAAAAGTTCTCAATACTGATTTGATTTGTGCATTACCACCTACTAGACACAAGTATTTAAAATTACTTCATCAGAAAATAAAATACATACCTTAAATCAGTGGTTCCCAAACTGTGGGGCGTGGCTACCTAGGGGCGTATGGAGGAACATTCATGGATGGGTGCATGGTGGGGCCCAGGTCACCCCCCACGGAGGGCAGGGAGGGAACACCACCCAGCTCCACTCAGCCCCCCGCCACAGCTCCACTCCGCCCCCTGCTCTGCCCCTAACCCAGCTCCAGCCCTAGCTCCGCTCCACCACACAGCCAAAGCTCCACTCCTTCCCCAGCTCAGCCCTCATTCCCTCTCCACACCCAGGCCAGCTCCACCTATATCCCCAGCTCCATTATAGATTCCATTACTGGTAAGGCAGGGCATGACAGGAAAAGTTTGTGCACCAATGCCTTAAATTGAATCTTGATAACTTGTTCATCAACAACTCCAGTGTTTGACACTTCTATATCATTTTAGTTATTGATAATACAATATAATAGAGAAAAGTTCTTTAATACATTTTGCCAAAGAAACTAATATCAAACTAAAAAAAGAAGAACAGGAGGACTTGTGGCACCTTAGAGACTAACAAATTTATTAGAGCATAAGCTTTCGTGGACTACAGCCCACTTCTTCGGATGCATCCGAAGAAGTGGGCTGTAGTCCACGAAAGCTTATGCTCTAATAAATTTGTTAGTCTCTAAGGTGCCACAAGTCCTCCTGTTCTTCTTTTTGCGGATACAGACTAACACGGCTGCTATTCTGAAACCTAATATCAAACTGTATTCAAACTCTGTTGTCAAACGTTTGATCAGAAGTGTACAGAGAATACCTCATTTTGTGAGACTAGGAAGTGTGTGGATTAGCAAAATGCAGATTAGCCAGGCTACTCTGTACTTTGTTTTATGGTAAAAGTAATAAAAGTCTAACAACAACAAAATAGAGAACTAGAATCAACTAGGCATGATTTAGAAATATAAGCTAGGTGTACAGAAGATTGTCTTCCTTCCTTAAAAAAATGCTGTCCTGATTTATAACTTTAGTGTAACCTTAGTGAAATCAACAGATTGAAGAAGGTGTCAATTGGGGCAGAATTTGGCCTCTACTGATTACAGATGAAGACAAATAAATAGAAATGTTAATAAAATAGTCTCATCAGGATTTTAAATCATTTCTGTTTCAATATTGGGCAAAATCCATCCACTAAACTATAATTTTGCTTATACAGCATAGGAAGTTATAGATGTAGTTAGTGGTTGTGGAGTTTTTCACATCAGAAAAATTTATGTAACATTATTATTTAATACTTTAGGGAAAAAAGAAGTGATATTCCTATTAAAGAGTAACATTGTACTTCCTACGGTATTAAACACTATAACAACTTTAAGTCTTCTTAATACAGCTGTATTTTTCATCCAGAAGAGAGAGCATGCTTGCCAAATTCATCAAAACATGATTTCCTTCTGTTGTATTTCCTGCCAGACTACATGGAACAAAATCAATATTTTCAAGTTATCTGGCCGGGAACTTGAGTACTGCATTTATTGCAAAGATCTTTGTCTGTGACTGATAAACTGATTATCTGTACCAGCTGGTAACTAAGAAGTCTTTGAAATTTACATATTACTTAACAGATACAATATACCCATTTAATTAGCCTGTTAAATAAAGCCCTAATACTTTGTTTTCACAAAACAATCTAAATGTAGATCTAGATGTAACAATCTAAAAATGCAGTAAATACAAACTTATAATTTATATGGATTTATCTAGTAAGCACTGCCTAACATAAAATTGTCTCAATTTCCAAACTGCTGTTTCTAATTACCGGTATATCTCTTGAAAACATTAGTCTGCTGAACTGTATACATTTCAACATATTGCAAAGTAATTATTTCCAGGGCTCAAAAAATGAAAGCTAGTAACATGCTGAAAAGTTAATCTAGCATTTGCCCTTCTTTATAAAAATCAGTAAATTCAGAAAAATACAAAAAAAGACAGACAGGAAATACAGAAGTAACCTATCTGATGCATTATTTAATTGCATAAAAATATGCTATTGGCCATTTGAATCAATTAACAGACATTCATATTTCACAGTAATATGTTTCCATTTCATACAAATAATTTAACATTTTACCTAGTGAATAATACAGGGCTTTGGGGGAGGTGTAACTGGATTATGGTTAGGGACCAAGGTAGTGTTGTGCACATTTTTATACATTACTCCTGAAGGAATTCTGTGCCAAAAAAATAAAAATTCTACGCACAACATTTTAAAATTCTGCAAATTTTATTTGTCAATAAATAAATGTGGAGACTCCAGCATGGCAATGGGGAACACAGGCTCACTGGCTGCGTGGAGGTGGGAGATCACCCTGTAGCAACCTCCTCCCCCCAGGACAGGGACTCAGCGGTGAGGCTGCACCCCAACCCTGACAAAGCGCAAGGGCTGGACCTGCCCAGAAACACCCTGGTGCCCTGCCCCTTTGTGCCAGGCACACCAGGTGTGGGCAGGCAGGCTCAGGCTAGCAGGATCCAAGTGTGGAGGGGCTTAGTGTGGGGGATCCAGGTGTGGGGCAATCTGGGTGCCAGCAGATCTGGGGATCTGGATGCGCAAAGGCTCATTGGGGGGGGTTCTGGAAGGAGAGGCAATGGGACTCTGCAGGGGATCCAGGTGAAGGTGGTTGGGGCTCAGCAGGAGGGTCTGGGTGTGGGGGGCTCAGCAGGGAGGTCCAGGTGCTGGGAGTGGGACTTGGTGGGGTTGGAGTCCAGATGCATCTGGTTGTGGCTCAGTGGAGTGGAGGGCTCATTGGGATGGTCCAGGTGCAGGGGAAGTGGGCTCATTGGGGTGGGGGTTCAATGGGCCTGCTTAATGGGCCTGCGTAATGCTGCTGCCACCAAGGGGACACCATATGCCAGGCTCTTGCTTCCGCCCGCAATTCCCTATCCGCTTTTCTTCCCCATCCTATCCCTCCTCACTCACAGATCCCCCTTCCCCTGCCTTATCCCACCCTCTTCCTTCCCCACTGCCTCTTCCCCTGCTTCTCCCATTTCTCCTGCTCCCCTTACCCTGCCCACCATGGGCACTCACTGTCATACAGAAAACAGGATGGCTCCCAGCACATAGAAGGGGAGCACAACCCGCAATAGGACCCAGTAGGCGGCATCCATCTGCAGAGTCAGTAGAGCTGAGCCGCACCTTACTTCAGCCAGACAGCTCTGTGCTCACAGAAATGGGAGTGGTGATAGTGGCATGTGAACCTGCGTGCCTTTCCCACGCCTCGCCTCTTTTTGGGGGGGCATTGCCTCCCCAAACTAGGCCCAGGGGTGTCCCCAGCCCCCACCCAGCTTCCCCATCATTTTCTGCAGGGAAGCAAAGAAATTCTGCGGAGAGACATGTTTTCTGCAAGCATGCAGTGGCACAGAATTCCCCCAGGAGTAATACATGTATGCCCCCTGTGAAACCTTTGAGCCTGATGAAGCCTAAGTTACCCAAAGGCTGCTTAAACCTGAGCCTTAAACCCCTGAGCCAGTGAGTGTGATGAGTCAACAGAGCCAAATACCTTCACATCTTGTGATAGGCCCCACACCATTCAACCAGGGTTCAGTCAATCCAGAGGCAAGGAACCACCAGGTGATCTCAAAATAGGTACATAGGCTCCTTAAGGGAAGGAGTCTCTCCCGTCTGCTCAATGTCACTACCTAGACAGGAACACTCCCACTGCCAGTAGTTTCAACAGACTGCTCCTGCCATGACTGTTTCCACACTAGCTAACCCTTACTCCAGACTGCATCTCCTCCTCCCTTATCCAGCCACACAACAACTCTGACACCCCTTTGCTGGCTGTGTCCCCTAGGCATAGATGATTCTTGCTTATGGTAGGAAAAAATTGCATCGAGGGGTGGTTTATGGGGCTTCTTGTAGCTAGAATATGGACAAACAATGTTTGCTTTTGCACCCTATACTGTAAGTACAACCAGTTTGAGTGGGCCATTTTGTACAGTGCCATAGTTTGGCTGACTACAGGGAAAATATATTTTAAACAGGTATTCTTTTAACTCCCTACTATACACCATCAATTTTTAAATAAAAAAATAAAGGCAGGAAGGTCAATTATTTTAACTATTCTAGGATTCAAGGAGTTGCCTACGGCCAGATTTTTAAGGTATTCAGGTGCCTAAAGATGCACATAGGTGCCTACTGAACTTTTGAAAATCTCACTGCGTGCCTAAATAGCTTTAAAAATCTGGATCATAGTATTTCAGATCTTAATTGTGTTGTTCGTAATGGCATGGTGCTCTTTGATCTGAAACGTCATTGTTCACTAGGCACTGATAAGTAATTCCAGGAGACATGGCAAACTATGCAAAAACCTGCTGATAGTGTTTCCCAAAAAGAGTTGTAATGTGTTCTGCAATTTAAATAGGATAGCTCACTTTTATAACTCATGTACTGAATGAAGTGGAAGTCCAATTTCCTGAAGACCTGTGATCTGCCCAAGTAATATTGGAAGCCCCATCCAATATGAGGAAGAGCTGCTGAAACTCCCTGTTTAGAGCAAACAGAAGGAAGCAAAATGTCCTCATTCAGAAGGAAAGATCTTGTGTGCTGACAAGATAATCACCAGAACTGGTAGCTAAGGGCCTGTTCTGGTTCCTTATGAATGGTAGGAAGTTGAGGTAGGCATTGCAGAGGGCACGGAGTTCTAGCAGGTTTATGTGTAGTTTTGTCTCGGCTGTGGACCATAACCTCTGAATTGTGTGATGTTGCATGTGTGCTCCACACCCTATGAGGGAGGCATTCGTTGTGATAATCTGTGAGGGAGGATCCTGTGTAAATGGGATCCTCGAGCACATATTACGTGGTTGAATCCACCAGGTTAGTGATTCCTTGATTTTGGGAGGCATCGTTAATTGTCAGTTTAATCTGTGTTTATTTGGTCTGTAGACGGTTCCCAGCCATCCTTGCAGGCAGCGCATATGTAAACGCATGTGTTTCTCCACAAACGTTCATGCTGCCATGTGGCCAAGAAGTTGGAGGCATGTATGGGCTGTAATCTATGGGCTTTTCCACACTGTGGATATGAGTGTCTTTATCATGTAGAATCTCTCGTGGAAGTGACGCTTTTGCTGCCACTTAGTCATATAGCCTATGAATTATAACCGGTTCTATTGTTGATTTCTTTTTGTTTATTTGTAGACACAGACTCTGGAAAAAATCTATCATCATCTGGGTAGTCCAAATGGCGTCTTTTTGAGTGTGTGACTTCAGAAGACAGCCATCCAGGTAAGGGATTATTATTATTCTTTGTTTTCTCAGATGTGCCACTACTACTGCAAGGATCTTTAAGAAAACGTGAGAGGTGCTGTTGACATTTCGAAAGGTAGAACCTTGTACTGATAGTGGTAAATCTCAGAAACTGCCTGTGGGCGGAGTATATCGTAACATGAAAATAAGCATCCTGCAGGCCGAGGGATGAAAAACAGTCCCCTGTTCCAGCGCTGGTATTATTGTTGTCATCCTGACCATTTTGAACCATTGTTTTCTCACGAACTTGTTCAGTCGCCTGAGATTCAGGACAGATCTGTTAAAAAATAGTGGGAATAGACACCCTTCCCCCTATATTGCATGGGAACAGTTTCCACTGCCCCGAGTTGGAGGGGATGATCTATCTCTTGTCGCGGCAGATGTTCATGAGAGGGGTTCCTGAAGAGGGGTAGGTGAGGGGTATAGAAAGAAAAGGGATTGTATAGCACGTACAGATGACTTCTAGGGGCCATTTATCCATGGTGATGGCAACCCATTTCAAGTATAATGGGTGCAAACGGTCAGAGCCATCCCTAGGGTACAGCCAATAGGGGTGACCACCCCGGACCCCGTGCTTTGGGGGGCCCCACGCTTCGTGAGAAGGCGGGTGGGTAGGTGAGGCAGGGCAGGCGGGCAGGCAGGGGAGCGAGGAGGAGCCCTCCTACCAACCACCCACTACCCCTAGTGTTTCCTGCCCGCCGGCAGGCTCCGCCGATCAGCACCTCCCCCACCCTCCCAGCATCTACCGCCGATCAGCTGTTTCATCTGGAGGCGCTGGGAGGAGAAGCGAGGACACAGCGCACTCAGGGAAGGGGGCGGAACTGGGCGTGGTGGGGATGGGAAGAGGCGGAGCGGGGGCAGAGCGGGGGTGGGAAGAGGCGGAGTGGTGGCAGGGCCTGGCGAGCACTCCCCGGCAGATAGAAACTGAATTGAAGTGTGGAAGAGGAATCATTTTCCTTTGATGGAATGACGGACTTTCTATGACCTTGTACTGTCCAGGAGGATACTGAGCAGTACAAGACGCACATTTCTGGAGAGCAAGGCTGGGACTAAGAATATGATGGTGTTACCCTGTATGTAATTCATGAGTGGCTAGCGAGGAGCACTCATACTATGTATCTGGGAGCAAGTTACATAGTAGAGGCTGTGTGTGGACAGGACCTGGAGGGGTGGTTGTTCACCATCAAAGCTGTGTAAAAGGCATCCCAGGCTGGAGAGCTGAAGGGACACAGCTGTTCAACAGTCCAGATGGTACCCTGGGGAATATCACAGGGGAACATGAAAATCTTAGGTCCACTGATGAAAATATAAGAAATCACTTAGACACGAGCCTCCTTCAAGCAGGCATAGATGCTATATTGTATGTTCAATGCTCTTTATCTTACAAATAGCCTGGGAAAAGAGAAAGTCACAGCTCTCTACTACAGGAAAACAAGACTGTTTATGGATGGTACTGTATTTTCAGTTAATTGCCACAGATCACTGAGAAAGGGAAGATGAAATAAAGATTCAGTTTACTAAGTAGATGTGAATCTTTTAGAAGATCAAATCCCAAAAAACAGAATTGAAAGAACTGTAACATCCTAGGAAAATCTTGCTCGCAAATTGTGCTCACCATATGATAGGGCTGACTTTAGGTAGTATGTGATAAAAAGTTGTAACCATATAAAATAAGGATAAATACATGAAACTGATCATTTTTCTCACTATGGTATCATATTTGTATGTTCTATGTTTCAGCAATAGGACCTGAAATTTGCATGAATCACCCAAGTTTCTACTGTTTTAGTTCATCCGTCTATTGACTCCAACCCAGCAACAAAATCCTCACTTTGGACTCCATTCTTTCCATAAAAAGACAAAATTTACAAAGTGATGTAAGCAGTCTCTTTGCCAAGCCATCTCATGTCCCAGCTCCAGACCTCAGAGTTGGTATTTCTCTATAAATGGAAGGCATTCAGTAGCTGCTAAATGTAAACTGTATTGGTGATCTATATATGCTATAAAATCAACGTAAACTGAATAAAGAGAAATATTATACAATCGCTTTGTTTTATAACCAATGAGATCTAAAACAAAAAGAACAATTACTTACCTTAAAGTAACTGTGGTTCTTTGAGAGGTGTTGTCCACATGGATTCCGCTCTTGATGTGCATGCATACCATTCGCATGATCTCAGATCTTTTGGCCAGCAATATCCATTGGAGCCAGGCCTGCACTCTAAACATCCTCCCCAGCCCCACCACATACACACACCTGATGATATAAAAGGCAAACTGACCCAAGTTTCCCACAGTTCCTTCACCAATACAGAATTCCAGAGAAGCAAGACTCCACAGTATGGGGAAGAAGAGTGGGTCCTGGAATCCATGTGGACAATACCTCTCAAAGAACCTCAGTGACTATAAGGTAAGTGTCCATACTCTCTTCTTCAAGACATGGGTGCCACTCTTGGGACAGGGCTGACAAGAGAGAAGGAAAGGGGGGACAGTTGCACTGGAATACCAAGCTCAGAGGTGTCAAGTATCAGAGGGGTAGCCGTGTTAGTCTGAATCTGTAAAAAGCAACAGAGGGTCCTGTGGCACCTTTGAGACTAACAGAAGTACTGGGAGCATAAGCTTTCGTGGGTAAGAACCTCACTTCTTCAGATGCAAGCTCAGAGGGCTCACCAAAATGTCTAACATCTCTGTAAATAAAGTGAAATGGGAGGGGGTGGAGGTGCAGAGCCACTGGTGTGGTTTGATCTGGAATGGACACTTCCAGAACCAAATGACATCCTGACAAAGTGGAGATCATCTTGTTGACACAATACACAATACTTTGGTGTTCTGTTGTCACTTATGCTGTGAACCCATGGAGAAGATGTAGAATGCTTTGCATGTCAAGCAGATGGCTACGTGCTCTAGGATGTTTATGTGACGACAAGCTTCCATCATTCCTGAATCTGGAGGTGATCTAAAGTAGCCCCCATTCCTGAGTGGAGGCATCTCTCACCCGAGTTTTGGTAGGAAGAAGTGAAGAGAATGGTACTCTGTTGCATACCTGAAGAGTCGTTTCAGCAGGAGAGGACTTCTTATGAGCAACATGTCCATGCACTGTCTCCTGCATAGATGCAGATTTCAATACACTTCATGTCATGTACTCTTTGTGCACAGTATCTTACAGGGATACCGTAAGGACGTGCAGGCAAATCAATTGTTCCTCCATCAGTTCCTCTTGATGTTCACAAACTGAGAAAACGTATCCCCCGTTTATGTAATCATACCTAGAGATGTTGGCCTGAGAATTAGTCACATGCATTTAGAGAGTGGCAAAGGAGTACACCTTACATGTAAAGATATCTAACTTCTTTGGGTCCTTCTCTCTGGTTAAGGATTTGGAAGTTCCTTGTTGTTTTGACCTTTCCTGGACAGAAGCCACTAAAATCAAACAAGTGGGAATGAAGGTATTAAAATCTTCTGGAGGGGACCTGGTACATCCTGTCAACTTGCTTGGATGTGTCTGGAATACATGTTGGTGTGTACCACAGGTCTTTCACAGGCTCTGACAGTCCCTCATTTATAGGCAAAGCAAACTGGCCAGTTATGAAAGGATATAAGATGTGCAGGAATTTATGGTTTCTTCTTCCAGTGATATATCCAGGGTCTCTGCCATGTGCTTGACTAGGTCCTTCCTGGGACACCCTAATCCACTGAGGCAGGGATGGAAAGATTCATGGAAAGGTATCCTCTGGAGAGGATAAGGAGATTGCACCAGGGACAAGATGTTCTTCCCCCTGCAGCAGTTGGATCTTTTCCTCATCTTCCTCGTTCTGCCTTTCCAGGATCTGAGGCTGCATCAGCTGACACAGCTGCAATGGCCTATACTGCCTCTTTGGGGAGAGGCACCTAGCTCTGGAGGCAGTTTATTATGCAGTATATTTCATCCAAGGTTGGGGCCATTTTATCTGGAGTGCGCGGCCTCTGAGTGGGAGAGGATAGTACTAGAGATACCCCCTTAACTTCTTGTACTGACAGTTCAGAAATTAGTAGCTTGGATATTACCACTTTCAGCCTCACTAGGAGATATGACTCCAGTACTAGGCTCACAATTATAGTCATTTGGTACCATAAATCATTTGGGTACTAACATAGCCAGTGCAGAGTTTACTGGATATGAAGGAACATGGGTCTGAAATGTCCTGTACACAGATGGTAGATACCAAGAACTGAGGCACTTAGTATCAAGGCTCTAGGTACCGAGGCACCTAGTGCCAAGTTCAGTACCAAGATATGTGTTGGCTGTAAATTTTAGTGGGTCCACTGGCATTCTTACTAATTGGTACCAGGGTACCTGAGGGGGCCTTGTCAGTCTTTTGACCCTTAGGAGACTGAGCCTAAGATGAGCCAGAAGTCTGACTCGTGTCTTGACTTACTAAACATTGGAGAAAGTGACCTATGCCTTGGCCCAGACCTGGAGTAGTGGTCCTTTTCCCCCATCACATGTCATTGACATTGGAATACAGGTAGACAACTGAAGCCTCTTAGAAGGAGGGGTCTGGGTGCTCAGGCTGAAATCTTGGCTCACTGGAGAACTAACGTAGAGAGACCAACCAGTGACGTGGCCTAGCTCTGACCTTCCTCTCAATGTCTGAGGAGGCACACGTTGAATCGTTGGCCTGGTCCCCACTAAGCCCCCACTTCGGACTAAGGTACGCAAATTCAGCTACGTTAATAACGTAGCTGAATTCGAAGTACCTTAGTCCGAACTTACCACGGGTCCAGACGCGGCAGGAAGGCTCCCCCGTCGATGCCACGTACTCCTCTCGGCGAGCTGGAGTACCGGCGTCGACGGCGAGCACTTCCGGGATCGATCCGGGATCGATTTATCGCGTCTTAACCAGACGCGATAAATCGATCCCAGAACATCGATTGCCTGCCGCCGGACCCTCCGGTAAGTGAAGACATACCCTTTGAGGAGGACCAGTTTCATGCAGACTCCTCTAGCTCACAAGTTCACTTAGAGAAGGAACAATACATGGAGCATAGCTCAAAAATGTGTCCCTCTCCTAGGCTGGGCAAGCAGTGGAAGTGCTGCTCACAGGCATCAATCCTTCATCTGAGGGTCAGGTCTTGAATCCTGGAGGTTTAGCTTTTGCCATGTTGCTAGCACGCCTATACAGGAGTGGGAGTCTAGCCTAAACTGCAACTAAGAATTTATTTTTTTAGCCAATGGGAAACAACTATCTAACTATATGAAATAATAACAACTACCAAGTACTAAGACTACTAACTACACTAGCACAGTATGCAGAGAAAGCAAACATAGTAAACATTTCATCTCACTGCCTTGGGCAGTAAGAAGGAACTGGACCTCCTCTGCTCTTTATGCCCTCGAGTGGGGAAGGAGGACACAAGGATATCTAGCGTTCTGGCATGGCCCTAACAGACAGTGCAGGCTAAGAGAATCCAGTCTCCCATACGGGGGACCAAGAGTGAAATCCATGTGGACAGTCATGCAAAGAGGAACCAAATGTTTGTTGTAGTTTTGATGGACAGGATCTAGAAATTAAGACTAGATCTAGCAAAGGCTTACAGCTGTGACTTCAGTGGGACTACTGCATAAGTCTTTACAGGATCAGGTATCAGAGGGGTAGCCGTGTTAGTCTGAATCTGTAAAAAGCAACAGAGGGTCCTGTGGCACCTTTAAGACTAACAGAAGTATTGGGAGCATAAGCTTTCGTGGGTAAGAACCTCACTTCTTGCATCTGAAGAAGTGAGGTTCTTACCCACGAAAGCTTATGCTCCCAATACTTCTGTTAGTCTTAAAGGTGCCACAGGACCCTCTGTTGCTTTTTACAGGATCAGATGTTACAATTGAAAACATGGTTACACTGTGAACTGTATTTATGTGTAAATGAGTGGACAAATGCATGTAAGAAAGAAAACAAGGTGTCCTATAAAAATACATATGTTTATATTTTTGTTGTGTAAAATGAGTGGATGCTGTACAGCAAAGCCAAACTAAAACTTGCAAACGTGTCAGAGAAGGTCAAAACAATTTCAGCACCAGTTCAAGGCGATCCCTTGATGATAACAGTTTTTAGCAGTGGGTCAATTTCTTAGTGTAAACTGGGTGTGTGAAGGTAGGGTTGCCAGATGTTCAGTTTTAGACCAGAAAGTCCAGTTGAAAAGGGGATTTGGAAGTGTTGGATCAGCATTGCCAGTCTGCCCCCAATCCTCTGCCTCAATTTTCCTGCCCCAGCCCCTTACTCCAGGGACTGACCCTCCTCCCCACCCCATTATGCCCCCACCTCAGCCTCCTACTCTGAGAACTAACCCCCCCTCCACCCTGCTGTGCCCTGATTGCCCCCGCCCTGGCCCCTCACTTTGGGGACCGATTCCCCCCTTCCACCCAACTGTGCCCCAATTACTCCTCCCCATACCCTTGCTGCAGGGACCGACGCCCCTCTCTGTCCCCATGAGAGGAAGGTGCAAAGAAAAAAATCACATTGCTCTTATGGGGTTCCCAAGTAGGGGCAACAGTTAGAGGTTGGTTCATGCCCCAAACTATGAAGGTTCATAGCTTTTTAGGTATCCCCTCCACCAGGCTCCCATAGACATACAATTTCTTGCCATTCCACCAAGATGAACAGAGTAAAATTGTCTCTCATCTCCAACATGGCCATATCCCCATATGATGCAGGAGAGTGGAGCATGCTTTGAAGATGCAACTGAGAATGTCATTTCAGCAATAAACCTAAGAAACTAAAAAATCCAAAAAAATTATCTCCACAATGCATTTCTCTTACTAATCAGATCAGGAACATTTAACACAAGTTTGACTTTTCAGACAATGCCCAACTGCATTTTATTAATCCACCTGATTTTTTTAACCCAACTTAAAAACAGCTATCCTTATAGAGAACATCACTAGAAATATGTAGAATTGTATTTGTATTACTGTGGGAAATGTACTTACTCTTTTTATAAAGAGTGTTTTATAAATGAATTATGCATTTTGGTGCTCGCGTCGTGCCAGATGAATACAGAGACTGAGCAGGGGGCAGGGTGTTGGAGAAAGAGGCGGACCAGGAGCGGGGCCTCAGGGGGAAGAGGTGGGGCAAGGGGCAGGGCAGGATGTCCAGTTTTCAGCAATTAGAAAGTTGACAACCCTAGATCGCTCCTGGGCTCATAGCCAACATCTGCTGGGTTCCCAGTTATGTACATAAGACAAAGGGTTTTCATTTGGCTGTCACCTGCTTCAGGTGGGGCACCACCTGCAGCACTCTTACCCAGCAACAACAAGCAAGGCACTGGTAGCAAATCATCACAGTCGTCTTGCATACGGCCTACCTTTCCTCAGGGAGGCCCTGACAGGTATCAGTCTCTCAAGCAGGCTTCTGTCATGAAGTGAGAGCTGGAGTTCTGCTCTCCTTCCCTGACAGCTGAGCTGGGCTCTCCATCTTTAATCCCTCCCTCCAATCCTGAGACCTCTTGCAGATGCAGCAGGGTAGGACTGACTCAGCCCACAGCAGTTCATTAACCCTTTCCTAGTCAGTGTGAGGTTTGTATCTGCATCACACTGGGTTTTACTAGCAAAAAGTGCCACAATCACTAACAGATAATTCAGTCCTTTTTTTTAAACATTGTATCAAATAAAATTCCATCAATTACACAAATTTTTACCAACCTGTAATATTGCTCTTTCTGGTATATTTGATATTTCATCTTTGACTGTTTCTGAGGTAGAAGAATATTGTACATCATCCTGTTTATCAAAATATTCTTCCTGGTCTCCCTTTACCAAACTCTGAAAAAAAATAACACAACAGAAGTATAACTATCCTTATCCAAATTAAAGTGTCATCTTTTCTTGTAAATTGAATATGTTCTGAGATATTGTAAAAAAGACCCAATTAATATATCAACATTTCTAAATTAAATTAGTTTTTTTAATTCACATAGATTTAAAAATCTACTTAATAAAATAGCAACAATGAATATTACTCCAACAATATCATGATGAAGTTCATGAGGTATGTTACAAATACATGTACTGTGCATTTTAGAACACCTGTTTTATACTAGTTTGTACATACAGTACAGTAGAAATATAGTTATTTGCTGTGTAAAAGAGAAGTAGAAGGGGAAGATGGGAGCAAGAGAAGGAAAATGGGGAAGGGAGATTAGGAAGAAGGGAAGAACAGGTGGGGAAAAGTGGCAGTTTTAGATTGTGCCTTTCCCCCATGAGCACAGTTATTCTTCAGGCAGCAGTTTGTATCTCTCCAGCTTTTTAAAATTATTTCCTATTATAATAATGAAGAGCCTGTCCCTGCAACATGGAAGGGAATGAGAGCTTTGTTATTGAGTTAAAGGGCTAAAGAATCAGGGCCTAAATTGAGCTTTTCCAGTAATGTAGGGCCCCAGCCTGCAAAGGCTCCATCACTATGCATTCATTCCCCAAATCCATTGAAGGATTAAGGCCACAATGTTTTCAACAGAAAACGGTAACTGAAGTGGCAGATTTGCCAAAAGTTGCAGCTGAAAGGGTAACCGTGGGCATGGGAGAAGGAGAAGGAGCCTAAATAGTCCAGGTAACCTTAGTAAAAAGAAACCAAAAATGAATGCATCAATAAATACAATCAAAATAATCAAGAAAGGAGTGTTTATAATCTTTTCTCTAACATGTTATCTTACCCTTCTAAGAGGAACTACTTTTCATATGGGAAGGATACATAGCAGGATTTTTTTTTTTTTAAGAAAAAAAGGAGATATATTTTAATAAGACTCCATAAGCAGCTGTGCATTAGTAGGTTATTTGTGCACTCCTCAATGATAAAAATACAAGGTTTCCAGCCTCACAATGCAAATGAGACAGTAGCCTATGAATGCAAATCCAACTGTGATCTATTGGGATACTGGTCCTAAGTATTCCAGAAGCTTGTTTACATATACCAAAATAGGCCCAATTCACTGTGGGCTGAGGTAAACAGCAACAGAATACGTTGGTAGCGAAGTATGTGCAGAGGGTAAAAAGGCTGTTAGCACAAAGTACCTGAAGTTTCTCTTAATGGGGCAGGAAGCTTTAAGGTAGTCTGAAAAAGGCTCCTGGCTAGGGCAGCCAAGAAATCAGTTAACAGAGTATCTCACTCCAGGGATTACCATCAGTGGAGTTCCAATGGAAATTAAACCTGCCCACAAAGGATTCAGACCTTCTGTCAATATTAACTAATGTTTGAACAAGATTGTCAAGAATCGAGTTAGCTGACATGATGCTGACCACAACTTAGCAGTCAATGAAGACATTTTATCATGGCTTAATTACGGTTAGCTGATACAGTGTCTGAGCATGATTTGTCCTGGTCTACTGTGACTGCTAAGTCATGGTCAGCATCATGTCAGTTAACTTGTATCTTCAGAATCATGTTCAAACACAATAAAATATTGTAATGCAGACAAACATACTAAAACAGAGACAGAAACACTGTCTATCCCTCTTGAGGTAATGGGTTTTGCTGGCATAGAGGGGAGTACATGACACCTCCTTGATCCAGCTTTGCTTAAATTGGCTTATATTTTTACAAAAATATTAAGTTACCTTTTAATTGCAGTTGAAAAGTATTCTGTTGATGGAAAATTTCCCTTAGGTTTACAATATCACAAACAATGGAAGCACTCAGAATATATTTTTAGAGCGGTGAAAGTCTGAGAAGATAATTTTTTAAGAACCGTAAAAACTGCAACCCTGCAAAGCAACTCCAGCATTAACAGGATTTCATGTTTAACAAATTGTTTGTACAGTGCTTTGAAAATGCACAGTGTTACCTAAGTACTAAGTAACCACAGTGGTAGCAGTAGTATGGTAGAATGGATTATTTTAATTTTATGTACCTAGGATGGCTTTCCCACAGCAGCTTCAGTTCATGGAGATATATTGTTTAATCATTCAGCATGTTATATTTAAAATTCTATGTAATGTACCTCAAAATATGCTTTTGTTTTTGCGGAACTCTGAGCCTCTGCATGCCACGCCCTTAGGATAATTTTGTGCAAACTGTCATTAAAGACCTTTTGTATCCTCATTGCTGCCACTAGAAAAAATGTATTTGATTACAAAAGTTATGAAAGCAAGGACTTCATTTCTGAATAAATGTTTCAGTTAAATGCCTTTGACGAAATGCAGTTCTGTATACAACCATCTCTACAGATTTATAACTGTCCACAGCTATGTTCTTTATAATGAAACAAGCAGCAACAACACTCTCACAGTATATGTAAAAAGAACAGGAGTACTTGTGGCACCTTAGAGAGCCCATGAAAGCTTATGCTCAAATAAATTTGTTAGTCTCTAAGGTGCCACAAGTACTCCTGTTCTTTTTGCGGATACAGACTAACACGGCTTCTACTCTGAAACCTGACAGTATATGTACTGGTTCATACAAATACACTAAGTTCCCAGGCAAAGCAAAAAAGGGTTATATGATCTTATTTTAATAGCTATCTATAAATGCATGATTAATCTGCAAATTGGATCTGCCAAAAAACAGTAAGTTCACCAATTCTTAAATTCCAGAACAAGTAGCAAGTTTGAAGAGTGCTGTCAGAGCGGGAAAAAAAAATTTACGCTGTCCTCAGTGAAATGGAACAGGACATAACTCATTCGCTCACTTTACATGTAACATTTTGAGAGCGTGCAGGTTCACGAATAATAAAGGCAAATTAGTGTTTTCAATATAATTCAAAAATGTAGTCTTAACTTAATCACTATGAAAGTTTTGTTTCATATTTCCTATTTTAAATGCTATAGTTCCTTGTCCAGTATGTCTGGTCTGAATTTTCAATTTAAAAGATCTGATTCTTAATAACTTAACCTAGTTTCAGAATGGAAATGGTTTAAAAAGGACTGTAGAACTACATGTTACTATAAAACTGGTAGATTCTATCTTTGTATCATCGCGATTACCCTCCAAAGAATTTCCTTAAAAGCTGTCACTTTCATTTCCAACAAAAATTCTTGTATCTTTTAAACTGGGTTTATATGCAGCTTGTTATTTGGTGTCTTTTTCCTTTAAAATTACATATTTTTCAACAGATTTTAAATAATTTTTATACTTCACATACAGAAGACTGTATAAATATATGAGCCAAATTCTGTTCTCCAGTTTGTATGGGTACCAACATAAGTTCCACTTGTATCTGAGAGCAGAATTTGGCATTTTATTCCTAACCCTGCAAACTCTAACACACACAAACTAAATTATCTTGAAAGTGAAAATGAATAAACTGAACAATTTTAAACTATTTACCTGGTCTTTGGGTCACAAGAACTCTTACAAATTAAACATTTATAAATAACTCGATGACCTTTTAAAAGTCATGCAGATGTCACACAGCAGAGTTTGACATGGATCTAAAGTATATCAGCTCTGCAACCAGGATTTTGACGTTACTGTTTAAAAACAGATCTTCTATTAAAGCAGTCCTGACACTAGCCCTTAAAATTATATCCCTAAAAATAACAATTTCATGTCTTATTTTTCATCAAGCTCAAAACCCCAAAAATAATTTTATACAAGAAAAAAAAACTTATTTTCTCTGCAGTGAGACATACAAGATCTACTTTTTTCCTGTGAGAACACTGCACAAATACTTACAATAATCTAAAACCCTGTGAATAACTGAGTATGCAAAGTTATTAATGAGCTGCATGCACAAAAGAGTTCAAAGACTCACAGCTTCTGTGTTGCTCAAATATTATTAAGCTTATAGTCTATACATTGAATTTTTGTTTATGCAAAGCAGCTTGTAAGACTTACATGCTATTTGGTCCTTGCGAAACTTTACCCAAGCTCTCCACTTCTGTACTACTACTCTGGTTATTCTGGTGTCATAATGGTCTGCTGCAACAGCCATCTTCTGCTTTACAAGTGCTCTATGATTTTTTTGCAACAGACAATATTGCATCCATCCACTGTAATGTTAAGGCACAGTTAATAATTTTATTAATGTGGTTTCTGACTCAGATGGAATAAAATGCATAAAACTCTGCAACGTAATACAAAGCATTTGGAAGATAAGCTGATGAACATAAACTTAATGACTCAAACTAAGTCACAGGACGGTGGTCATTTTTTTCCAATACAATTCTTATGGCTGATATATTTCAATAATCATTCCTCCTAGCCATACCATTTTTAATAAAGTTTCTGCCTTCGATTAATATGTTACATCATCAGTTTGTAAAATATCTGACTGATTCTATTCATTACTTGCTCCAGCTAGTATGTGATTATTGAGACCCTGATTCAGGAAAGTATCCATATTCAAGAAAGGCACTTAAGCACATGAAAGCAACGGGACTTAAACATATGCTTAATGTTAAGCCTGTGTATAAGCAATTTCCCAAATAGTGATGGATTTAAGAAGGGACGGCCCTAGACTAGCTGCGAGCAACTGGAGCCCTAGGCGAACCATGCAATCAGCGCCCCCCACTCCCAAGCCCCAAGGGCAGATCTAGGCTTACGTTTTTGGTAAACTGGGAAACGTTTTGCCCCTTTTTTCCTTTGAATGTTTTTTACGCGTTTTTTTTTTAAACAGAGGCTTAATTATTTGGTTTCTCCATCCCTCTGTCCAACCAATGTTTCTGAGATCAGATAAAATAGAGACACAAAATTTTCAGAATAGATTTGTACACGACAGCTAGATGATATTTCAGTCCGATTTCAAATAAAAATGCATTAAAAATGTTAATTATAATTTTTATTATTACAAATCCAAAATCATCCATTACGCTATCCTGCTTTAACTTTCATTACCACCACATCCAATATAGAAAAAAATAAGAAAACTCTTCAATGAACTTTAACCTGTATTTACAAAACACTCGGAATAAAAAACACTCTGTCCTCTTAAAACATGACTTTTCTTGCTTTAAGTTTTGAAAATTCAGTCACTAGTTCTTTTAGATCCAGTTTTCCAGCTATTTCATGCTCTATTGACATTGTGGCAAGTCCAACAAGTCTCTTTTGCACCATTGTTGAACGCAGATATGTTTTTATCAATTTTAACTTTGAGAAGCTACATTCCTCACTAGCTACGGAAACTGGCAAAGTTAAAAGAATGCGCAAAGCTATAAAAATATTTGGAAAACTGTCTGTGAGTTTATTTTCACAAACTTCAGTACTTCTTCAGGAGTGGAATGTTTCTTAAGTCGTCTTGAAAAAGCCTGAAGCTCGCTACACAAATCTGTAGCATCAATGTCTTTTGAATTTTCATGAGTCAATGCTGACTCCAGTTTTATACAAAATTCTCTTATCTGTTTTGCCGTTTTCTTTTGCAAGCTGTGGATATCATACAGAGAGCCAAATACCGACTGTAGCTGCTGCATCTGTTGAAATCTTTCATCAACCGAGTGAACAGCAGTATCAAGGACTGCGAAGTAGAAATTCACTTTGAACCTTTGTTTTGGGTTCTGAATGGGTGTGTCTCATCCTTCATATGAAAACTGCTGTTTCTTTTGCCAAATGTGAACTGGCTCTGGTTCAAATTCTGTCGGAAAGTCTATTTCTTCAGCAAGCTTAAGAGAATCTACCAGTGTTCTTTCAAATTCATCAATTCTGAATTCCTCCAGAATATTTTATTTTGCTGCAGTTTTTGAATAGCAGAATGTATGTTCAAGTTCTTTTCCTGAAGCTGCTTACTAGTGAGGTTAATCTCGAAAAGGCTATTATACCACAAAATGAGTGAAGTCACAAATTTGAACTTGGAAAGGCCATTTGCAAGAGCTTCTGCATCTGAACGTGCCGTATTGCCAGATGATCCAGTAAAGATAGTATCATCAGAAATTTCAATTAGGGTCTCATAAATGTTTCCAAGTTCATAGTGAAGAGGCTTCAAAGCATCAATGCAACTCTCCCATCTTGTCTGACTAAGTGGTTTCACAGTTAGAGAATTCACATGGCGAGTCAGAATCTCCCAACGGCATGTTGAGCCTGAGAAAAAACACATAAACACGTTGCACCAGGTCAAAGAAACTACTTGCCTCCAAACAGCATCTAGCAGCGGCATTGACAACCAAATTCAGAGAATGTGCACTGCAAGAAACGAAAAAGGCCCTACGATTGATTTCCATCATTCTCCTTTGCACACCATTGCCTTTACCTTTCATATTACTCCGATTATCATAGCCTTGGCCATGTAAGTTTTCAACAGATAATGACATTGTTTCAAGCCCTTGTAGAATAGTTTCAGTCATAAATGCTCCAGTCATCTCCTTCAGTGGTATGAAACCCAAAAAATGTTCCTTTATGAGCACTTCAACATTATCTTCATCTGCAGACTTTTCCATATCCACAAAATGAATGATCATCATTTGTTCAACATGACTCACATCTGATGTACAGTCCAGTATTATTGACAATTATTTTGCAGAATGGGCAGCTTCTACAATTTTCTTTTTAATGGCATTTGCTAGAATTTGAATCAGTTCATTCTGCATATTTTTTTCCTAAGTTTCATGATCAGTTATTTTATGTAGATACTCCTTCATGACTGGATCAAACAAAGCTAGGTATTCAACACATTTTTAAAAGTTTCCATTACCTGGAGTGTATAATTTTTCATTTCTACCGCGGCCACGGAATGCTAAATTTTGCCCACCGAGAACTCTCACTAAAGCAATCAGACGCTCTAATATTTGTTGCCAATATTCTTCTTTTTCCTTGATCACACGTAAATTTTCTTCATCGATAGTTTTTCCTTTTTTCAATCGTAATTCAAGTTCTTTCCAATTCTGAAAACATTCCAAATGTTCTGTACTTTACATGTGAAGAGAGAATTGAAGATATGTTTTCTCCATGCCTTCAAACCATTTTCAGTAAGTGATGTACCAATTGCTTGATTTCTAAACAACTTGCAGCAAAAGCAAAACACAGATTCCTTCGACACTGAATACTGTAACCAGTTTTGATGAATTTCTTCCCCATTAATGAGTTTCCTCTTGTAATGCTGAGCAGAGACTTTTCTTTTATTTCCATCCTTAGAGAAGGGAAATTCATTAACTTGTTTGGGTCCATGTTCCACGAGAATTTGCCGCACACTGTCACCACATCTGGGCCATGAAGTTGGGTCCCCATACTGTAACTTGTTTGTAACTTCCTCATCCTTTCTTCTTTCTACTTCATTTACTTCAATTTCTGCATGTGTCTCTGAAGGTGAATACATTTTCTCCACTTCAATATCAGCCTGATGCTGTGAGCTGCCTTCATCTAGAAGTAAGTTTTTATCATCTTGAGTTTCCAAACTGCTTTTTGTGGATGTGAACTACCCTCATCTCGAAGTAAAATACCTTCATCTTGATGTTCCAAACTGCTAACCTCCTCTCCAAGAAAAATTCCTTCATCTGGATGCTGTGAACTGCTTCCATGTTTATTTGGATTAAAGAGAAGATATTTCAGGAAGGATCCCTGCTATTTTGCTTGGTCCTTTTCCTTCTCAGCCTTTTGTTTACGATACTCAGCTCCTGAGGGTTTTCTTTTTCCTCTTTCTGCCAAGGTTTATGTACTGTGCTCCCGACTGCAAGCATTATAGCCTTTAGGATGGCTGATACACCACATGGTTGGAGATTTAAACCACATTGCAGCCATCCCAACACGTCTTTTCACTGCTTAAAGGTTCAATGATTAGTAACACACACTCACTTACCTATTAAAATAGTTAGTTACAGCATTTACATGGAAACAAAATGACCTTTTTCGATGTTATAACCCAACACCGGTTGTTTGGAAAGTAATCCCCTTCCTCAAGGTTACCCGCTCGGAGTGTGATGTCATCACTTTCATAGTCTATTAAGCGTTAACGCTGTTACTTTTCTTTTATGGACCTTATTTATTACATGTGAACCAGTTATAACACAGAAAAGTTCAGAATTATACAGCCTGATAATAATGCTAAGGTTTAATAACGCTTAAAAATACCCACATTTTGGATTTATAATGCTGAAAGACGTTATTCTTTATTCTTTGGCACCAAGAAACACAATTTTCCACAGTATTTGCTCGATTCTTAATCATCTACCTGTGACGTGTGTTAAAATGACCGTTTGACATGTATCAGCTCGCGGTATCTCTGCTCTACATGAATTTCCGGCTATGCGACCTTGATGTATGTTTGAGTTAGGTGTCACTAGCATTACAGCTCTTGCCGCTGGCGGATATGTTTCATTGTGGCTGAGTTATTGCTTATCAAAATTGCGGAGTGGGTCATCTTGACCCTACGTTGCAAACTGAAAAAAACATTCACTAAAATATTACTTATTTTTCCAGTACATAAAAGATTTGACATATTAATAAATTCTCAGAAATATAGAGAAATGAATTATAATTCATATTCCCTCCGTACGCACACGGGAGTTGAAAAGATGACATCTTCGTTATTTTATTTGTATTTTTTTCATCTTTTTCAAATTTTTTTTAATTTGAATTTTTTTCTTGAATTTGGTGCCCCATTTAACTTGGCACCCTAGGTGACCACCTAGTTCGCCTATATGGACAGGCTGCCCCTGGATTTAAGCACATGCTTAAGTGCTTTCTTGAACTGGGGTTTAAAAATGTTATTTAAGTTTCTTTGGCAATGTGAATAAAAATTAAAATGAAAGAAGAATATAAATCAACATTTAAATCTAAACCATTTTATCCTTCCACAAAATACATTCAACATTGTTCTTGCTCTCTTAAGTGACATAGAAGTAGACAGAGCCCAAAGAGAAATATTTTCTCAAAGAATCACACATTGTTTATTAATTATAGTACAGTATTTTTCTTTGTCAGAGCAACACCAAAGATAGCCACTGAAATGAGGCTTTATGACAGCACTTTTATTTGCCAACAAATCTCCAATTTGGAAGCAAAATGTAATTTAATTGAACATAGCTGAGAGCTACTGTAAATGTAACATCTTATGGTTCTAATCCAACTCCCATTGTAAAGTCAGATAACAGTGAAACCTGAAATAATGGAGGAGTCTTATGATTTTTACTAAGATTTTTAACCATTTTGACTATCATAGTTCTATATCAGACAGATGCACTATTCTCCACTCAAGAAGTAATAGCTTTTTTTGGACCTCTAGCCTTATCTCCCCTAAATGTTAGTTCCAATGGAAAACTGTTGGACCTTTGAAATTCATGGCCACAATGAAGTGATTTTTGATTAACGATTAATTCATTCAGAATGCATGTAAATATTTATATATATCTCTCTTTCACAGAGAGAAAAACTGAACCACAGAGAGAATGAGTGAATTACCCGAAATCACAAAGGAAATCTGAATAAGAGCCAGAAAGAGAACCCAGATCCTTGACTCTCAGTCCTCTACTTTAACCCTATCCCAAAATATCCTTTCTCTATTGGGATTTTAGTACTCTGGCAAGATTAATCTGTATGAGAGGCGGTACACGGAAGGCCTGGTCCAAAACCCACTGAAGTCAAAAGACTTCCACTGATTTCAATAAACTTTGGATTGGGCCTGGAATTTACAGGCACTCTGAGCTCACTACATTTTGAATACAAAATAACATTGCTAAAAGAGAGCAAAACCGAATAATCTAATTTGGTCATCTATCTTTATTCTGTTTGTGACGCTGGCAGTCCAGGTGCCAGCTCATGCCAAGGCCCCAGGCCTCACTGATCTTGACAAATGCATAGCTGGAAACCAGTCTGGTTTACCTGTGGGTTACTATCGTTAAAACGCACATTAGTGTTATAAAAATGCGTTTAATTCTCAGACTTTATGGAATGCTTATAGAATGCCGCATGCATGAATCCTACTTATATCTGTATCCCACGCTAAAAGGTAATACTTAAGTGTTTGCTCTATAACTGTAAAATGTTTGTTCTAAAACTATGTAACTCACCAACCAGGAACATTTTTTCAAATAATGCAAAATCCTGGATTCCTGCAGAAGATGTCATCTCCCGCCCATCAGCAAGGACTATTGAATCCATATGAGTTAGTGTGGAACAAAGACTTTGTTGATTGCTCCTCCCACCCTACCATGAAGAGGTTACGTGCAGAAGCGCTCGGCCCATCAGCCTGCACTCTAGAGAAGTGGGGATAAAAATCCCTGACCAGAAGGAATTAGGGTCTCTTTATGCTGTCTGGACCCTGAGGGGCAAAGATTCCTGAACATAAACAAGAAATCCCCAGGCTGCTTGGCTTGAGTTAGCTCCAAAGGACATAAAATCTTGCTTATTATAGAAGCTTCTATTCCCTTTTGAATTTAAGATTGTATCTCACATGTGTGTGCATGCTTAAATGCTTTAGCCCTGTAAATAACTCTCATTTCTTTTTCCTAGTTAATAAACTTTTAGTTAGTTTTTTATAGGACTGCCTACAAGTATTGTCTCTGGCATGAGATCTAAGGTGCAAATTGACCTGGAATAGTGACTGGTCCTTTGGGACTAGGAGTAATCGGAATATTTTGTGATCTTTGATGTAAAGAGACCATCTGTCACAGAGACAAGCTTGTCTGGGTGGCAAGGTAGATCAGAATGACCAAGGGGTCTGTGATTCTATGTTAAGGCTGTATAGTGCCTAAGGAGTTTACAGTTGTTAGTTGGTTGGTGAAATCTAAGTATAGAACTCGCAATATCACTAAATATTCTAGACAAAGCAGATTTTTTCCTAAAAATTCAGTATTCTTCATGTACAGTACATATACTTACTGAAAGTACAGTTTCTTTAAGTTTTTGCTGTAAAAGTTCCATGCTTTGCCACATAACTCTTCAGTCATCTAAACAAATAATATATTATATTAATACACAAATTAAAAAATGGTATTGCATAGTGAATGCTTAAAAAGTAGCCAAAAATACTGGCAGTTTTATTTTCCATATTGATCGATGCAAATTAAATGGTACAGTTCAAAGAAATTCATGTTCAGATACAATTTTCTGTCTATGAAATTTTTCTATGTATCTTTCTTCCCCATCAACTTCTTTCAATATAAACCTGCTTTTACAGGCATAAAATCTGAAGGCAAAAACTAAATATAGAACTGAACTGTACGTATGAAGAAGGCATTAATCTAGCTCAATGTCAGCATTTCTTCCCCAAAATTCACTGTTTTACTGATAAAATATATTTAATTGCTAGAAACATTCTATCTTTTCTTTTAATTCTTCTCTTTTACTTTGTGATTTGCTAGAATTTAATAACCTTATTAGGGCTGTCAAGTGAGTAAAAAAATTAATCATGATTAATCGTGCTGTTAAACAATAATAAAATACCATTTATTTAAATATTTTTGATGTTTTCTACATTTTCAAATATATAGATTTAAATTACAACACAGAATGCAAAGTATACAATGCTCACTTTATATTTATTATTGATATTTATATGGATCTATTTAAAATGCACTCTTCCAAAATCTTGGGTACATGTAAAGATTTTTTCTGTAATTTCATAAATTATACAGGACCACTGCCCAATTCTAAAGAACCTTCTTCATTTCCTTTGCCAATTACCTTAATGTTCTTATTTAGTAGAATCAATCAAACCAAATAATACACAGAACCTCATGAAACTGAAACTGGGTCCAGATGCACTTGGAAAGATTGTAACATAGAAGTAAGTTCATTACATTGGTAATTCTGTCCAATTTTGATAAAGACGCTACCATTTTTGGTGATCTATCATATGCATAGACAACATGCCAATATGAAGATGTACATTTTGGAAGATCATAAAACTAACAAATAGAAACAAATGCAAGGTACCACCATTCCTTCACATAAACTACAACAGAAATGGCAGAATCATGAAATAAACTTGAAGGCAAAATTAAACCCTTCTGTACTGGAAAGATTTTTTTAAAGTACAGATTCAGTGTAATTGCTCAATGATTGTTACCAGCTGTTCATCATTTAGTCCAAAAAGGATGTGCAAATAAGTTTCTGAAATCCTCTTTAATTTTGGCCTCAAGGATGAATCAATACATGTATCCCTGCAAAACAAATAAACAAAAAAGCAAATCATGTAAACCACATTAGTAACACCGAAGGAAAATTAATCTCCTCTCTACAGCTAATGGATTATTTAATACCCTTACTACCTTCATTCCAACTGTGTTAATGAGCCAAATTATGTTCACCTACTATATGAAAACAGATTAAGTTCAGTGCTATGTTCAGAGATACAGTTGAGTCATTTGGGGTCAAAATTTAACTCATCTTTAAAAAGATATAACCTAATGGAAAATGCTCAAGTTACAAAATATTTTTCCATTCTTAATGCTGATTTTTTTTCAAACAGTCACTATTTATGTATGACTTACAGACCTTCATGCAATGTTTTCTGCTGATGCAGAGTAGTCTGTGAGGATGCATAGGAAGTAAAAGTAATTAAAAAAAACTTAATCCCATAACCAAATGAACAAAACACAGCCATGTTGATTTATACTTCCATGAGAAACACGGGAAAAAAATAATGTTTGTCAGAGGATAAAATCAATAGAAAAAGAAATTCTATTTCAACCTTTTAAGAAGACATTAAAAATAACGGAAAGTAAACACAGAAGACCCCATAATTATGGACCAAACTGTTACATTTAGCTCCCAGTGAACACTAGGGGTGTGGAGAATCCTATAACCCCATAAATCAGTGGTCCCCAAACTGTGGGGGGTGCCCCCCAGGGGAGCATGGAGGAACGTTTGGGAGGGTGCAGCAGGGCCTGGGCCAGTCCACACATGGGGTGGGGAGAGAGCGCCATCCAGCCCCGCTCTGCCACCTGCTCCACTCTCACCCTGCCTCCAGCCCCAGCCCCAGGTCCGGCACCAGTCTCAGCCACCAGCTCCTGGCTCTGTTCCTGGCTGTGGCTCCATACCTGGCCGCGACCCCAGATACGGCCCCAACCGTGGCCCCAGCTGCAGTTCTGGCCCCAAACATGGGCCCGCTGTCGGACACGGCGCCCGGCCCTTACCATGGCCTGGTAAGGGGGAGCATGAACCAGGTAAAGGGGGGCACAGACAAAAAAGTTTGGGGACCACTGTCATAGAGAGCTCCAGGAGGGGGGTTAGTATGCAGAGAGACTGCACAAACTGCACCATACCAATGGATGGTGCTATCTGCTCTATAGGTCAACTGGTCCATTCCATGGGCTGGTACAGAGAGAGGTAGGGACACGGCTCCATCTCCTCCTCACCTCTCATCCCTTCAGGGTGAGGTGGGACCCTGATGGCATAGGGAAGCAGCAACTACTCCATGTGCTACTCCTGAGGGCATTCTGTGCCAAAAAAATTAAAATTCTGCACATAGTATTTTACAATTCTGCAAGTTCTATTTGTCAATAAATAAATGCAGAGGCTCCAGAATGGCAGTGGGGAGAAAAGGCTACTGGCTGCATCCTGCAGTCCCCCCACCTCCACCCCAGGACACGGACTCAGCGGTGAGGCTGCACCAGACCCTGACACAGCACAAGGCCTGGGCCTGCCCCAAAAACACCCTAGGGCCCTGCCTCTCTGTGCCAGGTGCACTAGATGTGGGGCAGGCAGGCTCAACCAGGCAGGATCCAAGTGTAAAGGGGCTCAATGTGGGGGGATCCAGGTGTGAGGTGAGAGGGTACTGTGTGGGACAATCTGGGTGCAGGCAGCTCAGTGGGGGGGTCTAGGTATGGGGGGATCTGGATGCACAGAGGCTCACTGGGGGGGTTCCAGATGCAGGGGCAATGGGACTCTGTAGGGGCTTCCAGGTGAAGATGGTTGGGGCTCAACGGAGGGGTTTGGGTGTGTGGGGGGGTCTCAGCTGGGGGTTGGTGGGGTGGGGTCTGGGTGCAGCTAGTTGGGGGTCAGAGGTGTGGTGTCTGGATGTGGGGGCTCATGGTGGTGCGGGGAGTGCGGCTTGTCAGGGTGGGGGTTTGAGTGCAGGGAGCTCAATGGGGAGTGGTCTAAGGTCTGGAGGCAGGGGGTCTGGGTGCCAGGGGCTCCAGATGATGGGGTTAAGGTTCAGTGGGGTAGGGTTCGGGTATGGAGTGCTAGGGGGTTCTGGGTGTACGGGGTGAGGCTTGGCAGGGGTGTCTGGGTATGGAAGGTCCAGATGCACAGGGGTTGGGAAGATGGGGGAGCAGCTCCCCATACAGCGACCTCTCCCCCCCACAACTGAGGAGTGATGAGGGCAGGAAGCAGGGGAGGATGCTGAGCTTCCTGCAGCTGGGGGAGGTTTCTTGGGGTGGGTCTGACACAACTCCAGCCATTCCTTGCAGGGGAAGAGGAAGTCCCGTCCTCTCCTGTCTCAAGCCCAGCCGGGACTAGCCGATCCCGGCTCAGGGTAGGAACCACTGGCTGGGGTATCTCCTGCCCCGCAGTGATTTACCTCTCCGCTGGCTGCCTGAAATGATGTATCTGTGCTGCTAGGGAGTGGCGTGTGACTGCTCCTGCAGCTTCCCTTTCCTTCCCTCTCAGGAAGTCTTTTTTCTACAGGGAAACAAAGAAATCTGCAGGGGACATGAATTCTGCGCACACGCAGTGGCACAGAATTCCCCCAGGAGTAATATGCAAAGACTACAATTGTGTGTGACCCTTGCACAGGGTATGTAAGGGAGAGAGGTTCCATTAATATTTCCCCTCACACCTGTGCACCTGCACATGGGCGAGTCACAGACTGGCCCTATGAAATCAAAGCCACTTTTCTCCATTATCTTTTGCTCCACCTCTCCTTTTGCCATCTTTAGTCCCCTAACTTCTCTATCTGCTGTCTAACTATGAGCACCAACTATGCCTTTTTGGGCCTGATCCAGTGAAGTGCTGAACACCTCCATTTCCCACTGACGTCACTGGGTGTTAGCATGCTCAGCACTTCACAGGAACAGTCCCTTAGTAAATAGGATGCATCAGTGATGGCAGATGCATTGAAGCAGAAACCTGAGAAACTGCATGTTATATAGTCATCCAATCTGTCTACATAATATAAACTTTAATACAAATTGATTTAAAACCAATCCAGTTCTCCTTCTTTGATAAAATTCCCACTGGCCTCCAGAATGAAAGCCTTTGTAGAGAGTGTGTTACTAAAATCTTAGTCAACAAAAATGCTCATTTTCTCTTTTTTTCCTACATCTGTTCTTTCTTTACACTGAGGAGAGGGATACAATATTTGAGGCTTTCCTACAGATTATTCTATAGCTCAATTTAATCATTATGATAGTTTAACATTCCAGGTTTCATTATTGCACTCATTATCTCTAAGAATAAAGCTGTGCACCTGGAAAAGCTCTATTTGGTATAAAACACAGCAACCCAGCTGCTCAGGAACACAGGTCACCAAGACCACATCAGACTGCTTCTCTGCTCTCTGAACTGGCTCCCCCAAAAAAAGAGTCCAGTTCAAGATCTCTGTCCTAATATTCAAAGCCCATATAGACTGGACTTAAGTACCACAGAGATCACCTCTTCACAAGCATGACCTCACATGAATTATACTGGAACCATGAAACTATTCACCTATAAGTGAAGGATCTTGAATGAGAAGACTGGACTTTCATAGGAGCTGGACCTACATTACTGAATTTATTCTCACAAAAGGTAAATACAGCCCTGGGGCCTCACCATGTTCAAAACTGAATACAAAACTCATCTTGTCGACTTGGCTTTCCCACAACAAGCTAATCAGACATACATACACCCTCTGTCTCTCACATACCACAAACTATAATCAAGATATTTCTCCTACACACTGGGAAGGAGAAAAGTAAGAGAGCAAGTCAGACTGTTATGGTGATTTCTATTTTAAGTACTTGGAAGGCACTCAGTTACTATAGTGACAGCGCCAATATATATTTAGATAGTTAGTTAGTTAGTTATTAGGGCCCAATCCCACCTCCAGCAAAGTCAGTAGAAATATTCCCTTTGACTGCAGTGTGAATGAGATTAGCCCCTTAGCCTGTAGTTTCTTTTCCCTTACTGTGATGCCTAAGTTTCAAAAAGAGAGACAGGTGAGAAATAAAAAATGGAAAATAAGTCTCTGAGTAATTCAATACATTTAGAGCCACATCCTTAGGTGGTGTAAATCAGCACTGACTTCAATGAAGCTATGCCAATTTACACCAGCTGGGGATATAGCCCATAATAACAACGAGATGGCACCTTAAAGACTAACAGATTTATTTGGGCATAAAATAAATTCGTGGGCATAATTCGTGGGCAAAAAACCCACTTCTTCAGATGCATGGAGTGAAAATTACAGATACAGGCATAAATATACTGGCACATGAAGAGAAGGGAGTTACCTTACACAGGGCCGGCTCCAGGCACCAGCTTACCAAGCAAGTGCTTGGGGGGGCCACTCCGGAGAGGGGTGGCACGTCCAGCTGTTCGGCGGCAATTCGGCGGATGGTCCCTCACTCCTGCTCGGAGCGAAGGACCTTCCGCCGAATTACCACCGCAGATCGCGATTGCGATCGCAGCTTTTTTTGTTTTGTTTTGTTTTTTGTTTTTGTTTTCGTTAGGTTGCTTGGGGCGGCCAAAACCCTGGAGCCGGCCCTGACCTTACAAGTGGAGAACCAATATTGACAAGGCCAATTCAGTCAGTGTAGATGTGGTCCACTCCCAATAATTGATGAGGAGGTGTCAATACCAAGAGAGGGAAAATTGCTTTTGTAGTGAGCCAGCCTCTCCCAGGCCCTATTCAAGCCCAAATTAATGGTGTTAAGTTTGCAAATGAATTGTAGCTCGGCAGTTTCTCTTTGAAGACTGTTTTTTAAGGTTTTTTTGTTGAAGGATGGCTACTTTTAAATCTGTTATTGAATGTCCAGAGAGATTGAAGTGTTCTCCTACTGGCTTTTGTATTTTACCATTCCTGATGTCTGATTTGTGTCCATTTATTCTTTTACGTAGAGACTGTCCGTTTTGGCCAATGTACATGGCAGAGGGGCATTGCTGGCACATGATGGCATAAAGCACATTAGTAGATGTGCAGGTGAATGAGCCTCTGATGGTGTGGCTGATGTGGTTGGGTCCTATGATGGTGTCACTAGAGTAGATATGGGGGCAGAGTAGACAACGGAGTTTGTTACAGGGATGGGTTCCTGGGTTAGTGTTTCTGTGGTGTGGTGTGGTGTGTAGTTGCTGGTGAGTATTTGCTTCAGGTTGGGGGGCTGTCTGTAAGCGAGGACTGGCCTGCCTCCCAAGGTCTGTGAAAGTGAGGGATCGTTTTCCAGGATAGGTTGTAGATTGTTGATGATGTGCTGGAGAGGTTTTAGCTGGGGGCTGTTCTGTTATTTTCCTTGTTGAGCCCAATAAATGGGGTTTTTTACCCACAAAAGTTTATGCCCAAATAAATCTTTTAGACTTTAAGGTGCCACCAGACTCCTCGTTGTTTTTGTGGATTGAACACAGCTACCCCTCTGATACATAGCCCATAATGTTTATCTCAAAATAAAAAGCTCAATAAATATATGTTATAAACAGAAATATAATATTAAATACATTTAGTAAATACTCTGTGGACAATTCAAATAAAAATAGACAAAGGAAAAATATTTTGTATGTTTTTAGTACAAATTCTCAATATTAATCAGTCTATTTGTAACATGCTATTAATCTCTGGGCATGAGGGATATTTATTTTGCAGGTGATAATAAATGCAATATTAGTGCTGTTTTAAAATTGATATTTCAATATTTGACACCACATAGAACACACAAAAACATTTGATAAGTACCATAAAATACCATCTAGTCCCTTCTCCATCATTTCTCTGATCTTTTCTTCTAAAAACTTAAGTGGATCCTCTGGACACATAATAAATATACCACATAGCAGAGTCTGCAAAAAAGAACAGTAAATTAACATCTTTCACGTCTGAAACTGTTACGCTAAACACAACTACCAAATGAATTTTAAATAGTATAACATTTATACAATTCTTCTCTATCGTTTTATCATTCTGTTTCTTTTACTTAATTCTTATTTTAAATGCTTTAATGTATGTATCAGTACATTTCAACTGGTAGCCCTCATGCCTCTGGTCACATCATAACAACAAAATATATGACAGGTTTCAGGGTAGCAGCCGTGTTAGTCTGTATCCTCAAAAAGAACAAGAGTACTTGTGGCACCTTAGAGACTAACAAATTTATTAGAGCATAAGCTTTCGTGGGATACAGCCCACTTCTTCGGATGCATATAGAGTGAAACATATATTGAGGAGAAATATATACACACATACAGAGAGCATGAACAGGTGGGAGTTGTCTTACCAACTCTGAGAGGCCAATTAAGTAAGAGAAAAAAACTTTTGAAGTGATAATCAAGGTAGCTCAGTACAGACAGTTTGATAAGAAGCACAGGTCATAAGCTGTGATTTTCTCTTTACTTTACTTTCATTTCCTACTTTCTTCTTCTATCTCATTCCTACCATTCCTCTCACCCCAAAATAAAGAATAATAAAAACCCAACAAAACATGTAACTAACAGAACTGTGTCAATCATCACTATGTTCACTTGCCTATATGCTATACCCAATCCTCACTATTTTGTCTGCTGGATTCTAAACTCTCCTGGCCAGGGCTGTCTCCATCTGTCAGCACCCAGCACAATGGAGCCCTGATCCTGAGTGCAGCCTTTTGGCCACTATCATAATACAAATGATTAAAAATAAAATATCAATAATACTTAAAACAGGAAATAACTGTGGCAACTGTGATATTTGCTGACCAATGTCAGTACACAAACACACTATTTATTCATTATCAAAATAATCTTTACCAGGGAAGAGCAGGTTTGTATAAAGGGTCATAGCCAGTCAGAATATGGGTGTGCAATAAGACTGTTTTGTCAGCATAGATATAGTCTGCTTTTTAAGACATTTCCATAGGGAAGCAGAACTAAGGAATACAAGAAACAAAAGATAAGTAACGAAATATCTTTTTCTTTAATGTATGAAACAACAAACAATGAACAACTTAAATTTACACTGTTTGAATATTTTCTTAAAATAAATGATAAATTGATTCTAACTTTAGCTTCTACTGAACCTCACTAGTAAAAAGACAATCTCCAAGATGTATCCAGATGACAATAACAGGGTGCATACAGAAATATCAACAAATATTATAAATTCATCATTTATTATAATAATTACAATATAAATAATACGCTGTTAAGCACAGTACTAGATATGCGGACAATATAGTGATTCTCTTCATGTGTGTTTTCACCTTAATACATTTTCCAAAAAAGACTTAAGGCTGTTCAAATACTCCCTCTGCTGGATTGAGCCAGCACCAGTCTGCTAAACTGATTGCATTTTTCATAGATTTTGAGTTCTTTTATAGCTTTTCTTTTTAATTGAATGTGCACTCCTTTTCTTTCAATGGATTTTCTAGGCATAGTATATGTACAAAAATTTGATCAAAGAAAATGCAAAATATATCACCAAAAATTTAGATCTGGGAATTCTTTTTTAAAAAATTGTACAAGAAATAGTGTCTTACGGCCTGATCCTGCAACCCATACTCATGTGAGTAATCCTTAATGATGATAATGCCCAACACAGATGTGAGAAAAACTGGGCCTAAACAGTACAAAGGTTGGCTTGTTCTCCTTAATTTCCCCAAGGTTCCAAGTAATTCAGGGGAGACCCATTACGTAACCAAAAGAAATAAGACTTGAGATATTAATAACGTTTCTAAATTAGGAATGTTATCCCTAACATTCAACAACTCAAATGAAAGCACAATCACACATCATAAAATAGCTTCCTCTCACTTAACATAACATTACCTAGCTAACAACAAAACAATCCAAAAGAATTCAAATTATCAAATTAAAATCAAGATGATGTCAAATAATCAGGCTAATTCTTATATGAACTCTATTCAATAACCTAGAAAGGTGCCCATCTGTAGTTTAACTTACAGTTCCACAAATTAAAGGTCTTTATTAATATAATCTAAACCTAAGTTTTGTACACAGGGAAAAAGCCAGGAAAGAACAAATCAATCCCAAGCCTGGACTATGCTTAAAATTCAGACTGATATAACTATGTCACACAGGGGTGTGAAAAATTCATATCTCAGAGCAACACAGCTGTGCCAGCCTAACCCCCCAGCGATGGCTAGGTCCTGGCTACCACTGCTCAGGGAGGTGGCTTACATTCAGTGACAGAAAAACCCCTTCTGTTGCAGAAGGCTGCATCTACATTGCAGGATTAGTGTGACATAGCTCTGGTCCCCATAGTGTAGACAAGCCTCCAGATTCAAGCCGTTAACATTTAGACTACAATTCCAATGTCAGTTAACCAAGGCCTCTTTTTTAAACTTCAGTTATTGTGTGATGGATGATACTTCCCTTCACCCAACATATACTCATACAACACATATTACCAATACAATTAATAATAGACCTTTTACAATTACCTAATCTTAGGTAACAATTAATTTGTGCTCTTTTAGGATTACGATATTTGTTTATAACGTCTTGAAACAGTATACCACTCATTCATCTTTAAAGCTGTTTGTGTAGGAACAGAGGAACCATTTCTCTAGGCTCCATTTCTGTGTTCAGTAATTGTTCAAAAATTGCATACACACACTTATTCACTCATTTACCTTTGTTAAATAGAATGATATTATTAATCAGCCAGGTCACCATCTGAACCGATAAAAAAAAATAAAGATTTTATACTTATGACCAGGTGGTTTGCTTGCAAACTCTTCAGCTCTAACAGTCTTCCAGATCTAGTACTACAGACAGAGAAATTGCTAGTGACGGTTTTGCTAATGCTGAGGGAAATTTTCTAACGCACAAAAAGACTGGTGCCTAACTCCCATTTTACTTTCCATGGGAATTAGAGAGCCTAACTTCCATTTTAGTCTTTGAAATTCTCTCTCTGCTAGCAGGTTCTGGCCAATAGGAAACCAATTGTGTGCTTGCTTAGCCAGACAAGTCTTTTGTTCTCCCTTCTCCAAGGTAATGGATCTCAGGGTTCTGGAACTTCAGTCTGTCCTTCAGATATCAGGTAGTTCAAAACCAATGTTAACAGTTGCATGACTCCATCATTCCACCCAATGGCATCATTTGACACAGTTCTAATGATATTTGAATTCAGTAATAGTCCCAAACATCATGAGCATTCCAGAATTAAGCAACAGAGAATTCTGTGGCACCTTTAAGGCCTTGGCTACACTTGTGGATTCACAGCGCTGCCGCAGCAGCGCTGTGAAGCGCAAGTGTAGTCGCGCTGCCAGCGCTGCGAGAGCTCTCTCGCAGCGCTGCAAGTACTCCATCTCTCCGAGGGGAATAGCTTGCAGTGCTACAAGCGAACGTGCAGCACTGCAGGCGCTGATTACACTGGCGCTTTACAGCGCTGCACTCGCTGCGCTCGGGGGGGGGAGTGTTTTTTCACACCCCTGAGCGCAGCAAGTGCAGCGCTGTGAATTGCCAGTGTAGCCAAGGCCTAAGACTAACAGATGTATTGGAGCATAAGCTTTCGTGGGTGAATACCCACTTCGTCAGACGTCTGACGAAGTGGGTATTCACCCATGAAAGCTTATGCTCCAATACATCTGTTAGTCTTAAAGGTGCCACAGGACTCTCTGTTGCTTTTTACAGATCCAGACTAACACGGCTACCCGTCTGATACTTCATTCCAGAATTAATATGTGCCATCTGGGGACCGTGTTAACGATGCCTATTCTCACAATTGTAGTCTTGTGATAGTTGACGTTTTACTTGAAGCCCCAGCTGCTGGAATCAAGAGATCATTTTTAAATAATGAATACTGATAATCTAATGCATGCTTCTGGCCCTCAGGGCTACAGAGAAAAGCTTGAAAATGTGAACCAATGTGTACCCTAAAATGTGTGTGTTTAAGAAACCAAGAGTATCATCAAATATAGCAGTCATATTAGGTCATTCCATACAACCTGCCTCAGAAAAATCCTCCGTATCTTTTGACCCAGAACAATCTCAAACCAAGATCTATTGACACAGTGCAGCCAAGAGGATCTCAGCACCATCATTGCCGGAGGCATTGGAGATGGATCGGTCATGTGCTTTGGATGGAAACTGATTCCATCACCAGAGTAGCAGCAATAAGATGGACACCTGAAGGCAAGCGAAAACGAGGCCACCCGAAAACAACATGGCGAAGAGCTGTGGAAGCCGAGCTCAAAAACCTGGGGCACAGCTGGGGAACCATGAAAAGACTTGCCAAAAACAGACAGGAGTGGAGGAGCTTCGTCACTGCCCTAAATGCCAAAGGTGTAATAGGAAAATGATGATGATGATGATTAGGAGCTACCAAAGTTAACGGGCTAGCGGAGTGGCTGCTCTACAGTTATTCTGATTAGTAAAGAGGTTTTGACCAAAGTTTCCATGGCAATCCTGGCTACAAGTTTGGTCTGTTTGCAGAAGATGAATACCCAGAAAAAGTGTCTTTCACTTTTATCATACATGGTGTCTTTATTTTGTTTCTATTAAGGAAATTGAAATATGGCTTCTACATAGTTTCAAATGATTTTCATAGGGAATAAACTAACCAAAATTAAAAGGCTAGGAGAGAATCAGGTAACAATAGGGTGACCAGATGTCACAATTTTATAGGGACAGTCCCGATTTGGGGGTCTTTTTCTTATATAGGGTCCTATTACCCCCCACCTCCGTCCTGATTTTTAACATTTGCTGTCTGGTCACCCTAGGTAACAATGCTAAGGCTAAAATTATATATTCATTTGACTATCCTTACAACATTCAAGACTTCAGATAAGTTTTCTCTCCCCTGCGCCATGGTGTCAGTGACACGCTGTGACAGTCTCTGGGTGCTGCTGCAAGCCCAGCCTGTCTCGCAATCGGTGCTAACACAGGCTCAGCCGAACGCGGGTCTCGGCACCAGCGCCGCCGTGGGCCCGGCCCCACGCGGTCCTAGGCCTCGAGTCGTCACATTTAGCCAACAGTGCTGCAAACCCCAGCGCCTGTTTGCAGGGCAGGGCGGGGCGCGGCGGGGCCGGGCCGGAAGGCAATGTGGGGGCAGCTCCGTCCTCCCCAACTCAGCCTGCAGCTGGAACCCCTTGCTCCGCGCCCAGCCGCGCCGGCACCTGCGCAGCGCGGCCCCTTTACCTCGTAGACATCGAGGAGCCTGTGGCGCTTGAAGTATGCCCTGAGCGCGGGGTCCGCGTTGCGCAGGGAGGACATGGTCGAGCCGGGCCCCTCCGGGACCTCGCGGCCTCCTACGGCTAAGGCAGCGGCGCTCCCGGTCGCCTAGCAACCCGCGGCCACAGGTCCAGCCACTCACTGCCCGCCCTCCTTGGGCGCCTCAGCTCAGAGTACGGCGGGGCCCGACAAGGAGGGGAGGGTCGTGTCCCGCCCCCCACTCGCCCCATCGCGACTCTATGCCCCCTCCCTGGTCACCCCACCCTGACTCAGTTCTTGCCCTGCCCCTGCCCATCCCGACTCTATAGCCCCTCCCCAGTCACCCCCATCCTGACTCCGTTCTTGCCCTGCCCCTACCCATCCCATCCCGACTCTATAGCCCCTCCCCAGTCACCCCCATCCTGACTCCGTTCTTGCCCTGCCCCTACCCATCCCATCCCGACTCTATAGCCCATGACCTGCACCACCTCACCCCAACTCCCACTCAGCCCATCCCAACTCTGAACTGCCCTGTCCAGCACCCCATTCACCCAGCCCAATTCCATTCACGCCTGCTGCTCCAAGCCCCCACTCACCATCCCAACTCTATATCTTCTGCCCCAAACCCAACTCATTCCCATCCCAACTCCATTCATCCCTCCAATTCCATTCACGCCTGTTGCTCCGAGCCCCCACTCACCCATCCCAATTCTATATCGCCTGGCCCAAACCCAACTCATTCCCATCCCAACTCCATTCATCCTTCCAATTCCACTCACCCATCCCAACTCTATATCCCCTGCCCTGCCCCAAACCCCATTCATCCCCATCCCAACTCCATTCATCCCTCCCAAACCCCCATCCCAATTCCATTCATACTTGCTGCTCTGAGCCCCCACTCACCCATCCCAGATCATACTCACTGCCCAGACCCAAACCCAACTCATTCCCATTTATCCCCCCTACCCCAGGCTGCTCCACACCAAGCCCCCACTCGCCCATATCTTCTGCCCCAAACCCAACTCGCTCCCATCCCAACTCCATTCATAGCACCTGCCCTCCCCCCACACCAGGCCCTAAATTCATAGCCCATTCTAACTTATTTCATGCTCCCTGTCCATACTAGCTCCTCAAATTTTCCCCATTACAACTCCATTCATACACCCAGCTTTGCACTACACACACACACCACTCACACTTCCATCCCTACTCCCATCTATATCCCCACACCACACTAAGCCCCCCACTCAGACCCTCCCAGATACCATTCATACACCCAGTCTTGCACCTACACTGAGCCCCCCACCTCACCACTCAGGCACAATTCATACTTCCTAAACAAGCCAAGCTCCTATCCATACTTCCATCACTACCCCCCAGTTGAGCCCCATCATTCCTCATCTGTTCCCTACTTCCCCCATGAGTAAGACTACGTTTTAGTCACGGGTATTTTTAGTAAAAGTCATGGACAGGTCACGGGCAATAAACAAAAAGTCATGGCCACATGACCTGTCCACTGCTTTTACTAAAAATACCTGTAACTAAATCTTATCTGCTGGGAGGTAAAGACGGAAGACTGCCACCACCGCCATTCTGAGCAAGGAAGCCTCGAGCCCCGCTGCTCCGGGCTGGGGGGGGGGGGGGGGCAGGGCCCCGCCGCTGCTGCCACCGCCAGTCCCAGACCGCTGCTCCAGGGCAGCCCTGGGGACCAGCTGCTGGGGTGGTCCTGGAGTCAGCTGCACCAGCTCTGTAAAATTCATTGAGGTCATGGAAAGTCACGGAAGCCGTGACTTCCGTGAATGATTCGCAGCCTTACTCATGAGCCTCCATACAGCCCCCATCCATACAGATCATTGCTACGCACCACTGAATTTCTCATCCAGACCACATTGCTTGGGCCCTACCAAATTCTCGGCAATGAAAAAGGCACCATGGACCTTGAAATCTGGTCTTCCCCCCGTGAAATCTGTATAATATAGGGTAAATGCACACAAAAGGCCAGATTTCACGGGGGGGAGACCAGCGTTTCTCAAATTAGAGATTCTGACCCAAAAGGAAGATGCAATGGGGATCGCGGTATTGCCACCCTTCTGCACTGTCTTCAGAACTGATGGTTTTAAATTTTCTGAAAGCAGACATGTCTAACCATTTTTTTAAAAGCTATGGACAGAATTTTAATAAAAATACTCATAAAATTACATTAGGTGTATGTGTAACATGTGTAACACCACATCCTTGCCTTGCCTCTGATTTCAACTTATCTTTACTTATTAATTAATTACTATGGCTGTAAAAAAGTTGTGATTTTTTAGTTCAAAAGCTATGACCACGGTTTGTTAAAGTTGCATTTTTTTCAGTGCAAACACCATAAAAAAAACCACCCCAAAAATAGAAACAGGATCTAAACTCTTATTTTGTAACTGACTAGATCAGTGGCTCTCAAACTTTTTTTCTTTCGTGGACCACTTGAAAATTGCCGAGGGTCTCATCGGACCACTTGTTGTTTGTCCCATTAGCTAACTATCGTAAAGCGCTTTGGATAAAAGTGCTAAATAAAAAAAAACTTAATAATAATTAACTTTTTTTGTTCTACAAATAAAAGCACACAACTCATATTTTAATATCAGTAGTCTTATCTTTCTAATGAGATGGATGTGCCCTCTGTCCCTGGCCGCGGCAGCCCCCAAGCTGGGGCTGGGAAGAAGGTGGGGGTCTCTTCTTCTCTCCCCTGCTGTGGCAGCCCCTGATCTGGGGCTGGGAAGGAGGAGGGTCTCTCCCCCGACACAGCAGCCACAGAGCTGAGGCTGGGAAGGAGGGCCATCTCTCCATAGCAGCCGTTGCCTTGGAGCTGGGGAAAGTCGCCTTTTTCTCAGCCCTGCACATCCCAAATTCCCTCCACCCCCTCTTCTCATCCCACTTCCCCCTCCCATCTATCCCCTATTCCCTCCAAGGTCACCACCTCACCTTACATGTGCGTCTTCTCCAGGGTCCAGGCACCTAATTAGTGGAGCCATGCCTGCGCGGCTCCACTAATTAGGTGGGTGGCTCTTCATTCTCTTGTGTGCAGCCACCCAAGCACGCACTTTAGAGGTAACTATCCGCGGATCACCTGAATGGAGCTCACGGACCACAGTTTGAGAACCTCTGACCTAGCTCACAAGGTTATAGTGCAGATTAATTAATATTTGTGAAGTACTAGGGGATTCTTAGCCAGAAGGTGTTAATGTGGCCTACTGGATCCAGCATAGGATTGAGACTCAGAAAATTAGTATTCTAGTCCCAGTTTGGCTCCTGGGTGACCTACGACAAGTCCCATTTCCCCATCTATAAAATGTGGATAATGATGCTGCCCTCCTTTGTAAAGTGCTTTGAGATCTGTCAAAAATTGCTGTTCAGGAGCTGGTTATTACTACACCTCTACCTCGATATAATGCTGTCCTCGGGAGCCAAAAAATCTTACTGCGTTATAGGTGAAACCGCATTATATCGAACTTGCTTTGATCCGCCGGAGTGCGCGGCTCCGCCCCCCCGGAGCACTGCTTTACCGCATTATATCTGGATTCATGTTATATCGGGTTGCATTCTATCAGGGTAGAGGTGTATATAGTAGTAGTAGTTTTGTTCATAAACTTCAAAAACCTGTAACAGTATCTGCTTAGCTTCAGCTAGTTTTCATGTTTTGAAGAAGGGCTGAGTGAAAAATGAAGAGGTGATAGTGGAGCTGTTACTACCATTTTTCTCTCTTATAACTGATTGGAATCTCTCTCCCATTTGGAGATAATCTCCCACCCTCTTCTTTTGTGGAGATTATTATTGTTGGAGTTTTTAAGTAAGAGCTACCTTGAAAATGTTATTTGTATTGTGGTAGCACGTAGGAGCCCCAGTCACTGATCAGGATCCTATTGTGCTGTGTAAACAGAATAAAAAGAAGGTCCATGCCCCAAAGAGTTTATAATCTGTGATGGGGGAGGGGGACTGCACATGACTAGGCTTGAAATTAAATCAAATCAGATGCCCTCATGAGATTTTTGGGTGGCTGGTTTTAGTTTCCAATCATGCCCACATTTTTGTTAGCATTTAAATATAATGGATCATGTCCACATCTGAGGTACTTCTCCTGATGTGCTTATTAGGCTGGGGAGTGGCGGACCATCACTTGGGGTGTGCAGTAGAGAGGAAGGTTTTGGGTGTGGACAGTGGCGGATTAGCAAAGAGGCATCGGCCCCCTCCGCGCGCCCGCCAGGCGCTCCTGCGGGGGCCCACGGGAAGCCCCAGCGCCCCGACACCGCTCTCCGCCACGAGCGCTGGCGGGGAGGGACCCCACAAACCCCCCGGGTGTGCGCAGATTGCTACAGCGCCTGGCTGGCCCCGCCTGCGCTGTGCGAGCTGGGGGAGGGGCGGTGGAGCAGCACGTCAGCGTAGGGAGGCAGAGGTCAGAGGGGAGGGGGAACGAAGTGTCCCGTTTCCGCCGGGCTGGGATGGGGCGCGTCCCGCGGCTGTGAAACGGGCGCTTGGGCCCGCCTCAGCCTGGCATTGCCCTAGTGCTCCCAGGGGACGAGCACCAGAAGGCCATGGGGGAGGCCAGGGGGGCGGCGGCGAGAGCTGGGGTGGCGGCGGGGCTCGTGCTGGGCGCTGGCGCGTGCTATTGTGTTTACAGGCTGGCCAGGAGCAGGAGGGCGGGAGCCGCAGCCGGGACAGAAGGAGCCGCTAGCGCTAGGGATGGGTCAGCCCCAGGGGGCAGTTTGCTGCCTCGGGTGTCCGGGCTTTCTGTCCTGTCCAGCCTTGCCTGGGGGGGACCCTCCAACCTCCAGTCAGGTGAGCTGCAGCGGGGCTTAGACCGGCAGACTGGGCAGTGCACCTCCGACCTCCCGCCCACTAGCAGGGGCTTTCTCCAAAACACAGTTAGTTATTCACACACACCGGAGAGTATGTAAACATTTGTATCGCCGATAAAACTAGGCTTTGTAGCAACACTGCCTGACGCATTAGGTGATGTGACCCTCCAAAGATGGCGTGACAGAAGAGAGGGGAGAGTTGTGTGGGTAGGAAAGGGGGGTTATTTTTTTACTCTTTGGGGTTATTGTATGTTAGCATTTCCTAGTATCCTGACAGTAATGCAGCCAGTGAAGTCTCTGTTAGGGATCCAGCCCTGCTCTACATCTCTTTTTCACCCAAGTAGCATTTATTTTTACAGATCATAGTCTTCTTCAGACTATTTGAATAGGTCAGTTTGATTAGATCTGGATTTACTATCTGAAACTTTAGGCACCTAAATACCTTTATAAATCTGGCCCTAATGGATTGAAACTTCAAAACGACTCTTATTGATGTATTATATTTTTAAAAGCTGACTAGACTCCCTTGAAATCATGACTCTTATCAGTTGCCTTTTTGAAAGTGCTTTATTGGGTATCTTGCTTGCCCACTGTTCCATTGTTAATGATTTATGTAGCCCCGTAACTGATAAAAGCACAGATGGGTATAGTAAGGAAAATTTTTTGCAGGCTAGCTTTTGGATGTCATAATCTTCAACTTTTGTTTCAAATGGAAGAACGTTGAAGCATTTTTTATGAGGGAGCGGAAGAATGCATTTTGCAACCAATAATATAAAGAAGTTAACCAACTTTTGGATCTTCACAGTCTGATAACAGTCTTTAAAGTATTGATAATGATGAAAGAAACAGACTGGGACTGCATTGGACACCTGTAGAAAATGTTTTGCCATTTCTAATGTGAGTCTAGATTTGTCCAGCTTCTGTCCAATAGGATTGCAGTGGTTGTTTCCTGAGCTCTGTTTTTCATAAGAATTTCAGGTTACACTTTGGTCACCGTCTCAATTGAAATACTAAACTATCTTGCCATTTTTTGTAGTTTGATGCTGATGAGCCACTATTTACAGATAGCATAATTGATATTGGTAAAAATTTAGGAAAATAGGGTTCAGAATAATTGCAACCTACTGAGGGTGCAACAAGGCAGTATTTGTTGTGAAATCTTTTTTTATGCATGACTTTCAGTTTACACTGCCACCAGTCTGGCAAAAGTCAGTAGGATCTGTAGTTACTCAATACTGAAAATCAGTGTCTTTTTTTTTTCTTTCTTAAAGTGGCTAAAGCCCTGATTCTGCTACTGAATCTACTTAGGCAGATACCTGCCCTTGTGTGGAGCCATTCAAGTCAATGGAGGTCCACAAATGCACAGGAATCCTCCATGGAGATCTCATTGCATGATCAGGACCTATATCTGGAGTTAGATGCCTAACTTCAGGCACTTAAGTTTGGAAATTTTAGAGTTGTCCAAGACCTTTTAAAAAAAAACAACCTTTGTCATATTCAATGGCTAACTATTGCTCATAAGGACTCATTAATGAGGTATAATGTTAATAAATCAAGAGAGAATCTCTTCAAGAATCTCTTCTGAGCGAGCTGGTCAGTTTCACAAAATCTTAGTATTTATTACAGTCCCCCTTTCTTTATCACAGATCCTGGTCTTCATAAAACCGTTTAGCCAGTTCAAGAGCTTCACTCCTGATCTGGCTGATCATGAACTTTGACATTAGTAGTGTTTGCTTTCCTGAAGACCAGGTACTGTATGACACTCTTGTGTTTAGCTGACTTAGAAGCAGAGCTCTTCAGTTGGCTCAGTGTCTTCATGAAGAACAGTAACCTTAACACAGCAACTGTTTCTTTATCAAAGATCATCAGTTCAGATCAGATGCCCCTGGACTAGCATTTTCTTCATTCACCAGGTTAGCCCCCAATTCTGGGAGGAATATTACTGGAGATATAAGTCAAAATTTCTACTCTTCTCCTAAATTGTCCAAAAAAGTTGCCGCATTCCATGTCAGAAATGGACGTAGCAGACAAAAAAAAAAAAAATCTCCGTTGGATAATTGCAATGAATAAGGATCCAGTTATGGTGAATAATTAATAGAATTATTTCTTTGTGAATTAGCAAAATAATTACATAGCCACGCTCTCACAATTTTTTTTACTTTCTACACTTTGAAGTTTTGAAACTAGAGGGGCTCAAAGTCCTGCAACTCAGAAAGTTAATTTTTTTAAAAGATTTTTTTAACTGACTAGAAATCAGAAACTAACAGATTTACTTGAAAATCCTCAAAAAAAAATCAGGCTTTACTCAGATTACAAGCTGAAAAATTGGGGCAGATGCAATCTTTTAAAATATATATATATTGAAATCCTGCTTTAAATGCAAAATAGAACCCAGCCTTAACTGGTATTGCAGTGACTCTGCCATAATATCATAGTGGATCAGTGAATCCTAGGATTATGTGGCCTACAACTGACATGCTATCCATAAGTATGTGGCTATAACACAGCTCTGTAAAAAGTGTTATGTGTGTTGGTTCAGTGAAATGTTTCAAAGTTGATTTGAAATAATTTGTTTTAATTTTTAAACCTTGGCAGACACCGATCTTCCAAAATCACCCAGTAACCTGGATGCCCATCATCTACAGAAACTTATTCATTTGCTTGAGCTCACAGATGATCCGTTAATTCAAGAACAAGCCTTGGTCACTCTCAGCAACAGTGCTGCCTTCTCTGTAAATCAAGTAAGTCATGTTCTAAAGAAAGCAATTGTATTTCAAAGTGAGCCAGTATAGAAAATGAGACTGCATTTTGCAGAGGAGTAAGTATGAGCTCGAGAGCTAGAAGCTCCTGTGTTCTAATCCTAATTTAGTGACTATCACCCAGATCCTCAAAGGTATTTAGGTGCCTAACTTCCATGGATTTAAAAGGGAGTTAGGCACTTAAATAACTTTGAGGATCTGGGCAACATGACCTCATTTAAGTCATTTAATCTCTCTGCCTTAATTTCCCCATCATTACAATAGATATAAGAATAACTACTTTACTGGGCTGTTATTAGCATAATTAATGTTGTTACAGAGCTTCATATTTTCAAAGTGCTATTATATATGTGCATTATCACTAACAATCTTACAGTGTCAACTGAAGAGTTTGATCTGAGAGGTGCTGAGCACCTGCAACTCCCATTATCAGGCCTGAAATTTGCTAAGTCTAACCCCTCTGCTATCAGGGTATTCCTTTGACTGGGAATTCAATACGACAAATTTCTTTGGGAGATGCATGTTTTCCTGTATCCATAAAGGGTTAATTTTCAAGCTTCCACACTTCTCTTGTTGAGGTATTTCTCATAATTGTAACCATAGTTTCTCAATTATTCTCTGTCTTCTAATGAGAAACTAAAAATATTATTTCTTACTAAAAATATTTATTCCCCCAGATCTCTACTAAGATGACTGGGATGTCATGAGGTCCTGAGATATTTTTTATAAGGAGAATTAAAACAGTGTTGTTGAGTTCAGTTTTGGGGAGGAGGAAGTAGGGTTGTGGCAGGAGGAGTAATATATTTTTAAGAGCATTTGAACTTTGTAAATATATGGAAAATAAGCTAAATTTTAGAACCTGCTAACTGTAATATTCAACCTGGTTCTGCAAACCTGCATGCTGAAATCCTACTGAATTCAAAGGGGAATTCTGACATAGAGGGCTTGAATAATAGAGATATTTTGCTCTTTTCAGATATTAGGCCATATTCTAGCCTCAAATGTTTAAGCAGGGCTCCCACTGATTTCAATGGAAATAGTGTATCCAAAGCCAAAATATGGCCTATTGATGGCATATTTTATTACACTAAATGAGAAACATCAAGTAATTGTTTAAGTTGGATTAAACAAAACATAACTGATGCTTCTTTACAATTCTAGAAGTGAGCAAAGCTTTCTTAATTCGGATAGTTTTACAAGATTTGAGAATTTTAGGAGTGACCCTGCAGAAACATGTATCTATCCTATTTGTTCTCATTTTATCTATGAAAAAAATTATTTGGAGATAAAGTAACTAGGTACTATAAATTGGCACCAAAGTTTCACAATGAATGTTGTGCATATTTATTTTGTATAGGCTGGTATATAAAAAAATAATATTAAACTGCTGATATTCTCTCCTTAAATATCAGAGACCAGATCCTGAAAGCTTTAGTGAGGCAGAACTCCCATTTGGTTTAAGATTAGCTGTAATATCTTACATATGTATCTGTTTATCTTTTAGGATATAATTCGAAATTTGGATGGCCTTTCTGTTATTGGAAAGATGCTCTCAAATTCCATTCCCAAAGTTAAAGAAAAAGCACTAAACACACTTAATAACTTGAGTATGAATGTTAAAAATCAAGAAGAGATAAAGGTAAGTTTACTAAAAGGCACCATAACGGAGACAAAATCGAACAACAAAATGAAGTATGGACAGCTAGGAAATATTAAAGACCTTTCAGTATAGCTATTGATTAAAAGGATCATGCAGCAATATTTGGAGAACATGAATATATACAAATCAGCAGATCCAAATGATCTTTAAACCCTAAGGCCAAGAGAAATAGCTAACACATTTATTGAACCACTAGCAATTAGTTCTAAAGCATTTTAGAGAACCAGGCAGGTTCCAGAGGACTAGAAAGAAAATTAACTTGATACCAATGTTCAAAGGAGGAAAAAAGATATCAGATGGTGTCAGGATTATTATTCTAAATTCAATCTCAAATATATATTATAAAATCCATTCAGAAATACAGAAATAGTTCTGCTTTTTAAATAATACAAATGCAAAAATTTAAAGGGATAAAGTCAGTTTGAGACTCACATTTTCTTCTGAAAATTTTATACCTACTGTGGTTACAAGTAATAAGTGGGACTACTATAACTGAAAGAGATGAGTCAGAAGATTTGTCAGTTTTATTTTGTGCACTTTACAACACTCCTGTATAGAGACTGTGTCACTCCTTTGTTGATACTCAATTGCACTTGTCTCTTGCACTAGCATGCACTCTCTTCCCCAGAAAGCAATCCAGGAATTCTCTTTCAGCAAGGAGCTGAAAATGAAGAGGCAGCAAGTAGGCATCTGCAGAGAGGCAGAGGAGGAAGGTGTGTGGGCCCAAAAATATAGTCCCTGGTTTCTACACACACAGGTGTCCATGCTGTAGATTAGATCCTCAGGCATAAGAAACACAGCTACCCCTATATCTTGATCAGCCCACTTCCTGAAAAATAACTATTCCTTTCATAGGACAAAAGGAAAGCACTGCTCTGGTCCACTTAAGAAATTCTTGTACCCTCCCAAATTCCAGAGTTTACTTAAAGAAAACTTTACCCAGCAAAGAGGTCAATAAAAGTATATGACTTGGTAAAGCAATTCAACCATTCCTTGACTACTGCTATAGACACACCATCACCAACACACATTCTCCAAGCTGGCAATCTACATATTATCGTAGTTCAGCCTGTAAAAAAAGAGCAGGAAGGAAAAAAACTCCAAATATTGGGGGTGGAGATAATGGTTTGATGGAGACACTCAGAAACAAGAAATTTTTACTAATCTGTGCTATTGGCATGAAGGAGGCAAAGGGATTCTCTCTTTCCTCTGCCATGGAGATAGCAAAGTCATGCCTGGCATAACTTTTTTGGACCATAAATTGTTCTCTTAAGACCAGATTGCCTCCATTCAACCTTCGAACACAGCAACGCTTACTGCAAGAAATAATTTCAGAGAGATCATGTACCTGATAGGTACTGAGAACAAGCAGAGAGCAACATCCTTCAATCAGTCTTTCAAGAATTTGGCCCATTCACACAAGTAGTCAAAAGCACTGATGGTATCTGAGGCCAACACCTGTGACTGATGCCTGCCTTTTCTGGGTGGTAAGAGTAGAAAACACTTTGAGCCCCTAACTAACCAAGATTCTTAATTCCTCCTTTTGTAATTTATCACACACATTACTACATGCAATAGTCCAACCATTACTAAAAAAAGATTGCTCAGTGTTAGAGACCTTGCAAACTATCACCTAGTGTCTAACACAAACACACATACCTTGTGTTTTATCCAATCAAAAAGCTAGCAAAAAGTCTCCAAAGCCATCTGTCAGCTCACTGAAAATGGGATCCCTCTCAGTCAGGCTTGAGGTCAGGACAATGACAGAACTAGCTGCTCCTTTGATGGCTGACATCCTCCTGCCTGTACTATCTTGCTGGACCTATTTACAGCATTTGATGCCATTGATTACCATATACTATGGTCCTGTTTCTAAGAAACAACAGAAACAGGCCAAAACAATTAGTCTCACTCCAAATGCAGATGGTCATTGCTAGACTTCATCCCCAAATTCCTTCCCTACTGAATCCATATACCGTTCAATATCTCAGTTGAACCTCTGTTGTCTTGCCAACTCTCCCAAGTCCCAGCAACACTCACACATCAATCCATTCTATATCTCCTTTACGTCAAATCTTAACAGCACAATCTCTCAGCTTTCTGATGTTTATCTGAAATCAGCAGCTGGCTAAAGTTGAACTCTGGCAAGACTGAAGAAATGCTGACAGGAAAAGGGGTGTGCCTCCTCTTTAACTTCCCCATTATTAGAGTTGGTTAGAAAATAGAAAAACTATTTCATGAACATTTTAATTTTTTTTCCATTTAAACATTTTTGTCTACATAGTCTGATCAGTTCTGATTGTTAAATCAGTTTGTGGACTTGGGGTTGTTTATGATTCTTCAGTGCTATTGGATGCCCAAATAGCCATGGTAGCAAGAACAGCCTCTTTTACTTCTAACAGGCCAGAAGATTGTGTCTGATCCATTCAGACTCAGACCTGACCAGAGTGATCCAGGTTTAATTATTGCAACTCTTCTCTAGGAACAAATCCCACATCCTGAATAAGCTCCCATTGGTACAAAATATAGCAGCCCATTTGCTTAGCAACATAGGTTGCTGTTAACAGATCACCTCAGTACTCCACTCTGCACTGGCTCCCCACTAAATACAGAGTCCAGTACAAGTCCTAATAGTCAAACCTATCCCTCTACAACCATGAACCCTTACAAAAGCTATGTTCCATTGTAAATGGAAACTATTGATCAGTAAGTGGAGATGGAGGACTTTCACTGCTACAAGAGATAAGAATGACCATGTAACTAACCATTTTTGCAACTAAATGCAAAACTCATTTCTTCTGCCTAGCTTTGCCTCCATAAATTTATCACATATACAAATACACAAAACCCTGTAAGCAATTCAGTTACAGGTACCTATTTCTTGTGGGGTGGGAAGGAAGAGACATTTTAGTTCCAGTTTTTAAATACTGGTGTAGGGGGTGTGTTCAGATACTATGGGGTGGGAATCATATGAATGCATAGTCTGACAGAGCCATTCAGTGATGTTACTTTGGGCCTGTCTAAAAGGCCCTTGTAAATTTATGTAGAGGAGCAGGTATTTTTTTGTTTAAATCAGAACAAATTGTCTAAAGGTAGCTCTATCAGAAAACTGATTTTTTTTTTAAAAACTAGTCTTTACAAAAAAATCAAATTGATAGTATTCCTTTAATTATAGTTTCTGCTAAAACTTAACGTAGCTTATTTAGCTGCTAGTGCCTTATTTACGTGTTCTTGATCAAAGATGAGACTGATTATACATTGTTTTATTTATGTATCCTCTTGCTTCTGGGAATCATGATTTTGAGCCATCGTGACTACTGACATTGGGATGTTAACTGTGAACTTCTTTGGCTGGATCAACAAATTGTACATTTAACCATTTCTTTTTCTGTTCTTTAAGGTATACATTTTACAAGTCTGTAAGGAGATTGAGTTATCACCTTTGAACTCTGATCTGCAGCTAGCTGAACTTAGATTATTAACAAATATGTCTGTTACCAATGACTACCACCATATGATGACAAATGCAATTCCGTGCTTTCTTCATTTGCTTTCAGAAGGAAATGAAAGGACACAGGTACTGTTTACTGTACTATCATAACCAGATACCAAGCTGCTTAACTTTGACTGAGATGTCTTCCAGTTTAGATTTGCTTTCTTTTTTTAATCCATCAGTTTCTAAGGTACTCTGTGGTGTATTTTTTTTTTTTTTTTAAAGAAAAACAATTTTACAGTTCAGTAGCTATAACTAGTGGAGAATGTGTAAAGGACTTGCAAACATTTCTCTATTGTCCTCTCCAATGGAAATTCCCACAGGAGGGAAAATTACTTCACAAGGATCTTCTTGCAGAGTTTCTCACCCCAAATCATTCCCAGGGTGGGGTATTCACCCTCTCTGGAGATGGAGGCTTGTTTTTGCCCCCGTATTGCTGGATGCTATAGGAGATCAGAGCCATCCACACAGCAGTCCTGTGCCTTTGCACTGGCTCTAGAAACCCCACCACCCCCTTCCACTATATGACCTATCGGGGAAAATGGAGTCATGCTATCAGTGGCTCTCATAGTTTCAACTGCCCCATGGACCCCATTATAAAGGGTGTTGGCCCTGCACAGAGATGGGGAGAGCATGGAACAGATAATAATACCACAAGCTTTATTACCTTTCCTAGCTAATCTCTGTGGTGCTGCTGTGGGAAATAAAGCTCCATTCATCCCTTCTCTGCCTGTGGAATGCACCACCCCAAAACAAATGAGCCCCCTCTATAGGATCCCACTAAGTACATAGTGCCATGGAGGTAGGAGATCACCACCACTCCAGCACAGGGCAAAGGAGATCTGCATGTGGAGGGCTCCACTGTTGCATGAATCTCTCTGGGGATAGTGAGCAAGGGTTTGCTCTCAGAATCACATGGTGATCTTAACTCTGTTGTTCTTTATCTAATATATCTGTTTATAATATGGCTCTCCTGGAAGTTGTGTATTCAGGGAGAGTAGGTCATCACAGTCAACAGCCATCTTGTGGATCTGAGAGCTGAAATTTGCCCTTTGACTTACAGAAGAAAAGTCTTCTGTATGTCTGTGACCATAATTACTATGAGTATAGGCTCATCTGAATTTTTGTCATAGTCCCAATGCTAATAGAAGACCTGTGTGCACATGTAGAAGATACCGCTTCTTAGTGGTATTTGAAAAAAGAAAAAAATGTATATTTGTAAATTACTACCAGGAATAATGTGAATCTTTTCTTCTCCTTGTGATGCTTCCCGGGGGTACCCAGGGTTGTGAGGCACCTTGCTACCAACTGCCCTTAGCATGAGGAAGCCTTGACTGTGCCTGCTGTATCCCCAAATCCATCCGCCATGGGCAACATAAATACTCCCCGCCCCCCAGGCCTATGCAAGCCTCACTGTCTCTCTACAGGTTAGTGATGGGCACACTCCAGCCCCTGATCCCTCTGAGTATCTCCTAGAGTGTCCAGCCCCTTCTGCTAGACACTTGCAGTATTCCCAGGTTCACTGCTTCCAAAGAAGCAGTACAGCCCAGCTTACCAGTTTCACTCCGATCGCTACTCCGCTTCACATGCAGAATTTGCTCCTGCAGTATTTTTCCTCCTCAGTTGCTTTAGCTACAATGAATTAATTGTTAAAGGCTGACACTTTGCTTCTCTCTGTTCAAAAGCAGTAAATGAAGACAGTCCCGGAACCAAAGAGCTTACAGATGCAGAGAAAGCAAGGAGACACAAGAAGCTTAGACGTGGGGTGGAGGGTGGCTCTTTTCTTGTGGACGTCACTGAAGAAGTTAATCTTTATGTGGAATTAGAGGGTGATAGTGTGGCAAATTCTGGTAGGGAGACTGTTTCATGCAAAGTTATAGGGAGGAGGGAAGGCACTGGTGAAAGAGACAGTGAGATTTAGGATTCTCCTCCCCTTATTTTAAGAGTTTTTCCATGTGAACTATTATGTTCCTCATTTCAGATTCAAGTTCTGAAAGTACTTGTGAACTTATCTGCAAACCCAGCCATGACAAGACACCTTTTCAGTGCTCAAGTAAGACTTTTGCCATTTTCAAATTGCTTCAGTGCTGAACATTTTAGTACAAAAGTTCATGATGCTCTTATTTAATCTACACTTCAAATTGTATGCATATAGAATGGAACATATATTGAGGAGATATATATATTGATATATATTGAGGCTGCTAGACAACTCTCTAACACCACATTCTACAGGCCATTATCCTCTGATCCCACTGAGGATTACCTAAAGAAACTACACCATCTGCTAAAAAAACTCGCTGACAAAGCACAGGAACAAATCTGTACAGACACATGCCTAGAACCCCGACCAGGGGTATTCTATTTGCTACCCAAGACCAATAAACCTGGATATCCTGGACGCCCCATCATCTCAGGCATTGGCACCCTAACATCAGGCTTGTCTGGTTATGTAGACTCTGTCCTAAGACCCTACGCTACCAGCACTCCCAGCTATCTTCGAGACACCACTGACTTCCTGAGGAAACTACAATCCATCGGTGATCTTCCAGAAAACACCATCCTGGCCACTATGGACGTAGAAGCCCTCTACACCAATATTCCACACAAAGATGAACTACAAGCTATCAGGAACAGTATCCCTGATAATGTCACAGCTAACCTGGTGGCTGAACTTTGTGATTTTGTCCTCACCCACAACTATTTCACATTTGGGGACAATATATACCTTCAAGTCAGCGGCACTGCTATGGGTACCCGCATGGCCCCACAATATGCCAACATTTTTATGGCTGACTTAGGGGACGAGAGCTAAGGAAGCGTTGTTCTAACGCCCCTACTCTACTTGCGCTACATTGATGACATCTTCATCATCTGGACCCATGGAAAAGAAGCCCTTGAGGAATTTCACCATGATTTCAATAATTTCCATCCCACCATCAACCTCAGCCTAGATCAATCCACACAAGCGGTCCATTTCCTGGACACTACTGTGCTAATAAGCGATGGTCACATAAATACCACCCTATACCGGAAACCTACTGACCACTACACTTACCTACATGCCTCCAGCTTCCATCCAAGACACACCACACGATCCATTGTCTACAGCCAAGCTCTAAGATATAACCGTATTTGCTCCAATCCCTCGGATAGAGACAAGCACCTACAAGATCTCTATCAAGCCTTCTTAAAACTACAATACCCACCTGCTGAAGTGAAAAAACAGATTGACAGAGCCAGACGAGTACCCAGAAGTCACCTCCTACAAGACAGGCCCAACAAAGAAAATAACAGAACACCACTAGCTGTCACCTTCAGCCCCCAACTAAAACCTCTCCAGCGCATCAGAGATCTACAACCTATCCTGAAAGATGATCCTTTACTCTCACAGATCTTGGGAGACAGACCTGTCCTCGCTTACAGACAACCCCCCAACCTAAAGCAAATACTCACCAGCAACCACACATCACTGAACAAAACCACTAACCCAGGAACCTATCCTTGTAACAAACCCCGATGCCAACTCTGTCCACATATCTATTCAAGTGACATCATCATAGGACCTAATCACATCAGCCATACCATCAGGGGCTCGTTCACCTGCACATCTACCAATGTGATATATGCCATCATGTGCCAGCAATGCCCCTCTGCCATGTACATTGGCCAAACCGGACAGTCTCTACGCAAAAGAATTAATGGACACAAATCTGACATCAGGAATCAAAATACTCAAAAACCAGTGGGAGAACACTTTAACCTGTCTGGTCATTCAGTGACAGACCTGCGGGTGGCTATATTACAACAGAAAAACTTCAATAACAGACTCCGACGAGAGACTGCTGAGCTAGAATTGATATGCAAACTAGACACAATCAACTCCGGTTTGAATAAGGACTGGGAATGGCTGAGCCATTACAAACATTGACTCTATCTCCCCTTGTAAGTACTCTCACACTTATTATCAAACTGTCTGTACTGGGCTAGCTTGATTATCACTTCAAAAGTTTTTTTTTCTCTTAATTAATTGGCCTCTCAGAGTTGGTAAGACAACTCCCACCTGTTTATGCTCTCTGTATGTGTGTATATATATCTCCTCAATATATGTTCCATTCTATATGCATCCGAAGAAGTGGGCTGTAGTCCACGAAAGCTTATGCTCTAATAAATTTGTTAGTCTCTAAGGTGCCACAAGTACTCCTGTTCTTCTTAAATAGCTGTACATTTAATGCTGGAATTTTACTTTACATAGCCAAAGCAAGCTGAAACCAGGAACGGTAGCTAAAAGCATAAGCCTCTTCTAGGTCGTTCTATATCAGAGAGATCACATTCACATATGAAGATTCACCCATATGCATGGTTAACATGTTCACCATATGGCCACTGTTGGTCATGCTTCCTGTATATAATGCAGAATGATAGTGGCAGTTTGCAGAAGCAGTTTCTCTCCATCCCTTCCCACAAAACGAGGGCATTAGTTGCTGCTCATACATGAGACATAAAATAATATAGCCAACTGCCACTTTTCATCTATATTCATCTACAAAAGGAACATATGGCCTGAGGATGTGCTGCAAATCATTTCAGATGCATCCAACATTGCAAATTATCCTCACTTTCTCAACAACTGTTGTCTCAGCTGTCATAACTTTTGCAGCTGAGAAAGGTAGAAAATGCACTATACACAAAACATCTCTATTCACAGATGTACTGTTTTGATAAGACATCTTTATGAACACAGTACCCCTCCCAGTGCAGCTCCCAAGGCAAAGGCGGATTATGGATTTGTGGGGCCCTGGACGAGAGCAAGTGGGGGCCCCTTCCACCTGCAGTCTCCCCGTCCCTCCTCCTGGCGCTCCTACCAGGGAAATGGGGCTGGGGCGTGGGGGCTTGTCCTGCTCTGCCCACCCAGCACTCCTGCAGGAGCGCCAGGCGGGTGGACAGAGCGGGTCGGGGCTTGGGGACACCCCAATTGGCCAGGACCCCTGGGCACAGGCCCTGTTGGCCCAGTGGCTAATCTGCCACTGTCCGGAGGTCTTTAGAACATGAAGTACTTTACCTTTCAGCACCTGGTGGTTGCATCCATTTCAGCTATATGTAAAAGAATGTCGATCTGGTAACAAATGAAATCTAAACCACTTCAAGTTGCCTTTTAGCTGTACTGTTTTTTACTCTCAAATGAGCTTCTCAAAACAAAATAAGACATCAGAATATTTGGTTTCAGTACTCCCATTTTAAAACCCCTTTGTGGGAGTCGCAGGCACAAACAGCCAATCTGCTGCCCTACAGATACCATGTCTTACCACAGCTCCATTATTAGGATATAAGCAGTAGGTCAAAGTAAAAAAAAAAAAAAGTGGACTTTCGTTCTTGATGAACTTCCACTTCATCTGACTTTGCACTCCAGCCTTTTCAAGGGACATTGTAAGGTCAAATATGAGCCAAAAATGAAGCAGATGTATAAACAAGCTTGTATAAAACCTGAGACCAACAAAAATGTTTCCATTAACTAAAAACAATGTTTACCTCCTTCCAACAAATAAATATTTGTATTCAGTGTTTGCCTCCCAAATGTTGTAACATGATGCTAATACCTTAGAACCTTAAAGAAAAAATGACTCTTCTTTTCATCCAAAATGAAAAGGGCAAATAAGTGTAAAGCACTCTTGACTTTTAAAATAATCAGTTTAAATAATCTAAAGCATTCTTAACAACATAAGTAAGAATTTAAAAAAAAATTAAACTGACTGTCCACTTAAGAACATCAGTATAATGTATGCGAAATGAATTTATCCATCTCAGTCCAGTCCCAGTGGACATGCTCCATAAATCAACATAAATTAGCAACCTTGGTGACAGTCACTGTAGAGGTTATAGACGCCGACTTTCTAATGTGCCGGGGGGTGCTCCTCCGCCCCCGTCCCCCGGCTCTGCCCCAGGTCCCACCCCCCACTCCACCCCTTCACCCAAGGCCCCTGCCTCTTCCTGACCCACCTCTTCCCGCCACCTCCCCTGAGCATACCCAGTTCTCGCTTCTCTCCCCAGCACCTCCTGCCCGCTGAGGGTGGGAGGTGCTGGGAGGGGGGGGGATGGGGAGGCACTGATTGGCAGGGCCGCCAGTGGACGGGAGGTGCTAGGGGGAGGGAAAGGTCTGATAGGGGAGCTGCCGGTGGGTGCTGAGCACCCACCATTTTGGAGTACCCAGGGGATCAGTGCCTATGGATTCAAGGACTGTTCCTGTGATCCTCCAAATACATATGTGCCTAACTTTAAGCACGTAAGTAGTCCCACTGAACTCAATGTGCATGTTTGCAGGATCAGAGCCTCAATGTCTAGATGACATCTCATTGGCAGGGGCAGGATGGAGAAACTGGCACTGCCACTGCCCATTTTGTGTCAGATCTGTTAATAAGCACACACCAGTGCAGAGTTGTCAATCCGGTACCTTTTGATAGCCCTTCAAATTAGGGTAGTAGTATGTAGTTGTGATTACATGCTTAGGCTAAATTTTTGAAAACTAAATTAAAAAGTTAACTGTATTTGGTCTTTCCCCTGATTTTTACCTGAACCAATATTTGAGTAGCCAAGGTCAGTCTTTAGGATATCAAAATTATATCTTTATCCTGTCTGCACTTTAAAACGCTTTCTAAATACTTGACATTCAGTCACTGTTTGAGGCAACTGAAATACACCTCTACCCCGATATAACACTGTCCTCGGGAGCCAAAAAATCTTACCATGTTATAGGTGAAACCGTGTTATATCGAACTTGCTTTGATCCACCAGAGTGCGCAACTCTCCCCCCCCCCCCCCCCCCCCCCCGGAATGCTGCTTTATTGTGTTATATCCAAATTCATGTTATATCGGATCGTGTTATATCGGGGTAGAGGTGTACCATTCAGAATGAAAACCGTATTCCAGTTCTTATAAATGAAAATGGGAATTTTCCAGACAACCACATTCTAAAGATTCAGTCTACAAAGCATATGTCAGGTTGCAAAACACAAGCCAGTTTTTTCCAAAAGGAAAAATGTGCAGTCCTTGCCAGTCTTTCACATGCTTTTATAGCACATGGTAGCTGTAATGAATATATATGTAAGGTTTCTATTTTAGTGAGTGTTAGTTGGAAGCTGTCTGGTTTGTGTATCAATATTTTTTATTTTTTAAAAATCATTGGTGTTTGAGGGGGGGTTACATCAGGAATTCTTTACACATTTACTTCTCAATTGATGATTAAGCATTACTTTTATGTATTTAATGTCATAGGCACCATCATTGCTTTCACTTTTTGACAACTGCATAAACAAAGAGATTCTACTTAGAGCCCTGATGTTTGCCGCAAATTTGAATGAGAATATGAAAAATGAAGAGGGCATCATTACCCAGGATCAGTACAGTGAAGATTCAGTTTTTTCTCTGCTCTGTGGGCATTCTACCCAATATACTAAGAAACTGGTATGTTTATTGCATCACCATGATACAGAAGTGAAAGAACAAGTTGCTAAAATAATAACACAACTAAGAGGAGATACTAAGACCAGATACTCTGGTAAATTACAGTAATAGAAAGTGTTCATATTCAATGCTAAAATGAATTTCCTTTCTTGAAAGTGAAGTTTAACACACTGCTCTTATTTTGCTGAGCACTATTACATGACTGTAAGCAAGACAGCTTACAATGCATTTAATACACAGTGTGTAAGAGATTCTCTTTCAGAGTAATGTAAAACAATAGTCTGTTTAGTACTGACAGTCTCCTACACAGAACTAGTGTGTGTACATGATAGAGGAAAGACGCTTTGGGGCATGGAAATATTTCCATTTCAAACTTACAGTAAGTTCTGAAACAGTGAGGTCAACTTTTAAAAAAGTGAACCTTAAAGTGACCTGTTAATGTTGCAAACAGCATTTTCATTTATCATGCAGCGGTAAACATTCACTGTAGGCTGTAATGTGTGATAGATTTTGAGCACTGAATTTGTCACTTTAAGAAAGGTTAGGCCATTTAAATTTTAGTTATGTAATTCTATTAACTTTACTATACACTTGCAGGGAAATACTGGAACATCTATTAAGTAAAATGAATCCCCACATTATTACTTGGATGAAAGCATAATGAGATTAGTCAAATTATATAAACAGCTTTTGAAGGGAACAAGAAACAAATTTAATAAGTAGCTTATAAGCATTATATTACCCTTTTAATTGCAAAGTGTATCAACTCAAAAAACAAATGCAGATACTTTGAATATAGAATGTAGAACATGTAGTAGAAAATATCTTGTGCTGAAACAAGGCCACTAAAAATCCCTGAGCAAAGAATTATAGTGGCACAGTTGTGTCACTATAGTTAAGGTTGCATCTTGACTTTTGTTTAAAGGTCAGCCTTTCTATATCCTTTAAAATCAACATGCTTAGTTGGATTCCTCTGAAATTTGGTGTGCCTTGGGCGGTGAAGGGCATGGTTATTGATGTGGAGATATAAGCCCCAGAAAGTTACCATTTTGAAAAATGGTATTTTTGTTTTTTTTTTTGCACAGAGCTAGGGTAAAACTGTTGATGTGGGTCAAAATAATCTGTCTGAGTTTTACACAAGCTAGTGCCTGGCACCCACTAAGTCTTAGGGAGCCCAAAATGAGTGGTATTAAGAATGTATATTTACAGTGCAAATGCACTGACACAGAAAAACATTTCTGCCCTTTTTATATGCTTTATAGCTCAATTCTTGAAAGTGCTCTAAAATTAGAAGTGTTATTCAAATGGCTTTGAAATTTGGTGTGCTCATGGGGGCACAGGGTAGTGTTAGTGACCATAACTTGGAGTCATTTGACCAAGGGGTTCTTGAGTTACAGACCTCCCCTCCAAAAAAATAACTGTTTCCTTTTGCTGCCTTATACTGTTAAACTGGGTGGTACTAATGACTGGATAACTCAGACCTCATTAAGATTGATGGCTGTGCACTCCCCTTCAATTAACATAGCCAAGGATAAGTAAATCACAAGCCCCCACCTAAGACAAAAAAGAGGTTGCTACAGTTTGAGTCATGGGTGGCAGGTTTGTTGTTGTTGTTGTTTTTTTTTTGGGTGGGGAGGGGGGAGTAGACATGTGAATGCTTCCTGGGAGGGAGTTATATGGGGATGAGAGAGAGGTTGGGAGGCTCCAGTGAGGGAAGTGCAGCACCCCTGATCTCTGCCAGTACACCCCAATCTCCCTACACTCCACAACTCTGTCAATGTATCCCAGTGTATGCACAAACTGCACGCATCCATCATGTCAATTAGTCTGTGAGCTCTTTGGAGCAGGGATTGTTGTATAGTGGTGCAGGAGCACCATTGTAGTTTAAAGGTCAAACTTTCTAAGTCCTCTAAAATTGATATGCTTAGTCAGATTCCTCTGAAATCTGGTGTGCCCTGGAAGACTGCAAAGTAGGGTTAGTGACCCAAATGTGGGGCCATTTGAGCTAGAGGATGTAGAGAGAGGCCTGAAAATAACAGGCCTGTTTCAAAATTTTTTAGATTTTTTTTTGTTTGTTTTTTGCACAGAGCGAGAGCCTGAATTATTGATGTGATGCAGATCAAAATAATCTGTCTGAGTTTTACCCAAAGTATTGCATGGCACCTACTAAATCTTTGAGACCCAAATTGAGAATGGTATTTAAGAACATGTTCACCTCTTCACTTGTGTAGATGTGGTCTGGAAGGATTGTAGTGAGCATGCACCAAAACAGAAAAAATGGGAGCAGGTTTCTATGCATCCACTTCATGTTTGCCTCAGTCATCCGAATGTGCCACTGCCATGGCCCTGGTGAACTACCCACCATGGGTGGTTCCAGTCCAAATCTTTGTACACCTGTATAATAAAGATTTAATAATGCATGTTGCTTGCTACAAGCTGCTGTTTTTATTTTATGGGGAGGTTTACTTTGAACATAGCAGAATGGTCAGCAGGGAGTCTAGCCAAAAGTTTTGTTGTATCAGGTGGAGGGGAACTGAAAACCAAGGACTTCAAGGGGAGCAGGTATAGGGGTTGCGGCTGCGAAGGGGGCAGGAAATGAGGCAATAGCTCTGGTGTGGTGGAAGGGCAGATTTATGGGGTGTCCCCAAAACCACACAGCATGGAGGTGTGGAACTGACCGCACAAATACCTTGATTGCTAAATGGAGAGAAACTTGCGTGTTGCCAACATGTGGATTCTGGCCAATTACTGGATCACAAGGGTGCAGAAGAGCACAGAGTGCATGTTCACAGGGGATTGCTGACAGCAGACTGACTTGAGTGGAGAGAGGTGGTCTGTGCTGGTATATTTTTCCTACTCTAGAGCATCTAACTGCTGACTTTAGAGATTGTGAAGTGGTACTGCAGTTGTCCATGTGGTATTCTTTCTGGGAAGTTGGCGATGTATGAGTATACAAAAGGATCTAGAACATCCTGAATGTTATAGTGCCAGGGGAAAATGAGGGTATGTGCATACAGAGGCTCTTCACGAGGAGGGAAGAGAAGGTGGCAGGGATTATCTACATTGATGGAAAAACCCTTCGGTTGATGTAGGAAGTACCTGCACTATGCTGCTGCAGCTGTGCCACCCATAGCACAGACATGCTCTTGCTCTCCCTTACTATTTCCACAGCCTTCAAATCTCTCTTCTGCTCTACATTTCCCAAAATATATTTTATACAAGTGAAAAGTTCAGAAGCTGCAGATAAGTTAGTATTAAACCACTAACAAGAAAAAAAGTGGGGGAAGTCCCCCATGAGACAGTCAACCCATGGATCAATTTGCCAGAGGATGTTGTGAAGGCCAAGACTATAACAGAGTTCAAAAAGGAACTAGGTAAGTTCATGGAGGATATGTCCATCCATTAGCCAGAATGGGCAAGGATGGTGTCCCTAGCCTCTGTTTGCCAGAGGCTGGGAATAGGTGATGGGATGGATCACTTGATGATTACCTGTTCTGTTCATTCCCTCTGGGGCACCTGGCACTGGCCACTGTCAGAAGACAGGATACTGGGCTAGATGGACCTTTGGTCTGACTCAATATGGCCGTTCTTACGAATTTAACGTGCAATGGCACTCCCAGAACAAAAAATATCCATACCCTGCAGTCAGACTTATGTTTTGGTATAACTAACAGTCCTGTAAGTAGTATAGCAAGTTTTTACAATGAAATGTGAAGGAAAATTACAATTTTCCTGGCAATAATAGACTTTATTGTGTAAATCGGTATGGCAACTGACTACAGATGCATTTTGCCAAGTTTTACAATACTGCACAAATTTTATAATCCCACAGCATGCTTAGTAAAACCATATGGAAGCTGTGAAAAGTCTTCTATAGCCTGTATTTGAGACAATGCCATCAGTGCCTCTGCTTATTTGAAAAAAAAATACAGAAATAAAAGGCTGAATCATGACTTCAGATAGGAGCAAAATGAGTTTATGTACCGTATTTGACAAGGAAAACCAATCTCAAAATAGAAATATTTAGATCTATGATAAAGAATAATTCTAAAACAATGAAAGAGTACAGATATTCTGGCCAGCAGTAATTATGCATTAATGATGCAAATCTTAAGTAATATCTCCCTTTAAAAAGGCACATTTCTTTAGATCATTTTTAGTTTCTCATGAAATGCAAACATACAGGCATTCAGTAAAATCAGTATTTTACTTTAAACATGCTTTCACAACAGTTGGAAGACTCCACCCCATAAAACCATATATGAAAAAATTAAAATAAAGCATTTTTGGTTGATGTACATAGTTGAAATTACAAGGTATTTCTAGACAATTAATGCCTTGTACATTAGCTAGTGTTTAAATCATCTCTCAATATGCCATTCAGTTTATAAGCAATTTTGTAATCAAGCAGGTATACAATTTTTACCTCTGAAATTAACAAACCTGGAGTCTAAAAATCCAGTACAAATTTTTAGAAAATTTCATTATAGGGTTATGAAGCTATCAGTCTTTTCATTGTTTCCTAGTACATATCAAAACAAGGCTCAAAGAATTGCCAGATTTTTTAAAATTATTCAAATCCATCATCATTTATATTCAAGTCTCGTGATTCTCCATGGTGCAAGACAAAGAAATCCTCAGGTTTCAAGCCATATCTTTCAAGGGCTTCATTCAGTTTAACTGGAGGATCCAAGTAGTACTGGGGATGGAGGGGAGAAAGAGATACAATGCCAGCATTAGATAAAATATGGCTTTCAAGCTCTACACCAGTGGTTCTCAACCTATTTACCATTAAGGGCCGCAGCTCTGTGTTGACTGGACCTCAGGTTGCGAACCACTGCTCTACGCAAACTGGTTCACCTTTTGGATATAATGGGCAATGTGTACTAGGTGTACATTTTCTGAGATTAAGTGAACATGAAAGTTTTGGGGTTTTATTGGAGGTTTATTATTATTTAAAACACCCCACTGAAATTATACAATTAGTAACAGACAATGGATGACCTATTAGGGTTACCATACGTCCGGTTTTTCCCAGACATGTCCGGCTTTTCGGCAATCAAACCCCCGTCCGGGGGGAATTGCCAAAAAGCCGAACATGTCCAGGAAAAATACCGGACGGGCACTTCCTCTCCCGCGGCTGCTCTGCTCCTCCCCTGACTCAGACTTCGGCTCTGTTTAAGAGCTAAGCTGCCCGAGCCACTGCTACCAGCTTTGGGCAGTCCCCGTGCCTCCGGACCCCGAGCCGCCGGCTGGGCACTTTCCTTCCCGGGCTCCAGCTGCTCTGCTCCGGCGGCGCAGGGTCCGGAGGCAAGGGGGCTGCCCAAAGCCGGTAGCGCTGGCTCGGGCAGCTTGGCTCTTAAACAGAGCCGAAGAGTCAGGGGAGGAGCAGAGCAGCTGGAGCCCGGGAGGGAAAGTGCCCGGCCAGGGGCGCAGGGTCCGGAGGCAAGGGGGCTGCCCGAAGCCCGAGCGCTATCAGCTTCACGGGTTTGCCAGGCAGCCTCCAGACCCTACGCCCCCGGCTGGGCGCTTCCCCTCCTGGGCTCCAGCTGTGCTGGGGAAGTGCCGGCCGGGGGGCGCAGGGTCTGGAGGCTGCCCGGCAAACCGTGACACCGTAGCGCTTGGGCAGTCCTTTTCGCGTGGCTGGGAGGGAGGAGGGGGAGTTAGGATGGGGACTTTGGGGAATGGGCAGAGTTGGGGCAGGGCCAGGGCCCCGTGGAGTGTCTTTTTTTATTTTTTAAATATGGTAACCCTATGACCTATAATCTTTACAATACTAGCTAAATATGCATCTATCACTCAAAATCCATACTACCTCACACCCTATTGGATAAGAGTTCTTAAATAAACCAGGACCAGCTCACTCCTGGGTTGGGAACCATGGGGAAAAGTAAAGTACTGGAGGAAGTGGGGTTGGTGATTCAGTAGATGGCACTTTCCCAATTTTAGAAAAATGCATTCCCTGTCATGATCAACAAAAAATAAAGACTTCCTTCTCCCACATTTAAAGGTTATTCAGTTTGATTGTTCAAGCAAGCAAACTGTCATTTCAATGCTGTCTCCTTGCTGTTACATTTTTAAAAATAAATTTAGATAATTTGAAGAAGGTATACTATACACACAGCATTTCTAGGCAATGCTATCTTGAATACAAAGCAAAGCATATAAAAAAGGCTTAAGGGAGTTTTCAACGTGTATTCAGAATAATTAAAAAAGCACTTTTTATATGTTGGATACCAAAGGCACAGACTATTCAAGGTGGCCTGCATGTGAAACGTTGTATCAAAGATACTGTGTTTACATATGTTGCCGCCTTAATAACTCAGTATCCAGGCTACTAGTGACAAGATAAAATGCATATAGATGTTTTAACAATAATTTCCCCTAAACTACAATTTTACAAACAGTGGCAACATATTACCTATATTAGAAACTTGTTTATGAAGTTAAAAATTGAGCAATAGAACAGAATATGAAATTGTCAATAAAGTGTACCTCAAATTAACTATAAAAGGAACTTAATTATGCAGGATTAGACAGTTAATCACATTTTACATGTTTAGTAAAGTGTTATATACACCTATAATAGTCCAACTTCTGCCTGTCTGCAAATGATACAACAATAAAAGCAAACTTAGCAGTACACATGCATCTGAAGAAGTGGGGTTTTTTTACCCACGAAAGCTTATGCCCAAATAAATCTGTTAATCTTTAAGGTGCCATCAGACTCCTCGTTGTTTTTGTGGATACAGACTAACAAAGCTACCCCTCTGATACTTAGCAGTTACATATTTATTCACACTTGTGCTGTCCCTGATTTTTGTATACCTAAATTACTATCCATATAACAGAACACTCCCATCCTCCATTCCAGAAAGTTATTTCACCCTGTGACTCATTAATAATTTCATCTATAATGGTAATAAAAACCATGATTGTCTGTTTTAGTCTTGCTATCCAGCACATTTCTATAATACCTGCTGATGTACTATTGTAAATATTTTCTTCCCAATTTGGGGCATTCAGATCTGAAGATCAATTGCAGAATTCTTTATCTTCTGTGTCAATTTCTCTTTCTGGATTTCTGACACAAGCTCTTCTTTGTCCCGTCATCTGATCTAGATTTGTGTCCCAAGTGTCTGATGATTCAAGGCATGGATGCAAAATTTCAAATGCTGGACTAGAATTATAGTCTCTCTCTTTCTGGGTTTCTTCTCTTATTCTCTCCCTCATTTGTCATGAATTCTATTACCTGTATGAATTATCTGTGGTCATTTACTACATAAGCAGTCTCATGTCACGTTCATGCTAACCCAGTACCACAAATCTGATGACAAGACTTGCTCTTTTAACATGCAACATTGATCTCTTCTGATCAAGCATATTATGCCTGCCCCTTTTTCAGTGCACCAGTTCCTCTGCCAATAGAGCAAGTATTCAAATCTGCCTGCATAATAAAAGCTCCCAATGTGCTGATATTTTTTCACTGCCTTTTATCTTTAAGTATTTGACATTCACAAGAAATTCAGCTTTATTGAGAACAATTTTAGCTCAAGGTATAAAATGTTAAGAAAACTGAACTAGTTTTTGTATTAAAAATTGTAGAATTTAGTCTTAACTAAATACATACAATATGTAGTCAGTTATGTAAGGATTAAGACAAAATAAGCGTATAATTCTGAGCTATAGATAATCCATTTATAGATGTTTGTTATAATATGAGATGATTAAGCTTAATTACTGTTTCCGTACTTAGAAAATTTGAATGTATTCATGATTAGCCCAAACTCACCTCATTTGCTAAAGCAAAGGTTCCCCAATGAATCGCTACAGACTTCTTTGTCTGAACATCAATATGAATTCTTACAGCTTCTTCAGGATTCACATGCTGGTATTTCATAAACCACCTAACAAACACAAAATAACTTACATATTTAGTGTAACCTTGTACATTCAAGATATCTGTTCTTTATTAGGGTTTTTAAATAGGCAAGAGGTGTTAAGATATCCTCATTTAATCAAAAAGAAAGGTCTATAACTGTGACCAAGTTACAGAGACTGTAGAAATCCATTTGCTAGTAATGACTAGCATTCCTTCAACTAATTCCAATAGATGTATACAACAGCATGCACATCCACAGAATCTGGAGGGCTACTAGTTCAGTTTTTTAATCGGTATTCCTTATAGAGGTGGGAAGTTTTCCCAATGTATTCATCTTAAGGATTTATGGGCCATCTGCTCTGAAGCAAGTTCATGCTAACATCCCCATAATCAATATGTATGAAGAATCATAGGATACACCAAAAGAAACATGTTTTAGTAGATAGCACTCTTCTCTCCGAGTTGGTATTGAATGAACACTTTGCTTGCTACTGGAGGGTGCAGTGTTTTGAGTGAGATGTCAAGTCCCAAGGTATAAGGCACAGGATTAAAATTACATTGGTTCAACTTCTAGAATTTGCTATAATTGATTGCGGGCCAGTGTCAAAAAGTGTAGGGGTCAGTGACAGTCAAAGTCTCTCTAAAGAGAATAGAAGCAGATTTTGCACATCACTGAGAATGCTAGCATTTATTTCTGAACTGGGTAGTTCATGAGAAATACTGGACTTTAATCTCACCATTCTGATTTCTGGTTTGCTTCCCCAACCTATCCAGGCTTCATTTCTGACATTTTAGCAACTTATCTTGAGAACTGCTAAAGCTAAAAACTAGGACTGCCAAGTGATTAAACAAATTAATCACGCTTAAACAATAATAGAATACCATTTATTTAAATATTTTTGGATGTTTTCTACATTTTCAAATATATTGATTTCAACTATAACACAGAATACAAAGTGTACAGTGCTCACTTTATATTTATTTTTGATTACGAATATTTGAACTGTAAAAAAACAAAAGAAATAGTGTATTTCAATTCACCTAATACACATACTGTAGTGCAATCTCTCTATAATGAAAGTTGAACTTACAAATGTAGAATTATGTACAAAAAATAACTGCATTAAAAAAATAAAACAATATAAAATTTTAGAACCTACAAGTCCACTCAGTCCTACTTCAGCCAATCGCTCAGACAAACAAGTTTGGTTACAATTTGCAGGAGATAATGCTACCCACATCTTGTTTACAATGTCACCCAAAAGTGAGAACAGGTATTCGCATGGCACTGTTGTAGCCGGCATCGCAATATATTTATGTGCCAGATGCACTAAAGATTCATATGTCCTTTCATGCTTCAACCACCATTCCAGAAGACATGCGTCCATGCCGATAACGGGTTCTGCTCGATAACAATCCAAAGCAGAGCGGATTGATGCATGTTCATTTTCATCATCTGAGTCAGATACCACCAGGAGAAGGTTGATTTTCTTTTTTGATGGTTTGGGTTCTGTAGTTTCCACATCAGAGTGTTGCTTTTTTAAGACCTCTGAAAGCATTCTTCACACCTCATCCCTCTCAGATTTTGGAAGGCACTTCAGATTCTTAAACCTTGGGTCGAGTGCTGTATCTATCCTTAGAAATCTCACATTGGTATCTTCTTTGCGTTTTGTCAAATCTGCTGTGAAAGTGTTCTTAAAACGAACATGTGTTGGGTCATCATCCAAGACTGCTATAACATGAAATATATGGCAGAACGTAGGTAAAAGAACAGGAGACATACAATTTTCCCCCAGGGAGTTCAGTCACAAATTTAATTAACACATTTTTTAACGAGCATTATCAGCATGGAAGTATGTCCTCTGGAATGGTGGCAGAAGGGGCATATGAATGTTTAGCATATCTGGCACGTAAATACCTTGCAATGCTGGCTACAGAAGTGCCATGCGAACGCCTGTTCTCACTTTCAGGTGACACTGTAAATAAGAAGCACTTAGCAGTATCTCCCGTAAATGTAAACAAACTTGTTTGTCTTAGCAATTGGCTGAACAAGAAGTAGGACTGAGTAGACTTGTAGGCTCTAAAGTTTTACATTGTTTTGTTTTTGAGTGCAGTTATGTAAGAAAAATATCTACATTTGTAAGTTACACTTTCACGATAAAGAGATTGCACTACAGTACTTGTATGAGGTGAATTGACAAATACTATTTCTTTTATCATTTTTACAGTGCAAATATTTGTAATAAAAATTAATATAAAGTGAGCACTGTACACTTTGCATTCTGTATTGTAATATAAATCAATATATTTGAAAATGTAGAAAAACCATCCCAAAAATATTTAATACATTTCAATTGGTAGTCTATTATTTAACAGCGTGATTAATCACAATTAATTTTTTTAATCGCAGTTAATTTTTTTGAGTTAATCGCATGAGTTAACTGCAATTAATCGACAACCCTACTAAAAACCAATGCTTTATTCCATCTGAAAGCTTAGATACCATGTGATAAGCAGGAAATAGATGCCCAGACAAACATCTTTCAAACGCTATAAAGCATTCAGAATCATGTGAGAACTGAAATCGGCGAAAGTAATGTGGTAATTAGAATAATATAGTAGCACTGTAAATTGTGTGCATGTATGAAAAGGGATTTCATACATGCTGGGTAATCCCAGTGGCCTTTCCTATTCCCACTTTCTTTTCACATTAAAATAATGCCAGGCTGTGTGTGTTTTTCAGTAGTTTTTGGAATAATGTCTGAAAAAAAAACCCCACCACATTTCAGCTTCTTTCCCTCTCTTTTCTACATCTTGGTTCTGGTGTACACTTAAAATTTACATTGACTTAGGTACATCACTCATGGGTATGACAAATTCACATCCCAGAGCACTGTAGTTAAGCTGACCTAACCCTCAGTTAGGTCAACAGAAGAATTCTTCTGTCAACTAGATCAACAGAAGAATTCTTCTGTCAACCTAGCTTCCGCCCATTCAGGGAGGTGGATTATCTACATTGATGGAAAAAACCCTTCTGTTGATGTAGGAAGCATCTGCACTATGCTGCTACAACAACATAGCTGCAGCTGTGCCGTCCAAAGCACAGACATGCCTTTGCTCTCCCTTATTATTTCCACAGCCTTCAAATCGCTCTTCTGCTCTACATTTCCTGAAATATATTTCAGACAAGTGAAAAGTTCAGAAGCTGTAGATACAATGTTAGTATTAAACCACTAACAAGAAAAAAAGTGGTTTGAAGTCAGTATATCATTTCATTGATCTAGTTTACATATCTTTTGGTCAAACCCTTTGAAATTTGCATACCTTGGCTCATAAGCTCCAATGGGAATAGCTGCAAGATCAAAAGGTCCAAATCTTTTGCCTATCTCTTCAAAAGCAACACAGTAACCAGTATCTCCTGCAAAGAAAAACCTATTCCAGGGCCCCAAGACAGACCAGCTGCCCCAAAGAATCTTGTTGTCATCTGTTGCAGTCCTCTTGCACCAGTGTTGAGACGGGGTAAAGACAAAAGTAACTGCGTCATGACCGGGGACACAGTTCTCTTCCCACCAGTCCAGTTCAATCACATTTTCACAGCCACATTTCTGCATCCATTCTAAAAGACCCAGAGGCACAAACCATCTCAACTCAGTGCCAAAGCGCTTGTTTAAACTCTCTACAGTATTATAGTCCAAATGGTCATAGTGGGTGTGGCTGATCATCACTGCATCTATTTTTGGGAGTTGATCTACTGTGCATGGAGGTCCTCGGAAACGTTTTGGACCCACAAACTGTGCTGGGGAAGCCCGCTGGCTGAAGATGGGGTCAGTAAGAATTACGAGTCCATCCATTTCCACCATAACTGAGGCATGTCCTAACCATGTGACTCGCATGCCAGTTCCAGTCTTACCAACTAGTTCAGGGTTTGGAATAAAGTAAGGGTTTAACACAGGAAGCTCTTTATCAAGTTCCTAGCAAAACAACAAAAAAAAGAGTTAGAAAGCAAAGCGCACACATAACAAAAAGCCCACAAGGTACCAATCACAAAACAAGGCTTGTACTTAGTGTATATCTTTAATTTCTAGGAAACCTGCAAGTAGATGCACAGAGATACCATTTCCAGTGACTTCAATAGCTTCCTATTAAATTAAAATCATTAATCTTATTTTTAATAATCATTTAATCCTTCTAGTCCTTAGAACATACTCTTGAGAGCAAGAGAATTAGGCCTGCGGCTCTACAAAGGAAACGATTAAAAGATGTGCTGAAAACAATTTGCAGACTTTTACTGGAATGAAACAGAATTGCTCAAAATTAGCAACAAATTCTGATATCTTGCCCCTATTGCCCTGGAAGAGGATCTTAGTGCTGCTGCTACTACTACTACTATCTCTTGGAGTTTGGCCTTTAGCTTAAATATTGGAGCTATAGCTTGTGGATCTGAGCAATATCCTTCCAGAGTCCCAGCAGAGAGAGATTTATTACAAGTTACTTATTAGATTGAAGAGACTAATCTGCTAGGAGGACCACTAATATGCTACCGGCAGAGTCAATAATTCAATGAATACTGCTGATAAATTTTTAAGAAACTGCCAAGTAGAGAGGTGTAATGCAGCACCACTGCTGCTACATTACTTATGGAGGGTTATCTTAAATGTGAAGTCCTGTGGAAGCTTAATTAAAAATTGAAATATGAATTTCAGTTCTACTGAAACTGTATTGAAAGGTAATGATTAAGTGTAATTCCCTTCAGATCAATATTTCAATCTGGGATTTCATTAGAGCTGTAGTTTGAATAAAGAATTCCATTAAAAAGTGTGTTACATCCTGAATGTATTTTTCTTAGAAGGGAGGTGATAAAAATTGCATTATTTGCAGTGAGACATTTATGTCCCTGTCACAATAACTATGGCAATGCTCTCAGAAGAGAGGATAAAGCCATATTTGATCCACTTGACCACCTTCCAACTGATGAGGGTGCAGAAGAGAGCCACAAAAATAATTTGAGAGCTGGAGAAAATGCCTTACAATGAGAGACTCAAAGAACAAAATGTGTTTAGTTTATTAAAAAGAAGACAGAGAGATGGACTTGATTATCTTCACGGTATTATAGTGTTCTTTGATCTAACAAAGAGAGGACGGGGGGAGGGATAGCTCAGTGGTTTGAGCATTGGCCTGCTAAACCCAGGGTTGTGAGCTCAATCTTTGAGGGGGCCATTTAGGGAACTGGGGTAAAAATCTGTCTGGGGATTGGTCCTGCTTTGAGCAGGCGGTTGGACTAGATGACCTCCTGAGATCCCCTTCCAACCCTGACATTCTATGACAACTAGAACCAATAGCTGGACGTTGAATCCAGATAAATTCAAATTAGAAATAAGGCACAATTTTCTTTTTCTCTACCAAGGGAAGTGGTATTATCTCCATCATTGATATTTTCAGATCAAAACTGAATGCCTTTCTGGGAGATATGCTTTAGCCAAATACAAGTTGTTGAGCTAAATGCAGGAATAACTGACTGAAATTCTGTGACCTCTATTATATAGAAAGTCAGACTAGATGATCAAATGGTCCCTTCCGGTCTTAAAATCTATGAATTAATACAAAATTATGGAAAGGAGTTGGGGCAAACCATTTTCAGGTCTTCATAAAACAGAATTTTGTTCTTTGATGTGTTGAAAAAATTTATTCATGACTGTCTTTTTTAAATGTTCAAATTTTGGAGTAAAAAAAAAAATAGGTTTTTCCAAGTCATCATTTCATTATTGAAATCACAAGTACTTAAAAAAAGAGTGTACAACTTCTACTGCAATATATTCCATACTAAATCATTTGAATTGCACAACGAGGTAAACAATGAGGTGGATAAAATACACAATCTTATCCAGATTTAGTATTAGCATACTAGTATTACTGTGGTGACATAGTTGCACTATAGATGTTTGGTTTTGTTCCAAGAACAATGGCAGATGTTTGAAATATGACATTAATGACAAATTGGCTGTGGACAAAGATATCTAGTGAAAAATATGTACTACTCACTTCTTTTCATTACTGCATTAATTGAAGTCCCCACCTCCCCACCCCAAATGCAAAGCAAGAAGAAATACATGACTGGCTTTAGATTGGTTAATTAGCTTAGGACTTTGGAGCTCAGTACATACTGACTCACCATCTGATTTTATTTTAACTGAGATTTGTGGAGCAACACAAATCAACAGTTTAGGTTTACAATACATGATGATTAAAGCCATCTCAATGCCATTTAGAAAAGTCATTAACTAGGGTTACCATACGTCCGGATTTCCCCGGACATGTCCTCCTTTTGTGTGCTAAAAATAGCGTCCGGGGGGAATTTGCAAAGCTCTCACAATGTCCGGGATTAGCAGAGAGTGGCTGGGAGGGCTGCAGGGAAGTCCCGGGCTGGACTCGGGAGCAGCTGTAGAGGAGCCGGATCCGCCCTGCATTCTGAGCCAGCAGCTGCCTTGCAGCCCAGTCCGGCAGCACTGTGCAGGGCCAGACCGGGTTTTGTTGTGCAGGGCCAGACCGGGTTTTGTTGTGCTCGGGAGCTCAGCCACGTGTCCGGCTCGGCTGCACAGAGCCCAACACTCTGTTCTGAGCAGCAGGGTAAGGAGGTCAGGGGGCAGGAAGGTTCTGGAGGTGGAGGTCAAGAAACAGGGGGGGCTTTTTGGGGGCAGTGGAGAAAGTTTTGGGCAGTCAGGGTACAGGTAGGGGGTAGGGTCCTGGGGGGCAGTTGGGGGGGGTCTTAGGAGGGGGCAGTTAGGGGACAAGGAGCGGGGGGGGGGGGGGTAGGGGGCTGGGAGTTCTGGGGGGGAGCTGTCAGGGGGCAGGAGTGGGGAGAGGGATCGGAGCAGTCAGGGGACAGGGAGCAGAGGGGTTTAGATGGGTTGGGAGTTCTGGGGGGGGCTGTCAGGGGGCAGGAGTGCGGAGAGGGATCGGAGCAGTCAGGGGACAGGGAGCAGAGGGGTTTAGATGGGTTGGGAGTTCTGGGGGGGGGGCTGTCAGTGGGTGGGGAGTGGTTGGATGGGGCGTGGGAGTCCCAGGGGTCTGTCTGGGGGTGGGGGTGTGGATAAAGGTTGGGGCAGTCAGGGGACAAGAGGCAGGGAGGCTTAGATAGTCCTGGGGGGCAGTTAGGGGCAGGGGTCCCAGGAGGGGGTAGTCAGGGGACAAGGAACGGGGGGAGGGTTGGGAGGTCAGGGGGGGGCGGGAAGTGGGAGGGGCAGGGGCGGGGCTAGGGCGGGGCTCCTCCCGTCCTCTTTTTTGCTCGCTGAAATATGGTAACCCTACATTAACAAAGCCAGTAACATACAGAAAGCCTGTGGTCTAGATTCCCAGTTAAAAATGGAGGCTTGTTGTAATAATTTAGCAATAGCACTGCTCTACAGCCAAAATGCTTCTGAAATAAATGTAGTCAAACTTTACTAATTCTGGGTCACTGAGAACGAAAATGATGCTTAAAATTGTTGATTGGCTCTAGTTTTCAAGATATCCTATTGGGTCAGTATATACGACCCTTGACTTGGGAATGGCGGAGGATAAGTGAGTTATAAAGGGAAGGGATCTCAATTTAAACCAGAAATGACTAAAATACATCTTTGACTGGATCTATGAATACATCTATGACTGGGTTTGGACAGTACTTGCTTTTTAGGCAAAACAATGAATGATGCAATCTGAAGCTAGTATTGCGTCATACATGATATGAATTGCATCATGTTATTCCTAGAAGTCATGGATGATGCAATCATAATGAAGCTTACATCACTCTGCTGAACAAATTGCCCTATATCAGCTCTAGAAATCATACAGTGTTGTGCTCTCTTATTTGTCAGTGTTTGATTTTGCAAAGGGACACATTTCTGTTTAGCCAAAGTGAGCAGAGATACCTCGTACTTGTGTGAACAGTGCAGATAACTTCTGCTATGTTTGTGGTGAAGTGACTTTTGCATCACAAAAGCGCAGTATAACCACTATGGTTAAGAAAGCCTATCACCTTTATTTTGGCTGCAAAATTGGAGATCAGGACAAGAGGTGGGCCCCACACATATGCTGCAACACTTGTGCAACAAATCTTCACCAGTGGTTGAACAGGAAAAGGAAATCTATGCCTTTTGCAGAGCCAATGATTTGGAGAGAGCCAACAGATCATACCATCAATTGTTACTTCTGCATGGTGCCTCCAGTTGGGAAAGATGTGTCAAAGAAGAAAAAGTGGACTGTGCATTATCCAAACATTCCATCAGCTATATGCCCAGTACCCCACGGAGAAGGACTGCCGGTTCCTGATGCACCAGAATCATTCTCACTTGAGTCAGATGAGGAAGAGGAAGAGGATGAAACTTCTGGTCCTGAACCATCAGTGTCACAGGACCCACATTTTCTCCCATCCTCCTCCTCTGAACCACACCTCATAACACAAGGTGAACTGAATGACCTTGTCAGGGATTTGGAACTACCCAAGAGTAAGGCAGAGCTGTTGGGCTCCAGACTACAGCAGTGGAATCTCCTGGCAGGTAATGTTAGGGTTTCCATGTTCCGTGACCGTCAAAAGGATCTTGTCCCATTCTTCTTCATGGAAGGTGATCGTGTAGCCTGCAACAACATCGATGGGTGTGATGGCAGCCCTCAACATCGTTCACGATCCAGATGAGTGGAGACTGTTCATTGATTCATCGAAGACGAGTCTTAAAGCTGTTTTACTGCATAATGGCAATGTTTTGCCATCAATTCCAGTTGGTCATGCAGTCCATATGAAGGAAACCTATGACAACATGAAACAACTTTTGAGGTGCATAAACTATGACCAACATCAGTGGCAGCTTTGTGGCGATTTGAAGGTTGTTGCTCTCTTGCTTGGTCTGCAGACTAGATACACAAAGTACTGCTGTTTTCTCTGCGAATGGGATAGTTGTGCAAGAGATTTCCACTACATCAAGAAAGATTGGCCACTCCGACAGTCATTGGAGCCCGGGAGGAAAAGTGTTCAGCATCCACCACTTGTTGAATCAAGGAAGATTTTGTTACCACCTTTACACATCAAGCTGGGTCTGATGAAGAACTTTGTCAAGGCCATTGACAAAACACAAGCAGCTTTCAAGTACCTCCGTGGAAAATTTCCAAGGTTAAGTGAAGCTAAGATAAAGGAAGGTGTCTTTGTTGGTCCTCAGATTCATGAACTTCTTCGAGATGATGCATTTGACCATGCACTGCGTGGCAAGGAAAAGACGGCATGGAAAGCCTTCCAGTTAGTGGCAATAAATTTTCTCGGAAACAACAAGGCAGACAACTACAGGTTGTTGGTGGAAAACCTCCTCAAGGCATACAAAAGCCTTGGTTGCAACATGTCACTAAAGATACATTTTTTGCATTCTCATCTAGATTTTTTTCCACCGAACTGCGGAGCAGTGAGCGACGAGTACAGTGAGCGATTTCACCAGGACATTGCAACAATGGAGAAACGCTATCAGGGCAAATGGAGCCCATCAATGCTTGCAGACTATTGCTGGACAGTGACAAGAGATGCTCCATTTAATGAATACAAGAGACAAGCCAAGAAGCGCCGAGTAGACACTGAATAGGACTAAACTATGTACATAATAGTTTTTTGCCTTTTTGTTTCATAATAAATTTTATTTATATAACCCTTTTGCTGATTTTTACAGTGTTACATAAACACGACAGGTGAAATATTATCATGTAAAGCAACCATAAACACATGAAAAGACCTAGGTTTACAATTTATGATTAAAACTCTACTATCTACACAATATACATAGACATAAAATGTAAAAATTTAAATATCTTAGAAACAGTAGCCAATCAGTTGTTTTAACTGTCATATTTGAATTCAGCACATCAAAATACATAATAAATAGCACATTTTATCTCTGAAGCAGACAACTTCTCAAAAATTGTAGACCAGTGTAGTCTGTAGTTACAATGAAGTACGTCATCGGTGTCATACAATTCCATATGCAAAATACTGACTGATAACATGAACCAGTTAAGGGTGTCAGCTATTTAGCATGTTCTTAAAATCAAGGGGTTGCTAACTATAATGTAGACGAAGCAGTAGTTTGTATTAAAGACACGCTACAGCTAAGCAGTGTCAAGGAAAGCATGGAACCCTCAGCTTTAATTTTAAGTAGGCTCAGAAATACTTTACGATTTAATTCAGAGGTGATGCAGACAATGGTGAAGCAAGCAGTGAAGTGGCTGAGAAGTCCAAATAATAATGTTTCATCTATCTTTTTGCTGCTTCTGACTTTTTTTTACTTCACTTTAGTGACACTCCTACTGTCTGCTAGTTCTTACTTCACCATCTGAAGTGCAAACTAGGAAATCAGAGTTGGAGAGTTGAGTCAGTTAGCTCTGCACCAGGCATGGTATGAATTCCTTCTTGACCTTCCCTTAAGTCAGAGAGAGTTATCCTCCAGCTCAAATGAAACAATATTACAGCTCTCCATTGCACACACAACACACCAAAGCACTGACCATGTCATCAGTCATTAACCAGACTCACAGGCTGGTAGTCACCCTTTAAGTAAATACATCTGTTTGTCATAGGTGGGGTTGCTCCATAGCATCTCTTGCAGGGCCATGTATGGTGCTGCGGGAGCTCCCTGCCTTAGTCCACAAGTTGTGGCCGTCTACTCAGAGCATTGCGGTCTAAGCTGTGAACTTGGCATCAGTCTTTAAACAGTTAACTAAGGATAACAAAACTCAGAATTTGACTGGCTGTGCTTTTTAAAGGCAAGTGCTTAGTTGTAGCGCTTGAGGCCAAAGCCCTGACCTTGTCCTAAGGAACTGGGCTAGCAGTGACCAGTTCCTGCTCTGTCCAAGTGTCACAAAAGACAGCTCTTAAGAAGAAGCAGGCAAACCTTTTTAACTGGCCTGCTGCCTTCTGTCAGTGTCTTCTCCTGGCCCTTCTAGGCCTCTGAAGGACTAAATCTTCTTGGTAGCCTGGTCTGAGTGGGTTTTTCTCGAGCAGCCAGGTGTCAATGTAAGCCAGGATGTGAACTTCACACAAGATAATGTGGCAAGCCAGAAGGAACGGCTTGTAGTGGTGGTAGAGGCTGCAAATAGTTTGATCCTTTGCAGGGAGCATGGTGCACATATACTGGCTAAGTGCCCAAGGAGTACACATTGGATGTTGTGGGACTAGCAAATTTAAAATGGGTTAATTAATCCTGGAGAACAGCACTCAAAATACTGTCAAACCAACTGTATACAGATTTAATCTATTCCTTAAAGAGATTCCCTACCCCTCTAAGATCAAACAAATCTGAGCCACTATCACTAAAAATGCGATATATAGACTTATTTTCTCATCAGAAGAGCTTTCAATTAGCTGTCTTCACAGTTCATTCATAGATCAACCAATGAAAGTCTGCCACATGCTTCAGATTGTGAAGCATAAACTCTTATGATTGTCTCCTGGATGCTGAAAAGTTTTAGTAACTTATACTGGCTCAGAAGTGCATCTCCACACTGAGACATTTAAGACCAATATCCAGTCCTCTTTGTGGCAGGAACTGTATTTTCTTTCTTTTGTTGGGGGAGAGGGTTTGTAGTTTGTTTTATTTTTACGGGGGTTTTTTACATTATGATTGTATACAGTACTAGCACAATGAAGCCCTGAAACTGACTGAGACCTACAGGCACTGATGCAAGACAAATAAATAATAGTGTCTTTTCCCAATAACCTGACAGTGTCTTAGTATAAGACACTCTACACTACTCTACACTAGCTTCCAGTGGCTGCGGTTTGCCATTCCCGGCCAATGGGAGCTGCAGGAAGCGGCACGGGCCACAGGGACATGCTAGCCGCTGCTTCCCGCAGTTCCCATTGGACGGGAACAGCAAACTGCAGCCACTGGGAGCTGCAGGTGGGCATACCTGCAGATGGTCAATGTAAACAAACTGTCTCACAGCCCACCAGCGGACTACCCTGGCAGGCTGCAGGTTGCCCACCACTGGTCTAGAGTCTCCAAAAGAGGCCTAAGAAGTCTTATTTGAAAATCCTCTTATTTTAAAGATAGGAATTGAGAGCTCTCAGTGCCCCCACAGGATTAGGGCCTACATCTTGGAATAGTAAACATGCAAATAGTACCTGTTTTGAAGATGGGATGTTGCTGTTATTTTTTTCCACAAGGGCCCATTTCAAAATATTTGGCAAGGATGGAGATTTCCATGTTGGCCAAGGGTTGACAAACTTTCCATCTTTATCTCTCTTTGATTTAGTTACATCTTCCTCTAATCGGTAATCCAATCTGAAGCTTTTTCTGGACGTCCTGGAGGAGTCACTGCCTCTGGAACCTCGACTTGAATTTTGTCGTTTCCTTACTGCCTCCTTAGGGTACTGGTTACATGCAGTCAAAGGTTGCTCTTCATCTGCCTTCTCACCCATGTCTTTTGATGAAGAGCTAAAATATATTTTTTAAATTAATAAATCTTTTCTTTCATTAACATTAACATTCATAAAATTGAAAGCTTTCCACATCACCACAAAAATAAAGCTGCCCTTTCCATTTTTCAATTTAACTTATTTTTCCATACAACTTTACTTTTAAAAACAGTTACTATTACACAGAAAGCTTAAAAAACATGTCTTAGCAAGTAGTGTAGTTCAGGCAGAATCTTCCTTCCTGGTATGCATCACTTTAGAACCCAGCCCTATGACATACTAAGTATAAAAGAGGGGGATGTTCTTTACTTTCACTTTTTGGAAGAGTACCAAACTCCTCCTAAAGTTCAACACCTGATATAATTTGATCTTGCAAGCACAGCCTTGATCTTCTTGAATTATGAAATATTTTATACCTGGCATCGTACCTTTGTTCTGTAATAAAAACTGCAGTATTATGTAGCAATAAAGATACTTCTGTTTGAAAGACACAACAAATAATGCATCTCTGTATAATATGAACAAGATGTATGAACCACTAGAGGTATTTGATACCTCAAGATAGCTGTATTTTAGACAATATAGGTAAGCTGAAAATTCAGTTAAGCTTAACTGATATAATTAAAATAAAGTCAAATGTCTGAAGGTCAATCCAAGTCCCATGAAACTAGTCATCCCAGGGATGAGCTGCAGAAGTCTAGTATCCATTAAGTAGGCTGGTTCCTGGACTTGGAGTCTACAATAGGTCCAATTTTTATGTTTTATTTGCAGCATTTCGTATTTTATATCTTCAAAGTGTTCTACAAACAGTACCTTAATTTCAGCACCACTGTGAAGTTAATAAATATCCTTATTTTGCAACTGGAGAAACAAATTAATTTACCTACAGCTACAGTTTAAGTCCATTTCATAGAAGCAATTAGAACATGGGAGCCAAGAACTCCTAACCCATGTTGCATTCACAATATTGTCATGCTGAACATGCATCCTCTACAGTTTAGGAATTTAGATAAAACAATCCAAACAACAGGATTCCAAGGTGGAGGAAAAAACCCTCGCAAAGTGATAAGTGAGTGACTTAACAGCTTTAAAAAGCAACAGAGGGTCCTGTGGCACCTTTGAGACTAACAGAAGTACTGGGAGCATAAGCTTTCGTGGGTAAGAACTTCACTTCTTCAGATGACAGCTTATGCTCCCAGTACTTCTGTTAGTCTCAAAGGTGCCACAGGACCCTCTGTTGCTTTTTACAGATTCAGACTAACACGGCTACCCCTCTGATACTTAACAGCTTTAGTTTAAGAAACTCTGGAATACACTTATTTTGAATTAAATTTTCAATCCTCTACCAATGTTAAGACAAATGTGGGTTTGGTGTCCAGTTATTTAAAACAGAAAAGTACCACAGATTTCAGACGTTTCCATGATTAAAAACAATAAATGACCAGAGGCAGACAAGTAGCATTGTACATTGTTTAGAATCAGTGGAACACTGTTTAAATAGATATACAAACAAGAAAAAATTAAATGGCCGAATGGAAACAGCATTTGTATTGGTCTCCAATATGTCTGGAAACATTCTTATAGGGTAATGTCTTGATTAGATACTTCAAAACAATGTGGGGAGAATTTTAGCATTCATGAATTAAGACTGATGTTACTTCTAGTCAGTACCAATAGAGGTACCAGTATCTAGCATGCAAACTTCCCTTTATAGTTCCAGAGCTATTATACCTTTTATCACAGTCGAGAACCATTCCTACACACAGGCTGGGAATTGGGCTGTTCAGTGATATGGAACGAGCCCTCCACACATTCTGGACTACATAAACTTTTCACCCAATAATCAAGCTTGACCTCAGGTATCCATTAGAGATGTACTTGTACATTAACTGAATGATTTCCAAACTTTGTGTGCTCAAGGATCAGTTTCAAAAGGATGGTTTTAAATAAGGCCACTCACTTACAAGCAATTTAAAAGAAAAATTTCTCCATTGTACTTAGCATGGTTTTAGTCAAATTAGTTAAGAGACGTGTTGTTCCTTTGACAAAATAATCTACAAGTATCCGAGTGGCTAGAATTCACTCTGCGCTTGTACAATTAAATACAAAAATCTATGTTAGTGTACCATTACAACTGAGATTTTATACACAGACAAAATCAGTTTAATGTTACTACAACCCATCAAAAAATTATGTATTAGTGGAGCTCTGACTTTAGAGGTAGATCCCTCTTTTCCTGCTATGGAACAGCCATTTGCAAATTAGCGAGATTGCTTACCTGTGACATGACATAGATGACATAGCTGATGAGGGTTGGAGATACACAGATGGTTCCTGCATCAATCATTACTCTGCCATATTGCACAGACATAGACTATTAAGGCATTAAAGACAACACCATATGGTAACAGAAATATCTTCATACATCCACAGCAGGGTTACTGCCACTGGCCTTTAACTGTGTAAAATCTCAACCATAATGTTGGATTAAATTAAATTTCTTTGCATTAATTTTCTTGTGGTTTTAGAGAGATCACCCAGTTTGTACATTTGCTAATTAACAATCACATATTCCAGTAAATGCATTTATATATTACATCATCATATAACATTTAATTCAAATTGTGTGCATTCTGAAACTGTGCACGCCACTCTAGAAAGTATGCAGGACTGTGGTATATAGAAGAATTAAGGGAGCACAAAGGAGGATTAAGGGTTGTTTGCAGATATATGCATTACACAGTATGTCTTTCCAGGTACTGAACTATGCAGTATACCTACATGCTGCTGTTTGCACTCAGGGATAACCATTTTTTTTTTAATTCCTCACAGAGGACTACATGCCAAGTCAGAAGTTTTAATTACATATCATTTTTTAATTAAAGCATGCAAACAAACAGCATAAAACCACATCTGAAAAACTGCTAAAAGATGATATGCAAAGGTAAAGTATCAAATTCTAGTAATTTAGGTACTTAATTTCAGTAAATTAATCAGTTACCATTTCAATAGACCACCCATTTCAATTTTCTTATTCAAATATATGACGACTGTGGTCCACAGTATAAGCTACTGTAAAGTTGACATATTACCATTATTACTAGAAGCTAAGGGATGACTTGATCACAGTCTGTAAGTACCTACAAGGGGAACAGAAATTTGATAACAGGGCTCTTCAATCTAGCAAACAAAGGTATAACAAGATGCCATGCGTGGAAGTTGAAGCTAGACAAATTCAGACTAGTAATAAGGAGCACATTTTTAAAGGTGACGATAACTAACCATTAGAACAATTTACTAAGGGTTGTAGTGGATTCTCCATCACTGGAAATTTTTAAGTCAAGACTGGATTTTTTTTTTTTAAATAATTCGCTCTAATTCAAACAGGAGTTAATTCAGGGAAGTCCTATGGTCTGTTATACGGCAGGAAAGACTAGATTATCACAAGGGTCCCATCTGGCTTTGGAATCTATGAAGTAATTTTACATTAAAAGAGCTCCAAAAGTGTCTGAGGCATTTTTAAAAGTTTTAATTTATCTATTACATTCATCTCTCAAATGGGTGAGTTCAACTTTTGCTTAAATGCACATTTGATCCTGCTCTGAAATTTTGATACTGAACCAAATTATCAGTGTAAGGGAAGAGGGAATGGTTGTACTGACAACAAAATGGGTGCCAAGCATTTAAGGCACTGCAGGTATCCATCTGCCAATATGTTTTCCACTTGATGCACGTACATGGCTTTCATTAGCATTCCATAAGCATTTGAGGGGAGCACAGACCTCATCAGCCAGAACTGATTGAATACTTAACCTTTTTACATGCATAAAGAAAATTACAAATTTAGAAACAGTTAATCTAGTCAAGTATTCTCTGAACTGTATATTCCTTGAAAGTCTCTCTCTTGCCTCTTAATTTATGTTTCTCTTGGAAATATGTGGTGGGTATAACCTAGTGTGTCTGAAATGCAGCAATTTTGCTCTGTACATCAGTTTTGATTCTGCTTAGGGTACAGCAAACTAAAGCTAATTATTTTGTTAAGGTGAAGAGGAACATTTTGAGAAAATCCAGCATGCTTCAACTTTTGGCTTAAAGTAAAACCTGGCAGGTTGTCTACAGAGGTTCTTGGTATTCTAAACAAGAAAGCTTCTAAATCTGAGATTTGGTATCTATATCTCGAATATTACTGTCATAACTATAAAGGGAAGGGTAATAGCTGTCCTGTGTACAGTACTATAAATCCCTCCTGGCCAGAGACTCCAAAATCCTTTTCTCTGTAAAGGGTTAAGAAGCTCAGGTAACCTGGCTGGCATCTGACCTAAAGGACCAATAAGGGGACAAGATACTTTCAAATCTTGGGGGGGGAAGGCTTTTGTTTGTGTTCTTTGTTTTGGGACGGTGTTCGTTCTCGGGGACTGAGAGGGACCAGACATCAATCCAGGTTCTCCACATCTTTCTAAGCAAGTCTCTCCTATTTCAAACTTGTAAGTAAATAGCCAGGCAAGGCGTGTTAGTTTTCCTTTGTTTTCTCAACTTGTAAATGTACCTTTTACTAGAGTGTTTCTCTTTGTTTGCTGTACTTTGAACCTGAGACTAGAGGGGAGTCCTCTGAGCTCTTTAAGTTTGATTACCCTGTAAGGTTGATTTCCATACTGATTTTACAGAGATGATTTTTACCTTTTTCTTTAATTAAAAACCTTCTTTTTAAGAACCTGATTGATTTTTTCCTTGTTTTAGATCCAAAGGGGTTTTGGATCTTGATTCACCAGGAGTTGGTGGGAGGAAGGAGGGGAATGGTTAATTTCCCCTTGTTTTAAATCCAAGGGGTTGGATTTGTTTTCACCAGGGATTTGGTGAAGGTTTTTCAAGGTTTCCCAGGGAGGGAATCCATTGAAAATGGTGGCAGCCGAACCAGAGCTAAGCTGGTAATTAAGCTTAGAAGTTTTTATGCAGGCCCCTACATTTGTACCCTAAAGTTCAAAGTGGGGATCTCAGTCCTGACAATTACAAAGTACTCAATCAGGGATGAGTCAACACTTCCTCCCACCCTCTTGAGCTCACCTCAGAGGCAATATTATTTTTCTAGCACCAAACAACCCCCTATTATTACTTTAAGCCACTGGATTGTCTGTCAATATGTATAAGTGAGCAAGACATTGCAGTTAAATCCTATCTGTGTGTGGGGTAGCAATAAACAGACTTTAAAAAAAAAATCCCGTGTAGACATCCTGCAATTGTAGACTTGCACAGGTGCCTTTGTACGCTCGACCCTTGTAAACAAAAGGGAAGAATCCGCCTTTATATATGCTAAACATTAATCAAATCCTGGATGCTTTACTCACACAAGTTATCTTACACCCAAAACCACATTCCAGTAGGCAAACGTGATATATTTCAAATGCACAAATGGGATGCAAATACTGTTTGACTGCTATGAACATTTAAAACAGAGCAGGAGGACTTTTTTAAATTAAGAAATATTTTAATAGCCAGATGCATTTAAGCATAAAAAAATTAATCATCAGTTTGTGGAAAAGTGACCTATAATTAAATCCTTCCTATGGTCTGATGAAAAGCTTTCCTTAGGAAAGAAATATGTTAGAAGCAGGGTTTGAAAAATCCACTCACATAGGTGAGCAGAAATCTCTCAGGCAAGTGCCAATAGCTTCTGCAGAAGTAAAGATTCTGTTTTAAAAAATTAAGTTCCTAGCCTTTATGATTGCAAAGAAAACATTCATTGTAAACCAAGTGTAATCAATGTAGTGATGTCTTCCTGAGTCTATAGAGAGAACTCCAGTTCTGACACTGCAGGGGGTACCGAGTAGGAAGCTGCCACTGCTGTTATACAGGGGAGCCCTGGCCTCCAGGACATCTTAAGATGAGGAATGCCCTGGAGCAATTGCCAACCTCATCCCTAGAGCAGGGGATACTGGAGAGAGGTCAGTCCCCAACCAACCCAGCAGAGAAATCTGTGTGTGGAGGAGCTCTACTCACACTATGCCAGAAGAGGATTCTAGGGGTATGTCTACACAGCAATTAAACACCCACAGCTGGCCCAGGTCAGCTGACTCAGGTTCAGACTGCAGGGCTCAAAAATTGCTGTGTAGGACATTTGGGCTTAGGCTCCAGCCCAAGCTCTGGGACCCTGCGAGGAGGGAGATCCCAGAGCCTGGGCCTCAGCCCAAGCCTGAACGTCTATACAGCAATATTTAGCCCTGTAGCCCAAACCCTGCAAACCCGATTCAGCTGACCCCTGGCCAGCTGCGGACATGCTATAGGTCTTTTATTCCAGTGTAGACATACCCTCAGAGGGAAGACAGGGGCAATATTAATTGATAAATATGTTGTGGTGGCCCAGCATTCATTTGGGACTCAGTTCATCCAGCAATATACCAAGGTTTTCAGGCCAAAGCAGTATGGTGGGTGGAAGGGACATACCAGGCAAGAGGGGTTGTGGCTGTGTGGTGGCGGCGGCAGTGGTCTGGCTCCTGCCGGACGGCACGGGTGTAGCGCCACCAGCCACCAGTGCTCCAGGCAGCACGGTCAGGGGGCAGGGAGCAGGGGGGGTTGGATAGAGGGCAGAGGAGTTCGGGGTGGTGGTCAGGGGGCGGGGGTATGGATGGTGGTCGGGGTGGGAAACAGGGGGTTGAATGGGGGCAGGGGTCCCCGGGGGGCAGTCAGGAAGGAAGGGGGGTTGGATGGGGCGGCAGGGGTTCCAGGGGCAGTCAGGGGACAGGGAGAAGGGGTGGTTGGATGGGGCAGGGGTCCTGGGGGGTTGGATGGGGAGGTGGGGGTTTGGGGGCAGTCAACTGAAAAGGAATTTATTTGCAAACATTAGGGGGCGTGGAAAGAAATGCCCCCTGCAATCTTAACTATCAATAGTCACTGCCAGCTAGATTTTACTCACAGAGTTCTTTTCTTTCATTGTTCTTTAGCACTGAAATTGCTTAGGGCAACTAATGGACAGTTTGAGATTAGATGATTATGAATGCAGTTAAACTTTCATTATAAAGCACTTGAGGCTGTTCAGACCAATCAGAACAGCAGATTGGCTGAACACTCCTAGCCTTATGATTTTGCCTCAAGCTGTGGAACTAACCGGTCTTCAAAGGATTCTTTTAGTGTGTTGGACTGTTCCATTTTAAAACTGCACAGAAGGGGAGAAAAAAACATTACAAAAAGTTATTTCATATTTTAGTGACTAGTGAGAAAATGTGTGCGATGCCCTTATGTCCGTATCACAATGTCTGAAGAAACTACCACACAATTTTCTGCCATATTTAGAAGCATACATTTTATATCATGCTGGTTTCCTACTAGTGTGGACAGGAAACACAGTACCTATAAGTGTTTTGACTTTAAAATAATTGTTGTTCCACTATGAACACTGTAAAACAGGCGTAACTGAGTTGATTTCAGGAAATTTTATAAGTATTGAATATACATCTTTAAGGCATGCAAAGGAAGAGGCTACAAATTGTTTACATCTACATCTGTTTCATTAATATGAAGTGAATTCCTGATGTTTATTGTCAAAATAAATGTGCACCAGAAAACATATTGGCCAGAAGCTATTTTCTCTTCTACTTTGTTATTATATACAGGGAACATTAAGTTACTGTACTAGGAACTTAAAGTATGTTAATTTTAAAGTCTAATTGGGACCATTTAAATGCTAACACTATTAAGCACTGGCCATTTAGTTTTTAATAAAAAACAAAATATTAATGAATGCTAAAGTAACATTTAAAAGTCACAAAAAGTCAAGAAATTCAGAGTTAAGGTTCTTATAGCAACAATAACTCGTTGCACATATGGAGTATTTTCTATTTTTATTTTTCTGCCTAAGACCTAGGTTGTCACTATGATCTACTCATAAAAGTCGGTCCATACAGATCAAATGGTAGGATCTGGCCCTGAATTTTTAAATTTCCTGACTCTGGCCCCAGGCCTACAGAGATTTATGCATATGAGCAGTCCCACTGAAGTCAACAGAATTACTCATGTGAATATAGTTAAATACAAACATAAATCTTTCCAAGACTGCAGCTTTTGGTACTTTTAACGGTCAAACTTTAATGGTGCATAAACATACATTAAATGCCTACTTGTACTATTTGATTACCCAACTCACATGGTTTTATTTTTATTTTAATATTTTAATGATTATTATATATAATGTGATGTTAGGGTTCCCAGAGCTTTTACTTAATTAGGCTTTATCTAATTACAAATCTAAATAAATACAAAAAGTTGTGAATTGACATGGTGCTGTGACAGTACTAAGTTAACTGAAGGTACCTCAGTTTGTATTAAAGGTTGCTTGATTAACTTTTTAGGTTAATTAGATGAGATTAAAAGATAATTGGTTCTATCCCAGATGAAATGGCATTAAGTGCTCCATCTATAGTATAAAATGAACCAGGTTAGTGTACAGCTTCCTGCCACATTCTAACTTTTTTTCTTATCACTGTGAACAGAAAACATTGTTATAAAACAGTGTATTGGAAAGGTGCTGTAGCCTAGGTCTACAGGTACAGTTATACAGCAATATAGGAGCAGGAAGCAGTCCATTTATGTTTAATTTTAGATCTTTTGCATCCAATTCTGCAACTGCCATCTCTAATTTATATTTTTATGCCTTAAAAAATCATTTTTGTGCCAGAAAAGGACAAACACACTAGCATGCAAACCTCTTCCATAGATAATCTGAAGAAGAAAAAGCTCTTCACCTATCAGTTTGTAAGAAAAGTTAGTTTTATGCCTGGGAATAGCTAATACATTTAATACATTGAAGGAGTATGTTGTCATTCAATTGTTGCTTATATACGTTAATATTTAGATCTAGATGACTCCACCACTTCAGTTTGAAGTCGAATCCCATCTCTTCACTTCTCTATGTAATATACCTCCTTACATTCTTCTGACATGTTCTCTCTTAATTTAAACCTGTCCCCTAACTCTGGTTTGTCCAACTAGCTCAAATAGGTCATAGTTAATTTTATAAAAACCATTAGCTACTTTACATACTTCTACCATATAACCTCAATCACATTTGCATCCAAGTACAACTAATTTTGTCTTTCTCCCCAGAAGAAATCCATCCATTTATTTTATCATTTTAGTTTCACTATACTCTCTTCTCCAATATAACCATTCAAAAAAATCACATACAAATTTTTCATGAGAGTTATGCTAGCAGATGCTCAACAGTACTCTGTACTCCTCATGCTCTTCCTGAACATGAGAGTTTAATTTCTGAAACTCAGTGAAAAGCCAATAAATGCAGAGATACGGCTCCCCCACTTCTCCCTTACAGCAGCATCACAGTTAAAAAAAATCACAATGATAAAAAAAACAAGAAATGTAGACATGAAATGACATTTCACACGCAGCACAAGTATAACTCTGCTCCCAAAAAGATACCAATAGGAACTGGGAACACCACAGTCCATTGCCCCTTCCTAACCAAACCTGCCATTTTCAATGTGTCCATCGCTCCAAATCAGGACCGTTCTTCATACCCAACCATACTGAGGGTCCCACTGGAGTGTAACATCACTGATCTGAGGAATAATTGCTGCTGACTGTAATGTTAAAGTAGCACTTTTTCCATAGGGACAACAAAGGCACATCGCTAACACCACGATGAACGACAATGAAACCAATTCTTTATTTCACATGGTCAAACAATGTATTTTTCTCTAATCTCATTCTTGGAAATGATGGAAGCATTTAGGCTGAATCACATACACAAACCCCCAGCATGGGACATAAGCAACTGAAAACAGGGAAGCATCAGGCAACTTTAAGTATAGATGGTGCTACCAGCTCCAGCTATAATAATTTACCCCTAATAACACAAATCTTTTCATACACACCAACATCTTACTATTATTCTTTAATACAGTAGACTGACTTCTTAAATGTACTGTACCCTATCAGCCTATTCTCTAGGCAGGGAAATGATGGCACATGTTGTCATAATACTGTATCTATCTGGATAGCCCCTTCACCTTATTCTTTTTTTGATTTATCCAAAACTTTTTGTAGCCTCTGTAGTGTCGGTCCATTTCTATTGTGTAGCTTTGTCCTTTTTTATTATTAATTATCATTATTATTATATGCTATTCATGGCCAAGACTATGGCTTCCTATATATTTGTAGAGCGCCTAGCATATTTTGTGTGCTCTTGTAGCACAAATAAGCAGTAAATAATATTCGCTTGTTATTCCTGTAATTTATTTCTCCAACAAAATTCAGATCAAATGCAGCATATGTTTTTAGTGAAATTTCCCCCCCCAATGCCTGCAACTACACTTAGGCACACACACCCAGACCCACAAAGCTATTTCCTAATGGAAGTTAGGAGTTTAAACAGCTTTGTGGATCTGAGCCAAGATGGCCACGTGATTTACCAAGGTCATACTGTGAGCTGTGGGGATTAGAACTGGGACCCTGCTAGAATTCAGTGGTACTCTAACCATACTACAGGGTTTCTCACTAGCATTTGTTAACAAAAACAAAATAATGAAAACACAAGACCAAGAATGATTTTATAGAAGACCAAAACAAAACAGAAAACACCGTTACAGCAGGTGTTATGCGTGAAGGTATTAATTGTTATTGCAGCACCTAGTGCTTATTAATCCCAGCCAAAACAATCTCCTAACCAGTTACAGAAAGGGAAAGAATCTAAAAGTGATTCCGGGATGGAGGGAGAAGAAAATTAGTGGTGCTGGCTCAGTCACTTAGCTTACTATGCACGGAAAAGTGTTAGAGCACTAGATTTCTCTCTAGGCAATTCCCAAAAGTCTAGCGAGCTACCAATATCCGACAGTTGTATTAGGATATCAAAAGTTTTGTGAAGGCTGTTGCTTATTCATCTGCAGTACCTGCCTTTTGCTTTATTTAAGGTAGGTTGAAATCCATAGACAAAGCCATAGCACATTTAACCATTATTTCCCTTTCTGCAGTTCTACTCCATCCCACCTCCTTACATTCTTATGTCTCTGACCTTCCCTTCCACTTTTTCATACTCTGGCAGTGGTTCTGAATGTAGAGATTATATTCCAGGGAGAGTCAAATTAAGCTTTTACACCTTCAGGTGCTAAGATTAATATCAAGTGTCTGGATTTCAGACAATTTCAATACGTATGCATATCAGGTATTTCAATTGTAGCTCATTTCTGATACAAGACTTTTTACTGAGCATCTCATCTGTTCAATAAATCAATCCCCAAACTTTACCCTTAATTTATGATCTATTAGACAAAAAAGTTAAGACAGCACTCAGAAGTCTATTAGGGAAAAGACGCTAACGGCCAGTCATTTCCTTATCCCAACATGAAATTTTTGGTGGCACCGTAGTCAGTCTTGTTTAGAACAAAATAAAACATATGAACAGAGAGCACTTTCTTGGCTGTACTACTGTGTCTGCTAGTCCATTTACAAAAAAATAAATTTTCTGTTTGCTGATGGGCAGAGTACAAGTAATGTATTAGAATCACATTTCATTGATTTTAAGTTTTCATCACATGAAAACTTATTTCCTGATATTGTTTTAAAGAGTTTAGTAACATATAGTTAATCACATTTGAAAAATACTTTGTTTAAATCTGTACTTTAGATAGTTACTGATCATCCAGATTATTTGGTTAAAAACAGACTATATTTTTCTACTTCACATCTGAATTCTACAAAAGTAAGAAAAAATGTTTCTGTCACTAATATCTGCTTACAGTGCGTCTTTTTAATAGGGAAAATGTTGAACAAGATGACAATTCTGTGAGGCATACAAATGTTTGTAGGAGATTATATAACATGTTTTTCTGAATGAGGCTGCAGCATATTACCATGTCAATAAAAAAGGAGAATAAAACTATAGCAACTGAGAAAACAGAACCCGCTCTTCCAGGATTTCATTCACCAGCCATAGATAAGACTCTTGGTCCCAATTTTAAAAAAAAAGGTATATTAATAGGTAGTCTAATCAAGATTTTTCACTAACACAGACAACCTGCAGCATCTTTTTTAGATGCGATCCATTTCCGTTTCTCTTAAGGAGCTGGCTTTCTGTGCTAAACAGAACTAACAGCAAAATCAGATATAAAACTAGAATGGACAAAGCATTTAAAAACACATTGTAGTAAACCATGCCCTGGCAAGGAGATGGATTTAAGTGACTCAGTAGGTCTTAAACATCTCTAGCTTTCACTTTTTTTGGGGGGAGGGGGCCATCAGCAGGAAACAACTCATTTACTCATTGACACAGCTGCCAGTGGCAAATCCTATCCATCACCCATCGTCATTTACTCCAGTGGCACAAGGTTCGCCCACACAAGCAGCAAGAATGAATAAATGATTTTGAACAGGTTTTTTTAAACCAACCACCGAAAGAAAAAAAAAACATACGCTGGCTCTTCTGCCTTCTTCTCTCGAGCCCCCTAGCCCTGATTTTTTAACTTTCGGGGTAGCAAGAGAGAGCGACCAAGATGAGTTGCAGTTGCCAAGATGCTGTCTAGGCAGGGCACACCATAAAGGTGGTTCAGGAAAGTTAGAGAAGGTGGGTGAGGTAATCTCTCCCATTGCACTAACTTCTGCTGGTGGGAGAGACAAGCTCGGACCGTCAGTGCTTCGTGGTTAGTTTTTAAAAACCTCACACCCCTTGAGCAAGCGCCTGAACTGAAACACTGCAGCTAGCGGGGGAGGCAGAAAGCTGGGGGGAGGCGGGCCGTCTAATGCACTTCGCTGCCAGGGTTTGCCCGGGCTACTTCCGTGACAGAAGCCAGCCCTAGAGCCGGGGGGGCACCAATCCCTCCCCACCCCAATGTCGGCCCCACACCCCCTCTCCCAGAAGCTGAGCCCGTTTGAGCGGGGGCCCGCAGCGCAGCGCAGCGAGACCCCGGGCAGGGCTCTCCTCACCGCTCGGGCTGCGGCTGGGCGCTCTCCTCGTCCTCCTCCTCCATGGCTCGGCGGCGGCTCCTCTCCCCGGCCTGCGCCGCGACTCCCCAGCAGGAGCCGTTACGCGGCTGCTGCTGCTGCCTCCTACCTGACAAACCAGCAGCCGCTGAAGGCAGCGCCAGGAGCTCCAGGCAGCAGCTCCACAGCGCCCTGCTCCTCACCATGGTGGCGCCTGCGCGGCGCCGGCGGCCCGGCTCCCCCTCCTGGGAGCCATCACCTACCCGACCCCCCCGCCGAGCTCAGGGAGCTCGCAGGACCCGCTACCGCCGCCTCCCTGCGCCGCGGCCATCTTGGTAAAGGGCAAAGCATCCAGAGGCTGGCAGTGAGGGGTGCGGCAGCGCCGCCGCTGGACCAGCGCTCAGTGAGGCGGGGGAAGGCTTTGTGATGTGTCAGGGCTGCTCTGACATCGCCCGGAGCACCCACCGCCTGCCCCAGGAATCAGGAGCCCCTGGGCAGGCCCTGGGACAAGGCCGGGTTCCATCGAGGGGCCCGTGGGAATCTGAGTGGGGGGAGGCGCAGCCCCAGTCTGGCCCCCCAATGGGGGCCCAAGGAAGTGCCCTTGGTGAGGATGAAAGCAGCCTGCCTGGGCTGCAGGCCCGGTGCCCGGAATGGGGTCCAGTCCAGCAGCAAATCACGAAGCTCAGCGAAGCCGCTCTGGGGGTGACAGACAGGCAGGCCCCAGGGAAGAGGTGCAATACACTCCAAAGTCCCCTCATGATCCCAGGGCCAGATTAACTCTCCTGTGGGCCCAGGGCTAGTAGATTTTATGGCACCCCGGGGGTTTGGAGTGGGAGAGCGGACTCAGGGCTGGGGCAGAGGGTTGGGGTATGGGAGGGGATGCAGCTCCAGTGGGGGGGTGGGCTCTGGGGTGGGGCCAAGGATGAGACAGGGGGTTGGGGTGCAGGTGTGGGGGCTGGGAGGGAGTTTGGGTGCAGGAGGGGGCTCCGGGTAGGGGGTTGGGGTGCGGGGTGCAGGTGCCAGCTGGAAGGCGCTTAACTCCGGTGGATCCTGGTCAGCGGGGCAGCAGGGCTAAGGCAGGATCCTTGCCTGCCCTGGCTCCGCGCTGCTCTGTTCCCTGAGGTGGCCAGCATGTCCGGTCTCTAGGCAGAGGGGCCAGGCCACTCTGTGAGGTGCATGCTACCCATGCTCGCAGGTGCCACCCCTGCAGCTCCCACTGGCTGTGGTACCCGGCCACTGGGAGCTGCGGAGCCAATGGCAGGGGCAGAGTGCAGAGATTCCCTGAAGGCCCCTCGCCTAGGGGCACATCAGCAAGCCAGCACTCGCGGCTCCAGCTCTGGAGGGGCACCAAGGCTCGGGAACTGGTGTCCGGCCCACGGCGCGGAGACTTGCCATGGGCTGGATAAAAAGAAGCAGTGGGCCGCATCCAGCCTCCGTCCCTGCATTAATTCAGCCTTGCATGATACAGCCTAAGGGATGGCAGCACCCAGGCAGTGTATGGCTCAAACATGACTAGGGACACTAGTATCCACTGGCAGCTGCCTAGTTCATGAGGCTCAGTATTATCTTAGCCAACCTCTGCTGTAGGTGGAGCTATACTCCGTGTACATTACATATACAGAGGCCATTATTTGAAGGCCATAAATAGACAGTTGACATCTATGTCTGCAGTTTTTATTTTCCATGGAGAAACATCTCTTAGGTGAAAGAGCTGACAAAGGGGTTGTTTATTCATCATATTAACATGCAGCTAGATATCTGTGTCCAGTACTGCACATACCATGCAAGTCTACCTGTATAATAGCAACATAGGAATGGCCATACTGGGTCAGACCAATGGTCCATCTAGCCCAGTGGTTCTCAAACTTTTGTACTGGTGAAACTCTTGTCAAACTGTCTGTAATAGGCTATCTTGATTATCACTAAAAAAGTGTTTTCTCTTAATTAATTAGCCTCTTAGAGTTGGTAGGACAACTCCCACCTTTTCATGTTCTCTGTATGTGTATATATATCTCCTCACTATATGTTCCATTCTATGCATCCGATGAAGTGGGCTGTAGCCCATGAAAGCTTATGCTCAAATAAATTTGTTAGTCTCTAAGGTGCCACAAGTACTCCTGTTTTTGCGGATATAGACTAACACAGCTGCTACTCTGATTCCTGGAGAAAGGAATTCACAAAGTTAAGTGCCCAGTCAAGAAGCATTTAAGGAACAATGCATCTTGGAATGCTCCAATCCACATAAGAAGTCTTCCTGGAGACATTCAAGATACTATGTGGGCAATGGCTTCTGCCTGTAAAAATGGTTAGTCATGCATGGATATGTGACTTGCCCAGATGACTCCAGAATTCCATCTTGGAGCTGGATTTTGCATAGGAGAGAGTCTCCACCCACAAGAGAAAGTCTATTTAAGCCCGTGGGAGACCCCTCTATTTTGTCTTCAGCTGGCTAAAGAGAGAGCCTCTCCACCCCCAAGGATACCTGAAAGGAACTGGAACAAAGGATAACTACAGGGGGTGTGAGTGATTGCTGGACCCAGACTAGCAGGAGACTAGTCAGTAAAAGGAAGCTTACTGGAACTGGTGAGGTTTTTATCTGTATTCAGTTTCTTAGACATAGACTTGCGTGTTCTATTTTATTTTACTTGGTAATTCACTTTGTTTTGTCTGTTACTACTTGGAACCACTTAAATCCTACTTTCTGTATTTAATAAAATCACTTTTTACTTATTAATTAACTCAGAGTATGTATTAATATCGGGGGAGAAAACAGCTGTGCATATCTCTCTATCAGTGTGTTAGAGGGCAAACAATTTATGAATTTATCCTGTATAAGCTTTATACAGGGTAAAACGGATTTATTTGGGGCTTGGACATCTGAGTGTTAAAGACAGGAACACTTCTGCAAGTTGCTTTCAGTTAAGCCTACAGCTGTTAGGGGACGTGGTTCAGACCCTGGGTCTAGGTTTGCAGCAGGCTAACGGGTCTGGCTCAAACCAGGCAGGACACTGAAGTCCTAAGCTGCCAGAGCAGGAAAGCAGGGGCAGAAGTAATCTTGGCACATCAGTTAGCAGCCCCAAGGGGGTTTTCTGTGATCCAACCTGTCACACCTGCCACCTATTAATTTCATTATGTGACCCCAGGTTCTTGTGTTATGTATAGGGAAATGTTATTTACCTCTTCACACCTTCTTCACACCATTTATGATTTTTATAGACCTCTATCATATCCTCCCTTCATCATCTCTTTTCTAAACTGAATAATCTGTCTTTTTAATCTCTCCTCATATGAACACTGTTCCATCTCCTTAATAATTTTTGATGCCCTTCTCTGTACTTTTTCTAATTCTAATACATCTTTTTGAGATGGGGTGACCAGAGCGTCACACAGTATTCAAGGTGAGGGCATACTATGGATTTATGTAGTGGCATGATGATATTTTCTGTTTTATTATCTTTCCCTTTCCTAATGGTTCCTCACATTGTGGTAGCTTTTTTGCCTGCCGATGCACATTGAGCAAATGTTTTCACAGAAATATTCACAATGACTCCAAAATCACTTTCTTGAGTGGTAACAGCTAATTTAAACCCCTACATTTTGTATGTATAGTTGGGATTATGTTTTCCAATGTGCATTACTTTGCACTTATGAATATTGAATTTCATCTGCCATTTTGTTACCCATTCTGCCAGATTTGTGAGATCCCTTTGTAACTCTTTGCAGTCAGCTTCGGGTTTAACTATCTTGAATAATTTTTGTATTTTTGACTCCCCCACATTCACAAGTCCCAATCAATGAAAACGGAACTTTAAGCTTTTCTTTACGGAACTTTTCTATATTTCCTGGAAGGTCTGAGTCCCCTGTTTCAAATGGAGCCTCATATGATCTCAGGCCAGCTCAGCTGTCCTGATCCTGCAAAGTCTTATGCAGATGTTTACACACAGAAATAATCCCACAGAGTTCAGTTAAACTAATTCCATGTGTAAAGTTCCACATGTGCTTAAATGTTTGTGCAAACTTCTCCCTCTGCTGAGCTTTCAAGGAAGGAGTCTGGCAGACACTTGGATACCTCATGTTACCGCTAGCATGCTCAGTGGACTCCATATCAGTTGGGTATAAACAGTAACTGTCAATCAGGGGAAGTCTCCAAATCAGTATATGAGGTGAAGGTCTTGGTTGATACGAGCTCTGAGAAAGGGGGTTTTGTTATCACTTTGCAACCACCTTTTCTGTTACTGCCCAGAATGGGTCTAGATTGTCCCATTGGTAACTGGAAAGATTTGGGAGCTCCTTCTTCCTACAAATAGTCACAAGGACAAAGGAACAGTGAATCTGGGGTCTTCCATGGGGCAGTGCTTTTGTTTTATTTTCTCACAATAAACTCTAATTTAATAATTGAAACATGATAAACTTCATTTTCTTTTCATTAAAGAAACATCTCTCTGAGTTCAATATGTGTTAATATTTTTATTGAGTTTATTTATCATTTTGGCTCATTTTATTAATCACAGAGGTTTGGAAGGATTTGCTCCATAGCTGAGTCAATAGCTAGTCCAGACAGTGTTTGAGACCAGCAGACTTGTGCACAACAACAAGCACCTCTATTATATTTGCAAGATCAGCACCTCAGTAATAATACTGTTGTGTAATGGCATTACTCCCTTAGAGATATTGAGAGTATAGCTGGTGGTGTAACAGATTATCCAGCCTGAGTACAAATTTCACCTGTAGCTTGCCTAAATCAAGGGTTGACTGTCCCACACAGCAGCCCTTTGATTAGATCTACAAATGACAGTATTAATATCTTGTTTATTTTGTGTAACTGAATGGTTTAGCATACACTGTGGGTGGGGTACTGATTCCATATCATCTAGGACAGCAACTAAGGTTTTATTTAAAACTAGGGAAAAGGTGTTTGGTTTTTTTTCTTCAATCAAGTTAGCTCAGCTGAGCTATTCTAACTCAATTGAAAACCCTACTTAGTGCCAATGTAGACACATCTTTAGCAGCTGTTAAGTTATAGCCCAGAGTCCACTAGCCATAGTGTACTCTAGAAAAAGTTTGCTGGTATAACTATATCCTCCTAATGTAGACACAGTTTATATTTGCAAAATAGTGCTTTTGCCAGCAGAGCTTATACCAGTTCCCCAAGCAAAATAAATGAAACACACTTTTATGACAGTATAACTCTATCTATACTAGGGCTTTTACTTATATAGAAATGTTACCAAAAAGGCCAACCACACCCTTAACCAACATTGCTATACCATCAAAAGTTTCTAAGATAGACCTGGTCCTGGTCTAGCCAAGGCCAAAAAGACTATGGTAGCCCTTCCTAGTGAAAATGTAGAGCGGATTCTGCCACAGAGGCATCCACATTGCTTTGGGGGGCAACGGAATAAAAGAAAAGTTACTTAGCATTTAGCGGAGACAGAAACAAGTCAAGTTTAAAAATATGATAACTTGTGGCAGTTAACCTCAGGGTGGAGCCTGGGCTTGCTCACAACCAGCTAACACATTTTAAAGGTGTTAAACCCTGTCTACTACACTAATGTATTAGTTACAACATGTTTAAACACAATCTATTTTCATAATTGAGACATGGACACTGAAACCATTAGATGGTTTTGAGGAAAAACACTATTCACAAAGAACACAAAAAAGGAAGTATTATTGCTTAGGAGAGACCTGTAGAGATGACTCATATAGTCATGTTTCAGGGTGGTAGCTGTATTAGTCTGTATCAGCAAAAAAAATGGAAATGGGCCATCCTGATTATCACTACAAAAGTTTTTTTTCTCCTGCTGACAATAGCCCAACTTAACTGATTACTCTCGTTATAGTTGGTATGGCAACACCCATTTTTTCATGTTCTCTGTGTGTATATTTATATTTTCCTACTGTATTTTCCACTGCATGCATCCGATGAAGTGGTGCCACAAGTACTCCTCGTTCTTTTAACGCCTGTGGTGTGATTCCTCATTCGTCAGAAAGTCAAGGTCTGAAGAGAGCCCTGAAGAAAGCAGGTCTGCCACTGAAGTTACAGCCTGACTAGATCACCCTGAAAAGTCATTGCTGATTAATGTAGGTCTAGAAAGGAAGCCTCACAATATTTCCTAGTCACTAGAAAAGAAATAGCACTTGAAAAAGTTGTCATGAAGAACCTGCCTCTGAATGATAGCATCAAATAGCCTGAGCAACAAAGCTGATCTATGTGGAAAGCTGTAAACCCACTGCTTGCCAGTACAAACCAGACTCTTACATTAGAGGCATGATGCAACACTGGTAAATTTTGCAAGCTCAATCTGGGGTGGTGGAGCAGGCTATTAATAAACTTGGATAGAAAAAAATTGTTCCTCTAAAAATAATGAGTAATACTATCGGGAGACAACCTGGCACCCATTCAGCTTCTGGTTAGGAGGGATAGCAGAGACAAGACAATCATTCCATCAGCTTGGAACGATTCATTCCTCGCCACAAGATTAGGTAGTGTCTGATTTTGATGCAATTTTCCCGTATAGTCTTGGGGAACCATTGATGCATCATGAAAATTGTTTTAATCTAGACTAACCCCATCACAATGTTGTACTACACTCAAAATGCTATATCATGATATGAGATTGCTGCAGTATGTTGATTCTATATCATGACATAGGCCATTTGCAGCATTGTAACCCTTCTGCCAGTCAGAGTTGGCAGCAAGAAGGGTCGGGTTCAGTATCTAGGGGTTCCTTTTCAACAATGCAACACAAAACTAGCATGAGCCCCCACACAGTGACCTGGGACAATTATACACCACCCCTTGGGTGCCCCTAAGAGGCAATACTTCCCCACTCCCAAGCACAGAGTCTGAGTGAAGAAAAAAACTTTTAATAAAAGGAGGGAAATAATGCAGCATCCTACTAGGCATTAGCGAGACAAGATGGATGCAAGCTGAACAGAGACGATTGTTGACAGGAGAGCTGTTGCTGTATTCCGGACATGAAGAGAGCGACGCACCCCTCACACAGGGAGTAGGCTTCATGTTGTCCAAGCAGGCACAGAGAGCACTGATTATCCAGGATTATCACAGCATCGTTCAGAACTAAAATGAAGAGGATTAAGATGAATGTTGTACAGTGCTATGCTCCAACCAATGACAATGAAGAGGGGGACAAAGACTATTTTTACAACAGACTTCAGAAAATATTAGAGATTCTCCCAGACAAAGACATTACCATCCTTATAGGAGACTTTAATGCCAAAATTGGACCTGACAACACAGGATATGAACAAGTCATGGGGACCCACGCTCTGGGAGAGATGAGTGAGAATGGAGGGAGATTTGTGGATTTGTGTGCACTTAACAACCTGGTCATAGGAGGTAGCATCTTTCCTCACAAGCAGATCCACAAGAGTACCTGGGTATCGCCAGCAGGCACGATAGAAAACCAGATCGATCATGTATCAGAGGGGTAGCCGTGTTAGTCTGAATCTGTAAAAAGCAACAGAGGGTCCTGTGGCACCTTTGAGACTAACAGAAGTACTGGGAGCATAAGCTTTCGTGGGTAAGAACCTCACTTCTTCAGATGCAAGTCATCTGAAGAAGTGAGGTTCTTACCCACGAAAGCTTATGCTCCCAGTACTTCTGTTAGTCTCAAAGGTGCCACAGGACCCTCTGTTGCTTTTTACAGATCGATCATGTCTGTATTAGTAAGAAGTTCAGAAGATCTTTGCAGGACGTTAGAGTTAGAAGAGGAGCAGACGTAGCGTCCGACCATCACTTAGTGGTGGCCAGATTGAAGCTGAAGAAGAACTGGATAGACACGTCAGATAGAAGAGCGAAGTACAACGTCAGCCTTTTGAAGGATCATAAGATCAAGGAAGATTTTGGACTGACGCTGAAGAATAAGTTTTCGGTACTACAGGATCGGTCTGAGGAAGAGGAAGACAGTGTATCCAACAGATGGCAGAAATTGAGAGAGACACTTAGGTCAGCATGCCAGGAAGTGCTTGGAATCAAGAAATACCAGCAGAAAGAGTGGATCACAGCAGAGACCTTGACTAAGAAGATAGAAAGAAGAAGAAGGCAGTAGTTAATAACAGCAGGATTAGAGCAGCAAAGGCTAAAGCGCAAGAAGAGTATGCTGAAGCCCATAAAGTAGTGAAGAGGAATATTAGGAAGGATAAGAGAGATTATGTGGATGGACTGGCAGCAGAAACGGAACAGGCAGCATACAATGGTAATATGAAACAGCTGTATGACATCACCAAGCGACTGTCTGAAAAGTTCAGCAAGCCAGAACGTCCCGTCAAAGACAATCAGGGAAAGTCTATAACAGAAATAGAACAACAGATGAATAGATGGGCGGAGCACTTTGAGGAACTCCTAAATAGGCCAGCACCAGTAAATCCACCAGACATTGACCCAGCCAACGAAGACCTTCCAATCAATTGTGATAGACCTACCAGAGATGAGATCAGAAAAGCCATCACTATGATGAAGAACAGGAAGGTGGCTGGACCTGACGATATTCCAGCAGAGGCCCTGAAAGTAGATCTGGATGCTTCAGTGGAAATGCTGTACCCCCTTTTGAGAAGATATGGGAAGAAGAAGTGATTCCGGCAGACTGGAAAGAGGGATACCTTATTAAAATCCCCAAGAAAGGAAACCTCAGCAATTGTGCCAACTACAGAGGAATCACACTTCTGTCGGTGCCAGGGAAGATCTTCAACCGAGTTCTCTTAGAGAGAATGAAGGATGCCGTCGATTCACAGCTACGAGATGAGCAGGCAGATTTCCGGCAAAATGGATCATGCACGGGCCAGATAGCAACGCTCCGCGTCATAGTCGAGCAGTCTATGGAATGGAACTCCTCGTTGTACATCAACTTTGTTGACTATGAGAAAGCATTTGATAGCGTGGATCGAGAGACTCTCTGGAAGCTCCTTCGGCACTATGGCATCCCAGCAAAGGTGGTTAACTTGATTAAGAACTTATATGACGGCATACACTGTAGAGTGATCCATGGAGGGCAGCTTACAAACAGCTTCCAGGTGCGAACTGGAGTCAGACAAGGATGTTTGTTGTCACCTTTTCTCTTACTCCTTGTCATTGATTGGATTATGAAGACATCCACTTATGAGCGCAGGAACGGAATCCAGTGGACGCTGTGGACCCAGCTTGATGACCTGGACTTTGCCGACGACCTTGTACTCCTTTCGCATAGCAAACAGCAGATGCAAGAGAAGACTAACGTAGTGGCAGCCACGTCATCACAGGTTGGCCTCAACATCCACAAGGACAAGACCAAGATCCTCAAGATTAACTCCATCAGTAATGACCCAGTCACACTAAATGGAAACCCTCTGGAAGAAGTGCAGTCCTTCACCTACCTAGGCGGCATCATCGACCAACAGGGTGGCACGGATGCAGACATCAAAGCAAGGATCGGTAAGGCAAGAGCAGCTTTCTTACAGCTCAAGAACATCTGGAGCTCCAGAGAGCTGTCTTTGGCAACAAAGATTAGACTGTTCAATTCCAACGTGAAATCAGTCTTATTGTATGGAGCTGAAACCTGGAGGACAACTAAAACAACCACCAGGAAGATCCAGACCTTCATAAATAGTTGCCTTAGAAGGATTCTCCAGATCCGCTGGCCAGACACCATCAGCAACATCTACCTCTTGGAGAGGACCCGTCAACTTCCAGCAGAGGAAGAAATTAGAAGGAGAAGGTGGAGCTGGATAGGACGCACACTACGCAAACAGCCAACCAACATCACTAGACAGGCATTGCAGTGGAACCCCCAACGCAAGCGGAAAAGAGGCCGTCCAAGAAACACCTGGCGATGCGACCTTCAGGCTGATAGCAAAAAAATGGGCTATACCTGGAACCAGCTGGAGAAAATGGCCCAGGATAGGGGACTCTGGAGATCTGTGGTTGGCGGCCCATACCCCGATTGGGGTGACGGGCATGAGTGAGTGTGTGTCTACAAGACTCAGTCAGGTTTAGAGCCCCATTGTGTACTGCACACTGTACAAACCCAGAGAAGGACAATCCCTGTCCTTTGCACTTAAGTTTATAATTAAAGACAAGATACAACAACAGGTATAACAAACAGTGGGAAGAAGCAGAGGAGGTACGATATGGGAAACAGCAATATGAACATGTATTAATATAGACCTGCTATTTGCACAGCTAGGTTGTTATGAATGTTTTAATTATGAGATATAAATCATTCAACATCATACTGCTTTAACTGGGGGGGAAGAGATGACGAGAATTAAACTGCTTTGCTTCTGTCAGTGTATTCCTGGAAGATGTCTCCCTTAGATTTGTTATAAGCAAAACCGTATGTTAATTGTGTTTACAATAATCACATTTATTTAAGGGAGTATTTCTTGTGGATTATGTGAATGCTTGACTGAGGCGGTTTGTAACTATTATGATCTTAAATACATCCTTGAGATTGGTATCCATTTCTCCCTTAAGACCAAAGACCCAGACACAGATGGAAGCCAAAATATTCCTGATTTAGGGTCAGGAACCAGGTACCTGTTCTGCCCTGACAAAGAGACAAGGGGCTGGAGGTCAGGTTCTCTAACTGCTATGCAGCATGGCCCTCTGAGCACCATATCTGAGGCCTGGTCTACACTATGAGTTTAGGTCAAATTTAGCAGCTTTAAATCGAATTAACCCTGCACCCGTCCACACAACGAAGCCATTTACTTCGACATAAAGGGCTCTTAAAATCGATTTCTGTACTCCTCTCCGACAAGGGGAGTAGCGCCAAAATCGACATTGCCGGTTCGAATTAGGGTTAGTGTGGATGAAATTTGACGGTATTGGTCTCCGGGAGCTATCCCACAGTGCACCATTGTGACTCTGGACAGCAATCTGAACTTGGATGCACTGGCTAGGTAGACAGGAAAGGCCCCGCGAACTTTTCAATTTCATTTCCTGTTTGCCCAGCGTGGAGAGCACAGGTGACCACGCAGAGCTCATCAGCACATGTAACCATGCAGTCCGAGAATCAAAAAAGAGCACCAGCATGGACCATACGGGAGATACTGGATCTGATTGCTATATGGGGAGAGGATTCCATGCTAGCAGAACTACATTCCAAAAGACAAAATGCCAAAACATTTGAAAAAATCTCCAAGGGCATGATGGAGAGAGGCCACAGTAGGGACTCATATCAGTGCCGTGTGAAAGTTAAGGAGCTCGGACAAGCCTATCAAAAAACAAAGGAGGCAAAGGGTCGCTCTGGGTCAGAGCCGCAGACATGCCGCTTCTACACTGAGCTGCATGCAATTCTAGGGGGAGCCGCCACCACTACCCCACCTCTGACCGTGGATTCCGAGGAGGGGGTAATCTCAGCCATGCCTGAGGATTCTGCGGACGGGAAAGATGATGATGAGGAGGAGGATGAGCCTGCGGAGAGCACACAGCACTCCGTTCTCCCCAACAGCCAGGATCTTTTTCTCAGCCTGACTGAAGTACCCTCCCAACCCTCCCAAGGTGGTATCCCAGACAATGAGGCCATGGAAGGGACCTCTGGTGAGTGTACCTTTGTAAATATAAAACATGGTTTAAAAGCAAGCATTTTTTAATGATTAATTTGCCCTGAGGACTTGGGATGCATTCGCGGCCAGTACAGCTACTGGAAAAGTCTTTTAACGTGTCTGGGGATGGAGTGGAAATCCTCCAGGGAGATCTCCATGAAGCTCTCCTGGAGGTACTCCAAAAGCCTTTGCAGACGGTTTCTGGGCAGTCAGCCTTATTCCATCCTCCATGGTAGGACACTTGACCACGCCATGCTAGTAGCAAGTAATCTGGTATCATTGCATGACAAAGCCTGATACGCTTTGTATAGCGGGACTATACGCTACCATATAGTCCCGGTGTTTGCTGGCATTCAAGCAACATCCGTTCTTTATCTCGCTGTGTTATCCTCAGGAGAGTGATATCGTTCATGGTAACCTGGTTGAAATACAGGAATTCAATGAAGGGGACAGAGGTGGCCATTCCTACTGGGCTGCTTGCCTGTGGCTGAAAAGAAATCCTTCCCTGCAGGGCGGGGGGGTGGGAGCATTGGTGCTGAGCTTTTCGCGTTTGGCTATCAGGGATCTTCCCTGATACCAGTGGGGGGAGGGGTAGAGCGATCATCACACAGAATTGGATGGGTGGTGGGGGGGTTTAGTTTGGTTTCTGCTGCTGCACGTTAACAGGAAAACCGCAGCACTCAGTGTGCTTTGCTTAGTATGGGAAAGGAGGGCACTGCTTTTATGAAGTTTGCAGAAGTCAAAAGACAATGGCTTATGATGGCTGCATGCAAGCTGAATTCTGTTGCCCGGCCCTGCGTCTGATCTCTAACACCAAAGCTGCAGGCACTCAATATAAGATGCAAAATTCGACCTTGTACCGAAATCACATGTGCTATGTAATGTGAATAGTGTTGTTCACCGTGAAAGAGTATAAGCATTGTTCTGTAAAATGTATCTTTTTAAATACTTCTCTCCCTTTTTTCCCTCCCTCCCGCAACTGCAAATTTTTCAAGTCTCCCTCCTCCGTTCCGAAGGCTATCTCAGATAAGGCAGCGAAAAAACCGCATGCGAGATGACATGTTCTCAGAAATCATGCAATCGACCCGCGATGAAAGAGCTCATCTGAATGAGTAGAAGGACACGGTATCAAAGTACAGGAAAGATGCCAGTGAATGTGAGGCCATGAGGGACGCTCGAGATGAGAGGTGGCAGGCTGCAACGCTGGGGCTGCTGCGTGATCAAACGGACATATTCCGGTGTCTGGTGGAGCTTCAGGAACGGCAGCAGGATCACAGAGTGCCGCTGCAGCCCCTGTATAACTGCCCTCCCCCCTCACCATGTTCCATAGCTTCCTCACCCAGCCGCCCAAGAACGTGGGGGGGCGGGAGGCTCCGTGCACCCTCCCACTCCACCCCAGTGGACAGCCCAAGCAAAAGGCTGTCATTATTTTGAACTTTTGAAGTGGCCTTTTCCTTCCCTCCTATCCTCCTCCCAAACCCCACCCGGGCTACCTTGTCAGTTCTATGTTTATAATCAATTAATAAAGATAACATGATTTTTAAACGATAGTGACTTTATTTCCTTTGAAAGCAAGCTGTGATCGAAGGGGGGAGAGTGGGTTGCGTACAGGGAATGAGTCAATCAAGGAGGCGGGTTTTCATCAAGGAGAAACAAACAGAACTTTCACACCATAGCCAGGCTAGTCATGAAACTGGTTTTCAAAGCTTCTCTGATGCGCAGTGCAGCGCTTCCTGGTGTGCTCTTCTAATCACCCTGGTGTCTGGCTGCGCGTAATCAGCGGCCAGGTGATTTGCTTCAGCCTCCCACCCCACCATAAAGGTCTCCCCCTTATTCTCACAGAGATTGTGGAGCACACAGCAAGCAGTAATAACAATGGGAATATTGGTTTGGCTGAGGTCTGAGTGAGTCAGTAATGTGCGCCAGTGACCCTTTAAATGTCCAAAGGCACATTCTACCACCATTCTGCACTTGCTCAGCCTGTAGTTGAACAGCTCCTGACTCCTGTCCAGGCTGCCTGTGTATGGCTTCATGAGCCATGGCATTAAGGGGTAGGCTGGGTCCCCAAGGATAACTATAGGCATCTCAACATCCCCAACGGTTATTTTCTGGTCTGGGAAGTAAATCCCTTGCTGCAGCCGTTTAAACAGATTAGTGTTCCTGAAGACGCGAGCGTCATGAACCCTTCCCAGCCATCCCACGTTGATGTTGGTGAAACGTCCCTTGTGATCCACCAGCGCTTGCAGCTCCATTGAAAAGTACCCCTTGTGGTTTATGTACTGGCTGCCCTGGTGCTCCGGTGCCAAGATAGGGATATGGGTTCCATCTATCGCCCCACCACAATTAGGGAATGCCATTGCAGCAAAGCCATCCACTATGACCTGCACATTCCCCTTTGGTAGCAGCAGCTCAGTGATTGCTTTGGCTACTTGTATCACAGCAGCTCCCACAGTAGATTTGCCCACTCCAAATTGATTACCGACTGACCGGTAGCTGTCTGGCGTTGCAAGCTTCCTATCGCCACTCACGTCTCAACTGTGAGGGCTGCTCTCATCTTGGTATTCTGGCGTTTCAGGGCAGGGGAAAGCAAGTCACAAAGTTCCATGGAAGTACCCTTACACATGCAAAAGTTTCGCAGCCACTGGGAATCATCCCACACCTGCAACACTATGCGGTCCCACCAGTCTGTGCTTGTTCCGGGCCCAGAATCAGCGTTCCACGGCTAGAACCTGTCCCATTAACAACATGATCTCCAAAGCGCCGGGGCCCGCGGTTTGAGAGAATTCTGTGTCCATGTCCTCATCACTCTCATCACCGCGCTGCAGTCGCCGCCTCCTCCTCCTCACCTGGTTTTGCAGGTTCTGGTTCAGCATAAACTGCACGATAATGCGTGAGGTGTTTACAATGTTCATGACTGCTGTCTTGAGTTGAGCGGGCTCCATGCTTGCTGTGGTATGGCATCTGCACAGTTCACCCAGGAAAAAAGGCGTGAAACGGTTGTCTGCCGTTGCTTTCCCAGAGGGAGGGGGAGGATGTACCCAGAACCACCCGCAACAATGTTTTTGGCCCCATCAGGGATTGGGATCTCAACCCAGAATTCCAATGGGCGGGGGAGACTGCAGGAGTTATGGGATAGCTACCCACAGTGCAACGCTCCGGAAGTTGACGCTAGCCTCGGTACATGGACGCACATTGCCGAATTAATGTGCTTAGTGTGGCCGCATACACTCGACTTCCAATCGAATTCTGTAAATTCGGAGTAATCCCGTAGTGTAGACATACCCTTAGGCTCTGATTCTGAAAGCATGCAGAGACATGTTTTATGCATTGAGCAATCACATTAAAGTTCTAGATTATAGAGGTGAAATCCTGGCTCCATTTAAGTCAATGGGATTTTTGCAATTGACTTCAGTGAAGCCAGAATTTCAGCCTAGAAATCAATGGGACAACTCACCTGTCTAACACTCTCAAACTGTTTTTTTCCCAGTTGACCAGCCACCTCATCTAAAATGATGCCCCTGTAATGGTTGCTCCATTGTTTGATAGATAGACGCATTCAGCTAGCTGTCAGGGAAGCATTCATTCAGACCCTGTTTACAATACATAGACCATTTTTTAATGTACTGTTCCATATTCACCACCAAACACTGTTTCCCCACCCTCCCAATCCATCACAAGATTAGACTGTAAGTTCTTTAGGTCAGTGACCTTGGGTCTGATTCTCCTGTCTCTTATATCAATGTAAATCAAGGGTAATATCGTTGAAGTCAATGGAATTACACCAATGTAAAATCAGTGAAAGTGTGAGTAGAATGAGGTTCTTTGTCCTATATGCTTGTAAAGCACCATGTAAAATCAATAATAATACTCCATGGACTAGGTTTTGCTTTATGATAGGTGGGTACATACTGTCAGATATAAAAAATATTAGCTACTGTAGGCAGGATTAAGTGCTAATTTTCATGTTTTTTAAGCATTATAGCTTTTGGATTGTAGTAAATAGCATGTTGCTAAATTAAAAAGTAGGAAAAATTAGTGACTGAAAACTTACTGTAAAGGAGCCATTGTGAAAAAGAAATAGGGTGCTTGATAGTAAACTCAGTCATATTTTCCCTAAGACTATGTGTAAATATTCAGGTGAATCAAGAACCATTCTTTGCCTCTCCCTCTGTCCCAACTCTACCAACTAACATTTTTCTGGTTCAATTATATCGAAAGAGGATAATTTACATTGGGAAATCACGAGGCTTCTCTATTTTAATCCTGTCTGAGCTACTGACATGCTGCATGACCTTGGGCAATTCTCGGAGCTCCTTGGGTCAAATTAATCCATGGTGTAATTCTATTGACAACAATGGAGTAACTCCAGGGATGAATTTGACCCAAGGAGCTCAGTCAACACAGCTGGGATATTGAGTAAAAGAAAAAGAAAAGAAAGAAAGAAAGGTCATCACTGAAAAAAAGATGCTGCATCTTAATTGAGCCTTTCAGGGTAATAATGACAGTTCAGAAAAAGTAGAGAAGAACCCCACACTTATTTGAAATGTATGAAGAAACTTTAATACAGTTTAATGACAAGGTAAATACTAAAAATATAACTTCCAGAAATTCTCTCCAAGGTAATTACTCTTCTCCCTAAAAGTGTTACTGTCTTTTTCAAAAGGGAAGCCATTAGTTATAACCTGGGAGAGTTGCAATTTCTTTAAAGGTTTTAGGTTACAGATACCAGTTTTCTTGAATAAAGTCATAAATTACTCTAACAACAATACAGTGCTGTACAATTTTATTTTGTTAAATGTCTTCCATACAAAGTGTATCCCAAAATACTTTGCAGAAGTTAGATAATGAAATGACTAAGTTAAATAAGAAAATATAATAGCAGTAGGCAAGAGTAATTAAGAAGAATAGGCCAGGGAGAAAAATTAAAATAAAACAGAGAAATTGCAGGAAGGTTTCCAGACAGATGGAGCTTTAAAGGCTCAATTACACTAAAAGCCAGATTGCATTCATAGAGAAGAATTCAGTGCTGTATAAATTAAGGGAGCAGAGTGTGGTGTAGAGATTTGGTACCAGATTCTGGTTCACAAGGTTTATGAAGTAATCTGGGAGCTTTTAGAAACCAGGAAGGCAATTTTAAACTGGATTCTGAAGTGAATGGAGAGCCAGTGACCTGCAAACAAGTTTGTGCTGTTTTTGGTTCTTCCTGATGTGTACAAGTAATAGAGGGTGTTCTTTAAAATAAAATAAATAATAATAAAAACCGTGTTTCATCTTGGAAATATCAAGAATTTCAAGTGTGGTTTCTTTTAGTTTTGCTGGAGAACTTATTGGAGGCCCAGAAATGTAGATTATGAGCATTCTCAGAGTTTAATTGAAGGAAGTGGGGAGTTGAATTTAAAAAAACTAACAAACAAACTTCCTATTTGCACAAGTGTTATTCAGTTGTTTAAGTTAAATGTGTTAACAAAAGCAACATAATCCAAATAAAAGTAACTTCCATCTTCAATTATGTTTCATTTTCTCTTTACCTGAGACACCATCATCTTGCTACTTCTCAAGTCATCACAACTGCTTCTGGGGAAAACAAGATCTGAATTTCAAATGTAAAAACAAGCAGGAAAAAAAAAACCCCTTAGACTGTTTATACAACATAAAGAGGACAAAAGGGCACAAACCCTAGTTTTCCTTCTTTGCATGGCACTTTTAAGGATGGGGTATTGTGATTACATCTCTGTACACATGGGAAGGCAAGCAGCAGGACTGTGTATAAATTGGAGTCTGCAGAACTGGGATTGGACAGGCTATAAAGAGGAGAGTGCAGTAGGTAAGGTGAGAGATGAGATCATGGATGAGGGTTTCAGCAGAAGTGGAGCTGAAGCATATCTGGGAAATGTTGTGAAGGTAGCAATAGGCATTTTGCAGATATACAGCAGAAGTATGAGGGTTAGAAGAGTTCAGGGTGTGAGATACACCAAGAATGTTATTACAGTATTTTTTACATGTGAAATGTTATAGATATCCATGACATTTTTAAAAAAATACTGAAAAAGAGACAGTTCTTGCCTTAAGAGATTAAAATACAAGGGTTAAACCGGGGGGTAGGCAACCTATGGCATGCATGCCAAAGGCGGCACGCAAGCTGATTTTCAGTGGCACTCAATATTGCCTGGGTCCTGGCCACTGGTCTGGGGGGCTCTGCATTTTTATTTTATTTTAAATGAAGCTTCTTAAACAGTTTTAAAACTTTATTTACTTTACATACAACAATAGTTTAGTTATATATTATAGACTTATAAAAAGAGCCCTTCTAAAAACATTAAAATGTATTACTGGCATGCAAAACCTTAAATTAGATTGAATAAATGAAGACTCAGCACACCACTTCTGAAAGGTTGCCGACCCCTGGGTTAACCCATGCCATTTAGTCACCATCACACATTTGGGAAAACACAGAATCTCCTCTTTTAAGGGTGCTCAGGAAGAGACTAGGTGCCTCATCGACAATTCCTTGCTGAGGTCTGCAGTGTGTAGATTGCTTCCATCATCCTCTAGGATGGGGCAGCCTGCTCTCTCTAGAGGCATCTGGACCACCATGAGTCTGTGGAGGAGGCGAGTAAAGGGTCATGAATCTACGGCTCCAACCCTCCCTGCCCTATTGGACAACATGCACTCTTGGGAAGCAGAAAGAGCAGTCCTTGTTCACCATCAAATGCAGGGTCTGCAGCTGTCCCTGGCCCTTGCACAGAGTGTGCAATTTAGCAAGGATGAAGGGGATTTTCCATCACTTGGACTCTTAAAATAAGATTGGGTGTCTCTTTCTAAATGATATGCTCTAGGTCAACCAGAAGTTATGGGCTTGATACAGGAAGTATCAGCCTGTCTTATGCAGGAGGTCAGACTAGATCAGTGGTTCTTAAACTGGGGTCAGGACCCCAAAGTGGGTCGTGACCTTGTTTTAATGGGGTCGCATAGACTTGCTGGAGCCCAGGGCCAAAGCCCAAGCCCGAGGGCTTCAGCCCTGGGCGGCAGGGCTCAGGTTACAGGCCCTCTGCCTGGGGCTGAAGCCCTTGGGCTTCGGCTTTGGCCCCCTGGCCTGGGGAGGTGGGGCTTTGGTTTTGCCCCACCCTTGGGTGGCGGGGCTTGGGCGCGCTCAGACTTTGGTCCCCATTCCTGGGGTCCGGTAGTAATTTTTGTTGTCAGAATGGGGTTGCGGTGCAATGAAGTTTGAGAACCCCTGGACTAGATTATCATAGTTGTCTATTCTGGCCTTAAAATCTAATTTAAGAGTGGAGGAAGTCAGCATGGTTGCAGGACTTTCACCACTGACACTCACGGTATGAGCGCAGGAGCTGAAAGCAGATGGTTGGGATGAGCCCAGGCTGCAGTTTCTACTAAAACAATCACATACTTGAAAATGGAATGAATTGTAATACTCTAATTTACTTTACAGGGCATTGTGATCCAGTGTATTAAACAGCTGACTCGGAGACAGAAAACTGTATTCCATTTCTGACTCTGCCCACCCTCACTTTGTGCACGTCACTTAGTCTCTCTAGAGGCCTGAGCCAAAGCCATTGAAGTAAACAGGTTTTTTTCTTCTTCATTGACTTCTGCGGGCTTTGGATCAAGCCCTATGTCTCACTATCCTTGTGTGTAAAATGTGGATAAGAATTCCTACCTGCAGGTGTAAATCACGTAGGGCCCTGACCCAGCACTATAAACTGTGGGAGGACATCTTCATCCATGCAGATTTCCCTTGACATGAGTGGGGCTTTATGTAGATGGGATCTACCCGTACAATTTTCAGCAAAGGATCAGGGCCTTAGAGAACTATAGACAAAAAAACTGGATGCAAGTGCCAAGTATTATTTTCTTCATTCAGCCAGGGACTGCTATAATCCTTGTAAGCTAATTGAAAAGAACAGTTTATAAAACTTGTGGGAGTTTAGAGGTGATTAACAAACCCTTGGTGATTATATATCTACAATTATAGTAAATACTTGCCTCTAGGGCTCAAACTGTAATTGAAAAACAAAAGATGAGATATAAATGGTGTGACTGGTAGAAAGCCAAGAACGGAAACAATGGAATATTCTTGCAGAAAATTGTGGGAAAGTCACAAAGCAAAGCTGAGATTTGGCATAGCATACAGCTGGCAGGAAGTTCTAAAAGTGTTCTAGTTTAATTATTATCCCTGACTGGGTCAAAATGTTGCAAAATAAAATAAATACATTACATAATGTAAAGGGTAGACATGACAAGATCAATAGACTATCAGTGTGATTGATAGCCATATATGGGTTAATATAATCACATGCAGCACGGCAATCATTGTTAGTCTGGTAACTGAACTCAATCAGAAAGTATCATAGGGGTAGCCGTGTTAGTCTGAATCTGTAAAAAGCAACAGTGTACCATTCCCAATCAGACAGACTGGGAGAGATTTAATGAGACCTTGCAAAGTGTGGTGCAGAATTTCATAGCCTCGGGATACCATGCGGCATAGTCTTATATGACTACTGTGTGCTGGAACCTGGCCACAGTCTTTTCCAAGAGGCCCACGCCGATCCTCTCAAGTGGATTCCCTACCATGGGGAGGCATATCAGTGAGGACTGGAGTGCCTTCCCTTGATTTGTCCACTCGCATTCTGGCAGAAGGCACAGTACTCTTGTATCGCATGGTGGACGCCTGGCCAATATAACTGAACCATCACTCAATGGAGTGTTGCCATATCCTCTGGGGGACTCCTTGGTCGGGGGACATGTGCCAGGTGTAGTATTTCCCTGCAATATTTCTCTGGGACAAGCAGTGTATTTTAACCTCCTCCACCTGGTGGTCCTTCTGTGTTCTCTATATTTTCTCTTCCTCTAGCTTGAAGTGTGGCCACTGTTTCAGGAATCGAGGTTCCACCACCTCATGGTTGACCTGGCAAGCTGTTCATAGGCTCATCCTAAAGTTGGGTCATTTCTTTGTTCCTCCACGAAATCCACGTTGTCCAAAAAATGTCAGTTATTGCTGGCTCGTTTAATTTCTCCTGTCATTCATACCTCTTGGGGAAAAGTCTATCCCACTCCAGTCAAGGTGTCCGTGAGGGCAGATGTTCCTTCTCCTGGGTCTTCCTCCTTGCCTTCATCTGCTAAGACTTGCAGCTCCATTGTCTCCCTGTTCCTGGCATTGCTGTCAGACCCTTCCAGAGGCTCCCTGTTCTTGGACTTTAACAAGTCTCTTAAAAGAAACAAAAAAAACCCCAAAAAACCCTTCCAATCTTGCCCGTTTATCATAGGATATGTGATCTTCAGGGCTACTCCCACGCAGATTGCCTCATTGTGGTTCTGCACCCTCAGCTGTACCTTTTTTATGGGATAAGGATGCATATCCCCATGGATGCACTGCAAATAGATGTCAAGTATTAGGGGGTAGCCGTGTTAGTCTGTATCTACAAAAACAACAAGGAGTCTGGTGGCACCTTAAAGACTAACAGATCTGTTAGTCTTTAAGGTGCCACCAGACTCCTTGTTGTTTTTGCAAATAGATGCTGCCCATGGGAACCATTTCAGGCCCCACCAGACTCTCCCTCACCAGAGAGTCTGGCAGCACCCTGAGTCTGACCATCCTTGTGCCTCCATGGCATTGACCCATAAGGGCACTAGTAGTTTCATTGGCCACTTCTTTTGGGCCCTAGATTCAGCCACCCATAGTTGGCCATAGAGGCAGTACCCATGTGGGCAGTCATGGTGAACGTGCCCTAGCTCCCTACACACAAACCAAGCCCCCCATCACTGAGATGGGGGCCTGTCTGGTTCCCTACTGCTCCTGCCCTTTTCAGGAAGGCTGCCCCCCATGGCCTCTGCACTTCTTAAGCCCAGGTCCTGGCAGAGGCTCATCCACCTACCCCTTTTGATGTGCAACTTATCCTTGCTGGGCCCAGGTAGCCCCGTCCTTCTGGCTCTGCCTTTCTTGCTCTGCCTGCTGTCACCTGGGTTAATTGAGGCAGTACTGGACCAGCACAAGGAGTCTCCATCATGGGCCTTATGGGGAACAGGTAATTTTCAGACAATGTTATGGCCTCAGAGCGTTTTGGGGCAGTGGCGCGTCACCCACTCCCATCCTCTGGGCTGCGAGAATCTGTATGAACTGTTCTAGGACAATTCTTTCAGCTACTTGGACTCACATCTTTTCATTGGGTTGGAGACACCACTGCCAATGTTCTCTCAGGCCCTGGGCCACTGTCCGTGGTCATGCCCCAGGTGTGAACCTTTCCTGTCACAACTGCTGGCAATATGTCTTAATGGAAATATCAAAGGCATCTAGGATGGCTACCTTAAATTGAGGGTAGTCTTGTGCAGCTATCACATTGAGACCCTGGTACACAGTCTGGGCTTTTCCTATCAAGTAGGGCACTAGCAGAGTGGCCCAGCTGGCTACCATGGCAACCCTTTCAAAGGTTACCAAGAACACCTCCGAGTCGTCCTCTGGTCCCATTTTTGTTAGCTTCAGTGGAAGACTCGGGGCTGGGCCCAGGCCAGTGCCATCCACTGCCAAACTCCCTGGCGTACTCTGGACTGAAACAAACAATCTGCTGCACTAGTTGTTGCAGTTGATCTCTTTTCTGGGCCGCTAACTCCCTGAGGAGTTGCTGCTACTATTGCTGCTTCATGGTTTGCTGGTGTTGCTGGGTGGCCAGCCGCTGGAGCAATTGGGTCTGCTGCTCTTGTTGCTGTTGATCCATATCCCATTTCAGCAGCTTGTCTAAATCCATCTTTAGCTTGCACTCCTTTCTTTCCCTAGGTTACCTGCATTCTCCACTGCTTTGTAGTGGGCTTTGCTTGGAGGCCAGCAGGCCTAGTTGTCAGGCCACGGTAGCATTGCCAACCCTCCAGGATTGTCCTGGAGTTCTCAGGAATTAAAGATTAATCTTTAATTAAAGATTACCATGTGATGAAACGTCCAGGAATACGTCCAATCAAAACTGTCAACCCTAGGCCATGGCCAAGATGTCTTTCAAAGTCTTGGGTTGGCTCTTCTGGACAGCACAGAGGGCCCAGTGGCCAAGTCACAGTTCACCGTCCCCGCCTTCCAGATGGAGAAATCGACCATTACTGTGTGTGTGGTGGCCTTCAGGAGTCAATGACTGCCAGTGGTGAAAGCCGAAAGGAAGCCGCTGGCATGAAGACTGAAGTGCTCAACACCAAGACAAAAACCAAACTTGTTTTTTGAAATGTACGGACAATGTATGAAACAGGGAAGCTAGCTCAGGTCACAGCAGAGACGCTACAGCTTACACATCCTGGGTGTCAGTGAGAGCATATGGATGGTATGGATGGAGGTATAACAGCCTCTAGAGAAACTTGTTTTCTGGATGGGATGATGGACAACACCATGACGGTGTTGACAAGAAGGGAGTGGATCATTCCCTGCTTGAATGGAAATCCATCAGAAGGAGACTTATGAGAGCCAGATTGAAAGGGAAACATAATATCACCCTGATTCAGTGCTATGCTGTGATAAATGACAGTGATGAAGAAGTAAAGAACAAATTCTACCTTACACTAAAGGCGGAGTTAGAGAGAGTACCACTCCATGACCTAACTATTGTCATGGGGACCTGAATGCCAAGGTCGGTAAGGATAACACACACAACGACAGAGCAATGGGAAGACATGGGTGTGGCACCATGAAGGAAAATGGAGAAAGGCTTGTTGATTTCTGTAATGTGAATGACCTAGTCATCAGCAGAACCCTGTTTGATCGTGAAATTCACAAGCTGACATGGTGTTCTCCAAATGGCAGAGATAAGAACCAGATTGACCGTATCATGATCAATGGCAAATGGCAATGCTCACTGACAGATGTGAAAGTGAGAAGGGGTGCAGATGTTCGCAGCAACCACCACCTTATGACAGCCTCCATCAAGCTAAAACGGAGAAGGGTGGGTCCACCAAACAAGGGACATAGACCTTATGATATTGACAAGCTAAAGTTCCTTGAAACAGAAAGTCTTCGTTCTGCAGTTAAACAACAGGTTTCAAGCACTTGCAGACCTTGATGAAGAGGAGGGGAATGCAGATGAGGAGATCAACAAGAAGTGGAACAAAGTAACAGCAATTTATAAACAGAGCAATGAAGTCTGTCTAGGCTACTGGTAGAAGAGAAGGAAGGAGTGGATTACACACACCATGTGGAATACCATAGAAACCAGATGAGCCCGGAAGAAAAAAAAGTTTTAGAAACAAAATCCCAGAAGCTAAAGGACAAATACCATGAGCAGTATAGCATGGCACACCGGGAGATCAAACGCCTTGTGAGTGCGGACAAACTGCATTATATTGATAATCTGGCAACACAAGCAGAGGATGCAGCTGCTTGTGGTGAACAAGGGACTGTCTACAAAAATGACGTGGCTTATCAGTGGTAAATGGCAGACACCAACAAACACTCATCAGGAACAAACAAGGACACCTACGAACAACCGAAAAAGAACAAGAAATGCACTGGACAGAGCATTTAAAAGAATTGCTGAACCTAAAGAGGAAGCCACCTAAAGAGGAAGCAAACATCCAGGAGGCAGAAGAAGATCGTGATATCAACATAGGCACCCCAACTAAGGAAGAGATCATTCAAGCCATCAAATCCTTTAAAAAATGGGAAAGCTCCTGGCAAGGATAACTTGAATGCAGAATTGTTCAAGGTAAATCCTAAATTAGCAGCATCTATCCTGGCCCCTCTATTTACATCAGTCTAGGAAAGGGAAGAAGTGCCAGATGAGTGGACTAATGGGGTTACTGTGAAGATACCAAAGAAAGGAACTCTCAGTGATTGTAGTAACTGGCATGGCATCACACTTTTATCTGTGCCAATCAAAGTATTGTGTAAGATCATAGTCCAGTGTATATCAGAGGCAGTTGATAGCGTTCTCAGAAAAGAGCAAGCTGGTTTTTAGAAAGGACATGGATTCACAGACCAGATCTTCACTCTACGAAACATAATAGAACAGTGCTTAGAATGGCAACGGCAACTCTACATAATTTTATAGGCTTTAGATAGCATCCACAGGACCAGGCTATGGCACGTTCTGTGGGCATATGGAAAGCTTCTATTTAACTTTACATGCAGTGTTGATCACAGTGAGCTCAGTTTTGAAGTCAAAACAGGAGCATGTCAGGGGTGTGTAATGTCTGCAATCCTCTTTAACATTGCCATCGAGTGGGCAATGCGGCGTACAACAGAAGACATGCCAAGAGGTATTAAATGGACACTCTTCTCATCCCTTGAAGAACTGAACTTTGCAGATGATGTCGCTCTCCTATCACATACCCAACACCAAATACAAGAAAAAACAACTTGACTCAACGCATTCAGCCAGCAAATTGGACTGAAAATCAACCACAATAAGACAAGATATCATGACCTTTAATATTGCATCATCTCACCATCACCAATGCAGATAGAGGATTATGTTCTCACCAATGTAGAAACATTCACATACTTGGGCAGCACCATCAGCCAGGACGGTGGAACAAACCAGGACATCCGGAACAAAATCAAAGTCAGGAACACCTTCAGGAGCTTAAATACAGCCTGGAAATCATCAAAATACTACACCAAAACCAAACTCAAGATTTATCAGAGTTGCGTACTTTCAACAGTACTTTATAGTGCAGAGTACTGGGGAATGAGAAGGTATAACATGTCCAAACTGTCTTCATTCCATACAACCTGCCTCAGAAAAATCCCCTGTATCTTTTGGCCCAGAACAATCTCAAACCAAGATCTATTGACACAGTGCAGCCAAGAGGATCTGAGCACCATCATTGCCAGGAGGCGTTGGAGATGGATCGGTCATGTGCTTCGGATGGAAATGGATTCCATCAGCAGAGTAGCAATAAGATGGACACCTGAAGGCAAGCGAAAATGAGGCCACCCAAAAACATGGTGAAGAGCTGTGGAAGCCGAGCTGAAAAACCTGGGGCACAGCTGGGGAACCATTGAAAGACTTGCCAGAAACAGCCAGGAATGGAGGAACTTTGTCTCTGCCCTAAACACCAGAGGCCTAATAGGAACATGATGATGATGATGATGATGATTCCTTTTTAAGCTTAGTGTGGGGGCTGTAAACCCCATCACATCATCTATTACCTATAGGATAGAACTAATGTTACAAGTAGACTACCAGGTCTGCTATAGTTAAGGTTTACATTTAAAAAAATAACTACTACTGTCTGTCAAGGCATGTAAAATGAGTTCAAAATTTAAAAAAAAAACCTCTTCTAGTTTGACTACATTGGGATGATGACTGTTTGTGGGTGACATTATTCAGGGCACCATGTATTCTGTGGCACAAAATTTGCCATGGAAACCACCTTTTGACACAGAATTGTGCAACAAAACTAATCTTTCATTTACAAAGAATATTTCTATCCCGTATTGTTGTGAAGAAACCCTTGAAAACATGTACATAATGACTCTGGATTCAGTCTGAAATAAGAGCCTTGAGAGAGATGAACTACCAAATTAATTTCATTAGGGTGTAAACTGAAATTTAAAGATGACAATTTAAATAACATTAATGATTTCACTGATGATCTGAGCAGAAACATTCAACTAATGTTGTTATGCCACATTCCTAAACTCCCTCCCGTGGCTTCTAAGGTTACAAAAGTCCAAGTTATTACCTAGCCAACTGTCGACACCTCTAGCTTCCCCCCTTGAAGTTATGCATTTTCAATACAAAAAAAAAAGACAGTGCAAAACACAAATGCTACGCTATGTTGAAAACTAGGTTTGTGGGAACATCATAAAATTGACTTTGTTATAAGAATTAATAACACAAGGGATACTCTGCTGGTTATTTATGTTCATATTTAATTCATGAAAAAAACCTCAGTTTTTTAATTTACATTACGCTGCTGCAGAGTTTCCCGTCTGCTGCACTAGAGTGCTGTAGAATCCAGGCAGGGATCATGCAGAATTTAAATCCAGCCTGCTGTGAAATACATGGCCTATAGTTTTTTTGACTGATGAGAGCCTGGAAATTTGGATTACGAGGGGAATACAACAGGGCTATTAAAATGATTAAATTAATTCATTACAGGATGGAGATTGGCCACCTACAAAACCTTATGACTGAACACCAGGTGTAATTTATCAGAGATTCTCTATATTGCGATTTTTCACAACAATACCAGTAAAGACTTAACCTTCATGGTGAATATCTGATCAAGGAGCAGAGGGTACAACAGAAAGAGCTAAATTCATCTGTAATGAAGCGAAGACTCACCAGCGCAGCGCCTCCTGCTGGGTGCCTTGGGAATTAGCTCTTTTCCAGCCTTGGAGCTCCCTCTGCTGGATGGTGGCTCATCTGCCTCAGGCCCCCATGTCCCTCCCGGACCCCGGTGCCCCTTACTCTGGGGTTCTGCCCACTGCAGTACTCCCACACACAGGGTCTCCCCTTCCAGGGAGAACCCCCAACCCTCTATACTCACCTTGCCTCAGTGGCTACTGCCAGTCGTCATCTAGCCCCTGTTCACTGGGGCAAACTGCAGTCTGTAAAGGCCGCTCATCATTGGCAAGGGGGTCGGACCAGCTGCCTCTGTCTAACCTCGGGCTGCACCTCTGCAACCCCAGCACCTGCTTGGGCCTTTCACAAGGCCTCAGCCTGGGGAGCTGCCATGCTGGAGCTCCCCAGTTCCTCTTGCCTTTCCCCAGCCCTGCTCCGCTTCAGGTACCCTTTTCTCCCAGGCAGCTAGATCCTTCCCCCTCCAAGGCTGGGGAGAGACTGACTCAGCTCCTGGCTCACAGCCCTTTTATAGGGCCAGCTGTGGCTTGATTGGGCATGGCCCCAGCTGTGGCTGCTTCCCCAATCAGCCTAGCTTTTTCCACCCAAGCGGGATAACTGCCCCGCTACATCATCCGAATGGAGAAGAGCCACATTAGACCCTTTGGTAGGATGCTCAAAGGGCCTGGCAGGCTATTGGTTAGCAAACCCGACTTCTGACCCCTTGATTCTCTGACCAGGCAGCAGAGGTGCTTGATTCCTGAGCTTAGGTGGGTGGAGACCAAAAGATTCCCTGCATCCAGGCCTCAGCCCTTACAAAGCTGTGGTAGGGGGACCCAGGCCTTCCCTCTCCACTGGGTCCCAATCCAGGACCCTGTGGGAAGCAACAATGGCAGGTCTTCCAGGCAGAGAACCTAGTTCGCCTGCCCTGGGCTTCTTCCTGTCTAGGTCCCTGCAGTTTAGGGCATGGCCCCTATAGTTCAAACAGTCTGTAGTGGCTTGCCTGGAGTAGCCTCTTGTGGCATCCTGCTATGACTTTAGGTCCCTTGGGGTGGGGCGGATGTAAGGTTGGAGGAGCCTAGCTCCATAATGTCCTTAAAGTCAATAATAAAGTTCACTCACTGCTGGGTGCTCCCCAGTTCTCAACGTTCTCTCAGTCAGGGACACAGTGCTGCTCCTCTGGCAGCTGTCCTGGCTGTCAGGCTTGTAGTGACACTCCCTTCATGTAGAGAGGGAGATCCACCCCCTCCTCTTCACCATTCAGCCCTGAACAGAGCCAGAGTCTCCCCTTTTCTTCCCCCTCCAGGTCTGGCATTGACTGCAGGTGTTACAAGGCAGGGCTTGCTGGGCTCATAAGTCTCTTCAGCCCTTTTTTTTGTCCCAGCCTGCTCACTTGGCAACCCAGCAAGCGTAGCTAGAACCAGTGAGCCCCTTCCAATTGATTGCACTTCCTGATTGGGCAGGGGAGCCAGTAGTTTGCTACTTGATCGTTGCAACAGCAACAGCTCCTCAGTGCACACCATGCCTACAATTACCCTGCTCTCACTTCCGTTTCCTGCTGCAGCCTGCAACTCCAAGTATTGAGGTTGTGCCACAGCTCCACCATGGCATGACATTTTGGCCACTTTAACTCCAGGAATCTGATTTTCAGCTATTTCTGGTGACCGACATTACAAAAATATATTAAAGACTACGTTCAGGTGTCTGACCTCTGCACTGACACTAACGGGCTGTGCACAAGACCAGTGGGCCTTCTCCAGATTCTTCCAATGCCCTTGGTCCACCCTTTTCAATGGATTTCATTGTGGAACTGCCTTGCTCCCAAAGGCGCTCAATGATCCTGGCCTTTGTGGTCCTCTTGACAAAAATGGCTCATTCATCCCCTGCCATACCTCCCATGAGTCTGTGAAATGGCCCAGCTCTTCTTGGAACATGTCTTCCAGTACCGTGGCATGCCAGAACATATCATTTCTGGCCAAGGCCCCCCATTTGTCTTCCATCTTGCCACCAAGCTCTTCGTTTCCAATTGCCTACCACCCTTAGACTGACAGCCAAACAAAACAGTAAGCCAGACATTGGAACCGTACCACCAGTTTCCTGAATTTTCACCAAGATGACTGGGTTTCCCTATTATCTTTGGCCAAATTCAGTTATAACAACTCAACCCACACATCCACCCAGCTCAGGCTGTTTTTTGTGAACTTTGGTTTTCACCCCCTGGTTTCACTCTAAACTAGCAGAAGAGCCTTGTTCCTCCATTTCCTCCAAATTCATCTGGAGAATTTGGCCACTGCCAAGGAGTGCAATAAGAGCTATGCCACTTGACTTGGCAAACTACCCTTGACTTCAACATGGCTCACGGCCCAGAATTTTAAGTCAACCCTTCCCTCTGCCAAGCTTGACCACAAGTACTTCAGCCCCTTCCAGGTCACCCAGAAGATAAATCCAGTGGCCTTTAAGCTCCAGCTCCCCAAGTTCCTCAAAATCTACCCCATCTTCCATATCTGCCTTCTCAAGCCATTCTCTGGCAACCCCTTTCCTGGGCAGATGGATTCACTACCACCACACATAATAGTCCAGGGGCAGGAAGAGTATGAGGTCTATAAAATCCTTGATTCCCAAAGGGTAAGGGGTAAGCTTCAGTACCTAATGGGTTGGAAGGGGTAGGTGCCAGAGGAGAAATCTGGGAGTCTGTAGAAAACATCCATGCCCCCATCCTGTTATAAGAATTCCATCAATTCCCCAATAAACCAGGACCAATGGTCCCTAGAAGGAGCCCTAAGGGAGAGGGTACTGTCAGGAACACAGCTGACTCCCAGCTTGGTCACTAAGCAACCCAACAAGCTCATCTGGAACCAATGAGCCCCATCCAAAAGGTCTCACTTCCTGATTGGGCAGAGGAGCCATCAGTTTGCTACTTGAGCCTTGCAGCAGTACAGTGGCTGCTCATTGGAGCACCACACCAGCAGCTGCACTTACCTGCTCTCACTTCCGCTTCCTACTCCAGCATGCGTCCAGCCTTACTCTAATCCCTGCTCCTGCCTTACTCCCAACCCTTTTCCTGCTCCAGCCCCAACCTATACCTGCCGTGTTCTGGTTTCTGACTCCTGGTTCTGATTCTTGACTATGTACCTGACCACAACTCCATCTTACCCTTCAGCTTAGGCTTTGGGTTCTGACTCCTAGCTCTGACCTTTGGTTCATCTCTAACTATGACTCCAGCTTACCCCTTAGCTTAGGCTTGGACATCTGATTCTGACCTTTGTCTTGGCCCCTCGACCCTGATCCCAGCTTCACCCTTGGACCGGTGCCTTATTCCTGGAGCTATGCTTGTCATTATCCAAACTGCCACCTCCTCCAACAGGCAAGGTCCTGCTCCACCCACTAAGTAGGCTGCCCATGTCCCAACAGTTTACACTTTTCAGCTGGTGTGAAGTTTCTTTGCTCCATCACACAACACACACCCTTTATGACTCCATTTGGGATAGGTCTCTCCCCCACATCTCTCAAAAGGAAATCCACATTCAGGTGAGCTCTTCCAGACTGGTGTTGGACATGGAAGGAGAAAGGCTGTAGGGCCAGGTACTACCTCATAAATTGGGGGTTAATGTCCTTCCTGGCATGAGCCAATGTAGAGGGGCATGGTCCATGACTTAAGTGAAGTGAGTGCCCAGGAGGCAGGATCAAAGTGAGTCAATAGCCCATTTCACTACTCCACATAGCACTGCCCCATATTCATTGTGAGAAGGTTTCTATCATGCTGCTGGCCAAAATCCATGAGAACAACGAACTGCCTTAGTATGCAAACTTCTTCAACCACCCACCAGCTAGCCTGTTTTCTAGATGCCCTTTATGATTATTTATGCCACCACCAGGACATGACAGTGGAATCTGCTTGGTACTACAAGTGGTCAGCATCAATAATCATTAGTCACTCTTGTCACTGACCCAACCATCTGTCCACCAGGTTTTGATCTGCCAAGGCACCCTGGTCACCTCTGAACCAGTTTCGAACAGGTCAGGGCAACTGTATGGCCAATATCTTTAAATGGGGTTTTTCTAATGACCCACAATGCAACTGCAGTCAACTTCAGACTATGCCACATATCCTTGACAAGTGACCACCTACTTATTTTTATGGTGGGCTACCGGCTCTCCACCTGTCTGATGATGACGCCATCAAATGGCTGGGCACATTGTGCATACGCTGAGAGATTTCACTGCCAGTGCCTCCTTTTCAATTATGGAATAAGCCTTCTCCCTTAGGAACAACATCCAGATAATGCAGAGGATAGGGTGCTCATCACCTTCCACTACCTAGGATAAGATGACCCCTAATCCTGCATCCAAGGCATCCATCTGTAGTAGGAATTCCCTGGGGAAGTCAGGGCTATATAACACTAGTTCTCGGCTGAGCTTGTTACCCGCACTAAATTCTCCGTTTCTCACACAATCTAGGGACACCCACTTTTACCCTGTTCCTAGGGCTCAGGTGTAACCCTGTCAATTTAGGCACCCACCCTCACCCTTCTGTGGGTGTAAGCTTACACTCTGCGTGTTTGCAGGGTCTTTTACCACCAAAAACAGAATGCACACGCTACACATACAGTGCTCACCACTCCCAATAAGACAGATAAACTTTTCCCTGCTGGCCAGTAAGGATCAGGTCCATCTTGGGGACTCCAGTTTCTGCACAGTGTCATTGGCAGAGTGTTGAGGTCTGGCAGCTCTGTTCTTGGGGCTGTGTCCTGGAGTTGGTACCCCAAAGAACTTTATTTTGGGTCCAGTTTATATAGTGAAACTTGAGCCCTGCTTAGCTATACCTTAACCCAGGAATCGGCAACCTTTGGCACACAGCCCTCCAGGGTAAGCACCCTGGCGGGCCGGGCCAGTTTGTTTACCTGCTGTGTCCGCAGGTTCAGCTGATCGTGGCTCCCACTGGCTGCGGTTTGCTGCTCCAGGCCAATGGGGGCGGCGGGAAGCAGCGGCCAGCAAATTCCTCGGCCTGCGCCGCTTCCCGCTGCCCCCATTGGCCTGGGACGGCGAACCATAGCCAGTGGGAGCCGCGATCGGACGAACCTGCGGACGCGGCAGGTAAACAAACTGGCCTGACCCCACCAGGGGCTTACCCTCGTGGGCTGCGTGCCAAAGGTTGCCAATCCCAGCCTTAACCAATCATTATACTAAAATTTTACTAACCAATCCTGACATATTGTAACAAAATTAATTAAGGTGGTGGGGTAGGATTGGTTAATTAATTTACACCTACATAATTAGTTATGTAACAGACAGAAACAATCAAAGAACCAGACAGAGATCATACAGCTAAACAATAGGGAAGTGGGGACCTTAATGACAAAACAATAAAGAAATGAGGATTTCACAACCACAACTACTGATAGCATTCTATTGTTTGGTGGAGATATGTGTTTCTTTCTGTGAGCAGACCCAGAGGCAGCAGTAAGCCAAGGAGACAGCCAGAATGAACACAAGGTGTGTGGCTCTGAGAAAAAGGTCTAGAGCGAGCTTTTGGGGGACTGGGGCAGAGCTTTGGCTGAAAGAGGTGTAACAATGCGGTTCTGGCAGGACCCAACTGAGAGTGCCAATTTAGGACAAATTGCTCCAACAGGGCAGTTACAGCCCAAGGCTGGGGGGTTTCCACCTCTAAGCAAACCAAACCAGCCAGACAAAGAGGACTTTGGTCTCAACCCACTGGCTAACCACAAGTCACACAAGCAATTCCCTTAGACACTCCAGTTTCCCACTATCACCATCAGTGCCACTCATCATGGGGACAAATGGTTATGAAAACCAATACCCCAGTAAAAGAAAAAAGGTTCTCCTGATCCCACAGGACCAAGCCCCAGACCCAAGTCAATATACAAATTAGATCTTACCCACAAATCACGCTGTTGCCAATCCTTTAGAATCTAAAATCTAAAGGTTTATTCATAAAAGGAAAAAGATATAGGTGAGAGCTAGAATTGGTTAAATGGAATCAATTACATACAGTAATGCCAAAGTTCTTGGTTCAGGCTTGTAGCAGTGATGAAATAAACTGCAGGTTCAAAATCAAGCCTCTGGAATACATCCCCAGCTGGGATGGGTCATCAGTCCTGTGTGTAGAGCTTCAGTTTGTAGCAAAGTCCCTCTAAGGGTAAGAAGGAGGATTGAAGACCAGATGGAGACGAGGCATCAGCCTTTTATAGTCTTTTCCAGGTGTAAGAACACCTCTTTGTTCTTACTGTGGAAAATTACAGCAAAATGGAGTCTGGAGTCACATGGGCATACTTCGCTGAGTTACAAGGCGTATCTGCCTTCTCTCCATGGGTCAATTGTATAGCTGATGGTCCTTAATGGGCTATCAAGCAGGCTAGGCAGAGCTAACACCAACTTGTCTGGGATGTTTCCCAGAAGCATAGCCGAAATGTCTTGTTTGTCTAGCTATAGGACTAGTACTGTACTATACATTTAGTCAACTGGGAGGTTGTTATAACTGGCATTAACAGCCTTGTATCAGAGGGGTAGCCATGTTAGTCTGAATCTGTAAAAAGCGACAAAGAGTCCTGTGGCACCTTATAGATTAACAGACGTATTGGAGCATAAGCTTTCGTGGGTGAATACTCACTTCATCGGATGTCACCCACGAAAGCTTATGCTCCAATACGTCTGTTAGTCGATAAGGTGCCACAGGACTCTTTGTCGCTATTAACAGCCTTTACATCCAAGGGAAGTCCTGTCTTCATTATAGAATCTTTCAGGAAAGGATGCTGACTGCCCGGCTGTTGAGCATCCTTTACTGGCTGAACAGAGAAAAAAGAATAATGTCTGTCTTGAGGAAGACTGTAGTCCAAATTCTGATCTCATATTAGTGTAAGTCTTGAGTAACTTGATTGGAGATACACTAGGGACAATGTGTTTCTTTTCAAGGAGGGAAAACGTTCCTCTAAAGGGATTAGTGATCGGCTCCTAAAAATGAGGCTTTGCATGTGCTTGGAGGGATCGACATCCACTGTCAAAATTAGAATAACTACACAGAATTGTGCACCAAATGTTACTCTAGATAGAGGTAAGAAAAAGAGCACTTTACAAGGATGCCCCCTTGAAGAAAAGCTCATTTTACAGGAATTGTTTTACAGCAAGCCCTGTAAATACCATGGGGATCTATTTGTTTTTATGAAACATATGAACTTCCCCATAGTGATTTCTTATTCAGCTACTGCATCAAAATGAGTCTTTTCATTTCCCTCCTTTTTTCTTAGGAAAGGAACTACTTCTATTTATAAGCCTGATTAAAGCCCTAGCACCTCAGGTACTGAGTTGTTTGGTGCTTAAGATGACAGGTCTCTTATTATGTAACTTGCTAATATCCATGAGAAAAAAAGGAGTGTGAAGACAGTGCAGTTTAATACTCCCTAAAGGAAATTCCTAATCACCAGTGTCAAAAGAGAAAGCTCTATTAATGAGTAACAGAAATGGCATTATAGGCTGAGTCTTTATCTTTTACTTAACCAGAATTCCTTACAAGGCAAGAGTACAATGGATCAGTGTCAATGGCCTATAGGCCTATGCAGTTGTTGCCCTGTGATTAACCATGGGAAAGAAAAACTATTTGCAATTTAATTATCTGGAGGACAACCTATAAATAGAAAATTGAATTAACTGGAGGCTAATGAACAGCTGTGCAAAGAAATGTAAAATTATACAACACAATTTCCATAAAGCATAAATGATTTATACATTCAGTAGGCCACTTTATTCACATAAAACTCTTCTGCGAGAAACTCTCATTTGTTCAACCTGTGTTTTTAGACTCATTTGAACATTGCTTGCTTTGCTCAGTTCAAGGCAATTTCAGATAGAGGTATTTCACCATACTCATTAAGTACAATGCTATATCATTTGCTGCAAATTACCAGCACTACTATGATGGGTCCCACACTTTCTCTTCTTGTGGGGGTATTCAGGGCACCTGATCTGGGGTAGGGTGGCCAACATGTCCCAATTTTATAGGGACAGTCCTGATTTTGGGGTCTTTTTCTTATATAGGCTCCTATTATCCCCCATCCCAATTTTTCACACTTGCTGTCTGGTCACCCTAATCTGGGGTATTAACTGTCCCACTAGTATCCCAGAGAAGGGGAGTAGAGAGGGAGGGACCCAGGCCCACCCTCTACTCTGGGTCCCAGCCCAGGGGCCCTAGGGATAGCAGCAAACCACTTGAACTAGCAATTCCTTCCCCTGGGCTACTTCCCTCTCCAGCCCTTCAGCTTGTGGGGCTTTCTGCACTCTCTCCGCTTGGGCAAGGTTTCTCCCAACCCTTGGCTCTGTACAAGCCAGGTTTCCCTTTACCTAGGGTCTTGGTCTTCTGGCCCACCACAGCACTTTTCCAAACTCTTCTCTGCTTCCCTCCTCTCTGCTCCAACACCAAACCTCTCTGCTTCAACTCCTCCAACTATCTGATTGAAGCAGGGTTTTTTTATCAGATGTCTGGCTTCAGGTGCTCTCCTTGGCTTAATTGGCTTCAGGTGCTCTAATTAAACTGTAGCAACCTCTCTTCCCTCTACAGGGAATAAGGCTCTCATTATCCTGGGGCTTACATATCTCCCATCGATCACTCTCCTGCTGCCCTCTGGCCATGCTGTATCACACATTGCTTTAATAATATATAGCAGATTGCTGTGTTATTGTAGCTGTGTTGGTCCTATGATATGAGAGAGACACGGTGGGTGAGGTAGTATCTTTTACTGGAGCAACTTCTGTTGGTGAAAAAGTCTCTTTCACCAATGACAGTTGGTCCAATAAAAGATATTATCTCATCCACCTCGTCTCTCTCATATCCTGGGTTGTAAGTAAACATGATCATGGTGACAGTATAAAAAGCAAAGATACGAACAGATTAAAAATTTGTATAAAGATGATGTTAAAATTATATAATACACAGGTTAAGGAAAGCATGTCTGTACATCTGGGTGTAGTGCTTAGATTATCCAAAGTACAAAATTACTAAACAGTAGCTTAGCCAAAGGGAATTTAAATCTTTAGTGCATTTACTGGGTGCTGTCTTCAGCACTTTTCCATTCTTTTTGGCTGACCAGTGCTGTTTTGATTCAGTGCTGCATTCTGGGGTGATATTAACCTGTCACCCCCACAGGATTAAATCTCTGGCTTTACTGTAGGGCAGTAAGTCTTGCTAGTAATAACTTTATTTTTATTTTGGAAGAAACTTCTTTAGATAGTTACAAAATTTAGAGAAAAATCCTCTGTATTTTTTCATAATTTGCCAATATCGAGACTGCTGTTCTAGTTTACAGTTACTGTATTTATAGCAGTTCTAGTCTGTGAGCCAATCCCCAGATTTGAACGTTTGTGTATGCATGTTTGTGTTCTCTGGTATGCTTTGCAAGAGCTAATTTTGATTCTGTTAGGAGTCTTGTTACATGCTGACGAGCTGAAATCACTGATACCTAGATCTAAGCACTAGACCTACTTTGGGCTAGTGGTTCTGAGTGCACCAGCACTGATGCTCCCCTACTAATGGCTGAAATCACTGAGAGTGTGTTAAGTGTGTGTGTGTGTGTGTGGGGGGGTAGTGGGATGGCTGGCAGAGAGGAGTGGCCAGCTGGGGATGAAGACTGCAGCAGAACCCCACAGAGAGGCATGGCAATTGGCCGTCAACCCGAACAGTGGAGCGTGTAAGGTTCCCCCATACCTCTTCCCCCCTTCCACCCAGGCTGAGAGATAAACTCTGCAGATGAACTTCTGAACTCTGTGGCTGCACTGACCAAAGGACAGAAACTGTGGGTGGGGTGACTGTTGGGTTGCTGGACTTAAGACCTGAGGGGTGTTTCCCCAACATAATGCCGTATTGTTTCCCTCCTTTATTAAAAGGTTTTTGCTACACTCAGCTCTGTGCTTGCGAGAGGGGAAGTATTGCCTCTTAGGCCTGGTCTACACTATGAGTTTAATTCAAATTTAGCAGCATTAAATCGAATTAACCCTGCACTCGTCCACACAACAAAGCCATTTATTTCGAAATAAAGGGCTCTTAAAATTGATTTCTGTACTCCTCCCCGACGAGCGGAGTAGCGCCAAAATCGATATTGTCATTTCGAATTAGGGTTAGTGTGGCCGCAATTCGATGGTATTGGCCTCTGGGAGCTATCCCACAGTGCACCATTGTGACCGCTCTGGACAGCAATCTGAACTCGGATGCACTGGCGAGGTAGACAGGAAAAACCCCGCGAACATTTGAATTTTATTTCCTGTTTGCCCAGCGTGGAGAGCACAGGTGACCACAGATAGCTCATCAGCACAGGTAACCATGCAGGCCGATAATCGAAAAAGAGCACCAGCATGGACTGTACGGGAGGTACTGGATCTGATCGCTATATGGGGAGAGGATTCAGTGCTAGCAGAACTTCGTTCGAAAAGACGAAATGCCAAAACTTTAGAAAAAATCTCCAAGGGCATGATGGAGAGAGGCCACAATAGGGACTCAGATCAGTGCCGCGTGAAAGTCAAGGAGCTCAGACAAGCCTATCAAAAACAAAAGAGGGAAACGGTCGCTCCGGGTCAGAGCCGCGGACATACCGCTTCTACGCCAAGCTGAATGCAATTCTAGGGGGGGCCCGCCACCACTACCCCACCTCTGACCGTGGATTCCGAGGCGGGGGTAATCTCATCAGCCACACCTGAGGATTCTGCGGACGGGGAAGAGGAGGAGGAGGAGGAGGATGAGCTTGCGGAGAGCACACAGCACTCCGTTCTCCCCAACAGCCAGGATCTTTTTCTCAGCCTGACTGAAGTACCCTCCCAAGCCAGTATCCAAGACCATGACCCAATGGAAGGGACCTCAGGTGAGTTTACGTTTTAAAATATAAAACTTGTTTTAAAATCAAGCGTTTTTTAATGATTACTTTGCCCTGAGGACTTGGGATGCATTTACGGCCAGTACAGCTACTGGAAAAGTCTGTTAATGTGTCTGGTGATGGAGCGGAAATCCTCCAGGGACATCTCCATGAAGCTCTCCTGGAGGTACTCCAAAAGCCTTTCCACAAGGTTTCTGGGCAGTGCAGCCTTATTCCGTCCTCCATGGTAGGATACTTGACCACGCCATGCTAGTAGCAAGTAATCTGGTATCATTGCATGACAAAGCCTGGTAGCATATGGTCCCGGTGTTTGCTGGCATTCTGTTGCCCAGACCTGCGTCTTTGATCTCTAGCAGCAAAGCCACAGGCACTCAATATTAAGAGGCAAAATGCGACCTTGCACAGAAATCACATGTGCTATGTAATGTGAATAGTGTTGGTCACCGTGAAAGAGTATAAGCATTGTTCTGCAAAATGTATCTTTTTAAAAAATTCTCTCCTTTTTTCCCTCCTTCCAGCAGCTGCAAATTTTTCAAGCCTCCCTCTTCCGTTCCAAAGGCTATCTCAGATAAGGCGTCGGAAAAAGAAGACACGAGACGAGATGTTCGCGGAAATCATGGAATCCACCTGCAGTGAAAGAGCTCATCTGAATGAGTGGAAGGACACGGTTTCAAAGTATAGGAAAGATGCCAGTGAATGTGAGGACAGGAGGGACCAACGTGAGGACAGGAGGGACCAACGTGAGGACAGGAGGGATGCTCGAGATGAGAGGTGGTGGCAGGAAGATCAGAGGAGGCAGGATGCAACGCTGGGGCTGCTGCATGAGCAAACAGACATGCTCTGGCGTCTGATGGAGCTTCAGGAACGGCAGCAGGATAACAGAGTGCCGCTACAGCCCCTGTATAACCCCCTTCCCCTCTCACCATGTTCCATAGCCTCCTCACCAGACGTGTAAGAACGAGGTGTTTACAATGTTCATGACTGCTGTCTTGAGCTGAGCGGGCTCCATGCTTGCCGTGGTATGGAGTCTGCAGCGTTCACCCAGGAAAAAAGGCGCGAAATGGTTGTCTGCCGTTGCTTTCATGGAGGGAGGGGTGATGCTGTACCCAGATCCACCTGCAACGATGTTTTTTGCCCCATCAGGCACTGGGATCTCAACCCAGAATTCCAATGGGCGGGGGAGACTGCGGGAACTATGAGATAGCTATGCGATAACTACTCACAGTGCAATGCTCCGGAAATCGACGCTAGCCCCGGTACATGGACGCACACTGCCGAATTAATGTGCTTAGTGTGGCCGCATACATTCGACTTTATACAATCTGTTTCCAAAATTCGAATTCTGTAAATTTGGATTAATCCCGTAGTGTAGACATACCCTTAGAGGCACCCAGGGGGGTGGTATGTAATTGTCCCAGGTCACTGGGTGGGAGCTCGAGCAGGTTTTGCATTGTGTTATTGAAAAGGAACCACTAGATACTGCACCTGGCCCTTGTTGCTGCCAACTCTGACTGGCAGAAGGGGTTACACTTAGAATCTCATCTATGTAGGCACTGTATCTGAGACAGCTACATGGTCTAGTGCTTATGAATGCAATATAAAGACTAGGGAAGTATATAGAACTCCCAAGTATTAATCCCAGTCCTTCCATAGCATTCTTGTGTGACACTGGGTGAGTAGAAGTCTCTTTGACTCAGTTTCTACATCTGTAAATTGCAGATATTATTTACCTAGTTTAAAGGGATTAAGTGAGCATTCATTGTTTTCATAGTCTTTTAAGACTATAAAGTTTCTGAAATAATCTTTTAGAAAAATAGTGTTACATTGGTAAATACCTGTTCACAAACAAATACTTCCTCTCATTATATCTTCAGTTTTTATTGTTACAGCACAAGTATTCCTTTCATTTTATTGCACTTTTTGCTGGATAACTACATATCTTGACTTAAACTTGCATCTAATTTTTCTGAAGACTTGTGCTACAAGCTACATCTGAGAATATATTTATATATGAGACACTGCTGTTTTGTTAAGTAGGAGACAAGCGATGAGGATAATCAGTTTATCTTGAGCTTTAACGCTGTGTCTAGCAAGCATTCAAATTTCTGGGCTGGTTGATGGCTTAGTGGAGTCCGGTAATATGCCTTTGGGATAAATCCCAGTATAATGAAATAATTTAGATTCACCAGTACAAAAAAAAAAAGATTTACTTAGTTTTAATTTTAAAATTCTACCTTGCATAGTTCAGATGTGCTTTTCTACTTTTTGGTTATGTCCGCAGAAATATATTTAAAATTGGACATGCTAGAACGTGAATGGCTCTTTTTAATTTGCTTTCATAAACTGTAAAGAAAGAAAAATAGCTTCATATGAGGCTATATTTGTATTGCATCTACATTATTTTATAGGAATTAATTTTCTTAGATTGTAAGGTCTTTGTAGCAGGGATTGTGTCTGCACACTACCTAACATACTGGATGTCTGGCAATAATAGCAACAATAATTCCATTTCAACCTATGAAATCCATATATAGCAACAATTAAAGGGTCATCAACAAACTGAAAATTAAGTATCAGACTTTTTTGATTGTCAGTATCTTAAAGCTATAAGGTTTGCAGTCCACTTTTGAAATGTATGCAATTTCTCATGCATTTGCTTATATTGTGTTATTTTAAGGTGAATGTAGTGTGTGTGAAAGATGCTGGATTAGAAGCTCTGGAGAACGAAATCCTCTTTTTCATCCACAAAGCAAGTGCAGCACATGCAGCAGCAATGTAAAATTCTCCATGTGGACTGCCAATAAACTTCCACCCTGAGCAGGAAAAAAAATTGCCTTTATGGTTAAGGGCTTGTCTATACATTAAAGTTATTCTCCAGAACAAGGTAGAGTGTGAATTTAAAGCAGAATAACTATTCCTGAATAACTGCATGTGGGGACATTCTTATTCCAGATTAAATTTAGGGAAATGCACTAAGGGCCCAATCCAACTCCTATTAACATCAATGGAAAGACTCCCATGAATTTTAATGGGAACTGAAATAGTGAGAACTGAGTCTCTGGAACCAAGACACTCAGACACTACAGTGATGGGCATGGCATAAAACCTAAATAGGCCAATGTAGAAATAGTCACATAAGTGCTGAAATTATTGAAGGGAAAACTGCTAGTATAATTTCACATTTTGCCCATAAATGCTTATCAGCCTAAATGACTTGCGAGTATGAGTTGTCTCAAAGCTTCAGCCTATGAATAAGACCTTTGAAAACAAGACAAATAGAAGACTAATGTTACCTCAAGGGGAAGAAGGTAACGCTTCAAAGGAAATACTAGAGAGATGGTAGAGGGAAGATATAACAGGGAAAGCCCCTTTTCTCAGAGGCTGCAGACTCGGCTCCCTTCCGTGTCTGTCACCGGTGGTCTTAGCTACCCATAAAATATAATAAAATAAAGAAAAGACAAGATAATATGGTGCAAATAAAGGTAAGTGTATTAGGGATAAAAGGTACAGAGAAACTAGGGAAAATGGGGGGGAGAAATACAAGAATAACAGTGAAACAGCAAAACCATAAATCAGTAAAATAGTGGATCAGTGACTGACTGAGAGCTTGAAGCTCAGGCCCATAAACCCTCCCGTGGGATTCTACAAAACAATAAACAATACCCCAACACGGAAACCTTTCTCCTATTGCTCTGATGCAGCAGATGTCACGTACAGGCGTGATGCCCAGGACCTACAACTCTTGGACTGATTTAGAGTCCTTGAGGAGGAACACTGGGGAGTCCAGACGACTGATGGTTTTCGTCGCTGGCGAGGAGACCCTCTGGGATGATGGACACCAGGAGATGCAGGATATAGGAATGATGATGACAGGACTCCTCTTCCTCAAACACACTACGGGATAGATGTTGTTCTTCGATCTCAGCTCTGGAGCTCTGCGAAGACCCGACCGTGTACGAACTGTCGCTGGAATGGACAGCCCCGCACAGGCGCTGAACAAGACCTTATAAAGCCTTTTTGGCGGGAAGAGTTCTGAGGTGATGGAATGCTTCTGAGGTGATGGAATGCTGAGGGTTGGATTTGGCGGGAAAAACCGGTTCTGACTGGTTTAAGCTAGAGTCTGTGTAGCAAAATAAGTCCCCTCTCAGAGATGGAGTTCAAAGTTAGAGTTCATGTACTCCATTTTGAATTTCAGTTTTAAAGTCAGTGATTCACTTCAGTATTTTAAAAACATCTTATTAATAGCTAAGTGAAACAGTACATTTCATCTAACATATCCCCTCCTTGGGACCTTTTTCCTTAACTATGGACAAAAGGTTCCAAACAATTTAATACAACATCAAACATTAATAACATGAATTACAACAATGCATATGATAAATATTTACAGAGCATTCCAACCAGAAATATTGAAAGGAACTTGTTTATACTTTCTCCTTGCTTTCTTATGTTTACATATTAACACAGTTAACATAACCATGTACACAATTAGAATGAATTGAATAATTAAAACAACCACAACTGGATGTAGAAGAATATACCACATTGATCTTATACTTCCCATGTCGGTATACAGGATAGATTCCCACCAATGAGCAGAGGTGGTTTCATCCTTAATCTTTTTTGTAATTTGTTTAATCTTGGAGATAGAATGTTGCACAGTGAGAATAGTTTTACTTCCTTCCAATTTCAAATTATTCAAATACTGAGCTAATTTTTCATGGTGTAACAACTTTTGAATAACCTCCAGATTTGCTCCAACATGGATGGGTGTTAACGTATTGTACAATTTATATTCATTGAACATTTCTTTGATATATACATTATGTACGGATACATTGATATCACAACCCATTAACTGTATGACCTTACATATACATAAATTTCCTATTCCTGAATTATTAACTTTATACAAATTATTAACTAAGAAATATGGACATAAACTTCGGATACAAAAACAACCAGAATTCACTTGTACTATGGCAGAGGCTTTACTGAGGGAATGGTGAAACACTTCATAAGAGCAAGTTCCCTCTACAGGGTCTAGACACGTGGAATCCTCCTCCCACACTTGGGTAGTGCAGGTATATCCCAAGTTGGGTTGATAGACGCATGCTTGCAGATTTATAGGGACGTACGAATTATTAGCGTTAACATGTACCCATTTATGTTCTTCTATAGGGACTAGTAGGGACTGGTTAGCATATATCCCCAAAGCAACAAGAGGATATATGGTTTCTTGATTAGCTGATTTTAAAGTAAGAATCAAGGCCATGATCGTATCATTGTGCTGGAAGTAAGTGAATGTCAATAATTGCCACCATTGGTGATGTATTTTCTCAAAATCATTGGCGTCCTCGTAGATGATTTTCTTCAATTCCAAAGGTAACTGCTGGTTAAAACCATCTCTGATGATAGCCTTGGCTACCATTATCAACCATTGCTGAGCTTCTACACATGCTAGGGCTTCTGAGATATTAGATTGGAGAATATCTAATGCTCCCAGTATTCGCAGGTGGTCTTGCTCTTGAATTTTAAGCCAATATGGAAGAATTTTAGTGATGTCAAATGTTGTAGTTCCTAGAGCGTGAAATGCAGAAGTCAATGGTTCGGCAAGGGAGGCGGCATCATGACCTACCTGACCAATTCGATTTGCTAGTATTTGTTGGTCTACTGTATTTAATACGCTTAATCCAGCTCCAATTCCCCCTAGCACCTTTGCCACTAAATCACGTTTCTGCCTAGTAGATGAGTTGGAAGAAGGAGGGAGTACTCCTTGAACCCAGGCTCTCCATCCTACTAAAAGTGGCTCTGTATATAGGGTACATTGATTATATACTGATGCTATAGATAATTGTAGAGGCATGATAATCCTTTTGATTGAATATTGAGGATCTATCATTAAAGTTCTGGTTACGTCCTTTTTAATGGTTAGTGGTCCTACATGATAAATGGGAGGTGGCGTTACCACATGTATTTCCTTTGTATATTCAAACTCCAGCGGGCCTCTCACAGTCCATATTCCAGAATGATTGACCATAACATTTATAGTATAATTAATTACACACAATTCCCTGAATTTATTTATATCATTGTCCGATATACAATATCTTGAGGTAGTATGTTGTTTCAATGAAATGTTATAGCCCAACAAAGAGGAATTACAGGTTAATCTTAATATGGTAGTATTCTGATTAGGAGGTTTTATGGAAATATTTACAAAATCTATATGGGTTTGTTGATGGTACATTTTTATGGATATGTTCAATTTTCCGGGTTTAACTAAAGAAGGAGATAAGATGTCAAATGATACACATTGATAAAGGTCTTTATGGCAGTTGTCAAACATCACTTCAGGCATACTCCACGTACAACCATATCCTGGACGTATAGGTCCAAAACGCTGTACTGGGTTGTGGGTGGTAACAGTATCAGGTAATATAACCGACTGATTCTGAGCATACTCAAAAACATCTAGGTAGCAACGTTCCATGACCTTATAAGCTCTAAGGGTTACCCATTCCCAATTTTTATGATCGTTTGCCTCTCTTTTCCCTCTTCCGTGATAGCCAATTCTGAAAACATTAACTGGTTTTTTAGTAGTCGCTCGAGGTACCGTTGTTGTACTACTTTTTGTAGAGCTTTCTTGTTGTTTTCTTTGTATTTGACGTCTTCTTGTATTTGGTGGGATTTTATTCCTCCATCGATATATTATTTGTGGGTTAACCTGACATTCTAAATATTCGTTCATCTTGACAGGAAAGAATTTACTTCCTTTCAGAGTTACATTGAAAGTTGGTGGTAAATCCCGTTTCCTCCGGCGTCTGTAAATATCCTCTGGAAATGGCTTTGTAGGAGCTTCAGGTGGTGCCATTCCTTCCATTTGAGTGTTGGTTCTTTCATTGACATATTCCTCATTTTCCTTTTGTGTTTCCAATTCCTTCCCTTGGTCATACATGAAAGATATTTTTCTGTATGTCTTACATATCCAGTATTCATTTTTCTTAATTATTAAACTTCTACAGGTCCATAAACTTAACCAAGTTATAACTATGTACATCAGAAATTTTCCAGTAGTCTTCATATTTCCTTTGTTCGGCATCCTGTGGATGAAAACAAGACAATTAGTTGATCCTTATGGTGGTTTTTCATCACTTGTTCTATTACTTTCTGTTCTAGGTGGATTAGTACAGATGTTTCCTTTCCATAATTTTAATTGTGAGCTATGGAACCACTTTTGTACTTTACGTTTTCCGGTCTTCAATTCTAGTTGATAAGTTGTTGGACTGGCTTTATTGATGATAGTTACTGGTCCAACCCATCTTGGACTTAATGGATGGTTCTTTTCAGAAAAATACTTAAAGAGAACTTGATCCCCTATGTTCCACTCTAAATGTTTTAAATTGTTATTCAGTCTTTGATCCATCTTATGAATATTTCCTTTTAAATTAACCGCCACTGCCCTTTGCACTTCTGATATGGTATTTAACACTGATTTTATGTAATTGTCCGTCACCATTCTAGGTTTATACTCGTCCGGTGGTACCCCTCCTGGCATCCACCATTGCTCAGGCGTTACCATAGGTCTTCCGAAAAGTGCTTCATATGGAGTGAATCCATGGACGCTCACTGTGGATCTGATTGCCATCAGGATGAGAGGTAGATGTCTGTCCCAATTCTTTCCTGATGAATCAATTACCTTCCTTAGTGCAGTCTTTAAAGTGCGGTTTGATCTTTCTACTAACCCAGAAGCTTGTGGGTGACCAGCTACATGAAATCTTTGGCGTATTCCTAAGGCTATACACAATTGTTTAGTTAATTCTCCGGTAAAGTGCGTGCCTTGATCGGAATCAATAATTCGAGGTAGTCCGAATCGACTGAACGTATTTTCTAACAGCAATTTTACTGTCGCACCTGCAGTGCAATTCCTAGTTGGGTACCCTTCTATCCACTTGGTAAATGGATCTATTACTACCAGGCAGTATACATTTCCTCGGTTAGTTCTAGGTAAGGGTCCAATAAAGTCTATCTGCACTCGAATCCATGGGCCATCTACCGGTTGATGAAGTAGAGGTCCCTTTTTTATCCTTATATCAGGATTATTGTGGGCGCATCTTAAACAGTTGTTAATAAAGTGCTCAGTATCTCGGATTATCTCAGGCCACCATCCTACCGTAGCTAGCCTTTGTAGAGTCTTTTGGAGTCCAAAGTGTCCTTGTTGATGAGCCAGTTGGATTAACTCTCTTCGCAATATGTTTGGAATCACTAATAGTGGAATCAAGGTATCGTTATCAGTATTTTCATAATTGTCTTTTGTTGCCATAATTAGTCCAGATGTATGTCGAGTGATGAGGTATGTTTTGTGTTTTCCATCTTTTAGCAGCTTCTTAATTTCAGGATCTTGTTCTTGCAATTGTACTATATCTTGATGATCTGTATGGTCCACAGGTTTATTTGCACTTATATTAGCTTCTACCTTGTCCCATCTTGTTTCAGGTCCCATTACCGCTGCTTGCTTTGCTAACTTATCCACTTTGCTGTTTAATATGGATATCTCTGCCTGATTCCTTCTGTGTGCTCTTACTTTGAATAGATAAGTATCTCCCCTCCTAGCTTCTGCTAAGTTCCATGCATGCATGAGATAGCCAGCATATGCCACCGGATGATTATCTGCGGATTTCATATCCCGCTGTTTCCATACTATCATCCAGTCTAACAAGGCTCTCATAGCCCAATCAGAGTCTGTACAGATGGTGATATTGGCAGTCGATTCAGCATTTTCTAAAGCCACTATGATTGCCACAACTTCAGCCGCTTGTGCAGAATGGTATGACACGGTTCCTTGATAGATCTTGTCCGAAGCGACATGAAGTGCTGCATATCCGGTAGCAGCCTTCCCATCTTTAAAAAGGCTACTGCCATCGACTACCCATAATTCTCTGTTACTGGCTTTTGCATTTTCATAGCATGATTCAAGTTTAAAGGGGGATACAATTTCTGGAATTTTGATGTTAGGTAGAGGACAATCATGATTATTTATATATATTTCCTCAGTTATTGGCGGGCAAAGTGCGAAAGGTGCAGAAATAGGTGTGTTGATCTTCTCTACTTGTACCTCTTTATTCAGGAGGGCAAGTGTCCAATTGGCAAGTCTAGGGTGGCTGACTCGCCCTGCATTAGCTTTACCTGATATGACATATTGCACTGGTGTATGGGTGGTTTTTAGTACAATAGGGGCCATTCCTATTAAATACTCCCAATGGGAGATGGCCCAAACTAATGCAAGTACTTCCTTTTCGCACGTTGTATACTGTTTTTCTACTTCTGAAAGGACCTTAGATCCATATGCCACTGGTTTTAAGGAGGATCCACTCTGTTGTAATAATATTGCACTAATCGCCGTCTTGGTTGTTGCCAGTTGTAGATGGAAGGGCTGGTTGATTTGAGGGTATGCAAGTGCCGGTGCAGTCATCAAGGCTTGTTTCAGGTCTATCACTGCTTGCTGCTCTTCAGTTCCCCAAGTCCATTTTTGATTTTTCCTTAAAAGTTTATAGAGAGGTCTGGCCTTTTCGCTATAGTTTTCGATAAAATCCCTTGAAAATCCAACCAATCCAAGGAATGATCGTAAAGTGCTTACATCTGTCGGGGCAGGCAGCTTAGATATGAGTTCTATTCTCGAAATATCCGGTTTTCTGCCTGTGGGTCCAAGCTGAACTCCCAAGTAAGTCACTTGCTGCTGGACCAACTGAGCCTTGCTAGGATTGATTAAGAATCCAGCTTTTTTCAATGCTTCCAGAACCTCATCTAAAGCAGCACAATTATCTTCTCTGGTCTGTGTGGCAATTAGGATGTCATCTACGTAACTTATGATGTTGCTGGAATAAGTCAGATTCTTCCACAGGGCGGCCACCAACCGATGGCACAGACTTGGGGCGTTATGATAGCCTTGTGGGACCCTGGTGAAGGTTAGCTGTCGGTCATCAAAAGTAAAAGCAAACTTGTAAAACGAAGAAGGGTGGAGAGGTATTGAAAAGAATGCATTTGAAATGTCCAATACAGAAAACCAACAGGCACCTTCTGTGATTAAAGCCATCACCTCAGGGAATTTTGCCACTACAGGAGCTAGTCTTGGGGTAACATGATTTAACCCTCTATAATCAACAGTAAGTCTCCATGATTTATTATCTGCCTTCCTAACAGGCCAAATAGGCGAATTGCATATGCTTTGGCATTGGATTAGCACTCCTTGCTCTAAAAGTGCATCGATGGTTGGTTTAATTCCCTCCTTTGCCTCGATGGAATACTTATACTGTCTTAGTGGTTTGGGGTCTGGTCCTTCTACCTTCACAGAAGCCTCTACTTTTCCACAACTGAGTTTAGTTGGAGCGAAAACCATGAGATGTTTCTGGGTAATCAGTTTGATGTCCTCTTCCCATTCAGGAAGAATCAGTTTATCTGGCGTCTTAAACGCATATATCCTATGGGCTGCTGGAATTATAAGACCCGCCTCTTCATCTTTCACTTGACACAATATGTTATTTGGTAAGTCCACCACTATCTGTAATTTCCTTAATAGATCTATTCCCAAGATGCCACTTCCGTCTAATTGTTGTAAACCGAAGGAAGCTTGGGTTGACAGATGTCCTACAGAACAAGTAATAAAATCAGTGAAAGGTATAGTACTTTCCTTTCCATTGTATGACTGAAGAGATTTAATATCCTTAACTGGAATATTCCTGATGATTGAATTTGCTTTTGTGCAAAGTAGGCTGGTAGATGCCCCGGTGTCTACCAATGCCTTTTGTTTAATGCTACCGAAACTTCCCTTTAATTGAATTTCTACAGTGGGTCTACCCCAGTAGTCGTTAACTAGGGGGGCCACAAACCCAGGGGCTTGGGAAGCCCGGCCACCTCAATTAGATTGGAGTGAGGTAGATGCTATAGGAGCATTAGAGTTCTTACTTGCTGATCCTTGTGATGTTTCATATTGTGCTAATTTCAGGAACATGTCTTCTGCTGATAACCTCTGCTTCACTAGACTGTCCCATGATTCATATTTGCTGAGTCTTTTTAATAGCACCTTTTTCATGATTTTCATTTCCTCAGCAGAGCCACTGAACATTTTGTTAGTAAATTCTGGGGGTTTATATTGTTGCTGCATTGGAGTTTTGCCTTGGCTTTTATCGGTAGAGGTTTTGTTATTGAAAGCTGCCACCCTTTTCTTAGCTCCTCCACCAGGGTAGGCTAGCTGTTGTAACTCGTAAACCTCTCTAGCCCTGCCTTCTAATTCAGCCATAGGTGTAACACGAGCAACCACAGGACCCATTCCCAACCGGATATTAGGTGTTAAACCTTGTACATATAATTCTCTTAATTCAGGTACGTCATAATCAATAACCCCTCCACGGTTGACTCCCAAACCAGCTAACCAGAATAACAATTTTTTTCGCATCATATACCTTTCTGGTCGTTCCTCTGGCATTTGCTTTTCAGCATATGCTTTACCCAGTAGGTTGTCATAAGGAAAATACAATTTAAAAACACACTTATATATGGTATGTTGTTCAGTATTGGTATCCACCATGATGCCATATGGTAATACTGCAAAATCCTCAGCTGACATGCATTCCCTTAAGAGTGCTACCATATCCTCCTGGCTGACATTAGGTGTTGCTGATAATTTTGCCAGCCAGTTCAATACCGTTTCCTTATTACAAATTCCCATTTGCTTTCCCAAAGCTCTAGTTTGTTCCGGGGTCAAAGCCCTAGTTTCATGTTTCACAGTTGGGGGTCTGTTGTTATCATATTGGGTTACAGTGGTTACAATAGGGGCCAACGGGCATCCCCTGTCTACCAACATGGCCTCCTCACTACTGTGAGGTGCTGAGGGTTCCAATCTTTTACCCACTGAGGGACCTGGTGGTGAGTCCTCAGTTTCCGAGTCGGAACTTGACTCTTGAAATTCGGACTTAAAAGCTGCCAAAGGATTCATTTCGATGGCACTCATAACACCCTTGGCCAATTGTAGCTGCTTCTGCAGCTTGTCAATGCGGCGATTGCAGGCCACATGATTGACAGACCCTAAATTAACATTATGGGCTTCCTTCAGGAGCTGGCGCACTACTGCCTGCGATTCCTGAAGTTCTCTGCCTTTTATTTCAGCAGCAGTTTCTGCATCTGTAACCCTCGTATTAAGATTCCTCAGCTGTTGTTCGAGCTGGGAAACCTGTAAGGTCAGGCTATTTATTTTGGCAGTTGCCAGTTGCTCTTCGGCAGCCTGCCTTTCACCTTGTTGTTTTAGCTGCTGCTTCTCAACAAGTACTTGCTCTGTCTGTTGTTTAAGCAGTGACACTTGTGAATTCAGTTCTCGGCTGACCATAGCCAAGCCGTATATGAGAGCACATTTTCGTGCTTTCTTGTTAGGGGTAGGTTTACAGGTGGAATACCGAGCCCATAAGGTGGAAAACTTGTCCAAGGAATCAACCCCTGCCATTGACTCCTTCTTCCAAGGATTTTTGCCCTTTCCAAATAAATCCACACTAAAGTCCACTGAGTTTTTATTTGTCTGGGACGTCCATCCTTGGAGGCTGAAAACTTGATCCATCTTCTGCTGCTGGGTTATAGATTGCTTACCCAATCCAAGGAAAAAGATTACACCGTTTGAAAATAGAGAGACCTTAGAAAAGAGACCGCTTCCAGCTGCGGCTCTAAGGCCTAGGCAAAGGCAACCTAAATTTTCGGGAGAAGGCCACAGCCGCTCCCCTACTAACTGTTGCCTTGCCAAAAGAAAGAGTGGCAACCCTTTTGGGGCCCGGTACCACTCCGTGTTCGGTTATTAGCAACCGGACACTAGCGGTGCTAGTATGGGGCCTACTAGCCAACGCTACCTGCTTCTGGGCAAGGGGTCCAGGCGTCCCTGCAACCCTTATTGCCAATAACAGGATTTCCCAGGGCGGAATAAATTCCGTCCCTCACCCAGGGAGTAATGGAAGGGGGGCTCTCACCCGGACACTATACCTTCCCTCGGATCATGCTTCCGTAGGGGGGGAAGTAGGCACAGTTCCAATTCCACACGAATTCCCTCCCCGAGTCAATTGGACCGTCACAGTCACTGTCACAAATAAACAAGCTAAAGCATAACAAGACTCTAATGGGGTAACTAATCCCCAAGAGAGTCCTGCCGCGGTCGCCAGAAATGTTACCTCAAGGGGAAGAAGGTAACGCTTCAAAGGAAATACTAGAGAGATGGTAGAGGGAAGATATAACAGGGAAAGCCCCTTTTCTCAGAGGCTGCAGACTCGGCTCCCTTCCGTGTCTGTCACCGGTGGTCTTAGCTACCCATAAAATATAATAAAATAAAGAAAAGACAAGATAATATGGTGCAAATAAAGGTAAGTGTATTAGGGATAAAAGGTACAGAGAAACTAGGGAAAATGGGGGGGAGAAATACAAGAATAACAGTGAAACAGCAAAACCATAAATCAGTAAAATAGTGGATCAGTGACTGACTGAGAGCTTGAAGCTCAGGCCCATAAACCCTCCCGTGGGATTCTACAAAACAATAAACAATACCCCAACACGGAAACCTTTCTCCTATTGCTCTGATGCAGCAGATGTCACGTACAGGCGTGATGCCCAGGACCTACAACTCTTGGACTGATTTAGAGTCCTTGAGGAGGAACACTGGGGAGTCCAGACGACTGATGGTTTTCGTCGCTGGCGAGGAGACCCTCTGGGATGATGGACACCAGGAGATGCAGGATATAGGAATGATGATGACAGGACTCCTCTTCCTCAAACACACTACGGGATAGATGTTGTTCTTCGATCTCAGCTCTGGAGCTCTGCGAAGACCCGACCGTGTACGAACTGTCGCTGGAATGGACAGCCCCGCACAGGCGCTGAACAAGACCTTATAAAGCCTTTTTGGCGGGAAGAGTTCTGAGGTGATGGAATGCTTCTGAGGTGATGGAATGCTGAGGGTTGGATTTGGCGGGAAAAACCGGTTCTGACTGGTTTAAGCTAGAGTCTGTGTAGCAAAATAAGTCCCCTCTCAGAGATGGAGTTCAAAGTTAGAGTTCATGTACTCCATTTTGAATTTCAGTTTTAAAGTCAGTGATTCACTTCAGTATTTTAAAAACATCTTATTAATAGCTAAGTGAAACAGTACATTTCATCTAACACTAAGGGCTGGTCCACACTAACCCCTCAGTTCGAACTAAGATACGCAACTTCAGCTACGTGAATAACGTAGCTGAAGTTGAAGTATCTTAGTTCGAACTACAAGGTACTTACCGCGGGTCCACACGTGGCAGGCAGGCTCCCCCGTCGACTCCGCGTACTCCTCTCGTGGAGCAGGAGTACCGGTGTCAACGGCGAGCACTTCCAGGATCGATTTACTGCGTCTAGACAAGACGTGATAAATCGATCCCAGAAGATCGATTACTTACCGCCGAACCCGGAGGTAAGTATAGACGTACCCTAATACAGTGAAAGATTTCAGAGTAGCAGTACTCCTGTTCTTTTTACAGTGAAAGACATTCCCACAAGTAATGTGGTACTGCCATTCCTCAGACAAAGGGTTCTGCCAGACAGTGTCATCTATTCAAACCACAAAATCATTACACATCCCTGTTTGTCATGCTTTTCTGAATTACGTTTACAGTAGTCTTATTTTCTGTGTCTCTGTTCACATTCTTTAAATCAACTAAGCATTGATGTTTCATTCCAAACTACAGAAAGGGCATAAAAGGACTGAACTAAAGGGGTTACACATGGTTGAAATCACTACTTAATATATTTTTTAAAATGCTCATAATATATGAAAAAAATAAATATTAAGTATTGTCATAATAGTACAATATCTTAACTCTTTTATAATATAGCCTGAGGCCCAAGTCAGCCATACCTTGGTCTAATGACTAGGACACCGGAGTGGGAGTCAGGAGTTCTGATTCTTTTACTGGCTCTGCTACTGACCTACTGTGTGACCTAAGGCAAGTCACTTCACCTTTCTGTGCCTCTGTTTTCTCTCCGATTCTTTGTTTCTCTGGTCTATTTGGATGCTAGGCTCTTCAAGGCAGGGACTGTGTTTCAGTATGCATCTGTAGAGTGCCCAACACAACGGGGACCCAGTCTGAGCTGGTCCTCTGGGTGCTGCTGAATCACAAATATTAAAATAAATATAATAAAAATTTGGGGCTTCTTGTAGGTGTCAGGACATGTCTGTGCAGATCAGATTGTAGGAGTGGGACCTATGTAATTAAGTTCCCTAATCAGGGCCAGATCCTGAGAGGACCAGCGAAGCCTCAGCTCACATTGAAGTCAGTGGATGTTGAGAGGACTCAGACTCTTGTGAGATTGGTCCTTTAATTCTTCAAAGAATGGCCAAAAGAGACTCCCCAGTTTATGTGCTCTGAGAGGCTCTCTGATAATTTAGGACCATTGCAGGAATTCCAATATTTATGCCCAGTATTTTAATTACTTTAAATACCCTTAAGTTCCATTTTCTGTTTCTCCTTCATAACTACATCACTAGAGATATTTGAATCTGCACCCTCCATTCAAATGTATGTGACCTTTCTCCTTAATTTGGCCTATTTCTTATCTACACAATTACATCATTTAGATTTTGCTCCCATCAATTTCACTGTCACAAAAATATGTAGCCTTTATCATAAGATTCAATCTCCATTCTCCAGGATCAATGTTTTTGTAACCTCCTTGTATGTAATGATGCCTTCTCCTTACATGTGATATCCATCAGGAGAGTCCATTGCCCTGTTTAGGGTTTGAAATGTTCCCCTTTCCTTTCTTTTTTTTTTATATCCATGGTGTGTGTGTGTGTCCTTTCAATTGTGAAGATTTTTGTGTGTTTGAGTGCTTTTACTGTTATATGGCACAATATCTATGTATGTTAAGAGACTGTCCAATTAGGGTGACCAGATAGGAAGTGTGAAAAATTGGGACATTTTTTTCTTGGGGGGGGATGAGGGGGGGTATAGTTGTGTATATAAGACCAAGCCCCTAATATTGGGATGGTTCTGATAATATTGGCACATCTGGTCACCCTATGTTCAATATAGGTGTAAGCTCTACAAACTAGGAAGGTGTTGTGGTAAAAATAATAAAATAAAAATAAAAAATGTCACAGTGAAAGGAGATGGGAGAATATGAAAATCTCAAAAGGACACGGTCAAAGAAACACCCTCCTGTATTAAAAACCTCCATATGATACCTGTGTTATAATCATTTGCAACCGCATGGCCTTGATATGGATAGAAAAATGGATTCCAATGAACCTAAAGAATCCGGACTTGCTAGTACTGTCAACACCAGTGAAAGCCGCTCCCTAGATAACTGTCCAAAAAGAAAGAGGAACTCAACTGACATCCAGAGAGGAGTCCACCTAGCTGTTCTTGTCCAATCTAAGATATTACCTCACCCACCTTGTCTCTAATATCCTGGGACCAGGGCCGGCTCCAGGCACTAGCCAACCAAGCACGTGTTTGGGGTGGCACCTTGTAAGGGACGGCCAATCTAGGGGTGGCGGGGGGCACTCAGGGTTTTTGTTGTAGTTTTGGTTTCAGCTGGGCGGCGCTCGGGGGGCTGGGTTGTTTGTGTTTCGGTGGCGTGGCATGGCGCTGGTGGGGGGAGGTGTTTCGGTGAGGCGGGGCGGTGCTCGGGAGGGGTGTTTCGGCGGGGCGCTTGGGGGGGTGTTACGGCAGGGCGACGCTCTTTTTTTTTGCTTGGGGCGGCAAAAAAGTTAGAGCCGGCCCTGCCTGGGACCAACATGTCTACAATAATACTGCATATAAGTCTGTCATATACACATATACCCTGAATATAGCACTCCCATAATAGTAAATGGCTCAAATGAGCACTACTTCATTTGTGAGTGGTTATGTCAGTAAAAATCACCACCTAGCAATTGTTACTGCACAATTACCCCAAATACATTCTATTAAATATTAGATAGTAGGGAGGGTATGTTAACTCTTGGCAAATGATGTTTTTTTGATGGCAACTTTTGTGCTTGTATTTCAAATTTTACTTAACAAGTAAAAGACTCATGGTTTTAACACAGAGTTTTTCAAATGGTGGGGTGTGCCATATTGAGGAGGCATGGAGGAATGTTCGGGGGGGGCATGATGCTCAAGGCATTTTTTACTTTTTAAAATTATTATTATATAACAGGGACATGACTGACAATTATACACATTGAAATACTATGAGTAAATATTTTGTGACTGATTTACTCAGAATGGACTTTTTTGGCCAATACAAGGCTGCTGGTACATTACACTGGAGTGTGTTAAAATGTATTTCATTATCAGTCAATCATCATTTCTATAGCAACAACTACCTTTCCTGCCTTCTGGTTTAGTAAATCATATTTTGCCGATACAACAAGCAGTTCTGCAGTGTTTATTCCGCTGGTGAGTTTGATATTTTTTGTGAAAAATGGATCAGTACTTATTGTCAAAAGATGGTAGTGTTCTGAAACAAAAGGCAGCAGCTGAAATGGCTAAAGTCAAAACAGAGAAAAAAATTGCAAAAGCAAGAAAATATGATGATGTATATTTGAATTTTGGTTTCACTTTGTCAAGGCTGCTTCCCCACTCTGAACTTTAGGGTACAAATGTGGGGGCCTGCATGAAACTTCTAAGCTTAACTACCAGCTTAGATCTGGTCCGCTGCCACCACTCCCAAAGTGCTAATTCCCTTCCCTGGGTAGCCTTGAGAGACTCTTCACCAATTCCCTGGTGAATACAGATCCAAACCCCTTGGATCTTAAAACAAGGAGAAATTAACCATCCCCCCTCCTTTCTCCCACAACTCCTGGTGGATCAAGATCCAACCCCCTTGGATCTAAATACAAGGAAAAATCAATCAGGTTCTTAAAAAGAAGGCTTTTAATTAAAGAAAAAGGTAAAAATCATCTCTGTAAAATCAGGATGGAAACTAACTTTACAGGGTAATCAAACTTAAAGAGCCCAGAGGAATCCCCTCTAGCCTTAGGTTCAAAGTTACAGCAAACAGAGAAACACTCTAGCAAAAAGGTACATTTACAAGTTGAGAAAACAAAGATAAAACTAACACGCCTTGCCTGGCTGTTTACTTACAAGTTTGAAATATGAGAGACTTGTTCAGAAAGATTTGGAGAGCCTGGATTGATGTCTGGCCCCTCTCAGTCCCAAGAGCGAACAACCACCAAAACAAAGAGCACAAACAAAAGCCTCCCCCCCCACCAAGATTTGAAAGTATCTTGTCCCCTTATTGGTCCTTTGGGTCAGGTGTCAGCCAGGTTACCTGAGCTTCTTAACTCTTTACAGGTAAAAGGATTTTGGAGTCTCTGGCCAGGAGGGATTTTATAGTATTGTACACAGGAGGGCTGTTACCCTTCCCTTTATAGTTATGACACACTTCCATTGCAGTTAAGGAAGAAGAAATTAGGCCTCAATATGTAATGTGTGCAGTAACTTTAGCAAATGTTTAGCCAACAAAATTAAGATGCCATTTAGAAACAAAACATGGTGATCTGGTAGGAAAAAAAAAGATTTTTTTCCAACAAAAGCTACAAGAAATTAACTAACAACAAGAAAAAAAAAACAATGAGAAATGTGGTATCCACTCCTGCAGGTGCTTTAAAAGCATCATATCAAGTTGTGTACCACATTGCTAAAAATAAAAAGCCATACACAACTGGAGAAAAACTGATTCTCTCAGCAGCAAGTGACATTTGCAGGACAATAGTTGGTGACAGTGCAGCAGAAAAGTTTTAAATGACCCGCCTGTCAGACAACATGGTCAGCCGCTGAATCTCTGACATGTCAGAAAATATCAATGCACAGTTGATCTCTCAATTGCTATCCAGTTTATTTGCAGTCCAGTTGGATGAAGCAATGGATATCTCGAAAGAAGCTCATTTAACTGCTTACCTTCGGTACTCTCATGAAACATCAGTATTGGAAGATTTTTTGTTCTGCAAGCCAGTTAAGAATCGTGCAACTGGATCTGAACTGGTTAACATTTTAAATTACTTCCTAACTTCTCACAACTTGAAGTGGGAAGCTCGCATCAGAATCAGCATGGAGGGAGCTCCTTCTATGTCTAATGGGTTTGAAATTACTCCACATATATCATGGACTCATTGTATGATACACCGCGGAGCCCTTGCAATTGGAAATATGGATCAGGATGTTCTGAGTTCTGCTATTAAAATTGTAAACTTTATCAAGACACAGCCCACAAAGGCTCATTGCAATGCGTTGTGCGGAAATGGGAGCAGAGCATGATATTTTGTTGTTTCACATGGAAGTCAGGTGGCTATCGGGGGGGAAAGTTATGAACTGAGAAACGAAGTTTGACTTTTTTCTAATGGATTTGAATTTCAGCAACACAGAGACACTTTGTGATCCCTGCTGGTTGTGCATTTGGCTTACCTTGCTGATATTTTTGACAAACTGAATTCTCTAATTGTCTAACTCAACTGCTATCAGAGCAGCTCACCCTACCTGATTGAACTAACCTCATTATCTCCATACTGATTTAGACCTGCCTCTGGAAATTTCCATTACTTGCGTCTGATGAAGTGGGCATTCACCCATGAAAGCTTATGCTCCCATACTTCTGTTAGTCTTAAAGGTGCCACAGGACCCTCTGTTGCTTTTTACAGATTCAGACTAACACGGCTACCCCTCTGATACTTGAATTCTCTAAATGTCTCATTGCAAGGAGTGGAAAGTACTATTTTTGTCCTGTACAAGTAGATATTGTCATTCAAGAGAAAGCTGGATCTCTGGAAAATAAAGATCAAAACTGGTTTAAGTGTTCCACTCCCGTTGTTAATTGATGCTATTGACAAAACAGAATCTGAACTATTGAGTGTTGTAGAGCCAATCAAGAATCACTTGACTTCTAGAGTGCTTCACACAGGGCCGGCTCTAGGATTTTTGCCACCCACAGCAAAAACAATTTTGGCCCCCCCCCCTTCTTTAATTACCCCACCCCCGGCGCGCGAAACGGCTGCTCAGGATCTCCCCCTCCCTCACAGGTTTGAGAGCCTGGGAGGGAGGGGGATACCCCGAGCCACCGCGGCGCGCGAAACAGCTGATTCGCGCGCCGCTGCTCCCCCTCCCTCCAAGGTTTGAGAGCCTGGGAGGGAGGGCGAGTAGCGGCGCGCGAATCAGCTGTTTCGCGCGCCGTGGCAGCAGCAGCGGAGGTGAGCTAGGGCGGCTGGGGCACATTTTTAGGGGCGGCATTCTGGCGCTGGCCATGCCGCCCCTAAAAAATGTGCCGCCCCAAGCACCAGCTTGTTTTGCTGGTGCCTAGAGCCGGCCCTGGCTTCATAGCACATTTTTGTAAACTGCTTGTTCCATGTTTATTGGCTTCACTGCAGGGATTACAGAAGACCACACTATTGGGTTGATCATTTTTCTTCACATTATCAGACTGAGTTTAGAATGGCAGCAGCTACCCTTAAGGGAACCCAGGCTAGTGAATGATGCTTCATGGAAAACTTTTCAACATTAAAGCAGATTCTTGTTTATGGAGGGTACTTTAGAAGTTGAGGACCCAAAATCCCACTGAAAGTCAATGGAATTTGTGCTCCTAAATCCCTGAGATGTTTTTCAAAATCTCCCGCATAGCCCCAATGTCTTTCCTCAAGGCACAACTTGTGTCAACAAGCTGTGCACTTGGGTGGCCCATGGAGAGAGAATTCTCTCTCCCGACTGGAGACTCCATAGTCTCCATCTCCATAGCCTTTGTACACTTCCTGTGCAGTAGTGGCAGATCATTTTCCCTGCCCCACTTGTAGTAGAGTTAGGGAAATATGCATATTAGGGCAAGTGAGTTACTGTGGAGTACAACTCCACTGGCAGATAAGGAGTGTAGACTTCCACAGACACTTGTAGAACTTCAGAGACTTCTGTAGCCTCCACATGCATGAGAGGATCTGGCCTATTGATGGACATATGTGAAGTGGTTTTGTTCCCTCTTTCTTTGTTATCTGAAATATTTGGGAAAAGCTGATCTTTGTTTTGAAGAGCTTATCTTTTGTTCACTGCTCACATCATAGCATTATATAGAATTTAGTACACTGTTAGAAAAGGAAAAGACCCATTGTTCCATCAGCAAATGGTGGGGTTGGAGAGGCTTCATCTTAGACTACAAAGAACTAAATAGAACTGGTCAAAAAAATTCGATGACACAGTTTTCCTTTGGAATATGGTGTTCTGAAAAATCAAAATGTTTCACAGGAATGTGTCAATTTCAGCATAGTTTCCAGTGGAAAAGTTTTTAAACTATTCAAAATTAAAAATTGAGTATTTTGTTTTGTTCTGACTTTTTCATTTCATCTTGTCTTTTATAATATATTAATTTTAATATTAAACTTACTATAAATATATTTAGTATATATTTAATATTGTATATCATTGTACTGACATTCTCAAATAAAAATGTTTTGAGATAGATGCTCTGATGTTTCAAAATAAAAATCTCAGAATTTCCATTCTGCCAGATATTTCAAGATTTTACCTGTTTGAAGGACAAAAAAAATAAATTTCAAAATGCCAGAATATCCCACAAGATGGAAATTCTGTATTCTGACCAACTCTAATCTTAAATTACAAATACCCTGGCACCTAAAACTGATGCTGCCAGATGAATGGCAGTGTAGCTGTCCTGACCAGGCAATTATGATTTTTGGGTCATTAAAATGGCTGTTTGAATCCATGCCCACTGCTGTTTATTTTAATTTTTTCCCCTGAGAACTGGATGTTATGTTACATCTTGAGCCCATTTTGTGGTAAATTTCTGAGGAGTTTAACCTTTCCACACCTTTATTTTTCTGGAAAGGTTCATAGAATATCACGGTTGGAAGGGACCTCAGGAGGTCATCTAATCCAACCCCCTGCTCAAAGCAGGACCAATCTCCAGACAGATTTTTGCCCCAGATCCCTAATGGCTCCCTGAAGGATTAAACTCACAACACTGAGTTTAGCAGGCCAAAGCTCAAATCACTGAGCTATCCCTCCCCCCATGTGGTGTATTGCTCCATATTCATGAAGCTGTGTGCATTCACAAAGACTGAATAATGGGGAAATCTCTTTCTACTAGTGTCATATTCTGTCCTCTTATAAGAAGGGACATACCAGATCATGACCAATTGTGGCACAGCAAGTTTCTGCAGGCATCATACCCTCATCTCCCTCAGGATTCAGAAATAAACCACTTGCTTCCAGAATCTTTGAACATTATTCCCTTTCTCTAGCGGTCTAACCAGGGCCAGCTCCAGCATTTTTGCTGCCCCAAGCAGCAAAAAAAAAAAAAAAAAAAGCTGCGATCAGCGGCACTTCAGTGGCAGTTCTACCGCTGCCGCTTCATTCTTCGGCGGCAGGTCCTTCCCTCCGAGAGGGACTGAGGGACCTGCTGCCGAATTGCCACTGAAGAGGTGGACGTGCCGCCCCTCTCTGTTGGCCGCCCCAAGCACCTGCTTGCTGCACTGGTGCCTGGAGCCGGCCCTGGGTCTAACATAGTTTAATCAGCTAAGAGCTCCCTCTTAGCTTCTGGGGTCTTCCCAGCCCTCCTTCTTGGGGCTGAAGAGATTTTAGTCCTGGTCTTCCTGGCCTGTTGATTCTCCCTCAGGTTCAGGGGATCTCCCAGCCCTTCCTTCTTCTTGGAGCTGGCTTAAAATGCGAAGTCTCACTATCCTTGAACCAGTAGTCCACAGCCAACTTCTTCCACTGGGTTATTATGCAAATAAACTGTGTGTGTGTGTGTGTGTGTGGGGGGGGGTTCAGATGATCTGATGGTCTCTTCTGGCCCTAGAGTCTAGAAATCTCTGAAAAACTGAGTGTAGTACATTGAGCAGCCTCCGATGTTTTCATGTATAGCCTGCTTGATCCCCAGAACTAACATTGAGTGAGTGGTGTGATACAGGGGGAGCAGCTCAAATATCCAAAGGGGCTGGCCAGGGGCAGGACATTAGCATTGTGGGGCAGGGGTGAGTTGGGCAGTGATATCACAAGGGCCATTTGCAGGACCTCAGCTTATTGGTCAAAGGAGGTTGGAAGGTGGTGACCTCACAGAGAGAACCTGACAACAGCCAGACAGGACAGGCTGCAGAGCAGGGGCACTCTCAGAGGCCCCTATGGCTTTGCTATAGCGAGTCTCTTCTCGAGGTCTCTCCTTGAGGACTGAGAGAGAATTCAGGTTCTCGTATGTGAACATGAGGAGGAGCCTCTTTCGAGTTTTCTCCTTTCCAAGTACTAATTTTGCTAGAAAACAGATGTCCCTGTTGGGAAGGTAAGAGCCTCAGAGAGGTTTGGAACCTATTCAGCCTGATCCATCTGGTGCCGACCAAATTCTAGGCACGGAAATCACTAGGTTAAGGGGGCAGAATTTTTTCCCAGTTAGGCCTTTTTCTCTTAGAATCACTGGGGACATTGGGGTTTGTCTTTTCGTTTCCCTTTTCCCTGTTTCCCTCCCTCCACCAGTGAGGAGGGGGTTGCTTTCTAGCCATGGGTCGCGGGTGAAGCTCCGTTTTGGAGAGGCTATCCTGTTGGCCATGCCCCTTCCAACTGAGGCTCCGCCCCCCACATGCCGGAGTCTCGGAAACCCTCCACCCCCCCACCCCACCCCGTAACAGGGGGAGCCCTGAGAGCCTTCCCTGTGACTGGAGGAGTCCTGGGCTGCCCTCCCATCCCGAGTGTCAGTCCGGTCCCAGCCACACTGGGCCAAGCCAACACTACCCCCTGAGCTGCCAGGCTGGCCCTAGCCACGCCAGGCTGAGCCGCCGGCCAGCCCCCCGCCAACCCCAGTGCACGGCCGAGCCGACTCACTCCCCCGCCGGACCCTCCTGCCCACCGCTGGCTTGCTGCATTCCCTCCTCACTCCCCTGCCTCCCAGGAGGAGGGACACAGCAAGCTGCGGCAGGCAGGCAGCAGCAGCACAGGCAGTGGGGGTCTCGGGGAAGGGGCAGGCCCAGGCCACCGTGGCCCAGGTGTCCGGCGGGTCCACAGCAGCTGTGCCAGGGAAGGTTTAGCCTTCCCTGGCCTATTATACCCACCGGCCATGTCTCCAGCACTCATTGTGGGAGGCCCTCAGAGAGGTGGGAATGGACGAGTGCTCTGACAGTGATCCCCACTGGGGTGTCCTGAGCCATCTTTTGGGCCATCTGGTGAGAACCCTCAGCTTCCTGCCCCTCAGAGACTAAGTCTCGCTGCTGATTGGCTGAGCTGGGGATCTAGTGACAGGAAGGAGACTCAGGACTTTGTTGTTCTCTTTTAAGACCAGGTAAATAAGCCATAACCAATCATATGCTTGATGAATTTTGCTACGTCTCTCCATTAATTTTCTCTGAGCAGTTAATGATTCTCTCTAATGTTGTAGTTCTTCTCAAATACTTGCTGAATAATTACTATGAACAGTTGTTGGTCTGTAGCTCTTTGAGATCACTTTATTCTGATCATTTGGTCTCTGAAACTAAAGATTGATTGTTAGTGTGAAAGTCAGGACTCCTGAATCCTATTCTCAATTCTGCCACTGAGTAGCTGTCTGATGTAAGACAGGTCCCTTCTCCTTTCTCAGCCTTAGTTTCTCCCTCTGTCAATTAGGGATAACAATCCTCTCATCCCCCGTTCAGGGGATCTCCCAGCCCTTCCTTCTTCTTGGAGCTGGCTTAAAATGCGAAGTCTCACTATCCTTGAACCAGTAGTCCACAGCCAACTTCCTCCACTGGGTTATTATGCAAATAAACTCACGCTTTTCAGATAAGGAGCCCACAGCTCTCATAGACTTAAGATCGGAAGGGACAATCATGATAATCTAATAGTGGTTTTTCAACCTTTCCAGACTACTGTACCCATTTCAGGAATCTGATTTGTCTTGTGTACCCCCCAGGTTTCACCTCACTTAAAATCTACTTGCTTACAAAATCAGACATAAAAATACCAAAGTGTCACAGCACATTTTTACTGAAAAATTGCTTACTTTCTCATTTCTACCATATAATTATAAAATAAATCAATTGGAATATAAATATTGTACTTACATTTCACCGTGGAGTATATAGAGCAGTATAAACAAGTCACTGTATAAAATCCTAGTTTGTACTGACTTCGCTAGTTCTTTTTACGTAATCTCTTGTAAAACTAGGAAAATATCTAGATGAGTTGATTTACCCTCTGAAAGACCTCTGTGTGCTCAATTTTCCCTCTCCCCCCCGCCCCTGGACCTGGCCCTCCATCGCCTCTGGCCCCACCCCTGCATCACCCTTTCCTCACCCCCATTCCACCCCTTCCCCAAAGTCCCCGCCCCACTCTGCCTTTTCCCACCCCAGCCCCGCCCCCTTCCCGCCCCAATTCCACCGCCTTCCCCCAAGTCCCCACCCCTGTCCTGCCTCTTTTCCACCTCCTCCCCTGAGCACGCCACGTCCCCGCCCCTTCCCCTCCCTCCCAGAAAGTCCTAAGTGCCACCAAACAGCTGTTAGGAGGCAGGGGGTGGGAAGCGCTGGGAGAGAGGGGGAGGAGTGGGGATGCGGCATGCTCATGGGGTGGTGGAGAAAGAGGCGAGGATGGGGGAGCTTGGCTGCTGGTGGGTGCGGACCACCCTTTAATTTTTCCCTGTGGGTGCTCCAGAACTTCACCTACCCACTTATATAATAAACCACTAAGCTCTGGCTGAGTTACTGAAGTCCTCAAATCATGATTTAAAGACTTCAAGATACAGAGAATCCACCATTTACACTAGTTTAAACCTGAAATTGACCCATGATTTGATGTGACCCCTTTCTCCTTCACCATTTTACCTCTCAACTTAGAGAGTTTAACAGGCTGTAGCTTCTCCTGCAGCAAGAGAAAGCTCCTCTCCCCAAGTCCACATCCTTGCGACTGATGGCCTTTGATCAGGGCCAAGTGCTTGATAGACAATCAACTGCCTACATGGCTCTTTCCTCTTAAATTAGCTTCCCATACATACCCTGGGCCCAGACTCCCCTTAAAGGTACCAGTAACCCCATGACACCTCTGCACTGACATTCATTAGTCTACATGGAAGATGGGAGCTATTTATCTAGCGTTTTCAGTTGGTTCCCATCATCATAGTATCTGAGGGCCAAGTATCTGAGTGTCATTTCTCCTGTGGGGAGGCAATCTCTCTTCCCTCTTAACAAGAGCCTGACTTTTTGTATTTAATTCAATATAAAGGTGCATGAGTGTCGGTGAGTGGGGGCTTGTTTACACTAGAAAGTTGTACTGCTTGAGCTCTGCCAGTATAACAAATGCGGTACAATCCCCCTAGTATAGACAGAGGCATATCAGTATAAAGGCGCCTTTTACCAGTATAGCTATTCCAGGACAGGGAGGGGAATAAGCTATATTTTTTTATAAAGATATAACTTTCTCCACACTAGAAGTTGTGCCAGGACATTTTTTTAGGTAAAAATAAATTAATTAAATAAATGCATCCCTAACCAAAGTAGTTATATAAGTACAAAGAACTGTGTGTAGACCAGGCCTTTAAATGTTAGGAAACACCAGAATGAAGGTTGCTTGTACAACCTTAGTGCAGTTCCGTTGTGTATATGTATTCTGATACAGACTCACAAGTGTGGCCTTAGGATAAATTCCCTTCCCCTCACTTCATCAGTTTCCTCCAAACTACCAAGGGAAGTGGTGGACACCCCATCTTTTGATGTTTATTAATAAAGACAAGATGCCATTCTGGAGTGTGCTTTGGTCAAAAACTAACTACTCTGCTATACTGAGGCCTGTGATATGCGGGGGCGGGGGAGGGGGGCGGGGTTCAGATGATCTAATGGTCTCTTCTGGCCCTAGAGTCTAGAAAACTCTGAAAAACTGAGTGTAGTACATTGAGCAGCCTCCGATGTTTTCATGTATAGCCTGCTTGATCCCCAAAACTAACACTGAGTGAGTGGTGTGATACAGGGGGAGCAGCTCAAATATCCAAAGGGGCTGGCCAGGGGCAGGACATTAGCATTGCGGGGCAGGGGTGAGTGGGGCAGTGATATCACAAGGGCCATTTGCAGGACCTCAGCTTATTGGTCAAAGGAGGTTGGAAGGTGGTGACCTCACAGAGAGAACCTGACAACAGCCAGACAGGACAGGCTGCAGAGCAGGGGCACTCTCAGAGGCCCCTATGGCTTTGCTAGAGCGAGTCTCTTCTTGAGGTCTCTCCTTGAGGACTGAGAGAGAATTCAGGTTCTCGTATGTGAACATGAGGAGAAGCCTCTTTCGAGTTTTCTCCTTTCCAAGTACTAATTCTGCTAGAAAACAGATGTCCCTGTTGGGAAGGTAAGAGCCTCAGAATGGTTTGGAACCTATTCAGCCTGATCCATCTGGTGCCGGCCAAATTCTAGGCACGGAAATCACTAGGTTAAGGGGGCAGAATTTTTCCCCAGTTAGGCCTTTTTCTCTTAGAATCACTGGGGACATTGGGGTTTGTCTTTTTGTTTCCCTGCTTCCCTCCCTCCACCAGTGAGGAGGGGGTTGCTCTCTAGCCATGGGTCGCGGGTGAAGCCCCGTTTTGGAGAGGCTATCCTGTTGGCCATGCCCCTTCCAACCGAGGCTCCGCCCCCCACATGCTGGAGCCTCGGAAACCCCCCATCCCCTCCCGTAACAGGAGGAGCCCTGAGAGCCTCCCCTGTGACTGGAGGAGTCCTGGGCTGCCCTCCCACCCCGAGTGTCAGTCCGGTCCCAGCCACTCTGGGCCAAGCCAACACTACCCCCTGAACTGCCAGGCTGGCCCTAGCCACGCCAGGCTGAGCCGCCGGCCAGCCCCCCGCACCCGGCCAGCCCCCCGCCAACCCCAGTGCACGGCCGAGCCGACACACTCCTCCGCCGGACCCTCCTGCCCACCGCTGGCTTGCTGCATTCCCTCGTCACTCCCCTGCCTCCCAGGAGGAGGGACACAGCAAGCTGCGGCAGGCAGGCAGCAGCAGCACAGGCAGTGGGGGTCTCGGGGAAGGGGCAGGCCCAGGCCACCGTGGCCCAGGTGTCCGGCGGGTCCACAGCAGCTGTGCCAGGGAAGGTTTAGCCTTCCCTGGCCTATTATACCCACCGGCCATGTCTCCAGCACTCATTGTGGGAGGCCCTCAGAGAGGTGGGAATGGACGAGTGCTCTGACAGTGATCCCCACTGGGGTGTCCTGAGCCATCTTTTGGGCCATCTGGTGAGAACCCTCAGCTTCCTGCCCCTCAGAGACTAAGTCTCGCTGCTGATAGGCTGAGCTGGGGATCTAGTGATAAGAAGGAGACTCAGGACTTTGTTGTTCTCTTTTAAGACCAGGCAAATAAGCCATAATCAATCATATGCTTGATGAATTTTGCTACGTCTCTCCATTAATTTTCTCTGAACAGTTAATGATTCTCTCTAATGTTCTAGTTCTTCTCAAATACTTGCTGAATAATTACTATTAACAGTTGTTGGTCTGTAGCTCTTTGAGATCACTTTATTCTGATCATTTGGTCTATGAAACTCAAGATTGATGGTTAGTGTGAAAGTCAGGACTTCTGAGTCCTATTCTCAATTGTGCCACTGAGTAGCTGCAGGGCCGGCTCTAGGCACCAGCAAAGCAAGCAGTTGCTTAGGGCGGCAGATTTGCAAGGGGCGCAAGAATCCAGCCTGGGAGCTGAGAACCAACAGGCGGCCCTGGGAGTTGTAGTTCCTTGGTTAGCTCCCTGCCTATAGAGCCAGCCCTGGAGCAGGGAAAGAACTACATTTCCCAGCATTCCCATGGCCACTAGCAAGAGGAATGGGTCGGGGAAGGAATATGGTACTGAAATCTGCAGCTTGCTGTGAATGGTAGGAACGGAGCCAGCTCAGGTTTTTTGCCACCCCCCCCCCCCCCTGCACCCCTGTATTGCCCCAGCCCTGGACTCTCCCCTGCCCACACTCCCTGCTGCCCCAGCTCTGGCCCCCACCTGCACCGCCTTACTGCCCCAGCCCTGGGCTCTTCTCCCCCCCCCCCCCCGCACCCGAGCTCTGGCCCCCACCTGCACTCCCCTGCTGCCCCAGCCCTGGGCTCTCCCCCGCCCACATCCCCTGCTTCCTAAGCTCTGGCCCCCACCTGCACTCCCCTGCTGCCCCAGTCCTGGGCTCTTCCCCACCCCCACCCCCCGCCTCCCCAGCCCTGGACTCTTCCCCCCCCCCCCCCTGCACCTCCTGCCACCCCAGCCCTGGGCTCTCCCCCAAAGAAGGAATTGGGGGGACTAAGTGGACATTGCACCTCTCTTTCTGAAGCCTAGCAAGGGAGGTACGTGGATCTCACTAGAATTTAAAATGAAAAGTAAGGGAGGGGAGGCTCTACTAGACTGGGCAGCTTTAGATACAGTACCAGGCACTTAAGAGGATTTCCACTTCTGAGCCATGGAAGCAGAAATGGACTTTTCCTTTCCAGATGTAGCTAATATTCCGAAAGGAAACCTAGCACCTGCCTTCCAGTTTTGAACACCCTCAAAATTCAGGAGTGCTCAAGCTCAATTTGGGCAGCTGTTACTTCATTTCCCCCAAATCGAATATACTGATCCACTGTAACTTGCCGTAGAAAAAGTAGAATAAATTGAGCAAGAAATGCTTCCCAGTGGTTATTAGGACTGGAATTGCTATTTTCAACAGCCATTGCTTTTTTTTTTTTTTTTTAAGTTTTAGTTTTATTTGTTTAAAAGGAAGACCGGGATAGTGCATTCCCCATAGAAACAAAGAGTGGAACAAAAGGATAATAAAAGCACCTCAACTTTTCCTCATTTATGTAGGACAGTCTTATAATACGCATCCAGATATCCTCCAATCACACAAGCTGAAAATTGTTCCACTTTACTGCGGTTCTGTAACCATATGGGAAGCAATCCTGTCTGTGTTCTGTGCACATCCAAAATTCCTGCTGAATGACCCGCCCTGGGAGCAAGTTACCAGTGACCCAGGGCTGGGGCGGCAGGAGGGTGCAGTTGTGGCAGGGAGGGAGAGAGCCCAGGGCTGGCGTGGGGGGCAGCCAAACAATTTTTTGCTTGAGGCAGCAAAAAACCTAGAGCCGGCCCTGCAGGCACCCAAGCACATGCTTGGGGCGGCACCTGGTAAGGGGCGGAAGGGGGAGCGCGGCGCGGCATTCCGCGGGGGGGGGCCCTCCGGCGGCACAGTGCTCGGCTGGGGGGGGGGGCGGCGCGGGCACGGCGCTGGAGGGGGGTTCCGGCTGCGCTCAGCAGAGGGGGGGGCGGGCTCCGGTGGCGCAGCAGCGCTCTGGTGGGGGTTCCGGCGGCGCTCGGCGGGGGGGGCGGCACGGCACTCGGCGGGAGAGTTTGGGGGGCGGCGCTTTTTTTTGCTGCTTGGGGCAGCAAAAAAGTTAGAGCCGGCCCTGGTAGCTGTCTGATGTAAGACAGGTCCCTTCTCCTTTCTCAGCCTTAGTTTCTCCCTCTGTCAATTAGGGATAACAATCCTCTCATCCCCCATTCAGGGGATCTCCCAGCCCTTCCTCCTTCTTGGAGCTGGCTTAAAATGCGAAGTCTCACTATCCTTGAACCAGTAGTCCACAGCCAACTTCCTCCACTGGGTTATTATGCAAATAAACTCACGCTTTTCAGATAAGGAGCCCACAGCTCTCATAGACTTAAGATCAGAAGGGACAATCATGATAATCTAATAGTGGTTTTTCAACCTTTCCAGACTACTGTACCCATTTCAGGAATCTGATTTGTCTTGTGTACCCCCCAGGTTTCACCTCACTTAAAATCTACTTGCTTACAAAATCAGACATAAAAATACTAAAGTGTCACAGCACATTTTTACTGAAAAATTGCTTACTTTCTCATTTCTACCATATAATTATAAAATAAATCAGTTGGAATATAAATATTGTACTTACATTTCACTGTATAGTATATAGAGCAGTATAAACAAGTCATTGTATAAAATCCTAGTTTGTACTGACTTCGCTAGTTCTTTTTAAGTAACCTCTTGTAAAACTAGGCAAATATCTAGATGAGTTGATTTACCCCCTGAAAGACCACTGTGTGCTCAATTTCCCCTCTCCCCCCAGCCCCTGGACCTGGCCCTGGCCCTCCATCGCCTCTGGCCCCACTCCTGCATCACTCTTGCCCCACTCCCATTACACCCCTTCCCCAAAGTCCCCGCCCCACTCTGCCTTTTCCCACCCCAGTCCCGCCCTCTTCCCGCCCCAATTCCACCGCCTTCCCCCAAGTCCCCACCCCTGCCCTGCTTCTTTTCCACCTCCTCCCCTGAGCACGCCACGTCCCCGCCCGTTCCCCTCCCTCCCTCCCTCCCAGAAAGTCCTAAGTGCCACCAAACAGCTGTTAGGAGGCAGGGGGTGGGAAGCGCTGGGAGAGAGGGGGAGGAGTGGGGACGCGGCATGCTCATGGGGTGGTGGAGAAAGAGGCGAGGAGGGGGGAGCTTGGCTGCTGGTGGGTGCGGAGCACCCTTTAATTTTTCCCTGTGGGTGCTCCAGAACTTCACCTACCCATTTATGTAATAAACCACTAAGCTCTGGCTGAGTTACTGAAGTCCTCAAATCATGATTTAAAGACTTCAAGATACAGAGAATCCACCATTTACACTAGTTTAAACCTGAAAATGACCCATGATTTGATGTGACCCCTTTCTAAGTTGAGAGGTAAAATGGTGAAGGAGAGAGTTTAACAGGCTGTAGCTTCTCCTGCAGCAAGAGAAAGCTCCTCTCCCCAAGTCCACATCCTTGCGACTGATGGCCTTTGATCAGGGCCAAGTGTTTGATAGACAATCAACTGCCTACATGGCTCTTTCCTCTTAAATTAGCTTCCCATACATACCCTGGGCCCAGACTCCCCTTAAAGGTACCAGTAACCCCATGACACCTCCGCACTGACATTCATTAGTCTACATGGAAGATGGGAGCTATTTATCTAGCGTTTTCAGTTGGTTCCCATCATCATAGTATCTGAGGGCCAAGTATCTGAGTGTCATTTCTCCTGTGGGGAGGCAATCTCTCTTCCCTCTTAACAAGAGCCTGACTTTTTGTATTTAATTCAATATAAAGGTGCATGAGTGTCGGTGAGTGGGGGCTTGTTTACACTAGAAAGTTGTACTGCTTGAGCTCTGCCAGTATAACAAATGCGGTACAATCCCCCTAGTATAGACAGAGGCATATCAGTATAAAGGCGCCTTTTACCAGTATAGCTATTCCAGGACAGGGAGGGGAATAAGCTATATTTTTTTATAAAGATATAACTTTCTCCACACTAGAAGTTGTGCCAGGACATTTTTTTAGGTAAAAATAAATTAATTAATTAAATAAATGCATCCCTAACCAAAGTAGTTATATAAGTACAAAGAACTGTGTGTAGACCAGGCCTTTAAATGTTAGGAAACACCAGAATGAAGGTTGCTTGTACAACCTTAGTGCAGTTCCGTTGTGTATATGTATTCTGATACAGACTCACAAGTGTGGCCTTAGGATCAATTCCCTTCCCCTCACTTCATCAGTTTCCTCCAAACTACCAAGGGAAGTGGTGGACACCCCATCTTTTGATGTTTATTAATAAAGACAAGATGCCATTCTGGAGTGTGCTTTGGTCAAAAACTAACTACTCTGCTATACTGAGGCCTGTGATATGCGGGGGCGGGGGAGGGGGGCGGGGTTCAGATGATCTAATGGTCTCTTCTGGCCCTAGAGTCTAGAAAACTCTGAAAAACTGAGTGTAGTACATTGAGCAGCCTCCGATGTTTTCATGTATAGCCTGCTTGATCCCCAAAACTAACACTGAGTGAGTGGTGTGATACAGGGGGAGCAGCTCAAATATCCAAAGGGGCTGGCCAGGGGCAGGACATTAGCATTGCGGGGCAGGGGTGAGTGGGGCAGTGATATCACAAGGGCCATTTGCAGGACCTCAGCTTATTGGTCAAAGGAGGTTGGAAGGTGGTGACCTCACAGAGAGAACCTGACAACAGCCAGACAGGACAGGCTGCAGAGCAGGGGCACTCTCAGAGGCCCCTATGGCTTTGCTATAGCGAGTCTCTTCTCAAGGTCTCTCCTTGAGGACTGAGAGAGAATTCAGGTTCTCGTATGTGAACATGAGGTGGAGCCTCTTTCGAGTTTTCTCCTTTCCAAGTACTAATTTTGCTAGAAAACAGATGTCCCTGTTGGGAAGGTAAGAGCCTCAGAGAGGTTTGGAACCTATTTAGCCTGATCCATCTGGTGCCGGCCAAATTCTAGGCACGGAAATCACTAGGTTAAGGGGGCAGAATTTTTTCCCAGTTAGGCCTTTTTCTCTTAGAATCACTGGGGACATTGGGGTTTGTGTTTTCGTTTCCCTTTTCCCTGCTTCCCTCCCTCCACCAGTGAGGAGGGGGTTGCTCTCTAGCCATGGGTCGCGGGTGAAGCCCCGTTTTGGAGAGGCTATCCTGTTGGCCATGCCCCTTCCAACCGAGGCTCCGCCCCCCACATGCCGGAGCCTCGGAAACCCCCCATCCCCTCCCGTAACAGGAGGAGCCCTGAGAGCCTCCCCTGTGACTGGAGGAGTCCTGGGCTGCCCTCCCACCCCGAGTGTCAGTCCGGTCCCAGCCACTCTGGGCCAAGCCAACACTACCCCCTGAACTGCCAGGCTGGCCCTAGCCACGCCAGGCTGAGCCGCCGGCCAGCCCCCCGCCAACCCCAGTGCACGGCCGAGCCGACACACTCCTCCGCCGGACCCTCCTGCCCACCGCTGGCTTGCTGCATTCCCTCGTCACTCCCCTGCCTCCCAGGAGGAGGGACACAGCAAGCTGCGGCAGGCAGGCAGCAGCAGCACAGGCAGTGGGGGTCTCGGGGAAGGGGCAGGCCCAGGCCACCGTGGCCCAGGTGTCCGGCGGGTCCACAGCAGCTGTGCCAGGGAAGGTTTAGCCTTCCCTGGCCTATTATACCCACCGGCCATGTCTCCAGCACTCATTGTGGGAGGCCCTCAGAGAGGTGGGAATGGACGAGTGCTCTGACAGTGATCCCCACTGGGGTGTCCTGAGCCATCTTTTGGGCCATCTGGTGAGAACCCTCAGCTTCCTGCCCCTCAGAGACTAAGTCTCGCTGCTGATAGGCTGAGCTGGGGATCTAGTGATAAGAAGGAGACTCAGGACTTTGTTGTTCTCTTTTAAGACCAGGCAAATAAGCCATAACCAGTCATATGCTTGATGAATTTTGCTACGTCTCTCCATTAATTTTCTCTGAACAGTTAATGATTCTCTCTAATGTTCTAGTTCTTCTCAAATACTTGCTGAATAATTACTATGAACAGTTGTTGGTCTGTAGCTCTTTGAGATCACTTTATTCTGATCATTTGGTCTATGAAACTCAAGATTGATGGTTAGTGTGAAAGTCAGGACTCCTGAGTCCTATTCTCAATTGTGCCACTGAGTAGCTGCAGGGCCGGCTCTAGGCACCAGCAAAGCAAGCAGTTGCTTAGGGCGGCAGATTTGCAAGGGGCGCAAGAATCCAGCCTGGGAGCTGAGAACCAACAGGCGGCCCTGGGAGTTGTAGTTCCTTGGTTAGCTCCCTGCCTATAGAGCCAGCCCTGGAGCAGGGAAAGAACTACATTTCCCAGCATTCCCATGCCCACTAGCAAGAGGAAAGGGTCGGGGAAGGAATATGGTACTGAAATCTGCAGCTTGCTGTGAATGGTAGGAACAGAGCCAGCTCTAGGTTTTTTGCCGCCCACCCCCCCCGCACCCCTGTATTGCCCCAGCCCTGGACTCTCCCCTGCCCACACTCCCTGCTGCCCCAGCTCTGGCCCCCACCTGCACCCTCCTGCTGCCCCAGCCCTGGGCTCTCCCCCGCCCACATCCCCTGCTTCCTAAGCTCTGGCCCCCACCTGCACTCCCCTGCTGCCCCAGTCCTGGGCTCTTCCCCACCCCCACCCCCCGCCTCCCCAGCCCTGGACTCTCCCCCCCCCCCCGCACCTCCTGCCACCCCAGCCCTGGGCTCTCCCCCAAAGAAGGAATTGGGGGGACTAAGTGGACATTGCACCTCTCTTTCTGAAGCCTAGCAAGGGAGGTACGTGGATCTCACTAGAATTTAAAATGAAAAGTAAGGGAGGGGAGGCTCTACTAGACTGGGCAGCTTTAGATACAGTACCAGGCACTTAAGAGGATTTCCACTTCTGAGCCATGGAAGCAGAAATGGACTTTTCCTTTCCAGATGTAGCTAATATTCCGAAAGGAAATCTAGCACCTGCCTTCCAGTTTTGAACACCCTCAAAATTCAGGAGTGCTCAAGCTCAATTTGGGCAGCTGTTACTTCATTTCCCCCAAATCGAATATACTGATCCACTGTAACTTGCTGTAGAAAAAGTAGAATAAATTGAGCAAGAAATGCTTCCCAGTGGTTATTAGGACTGGAATTGCTATTTTCAACAGCCATTGCTTTTTTTTTTTTTTTTAAGTTTTAGTTTTATTTGTTTAAAAGGAAGACCGGGATAGTGCATTCCCCATAGAAACAAAGAGTGGAACAAAAGGATAATAAAAGCACCTCAACTTTTCCTCATTTATGTAGGACAGTCTTATAATACGCATCCAGATATCCTCCAATCACACAAGCTGAAAATTGTTCCACTTTACTGCTGTTCTGTAACCATATGGGAAGCAATCCTGTCTGTGTTCTGTGCACATCCAAAATTCCTGCTGAATGACCCGCCCTGGGAGCAAGTTACCAGTGACCCAGGGCTGGGGCGGCAGGAGGGTGCAGTTGTGGCGGGGAGGGAGAGAGCCCAGGGCTGGCGTGGGGGGCAGCCAAACAATTTTTCACTTGGGGCAGCAAAAAACCTAGAGCCGGCCCTGCAGGCACCCAAGCACATGCTTGGGGCGGCACCTGGTAAGGGGCGGCAGGGGGAGCGCGGCGCGGCATTCCGCGGGGGGGGGGCCCCTCCGGCGGCACAGCGCTCGGCTGGGGGGGGGCGGCGCGGGCGCGGCGCTGGAGGGGGGTTCCGGCTGCGCTCAGCAGAGGGCGGGGGCGGGCTCCAGCGGCGCGGCGGCGCTCTGGTGGGGGTTCCGGCGGCGCTCGGCGGGGGGGTGGCACGGCACTCGGCGGGGGGGTTTGGGGGGCGGCGCTTTTTTTTGCTGCTTGGAGCAGCAAAAAAGTTAGAGCCGGCCCTGGTAGCTGTCTGATGTAAGACAGGTCCCTTCTCCTTTCTCAGCCTTAGTTTCTCCCTCTGTCAATTAGGGATAACAATCCTCTCATCCCCCATTCAGGGGATCTCCCAGCCCTTCCTCCTTCTTGGAGCTGGCTTAAAATGCGAAGTCTCACTATCCTTGAACCAGTAGTCCACAGCCAACTTCCTCCACTGGGTTATTATGCAAATAAACTCACGCTTTTCAGATAAGGAGCCCACAGCTCTCATAGACTTAAGATCAGAAGGGACAATCATGATAATCTAATAGTGGTTTTTCAACCTTTCCAGACTACTGTACCCATTTCAGGAATCTGATTTGTCTTGTGTACCCCCCAGGTTTCACCTCACTTAAAATCTACTTGCTTACAAAATCAGACATAAAAATACCAAAGTGTCACAGCACATTTTTACTGAAAAATTGCTTACTTTCTCATTTCTACCATATAATTATAAAATAAATCAATTGGAATATAAATATTGTACTTACATTTCACTGTATAGTATATAAACAAGTCATTGTATAAAATCCTAGTTTGTACTGACTTCGCTAGTTCTTTTTAAGTAACCTCTTGTAAAACTAGGCAAATATCTAGATGAGTTGATTTACCCCCTGAAAGACCACTGTGTGCTCGATTTCCCCTCTCCCCCCAGCCCCTGGACCTGGCCCTCCATCGCCTCTGGCCCCACCCCTGCATCACTCTTGCCCCACTCCCATTCCACCCCTTCCCCAAAGTCCCCGCCCCACTCTGCCTTTTCCCACCCCAGTCCCGCCCTCTTCCCGCCCCAATTCCACCGCCTTCCCCCAAGTCCCCACCCCTGCCTCTTTTCCACCTCCTCCCCTGAGCACGCCACGTCCCCGCCCCTTCCCCTCCCTCCCTCCCAGAAAGTCCTAAGTGCCACCAAACAGCTGTTAGGTGGCAGAGGGTGGGAAGCGCTGGGAGGGAGGGGGAGGAGTGGGGACGCGGCACGCTCATGGGGTGGTGGAGAAAGAGGCGAGGATGGGGGAGCTTGGCTGCTGGTGGGTGCGGACCACCCTTTAATTTTTCCCTGTGGGTGCTCCAGAACTTCACCTACCCATTTATGTAATAAACCACTAAGCTCTGGTTGAGTTACTGAAGTCCTCAAATCATGATTTAAAGACTTCAAGATACAGAGAATCCACCATTTACACTAGTTTAAACCTGAAATTGACCCATGATTTGATGTGACCCCTTTCTCCTTCACCATTTTACCTCTCAACTTAGAGAGTTTAACAGGCTGTAGCTTCTCCTGCAGCAAGAGAAAGCTCCTCTCCCCAAGTCCACATCCTTGCGACTGATGGCCTTTGATCAGGGCCAAGTGCTTGATAGACAATCAACTGCCTACATGGCTCTTTCCTCTTAAATTAGCTTCCCATACATACCCTGGGCCCAGACTCCCCTTAAAGGTACCAGTAACCCCATGACACCTCTGCACTGACATTCATTAGTCTACATGGAAGATGGGAGCTATTTATCTAGCGTTTTCAGTTGGTTCCCATCACCATAGCATCTGAGGGCCAAGTATCTGAGTGTCATTTCTCCTGTGGGGAGGCAATCTCTCTTCCCTCTTAACAAGAGCCTGACTTTTTGTATTTAATTCAATATAAAGGTGCATGAGTGTCGGTGAGTGGGGGCTTGTTTACACTAGAAAGTTATACTGGCAGAGCTCAAGCAGTACAACAAATGCGGTACAATCCCCCTAGTATAGACAGAGGCATATCAGTATAAAGGTGCCTTTTACCAGTATAGCTATTCCAGGACAGGGAGGGGAATAAGCTATATTTTTTTATAAAGATATAACTTTCTCCACACTAGAAGTTGTGCCAGGACATTTTTTTAGGTAAAAATAAATTAAATAAATAAATGCATCCCTAACCAAAGTAGTTATATAAGTACAAAGAACTGTGTGTAGACCAGGCCTTTAAATGTTAGGAAACACCAGAATGAAGGTTGCTTGTACAACCTTAGTGCAGTTCCGTTGTGTATATGTATTCTGATACAGACTCACAAGTGTGGCCTTGGGATCAATTCCCTTCCCCTCACTTCATCAGTTTCCTCCAAACTACCAAGGGAAGTGGTGGACACCCCATCTTTTGATGTTTATTAATAAAGACTAGATGCCATTCTGGAGTGTGCTTTGGTCAAAAACTAACTACTCTGCTATACTGAGGCCTGTGATATGCGGGGGCGGGGGAGGGGGGCGGGGTTCAGATGATCTAATGGTCTCTTCTGGCCCTAGAGTCTAGAAAACTCTGAAAAACTGAGTGTAGTACATTGAGCAGCCTCCGATGTTTTCATGTATAGCCTGCTTGATCCCCAGAACTAACACTGAGTGAGTGGTGTGATACAGGGGGAGCAGCTCAAATATCCAAAGGGGCTGGCCAGGGGCAGGACATTAGCATTGTGGGGCAGGGGTGAGTGGGGCAGTCATATCACAAGGGCCATTTGCAGGACCTCAACTTATTGGTCAAAGGAGGTTGGAAGGTGGTGACCTCACAGAGAGAACCTGACAACAGCCAGACAGGACAGGCTGCAGAGCAGGGGCACTCTCAGAGGCCCCTATGGCTTTGCTATAGCGAGTCTCTTCTCGAGGTCTCTCCTTGAGGACTGAGAGAGAATTCAGGTTCTCGTATGTGAACATGAGGAGAAGCCTCTTTCGAGTTTTCTCCTTTCCAAGTACTAATTTTGCTAGAAAACAGATATCCCTGTTGGGAAGGTAAGAGCCTCAGAGAGGTTTGGAACCTATTCAGCCTGATCCATCTGGTGCCGGCCAAATTCTAGGCACGGAAATCACTAGGTTAAGGGGGGCAGAATTTTTTCCCAGTTAGGCCTTTTTCTCTTAGAATCACTGGGGACATTGGGGTTTGTCTTTTCGTTTCCCTTTTCCCTGCTTCCCTCCCTCCACCAGTGAGGAGGGGGTTGCTCTAGCCATGGGTCGCGGGTGAAGCCCCGTTTTGGAGAGGCTATCCTGTTGGCCATGCCCCTTCCAACCGAGGCTCCGCCCCCCACATGCCGGAGCCTCGGAAACCCCCCATCCCCTCCCGTAACAGGAGGAGCCCTGAGAGCCTCCCCTGTGACTGGAGGAGTCCTGGGCTGCCCTCCCACCCCGAGTGTCAGTCCGGTCCCAGCCACACTGGGCCAAGCCAACACTACCCCCTGAACTGCCAGGCTGGCCCTAGCCACGCCAGGCTGAGCCGCCGGCCAGCCCCCCGCACCCAGCCAGCCCCCCGCCAACCCCAGTGCACGGCCGAGCCGACACACTCCTCCGCCGGACCCTCCTGACCACCGCTGGCTTGCTGCATTCCCTCCTCACTCCCCTGCCTCCCAGGAGGAGGGACACAGCAAGCTGCGGCAGGCAGGCAGCAGCAGCACAGGCAGTGGGGGTCTCGGGGAAGGGGCAGGCCCAGGCCACCGTGGCCCAGGTGTCCGGCGGGTCCACAGCAGCTGTGCCAGGGAAGGCTTAGCCTTCCCTGGCCTATTATACCCACTGGCCATGTATCCAGCACTCATTGTGGGAGGCCCTCGGAGAGGTGGGAATGGACGAGTGCTCTGACAGTGATCCCCACTGGGGTGTCCTGAGCCATCTTTTGGGCCATCTGGTGAGAACCCTCAGCTTCCTGCCCCTCAGAGACTAAGTCTCGCTGCTGATTGGCTGAGCTGGGGATCTAGTGACAGGAAGGAGACTCAGGACTTTGTTGTTCTCTTTTAAGACCAGACAAAGGGGGGAGGGATAGCTCAGTGGTTTGAGCATTGGCCTAAAAAACCCAGGTTTGTGAGTTCAATCCTTGAGGGGGCCACTTAGGGATTTGGGGCAAAATCAGTACTTGGTCCTGCTAGTGAAGGCAGGGGGCTGGACTCGATGACCTTTCAAGGTCCCTTCCACTTCTAGGAGATAGGTAGGTAAATAAGCCATAATCAATCATATGCTTGATGAATTTTGCTACGTGTCTCTCCATTAATTTTCTCTGAGCAGTTAATGATTCTCTCTAATGTTCTAGTTCTTCTCAAATACTTGCTGAATAATTACTATGAACAGTTGTTGGTCTGTAGCTCTTTGAGATCACTTTATTCTGATCATTTGGTCTATGAAATTCAAGATTGATGGTTAGTGTTAAAGTCAGGACTCCTGAGTCCTATTCTCAATTCTGCCACTGAGTAGCTGTCTGATGTAAGACAGGTCCCTTCTCCTTTCTCAGCCTTAGTTTCTCCCTCTGTCAATTAGGGATAACAATCCTCTCATACCTACCTCATGGCAGATGGAGGTTGGGGAGCTTTGAAGATCTCCGAGAGCCTTTCACTAGTAGCAGTCTATAATATTAGGTGTCCTATTATGTTGAGTCATTGCAGATTGTGAAGTAATGCAGTAGAACCCCATTTATCCAACCAGGGGTGGCAGGTTTATATAATTTTTGTGGCACCCAGAACAGATCCACATCCCGTCCCACCATCCCCACCTTGTAAGCCGATAAATATATTTTTAATAATGTAAAAATGGATGGGAAACAGTAAGCATTTAACAGTTTCCCTATATTGAACAATGAGGGGGTGGAGGATGAGGGCTCTGGTGTGGGGCTAGGGGTGAGGGGTTTGGGAGGAGACTCATGGATAGAGCAGAAGGTTAGGGTGAGGGCTGCAGGGTGGGGCCAGGAATGAGGAGTTTACAGTGCAGGAGGGGACTAGGGCTGGGGCAGAGGGTTGAGGTGTGGGGGGGTGAGGGCTCTGCTGGGGGTGTGAGCTCTGGGGTGGGGCAGGGCTGGGGATGAGTTTGGGGTGCAGGCAGGCAGCCCCATCCCTTTCCCCTTCAGTGCACACTTACCCAGCACCGTCACGGCACGTGCTCCTAGGGAGCAGGTCCCTCTCAGGTCCAGAAAGCCCCCTCACCCCCCTGTGGTGAGTGCCGGGGGTGGGGGAGGAGAAGGATTGTCATCACATGTTCGCCTCCTCCGTCCACAGGTGATGGCTGTGCTGCCACCTCAGCCTGCTGCTGGCACCACTCCCTTTTGTAGCCGGCAAGGGAGCACAGCATGCAGCTGCAGGAGGGCAGCAGCTTGCTGCCCTGGGGGAGGCGCACGGGGCAGTAAGCGGGGTCGGGGGAGAGACCTGGCCCTGAACATTGGTTGAGCCAGGCCCCCAGGCCCTGAATTTGCCCGAGCATGGGCACCATGGGCCCATATAACTTGCCACCCCTATGTCCAACCCTCTATTATCTAGCTGTCCATATTAACCAAACAACCAGCGCACACAGGTCCAGAAGCGATTTCTACTGTGGCCGCTAGATGGCATTGGAGCCTCACACCTTCCCATTCTCTGGATTATCCAAATTTTTTATTATCCAATCTGGCCTGGTTCCAATTAGAGTCAACAAGCAGGGTTCTGCTATAATAACTGAAATATGCTATTTTATTTGTATTTTATGATTTTTAAATCATTAAGAGGAACAACTACTTAGTCCAGACTGAAGCATCTTATCTAGCTTTCTAGATCAAAGTGTCTCTTCTTTGTGTGCAATGAGACAATTTAACAGTATGTGAAAAACAGCAGATGCTTTTGCTTTGCCAAAAAGTAGTTTTTCAAAGAATTTTCATCCAACTTGATTTATAATTTCAAAAGGCAAGTTCATTTAATCTTAATGGGATTTTCCCACAGAAAACTGTTTCAATGAAAATTGTCCCCCATCTCAATTCCTGGGCTCTGTCGCTGCCTCAGGGCGGGGGGGGGGGGGGAGGATTTGTTGTCTGTTGGTTAGAGCAAGTCCCTATTTCTCCTACATCCCTGGTGAGTGCCCTTACCGCTGGCTTACTGGGTGGCCCTCACTCCCCAGAATTCCACACTGGACTTGAGGAAACCTTTCAGATGAAACTTTTGTCAAAACAGATCCTTTTCCATGAAGTTTTTCAATTTGACAAACTGGCATTTTGCAAATATGTTTTGTTGAAAAATTCCAGACCAGCTCTAGTTTGGAGTTTAAAACTTGCTAGTGATTGTGATGTGCTCACCTGTTGTCTCGGCTCTGCTGTCCTGGGACCCGCATTGCTCTCTGCTCAGCGGCATCCTCTGCATGACCATCCTCATCTGCTTCAGGAGTAGGACATGGCTCTCCAGCAGTGCCCACTACACTGGTCTCACCCCCTTCGGGGGGAGCATTGTTAACAGCAGTCCTTCTGTTTGTCCCTGCCTCAGTGGCCAACCACAACCCTATAGTCTAGCCCCTCATCTCAGGGGCGGGTCACAGCCTGTCTCAGCCCCTCTCCTCGGTGGCCAGGGCCAATTCAAGGGGGGGAGGGAAGGAAAGGGAGGGACCCAGGCCCACCGGCTACTCTGGGTCCCAACCCAGGGACTCTGTAGCGGCAGCCTCTCCCTGCTCTCCTTCTCTCCACGCTTGCTCATCTTCCCTGGGCCACTTCCCCTTTGGCCCTATGCACCTTTTCGGCCCTTGGTAGCAGAGGCTGCAGCCTGGCAAGTAATGGGCTAGAGCGGAGCTGAGCTGAGCTCTGTTCCATTCCCCCAAGCCTGCCCAGCACTGCTCTGTCCAAGGTGCTACTCCTTACCTCAGGAGCCAGTCCTTCTCCCTTGCTAGCTAGGGAGTGACTGCCTTCTCCGCTGCTAGGCAGCCTTTATATAGGACCTAGCCCGGTGCTGATTTGCTGCCTCTTCTTCTGCCCTGATTGGTTTTCCCCAGGCCTTTACTGGTTGGCTGCTGGTCTGCGCAGCCTCTCAGGCCTGGTTCAGCCCTTTCTCTCAAGGGGTGGGGCACCGCCCCACCACACCTTGTTACAGCACTAAGGCTAAATTCTGGTTTCAAGTATCAACTGAATCAATTAATATCAGTGGAGTTACTCTGTATTTATATCAGTGTAAACAATAGCAGAATTTAGCTTCTGGCCTTTACAGGGCTGTAACTCTGTTCTTTAACATAGCTATTCAAAAAATGGCTTATGTGACCTTTTTCAATGTATAGATTGTTACTGAACAGCTCACTGTGACAACAAAGATGATTCCCTATACATAATATGCTGTCTAGTTAGTCACCTTAGTCATTTGGTACTGTTCCCTGTGATTTTATATGTATATGATGTGTACATATATGTATGAATGTATGTTACAGCATCAGTGGACTTGGTGGATCAGTGCTGTAACTTGAACCTACCCCCTCAGGACCATAGATAAAACTGCTATAAAATTAATCATCTCTTGCCAGACTTTGGATTTTAACCTCTCATCAGTATACTAATTGTAGTGACACAGCCATAACTGGAATAACCCATGGAAATCACAGGGTTGATATAGGAGAAAAGACTACAGCAATGGAGCCTCCACGTGCTTTGTGGGAGGTATGGATGATGGACAGAGTTCAGCATCAAATGAGGAGCATATTAAGCAGAGGCCTCTCATTCTTGTGAAATGATACTACAGTATGTACCTCAATTGGAATGAAACAAATTGATTTCCAAATGCTGCAAAGTGGTCCTCCCTGGCTGTCTCCCCACAGCCCTAATACCTCTTCCGGCCCTGACAACAAGGCCTCTGCCTGGGGGTTTGCCAGGCTGGAGCTCCCCCAGCTCCTCCTGCCCTTCCCCAGCACTGCGCTGTCCAAGGTACTCTTTGCTCTTTCAGGCAGCCACGGCTGGAGAATCTCCACCACTGTACTTCAGGCCCCCTGCCTTCCTGATGGTCTCTCAGCCTCAGCCCTCTCCAAGGGCTGGCTTTTAACCCTTTCTGAGCTGGAGCGGGGTGATCACCCCGCTACAGGGCCACATTGAGAGAGTTCCAGTAACTTAAGCCACTATGTTTTATAAACCACATTACCACCATACAGTGTTGGTCTTTGTTCCCCTTTAGCAGTCAGACTACATAAGGCCATGTCTACACTACCAATTTGTGTTGACAAAAGTGATGTTGACACCCAAAAGTCGACATAATAAAAATCGCAATTTTGTGTTCACACTTGCTCTCTCTGTCAGCAGATCATGTCCACAGTGGGGGCACTATCATCGACAGTGTGAGCAACGCACTATGGATACCTATCCCACAGTCCTTCTGTCGCTAGGTGTTATGGGATGATGGAGCGGATTGCGGCACATCTTGGGAAAGTGCTAAATGTCCCATGATGCATTGCTTTCTGTTCCAGCACTCCATGAGCTTCCAGCTTTCTTTCGCGGCATTTTGTCAATGGCCTTTCTTTGCTGTGTACCCCACCATCTTTGTGAGAAGGGATGGATCCCGCACTGCTCTCCTATGCTCTGATATCTGTCATGAAGACATCGCGGATGGCAGTGCAGTTAATCATGAAATTCCTAACTGAAGAAGACTTGCAGGCACCTGACAGTCTGCACGATATGGACAGAAACTTTAGATTGCTTTTGGCATTCACACAGCAGGTGCATAGGGTAGACGGTCACTTTTGGGCTCAGTGAAACAAGCACTGAATGGTGCGATCGTATCGTCATGCAGGTGTAGGATGATGAACAATGGCTACAGAACTTTTGGATGCGGAAAGCCACCTTCCTGGAACTGTGCACAGAGCTCACCCCAGACCTGCAGCGCAAGGACGCCAGAATGAGAACTGCCCTCTCGGTAGAGAAGCATGTGGCAATTGCTGTGTGGAAGATGGCAACTCCAGACTGCTACCAGTTGGTCGCAAATCAATTTGGAGTGGGGAAGTTGACCGTTGGGGCTGTGTTAATGCAAGTGTGCAGGGCAATAAATTGCATCCTGCTACGAAGGACTGTGACTCTGGGAAATGTGCATGAAATAGTGGAAGGCTTTGCAGAAATGGGCTTCTCTAACTGTGAAGGGGCGATAGATGGCACACATATTCCAATTTTGGCACTAGACCACCTTGCAACGGAGTACATCAATAGGAAGGGGTATTTCTCCATGATGTTGCAGGCACCTGTGGATCACCACATGGGTGTTTCACTGACATCAACGCAGGCAGGTCTGGGAAGGTGCATGATGCACGCATCTTCAGGATCACTCACCTGTACAGAAAGCTGCAAGCTGGGTCTTTCTTTCCTAAACACAGAAGATTACAGTGGGGGGTGTTGAAATGTCCATAGTGATCCTGGGGATGCTGCATACCCCTTACAGCCGTGGCTCATGAAACCTTACACGGGACACCTAGATAGTAGTAAGGAGAGGTTCAACAACAGGCTCAGTGCAAGGTCCTCCTATTTAAGCCCCCCCCCCCCCCAGGGCCTGAGCGGATGTCTACTATCAATTGTACAGGGGAACATGCACAGCTCTTCAGAAACAATCTCCATGGCAGCAACACATACCCCATTGTGGAAAGCTACAAGAGAGGTGGATCAGCTTATGCGTGGGTTTCAGTACTCAACACAACTGGCACAGGGAGACTGATATATGTAAGGAAAGAACTAGAAAAAGTGTCTCCAGTGGCAAAAACAAACAAACAAAAAATCTTTAGGCTTTGTTCCAGCAAATATCCTGGGTGAAATCCTGGTTTCACTGAAGTCAATGACAAAACTGCCATGGACTTCAATGGGAACAAGAATTCACCCTATGGGCTTAGGGTTGCCAAACCTCCAGGAATTAAAGATGAATCTTTAATTAAAGACTATGTCATATGATAAAACCTCCAGGAATACATCCAACCCAAGTTGGCAACCCTAGGTTTAATATTACTGATGTGATTAAGTAAAGTTAAGCACGTTTGCAGGCTTGTGCCCTTATTTTTTTGCACTTAGGCCTGGTCCCCACTAACCCCCCACTTCGGACTAAGGTATGCAAATTCGAAGTACCTTAGTCCGAACTTACTGCGGGTCCAGACGCGGCAGGGAGGCTCCCCCGTCGATGCCGCGTACTCCTCTCGCCGAGCTGGAGTACTGGCGTCGACGGCGAGCACTTCCGGGATCGAGCCGGGATCGATTTATCGTGTCTAAACCAGACGCGATAAATCGATCCCAGAACATCAATTGCCTGCCGCCGGACCCTCCGGTAAGTGTAGACGTACCCTAAGTGCATATGTGGAACTGCCATTTAAACCCTTCACTGCTGAATTCATAGCTATCACATGCAACATGAATGCGAGTCCCACATGTGGAACAATTATATTCCACCCTTAGGGTAAAATCCTACCTACCCTGAAGTCAATGGAAAAATCCTCCATTGACTTAATGCAGCTAGGACTTTGCCCTCAGTGTTTACCCAAGACTTCTATGTGATGCCAAGAAGAGTTTAATTTAAGGGTAGTAAATACAAGGTGTAATCTTGCTGTCATTCCAAGAGAAAAATTCCTACTGGACACCTGAAACACAGAGGACCTAAAGTTATGATGACATGAAAAGTTATTGAAAAGAGTTAGAATAAAACTGGGCATCCTTGCCCACCCCACAGGAGAAAGTGGAGAGTTTTCAGAGATAATCTGCAGAGCAAGTGCATCCGGAAATAAACTATCTGCTGCCTGATATACAAGATACTTCAGAGACAAAGTCAAATAGTTCTAATAAAATGTACAAATAATTTAAAATGTGAGGGTCAAGTTCTGCTCCCAGTTCAGAAGAGTCCAGTGGAGTTACACTGGATTTAAAACCAGTGTGAATAAGAGTGGAATTCAGTTCCCTGTTGGAGAGAGCACCACCCAAAGCCTTACGAAACTGAAATGGATAAGTTGTACTATTAAAAAGAAGCTACTGTTTTCCATGTTGATGGTGGGAAGAAACAAAAATATACATTGTGCATAGAATCCAACCTACGTTAATATTATAGTAAATATTTCTAAACGCGCAGATCACCAGCATGTATCTGCTCTCTTCCTGGGCTTGGGTCAACAGAGTAAAGTACAATAAATCCTTCAGGCCTAAAGTATGATGGATTAATCCATAGCTATACTGTATATCACCAGAGACTACGAGTTTGCTAAAATATTATGGGCCCCTTCTGAGGTGTAGAAAAATTGGATTCCTTTAAACTGTTATCCAAAGGCAGATTTATTCTTGAAGTTTGTGTGCAAACTCAGTAACTTACATATAACTGGGCTTTTTGTTTTAATCATGAACATTCAAGGCTTAACTGTTATCATTTTGTGTTTACAGAGTTTAAAAGAACTTTAATGGTAAAGCTGAGAAAGATCATTTCTCTTTCTACCCTGCCTTATGCATTCTAAATGGTTTTTCCTGCTTCCACAATAACCTATTTAAGCTTAGCATCCCATTTCAAAGTACATAAATAACCAAAAGCAAGTTAATGATCCTAGGAGTGAGTCATGCATACCCCTTTCTCACATAAGTGACCCAATAAGGATTACTCAAGTGAATAAAGACAATTTGTATTAATAAGGTTTTGTGGCACTATCTGAATTCTATTTTAATAATAAAGAGCCTGATCCTGCAATCAATCTGAACTCAAAACTTCCATGTCACTTCTGTAGGAGAAGACAATTTATTTCTTCTCATTACCGTTCACTATATTTAGGAGTCTATTTTTTAAAAATTTTTGAGTAATATTAAGATCAAATCTTGTTTGCCTTACTTGTACAAATAGCCCCACTGAAGACATGCTGGTTAGATGGGCAAAATTAACTTGAAGTCAAAGGAGTTGTACCCATTTACACCAGAGAATTTGGCCCAGCTGGTCTACCTGTCCCAGGAAAGTGAGCACGATTAAGCATTATGTCCCAAATCCTGCAAAATCTTACCTTCAGGAGCAGTCCAAAAGAAATCAGTGGGACTACTCATGAGACTATACATTTGCATTAATTGTTAAACCAGAAAATAAATTGCCTCATCACGAGCTTCAGATATTTTTCATATTTTAATAATAATACTTATTCAAAGGATATTGTCAACCACTTAGGCTCATTTAAATTTTGTAAAATAAAGTGCTGTCATGAGAGAGTTGGAGGGTGGAGGTATGTGGGGGGGGAGTGAAATTTACAAAAGCTGATCTGAATATAAATGCAAAAGAAGCCAATGAAAGCAATTTTGTTTTGCTTATTTTAACATATGTAATTCATTCCCTGAGCCCTTAGAGCTGTGCTGACAGAGGCGTTTATAAGGCTACAGAGAGAACGCAATCTATACCCGGCCCATGACGTACGGACCCCAAATGGCAAAATAGAGACATTGAGGATTACAACGCGCCGCTGCCGCTAAGAGCCAGACCCGCCTGCCAGGGCCGGCCTTCGCCCCGCCCCCACCTATCCCAGCCCCGCCCCTCCGCCGCGTCGGCCCACAGCCCTCCGCCCTGGGACGCTCCCGCCGGAAGTCGAGACGCGCGGCCGCCCCGGCTCTTCTCTAAGATGGCGGCGGCGCTGAGTGCAGGTTGCCTGGCGGCCCGACGGCTCCTCTGGGCCGGGTCTGGCCGCCGCCTTGTGCGGGGCTCAGCTCCAGCGAACCGGGTGAGTGGCCGGGATCGGGGCGCGGGGGAGATGCTGGGTGGGCTCCCAGCCCTCTGGCCGGGCCACAGGCTGCCGGCAATTCAAGGGCAATGGGCTTCCTCCGCGCGGTGCACCCTGGGAGCTGTAGTTTCAGGTTCTTTTCACGGGGTCGCACTGAGCCCTGGGACCTGCACACTCCCACCCCACGCCCCCACCCCAAGCTGCGTAGGCCTATTGGGTGCTGGGAAGTGGGAGGCATAAGCTAAGGGCCCCTCCCCCAGCCTGGGGAGGAGCTAGTGAGCCCAGACATCAACACAAATCGGGGGACAACAAATTAAAAAAACAGTAACAGGTGTGGGGGGGTTGAAGGACCAAAACTAGGGGACCAGACGGGGACACCGAGCAGAGAACCCTGGATAGTGCTCACTGCTCATCAAAAGCATCCAAGGAGCCAGCGGACGCTGCCCAGATGCGTAAATGGATGAAAGAAAGAAAACGGGCCCCACAGTTGCAGGCCCCCCCTCAGCCTGGTGTTATAAATGCCCATTTTGGCCATGGCTAGGAGGAGGTTGACAAGGTGGTCCCATGACTTTGTGGGGCCCCGGATTGGGTGTGCATATATAAAAAGGGGTGGGGAAAAGTGCAGCCAGAACCTCAACAAGGGGTTCTGGAGGAGCTGGAAGAGGGACTGCAACCTGGTGCACTGTAGATAGACATGTGCCAGGGTCTCCCACACACCGCAACAAGGACAGGCATTGGGAAGAGGGGTGAACTGTGCCAGATACACAGCTGTACTCACAGCTACATGAAGGAATCGCCAACTAACGTCCCCGGCGGGCCGTGGAACCAAGGTGGAATACAGGCTGGCACACTGGGGTTCCCCAAGCTTTGTAGTTGCCCGCTGTACTCGTGGGGTTGTCTGGCTGTGTGGGATCTGTGCAAGCCACAGTGCGGGTGGCTCTGCAGTTTTTGGCTGAAGCTGGAGCAGCCTGAGTTCTGTAGGCTACATGGGGTGGCATTGCAGGCTGAGCCCTGGACCCTGGGTTTCTTGAATAAAAACATGGATCTGTGCAGATTGAGGAGCTGTAGATGTTGGCCCTTCTGGGACTAGTTCAGGTACTTATATGGCCCCTTACTGTAATATGTAAGCACCTCATAATCTTTAATGCTTTTACTACTATTCCCCATTTTACACATGGGGAACTGAGGCACAAAAAGACTAAGTGGCTTGAGCTGAACCCAGGTTTCTCACAGCCCAGGCTAGTGCTCTAACCATTGCATTAAAAAGGGGTCAGCTGCAGACTGGTCCATTTTATGCCCCTTCATGCTTCCTTTCTGGGCAGAGTTGGTGCATTTCTGAGGAGAAGAGCAGTGGCCACCAAATCAATGCTAATTTTACAAAACAAAAATAAATAATTCAGACTTCTAAGTTCATGAGCATGCTTTCCTGACAAGCATCATAGGATGGTGCCTACAATTTGTAACTAATGGCTTTTCTTTACAGTCCATACAACTTGGGACAAGCAGATTCAGGGCCACCAAGGCAGCAACACAAATAGTTTTAAATGTTCCTGAGACTAAAGTGTCTTCTCTGGAAAATGGTCTGAGAGTAGCTTCTGAAGATTCTGGACTCTCAACATGCACAGTAGGTAACTTGTGAATTAATTTTTTACTTAACTATGTACCTGTATTTTCATTACATTGTGAAATTAGATGTACTATTTTCATTGAGTATTTAGCAGAAGTATTTAACAACAGTTTGTAAATAACGAACACAAGTTTGGGTGAAGGTAAGGCTAAGCCTTTAAAAAGTGACTAGTGATTCTGGATGCCAAACTTGATACACTGTAAAGGGGTCTGATTTTTCAGAGAGTGGGTGCTCAACACTTTCTGAAAATTGTGCCCCTTTAACTGCAAATTAGTTTACCCCAAAATTGAGGCACCCAAATCACTAGTCACTTTTGCAAATCTGTGTAGTCTATTTATAAAAGTTAAAATCTTAGCCAAAGTAAGAACCAGCAAAACAATGCCAATGCTATCTTCTATTAAATAGTAAGATTAATATTTGTTTTTAATAAGGTTGGTCTTTGGATTGATGCTGGAAGCAGGTATGAAAATGAGAAGAACAACGGAACAGCTCACTTTCTGGAGCATATGGCTTTCAAGGTAAGTATTTTAATTTGAAAACTAGTTTTAATTTTTAAAATTAAAAAAGACGGTTACTCACCGTTGTAACTGTTGTTCTTCGAGATGTGTTGCTCATATCCATTCCATTAGGTGTGCGCGTGCCGCGTGCACGATCGTCGGAGAATTTTCTACCCTAGCAACACCGGCGGGTCGGCTGTGGAGCCCCCTAGAGTGGCGCCTTCATGGCGCTGAATATATACCCCAGCCGACCCGGCGCCCCCTCAGTTCCTTCTTGCCGGCTACTCCGACAGTGGGGACGGGGGGCGGGTTTGGAATGGATATGAGCAACACATCTCGAAGAACAACAGTTACAACGGTGAGTAACCGTCTTTTCTTCTTCGAGTGCTTGCTCATATCCATTCCATTAGGTGACTCCCAAGCCCAACTTAGGTGGTGGGGTCGGAGTGAGACATTGCTGTGTGCAAAACCGCTGATCCGAATGCAGCATCGTCCCTGGACTGCTGCACTAGTGCATAGTGAGCTGTAAATGTGTGGACTGATGACCAAACCGCAGCTCTACAAATGTCCTGGATCGGAACTTGCGCCAGGAAAGCCGTCGAGGAAGCTTGGGCCCTCGTGGAGTGAGCGGTGAGGTGTGGTGCTGAGACACCTGCCAGGTCATAGCAAGTCCGGATGCAAGACGTAATCCAGGAGGATAGGCGTTGTGAGGAGACCGGTGAGCCTTTCATTCGGTCGGCCACTGCAACGAAGAGTTGCGTCGTCTTTCTAAAGTGCCTTGTGCGGTCAATATAGAAAGCCAGGGCCCTGCGTACGTCCAGAGAATGCAAACGTTGATCCTGGCGAGTAGCATGTGGTTTAGGATGAAAGACCGGGAGAAATATATCCTGGTTGATATGAAATGGAGAAACCACCTTAGGGAGAAAGGCAGGATGTGGACGAAGCTGCACTTTATCCTTATGGAAAACTGTGTAAGGGGGCTCGGATGTAAGCGCCCTGAGTTCAGAAACGCGCCTTGCTGAGGTGATGGCTACGAGGAAGGCTGTCTTCCAGGATAGGTACAGAAGTGAACAGGTGGCCAGTGGCTCGAATGGAGGACCTGTGAGCTTGGAGAGAACCAGGTTGAGGTCCCACGTCGGAACGGGCTGACGTTGTTGTGGGTACATCCGGTCTAAGCCCTTGAGGAATCTAACGACCATCGGGTTAGAGAATACCGAGGACGCGAGTTCTCCTGGGTGAAAGGCTGATATAGCGGCCAGGTGAACTCTAATTGAAGATATCGCCAACCCTTGCTGTTTTAGGGAGAGGAGATATTCCAATATGAGAGGAATAGGTGCCTGTAACGGGGACGTGGCTCATTGTTCGCACCAACAGGAGAACCGCTTCCACTTGGCCAAGTATGTGGTCCGTGTTGAAGGCTTCCTACTGCTCAGCAGAATCTGTTGGACCGAGTGCGAGCATTGTTGCTCTGCCTGGGTGAACCATGGAGCAGCCACGCCATGAGGTGAAGAGATTGCAGGTCGGGGTGACGCAGCCGGCCGTGGTCCTGAGAGATGAGATCTGGACATAATGGAAGCGGGATCGGTGTCTGAACCGAGAGTTCCAACAGTGTGGTGTACCAATGTTGTCTCGGCCACGCTGGAGCGACCAGAATTACCTGTGCCTGGTCTCTGCGCAATTTGAGCAGTACCTTGTGGACCAGAGGAAATGGAGGGAAGGCATAAAACAGGTGGTCTTTCCAGGGAAGGAGAAACGCATCCGAGAGGGAGCCCGGAGCTCGACCTTGCAGGGAGCAGAACACGTGGCATTTCCTGTTGTCTCGAGAAGCAAACAGGTCTATCTGGGGAAACCCCCACTTCTGGAAGACTGAATGTATGATGTCCGGACGGATAGACCACTCGTGCGTCTGAAAGGACCTGCTGAGTCGGTCCGCTAAAGTGTTCTGGACTCCAGGGAGGAACGATGCCGTGAGATGGATTGAGTGGGCGATGCAGAAGTCCCGCAGGCGAATGGCCTCTTGGCATAGAATTGACGAACGTGCTCCTCCTTGCTTGTTGATGTAAAACATGGCCGTGGTGTTGTCGATGAGAACTAACACACAGCGGCCACGTAGGAGATTGAGAAATGCCTGGCACGCCAGGCGCACCGCCATCAGTTCCCGAACATTGATGTGCAGGGCTAGCTGGGGTGCAGTCCACAGGCCCTGGGTATAGTGTTCGTTGAGATGGGCGCCCCAACCCAGAGATGAAGCGTCTGTGACCAGGTGCAGAGAGGGTTGTGGGGCGTGAAATGGCATCCCTTCGCAAACCACATTGTGATCTAGCCACCAGGTGAGGGAGGTCAGGACCGAGTTCGGGACCGTGACCACCATGTTCAGGCTGTCCCGATGAGGGCGGTATACCGATGACACCCAGGTCTGGAGTGGGCGAAGCCGAAGTCTGGCATGCCTGGTTACGTACGTGCAGGAAGCCATGTGACCCAGCAGGGTGAGGCACGACCTCACCGTGGTAGTTGGGACGGCCCTGAGCCCTTGAATAAGGCTCGTGATGGTACAAAAGCGGTTGTCTGGCAGGATGGCTTGTGCACGTCTGGAGTCTAGGACTGCGCCGATGAATTCTATTCTCTGGGTAGGTTCTAGAGTGGATTTGTCCTTGTTGAGTAGGATGCCCAACTCGTTGAATGTGTGCACTATTATGTGGACGTGAGCTCGAACTTGCTCTTTGGTGCGACCGCGTACCAGCCAGTCGTCTAGGTACGGGAACACCTGTATCCCTTGCCGACGAAGGTACGCTGCCACGACAGCCATACATTTCGTGAACACTCTTGGGGCCGAGGATAGGCCGAAGGGAAGGACTGCAAATTGATAGTGCACTTTGCTTACCACGAATCGCAGGAAGCGTCTGTGAGGCGGGTAAATTGCGATATGAAAGTATGCATCTTTCATGTCGAGGGCGGCGAACCAGTCTCCAGGATCGAGGGAAGGGATAATGGCCCCCAAAGAGACCATGCGGAACTTCAACTTTACTACGAATGTGTTGAGTCCGCGCAAGTCCAAGATGGGTCGCAGACCTCCTTTGGACTTGGGGATCAGGAAGTAACGGGAATAAAATCCCCTGCCCCTTAACTCTACTGGAACCTCCTCTATGGCCCCCATAGCAAGGAGCGTGGAAACCTCCTGTATAAGAAGTTGCTCGTGAGAAGGGTCCCAGAAGAGGGACGGAGAAGGGGGGTGGGAGGGGGGGATTGAAGAAAACTGGATAGCGTATCCCCTCTCCACCGTGCGAAGGACCCAACGGTCCGAAGTTATAAGGGACCAAACACGGTGGAAGTGGGAGAGGCGATCCCGAAAGGAGGGGGCTGGATCCTGGGGGATGACTGGGGCGCCGTCCTCGACCGCACCTTCAAAAGTTCTGCCTGGGGCCTGCGGGTGGCCTTGGTGGCCCTTGGTTCTGACCAGGTTGAGGGCCGGTCCACCTTCTTCTACCACCTCGCCTCCGGGCAGAGTCCTGTCTCTGACGAGGTGGGGTGGGGGGGTAGAAGCGCTGAGGCCTAAATGGCCTGCGCTGAGGACCCGCAACATGCATCCCCAGGGAGCGCATGATTGTCCTGGAGTCCTTGAGGCTCTGCAGGCGAGAGTCCGTCTTCTCCGAGAACAACCCCTGTCCTTCAAAGGGCAAATCCTGCAGGGTTTGTTGCAACTCGGGGGGCAAACCCGAAACTTGGAGCCAGGAGGTCCTTCGCATAGCGATACCTGATGCCAGGGTTCTCGCAGCCGAGTCCGCTATATCTAGTGAGGCCTGTAAGGAAGTCCGAGCCACCTTCTTACCTTCCTCAACTAGGGCCCCGAACTCTTCCCTGGACTCTTGGGGAATCAACTCCTTGAACTTCCCCATAGAGTTCCAGGAGTTAAAACCATAACGGCTCAAGAGCGCCTGCTGGTTAGCCGCTCTAAGTTGCAGCCCTCCGGCTGAATAAACTTTACGGCCAAACAAATCGAGGCGCTTAGCTTCGATTTGGGCGCTGCGGCCTGTTGACCGTGGCGCTCCCTTGCATTCACTGATGACACCACCAGTGAACACGGCTGTGGGTGAGTATACAGGTACTCATAGTCCTTTGAGGGGACAAAGTACTTTCTCTCCACCCCTCTGGCTGTGGGTGGGATAGAGGCAGGAGTTTGCCATATCGTAGTGGCGTTAGCCTGGATCGTGCGGATCAGGGGCAACGCCACTCTTGATGGGGCATCCGCCGCGAGGATATTTACAATGGGGTCCTGCACCTCCACTATCTCCTCCGCCTGTAGGTCCATATTACGGGCTACCCTACGTAAGAGGTCCTGATGAGCCCGAAGATCTATTGGGGGTGGACCTGTGCACGACGTGCCCGCCACTGCCTCATCCGGAGAGGAAGAGGAAGATGCCTCCGGTGGTAAGGGATCCAAGGGAGGGTCCTGGTCTCCCTGTTCCTGGGCCGGAGCATCACCTGCCCTTGGGTCCAGGACGTCAGGTGGTGCGGACACAGAAGCCTCCATGCCCCCTGGAGGAGGGCGAGAGATGGTGGACTCTGGGGCCCTTCTATCGGAGTGACCCGAGCGAGAGGTTGAAGTTATTGGAGCCCCTTGCGCCTGATGGTACGCCCACGGGGTCCAGAAAGACCAGTGAGATGGGCCATGAGCAGGGTCCTCTGCTACCTCCTGCCAATGGCCTATATCTTGCTCCTCGGCTTGCCCCTGAGGGGGGTATGCCGATCTCGATATGTCCTCAGAGGAGCGAGACACCGATCTCGATGGCCATGGCGGTGCCGACTGCGCCGAGACTAATCCCGTGGGATACGGTGCCGCACGGTGCCGGTCTGGAGATGTTCTATCTCTACGCGGTGCCGGCGATCGGTGCCGAGATCGCGATCGGTGCCGATGACCGCGCCGGTGCCGGGAGTCGGATCTGGACCTGGACGATGACTTGGAGTAGGCCCGGTGCCGGGAGCGGCCTCTCGACGTCGAGCGTCGATTGTATCGGTGCCGAGAGCTACGTCTCGACGTCGATCGGTGCCGACGATCATAGCGGTGCCGAGACGTAGAGCGGTGCCGCGACGATGATCTTGGCCGCGAGTACGACCGGTGCCGAGGTGATATCCGGCGCCGGGACTGCGAGCGGCGTGGGGACCTGCTTCGGGACCTGGACCGGTGCCGTGGTTCCAGCCCCTGCGATGGAGGGCGCATCAAGGCAGGTTTCCCCCTAGATTGGACCGGACGAGTCAACGGTGCCGACGGTGCCGGTGGTTGGGGCGGTGCCGGCTCCGTGAGAGCGATCAAGTCTCTCGCCGTCGCGAAGGTCTCTGGGGTCGACGGGAGGTACTGTATCACCGCCGGTCGCGGTGGTGACCCTGTCTGCACCGGACTCAACGGCCTCGGAGCCGGAGTCGACGGTGCTGGAGTCACCTGTTTTCGGTGCTCCACAGGCGGACGCGGCTCTACCCCCGGCACCGGGGGAGCCGGCGTCTTCGGCACGGAGGTCCCCGTCTTATGGGATTTTTTATGTCCCGGGGATAATGAACGGCGCCGAGGCACTTGCTGTGAGTGCGGTGCCGACGAGGTCCGGTGCCATGGAGGCTTGTCCGACGTGGTCGGAATGGTCGGTGCCGCCGGGGCACTGCGCACCGAGGTGCTAGGTGCCGGGGCCTGACGCGCCGATGGAGCGTCCGGGCTAAGTGCCGCCTCCATAAGGAGTTGCCGGAGCCAAAAGTCCCGCTCCTTCTTGGTCCTCGGTCTGAAGGCCTTACAGATCTTGCACTTATCTGTTTGATGGGACTCTCCCAGGCACTTCAGACACGAGTCGTGCGGGTCACTCGTTGGCATAGGCTTAGCGCAGGAGGCGCACTGTTTGAAGCCGGGAGCCTTGGGCATGAGCCCGGCCACGCGGCCGGGGGAAAAAGGGGGAGACAACCCCCTTAATCCCCTTTAACTATATAACAACTATTAACAAAGTGAATAACCAACTATTTAACTATAGACACCCAGAACTATAACTATAACTATGAATAACTGAATAAGCTAGGTAGAGTGGAGAACAGCTACGCCGCGCTCCACAGTTCCAACGACCGTCAGGGGCGGTAAGAAGGAACTGAGGGGGCGCCGGGTCGGCTGGGGTATATATTCAGCGCCATGAAGGCGCCACTCTAGGGGGCTCCACAGCCGACCCGCCGGTGTTGCTAGGGTAGAAAATTCTCCGACGATCGTGCACGCGGCGCGCGCACACCTAATGGAATGGATATGAGCAAGCACTCGAAGAAGAACTGTTACTTATCTTTAAGGCTAACTATGGAGACTCTTTACAACTGACTTCAGTCTATCACTTTTCAAAATCACCTGGAAAACGCAAGCAATTTGGATTTTTGTCCAAAATAAAAATCAAGGATGCAATCCTGGCCTCATTGAAGTCGATGGCAAAGTTGCTGTTGACTTCAGTGGAGCCAGGATATCACCTCAAATCTGTACAGCTTCACCCGTATATTTGCATGTGCTGCTATAGCCTTGCCTGAAAGAAGAATTTCATGTTTGATCTATTTGAAACAAAAAACAAACAAACAAAATGGCTGACAGGAGGAATTCAAGAATAATAGATCTGTTAGTTTCAAGAGTTAGTTCTGCATGTTGTTTCAGCATTTTAAAATTAACAATTTGAGTGCTTACTGAGGTGCAGTCAAAACAACACTGGTCTGAGTCAGGTGTTGTGCAACCTTCCTTCCATATTTCTGCCACTATGTTTAAATTCCTGAACTGATCCGCTCCTGCTGATACCTGAGATTGGTAGAGTTGAGTCATGCTGAATTTAACTAATCTTTGTAGGAGACAAATAGGCACTCTGTCCTCAAGTTAATTTTCACTTGGAATCTGTGCAGGCTTTAAACTTAGTTTTCCAGTGGGGAAAGAGGGATGTGCCAACCTTCCCCTCTCAAACCAGTTGTTTCTCTTGTGCTCAAATCAGGTTTTTTTTTTTTTTAAATAAACCCTTACTATTCCCCATGTGCAAAAGCTACTTTGTGGGTAGGTACCTTCCAGAGTGCAAGTAAACAATTTTTTTTCTTTAATTTCAGGGGACAAAAAAGAGGTCTCAATTAGACCTGGAACTAGAGATTGAAAACATGGGAGCTCATCTTAATGCCTACACATCCAGAGAACAAACTGTGTATTATGCAAAGGCTTTCTCAAAGGACTTGCCAAGAGGTAACTGCTTCTGTTCTGCAGAATTTCTGAAGGAGCATCCTTCCTAAAGATTGGGAGGAGGGGAACAACAAGGAATTAAATGAGCTGACAACCCTCTAAAAAAGCAGAAATGGCAGAACAGTGCCTCTGCAGTGTGCTTCCCACCTCCCTTCTTTGGCAGCCCCCTGCTGAAACTCCATGGGGATGAGGCTTAGCAGGTTTGGAGAGGAGCATTTCAGCATTGTGGCCCATGCTTGGCACATCTCCTAGGGACCAAATGGCTCTCCTTTGGGGGTAAAGATGTGAAATTCTCACTCCCCTACAGATCTCAGAGATCCAGAGTTTGTAGACCATGTTCCCTGCTCCTATATTTAAGAACATGTCCTTCTAAGGGAACTTTTGTTCAAGCTCTAAAGTGAACCTTCCAGTGTATCTTGGGCACTCTGTGCTCCTCCAGTGTGTTTGACCTTGGGAAGGTATGATAGGGCCCTGGATATTTGCATTGTGGTTAACTTAAGTTATTGTCTCTAAACATATTGTGAAAAAGAAGCTTCCAAGAAGAGAGAAACAAAGTGCTGCCAGTTGAAGAACAAGCTATATTTTTGTTTAGTTTTTTCTCTAATTGTTCATTCCTGGTATGTCTAAGTGAATTGTCTTACTCCATAGTGTTCATCTGAAATAAAATAATTCATATTGACAATTCCTTGATGAGAATACTAAACTGCTCAAGATAGTTAAGACCAAAGCAGACTGTGAAGAACTTCAAAAAGATCTCATAAAACTAAGTGATTGGGCAACAAAATGGCAAATGAAATTTAATGTGGATAAATGTGAAGTAATGCACGTTGGAAAAAATAACCCCAACTATACATACAATATGATGGGGGATAATTTAGCTACAACTGATCAGGAAAGAGATCTTGGAGTCATCGTGGATAGTTCTCTGAAGACGTCCACGCTGTTTGCAGCGGCAGTCAAAAAAACAAACAGGATGTTAGGAATCATTAAAAAAGGGATAGAGAATAAGACAGAGAATATCTTATTGCCCTTATATAAATCCATGGTATGCCCACATCTTGAATACTGAGTACAGATGTGGTGGTCTGATCTCAAAAAAGCTATACTGGCATTAGAAAAGGTTCAGAGAAGGGCAACTAAAATGATTAGGGGTTTGGAACGGGTCCCATATGAGGAGTGATTAAAGAGGCTAGGATTTTTCGGCTTGGAAAAGAGGAGACTAATGGGGGAGATGATAGAGGTGTATAAAATCATGAGTGGTGTGGAGAAAGTGAATAAGGAAAAGTTATTTACTTGTTCCCATAATATAAGAACTAGGGGGGCCACCAAATGAAATTAATGGGCAGCATTATGTTCTTATGTTCTTTAGAAGTTTTAGAAATCCCTGAAGAACACACATTCTCTCCAAGAAGGACACTAAAGTTTTCCTAAAACAAATATTACAAAATAAGATTACACTATGTAGGAGTTTATTTTCAATTTCCTGTTAGATCTCTCTTCCTGTACTCTATGCTAACAGTTCTGCCCACTTATAATATGTATTTGAGCTACTTATTTAATTACGATATAGTGAGCTGAAGGTTCCAGTGTTGCTGAAGCACACTTGCCCCCCATCCCTTTGTGTTTTCAACTAGCTGTGGAGATTCTTGCTGACATCATACAGAACAGTACACTGGGGGAAGCGGAGATCGAGCGGGAGCGAGGAGTTATCCTTCGAGAGATGCAGGAAGTTGAAACCAATTTGCAGGAAGTTGTCTTTGATTATCTTCATGCCACAGCCTATCAGAACACTACACTGGGACGGACAATATTAGGCCCCACCGAAAACATCAAGTAAATCCAGCTTTTATTTCTCCTTTGTCTTAATTTCATGGTTACTTTCCAGTATTTGAAAACCACACTTAAAGATAAATGGAACAATTTCTGTTCTCTTTATGCCTTATGAAGTGTTTGGGGTTGCACAAGGTGGAATTGCAAGGGGAATTTCCCCTGAGTGCCTTACACTCAGACATGTTTGCTTTGGACACTATTACAATGTGAAACTTCTGTTTATAACTTTTATATACACTTAAAACGCTGCAGTGGCATAGCTGCATCGCTGCAACGCTTCAGTGTAGACACTACCAATGCTGACAGGAGGTGTAGTCATTTTCTTCTTTACCACTACAGATCCATAAATCGCAATGACTTGGTGGAGTACATAACAACACATTATAAAGGACCCAGGATAGTGCTGGCTGCTGCTGGAGGTTAGTATGAGACATGCATCACAGCAAGCACTTGGAAATCAGTTTAAAAACACCGCACTTTAACTTTGTTGAGATAGTACAAAGATCAGACACAGAAATATGACTTATCCACTACTTAATAAGTCATAGAAGTCTATTGTTAGCCCTCAAAGTTCTGTGTATCTGCATCTCATCTGTTGTGTTCCCCCTCCTCCCCCCCAGTAATCTTCCAGGGACACCCTTAAATTTATCTTTAGGCAAGGAGGGTGCTTGGAACAGCCTCTCAGTGGAAAGCCAAGTGTAAGAGGACAGTGCGACAGAGCACAAAGCTACAAATATGGGAAGGAGATGGTGTTCAGGATGGGAGAGGGAATAAAGGAAAATAGAAAGGTGGAGTGAGATGATATAAGGCCTTGCAGTTGAGAACAAGGAGCTTGTGTTTGGTGCTGTATAAGATAGAGGAGGCAAGAAAGGTGATGAAGATGATTTTAGCAATGGCATTTAATGACGTGGAAAGGGGGGATGGGAAATCAGAAATGTACAACAATCAAGTTGGGAGAGAACCAAAGGTTATGATGGATTGTTGTAACTCTGGCATCTTGGCTGAAGCTTTTTAACGTCTGTGAAAAATGATCTTCTTAGATGATACATTTTTTGAACCTCTCTTGTTCAGGAGTCTCTCATGATGAATTGCTTGATTTAGCAAATTATCATTTTGGTAACTTACCGTCTACTCAGGAAGGAGGAATGCCAGCCCTACCCCCTTGCAAATTCACAGGTAGTGAGGTAAGCACTGAGATTGCTTTTTGCCTTTTCAGGTTAATCAGCTCAACAAGCAACACTGAGTAATGACTAATATTAACGAGTTGTCTGGTGTGATCTAAGTTTCTAGCGTGACTTTCAAAGCTGCTAAGCACCCATTGAAGTTAATAGGAGCAGCTGATGCTCAGCATCCTTGAAAATCATACTGTTCACTTGATATATTTCTGGGCAGGGGTTTTTAAAGGTTACAGCAAAGGACTGGAACTTGGGCCTCCTGTGCTCTGCCCCGACTCTGGCAAATCACTTTGCCATCCTATGTCGTCTTAATCGTCTGCAAAATGACTAGTATAATTTCCTTACACACAGCATTAGGTTTACACAGACAGTGAAGGGTATTATTGAGTAAAGCTTCTTACGCTTTGCACTAGATTTTATTTGAAAGTTCCTAGTTTCCTTCATTTGAATAAATGTACACACTATGATATGTTTGCTGCATTACATTTGAAATTAACATTTTTGTGATTCAGATTCGTATAAGAGATGACAAGATGCCTTTGGCACACATCGCAATAGCTGTCGAAGCAGTTGGCTGGTCTCACCCAGATACAATTCCCCTTATGGTAGCAAATACTCTGATAGGCAACTGGGATCGTTCCTTTGGAGGAGGTGTGGTGAGTGAACCTCAAGACACTTTGAGGGTTGATTATACCAGTAAGGCTAGGTCTACACTACCCGCCTGAATTGGCGGGTAGAAATCGACCTCTCAGGGATCAATTTATCGCATCCCGTTGGGACGCGACAATCGATCCCCGAATCGACGCTCTTACTCCACCAGCGGAGGTGGGAGTAAGCGCCATCGACAGAAAGCCGCAGAAGTCAATTTTGCCGCCGTCCTCACAGCGGAGTAAGTCGGCTGCGATACGTCGAATTCAGCTACGCTATTCACGTAGCTGAATTTGCGTATCTTAAATCGACTCCCCCCTGTAGTGTAGATGTACCCTAAGAGGTGTTTAATTCAGTAATTTGCCAGCATCAGTACACACATTCCACCTTGTCTGGAATGGAATCCAGTTTTCTGGGTATTTCTATCGGCGTTTAAAAAAAAAAAAAATCAAAATCCAGCCCAAAGGTCCCTGAATACATTCTGTTGCCATGTGACATGAGAATTTGGGCGCAGGTGCATTTGGGGAATGGTACACCGAGTCACCAAAGTGGAGGAGCCTTCATAGAGCCTAGCAACCTATAGTGAAAACAAGTTGGAAAAACTAAATAGGCTCCAAAGCTGTATGCAATGAGTATCCCAGTGCCTGTTCCCTCTCTTGGAATCTTACTAGCTATTTTTATTAGGACTTAAAAAAAAAAAAAAAAAAAAAAAAAAAAAAACCTTTGCAATTTAAAACTGACAAGTTCAGGCAGCCACTTGGAGAGTGAAAGATTATGTGCAGGAGAGGAAGCTGCCTGTTCTATACAAAAGCATCTGGTGCATACTCATAGTAGTATTGTTGGCTGTGGAGGAAGCTGCCAATCTGTCTCACTTGAAATAGCAGTGGGCGAGCTTAGTGGTGGGAAAGAATATTAAAAAAAAAAAAACACCGAAATGCTAAAACTTATCTTCTTGTGTAAACAGAATTTATCCAGCAAGCTTGCCCAGATCACTTGCCATGGCAACCTGTGTCATAGCTTCCAGTCTTTCAACACCTGTTACACTGATACTGGACTGTGGGGGCTCTACATGGTTTGTGAACAATCCACTGTACAGGATATGATACACTTCGTTCAAAGAGAGTGGTAAGAAAACGCATGTTTCTCCAAGCAGCTAGTTTTGGGTTGAGGACTGGCTATTTAAAAATAGCAGCTTCATCAAAAAAGTGTTCTGTTTGTTTATCACAGTCCAAGTTTGTTGGGAAAGAACAAGTAGACTAAGTTCAGAAGCTTGTGATGTTTGTTTCCAAAAAGCCAGTTTCTCCCACCCTTGCTTCACCCTGACAGTACCTTACACTGGAAGTAGCTCCAATGAAAGCAATGGGTTTACTTGAAGAGCAAGGTACTACTTGGAAGAGTAAGAGTGGTGAAATCTGGCCCAAAACATCAGTAATAGCAATTTGATTTACAAATTAAATTTTCTGTCAGGAGGAGGGATTGGAAGGGTTATGTAATCTTCTGTGGAGTAAGATGCAAGCTAAGTAAGGTCTGTTACTTCTAATCTAACTTTATATACCCTCCAATCAACTGCAAACAGAGTGGCATTTAGTTTACGTTTTCAGAGAAGCACATTAAATTACCATATATACTCATTCATTAGCCCGTTAGTTTATAAGCTGACCCCCCAAGATGGTTAAGTAAAAATAGCAAAAACCGTATAACCCTTTCATAAGCCGACCCTATATTTCAGGGGTTGGAAAACTTTGGCTCCCAGCCTGTCAAGGTAAGCCGCTGGCGGGTCGGAACGTTTTGTTTACCTGGAGTGTCTGCAGGCATGGAGCCCCTCAGCTCCCTGTGGCCGCGGTTCGCCGTTCCCAGCCAATGGGAGCTGCAGGAAGTGGCGGCCAGCACATCCCTCGACCCGTGTCGCTTCCCGCAGCCCCCACTGGCCTGGAGCGGGGAGCCGCGATCGGCTGAACCTGTGGACACAGCAGGTAAACAAACAGCACCCTGGCGGGCCGGGCCTTACCCTGGCAAGCCACGTGCCAAATTCTGCCGATCCCTGCCATAGAGTTTAAAATCATCAAATTTTGGCGTAGACTCGTTTATAAGCCGACCCCCCACTTTTTGATGCGTCACTTTTTTTTACCAAAAATATTCGGCTATACAGTACTTATTACCACAGTAACTGCATGGATGATGGCTAGTTGCACAAGCAAATGACCAATAAGACATTTATCTGGCACTTAACTGTAATTACAGTGACTGCCAGTGAAAATGTAGACACACAAAGTGGGTGAGGTAATACCTTTTACTGGACCCACTTCTGTTGATGAAATTATAGTAATTACATTGTAACTAAATGGAATTGTAGGTATGCCATTGTGCAAGGATTTCTCTGAAAAATAGGCCAGGGAATGGTGTAACTTAGGGCCTATTTTGAGTCATCTCGACACCAGAGTACCCACCTTCTGAACTGGCTGAGTACAGCTGGACTGCATGAGTCACAGATAAAATTCAAGTCAGATGGGGACATTTTGCAAGGGAATTTTTGTCCTTTCATAGGATGGGCTACATCTTGGAGAGCTTTTTGTGGCCCATCTCCCCTCCTGTTCTTCCCCAACCTAGTTACATGATGTCTATGGCAACTACAGCAATTGATTAAATGGAACAGTAGTATTGGGAACGTAATGTTGTTTTTTGTTTGCTTAACGGAGTTGAGCACTGGTGGGGGGGGGGAAGGGGTGAGCTAGCCCCATGTGACCAGCCAGCATTGTTCAGCCCAGAGTTTGGAAACCTCTGTTTTAATACATATCCATGCACTTACAGTGAGGAGTTGTTCCCTAGTGCAGTGGCTCTCAACCTTTCCAAACTGCTGGACCACTTTTAGGAGTCTGATTTGTCTTGTGCACCCCTAAGTTTCACCGCACTTACACTACTTGCTTACAAAATCAGACATAAAAATACAAGTGTTTCAGCACACTACTACTGAATGGTGTACTTTCTCATTTTTTACCATGTAACAAAATAAATCAATTGGAATATAAACATTGTACTTACATTTCTGTGTACAGAGCAGTATAAACAAATCAGTCTGTATGAAATTTTAGTTTGTACTGACTTTGCTAATGCTTTTTATGTAGCCTGTTGTAAAACTAGGCAAATATCTAGGTTAGTTGATTTACCCCTGGTTGAGAACCACTACCCTACTGTAGTACTTTTTGTTTACTTCTAAACATCAGTGATATGGCTCTCCCAATCTTCCTGTGGAGACTATCAACATTAGAAAGCTTCCTCACATTCAACCTACATTTACCCTTTAATCCTACTACTCATATGGAAGAGGCTTGCTACAGGGATAAATCTCTAATCCTCCACTTACATATGCTGAGAATACCACTAACCCTGCTCTCTCTAGAAATGACATTCTCTCATTGGTGTACTAATATGCCTGGTGTCTTAGCATTGTGCATAGGTAATACGGCACCCTACCTCAAATAACTAACGCCATTCTTGCTTGCTTAAATTAGTAAAATTTCCTACTAGCGCTTCAAACTGTCTTTCAGGATACGACTCTGCACAAGTGTTACTGAAAGTGAAGTATCTCGAGCCACGAACCTCTTAAAAACAAATATGCTGTTACAGCTGGACGGTAAGGTTAAAATTGGGATTTTTAGTCTCGTTTTACTCATATGTTGATAACTAGAGTATTTTTTTGCCTTCATTAGGGTCCACCCCCATCTGCGAGGACATTGGGAGACAGATGTTGTGTTACAATCGTAGAATTCCAATTCCTGAGCTTGAAGCAAGAATTGAAGTAAGTAATACGTGTGTTGTGTATTTTTAAATGAAGAATGTTAACGTAGCAGCTAGCAACTTCTCTGTATAGAGCAGGGGTGGCCAAACTGGGGCTCATGAGCCGCATGTGGCTCTTTTACACTTGAAGTGCGGCTTGTGAAGCTTCCCCCATTCTCCGCTTATCAGAGCAGGGGAGGAGGGGAAGCTCGGTGCTCTGCTCTGGGGTGGTGGGGCTTAAACCCCAAGAGCCCCCACCCCTTGCCAGGGGGTTGAAGTCCCAGCAGGTGGTCCTGGCTCTCAAACTTTTGAAGATTCTCATTTGCATTTCAGAGGGTCAGTAAGTTTGGCCAGCCTGGTATAGAGGATGAAAGGTTGTCTGAAACTTTGCTAGCCCTCTAGAACAATGGTTCTCAAACTATTTACCGAGGTGCGCCATATCCACACCGTATATATACTATCCCTGTATGGCCCGGAGTATGTCACAGAGGTCACAGCTGTGTGCTAATTGGGCCGCAAGCAGCTCATGAGTTGAACTGCTACTTTAGAAAGACATGGCAGCTAACTTACTAGTTGATTAGCTGTAAAACCATTTTATTATAATCATTCAACTCTGGGCTCTAATAGATTTAGTCCAACAAAATATTAACTAACTTTTCTTAAAACACTTTTCAGGCTATTGATGCCCAGACCATAAGAGAGATTTGCACAAAGTACATTTATGATAAGTGCCCTGCCATCGCTGCTGTGGGTAAGTTTATTCTCCTTCACTGTTTCCTCACCAGGCCAAGCTGCAGCTTAAATGGATGTCTTGACTTACTTCTTTTTAATTTCCAGGTCCGCTTGAACAACTTCCAGATTACAACAGAATCCGTAGTGGCATGTACTGGCTACGTGATTAGGAACACACGATCAATGTTTTAATGAAGATACCAGACTTCTAAAGCAGTTGTCACAAGGCATAAAGACAAATACATTTGATCTCTTCTCTGCCCCCCCCCACCCCTAAATTCAGTACCAAAAATTACATAAATGTCACTTAGGGGAAGTCACCTTGACAGTTATTCTCAGTCCTTACACCCTTTTGTACTTGGAGAAGCTAATTTCAGAAAGTTAACACTTATTTATGTGTAATTTGTCTAAAGAATAAAAACATGTACAGTATTTGCATTTTTATTATAAAACAGAACACACAGATTGTCACTGAGTCTCATTTCTTTGCTTTAGCAGCATTCAACACTTGTTCCTGGGCAGCTTTCTTTGCTTTAACCATTTCAACAAGTTCCTGCAGCGTAAAAGAAAAGAAACAAAGTGGTATATTTAACCAATTAAATTGTCAGATAACTAATCAGATGGTGACTTAACTCTGCCAACCAAACTAGGACTCTGGCTAGACAAGGGCCTGCCTTTGGAAAATAAGAGTAGAGAATTTGGAGAAAGCAGAGGCTGAATATCCAAAGCCAAGATATGACATGACTAATCAGTTATGCTCCCTTTCCCACAGCTTGAACTGCTGCCTTCCTCCTTTCAGTACTGTGTGAACACTTTGTCATGCTTGTTAACCTTAATTGGTGAGACAAGATAGGTAACTTTTTTTTTATTTGGACCAACTTCTGTTGGTGGAAGCAATGAGTATCACAGAGCTCTTCTTCAGAGGAAGGTAACCAGAGTGTCTTAACGTTTTAGTGCAGCACTGGCCTTAAGTCAACCCAGCTACATTGCTCAGGTGAGTGGAAAAATCCACATCCCTGAGTGATGTAGTTAAGTCAGCCCAACCCCCCATGTAGACAGTGCTAGATCAGTGGGCAAGTTCTTCTATCTACTTAACTACTGCCTCTTGGAGGTAGCTTAATTAGAGTGACAGGAGAACCCCTCCCACTGCTGTAGTGAGTGTTGACATAGCTTACGCTGAATACAAGCTGTAGGAGACCACTTAAAATGAAGCCCAGGTAAGGGTTAGCAAGCAATAAGATGTTACAAATTGGTATCTCATAATGGCTCATAACAATGTAACATACCTTAATTGCCCACTTAATTTTAAGCAGTCTCCTTCAGCATATATGAACCCCTTGTTTCACAATAATGAGGAGGCCGGTGGCACCTTAAAGTCTAACAGATTTATTTGGGCATAAACTTTTGTGGGTAAAAAAACCCACTTCAGATGCATGGAGTGAAAATTACAGATGCAGGTATTGTTATACATGAAGAGAATGCCTGGATCTGTAATTTTCACTCCATGGATCTGAAGAAGGGGGTTTTTTACCCACAAAAGCTTATGCCCAAATAAATCTGTTAGACTTTAAGGTGCCAGTGGCCTCCTTGTTGTTTTTGTGGATACAGACTAACCCCCCCTCCCCCCCCCCGCTACTTGTTTCACAATCTATTCCAAATTGTATTTAGCATAGACACACTGGTTACTTTCCCCAGACTTGAATGAAAGCTCTGTGAAGCTCAAAAGCTTATCCCTCCCACAACAGAAGTTGGTCCAATGAAAGATTATTACCTCAGCTACCTTGTGTCTCTCATATCCTGGGACCAACTAATTTTTACCACTTGTTTTCCTTGAAGAAACAGCAGCTCTGGCAGTTGTGGAGACTAGATATTGCAGCAGGCTAACCACATAATCGTAGGACACAGACAAAACAGTGTTTCCTACCTTATAGCGCTTCATGCAGTCTTTTCTTGACCGGCCTGGGACAGCAGCTGCTATTTTTTCCCATCTTTCAGGAGTATTTACTGGATATGTCTTCAAAGCCTGTTCTAAAAGTTTTTGCTCTTCTGTAGTCCAAGGGGCTGAATCTGTGACTAGTCCTGTTTTATAAAAAGCCATTGATAAATGAGAATAGTGATGAAATATTAGATGTTTAGCCAGAAGTCCTCTAATTATATAAAACTTTGTCCCTGCCATGGGATGAGCTAGCGAGAATGCTGCTAAGAAATTGATATTCCTATGAAACTTGTGCCTTCTAAACCATTTAAGAAGCCTATAACTGCTTGCTTTTGCATTTCAGTAAGGAAATGATCATCCACTTTTAGGAAAGCCCCTTGGGGAAGGAAGTGTCCTGGACAGATCTTGGGGTTCTATGCAAAGCCAAGCTCATCTGGGGAGAGGGCCCATACCTTCTCTGCCCCTACAGTGGATCTCCTGAACCACCACCCCCCCCCCAGTTCCTGACAGTGTGGCTCTAGTGGCCAGGGTTGCTTCTGGGGAAATGAGAAGGATCTTTAGGAGAGACAAGAGAGCCCCCCCCAAAACTGCATTAAATCTGACAGCTGCCACAAATGGATGTGTCCTGGGCCAACACATTATTTGGCCATATTCTGCACTCACTAAATTATAGTTTTATTTCACCTGCAGACATCCAACGAGGAATCTGGGCCACTATCTTTTATCAAGCATAACTAAAGGCATAGAATTGTTTGTGAAGGGCTGAAAATAGTTCTCTGACAGCCTTACCTTCAAATCGCTCTGAAGGTGCAGCACTCTCTGTCTGAGGTACCACTCCGTGCTCTTTCTTAAACTTATCAAAAGCTTTCTTGTTTATGTCATCCTTTTGATGAGGGTCTGAGGACAATACAGATTCACTTAGTTGACAAGACCAGAGACCACAATGGGAAGTTTAAAAAGCCATACATAATGCCTAACACATCATATAGCAGATTAGCCTAAAGCTAGCATTTAAATATTCTGAAGATGAATGTAATGTTTCATTTCAAAGGTTAGCAATAAGGGTGGTTAGATGAAAACTAGGTGAGATTTATATTGATCCAAAAGTGACATATCCAACAGCTTCAATCTTATTCTAATGTTTACACTGTACTATAAAAGCTGTTTTCCAGGGCACGGGTCTGATCCTGCAGCCCTAATCACATGCTTAGTCCCACTGTAGCCAAGTGGGATTGTTCCCAGGAGTGATGACTACAGGATGAGGCTCTAAATCTGTTAAGCGTTAGTATGGATAACTAGCTCTATCAGCAGGTACTCAGGATATTGTCGGTCGTTTTAAGTCTCTTTCTTGTCCCAGCAAGTAGCTTGGTACAATATGACTGAGAAACTCCTTTAAATAATGCACTCTCTCGCTAGTGGAATACTGAGCAGGAAGAAAGGAATGTCTTGGTGTTCGACTTTTTATTTTCAGTAATGATTAATACAGATAGCATTGTGATGGTTCAGTCTTAAACTGAACTGCATCTCAACAACACAGCATGGTGGTTTAGCCATTGCACAACGCCTGTTTGTATTTCATGGTAAAATCTCTTCATCACAGCAGCACGGATCTAAAAATTCATCTTGACAAAGATGATTTCCACTCAGAATGAGCTAAGGCAAGTGGTTGTGCTAATAATAGCACCTGCTTTCACTTAATGAAGATAGAAACGGTTCCATGAATGGACAATGAATGTTTTGTTTTGCATTTAAAGAAAAATAACTTATTACATAAATAATATAGAAGCACGCAGACCATCTTACAAAGATAATAAAGATACCAAGTTTCTGGAGGCTCTTTGCTTTATTGATGACATCTTTTGCTGTTCGTTTTATTCCAGTAGTAGAATGCAAGTTCATATAATTGGCAATAACTTCCCACCTACACCAAGAATGGAAAACAAACAATGCAAAATAGCACACGGTAGAATAGCAATGAGAGATATATTTAATAGCAGTGAGAGATATGTTTAATTTCTTAGCTAATTATATAGTGAGGTCTATGCTTGCAATAGCATATCTATAATCCTTAGCACTCTCAGTTCTTTGGAAACTAAATATGCTACTTTACGTCCACAGTAAATGGAGTGCAGAACTTTTCTATTAAATTCCATTGAGGTTGGGTTGGCCTCTTACTAAGGTCTCTGCCCTGGACTGAGATAAAATGAAGGGATTGTCTAAAGCGTACATGGAGGGACATTGTAGAGGCCCTACAGCAAAATACTGTTTCAGATGCTCTGAAATCTCACGAGGAATGCCACAAGTTGGAAACTTTTGTTACTAAAAAAAAATAATAGTTGCCTTTTACATTTAAAACAGGAAAAAGTACCTTGAGTTAGTCCCAGCGGGGAAGAGGTTCACAGCTTTAATCAATAACTGTAAGTCATCTTCTGACCAATTTTTACTTCCACCTCCGCCACCGCTTGTTGATCTCTCTGAACTCTTTGTTGCCTGGCGCAAACGAGCCTCTGCTTCTTCTCTTTCTTGCTTGATCTGTTCATTTATTTCTTCTATCTAGGTGAATAAAAATATGCATCAATTAATATTAACATTTTATTCCACAAATCCAAAATTAAAGTCCCAACTACATTTTCAGCTACTGGAATTGCTTCAAGCCTTCAACTTTCCCTGGTTTTCTTATTCTTATACATCACACTTGTGGAAAGAGAGTCTACCTAATTCCACCATTATTTCCCCAACAGATGACATAGATACAGCTATGTGTAGACATACTCATGGGCACGCCAAAAAAACTGACGCATAATGAGTGCAAACTCATGAAATTAAACTAGACACTTTTCCAATATTTGAGCAACAATATTGTAGGGGAAGTCTAGACTGACTGCTGACTCTTGGTCATTGGCACAGAGGCTAGATTTTGTTTGCATAATGAAGATAAGCGAAGATTGGGCCATTCTTCCCAGAGTAGTTCACTACTGCTGAGGAATATGAACTTCCTTATCTAAAATCTTATGGGATATTACACCAGTTACTGACTGTGATGATTAGGTACTAATCTAAAATGCATAAACTCTTACTCTGCTGGCACCAGCACATTAGACTAACCCTGAACTATGCTATATATTGTGGAAGTAGTGGCAAAGTCTCGTCTCTGTGTTATGAAACAGGTCTTGGTGGCCATTCTTACCATGTAACGAACCCAGTCTAAGATGCATATCTTAAGTTAATATCCAACTTGTTTAGATGCTGTCAGACAGTCAGGAAAGCTTAGTTAATCTAAATATTTTCATTACATTGATTTGACACCATGTATAATTACCTGTTTTTCTACAGCAGCCTTTCCTCCTTCCCTTGTCGTGGATGTAAGTGCTTCATTCAAGCATTGCAGACTAAAAATAAATTGTTAAGTTATATTGGAGAGCTAGTAGAAAGATGGATATCAAAATATAGAGTAAAGAGAGTCAGGAAAACGTACCTTGCTAGTTCAAGACGATCACAAAGCTTTTCCACCTCTTCCATCATTTTAACACCCTCTGCCTCATTATCAGAAAAGTAATTCCAGTTCTGAAAGCAGAAATACATGTTTTCCATTGAAGGTATAGGACAATGAAATTCAAAGAGTGTCTCAAAACACACCCATTCCTCCAGTATTACTATAACTGGGGCTGAATAGCCTTAAAATAAATTGGATGTTTTTCATGCAACTGAAATTGGACTATGAGTGTGCACTTTTATATTTTGCTTTTTAGTTGATAGTCTTCATAAAGCTACATTGGTTTGTCTTTACAGACCAAAGCATCTCTTTATGTTGTGATTCTGTATTTAAAAAAAAAAAATCTATAATGACATTTACTTGTAAACAACAATACAAGTGTTTCTGACACGTGGAGAAAAAACACTTTTACCTATGGACACAATTTCCACCCTCCACCTCCATTTATAAGGATAAACATACATGAGTGATTTGACATGAAAGCAAAAGTTCTGGTCTAACCGGGTGCGACAATTTCATTAATATAGTCTATATTCAGCTATAATGACATCTATACCTTGCATGTTGTTCTCAATTTTTGCCTTTCCTTCTTAATTGCTTTTTTCTGTATATCTTTTTCTTTTTTTGCCAGCAATGCTTGTTGTCGAACTTCTTCCTCTTCCTTCTCCTTAGCCAACCGTGCTGCTTCTAATTCTGCTTGTCTTTGCTGCAATCAAAGGGAAAAAAATTTAGTAGGTCTTCTTGTGTAAGATGCACAAGATGTGCTACTTTAACAAGGTGAATAAAACTATCAATACTTAAACACTTGGAAGATTGACCTTTTAAGAAATAAACAAAAGATGAATGCGCAAGCACATATGCACACACTGCCTGGCATTAATTAACAAATACCTCACTAGCACTGAAGATACCCAGTTTCTAAGGGCTGATCTACACTACGTTAAGTTAAGTCGACCTAAGGCAGCTTACGTTGACCTAATTATGTCAGCGTCTACACCACAGCCTTCCACCCACATAAGACTTACGTTGGTGTAGTTAGGGCGATGCATTGTCTGTGTAGACACATCCACTGTTGGCAGTCTTGTCAATTTCACTGGCACTGTGAAATTGACAAGAAAGCTGGGCAGCTAGAACCCAGCTGCCCCCCGCTCTTCTGGAGAGCCGGGCAGGTTGAGAAGCCCTAGTGGCTCTCCCCTCACTGGGAGCTAGGGCTTCTGGGTGAGCAGTGAAAATGACAAGGCTGCCTGGCTCCCGGGGGGTGGGGTGGGGGGAAACGGGGGGAGAGCCAAGGCAGCTGGACCCTGCTCCCTGGGGGCAAAAAGCCTCGGGTGCCTTCCCCAACTCCTGGCAGGGAATGGGGAGCAGAGGAGGAGGAAGCCCATTGGGAGCCTGTGGGGCAACCGGGCTCCCAGCAGGGAGCTGCCAGCGGAGCTGAGAAACCGGACTCTCAGCTCCCCACACCGCCTTTCTTAGGTTGGTGGAGGCGCTCCTGGTGAGGATCTGCCCCACCGACCCAAGGAGGGTAGTGTGGACATGAACCACTGCAGATTTACATTTTAGAAGAAATCTTATTCCTGCTCCAGGACCAGTCCTTAGAAAAATCTAATGGTTCTGTAAGCATTTGTGCTGCTCCTCTGAAGTGCAATTGCTGGTGGACTGCAAAATATGATTTTTAAAATCATACCATTTGGATTAGCATCTTTTACGTCCCAACTTCTTCAATCACGCTAAGATTTTACCAGCAGATATCTCACAGATTGCTTGCATTAGCAAGTGCAAGCTGCTGCTCATCTTCAAAGGGCTTTACAGATAATAACCAATCAGTCCATAGAGCACTCCCATAAAGTAAGCAATTATTTCAATTTACAGATGGGGCAACTAAGCCACAAATGTTAACGGAACTTGCTTGAGACAGTAAAGAAAGTCTGCACCGAACAGGGATTTGATTTTAGAAGTTCCTGGCTGCCAGGGCTGTGTCCTGCCCACATCTCACTCTCAATCTTAAAAGCGTCACTGGTCCCTAAATATAGCAGTGCCTTTTTGGCACTGGAACAAGACTGAAAATAGCAAGTCTCAGGCCTCGTGTAATTTTCAGTGTGTGGCCTCTATCAGATCTGGAAGCTGATCAGATACATTTAAGTTTCTGAGTTTCTCAACCCATATAAACAATTTACAAACTTACTCTCTCTTTTGCTTCCTGTTCTTTTCGTTTTGCTTCTACCTTTGCTTTCTTTTCTGCTTCTTTCTTTGCCTTTTCTTCTTCCTTGAATTTCTTTATTCTAGGATCACAGCTGTATGCATTGTCTAGCAGAGGAAACAAAGCATTGTGTCCATGAAAGGGGACACTAAACCTTTTCACTGCTAGTTACCAAATGCCTCTTCTTAAAAAGGCAAAATTTATACTTACCAACTAATGTCCTTATCCTGTTCATCTCTTCTTTTTTCCTCAGTGCTCTGGCTGCTCTGTTCTGTTTTTCTATCCACCTCCTCTCATCTCGACTACAAATTGGAAGGCATGGTGTTAGTTCAGCTCTGCCAATCACCAGCATTGTTAATAAATGGATGGAGATATACCTATCTCATAGAACTGGAAGGGACCTTGAAAGGTCATCGAGTCCAGTCCCCTGCCTTCACTAGCAGGACCAAGTACTGTCCCTGACAGTTGGGTTTTTTTTTTTTGGGGGGGGGGGGGGGAGGAGTCCTGTCAGGAATTCCATTACAAGAACCAATTTGCAGATACTTCAAATTTCAACTGTAGTAAAAGCAGAGTTACGAGCATCAGCTGTTGGCCCACAAAGGTCAAGTGCAAACCCTGAATCCTTGCACAACAGCTCAACCACACTACATAGTCTAACATAAAAGACAGTTCAGTAATCATAGGCTCATAGAAGTGAAGGACTGGAAAGGACCTCAATAGGTCACCCAGTCCAGGCCCCTGCATTCAAGGCAGGACTAACTAGTCCATTCCTGACAAGTGTTTGTCTAACCTGTTCTTAAAAACCTCCAATGATGGAGATTCTACAACCTCCCTAGGCAATTTATTCCAGTGCTTAACCACCCTGACAGTTAGGAAGTTTTTCCTAATGTCAAACCTAAACCTCCCTTGCTGCAATTTAAGTCCATTGCTTCTTGTCCTATCACCAGAGGTTAAGGAGAACCATTTTTCACTTCGTTGTAACAGCCTTTTATGTGCTTGAAAACTATTATGTTCCCCCTCAGTCTTCTCTTCTCCAGAATAAAGAAAAACAGTTTTTTCACTCTTTCCTCACAGGTCATGTTTTCTAGACCTTTAGTCGGTTTTTTTTGGCTTTCTGGACTTTCTCCAATTTGTCCATATCTTTCCTGAAATGTGGCACCTAGAACTGGATACATCTTATCAGATGGAGTACTTCTCGTGTATTGCTTACAACACTCCTGCTAATATGTCCCAGAATGATGCTTGTTTTTTTAAACAATGTTACACTGTTGACTCATATTTAACTTGTAAATCCATTATACCTTCAGATCCCTTTCCACATTACTCCTTCCTAGGTAGTCATTTTCCTGTTTTGTATATGTGCAATTGATTATTCCTTCCTAAACTTTGCATTTGTCCTTTATTGAATTTCATCCTATTTACTTCAGACCATTTCTGCAGTTTGTCCAGATCATTTTTAATTTTAATCCTATTCTCCACAGCACTTGCAACCCCTCCCAGCTTGGTATCGTCGGCAAACTATATACATGTACTCTCTCTGCCATTACCTAAACCTTTTATGAAGCTATTGAACAGAACCAGGACCAGGACCGATCCCTGTGGGACCCCACTCAATATGCTCTCTCAACTTCACTGTGAACCACTGATAACTACTCTATGGGAACAGTTTTCCAACCAGTTATATACCTACATTATGGTTAGAGCTCCGTATCTGTCACAGAGGTCACAGAAGTAACAGATTTCGTGTCTTTCTGCAACCTCCATGACATCTGCAGCGGCCCGTGTGGCCAGCTGCTCAGGCGGCCCCAGGGACAGTTGCACCAGCGCTGCTAGAGCATCTCCGCAGCCAGCCGCTCCGGCAGCCCCGCAGCCAGCCGTTGCTGGAGCTGCCCTGGGGCCAGTCGCACCGGCCGCTGAGCAGCGGACAGTGCGGCTAGCCCTGGGGACTGCCTAAGCAGTGGTCCCAGGGGCAGCGGAAGCAGCCACAGCTCGGCAGCCCCCAGCAGCGGGTGCCGCTGGCCCTGGTGCCTCTCCCCAGAGCTGCGGCCCTCCGGGGACACCCCCAAGCAGCGGCTCCCTCCAGGGTCCCTCCAGCAGCCGCACTCCTCCCTTCTCCCCTCCCCCGGGCCTCCCAGAGCAGCGGCCCCCCCCAGCTAAGATTTAGTCTGGGGTATTTATAGTACAAGTCATGGACAGGTCACCAGCCGTGAATTTTTGTTTATTGCCTGTGACCTGTCCACGACTTTTATTAAAAATACCCATGACTAAATACTTAATTATAGTAGCTGCATCTAGGCTATCTTTCCTTAATTTGTTAATGAGAAGGTCATGTGAGACAGTATCAAAAACTAAAGTCAAGATATACCACATCTACTGTTTCCCCCATCCACAAGGCTTGTTACCCTGTCAAAGAAAGCTATTAGGTTACTTTGACATGATTTGCTCTTGACAAATCCATGTTGATTGTTACTTATCACTAAGGCTATGTTTTAGTCATGGGTATTTTTAGTAAAAGTCATGGACAGGTCACAGGCAGTAAACAAAAATTCACGGCCGGTGACCTGTCCATGACTTGGCCAAATCTTGGGAGTGCCGCAGATGCTCATGGGGGGACCACGACCAGGGGGTGCTGTGAGTGCTGGGGGGGGGTGTGCGTTTGCAGTCCGGGGGGCACCGCAGGTGCCTGAGTGGGAGCAGCCTGGGACCCCGCTGGTGCTGGGGGGCAGGGGCAAGTTGGCGGGGTTGGCAGGATCCCTACCCGGCTTCTCGGAAGCGGCGACATGTCCCTCCCTGAGCTCCTAGCGCTGCACACTGCCTGCTCCTCAGTTCCCATTGGCCGGGAACCGCGGCCAATGGGAGTTGCGGGGGCAGTGCCTGTGGGCGGAGCTAGGAGCTGAGGGAGGGACAAGGTGGGTAAAGGTAATATACTTAAACTTTTGTAAGGCAATTGACTTAATACAGTACAATGATCTGACTAAAAAATTAGCACTATACAATATTAAAGCACACTTTAAATGGATTAAGAACCGACTAACTCAGTGATCTCAAAAATTAGTAATCAATGAAGGATCATCGTTGAATGGGGGTGCTTCTAGGGGGGTTCTGCAGGGATTGGTCCTAGGCCAGATACTATTCAACATTTTCATCAATGATCAGGACACAAATATAAAATCGGTGCTGATAAAATTTATGAATGACACAAAGATTGGTGGAATGGTTATTAGGGATGAGGGCAGGGCAGTCATACAGAATGATGCGAGTGCCTTCACATCAAGACTTGATGCCTTTCTGGAAGATATGCTTTAGCCAAACACAAATTACTGGGCTCAACAGAAGAGTAAGTTGGTAAAATGTAATGGCCTGTGATATATAGGAGATCAGACTATATGATCTGAGAGTCCCTTCTAGCCTTAAACTCTGCAAATCTACAAATTACAACTACAGGAAGGTTAAAGTAGGTAGAATGTAATTAACAATTGGCACTTGGTCAGGACAATTCAGTAATATCACTACTCCTGAGTGTCATGGGATCTTTAGTGGCATTAAGATGCCAGCAACTTCCTGTCTAAATACAAACAGTATCACTTCCATCCTCAGAGCAGAGTATCAAATCAGTGCTGATTCAGAAAGGAGAGTGATACCTACTGAATCACCAGTACCACCCTGGCCCAAATCTGCTTTTGAGATCTCTTGAGATCATAGCTTGAAGTTACACAAATGTACAAGAAATAAACACTTGGCACCTGTATAGTCTTGCCACCAGAGGATCTCAGAGCACTTCATAAACACACCTGTGACATACGCAAGAATTATTCCCATTTTACCAATGAGGAAACAGAGGCACAGAGTGTGACTTGTCCAAGATCACACAGCAAGTTAGTGGCAGAGCCTGGAATAAAACTCAGAACTCCTCACTTCCAGTCCCACACTCTAATAACTAGACTATCCTTCCCCCCTTCCTTCCCCTGATTTACAACCTAACTACAAGGTGAAAAGTCTTGCTGTAATAATCAGTTAGTCCCTTATCAAAGACTTTTTACTTACATACCATTCTGCTTTTTCTTTTTCTTCTTCATCTAAATAAGAAAACTCTCTCCAAGAATCAAAATTATACCTATAGTAAATGCAAAATTAAAACAATGCAGGTGAGAGACATAATTGCTGATAAAACAAAAAGATAAAGCCATTTTAAAAGTGTCTGCATTTTTAATGTTAGGTTTTAGTATGCAGTTAGATCATTAGCAATCAGACCAACATTGTTGCATTCAGTCAACTTGCCAAATTCAAGAAAAGCTATTTGTAAATATTATAGAAATAGATGCCGTCAGTCCATTTGAGAATCATTGTTTTTAAATTTGTTTAAATGTATTTTAGCTTTGTTTATTTAGATGCCAGATACCCTATGAGTTAACTAGCATCTGTGGTTTTCTTAAGTCTTCTTCCATTTATAGAAACTGCCTATCCACCCAGTCTTATGTCAATGTTTTAGCCTCTTTGTTTTATGAAGAAAACACCAGTTGTAGCATTACTAACAACAACTACTCTATCCCTCTACTGCGTCTTTCAGTCAAAGATCTCAAAGCACTTGGTAAGCAAACAATTATCGTTATCCCCGTTTAACAGAGGGGGAGTTCAAGGTCACACAGGGAGTCTTGGCAAAGCCAGAAATAGAAGCCAGGTCTCCTTACACTGAGGTCTGTGCTTTAGCAACAAGACATCCCTTCCTCTGCTGAATTGTCATACACAAACTGACAAAGAGTAAAGATGAAAGCAACCTAGAAATGAAGTAGTAGATTTATTTCACCTAGAACAGAGGACAGAAGAAGAAATCATTGGATGTTCACATCGGGGGAACAGGCTAGGGGAAAGACACAGAGTTGACTGTGTATAAATTGACTGGTATTGCAATTTGTTACTTTTTTTAAGTGCAAGTCAACTTTAGCCCAAACTAGGTTACAGTGTGTATGTTGCAAATTGCTGTTAATTAATCCCTTCTACAAATCTGACTCAGCATTACTTCTTGAAATTGTTATTACAGAGCTAGTGTGTGTAAGCAGAGTGGCTCTCCCTCCAAGAGCGCAGGGTGGAGTTGCCTGTAGTAATTCACAGACTGGATTTTCTAGGGGTGGGAATGTACACCCCTCGTCTCCACATTCATTCAAACCCTGGCTATTCTGGTCAGATTGCCAACAAGGGTGCCAACTGTGTGGTGGTTTTATGTGGAAGATGTATTAACTATGAACTAGAGTGAAACCAATTCGTTTCATATAAGGCATCAAAGAGACACTGGGTCACTTTAGACCACCACCAGCCCAGAGGAGACTTCAACCAAGGATGTACAGCTCCGCAAACCTCGTAACATCCAGTATATCACATTTTTAAAGTGACAGTTCCTTAACTATAAACCGAAGCATTAACTTACCAGAATGAATAAAATGCATCCACATCTTCAAATGAAGAGTTCATGTCCCCCAGTCTAGGAACATTTTTCTTATTTGACCATCTGTAACAATGAATTGAACCTTGTTTAAAATGAAAGTTGTAAAGGCCATAAAACTGAGTCTTATAAAATAAAATTGAATTAAACTCAGTCTAGGTTCCTATTTGCTAGTTACCTGTTACATGGTTTTTTTTGGAATACACAGAGACAGTGTCAATGCAACAGCATCCTTGCAGAGAGAAGCAACTGCTTAATAAGCCAACAAAGGAAATGAGCAGCTATGCTTAAATTCTGGGCAAAAGGGAAGCATGTCACTCTTCTGAGAGAATGAGGAGGTGCGACACCAGCTAAAACAGTGCCATGCGAACGCCTATTCTCACTTTCAGGTGACACTGTAATTAAGAAGTGGGCAGCATTATCTCCCGTAAATGTAAACAGACTTGTTTCTCTTAGTGATTGGCTGAACAAGAACTAGGACTGAGTGGACTTGTAGGCTCTGAAGTTTTACATTGTTTTGGTTTTGAGTGCAGTTATGTAACAAAAAACCCTATATTTATAAGTTGCACTTTCATAATAAAGAGATTGCACTACAGTAGTTGTATGAGGTGAATTGAAAAATACTGTTTTATTTATTTATCAATTTCATAGTGCAAATATTTGTAATAAAAAATAAAGTGAGCATTGCATACTTTGTATTCTGTGTTGTAATTGAAATCGATATATTTGAAAATGTAGAAAAACATCCAAAAATATTTAATAAATTTCAATTGGTATTCTATTGTTTAACAGTGCAATTAATCACAATTATTTTTTTTAATTACAATTAATTTTTTAGTTAATCGTGTGAGTTAACTGCGATTAATCAACAGCCCTAATTGCAATCTCATGCAATATATTTGGGGACCACAGTGTATTAAATTTATGTATCACTATGGGCCAGGGATTATATGCAGTTTCAGGAGGGAGGCTTTACCACAACTCCTCCAGGAACCAAAAACAGTGGGGGCTGATTAAGGCAAATCACTCAGGTTGTAAACACTTCAAGAGAGATACAACCCCCCTGGGAGGATTGCATATACTGGTTCAAATTAGGTTTTTCAGATACCAAAGGCTGTGTTTACACTGACTCAGGGCCTTCTTTCTGATCCAAACAGACAATACCTTATATCCAAAAGGGGCCCCAACCTTTGTGGAAGTGTTGGAAAGACTTTGGCCTATGAGGTGATGGGTGACTCTTGCTTTGTTTAGTCTGTATTTAAATCTGTTTATTGTTTTTTATATATTTCCTCCGTAATGCTTTTACCATAACAATAAATGTGCTTACTTAGAAAGAGCTCTATGGTATCTCGTAACTGCTGGCAATACACTGTTCATAGCCCTCAGAAAGAGGAGAAAAGAAAAGCACAGGTGCTGGCTTTTAAGAAGAGTGGTTTGCTGGGGATATCAGTATAAGGCAGGGAGCTGTTCAGACTTAAAACCCTGGTCAAGAGGGATAGAGATGGGGGTCTCCGCCTGAGAGGTGACGGTTGGGAGATGGAAACCTTAAGTTGGTGCCCTTGAGGAAACCACGGAGGAGGAATACAGGAGCTGTTACCCTGAGACATAATTAAACTAAACTCTTGCTAAATCATTGTGCTTCCTAGCCACACTTAAAATCTTGGGGAAAGAACCCACTAGTTACAATCATAATGCCATATGGAACTGCAAATGGCCGATTCCCATGCAATGGCGATGGGAGCCGGAATGACTGTGACATAACTCACCTGGCATTCTTTTCAAAAACTGGTGAAAAAACTTCAAAGAAATTTTCCTTTGCTTCACTTTTAGAAGGTACAGAATTATCAAAAGTAGGATCTATGCTGTTAAATGCTCGTCTCTTCACAGGATCAGACAAAATTTCATAAGCTGGAGAAAAAAGTTAAAGGCCATAAAACACCAGGTTGGAAATGAATGTACATACAGGAGCTTCTTGGAAGAAATGTTATAGACAAATTTCTAAACACTTAAAAAAAAAAAAGTCCACCATACTTTAGAACTCTGTGTTTCTAACATTTTTGTTGTTGTTGTGACTGGAAGAAATTTGCTGTCAACTCCTGAAAATGGTCAGTAACAAAAGCACTGAAGAGGAGGAAAAAGCTTATAAAAAACAGCCAACAAATTTAACCCTTAAAGTACAGCTATAAATGGAAAACCAAATTATATGTTAAACTAATTGTGTAATGGTCAATTCAGTCCAGTGCAGTGGGAGTTCGGGTGAAACTCCTTTAGGCCTCGATTCTGCAATCACATCCATGTAGACAGGTCCTTGTACCTGTGTGGTGTCCCATGGACTTCCCTAGTAATTGCCTGTGCGAGTCTGATTACAGGATATGGGGCAATAACAAGAGCTATCGACCGGAGTACTTATGTCTTCTGCTGCGAGTGTCACTGGAACTTCAAAATGGAGCATTAAGCAGCACTCTAACATGGCCATTAATACCTAGGGGGTCATTCACTTTGCAGGTTATGTAGACAGGGGCTTGGCGCATCCCTCCATTCCACCCCACAGCCTCCCTACCTGCCACCCTCTCTCACCCCCCTCCATTTCAGGGACTTCCTGCAACTGCCCCACCCCTTCCTTATGCCTGGGACCATGTGTCCCCCTCTTGTCCTCTTCCCCCCATACCACTAACCCTCATTCCCCACCCCCATGTCTGGGTCTCTGTGTACCCCCCATTTCCCACATCCCTGCATTGTATTCCCTCCTGTCAGAGTCTGTGTGCCTCCCCTTCCTCTGTCCACTCATTTCCCTTCCCCATCTCCCAGCTTCCACACCTATCAGCCCAGCTCCCCTGCTCCATGTCCCTGCTTCCCCCATCACCATCTACCCCCACTCCTATTCCCTTTGGCTCCCTGCTTTGTCACCCCATCACCACTACTCACCTCCAGGTCCCTGCTTCCCCCTTCATTCCCCCCTTCCGCACAGGTCCCCGCTTCTCTCACAGCCACTGCCCCATCCCTGTGGCCCCTGCTACCCCCACACCCTTAGGTTCTGCTTCCGCTCTACAAACCCTCCCTCTTAGGCTTTGTTATTTCTACTAGACTGCAAGATATGGCCAATCTCCCCACAAAGCAGCACCAGGCAGTCTGGGACTTTAGTTTCCCCCTGAATCTGGCTTTTCTGGTATTCCAATTTGCACCAAAATCAGTAGGGTCATAGAGCTGGGTGGGAAACAACGTTCCTATCCCACAAAAAAATTTGAGATGTCAGAAATTTTTCCCCATCTCAAACTGGGATGAGACGTCAAAACTTCAATAAATTTTCACAATCCAAAAACAAACAAACAAACAAACAAAAACAAAAAAACCCCAACGTGAGGTCAATCAAAGCATTTTGTTAGGTAATTTTGAAAGTTTCATTTTAATTTTGACATTTAACAAAAGTTTGTACTGTAATTAACTTACATTTCAAAATGAAAGTTATTTTGAACCAGAAAAACAAGTTTTTTTTGTTTTTAAAATGGGATGTTCATGACATTTCAAAACTTTTTTCAAAATTTTCAAGTACAGAAATTGGTCAGGACTGATTCCTTCCCGCGAAAAGTTTTCATTCCAGTGAACTGGCATTTTTTGATTAAAAACATTTTGTTGAAAAATTCCTGACCAGCTCTACAAGATTATGCCCATTAATGCCTAGAACATTCCTTGGAAGTTTGGAATTGATCAGATGCCGTATTCCAAAGTTATCTATCATGTTATAGACAGATAAATGCTATTGAGTTGAGCACAAGACCTTGCTTGGCTTGGCCAACTATGGGTAATAGATAACAGTGTCTGCTGACTTGAGCTAGGGTATCGGCTTCTTTAGCTCAACTGGCAGAGCAGCTGCACGAGAAGTTAGGTCCTAGTACCAATAGTGACTTCTCCCCTTTAAATTAGTCTATTACCTGGCATAGTAGGATGCCAGTTTATTTTAGGAGATACGTGGCTACTTTTATTGGTTCATGTTAGTATATATTGCTATAAAGAATCTACTTTAACTGCCCTCTCCTATCACTTGGCATGAAATGGGAAACCGATGCTCTGCAGGTCAGCTGTGAAATAAGAGGAGCTATTGTAGAATTGTTTCCAACAGAAGGAAAGCTATTTTAATTTGATTCTACTTCTTGAAACAGCTTGATAAAATGGTAAAACTACATTTTTTCTGGTTTTACAGCTATCAATCAAACTGTGCAAAGAGTAAGAACTACAATTGAAGCACTGTAAAAATACTAAACACCAGATTAAACTAGCACTGTTATATTTTCCTCCAAATCTCTTACCTTTAGTTATACAGGTAAAATAGTCATTGTCACCTTCACCTATCTGCTCCCCTGCAGCTTTTCGCTTGTCTGGATGATGTTTCAAAACCATGGCTTTATCTAGCAACAAACAAGTTGAGTTTAGACATGTTACACCACCTACGTTTCACTTTGTAATTTGGAAAATAAACAAAACAGCACCATAATCATGATCTGCATTTCTTTATTCAGATTTTTTTTTAGTATCAGGAAGGAAACCGAAATAAGTAGACCCTCCTGAATATAATATCATCACTGAAAATTAAAATCCAGTGTTAGTTAAAAAATGTTTCCATCCTATGCCAGGACACAAAATTATCATAACTACAGACTATCTTTACCTCTCTTTCCAATCAATTGGAACCAGCACCACTTTCTCTGGGACTTCTAACATTCCAACCCCCTGGCATCTTCCAAATGACTGCAGCCCTAAACCTGCAATGAGCTCTGCTGGGACACAGGGGTCTGCATGGAGTAACTTGCAGGACTGGGGTCTTACTGACTACAGAGGAAAAACTATAAAACAAACTTTGTACAAAGTGCTATCAAATGCAAAAATTCAACAAACTGCTAAAATAAATACAAAAATTCTTTAATTTACAATATTAGATGTTACTTGTAACTAGAGTAGGTAAAAATAATGTAGACAGAATGTGACTTTTAAATCAACGGTGTCCCTTTATAGGCGTTTCATTGCAGATTCAGTTTTTAAGGAAAATAACTAAGGCGCGATCCTGAAAAGACTTAGGTATATGCTTAATTTTATTCACAGTGCATGAAGTTGAGCATGTGTGCCAGTCTTTTTAGGATCAAGGCCTAAACCGAGAGCGTGCTAAATTCTAAGTTGTATCTTTCACATACGAAATCTTTACTGAAGTTGAAAACCACAGGACTGTAGTGGAGACTTCCAGGAGGAAACCATATTTAGTTATTTTAACCCCTCTGCTACAAGCTCTAGCTGCAGCCTCCCTTCAGTGGTAGAACTCTGCAGCACTCAAAGTTGTACTGGAACCAGCCCCGGAAATGCATTTTACCCCATTTATCAGATATATGAAGCAGTACTGGAGTGATTACATAAATCTATGGCTTGTGAAAGGAACCAGATTAAAGCCTCTAATTCACAGAACAGGAACAGTGGATGAATCAAGAGTGAAAGCTCTCTCATTTTCACTCCAATATGGCCTATCTCTGTATTGATAGGACCACCTCTGCGAAGAGGGTATTGCAGGCTCCTTGGACAATTTAGTCTTTTGCCTTTCTGTCAAAACAGTTAACAAATATGGTAATTAGCATTAATTGGGATGGTGGTTCCTGTGAAGTGAACATGACCACTGGGAACATAACAAACATTTACACTCAGGAGTAAACTGTCTTAACCCACACGAGACAATGGGTTAACCCTTTGGAGACAAGGAGTTTATTCACATGCATAAGTGTTTGCAGGATCAACCCCTAAATCCATCAATTTATTTCACAAAGGTCATTAACTAGTTATCATAACAGTTTTAAATACTGTTCAGCTAAATATTTTACTATTTCTCCTAAGTTCTCTCTTTACTGTATTACTTTAAAGCACTAATTACAATTTTAGAATATGACAGATACTGCTTTTTAAATTTCTAAATGTATAAATGCCATAAAACATCCCAGAACATGGAATTGTACAGATTAATCACACTTCATGACTTATGATAAACTTGTGTCATGTCACTAAGCAGTGTAACTGCATGAGCTTCCTTGTCTTATTGCTTAATTAACTGTAATATTAAGAAGATTGTAACATCAGTTTAGCATATGAGAACTTAAAGGTTGTTAACTACATTGCTCTATCCCAGAGACCCAGACCTCAGGAACCGAACACTTTTTCAGCTGACAACATAGTAAACATCCCTTTTACGTTCAAATCAGGGAAAAGCAAACTTCTTAATAATCTAAATTATCACAAAATCAAATAATATGTAACAAAACCTTTGATTACATGCTAATTCAGTAGTTACAGCCTTATTCCTACATGACATTAATTTAAATGACTGGAATAATAAGAGCAGTAACTAGATTTTTCTGATAACATTCAGTAATTAAACAGTTAACCAATGTTACAATGTAGGTACTAATAAATAGGCTTCAACGTAACAACACCCCCTCCCCTACCCATATTCAGCTGAAGGGGACCAGATCTTGTTTCTTTAAGTGCTATTCTCTCAGCTAGGCTGATTGCAAACTCAAGAAGAGATAGAGTGGGTTGGATTATATTGTCAAGGTTGTCTCTGAAAACCAAGGCTAGATCAGAAAGCTGAGAGTCTGAAGATTTCTGTCTGAGGTGTTTGGAATCACTAAACTTTCAGACCTGCAGGTTTTAGATGTCTGAGATGAATGAAAAAGTTGATAAGTGAAACAAATTCAGCTTTATAGTGAAATGCATATACTCTTGGTCCATAAAGTTTACATATTTGTATTTACAATATGGAATTGTATACACAAGATAAAAAATACTATGTTCTAATACCACTAATAAGAAATGCAATTACTTACGCGCTGCTTTGATTTGTTTCTGAGCAGCCCTGTATCTTATGTGCCCCAGTCCAAGAACTGCATAGTGATCTTGATTCTGATAAAGAAATATAAACATTAAAAACCATAGCTACCTGTAATCTAGTAGAATTCTCTTATGGGCTTTAAAACAAGACCACATATGCAGACCAATATAATTATTTGAAAGGTTTCTTTACATAGCTTCTTTTGTGAGGAGCAAAGAGAGGCAGCAATCTCCTTTCTGTGTATAAAGATTAGAAAAAGGCAATTTGAACAATTCTCCCACAGACTATAGCAATGTCGAACTACAAATTGAGTAATTACAAAATAAGCCATTGTTATAGAAATGCATCCAGTTTAACACAAATTCATATAGCTATAGGATTTTACAAAACACAGATGAGTGCGTACCTCAATTTGTCAAGAAATGTTATGTTGAAAAAGGTGCCTGGATTCCCCAGAAGAAGAAAAACAACATTTTCTTACTGAGCGTCACTTGATTTTAGTGGGTTTAGGACTGATCTCAGGCCAATCAGTTCACTAATTGCACCCCCCCAGTTAAGCAGGACATGGAGCTTCAACGCTAAGATCTCCTTCTGATGCGCATTTATTAGGGTATGTCTACATTAGAAATGCTACAGTAGCATAGTTGCGCCATGGTAGTGTAGACACTACAGCGACAGAAGAGGTTCTTCTGTCGCTATAGTATATCCATCTTTCTGAGAAGTGGTTGCTAGGTTGATGGAAGTCTTCCTTTGACCTAGGAGTGTCTACACTGGGGCTTAGGTCAGTTTATTTACATTGCACAGGGGTGAAAGTTTTTACAGCCTTGAGCCATATAGTTAAGCCAACCTAATTTTGTAGTGTGGACCAGCCCTCAGTCTACTTAACAATAGGAAAGTTACTGACACTTTGTAAAACTGTCCTCACTTAGGTTATGTTTACACTTAAACTGTAGCATTTGCATTGCTGTAGTACTTCAATGTAGTCACTACCTACACCAACAGGAGGGGTTCTCCCTTCAGCGCAGGTAATCCACCTCCCTGAGAGGCCATAGCTAGGGCGACAGAAGAATTCTTCTGTCAACCCAGCACTGTCTAAACCAGTGGTTAGCTCAACATAGCTACATCGCTTAGTGGTTTGAATTGTTCACAGCCCTGGGAGATATAGCTATGCTGATGTAAGTTCCCAGTGTAGACCAGTCCTTAGTCACCTGACTACCTGTGGAATACAAAAAGGAAGCTATAGGGCTAAAGAACTTGGAAAATCCAGATAAGAAAAGGAAAAGGAACAAGTATTTAGATAAATTTGTTGTGATGCTTCTAGCAAAAGAACTAACTCAATTTTCACATTAGTTGTATACCTTCCAGTCCTTTGGATCAAGTGTTTTTAACATAGGGAATTCCTCAAGCTGCAATTCTTCATCCCCTGACTCTTCAGAGAGCTCTTTCTCATCCTCCAGTTCTTGGAAAGAGGCAGAAACATTTATGTTTCTCCTCTTAATAAATGCTTCAAACCATCTTCCCACAGGTTCAACTTGACAAAGCACAGAAGCTGTAAACAAAAGTATAAGAGAAACTTAGCTTCATTTTCTGGATTAGAATGTTCTTTCCATCCTGAACCCAGAAGTATTTCACCAAACGTCTAATCAGATACCACAGCCAGGAGACATTTTAATTCACATTTAATAAAACTTGTAGCAAAGATTGTATCAACTTGCAAAATAGTCCACTACTTTGTTTATGCCAAGTATGTTGTTATATTTTCAAACGCTAAAATGTCATCAAATTAGAAGGACATGCCAAGTTAAATCTTATTTTTAAATAACATTCTTTCCTTTGTCATGAATATTGGGGGAAAGGGGTGGGGTTGCTAGCAGTAAAATACTGAAGTTAAGATTAACTCTTATCATTTATGATGTTAACTCTTTACACATCACTCCCTTGTGACAATGAAATCAAATTGGTTAATTTCACTCTCTGGCCCTCACTGGCATAATAATGCAATATTTGCATTAAAACCATTAAAGGATAATGTTCAGATACAACAAAACCAAATAAAATAGGGTACTTCATGAGCTAAATGCTCTTCTATTTATATAACATAGTTTTGCAAAACCTGCATTTTAAGCCTCAACTATATAACAGTGACTTTTAAATCCTCTTTTTTTTTTTTTTAGATATTAAATTGCTCAGAATTAAACAGATAAAGGATCTGACCCAGAAAACACTTAAGCATGTGCTTAGTTTTGGATTTCAATGGGATTATTTGCAGGAGTAAAGTTAAATGTGTGTAACTGTTTGCAGGATCATGTCCTAAAGTCAGCAAGCAAACAAAAGCATTCCTCACCCCATAAAAGTTCCTACACTGTTGACCCTATGCAATAGCTATGAGAAATGCTTACTGCGCACCATGCCCAAATTAAACTACCAGTTTAAATACTTGCTTTTGACTATTTTGAAATACTGTATTAGATGTTCTATGTACAGTACTTCACTACTTATTCATCAACTCCCTAAAAATACCCGTGGTTTGGCACTGACAGCACATATTTAAGTTTAGCAGTGTCCGGCTTCCTGTTAAAGGAGTGGCCTGGGCAATCATTGCTTAAAATCTAGCACCGTCAGTCTAATAGAACTTTGCCAAAAACAGAACCTTTATTTGGAAAACCTATGCAACAACACTTGCTGCAAGTTTGTTAAAGTTGTAAGAACCCTATAAATCACTCTTGCCCCTTAACGATGCTGCAATCAAACGTTTACATGACGTCAAAGGCAATAAAGTTAAACACATGCCTAAGTGTCTGCAGGATGGTGGCCGTAGGTGGTAGCATATCGCAGGCTATAGGAGTCTGTGTGTTGGAGGAAGGAGCATGTATCTGGTTGGCAGCCAGGGGCATTTGAGTGCTGGATTGTGCTTGGCGCTGTACAGGGACACACTCCTGTCCCAAGGGTTTCTATATTTCTCGGAGCACGGATGACCTGCTTGGACGAGCGGAGCTCTGGGCTCTCTGGGCACAGCTGTTGGGCGCGGGGCGTAACCCAAGCAGCGGCGCGGTCACACCCAAAGTCCCTCGGTGAGTTAGCGCAGACCCGGGGGGCGTGAGCAGGGAGCTGCCAGGGACAGCCGGGGCGGTGCTGCATGGTCACTCCCCGGCCCGAGCCCCTGGCAGCGGGACCCGGCGCTCCGGAGGTGGCGGGAACGCCGAAGATGACGCGGGTCGGGGGGAGGCCGGGCAGCGGCGGGGGCGGAGCCGCGTGGCCCGGGGTGCCCGTGGGGAGCGGGACAGGGAAGGCACCTACCCGCTGACAGGGCTCTGGTGACCGCGGTGACCTGCCCTTCCTCTGCCCCCCTCAGCATCGTGGCGGCCGGGGGGTGCTGCCAGCTGCGCCCGGGCCGGAGGCTCCGAACTCGCTCGCTCCCTCTCGCCAGTTGCCAGGAGCCGGCGCATGGAGAGATACACGGCAACCACTTCCGGGTCCCCGCGCGTGTCACGCGGTAACCGCCCCCCCGGGACCTGGCCCCGCAGCCGAACAGGCCCCGCTTGGCGACGTTCCTGCGCTGCAGCTCGGGCAGCCGCTTCCCCCGCTCAGTCACTGTCCTCCAGCCCCCGGCTGGGCGCTCGCTCTGCGCCCCGCCTCCCCCTGGCAGGTCAGGACACAGCGCAGAATTAGCAGCCGTGGGCGGCCAACAGGAGCCATCCTAAATCTGGGGCCTTCCTCCTGTGGGGGGGTCAAGCCAGCACGTTGTCACAATCTTCCCTCAGTCAGCAGGGTGACAGAGACCCAGCCTCTCCCCTGACCCCCGGAGCCAGGGCTGACATAATGTTTTAAAATTCTGCATATTTTTGTTAATAAATAAACGTGCAGGCTGCAGCATGGTTGGGAGCTAAGGCTGCACTTGACACAGCGCAAGGGGCGGGAGTCTGACCCAGAAACACGCTTGCTCCCTGCCCCTCTGCACCAGGCACAACAAGATAACAAGCGAGAGTAGGGTGACCAGCTAGCAAGTGTAAAGAATTGGGACAGGGGGTAGGTGGGGGTAATAGGAGCCTATATATACAAAAAAGCCCCAAATATTGAGACTGTCCTTATAAAACCGGGACATCTGGTCACCCTAAGCAAGAGGAACGGAGTCTTGCTTGCATGTCGAACCCAGGCCCCTGATCCAGGTGTGGCGCAGGCAGGCTCAGCCCGGCAAAATCCAGGTGTGGAGGAATTTAGTGTGGGGGGATCCAGATGTGGAATTAGAGGGTTCTGTGTGGGGCAATCTGGGTGCAGACATCTTGGTGGGACAATATTTGGTGTTTTGTTTAAAGACCCAGTTCCTGGAGTCAAGTGATTACAGGAGAATCTCAGCTTTCCCTACCAATCAATCAAATGCAGAGAGGCAGAGGTGGCTTGAAAAGGCAAAAGCTTACTGCACCCGAGGGCTCAGAGCAAAAGGCAAAAGAAAAAATCCCGCTGTGCATTTTTAAAACGCTCATGGTTTTTAAGCCAAGCTCTAGCCGGGGTCCCCGAGGGGCGCTCCGGGAGCTGCACACCAGGGGCCCGGTGCAGGAATAATGCTGGTGCCTTGTTTGCCTGCCGCCCTGGTTCCCCTGAGGTGCCGGTGGCTGGGACCAGGGCACGAGGCGGGTGCGCTGCCTCGGGCGTGGAGTGGACAAGCAGGCACAGGAACCCCGCTGGCTGGCACTCGAGGGCGGGGGAAGAAAGCCTTGGGCACCACATCCGCCCTACCGGAAGCGATGCTGGGGGAACAGATCCCGCTTGCACGAGGCCAGCTTCCATCTTCCGGCTGGTTGCACCGAATACTGCACCCCCGCAGGGCTGCTTTCCGGGGCGTGGCGGAAGCGGCCTGGGCCCCCGGGTCAGGCCGGCCGGAGCGGAAGCTGGGTGAGGTGCTGTGTAATGCATCCGGGGGCGGGGCGGTACGGCGCCTGCGCAGTGTCTCGGGATCGGGAGGAGCCGCTTGAGGGGATCCGTGTGGCCGCCGGGATGCCGGACTATCTGGGCGCCGATCAGCGCAAAACCAAGGAGGAGGAGAAGGAAGATAAACCCATCCGCGGTGAGGGGCTGGGCGGCCGCGGCCTCCTACTCGCCCCGTCCTCCCCCCAGCCCGATTTGCGGGACGTCCGGGGCCTGTATCCTGCTCCCGCATCCTGCCCGGGCCCTTCTCCCGCTGCCCTCTGGGCTTCGCTGCGCTGGAGACATCCGCAGCCGCGCGGGGCCTCGATCTGGCTGGCTGCGCCCGGCCGGCCTCTAGCCCTGCCGAGCGCCCCGGCCCGGCGAGCTGGGCGGGGAGCCGAGCCGCAGAGCGAGCCTGTGGCTTCCTTAGGCTCGTGCAGGCGGCGCCCAGGACTCTGGGTCCCACTTGACTTCTGTAGGGCCAGGAGCTGCCCAGACTTCCCCACCCTCCCATGGGCACTCGGGGACGGCTGCGCCCGGCCCGCGGACTCGGGCTCCCCGGGCTTCGGCTCCGGGGCTGAAAAAAGGCGGCGTGTGAGCCCGAATGACTACCCAGCAATGTTTAGACCCGCAGCTTGAGCCCGAGTCAGCTGACCTGTGCCAACGCAGCTGTGCTTTTATCCCCGTGTCGGCGTAGCCTCAAGGGTGGGATCTACAAAGGGAGTTGGGCATCACAGTGCCGAGAAAAATCACTGAACTCTGCAAAGCCTGTGTTTGGGTCGCCTCTCCTTATACAATGAGCAGGGGGTTGAGAAATGCAATCCACAAACTCAGCATGCTAGGCAGACTGCTGCCCAAGTCAATGGGAGACACTGACCAGAAAGCGTAATCTAAACCCCACCACTCTCAAAGATAGGTGCTGAAGTCCAGGCTGGGGGGGAAGTACTTAGCAAAGTGGACCCAGCAATGAGTTAAGGGTCTGCCTCACTCTACAAAACAGGGAGCAGGGGGTTGTGTGCACCCCATAACTTTTAGCCCAATATCACCACTCTCCTGAAAGAAGGGATACCCCCGTTCAAACTTATCTTTCTGATGGGTGCGCTAACCACTGAGCCACTGGATATTCTCATGTTATGGATATTCTCCATCAGTCTCTGCAGTTGAAGGTGTCCCAATGTGGATAAAGGAGTCATTGGAAGCGGGGGCTGAACCCTAGAATTCCCATTTCCTGGGTGGGTGCCCTAACTACTGGACTCTCTAACCCAGTGACTAGTTAATGATTTATCTACGTATTGATAAGGTGGGCTGCAGCACTATCACTACCTTCTCCAGCCAGATTTTGAGTGGGACCTGATCCAGTATGTGTACTCAGAGGCCGCTTGGTGGATTGGGTCCCACATGCGAGATAAGGCCAAATGCCTATCATTCCCCATGATTTGCTCTGGAGCTTAGGCTGATACAGGATTAGGTGGGAGTTCCTTGGATCACAGTAGAACCAAAACTGGGACTTAGTGCCTAAGTACCTTTGTGGATCCCACCCTTAATGGGTTTAGGCCTCCATTCCCTTTCCATAAAACAGGGGTAATAGCACTTCCCTACCTCCCAGGGGTATTGGGAGGATAACTACATTAAAGGTGTCAAGTATCACGGGGTAGCTGTGTTAGTCTGTATCCACAAAAGCAACAAGGAGTCCGGTGGCACCTTAAAGACTAACAGATTTATTTGGGCATAAGCTGCCCCGGACTCCTTATTACATTAAAATTGTGAAGCACTTGGCGATCTACTGATGGAAAAAGCACTATATGAGTAAACATCAGCCCCCAGTGCTGTTTGTGGTGAGGATCGCTCAGAAATGTGAGCGTTGTGTAGCGAACATGTTTGTGGCTGTGCTCATGCACCAACACCGTCTACCTTGCTGTCAAGCACTGAATAAACTGGGAGGGAATCATGCTTTTTTGGGGACCTCTGTATCTCACCTGCAAAACCTTTGTGTCACGTCCTGCCTTCTAACAATCAAATGATTGGATTGATGTAAAGACTCCTACTCCTTGTTTGTTGGTAACTTCAGCACAAGAGTGTCTTAGATTTTGAAATAGGGTCCTGTTCTTCCCACCTGAAATGTGGTGTTAGGCTGGTAATCAGTATGCTGGTATGCTTCGTGTGCAGGTATGCATTTAGTTATGTACAGTGGTACAAGTATCTATGAGAGGTTAGTATCAGAACAAATGACATCTGGATTTTGGACAATTGTTGAGACTGTCAGGAAGCAGAACTTGATCAGTTTGCTTATTTGTTACTTCCTTTTCTCCAGTCCCTTGTTTATATATAGACTCTTTAGCTCATAAGCTCTTTTGGACAGACGGCTTTCATGTTGGTCATTGAGATGCCTAGCTCAGTGTGGGTGCGTGATAAATAACAATGCAGTACTACTTCATCCCTGCAAGTAGCTGGAGAACTTGCCTAACTCTTGCTTGTCATGGACATCTGGCTTTATTGCATGGTACTCTGGTTTAGTGTTTAAAAAAAAACAAAACAACCCCCTCCCCCCCATATCATAGGGGTTCTGTGGGTGTCTGAATTCACATCTTTAGAAACAAAATTAGACACATTTAATTTTGTTCTTACAACTGAAAGCTAATTCTTGTGTATCTTGTTTCAGCATTGGATGAAGGGGATATTGCCTTGCTGAAAACCTATGTAAGTACCCTACATAACTAAAATGGTAAAGAAAAACATGAAAATCTAATTAACCGAATCAAGGCAAAACAGTATCTTCCAAACTGATCTTATTTGGAAATAACCAGTAAATCTGTTTCCCTGTTCCTCTTTAAAATTTACTCCATCTCTGCAACCTCTCTCCCCTAAAGCATTCTCTCCCCACCCCAAAAACAACAAAACTCCTACAAATTTAAATATTACTGGTCTGTGAAGGAACTATGACCAAATAACTTAAGTTTGCAATTTCTTGTATTTCTGTTTTAAAATATGACCATCAATGGCCTGAATTTCATTTACAGTTTACACGTTTAGAGAATTTTATGTGCCTTAGTGTAAATGAAATGGGCCTGAATGTGAGAATAAATTAATATAATTTACGTCTGTTTTGGCTCCTGTATGTAACAATGGACCATTTGACTCTGTGTTTTAATATCGTACTGTTTTTCAAGCCAAATACTGACTTAAAAAACTACATATCAAGGTCAAGTTAATCTCTGAGGTTAACAAATAACTATATTGACCATCTCAACAGAAGTTAGTAACTGTCTAGCATACATAGATATATGTACATGGTTTTTCTTAAGTTACTGAAGTGCATACAATTATTCTTCTGTTCCAGGGCCAGAGCACGTACTCAAGGCAGATTAAGCAGGTAGAAGATGATATTCAGCAGCTACTTAAGAAAATTAATGAGCTCACTGGTATGTGCTTTTCTTAAAGTAAAATTTAATGGAAAGATAATCAAAAGCAGGTAGACAACTGTGATTTTTGATTTCAAAAGAGCAGACTTTGGGAAATTAAGGGAAAGGGTTAAAGAAGTCACCGGACTGAAGAGCTCAAGGACTTAAATGCGGAAGAGGCTTGGTGTTTCTTCAAATCAACTAAACAAAAACTATCTAAAATTTGCATCCCAAGAAAGGGGAAAAGAAAGGTTCCAGACCCAGCTGGATTAATTACCATATCAAAAAGGTTATTAGGAGTAAGCAGAGAGCCATTAGGGAAGAAAGAGGAGTTGATTAGCAAAGAAAGCTACATCCTGGAGGCTAGTAAATGCAGGAATAACGTGAGAATTGCTAAAAGCCAAGCTGAATTAGTTTTTGCCAAGGAAATTAAAAATAAATAAGAAGTTTTTTAGTTAGATAAATAAAAAGTATAAGGAAGGATGAGATTGGGTCATTATGCACTGTGGGATAGGAGATTAAAGATAATCTATGTATGTCTCAAAAACTAAATGAATACTTTGCCTCAGTTTTCAATAGCAATGCTAATGTGAAATGTGCATGAAGGCAATATGGCTGATGGAAATGAGTGTCTAGAAATAGAAATTTTCACATATGAGATGGAAGAAGAATGTAAAGAGTTTAATGTGCTCAATTTGGGGGGCCAGACAGTTTCCATCTCAGAATACTGAAAGAACTGGCACACGTTACTGCTTTCCAGTAGCAAGAATTTTTAATAAGTCTATCTATTCAGGGATAATACTGGAGTATAATCAACACCATTCGTGTATTTAAGAAAGGGGGAAAAAAGTGATCTGGGAAATACAGACCTGTTAATCTGACCTCAGTAGTATTCAAGGTTTTAGAACAAATCATGAAGGAAAGAATAATTAAATTCATAGAGGTAATTGGTAAAGAGGAGATAATGCAATATGGTTTTACCAAAGGTAGATCATGCCAGACTAAACTGATTTCCTTCTTTGAAAAAATATCTGATTTTTTTTAGATAAGAGAAGTGCATTTGACACAGCACCACATGGGAAATTATTAGTTAAATGAGGGAAGAGGGGATCAGTACAATATTGCAAGATGGATAAGGAATTGTCTAGATGGGAGGAGGCAGCAGGTTGTGCTGAAAGGTGAATTATTGAACTGGAGTTATATTACTAGTGGAGTTCCTCGGGGATCGGGCTTGGGACCAATCTTATATAATATTTTTAGTAATGACCTCAATCAGGACTCCGTGGGCCAGGTGCTGCTGGTGAGTAAATCCCTGTGCGGTTGTATCTGCATCCGATCCACTATCCGCAAAAATGGTCCGTGGGTATCCACGGATTTGCAGGGCTCTACTCATCAGTGGGAACTGACAGAAGAGAAGGGAGACCTGGGTGTGTGGGTTAATCACAGGCTGACTATGAGCCACCAATGTGATGCAGCTGTGAAAAAGGCAAATGCGATCCTAGGAAGTGTGATTAGACAGACATTTCCAGGAGAGAGAGCGATATTAATGTCATGATAGAAGGCCCTGGTAAGACCTCATTTGTATGCTGTGTACAATTTTGGTCACCTATGTTCACGCAAGATGAATTTAAACTGGAACAGGTGCAGAGAATAGCTACTAGGATGATTGGGGAATGGAAGGCCTATATTATGAGAGGAGACTGGAAGAGCTTGGCTTGTGTAGTCTCACAAAAAGAAGGCTGAGTGGGGTATGATTTTTCTCTATAAATACATTAGGGGTAAATACCAAGAAGGGTGGAGAGCTAGAAGAGCAAATGGGTATAAACTGGCCATGAGCAAATTCAGGCTGGGAATTAGAAGAAGGTTTCTGACCATCAGAGGGGTAAGGTTCTGGAACAGCCTCCTAATAGGAGGTGTGGGGGCAAACAACTTAACTCGTTTTAAGAGACAGCTGGACAAATTTATGAGCGCAATTGTATGACAAGGTTGGTTGTGAAGGTAGCGGGTATGGCTCAACATCCCTGGGGCTGACTTCCAGTCCTAAAACTTGTGCTTCAGGGTTTCAGCCAATCACAGGCAGGGGTCAGGAAGAAATTCCACCTCCCTCTCCAACATGTTCTGTGAAGGTTTTTTTTAATCTTCTTCTGAAGCATCAGGGATGGCCACAGCTGGAGATGAGACGTTGAATGGGGAGGGCCAGGGGCTCGGAGGTGGCACCAAGCATTCTCTCTCTCAGGTGCTTGCTGGCTGGTTCTTGCTCACGGGCTCAGGGTCCTACTGATGGCCAAGTGTGGTGTCAGGAAGAAATTTTCCTCAGGTCAGATTGTCAGTGGCCATAGGTGTTTTTCTCCTTTGTCTCCAGTGTGTTGGTGCAGGTCAATTGCCAGGATTAGCTGGGTATATCTCATGTAATCATTTCTCTGCCATTGCAGGGACTCAGGCACTGGTACACCTTGGTCCTTCCTAATCTCTGCCTGTGGCACAGGATAGTCTGGTCTCCTGTGGGCTGCAGTGCATTGGTCTAATTTTGGTTGTTGGGTTTAGTGTGCAGGTGCTGGGCAGTGTTAATGGCCTGTGATATACAGGAGGTCAGTCTAGATGATTTAGTGGTCCCTTCTGGCCTTAAACTCTGTGACTGTATGTGCATTATAACTGTAAGTTCACCATGTTATGCTTTCATTAGTCACATCTTCTATGAAGCAAAAACTGTGTCATGGATCTCTTACATGTTAAGGGTCTCATTCTGATTTCTTGATCGAATGTCCATCACCTGTAAAATTGGATACTATGCTTGTGTTTATATATACTTCGTATCTAAGCTCCAGAGTTGACTTTAAGACTCTTAAAGGTGATCTGCAAAGGCGAGGTGGAAAATCTGGATTTATGCCCTCTTCTGCTGCTTTATGGTGTGTAAAAAAGCCGGAAAAGTCACTAAACCCCCCCCTCCCCCTTTTTAACATTAAAAATACCAGGAATGTTGACTTTTTTCTTCCCTGTTTTTATGTTGGACATGGTGATGGGCTCAGATGTGTGTTTGTCAAGTCAGAACTGAGAGCTCACAGGCTGAGTGATGAATCTTAAAAAGGTTTCTTCTTCCAAGTACTTTTATAAAGTTTACAATAGTTGGAATAGAAATCACGTTCCCTCTAAATCATGATTAACTTCACTGGTATGTTTACTGTCATCCTACTAGTTCTCCAGTTGTCCATAAAGTCTGCCAAGCAAGAACAAGGTAGACAAGACCTGAGTTTCTAATTTAAAAAAAAAATGAGGGTGGGGGGGGGGAAGCTTTTTAGACTCTGTTTCTGGAACATCATGAAATAAACTGGCATAAATCCCGCAGTTTTCCCTTTGCAGGTCACATTTTAAAGTACCAGTAAAAGCTTCCTCTCAGCATATGCTCTCTTCTCTGATGCAACTGGTGGGTAATGTTTGTAGAACACTGAGTGTGAAGTATCATTAATGTGATCAGTGAACTGGCTTTTCCTTCTAACTGTGCTGTCTTCTATGTAGGGATCAAAGAGTCAGACACAGGCCTGGCCCCTCCTGCCCTCTGGGATCTGGCTGCAGATAAGCAAACTCTCCAAAGTGAGCAGCCACTACAGGTAGCCAGGTGTGTATGTTCTGTGGATCCCTGTCATATGAGCTATGTGGTATTATAAAAAAAGCATTTATAATTCTATTTGCAGCACCTTCCTTTTTTCCACATGACACCTGGTAAAAACTTAAATTGATTCTTATATATTTCTAAGGTGCCACTCACTGTGGTATCAAAATGCTGATGTTAACCTTTGTGAAATATGAGAAGTATGCCATAGTTGGAATAGTGATAGAATTATGAGTTGCAGCACTACTAGAACAATAAAATCACAAACATACCAGCTATACGTAAGGCTACGATTTGGTCATGGAAGTCATGGAATCTGTGATTTCCACAGACCTCTGTGACTTCAGCCTGCAGCCGCTGGGAGCTGCAGAGTAACCCTACCTCCCGTGGTGGCTGGAAGGCAGGCGGTGGGGGGAATCCCCCAGAAGCTCCCCAGTCCCCTGCGGGCAGCAGGGGGAATCTCCTGGCAACTCCCAGTCCCCGTGGATGTGGGGGACCCCCGCAGCTCCCAGCCACACCGGGGCAGGGTACTGGACCCTTCTTCTTCCCTGTTTTGTCATGGACATTTTTAGTAAAAGTCAGGGACAGGTCAGGCTTCTGTGAATTTTTAATTGCGTGTGACCTGTCCTTTTACTAAAAATATCCATGACAAAAATCGTAGCCTTAGCAATATGATTTCATAAAGGCACTTAGAGTACAAACCAAGCATCTTTTAATAATTGATTGTTTGATGCTTGTGGAAGTAAGAAGAAGCTTTATTTGTCTAACTCATGGCCTGTCTTTTCTGCTAGGTGTACGAAGATAATCAATGCAGATTCCGAGGATCCCAAGTACATTATCAATGTCAAACAATTTGCCAAATTTGTGGTGGACCTCAGCGATCAGGTAGCACCTACTGACATTGAAGAGGGGATGAGAGTTGGGTAAGTAAAGACGGACCAGTAAGTCTAACAGGAGACAGAAGCTTCCTTTCCTTTAAGATGGAATGATTTAGTCTCACAGTTTAGTGTTCTGCAATCAATCATACTCACTGGTTAAGTGTCATCAGATATCGCTGAAATGTAATTATATACACAGTAGTAGAGTTAGCGGGAAACTTTCTGATGTTTTCTATTGGAAAATGATGATTTGTCAAAATTTGAAATGTTCTGCAGGATGAAATTCCGACGGAAACCAGGCAGGGTTCAGATGGAACCTTGCCTGCCAGGCAGGTTTCAAAACTGTTGGTTTCCTGCCAGCTTGCCCGCCCACCTCCTTGGGAGCCCAGGCTTTCAGGCTCCAAGCACTTGAGCAGGCTAATAGAGAGCAGAGAACTCCAGACTTGCGGCTTCTTGGCACCTGGAGTTCCAGGCTCGTGACTTCTCAGCAGCCTGGAAGCCATGGATGCCTAGGCTTCCCAGCTGCCCACCTGGTGGCCTGCTGCGGCTCTGGGAAGCTCAGGGGTCGTGGAAATGTTTCCAAATGTCCAAAGTGGTTTTCTACTTTTTCAAAACAGACTGGAATTCCTTTCCATGGAAATTCTCAGTTTCTTAGGGATGGGCTCAGGCTGATGCTGGAGAAAAGAGAACTAGCAGGATTTTACCCCCTTCACATTACAGGGTTTTTTTGTTTAAATTATAGTTCAGTTGTGTTAGCGTGAGGAGTATTAACATGAAAATAATGCTCTTCTTGCACCTTCCCACCAGTGTGGACAGAAACAAGTATCAGATCCATATCCCCTTGCCTCCAAAGATTGACCCAACAGTTACTATGATGCAGGTGAGAATTCCCTTTGCTTATTATCCTTTTTCAAGCTTGCTTAGCTTAAAATGTTGACGTCTCTGGGTGAATTCTGCTATTGCAATAGCAAGTTGTTCAAATGTGCATTTATCTGTTTGTTATGCAGGTAGAGGAAAAACCTGATGTCACTTACAGCGATGTTGGTGGTTGCAAAGAACAGATTGAAAAGCTGAGAGAGGTGGTTGAAACCCCTCTGCTTCATGTAAGTAACTCCTAGATTGTGACTCAATGTTTTGATAACATTGTCTTCATATGATGACTTGTCATGACTTGCCAAGTACCGAGATGTCTGAATGTAAACACCCCAGCAAAGCTAAAAGTAGCTTTTGCGTGACAATGGACTGGCTTATTTTTTATTTCATTAGTAAAGCTGATTTATCACCAATCTTCACAGAAAGATTTTAATCTCCTGTTTCTTCCCTTCGCAGCCTGAGAGGTTTGTGAACCTTGGGATTGAGCCCCCCAAAGGAGTACTTCTCTTTGGGCCACCTGGTACAGGCAAAACCCTCTGTGCCCGTGCTGTTGCTAACAGGACTGATGCCTGCTTCATCAGAGTGATTGGATCTGAATTGGTGCAGAAATATGTAGGAGAGGTAATACCAAACACTATGTAAAAGGTGGAGCAAACTGCAAACTCCAAGAGGTGGAGGCCAAGCATTTTAATAGACATTGCAGCTAAATGAACTAAGTTTCGTAGACTCAAGGAGGCATTAAAAACTACCAAGCGTATAATTGCAGGTAATAGTCTGACAACCCTAAAAGAATGAAATCTCAAAATCTTGGTTACTCTACATCTGAAATTTTCAAAAGCAATCATTGGCATTAGCTCAGCGCTGAATGGTTTGAAAATCCCACCCTGAATTATCATTAAACTTCTCACAGAAGTGACTCAAACCCGTTGTGGCCTCACACAGTTCTAGTGAATGGAGTAATCTTAAAATTTGTGATGCCTGTAGCTGTTTGGGTTTTTTGTGTGTGGGGGGGTCTTGACATATAACCAGGTTGCTGCTTCATATTCACAAACTCTGCACCAGTTCCTGGCAGCACTGGATAAAGTAGGTGCATGCCACTGTGTAGACTGTACAAGGGGAACCAGATAGCTGAGAGGTTTGGTGATGGCATATGATGCCTTTTGCCCCCAGGTCATGTTGGAAGCCAAAAATTATCATTTGATAGTTGGTCAGTAGCCTGTATGAAAGAGATCATCATCTCTGTTCAATTCTCAGTAGGACAATGTCCATATAAAAAACCACCATGATAGCTGGCTCATAGTAGTATCTCATAGTAGCAGCTAAGAGAGGGTAGATCTAAAACTTGAACTACTTGCCCCACCCATATAGGTGGTCTCTGTAGTTCAGGGTTGAGTTGTATGTGGCATAATGGATAGAACGCTGACCTGGGACATGAAAGGACCTGGGTTCTATTTCTGCTTCTGCCACTGGCCTGCTGGGTGACCTGGGGCAAATCATTTCACCTCCCTGTGCCTCCACTTCACCATCTGTAAAATTGGCATAATGATACTGACTACCTTTGCAAAGCACATTGAGATCTGTGGATGAAAAGTGCTGTATGAGAGTGAAACATTATTGTTAGCAGCTTGTACTACTGCTGGTTGAATTTCAAAAGTAGCGACCTTTATTTTACAGGACAGTTGGTTTGGAAGCTTCCATGAGCACTAAACTCATAAGAACTTTAAAAAAAAAAATCTGAAATAACTGTGTTGGTGCTTGTGTGTGAGCCCAGGGTAAAGTATCCTGAGGGGCACCCATACTTGCCAGAGTTGTCCAAATATGTGCAAATCAAAAATTAGTTTCATAATCGTAAGTTTCCAATTATCACTTGGAAAGCTTCACTGTTTGCTTTAAAATCTTTACTTGAGCCAGCCTGTAACAAAATCTTATCCTCTTATTAGGGAGCTCGAATGGTTCGTGAACTCTTTGAAATGGCCAGAACTAAGAAAGCTTGCCTTATATTCTTTGATGAAATCGATGCCATTGGAGGTATGCTTGCAGCATGCAGTTTTTTATTCTTTATATAGCGAACTTTAAAAAATATTACATGCCAATTCCTTGATTTTATAATTCTCTTCACAATGTAATTCCTCGTTATCAGGACTTGCATTCCATAAATCACAGCTTTGTAAATCATTAAAACTTAGGAAAACTGTCACTCTAACCTCAGTTCAGCTATATTTACTGCAGAGGGAACTATCAAGAAATAATTAATAAAATCTGAACACATTTAATCCTGAACAGAAGTAATTTTTATAATCAAAAAATTTCTATAATCAAAATACAAAGTGACTAAACTTAAGGTAGGATCTCTTACAAATACGGTACAAGCAAGTTGCTGTACAATTTAATTCTTAAACAATGTAAACTTAACATTTCTTCACACTTCTGAAACTGAGATCTGTTTTCCTCAATAAAATCTCTTCCCATTTATTTGTGTGTCTTTAATGGTGCCAACGTATTTTGCTACATGGATTTTGTAAACCTAAGAAAAATAGGTGTGTTCCTCATTGACGATAGCAATACCCATCTCTCTCAGGGCTTGTCTACATTATCTGCTGGATCGATGGACAGTGTTCGATCCAGCGGGGGGTCGATTTATCGAGTCTAGTCTAGATGCAATAAATCGACCGCCGAGCACTCTCTCGTCAACTCCGGTACTCCACCAGGGTGAGAGGCGCAGGGGGAGTCAACGGGAGAGGGTCAGCCGTCGACTTACCGCAGTGAAGACACTGCGGTAAGAAGATTAAGTACATTGACTTTAGCTACGTTATTCATGTAGCTGAAGTTGTGTAACTTAGATGGATTTCCCCCCCCCCCCCCCTCCCCAGTGTAGACCAGGACTCACACAAGGGATACAAATATTTTGCCTGCTTATCTTCCTCTTAGCTGAAGATGATGCATTCCAAATAAGAAAGGATAAGCCATTTTGTTTTGGTAGTTGGCATGCATTCATATACAGCTGTTGTTATAACATATCCTTCTTGATAACGGCAATGGGATTTATCCTCACTAGAAAAGTGTCTTTTCTATGTCTTGATGTGCAATGGTCTTCTTCTCTCTGCAGGTGCTCGTTTTGATGATGGGGCTGGAGGAGACAATGAAGTGCAGCGTACTATGCTGGAGCTGATCAACCAACTGGATGGATTTGATCCAAGAGGCAATATTAAAGTGCTGATGGCAACAAACAGACCTGATACTTTGGATCCAGCACTGATGAGGCCCGGGAGACTGGACAGGAAGATTGAATTTAGCTTACCTGATCTTGAGGTTAGAACTGCTTATTTTCAATGCTAAGCAAACTGAGACAGTAAAGCAGTAGTTGTTTCAGACCTTAAGATTCTGCTGCAGTTTAGAGAGAGATAATACAAGCACCTCTCAAGGACCTGCACACTTGAAGTTCAAATGTGCAAAAAAAGCATGAGAGTCCATCCCCACAGGCAAAGCCCTGAGCAGTAGCTGTGCTTTGCAGTGTACTCCCAACTCAACAAATCTAGACTCAATTGGACCAAGTCAGAAAGTAGGTTATAAAGTTCTAGCCCCCTCCTCTCTTGATTTGCATTACAAAGAGAGAGGAGGTCTCGTGTGATGACTTGTCAGAGCACTTCTAATTAGTATCTATACTGTGTGCCATAAACTCTTTGCTTTCTATTACTCAAATAGGCCAGTTCAGAAATAGCGTTACGGTTTCCTACCAGTAGGTGGCGTAGGAAACTAGACTGAAGGGGTGTTCCACAGGCTGAGTACTCTACTTCACTTCCTATCTCCCTGCATCAATTCTTCTCTCTCACACCCTCAAATTTCTGTTGTTTTTTTTTAGGGACGAACTCACATATTCAAGATTCATGCTCGTTCAATGAGTGTTGAAAGAGACATAAGATTTGAGTTGTTGGCTCGACTGTGTCCTAATAGCACAGGTAAGTTGAATCCTATGACTTGTATGCTGTTTGGTTTTTGTGTAAGTGCACAATGTGCAGGTGTTAAATCCATCTGTCCTCTTCTTTGAAAGGTGCTGAAATTCGCAGTGTCTGCACAGAGGCAGGCATGTTTGCCATCAGAGCACGTCGAAAAATCGCTACAGAGAAAGACTTCTTAGAAGCTGTGAACAAAGTCATTAAGTCGTATGCAAAATTCAGTGCTACGCCCAGATACATGACCTACAACTAACTTCTTGAAATTAAAGGAAAATATGTTCCTATTGTTAATCTTGCTATTAAACAAAAAGCCTGAATAACTGTTCAGGGTGTGTTTGCTGTCTAATCTCGTTCTGAGTCTAGAAATAAAATACATCATTCCAAATGACAGACTGGTAGGTAGTTATTTTTCTTTGTGTGTTCAACACTAATTAATCAGTGCTGTAGCAGAAAATGATGCAAGACGCTGAGATTCAGTCAGGGATGGTTACAACCCTGCAAAACCTGCTACAAACTTAACAGTAAAACCAATTAGATTTTAAGTTTAATATGCAATCCAAATCCACTGTTTTTAAACGTTTTTCTGCTGTCAAGCTTCTCGTTTCTGGTGGTGCCCCCAGTATGCTAAGTGTGGTACACAAAAAGAAGGCACTATCCCTATTATTACGACTTAAAACAAACCAGGTAGCATGGAGGGTGTAACACAAAAATGTGGTGCTAGGTTACTATTAAAAGTGAAAACTTTACTTTTCTCTGTGTTCTTGGTTTAGCCAGTGTTCTCTTGGCTAATGAAAATCAATGAGTCTGGTTCTAGTTTACTTTAAGTTCTCAAGTACGGGACTGTGTGGCATTGTGCTAAAGAGAACTTTTAAGATTTTTTTCAAAAAATTTTATGGAGACACCTTCAACCTGTTCCTTCCTACTCTTTTTTAATCATTGAGCTTACATTTTAGCAAGTTTTATCTCAAACTAAACTGACAACTTAATTTTTGTTGTTTCCCATCACCTGTCTTCCAGTTCCTGGCAGTGGCTAGTGTCAGCACCACAAAGCAGAGCTATGTCCCAGCTTTTAGGTGAGGAGTAGGCTAGTTAAGTATACCAAGGAGCTAGTTTTGAGGCCTAAAGAGTGCTCAGAAAGCTCTCCCTCCCCAGCAGCTGTATTTTTAAAGGGAAAGTCTAAAATCTGGCTGCTTGGAGCGATACAGTAGAAGAGGCTGCTTCAAGGATAGTGGAAGCATGTCACGTACCCAGCCTGTGCTTACTACTAACCCCTAATGCTGCTGTTGGGCTATAGCAGGCAAACTATAAACTCAGTTGTTCAAAGGTGGGTAAAGGTTCATAAAATGTCAGCTTATAACCATAAATGTTGATGGGAAAGGTACTAAAGGGAGACAGACAGAATTAGTCCAAACAAAAATGCGCCTGCCAGGACTCAAGGACACAGATCATGCCTGGCAAACAAAAGGAATGGGGGACTGAAAGTCAGTGGCCAAAATGAAGAGCTGGGTTACTCTGCCCATCACACTTTTGGCATTCTTAAAGCTAATGACAACAACTGTCAGGGATACAGGTGGATGGGCAGGAGTGAGAGCTTCAGCATATTCTGAAGGATCTACTGTTACACTGCTGGGACTCCTCCTGAGATGTCCTGCCCAAAGTGAGGGGCCCAATGCCATCGCCACCTCCTAAAGCTGTCACACACCTTGTGTGCGCTGCTCCTTCCCCACCTTATTTCTTCTTTCCTGTCCCTCTCCTTTTACCTTCTGACAAATAAGCTCCTGGCTGAACTAGTAAGACTGTAGTTTGAAACAGAGGTTCTCAAAATGAGAGACATGAAATATATCCTGAGGGAGTGTGAGAAGGCAGAGCAGAGAGCAGCTGGACGTCCAGCCAGCAGCAGCAGCAGAAAAGTAAGGGTGGCGTGGTATGTTACTGCCACCCTTACTTCTCTGCTGCTGCTGCCAGCAGCATTGCCTTCAGAACTTGGCCGCCAGAGCAGGATATGATGAAATGGTTCTGTTTGAAGCACTGCCTTACTGGTTTTAATATTTTGTGGCATTTTTTTAATCAGTATATGTATTTCTGTCAGGGTGCAGGGCCTAAACCACTACAGCCATAAAGAAGGGTGGCATGATCAAATAAGTTAGAACCACATGTTTGAACACTGCTTGTGAGCATGTGATCAAGGAGACAGCTAAAAGCAGCCTAATAAGTAGCCTGATAGTGGTACAAGTTTGGCAGGTGTTAGGGTTAAGAAGAGTGTGCTGTGCTTGTTTGCTCAAACACTGAGGTTACAAATGAGTCAACCTCAGACCCAGAAGCTGCATTTTCTAACTGCTGCTTTTTGCCTTTGTGTCTAAGAGACATCAGCATCAGAGTCCCAGCAGCAATAAAAATAGCTCCAGCTTGCTGCAACTAACCTTTTCCTCTTCCCCCCAAACGTGAGTTATCTTTCATAGCAGCTGAAGCAAAGAAGAGAATGTTAAAGGAAAAACTGTACTTACAGCATTTGAAATGTGAAATATTTTTAAAGGGTGCTCTTGCCAGAGGAGTTAGCAGACCATGGTCTTGATATTTTTAAAACACTAAAGTGTTGTACAGTGATCAGGTAACTCATACCTTGTCTTCCGGGCCCATTCTTTCCCATGAAACTGACACAAGATGTTCTCTGTTTCTGGGAAGTTAGCGCCTGCCAGTTTTAGACTAAAGGCTGTTATAAAAAAAACCAGCACAGCCTCTTCTGCCCATATTTCTTGCTGTCCCGCAGTAGTCTTACCCTCTACACTGTAGTCCTCCCTCATTATTCTTGCTGTAGAGCAGAAGCAGTGGTATCCCAATGCTTTCACATGGTGCTGGTTTCAATAACAATGCCTCTTGCCTCCTCCCTGCAGCTGCCCCCCCAACCAGGAAGCAGAAGCAAGTGTGGGTAAAAGAGAAAATGCAGGTTTTTTTTTTTTAAAGTAACCCTTCTCCCCTGGACTTTCTGTTAATCTCTCCCCTCTTGCTGTGTAAAAGCTGGTGGAAGGGAACAATGATCTCCTGCCAAGCTGAGTACAGCATCAAACAGCAATTGCTTGATTTATGCTTTGTAGGGGCTGGCAGGGAATAAGATTTGATGCAGCCTGAGAACCAATGACCACTGCTAGTCCACTACAGAAGCATAAGAGCAAAGTAGCAAAACTCTAAAGCCCATGGTCCACTTTGATGATCAGTTCCAGCTTTAGGCTAAAGTCTGTCATAGTTTATCAATTTAATCTCAGGGGCAGCAGGAGGCATAAGCCTGGAATAAAAATCATGGCTAGTACACCACTTCAGAAGCTTAAAAGCAGAAAACCGGCTCTAATACTGAAGAGTAGACTCAAATACAGCCTTAACGTGGAATCCACTTGATCTTGCTGTGTTAGCAGAGGCGGCTTCACTGCAAGGAATGCATGGCTTGGGGAAACTAAAGCAGTCATTATCCCTAACTCCTACCCATAGAGGGGTGTCAGGACACTGCCTCAGAGCTGGGCTATGGCAGGTGTATGGCTAAATGGAGACTTTAAGCAGGGCTGCTCAGGAACTTTCTGGCACTAGAAGAAAAGTGAAGCTGTGGCTTGCATATACCTTGTCCCTTCTTGCTTGAATCAGCACTCAAAGGGCAAGTTGAATAGAAGTGTGGGTTGGGGATATGGAGTGGGAAGGAGTCAGGGCTCCAGGCAGAGGGAATCAGTACTCCTGTGAGGGAGGGCATATCCTCACATAGCTGCTCTCCAGAACCAACTACAGCAAACTGCTCTCCACTACTATTCCACACAGGATGTTTCCCTCTTCAGGAAAGCTATAGGCTTTGCTTAAAACACTGCCATGCAGGGAAAAGCTATAACTGATCTTTCCCTACAATCAAAGCCTAGTTGAAGTAAGTGTTACTTATGCAAGAAGGATGTAAATGAATTGCTCAGGCCCTTGGAAGAGGATTCTTTAAAAACATTCTTGGTTTGCTAGTAGAGTCAACAAGGAGGCTCCTTTTACCCTTTCACAAGGACTCTTTATAGGGCAGCCCACCCCTTTGGTGCTTCTCCCCTTTATTTTTATTTAAATTTCTGGTACAGATTTTCCAACATGATTAGAGATTTGAACACCCAACCTGACACCTGTTAAAGGCAATTGCCCTTCAGAAAGTGCTTGGGCTCCTGCCCATTGATAGCTGGACCCCTGTTAGAGAAAGTCACTAGTCACTTTTGAAAGCCATGGCCAGTAGATGATACACACAGAATCTTTATCTCCTAACACAGTGCTGCAGGATTAAGAAAATCAAGTCATTGAACCCCTCTTTATTTGGGATGTTGAAGACAGACAATTTTGACATTAACTGAAGAAACTGTACGGCTAAAAAAATATACTGCATGTTGATACAAAAGGACTGTTAGCTAGATTAAAATTACAAAATTTACCCTGGCACCAGAATAAAAATGCTCCCGAGATAAAAGGATTAAGTGTAATTTCCAGTCATGGTTTCATTGCTGATGCCAAATTTTGCCCATCTGTGTTGCCAGCTGGATCAGAGGCAAGGCACTTACCTCCTCCTCCGCACTGAGGAGCATAGCTCATGTATAAAGCCAACTAAATACAGACCTAATTGTACTTCCAGCAAAGAGGGGGAAGTCATTTGTATTACCCTAGAGCACAGAACCTGTGTTATGATGGAACTATGTGAAGGGTCATTTTATGGTTAAGGAACAATTGAAAGCTTGGCTATCCTTAAAACAGGAACTTTGTGCAAGAGTTTCAACAATGCTTGAGTCCAGCTCTAAAAATACTATAGCTGGGTCAAGATAGGTTCTTTCAGCTACAGCAATTAAAATTAGGGTGAAAAGAGAGTAGGGAGTTTCACTTTAAGTAACATCAGTGCCTTAGGAGGGTTGCCCCCAGTGTCAGGGAATATTTATATTTGAACAAGTTTTCATCTATTTAAGTATATATATTAGGTTTTGCAAAACTTCATGTTACAAAGCATTTAAAAGCAGGATGAGAGACAAGCCTGCACTGGGAGCAGGATGGTGTAGATGACAATACGTCTCTTCTTCCACATCAAATTACGTTTTGGGCCTTGACTACCTGCCTGTAGCAGTTTAAAAGGCACTGCAGAAGGTTCATCTGTTTCAGATAGTCTGGTCACACCCCATTTAACCAGATTATCCTCAATCATTTACTACTTGGTAATTATTTGCTATTTTCTAGTAGGTGTGACTCAACTGTAGCACTGGAATTCTTTAGTAGGAATAGTAATAGACTAATTATGTTTGATTTGAAATTCAGCCAAAATGGGGAGAATATTTTGAGAACGAGGTGGTCACTGTTAAGACAGGTTAACTATAAAAATAGGAACATGGTCTGTACCATCCAGCTTAAGAAAACAGCAGTTAATGACACCAGCATGAAACGTCACAAATCCAGCTAGTAGATACGCATAGTTTTGAACAAGAATCTACTCTATATACCAGGGGTCGGCAACCTTTGAGAAGCGGTGTGCCAAGTCTTCATTAATTTAAGGTTTCACGTGCCAGTAAAAGGTTTCACGTGCCAGACCGGGCAGCAGACGGAACCCCAGACTGGCAGCAGGCTGAGGTTCCGTCCGCCAGCCCCTGCCAGCCAGTCCCGCTCAGCCCGCTGCCGGCCAGGTTCCATCCATCCAGGACCCTGCCAGGCTGAGCGGTTCATCCCGCTGCCGGTCTGGGGTTCCGTCCGCTGGCCCCTACCAGCCAGGGTCCCAGCCACCGGCCCCGCTCAGCCTGCTGCCGGCCGGGTTCCATCCATCCAGGACCCTGCCAGGCTGAGCGGTTCATCCCGCTGCCGGTCTGGGGTTCCGTCCGCTGGCCCCTACCAGCCAGGGTCCCAACTACCAGCCCCGCTCAGCCCGCTGCCGGCCGGGTTCCATCCATCCAGGACCCTGCCAGGCTGAGCGGTTCATCCCGCTGCCGGTCTGGGGTTCCGTCCGCCAGCCCCTGCCAGCCAGGGTCCCAACTACCAGCCCCGCTCAGCCCGCTGCCGGCCTGGGTTCCCTCCATCCAGGACCCTGCCAGGCTGAGCGGTTCATCCCGCTGCCGGTCTGGGGTTCCGTCCGCTGGCCCCTACCAGCCAGGGTCCCAGCCACCGGCCCCACTCAGCCTGCTGCCGGTCTGGGGTTCTGTCCATCCAGGACCCTGCCAGGCTGAGTGGTTCATCCCGCTGCCGGTCTGGGGTTCCGTCCATCCAGGCCGTCAGTGGGCTTAGCGGGGCTGGTGGCTGGGACCCCAGCTGGCAGCAGCGTGTTGCCTTTGGCACGCGTGTCTCAGGTTGCCGACTCCTGCTATATACACATTGGCAGCAGTTTTTGAATCTGATTAAGAAAACCCTTTAAGAGAGTAGTACAATGCATTGTATTGGTAACTGTAGAAAAGGTATTTTCTGCAAGATCCCACTCTGCTGGAAACAGTGTGTGACATATCAATTTGTCCATTACCTGCACTCCAGATGTTTCAATATTTTATCCAAAGTGAACTAATATGCAGCTTAGTGCAATATCCTCCAATGCCATGTTTCTAAAAACTTAACCCACCCTCATCAGTATGTTCTAATATCCTGTCCGCAGCAAAATACATTATTTTCAACAACATACAAATAAAATGTTTGCATGTTGGGTTAACTTACACCTGGATTCAGGTAAGGAAGAGCACAGTTCAAAAGTATTAAGGCAGCAAACTGTTTGTTCATTATTCCTGTAGCAAACAAACTACCCCACCTCTATACAGTATACCCGTAGAGGTGGATAGTCTTACGCTCGGTTTATACTGTGCAAATTAAGTGTTGGTAGAGTCTCTCTTTCTCATGGAATTATGCAGATTTCAGTTCTCCATGTGTGATTCTGAAGTACTAACAAAGAGGTCTGAGGCAGTGTGTGGAACAGACCCAACCTTCAGCTGGCAGGAGAGAACAGCATCGTGAACACTGTGAAACAGCAAATCTCTGGTGGTGGATTTTTCAAAAAAATTAAGTCGAGTCAGATCATCCATAACAGGGCCTGTAAAGCAAATATATTAAACTATAACCATGGCATACATGTATCTCATGCCTTGTATTTTTCTTTAGATTAACTAAGGGGGAGGGAGATAGCGTGTAGCTTTCCCAGCCTCAAGTTTTTCTGTTCAAAACAGATTTGAGACAAAAGATGCAAGCCAAATAATGCTATAGGTAAAATATACAAGATTTAAATGTACAGCTGAGTAGATTTCCAATGAAAGATGGATTTGTGTGTATACTAGCACATCTTCATTCAGCCATAATATACTGATCATCAGTCTCAGGGGACAATGATAAACTTCCAAATGTCAGAAATCAAACATTATTGCACCTCATTCTCCTCACACAATGGTGACCCCACTGACTATAAGAGTGAGTTAGGCCCGATTCAGCAAGGTACTTAAGCATGCTCCTAACTTGAAGCATATACGAGCTGTCCCATTGAAGTCATATGTTTAGGTTATTTAAGTCAGTGGGAGCAGGGTCAAGCCTTTAAAGAACTTGCTAAAATCAGAGTTTTACTCTGGCACCAGTCATGGCCTGGTGGACTAGGGCCTGATTCTCCTCTCAAACCAATTATATTTTTTTAAATGTGGAAGATGCTCAGACCCTACAGTGATGGCTGGCAATACAAAAAAATCGATGGAAGGATGGATGCCAACCCCACCTGAATCCCGCCAAAACTCTACAACTTACCACTGCAGCTGGCTATACACACAAAAACACCAACTTCTTCATATTCTTTTATAACCTGCAGAAGTTTAAATGGAGGTTTAATCTATAGAAATACCTTTGTACATACCACAATTTCATTGGTATAAGACAAAATACAAAATGCATTTTTTAAAAAGCCATTCAGTTGCTTAACGGTTATTTCTCTTTTAAAATGGCTCTTGCACAGCATTATCTTCTGCCTCTTCCATCCCTATAGCTTTTACACACACACTGTGTAGCTTAACTTGACTTGAGTGTTGCACAAGATGATCACATGTTCCCCAGTATAGCAGCAAGAACTTAGCATCAAAGGTGAAAGTTAAAACCTGTAGTAATTAGAGTTTGATGCAAGATCACCTGGATTGGCCCTCTTAGTGCCCTACAAAAGACATGACATGTATTTTGGTGGAGGGAATATGAAAGATACCACTTACTGATTTTAACATTTTTGCTCCAACTGAATCCACAAAGTTCACTGGTGTCAAGTCCAAAATTATACAGTGAACATTTGTCATTGGCTCCATAAAGTGTTCAAGTTCATCAGGAGATGTGCCTTGTGCATTTGCATCTGCAGATTTTCCATTTAGGGGTAGCTCATCATTAATTACCTCGTGTTTTACGCTTGTTTCCATGTCATTAGTCTATAAGAGAAGATAAAATCCAAGAGCTTAATGACAAGTAGATACATTTGCAATAACGATTTTTCCACAAGCTTCCTTCAGCCTCTGATAAGGTCTATGGCTTCAAACCACCCTCCCACATTTTTACGTTCACAGGATTTATACCTGAACTTAGACCTAGCCCTCCCCCACCTTCTCTATATATGCCAATTGTACATAGCAAGTTCAAGTAGATATAAGATGTGTGCCTAACTATGGGATCAAGAGCCTAGTGAGTTACAGTTTTCATTCAAAAACTTACATCAGCATTTACTCCTCTCTGGCAATGGAAATAACCACACTGGGCCAGCAGTGCCATGAGCACCCATTCTGCTGTCACACACACATTCAGGAATAAAAATCTCTAGGGCCAAAATCTTAAAAAATAAGAGCCTACAACTAGGCTCTTGATCCCACAGTTAGGCACCTGCCTGATTTTCGAAAGCACTGAGCATCTAACGGCTCCCACAGAGAATAGGCACATAAAAATGCACAAGTTTCAGGCAGTTCTTGTCATCACACTCTGCTTTTCCACAGATCCCCCTTTTTCTGTTAACCAAATCAATAAGTCGTTCTTGTGTGAGAAATGGAAATATTTATATTTAACAGGTTATTACTTTGAGTTAATTTCAGATTAGCCCACATTAGCTCAGATAACCCCAAATATGCCTATTGTGAAATTTCTATACTTTTCTCTAAAGCCTCTGGCCATTGTCAAACAGGACTAGATAGATCTTAGGTCTGATCCAGCATGGCAGTTCCTCTGTTCCTAGATCTCACTAAGCCCCTGTTTTAGAGAATTCTCTAAAACAAATCTTCTGAGTGACATTCCCTTTTTTGATGTAGTTTTCTAACAAAAACAGTCTGTGCTGCACAACACACATTTCTAAGCCTTCCTGTTTCAAGTAACATTCTTGTATGAATGATGCATAAAGAGCCAATACAATAAGCTAATTTGCTAGATGGAAAAAAAATAAGACAAGTATTTACTCTGGCACTCACAAGCTTCAAGACTGCTTTCTTCCTGTGTTCATTTGTCTGCTTTAGTTCCTTGGCATGCCTTTTCTGGGCTTTTTTCTTTGCTGCCAATACAGCACATGGATCAACTCCAGTCTACCACATAAGGAAAGGCATAATCAAATGAGGTTCAACTTGTTAGGACTATTATGTTACTTATTCAAAGGTCAAATTCATCACCTTAACATATTATAACATAAGATTACATTATACAGCTTTCCTTAAAGGGGAAATGTACAAAGAAAGAAGCAATCTTTGGAATCAGCATGTTAATACAATGATGAGGTGGAAATTTGAACTACAATTCTTTTCTAAATCAGATAGTGACAAGTTTCAACAGAACACTGAGTGTGAGATTTAAAGGGGGGAAATGCTTTTGGATATAAATTGTCAATGTCATTTGCTTCGTGAAAACAAGCACCACCCACCTCAACTGTACAAGATTCATCATGGAAGCTACAGAAAAATGTTTAAGATATTAGTATGTGTGTCATTCCCTGCCAATGCAGTCTTGTCCCCTAAATATACATGTTATTTGTGCTAAACCCCTCCTCACCAAATATGATGGCATTTTGGTGGTGGGTGAAGTAATGTGTATATGTAGATAATTTGTAGTTTGATTCTGTGAAGGGCAGTGCATACAAGTAAATTTCATATTCACCCCCCTAGGAAATCCCAGTTCATATAAGGAGGGAAGAGACTTTGCCAATGGAGCTGATAGATGATGTACAAAAGGATTAACCTTAAAGCTTTTCAGAGACCAGTTCACTATTTCAAGAGGGGAGAGAATACTAAGGAATTGGTTTTACTCACCTTTTTCTTCAGTGCACTTGCATACAATTCACTATTGGCAAAATAGAGGGAGGCATTGGCCTGGAATATTTTTATTCCAGGATATTCTTTCACCTAAGGAAAGAAACGTTACAATACATGAAATTAAGTGCTATTTATTCTGGAAGGAAAGCACACATTTATATTTCTGCCACATACGTGGTCACAAGAATGATCACAGATATCCATTGCCTGAACTACAGAATACACAACATAAGCCAACTTCCCACTGCACTTGTGGACATCACTGAATGCCCATACCAATGGCATTGTCGTCTTTAGAACAGCCATGGAACAGAGTGAATGATGGATAGCATGCTGCAAATAAAGGGAAATATATGCCCACCTGGGCTGCTGTATGGAAAGTAAATTAGAAGGACCTTCCCAGTGCAATCTGCCACCAGTCAGAAGCACTATGTTTACTGTCTCGACGCTACTGCTCTCCCATAATCGTAATACAATAAAATATTGAGTGAGATCAATATTGCATAATATTTGTATTTATATTTTTAACAATGAAAGAAAATGATTTAAAATGGAATTAAATGTGACGTTGCTATGAACACTAGGTACTATTTAATATCAGGAAATCATGCAATTCTAGAAATGCTTCTCTTCTCCTTCCTCCCTACTGATTTTCCAATATTTTTTTATTTCTTCCTTTCTTGACCTGCTTTATGGTGTCCTCAGTGACAAAAAATGGAAAACACAGTAACCTGATCTACGATTCGTATGGTTTTAAGCACTTCGTTTTTAAATGTTCCTAAGGAAAACCTCCCCTCCCCCCATTTGGTTACTGCTTTGATATTGTTAATAAAATCTCCTTGAAAGCAGATTTACAACTGTTTACACAGGCACCTGATGAGAGCTGGGCAAAGATTGCAAAAATACCTGGCCAATGTTTGACTACAAAACAGTGATTTTATATCCCTATTGCCAACAAAATGATGTTCCAAAAAATGTTTATGAAAAGGAAACAAAAAAGTGATGCGAGAACTTGTGCAAATACATAAATACTGCACAAGTACTAGCTCCAGGAGTGTTTGTGCAACCACCTTGAAAGCTCCTGAGACATTCTCCAAGAGCAGAAGCAATACCAGGCAACTTCAGTGACTTCATACAGCATAAACAGCAGATACAAAACAGCCTTGAGAGTAAGCCAGAGAGTGGCGTGATGCTCACAGAAATCATTCATCAAATAATAAATACATTTGTGAAAATAAGGCTGGTCATGGATAACTGGAAAACTGAGAGTTGGAGTTCATAGAATGAAGTTCTCCATTGTGACCCACTTGCCCAGTTCTACTAAAAATAGACTAAATTAGGTCTTTGGTTCTGTAGGTTTTCATTAATATAGCTAAAGTGATTAGTGGAGCTCACCCTGAATGGGTTCACATACAGCTCTGGTATTAGTAATGGTACTTGTATAAACCCTAGCATCTTAAACTAAGCAATCAATTAGTAGATCAAATGCTGTACAAAGACCTCTATTATATACGTGGTCTTTGCACCAGAACTTGTCACGCAATACCCTGCAATACAAACCACACCATCCACATGGGAACATGCACATTTATTATAAAAGCGCTAAAATCTGAAACAAAATGGTGCATATTATTAAAGCAAAGTAAGTTTTGTTTCCCCACAGTGTAACCTCAGCATAGAAGAATGTAAGAGCGGCTAGTTTCACAGCAGGAGGCTCTCACCACTATGCATAAAATTACAGAGTTAAGAATGTTCAGCCATTCCAGGAATCTGACTATGCTCTATAACAGCAATTTAATAATAATAATTTAATACAGGAAAACGCATTCCTACCTCTTCATACTCTTCCACGTCACAGTAAATGTCTGTGTTGGGAATTTGACCCAGGATTCTGTACTGTGGACTGGAGAGAAATGGATGCATAAGGTCTCAATATTACGGTTCACAGATTAGAGAAGAACACATATTAAAAAACAGCTTTGAACCTACACCAGATATGGCTACTGTACTTTAGTGCAGTGTCGGTACAGACTAATCAAAACATGCTTCGAGGAAGTTTACAGCAAGAACATAATAAAGATGCCATGTGGTGATTAAACCATGAATCAAACTAAGTCTTTTTTAATAAAAAGGGCCTTTGGAAAATATCCAGCCTGTCTGGATGACCACCAACTGATGGACACCAGCTGGGTGGGTCAACTGCTGCAACTGGCCAGCAAAAGCTACAGGGCCAAATTCTCTTCTGGTGTAAGTTGGCACAGCTTCATTGACTACAATGGAGCTATGCCAGCTCACAACAGCAGAGAACTTGGGCCACAGTTTCAAAGAAACATCCTGCTTCTCAGAGGGAAGGACCTGATTCTGTAAGATGCTGAACACTCAGCTCCCAGGGAATTAACTATATATTATGTGGGTCCAGAATTGACCTAACATTGGACCAGAATTGACCCAACATTGCCCCCACTGGGACATCTCCCATCAAATGCTAACACGACAGTGACTTCTGCTTAATCGGACCAGTCTTAGCATAAATTCCATTTAACAGTAATGCACTTGACAAAAGCCAGGCATTAAATAAGTCTGAAATTCTGAGCTCTAGGGCTTTAATAAAAAATGATCAAATACAGATTAGAAATTAAACAGAATCTGCATATTCCTGGGGCTTCATTTAGAACAGTATTTGTAGACTTTAACTGCTGTCTTTTCTGTACCTTCTGTGGTCGAAGCAACAGAACTGGGCCCTGAACTGGGACACCCTCTAGATGACCCAATTAAGCAGATTCTACTGTGCTCACAAAATGGGACTTCTGTTTATTTCATTCCCTTTAGAAAAGGAAACAAAAATCCACCACAAAGTCCTGATTCTGAGAAAGAGGGAAAACAGTCTGACCTTTGTGTTCTGTAAATAACGGTTATCATTGCAAACGCCACAGCAGTAAGCAAGCCGTAGTCTAGTCCCAGGAAAACAGAGGCCACAAAAGCAACAATCCAGATGGCCTAAATATCAAACAAAAGCTAAATATTAAAATGCATCCAGTTTTTTTTTTTGGTTAACATGGCTCAGACTCACATATATACACACCACCACAGTTTAAGGGGAGGTCACATTGTAACCTTTCGCCTTGATGTAATGCAAGGCAATACCCTCTGAGGCAGACATGTTGGAGTGTTTTATAATTTGACATGTGAGTTGTAAAAAGAGCACTAACTCATTTTCGCTGTAGAACATGTTTTACTATGTGCCAGAGATTCAACCTCCTATGAAGCTGGCCCTGTAAAGACAAACAGTGCAAGGGGGATTACAAGTAGCCCGATCGTATATCATTACCGTATTGAGCAGAAGACTCACCATACATTGATTATGCAGCAAAATACCAGTAGTGCTGATGTTTAGTATTATCCAACACACCTAGCGTTACCAACTTTGGTTGGACGAATTCCTGGAGGTTTCATCACATGACATTATCTTTAATTAAAGATTAATCTTTAATTCCAGGACAATCCTCCAGGACAATCCTGGAGGGTTGGCAACCCTAAACACACACATAGCAGAATGGGCACAAGAACTCAGTACAGGAATCTCAGTGAAGCCCTCAAGAGGTGATGAATTATGGTGCTGAGTGGGAGGGAATCAGGAAAGTGCAGAGGGACTGGGGAGATTAAACAAGGCACAGTGGGCTTGCAGCTTGTTATTGAAAAAGGGAGCTCCTGCTGTCTGGAGGATGGTAGGGCCTGTGCCTCTACATACAGTGACCCAGTGGCATGTTTGAGCCAGCAAGACCAGGGCTCAGCGGTTTCTCAGGTCTCATGTGGCAGTGAAGGTCAGATGGTGGTTCCATGGGTGAAGGCCTTGTCCAGGTGACTTCAGGAGTCTCAACCCCAGGGTTACTATGTATATACAATAGTGGTTGCTACCCAGTCTGGCAGCCCCAGCAGGTAACCAGTGTCTATGGGCATTTCTATGGTTCGAAAGGTCTTGCACACATTTTCAGCTCCCTCTATAGACAAGTGGGGCACTATCCCAGCAGCCATTGCTGCAAGTCCCAACAGTGAACCAGGTAACAACTTAACCTGTTACCATGGAATCACAAAGAGTAAGTGATGCCTCCTGCGTGTCACTCTTGACCTGGGCCCGCTGTCAGCTAACCATTCCTTGGCAGTAAAGGAGAAGAGAGCAAGGGGATTTGTTTTTCCATGTTACTTAGGGACACCTGCAGAATCCAAAGGCGTTTGCATGTTCAGCCAGATCTCTAGCATGTTTCTGTCACAGTACTGCTTCCACCTGCAGCCAAGTACTTTCAACGCTAGCTGAGCAGCAATCCGCTGTTCACAACTGTTGTCAGCAACAGGTCATCTTCCTAGCATAGCCGGACCCTTGTACTGTAACTTCATCTGCTACAACAATACACTTATAATTGCCTGGAAAGTTTCCACTTTTTTGTAGATTCTTGGGGAATGTTGAACTGTTGCTTAAAAAAGTAGGGAAAAAAGGAATTAATTTACACTGATATGCATTTTCACTTACCAGTTCAATCTTACTGGTTCTCCAGAAATGTGTTATATCTCCAAACTGTTTAAACATTCCTTTCAGATTCACCATTACGATCGCAGCTAGCACAGTCTAGGAACAAATTTTATGACATTTTTATTTTACCCTTGAAAACTATGTCACTCAGAAATAGCTTTCCAAGGCATCATTAAAATGGCCATGTTTATGCACGTTATACCATTGATGGGAACCAACCTGCAAGCCTGTTAAATGCACATTCCCTTTAAACAACCAACTTTTCAGGCTACACATTAAGATACTGTGCCTATTAAAGCTTTAGGGATTGCATACATTCCACCCGAAACATAGATATATTTATCTAAGAGAATAAAATAAGCAAATACAGTAAAAATGTGTGTGCTAATTATCACTTCCCTCCCCGCTGATCTATTTCAATAGCCTCCTTCTCCCTTAACATCCCATTCAAGAATTCTCAGTTCCATACACAGTGTACGTATTTAGAGCAATCTTATTTTCAATCCTCAGGAGGAACAAAATGTCTAACGTGGCTAGTATTAAACACAAGATGATTGCTGTGACTCCTTCACTATACTCTGCTTTCTAATTTAACTTAAAAAAACCCAAAAGCCCACCAACCAAGGGCCCAATCCTGGAAGGCGTCGAGTGCCCTCCTCAGTCCCATTGACCTCAGTGGGTGTTAAGGGCACTCAGCACTTTTCATGATTGGGCCCTAAGCTGTTAATTCATTTAGATACAGGTTTTGTGACAGTTAAGCAAAGCTAGTTGACTTCTGCTCATACACACAGTATCCAAAGGCAAAGTTCCCATACCTGTGGTAGTGGTTCAAAGAGGTAACCAATAGCCACAATGACTAACAGAACCATGATCGAGGACAGCGTACCTGCAATCTGAACAAAAAGATACAAGAAATGACATTTCTGAAGAATAAAAGCTGCCCCAGACAACAAGACAGAGTGCAAACATTACTGGTTGACCTGCATTGCACTTTCTGAAATACTGGAGGTTCAGTGATTTTCTGATCCCTCATTCCTGCTCCATTAGTTTCATATTGATACATCCTCTGTGCTTCCACTTTGGCCTCGGCTAGACTACAATACCATGAGAAATGCTGTTCACTGTCTCTGGACCAACTAGAGGCCAGAAGATCTGGAAATCTTATCAAGCAACAGGCTCCAAAATCTGGAGTCCCAAAAAGTAAATGTTGCTTGGCCTAAACAATTGGATAGACACACCTGAGTTTTCCCTCCAGTGCTCTCCTGAACAAGACTCCGAGACATTGAGCATGTGATCGAGAAGGTTTGGAAGAAGGATCCTGCAGAATTACATATTCCCAAGGCAATAAGTTCCTGTTTCAGATGAGAAAACAAATCAAAGGAATCAGCAGAACAATTCTACAAATACAAATGGAGGCGACTTATGCATATTACTTTAACAGCTGCTTCTAATTTACATAATTTCCTAACAGGGCATGATCTCCTGTGCTAGAAGCACACACACTAGTTGCTTCATATCAAATCATACATTAAACATAGTATTTGGTGGTGTGGAGGGACTGTTTCCCCATCTTTTCACAGCAATGATTCATGGGTTGAATTCTGAAATGTAAAACATACAGAATTACATAAAATTGTCCATTTTCAGGCTTAACTTGGGGTTAACTTTATGATTCTAGTATTCAAATGATATGCAACATCTTCTTCCTCGACACTAGTTACTTTGCCCTGTTGTGTGTAATTAAAAAACAGTCATGTGTTATCCCAGAGATGGCTGCATTTCTGTGGTGGGTGAAGCAATCGGTGTGTGTGTGTGTGTGTGTGTGTGTGTGTGTGTGTGTGTGTGTGTGTGTGTGTGTGTGTGTGTGTGTCATATGTTTCAAAAAAATTATATATATTGAAAAATAAAAGTAAATGTATATATAATGCACACTGCTTCACCAGGGAGCTGTTCACATGACATACAAAACGTGAATAAGATATATGGGGCTAGATCTTCAGCTGGTGTAAATGGGTGTAGCTCCACAGAAGTCCAGGGAACCATGCCCAGTAACTCCAGCCCAGAATTTGGAAAGAAAACAAACAAAACCACAAACTGATGGGCTCAATGCTGCTCCCAAAGTCGGTAGTGAAACTTGCATTGACTTCAATGGGTGCAGGATAGGGCCCACCATGGTGATGGGCAAGCAGCAAAGATTTGATCAAATACAGAAGCCTGGTATTGTGCTCTGGAGCTTGCAAGCTAGGGGTGGAATCCTGGCCCCACTGAAGTCAATGGCAAAACTCCCACCAACTCAAATGGGGCCAGAATCTCACCTGGGACTCTGGGGGACTGTCAGAGGGAGTCTGTTCCAGAGGCAGGACGCCTCTACTAACAGTGCTCTCCTGCCAGTTCCGAAGATTTTACCATAAGGAACTGACAGCAAAGAGAGCAGGCAGAGGAGAACCCGGGTGAGATTCGGTGCTGCGTCTTTAAGGGGCTCAGCACTGAACTTGCAGCCCAGTGGAAGTGACACTAAAGCCTTGTCTGTCTACACTACAAAGTTGTGTCGACAAAACAGTGGATGCGTACACACTGCAATGCGACTTTTGAAAGCAAAAATGCCCAGTTTTGGTGACAAAACAAAACGACCCCTGCTCCACAGCCAGGTAAACAACCATCTGCCCCTCTCCCTTCGCAGGCCCAGGAATTTCTGAAATTCCATTTCCTGCTGGCTCGACGTGGAGATGTCTCATCGAATCTTCCCATGTGACTACGGCAGATTATAGCAGCAAACGCTCTCCCGCTTGGACCACTGCAGAGCTGCTCAGTATATGGGGAGAGGAGGCTGTGCAGTCCCAGCTGCGCTTGAGCCATAGGAATTTTGATACCTACAGACAGATTTCTCAAGGCTTGTGTGAAAAGGACTATAGTCGGGACGCTGCAGTGCAGAGCAAAGATAAAGGAGCTGAGGCAGGCGTATCACAAGGTGAGGGAGGCAAACGGTCTCTCCGGTGCTGCACCTAAGACCTGCTGGTTCTATAAAAAGCTAGACGCTATCCTCGGTGGCGACCCCACCTCCATCGCCAAGAGCCCCGTGGATACTTTGGCGGGCCTGGAGGCAGCGGAAAGAGAACTAAACCCGGAGGACAAAGTTATTGAAGAAGAGATGGAGTTAGACGATGATGTGGAGCTCCCAGCGGGGTCGACCGGTGGAACTGTTCTCCACTCCAGGAGGTGTCTAGCCAGTCTCAGCAGTTGCTCTCCGGCTAGCAAGAAGCAGGAGATGAGACTCCTGGTACGTGGCTGTGGCTTTTGTAGTGCGGAGGTGGGGCATAGAAATGTGGGAGGCTGTCTGTGTTTCTGTGTGCTGGGACATTTCCCTGTGTAGCTAATCGGTACAGCGGAACAGAGTGTTGATGCACACCGAGATCTCATGGGAATCCTGCAGAGACCTCCAGGAAAGTTCCCTGGAGGTACTCGCTCGTCCTCTGCCGAAGGTTCCTTGGCAGAGCAGCTTTGTTCCTTCCCCCACTGTAGGAAACTTTCCCACGCCATTCGGCGATCACTTGTGCAGGGACCAAAGCGGCACAGAGGCGAGCAGCATAGGGAGCAAGAAGCAGGAGAGGAAAAGTGGCTGTGGTTTGTGTAGTGCGGGGGTGGGTTCAGGATATAGAAATGTGGGAAGCTGTCTGTGTTTCTGTGTGCTGGACATTTCCCTGTGTAGCTAATCAGTACAGCGGAACAGGGTGCTGACACATGCCAAGATCTCACGGGAATCCTCCAGAGAGATCTCCAGGAAAGTTTCCTGCAGGTACTCGGTAATCCTCTGCCGAAGGTTCCTTGGCAGAGCAGCTTTGTTCCTTCCCCCATTGTAGGAAACTTTCCTGTGTCATCTTTAATTTATTTCCTACAAATTGAGATAGCAGGCACTACCAATACATACACAGGCAGTTTAATCATTTGCTTACTGGAATGTAAGGCCCCAAATGTCACCACTGCTTCCTAGGAAAACTACATGTAATGTAACATAGCAGCACCAATCACCGAGATATACATTACTGGTTCTCATTTTCAAAGTGTTGCCTCAAAGCCTCCCTGATTCGAAGTGGCCCCACTCTGGGCTCCTCTGATAGCCCTGGTCTCTGGCTGCTCAAAATCAACAGCCAAGCAGTCTGATGCAGCACTCCACCACTGAGCAAACCTTTCACCCTTAGCTTCACAAACATTACATACAACATGAGGCTATGACCATGGGTATATTGCCCTCATTGAGGTCTAACGTGCCATAAAGGCATCACCAGCAGCCCTTTAATCTGCCAAAAGGCACATTCCACTATCAACCGGCACCTACTCAGCCTGTTGTTGAACTGCTCCTTACTGCTATCCAGGTTTCCTGTGTAAGGTTTCATGAGCCACAGCTATAAGAGGTATGTCGGGTCTCCCAGGATCACTATGGGGATATCAACATCCTCCACTGGTCCGGAAAGAAAGTCCCTGCTTGTAGCTTCCGATACAGGCTGGTGTTTCTGAAGATGCGTATGTCATGCACCTTCCCAGACCAGCCCATGTTGATGTCAATGAAACGCCCCTGGTGATCCACAAGCGCCTGAAACACCATGGAGAAGCACCCCTTCCTATTGATGTACTCTGTTCCAAGATGGTCTGGTGCCAAATTGGAATGTGTGTGCCATCTATCACCCCTTCACATTTCTACAAAGCCATCCACTATTTCATGCACATTTCCCAGAGTGATGGTCCTTTGTAGCATGATGCGATTAACTGTCCTGCACACTTGCATTAGTGTAGCCCCAATGGTCGACTTCCTGATTCCAAATTGATTCACGACCAACCAGTAGCAGTCTGGAGTCGCCATCTTCCACACAGCAATTGCCACATGCTTCTCTACCGATATGGCAGCGCTCATTCTGGTGTCCTTGTGCCACAGTGCTGGGACGAGCTCCCCACACAGTTCCAAGAAGGTGGCTTTCCGCATCCAAAAATTCTGTAGCCACTGCTGGTCATCCTACACCTGCATGACAATACGATCCCACCATTCAGTGCTTGTTTTCCAAGCCCAAAAGCAACGGTCTACCCTCTGCAACTGTTCTGTGAATGCAATAAGCAATCTAAAGTTGCTCCTATCCAGACCACAGAGCATGTCAGGCAAGTCAGGGAGTCTTCTGCAGTTAGGAACTTGGTGATTAACTGCACTGCCATCTACGATGTGTTCATGACAGAGCACAGGAGAGCAGTGAGGGATCCATCCCTTCTCACAAAGATACCGGGGTGCACAGCAAAGGGCCACTGAAAAATGCTGGGACAGAAAGCAATGCATCACGGGACACTGGGCCTGGTCCCAAGATATGCCGTGATCCACTCCGCCTTCCCACAAGACCTAGCAGCAGCAGATGTCGAGCTAGACTGTGGGATAGGTATCCACAGTGCACTGCTCAGACTGCTGATGCTAGGACCCCAAGTGTGGACACGCTCTGCTGCCAGAGGGAGGGAGTGTGAACATGCAATACCAATTTTTATTATAGCACTTTTTGAGTGTCGATATAACTTTTGTCAACAAAACTTTGTAGTGTAGACAAGGCCTAAAGCCCCTTAAAGCCACCTTGTGCTCTCCCAATCCTGGGATATTCTGTGGCTGGAGATGCCCCAGTGTAATTTAGATAGCCCTGGAGGCCTAAGTTACAGCAACCTCCCTGGGCTACCCCATGGGGCCCAGCACTGCCCAGAAATTCTTCAGTGCTGTGGCCCTGTCCCCGACACATCCCTCTCATCCCCACAGCATGTGAGGGAAGCCTCTGAGGATGACCTTACACAGCTGTCTTCTACAGGGCCTGTACTAGGGACTGGGGCTTTTAGGGTCCCTTTATGCCACTTTGACCCAATTACCAGGCGTACAGAGGCTAAAGTGAGGGGGATGATCTTATCCCTGTCAATGAGACAGATGGCTCAGGAGGGATTACAGAACAAACATAAGACAGATGTTAGCCACATTGGTAATGCACTACTAAAAAGTGCTTCAGACACTACAGTGACAAGCACAACATAAGAACCTACGCAGAATAGAACAGAACATGAGGTGATTTTTCAGATAACTGGGTCATAGATCATTAAGGGCTCGATCCAACGTCCACTGAATTAAGTGAAACAGCTACCACTGACTAACCCTGGCTTTAGATCAGGTTCTTGGGGTTTACATTTTCATAGGCCAACATATAAAAAAAGCTAGGTTACCTGATTTCCATCAATAGTGTAGCCATGTTTAAGTGCAAAGATTTTGGCCATTGATACAGCCATGGAAAAGCCAACAATTGCTATTGCTAATGCGTCTACAAACACTGCTGGGATGAGATTTATATCAGGTACTTTTGGAGCAAGTAATCTAGAAGATGAAATGATAAAGAGTTACTATAACAATATTGAAAAAGAGTATAGCCTGAATAAGGATATGCTTCATTCACTGTCCTTACCCTTTAGGGATCTCCCCAACAATATCCACTTCATACGTGTTGGACAGATTCATTCCAGCTGAAACTCCAGTAGCTATTATTACCTAAAAACACACATATAAACTTGTTTAGAAGAGTACAGATTATTTAGGTGCATGCACACATTTGAAAAAACAGGCCGAAAAGAGAGAGTGCACAATCTGAGGGGAAAACATCGGTTAGAACCAATGCTAAGAATGGACATTAAGTGGATGTGATGGAAATTATTAGTCCATTAGCTTCCCAAGGTTCACACAACCCAGGAGAAAAAGGAAGTCTCCTCCTCCACCCCACATCCTCTTCGTTAAGCTACTCTGTCTTTATACAGAATTGAAGTGGGGCATCTGGAAGTACAGTCTCACATCTCTCAGTCAGACTGTCACTGCTTACCCAAACCCTGGACATTGGTCATGAACCCTGATATGCTAAAGAAAAAAAATATCCAAGGAGACACCAACAAGATGCATACTAATACTAGCACTTGTCATACAACTCAAAGCACCTTCTAAAAGGTAGCTAAGCAGTATTACCCCCATTTTACAAATAGTTAAACACAAGACTGTCCCTGAGATGTGAAACAACCTAATGAAAGAACGTGGCTGGAACCAGTCCCATATGGGATTATCAGTCAAAAAGGGCAAGGCCTGATGGGTCCTCTTCCATAAAATGGATTTATTTCAGTGCTTTGGTACTGATGGAAATGGTGTTTTGAACCATTAATGTTGAACAACATCATGTTTTTTCGTAAGTCAAGACAGTAAGGGTGTGACGGGATCCCCAGGGTGCAGCCTGGAACTGTGGGACTGCTGTGCCCCCTTATCTCTCCAGCCTGGGCTGTCTCTCACAATGCTTTGCTAGTGCCAAGCAGCAAACCCCTCCAGGCGCTGTTAGCACAACCGCATGTGGAGCCCCACACCCAGCTATGGTGCATGAATGCTCCCAGAGCCACTCATGAATCACACAGAGAAAGGCACCAGCCAAATCCCCGCAGCTCTAAGCCTTGTACCTCAGGAATATACAGTCTTGCACTGCTCAAGACGAGCAGTTATTAATTGGTTCACCACTTCATCAACAGAAAGTGGATATACACCAGCCTTTGTAAACCTGAGCAGATTTACCAAACACTTCAGGCAAACTCACTGGCAAAGATAAACAGTAAAACAAGTTTACTGATTACAAAAGACAGATTAAGTGATTATAAGTATTAGGCAAAAAGAGAGTGGTTACCAAAATAAAATAAAATATAAGCACACAGTCTAAATTCTCAACTCTATTAGACTGGGCAACATATAGGGCTTGTCTACACTGGCACTTTACAGTGCTGCAACTTTCTCGCTCAGGGGTGTGAAAAGATAGCCCCCTGAGCGCAGCAAGTTTCAGTGCTGTAAAGCGCCAGTGTAGATAGCTACCAGCACTGGTGCACTATGCCCCTCGTGGAGGTGGTTTTTTTAGAGTGCTGGAAGAGCTTAAGCAGTTTCTCACCCCACTGAATATTGCAGTGCATAGTACACAGGTTTCACCCTTGAAACCGGGGCCAGTCTCCTCTGTTGGAGTCTTCAGTCTTCTGAGCGTTCTTGTTGTTTGCAGCATAAGTGGGGGGGAGGAGAAAAGGCCAAGCATGTGGCCCATGTTCTGTTTTATACCCTTAGTTCATGTGCTTGGAGAACAAGTCCAGACACGTCTGGTGGGCATGGCTGAGTCACAAAGTGAAGCAATACCCCAGTGTGTCTCCTGTGAGTGAGTCGTTGAATTGTAACTCCTCTGCTGGACAATGACTGGTGATATCTATTCAGCACCCACCCGGGTGTTGGTTACCTCCCTTGTCATTGTGTCTGGAGAGCTAGTATCTGGGCGCTTCCCAAACACACAGCATATTTTAGTGAGAACCATACAACACAATTCTTATCATTTTATATGATACACATATTTAGATGGAACAATGACTTTCAGCAGACCATAACCTTTCCCATGATACCTCAACATGGCATGCTTTATATGCAAGATCACAATTATATGTAAATGAGGAATATGGGGACTACAGGGCGCTCCCACAAGATATAGAATGTCACAGAGAGTACCTGTATAAAATACACAAATTATTATAACATTGAAGTCAAGGTCAAATCCAAGACTTCATTGCAAATCTACGTGGTCAACATTACCCTTCCGATGACAGTCTAACGTTCAACTCCTACTAACTCTAGGAAGAGTTTGTTCTGTATTGTTAAGACATTGCTGCCTTCGGAATCCCGAGAGACACCTTTATGCAAGAGTCTTAGAGGATTTTAATAGGTATTAACTCAATAAAGTACTATAGAAATTACTCTCAATTAGGGCTGTCGATTAATAGCAGTTAACTCAAAAAAATTAATCGTGATTAATCACAGGTTTAATCACACTGTTAAACAATAGAATACCAACTTAAATTTATTAAATATTTTGGATTTTTTCTATATTTTCAAATATATTGATTTAAATTACAACACAGAGTACGAAGTGTACAGTGCTCACTTTATATTATTTTTATTACAAATAGTTGCTCTGTAAAAATGATAAACAAAAGAAATAGTATTTTTCAATTCACCTCATACAAGTACCATGATGCAATCTCTTTATCATGAAAGCACAACTTACAAATGTAGATTTTTTTTTGTTACATAACTGCACTCAAAAACAAAACAATGTAAAACTTTAGAGCCTCCAAGTCCCCTCAGTCCTAATTCTTGTTCAGCCAATCGCTCAGACAAAAACAAGTCTGTTTACATTTGCAGGAGATAATGCTGCCCACATCTTATTTACAATGTCACAGGAAAGCGAGAACAGACGTTCGCATGGGACTTTTGTAGCCGGCATTGCAAGGTATTTACATGCCAGATATGCTAAACATTTGTATGCCCCTTCATGCTTTGGCCACCATTCCAGAGGACATGCTTCCATGCGTTAATTAAATTTGTGACAGAACCCCTTGGGGAAAGAATTGTATGTCTGCTGCTCTGTATTTTACCCGCATTCTGCCATATATTTCATGTTATAGCAGTCTCAGATGATGACCCAGCATGTTGTTCGTTTTAAGAACACTTTCACTGCAGATTTGACAAAATGCAAAGAAGGTACCAAGGTCAGATTTCTAAAGATAGCTACAGCACTCAACCCAAGATTTAAGAATCTGAAGTGCCTTCCAAAATCAGAGGGACGGGGTGTGGAGCATGCTTTCAGAAGTCTTAAAAGAGCAACACTCCGATGCAGAAATTACAGAACCCGAAACATCAAAAAAGAAAATTAATCTTCTGCTGGTGACATCTGACTCAGATGATGAAAATTAACGTGTTGGTCTGCACGGTTTTGGATCATTATCTAGCAGAACCCATCATCAGCATGCACACATGTCCTTTGGAATGGTGGTTGAAGCATGAAGGGACATATGAATCTTTAGCACATCTGGCACATAAATATCTTGCAACACTGGCTACAACAGTGCCAGGCGAACACCTTTTCCCTCTTTCAGGTGACACTGTAAACAAGAAGCGGGCAGCATTATCTTTGCAAATGTAAACAAACTTGTTTGTCTGAGCGATTGGCTAAACAAGAAGTAGGACTGAGTGGACTTGTAGGCTCGAATATTTACATTGTTTTGTTTTTGAATGCAGTTATTTTTTGTACATATTTCTACATTCGTAAATTCAACTTCCATGATAAAGAGATTGCACTTCAGTACTTGTATTAAGTGAATTGAAAAATACGATTTATTTTTACAGTGCAAATATTTATAATAAATATAAAGTGAGCACTGTACACTTTGTATTCTATGTTGTAACTGAAATCAACACATTTGAAAATGTGGAAAACATCCAAAAATATTTATATAAATAGTATTCTATTATTAACAGTGCAATTAATCAAGATTGATTTTGTTAATTGCTTGACAGCCCCACTCTCAATACCTATAGGATTTAATAAAGAATGAAAACTTTTCTATAGGCTTTTGAGAACCATTCTATAGAATGTATAGCAGGGATATACGTCACTATTAAATTTTACAGGACCTTTTCATGTATGCTTCACAGGTGAAATATTGTGTGTACATTCACAAAATATATAACTATTCACAACTGACTTACCACAATGATCTCCATAGGAATAGGAACTGGCAGTTTCTTCTTAAACCGGTCATTAATTTCTTTGCCACTCAGCAGCAAAACAATGCATGTTAATCCAACAACTAAGGTTGCAATGTTGGTTTTTGTGATATTTGAAAGTACAGCAATTAAACTCTGCAACATAATAAAACTCTGTTATTCCATGATGATTTTATTTGTCCAAAGATATTTGTATTCAGTTGCTTAGTAGTCTCTGCCCAGTAAGCCAAGATGTGTTACTATCTGGGTTTTTGCTTATTTCCAGAGTATGAAAGCACCTCACAAACTGTAGGAGGAAATACATAGGATCTCCTCCACCTAGATTATTTTTTACTCCTAACAGTAAATATCTGAGTAAGGGGAGTACGTTATTAGAGCAATTGCTGGTCCAAAAAACACAGGACATATTAAGCTGCTTTTGTGGCATTAATGTACATCTTTTTATGGCCAAAAGATGCAATACCTGAGTTTGTCCAGAACCGGACAAGAAATTTGAACAAAAGGCTTTATCAGAGGGCAAAATAAGGCTAAACACCTAGTTAAACCATACTCCAATAGCCTCAAGCAGTCTTTAGCAAGTCAAATCTGTTTAAAGCCATATAAACAGTTTTAAAGCTACTGGACAGAACCAGTGAGGGTACCGTGGCAATGGATTCTTTTTGGCTGGGTGACAGTGATCTTCCAAAACTGCTGTTGAACTGACCAAAAAGCTAAAAGTTCTTAAAGTTAAAAACATCTTAAAAGGAAACATTGCCCTGTAACATTAATAGAAGCGGTTACAAAAAGAAACCCACAAGGAACACAAATCCCAAGCCTTGCTGCAGGCAGCCACATAATTATAAAAGGGGCTACACTGTGAAGGTTACACAGTGTGCTTGGAAAATATTATCCTTTTTCCTCCTAACTGCTTCAAGTGCTAACTCCCCCCGGGCTTTTTGATAGGTCGCCTAAGCATCAAAGCTAAAAAGTTATCAGTGTCGCACCCCCTGTTTCTGGGAGGCTGGTTACATTTACACAAATAGATGATTAAATCTATCTTAGGTTTTCTATAGCTCATTATACCATTGTAGCTTTTAAGTGCTGCAACTTTTCTACTGGTGTGTCATCAACCAGTCCAAAGGATTGGGTCTCCTAAGAGATCATAGGCCTCCAATATTCCTCTGCTCAGACTTCCTTGCTCTGGTCTTAAAGGCAGATACTGAATTACAGCAAAATCTGGTTTTCCAAACTAGTGGGAGAGATAGATTTTATTATATTTCAACTACCTGCCTGTTTATGAGAACAGACAAAGGGGCAACACGATGTGCAACATGCACACAGAAACACAGCTGATAATGGGACATGCTCATTTAGACTTGCAATTTATAACTCAGTGCACATAATATCTGATTTTTCAAAGTTCAGCTGTGTCTGTTTTTCAGAACCATGCACAATGGCTTAGCATACATTTAAAGTTACAATAATTAAATCAGAGCTTCTGAATATTTTCTAAACTGTAGTGCTGTGTCAGAGACATGTGGAGATTGGAGAAGCTGATTATGATATATTGTATATGGGTAGTACAAAATGGGAAATGACTGCCTAGAAAGGAGTACTGCAGAAAGGAATCTGGGGGTCACATGCCTTTAAGATGGTTACTTACATATAGAACTGAAAGGGCTCCACTGTAGCGTTTTGTCTTGATTCCAAGCAGATACTTTAATTGGGAGGTAAAGACATGAACTGCCGCGGCCGTAGTGAACCCTCGTACCAGTGGCTCCGTTAGATAGATGGCTACAAAACCAAACCGAAGGAGACCTAAAGACAACTATTGAAGAACAACAGGGTCAAATTATGCAACTCACCAGTGCACTCAATTGTAACGTAAAACTCAGCACTGTAGAGAATACAGAGCAGACCAGATTCCTGCCAACCCTGACATTAAGCAAACCGGAGACAGTCCAAGCAAATCTAGGCTTCCCCTCAAAACCAATTCTACTTCCCCCTTTCTGCAGGAATGAAGTTTCAGTGAGCAACATTCTCACTGACCCAGGCCAGTCTGAGAGGGTTCAGTCCCATCAATGCTAGGACGGAGTCGGGGTATAGGTGTCACACACATAGACCTGATATCCTATGGTTTATGGAGGGCTTTAAAGAAATAGTGAAAAAGAGGTTTCCTGTCAGACCAGAGGTAGTAGTGATGGAGGAGGAAAAGGATCTCTCTGATGTGCCCCAGCCAAAGCTGAGATGTCAGGAGAAATGCCTTGCTTCCAAGTTCTCCCTTAATCTTAGGTACATAGATAGCATGACGAAGCTCATATCCCCCAGAACTGTGTTGGGACATGACTAGCATTTTACTGTGGGGTCTGGGCAGCTTCAATAACCTGGGACCCCCTACCACTGCAAGTTTGAGAGAACTGCCCGAACTTGCCCTGCAGCAAGCTATAAACATGTTACCTGTATGATCCCTGAAAGCAAGGTGACGGCCACAGCTACCTTTACCCTCATAGCATCTCTGGCTTTATAGTTTTCAAGGAGATCAGTGCTATTGGTGGAATTAGATTCCATAATATTAAACATTTCATCAGGAGCTTCTCTGACAGCAACTCCACCAATCATCAGACTAATCACCGCAAACGTCCCTGAAATAAAAGAGGAAAAATAGATGCAAATTCTGCATGTCATTTAGGACAAACTTTTACCTGCTTGTTACTAGAGTTCCTTATACAATGGATTATCTCATGTTTGTACACTTTTGTGGAATTAAACATTTATCTCCAAACTATTTTAGAGTTTTCAATCAACAAAGTTGCATTTTTAGTAGTGAAATTTGCCCTTATATTCAAGGCCAATATAGTGGTTTATACATTGAATAAACACTCCTGTGGCAGGTAAATATAATTATTTTACAGATGCAGCGAAATTAAATAAATTTGTCTAAGGCCACGTAGCTATTTGCAGCAAAGCTGGAGTTCCTGGTGCTCATGCTCATGCCCACTCCACTAGCTGCTGTTGCTTTTATTCCTTCTTAAATATATTAGATAAGATGACAGCAAACACAACCTGCTGGCATTTGAGACTATGAAAAGTACCTAAGAATTTCAAGTTTAATGAAGAAAAATAATAATCAGAAAGTTTGTCCTATTTATTCATTTTTACAAAGTATTATTTGAAAAGAAAACACTTCAGTTGTACATAAAGAAAGATACCTATTGATATGTGTCTGGAGGTCCCAAAAAAGGTATACAGAAAAACAGGATAAAATGAAGAATATAGGCCAAATACCGGGGGAACAGCAGCCAGCAAAGCGTAGGCTAACCCTAGAAAATACAATCAGAGAGAAAGGAAGCCATGTTAGGAAAAAACGGAAAGGGTCTGTTTCAAGATAAAAACCACATCATCCCCTTAATGATATAAAAACTATTAAATACATGTAGCAAACATTTCATGTCACATGTCCAAAGAGACATGAGAAAAGAATGTTCTTCAACTGCACATGTAAATTTAGGGCCTGATCCCGCAACCCAGAGTGATCCCACTGAGGAAACAAGAAGCTTGCAATGACAGGCTTTGGGGGGGGGTGCATGTATTTTTTAATGGACCATGTCTTCAATCATCTCTCCCCAAGAAGCTTCGTAGAATAATAAAAGACAAAAAAGACTAGGACTTAACTGCTGAAGCATCCCACATTTGCTTTTCTTCCTTTGCCAAATGTGTGTGCCAGTCTTTACTGATTTACACTCAAACAACCACACTGGGATCACTGGTGTTGCATACTGGTGCAAGTCAACACAAACTTGGCTCAAATGTAAAATACAAGGGAAGGACCAAGCTGTAATCTCTTGACTTTTACTTCAGTCGTTTACTAGTGGAAGTGATAAAGAACAGAAGCTTCTGTTCGTAAAGGAAAAGATCTGGAGTGGTTTCCAGGAGCACTTGCAAATACCAAGAGAAAGAATCACATTTAAAAAAAAAAAAGGAAGCCACAAAATGAAGAGCAAAGTTCACTGCTGCTCACCTATAAATCATGTGGCAATGACTACTATGAGATAAGGCTGCTGCAGTTTGTGTTTCCAACACATAACAGACATGTAATACCTTTGGCTACAATATCTAAATGCTTTGTCCAGCTAGTGTCTCATTTAAAGTATTTTGAACATTTATCATTAAATGTAAGTAAAACTAGAGATTTTTATTTGATATGCTAAAAATAAAAATAAGAAGGCTGCACCCAATATCAAAATCCTTAAACTGAGAAATGCACAAAACCAATAGACTGCACACCCAGAAAAGGAATAAAAGCCTCTCTGACAGGCTAGGGTTTGAACCTTCTATTACTTAGAAGTGATGACGCCTGTAAAAGCCTCAGACACAGCTGACTCTTTTTACTCGTTCCTAGATTTGTCTCTATTCAAAGAGGAGAGTGAGATCTGGCAGTGTGATCTCAAACCAAACCAAAGATAAAGGAACTCACTTACACTTGCTAATAATAGTGGTTGTAATAGCAGTAGTAGTACTGAAGAAGCGCCCAAAGCTCCAACCAGAATCAGGGTCCCATGGGGCTGGGCTCTACACACACACACACACACACACACACACACACACACACACACACACACACACACACACAAAGCTGTGCCTAGACTAGACTTTCTTGGGAAGCCTCCCACTGCAGCAATCCCACTGGTGGCAGCAACGACCTGCATACTAGCATAGACAGTAAGTTAGTATTTTTACTTCTAAGTAGGTCTGAAAGACCTGGTGGTAAAATGCTAATGGCCACCTGAGTCTAGGCTACATGAGTGTTCCCACTGGTGCTGAAGTACCAGTGCTAGTGTAACAGCAAATATGGATCCCTTCCAAAACACACCTTCTACTAGAGTGGACAAGACATCGTTCCTGCCCTGAAGACTTTACTCCACTTTCCTGCAAGTGGAGTAAGACTTCCAAGTTGTTTCAGTGCATTTCAATGGATTTTCACTCCTATCGTCAAGCTTCTCTCCACTAGTCTCCATGAAACACAGGAATCACCGCCGACTACTCTGCACTGACTGAGCAGGGAAGAAAAGGAGACACCACCATGTCATGAAGGAAAAGATAAGGACCAATCTCTGGCTCCTGATCTTGCTGAAGTTGCTCCAAGCAGCGGAGTCAAGCCAATCTTCCACCCCTCTGGCATTCCAGAGATGCTCTAGCTGCCAGTGACCTACACAAGTGAAGTGGAGAAGTGTAGACCTGCCACTACTCTTGGGATGAATAGGTGAGGAGGGAGTAATAATTAAGGTCTTTTATCAACATGGTATTTAAGTAGATGCCTACTTTTAAGGCAAGTGAGTAGTTTCACTGACTTCAACAGGACTATCACATGCTGACATACTTTGCAAATATTTCATAATGGGCTCTTCAATCTACAGAGAAAAGTCCTCAATCCAATGGCTGGAAGCTTAAGGTAGACAAATTCAGACTGGAAAAGCAGTGTAAACTTTTAATTCTGAGGGTAATTAACCACTGAAACAATTCACCAAGGGTTTGTGGTGGATTCCCATCACTGGCAATTTTAAAATCAAGTCTGGTTGTTCTTCTAAGAAGATCTGCTCTAGAAATTATCCTGGGGAAGGTCTCTGGACTGTGCTACACAGGAGATCTGACTAGATGATCACAGTGGTCTCTTCCGGCCTGGGAAACTGTGAATTGGGGCCAAGTTCTTTGGGCTGGGTGCTCAGAGGGGAGGATTTCACTTGTTACCACTGGCTAACAAGATGTACAGCAGCACTTTAAATGACAGCCTTTTCAACTGGTTTTCAGCATGTTGTGAAGCACTACCACACACTCATCCAGGAGATCACTGCCACAACAAGACACACATGATGGTCTAAGAAAGATAATAAAATTACACACAGTTCTACTCACCTTGAGGAAGCTGCATAACCCCAGTGCTTATACCTGAGACTATGTCTCCTAACAAATATGCCTTCACTGGATAACGGGGCAGCCATTTTAAAATTGGTAAAAAACTGTAGAGATGAGACTTTGCTTTCTTGGAAGAACAACTGAAAATACAAAAAGGAAAAGAAGCGAGATCATAGCAGAGGGAAATTAAAAAGATTATAAAGCCCATCCCCTTGCTATCAATTTCTTGCAGACCATTGTTTTTGGTTTGCTTGTTTGTTTTGAGAGAGAGAGAGAGAGAAAATAAATGACCAGGTGTGCAGATTAACTAAGGAAGAATTCATAAGGTACTAGCAGATATAAAACCCATACCGACAAGAATGTGCTATCTTCTGGCTAAGAGGCTGAGGCGTCTTTTCCTTCTTGTGCAGCTGTCCTTGTAAGAACTCTTCGTTATATACCGGTCTCTCCACCCAGTACATCTGGGTTTGCACAAGGCACTCTTCATGTTCTTGAACATGTTCCATAGTACATTTCAATTATCAGGAACGGCAGAACCACTCCAAAGTCTCTACAAAAAAAACCCTAGACACACACAAAGATACAGTTTAGCTCATTATTGTTATTTCTTAAACATCTAGTTCGGGGTTTCCTTCCAAGAAGCTTTAAGGACCTCAGTTTGACTACTCCGATACTACAGTGATGAGTGCGGTGACAAATGCACTGATCAGACAGCTTGTATAGCAGCTGTAAAATCACAGTTGTGGTCTTTATTACACAGAAGTGAATATTTCTACATTTCTCTTTCAGGTAAAAATCTCCAGCATCAATTATTTTGCAAGTATGGAAATTCAAATTTAACACTGAGGGTTAAATTCACTTTCATCTATTCTTCCCCTTTCCCTCACCACAGTCTTTCTAAAGAGGACTGCAACAGTTTAGGGAGATGTGTTATTTCTGAGTTACTTCCTGCTACCTCTCCTTATAAAGGGTCACTGTTAATAGGACCAGGAGCTGAAACTCAAATACAAATACAGACTCCCCTTTAAAAATTCAGAAATTCACTTCTCTTTACTCCAAGCAGTCTGTCACTTGATTGCCTCCTTCCCCTAAAAATTTGCATGCTCTTATTTAAGCTATGACAAAACTATCTCTCAGTCAAGTAGGGGATGGAAGTAGGCACAATCCCCATTACCTTCAAAAGGCTAGTCTCCCAATGCCTGTGCCAGGTGTTATTTATTCCCAATCTTGTGCTCACTGAAATCAATGGGAGTTAATTTTGAATGACAAAAAGTGTCTACAACCAGCTAAAAATACCTGACTTCCAAGTTTCTTAACACCTTACAGGCATACAGTGCTCATCCTCTCTGTTGCTCTGCATAGCTTGTTTGTGCAAATATGGGTAAAAAGAAATTTTCCACTCATTTATGAGCAATGAGACAGGGCCATTAAACTATTAAGTAAATAGGACCTGGTTAATGTAAAACATGTCAGATTGCAGAAAGGGAACTTGGATGGACAGGATAAAGCCAAAAAAAAGCAGCATTTTTTTATATTGACTTTTAAAAGTAAACAGTATGCATCTGCTTCATCTTAGTAACCTGAAAGTTGAAGAGATAGGATAGCACTGATTGCCATGAATGATGCAATGTTATAACATGTTAAGGTTAGATTCCCTGATCTGGCCAAGCTGTACCATGGGGGTGGGGAAAGGGTGGTTCTGAGCTGCCCTGGTCTCAGGGTTACCAGAGACCAGCATAGGCCCTGGTGCAAGTTAGGCCCCAAAGAGCTAGTCCAGCAAATAGGGATGAGCTGGATACATTTGTTTCAGGATTGCCCTTCGGTTGGGCCATGCGCCCCAGACACCAGTGACCAGAACAGACAGTAGTGTAGGAGTTGCTATGGAAACCTCATGTGGGCACAAATTTTAGATTACATTGGGCATTACTTTTCTTATATGTCTAATGTTTTAGGGTGAATGTATTTTAACTGTACAAACTAAGGCCCCAGTCTCTCTCCCCCCCCCCCCATACACGCTTAGCTTTCTCCACACCAGTACTCCCACTGGCTTCAATGGGACTTCTCATACATGTAGAATGACACATGCGACTAATTATTTGCAGGATCAAGGCCTAAGACTGTCAGCAAAAGAATCCACTGTTGAGGTACAGACAGATACATCATTAGAGAGAGTCACAGAGAGGGAGAAGGAATAATCATCTTAGTCATAAAATTACCTTCCTTCCTCACCAATTCCCCTGCTGAGGCACTTGATACAAACCACAAAAGAATATACTGGTTGTTATTGTACTTTATAAACCACTCTCTTTAAATTCAAAGAGATCCCAACCACAGAAAAGATACACCAGAGGTGGAGAGAGAAAGACTGATAGCAATGCACAGGGAATTGTAACCATCACCAAGTACTAATCGAGGAAGATTATGAGTCACAGCTCATTACGGATAGTGGCCAGGTCCTAGAGAAGATACATTGTTTATGACAATCTAAGGGCTGGACTCGCATCGCATTTACATTAGCGCAAGTCTGGAGCAACTCCATTGACATAAAGGATGTAAAAAAGTTTATATTTTACTTTAGTTCTGACTAAATCAGGAGAAAAAACTAATTAAACAGACATTTTGTCTGCATCTTTATTAATATTAACTTTTTTATAGCACGGAAACTGATTTACAACCTAATAAGCTAGGCTCAAAGACTGCTAGTGACACTCATGTATAAAGTGCTGTTCATTCATGCAGAAGACTTAGACCCCAAGAGGACATGTTACAATTACTTCCCTTGCCACTGAAATGTGAATATATATGCTATATACTGAAGAGCAGGTTCAAACCCTAAGAAGCAAGTACACTGACAATGACGGGACATGGAACAAATCTGTTCAATTCCAGCCTAAAATATTCAAACGTGGATATAGAATCTCATTTAGTGTATAATCCAAAGCCCACTAGAGTGAGTGGAAAGGTACCCACTGACTTCAGTGAACTTTGGATCAGGCTCTTAGTCCCCAATACAGCAAAGTATTTAAGCACATGCTTATCTTTAAGCATAAGAGTAGTCCCACTGGAAGTCAATGAATCTAATGATCACATGCTTAAAGTTAAATTGTACTTAAATGTTTTGCTGGATCAGGGCATAAATGCATAGACATTAAACAATTTACCAGCCACACACACACACACACAAAGCTAAAAAGGATTTGATTCACTGAATACATGTTCAAACAGGATTTAACTATCCAGCATACACAAGCTCCATGGTTGTCTCCAAAGTTAACAGTTTTGAGTGCTAAGCAATGCTTAACGTAATCGGGAGTGGAGTCCCTTAAACCGGTGGTTCTCAACCTTTCCAGACTACTGTACCTCTGTTTTGTCTTGTGTACTCCAAGTTTCACCTCATTTAAAAACTACTTTCTTACAAAATCGGACAAAAATATACAAAAGTGTCAGCACACTATTACTGAAAAATTGTTTACTTTCTCATTTTTAACCCTATAATTATAAAATAAATCAACTGGAATATAAATATTGCACAGACATTAGTGTATAGAGCAGTATAAACAAGTAATTGTATGAAATTGTAGTTTGTACTGACTTCACTAGTGCTTTTTATGTAAGCTCTTGTAAAACTAGGCAAATATCTAGATGAGTTGATGTATCCCTGGGGGGAGGAGGGGAAGGAATCTTTGAGATTTTGTGGGTCTATACTACACAATGAAGGGCTGCTCTCAAATAATCTGTGCTTAACAAAGATTGAATTACTGAGCAATAAGAGTACCAGCAGTATTTCTTATCAGCCAGATAAGCTGGGGTAATTGGCAGGCTACATGCAGGAGACTTAAGAGGTAGTGGTTCTTTATCTGACAGATAAAGGCCAGCTCTGGAGGCTATTATTAACCTGAAGGTGTCAGAAAAAGTGGGACTCTTGCCACATTAACACCATGTGGTGACAATGTTCTAAGGCTATGTCTACACTGCATACCTTAAAGCGGCACGCCGCTACAGCCGCACAGTTGTAAGGCACACAGTGTAGCCGCTCTTTATTGCCAGGAAAGAGTTCTCCTGGGGACAAAATAAAACTACCTCAAATGAGGGATGGTAGCTTCGTCGCTGGAAGTGTGGCTCCTGCCGACAAAGCACTGTCCAGACTGGCGCCTTCGTCGTCAAAACTTTTGTCGTTCAGGGGGGTATTTTTTCCACACCCCTGAGCTACAATAGTTTTAATGACAAAAGTGCCAATGTAGACAAAGCTTAAGTTAGCGACTCTCAACCATTCCAGACTACTGTACCCCTTTCAAGGGTCTGATTTGTCTTGTGTACCCCCAAGTTTCACCGCACTTAAAAACTACTTGCTTACAAAATCAGACAAAAATATAAAAGGATCAAAGCACACCATTTCGGAAACATTGATTTATTTTATAATTATACGGTAAAAATGAATAAGCAATCTGAATATAAATATTGTACTTGCATTTCAGTGTATAGTATATAGAGCAGTATAAACAAGTCATTGTATGAAATTGTAGTTTGTACTGACTTTGCTAGTGCTTTTTTATGTAGCCTTTATAGAGTTGATGTACCCCCTGGAAGACTTCTGTGTACCACCCTGGGTATGCTCTAAGTGCTCCATCAGGAAGCTTCAAACAATCTACATTGGCTTCTGGAAACTGCATTACAGACCAAATCCTGGTCTGGTTGAAGTCCGTGAGAAAACTCCCATTGATTTCACTGGACCTGGATTTGGCCTTGTGTGAATGTTTTTAACTGTACGGATATATTGGATGGCCACGAGTGGTGGAGCAGCTCATCCCCCTTAGCCAAAACACAGCACACAATGAAGAGTAACAGAGGTAGAAGTGTGAAATTATGTAGATTTCAGATATTTAATAGGTATACTTTAAAAAAAAAAAACAGTCTCACAATAGGACAGTTTTGTTTCTTTAAACTGCACATTCTGTGACCATCCAGTGGCACTGCTGGATTAGCCAACCTAAGAGCAGCTCCCCTACAGAAGCTGCTCCTCTACAAGTCTTCACAGACCTTTTGACTGCGTTAAACACAGCAAACATATTAACTCTACCAACACAATATGCCTTCTTATCTCCAAACATAGCCTTACAATACAGGTAGGTTTAATGTGTTACACTAAATATACAGGAATGCTTTTCTGTTGGACGAATCCAAGTTAAACTCGGACTGCAGCCCTTTGAAGTGTTATCTTTTAGTTTTTGGGGTGATGGTCATGGCTATTAACCTATGGACTAGAGCAGTGCTCTCCAAACTTTTTTGATCACACACTCCTATGAGTAAAAATTTTTTGAGCACGCACCCCCTGCCGCACCGGCTCTACCTCAGACTTCCGCCCGAACTGCCGAAGCAAAAAAAAAAATAAATAAATAAAAAAGCCGCTTGGATGAAGCAAAAAATAAATAAATAAAGCGCTCCTCCTGCCGCGCACCCCAAGGATCCTCTTGCGCACCCCACTTTGGAGACCACTGGACTAGAGGAAACATGCTGTAGCTCAAGACAACAAATGCCCCATGCATCCATGTTTCAAACCATTCATGGTTAACAGGAGATTGCAAAGGCTGTAAATCCCACATCTATTTAGGAAACAACAAAGTTATTTAAAGAAATATCTTAACTCTGTTACTATTTACTCTTTTTTCAACCCCCTTCTCTTCTCAGGCCTGATTCTCCCTTGCCCTACTTGTGCAGTCATCACACCAGCGCACAGTGGCTGTAAAATGCTAAAAATCAGGATGGTAATGTTTTACACCAGTGCAAAAAGGGTGTAAGTGCTCAGACAAGGTGCTAGGTCACAGAGAATCAGGTCCCTTGTGTTCCTCAGGGTTCTCTCCGTGGTCCCCTTCTTAACTCGCTCTGCACTTTAACATGGGTCAGACTCATTTCCCAAATGGCTTCATTTACTCTATGCGGATGACTCTCAAACCTACCTCTAACCACCTCACATCTCATCCTGGTTGTCCTGCATCCCACTACAATACAGCAAAGCAAAAACCTTTCCTATCTCCCATGCTTGGAGTCATGTTTAACTCCTCTCCCCAATTCTACATTTTAGGAACCATTTGGTTCCTCCTTGGTTTCAAAAATCCATTTGTTCACTTACAGCCCCCTCACTAAAGCACCCAGCTACACCTCTATCTCCCCCACTTGCCTTTCTGCTCCATGCACCAGTTCATCCAAAGTCACTTTCCTCACGCACTGGCCAGATCATATCACTCCCCTCTTTGAAACCATTTGTGATTTCTTAACCTCCATATATAGTTCAAGCTTCTCACCCTCATTTTTAAGGCTCTGCATAAATCTGCTCCTGACTACAGGGTTGCCCTCATTATATCCTACTCCCCACACTCATTCCCTCTGTTCCACCCAAGTCTCCTGACTAAACATGGTTTCTTTTCCCCCCCACTATCTCCTCTGTACGTTCTACCATGCTGCTCCCTCTTGACAGAAACCTCTCTTCTTCCAACTACCAACCAGCAGCTTCTCTTCATGCCAATCTAACACACATACCTTCTGCACTGCCTGCCCATGTCAAATCCACCAATGAGTGACCAGGGCTAAGAGGTGTGAAAAAAGTGATGGTGATGTCTATCACTCCCACATCTGCCCATCCCCCTGCCCAGCAATTACTTCTGCCCTAAGCCAACCTTCTGAACTCTCTCCAAGCTGTCCACATGTTTCTTAAAGTGTGGTATCCAAAACTGGACACAATATTCAAGCTGAGGCCTCACCAGTGCTGACTAGAGTAGAACAATGAACTCAGCGGATGTGCTCTGTAATGAACTAATGGGATCTGACCATGCAGAATTATTGCAAGGGCCCTGAATTTCGACTCAGCCCTTACTTAGGTAAAACTCCCACTGAAGAGACCCTGTAAGGACCTCAAGATTTGTTCCTACATGTTTGTATTTCCTCTCAGATTGTTTTACTACTCAGACTATCAGCCTACTCTACAAGAAGTCCCATTGGAGTCAATGACACTAGCTGTGGTATAAGCTGCCCTTACTCAGACTAAGTAAGGGTATCATAATTTGACTATCTGAGTGATGCCCTAATTGTTTTGCTACATGTGGTGCTGTCCATTTGCATTGCACATCGCAAACTGAAACTGCATGAAGAAAACATACAAGAAAATCCCTAGAGTGATTCAACATAAAATTCATGGACATACAGGATTAATTTCTCTTTATAATTTTTAGCCTATGATCTCTTAGATGAAGGACAATAGCAATATTTACCTCAGAAAATACAACCACCTTTGATCTTTCTGCAGCCACTGCACTTTACTGGTTTTTTTTAAATATCCTAGATCATAATTGATGATTGAGGTTTCATACCTCATTTCCCATGTCAAAGATTAAAATATTTTAGCTTCTAAAGATTTGTTCCATGCCACCAAATTCATTAGCTCTTTAATACGCTATTTTGCATTCAATAGCTGCTGTTTGTTTTCTCCATGACAACCTCTTATAGGTCACTAATACCCATTTTTGGAACATGTGATACTTATGCCACATTGATAAGACAGTTCAAATCACGGCTCACTTTAAACAGCAAAGCACCCCAGGCCCTCCCCCACAAAGTTCAGATAAGAGGGGGCTCTTGTTTCCAGCATAACTAACCCTATCACAGCGAAAACAGAGGGAGATTTAATCGTTTGGCCATTTGTATTCCTCTCTTTTGCAGCTCTGGTGACTCTGGGCCTGATTTTGCCACCCTTACTTCATCACTGCCCTCTCGTTAAACTCAGCCACAGCTTTGCCTCATGCAAGAGGAGTAAAACAGTTAAAAATGTTCAATCAAAGTTCATGATATTCAGGTGGGGGAAATCAGGGTCAGTTTGACTTATGTCCACTTCATCATGCTGAAATGGGTTGGTCAGGATTTGGCAGGTGCATGAAACTATGGGCCAAGTTCATCTCCCCAGAGACAACAATCCCTGGGTTGAGTGCATCAGTGGCCCAAACCCAAGGCCACTGATGCAATCATTCTGAAGTCAGACCCCTTGTCACTGACTAGGAGGGAGAGAACATAAATCTAGGTCTCACACTCCACAAACAAACCCAAAATGCTTTTCCACAGTCCATGTGACATACAGACAAGTGAATTTACAATTTAAAGGGGCTGGAGTTTAGACGTTTTAGCTCAGAATAGCCAGCCCTAGCATCTTTTATGCATTTTTTGCAAGGAGAGTGGAAAAACAACCAGGTGCATGGCTGTGTGTATGAGGTTTTGTTTTAACAGGCTCTGACATTAAGGACTATTATCAAGGAAAGTGTGACAAGAGAGACAGACTTATCAGTCTTTTTATGCATTGTGGATGGATTAAAAAAAAAAAAAAAAAAAAGAGTCACAGCTGGACTTCCTAAGATCATCCTTTATTCTTGTGTCCATTACAGCATTTACTTAATCAACCAATATAACAAGTGAGCGGGTCAGATGAGGTGCTCTCACCTCATGGTAAAACCTGAGAGAGGGGGAAGGAAATCTCTCCAAGGATTCCTTAGCATCGTTTCTCCCTAATTGTCCTTTTGGGGAGATCCCTGAGAGACTCATTTCTGGCCTAGCTGATGAAAACTTTATTCTATGGAAGATTCTTTCTGGTAGAAGAAGTAGCAACTACTTCTATTGTGTGTGAACTGATACTATTTATCCAATGGAGCCTCTCTCCCTCTTCAAAACCATTCAACTCTCCAGTCAGGGAAATAATCTACATTTACATTGAAAACAAAAGACGACATGGGCAATATTCAGCCCTTGCTTAATTTTTTTTTGTTTACACTTCTAATGTAGATTTGTGTGCAATACACCTTGGACTAAATTCCAATTGCCCTACTCATATGAGTAATATCATCAACCTCAATGACTCCATGAGCGGGATTTGGTCCATGACAGGTTCTGCCCTCATTCAGGCACTTGCTATTTATCTAAGATTATGTTATCTAACTGATAGAGACTTCCCGTCTCCTGTTTGCTCAGGAGTGGACCCTGGTGTGTTCCTCATTTGGGAGAATCATCCAATGGAAATCAGCTTCCTCAATAATTCACTGTCAAGGTTACACAAGGAGGGGATGAGTTCAAAGTAAAACACTTTGCATTCATATCTCTAGAAGTATTGAGGATTCCTGCTTAATGGAACTAAGCAGCAGACTTGAAGCTCCCCAGGTAAGGCAATGAAGCTGATGCAAAATGTATTTAATTGGAGACTCACATTCTGGGTTTGGCATTTCCCCTCTTACAGCTGATGACATCACTAACAAGGAAAGCAGTGCAAGGGTTGACACTCCTGGACTAGCTTTAAGTGTCAGCTGTTGCAGGATAAAAACCGTGGGCCAGAAGTAACTCTCAGGCCTTGCAAAAATGAAACCATAATTGAGCAACAGTACAACTACACCAGAGGACGCTGTGAGTAGACAACACTGAGGAGTTGCTTTGGATTTCCACCAGTTATTGGTTTAAACTGAAACCCAGAAACCCTAGACATATGCGAGGGTAAGACAGATTGCTGAAGCAACTTGCAGATTTCCTGACAGTCAACTCTCGTTGCAATTTCATTACCGTTTTTTAAATGTAACATTGGAGAGTAGGAGTCTAAGTGGCTTAGGCACTTAGGCATTTTTGAAAGTTCCAGTCTTTAATATCACCAGTTACAACAAAAGCAAGGTAGCACATAAACCAATATATAAGCATAGCTAATATAATGTTTGTGTCAGCTATGCCCAAAGAGTTTTACACGTCACAATTTAAATTGTCAAGTCCATGTATACAGTACCCCTTCCCAAAGTATGCTAGAAACAATGAGTGTGTCAGTAATTGGGGTCTGTGACAATTAAAGGCACGATCCTGAAAGAGAGTGAGCACCCTTCTTGCAGGACATGTCATTGCCCCTTGCAGGATCTGATAGTCTAACTTCTGAGGTCTGACAACTTGTTTGAGTTCCGGGCACATCAGCATTTGAGGGGAATTGTTACCACCATCTAGGTGTGTCTGATTGCAACACACACAGTCCCAAAAAATTTACAGCTTTCCAAATTAGTTACTTTGGAAAAGGAAGTGTAGCATAGCAATTAGAGCTCAAGACTAGGAAGCAGTAGAGCTGTTCCTACCTCTCTCAAGACTCATCTTTACTGCAGAGTTAACTCAGGTTATAACTCGAATGTTGTCCGTGACTCTACTCCTGTCCACACACAAAAAGGGTTAACTTGAATGAAGTGGTGCTTCTAACCTGAGCTGGCTGGCCTGAGAGGGGACATAAGCTACAGCTCAAGCAGGCACAACCTGTTTGCTATGACGTTCTGCAGTATGGACTCAAACTACCTTCATTTCAGTACCGGTAGTCCTCCAATGCCTTCTCGGTTCCCAGAAAGGACCAGGCAAATTCTCCCACAATACACCAAGAAAGAATTCATAGTGTGGCTCAGCTTATTGCAGCGCTAAGAACTGCCGGATGTGCCCCCAGAAGTCCTAGCACTACAGACAAGCAAGTGTTATTTTCGCATGGCTGCTCTCACACAGGCTAGGCTAACTCAAACGAAGAGAACTTGAGCTAACTGCAGCAAAGACATACCCTCACTGACTTGCTGCGTGAAGCTGGGCAAGTGATCGCCTTACTTTCTCTTCTGTAAAACAGGGTTAGTAATACAGCAGAAATTTACTTAGCCAAATCCCACTGTTTACCTAAAACAGAACCTTGTTCCCTAGGGATTTCAGATAAGCAAGCCTTAGATACACTTATAGCGGACTATATTTGTACACACAAGTATTTTAAGGGACCTTCTGACAATTTTTTCTCTCTCGTTGAAAACACCACCAAAAATCAAGTATCTGAAATGAAACCCCCTTCTTAAGAAAGCCAGCCAGCTTTCCCAGTGCAAGCTAGTTCACTCCAAATGTGATGAAGTCAAGCATCAGTGCACACAGGTGTGAATGCCTTTACATAATGGGTGTGAAGAGTTATGATCAGAAGCCCTGCTGAGTCAGAGCTATATTATAGCAGACATGACCAAGAAAATGTTTCCTTCACCAGTGGATTACATGAATGTTCATATCAAGGCCTGATGCAATGGCTCATTTGACTACCTAGAGGTTTCCTATGTTCCTCCAAGCCTGGCATAGCCAGGATCATAATGTACCAAGGCACTGTGCAGGAGTGTTGGGAAACTTAACTGGTAAAAGTTTTTAAATAGACTGAGATCCCTGGCTGGAAGTCACTTCTGAAGGGCAGAGTATTGGTATTAGTGCTCCCCAGGTTCCTCCCTTCAGCGCAGAACTAGTGTATTCTTGCGACGTGTAAAGTCACCAGATCCCATTGCCAGGAAATGACTGATCCTATGTCACAACAATCCCCCGGCTTCTCCTTTCACCCGCACCCAGTCCCCAGTTGGGGGCTGTTTGAAGCACAGCGATGGTTAGATGTTGTGTGAGCAGCTAGCGGCCACATCTAACGGGGTGCACACATCGGCCCGCTCAGGAACTAGCGGGCATCGGCGGGCAGCCCGGGCCCAGGTCCGACTCCCGCCCCTGGCGGAACACATCTCCGGGAGCCCGGCAGTGATAGGGCTGGAGGGCGACGATCCGCTAGGCGTGCGGCGCAGTAAGGCCGGGAGAGCCAGGAGCCCTCACCTGCGCCCCGGTCGCCCCCGGAGCCGGGTCACTTGCAGCAGCCCCGGAGTCCCCCCGGAGACTTCCCGCTGCCACAGGGCGCAGGTCCCCGCCGGCTGCCCGGCAGCGGAGCGCAGGGGACGGGAGCCCCCGCCCGGGACGCCCCGGATCCGCTGGCCGCTCCGCTCAGCGAGCCGAGACCGACCGGGCTGTACTCACCTCCCGCCGCCTTCCCCAGCCAGGCTCCGCTTCCAACGCCGGCGCCGTATCAGCGTGACCCCGCCTCCAGGCTGCGCCCTCCCCTGGGAGCCGGTAGCACCCGGCCGGCACTGCCCCCCGCAGCGCACACGCCGCCCGGCAGGCGCGGTCCCGAGCGTGGCTGGGAGTCGTAGTCCCCCTTCCCATTGGCCCCGGCTCCCGCTGCACCAATGAGCTGCCGCCGGCCCCGGAACGCTCGGGCTGGCGCGTTCCAGGTGAGAGCGGGGGCCTCCCGGCAGCAGCGTGGTGTCTCCGGCGGGTGTCCGCGCCCCGCCTACTGCCGGCCCCAGTCTCTGCGAATGGCAGCGTGGAGCCCCCAGCGGGGCAAAGTGGCGCACTGCAGCCTTGTGATGCTGGGACAGGGGCAGTCACATCTTGGGAGACGCCTGGGGACGGTTCTTAGGGTGACCAGACAGAAGTGTGAAAAATTGGGACGGGGGTGGGGGGTAATAGGCGCCTACGTAAGACAAAGCCTCAAATATCAGGACTGTCCCTATAATTTCGGAACATCTGGTCACAGGCACCAACGTTCCTTGGCCTTGGTGGTGCTCGGCCTCGCTCTGACTCCGGCACTTTTTCCCCGTGGGTGCTCCAGTCCTGTCCCATCCATGGAGTCGGCGCCAATGCATCTGGTCACCCTACTTTAGGCTGATGTTTGCAAAGTGCTTTTCCATCAAAGCGTGGTCTAAGTATGCAGCGTGGTTTCCTTGATTATTATTTTTTTTTTTTGCGGAGCTTAGCAGTAAAAATCTCCCGGAATAAATATTAGTGTGAATGAAAAAGGGTGAATCGCCTCTGCCCCCCCCCCCTCCAAAAAACCCCTTCTTCTCAGTTCTTTGCCTCTTCTGCTGCTGATCAGGAATGGATAATATTGACATTATTGAAATGAGCCAAGCTTTCAGGCTACTGCTGGGAGTAGCTCCAAAGCTCATCTCTCTCACCAACAGAAGTTGGCCCGCTTACCTACATTTTCTCTCTAATATCCTGGGAGGGACACAGGGGTACAACAGCACTGCACAGGCTGAGGTCAACTACATTCAGAAGGCAGGCAGGGGATGGGTTCACAGGCTGTTGGTCTTCATACAGCCACCACAGTAGTAAAACACAGGGGTTGCACACTTTTCATGTCCTGTGAGGGATGCTGCAAGCACAACTTCCTTCTTCAGATGGCCATCCAGGACGCCAGGAGGTCAAGGAGGCAGTGCGCCATAGAATGGCTTGACCTGACCAACCCCTTCAGGTCCATACCCCACCATCACGTCTTTGCCACCCTGGGAGAGTTCGGGATGCCAGAAAGCTTCATCCAGATCCTCCAGGACCTCTACAAGACTGCACCACCACCATCCGCACCACGGATGGAGAGATGGTCACCATCCCCATCCGCTGCAGCGTGAAATAGGGCTCCCCCCTCAGCCCCGTCATCGTCAACCTGGCCATCAAACCGCTCATCCGAGCCATCTCCAGTGGCCTGACCGGCTTTGACCTGCACAGCAAGAAAATCAGCATCCTGGCCTACGTGGACAATCTAGCCCTGGTCGCTAACAGCTCGGAAAGCCTCCAGCAGATGTTTGATGTTGCCAGACAAGCCACCGAGTGGATGGGCCTCCGCTTCAACCCCAAAAAGCGTGCCTCCCTCCACGTTGAGGGTGCCAGGCTCTAGTCTGGGCATCACGGTTCCTGATCCAGGGTGAGCCCATGGCCTCCTTCAAGGAGGGAGAGGTATACCAACACCTGGACACACCCACAGGAGTCAGTGTCCGACAGACCCCCGAAGACACCATTGTGGAGATCCTGTGGAACATGGCCAAATTGACTCCCTGCTTGCCCTCTGGCTAAAGATGAACGCCCTCAATGCCTTCCTGATCCCCTGCATCTCCTTTGTCTTCAGGGGATCGGCTGTAGCCAAGGTGCCCCTGAACAAGGCCGACAGCACCATCAGGCAGCTGGTGAGGAAATGGCTCTACCTTCCCCAGAGGGCCAGCACCGACATCATCTACATTTCCCACAGGCAGGGCGGCACCAACATACCTCAGATGGGCGACCTGGGCAACGTGGCAGTGATGACCCACCCCTTCCGCCTCCTGACGTGCCCGGACCCGATGGTGACGAGCATCGCGGAGGAAGCCGTATGAGATGTGGTCCGGAAACGCATTGCCAGGGCCCCTTCCGAGCAGGACGTCACCACTTACCTCAGCGGCTCCCTGGAGGCTGAGCTCAGGAGAGACAGGGAAGACCTGTCCTCTCTCTGGTCCTGCACCCGCAATACCTCGAGACACCTAGAAAAGAGGGTCGGCTGCCGCTGGAAGTGGTGCGAGGAGCACCGGCAGCTGGGAATACTGGTGCCACGCGTAAAGACTCCGGACCACACCATCATCACCCCAACTGCCAGAACGATGCTGGAAAGGACCCTGAAAAACGCCATCTGCTTGCCACTATGCCGAGAACCTCAAGCGGAAGCCGGACCAGGGCAAGGTGTTCGAGGTGTCCAGCAAGTGGGATGCCAGCAACCACTTCCTCCCTGGGGGCAGCTTCACCAGTTTCGCCAACTGGCGGTTCGTCCACCGGCCCCGATTCAACTGCGTTCCCCTCAATGGAGCCATCCGACACGGCAACCAGGACAAGCATTGGAGGAAGTCTGGCTATGCCAATGAGACCTTGACCCACGTCCTGTGTGTATGCAAACCGCACTCTGGAGCCTGGCGGCACCGCCACAACACCATCCAGAACCGGCTGGTGAAAGCCATCCCACCGTCCCTGGGGAAGATCACCGTCGACTCCGCCATCCCCAGGACAGACAACTGACTGCGACCCGACATCGTCGTGACGGACGCAGAAAAGAAGAAGGTCTTCATGGTAGATGTCACGGTGCCATTTGAAAGCAGGTCACCGGCCTTCCACGAGGCCCGAGCACGGAAGGCGTTGAAGTACAGCCCTCTGGCTGACACCCTGAGAGCCCAGGGCTATGAGGTCCAGTTACATGCCCTGATCGTGGGAGCCCTGGGCTCGTGGGACCCCCACAACAAGCTGGTACTGACAGCGTGCAGAGTTGGTCGATGCTACACCCGGCTCATGAGACAGCTCATGGTGTCCGACACCATCAGGTGGTCCAGAGACATCTATACAGAACACATCATGGGACACTGTCAATACTACGTTGAGTAACCAAGACCACTGACCAGGGAAATAACCCACTTCCTTCCCTGACGAACCAAGGGATGCATCCCACCCATGTACTTATTTGCTACACTGATACTGACTTGGACTCTTAATACATTCCATGGATGGCGTACCCGAGGCCACTTATCCATTGACGCTTTAAAAACTCCTACACCCAAATCTGGGTCTATGCTGGTTATGTGATATGTATGTATCTCATGATCCTCATAACCGATACCTGTAATCCCTCATAATTCAAGCCGGACCCCATGTGTATAGTACCTTCCCTCTTAACTTGTCTATATTTAATTTTAAACGTTAACTTTAATAAAATTTTTATATCTACCAGTTCTAATGTGAATTCACCATGGGCCTTCATCCAAGCCCGCTGAAGTCACCTGGAGCCACTCGATTCCCTTCAGTGGGCTTTGTGCCAGGTCCTAAAGGCCTCCCTTGGCTGTCTCATTACTCAGCTGTTAATGTTGTAAGCATGGCAAATGACGGTGTAATTTTCAGTTACAGTATGCGTATATTTTTGTGGATATGATGCTCACATGTTGTGTTCCATAATCAGTTAAATTAACACTAAAGTTAAAAAAATACTCAAAAGTTCCTAAATTGCTTACATCCTGTGTTCCCACTGTGAGTAACCACAGTCACAAAGCTTCTTATCAGACTGCTGTTGTATGTGCCAGAGAAAGGCACCAGACAAGGGAATAAACAGGAAATGAGATGAGCAGTAATGTACTGCAGAATGCATGAACGGCATATGAATTCTGTTGCTTTCCCTCTGCCCTGATGCAATGGTGCAATGATGGGCCAATATTAGGTGGGCATTAAGAGGGAGGAGCAGTTCTTTGGGGGAATGTTGCAGGCTTAGCCCATATTCACTATCTTCCTGGGCAACCCTGATCCCTCCCTGAGCCCCTATTATCTGCTCATCCCCTCCTGTCCCATAACTGGATTCAACTGTCCTTCAGAGATGTCTGTCCTTTCATACTCACTACCTCCCTATGCGGTCCTCAGGTCCATTCATACTCTGAGCCCCACCTATTACCGGCTCACTCCTCCCTGACCCATAACTGGCTACAGCCCTCCTCTGCCCCTACCTAGGCTACAGACAGTGCATCTGATCGTGGATTCCTATGTAAACCCCTATCCAAACATGGACAGTATCTTACCCCAGGTCCATTGCAGGCGGTATGATAGTTTATCAATGTAGTGTCTGTGAGCCTGTGACTTTGAAAAAAAATGTCAGCTTCTGTGCCAAAAATAAAATAAATTCCAATGAAAAAGGCTCAAAACATCTTTTTTCATTGCATCAGATTTCTTAACAGCAGATCACAGTGCTCTCAGTGTATAAAGTAGCATGCCAGATTTCATATATTTGTGTGTTACAGTTGTTCAAGTAGAAGACTGTAAAACAGCATTTGTCTCTTTCTGAAAATGTCAAGAGACTGGCTTTTAAAAGTCTTGTTTTTAAACACAGTAAATTTTTACCACCTCTTCTTACTCTCAAAAGCTCTGTGATCAACTTCCCCTAAGAGTTGTGAACTTTTGAGCTTGATGAGACTCAGTGTTTGTTTTTTTAAAGGATTTAGTTCCTACTCTATGTGGAGTTCACAACATAATCTTCACTATTGCATTCAGGCTACATACAAACATCAAGCAGATAAGATCTGGCCTGTAGGTTGGGTGCTTGATGCTACTGTTTTATATGAATTTGGAAAATTTAAGATCCTTTTATAAACAGAAGAGGATCTTGTTTCCTGAAGACTTTTCCAAAGTCTTGTGTAACATACCCTTGCTGAGCCTAACATCTAATGTTTTTTTTTTTCTGAACTGGAGTCTCTATGTATTTTTTTTTATTATTTTTGTTTTTTGGTTTAGCCTTTATTTGTTCAAATTTTTAATTTAGTTTCAAATCAAGTATCTAAGCACATGTACTGAGCAGGACACATAGCAAAACAAAGAAGAACAGGTGAGATTATGTCAGTGCTAGAATGTATAAGAGTTTATATAATTCAGAAAAGTGAGACCAAATATTATGAAAAGGATTTCATTTGCCCAGCATTTGGAAAGCTGATGCTTTCAACACAGTAAGGTCTTTTAAATTCCACACTCCACTCGCACCCTGTGGAATAGATGACAAATTTTTTTCACATGCTCTTAGCAATCAACCTATTTGACTGTTGGTGATATCACAAAGGATTGATACATGATCTAAAGTTAAAAAGTCATGGGAACTGAATGTTTAGAGGACAGGGTATTTTCACTCATTCCCCCCCTCACAATTGGCTCAGTGCATTGGGAGAAAGTTTCTACTTCTCCTAAAGCAGTGGTTTTCAAACTTTTTTTCTGGTGACCCTGTTGAAGAAAATTGTTGATGCCTGCAACCCAACAGAGCTGGGGATGAAGGGTTTGGGGTATTGGAGGGCTCAGGGCTGCAGCAGAGGGTTGGGGTGCAGGGGTGAGGGCTGTGGGATGGGGCCAGAAATGAGGGGTTCAGGGTGTGGGAGGGGGCTCTGGGATGGGGCAGGGGGTTGGGGTGCAGAAGGGGGTCAGGGCTGGGGATGCAGGCTCTGGGGTGGGGCTGGGATGAGGGGTTTGGGGTACAGGAAGGGGCTCCAGGTTTGGCTGGGGCTGGGGATTGGGGTGTGGGGTTGGGGTGCGGGCATACCTTGGGCGGTTCCTGGTCAGCAGCACAATGGGGGTGCTAAGGCAGGCACCGCGGACTGTGCTGCTCCCCGGAAGCAAACAGCAGCAGGTCCGGCTCCTAGTTGGATGCGTGCAAGCAGCTTCATGTGGCTCTTGCCCACAGGCACTGCCCCCCCAGCTTGCCAATGGGAGTGTGGAGCCGGTACACGGGGCAGGGCAGCGTGCAGAGCCCTGTGCCCCCCCCAGGAGCCAGACTTGCTGCTGGCTGCTTCCGGGGCACAGTGCGGTGTCAGAAGAGGTAGGGATTATTTTAGCTTAGCTGAGCAGCACCGCTGATGGGACTTTTAATGGCCTGGTCGGCGGTGCTGATCAGAGCTGCCACAACTCAGTGCCTTACATTCTGTGACCCAGAACTGGGTCGTGACCCGCAGTTTGAAAACCACTGTCCTAGGGCAGCAAGTATTGACATGGCTAGAGGCCACACATGATTAACTGGTCTGTCCTGGTATCATGCTTTCTATGGTTTTTGTGTTGAGCCAGAATGTGTTGTGACAAAGTTCTTCCTCTATCTTGGTGGGTCCTGTGCTTATTGGTGGATTTTCTTGCCTCAGAGATTCACCATGTGGGTTGGGGAACAGCCCAGAGACCTTCCCCTCTGGAAAAGCCCACAGTCCAGGTCAATTGGGAGGTTTGGGGGAAACCCGGGCCCACCCTCTACTCCAGGTTCCAGCCCAGGGCCCTGTGGACTGCAGCTGTCTATAGTGCCTCCTGTAACAGCTGCATGACAGCTACAACTCACTGGGCTACTTCCCATGGCCTCCTCCAAACACCTTCCTTATTCTCACCACAGGACCTTCCTCCTGGTGTCTGCTAACACTCGTGCGCCTCAGTCCCCCAGCAGCACTCTTGCTCCCAGCTCCTCACACTCCCACCACAAACTGGGGTGAGCTCCTTTTTAAAACCCAGGTGCCCTGATTAGCCTGCCTTAATTGATTCTAGCAGCTTCTTCTTAATTGGCTCCAGGTGTCCTAATTAGCCTGCCTGCCTTAACTGGTTCTAGCAGGTTCCTGATTACTCTAGTGCAGCCCCTGCTCTGGTCACTCAGGGAACAGAAAACTATTCATCCAGTGACCAGTATATTTGCCCTCTACCAGACTCCTGTACCCTACTGGTCTGGGTCTGTCACACCCTATATAAACTTTATACAGAGTAAAATGGATTTATTTGGGGTTTGGATCCCATTGGGAGCTGGGCATCTGAGTACTGGAGTCAGGTAACCTACAGAGCTGTTTTTACTTAAAGCCTGCATCTTTGGGGGCGTGGCCTGGACCCTGGGTCTGAGTTGCAGCAGGCTAGTGTGTCTGGCTCAACAAGGCAGAGTTCTGGAAGTCCCAAGCTGGCAAGGAAAACGGGCTCAGAGGTAATTCTAGCACATCAGGTGACAGTCCCAAGGTGATCTCTGTGACCGAATCCATCATATGAACATCTAGAAATTAATCTACTGGCCTACCACTGATATCAAGATAAGTTATGCAGTGACTTAATACTTGACACACAGTTGCATCGGTTCATTCATCAGTCATGTATGCACATTTTCTGAATGCTGTGAGCAAGTTCTTCATTTTTTCAACTGCTGAATCTTTCACTGTTGCACTGCATGCTTCTAACCTGTCAGTTGAGTTTCTTGCAGAACGATAGTAAGCATTTGCTGGTCTTGGTTGGAACCAGTGTCCAACTTCAGGATTAACAAATGACAATGCACTTAACATTGGCCTCCAGTTTGTAGTGTGTGGTGTCTCTTGCTTAAAGAGAAAGTGTGATGTGACAGCTATGTTTATTTGAATAAACTGTGTTGTGTCTCCTGCATTTTTTAAAAGCCTCGTTAAGTACTTCTAAAATTGGCTTTGACAATGACTGGCTTATAAGGCTTTCTGCATGTCAATTCAGTCCAGAGGATTGGTATTTTGCAGCCTTTTCACATAGTTTGTCAGCATTGGCCTTGATGATCCATCTAGCAAACCAAGCTCCTCTACTTTTACTAGAAAGAACAGGAGTACTTGTGGTACCTTAGAGACTAACAAATTTATTAGAGCATAAGCTTTCGTGGGCTACAACCCACTTCTTCGGATCTTTTTGAGGATACAGACTAACACGAAATTTGAATTGAAATTAAAACATTAATACACATTTTAAAAGCATATACAGTGCTGCTACCCTGAAACCTACTTTTACTAGGGTGACCAGCTGTCCTGTTTTAAAGGGACAGTCCCATATTTAAGCTGTCCTCACTTTTTCTTGAAAACGGGCAAATTGTCCCATATTTTCTGTCTCCTCCATATCAGTACCGGCAGGTCCTGCTGCTGGCTGGATCCCTGCTCTCCAGCCGCCCGCCCATCAGCGGTGATTGGGTGGAGATCCAGTGGCTGATAATGGGGGAGAGTGTGCAAGGCTGGTGGCGGGGCAAAGATTCAGCTCGCAGGGCTGGCCACTCCCCCTTCTGGTCTGTCAGCACAGCCTTTGCTGCATGACAGTTCCCAGCCAGCAGGGCCCCACCCCTGTCCCGTTTCCGGCTGACACTGGCTGCGAGCTGCAGTGGTTGGTGAGTGTGGGGAGGCATCAGGTGGTGTCCGGTTACGTGTCACCTCTGCTGCCCACCCATTGGCCCTTTACATGCTTCCCCTCTTGCTGTTCTCTCCCTGCTTTGCCCCACTGCCACCCCAGTCCTGCTGCTCCTCCATATACCCCCGGTGGGACGCGTCCCACTCCCAGCGCTATGTGGAGAACCAGCCTCTGGTCAGAGCACCCAGCTCATCAACAGCCTGGCCGGCAGGCTCCTTCCTTCCCCCACTGCCACTGGCTGGGCTGGTGGCCCAGGAAAGCCCAAGACCCTCTGGCCCCAGGGCGCTGGCCAGGAGGAGCTGAGCCTTGTATATGCCAAAGCCCTGCACAGCACTGGCACGGGGAAGCCTCTCCGCCCCTCGGCTAAGCTCTGGAGTGGCATGAGGAAGCGATTTCCGGCCTGTTCACACTCCAAACCTGCAGGCTCCACAGCAGCCCCCCGAGCAGGGGCTTAGCACCCTCTTCACCCGCTTCCCCACCCCAGCCCTGGGTCCTGCCCACAGGGAGTGCGGGGCAGCTCCGTCCCCTAGACACTCTCCCCTGCTGAGCCACCTCTCTGACTGGTTTACTGAAGCCCCTGCAGTCGGGTTCCCTGGGCCCTGGTGCACAATGCAGCCTTAGGGCTTAACCCCTTCCTGCCTGTGCTGTAGCCGGGGGACTGGAGGCAGCTGGGTTATGTCGGTGACCAGGAGAAGCCTGAAGGTGTTAGCTGCCTTTTAACACCGTGTGGGCAGGAAGGGACAAGCTGCTTCCAGCCACATGGGAGCAGGGGCGGGCGAGGGCGAGAAAGAGATGAGCTCTGCAAAGACACAGGCCAGGTCATTCCTCTCTTGCGGCTGGAAGCAGCTCCTGTTCCTTCCCTCCTGCACAGTGCCAAAAGGCTGCTGCTGGCCACATTCTGGTGTGAATCCTGGCAGAAATCTGATGGGGGGGCGGGAGGGTATGTGACCCTGTATGCCCCCTGCCCCCCACATATTGCCTCGGGAAGACCAGGAGAGGTGGGTACATCCTGGGGACCCAGCCAGGCATGGAGGGCGGATAACGCTGGGCAGGGAGGGTTGGGTTGGTCAGTCATCCCCTCCTTCCCCCTTGTGAGAGAGGTGTATGGGAGTGTTTGTGTGTCATCCATCCCCGTGTGTGTGTGTGTGTGTGGGGCTAAGGGTGTGTGTCACCCCTCCCCGTGTGAACCCTAAAGCCTTAAAGATAAGAAGGTAAATAAAAAAGATCCAACTATGCAGTATTTCTTTTTAACAGGGGCTTAGTCAACTTGATGTTAATTTGAATGTTCGTACAATTGATAGCCATTGAACTCACTTGAATATGAGTAATTTTACCAGGTGTTTCATATTCAGCATAGGGAAATGTGGTCACCCTACACTTAACAAAACAAATGGCTGTCTATGGAGCCTAATAAGCTCTATCTTTAAATAGGTGAGAGGGCCAAGTCAAATAATGCCTGTGACTCTGAGGTACAGCCCATACCACCAAGCAAAGCCCCTCTCTCCACTGGGATCTGCCGCCCATACCCTTTGCTCAGCGAGTGCTGTTCAGTTGAGGGTGACCAGTGCTTCATTTGTAATAAAAGCAGTGCCGGGGCTCAGGCAGGTTGTTTGCTTTTATAACTGATATGGCAAGCCCAGAGGTCCCGGGGCTATGAACTGCCAAGCCCAGAGGTCCTGGGGCTCAGCCCTGGCAAAAATTAAGCACTGAGGCTAAGTACAGTTCTGCTGCCCTTTACTCAGACAATAAGGATAACAACATTTCATGACTCCCCACATTCAATACTAAAGTGATTTGTAACCCAACACCAGCCAAAATTGATCACTTGGGAAACACAGCTCTGTCTGCTGGATACCTAGGCAGAGTAGGTGAGTTCATGTAAATACAGTTTGGTCCTGACACCTTGCCCCACTCTCCCCCAAGCTCATCACTGGCTGTCAGGGGAGAGCTCATTCAGACCTTGCTTACAAATCATAATTTAAAATTATAAGGTTGGCCAACATTGCTGAAATGAATGGGCCAACATTGTCAGAAAAAACAACAGCTGTGTGAAGAAGCTAGTCTTTGTTCATACTTTTCAAACCTATTATACTTTTTCAGGTACAAGTATTTTATCGTGCACTGTATATGCTTTTAAAATGTGTATTAATGTTTTAATTTCAATTCAAATTTCCAGCCAATGACTAAATTGGCAACACTGCATGTAACTAGTTGACCACTAGCCGGTGTTGGGGAAATTCAGGGGGGTGTAGGAAAATCCCTAGGCCACCTCCTTCACTACATTCAGATCCCTTCTAAAAACTCACTTCTGCCATTTCAGTGGTTTCAAATAACCACTCAGGAAATTGAACCATTCAGATATGTACACTCTGTGTGATCATCTTATTGCCGGTATATTCTTCCCTCCCCCATTCCTTGTCTGTTTATGACCCTCGTTGTTGTCATGTTACATTTAGATAGGACACTCACTCTTCAGGATAGGAGTCTTGTATTTACCTCTTTTTTAGGTACCTAGGTACAGCTCTAGGTGCTAAAACCATAACCAATGGGATCTCCCCAAAATTCAAACACCAGCCTTTCCCTACTGTGGCTGATGCAATTCTCCAGTCAAATTATGTAGGACCAATTTTCCCTAGTCTCTATAGTGAGAGAGGAGGACAGGGAGCACTAATCCATTAATACCCATCATTATGCATCTTTGAACTATAGCAATTGCTACACTGTGAGACTAAATGTTCTTTTTGGTTTCTTTAAGCCCTTGCCCCATTTATTTGGTGTCTTAAATCAAGCATGCTATTTTAAACCAGGATCTAATATTGGAACATTTATATTATATTCAATATTTAACAAATCTTTTTTCCTGAGAAGAAAGTTGTGCAGTTCATGGCACGTTTTCACTGGCCAGGTCTATCTCATGTCTCTGAGGTCTTTTGGAAAATGAAAATAAAATGTTTAATTTTTTTTTAAACCAGCTCTTGGTGGGGCCTTCCCAATGGAATAGTAGCAGGATTCCAGTCTATGTCAAATGTTCTGAGCTAGAACAACCGGAATTGCAAATTTCTGGACAATAGTTTTACATAAGGGACAACTGGGAAGAAGGAAACGTGAGGGTGTGCGCTCTGGGCCTAGCAAGAGGTTCAGATTTTCATTCATTGTGACTATCTCTTTTACAAAAGAAAAGCCAAAGTCTGGTCTAATCAGCCTCTGAATGGATGCAAGGGCAGATGTCAAACACACAAAAGCTCTAGCCTCTGACCCTGAAATATTTTGTAAATCCTAGCACAGGGCATAACAATCAAGTACATTTTAGATAGTAATGGGGAGCCTGAGCCAAAGACCTTAGAAGTCAAAGGAGTTTTTCCCCATCAATTTCAATGAATTTTGGATTTTGCCCTTAATGTTTCCTGCTAACTGGTTGCCCCCCATATCTTTCACAAGTATATTATTTTCAGTAAGTCTTGAAAAAGATCCCATTACAATACTGTAAGGATTCTTGTAGTGAAAGACCAAGCATTATAAAGTTTCCCTTCTCATTGCAAACAGTTTCTTGGAAACAGATGTACCTGTACATCCTTTAAGTTGTCCATTAGGGAGGATTTCATTTTTGTGAGCTGTTTTAATTTGCATGCTTATAGGAATTATACTCTTAGACTATGTATAATCATTTGAGGGGCTTTGCCAATGTGATATATTACAGCTTGAGCATTTCTATGGCAGCATAAAGGTGAATTACATGCACGTAGTCACTCATTTCTACTGTATACAGAAAGCTGTTCTTTCTTAAAGTCTCCTCCATTAAATTCTATTGGGTTAAGTGGAATTGCACCCACTGATATTAACTCTGTGGCCCTCTCCTTCCAATTCAGCCCTGTGCCACATCCCTGGTGAAAAGAGGCAATAAGATCTGGATAAGGCAAGAAGATCAGTGGTCTCGCTCAGGAATTCTCTTGCTATAGGAGTCTTTACTAGCTGGCATGTCAGTCCAGACAGGAGCCCCTGGTACATGGAGATGTGCTGGGGGCAGCTGTATTGTGTTTCAGCCATTCTTGGCTGCTGCAACCACCCTTTGGGGCCACAAAGAGCTGGGCTCAAGTTAAGGCAGTACTCAGGCTGGTCTACCTTACAAATGAGGTCAAAGGTCCCACAAGACGGCCCAGGATGGGGAAAGTACAAAATTTGTGTATAGCCACTTTGCCCCCACCTTGAGCCCTATGCTGAGTTCAGCTCTGATGCAGGGATGAATTGGACCCTGTGATGGTCCTCGCTCAGGGTGGTTGGTAGGGGAGCACCACCTATTGGTCAGGGATTAGGCCTTTGACCTGCAAGGGGGTGGGGGGTTGTTGATAGGGGAGCCCAGGTCCTTCCCTCCATTGGGCTCCGACCCAGGGTTCCTGGAGGGCTATCAGTAGTCTGAGAGTCAGGGCTGCTTAAGGCTGAAACTCAACCAGGTAGGCAGACACCTACTTAAGGTGGCCAGAGCACCTTTGGAGAAACAGGTGCGAAGACAAGTGAGGAATGAATGGCATATGTTTAAACATGTACACCAGATCAAAAGCTGCCCAGAACCATTCACTGTAACAGAGCTGGAACAGACACTGGGTAGCATCAAGTGTGGAACAGCTGTGGGCTATGACAACATATCTCCAGAATTCCTGAAAAACCTTGGTTCCCCATGCTCGGCTTCGGCTTGTGAAATTATTCACCAGGGTCATCAGTGAAGGTAGGCTACCAAAGATATGGTGCACCACAAAAGTCATTGGCCTCCTAAAGCCTGGAAATGACTTAAGTCAAGCATCAAGCTATCGTCCCATATCATTATTGTTGGTGTGCTTCAAGGCACTGGAGCGCTTGGTCCTATAGCGCATATTACCCGACATGGAGAGAATTTTGAGCCCTACCCAAGCTGGCTTTCGCCGAGGCTGTAGCACATGCAACCAAGTACTTGCGCTGACCACATTTGTTGAAAATGGCTTCCAGAGAAACTTGAAAACAGGTGCTGTTTTCATCGATCTAACAGTGGCATACGATACGGTATGGCATGCTGGCCTGTTCATGAAGGTATCACGGGTCATGCTACCTTGGGTCACAGGTGTTGTTGAACTGTTCCTCCGCGATAGGCAGTTCAGAGTCCATATGGGGGAGAAGATGAGTGCTTGGAGATGACAGAGCAGTGGGTTACCCAAGGGCTCTGTGTTTTCTCCAACCCTGTTCAATCTTTACATCAATGACCTGCCATCAACGGAATCAAGGAAGTTCATTTACGCAGACAACATCTGTTGCAGTACCCAGGCCCAGACATTTCACGAGCTTGATGCCACCTTAAACTGGTACATGATAAAGTAAGACTTGGCGCCTCCAGCCAAGCATCATAAAAACAGTCTACAGTTTGTTCCATCTTCATCACGCCAGTGCAACCCGAGAACTGAATGTTTATCTGAATGGTCAGAAGGTGAAGCATAAAGTAGAATCGGTCTATCTAAGTGTGACCTTAGACTGCACACCGAGTTGCCATACCCACCTGAAGAAGACAGCAGCTAAAGTTAAGACACACAATAATCTTCTTAGCAAACTGGCAGGTTTGTCATGGGGTGCTCGTGCTCCAACTTTGCGGACTTCAGCTCTTGCCACCTCATATTCGGTGGCGGAGTACTGCGCACCAGTTTGGAGTCGATTGTCACACACCAAACCTTCTGGCAGCTGTGTGTAGTGAGGTTGCTCTCTTTCTCTCAGGCGGCAAATGCCTCCTCCTGCCTCAGTCCTAGGGCTTCCCCCTTTCCCCCTCACAGGTAGTCCAAACAAAGTAAAGGAGATTCACCAAGTCCAGAGTTCGTATGAGAGAGAGAGAGAGGGGAATACTTCCCTCTCAGGCTGTCTCTGCAGCAGGTCCTTCCTTCCCTCAGGGAGGGGCCTTTGGGCAGTTGTTTAGGGCGATTCTGCCTTCCCTCAGCTCTTCTCTCCTGGAATTGCAGGCCTGCTCTCTTCCCTGGTCTGCCACCAAATGAGCTGTTCCCTGCCTTTTAACTCCTCCTCCAGTTGGCACATTTGCTACAGGTGTGGGGCTGGCTGGGCCCAGAGTAGTTCCTTAGCCCCTTGTTGCGCAGTCTGGGGGTTTGTATATTCCATCACAGACCCAGTTTCACTAACACCATTTCTGTCACCTCCTGAATTTGGCCCATTGTGTTGTTTAATGGCAGTGCTGATGTTACAGTGAGATACTTTAGTGAGTCACATATTGCTCTGTCGTGTGGGTAGTTACTAGCCTAATGTGGTGGGTCTTTCAGAACGTTATTGCAGCTTCCTTCTTGTGCCAAGGTCAATGCAACAGATGATGGCATCAGAATATGAATCGTGCACTAATGGATAAATAATGAATTGGAACTATGAGAGCATTGTAATTCAGTGGTTTTATTTGTATTATACTAAAGGATTAACAAGAAAATAAAATATCATCATCAAAGAGACACATTTTCTCCCATCGCTATATCAGTTGAGTGATAATTCACTGTGGCACTGTCCTGAGTGTAAGCAGGGGAATGGTCCCGCTGTTGTGGGGAACTTCCCTGACTTCTGTATTAATCTGGTGCAATCGGATGGCGAAAGGATCTGAGTATTCGCCCCCAACTCCCTTTACCCGGATGCCTGCCTGAGCTCAAGGACGCCTCCTCTTCCACTCTCCCGTATGGCAGAGTCCTTGTAACTCTGATTAAGGCTGGGCCCAGGATCCCGTGGGGGCTTAAAGCCTAGTCTCGCCCTGGGTCACTCAGGACAGGGGCTAAGATGTTCCCACTCGGGGTTCTTTCTTCTCACCTGTCACTTCCTAACCCACTAATCATTACATTGAATTTAAACCAAATACAATTGATTACATAGCAACTGTAAACAAATCAGGGAAAAACTGAGCCATTAAAGTCTCCAGAAACCCCACACTCTGGGCAGGGGATATCATCAACAATGGTCTCTGGCATGACCCAGGTCTTCTGCCCCAGGCTCTGGCTGTGCTATGGTGATACTGCAGGTCAGACACCTGCTGTGTGGCAGCTACACGCGGGGGAGGGGAGCAATTAGGTCTGCAAATCTCAGCTATAATCTGGTCATTCAAAGACAGTGATTTTTACCAGAAAGACGAGCAACAGTTTAATTGTCCACATAAGGCTCTGGGCTGCATAATATAATATTAAACATGTTTCTAAAGCTCATGTGCATTGGCCAGTACCTAAATGAGGCCAAGCAGTTACAATCCAAGCGATCATGCCCTTCATTGACCAAAAGCATTGCACTACAAATTAGGACTGTCCTAAGAAGCTACCATTCAGACATGATTAGGCTGGTCTGGAGGATCATGTTACACTATTCTTGAATAATGCTAACTGCTCTCTCTGATTCAGGGACACTGGAGTAGGTTTAATGGTAGAATATATTGATCTGCTAATTTTCAGCATAAAAAAGGTTGAGCTCTTTTTTCCTGTAAAAGAGCATCTTATAAAGACAACATGACTGCTTCATTATCAATGCTGTATTGTATCATTTCATGGTTGTAAGTGAGGGCTGCTGACTAAGTAGTTGTTTCTTAAAAGCTAAAGCAAATTGGGGAACAAGCATATATATGCTAATTAGAATAATAGATTTTACTTGGACTGTTGAATCCAAGCTGGATTGTCGGGTTCAATGGGTAGTGATCAATGGCTCGATGTCTAGTTGGCAGCTGATATCAAGCGGAGTGCCCCAGGGGACAGTCCTGGGGCTGGTTTTGTTCAACATCTTCATTAATGATCTGGATGATGGGATGGATTGCACCCTCAGCAAGTTCATGGATGACACTAAAATGGGGGGGAGAGGTAGATATGCTGGAGGGTAGGGATAGGGTCCAGAATGACCTAGACAAATTGGAGGATTGGGCCAAAAGAAATCTGATGAGGTTCAACAAGGATGAGTGCAGAGTCCTGCACTTAGGATGGAAGAATCCCATGCACTGCTGCAGGCTGGGGACCGACTGGCTAAGCGGCAATTCTGCAGAAAAGGACCTGGGGATTACAGTGGACGAGAAGCTGGATATGAGTCAACAGTGTGGCCTTGTTGCCAAGAAGGCTAACGGCATATTGGGCTGCATTAATAGGAGCATTGCCAGCAGATTGAGGGAAGTGATTATTCCCCTCTATTCGGCACTGGTGAGGCCACCTCTGGAGTATTGAATCCAGTTTTGGGACCCACACTACAGAAAGGATGTGGACAAATTGGAGAAAGTCCAGCGGAGGGCAATTAAAATGATTAGGGGGCTAGGGCACATGACTTATGAGGGGAGGCTGAGGGAACTGGTCTTATTTAGTTTGCAGAAAAGAAGATTAAGGGGGGATTTGATAGCCTCAACTATCTGAAGTGGGGGTTCCAAAGAGAATGGAGCTAGACTGTTCTCAGTGGTGACAGATGACAGATGACCATCTGTTGACATGCTATGCCAAATAAAATTATCTTAAAGAAAAGAGTTTTAATATCTTGGATCTTTGTTCAGAAGGAAGGAGCTGGGACTTTGTATTATAATATTTTCAGTCTTATAATAAAAAACCATTAAATTATTATACAATTTAATATTAGTTTGGTTAGGGTCTCAAAACTCTTTCCTTTGAATAGATCTTTTATATTTTTTTAAACAGATTGACAAGATTGAGAGTAAAGTAATTGTCTTAAAAAGGAATGGTCCAGTCCATAGTGAAGGACACTGGAAGTTTGAACTTCTGGGTTTTGTTCCCAGTTCTGCCAATGATGCATTATGTAACTCTGGCTAAGTCAACGTTTTCAATTATAGGTCCTAGAGTTAGCCCCTAATGGCCTGATTTTCAGAAGTGTTCAACACCCACATTTTCCATGAAATTGTATGGGATCAGCGTAAATATGAATTTAGGTGCCTAACTTTAGGTATCCAAGCTTGCAAATGTTTGTTCTTACTCACCTGCCCTCAGCTTTGCCACTTGTAAAATACTTATATCTCTCAGAGGTGTTATGAAGCTTCCTCAATTAATGTCTGTAAAGCACGTTGAGATTCCCAAAGGAAAGACACTATTGAAGCACCATGTACTAAATATTAAAAAATATTAAACAGGGTTCATCTGTGTGCTATTGTTAAAATCGGAGTGAGCAAACCAAATCCCTTACCAAATAATTTAATTTAGGACACAATGGCCTGAAAAATCTAATAACAAACTTGTTTATCAACTTTACTTTATTGAAGCATGGATCTTTAGCTTGGTTCACCATATAGTGAAACATTTTATTTATGATAATAGACAGCTTAGGGCTATAGGGGCATTGTAATGTTGCTGGTGTAGGTACAACTTTATCAGAAGATACAAACATGACCCGCAATAGAAACAAACACCAAATAGAACACGATGAAACTTTCACTTTACAAATCACTCCATTACTACAGACATCAAATGGCAGTTATTGTAAGTAAATCAGTCTCAGAGAACTGTTTTACCTTTAGACAAGGAAATGGGAACTTCTGTTTGGGGTTTTATCCACAGCTGCTTAGTAAAAAAGTTTAAATGTCAAGCATTCTTCTTATCCACAAAACAATGCTAACCAACAGACATATCAAAGAGTAAGACTGAAGGAGATCAACGTCTTTACAACTACTTTTGCAATTATCTTCTTGAGTAGGTATTGCAATTTGCTTTATGCATGTTATCAGAGTGTAAATAGCCCGAAAATCAGCAGCAAAATATTACAACAACATAACAAGTAAATACAGTGCCAATGTGTCATGTTGTAGAAGAGAATACAAAGAAGACAATGATAACTTAATCATATAAAATATGATACAGAGCTGAAATACAAGTGCATTTAAATAGCTATGTGACAAAGAATGTTAAATACTGTACTTAATATGTAGTTTTTTAAACATAAAATCTGAAAAAGTCTTTGTGCTTAAACTTTTTTTCCTGTTAAACAGATTAGTTGCTTACTTCCCATACTGCCACTGTAACTGATATTACAACAGATCACAATTTTCACAGACACGTCAACATTAAAACATTTATCTATGAGAAAATAAGTCACTTCTCATTAGTTCACAGTGCGAAAAAGTGGTGTACACTCTGTCTTGAGAAAGGCTTTTCGTTATTCACCAAGCCAGTTGCAGAAAAGTCCTGATACCAGATGCAGTGCTAAGATTTAAAGAATGGAAAGCAACACATCACATGTTGGGAGGAAAATATAAATTTCTCGTTTCTTCATGGGTATCGTCTAAGTGACCTTCGTCTTCTGTTGTAGAAATGCCTGAGCCCATGTTGCCGTGAAAAATTCATCATGTAATTTTGTTTGCGAGTGCTGTTAAAATCAAAGGGTAGGGAGGAGGAAAAGAATGTCAATCTCTTTGCATCCATTTTGACATTGCCTTCTGACATGTAAGCTGGGGGGCCAGATTCTCCACCCTCTTGTGCCTTGCACAGTCTTTTCTGCCTCTGCAAAGTGATGTAAAATATTACCATTCGCGTCTGATAGCATGTTCGAACAGTGACAAGGACTGTACAAGGTGCAAGGCAGTTGAGACTCGGGCCCACTTTGATTTTGCTTACAATTCAGTATTTCAGAACTAGAGCAAGAGTTTAAATTAATTATTACTGATGGGGGCTTAGGGCCAGATTCACTCAAGCTGTATGCACTCTATCCCCTCCCAACATAGGGCATTTCTCCAAGCCTGATTTATACTCCAAAAATCCTTGTCTCTCTCATTTACAGATTCCTAAATGGGAGAGATGCTGTTAACCCCTTTCCTCTTGAGTGCAGCAGAAAAATACCGCTCCACCTCCCTAACGTCTGGCTTTGCTATTGTGACGATTTGGGGAATCTGTTTGTAGAACTTGTGAATTCAGGCCAATGTTACTCAGTTGTTATGAAAATTTCTGTATCATTGAATACCTCTATATGAATGTGGTTCCACCCTTGCTGACAAGGGGTGTGTCACATCCCTCTCTCACCAGGCACAGTGGTGGTGGGGGGTCATTAGAATGCCACAACTACTTATTCGAGCGAACGTACCATGGGACAATAGTTTAGCTGAAGCCTAGAAGAATCAATTTTATCCTACCTCTCTGCAGGAGGATGGTGAAGGGGAGAGAGTGGAAAATCCTCAGCCAGAATAAAGGGACAGAGATGACAAAGCAGGGTTTTGAAAAGGGCTCATATGTGAGAACCACACAAGAAGTTTTGAGCAGGCAAGGGGGAAAAGACAAGCGATTTTCATAGCAAACAGGGCCCAGTTTAGCTGCAGGACCAACCAAAATCAAAGCAAACTGACCTGGGGAGGGAAAGATAGGCGCTCCATGATTGAGAAGACAATCCATGAATGCAGAAGAAGAACCCTGGGAAAACCCACAGAGGATTCTGACCCCAACCCAAAGAATGCTCTGCTCTGCAGTGTGTGTGTGTGTGTGTGTGTGTGTGTGTGTGTGTGTGTGTGTGTGTGTGTGTGTGAGAGAGAGAGAGAGAGAGAGAGAGAGAAACCTATTATATGCCCTTAAAGCGTTAACCCTCTGACCCCAGAGTGCGTACCTGGCTGGTGTGCTGGGAAAGGGTGTGTTAAACTACAGGAGAGTGAGGGGTTAGCACTAGTCCCAACTAGGCAGTTGGACTACGGGTCTAAGCTTTCAGGAGGGGATGCTAAACAGAGGATTTGCACCCCAAGAGTGTGCCCAGAGACCTCAAGCCGGGGCAGTGCCTGAACTCTGTTCAGACTCTAGAGCTTAAAGCACATGGAATCCAGAGTGGGATCCCTTACAGGGTCTGGTGAGTAGCCACTTCCTTTTGAGAATAAAATAAAAACACTGCTCCACCTCCCAAACTTTAAGATTTGCTAAGCAGCAAACCTTTGAACTAAATGACTTTGACTGAGTGAAGTTTTCTTAAAAAACCCCAACAACCCAAAAATCTTTAGAAGAGGATCAAAGAAACACATGAAATAGAGTGACCCGATTTTAAATGAGAAATCAAGACAGTTTTCCATTTCCAAATAGGGCTCTTTCTTTGAAGACGGTAAGGCTTAATAAAACAGGGTGACCAGACAGCAAATGTGAAAAATCGGGACACGGGGTGGGAGGTAATAGAAGCCTATATAAGAAAAAGACCCAAAAATCGGGACTGTCCCTATAAAATCGGGTCATCTGGTCACCCTAATAAAACAAAACAAAGGGAAATCCCAGAGCACAAGGGAAACAAATGGAAAATTGTGGGAAGTACCATGAAAAGTCCATGAAAAGTAAATTTCCTTATTGCTGAATAGGATAGGAGTATTTGGGGGCCTAGGGTGACCAGATGTCCTGATTTTATAGGGACAGTCCTGATTTTTGGGTATTTTTCTTATATAGGCTCCTATTACCCTCCACCCCCGTCCCGATTTTTCACATTTGCTGTCTGGTCACCCTATGGGGGCCTAATATACACTACAACTGAATGGGTGGAGGCTGTTGTATCTAATCACTAGAGACTAGCACCACCAACTAGACTTCAACTTCCTTTAAGGGAGAGGGACATGGCTGTTGCTATTTTTGGCCCTTTGGCTACACCAGTCCTAGCATATAGAATGGCCAGAAGATGGTGCAAGAATTTTGGTGCATATTATGTATAAATTCCATAAAAAGGCTGAGCTGTATTTAAATATAAACATAGTTAAAATAATCTACATTGAAACAGTTGTAATACATATAAACAGCTAATATTTGCTGAAGAAGCCTTTTCCCCTATGTTCAAGCCCTCACTTAGGTTGGGTGTCAGGAGAGGCCACTTTCAGAGCTACCAGTCTGGAAAGAATGAACTGGGAAAAAAGAGAGGTCTCTTCAGTGTTTCCTGCCGATAGGCTGGTTTCTGAACAGTGTGCCTTGTAATATCTGGCCAAAAGTTATAAAACCAAGCCAATATATTCCTGGTGCGGCGCCACTGACTAAATGCACTTGCGTCAGAGATGTCTCTCCATATTTCTCCTGGCAGCTTAATTCCTAACTGGTAGGAATGCCACAGGCTCTGGAGAAGAAACTCATAACTTTTATGACGATTCAATACAGTTCTGCTCCTAAATGCAAACTTGCACATAACCCTGAAGAGACTCACTTTTGAGGCTATATGGCAATTCTAAGCTCTACCATCTGTGCTGGTGGAGTGGAACTCTGAACAGCTCCATTTGGTTTAACTTTGTTTGCTTGTAATTCTCATTAGCACACTGGTGAATACAAGTCTCATTTAAAGTTACAAGCAAAATCCATCCAGAGTTATGAGAATGAAAAAATACATGTAGCACAGAATGCGACTATCTGACATTACTACAGCGCCTTTCATGCCTATTGATCACAAACCACTTCACTATCCATATACACACATCACTTGAAAGCAACCAGTTCTGGGTGGGGAGCGTGGCAACCACTATGGCACAACACTGGGAGGAGAGGGGACAGATACATTGGTCAGAACCTGGGGTGAAACCCCTGCTTTTAAAAATGAAAAGGTACATGGGGAATTTAATGTCCATACTTTGCAGCAAGGGCCTAATCTGTAAAGTCTCATCAGAGAGGTCCCACACAAGAAACTGCACAGAACGAATTTATCTCAGAATAATAAAGGGCAGTGTTGACTCTATCAGGCTTTGACACTGTTCTAGGAAGCCCAAGTATTATAATCCTGATGCTTAATGCCGCTGCACTATCCCTTCTGGACACTATTTGCAAAAAATATTAATATTCCCTCAAGGCTAAGCTGGAAGCCATCTTAGTCCAACATCCACAATCAGATCCTATGTGCAACCAACAATACTGATGGTTGCCAGCGTGAGAAAACTCAGTGATTCAGCAGAACAACTGCTACCCACCATAAGATGAACTGTCACAGGACCTGATCCTATCTTTTCTGGTTTCAATGGATGCAGGATCAGGCCTATAAAGATCAAGTCTCAAGGTCAGATTCACCCTTCTGGATGCAAGAGGTGGGATGCAATTTTCAGCCCTATGCATCCATGAGGGGAACACTGACTGCACCAGAGTGAGGGAGATTCAGTCCAAGGAATGCCACCATAATTCCCTGGTGTGATTCCATGGAAAGACAGCAATACGTTCTGGTGGAGTCCATGCAGCTTCTGGCTGGCTTGGCTCTGCCCCTCCAGGGCTGATCAGCCTGCTTTGGAGGTAGTGGGGGTTGGTTTTGGTCCCCCAGTGGTGAACAGGATGCTGGCAGGTTGGCCTATCCACCTCTGCTTCAGGTGGACTGTGGGCCTCTGTTGCTGGAGGTCCACAACCCAGGGAGTTCAGCAAGTCCTAAGTTTTGTTATAAAGGTGATGCATGAAACAAAAAACTGGCAGCAGGTGTCACAATTAACTCTCTATTTGGGGAGCTAGGCCAGGGTGGTGAGTTTTCATTGTGAATGAAAAGTAAATGCTCAGCTTGCAATCAATTACCCTCTCCCTTCCAAGTGCATAAGCTTATTTGTAGTGAATATGACCCCTAAGGAAAAAGATTAAATACACGTTTCTCAAAATAAGCATGAACCTCCATAGGCAAGAATAGCTTTTACTGTTGTATAAAGAAACCACCTGTATAAAATTGACTTCAAAATTATCCCCTTTCCAACAACTAACTGAGAACTTAATTTACTAGACTACAGTACACTACAATAATTGATGCTATTACCCTGCCCGCCCAGTTTTTCAAGCCATGCAGCTTCTGGTGGGAATGGATACAATACAAACTCTTGCATTGTTACAGTAGCCATTATGCCAGAGCACCTTTCATTTAAGAGGTGGTTTTTGTTTAACATTTGAGCTTGATGTCACCTGGCTTTTACCCAGAAAGGGAAGTTCTGCACTACAATAATTTATTATAGCTTTGTGTGAGACTGACAGTGATTAGCAAAGCTAATATTTCCTGTGCACCTTTATTTTCCTGCCACCTTATAATCTAAGGCAAATCAAATATGTTTTTAAGAAGAACAAATAGCTCAAAATGTTCTTTAACAAGTCTTATTAATACACTATCATCTCTGTCTAACACTGCTTACCACCTTAAATGTAATGACACTAACAAGACTTAAGCAACAATAATTATGCTGCAGACATTTTAAGGAAATAAATGAAGACATTTAGAAAAGATGATCACGTGAGTTATAGGCCAGAAGCAGCTGCTTAGTCTTTGACTTAAGTTCAATCTATTAGTGGTATTTTACAAGGTGGTGAAATGTATTTGTTGTGTGCCCCAAGGAAAGAGTTCACATGTTTTACTAGGTTAAATCAAAACTGTGCAGTACAAGAAAAAAAAAAGGTCTGAAAACCAAACCAAACCCACAAAACAACAATTTAGCTAATGCTCAGTCCTTCAGTCGTGCTGATAGGACCCAATCTCACTCCCACTGAAGTCTGTGGTAGTCTTCCCACTGACTTTGGTAAGAGTTGGTTAGGGCTTGAAGGGTTGATTCAAAGCCCAGTGAAGTCAATGGAAAAATTCTCATTGCCTTCATAGAAGTTGGATCTGACCTTTAGTGCAGCATATAAGAGTATATTCAGCCATCTGTGGGCTGGGGTGGAGGTATATGCATATAATTTTATTAACTATAATGGAAGTTAACATCATACACTGATAAGAGAACAAAGTCCAATAGTACTTTATAAGATCACCTTAATAGCTATATCATAAAGCCATTGCAGAAAAGATAATTCTGCATTTATTGGATTTAGTGTCTAAAGAAGCCCTTTAATGTTTTATATAGCAGTACGGAACTTTATTTCTTTTTTTTAGAAATAAACAGATTTGTCATTAAGACTGTATAGAGATGCTGTTGTTATTATTTATATTGTAACAGTATCCACAATGTGCGAGGCACTTCAAAGATATATGGGGAGAAACAATCCCTACCTCAAATATTATGGGATCTGAATGGAATCATTTCAACTGCAAAGGGAACTTAGACACCATTAAAATTTCAGTGACAGTGCACAATAAACTTTCCAAGGTTCATCAGCATGCACTGATCCTTTGGTGCATCTTCGGTGCACTTACCAGATCATTGGATGAAGAGCACAGATGAAAAAAAATCTCCCAAAGACTAGTTATCTGTGGATCATTTGACAGAATGAATAGTAACAAAACCTAGGAAGCAATTATTGCACAATCCAATCTGTCACCTTTTTAGGGCAATCTGCTTGTATTTAAAAAAAAAATATGGGGGCTGAAATACTGCTCTCACTTACACTAGTAAATTCTAAGTAATTCCAACGAAGTCACTGGAGTCACACCACTGTAAACGAGAGCAGATCAGGCAGATCTAGTATAATGAAGAGCCATGTTGGGGATGCTCAGTAAACATGAATAATAAAGCAATTTATGAGGAGTTACTCTGTATGTGCCTTTTAAGCCTCAGCAATTTAACAAGATTTTTTAAAATATAAATTTCTTAAAGTACCTATTGGACTATTATCCTGCTTTTTTTTGTTTTGTTTTAAATCAAACATGGCCAAGCGAATAAGAACATTTGGTAAATAATATGTACCTATTCTAAGACCATGAATTATTTTTATTTGTTATTTATATTTTTAACTGAAATGGCACATCGGAAACAAAGGCTTCTGGGTGCCAAACCAAACTTTAACCTAAATCAAGCCTTTGAAAAAATGAAAGGCAACATGGTCTGATAAATAAATATAACAGTGTTTAGCATGCAGCTGAGTTACAAACCCCCTAAGAATGGTGACAGACTCCAGGCAAAACCCTGGCCCCGCTGAAGTCAATGGCAAAACTCCAATAGGATCAGTATTAAAACCTATGTCTCTAGCTACTATGGTGATTAGAAATGCCTAGCTGCATAACTATGGCCGTACAAAGTGATGATGTTATAATAAGCAAAAAACCCACCCAAATAAATACTTATTGCTTGTTTTAGTTACATGCGCATGCATCACTGCATATATTTATTGTACATGTTTACTGACACACAGTAGATAATTTTGGCCTTAATTCAGTAATTTTAATTTACTGAAAATAGTGAGAATTTTACATCAGGTCTAAGAGCCAGATCCTGCAAGTCGTTGAGCATCCTCAGTTCCGACTACTTCAAGGATTGTTGGGAGCACTCAGGAACTCTCAGGTGGGGCCCAGCACCTACCATGAGCAGGGCTCTGAATCCTTAGTGACAACGCCCACTGTCTTAATTGAAAGTTTGCTTGAGTGAGGTGCTGAACATATCCTGCAAACTTTAACTCCTCAGGGCACTGAGAACCCCGCAGAATCAGTCTGTGAGGAACAGCTGCAGGCTTTGGGCCTTTATGAGACAGCAATGCATGCTCACTTCTTTGAGAGTACAAATGAGGCCGATCCCTTTCCCACAAAATATCATCATTGACGAAATACAGGGTTAGAGTCTTTAAAAGTACCATAGCTGTACTACCAACATATATTTGATATTAATTCAGGGAAAGTACTTACCTTACTCTAGTGTAAAATCAGTGACAGCAAATAATGAAATACAACACAAATTAGAAAATGCCTTTCAATGCATGCAGCACTGTGACTAGTCATAAAAGCCTGATGAGGTTTAGAGGCAATATAGGACTTTTCATCTCTTTTGAAAATAAAAATTGAACAAATTATTTCCTGATTTTTAAAATCAACATTTATATTTTCTATAAAAATTCATCATGCAATTTTTTTTAGAAACATAGTAAAAGACAGTCTTAAAAGCACATACGAAATTTGGCATAAATCTTGTGAATACAAAGATAATGCCCTAACATTTTAATTGTTCCTTTTCTTTATTACAAATATTTTTAATAATCTTCAGTGAAATGTTTCAAAGCATTGCTTTCTGCTAAAGAAATGAAGCAAATGAAAATGTTTTCCCACTTGAATATGTTTTGTTATGGCTAGAAGATATAATTTGTATTTGAATATTGCAAAAAAGCATAAAAATTCTTTGCAACAAATGCAACACAAAATCCTCAACAAATCATTTGTGCCAAAAATGTAAGATTATCTCGATAATGAATAGCATGAAGTGATGGTTTATGGAGGGATTATTTCTGTGATTATTATTGCAAAGTTAAACACACAAACACACAAGAATGGGGCCATATCCTACATTTCTTGCACAACTAAAATTCCCAAGGATGTCACTGGGAGTTTTGGGTGCTTAAAGAATGAAGGATCAGACCCTTAGTTTGCAGTTTATTCCCCTTCAGTTCTGAATGCATTTGATCAGAGCTCACTATTTCTTTATAAGTTATTAAGGGCCCACCCTGTTTACAAAGAAATGGTTTTTCAAGAAGCACATGCAAAAAAGGTGTGTGGTTTTATTGTGCAGCAGACAGACTGTGAATTATATGTAGAGAAAAACTGAAGTGCAAATGCACTGCAGAGCTGGACGCAGGCCGTTTTTAGGGTAGAGGTACTTGGGCACAGAATAAGCATTCTTCTTGTAGGAGTGGAAGGCGGGGAATGGAAGGTGAGGGAGAATTACTTTTTTATCCTAAGAAAGGCCACATTCCTTGATCATTAAGGAATCTGCCCAAAACTTTCTTCAAAAGTGCAGAGAGCAAGTATGCTGTATTAACAAATGAATCAAAAGCAAACTCGGTTTAAAGGGACAAGATGACTTGATAGCAGTTTCACCCCCACTTTATAGGTCCACCACTATTAAAATAGTTTTACAAATGATTAGCTGGCAAGATCATACCAATATATACTATATTCATAATAGCTTCTATATTCACTCTGAGCACTATTTGCAGCTGCATTACAGGATTAGGAATATTTCTGTTATATTAATTGAATGATTCAAAGAAGTATTACAGATAGGCCCTTGTTTCCAGCCTTCCTTATTGCACACACAGGTTTTGCATGTGCAAATTAACTGCCGTTCTAAATATTGGCATATTTGTTTGTGCAATCTATCTTGGGAGAAGAAAAAAAAATTGCCTTCACAAAAGGAGAGGCTAAGCTTCTGGAAATGTAGCCCATACCGTTTCTGCCGGTCACAGGCTAGTGGTATGTTTGTGTTATCAGAATCAGGAGTCAATCAGAATGAACAATATATAATAATCCTCTTTATAACTCAGCTATAAACTATGTTCTGGATGCTAAATTGGCATGGAGTCTCAGGAGAAAATTAATTTTAAATATTTGTAGGGATGAGAAGAGCCAAAGCATCAACATAGAAATTTTAAGGTCATGTAAGTATAAAAATATTCATAAATGTAACTCTAGAAACTGCTCTATTTCTAAGGGATTAAGTGGCCACTAGAGGGCACTGTAGGAGGGAGTAGGGAACATTGGTAAATTGCTGGAAAGCAGAATCAGACCTGCACTCTTGCTTCCAATGAGTTCCTACAGGCCACAACATCCCTGGAGGGTGCCACTACTCCCAGCCTGCCCTCTATGTCCCTCACTCATCTTGAAGGTGGGAATCTTCAGGGGACAGGGAGTGCATACCAGCAGCAGATGCTGGGGGTGAGGAGAAGCTGGCATGGAACCTACAGTCGCTCAGTGCATGTAGGCCAACTGGCAGTGATTAGAGGTGGGCTGGGAGAATCTGGCTGTCTGCATGCTTAGGGAGGAAAAGTAGTGAAAGCAAGGGAGGGTTAGAGAGAGGAGACGGGGAGTTGTGGTAAGAAGGGGGCACCTCAGTACAGAATGCTGAGAAGTTTAGAGAAACAAGATGGGTGAGGTAATATCTTTTATTGGACCAACTTCTGTTGGCGAGAGAGACAAGCTGACCTGAAGGACCCGAAGAAGAGCTTTGCATGGCTCGAAAGCTGGTCCAATAAAAGACATTACCTCACCCAACTTGTCTCTGTAATATTCTGGGGCCAACACGGCTATGACTGCATTGCATACGACAAGAGAAGAAGTATTGTCATCCTCAGCAGCCTAAGGATTAAGATGCTTACTAAGATACTTTTATAGCTTTAAAACAGTTTGAATTTAATAACTTAAGATCCAGATACTTAGGTCTCACTGAGTCACATCCAGTGCAGAACATGGGGCAGGAGTCAGAGATTACTTAATCCTTCCTTTGTGCTCCCCTAGTCCTGTGGAAAGCTAAGTACTGTTTCTGTTCCTGACATCAAGCTCTAACCCACACTGGCTACAATGGCCCTCCTGTGGCTGTGGCCATTCTGCTAGCACAGGACTGCCGGAGTTCAAGGTGCTCTGGTCATGGTCTCAATTCTCCAACATGCCTCCTGTTCTGGACAAGGAATATGGTGCATATAGCTTGAATAGCCTGCTCTACACCAGCAAGAGAGTTCCCTATGCAAGAGGAATCCTGCGTGGCTTTCCAGCCCCTTTGTGCCATGGCAGAACAAAGGAGTTGGACTGGGAGATGAGGAGCTGGTCTTTAATTTGCAGCCTGCCAGAGAAAAAGGAATACAAACTATGATCATAGTATGGTTTAATATTATGGCTGGAGTAGTAAGGTTTATAATCAGATGGTGTATATAGTGTTTATACCATCTCCCCCTGGGATGTTTGAGATGTATGTGGGAGCCCCTCAATACACATTGACAACACGGATGTCTAGATTTTTAAAATGAAAAATCAGGACGTCTGTCTCCTGGGGGTAGAGCAAAAGAAGGCAGGGGAGAGGATGATTTTGGTGTGGGGCAGGGAGGTGTACACAGAATGGTGAGAGAGAAGAGTGTGTCCATTCCTTGATTTGTGCCTCAGCCATGCAATGCCTCTCCCTCTCCTTCACCACACTGTGCCTCTGGCTCTATGTGTTGAGGAGGGGTAGTTTGAAAACTTGAGCAAGAGGGGACTCCCTGGGAGGTCTCCTTGGGAGCAGGACAGGTTGTCAACATATGACAGGCCTGGCCAGGGCTAGTCCTTGAGGTGCACTCAGCTGGCCTGTGAACACTGTCACCAGCTCAGCTAACTGGTGTCTCTTTCAGGTGGCCAATCTGCAGGGGTTACAAAAATGGGGCGAAACTCAAATTGTATTAAACAGACAGGGACCATCAGAGGGGCCCTGAAAACAGGGATATTCCTGGTTTTCTGGGACATATGGTCACCCTTCATATGAATCATTAGTTATTTGCTGACTAATACTCACATAATACCCTCCCAGAAAACACTAGTAAGGGGACTGGGGTGGGGTGGAAAATTATGAGAAGATTGCCTCTTGGCGTTTTCCTTGGATCAATCCATTGTGGAGGTAGGTTTTGTTCCCTTGCAGAGTGGGCAGCGATTCTGTGCCCATAATCCATGGATCAATACAGGACGCAACTCTACCACTCCCTGTGATTTCCTGACAACTTAGCTCCAGTGGATGCCCCTGGCATGGGGTATTTTTGTGTGCAGAATTTAGTTTGTAAAGCCAAATTACGAGATGACATAGATGGTGGTGTAAGTGACAAGTTGAGATGGAAAGGCAGGGCTGTAGCAAGACAAGCAATCTATGGAGAAGTGGACGAAGGTTTAGGGTAAAGCTGCTCCTCCATTACTTTTAATTAAAATATTTTATTTAACCCTTTCAGAAATAAAATACGGCATAAAATTGCACCTTTTGGTTGGTACAGCTCTGCCCCTCTACCTCCTTGGCATATGCTACCCCAATTAATGCTTGCTTATGCTGATTTATTGACAAATAACTTACACCACCATGTTCTGGAGCTGCGAATCTGACCCATCATATCAACTTTCCTATGCTTCCAGGACCCATTTTCTTCCTTATCCTCTCTCTTTTTCTCTCAGTTATTGAAAATCCCAAGGAAACTCAGATATTACAAACAGTATATGTCTAGAGAATCAAGGAGAATTAAGAATTAAAGATAAACTGCGTTCATAATACGAATTGTGATGCTTAATGTGTGGATGTACGACCATCCAGCATTAATAGTAATAATTAACATTTATATAGAGCTTTTCATCTATACTTCTCGAAGCACTTTACAAAAGTGATTATGTATCATTATCCTCATTTTGAAAACGGGGGAACTGAGGTGCAGAGAGGTAAAGTGACCAGCCCAAGATGACACAGTGAGGTACCAGCAGAGCTAGGAAGACAACCCAGGTCTCCCAGCACCTAATCCTGTATCTTGTATCCATTGCATGTTATTGCCCCCCACCCTGGCAGTGTCTAAGCAAGAGTTGGGATTTTGAGTGTTCTGAGTTTGTGCTATAGCTGAATGTTATTTAAAATAAATTATTATTATGTAATATAGAGAATATTCAGATTAACTACAGTTCTAACCAGTGCAGGTACAGGGAGATACAAAGAGGTCAGAACTAATTAACTACTAATTAGTACCTGCCATATGTGCCATTGTGTATCATTTTTAAATTCCTGAGAGCAGCATATCTTACAGTATTGTGATTAGCAGGGTTTTTGATTCCACATCTGGCCTTTTATTAACATACTGCTATAGCTCTGTATGTACCAATATCTGCTGTGGAAGTAAACAGTTTATTTGTAATGGTCTGTCTACCTTGAGAGATTGTGAGCTAAATTCTGACAGGCATATAGGAGCTCACCTGAAAACCTATATCCACTATCCAATGCAGGGAGCAAAGGTTGTTCTCTCTGTTCTGGCTTTGCCCAAAACTCGGAGAGAGCCCTCAAAAAGTCCTCAACAGGAGCAATGGGGAATCGTCTGCATATCTAATTCTACTTCTGGACAAAGCAGATATACTATTCCTACAGTATATTTTCTATTGCTTTCTCCAGTCTAGTTTTAAAGTATCTCAAGTGATGGGGCTTCCACTACTTTTCTTGGGTGACTCTCCTATAGCATGATAGATCACATTGTCAGAGAGGTTCTCCTGGTATTCAGCCTAAATGTTCTTCTTCCAAATTCTATCTCATTTTTCCGAATTATACTCAATTTCAATATAATCAATGTTTAGATTGCTTAAATTTTTTTCTCAACTGCTTTTCTCCTTTTTTTTTCCAACTTAAAAAAACCCCCACACCTTAAAGCAGAGAGAAGTGGGAATGTTGCATAAGCATCTGTACCTTTCCTCAGCTCAAACACTGCCCTAAATAATTAGCCTTGGGTGTTTACATCCTTAGTTATTGGGAGATGCCAAGAACCATGTCCATCCCTCTGTTCCTTCAAACTTAAGGTTAATGTTATGAAGGCAGAGCCCAGCAAGGTGTGTAAAAGCAGTGGAGCGTATACAGCTAATTAGTGTTGGGGGCAGTATGGCTTTTGTTTGGGGTTGATATGAATGCCATGCAAGCTGGTGCGCCTCAGTGGAAAGCAGAACAGGGCTAACTAGAGATCAAGTAATCCAATTTGCTACTGTTACAAAACAATACTTGTGGTGCCTCTACTAGTTTGAATTTAAAGACAGAAACTTCATTTTTATAATTACTAAATCTGGATGTTATCCAAATCTAATTTCTATGCTGATTTTTTAAAGTTTTTTCAATAAAAATGAACATTTGAACCTATCTATCGGGAAGACACGCTTCTCTCTGCCAACCACTGTCAGCGATGAGTCCCAGCCCGTCAAGGCACTAGCATTTCAGCTCTACTGGAACTAAATTGTTAAAGAAAAAGCAGATAATCTCTCTGTGATGTAATACAGTAAAAACGGGTTAATATTGAGAGTGAGACCCATTTTATTAATGGGGAAATCAATATGGTGAAGACACTTTACTTGGTAAAATCTTGACGGGGGATGAATATAGAGCTCGGATCATAGGAACCTGATATAGTGAACCCTGTTTCTGAACAGTATCCTTCTTACTAAAAAAAGGAAATGAATACAGCATTAGTTGCTAATGCAATTTTTCAGAGCCTGATTCAACAACATTACTCTGTACAAAGAGCAATACAATAGACAATTTTGTATCTTTGAAAGGATGTAAATCAACTTTATATGGCAGCATAGTTGCTGAACACACACATCTTTTCAGTTATCACATCATAAAATATTTCAAAGACCTTGATGATTTATATGAATACACCAATATTTAAAGATGCTAAAGTCCATGCTTTCCCTTCTGCATTTCTCCATGATGCACAATATGCTCCCCTAGTCTGTAACTTTATTTCCTGGTTGCCTTAAATGCTGACCTTTGCAGTCAGTGGAGAACATAAGCAAAGAATGATTTTCAGAGAACATTTCTTACTGAGTTTAACATTCATGCCATGCTTTTTGAGATGGAGATGTTATGAGGTGAATCTGATACTCACAGGACGACTTCTACATGGTCCAAAGCCCACTGATCATGACCTGTTCCATTGTGACGGGGCTGCCACCAGCGCAGTAAGACTCCTTTCATTCGTGCCTCCCTATGGTTGCAAATAGAAATACCAGCTAGACCTCCATACTAAGAAGGACCCTTTCCAGCCTGCCTATCCACCCCCCAAAATACAAAAAGTAAAACCAAAATATTATCCATGTGCTCCTAAACCACAATATACAGCATTCATAAAGAGTTAAGGGGAAACAATATAAATACTTTTCACTTAAACTGAATTGATCCAGGAAACGAAAACAAGGTTTTGATGGCTTATTCTTTTATATTTTAAATTTAAAGTAAAGAGTTTGCACTTATTTTAATTATACCAAAGGACTGCAGGCTATGTTTTTAATTATAGCTATAATTATCATCCTTTTCCTCCACATTCCCTTGTCTCCTCTCTTTTCCCGCACAGATTCCTTCCTGCAGGAAATGTATAGTATGCATTTAGAAGTAATGTAGTATGAATGGGTACTTACAGCGGAACATTGTAAGACACTCTTTGGGCTTGTATAAAGTCCTTTGGCTGATGCTGTGCTATTACTTGCCATGTAATTCCATTATTTACACTGTACTGGAGTAGAACTGCCTTGTCCACAGTATTAGGATCACTCAGGTTGGTATTGCAACTCTCTGTTTGTGAAATGCTTCCAATTTGTAAAACAAACATTATTTTGCTGTAAAACACAGGGAACAATGATTTTTAATATATGCAATGTGTTAAAGTAGGAGTGAAAACATTTCCAACTTGTAATTATCCTTTTTTAAAAATACAGAACTTCAAGAATAATTACTATTAGCAAACAAATAAACTACTGTAATATCTGTAAAACACAACCCCTTTTCTCAGTAATAATATGCTTTTTAACAGTTTTCTGTTTAAGTATAATTTTAACATCCATCTGTGTAATTGGAGGCAATCAATCCATGATTACAATGTAACTGCTCAAAAGTCAGGTGTATCAACAATGCCAAAAAGTCAAATAGGAACATGTACAAAAAAATAAAAAGGGAAAAAACAAAGGACAAAAAACAATAAGTGCCTTCTAAATCCTTGTTTAGGTACTGAAATAAGAAGTTAAAAGCTTAACTTTATGGATAATATTTTGGCAAATTTGTGGAAAGGGCCTAATCTTAATTTTGCCTTTTACAATTGGCCTCAGTGGTAAATACAGTGTCCTGTAAGCATTCCTTCTATTAAGTACCAACCTTGACAGATTTCATTTTGTACTCTATAGCCAGAGAAACAGCAGAAATGAAAAAGGTATTCTTGTTAGCTGGTAGGTGAATGTAATTGTAGTTTACCAGTAATACCGGAAGTGGGTCTGTAATTACTGTTAGCATCCTCACTCACTAACGGTCCAAACAGTCTGGTGTCCAGTCTCTGCCAATGGCCTCATCTTCAGTGCTGGCTGCGCATACAGTGCTCTCTTGGGTGTGCTAAAACCATCTGACCTTTCCAGCCAACAGTCACTTCCTATTCTCTGATAAACTCCCAGCTGACAGACAGTTGCTAAACATTTTGCTGCCCTTAATTTTTTGCTGCTGAAAGGTGTATGCCAACCTGGTAGAGCCATCCTTGTTCATCGTTATCATTAGAACTCTACATGCCATTTCATTTTTATAAATAGTTACTTCTGTCATGAGCAGTTAAGGTGGTTTTTCAAATTAATAGTAAAGTGTTGTTACCTTGCTCGGGTGAGATCCAGAGGTTTAGTAATAGCTTGCCTTATTTGACATCCGTTAAAGTACAGTGAATCTCCATGGGCATATGGTGCCAGCTGTCCACACCCATTCCCTATAACTCCACCCTGAATAGTTTCCCAGTTTATTTCAGTGACTCTTTCAGATTCAAAGTTATCTTTAATGTAACTGGGAAGATCATGGCTGAAAACAGAGCAGTCATCACCTAAAAAGGACAAGGCGAAGTTATAATACAGACAAGTATTGAAACATTGAGAAAAAATGACTGAATTCAATTGCAGATTCAACTTGTAGTTACTGCCACAGGCAGGGCCCTGTGTATAATATGACTGCACAGTGGCATACATTGCTTCCTAATTGCAGATTATGCTCAAACTGTTGTATAACTGTGCATGAGAATCTAAGATTTCATTTAAAAAAATAAGGACATGATTCTCTTCTCAATTACCGCAGTGTAACTACATTGACTCCAGTAGGATTTGCACAGTAACAGGGAGAGGAAAATCAGGACCTAAGTCTCTAGTCTTCCTGTTTGCAATGAAAACCTTCAAAATGTGAACCTAGTATAAACCAATGCAGAGATGGCTGCCTAAGTCTGCAGCAGGCTTGAAACAATTGCTTTAATGGAAATATCTCTAAGATAGCCAGGATTCAACGTTATGGGGCTCAATCCTGCAAGGTGGTGAGCAATCTGGCCCTGATCCAACAAAGCACTTAAGCAGTTTAGTGGGACCTCTCATGCACTTATAAGCACACGCTTAATTGATTCGATGGCTCAGGACCCAAGTGCTGTACTTGCAGGACTGAGCTCTTACAGGTCAAAATAAAAAACTTGAATACAAACTGGAAGCCTGTGTACTCTGTGAAACGAACACAGGTGTAACATGGTCTCTGTGTGGAGTAACAGAGTAAGCAGCCAGCCACATTCTGCACTTGGTGAGGTCTGAGTGGCCTTTAAGTGTAGCTCCACATAGAATAAATTACAGTAATTCAATCTGGAGGTAAAAAAGGGCAGGGATAGCTCTTATTCAAAGGTGAAAAGTCTTTCTATTTATGAATTTATATCTTGTCACTGGTTACTGAGGCACTCCAGTGCTAAGTTAGTATGTTTGGCTGTGTCTCTATTTTATTTGTTTCATTTTGAGCCAGGTTAACATATATACATACAAACATATAGATAATATACATATAAAGGAATATAAGAAATAAAACCTTGGTATCTTTCATCACAAATGCAAATGGCTCCAGTAGTGCAATATCCATGACCACTGCAGAGTTTAGGGCACGCTTCTCCAATGTACACATGATCTATTGCCCAGCTTTGCTTCTCTGTTTCCTCTCCTTTTTGAATCCACCTGAACTGAGTTGCACTACAAATACCAAACAACACAATATCATATTATGTTGCAGACAGCACTTCAACATTTCTGTACAGAAACATTCAACCATATGGACACAAGTTGAAACAGAAAAAATGCATAGTAAGAACATTTTGGGGTGAGGCACAGAGGAGACTGAAGTGACTTGCTCAATGTCGCACACTGAGTCAGCGGAAGAGCTCATAGAATAGTACCCAGAAGTCCAGGCTCCCAGTTCCCAGCTTTCACCAGAGGGCCACACCGCGCTAAAGACCAGCACACTTTATTCCATTGAAGTGGAATTTTATATTGATAGGCCTCATCCTGCAAACATTTACTACTCATTCTAGGGCACACTTCTGTAAGTAGTCCCATTGCCTTCAGTTAAGCAGCTTTAGGATTAAATAGATAGCAGACTCTGGCTAGTCTACACTCTGAGATGGGACTGTGATTCCCCTACTTGTGTACACATGCTTGTGCTAGCTCACATCAAGTAGCACGGTAGCACAGGTATCGACAGCGGAGGTATGGCTTAGCTGTGCTGAGTACGTATCTACCGGTTTCAATGAGGTTTGAACTCTGCTCTGCCTCCGCTGCTGCTACCCTTTCTACTGCTATTTATACTTGCGCTAGCTCGATGAGACCCAGTGCAAATATGTGTACACAACCAGGGGAATCACACCCCAGCTTGTGCCATAGACAGAGCCTCTGGCTAAGATCTTCAAAAATAGAAGTTACGCTCCGAAATGCACACTTAGACACTTTTGTGCTTTTCAAAAGCTTTGTGAACCCAACAGCTCCTAGGAAGATAAACTGGAGCTGTTGAGTGCTCAGCACTTTCAAAAATCAGTTGCCAGGATATGGGTTTAGAAGCCTAATTTCAGATTTCTATTTCTGAAAATACTGCCCTGGGTCTAAAGCAGCAGTTCTCAAACTGTGGGTCCAGACCCCCTTTGAATGGGGTCGCCAGGACTGGCTTGGACTTCCTGGGGCCCGGGGCCAAAGCCAGAGCCCCACTGCCAAAGGCCAAAGCCGGAGGGCTTCGGCCCTGGGCGGCAGGGCTCAAGTTGCAGGCCCCCTGCTTGGGGCTGAAGCCCTTGAGCTTCAGCTTTGGCCCCCTTGCTCAGAGCGATGAGGCTGGGGCTTTGGCCCCCCAACCTGGGGTAGTGGGGCTCGGGCGGGCTCAGGCTTCGGTCCCCCCTCCTGGGGTCGTGAAGTAATGTTTGTTGTCAAAAGCGGGTCATGGTGCAATGAAGTTTGAGAACCCCTGGTCTAAAGATTTACATTGGTCTACAATTATAAATCCCAACCTGGAAAACACTTACTACTAATAATAGTGCTTGCTAACATTACTACCCCGATTGGCTTCAATGTAATAAGTATTTGCAGGATGAGGCCTTATGATTGTGTCACAATGGCAATCTTTAGCCTGAATGTCATTACTATTTAATCCTTGGCAGTAGCAGTTTTTATTAAAGAAAAGCAATCCCAAAGGTGTCCATTATGTATCATTTCCAAGTCCAGACAAAAAAGAGACACTTTAAATTCACCAGTTGTTCCATACTAACAGTGCCAGCTAGACAGATGAAGTTTGATATCTCCAAAGTGAGCTGACCTTTTGGTAACCTACCTGGAGGAGACATGATCAGGCAGCTGGATAGTTATTCTTTTCCATGCGGAGCTGTTGACAGAGTTATAGATGGTAGCTTCATGGAATTGAAATGGGGAGCAGCCAATGCTATTAGATGAGGAAGGAAGACATTGCGTCTGGACAAGTTGCCATGAATCTGTCCTGTAGGAAGCAAAGAAAATATGTTGTTAGAACAACTGAAAATAATAATGAAAGGGAAGTTAGCAACCTACTAGAGGTCATGGCAATATTTCTTTAAAAAAAAAACATAAATGGTCTTCAGCAATAATTTCCATGCAATGTAATCACAAATAGAGTGTGAAAGTCTACAAACTTTGTGTAGCCATGGTAATCTCCCACAGGGTGGAAATGCTGTGATACATCTGTGCAGGTAAGAGGGTTTGGGAAGCAGAGACCAGGAGCCCCTGTGACCTGGTATTATAGGTTATGACTGGGAATTCTTTTCTTTTAGTCCTTTCCTTTAGAGGTCAGAGAAGAGCCCTTTTATACTGGCTTTGCTCCATGGTCTTGTTTTCACGCAAAAGGCATCTAAGTTCAAAATACAGCCCCACTTTTTGAAGTAATTCATATATCCTATTATACTACATTGCAGGAGACAATGTCACCAGTTAAACCACAAATTAGCATCACATGACTTCTAGTACAGCATAGCTTTAGCCCAAAATTTATAGTCCAGTATCAAAGACTATGACATAGTAAAACAAGAGATACTTTGAAGACATTTGTGTATGTGTGTGTGTGTGTACCAGCAATATGCTCATTAGATTTAACAGGTACACTGTCATTGGTCTTGCAATGTCCTGGGGTAAATTATCGAGAGAGCTTACCTGGTATCCTTAGTGTATTCCAGCATTACAGAGTGCAGGTCACCGCAAGAAGTTGCCTCACAGCCAACCACAATCTGAAACACAAATAAAATGTGTCAGTTACTGCTAGATCAGGGAGATCAAAAGGACATTTAATTTAATACATAATGAACTGTCAGTTGTCCTTTCTTTCTAAAGATACAGAATTAGAAGACTGCAAACTTAGATCTAAAAACCCCCACACCACAACAAAAACACACTTTAACCAAAGTGTGCACCACTTCAAACATTGCTGCCTTTGTGGATCTTTGCATAAGACTGGAAATATGAATAATGACATCAGGGCCTTTTTATACCATGTAACCTGAGACTAGTGTCCACCTTTTGTATTCTAATGTACAATAATAGAAAGGGAAGTGCCATTCTAGGTACTAGAGATTAGAATGCATTTGGAACTGGGAGCAAGGATTTTCAACACCAGGTGCCTAACATTAGGCTCCTAAATCATGTAGACATTTAAATGAATAGTTAGATTTTAAAAGTTCTGGGCACCCTGCAGCTCTTATGAAAGTCAATGTAAACTGCTGGATGCTCAGAACTTTAGAAAGTCAGGTCACTTATTTAAGTGCCTAAATATGGATTTAAGAACTCAACTTTAGGTAACTGTTTATGAAAATCTTGTCCTGCACAGTTTGGGGTATACTCAGGTTAATCAGATTAAATCATTTAAAAAGGCTTTGCAAACAGAAATATGCCCTATGTCTGAGGAAATAAACAGATGACTCATCTTGACATTATGTGATGCTCAAGTTCAGAGACTTCAATACACTAGACATATTACTGAATGGCTAACAAACAGAAACATCTGAATTTGAGCAGCTTCAAAACCTGTGCCCTCACTGCAGCTATACAGGAGAACTGAATCCTTACTTTAGAAATAAAATCTGTAGCAGTAAGGAGGGCACAGAAAATATAGGAAAGTCAGGAGCAAAATTTAGCCAAGGGAAGCAAACTTAATAATATGAACGTACCATTTCCTCTGGATCAACGCAGATCACACCCACTAAAATCTAAGTAAAAGATGGCTGATTGGGTAAGCTGACCACCTGTGAAGCTGATATACAAGGCGTTTCTACACCGTTTGTATACAATAGTAACAGTAGGTGAAATTCATTCCTGGGGTAACTTCATAGGTGGTGGATTGTGTGTGTGGGTCAAATGCTGTGAGGGAATGGATTACAGACATTGAATCTAAGATCAGGTCTACACTACCACTTATGTTGATCTAACTTACGTAGCTCAGGGGTATGAAAATGCCTCACCCCAACCCGAGCAATGGAAGTTTCGTGCTATCCACACCAGCACTATGTCGGTGGGAGATGCTCTCCTGCCAACATAGCCTCCGCTTCTTGCTGAGGTGGAGTAATAATGTCGACAGGAGCGCGCTCTCTCATTGGCATAGTGCATTCTTCACCAGATGTGCTACAGTAGTGCAACTGCATCAGTGCAGCTGTGCCGATATAGCGCTGTAGTGTAGACTTGCCCTAAAACTGGCAATGGCTGTGCGAGAAGATGAAGGTGTTAATTTGTGGCAGAAAGGGAAAACAGGGTGTTTAACGTAAAAACAACAACAAAAGATCAAGAAGCAAATATAACTAGGCAGACATATATGCCTATCAGCCTATCGCTTTGCTCATATGTTACATCCTGTCTTTGTTTTTTAAGCCTGTGTGCTCTTTGGGTCAGGATCTTCCCTTTTGTTTGGAAAATGCCTAGCAGATTTTGAGCACTACTGCAATACAAATAAATAACAGCAATAATAATTTAATAGCTACATTGTATTGATTATAAAATGTGTTGACCTCATTCAAAAGTCCAGCTAAAAATCAAGCGTAACATCAAGTGGTGCTTTGCTGATTATCTGGGCCATTTTTCCATGATAGATGACCAAGTAACAAAAAGGGCTATTACTTTTAGCACCTTCAGATTTTCAATATATCCCATTAGTTATTTTTCTGCCCAACTCTGATTCTGTCTCTCCTTTTCTGCCTGTTCCTTGGTAGGAATTGTTTTTTTCTTCTCAATGCTCATTTTGATAGGCAATGGCATGCACATACCCCAGATCTCCATCTTACTGGATTTACTAATCTTGCCTTAATGTTCAGTTTCAGCCAGTCTTTATCTCCCTGTCCCCACCACCCAGCAGCTGCTATTATAATAACATCTCACTTAGATATGAGAATAAGAGTAGTTGTTCTGCATAAGACCCAGTTGCCACTCACTTCAATAGAGAGCAATCAGGCAATCAACACCTCTAGCAACCCCTAGTACAGGGACAGTCATTCCATCCTGGCTTGAAATACCATTTATGCAGAGACAAGGTGGGTGAGATAATATCTTTTTTGTTGGACCAGCTTCTCTTGGTAAGTGAGACAAGCTTTTGAGCTTACACAGAGGTCTTCTTCAGGTCTGCGTAAGCTCTACAGCTTGTCTCTCTTACCAACAAAAGTTGGTCCAACAAAAGATATTACCTCACTCATATTGTCTCTCTAATACCCTGGAAACAACGTGGCTACCACACTGCATACATTTATGCAATCATTCTGAATCATGTTATTGTTTCTATTACTGTATTTCCCTGCATTCCAACAAACAAGTTATTATTAAATATTTAACAGATTACTGAATTTTATATTCTACTTGAAACTGTAATAAATTCCACAGACAAATTAGGTGAATTTTTATTGTATGTTTTACTTTGGATAAAGAAAAGGTTTTCCTTACTTTAAATTGCATCATGTATCCTGGCTGTATAATGAGCTCCCTGGAGGACAGGATATTGTGTGTGTTGTCCTTTTTTTTATTTGGCCAGTAGAGGTGAAATGAGGGGTTTCCACAGAATCCAGCAGTCCTGACTGCATTAGGGTAAAAACTCCAGTTTTCTTCATGGGAAGTGCCTTCTATTAACATGAGTTACATACAATTACTGGAATGTCTCAGTAAATATGTAGGCTTAGTATTGAATCCACAGAGTCATTATGTATAACATTTTAATGATATATGCTAAATAAGTAACCAAGAGGCTTAGTTAAAGTGTCAGCCCTAGTCAGATAATTTAAATTGGTTTCAATACTAGTATTTTAAAAAATATATGGCATAGTGGGAATTTCCAAATTCAGGCAGTTAGATGAAATAAACTGAACTGTCCTATAAATGTTTGGATTTTAAAAAAATCATAGTGAAATAAAAAAAAATCCTTAAAACTAACATAATCAATAAATATCAACCTTGTAATTGTTTTTTTTTATAAACAACGTACAGTTGAAAAATAAATTAAAATGTGCATTTGAAAGACCTTCAGTTAACAATTACTTAGTTCAATAAAAAGGCGGACACAGGCTTCTTAAATCAGATGATAATAGAATGCTTGCTACATCCTCCCTTACCATCATCAAATGTATCTACTAGTTGACTGGGATTGATCTCAGCACCTCCAACTAGTATGTCATCTAGTGCCCACTGAGCACGGTCAGAGCCGGAAACCACAATTCCATTGCTAATCACAAAAGGCTGCCACCAGCGCAGGCGAGTTGTATTGGTCAGAGCGTGTTCTGGGAGAAGTATGTAGTCATGTCTGACCGAGATGTATTTCTGATAATCCATCTCATGAAGCAAAATCCAAGATATGCCTATAATGAAAGGATTCAGGATTAGTAAAGCAACATGAGGTAGAAACTGTCTAAAGATTAATGGAAGGTAATAGAAAGTCATAAGATAATATCTACGATCTTCTGATAGGAAAACCTTAACTCCTAATAATATTGCTACTCATGTGATCAGTCAATCTAAAATCAATGGGATTATTTATGTGAGTATAAGTACCAGGATTGGGTCTAGTTTCTTTTGAAACGAAGACAATTTTATTTGAGGGGAAAACACACAAGGTATAAGTTTAATAACTGTAGATTATGGCTCTGAATAATTAACCCTAAAATATTTAAGTTAGATCTAATTCTGCACATTTCTCAAACATGAGGGTGTTTGAATATACACAAAAAGTTTGTTCAGATGCAACTAAAATGTTGACTTGCCTCCATCAATTGAATAATCTAACAGAACTCCCTCCTTCCTGCATGTTGGTCTGTGGCATGTTGTCATGTTTTCACTTCCAATTCTTCCCCAGTACTGTAGAAATCTGAAGGAAAAAATGTTGATCGTTACTCACAGAATACCGTGTATCCTAACGATATGGAAGATTTGTTGCCAAACACAGTTCAAGAGATTTGTTTTCTGCCAACAAATAGATTGAAAATGCTCAATATACTAAAATGTTTTATTAAAGAAAAGTTATGTTTAGTTAGGGCAAAATTTTCAAAAATAAGTGTCTGAATAAATCCTGCACAATATGCATCTGTAGGTGCAAATAGGCAATCGTGTGCACAAAAATATTTGTGTGTACAATTAAGCAGGGAAACCAGGGAACTGAATGAAAATAAGAAGTGATTTCAGCAAAACACAAGGAAGGGAGGTGAAGAGCTATATACAAAAATAAAAAAAATCAGCAGAAGGAGTGAGACCTTATTTAAAGTGATAGACTGAGGTGGGCAGATGAAACTAATATGCATTGTCTCCTATATCTTATGGGCCATATTTTAGCTGCCATAAATTGACAGAGCTTCTCCTACTTTAATGGAGCTAAAGTTGTGGACATACATGTGTACACAAGCTGCACACCTAATATATCTAGCTTGTGTATGTTAAACAAATAAGGTAAAACCTTTTTAGCTAGTGAACAAGAGGTTATATTGTCTTGCCACCGGACAACTAAATGTTATCACAATAAATAAACTGCTGAGAAATATGAACTGTTTAAAGCCAACCCCCCGCGCAACATTTTAAACATCCAATCCTGCAAGCATTTTAAGCACATTATTTTTTATATGTTCCCATATTTCAGTAGGACTACCTATCCAGGAAAAGCCAGTCATGTGTGTAAATGTTGCCAGGACTGGGCTCTTTGTTACCAATTACCACTGAGAATTGTTCCTTTAAATATCTGGCAAATCCAATGCTTTCCCATACTCCCCTGATTTGGGGTGAGGAGAGACCTCAGGAGGAGGTTCCCTGGGCCATGTTGAAGTGTTAAATGCTTCATATTCACTTTACAGAAGCCTCATAATAGGCTTGAATTAGATGCTATGTACCACACCTTGATGCAAAGGAGTGAGTCTCTAGAGTTATTTTTGAATATTTGTCTTCCTTCAACACAATGCATACCCCTCCCAGCTACAACAATGTATGGGATTACATCCAGTTCCCCTGTAGTCCAGCATTATTAAACACAATTTGTATTTTTGAGGTAAACGACTTTGCTTGGCTATTTAAAAAAACCACTTTTTTAGTGCTTGTGAAATGTGCTGGTGATACACTCCTGGAGACCAAAATCTTCTGCAGGTGCTGTTCCCCCCTCCCTTTAGTTCTGAGCCTTTTTGCTGAGACTAGCAACCCATGTGCTAACTAGTGCCAATTGTGGTGGTGAGGTTGTGATGTAGTTACCCGTCCACTAAAAACTATACGGAGACCACCAATTCCTCACCACTCTCCCACACCTTTGTCTGTAAATTGTCTATTTAGATTGTAAACTCGGTAGGTTAAGGACCTTCTCTTATATATCTACAAAGCAGCAAGTGTACTGCGGGTGTTACACAAATAATATATTAACAACATAACTCATTTCATACAGTCAGTGAAAAGTCCCCTATTGACCATAAGAATAAGAACTATTTGTCACTGCCTACCTGAGCTGACTCTACTCTGGTGGTGGCCCGGGCATAAAAAATCTCCATTACCTATAATCAATCCACTGAACTGTCTCATCTCCTGCTCTGTTATTATTTAATGAAGCCCTCCATTACAACTTATTAGCTATGTCAAATTCTACTAGGTAACATGACATACTTGGCACCCCTCAAGTCCAGGTCTTGAGTGACAGCTTGCCTCACGGTATCCCCTCCAAAATACAAAGCTGTATCCTCTGCTAGAATCCCACATTCAGTACAGGTGTTTCCACCTTCCAAGGACATCCATAAATCTGGTTTAATTTCTTCATTGTCAAAGCGCTCCTTTAGGAAAGTCTGCAGGAAGGAATGTGACATCTGAGGAACAACCATGAAGAGGCATCATACTCTTTAGCTTTTCTAATGAACCCAGCTGGAACTGACTTTCTAAGTATGTTTAAGAGAGACAAGTTGGGTGAGGTAATATCCTCTGTTGGTGAGAGAGACAAGTTTTCAAGCTACACAGAGCGCTTCTTCAGGTTCATGCAACTCAAAAGCTTGTCTCTTTCTCCAACAGAAGTTGGTCTAGTAAAAGATGTTAGCTCACCCACCTTGTCTCTCTTCAACATGGTTACAATAACACTGCAAACATAAGTTTGTTTAAAATACTCATGTAAACTGTAACATGTTTTTTGCCTTTTTTGTGTGTGAGTTAAGGGTCACCAGCCTTTTACAGACACAGTAGCTTTGTGGGCACAAATAGGGTCATTTAGATGTTCAAATGCCTGATATATGGGAGCAATTACTATTTGCAATTATTTGCTTTATGGTAATACCCAGACACACAATTAGGATCAGGGCTCCATTGTGCTAGATGCTGTACAAATATACAGTGACACATGGTCCCAGCCTTGCAGAGCATATAAGCATGTAGTCAGATATCTAAAATGACATTGACTGTATCAGTGCACAATTGTGCTTGACATTATTACCACCTGCAACACTGAAGGAGGCCAGGTTGAGGCTCTACTGAGAGAGAAACTGAGCCCTAAATATTTAAAAATAGATATATACTGACCAGTGCTGTGCAGCTACTAAAATATATATCTTCACAAACATTACTTTGAATAAAAGATTATTTATTTTGATGCAATTCTTGACCCTTTTTATATTTTTCCCACAAGTACTTGTACAAGTGATGTGCTGGCCACAAGAGAGAATGTGGAAAGTGAAAGTCTTGGACTACTTGTGAATATATGTTTATGCAATGGTTTGTGCCACAGGTATTTGTACAAAGCCCAGTTGGGAATCTCTCTAAGTTCCATGTTCCTATTTATAAAAGTTTTAGTCAGTTAATCAGGAAGCTGAAATAATATCAGGGATGAAATCCTGGCCTCAGTGAAGTCAATGGCAGAACTCCCATTGACTTCCCCCTATATTAAATACCAGTCACACATCATCAATAAAAAATAACAAATACATGAAGACACAGATGAAGGAATTAGTTTACACGCAACCCTTAAATGATCTAAAGCTGCTCCTGTTTCTACATCCCACCATGTTAGCTGGGTGTGTTGCAAGAGTCACCTCTTCTGGCAGGATAACAAAAGTAATGGCCCGTAAAGTGTCCATACCAATAATGCTCTGCAAGTAAATCTTTAAATTGAATATATGAAAAGTAAATGGCTTTAATCTTAGTGGAGAGGAGGGAAATTGATAATTTCCTATAAAGATGTGGTACTAATTTACATTTATGTAACTAGTACCTTAATATACTACTACTACCACCAATAATAATTAATTATAATATTAATAATTCAAATAACACTTAAATTCAATTCTTGTGTAGTTTGCATTTCCTTTGGAAAAAATTGGTTCAACCAACATATCTCTTCTGTAGATTATGTACATACATTATCATGTATAAATATGGTTCAGAAAGCCTGAACAAGGTGAATACTGTAATTTTAATACAGTTTGGGAATTCTTAAAGTTTTTTCCTCAAAATATAAACAGTATTTTAAATTGGAGAAATATACTAAAGTCCTAAAACTATATTTTTGCCTACACTGTACTCTTTTGCTGTATGTCTGTGCATGTTACACAGCATCATCTCAAATCTAAATTTCTTCAGCCACACAAATACCATTCCACCTTTTGTTGCAGTAATTTATTAACCTGGGATGTAGAGTACAACTGTGGAAAATTAAAACTATATGAAACTTTATAAGTTACTTAAATTAATTTCATATGATCTGGAGTTCAGTGCCTTGTTTACTTGTGTCTCCCTCTTTATTATAAAGATGAATTTTCTACACTTGGTCTTGGTAAATTTATTGGTATTTGCAACAGCAGTTGTGTCCAGGAACTACATCAGGTTTATTAGTATTGTATTTGAGAACTGTTTTGTTCATTTACACATTGCAATGTACTGCAATTGTTAAATAGCAGTTTTATGGTTTTTTTTACTTCAGAAGGAAAATATAGTGTAATTATTGGTGTTAGTGATCAGGTGATATTTCTTTAGATACCAATACAGAAATGATATCTTTTTAAATATATGATCCAGAGCTGTACAGTTCAGATCTGAATGTAGATTTGAGGATCTCCAAAGTCTGAGAGACGTCAAACCCGACGTTCCAGTTTGGGCGCATCTCTGTTTTTTTAAAGCTCCACTGATTCAATTTCTCTGTAACAAACTTTTGCAGTACTACCAAATGCATTTAAGTTACCTTTAAAGTTTGGGTTAAGTAGCAGTTTGGACCAGAGTACCCGGGATCACAGATGCACTGTTTTTTCAGGCAGTCTCCATGGCCTCTACAGTTGTCCAAACAACCAGGTCCCAGATAGAAATTATCAATGGCCCATTGAATATCTGAGTACTTCTGATAGAACCTAAACCTCACTGGACTATACATACAAGAATGAAGAAAAACAGATAAAGATAAAAAGATAACTTTACACAAATGAAAAATGTACACTATATACATATGCTTATGAACAGCACTGCATGGGGTAACAAATCATAAGACACTTTAGTAACAGGAGATATGTTAATTAAAATGTTTCTATAGGGCATATTAGTCATTCCTCTAATTGACTCTGATCATTCCATTTTAACATGTTGTTATTTAAACTATACTAGATTATAACTAAATAAAATGCACATTTCTTGTTTTCAGTTTAAAGAAGTTTTATTTTCTTTTAAAACAGAAAGAGATGTTTCATCTGAACTCCAGTATAAATCTTCTGATTTAGGCCCTAATCCTGTGAGTAGCCCCACTAAACACAATGGGACTATTCATGGCATAGGATCAGGGTCTTTTAAAATGATGTCTAGCATTCTTCATAGAAATCCATTTTATGTCGTGCATAGGAGATCACATAGAATATGTGGGCTAGATCTGTGAGAGCCACTGTCAACAGGTGACAGGAAAAAATATTGTACTCTAGTTTCTTCTGAGATGATTTAATTTTAAAAGGATTATTCAAATAATGCAATTAATAGATCCTAATACTAGAAAAAATATATTGTTGCAATATGCACAGATAATTTGGGTAGCATTTTTCACTTTCTAAAATCAAAATTCCCCCTCTAATTCAGTTTGGGTTTCTGGAGAGATTGGAATATGCAGTACAGCTCTGGACTGCAGACAAGAAAGGATAATTTTGCAATTTGTTCAGACCATGAATCATTCTTAAGTTTGATAGAACCCCTCTCCCCCAGGTGATTTTCATTATCACTCTATTGCCCTATGTTTATAGAAAGCCAAATCTCTTCTATCTTTCCTTTGAAGGTATGGAGCTGCCCTTTGAAAGTATGGAAGTGCATCATCCTGCAAAACTGCATTAAGGAGAAGAGAGAAGCCACAAAGAAACATGAAATCTGATATGGCTCTCTTGTTTCTAGGGTGGCATGGGCTGGAGTGCTGCAAAAGCAGATTACTCGGTTGCTGGGAAGGAAGAATTTTGCAGTGCTTTCCAGCAAACTCTTCTGGAGTGGAACTTTGAAGAGAACCTCTTCCAACCCTTTTTGTAAGAGAGAAAGTTGCTGTGATATGGGCATATTGAAAAAAAGAACAGGAAAAAAATGGGGAGGGGGGGAATTCTTGAACTTCAGAGGACACCCTAGGAAAAAAATGATGTCAGTAGGAACATAAATACCCAGTCAATCTGAAGAGTGGTTCAACCTTGAAAAGGGACTGTAAATGTTGCATCATAAGAGTCCATGTTCATGTTTACTCATTTTACAAGTAAATAAACTTCCCCCTTCAATTTCTAGCTCTGTAAACTCAACTAAGTATCTTAAACCAAAATTGTGCTCTTTCTGGCTCAGTGGGCCAAATTCTGCCCTTAGTTACAGCTGTGCATCTCTATTGCCTAAAAACATATGCAATTAGAATCTAGTTAAAAATTCCATTGGTATTGCACAAGTCAGAATAGAATCCAGCCCATTCTCATAGAGCAATGTTGACCCTGTATAGCGAACAGGAGCATAAATGAATAAACCCCTTTTTAAAATCAGTCAGCACTTAGGACTCCAAATAGACAAAGGGGCCCCAATTCAGCAAGATTCTTAAGCACATGCCTTACTTTAAGCACATGAATAGTTCTATTGACATTAATAGGACTACTCAGGTACTTAAAATTAGGTCTATGCTTACGTACCTTGCTGAACTGAGGCCATGGAGCAGATCTTTTGCGTAAGGAAGTGCACATTGCCATGGTTTTCAGACTATTTAGTCCCCCTTTAATTCTGCACTGAACCCAAGGTAATGTGAGTAGTTGTTTCATACTTACTTGCCCACTAGGTTTGCAGGCAGTGAATAAGTTATCCTTTTCCATCCTTTTGTTGGAAAGAAGACAGAGGGCTGTGAAATACTCCCAGAGCATTTTGGATCTGCAGGTAAGCACTGAGGAACTAAATAGCTCCAACTCACACCAAAGTCAGTGGAATATTGCACATGGACTTGATTCTGTGCAATTTTTTCTGAAGTTTTACATCCAACAGAAATCTAATATAGATAAAAGCATATGTAAGTTGGTATTATAACAGTTGTTACTATCAATAAAGAGCTGGAGGGATGATTACAGTTTAAAGATTTTTCAGCAAGAAAGTTGATTGGAGATTATGCTTTAAGTTACAGTAGTAACAGTTAGCAGCACTCGTATAGCACTTGTCATCCATAGATTTCATCATTAATCCCAATGTGCAAATAGGGAAACTGAATCCAAAACCCTACTACAAATCAATGGACCCTGATCTCATGACTCCCAAGCCTGGTGCATTATCCACCAAATCATAGTACCTCCCACGCAAGCTGCACTCATCCTATTACTATCCCACTACAGCAAAAGTTAAGATACCAATATTCCACAGGGGAATGTTTAATAAAGGGTGACATTTCCCTCTTAGTGAAAAGTCCTGTGCAAGGTCCCTCACATCACTTAACCCTTGTGAATGTTCTATGTGGGAAACATGGGCAGAGAAGTTGCAGAGGGCTCCTCAGCAACTTCTGTATGTTGGTAGAGCCTCTCTCTCTATGCTGGGTTCAGATAGTCTGGTATAGAGGAGGCCATATGGGGGCAGGTTTGATGTTCGTGCACTGGAACTGTACTTACAGTGATTCAGTAGCTCCAAATCCTCATTAAAAGGATGTGGAAGGAAAGTGGCTACTTTTTCAACCCGCATGCTGGAACAGTGACCACAAAGGAAGCGTAGCTATATTCTAGCCCTGTAGCCTGTTGGTGGGCTCACCCAACCCCCAAGGAGCAAACAACATGAAGCTCAATTACTCCGACTTTGTGTGGTGACAAGTGAATTATCTGATGTGTAAATTTTGGTTAGTTGTCACTTCACTAATCATAAATGACAAAACACACTTGGTGTATCTGTAACAAATCCCATAGCTGCATCATGTTCTCACACCTACACCATCGGAAACAGAACTCAGGATTATCTTTGTACCCTGTCAGTCACATTAACACTGACAGCCTGCTTGTAGATCACCACTGGAGGGTAACATAATAACAATACGTGAACAGTGCCACTCCTTTCAGTAGGGGGAAGTGGTGCAGACATCCTGGTCTATGCAACACATATCAGGCTGTTTCCTGTAAATCTGTCCTGCTCTGAGGAAAACAGGCTGTTTTAGAATAATTACGCAGAATATTTAGATGATAAAGATTTTACCTTGAACTGCATAATCCAGCCTTCTGTAGGAGTTAGGTCATGGGTGACCGCATAAACTTCTCTGCCATCATGGCTACCGCAGATCATAACACCATCAGGAGAGTCACAGAATCTTTCAATTGCGCAATCATCATGGAACAGCCAATGTTCATTCACTTGAAAACAAATATGAAAGTCAATATTGTATAACCACAACATTACCTAAAGAAAACAGCAAACGGTGTTTACCAATAAAGATGAGCAATGGATTAAATCTTTAACTATATACAAACTATTTAGTATTGTTCTTTGAAAAATTCCAGAGTACTTTAGTATCCACCATTCCCATATGTCTATACTTAACATTCAGAACAGCCCATGCAATTCTCTGACCATAAACCTGTTCACATAATTTTCAATGCATAAGAATTAAGGACTTGAGAATTGCTCATAATGTTTTGCAATTATGTGGCATACATACCATTGCTGTCTTATTATATAATAATACTGTACTAAATAATATTCTCTTCTTAAAACAAAGTGAAGATCCTGCAATTGACTCTGTGTGGGCAAACCCCGGTAAGTTGAATGGAGATCTGTGAATGCAGAAGTCTGCAAATGTGGAGTCAATTGAAGAATCAGAGCACGTGTGACCAAAGCAATACCACAGTATCTTCAACTAATTAGTCCCACTAGCATGCGCAAATATTTCCTTATTTATATTTTACTAGCTGTAACTCAACAACTTAATCCCCTGGGTAACTATTTTAAAAATCATTGCTAGCAAATGTCTGCAAAATAGGAAACAAATACTCAATGTAGGAAATCCTTTTAGAATAATGTGGCATTCAGTCAAATAATATTTGTTCCTGGAAACAATAACAGAAAATTCTGCTGTGCTACATGGTACAGAAATAAGAAAAAAAAATCTAGACAATTCTTTTTCTTTGCAGAGAAATGTCTCATAAGTGATTTCACTAGTAAGAAACCATTTTGTATAAAATATTGGTTATTTGAAAAACTGACTGCAAGATTTCTTTAAAATTTGTATTTCCTTTCCCCCCATATTTACTTCCCCCTTTCCCTCCATGCACAGTTTGTAGATTTAAAAGCAGTTTGTTACATGTTGTTGGTTAAAAAAAAGAACAGTAAAGGGACTGGCTCTGACATCCATTGTGGTGAGACCAACAAGATCAGATTTAGAAGTAGCTGTACTGACTTCCTGCTCTTTGGCTCTGATCGATATCAAACTTTTACCTGTCGTTTTGTCTTCTGTAAACATGTCAAAAGCGATCCTCCCAATGGGTCCTGCATCTGCAGGAGAGCGTTCGTGTTGTGGGAGTGGAGCACTGCTAAAAGTGTCTAACATCACTGTCCTCTGATCAGCAGAGCCAGATATCAGCACATTGTCAATAGCCCAGTCATTCTGATCTAAGCCGTCATGTTTAGGTTGCCACCAGCGGAAACGGGTTCCGAGAGCTTTGGCCTCATGAGGAAGGAGAATGTTCACAAAGCTAAAATGTAATAATGGAGATAAGTCATGTGACAGCCACATCTCAATCTCTTGAATTTTGAAAAGAAAAAACGAAGTTTTAAATAAGCAGCTGAATGGGGCTTTTAACAACACTAGGCCAGATTCTTTGACCAAGTCCATCCTATTTGCCCTAGGATGCAAAGGGGCGGAATCTAACCCTAGCTCTCCTCACTGTAGTAGACTCTTCAATGGACACAGAGCCTTTAAGACTGGTTCCTATTTCATTGTCTCAGCAGCATCTGACACAGGAGATGTATTATGAGTGGAGAGGGACAGGGAGGAAGAGTAGCCAGAGTATGGTGTGTACTGGGTATGCTTAAGTGGACAATCCCTTTAGGGAACTCTGCCAGTGATGCAGGTTTAGCGTAGCCCCATAGCTGCTCTAACTTGCTCCAGAGGCAGGCAGAGAATCAGGGAGCCATAACCATTTCAAGAAATTATATGCTGAAGTGGAATCAAGATATTAATTTGATATTAACGTGAATCAAGATGTTTATTTTCAAAGCTGGAGACACTGATCATATAACAATGTTTTATTGCAATTACCTTATTTCCTTTATAGCAAATGACTAATGCAGACATGGGTTAAAATGGCACTGATTCCTTGTAGTATTAGGAAGTAATTCATCAGTGCACAGAGGGCCAGTCCAAGGCCTGTGCATCACTTAAGTCCCACTTCAGCATTAAAATAAGACTTAAATGTGGCAGAGACCTTCTGTTTAGACAACAGATCTGCTTTGTGCTTTAGCAAATCAGAAATCAGATGATAAATAAATGTATGTTAAAAATAGTATGGACTTTTATAAATCAAATTAACTCTTCTGACTAGCTATAGTTTTACTTTAACATTTACTTCTGAATAATGGTCAACCATGCACCAGTATAACTGGCTGTCACAGACTCGATCTGATTAAACTGATGGTATACTGCTCTAATGTTTGAAGCCCCATCCTGCCAACACTTACACACATGCTTAAGAGTAGCAGCTGTGTTAGTCTGTATCCGCAAAAAGAACAGGAGTACTTGTGGCACCTTAGAGACTAACAAATTTATTAGAGCATAAGCTTTCGTGGGCTACAGCCCACTTCTTCGGATGCATATAGCTATATATGCTATATATATATATATGCTATATGCATCCGAAGAAGTGGGCTGTAGCCCACGAAAGCTTATGCTCTAATAAATTTGTTAGTCTCTAAGGTGCCACAAATACTCCTGTTCTTTTTACACATGCTTAACTGTAAGCACGCAAGTTAATCAGGTATATAAATGTTTGCAAGATTATTTACACACAGCAATATTAGCAATCAGGGCAGATTCTTTATGAAAAATCCCAAAGAACCAATTAGTAGAAGTATATATTTACAAACCCGGGTTTGCTGAACTGGTCATAGAAAATTTCCATTAAGAGGTTCCAAGTAATGCCACCATTCACGGAGTACTCCAGGAGAACTCCTTGGTTCCGATTGTTAGGAGTTATCAGACATCCATACATGAAATAAAACTGGATGAATTCTGCATTAGTCAGGTTTAAATCCACTGTCACTAATAAACGGCTGCATCCCTAAAAAAAGAAAAGAAAACATATTTTTGTTGGTGTGGCTGTTCAGTTAAGACAATCACCAAGGCTCTGATGCTTTCAATGAATATATTCCTGAAAAATACATTTAATTATTTCATTACTCAGTTGTTTTATGGGAATTAAGTGGTATTTTAAAAGGCCAATCCTTTTAATGGAAAGGCTTCATAAGACTGAACCAATAATCTCAGAATCATAGGACCACAGAAATGTAATACTGGAAGGGACCTCGATAGGACATCCACTCCTCTGCACTGAGGCAGGACTAAGACCTTGGCTACACTACAGGGGAAATTCGATCTAAGCTATGCAATTTGAATTACGTGAATAGCGTAACTCAAATTGACTTAGCTTAGATCTACTTAGATCTACTTACCGCGGGGTCCACACTATGCGATGTCGACTCCTCCTACTCTTCTCAATCCGGTCGAGTACAGGAGTCGACCGGAGAGCGATCTGTGGTCGATTTAGTGGGTGAAGACCCGCTAAATCGATCGCTGATGCATCGATCACTGTTCGTTGATCCCCCGGTAAGTGTAGACAAGCCCCAAGTATTATCTAGACCATCTCTGACAGGTGTTTGTCTAACCTGTTCTAACCTGTGGATGAAAATTCCACAGCCTTCCTAGGTAATTTGTTCCAGTGCTTAATTACCCTTATAGTTACTGAGTTTTTCCTTACATTTAATCTAAATCTCTCTTGCTGCAATTTAAGTCCAATACTTCTTATCTTGTCCTCAGGGGATAAGGAGAACAATTTATCACCCTCTTCTTTATAATAATATTTTATGTGCTTGAAAACTGTTATCATGTCCCCACTCAGTCTTCTCTTCTCCAGACTAAACAAATCCAATTTTTTCAATCTTCCCCTCATAGATCAGGTTTTCCTGACCTTTAATCATTTTTGTTGCTCTCCTATGTACTTTCTCCAATTTTTCTCTCTTTTAAAATGTAAATGATTATTTACAATTTAACAATTTTGCCAGAAGAATGGAACATACCATATCCTTTTTTTAAAATCGCAAGTGTCATATGTAAGATTTTTTTTAACTTGTGAAGGAGATCTGATTTTATGTACATATACACGGAGCAAAATTTCCAAAAATGGGATCTAATTTTGCACCTGCAGCTTTGCATGTCTCACTACCTGAATTGCAGGCTGCAAAGGTTGTTAGATGCCATCTCTCTATTACTTATGCCCAAAACTGATTGTGGCTGAAAAATTTCAGGCAAGAAAATTAGAGACCAGTTTGAGGCTCTTAGAAAATTAGGACCATAATGTCATTCATTGCTCTTTTAAAACAAAAATGGTTTTGCTTTAGATCAGTAATTCTTAATTAGTTAATATTTGTCAAAGCTCTATGGACATGAAAAGGGCTAGACTACATAGTGATAAATAGGCTAATTCTACCTTGTAAAAAGCTTTAAAATATTACAAGTCTACAATTCAATTTGAAGTCCCATGTAACACCACAATAATTAATGCTAAAACAGAATAATTAATGACCTGATCTGCAAACATAATTTCAATTAATTTTCATCTTGAAAGATGTGGATTTACTGTCATAAATTACTATCTATATTTATATGTTTGCAATATTCAGGATCCACTGTATCTTTCTTTTCTTAAATCTAGATTATAAAAATCCTTATCCCCATCTTTTCAACACTGGCTGGAATAAAACACTTCAATTAACATGAAAGTCAACAGTCTGGTGTGTGTAGACCCTCAGGAGACGGAACAATTTTAATAGATTATTTTTACACCTTCTGTAATACAAACTGTATTTTATGAATCACTCAGGCTGCCCGGTGCATTCATGTGGTGTCAACTAACTCTTAATGGGAAAAAGCAGTGAAAAGTTACTGCTTTCAGTTTTTAGGCAATAAGATAGGTCTGGGACTCAGTTTTAAATATACATTAAATAGCCCCCCAAACAAGTATTTTAGACTTTTTAAAGCAGTATTAATATGTACATGCAGTCTAGATAGCACCAGCACCAGACCCTGTAGAAATATTCTTGCCAGAAGTACAAATAATCTGTATGAGCAAGCCATTGATGAATGAGTGGATATAAACACTTCAATAACATGGACTGTGCCTTGGTCTATAGGCTCAATTCTGGGGGCCCCCTCTATGGCTTGTTTCAGAGAGCCTGCACATTGACCTTTCCTTGGCTGATGGAGATGGGATGAGCTGAAAGAGATGTATCCAGTTCTCTGTAGTGTTTCTGGCAGGCACCAGTGCGGAGTCTGCCAGAACTTGACCCCCATCAGGAAAGTAAATATACGTTTTCCATTTATTTCTAATACCTTTTTTAGGTTACTTATTTATTCAGTTTTCTAAATCAATCACATTGAAGAGTTAACCACAGAGTTAAACACCAACCCCGCTGAAATGAAGCGCCATTCCAGATGCCACAGCTCCACAGACTGTGCTCAGTTTCCCTCCATTTACTGTTAGCCAGTTCTGATTAGATGGAGCTCGATTGAAGTTGTCCTTAAGTTGTGTTGGAAGGGATGCCTCTGGCTCATCACAGTAGAGCCCACCCCAGTGTTCATCACAGCTGCAAAGGAAAACAAACACAGAGTAAACTCATTTGGAAACATTTTCTACACCAAGACTTAAAATCATTTTATTCCAGCCTAGGGGATCAAGAGACCATTTGTCTCACCTACAAGCACATGCTTGGAGGAGTCGCCCTGCTGCCTCCTTCTGAAGCTGTTACTGTTTAACAGGATATGTTAATTGTGTAAAGACCTGCATGTGCACGGTTTTAATTCAAGCTGATAATACACCAGGTACATAAGACATGTCTAACACCGAGCTTTATCATTAAAAGAAATGGTATTTTGGTAGACAAATCTAATCAAGATAACATGCCGAGCCTAAGCAAATAAGTTTAAGCATCTTTTGGTGCTAGAACTGTATATCATTTTCTAGTCAGATTTATAGAGGACAGATACTTTTACTGTACCTTGTTTCACAATCCTAGATTCTTGCTGATCTGTAACACCTTTCCACAATATAGCTTTCAGTCAGTGTTTCAAAAATGTAGACAAACATAAAGACATAGCCTGATATTATATAAACGTACCTCAACAGAGAGATGTACTTTGGTTCTTTAGTGCCTTAAGCAGGGAGGCAGATACTGTACAGAAAGTGTCTATGTTGCACTTGGCTCAGTGGATTTTCCTTCTAATGAACATGGTAAAATCATTCAGCTAGGAGCAATTTCTGCTGCCATTTGTGGCTGGAAAGAGTCCCAAATACAGCAGAATGGGTATTATTCTGCTGCCAGGGGGAAGAATTTTGGAAGCCTGTGAAGCTGTGTGTCTAGCTCTTTGGGGCTTGATGTGGACTGTCACACAAGAAGTTTTTTGGGGAAGGGACAGCAGGGTTCCATTGGAAGCTGCCAGCACGTAGCTTGGCATTAGATCATTGAGCCTACACCAGTCCTGAGGCTGAAGTAGCTGCAAACTGGCTTGGTGAAGAGATATCCAGCATCCAGTCAGTTGCTTGGGCTGAGTGCAAGGAACAGGATTTGGGGCATAGTGAACTGGAGTGAAAGCCCCATGTAATTCCAGGGATAATCTTTGTCCCTTTGTTCAGGGGAGTCCAGGAACTGCTCTCTCTGCACTCCTGAGGATGCAAATCATCCCAAAGCGACTGTGCCCCACCCAGGCAATGGCTCATGTACACATTTAAGTGCTGAGAGGGAAGTAAATGACATCAACCTAGAGCAGGGATCGGCAACCTTTGGTATGCGGCCCGCCAGGGTAAGCACCCTGGCGGGCCAGGCCGGTTTGTTTACTTGCCGCATCCACAGGTTTGGCCGATCACGGCTCCCACTGGCTGTGGTTTGCTGCTCCAGGCCAATGGGGGTGGCGGGAAGTGGCAGCCAGCACATCCCCCGTCCCGCACTGCTTCCCGCAGCCCCCATTGGCCTGGAGCAGCAAACTGCGGCCAGTGGGAGCCGCTTGCCAAAGGTTGCCGATCCCTGACCTAGAGGATAGAACAGCTTGTACACTGCCTTTGGGCACCAGGGAACTGGTGGAAGGATTAGCACCATCTCTGTCTAAATTCTCCTTGGTGCAGTCCCAAACCACATTGTCATCAGCATGGCCATGTATCTCTAAGGAAAATCTGGCCCGCAGGAAGTCAGAGGGGATTCACTCACACACTCCAATATGCCCACCTATCCTCCTCTTAGAATTTTATTTCCCCAAGTGATGCTGGTGCCTCTCTCTGTTTCAAAGAAGAAATTCTGCTTTTCTTTAAAAATAATACCTCTTCCAAGCAATTTCCTTGAAATCACACACTAAAATGGGAATGAAAAATCTACATCACTACTTGCCAGAGGGAAACAGCTATACTTACACACAGTTCCCTTGTGTGCACCTCCCGTGGCCACTGCACATATCTATACAGCCATCCCCAATGTAGACATTGTCTATAGCCCATGTTTGCTGCTTGTCAAATGGAGCAGGCTGGTGCCAGCGGAAACGAGTTGCTTGAGACCTTTGGGAAAGAAAAAAAAATACAAACGTAACTCTTCCAGCTGTGCTAAACCATGTTTTGATTAAAAGGAAATACAACTGTGTATGTTCACCCAAACCTGGACCATATTTATAAAGATGATTTATTTACTAACTGAACAAACAAGGGCTGGCTCAAGTGAATTACCGGGCCACTTAATAGGGCCCTCTGCTTGTAAGGCCAAATGTTCACTATGCAGCTTCTCTTCCCACCCTTGCAAAGCTGCTCTGCTGTGCCTGGAGGACAAAGGGAGTTAGTCCCAAGGAAACCATGAGATGATACAGGTCATCATAATGAGCAATGGTCTCATGACAGCCGCTGTCTGATCACTGTCAAGTTTTTGTGTGCATTACGGCAGAGGGGAGATTTAAGGAGGGATCTGAAGGAGAATAATGTGGAGGATGTTTACAAGGAGCTCGTCCCATGCATAAGGGGCAGCATGACATAAAGTATGAAGATGCTTGCTGAAAAATTTTAAAATGGATAATCAAGACTGGCATCATTAGTAGAATAAAGGTGGGGGTCAACGTATCAAGAGCATCTTAGAGACAAAAGGTACAGCAGGGATAGGCCACAAAGGTCCTTAAAAATGAAGACAAGTAGTTTGAGTTTAATTCAGTGCAGAAGGGGGAGAAAATGGAGGTATGACATGGCCGAAGGGATACGCAAAGAATTTCACACTGAAACTGTAATCAGTTCCTGGTGGAGTGGGGTCCTGTATGCTGTATGTTTAGCAGCATTGTCTGAACTGTCCAAACCAAAATGCCAAATACAATCTTAACTTTGAGAGAAGTCTGGATCTAGATCCACATCAAGAGGAAAATTGTGAAGGCAATGAGAGTGACCTTAATTGACCTTAATGGGGCTAGGATTTCATCCTTAGTTAGGCACAGCCTGCTTGAAAGTAATCTGAACACAATATGCATGCTAAAAAATAAAGACATTTTTTGTGACTTCTCATCAGTGTAGTTTCCAGTCTGATTTAGTATATGTTTTGCTGTACTTAGGCAGTAGATGGCAGCATCAAACTACATGTTGCTTTACTCTGAGCACAAAAATAAACCACCTATTAACAAGTAACAGAAGAAGGTTTGTGCAGAAGAAAAAACTCTTTTTTGGCTGGGTCAGTGATTGATATCAGTTTTATCCTAACTTTTTAAAGAAAGTAATTAAACATTTTAATGGGAACTGGTACTGGTAATTTCCCAGTTCAAAAATTAAACAAATTTAGTTTCTGAATTCACCAATATCAGTCTGGAGATTGTAGAGGATGAGCTCAATATGGAGTTATCAAGGTCTCACGAATCATAATCAATAGACTCTTGAAATCATCCACAATTTCAGAAAATTAAGTCTATTCTGTTTCCAATCTATAGTTCTGTCTGATATTCACTAAATCTAAGATAAAGGCTGTTTTATTTCCCGACTCTTCCATTTTTCAGTATAATCCCTTATCTATGAAGAAATGCATTGTTTACACATGCAAGAAAATGTTTTATTTTTCTGAATCTCTACTATTTTAACTTTTTTATGTTAGTTATTTAATAACTTGTTGTAACATATGTGGTGGAACTGGAAAGGAATTAGATAATCCAAAATAACAGTTACTCTCTCATGAGTAAAATCACAACATTCAGAGGTTTTAACTACTGCGATGATCTGTAATTTAGACCCAACATGGGCTTTCTCAGAGAAAGCTCACAGATTAGCTCACCCATGTAGAATGTTTGAGTTTCTTCTTCTTTTTTTTAATCATGAGGAAGATCTTGTGGAAAAAACACAAACCCTGAGTCTCAGGTTTGGCAACTTCTATGACTTTTTATGGAATCTAGCAAATCAATGGTTCTCCTGGGAGAACCTTTATATTCTGATTTATATTTTAAAATCAAATCTGAGACATAAGAAATAACTATTCACAGTCTCATCTAGGCCACAAGTTACGTAGCACTCTGGAGTACATAAACCCCAGAAGGCCACGTATGGATACTGTTCTCTAGGCCAAATTATTGGATAGAATGACTGGCAAGTTGCATAAAATGCCCACAAAAATGAGCTAATAAACCACGGAGAGGAGCAAAGCAGCTCAAAGAACAGAGTGCCTTTGTAAATGAGATGCCTCCCCCTCCTAGCAGTACTAGTTCCTATTCTAAATCCCAGACCCTCTTCCTGCTGGGATCCTAGGGCTGTAGTAACCCTTCTCTCACCCAACCCTTGTCTTAAATAATAAAGATAACTTTGTGGTGTGTGATTGTGGTGGGAGGCCTCCTACCACTGACTGTAGCATACGGCAAGAGGCAAAGCTATTGGTCTAAGCGGAGCAATGGTAGCTGTGGGGTCAGTCAAAGAGAGTCTGACTTAATCCTAGGATTCTTGGAGGTTCCTTTCAGATCCAGATTAAATTGGGTTAGAATGTCCATGGAACCCATTATCTTGATTCAACCCCAGAGAACTCCTTTCTCACAAAAAGTGTGAACTTTAAACATTTAACAATGCGACCAATTGATTATGCAAAATATATATGTAAAGCAATAGAAAAGGGTAGCCAGACTAGATGAGGCCAACAGACAGTGAGATATACAAATAACACTGCCTTATGAAGATACTTAAAGGGACTGGATGCCTCACTTGTTTAATAATGGGACATGGAGTTTTTCAGTAGTAGTTTGCTAGTTCTAATCCAGGTTAGGGTAATAGAAAATAATGTAATTCCTAGTAAACAGAGGTCCATGTGACAGAAACCACAACTGGCACTATGCTGATCTTCACGGCAATCTTATCAGAGTAAAAATGAAATAAAATTGGAGTCTAAACTACCTTCTTGCCCCTAGCTGGGCCTTGCAAGTCAAAGTTGAGGTATGTTGGCAGGGCATTATGGGGAAACTGGTTCTGACAATGCCCTGCTGAACCTTTTTTGTGAACAGATAGAGAACTTCTGTCTCTAGCATTGTCAGTACAGAACATCTTCTTTCACACACAAAATTCAACCCCAAAGTGAAAACAAGTTTTTTTTTTTAAAAGAATGTACTAAAAGGAAGTGAAGGTGATAATGGGACTTTTTTAAAACAATGAACAATATGTGAAAGAAGAGTCATATGTGACAAGTAAAACAGAAAAACAAGAAGCATCAAAATATTACTTAATAATATAAATTTGCAGCCAATAACAGCAAGTACAGGAAGCAGGTGGGGATTTAGACAATAGAATTAACCAACAACCTCCAAAACCACTGACGGTAGCATAGAGCTACACAGTGTAATGACGGTAACCATAACATTGCAATTCTTATCAAAGTCCAAACTGACAGAGGCTCTTCTTAAATCATAGGTATATTTAATCTACTAAAGACCACATTATGCCTAGCTGCCCACTGGGTGCACTAAGGGGCACAAGTAGCCTCCTCCTCTCTTGCATCCCACAAACTGGGGATAAGTGCATTTGCTGTGCTTTCCAGAGCATAGGAATTACTTCAATCTAGCACCCTTTGGGGCACAAGATACCCCAGAGAGGATGGGGAGAGGTCAGGGCCAGGGCTCCACTGCACCCTCAACACTGCCCAGTGGAGGTGTCAGAGCCTGCAGGGGATGGGGGTGGGGGGCGGGAAGAGTAGTGCAACACACACCAAAGGGATGTAACCAAGGGCATGTTCCCATGAGGGCCCAAAGGACAGAGTGATTCTGCCTATTGCTGCATATCTGCGTATTGCTCTCTCCTCTCAAATTGGACCTCTGCCATGCTTGCACTAAAGGGACAAATGGATGGATACTGTAGAGAGGATAGATGTGTGAGAGTCAATTGTCTTTTGTCTGCTCCCATCAATCCTGGCTATTTAAAATATGCTAAGCAGGAAACCTAACCTCCCCATTTCTAAATAACTGGTAAATGCACATAGTAATTCTGTACGTCTTACTCAGAGCATAATGGCATTTTCATTTGCTCATCTGTACCCACACAATCAGCACAAAAACAGCAATACATTTTAGTTCAAGATTGTATTACATTAGGTCTTGTCAGATTTGTGCACTAAGATTTTCTCTATTCAAAATGTATCTACCTAGTATAATGAGGCAGGGGCAAAGTAATCCTGGTCCATTTGTTGAATGTGTCTGATACCAGAATCCTTTGGAGATGGTACTTGTTGCATTCTACGTTAGTGGGCAGGCAGTCTTTCAGTATTGGGTGCCATGTCAATCCGAGATTCACTGAATACTCCAGCTCAATAGCTAAAAATTGAAAGATAATAAATTAGTTAATACAGAAACTTGTATGCTTTAAGTGAATATGTTGTACCAAACTGGTGACCCCAGAAGACTTCCTTGTTGTCCCTATATATATCTTGACAACTCAGAAGTTTACAGTTGCAGCAGGGGAAGTTTCCAGATTCTCTGACACCAAAAACACAGGCTTGCTCTTGAGCTAAGGAGGAACCTCTATTAGCTGGTAGCATTACAGGACCTATGACACAGTTGATCAGTTCTTATTCTATGCAGTAGAAGGCAGAAGAGCATCTCTACACTAGCCACTTCATTAGAATATCTTACATAAAACTCTTTTCAACTGAGTTTTTCACCTAGTGATCTTGTTTTCAGTTATATATTTCATTATCTAGCCATATCAAATCAACAAAGACATTCAAACACAGCAAAAATCAGCAATTAAACTTATTTTAAGCTTATTGCTTATAAACTTTCATAATAAGAATAATGGGTAATCAAACTGGATATAAACTTCAGTTTATTTCCTCATAATGGCTGCAAAAAAGTTTAAGTAACAATAAGCACAGACCGTAAACTTTAAATAAATGTTCCAGCTGCCAGGCATTCTGGCTGTATGAAACACTGAGTGATTGATGGTTACAGTTACATTAGTGGTAATTCGGCTTATCTTTTTTGATTCTGCTACCCTTAATAATTCTGAATAACCCTCAATCACACAATCCGTCCCACTCAATGTCTGAGATCAGAACTGAGCATTATATAAATAAAAGGATAAGTTTGTACAAGTAGTTTTTAACATTAATTTTTCATCAAAATGAAGTCCTTCCTCTATCAGGACTAGAAGCACATGATTAGTTAGAGTCCTGCCTAACTGGATATTCAATTAAAATAATGTTAAGGGCAAAACAACAAAACAAAGGAAATTCTTACCTGGCAAGATATAACTAATCTGTTGAAACACTCTTACTCTTAACGGGGATGCTGTAGTGGCTTTAACACCATATGGAAAGAAATTATTATGCATGGGGCAGTAGCTAATTTCTAGGTTTAGATATCTTGGTTACTTCCATAAATTTCAGAATAACAAAATCAGTTAATCTACTTTCGGGATTTACTGGAAACCCAATTTCCATTTTTATGCAGAATCCCAAAGGAATTGCCAGAAGCTCAATGAAATTATATATATTACATTAATAAAACTAAATTAAAAGAATGTTATGTAGGTTGCAAAGTCAAACACACAAAAGTTATAAAATGCCAGTATTTAATTCTTTGTTGTGCATATGCATTGACACAGTTTTTAATTATGCAGTCACACTCTTTTTTCCATAGGACCCCTACCTCATTCACTGCATAGAATTATACAGGTATGAAAGCTCTAAAACATGTTCAGGATTTCATGTAAATGATGATAATAAAAAACCCTTTGTGCCTGATTATGATCTAATTTGCATCAGGTTTATATCAGTGTAAACTATTCCTGATTTACATTGGTGCAAGTGAGATCAGAATTACGACTTTGTTCTCTGCATTTGCACTAAGCACATCAGTTTTAAGCATTGTCTATTGTGCAATTGTGGAGGATGTGAAGCTACGAAACAAGAGATTTATGCTGGAAACATCAAGCTACTTGGCATTAGACATGTATTATCTAGAGTTGAGAGCAATGTAACCACAAGAAATGGATGTGCCAAACTATTAGACTGCATCTACATTTGGGATCTATTAACCTGTCTAAATGAATTAAACTGAAACTTGAATTCTTATAAACTACATCTTAAATGCTTGTACAGCACACAAGGCAAAAACTCAGTGCATACATTCATGCACATTGTAAATCTTTTGGTTTGTCTCAGCCTCCAGACACCAACAATAAATGCCGAAATTGCAATTTCCTTATAGAAAAACTATTTTCCCTGTTTTGTTTCTGTACTTTGGTATAGTAGACAGCTGAAACAGAAAATAAGTAGCAATACTTTCCTATATATAAAAGGAGAACAGAAAGTATATGATTTATGAAGAAGACCTCACCATAACAGGAGTCAGTGACAGAGCAGGATGCTGCAAAGTCTATTTGTATGAAAGAATCCTCATTAACCACAATGTCAGTGGTTACAACATAACGGGTGCTAGCTTTCTCGATGAAAACCAGTGCATCCCCAGTAGAACCACAGACTGGCATCTTTGTTCCACCTGGATGGAGCAGCCACTTCCTGCTATCCAGTGTGGTAAAATCATCTTCTATTACTGTGTTACCAGAAATATTTCCACCAATAAGAATCTGAAACATGAAAATAGGAGTTTGTTTATTTTATGTAACGAAAATATAAAGTTCAGAAGTTTTTACAGACTCATAGGAATTTCATAGAATCCTAGAGCTGGAACATAAGAACAGCCATAGTGGGTCAGACCAATGGTCCATCTAGCTCAGTATCCTGTCTTCTAACAGTGGACAATGCCAGATGCTTCAGAGAAAATGAACAGAACAGACAATCATTGAGTGATCCATCCCTGTCATCCACTCCCAGATTCTGGCAATCAGAGGCTAGGGACACCTGGAGCAGTGGTTCTCAATGAAAGGTCTGGGGCCCCCTTGGGGACCTTGGGTAGGTTTCAGGGGGGCCACCAAGCAGGGGCAGCATTAGAATTGCTGGGGCCCAGGGTAGAAAGATGAAGTCCGACTGCATGGGGCTGAAGTCCAGGGCCCTGAGCCCCGCCACCTGGGGCTGAAGCCAAAGCCTGAGCAATGTAGCTTTGGTATGGGGACCCAGGCTATTGCCTTGCTTGCTAGCCCCTAAATTGGCCCTGGCTTTTATATGCAGAAAACCAGTGACTGTGGCACAGATGGGCTGTGGAGTTTTTATAGCATATTGGGGGCCCCTCAGAAAGAAAAAGGTTTAGAACCTCTGACCTAGAGAATAGGGTTGCATTCCTGACCATCTGGCTAATAGCCATTAATAGACCTATCCTCCAGGAAATTATCTAATTCTTTTTTGAACCCAGTTATAGTTTTGGCTTTTACAACATCCCATGACAAAGAGTTCCACAGGTTGACTGTGTGTTGTGTGAAGAAGTATTTCCTTTTGTTTGTTTTAGACCCGCCCCCTATTGATTTCCATGGGTGACCCCTGGTTCTTGTGTTATGAGAAGGAGTAAATAACACTTCCTTATTTACTTTCTCCACACTAGTCATGATTTTATAGACCTCAATCATATCCCCCCATAGTCATCTCTCATCCAAGCTGAAAAGTCCCAGTCTTTTTAATCTCACCTTACATGGAAGCTGGTTCATACCTTTAATCATGTTTGTTGTTCTTCTTTGTACCTTTTCAATTCTGATATATTTTTTTAGAGATGATGCAACTAGAACTGCATGCAGTATTCAAGATATGGGTCTACCATGGCTTTGTATAGTGGCATTATGATATTTTCTGTCTTATTATCTATCCCTTTCCTAATGGTTCCTAACTTTCCGTCAGCTTTTTTGATTGCTGCTGCACATTGAGCAGATGTTTTCAGAGAACTATCCACAATGACTCCAAGATCTCTTACTTGAGTGATAACAGCTGATTTAGAACCCATCATTTTGTATGTATAGCTGGGATTATGTTTTCCAATGTACATTACTTAGCATTGATCAACTCTGAATTTCATCTGCCATTTTGTTGCCCAGTTTCTTAGTTTTGTGAGATCCCTTTGTAGCTCTTCACAGTCTGCTTTGGACTTACTATCTTGATGGTATCTTAACTATCTTGATAGTCTAGTCCATGCTCTGCTAATATAGGATTATTCCATATTCCCCAGTGCTTGATTTTATCTGAATTTTCAAAAAAGGGATCAAAATTTACATTGTACAGACAGGTTATAAGAAAAGGGAGTAACTCAAAGGAGTCCATGTTGGAAAAGCAGCCACGCAAAAGGAGGAGAGGAAAAAAATAAATGCAGACATGGGGCTTGATCTTGTAAACATTTGCACACATGGGTAACTATATTCACATAAATAGGCCACTGAACTACTGACTCATGAAGTAAAATTACTCACATGCGTAAGTGTCTGCAGGGTCCTGCCCACAACAATTATTTTCTTGTTGACTGTTTAAGTGCAGTATAACTTTATGCATTTTGAATGGAATTCTGACTCTGCTGAAGTCAGTGGGAGTTTTGTCATTGAGTTCAGTAGGGTCAGAATTTCACTGTTGGTTTCCAGTCAGCATGAAATTTATTATTTATCTGTTTTTCTGAATTCAGTTCAAAATTGTGTGTTTTGACAATGGTTAAATAATTGTGAGGACCTAGGAATTAAAAGTTGTTCTCTCCTTTAAACGAAGGAAAGGAAAGAATTTTTGCAATATTGATATTTGACAAGGCTGAAAATTCAATATCTGGGAATTTCAGAGATGACCTGAGCTAACAATTATAAAAAATGTACACAAATATTTTACAATATTGGCCCCAAACAATGCAATAACATCACTGTTAGACATAGAGCCAGAGTCTCCTCCACTTACACTTGTTTTACATCACTGTGACACCAGTGACTTTAGGAGAGTTACTCCAGATTTATACCAATGTTCATGTAAAGAATATTTTTGATAACTAGTGTAGAATAATGTATAGAGGGAAACCCCAATCCTGAATACTCCCAAACTTTCAATATGTTCAAAATTGGAAGATGGATCCAGATCTAAGTTTTGCAAGTAACTCATCTCTTTATGTGCCAAACCAAACGTCATATCTGTACCTCTTGAGTTTCTGAGTTTCCCAGTTTAGATCCAGATACGTATTTTCCACATTAAGCCCGTCTCTAATCTTCACCTATTTTTTTTTTTACAAATTGACATTATCCATATGTCAAGGCCCTATCTAACTCTGATACGGATATCCCTCACCCAACACGAGAACTGCATATTAGAAATGGAAAAGCTCTTAAATATTAGGTTTGATCATCCTAACAGTTTTCTAGGTACAGCTGGTAAAGGAACAGCTATAAAACACAGTGGAAATATTAAGATTGATGGCAATGTGAGGTAATACTGTAAAGCACAAAAGATAAATTACCTGATCAATTACCCATGGGCTGTAAAAATGCCCATTCTCAGATGGTTGCCACCAGCGGAGACGAGTGGAGCTGGAACGGGCCTTCAAGGGAATTTCCAGAGCAATGTATCGGCCTACATTGCTCGAATTACTGAAGAGGAATTCCTGCAGCAGGCTCCATGTGAGGCCCCCATTGAGTGAATATTGCAAAAGCACAGGTTGGCTTCTGGGGTCTGGAACTCCCTTACCGCATCCCAGTCTCATGAAGAACTGCACAAATCTAACATCAGTAACAATTACTGTAAAACATTTCTTCACAGAAAACCCTGTATAATCAGTTGAGGACTAGAGGAAACTCAGCGCTTATCCAATCAGTTTTGGTTTTTATTGCAGGGAATACTATTTAACAAATATTCTAATTACAGAGACAGTGTCTGTACATACAAAAATATCTGCCAGCTCCTCCATAAAGCAAATGATCACATTTTTTGTTTCTTTTCTAGCCCGGTGTATTCTTGGTAGAAGGAAGACTCCACTTTAGGAGAGATTTTCCGTCTCCCTCTCCACAGGTCATGGAGACTAAAGCAGACAGTAGTGGTGGTAATACATCTGATTTGTGTGTGGAGAGGTGTTAGGTATAGGAAGTTAAACAAAGGTATTCATGTACCCTTCACGCATTTGTGTGCAAAACTGATATTTTTGCAAATATCAGCAAATTTGACCTGGAGTGAAATTTTACCCTTTCAGCCTGTTGGCATAGAGTTTAATGGTCAAAATAGCAACCGATGGCTCTAGGGAGAGAGTATGATTTTTTTTATGAATTTGCTCTAGGGCAAAAATTCACTAAGTCTTGTTATTTTGACAAAAACAGAGAAAAACTGGCAGTGAAAACAAAAAATGTTTAACTTCTGAGCTGATGAAAAAAGGTATGTTTTTGTCCATTTAATCAGATATGAAAATTTAGTCTAAACTTCACACTGCTTTACACATACTGGGGGGAAATCCTTGTCCCTTTGAAGTCAATAGCAAAACTCCCATTGACCTCAATGGATGCAGTATTTCACACACCTTCTAATGGCCTGTATGAAATTTGTATGAAATTAGGGAATCCTTCCTTTTGAGGTACCACAGCGATGTTTGAACAGCTACACCAACTCCATGTAGTACACAAAGAATTGTCAAGGACTTATTCAGTTATGATCCTATAATATTTTATATTCATTAATCCACACCATTATGCTCCATCTACTATTGTTTTATTTAGTAGAGTTTCAGGTTTTTTGGTACCCACATAAAATGGGATATATGCACATGAACTTTTTTAGCATATGGAATTTAACATCTGGAGATAGTATACTGAGCTACATGGATTGTTGATTTGATCTGGTATGGCAATTTCTACAATTCCTAACTGCTGTGTATTGTAGGCTAGCACAGTCAGCATTACTAGTCTATTTTTTTCAGAGAATCCCTCATGAGAAAGTACATGGCTTTTAGCATGGTTACTGACCCCACTGCTCCTACATTTACACTCGATAGTTCCTTTTATAAGATCTATTGGTGATTCCTAATCTCAGAGGGCAAAATTAATGCCTGACGTAAGTGGACACAGCACCTAATGACTTCAATGGGACTTGGCTCAGTTATATCAGGGATGAATTTGGTCCAGAGTTTAGCAGGAGGCCTATGAAGCTAACTTGGAAATTAATGAACTACAATAGTAGTGGAATGCTAGAGAATAGTCATCCAAAATGTTGTTTTATCCACAGAAAAGAAGAAAAGATAGTTATTTGCTGACTTTTCCTACTGCAGACACAAGAAATTAAATATGAGGGCCTGTTTTTTCTTTCTTTTTTTGTCAGCATGGCATTCATTTATCTTCAGTCTTGGAGAAAATTGGGATTTTACATATAACACCTTGAGGTCAATGTATGCAAATCCAGCTACAGCTTACCACAGAGAAGAGATAAATGACAATGCTTTGAACACAAGAGAGAAGGAAAACACATTGTGGATTAGTCTAATGGAGCATCATACAAGGACTCTTGTATCTTTTGTGAAATAGTGTTGTTAATTTTAGAACAGCCTAGAAAATCAAATTACTGAAAAAGTACTGATGTCTTTGGTTACCAAGCTGTAAAACCCAATTTGTCTTGGTTTGAGGAACCTTGGAATATAAATATAAATGTGATGACACTTTAGTGATGGTTTGTCTACAGACATGGGTTATTCTTTCTCTGAAAAATGTATAAATTAAGCATCATTGTAGACTAAGATGGGCAATGAAATCATCATTTTAATCCTTTATGTTAATGAGGACTACAAGCCAAAAAGAGCTAACGTGCATGTTAAAACATGCTTTATGTAGTGTTAAATAAGTCTTGCATTAGGAGTTTTCTGTTTACTAAGGGTCAGTGAACAAATCTGTGGAAAAATACAACATTTCAGAGGTAAAATAGTATTAAAGATAATAGGCTACGATAATGAATAAGTCAATAGACAATGACTGTTCAATGGTTTGCAAACAATTAGGACACAGCTTCATTTTGCATTGGTTTAACGTCCCCCCCCCTTGCTTAATATTTTAGACATGTCCTGCTATCAAATATGTCTTCTGCAGGCCATAATGACAAGACATAATCGCTAAATACATTAAAAATGTTTTTTTTAATATAACTGTGATCAGTGTAGCTGGTGACAAGCTTGACAGGAATTTGTCAGTGAATTATTGGAAAAAATGTGTGCAATAAGAAGAAATTAAGCTTCAGAAAATTAAGGCGTTATATGATGATGAATACAATGGCTATAATGGTAACAGATACTCCTACTTCAATAACGATTCATGATGCAACAAAACTGTAAGAGAAGCAGAGTGTCTGATATACAACGAATTTCACGTTATGCATATGAGAAATGAACATATTATTGTCCACATGAATAAACTACACGTGATGTTTCAGATCCTGCAGTCCTCACTCTTGGAAAATGACCCCTGACTTAAATGGGAATTCCCATTGACTTAAATAGGAGTTTTGCCTGAGTAAGGATTGCAGGATATGCCCCAACATAGTTATACACATTTGCTTTCACCACAGAAGTATAATATAAAGAATATTTTACCTATTCTCTCAATGGAATCTTGAAAGTGTTTTAAAACTGTATTACCTTGCCTGTGATAAATCCAGATCTCGAGTCATCAGCATACGCAAGCCTTCTTCATTAAAGAAGAGATTGTTTCCTCCAGACAGGATACCACATTTCCTAGATGGTTTTCCACCACTCACCATCAAGAATCTATCAGACTCTAGCTGACCTGAGTGCACAGTACATATATTTTTAGGATTTGCCCTGAAGCACTCCTGTTACAACAGTATTATTTCCAAAAGAAGTAAGCTATATAAATCATTATGTTCAGAGTGAACAAATATTTGTACCAGAATTTTTTGACCCCCACCATGTTTCCTGGAAAACTGCTACGGAACAAAACTTACTAAAATATAAAAACATAACTCTGAAGCTTAAGGTTTTCTTCTCTATTCATTCAAAGGAGATTCTGATTACTTTCCTATGCTTTTATTTGGATTACATAAAAATACCCAACTATATAAGGAAACAGCTCAGTGTTATGTCCAAGTTGCAGTTAGCAGTTAGTTCAGTTTGAAATAAATAACTACAAGGATTATGGGAGGAATTTGACTCTAAGACACTATTTTGTCCAAAATTAGTACTTTCAGTTATGTTTGTTTACAGAGTAGCTTATACTTTACTTTTTGTTGTGGGGAGTGAGGGGCTTTGAGGAATGTGACATGAATTTCTTTCTCCTGCTGCTCTATCCACCATGGCTCCTTAGTCTGCTGTGTCTGCTCAGCTGCAGCCCTCACTCACCACCATTTGTGTGTCAGAGGAAGCTGGCATACAAGGGAGACTGGGTGGCAGTACAGTGACATGGGTGGAAATGGAAGTAGTGTGGGTAGCAATGGAGGGTTCCAATGTATTGAAAGTGTTGCTTTGTGCCCCTCATTTCAGGGGTTGGAGCCTCCCATCTGTAAGTTTTGTGCTCTCCTATCAGTGTCAGAAAGCTGAGAGGTATGGTCTGGTTTTCAAAGGCTGAGGAACTTCGAAATACTTAGGACTTTCCTTCAGATTCCTGTGCGGCAGACCAATCCTCTGCAGTAGGCAGGGCCGGCTCCAGCATTTCTGCCGTCCCAAGCAAAAAAAAAAAAAAAAAAAAAAAGCCGCGATCGGCAGCAGCAGTTCAGCGGCAGGTCCTTCGCTCCTAGAGGGAGGATTGCCCCCGAATTGCCACAGGTGCCGCCCCTCTCCCTTGGCCGTCCCAAGCACTTGCTTGTTAAGCTGGTGCCTGGAGCCGGCCCTGGCAGTAGGCATACTGTTCATCCCATTCTCTATTATTCTATTTATCTGAGAGGATGAACTAAAAGTAAAATTACTTCAAAACCAGACAAAATATTAATTTATTCACAACTTTCAGTGATTTAATTTAAGAGCTATTCCTTGTCAGAAATTCCATGTGCTCATTACTATGATAAAATGAAGTGCTTCTCTAGATGTAGAGTTTTGGAATCATAGAATCATGCATCCGTTCTGGTGCAGAATGTATGTTTCCGTCGTAGGTCAGTAAATAGAAAAAGGTGTCTAGATAAATACTGTAGGAATCATCAAATGATCATTAATATTGTTTAAGGCTCAAATCCTGATCACTTCACTCATGTGAACAGTCACACTGATGTAATTGGGACTAACATGCACAAGTAGGGTGACCAGATAGCAAGTGTGAAAAATTGGGACGGGGGTGGGGGGTAATAGGAGCCCATATAAAAAAAAGCCCCAAATATTGGGACTGTCCCTATAAAATCGGGACATCTGGTCAGGGCCGGCTCCTGCCACCAGCGCAGCAAGCAGGTGCTTGGGGCGGCCAACGGAAAGGGGCGGCATGTCTGGCTCTTCAGCGGCGGGTCCCTCAGTCCCTCTCGGAGGGAAGGACCGGCTGCTGAATTGCCGCTGAAGAATGAAGTGGCGGCGGTAGAGCTGCCGCCGAAGTGCTGCCGATCGAGACTTTTTTTTTTTTTCCCCGCCGTTTGGGGCAGCAAAAACGCTGGAGCCAGCCCTGCATCTGGCCACTCTATGCATGAGGAAGGTCAGCAGGATTTGGCTGTAAGAAGTCTGATCTCTTTAACCATAGGTTCTATGAAGGATGGTAGCTAAAAATCACTATGAAGAGTTCATATAAAAAAGAGATACCTTCAAAATCGTCCTTGAGAAAGTCTGAATTCATGGTGCTTATTTTACAGGTTGGCCCAGAATACCCTGGATCACAGATACACTTAGTTCCATTGAGACAGCTGCCATGTCCATTACACATCTCTTCACATTGTGGGCCAATGTATACATTATCAATGGCCCAAGTCACGGGTTGGGACCCAGCAGGATAAAATCCCTGGTACCATCTGAATCTTACTGATCTGAAACAGGTACATAGTATATCCAGGTCAAACAATAATTAGTTGCATATGAAATTACAATGTGCTTTTTGCTAGAATTAATATTCTTACTAAGTTTGTCCTAAACATGGAAAGATATAGTCACTACCTTCAATATCCAATAAATCCCGCTACTCAGTCAACACAAATATATTTACAGGAAAACAGAAGGGCTTGATCCACCAGTTACATTACTTTAAAAACTTAGTTATGGACTAAAATCATCCCTCAGACCACCAATTTTTTGTGGGGTGAGGGGCTGGACTTGGATGGTTTTCCTTTACCTTTAATTTACAGACTTAGGACCAGATTGTACCACCCTTGCTCATGTTGGACAGTATCTTACTTCACAATTAGTCACACTGATTTCAATGAGACTAGTTATGGGATAAAGGTGGCATAATCTTGCCCTAAATTAGATGGAAAGAATAAATGATATGACATGTCAACAGATAGTCAACTTGGCTTTATACTATTTAATCCTAAAAAAAAAAAAAAAGCATGTTGCGAGATGTTAATTTAAATTGTAAACTCCTTGGGGGTGTAGACCTGTCATTTTTAATTTGTCTTCTAAGTGCTATGCACATCTGTGCTGCATATAAATAATAACAGACCAAGGGAAGGAGAGGGAACAAATTAAACAAGCAGAAAACTGCTCTGCAGAGAATAATTTAAAATCACTCCCTGCCCCTTCCCTCAAAAATGAGAAAACCTTGAAAAGGAGAGAGAAAACAGAAGAAGTAGGATAAGGAAGAAGCATTTAACTATGTTGTGGACTTTCTTTAATACATACCCTTCTAAACTATTTCTAAATTCAGCTGCTGAATCAGCTGCATAAACAGTAGTACATGTCTGGTGCACAGGTACTTTGGCTTTTATTTGCCATTTAATAGCAATTTTGGGGAGTGACTCAGAGAATAATAGATGGCTGGTTGATGGTGAAATTACCAACAACTGATTCATAGAAAAGGTGCCAATAATCATTCCTCTTGTAGTCAGTAAAATGAATTGACTTTATTGTCTCCTCAGTTATTTTCTGAGACACAACCACAGAGTGTCCAGGGAGTGTTTTAGAGACTAATTTTTAAAATGAAAATTCCATCCATTGTGCTCAACCCACCAACATGAAAATTCAAAAAGACCAGGCATACTTCTCACTATGAATAAAATGTGACATATGTTTGAAACAGAGGGTGAAATTCTGGCCCCACTGAAGTCAATGGGAGTTTTCCAATTCACTTCGCTGGGGCCCGGATTTCACCCAGAGTATGCAACTGCAACTGGCTATTCTTAGTTTACTGCTAGAGGTGCCCATCTGCTGAGAAAGCACATTAATTTCTGACAGAGGGAGCCTAACGTAAGAAACTAAAAATGTCTTCAAATTGTTTTAATATTGGTTTAACCTCTAGAAAGTGCAGGTGGATGAGAGAACGTCTGTTTTAGAGTAAAACAGGTGGGTCAATCAGGCTGTTTCTTTTTCATAGTATCATAGAATATCAGGGTTGGAAGGGACCTCAGGAGGTCATCTGTCCGATCCCCTGCTCAAAGCAGGACCAATCCCCAACTAAATCATCCCAGCCAGGGCTTTGTCAAGCCTGACCTTAAAAACCTCTGAGGAAGGAGATTCCAATTTTCTGGATTCCTGGGCTCTGGGGGTTAGGGGGTGTGGATGTCTGGGCTGGGGGCGCCCCATGGCTGGTCTCTGGGGGGGAGGAGTGGGTGTGGGTGTCTCAGACCAGAGAGGCAGAGTTTTCCCCCAAGATATGCCCAGCTGGCCTGTAACATACAGAGGCACCCAACAAAAGCATAACAGAGAAACTGGGTTGTCATAGGGGTTTCTTTAACTCTCTATTCCTGGGGAAAAAAAATTTGTTGTCTGTATTGCTGACAGGTATTTTGAAATAAACTACCAAAATAATTGAAACTGGCATGATTATATTGAGTTATTTTGACAAATAAAATATGCAGAATTTTGCAGAATTTTAAAATACTGTGTGCAGAATTTTTAATTTTTTGGCACAGAATTCCCCCGGGAGTAACAGGAGGGACGGTAGGCTTCACAAGCATGCTACTTCCCCCACCCCACCTTGCATAAGTGGGCAGAGAAGGTCAGGCAGCAGCTATAGTGGAAGTTTTTTTCCCTGTGCAACACGCCAACCACGAGATCTGAACCAGCATAGTGGCAGAAGTAATCTGTGCCAGAAAAAGAGCTGGCACACTTTACTTTACACTTGGAGAAAAGGGTGAGCTAGGGAAAGAACCGTGACTCAGGGTGAGACATAACATCTCCATTTCTGCTATAAGATGGTTACTGTTTCAATAAAGCAAATTCAAATACAGAAAAAACCTTATTAGAACTAGAAGCCAGACACTTACCCACACAGGTGCAGTTTTCCAAAGTGGATGACCTCTCTTCTCCAGCCCTGAGCTGTACCAGCATAGTAAGTGCTGCTTGGATGATGCTCAGTGGAGCATAAGGAGCTGAGATAGCTGCTACTACTGTAGCACAGTGGAAGAAGCAGGTGCCAGGTTGCCCCTAGATCTCGTGAGAATTCAAGTTTCACTGGGTCTGCAGATGAGCTATCAGTGGTGCAGCCAATATTGATCTAGAGTAGAAAAATAAAATCACGAAGATTACACAGGGTCAAAATGTGGCATTTAGCTGCTGACCCGCATTTTGTGTGGTGCAGGGCTTCATTGCCCAGGGGAAGCTCAAGGAGGGATTGCATCTCAGGGAGATATAATCCCTCCTTAAGCAGCCCAGTGTGCTGGGGCACGTTGCAGGCTGTACAATGTTCTAAGATATTGTAGCCTGCTCCTTCTCGTAATACTCTGTATGCTTGTGTGTGTGTGTGGTCCCAACTCCTCAGGGCAGAGATTGCCCTTGTGTGGGGTGTACAAAAGGTGAAAGTTTCTTGTGCATTCCCCTACCATCCACCTATCGAAGGGCATGCCACAGTCCAGGCTATCTTAAAAAAATTCAACTGCTACTACTAATAAAAAATTAATTAGATGCATTAAATATTTCTACAAGGGCAAAAACATGTTTCTGAGTAAGCAAAAGCAAAAACAATAGACCTGCTGTCCCTAGCAGTATGGCTGTAGTAATTTGCAACATCTCCGGCAGTACTTAGAGAATGCACCCCGCACCCCCAGACACGGCGACAGAGAAATGTGAATTAAAAAAAAAATAGAAATGATAATAAAACAAACATAATATGCAAACATTCATTGTTGATTAAAGGATCCTTAACCTAACTGTGGTTCTCTTTACTCTCATAGTCCCAGGGAATTATACTATCAGAACAGATTTATACCATAGGAATTATCCCTAAAGGTATTTACTATATCATTCGAGTCTTTTGTTCAGAGTCGGTATTCTCTTTTTTGCTTATATAAAGCAGTGGGGCCTAGGAGGAAGTGTCCAAAACACCTACAGATAGGGCAGGTTTTGGATTTGAGGCCAAACCAGAGATGTAATTTGAGTCTGGCGGTGCCAGAATCTTTCACGCTGTTCTGGTGAGATCCCGCTGACATAGTGAACAATAGAAATTGTATATAATCAGCAGTCCTACTAATATCCTGAAAAATTGTAATGTATAGTTTTGTGAAACATCTGAAACCTTAAGGGCTTGTCTACATAGGACACTTAGGCAAATTAATCTGAATTAAGTAAAGGTGTGACTTTAAAGTGGGTTAGTTTAACTGCATTAAACCCTTGTGTGGATGCTCTCATTTAGAATTAAAGTGGCTTTAATGTGGTTTCGTTTAATTCACTTTTTGGGAGTGAATTTTAATTCAGATTAATCTTCCTAAGTGTCCCTGTGTAGACAAACCCTAAGACATATTTTGGCATGCCCATAACGTAAAATAATCTGATTTCCTGTCTCCCATGTGTTTGTACAAAAATATGCTTGCAGCTTGAAATCTTTTATGCCATGGTGACAGTTATAAAGACATAATAGACTGGATGGAACCAGGGTTGTTAGTACACTTGTAAGATGAGGAAGCCCTCAAGAGTAAAATATATTGTGTTGTATTTACCATATCGTAAGTAAAAACTCATGTTATGGACAAAATACAAAGCACAGATGAAACCATTTAAATCCTTTGTTTCCACTTATGTTTTTAGGGATAGTAGTTTTATTTCTAATGTACTGATCCTTAACTTAAAACAAATTATTTCCAAAAGCCAGTGACATACAGCACTATATATAAATGTTGAAAACACACCATATAAGATAAAGCTTCCCTTATTGCTCCACAGTGCACGAGACTTGTCAACCTATTATAACTAGAGAATCCACCCATCTGGAAATTAAGAGAAATGCTTGACCAGATCTAGTTCTTGTACTCTTGAGACACAGACTGAAACGTTACTGCATTATGTATAATAGCTTCATTTATACTAATGTCCTCAAAAACCTTAGCTGAAGGCATTTAACTTTTTTCAAACAATGCCTGTACCAGATCCAAAATATGCATGTAGGTCTTTTGAGATTAACACTCTGAAGATTTGCAGTATCTTAATGTGAACTCATTTTTTTGTTGTACAGGCTTTCAATCCATTTCTTAAAACAGAAAACAATTTGTGTTCCATATTTTATTAAGTGCTTGCATGACAAACTGAAATGTGCATTAGTACACAACCAAATTTAATTTTCTTAGAATACTCTAAATATCATTTCAGCAACAGTTTATAATCCAAAATCATTTGTTGTTTAATGATGGAATGTGCTATGACTTAGTTAAATGCTATATACATATTATATTGTATTACATAGCTTCCTGCAGCTCTCATTGGCCAGGAACAGCAAACCGCGCCCACTGGGAGCTGCGGGCAGCCATGCCTGCGAACGGTCAATACAAACAAACTGCCTTGTGGCCTGCCAGCAGATTACCCTGACGGGCCACGTGTGGCCTGTGGGCTACAGGTTTCCCACTACTGATTTATACTATTTAGTATAAATATATATGTAGAAGTAGTTAAAAGAATTGCAAGAAAACAGAAAAATTGGAGAGAGAAATTTTCCATAGCTATAAGATAAAAGCCTTCTAGCCACATCTACAACAAGAATGGCTAGCAGCTGTTAAACCATATAAAACAGTTTACAATTATGGGAAATTATACAGATCTCTATATTTGGGCAAACACCAGAGAGGAAACAAAATACCACAATGAGATCAAGAAAGATTAAAACTCCGCATGTAAGAAAACAGAAAGGCTACATTGTGGGGATAAGTACCTCAAATTGGATTATGGTGTTCTCATTCACATTCAATTCCCTTGTTGTAATGGAATGTTCTCCAACTTCATTTGAAACAAATACCATAGCAGAATCTTCCTCCCTACCACAAAAAGGAAAGAGGTATTTTAGGTCTGATTTATTTGATGGCTATTTATTTCCAATTTATTGCTGAGAGGTAGATTCTTTTAATACGTACGGGGCTCCCTTTGATGAATACGGACAATAAAGCCCAATATTACCACCAGGGTAGAAAAGCCAGTTATCTTCTTTAGGTCCAAAGTCAAACGTATCCAGAAGTATAACAGAATTCTTTAGGTTGTTTCCATTAATAATGAAGTTATCTATAATCCAGATTTCTTCTTTCTTGCCTAAGAAGAAAGGGAGAATGTATTGTGTTAACTCTTACAGAAGAGAGTGAGAACAAATAACAATGGGTTAGAGTGCAAAAGTCTCACTGTATTGGTGAACAGCTGCTTTCATGAGTAGTCTGTCCCACAGACTTCACTGGGCCATATGCATGATAAAGTACTCATCAGGGTGCATCAGGGCACCACGATCTGGCCCTATCTGCCTGTAAGCATAGAATATTCTTCCAAAATAAGAAACCTGCACAAAAGTAATGACCAACTGAAGTGTGAAAAACGGTTTTGCAAGTATCTTTCAATAAAGTCATATTTACTTTGCAAAGTAAGCTATAATAAAAAATTAATTGAGCTAATTGTCCAAAAAGTCAAAACTGATGATTAAACGGTATAATTTGTGGATGGGTCACAAATGACTTGAACTTAATAATCTCCCTGGGCCAACTAAGAGCTCTTCAGTCCTAGTGGGATAAACACACATCTGAGAGAAAGAAAACTTTGGTGGCAGTCTCCAGACTCCCAGATAAGCGGTGGAACTCAGATATGTCACAAAGGTTATGGTTAAGGCTATGATTTAGTCACGGGTATTTTTAGTAAAAGTCATGGACAGGTCACGGGCAATAAACAAAAAGTCATGGCCAATGACCTGTCCATGACTTTTACTAAAAATACCCCTAACTAAATCTTAGATGCTGGGGAAGGGGGGGTGCTCTAGTGGATGTTGCTGCTTTTGTGGGGGGGTATACTCTGGCGGTCTCTGCTGCTCCTGGGAGGGGGCAGCCAGGGACCCCGCCACTGCTTCTGAGGAGGGGGGAGGCCTGGGGCCCAGCCGCTGCTCCTGGGTGGAGGGGCGGCCCAAAGCCCCACCGCCACCACTGCTGCTCCAGGCTGGGGGTGGCCCGGGGTCCCACTGCTGCTGCTGCTGCTGGGGGAGTGGGGGGAGGGTGGCCCAGGGTGCTGGGGTGGGGAGGCAGCCCGTGGCGCCACTGCTGCTCCCAGACTGCTGCTCCAGGGCAGTGACCAGGACCAGATGCCTGGGCCCTGGGGTCAGCCGCATCAGTGCTGCAGCTGCAAAAGTCATAAATCCATGACTTCCGTGACCCCATGAAAGACTTGCAGCCTTAGGGTTAGGGTTAGGGTTAGGCTGGAGGGTATCATTGTGATCATCTAATGTGACTTCCTGTATAACACAGACCACAGAACTTCTCCAAAAGAATTCCTAGAGCTTATCTTTTACAAAAAACACCCAATCTTGATTTAAAATACCACAACCTTTGATAAATTGTTCCACTGGTTAATTACTCTCACTGTTAAAAATGTATGCCTTATTTCCAGTTTGAATTTGTCTAGCTTCAACTTCCAGCCGTTGGATTGCATTATACCTTTCTCTGCTAGATTGCAGAGCCCATTATTAAATATTTGTTCCTGATGCAGGTACTTACAGATATAATCAAGTCACCTCTTAATCTTCTTTTTGTTAAACTAAATAAATTGAGTTCCTTGCCACTGTTACTTTAAGGCATGTTTTCTAATCTAATCATTCTTGTGCTCTTTTCTGAACCCTCTCCAATTTATCAGCATCCTTCTTGAACCATGGACAGCACAACTGAACACAGTATTCCAGCATCAGTCACACCCTTGGCAAATACAGAGGAAAAATAATGTCTCTACTCCTACTTGAAATTCCCATTTATGCATCCAAGGACTGAATTAGCCTTTAGACCATCATGTTGCACTGGAAGCTTGTGTTCAACTGATTATCCATCATGACCCCCAAATCTTTTTCAGAGTCACTGTTTCCCAGGATAGAGTCCCCCATTCTGTAAGTATGGCCTACTTTCTTGGTTGCTTGCTGTATACATTCCCATGCTTTTGAGCTGGGTAGGATGGCTCTTCTGCATAATTGCCTCTTTCTAGATAATCCACAAAGTGAGCTTCATGTTATCAGAGAGGAGGCTGCAGGGCCTTCTCTCTAGGATGTTTCCTATTTAAGGATACTGTCTGAAAGGGAGGATGTAATTAAACATTTGCGGAAAGTCCACCAGAAAGATGAACTGGGGGAGGACTATTAGGACTTGGTCTGAATTGGCTTTTAGATAGTTAAGCTAACCAATGGTGAGTTAGAAACAACAAAAAACCAAGTATATAAACAAGAAACCAAACCACCTGAAATAAAACAAGTGTTGTATTGTTGTGTTTAAATTATCACTAGAATTTTTCAGTGCTTCAATGTCAACATCACACTATGAATCCTTTGTGGGGTCACTAAGATATTTCTTCTTCATCGGATGTATATCCTAAACTCCGTAGGAACAGACAACATCCCTTTGGATTTATATACTGCTTTGAAGTTTACCTTTCTACTTTAACTAGCAGATTATGCACTAAGTATATTTTTCTTAATCTGCTTTTAATGCCTTCTAGGGCATATAGGGCCTGATTCTCATTTACACCAATGACCCTGTCTACATACCCAGAGTCAGGTAAAGGATGCAATCAGGCCCATTAAGAATAATGAGACAGACCTTAACAAATTTAATTTTATACATTACATTTCTAAACTCCCCTAAGGACCTGCTAATTTTATGCAAATAGTCCCAGTGATATTAAATTACATACTTTTATTTTAAAACATCCACCAGTAATATGGAAAGTGCATGCATAAAAAGTACAAATGTGATGGTATTATAATGTCTAGCAAATCAAGTCCAAAAAACTTGAAATTTGAGTATTAAACAAACTGTATAGAATTACAACAGAATACTGTACAAGATTGAAAGTCCTGATTATTATTTAGACAAAACAACTTCAGAAATATAACTCTGTAAGCATGTATTTAGAATACATCTTTACCATTGTTGTAAGGTTGCCAGAGCCTGAAACGTGTCGCATTGGTTTGCGCAGTGTATGGTAGTGGAACGTTAATGAAGAGAACATCAGTAGTTTGAGTGAAGTAAAACTCATCTATTAAATGCCAAGTGATGCCACCGTTGATGGAGTATTGTAGCAGAATGGAATGAGACCTCTCTGGGGTACCTACAGCAAAGTGAATATATTTACGTTCATTATAATCTGATTTGCAAGAAACACTACTTTATAAACATATATTCATATTTAAATGTAATTAGGCTACTCATACTTTTATTACAGATTTTTACACTATGCATCATTGTTTTTTTATAACAATTTTAAGTGTTGGCAGGCAATACACATATTGTACGTATGCATCCTCCTAAGCAGTCAACTGGATGGGACTCTGGAAAATCCTACTGATGTAAGGGTTATATTTGCATGAATATTAATGATATACATAATAATAGTTAATTTATTTAGACCCAAAGCAATCTCAGCATTATCATTTTTTATTTCAGGCAAACCATTTCCTTTCCTACAAAACAACAACCATTTTTCAGTAAATCAATATTTGTTTATAGTATCACAAATTATAACAATACAGTATCATAGTATCACAAATTATTAGTATTATAACCTGTGTTACAGTAGTACCCACAACATCCACACCTTTTGGGCAGACAGTCCTCATCCTCAAGAATTTACAAGCTAATTCTACAAGCACTCATGTCAGCAACTTTATTCATGTGAGTTGTTTTACTGATTGAATGATCTGTACGTATTTACTTATAAGTTTTAATGAAAAAATAATAATGCTTTGCACCTTCAATCTAGGCCAGGAATTCTGTGGCTGAACCAAGAGTAAAACTCAAGTCTCTTGACTACCAGACCTGACCCTTAAACACAAGACCATCCTTCCTTCATAAGAACGTAAGAATGGCCATAATGGGTCAGACCAATGGTTCAACTAGCCCAGTATCCTGTCTCCTGACAGTGGCCAGTATCAGATGTTTTTGAGGTAGTGAACAGAACAGGGCAATTTATTGAGTGATCTACTCGCTATCTTCCAGTTTCAGCTTCTGACAGTCAGAGGTTTAGAGACACCCAGAGCATCAGCAGGGCCGGCTCCAGGCACCAGCTCAGCAAGCAGGTGCTTGGGGCGGCCAAGGGGAAGGGGCGGCACGTCGGACTCTTCGGCGGCAATTCAGCGGCAGGTCCCTCGGTCCTTCTTGGAGGGAAGGACCTGCTGCCAAAGTGCCGCCAAAGAAGAAAGTGGCGCAGTGGAACCGCCACTGAAATGCTGCCGATAGCGATCGCGCCTTTTTTTCTTTTTTTTCTTTCTGCTGCTTGGGGCAGCAAAAACCCTGGAGCCGGCCCTGAGCACCAGGCTGTATCCCTGACCATCTTGGCTAATAGCCATTGATGGATCTATCCTTTAGGAACTTATCTAATTCTTTTTTGAACCAAGTCATAGTTTTGGCCTTCACAACATCCCCTGGCAATGAGTTCCACATGTTGACTGTGTGTTATGTGAAGAAGTACTTTCTTATGTTTGTTCCAAACCTGCTGCCTGTGAATTTCATTGCATGACCTCTGGTTCCTATGTTACATAAAGGGGTAAATAACATTTCCTTATTCGCTTTTTCCACACCATTCATGTTTTTATAGACCTTTGTCATATCTCTCCTCAGTCATCTCTTTTCCAGGTTGAGCGGTTCTAGTTTTTTTAATCTTTCCTCAAATGGAGGCTGTTCCATACCCCTAATAATTTTTGTTGCCCTTCTCTGTACTTTTTCCAATTCTAACATATGTTTTTTGAGATGGCATGACCAGAACTGCATGCAGTATTCCAGGTGTAGGTATACTCTGGATTTATACAGTGGTATTATGATATTTTCTGTCTTATTATCTAGCCCTTTCCTAATGGCTCCTAACATTGTGTTAGCTTTTTTGACTGCTGCTACACATTGAGCAGATGTTGTCAGAGAAGAATCCATGATGTCTCCAAGCTATCTTTCTTGAGCGGTAACTGTAAATTTAGACCCCACCTTTCCGTATGTATAGTTGGAATTATGTTTTCAAATGTGCATTACTTTGCATTTATCAACACTGAATTTCATCTGCCATTTTGTTGCCCAGTCACCCAGGTTTGTGAGATCCCTTTGTAACTCTTCACAGTCTGCTTTGTACTTAACTATCTTCTATACATTTGAATCATCTGCTAACTATGCCACCTCATTGTTTACCCCTTTTCCCAGATCATTTATGGATATGTTGAACAGCACTAGTCCCAGTACAGATAATTGAGGATCCTGCTATTTACCTCTCTCTATTGTGAAAATTGACCATTTATTCCCACCCTTTGTTTCCTCTTTTAACCTGAGGCTGATCTATGAGAGGACCTTCCCTCTTATCCTACGATCCTTACTTTTCTTAAGAGCCTTTGGTAAGGGACCTTGTCAAAGGCTTTCTAAAAGTCCAAATATACTATATCCACTGGATTATTCTTGTCCACCTGTTTGTTGACTCCCCAAAGAATTCTAACAAATTGGTGAGGCATGATTTCCCTTTACAAAAGTCATGTTGACTCTTCCCCAACATATCATGTTCATCTATGTGTCTGATAATTCTGTTCTTTACTATAGATTCAACCAATTTGCCTGGTATGAAATTTAGACTTACCTCTGGAGCCTTTTTAAAAAAATTGGTGTTACATTAGATATCAGCAGTCATCTTGCATGGAGGCTGATTTAGGTGATAAGTTGCATACCACAGTTAGTAGTTCTGCAGTTTTGTATTTGAGGTCCTGCAAAACTCTTGGGTGAATATCATCTGGTGCTGGGGACTAATTACTGTTTAATTTATCAATTTGTTCCAAAACCTCCTCTTTTGATACCTCAGTCTGGGACAGTTCCTCAGATCTGTCACCTAAAAAGAATGGCTCAGGTGTGGGAATCTCCCTCTCATTCTCTGCAATGAAGATGATGCAAAGAATTCATTCAGCCTCTCTGCAAGGGCATTGTCTTCCTGGAGTGCTTCCTTAGCACCTTGATTGTCCTGTGGCCCCACTGATTGTTTGGCAGGCTTCCTGTGTCTGATGTACTTACAAAAAATTTTGCACTTAGTTTTTTTGTCTTTTGCTAGTTACTTTTCAAATTCTTTTTTGGCCTGCCGAATTATACTTTTACACTTGACTTGCCAGAGTTTATGCTTCTTTCTATTTTCCTCACTAGGATTTGACTTCCAAATTTAAAAAGATTTTTTGGGTCTCTAACTGCCTTTTGTTGTTTAGACAGGGTGGTGGAGTTTTTTTGGTCCTCTTACTTGTTTTTTTATTTGGAGTATGCATACAGTTTTTTAAAAAAGTTTCCATGCAGCTTGTAGCCATTTCACTTTTGGGATTGTTCCTTCTAATTTCTGTTTTACTAGTCTCCTCATTTTTATGTAGTTCCCCTTTTGTCAACTTAAATGCTACAGTGATGGGTTTCTTTGGAATTTCCCCCCCTACAAGGATGTTAAATGTAATTACATTGTGGTCACTATTACCAAGTGGGTCTGCTATATTCACCTCTTCGACCAGATCCTGTGCCTCTCCACTTGTGTGTTCCAGGACAAACTGCTCCAAGAAGCAGTCATTAATAATGTCTAGCAATGTTATCTCTGCATACCATCCTGAGGTGACATGTTCCCAGTCAGTAAGAGGATGTTGAAACCCCCCATTATTATTGGGTTTTCTGTCCTATGTTACCAAGCTTAAAAAACTCTCTGTAATACCTAGTTATTAACACAAGGTCAGATTCTGAAACTCTTACTAATGCTGACTAGCACCTTGCTCCAAAAGTAGATCGTACAGGGAGTCTACAGCCCTGCTTCAGAATCTGACCCATAATGTTTTTTTTTTAATTAAATTAATGGAGATATCCTATCTCCTAGAGCTAGAAGGGACCTAGAAAAAGATCATTGAGTCCAGCCCCCTGCCTTCACAAGCAGGATCCAATACTGATTTTGCCCTAGACCCCCTAAGTGACCCCCTCAAGGACTGAGCTTACAACCCTGGGTTTAGCAGGCCAATGCTCAAACCACTGAGCTATTCCTTCCCCCATGAGTATGCATGCTATTGGAATGATAAGTATACTGAGCTGCACTTTCAAGCACCTTGGCAATGGTCACATCTTTTTTTATTATTATTTTTGAAGGGGGAATTTTAAAAAACAAGAAGTCATCAGCCAAGATTTTGCTTTTAACATGGGCTATTTGGGCATGGTCATAATAGTTATCCTCTTATTTTCATAAGGATGTTTAATAATAGGAGCAAGAGGACAATTATATTATTAAATGACAGACTGGAAGGATCCAAGCTGAATCCACATGTTTTTTTTTTTAAATTGCCCAAACAGAAATTGACTTAAGACTTTTGTTTAAAAAATAACCATTGTGGTTCCGAACTATTTTGGCCTTGTTCTTTGGCAAAGAAACTAGTAACTTGGGTGCAATTGTGCAGCCCTTAGCTGCATGTAACTCCCCATTAAGTTAATAGGAATTTTGCATGCACAAGAATTGCAGGAATGCAAGCTCTGTGCAAGTGGATCCCGGTGCCTGTGTGGAGCTCCACATAAGTTACTGGGGCCCCATGCACCTCCTGTGGTCCACACCCACATACCTCCTTTTCATAATGACGTTATGACACAAGCACAAAAAAAAACAACGGTCAGGTAATTTGGAAATGAGGATCAGACTCCATCACCAGCTTGATCATACCTATATTGGATAAACTGTTTGGCGCTTGTTATTTCTGGTGAACACTGATTATTCTTCACATTGTATTAAACATAATTCCTATGCTCATTTATATTATGTATGCTTGGAAGTCAGATGGGGGAACTTTTGATCTCTGTCAAGCTGGGTTAGATTTAAATCATCAAAGAGCACATGAAATCTCCAGAGTTTGTTACCAATCCCCTAAATCATACAGTATAAAGATCATGTTATTAATTAATCAATTGCTAAAAACCATTTCAAATAATTTGGACCTATGAAATTCCAAAAATCTTTAAATAATAATTTTTCTTTTATGCATGTAGAGAGTACTCAAATGGCATGTTTCTGGGCAGCACAAATCTCTAGGTTGAGACTGCATATGACAGAATGAGCTAGAGATGGATTTCATTTTAAGGCCAAGTTATAAACCCCTGGATAAAAGAAGTAGGAACAGAAGGGGTGAGAGCTTTAATGAGAGTAAAGATAACAGCACATCTATCATTAGTTTGATGTTTTTTCTTAGTTAGAGTAAGTATGGTGAACCTATTCGGTATTAAAATGAGCATGATAAAAAATCCCATAAAAGTTTCAATGTTATTTAGCATTAACTAATGGCCATTTAAATTAATGTTGTAAATTTAAACCCACATACTTCTCTGTAATGTTATAATATATGAGTAAAGCTACTGAAAAAAAACACAAATAAAGAGTGAACCTACCTTTTGCTATAAATTTAAATGAAAACTGGATGTATATAGTATTTGTACAATCCAGATCTCTTGAAACAAGCATTCTCAGCCCTTCCTGTAAATACAGAACATACACAGAAAATTACTGTTTCCCATATGTTACATTAGTGTGTCTATATTTCAGTCTTACTACATAGTTCTAAATAAGTACTGTAAAGGCTTATTTAAAAATCAAGAAACAGAACTGATAAAACAATTTTTCCAGAATTCATATATACTTTTACAGAAATATCTAACTCTTGACAGTAAGCTGCATTATACAATCTGCATTATTATAGCTGTTTTCTGAGTTTCTAAACAGAGTTTACACTGATCTTGAACTTTCCGTTTCATAGTAGCATATTTTAATATGATCTCATTTTAAATAGCACAATGTGAGAAGAATAACATAGCATGGATCAATGATGATCTTAATATTTCACAAAAACTCATGAAATCTCTATGCAATATTTTGTTGTGATAGATAGGATAAGAGCTGCATGGAGGGAAGAATGCTGGGGAAAAAACAGAAAGAGAGAGAGAATGGACAATTTCTTACTGATAATTTCCTTTTTGCTAGCACCATCACCCACAATTCTGGATGTCTGGGCTGCTCGCCTCTCTCTGCAGCTCACAGAGGCAGATCAGCCTTTTGGCGCTGCATGATCTGGTTGGGAGATGTTGCTAGCAGAAAGGAAATTAACACCAAGAAATTTTCCATTCTGCAACTCAGCATCTCCCATAATTCTTGATGTCTGGAAAGTAGCGACTAGTGAACAGATGCAGGGTGAGTTATGAAACAAGTATCATAGGAAAGAAGTACCCCACTTTTTGTGCGCTCTCTCAAAAGTCCATATCATTTCTGAAGCACCTCCCTGGCAAAGGAGGCCTCTCCAGAAAACAGAAGCTCCACTTTGCAGCACTTAATGAAGGTGTTAGCTGTAGACCAATGAGCGCTTTGCAAATTTCTAAAGTGGAATCAGGTGTTTGTTCCACCCATGATGTTGTTAAGGATGTCGTGGAGTGTACCTTGAGCCCTTCTGGGACAGGAACCTCTGATGATCTGTAGGCTTCCACATTACACAGTCTAATCCACTTTGTGATGGAGGACTTGGAAGTTCTGAGTCCCTGGCATTTGGGGTGTAAGGATATGAATATAGAGCCCAATCTTCTTATGGATTCTGTATACTTGAGATGTTCTCTTGACATCAAAGGTGCCACACCTTTTTAGTTGGCTTTTGTGATTTTGGACAGAACAAAGGAAGCACAAACTCTTGGCAACTGTGCAAGGAGGATTTTACATTAGGAAGAAAGGTCCTGAACACCACCTTGTTTTCGTGTAACATGCAGTAATTTTCCTGTATAGATAAGGCTGCCAGCTCTGATACTTTCCTGGTGTAACTGACAGCTACTAAGAAACAAGTCTTAATGTACAATAAAAGGCCAATACTGAAGTTAGAGGCTTGAAGGCATGGATTGCCATGGACCAGAAAACTACAGAAAGGTCCCATTTTTTGAAGAGTGGCCTGACAACTGGTCCGGCTAATCAAACTGCTTGAAGGCGTCTGGCTAGCTGTGGACTGTCTGCCAGGGAGCTGAAGGACCCTGTGAATAGCACACTAATAAAAGCAGACATCTGACACATCATGGTCCTGGGTTGAAGGCCTTGGTCTACATTCTCTTGGAGGAAGTCTGGAATGGTTGGATTTCTGGGATTTGCGCTATGCTCTTGGCACCAGTTGTTGAATCTGGGCCAGAGAGAGGAGTATGCTTTTAGTGCTCTCCTAGGTGAAAGCAATGTCTTAATAACACTGGGAGATAGATCAAGACTTTCTAAGCTTTCCTCCCAATAGGCAGGCTGTTGAAGTCATTTTGGGTCTGGATGAAGAAGAGGGCCTTGCGAGAGGATGTCTGGTCTCTATGGAAGCTCCATTAGGTCTGAGATCCAAGGTCTCCTCAGTCAGTGAGGAGTTATCAGTATTTACCATTGCCTGTTCTCTTTCTATTTTCAGGACCACCTTCCCCAGTAGTTGAAAGGGTAGAAATGTATAGAGTAGGCCCTGCAGCCAGCTGTGTGATAAGGCATCTGTTCCCATGGATCTGGGGTCTGCCTCCATTGTGAAGTATTTTGGCCTCCTTGTGTTTGTACAATCCGAGAACAGGCTGGTTGGAGAGAGGTTGACAGTCTGAACTATGAGATCAAAAACCTCCTGATTCAGGCACCACTCAGAGTTTTGACTCTGTGCCTGCTGAGCCAGTCTGTCTGTTAGTTCAGGTCCCCTTTGATGTGAATCAATCTCAGGGAAAGAAGGGACTGTTCTGCCCACCGCATTATTTCCATTGATTCTGCGTATAGTGCAGGGTTGTTTAAATATATAACCATAGTAGTACTGTCTGGTTGAAACAGGGCACTGATCCCCTTCAGGGTAGGCTGGAATCTTCACAGAGCTAACTTGACTACTTTCTGCTCTAGACGGTTTATACTGTGAGCCTTTTCCTCCTGTCTCCACTGGCCCTGAGCTGTTTGGGTCTCCAAGTGAGCATCGATTGTGAGGACTAAAGGATCTGGAAGAGCGATGGGCATGCCTTTGTGGACATTGTCTTGGGCTGACCACCAATATAAGGAGTTGAGCACTATCAGAACCTGTCCTTGATCTTTGATGCCTTACAGGGCATGGTCTCACACTTCAGAAAGAAGGCTTGAAGACATCTAATGTGTGACTGTGCCCTTGCAGTGATCCTATCCAGGACACAGAAGTCCTAGGAGTTGGAGGCATAGTACTAGGGTGGGCCTCTTGTGGCTCTGGATCAAGGAAATAAATTCCTGGATGGAAACAGGGAACTTTTCTTGGCACTGATGATGAAGCCATGCTCCTGAAGGAGATTCAATGTCCAAGATGTGTCCCTGTGCGCTGCTGACTGTGATGGAGCTCTGATCACGATGTCATCCAGATATGGTTACTGGTCAGTTCCCTGCAATCTGAGTCTGGCTATTATCACCACCGCCATCTTTGTAACAACTCTGGGGTCGAGGACAGACTAAATGGGAATGTTTGGTACTGCTAATATTTCCTGATGTAGGCAAACCTCAGATGTTTGCAGTGGCACTGTCTGAGGAGGATATGGAAATGTGTCCACTAGAACTACTGAAATCAAGAACTCCCCCTGCGGGTCAGGAATGAAACTGTAGAGGCCACGGTCTACATCCAAACCTTCATTTTCTTCATTCACTTGTCGATCTTTTGAGGTTAAGAATGGCTCCAATACACGTACTTCTGTACAATGAAGATGATGGAGCAGAACCCAGATAACCTTTCTTCTTCTTTCATCTCTCTTTTACTCCCATATCCAGTTGATGAAATATTTTGTTCTGGATCAGATTGTGTTTTCTGGGGTCATGGGAGCTGGATGACTGGAGGAAAAATGGAATGGGTGGAGCCCACAGCGCGAGGGAGTATCCCTGGCTTACTATTTTCCTGATGCACTTGTCTGTAGTTGATGCAACCCATTTCTTTAGGAAATGGAAAATCCTGCACCCTAACTTCAACTCTGGATGGAGGCGTATGTGATCTTTGTCATAAAGTGCATTTTGGGAGGAGGGTAGAGCTCCATTTGGATTTCCACCCACCCCCCTAGACTTCGAATCCACTGTTTTCCACTGGGGAATCTATTGTCCCTTTGCTGCTACCTCTGTGAGGATGAGGAGTGAAAGAAGCACCTCTGACTGTAAAGGCTGGGCTATATCACCTCCTGAGGGCACTTAGTGGTGAAAGGAGAGACAGTTTGGATTTGCTGCACTGTCAGCCATCATCATAACCAACTTTTTTCCAAAAAGGAGGGATCATGTAAACTTGGTTGAGCATAGAAACTGCTTACAGTGAGTATCCACCTTCCAGGATTGGAGCCATAGTGGGTGCCTGGCTACTGAGCTGGAAGCCACGGCTCGGGGTGAGGACCTCATTGCATCCATTGAGATGTCAGCTACAAACATTGTTGCTAGGGAGAATTTCTTTAAAGTGGAGCCAAAGTCAGGGTGATCTCTGTCTTTAAGGGCTTTGAGATCTTCCAGCCAGGAAGGAGATGCTCTTTCAAAGCAGGTAGCTGCCAGGGATGCTCAGAGGTTGACAGAAGAGGCTTCAAAGCCCTTTTTGAGAGTGGCCTTCATCTTTCTATCCATGGGTTCCTTAGGATCGATCTCCCCCTCTTAAGGAATAAACATATTCCTGGGGAGGGTCGCTACAGCATGTCACCCTTTGATATCTCAGCAATAGAGCCCTTTGATACTTGAATGTTATAGAGCCCGAGGTCGCTCTTGTTAACATGCTTGCCCTTATCAGGCTTGTTCCATTAATCCCTCATCGCTTCCTTGAAGGAGGAGTGAAAGGCTATTGCAGCCTCAGGGGAGGATTTTGAGAGGAGAAATTTACTCTGAGGTTTACTCTCAAGAGCATGCTCAGGTTTCACAGCCAGATAGCTCAGCTTCCTCAGGAGGAGAAAAAGGAGTCAGAGGATTCTTATCTTTTGTTTTTTTGTGTGCCTTTTTTTTCTCCTTTTTAGCTTGTTAGTGTGCTTTGGGAGTGTAGGAGCTCTGCTGTGCCTTGGTGATGCCTTTTGTGACTTGCCTTCCTTACGACCTAGAGCCCTCTTTAGAGGACTGTCTCACTTCCTGGGGAGGGGGAGGGAGATTTGTGGCCCTGCAACCTCCCCTCTTTGTTCTTATCCCATGAGTCAAGTGGTCAGGCCCTCCTTGCTTTTGGAGCCTCTCCCTGGTCTGCACTGGGTTTTCCAGTCCATTTTTCCCATTTGGAGTCGCAGCTGCCTCTGTGGGTAGGGGAGCCCACCTGCCTCTCCAACTCAGGATCTAACAGAGTTAGGGACAAAAGGCTGGGTGCAGGCTGGGCACACCTCACCATCTGCTGGGTCTGGCAAAGCTGCCTCAGATAGAGCACCACTTGGCTTTGACCTGGTGCTTTCTTGGCTGCTCTGCTAGGCCTGTAAGGGGCAGAGGAGCTAGCAGGAAGATGCTGCAGGGCAGGCTCAGGGAGGGTTAAACCCCCGAAAGGTTGACAGACCCAGGAAGGAGGAGGAGGAATGTCAAGGAGGGAGAGTGCTGCTCCCCACTGCCCCAAAAATAGGCAGAAAAGTTAAAATAGGAGGCGGAAGAGCGGAAGCAAAAGAACCATCACCGTCTGCTGCTGCAGAGGCACAGAGTCTGTCACCACGCAGGAACAGAGGGAGTTTGGCCAGGCCATGCAGCAACAAAACTCTGCCTCTGTGAGCTGCAGAGAGAGGAGAGCAGCCCAGATGTCCCAAATTGTGGGAGACAGATGGCTGCAGAAACCAAAAAGCAAGCAATTGAATTTTTAATCACACATTGTCAAGTTTTGCTAAAGGATGCTTGTACTGGTGATAGGGCGTACAATACAATCAGATTGACACATCCTTGAATCCATAGAACACAGATCTGGAAAGGACCTCCTTGGTCATCGAATCCAGTCTCCTATTGCAGGCAAACCCATCATATAATCCCATTTATAAATTTATTAAGATCTATTTTAGGTTGCTTGCCCCCACTACTCCTATTGGAACGCTGTTCCAGAACCTCATTCCTCTGGTGGTTCTTCTAATTTTCAGCCTAAATTTATTCATGGCCATTTTATAACCATTTGTTCTTGTGCCAAAATTGTACTTTAGTTTAAATAGCTCTTCTCCACCTACAGACCCTAATACCTCCCTGATGTATTTATAAAGAGGAGTCATATCCATGCTCAGCCTTTGATTTGCAAGCTTAAACAATCCAAGCTCTTTTAGACTCCACTGATAAGATAGGCTCTCCATTCCCCTGATCATCCTGGTAACCTTTCTCTACACCAGTTTTAATTTGAACCCATATTCTCTTTTAGGTCTTTCTGTTCAACTGCTATACTACTCAGCTCTGACTATTTGCTGGAGCTTTGTGGGAATACTGGCATATTAACAACAACATTGTCACCACTATATAAGCTTTTATATAGATCCCAAAGAGCTTTACAAAGGAGGTAAATATTGTTACACAATCCTTTTAAAATGGGAATAGATCAAAGCACATTAACGTACTGTTAATGTGTGTCAGCAGGATCCACCATCTTGGCTACACTTGGGGATTCACAGCGCTGCCACGGCAGCGCTGCCATGGCAGCGCTGTGAAGCATGAGTGTAGTCGCGCCGCCAGCGCTGCGAGAGCTCTCTTGCAGCGCTGCAAGTACTCCACCTCTCCGAGGGGAATAGCTTGCAGCGCTGCGAGTGAGCGTGCAGCGCTGCAGGCGCTGATTACACTGGCGCTTTACAGCGCTGCACTCGCTGCGCTTGGGGGGGGAGGCGTTTTCATACCCCTGAGCGCAGCAAGTTGCAGCGCTGTACAGCGCCAGTGTAGCCAAGGCCTTAGTCCGCGGCAGGCTAGTTTAAGGTAGAGTCACACCCCAGCTTGCTGTGAACTAGTTGTTCATATAGACAAGCCGTAAGTGGATTGCCCTGACTTTGCGTGGATCTGGGGAGCAGAACCACTGGTCATTTGGATGGGATTTGGCAAACCCAGCCTCTGCATGGGGTTCCTCACAGAGTTTTCCCCTCCTCCAGGGTTTCCTTCCTTAGGTATTTCTTCAAGAAGTATCAATCCAGTTTTAAGACAGTTAATATTCTTAGTATGATTTTGATTATCTGAAGTTGCTTAACTGGAAAGGAATAGAAGTTGTCCAAAGAAATATTTTTAAAGATTTAATTGATTACACCTAAATTAATATTTACACTTTATTTTTGAGAAGCACTAAACTAATGGTGTGACAGTATAGCTGTGGATTTGCACTCTAACTGAAAATGGCTTGCATGTCAGCTAAAAACTAGAGTGCTTGTGTGAACAAAGACATATCTTAAGGTTATAAAGGAAGTGCAAGGTTTGGAAAGTAAGCTCTATTCTGTCTTACATATTTGATTTTTTACTCTATCTATCTATCGAACTTCATAAAAATAAAATGTAAGAATATACATTAAACACATAATTAAATATAAAATAATGCTAAATAATCCACATCATACAAAATTTGCAAAAATAAACACGTGGGTTGAGATTTATTAAATTAGCAATGGGATTTACAAAACTAGTAGGGGATTTAGAGACAACTCCCATTAATTTTTCCAAGCCAAATATGGAAGTTGGGTGCCCAAACCCTATAATTGGCTTGGAAAAAATCTCAATTGTGGAGTTTTATTCTCATCTTTCAGCTTTATTAAAATGACAGCAGAAGCTAAAGTAGAAATTGGAAAAATAATATGTTAAATGTTCAAAAAAAGGAAATGTGCTGAACACAGTGAATATAACTCAGGCCAGAAAATAGTATCAAAGGTGAAAAATAACCTCTTGTCTAAAATTATTAAAATAATCATTTGCAGGAAACAAAGAAAGGAAAATATACTTGCTATTATTAAGAGTATTGATATTGTATTAAATGCTTGAATTTAAATAATATCTAACCCCTTTAAAAATGAGAGTGGTTCCAGATTTGATTGTGTCACTGTTCAGGTTTCCCCTCTCGGCACCGTAGACTTCAGGCCAAAGATCAGGATGCAAGTTACCGTTGAAGTCATCTTTCAGAACAGAAGGCAGAGGAGCAACAGGGACACAATATGGACCTCCAAAGCCTCTGTCACACCTGACAACATATTGGTAGAAAAAGGGATTATCTATCTGGGGTAATAAAAATACAACTTTACTATGAAAACAGCACATGATGTCAGGTTTGTCTACTTACACACAGTGACCCGAGTCACAGATTCCATGGCCGGAGCACATCCAGGGACATCCCGTACCCAAGACTACATTATCAATAGCCCAAGAATCTGCTCCAGGAGTGTAATCATATTGAATCCATCTGAAACGTGTTCTGGGAGAGCTAGCAAAACAGAACAAACAGAACTCAGTTTGAAAAACAGCATTCTAGTCTGCATTTGGGAAAGGCAGCAGAGATATCTTAAATGTATTCCAGCTGAAACGGAACCCTATCCTGAAGTCCTTCTCAGGCAAAATTCTAACTGACTCTAACAGGAGTATAGCCTAAGTGAAAACTGATTAAGGATTTTAGGATTATTGTGTCTATTTCTCTAACTCTCTGAGTCTCCATTTTTCAATACTGTACACATAGTACTTTGCAATGGGGCATGTATGATGCTGAATTCATTGCTTAGATTTATGGTTCAGATATGTGCACTGTTTAACACAATGTAGTTGAGCAAGAGACATTAAATATATTAGTATTCAATAGCCTGTTGCACACACAAATAACTTTTCAATGCAGCTAGCAGTTTATCTGTATGAATCAGTTTGTTATAAACTATGATATGTCAGGCTAAAATTCACAAGACAGAAGAGTCCTATCCTGTGCTCATTAACACGGAAGCAGGATTGGGTCCTGTGTATTATCAGGGCTTTTAAAAAATCATAATTTCATTAGAATAAGAAGGCAGATGAAAGATCTTGTCTAGTATCATGTAAGGAAGAAGGAATGAAAATATATATTTCTATAACTGTTGCTCATCCTGCAGTACATTATGGTTAGCTGGAGGAAAAAAGTTGAAAAATCTAAACAAAGATGCTATTGGTTAGATGATCTTGGATTTGTTCAGGCAGGTAACATGCAGTGGACTGGAATGCATTGCATACCATACCATCTATACCACTGAATGCAAAAATCCCATTAACTTCAATAGGATCAGGATGGGGCCCAATGTATGAAGAAGACTATTTGGGAACAGAGGCATGGCATAGTGGACTGCGCAGTGGGATTTGGAGCCATGAGTTGAGTTCTAGCCTCCATTCTGATGTTGACTTCCTGTGTGACCTTGGATATGTCACACTCACTACTATGTACCTGTTTGTTTGTTTTTCTGTAAAAGGGAGTAACAGCATTTACCGTAAGGGTGCAAGGCTTAATTAGTTAATACTTGTAGAGGGTTTTGGTGAGGTAAAGCACTAAGCTGTGTAATGCTAAGTATTATTATCATTAGTTTCAGAGTAGCAGCCGTGTTAGTCTGTATCCGCAAAAAGAACAGGAGTACTTGTGGCACCTTAGAGACTAACACATTTATTAGAGCATAAGCTTTCGTGGACTACAGCCCACTTTTTCGGATGCTTATGCTCTAATAAATTTGTTAGTCTCTAAGGTGCCACAAGTACTCCTGTTCTTATTATCATTAGTGTGATAATACTTAGCATTTGGTCCTGCCATGTGGGCAGGGGACTGGACTCGATGACCTCTCGAGGTCCCTTCCAGTCCTAGAATCTATGAATCTATGAATTACACAGTTTAATGCTATTCCTAGACTTGGAGAATGGGTTCATTAAGAAAGCAGAACTCAGCACATCTGCCATGTTTGGTTACCACTGTATCTTATTCATTTTAAGGAGCAGGGTTTTAATTCTTCCTAAAAATGGAATTTTATTCCCTATCAGAGATGCTGAGATTCGCAGGTTCAGCAGCAGCAGATTCTGTTTTTCTATAATGTCATGATTAATTCTGCCTTAGTGGGTGTTATGTGGTTATGCTATGTAAGATATAACTTTTATCATTCCTATACTGATGTGATGATGGCTTAATTAAATCTGACAAAGGAAGCACATGTGGGGTCCTATCATTGTAAAAGTGTAAGTGCATAAATCTTGGTCTGAAATGGCATCGTATCTATCTGTGCACATGGCAAAATGCCTTTATTTTAAGGTGTTTTTCTTCTGAAATGTGTGAGTGCATTAATTTCTGACACTTCATTTGGTGTATCTTTAAAACCCTATAGTAGATTTACAGCCCTTGTTATGGTCAGGTCATAGGCAAGACTCAGGAATTGACTCAGCTAAATTTGATACTTTCACAGCTCATATTACATCTGTTGAAATATTTTAAAGTGCAGTTTATAGGGATGATGTATTTATTTTCTGGCACATTTCATATTTAATTATTAAGAAGTATTCAGAAAATTCCCAAGCTGAGGCATATTTGTTCAGATTAGTTCAGAAAAGCCTATATTTTGATATATAGCCAACACAACAATTCTCACATGGTTGCAAGTGGAAGGTAGACAGTAATTCGCTTCCAGTTCTGGAATCTTTCTGATCTGTAAATTGAACTCTCAGTGTAATGCTGACAACCGATGCTTGGAGGAACACACTCTTCAGTCACCAGGTGCCAGTCTCTCCCATTATTTAAGGAATACTGCAAGTGAATGCCATGGGAATCGCTGAATGGCTTACTGCAACCCATGCTCAGCTCAAACTGCAGGAAAGTGGAGGCTGACACATGGAAATCCCAAGTCTCAGCATAACGAGGTTTTCCTAAGAAAAGAGAACAAAAATACTTTCTTATTATGTAATATTTTAATATTATGTAATGTTTGCTTTTTCCTTGGGCTCAGCATTTTCAACTTTATAGCCTGAAAGCATTTCTCCTTTCCCCAACAGACTATTATACAGATATCCCCCATTTTTTAAATGGATCCTATAAAGACCTAAGCCCCCTGTAGCCTAAAAAATAGGCCCATTCAGACCTTCCTTTGGTGACACATACCAGTATCTTCACTGAACATCAGAGCTGTATCCATAGAGAGACAGTCAATATCTACTTGACCCCCTTGGATCCTGTACCAACTTGCTTGTAAATCTGCAGATCCATCAAATTTATCTTGAAAACCAGTCTGAGAGCTGTCATTCATTCCTATAAGGACATCATCCAAGGCCCACTGTGCTGAAAGTTTCCCTACAAACAGAAAGACAGGAAGGTTAGTGGAACCCCAGTAAGATATTTAATCATGTCTGTACTATTCATGCAGACTAGCTTAATTGTTTCACAATTCCAATACCACCTTTTTGTGAGGATAGAGTTCAATCAATTAAAATCTTCTTGCTAACCATATCTGACAAGTTACTCAAGACATAATCCACCACCTATCGGTGGCTCTATTTCTGGGAAACACAGATATTTCCTCCTCTTTATTTTTCAAGCTGGAATACTAGTGCCATCATAATCTTTTCCTATTTTTAAATGAAGTACTCCCTGAGCCTCTGTTATGCAGATTGGGCTTCTCAACCTGCTCTTTCTATTGCTAAATGGGAAGGGGGTCCTGACTAGATAAGATGGGGGTTCTGGTCTGGAAAAGGGAGTTGTGGTGAGGAAAAGGTTGAAAACCTCTCGTACAGATGATATTCATGGAGTTGTTCCTCGCCTTCTCCCTACCTCATCTCTGTTCTCATCTTCTTGCCTGAGCCAGCCCAACAATCCCATCAATCCATTTCCCTCTACACTCTCATACTGGATGTCCTCCTACTGTACCCCCCTTTAATGCTATCAACTGAGAAGCAGGAGGAGAGGAAGAGAAAATTGACAACTAACTTCAGCTTATAAATTGTAGGCAAAACATACATCAAGATGATAAAGAGCATATCTAAGTAACCGTATAAACTTACTTGGGCTGCCTTCCTTTTCTCATTCCCCCATGTCTGTTATCAATCATAAAGTTTGATTTAAACTTAGAATGTGAACAGTTTGGCGTGTGAACTGTGTAGTTATTTGCTCTGTAATGCACGATGCACATTTACGGTGCTATATAAACAATAACAAGAATAATAATATGACTGAGAAAAGCCTTGTTTAGCAGTAAGCTATGAATAGGCTAAGAGCCAAAACTATCCTGTGGTAGCTGTATAGGCATAATACATTTTTAGTTTGTTTTTCCTAAAATAAAATGTCCATAGCTCTTAACCTTATTTCCAAGCGCTGGAAGGCTGGATGTTTGTTTTATTGGAAGCTGCTTATTAAATTTTTAGTAAAGCATTGGTTACCATGTTGGGGTTGCCACCATCGGAAAGCAGTTGCAGATGTTTTAGCTTCACGGGGTAGATCTATTGAAACAATCTGTGGTTCTAAGTAAGACATGTAATCCAGCTCTCGCAGCAAATGCCAGGTTATTCCATTGTTATTTGTGTATTGAACTACAAGCCCTGTATTAAAAATGAACAAAATCCATTTATTTAAACCACACAGAAAAAATAAGGCCAATCCTTCAGTCTCTTTTCTGTCAAATCCCCATATCAGTTTAATGTACGCTACATGACATGGGCAAATGGTTTGTTTTTTTCATGTAGCACATACTTTTTTGTGAAGAGAGCCCTTTGTTGGCAGGATGTTATTACTGTTGTCAGGATTACTGGTTGTCATATGTTGCTTGGATTAGCAGTAAACTGACAGGGCCAGATTCTCCCTTTGGTTATACAGGTGCAGCATTGAAGCTAGAGAGACTGCACCACTGAAACTGTGGGAAGAATTTGACTCACATCTTTTAATACATTTAATATATATTTCATATAATTAATCCTTGTGGCTTGTTTCGGTCACTAAGAGGCTGTTTTTTTGCAGGCTGTAAACCCAGTCCTTTCTGAAGATGGCGCCTGACTGTGATTTCACCCTTACTATATATACTACATCCTTAAAAGTTACATTATCTCCATTATCTTAGATTTAGTACAGTAGATATTAGAACACAGTACAGCCATGGGGGACAGAAGTCATTTATTGGCACTACCCATCATATAGGAGAATGAAAGAAACACCACTAAGATACTCTGGGTTTGAGTCTCCTCTCACAGCAGTTTTACACTGCTGTAACTCCATCAAGGTCAACAGATTTACTCTTGACTTACACCATTGTAAGTGCGAGGAGTATCAAGCCCCGTGAATGTAATGTAAGAAAAGAGACTCTGGCCCTGATTCTGATCTTATTTATACTAGTATAAATCAGAAAGTCCACTGACGACAATGGTATCAAACTGCAGTGAGAGGAGAAAGAGGCTCTCCTGTGTAGAAGGTAATGAACTTCCTTGACTTGCTTCTCATTTCACTTACCCTCAATTTAAACTGGAGAAATTCCATTTAATCCAATGGATTTACTCTTGATTTAGACCAGTGTATATAAAGGGAGAGTCAGGCCCTCCCTCCATATTCCTATTTTATTCTAATTTTCTCATCCTTTTTTAACTTCTTAGCTGAATAAATTATACAGTGTAAATGAGAACTGACTCAAGCCCCAACGTTAACAAACACTTTTAACTTGACTTTCAACTGGGGTCACACTTTTTTTAGAATACTTGTATGATAATAATGTAACTTTCTTATCATTAGATCACAGAGTGATTCACAATCTCTAATGCATTTATTTTAAGGCTGTGATTCTCTCACTGGAGGCCGCAGAAGTCACGGATTCCGTGACTTTCCGTGACCTTCGTAACTTCCGCAGCAGCTGGTGTGGCTGACTCCAGGGCCAGCTGCTTTGGTGCCCCACGGCTAGCCACATTGGCTGCTGCTGGAGCAACCCTGGGTGAGCTGCTCGGGTGGTCCCGGTGCCTACTGCACCGGCCGCTGCTTGGGAGGCCCCAGGCAGCTGGTCCTGCGGACTGCTCGAGCTGCAGTCCTGGGGGCAGCCCCGGGGAGCGCCTGAGCAAGGGTCTTGGGGCCACCCGAGAGCCAGCCACACCAGCCATTGCTGGACTGGCCCTGGGGCCAACTGCTCGGGCAGTCCCCGGGGGCCAGCTGCACTGGCTGCTGCTCGGGTGGCCCCGGGGAGAACCTGAGCAGCAGCCCTGGGGGCTGCCCCAGGGTCAGCCGCACCGGCCACTGGTCAGGCAGCCCCGTGCAGCTGGCTCTCGGGATCGCCCGAGTAGTGGCCGGTGTGGCTGGGTCCAGGGAGTGCCCAAGCAGCAGTCTTGGGGGCACCCTGGGGACCGCCCAAGCAGCAGTGGTCCCGGAGCAGCAGGGCCCCAGAAGTAGAGATTTAGTTAGGGGTATTTTTGGTAAAAGTCATGGACAGGTCACATGCCATGAATTTTTATTTTTTGCCCGTGACCTGTCCATGACTTTTACCAAAAATACCCATGACTAAACCTTAGCCTCAATTTATCTTCATAATATCCCTGTGAGGTAGCTTTATTAGCCCCATTTTAATGATAGGGAATTGAGGCACAGAGAGGTTAAGTGACTTGCCCAATGTCACAGTGGAAATCTATGGAACTGGGACTTGAACGTGAGTCTCCCACAGCTTAACCCAGGGCCCTGACCACTGGATCATCCTTCTTCATCTCTTTCATTACTGGTTTTCTGCCTAAATGAAAATTGTATATTTCTGATTTTAAAACCAACTATGAAAATTAAGACATCACCTTGACTATGCCAGAATCTTTATTTTCATTGCTTTAAGAACTTTGTGCAAGGATTTAGAGAGATTTACATTTAAACTGCCAGTATTATACTAAGCCTGAGAACTGTCTGTGGGATGCAAATCACATGGGGAGTAAGATCTTTTGTACATTAAGTTTTTCGAATGGTGCAGAAATGATGTTATTTGTTTCTGTACCTATCCTGTCCAGCAGTGTCCCCATGGTGCTGATAGCATCCCTATATGAACTGAGGTTAGCCCTTGTACTGAGTATAGAACCACGCAGAGGTAATTTGCTACAATGCATATTATTTGAGCTCATACACAGTTATACTTGGAATCAGTACATAGTCATATGCATAAGCCTAGACATATTTTCAAACTGCTGTAGAACGAACTGACAAATCATGTGGCAGTCCTGTTGTTACACTCTGGGAGGAAAATTAGAAAGCATTCAGGAAATACACAAACAATTAATTTTGATTCACTTTCAATGTTATTTTTTAAACAGCATGTAGTCATCACTCCCCCTGCTTCATACCCAGTTCAATTGGCAGAATAGTACCATAACAATGCAGGACAAGTTAGCTTTAAAAAACACCTCTGATTACCACTGTATCTTACATTTCCATGGGAAGCTGAGTTCATCTGCATGTAATGCCAATAAAATAATTACATAATGTTCCCAGCTGCCCTTACACAATAAAAATTATAACACATAGGGCCAGATTCTTAGCTGGCATAAATGGTCACAGCTCTAGTGTCTCTTGTGGAACTAGATCAGTTTACACCAGCTGAGGATCTGCCCCGAGTAACTCCCTCATTCTTACAAAGCTCAAATTTCACCCCTCCCCCCCAAAAAACAACCTAGGGACACGAGAAAAATAAGAGTACAAGCAGATGGGAAAGATTAATTTGTTTGGCCTAAATAATATTTTCTTCAGATTCAGTTTCATAATTCTGCATTCATGAGGTGAATAACGTATAATAAGGTTAACATCAGGTTTGTGTGGCTTGGAGGTAAATAGGAGTTCAAAATGTGGAACAATAATTAGGAATAGATTGCTTGTTTTTTTATTTAAAAAAGACTTCTGTACCCTTCATAAAAGGGGGTCAGTTAGTTGATTTGTATTAATTATTGTGACAGGGTCAGGGCAGAGGGCTACAGGAAAGTAATAGAAGGTAGATACATTAGCCCCAGATTAAGCAGGTCCCTTTTTCCTGAGTAAGATAATGGGCTGTTCCAGAACAATCAGGAAGTTGCTGGGACCAATTATGGCAGGCAGGCTAATTAGGACACCTGGAGCCAATTAAGAAGCTACTAGAATAAATTAGAACAGGCAGGCTAATCAGGGCACCCGGTTTAAAAAGGACCTCACTTCAGTTAGTGAGGCATGTGCGAGGAGCTGGGAGCAAGAGGCACACAAGGAGCTGAGAGTGAGAAGGCGAAGGCGTGCTGCTGGAGAACTGAGGAGTACAAGTGTTATCAGGCATCAGGAGGAAGGTCCTGCGGTGAAGATAAAGAAGGTTTTGGGAGGAGGCCATGGGGAAGTAGTCCAGGGATTTGTAGCTGTCATGCAGCTGTTACAGGAAACACTGTACACAGCTGCAATCCACAGGGCCCTGAGCTGGAACCCGGAGTAGAGAGTGGGCCTGGTTTCCCCCCATCCTCCCAACTCGCTATTGGATACAAGAGGAGTTGACCTGGACTGTGGGTCCCACCAGAAGGGAAGGTCCCTGGCCTGTCCCCAGACCCACTAGGTGGATCAGCAGAGACTGTGGGGATTATTCTCCTCTCTTTCCCCATGTTGGCCAGTGATGAGGTTAGCTGAGTGAACAGCAGGCTTGAGCCATTAGCAAAAGTGGCCAAACTGAGGGCTGCCGTGAATCTCTGAGGCGAGCAAATCTGCCAATAAGCGCAGGACCCACCAAGGCAGAGGAGGAACTTTGTCACACTATGTAATGATCTTATTAATTCTGTAAAATAGATCCAATGAACAAAAACTCTGCTAAAAGCTGGTTTCAAATGAAAAGGGACATTACCTTCATTCCTGGCTCTTGGTTTGTTGCAGAGAGTACCAGCTGTTTTGCTTCCAATTTGTAAATAAAACTGAACTAGTCTGTTTAAAAAAATAAAAAAAAGTGTTCTTACAAGAGAAATATAATACTGTTAGTTTTTGTTGTTGTTGTTGAAATGTCAAAACACAAATGCAGTATAAACAACTATTTTCTCTAAATCACGAAGATTTAGGTCACTATTCAGCGCTTCTTAATTTAGGTAAAATTTCCACCAAAATCAACAACCTAATAGGTCTAGGGAAGTTTTTCCCAAGTAAGGAGTAGTATGGGGTCTGTAGAGCAAACAGTGTTTGTATAGACAGCTGATACCATGCTTAACAAATGCACTGCTTGTACAATGAAATGTATCTATTCACTAACATTGAAAAAACTTTAATAGAATTAAAAAAATCATTCTGAAGCAGTTTAATGTGGTTTCATTATTGTGGCAATAAAACCACCTGGATTTCTATCCTTGTGAAACTACTGTCTAACAGCATAATACTGGGCTTTCTTGAAGGATGGGTTCATACTACTGCATTTGTGGAGATTTGGTAGCTCTTGTGAGAATGATATGGGAGAAAGACAGACACATGTATTATTTTTTGAAATTTTAGCAATAAAATTAAAATCCTAGTAATCCTAGTGCAATGTTTATGCACAGATTGGAACATAGGAATTACCATACTAGTTCAGAGCCAAGGTCCGCCTACTCCAGTATCCTTTCACTGACAGTAGTTAGTCCCTGAGGCTTCAGATGAATGTGTAAGAATCTGGTAATAGTTGTGGGAAAATCTGCTCCACACATTAGCGCTGATCTTGATCCCTAATAGTTAGAGATTGGCTTAAACCCTGAAGTATGAGGTTAACATCCCTGCTAAAGTTTTTATTATTATTATTTATAACTGGATATTCCTGATATCCATATAAATGTCCAGTCCCTTTTTGAATCTTAAGTGTTTGGCCTCAATGACTTCCTGTGGTAACATGTTCCGCAGGTTAATTATATGTTTTGTGAAAAAATATTTCCTTTGATCAATTTTGAATTTCCCACCTTCTCATTTAATTGAATATTATGAGGCAGGGAAAACAGAAGTTCCTAATCTACTTTCCCTAGACCATACATTCTTTTATATACTTTTATCCTGTCCCCCTTTAATTATCTCCTTTCTAAAATAAACAACCCCAATCTTTTCAATCTCTCTTCCTATTAGAGTTTTCCCATGCTTTTGATCATTCTCATCACCCTTCTCTGCACCCCCTCTAATTCTGCAATATCCTTTTTGAGATGAGGTGACCAGTGCTGCACTCAGTATTCCAGGTGAAGCCACACCCTTGAGGTATAAGATGGCATTATAATATTTTCAGTATTATTCTCCATCCCTTTTCTTATTCACTCTACCATTTTGTTAGCTTTTCTTACTGCAATTACATATTGAGCAGAGGTTTTCACTGAGCTGTCTACACTGATGTCCAGGTCCCTTTCTTGAGTTTATACAGTTGATCTGAACCCTGTATGGTGAAAGAGCAGTTTAACTTTTCCTCTCCAATGTGCTTTTGTTTTGCAGTTATCAGTATTGGATTCTGGTGTCATGTTAGATTTGGTGTTATGTTTCCCATTTGCATAGCTTGTTTAGGGGCAGGTCTTCACTATCCACCAGTATCGATCTATCGGGGGTCGATTTATCATGTCTAGTGTAGATACGATAAAATCGATCCCCAATTGCGCTCCCCGTCGACTCTGGAACTCCAGCTCATGAGAGGCGGAAGCGGAGTCAACGGGGGAGTGGCAGCGGTTGACTCGCCGCCATCCTCATAGCCAGGGAAGTCGACCTAAGATACGCTGACTTCAGCTACGCTATTCGCATAGCTGAAGTTGCGTATCTTAGGTCAACCCCCACCACTAGTGTAGACCTGGGCGGTGTCTCCGAAGTTCTTCACAGTCCTCTCAGGCCATGACCAACCTAAATAACTTTATGTCATCTGTAAATGTTGTTACCTCACTACTCATTTCTCCCCCGCTTCCTTTTCCAGACCATTAATAAATATATTAAGCAACAGTGGGACGTAGTGAAAAACCATGAGGTGCCCTACTGCTAACCTTTTGCCATGATGCCTATTCTTTGCTTTCTGTCTCCTAGCCAGTTTTGATCCATGACAATACTTTGCCTCTCCCCCCATGACTAATTAGCTTGTGTGGGAGCTTATAAAGTGCCTTTTGAAAAGCACTTACATAACCTATTTAAACATTTTACTTTGTTATTTTAAATATACTTATTTTAGTGGGTGAATTTGTGGGTTATGAAAATGAAAGACCATGGGCTCGATCCTCCACTCACGCTGATTTCATACCAGTGTTTAACTCCATTCTCTTCACAGGAGGTACACCTGATTTGCACTGCTACCAGTGAGCTCAAAATCAGGGAGTAGGACTATAGCCAAGCATAATGTAGTGCAGGTGCTGCACAAGTTTCACTTGCACAGTTGTGCATGAATATCACCATAATCCTCTAGCCCTGTTTCTTGACTTCTCTAAACCACAGTTTGTACTCATGCTCAGTTGTCTCAAACTGTGTGTTGTGTGTGTTATGTACTGTATGTCTACAGGAACTAGGATGACACTAGCAAGGTCATGTCCATCTGAGCCTTATTCTGGATCTAATCCCATATGCCCCAAAGTGAACCAATGTAGACCCTCTGCCCCATGCCTTGGTTTTGAAAGCCACTACCAGACCTGTATATGTCTGTATAATACAGTACTCGGGTAGTTAAACACTAGCTGGTGACAGATTTGAAAAAAATACAGTTCTATTGTAAAATCCCTTTTTTTATGACTAGTAGTTTCTCATGAAGACAGACTAGGAAGATGAAAATGTTATGCAGTAGGACCAGCCTGCCCAACCAATCTTTAAGGGTTTGGCCCAAAACAAGTCTCTGAGACTATTCCACAGCCATTAACAACAGAGTCTGCAACACAGATGGGAGCCAAATCAACCAATGAGCCAGATGTCATCACTTGGAAAAAAAATATATTCCACAGTTTTTATCTAGCTTCTGCAGCTGCCAGGCAGGCCCCATGTGTGACTACATTCACTGAGCTGATAGTGAAGGAAGCCACAGGGGAAAAAGATTAAGAGCAGGAGGCAGTGACTAATCAGTGATAAAATAGCATCCAGGTATCATATTGGCCGCCTAATGGATGTAAATACTGCAGGTGAAACAGTGTCCTTGCTATAGTGAGCCATGTTTTGAGAATAGGGCTCTTTACTAGTTTTAACAGTAGGTGTCACTATAGGCAATTAAAATTACTGGGGCAATTTTGAAACGCATGACAACTTTTTCATGCAAACCAGGAATGATAATAGTTTAAAAGCGTCAAGAAGGAGCTTCAACTCCAACTCTGTAAAGTTTGAAATATTTAAAAAAATTAAAACGGTTTCAAACTCTTTTAAAACCAGAAAGCTATCCATGTGAACGTCTGGAATTAAAAATGGCTTAGTACTAATGTGAAGATACTCCCTGGGCTTTACAATAGGTTTTCTGTGTGACAGGAGAAGTAATTATAAGTGCAACTTGCATATAAGTTTTACTATGATGTGTTTACTTCAGACATTATGCTCTGTTATTAACTGCATAAGATTCCAAAAATCTGATATGACCCATCAGGACACAGAACTAGGTGATCTCCTCAGTCACATGGTTCACGGAGTAGCAACTGCACACAAATACCAGCCAAACATGAGTGGAACACACAAAAAAGGCAGCTGAGTTATGTTGCATGCTGCCCCCCTCCAAGATGTCAGCAATCTCGCTGAAGCCCCTGCACACACAATACAATATGTAGGGTTCTTTGGGGCAGTGAATGGGCTGAAAAATAGTGGCGTTAGGGACTGCCCACTCTATGTAGTATGATCCCATAGAAATCACCCAAAAATGATGGGGCAAATTGTTGCATTACTTATTCCTGACCCTACAGGATTAACTCCCACTCCAATTTCTGCACCCCTTATAAATGGAGATAGTATACAGCAGCAGGCGGGCAGACAACGGCTCTGTGGCTATGCTGTCAGGATGTACAGGACAGCATGTGAAGAAGGAGGCTTTCTGCATGTTTGAGGCATAGATTCTTTATGGATTCTCTGGTTTTGTACAATTTCAAGGCCATACTTCCTGCCTGTTCCATCTAGAGCCCGCTGCTAAGCCATCCTTCCAGAGGCGTGAATGGATCATATTTTCTAGGCTGCCATTCCCTTGCATATCTTAACTTTCTCCCTTCTGAGTTTTTTTTTTTTCAAGGAAGGGAAGGATTTTGCCAAGAGTTTTCAAAAAGAGTAATTTCTGCTGGAGCATGCTGCATTTTCTCTCTAAGATGCGCCTTAATAATGTATTGGTTGCAGTAAAAACAAGAATGGTTCATACCCTCTCTCGCTTTACCACTATAACAATACAGGGGACACAATGCTAATATACATACATTTTCCAAGAAGCAGTATTTACTATTGACCTGATATTTGTGGTGTCCAGAGGGACAGTTCTTGCTTCCCTTTTGCCGGGACCATCGAAGTAAAGAGATTTCCCATCACTGAGTGTTCCACAGCCTGTTCCAACCTGACCTCCAGTTATCTTGTACCAGAGAGGGCTCAGCTTCCTCTCAAACCTGTCGAACATCTCACTGTGATTAGGTACATTAGACACACAGGTTCCATGTGCGGCTTCAGAAGAAAAAAATATATAGGAGATGCTTTGTTGAAATAGTGCTGAACAGTAAAGGTCAGATGCAGTAAATTGGCAAACGGTATTATTACTTCCACATATTAGACTCTTATGAGACAGCTTCATGATGAAACGATTGCACCTCCATTTAATCCTCTTTACAAACACCCTTTCTAGTCAAAATAAGCCTCCCTCCCCTAACCAGGGCCGGCTCCAGGGTTTTTGCCGCCCCAAGCGGTGCAAAAAAAAAAAAAGCTGCGATTGCGATCTGCGGCGGCAATTAGGGGGGAGGTTCTTTGCTCCAAGCGGGAGTGAGGGACTGTCCGCCGAATTGCCGCCGAATAGCTGGACGTGGCCTCTCCGGAGTGGCCGCCCCAAGCACCTGCTTGGCAAGTTGGTGCCTGGAGCCGGCCCTGCCCCTAACCTCCCTTCTCAGAGTAGCAGGATGTTTAATTTTTCCAGTGAATGTTGCAACTTTTTACGTTGATCAAACACAGTTTTTGCAAACAGAAAAGGTGTTATCCTATTGCTTCTGTTTAAGTGCAAAACATGTTAGTTTGTTGCTTTGCTGTTGTAGAGGTTCAGAAAAGTTGTATATGCAACTGGTTGTGTCAATCACAGTTTTTTTTTTCTTTATAAAAACACTTGAAACCACAAGTGAACAGAATTTTCCACAGAAGGTCTGTCATAACATATGTTCATTCCTGATCACATGCCATCTCGAGGCCAGGGGACTGAAAACAGAAGGAATTCTTTTGAAGATTGGCCAAAAAAATTCAAAGCAGACTTTTTAGTTTATAATATTTTCTCCAGTGTTCTCTTTTATCTCTTTCTCTCTCTCTCTCTCCCCATTTATATGGATGGCAACATTCAAAGGTCGTAATGGTCAGAAAACATCACTAGTGTATGTGCGCTTGTAATGTTCCATTTTGGCAGTGTTGGATTTACTAGCTCATGAAATGTGCTTTTACGGAATTAAAAAAAAAAAAAGATTCTCACTCCAGACTTGTGAAATTTATGACATCATGTTTTCCCTCTATAGCAGAGAAAAATAATGAGATGATACATTTTAAACATTAGTTCGTCATAAACATGTTTACAGCAGTCACATATAAATAATGTAGCCTTACCTGTATAGCCCAAGTCACAGAAACAGACTCCAGAGACACAGTCCCCATGACCACTGCAGTAATTGGGACAAGGCTCTGAGATGTAAACCCCATCTAAGCCAAAAGGGGGCACGTTCTTGTGAGAACTGCTCTCCTGGATCCAGCGGAATCTAGTCTTACTGTGAAGAAATGATAACCAAAGGCACAGCATTGCTGATTGCTTTAATATCCCTTTTATATTTCATCTGCTATCTCATGCTGAAAACTAAAAGAAGCGTTGCTAGAAGAGCCTTTATAAATGAGATACAAATGTGTGCTTGGAAAACACTGACCATTTTCTTTACATCCCTATATTTTTGTGAAATTTCCTTATGGATTTTCCTTCCAGACAGTTTCTTCTATGTATTGTGACCTCCTTTATTTCTCTGGCAGCACAATGCCCAATGTCGTGCACTGTGCCTGACGTGGCTTATCAGTAGGCAGGAGTGAACTGAATAGATGCTGTCTTTGTGATTTGGCTCCTTTTAGTTCTGCAAATAGCTTTAGTCACTGCTGAGCGGGTAGTTTTTAAATTGCTGAAACCCATTTGTTACAGTACTTAATAAAAGAATCTAGTATTGACAAGGATGCAGAACGTAACTGATGGTACAGTGTATTTATGTGTAAAATGCATATAGAAATGAATATTCAGTTATTACAAGAATTAGCTAATATCTGCAAATAATTGTAGGTAAAGAATCTTAAAGTACTTTGTGCACCTAACCAGAATAGTAAGTGTCTTAGTCCTGGGTCATATTATGGCCAAAAAACTATTCCTTAAAAACAATGGGCCAAATCCTCAACCAGTGTAAATTGGTACACTTCCATTATCTTCAGTGGACCTATACTAATTTACACCAGCTCAGGGTCTGGCCCATTGCTCAAGAAATTTGTCAATGAAAAAGGTGTCTATATAGAAAAATAATTTTTCTTTTAATCCTTATAATAATGATCAATTTGTAGGAGGATGACATCTGGGAATTTGCCTTGTCAGTGGTTTTACAGTTGCTAGTTAAAGGATCAGGAAGGTTTCCAGATGGTTTGTCTCCTGTCTGATGCTGGTCCCAGCTAGTTCTAACATCCAAAATGTGCTCATCATGTGAACCATTACAAGTTCCTGACTCTCCTATAGGATTGGAAGTTGGCTTGGAAAAGCTGTGAGTAATGGTCACAGGGATCAGAGGTTAACTGATTTACCCAAGGTCACACAGGAAGTCTGTGGCAGAGCTAGGAACTGAATCAAGATCTCTTGTTTCCCACTTCAGTGCATTAACAACATGACCATCCTTTTTACCCTTTCTAATGTATCTATTGTTTTTTTTCTACTATCCATGACCATGGTATCTGAGCGAGGAACAAGAGGCATATTTTAATTTGTCAGCTCTCCACCACATTCCACCAACTAACCACACAGCATATTCCAGAAATAACCCCAGAAGCACAAATTCCCAATTGGTACAAAACCAATGCAATGTTGACACTTTAGGAATCACATAATACTCTCCCATCCGTAATGCTAATCTGCTGAATTTATGATACTGGTGGTAACTTTTTTCTTTCAGTTGTGCTGGGTTTTTTTTCTGATCATGCTACTGAACATAATGCCAAACAGATTGCTGCTATTGATTCTGTACTGCTTGTTTTGGGTAAATCAAATCAGCTAGTGTCAGATTTGTGTGACTTGGCACCTGGTTTTCTTGGCTAATTACTGAAAAAACTTGTTACGGTACACACTGATAATTCAACTCCTCACAGTAAAGACACAGACTCCCTCTGCTACATGACATGCCATATACGGAAAATCTTTGCAGTGGAAGAAGCATAAGGAGTGACTGGCAGTCTGACAGGGCAGAAAACTGCAGATAGCAATAGCATGGCTGCACTGAGAGAGAGTTAGACAAGAGAGCAGATGATCTCAATCGGTGGGTGGTATATGGACAGACAGGTGTATAATTGCATGGTAGCTTTGGAGAGAAGCAGGAGGGATATTTCTATGTGGAGAACTAGGGGTATGCCAGACTTCAGAGTTTTTATTTGAGGATGTGGGAAGGCTGGAAATGGAAATGAGAAAATTTAAATAAGTTCAAGTAGGATTCAGACAAGGCTCTCTCTTTTGGGGCTTGTTAGAATCTTTCTAAACCTTTGAGGTTTTCTCATTTATATAGACCACTCATCAAGTTTCTATGTGGGTAGTGTGACTGATGGGAACTACTGAAAAATCTAAGAGCACTGATTTTTCACCTGCATTTGCAATGGACTATAACTTAGACTTAAAGCCATCTGATAAAGTTACCTCTTTTGTTTTGGGGTTTTCTGGCTATGAATACAATTTGACTGATTGGCACTACTCCATAGTGGAGTCTTTATAATGTTTATCATTATCCGATGACATGACACATTACATAGCTGCTCAAATACCCTTCCGTTTTTTTCGTCATCCAGTAGCAACTGTTTGCAAAAGTAATCCTGTTGAGACAGCTTATTTGATTCATATGACCTATCACTCTCTTGCTGGTGTTGCTGACCTAACTGATAAGCGTTAAGAAAAGTAGCACTATTATGAAAAGATTTATGTCAAATTAAAATGCGATTTTTATTATTGTTGCCTGTTGCCTTGTAATTTAATTTTATAGACTGTTCTGACACCTTTAAAATGAAAAGCTTTTCCCTGTTTTGTATGAGAAATGAATATATTCTTTCTGGATCATGTAGTATTGGCTCAAAGTACAGAAATCAAATTCACATGTACAGTAGAACCTCAGTTATAAACACCAGAGTTACAACATACAATACAACATATTAGGTATAACACTGTACTTGTATTTCTGCAATAAAGGACACAGACCCCAACTATTATTGGACTAGTATTCTGTTGCTTGTGTTCTATTCCTCTCTTCAACCACATACCTTATTTGGAACTGGAAGTACACAATCAGGCAGCAGAGACCCAACTTCCCCCCACCAAAAGCAAATACTGTACAGTACTGTGTTAAATGTAAACTACTAAAAAAATAAAGGGAATGTTTAAAAAAAAGATTTGACAAAGGTAAGAAAACTCTTTCTGTGTTCGTTTCATTTACCTTAAGATGGTTAAAAGCAGCATTTTTCTTCTGCATAGTAAAGTTTCAAAGCTGTATTAAATCAATGTGGGGTTGTAAACTTTTGAAAGAACAACCATAACATTTTGTTCAGTTACGAACATTTCAGAGTTACGACAACCTCCGTTCCCGAGGTGTTCATAACTCTGAGGTTCTACTGCATAATATAATTCACAGAATTAAAGACCTACAGTACCTGGCTGCAAGAGATCTTGGAATGATAATAGTAATTCTTGTCCACTCCTCAAAGTCTCCTGTGTAATACATGGATGGCTCACTCAGCTCCCGGGAACTTCCTTCACATCCTTTGATTCCAGGAGATGCAGGATAACAGCCCTCTTTCACAAGTGACCAGAACAGACCAGCATCATGGGAATATTGAAGGAGAACTGGAGCAGAACTACTGTACTGATTAGTGCAACCGATGTTCAGCTGTAAGAAATATGATAAAAGCAGAGTAGAGTTGATGAGGTGTAGAGACCTGCAGTTTTGTCTTTGGTTATCAGCTGCACCTAATCTGTAATTTTAAAATTTGTGAGGCAGAGTTCCTATCAAATATGGAAACCCAAAGACAGATCCCAAAACATAATGGTCTCTATTTCATACCTGAGGCATTCCCCAATAAAAATCTTTGCTGCATCTTTGTTGAGGTTGCTGGGCACATAAAATGTGATGCTTGAAAGTGGATTTTATGCACATAAAACATATTAGGTATAACACTGTACTTGTATTTCTGCAATAAAGGACACAGACCCCAACTATTATTGGACTAGTATTCTGTTGCTTGTGTTCTATTCCTCTCTTCATAAATGAAAGCAAAATGCAGCCTGCACATTACACCTGCACCAGGAGGATTTGTGTCCCCTGAGACACAATCCGTCCCAACATTCCAAATACAACCCAATGCTTAGGGATTTGGCCACATACCACAATTTAGTCCATTGATTCCAGCTGGATTATGTATGTGAGCAAGAGGTACAGGACTAGTCCCCAATATATAGGCAGCTTGATTAAATTCAAACAGTACCACCAGCTCTCAGAAATAAGAACGTACATTAGACAAACGTCAACTACCACTTTCAGTTTTCAAATTATTACAAGTGTAATATTTGAAAAACTGATATTAGCTTTTATTATTGACCTGTAGAAATTCTACATTACTATGAAATATTTGTAAAACAATGCCAAAACATTTATGACAAATTATGATAAATGTGACTATGCTTGGGTTTACTAGGCAAAATTATCCCCTACACTGGTATTCACAATGGAAACAAGTTCTCCAGGCACCTCAGTTACAAAGAACACTCCTTGTTTTATGAAGTACCTCCTTTGTAAAGTCTGGGCAATACATTGGCAATGGGGATGTTGGGGAACTAATGGAGAGGAATTTCATTCTGAAGGTCAGTCAGGGATAGGAAGGAAGGTGTATGAATCTCACCTCTCCTTCCAAAATAATAAGTGGAGGGCAGGAGACCTCTAGAACATGCCAGTGATGGAGCAGAACACCCTTTCGCAACAAAGGAGTTATCAAGAAGAGGAGTTCCTAGCTATAGCTAGTTAAATTATTCATTGCAAGAAAAATTCTGTGAAATTTTGCCATTTTTATCAAATAAGGCCATATAGAAAAGTCCTATAAAATGTAACAGGGATAACATTAATAAGGTCCTGTAGAAATTACTCTAGAGTCTACAAAACAGAAAATGCTATCCCTTCTGTAGATTTGTGAACCATCCTGTATAGAATTCTATAGAAGGGATATGGTTCTCTATTATATTCTATATGCTTATGCAATAAGGGAATTATGCCCAAATAAGATGTTTCATTATCTCACCAATTCTACCCCGACCATTCATAGGTGATGGCAAATGGAGAGAATAGGTTTCTAATTTTTGCTGGAGCAAGAAATACTAAATCCAAAAAGAAAAAGAGGTTGAATTATGCTAAGCAGAAATCATTCAACTATTTCACAAGGATGTATAATTATTAAGCATGGGGGGAAGATGTACAGTTTTACCTATATATCAATAACTTTTGGATTGCAAGTGATCACAGACAGTTAAAATCACCGTGCCCAATCTAAGCAAAGTCTATGATGGAGTGCTCATCTTACATTTAATACTCCACTGTAAATATCTGACAATCTACTGGCAAGCAGGTAGTAATACATACCATATCCAGACTGTAATTATTACTGTCTCTATTTCCCTTATAACAAAAAGAGCATGAATAACTTCTATGGTTAATTTTAATACTGTGTAAAACACAACATTTAGGACCTGATTCAGGAAAGCACTTAAACATATGATTAAAGTTAAGAATGGCAATGGAACATAAGCAGGTTGAAGTTAATCACCCGCTTAAGTGGATTCCTGACCAGAGAGAGACTTAAACACCTGCTCAAGTACTGTCCTAACTTGAGACCCTAATCAATACACACAAAGGAAAGAGTTATTATTGCTTCAATAGATACTTTTTTGTTTGTTAGTTTGTTACTTTGCTAAAAGTTTCAAGAATGGAAAGCATTTTAAATAATGTCTGCTTTATTTAGACTATACATCATGCTTGGATCCCTGCTGAGTATAACACCTACAGAATGATGATTTTGTCACTCAAGTAGAAAAAGTGTCAAAATGTGATTAGCATATTTTTCTGGTGAAATGGTATTTACATAGTTAAGTGTTTTTTGTTTTGCAAAACTGTCTTAGGCACAACACAATGAACACTGATTTATGTAATGTACTGTAGTCCTCAGATGGTATAGTATTTTATCATCATAACTTCTAAATGGAATGAGATTATTCTACAAATTCCCTTACTCTAGCCAACTTCCTATTTATATAGGGTGACCAGATGTCCCGATTTTATAGGGACAGTCCCAATATTTGGGGCTTTTTCTTATATAGTCTCCTATTACCTCCCACCCCCTATCCCGATTTCTCACGCTTGCTATCTGGTCAGCCTATATTTATATAACTGTGGGAATTATATTGAAAAGCTGCCTGTAAACATCTGATCTCTTTAATAATTCTGTTTGTAAATTATTCAGTATCTGTATCCACCAATTATGTAAGGACCATGTATTTGTGGCTAGCTCATTAAAATTGCATTGCAACCGACCCCCAGAATTCACCAATGGGATTTCATTATAAACTCAATAAAATTTTGATTAGGGTTCAGAAACAACAGCTTGTCAAAGCAAATTCACTTCCTTTTGAGTTTATATTCTGATGTATTGTCACAGCAAAGAAAATTTTGTAAGCCCTTTAAAGAAGAGAATGCTAATTGGAGCCTATATTCACTGCCACAATAAAAGTTAATTATTTAAAAAATCCACATTGGTGTATAGAACAGCTTGTAAATTCTTAAATACTTTCAAGTATAAAAAAATGTACTCATGCCACATGGAAGCTTTGTAGTCACTGGGTCCCAAATGGGATACAATCTCTCTCCACACCCCACACCCCATTGCAGTAGCATTTCCTGATACTGAATGGAATATAATGACACTTCAGAGGCTTATTAAAAATATAACACGTTTTTAAAATTTATTTTGGTGAAACAAACAAAGCTTTCCTGTTCTATGGTTGTTATCTTTTTCTTTCAGAAAGCAGGGTCTTAGTTAATAGAGTACGACAATGTATTTATGTCCTTTGCATCTTTTACACAGGCAGAAATGGGAAGGATGTTTTTCCACCTTTAATCTCACAAGTAGTTCTTATTCATATGAGCAGTCCTGTTAAGATCACTATGATTGCTTGGGTGAGTAAGAAATATTTACATGAGAAAGGGTTGCAGGATCAATGCTCGACACCTCAACCTGAACTGGAGAGATCTGAAAGAAAAGAATACCTTGAACTGCAGGACATATCCAGGTTTCAGTGTTAAATCCCGAGTCACAGCAAATCGATCTCCATCTGATTTACCAAATATCATTGCTGAGGGAGTGGCAGAGCAGAAACTTTCATTTTTGGTCATCCCTTCATTAGCCAACATCAGCCACACACTGAGCTGGTTCATAGGGTAATCAAATGCTGGTTTCTCATAAAAGTTCTGGCAGAAATGAAAGAGACATCAAACATCCCACCACACAATGAAGAAACTTTCAAACACTCTTTTCTATCTCGATGAACGGGGAGTTACGCGTGTAAATCACTTAGCACCAGGATTAGGTGCTCCACATCTATTATGATAAGGGTGATACAAATACCTAGACAGACAAGGATATACCTGCAAATACTTCAGTTTTCTTTAAAAGCAGTCAGTAAATTCAAAGAAAACTCATTAAGGTACCTATTTACTGACATTGCTTATTACCTGTGGTAATGTTGGGTTAATGACAGGAATGATCTGCTTCTGCTTTTCTGACAAAATGATGATATCATCAATGGCCCACTGGTCATAGCCTTCCCCCGAAAATACTGGCTGCCACCAGCGGAATCTAGTACAAGGAGTCTTTGCAGCAGCAGGAAGCTCAAGATAGACAAATCTAAAAGACAAGATTTTAGCAGAACTATATAAACACTCAGTTCTTAAAGAGACATATGAAATACTGTAGAACAGAGGGTGGAGGCCAGAAAAGGTAAAATCTGTTTTACAGGTGGGAAGCCTTAGAAATCTTCCAAATCCTTGGAAATCAGCTCCCGATCTGTAAAATGGGGATAATGATACATCCTTTGTCTGTCTTGCCTAGCACAATGGGGCCTTGATTTCAGAAGGGCTTGTAAGAAGCTACTGTAATAAAAACAATAAATAACATTAATCTAGAAAGCTATCATTGAAAGCAGGACTCTGTTTCATAATAATTCTCCATAGCAATATCAGAAGACGATTCCAGCAAATTAGGCATTCCCTTTTTGGTGACATCCTTAGGGCAAGTATCTTTCTGATAAGTATAGGAATAAGAATAACAGTAACACAAAGAGTTATTTTATGTCCTACTTGAATAAACTTCATTCAGTACCATTGACTTGGACATATTAGAACTATGTCTTATGTGTAAACAGAGACTATTTTAGTCCAAACAATGTCATACTTTGAACTAATTAATTAGGATACACATTTTGGCTGGTTCTTCATTGAATACAACAGGATTTTCAAATGTTCTCTGTTTAGCACATATTAAAGGAATGGCTCCTATGTTGTGAGTTATTTTTAACACATTAATTGTAATCTAAATTAGAAATACATAAGTTTTAATGGTCTCTCTTTAGGCAACTCAGGAAATCCTCCCACACATTACCCACTGTGTGTGTTCTGTAATTTATTGTGTTTTTTTTTTTATTAGTAAGCCCCTAACTTCTATGGTGATAGCAGGTATAAATGTCAATACAATAAGTAATACAACAATAATACTTGATGTCATGTGACCTAAATAGGGTTATCAGAGTTACTTACTGATATAAATGGCATTTAATCTATTCTTCCATATTAACTATTTGTAACATTTCAGGTAGAGCTGGTTGTGATGCCTATAGTTAAGGATGCCCGGCATTTTCCATTATAAGACCCAATTTTCAGGTGCATATAACTTTGCTAAACTTTAACCATTCAGACTGAAATTTTCCATGCTGGGTGACTGCCTCAAACTGAACATTTTGGGGAAAATTTCAGCGAAAATGGTTCAGACATTTCTGAGAATGAGTTTAGGGAAATACATTTTCGCATATGTTAAATATCCTTATAACTATTTCGATGAGCAGCTCAAGCACCTCCATGCTTTGGAGCAGAAACTTGAAATTTGGCAACAAGCCAGAGAAGCCAAGAATCAGAGGGATGTTTGAAAATCCAACTAAATTTTGCTGACTTATAACACTTTGAAAATCACCATTCAAATATGCTCAGTAGAGGCTGGCAGCTAAATTCTGTGTACATTCACTCTGCACCGTGCACATGCCAACCAAGCTTTCCCTGCAACTGCTCCTCCTGCCTGCTATGGGCTGCTGTGGCACCAGACCTGACAATGGTGAGACTCAGTGCTCCCTTTGCTGTTGCCCAGGAAGCATGGAGAAGAAGCAAGAAGCAACCTGACTTGAATAGAAAGGTTCAGGGGGTAGGGGACAGGCAGGGCTGGCTCCAGCCGAGCAAGCTCGTGCTTGGGGCAGCAGATTCCAAGGGGCAGCATTCTGGACGCCCTTTTTTTTCTTCTTCTTTTTGGTTTGCTGCTCCGGCCGCCCTGTAGGGGGCGGCGGCGCAGAGGAGGGGAGCGCCCTGCAGCAAACTCAGCAGGGCAGCCCGCGTCCTTCCCGCCCAGCCAACCGGAGCGGCGCAGAGCCCTCCCAGCAGGCGGTGCGGTGGGAGGGGCTGTGTGGCGGGCGCCCCGCTGAAGCCCTGGCCGCCCCCCTTTTCTCTCTCCCCCACGCTCCCTTCCCCTCCCACTCCCTGCTAGACCAGGTGCGCACTCCGCTGCACATCTGCAGCACAGGGAGTCCCCCTGCACCCTGGCTCTGGCCGCCCTGCAGGTTTTTTTTTGTTTTTTTGCTTTGCTTTGCCGCTCCGGCCGCCCCGCGGGGTTTTTTCCCTTTTCTTCCTGCTTTGCTGCTCCAGCCACCCCGTGGGGTTTTATTTTTTTTCTTCCTGCTTTGCCGCTCCAGCCGCCCCGCAGGTGTTTTGTACGTGTGTGTGTGTGTGTGTGCTTTGCCACTCTGGCCGCCCAGCGTTTTTTTTTTTCTTCCTACTTTGCTGCTCCGGCCACCCCACAGGTGTTTTGTGTGTGTGTGTGTGTGTGCTTTGCCCGCAGGTGTTTTTTTTGTGTGTGTGTGTGTGTGTGCGTGCCGCTCCAGCCGCCCAGCAGGTGTTTTGTACGTGTGTGTGTGTGTGTGTGTGTGTGTGTGCTTTGCCGCTCTGGCCACCCCGCAGGTGTTTTGTGTGTGTGTGCTTTGCTGTTCCGGCCACCCTGTGGGGTTTTTTTTTTCTTCCTGCTTTGCCGCTCCAGACACCCCGCAGGTGTTTTTTTTGTGTGTGTATGTGTGTGTGTGTTCTTTGCCGCTCTGGCCACCCTGCAGGTGTTTCTTTTATGTGTGTGTGTGCTTTGCCGCTCCGGCCACCCCACAGGTGGTTTTTGTGTATGTGTGTGTCCTTTTCCGCTCCGGCCACCCCACAGGTGTTTTGTGTGTGTGTGTCTGTGTGTGTGTGTGCGTGCTTTGCTGCTCCAGCCGCCCCGTGGGTTTTTTTTTTCTTCCTGCTTTGCTGCTCCGGCCACCCCGCAGGTGTTTTTTGTGTGTGTCTGTGTGTGTGCTTTGCCCGCAGGTGTTTTTTTTGTGTGGGTGTGTGTGCGTGCCGCTCTGGCCACCCTGCAGGTGTTTTGTGTGTGTGTGTGTGTGTGTGTGTGCTTTGCTGCTCCAGCCGTCCCGCAGGTGTTTTTTTTTTTTTTGCTTCGCCACTCCGGCCCCCCCTGGAATTTATTTTTTTTTTTGCTTGGGGCGGCAAAAAAGCCAGAGCCGGCCCTCGGGACAGGGACAGAATGAGGGTGGGAGACTGGAGCAGAGGGTGATAGGAGCAGGAGGTGACTGGGCCAGAAGGGGACAGATGGGATGGAGGAGAAAATACAGGGGCAGAAGTGCATGTAACTACTAGAGCACATTCCCCTCCAGAACCTGAAACCTAAGCACTGCTGGCTGGGAAATGGAAATCCCTTCCCATGCAAAATTTTGCATTTTTAAAAAATATTTTCACCTGAATCATGACAAAAAGTCAAAATGGTGACATTTTTCATGGGAATTTTTAGCTTCCTTGTTGCCCACTTTGATTGCTCTTGTTTTCACTGTAGTGAAATTGACAAAAGCCTTCCAGCCAAGCTGCCGGAGTGGCAGACAAGCCAGGGTGGTCAGCTGCTCTCCAGCTCCATAGCCAAAGAAGCAGAACACATGAAGCACTCAGCCTTTCCGCCTCTCACCACCATCTCTCGGAGCGAGAGAGGCAGTCATGGCACTCAGCCTCACAGTCCTTCTGGAAGGCTTTGATAAGAGCCTTCCAGGCGGGCAGCTGAGGAGCTGTCATTTTGACATTTTCTATGGAAAATGAAAAATTTTCAGTAAAATTAAAATTTTCCCATGGAAATTTTCAATTTTGCAAAAAGGGCATTTTCCATGGGAAAATGATTCTGACAAAAAATTCTTGACCAGTTCTGGTCCTAAGTTACTTAGGGCCTTTTGAAAATTTTACCCTCAGTTCTTCTGTGCCTCAGTTTCCCATCTGTAGAAATGGGATAATTGTATTTTCCTACCACATCAAGGGTGTTGTGAAACTAAATACATTAAAGACTGTGAAGATTTTTTATGGTAATAGAAGCCATAAAAGTACCTAAGATAGATAGATGCAATTAAAGCAACCTTAATTCTGGCATTTCCTAATTTTGGAAACCAGAGATAAAAGGAAACAACAAATTTCTGCACCTCATTTTGGGCAAGTTCTATATTTTCCTGTTAATTTTGTATATGTATACATTAGTGATTTGGTCATGTTGCACATTGGATTGACTAACTGGACACTTAACTTTTTCACTACAGTTTTTCTTTAAGGTCCAGCTTTATTAGATTTTTTCCATTCCTAGTCATAGTACTTTACTACTGAAGCCTGGAAGAGTTTCCTTGTAATAGATTTTAAGCATTATGCCTTGCAATGTTTTTGTTTTGACTTTTAATAAACAGAGATAGATTTTTTTAAAAGTCTGATATGATATGGCTTTAGTTTGACCCCATACCTTACCTAGGTTTGCTGAAGTCAGAGAAGTACATTTCTGCTAGTAGGTGCCAATTGATACCTCCATTGTTGCTGTACTGCAAAAGCACACCTTCCTCTCTGTTGTCTGGTTTATTGCATGAAGAGCTCTCCCCACCTATCTGAATGTAAAACTGGACGAAATCTGCCCAGGTGGTGTCCAAATCCCAGCTCACCAATTGCCTTTTTCCATCCTGTAGTACAGAGGCATATGAGAAAAAAATTAATGTACTCAGATTGTTAATCATCACACTAAGACACTTTTACTGAAAATGTCTAAATGTCAAACACAGTTGTATATGGAAAATTATGTACAATATACTGCAATGCAAAGGAGTTCCATTTTGTGCAAGTGTGATTCTCCCCTTATCGGGCTTTAAGACACAGTCCCTACTTTGGCCATTCTTTACACTGTAATCACTTTTGACTGTATCACTACTTCTATCCTGCACACACTTTTATCATCATAAACCCAGCATTCCATGGTTTTTTTAATTATTTATTTAGCACTAGGCATGCAAGGCTTTAAACACACATTTGTAAATTTTGAAAATGACCCTCTCTCTTCTGTGTTCCTCCCTATGGTTTCTGGTGTCTTGCACCCTCAAGGGAGCCAGGAGGGAACAGACCCTGTATACCCTGAACCGTTTAGGGCCAGATTTTCAAGTGTCCAGCACCTAGCAACTGCCATTGTGACACATATGGAACTGCACTAAAGTGTTTTGAAAACCTGGCCCTTAACATCTTATTTTCCCAGTCAAATCTTGTACTATCACTTTGTCTGAGGGCTAGATCCTGCAAATTGTTTAGCACTGTGTGATGGGATATACAAACCCCGCACTGGACAATAAAGGGTTAAGGAGCTGCTCTGGGCTCAGGTAACTCCACCCCTCCTCCCCCATCTGCAAGACATGCAAATGTTGGAGGAGGAGCTTAAAAGGGTAGCAGAGCATCTCCTTTGTTGGCAGACCAGAGAAGAAAGGCCCTTAGCTCCCGAGGAAAGGGCTGACTGAAGGCAGGAGCCTCTCAGATGACCACTCCATGAAGGCCCCGCCCTGAGGGAAGGGTGGCCTAGATTTTGATGCACCCTAAGCGGAAATCATTACCCTCCATTTCCTATGAACTTAGTTTATTTGCATTAATTCCCTTTGCTTTTTGTTCGTGGACTACCCCAGAAGAGGACTGATTTTAAAGTGACCTGGCTGGAGGGCCAAGTCATAGGAAGAGGCTGGGCACCATAGAGGCCATGTGGCCATCAGTAGCAGGCAGAGGGGAAAGAGCTGCTATGCAACATCCAGTCACCAGGCAGCACCAGCAGTGAATGACCCCCTTCACCCATTGTCAATTCCCACAGACTTTAAAGGGATGCGAGGGTCTGGGCTGGCACACACTAACACCCTATCATAGTATCCTTGTTGATTTCCTGCATTTTCCTTCCATATTGCATCTTAAAAAAAACCTAGGACCATTTTTGTCCAGGATCTACTCTCACAGAGCAGCACTGACTGAATACTTGTCTCATTCACTCTCTTTTTCACCTATCCATGAAATATCTTCTTTCTTCTGGGTTGTTTCCATGGTCCAAGATACTTTCTTACCACGGATGCATACGTTCACCTCATACTCACAAACTTTTTCACATTCACAGCATTCAGCATAGCCATAGCCATCCGATCCTCTCCCCTATTGTTTTTCATTCATTTTCCTCCATGCAAGCCTAATCTTTTAAAAGAATCTGAATTGAAGGCTTCACATTTTTCTGAGGCACCCAGCTACCTAAATCATCATCATCATCATCATGGCAACTATCAAGGATCCAATGATCAGAGTAGCAGAGTCAAATTACAAGTCCTCCTCTACACTTTAGAATCAGTATGTTTGATATCTCTGCTTCCTATTACCTCCTTATGGGGACAGTTCCTGGTAGCATTCACTAAAATGGATAAAGTCGACTCTTGCAACGGGATAAAAGAGAGGCATTTTACCTTCAATTCTCATGTAAGTATGTTTCACTTGAACATACGTATATGTTCTGCTCACAGTTACACTGGTGTAGATCAGGGTTTGCTCATTTCAAGTCAGTGGAATTACTCTGTGAAATCACTGTCAGAGCCAAATCCTGAGCATAAAGTGGTTTGACTACATGCAAAATGTCACCATCTCCCAAGGATGTGGCCTTCCTTTATCTGCTCATTATATTCAAAAGCAGCACTACATGCTCTTCAGCCATTTCACCAGGATGGACAAAACCAGCCCAGTACATCATGCTCTCAAACTTTCCATTGACGTACAAAGAGGTGGACATGACATCCTGACCAGACCAGGCACTCTTCACAGACTGCCCCCGAGTTTCCTGGATTTGCAGGATTGAGCCAGATCTGGGAACTTCACTACATGACTTCTGGTGTGATGCCATCAATCATGATTACTCTGGTTGGCACAATGAGCCTTATTAGACTATGTATGTTTGATGATGAATTACTCTGGATTTATGCCAGCAGAAAGCAGAACTGGTCTGGTAGTATTTAGAAGTCTGTTTTGCTATCTGTATCTTTGAGTACCAGCAAAGGACACTTACCATCTTTCTCTACATTGAACTATTTAAGTGATCATTGTCTGCCTTGTTATCAACTTAGGGGAGTGCAGAATCAAGTTCAACAATGGTTTTATAGAGTAGTGTATTTCCACTCTGAATACATGACCCCTCTTTTATATGGAGGGCCATGCCTGCAACAGAACCAGTGCAGTACTGTTGTGCTGGGATGGGAGCAGGAGTTGTAGGGTCCTACCCCCAAAACACCCCTCTGTGCAGCAAGGATTTGAGGGTGAGACCAGTGGCTTTGACACTATGTAGGTCCACCAAACTTCCCCCTCTATAGAGGTGGTTTAAGCACATAAAAGGGGCCATACTGGGTCAGACCAATGGTCCATCTAGCCCAGTATCCTGTCTTCTAACAGTGGCCAATGCCAGATGCTTCAGAGGGAATAAACAGAACTAGCAATCATTGAGTGATCTATCCCCTGTTGTTCACTCCCAGCCTCTGGCAATCAGAGGCTCGGGACACCCAGAGCAAGGGGTTGTATCCCTGACCATCTTGGCTAATAGCTATTCATCAACCTATCCTCCAGGAACTTATCTAGTTCTCTTTTGAACCCCACTATAGTTTTCACTTTCACAACATCCCCTGGCAATGAGTTCTACAGGTTGACTGCACTGTGTGAAGAAGTACTTCCTTTTGTTTTAAACCTGCTGCCTATTAATTTCCTTGGGTGACCCCTGGTTTTTGTGTTATGTGAAGGAGTAAATAATACTTCCTTATTCACTTTCTCCACACCAGTCACGTTTCTGTAGACCTCTATCATATCCTCACTTAGTCATCTCTTTTCCAAGCTGAAAAATCCCAGTCTTTTAAATCTCTCCTCATACAGTAGCTGTTCCATATCATAATTATTTTTGCTGCCCTTTTCTGTACCTTTTCCAATTCTAATATATCTTTTTTCGAGAAGTGGTGAACAGAATTGCACCCAGTATTTAAGGTGTGGGCGTACCATGGATTTGTATAGTGGCACCATGATATTTTCTGTCTTATTATCTATCCCTTTCCTAATGGTTCCTAACATTGTGTTAGCTTTCTTGACTGCTGCTGTATATTGAATGGATATTTTCAGATAACTATCCACAGTGACTCCAAGATCTCTTTCTTGATGGTAACAGCTAATTTAGATCCCATCATTTTATATGTATAGTTGGGATTATGTTTTCCAGTGTGCATTACTTTGCATTTATCAACACTTTGCATTCTGCATGGAGGCTACTCCAGCCATGATGCTGGACTATCAGCCACGGAGTGGCTTCATGGCTGCCCTATGGTGTGATGGGCGGAGTCTTTGGCCCCTAGCTTCCAAGGCAATTTCAAGAGCTCAGCCAATCTAGTAAAGATGTGCATTGGGGATGGATTTGGTGCTACTGTAATTATGTGCTATAAGATATGGAGGGATTTCTAATATGTCTCAGTCATGTTTATGGAAATGAAGATACTTGAAGAGCAGAATTACAGGTCCAGAGATACACAGGGAAACTGAACTAGAGACCTAGAGAGGAAATGGGGTTGGACTGGGGGAAGGATAATGGAGAAACTACAAGGAATTATCAGAAAAGAACAAAAATCTTAGAGGAAGATTTAGAGAAGCAAAAAGGAGATGAAGTTGAGCTCATCACCTGATATCAGGCTCAAGGATTGACCAATCCTGCACTGCCATACATTACTATAGGTAAGATGGTGATAGGAAAAACCATCACCCAAGAATATCTGTGCAGGTGGAGAGAGAACACTGATTTCACCTTTTTTGTGCTCTAAAAATAGCCGTAACTTGGCATATTTTGGCAGTAAGAGTCACTGACATTATGGTAAGCACCTGAATAAACTTTACTGAGAGCTGTAACCTGATGTATTGACTGCCCAACAGTTGGAAGGGAGGTGATTAAAGCCCGTTCCTGGAGCAGTGAATCTTCAATAGGTTTCAACTGAAGTAAGTACCAAAACTCCTACCATTTCCCCCGAGGGATTTGCCTTCACCAAAGAATTCAGCCAGGAGGGAAGAGAGCTGAGCTCAGTTTGGGTTAAAAACTTTTTTATAAAAAAGAGTGTTACGGGAGTCACTGTCTCACTGGGTTGGAGTAAGCACGGAACCAGATCCATCAAGACAAGGCTCTCGCTGTGAAGAGTCTTTTGTTTTTTGGATTATGGCTACAAAATGGATCAACCCTCTGAACCTGAATTTATGGATTGTTTGTTCCACCCCCCAACATCATATTAACTGATCTGCCACAACAGCAACAAAGTTGAACTCTGGGTTCCAGAGTACACTAAACAAACATAAGACTTAGGATCTCAGTGGAACAGAGTAGTGGGCACTCATGTTTTCTTTAATTTTCTACAGAATCATGGATTTCTCCTCCATTTCCAAGTACAAAGTAGCATTAAAAATAGGAAGCTTGGTTGAGTTTACAAAGATGGTTTAGATGTTTCAAACCACATTTATAATTTTGAATTTTTTATCATGTCTTCCCCTATGATTGTCTTCAGACTTCAAGTCCCGATGATAGGCAACTGATGTGATCTAACTGGACATAAATGACAAGGGTTCAGTGTTGGGGTTTAAAACGCCAGCCACACTTTACAAGCAAATAGTGAGATGGATTTAAACCTTTCCTTCAGTTCATGGAAAAATCAGAACACACAAATGTCTACAGCATTCTAGCCCAAAACTTGCTGCATCCTTCCATTTTGTTTTGGAATTACATGCATAATATTATACATCTAGTTCCATAGTTAGACTGTACAATACACTGTATATGCAGTATATCAAAGTATCAATCCCTTTACATGTCTAGAGCATTATAATCTTTTGTAAATTAATTTACGAACCAAATTAAGTTCTTGAAATTCTGCAGCCAATTGCAGATTTTATTGGTTTAAAACTTTTTTTAATATGCAAAAAATCCCTTGAGCCTCATGAAATTAAATTAAAACCCAATGGTATTGTTTCACTTTGAGTTATATAAGCTTTTCTGAAATAATATGGGGCCCCCGCATGAGGAAAGTCTACCTGGAATGAGAAGGTGGTGGGGTAAGATGATTGCAACAGCAACTCTACTGTGGGGTCCAAAACTGGCTAGCATGGTACCAAAAATGGGTTACACTAGCCAGGGAGGGAGCATGGCCAGAGTGCAGGGCTGATATTCCCCTGGGAGCCTCCATGGTAACTTCCTTCAGCAACTAAGCTGGAATTGAAAGCTGTCCTGATCAAGCTGAACTTCTGAGAGGGGAAGACATGTAAACACACAATCTTCTGAGCGTGTACCAGTCCTGGATAACTCAGGGTCTTTGTGCAATGTACTTCATCCCCTGAACTAGCCGGGGTGAATCAAGCTTCATGTGAAGAACTGAGATACTATTTCAGATAGGTTTGCAGTACTTCTCAAACATATAACACAAAATCCATTCTACCAATAGAATAATCAGCTACAGAATTTGGTTAATTAAAACAGGCCTCCAGTTTTGCAAAATCACAAAGGAAATGCAGGGGGCTAATTGAAAGAGTACCGTGATGCAAACACACCTACAACTGATTAAAATGAGATATAAAAGATAAATCAGGACTCAGCAGAACAAAGCCAAAATTAATCCTGAAATGAGAGACTGATAATGGCAGTAAACATTAGAAGTTCAAATACAAAGTGGCTATTTGAACAAATACAAAGAAATAGCAACACATGTGTACGTGCTCCGAAAACAACACACAAATGTCAGCCAATGATTACAAATAATTTATTATAACATCTATCACCATGGCAGCGAGGTGCATTGAACACAGAACATCTAAACACAAATTAAATAAGCCACCTTCAATTATGGCACTCAGACTGCTGCTACTGAAAAAATAAATGCTAAACTAACCCTTAGAGATCAATAGAAAGAAGCCAAGAATTTCTAAATGAGATTTTCACTCTTCCTAAGCAGAAATAAGAAGAAAAATAATAAAAGAGAACCCCAGATCATAGCAGGTTAATTCTAATTTAGCAAATTACTTTGAGAAACTTGGCTTGAGAAAATGAGCCAGAAGGAGGAACATCTAATAGAGAAGACAATTATATCAAAAATCCAATTATCACAATTAGCTAGTTAGACTGATTGGTCTGTTATGAAACTTGCAGAACAGCATTGCATTTCCAGGAGACTTGGCTGTATACATATACATAGGTGCTGGAATTGGGAGTACTAGGGATGCTGCCACACCCCCTGGCTTGAAGTGTTTTCCATTATAGGCAGGGTTTACACTTTGGTTCAATGGCTCTCAGCACCCCCCCTATAAAAATTGTTCCAGCACCCTTGCATGTATATAGAAGTTCTGAAAATTATTTGATGGGATAGATTTTTGTACATGAGATAAACGACGTACAATTACACAGCTTAACATATTAATTTATTCCTCTAGGAGTCTGATCCAACTTCTATTGACTGCAGTGGCAGTTGGATCAGGCTTGTAAAAGGAATCCACATAACTAGGTGTATAGTTTTCCTTTCTGTAATGAAAATCAGATATTACAGCCGAGATAATGTAAGAAGAAAAGTAAATCTGTGACCACAAAGCACTTCTCCTAATTTGGTTCTAAAAGTATCTTTTTGCTTTCATCTGATTATATATTATTGATCTGCACATTTCCTAATTTTCTCTTTGTTTCATGTTATTTTTGTGTGTGAGCCAACTGAGTCATGCAAACAAAGTATCTCATAAGAGCTAACCAGGCATTTTACAGAAGGCTGGAGGAGTAACATATCTGTATTTTCACCAGTTCCAGTTCTTTGACTTCACAAAAAGTTGAATGCCTTGAGGGTCTAGGGAAAGAACTAGCCTCTGAAAGAAAGACTACTGCCCTTTCTTAGGAAAAAGAATTAAAGAATAGTCACTAATGGGAGTTGTAAGTTACTTGAAAGAAAATACAGTATATATACAAATCCTATTATAAACAATAGCAGATTAATATGCAAATTTCTCAGGTACATCACTGATCCTTTACTTCCTCCCATTACACATGGGTTTTTTTAGGTGAACAATCAACTTCTGCATTCCCATCCTTTTTGTCTGTAAAAAGACTAACTTGGCATTGTTCTGCACACATATCCATATTTTTGTCTGTTTTGCATTTAGGTACTGCATGTCATCTAGTCTTGTATCTCTTCCTAACACACACACCAATCTCCTTCTTTGTTGATGTACAATGACATTAGGTTCCACTTAAAAGATGTATGTAAAGTGTTTCTAATTTATCCAACTCTTGGTCGTACCTTGGTGAAGTAGAGGGATGATCCAGAAGAAATGACCCCACAGCCTTGTTCAGGTTTTACAATTTCTCCCCCAATAACTTCCTGCCATTCAGTCTTCAAACTATTTGGGTTCTCAAAATCAGACATTACAGTTGAAGGGAGGGAAGTCTCAGGGTGACATTCAGTGCCCTGGTATCCTGGATCACACCTGGAGAGAAGCATAAAGACACCATGTTCCTAAAGATACATATATATTCTACTTGATGTTCTCCACAATTACTTTAAAGCAATGCAGCAGCCCTTCTAAGTTAGTTGTGAAATAATCAGACTCCCTGGAATCACAAGTTCAGGTCCTGGCATGGTCAGTTCAGCCCTTCTGAAACAGATACACAGAAGCTACTATGTAGGTAGATGTTTCCAATGAGACAAAAAATGTAATGGCTATTCTGTTCACAGGGGTATTAACGGCCAAATTTCCAAACAGGCCTGCACACTGCTGCACATCTTCTGACCTGTGTATTGCACAATCCCTGATTTGGAGGGAGTATTAGCAAACTGGAATTAGAGCATATACAAGTTGGCCACACACAGAAGGGCCCATGAACTGTTAAAAATCTGTCCTTACAAAAAGTTTCATGGGATATTTAAGAACAGGGGCTTGTCCTAGTGACCATGATCAAAACTTCTCCTCCACTTACAGTTACATAGTGTTGCTGTCTCTCTCCCCCCTGAGATGGCTACATTTTAGTGGTTAGTTATATCTGCATTTATATAGTCAAAACACTCTGATCTTTTGGGATGGAAGGTAAATGAATGATACTATGGGGAGAGAAAGTCAATGGCATTTGGGTTACTGACTTCCATTTGTGACTTAGAAAATCTCTCCTGTAATGACCTATCTTGTGTGGACATGTACCACAGCTCAATTCTGTGTCTTAGGTTCTAGAATATTAATAGTTATCAGAGGTTTTCCTCCTGCTCACATGGCAGGGACATTTGCTTTTGGTGTAGATGGATCTTAGTTGTATCCCTGCTGTCCCTGTAAAGTTCTGGCCACGGTGTGGAGCACATTGACTACTTTGCAGTGTCCAAGAGGTCTTGAAATTTGTTAGTCTACTACGCTTTTCTATGTTTTTACAATGCGAATAAACATTAATTGGTTATGTTTTTTCTATATCCACGACCTCTATATTTTTAAAAAATACCATCATATTTTTTCTCTCTCTAGCTATTTAAAAACATGCCAGTCACTGTGGTATCTAGATGATCTTGAGGCCAGTAGGCACTAGCCAAGTCCCTGGTATAAGTCACAGAAGCCTAAATACAGTTCAGTGTGATATTGGCTGCCAAATAGTACCCACCCAGGGGTCCACTCTGACAACATGGGATCAGCTGGTCACAGCAGTGCCCTGGTCATATTCCCTATGCCTGGGACAGGATGGTGATGCTGGAGTAGATGCAGTTATGATGGCTGTACCCCACTGAAGGATCTCTCCACAGCCTGGATCCACCAGGTATATGGCTGCTTTGCTTTTGGGGACTGGAGCACCTGTTGGCTTTTGTTCTGGCCATAATGGTTTAACCAACACATTATTTCATTTATTTATTTAGATTTTAAATGATCAAAAGATACATCTCCAAAGCTCTAGGTGCCCTAACATCCTTATAACACAATACATAAAATCCCAGCAGCATTCAGAGTCACCATTTCTGGAGGAACTGGCAAACATGCAATACCTGCATACGCCATGGTCGCACCAGCCATGTCCATTACACATATTTGGACATTGCTGTCCAATGTAGATGTTGTCTAAAGCCCATTCATCTTGGACTGTGTAGTAGCACTGACTCCAACGGAAACGTGTAGCACTGGACCTTAAAATTAATAACAAAATTGTTTTATTTATAATGCTTTACACAACTCTCTGCAAGAGGCTAGAATGCAACAAAGCAGAAATACAGAATAAACTAGTTCTACAGTTCTACTTGTAAGAGATTGACACAACTGAAGATAGATTTTGATAAACTAATTTGCTAGATAGAAGCACCTTTATGTGCAGGATAAAATGAGGGACAATCCAATTATTCATGACATTTCTGAGGACTGTTACAGAGGTGCTTCAAACGCTTTATGCTTAACAGAAATATGACGTTTAAAAACTTCATGAAGAGGAGCAAACTTCTATTCAGTAGCATTCTGTGAGGATGATAAGACATAAAGCTAGAAAAGAATGGCTGGAGACTGAATTTAAGAGATTTTACATGTCAAGCTTGTGAGTTAATAGGTTGTACCTTGCATGATAAGACTGCCTGTCGGGTACTGTATTATTTAAAACAAGTCATTTTAGAAAACAATTTTTCTGTATGTTATTTCCAGTCACTAACAGTTGTGTCATTTTTACTGAATACAAAAGTTTCACTTTGTTGAGACAATATTACAAGAATTTATTATCTGGTTTGACATTTTAATCAGTTTTTAGAGGCATATATGTTTTACATAATACATTTTTGCTTTTATTTTAATATTTTTTAAATGACCCATTGTTGGCTAGGCACTCAAATGAAATCCAAACCCTGTAATTTCATGCTATATGTTAAAGGTGTAACATTCCCCACCCCTAACCAAGGTTTTGTGGTTGTTGTAGTTTCTGTCCTGCTGGTAATTTGACTTCTCCACTTCAGCCATTTCTGAAAACAAGGCTAGAGAAAAATACATAGCTTTGGCCATGTTAAAACAAAACAAAACAAAAAACGTTAAAAGAATGTTATTAAGGTTGCCAAGCCAAGTATTAAAAAGCAGAAATGCCAGAACTAAGTATGCATGGATGCATTATGATATCATCTTTAACAATATGATCATATACTATTTTTCCCTCAGGACCCCTGCCTCATTTAGTGCACAGGATGGACCTCCCTTGGGGATGAATCAGGATTATGTTAAAGCAAGCTGTTGTTCACAGGACCCCTAGCTCATTTGTTGCAGAAGCTGGTAGATGTGGAGTGAATGAGGCAGGGGACTATAGGGAGAGAAAGGAGGGTCTCATGGCTGAATACTGTCCTAGAGAATTGGATTCTACCTCTACTTCTGCCAAAGAATTCCTGTGTAATGTTAAGCAAATCACTATACCAAACTTTTCCCAGGTGGTCACTAAGTGTGAGTTCCTCATTTTGTAGGTGATGACCTGAGACCCTGGGCCTGATTTGTAGAAGTGCTGAGCAGAGAGTTGTGCTTGAATATAAAAAGTACTATATGATGCTAAGTACTCTGAAAAGTCAGGTCCCAGGCATCTCAAATGGGACACCCAAAATTAATGGATATATTTTACCATCATCTCTGTGTGTTTGAGCTCTCAATCTGTAAAATGGTGCTAATACCCCACCACCTCAAAGGAGGGGTTTGTGAAAATAAATTAATTAATGTTTGTGAAGCCCTTGGATACTATACTGATGAGCTCCACAGCAAAGTCTCTGAGGAAATTAACAACTGTGTCTTCATAGTAGGGTCTGAATAGTGTGCCATAAATAAGACAGAGGGCACATATTGAACAATGAGGCTAAAACAAAATATTGAATAGCTGCTTATTAATTGAGCACCGTGCTTCTTGAACACTGAGTGAAGCAGGGCATCTGTGGAAAAATAATATGTGATTATCTAATTAAAGACTGCCTCATAATGTATATGCGTAGGGGAGCTAAAGTAAGATTGCTTAGGCATCGTTAATTTTGGCATTTCTTAACTTTTGAGTGCTTGACTTTGCTAGCTCAATAATGTTGTTTTAACATCTTTTTAGTTTGATTTGATATATAATAGTGAGAACCACTGAAATCCACCCACAACTGAACAAAAAGGTTAACTTCTTTTGCATAGGAAGACCTCACTTTCTTAAAGATGTTTAAAGGTGATAGAGCTATAACCAGACATATCAAGATGCCTAAGCATGCATGTATCCCGATACTCAAAAAATGAACAAAGCAACAAAGCTAGACAATTCAAAAACTCCCAGAATGTACTAAAATTCCCAATTTTGAATTGTCTAATCTTGTTGCTTTGTTCATTTTTTGAGTATCGGGTCCTGAGGTCTTGGGTAGTTTGCCCACCCTGCCCCCAACCCCCTGCCCCGAGTCCCCTCCTGCACCCTGAACTCCTCATTTCTGACCCCACCCCAGAGCCCACACCCCCAGCCAGAGCCCTCACCCCCTCCCATACCCCAACTCCCAATTTCATAAGCATTCATGGCCCGCCATACAATTTCCATACCCAGATGTGGCCCTTGGGCCAAAAAGTTTGCCCACCCCTGATTTAAGTGATAGTTAGAATTTTGTTTAAAGCCGTCAACTAAATTAGGCTTCTGTTCACCTTTAATGCTGTAGGCACTGCTTTTTCACCCAAATGAACCATTTCCCCCCATTCTTAGTAATTACTTTTCATCAAAAATATAGTAAGAGTTTTACAGTATATAGCAGGGGTCGGCAACATTCGGCACGCGGCTCCCCAGGGTAAGCACCCTGGCGGGTCGGGCCAGTTTATTTACCTGCTGACGTGGCAGGTTCGGCCATTCGCAGACCCCACTCGCCGCGGTTCACCGTCCCAGGCCCATAGGGGCGGCGGGAAGTGGCGCGGGCTGAGGGATGTGCTGGCCGCAGGTTCCCGCCGCCCCCATTGGCCCGGGACGGCGAACCGTGGCGAGTGGGGGTCACGAACAGCCAAACCTGCCGCGTCAGCGGGTAAATAAACTGGCCCAGCCCGCTAGGGTGCTTACCCTGGCGAGCTGCGTGCCGAACATTGCCGACCCCTGGTATATAGAGTTAACATGCCTGGGCAGGTTTGCAGATTAAATATTCCTTCAGGATATGATGTATTGACAAGTTAGATCATAAAAGCTATGAATGATCCATTAATGCCTATATCATCATTTAATCCACAGAATAAGGACTCCCTAAGTACACACAGAAACAACTGACCATAAACATTCAGAGTTAGCTTTTACTGTTTATTTTGTCAGTGACCTGAAGATAATGTGCCATTGACTCCCTGCATCCCCCCCCAAAATCCTTTAAATTCTTAGAACTGTGTTTCTAAAATTCATTGAAGTATATCAAGGAACACTAAAGCTCACTGAACAATGGTGCTCCTCAAGGCACCTTAATCATTTTCACTTCATTGAGATCACAATTTGTAATCCCACAAGAAGAACCATAACAATCGGTATTTGCTCTTATTGGGTTCAAGGAAACAAAAAAGCCACTGACCACAAGGAGAAATATTTTTGTAAAAGACTGTTTTTAAAAAACAATGCACTGACAGATTATTTAACTCATATTGTTGTTCCAAGTTACTGGAGTGGAAGCATTATCTCTGTATTCCCTTGCTTTTAAATGATGATCATAGCTTCACAAAACTCAATTATGCAGCACTAGGACCTGTGGGGGACATTTTCAAAGGCATAAAGGACAATTAGGCACCTAACTTCCACTGAATGTTTTTTATTGTGTAAGTAGTAAGCATGAGTCCTATGCACAGTTTCCTGTAGCAAAGAAGTCGAGTAGATATAGTATAAACGGCATTTCCCTGATTTCCCCCAGTTGCCCCGACTGGCTGCCCATGGTGCACAGCTCAGGGGATGCCAGGACACACAGGGCTCAGAGGTGAAAGCAAAGAGATTTTACACCATCAGGCTCTTAACTGCTCTGCACAAGTGACAGAACCAGCAGTCCCATTGGTAACAATTTACACCTCTTTTTGTGCAAAATGTTGTGCAACATATGGGATGTGGAATTTAAAAGTTCATCCACATTTTATGTGGCAGCACTTGAGAGATGCTGCATCTGGCCATGCATTACACAGTACGGTAGCCGGGACTAATGGACTGTCCAGGAGATGCTTCGCAACTTGCCAACAGTGACAGACCAATAGGTGCCACTGCAGTGCCTGCAAACAGAGGTGACCGTTCCCACAAAAAGCAGCCTCTCCTCCAGACATATCTTCCTGGATATGGAACTGTTTCAGTGACCTGCCCTGTGATTCTGAATGTGGAGTAGGATTTATGCCAACTGCAATGTGGAGTTTGAGTACTGAGCAAGAGTAATGGAAGTGAGTACATATTCTCTAGTCTTAACTTGGTGTGCGAGGCTATAGCTGCAACTCCAATTACTATTAAAGAGTGTTGTGGCTAAAACTTGGTGCATTGACTTGAAAGGAAGTCCTTTAATTTAGCAATGGCATGAGATTTGTTTCTCATATTTACAGGTGGTAAGTGTATTGAGTTGAACTTTTTAGACCAATAGAAATGTGGCCAAAATCTTCTTATAAAGAGCTTACGTGAAAACAACTTGATCACTTTGTCAGAAACTGAGAAGTGGATGGTCAGGCCTAGTGGTTGAAGCAGCAGTGGTCAGGCCTAGTGGTTGGGCCGGGGACCTGAGACAGAGTCAGAGCAGGAATCAAGAATGGGGTTGGTACAAGGCTGGAGCAGGAGCAGGAGTAGTTTGTCAGAACCACGAAGTGGCAGGGGATACTCCCAGTGAGACAGTGATATTGAACAGACTGAGTGGCTGCTCTCATTGGGAGCCTATATCCCTGGCTTTCGGATCACCTGGTTAGACCTGCACCTGTGGACTGCCTGAGCCCCAGTTGATTGATGTGGAACCCTCAGGTAATCAGGCTCAGGGATGACTAATCAGCCCAACAGCACTTATTGGGTTCAGGCTGAGAGTACTCATCAGGCTCAGAGATAACTCATTACATTTCCTTCCCTCCCCCCATTCAAAAGATGCCTATCAGGGGTCTTTTGACCAGGCTTATAAGGGTGTAATTGATGGAATTCTCAAAGTGGGTTGGGTGCATGTATGTTTTCAATGGGCTCCCACAAACGATCAGCTGGACCATCACCCTCCCAATCGACAAGGTACATAGCTTGGAATCCAAAATTTGCTTCACCAGATACTCCTCATACCCCTGGACCATGATGGGTGGAAGTGATGGTTGTACTCATCTGGGGAAGGAGTTGTTGGTGTGCTTTTTCAGCAAAGAGATGTGGAATACTGGCTGCATTTTCATCACCCTAGACAGCTGGAGTTTGAAGGCCACAGGATTGATCTGCTGGGTGACTCGGAATGAGCTAAAATATCGATAATCCAACTTCCTTGAAGGCCAAGTAGAATCAAGGTATTGTGTTGAGAGCCATAATTTATCTCCAACTGTGATTGGAGCGGTTGCTCACTCATGAAGGTCAGCGTAACACTTGTAATATTTTTGGGCTGAATCTAGATGGGCTTTCAATTTTTCCTAGATGCAGTGATGGTGTTTGACTAGGTTAAAGGCTGCAGGTACATAGGAGGCTTGTGGCATGGACAGGTGAAAACGAATGTAGAAATCACAGTTGGCATAAAAGTGAGTCTGGGGGTTGATCGGTAGTTGGAATTACTGTACAGTAACTCCTCACTTAACGTTGTAGTTATGTTCCTGAAAAATGCGACTTTAAGCAAAACGATGTTAAGAGAATCCAATTTCCCCATAAGAATTAATGTAAAATAAGAATTAATGTAAATGGGGGGGGTTACGTTCCAGGGAAATTTTTTTCACCAGACAAAGAACTATATATTATACAGATATACACACAGTATACATTTTAAACAAACAATTTAATACTGTTCACAGCTATGATGATTGTGAAGCTTGGTTGAGGTGATGAAGTTAGAGGGTGGAAGAGGGAGGGATATTTCCCAGGGAATGCCTTGCTGCTAAATGATGAACTAGCACTCAGCTGAGCCCTCAAGGGTTAACACGTTGTTGATGTAGCCTCTCACACAAGGCAGCATGAACACGAGGAGGGGAGACAGCATAGCAGACACAGACAGACACACCTTGTGTGTGGGAGAGAGAGAGAGAGATGCACACTGCACCTTTAAGTAAGCTGACCCACTCTTAAGTGCATTGTCTTTTTAAGTGGATCGGGAAGTTGAGACAGCAACTGCTGCCCCAGGCTCTCTCTGTCTCTCATGTCCCGTCCCTGCTCTATATGGAGAAGGGGTAAGTGGGGTGCAGGAGCATGGGGGAGGGGGACACCCTGACATTAGGCCTCCCTCTTCCTCCCCTCCCCCCCTGCACAGCAAGCAGGAGGCTCGGGAAGCAGCTCCAAGGCAGAGGGCAGGAGCAGCACATGGCAGTGGGGGGAGGGACAGCTGACCTACCTGGCAATTGATAGCCTGCTGGGCCGCTGCAGCACAGGGAACCTAGGGGAGCGGGGAGCTGATATGGGGAGCTGATAGGGGGGCTGCTGGTCCACCCTGGCTACAAGTCCCTACCAGCCAGCTGCAACAGGCTGCTCTTCCTGCAAGCAATGGATAAAGCAGGTGGCTGCCAAACGATGTTAGAAGGGAGCATTGCACAACTTTAAACGAGCATGTTTCCTAATTGATCAGCAACGTAACAACAAAATTTGGTGAAGGGAAGGAGGGAAACCCAGTCATGGTGATGATAATTCACAAAGCAATGGAGGTACTGCTCCAGAATTTGGTTCACTCGTTCAGTCTGCCTATCAGTCTGTGAGTGATAAACTGAGAAAGCATACAATTTAACATCCAGGAACTGGAACAATTCCTGTCAGAAGTGTGAAACAAACTGTGATCCCTGGGCAGTGGAATCAGCGCACCAAGGGGTCTCTGTTTGAGCACAGACATCACAGGATTCAATGTAGGACTCAATGGATGCATGTAGTTTTGGACACGAGAAATATCAAGAGACCAGCTTCAACATTTTCCAGTGGCTGAAATGGCCAGCCAGGGATGCGTCATGGCATAGCTGGAGTATTGCTAAATGTGGTTCACCACTGGGGATATAGATCTGGTCCTTTAACATAAGAATCCCATTCTTGACAGAGAATTTTGGGTTAGGAACTAAGTCATGCCAGTTGACATAAGGTTTATTGCAAATGGAACATAGGGTAGGAGAGGCTTCACATGAGAAAGCAAGCCATTGTTCACCATCACACTGAAGAAATTACAGGCTTAAAGACTATGGCAGGTTCAGGTGCCATATTTTTCTTCTCCAGCTACTCACCCTTGGGGACAGTGCATTGGGTTTACCATTCCAGGGAACAGGTCATAGTGAAATCGAACCTGGAGAAAAAAAGGACCACCAGATCTGATGCTGGTTGAGAGCCCTTCCTGTTTGTAGGTACTCCAGGTTCTTATGGTCTGTATATACCTGGATCTGGAAACATGCACTTTTCTGAGAAGATGAGGATGTCATCTAGATAGATCCCACGAACTGGCCTAAAACATCCCTGAAAATGTCCTTGACAAAGAGCTAGAATGTGGCTGGGGCATTGGAGAGACCAAAAGGCATAACCAGATATTCAAAATCGTCGTAACAGTGCAATGCTGTCTTCCATTTGTTACCCTCCCAAATACAGACTAGACTGTAAGCCTCATGAAGATTGAACGTGGTAAATATCTTGGTGGAACTGATTCTTTCCAACAGTTTGTTTACCAAAAACAAAGCGTACTTGCTCTTGATGGTGATTTGTCCAAGACGCGATAGTCCCTGCAAAGGTAAAAGGAGCCATTCTTTTTTCATAAACAAAATTAGCGCCTCAGCAGAAGATATGGATGGATGATTGATGTTCTCTGCAAGATTTGCATCAAGGTATTTCTGGTTCTGATAAGGAATACATTTGTCCAAATGGAAATCTAGCCTGTTACTGGAGATCGATGGGGCAATTTTAGGGTCTACATGGGAGTAAAGTATCAGCATTCCTTTTATCAAATACATCAGCAAACTCTTGATATTTTGCAGGGATTAATGTGCCATTAACTCCTTTAATCTGCTGGTCACAGAAGGCAGTGGGCTTCTCAGTGCTGGTTCTTGTTTCATTGGCCCGGACTCTGTTAAACGGGATTCTCAGCAATAGCTCAACTGAAATCATAGTTTGAGCATATTTCATAAGATGTGTGGATCATGTACTGAGAGCCATGGAATATTGAGCATGGTCAGAAAGTGTGGTGACTTAATTAAATTAAAATGCAGAGTCTCTTGGTGATCTTGGATTTCAGCCTGGAAGGGCAAGGCTTATTGGACAACTGAAGGAAAGGACAGCATGCTACCATCAATCATTACCATTAGATCTGGGGTGGGCTTCCTTTGCACTGGAAGCTGATTAATCTTAGTGAATCCAGTATCCAAGAAATTGCTAGAGGCACCAGAATTCATTAGTGCATGCTGGGTTCAATTCACCTCAGGTGTAGTTGAGACCCAGAGATGGAGAAAGACCTGCAGGTGCAGAGGATTACAGTTCACAGCTGCCAAGATACATATGGGCAGAAGAGGGGGCTTCGTTGGAGAACTCAACTATGAGGTTACATCCAGCTGCAAACCCTCTAATGGGGCTGGACATGATTGTTTCCCTGGGTCTGCTGAAAGTCTGGATTTAAGGGGTCACTCAATGGCAAAATAGCCCTGCCCCCCAGTACAAAAAAGCTGTTCTGATGCCAATACTCCTTCCCTTGATCAATGAGATGTCTTCTCTTTCCCTTCACACTAGTCTGCATAGGCTCCAGTTCTAGGACAGCTCAACGGGATGGCTGGAATGAAACAGGACAAGGCTGGAGTTGTGTGCATGACCTCTTCTTTTCTTGGCATCGTTCGAAGAAATGACTCTTAATCTGGAGCCGCCATTCAATATACAAATCCAAACTAATGGGAGGTTTGACCTGTACCAATTCATTTTTCCTGTCATTGTTCAGACCCTGGAGTAAATACTGAATCTGTGCCACCTTATTCCACTCTTGTCAGCAACCAGATGCTGAAAATGGGCAGCATAGGTAGACACAGGCTGACAGTCTTGCTGGAGAAACTGCAGCGTGGCTTAGATGGTTAAGGTGCAATTCAGATAATCAAATATTACAGAGAAGGTGTGGATGAACTTGTCAAAGTTAGTGAGAATCAGGCTGGCCTGTTCCAGGAGTGGCTAGCTCCAGTTCAGGGTTTCACCAGTCAGTACATTGATAATAAGGCCCACCTTGGTCTGATCATCAGGATACATCACAGGACTCATCAGGAATAAAAGGCAGCACTGGTGGTTCCCATCAAATCTGTCTGGCAGTGAAACCTTAGGGCTGGGTTCCAAAGGTACCATGGCTGACGGTACTGGGGTTATCTGTGGCTGTGGGGATCTGTGAGTGGAGGAAGGCATTCTCCAGATGCAATTGGGCACCTTGATCCTGAAGACTCTGGACCATCTCTGTGATCTCAGAGATAGATATCACTCCAGGGGTTTCCATCTCAGCTTCTGCAGCTGGGCACAAAAGGAGGCAGCCTACTCAAACGGTCAGAAACTGATGGATGATCATTCCTCGTAGTTAAAGCAGCAGCAGTCATGACTAGTGGTTGGAACTGTGGCAGTCAGGACTAGTGGTCATGCTGGGGACTTAAACCAGGGGTCAGAGCAGGAATTAAGAATGGGGTTGGAACAAGGCTGGAGCTGGAGCAGAAGCAGGAGCAGGAGTAGGAGCAGTGTGTCAGAACCACCAAGTGGCAGGGGATATTCCCAGCAAGGTAGTGATGTTAAGCAGACTGGAGTGAGAGCTCTCATTGCCTATATCCTGGGCCTGGGGTCACCTGGTTAGACCTGCACCTGTGGATTGGCTGAGCCCTGGCTGATTGATGTGGAGCCCTCAGGTAATCATGCTCAGGGATGAATCATCAGGTTTAGGCTGAGGGATGAGTCATCAGCTCAGCAGCACTCATCAGGCTCCGAGATGACTCATTACACTGACTAGGACTAGAACAGAATGTGGGGTGGTTTTTTTTTTGTCTTTTTGTTAAAAAAGAAAAAAAAATTAAAAAGCTTCTCAGCCATTATGCTGGAGTCTCAACAAGCCAGCTCTACCATTGTAATGCAAATATGATCTGTATCAAGGAAAATGGCGCAGATTGCTTCCTTACCACAGCACTGGGGTAAATTGGATAGAAGTGATTGGAAGGAACCCTATGAAAATGAACATGATTGTCACATGGCTCTGAATAATAAGAGCTGTTACATATCTAGGTGTCTGTCTGAGTTAAAGAAAATGTATTTAGACTAAACTCTTGGTTGCAATAGCAGTGTTCAGGAAAAACCAGTCCCTCCCATACTTTTTGAAAGCTCTCCAAAGCTATACTGCAGCTCAAGGTAACAACCGGTTTAAGAGGATTACTCTATTTAAAATGGCAATCAAGATTTTAAAAAGGCCGTGTTAATTAAGGAAAAAAGAATAAAAGGCAGAGTGTCAGCTGCATTTTCAGTGATAAAAAATTGGCTGTCTGGTCAATCACCATTTGGTCTCCTACTAAAACAAACAGCGTAATATCAAAGATTTATATAAAAAGAATTACAGGGGAAAAGCACCTTCAAAATGTCACAACTGTTTCTCAAATTTTATACTTTTTGTATGGCTCAAAATCTGTGTTTGGCTTCCTGATGATATTACATTTGAGTCAGGTTGATGTCAAATTTAAGTTATTGTTATGGCATTACATTTAGAAAAATGAAAGAAATCATACTGATTCCCAAATGCAGAAAAAGGTACTGCAAGCAAAACACTCTCCTCTTTCTTACAGAATTTTTGTGATATGTAATTTAAAATAATGCTGCATTCTCTCCTGGTATTAAGGAAACTTGAGGAGCCAATGCAAATTTGAGGCTGATAAAAATTATATTTGCTACCTTCTGAGATACTGTAATTACATTTACTCCATTATCCTGAAACTCTCATTCAGTCATTAGGTGTTGATTTGTTTATGAAGTCAGCAAACTGACAGCTGTTTGTTTCTCATTAGGCCTGTTCTTATGTAAATGTCTTTCATAAAATTGAAATAAATTTTCATCAGTGTTAGAAATGTTCAATTCACTTACAATACAATTTCAGAGAACAGGTGCATACATTTGATTTTTCCAATGCAATTAGATTCCTTATAACAGATTTTCTAATTCAACAGATCTCAGCTAAAACAGGGACCTTGTAAAACCATGATTACTTGGATGCACTACATTTACAGATGCATATGTCAGTATAAAAATACCAGAAGATTAAAATAGATTTATGCCAAGGAGAGGCATTGTTTAATGACTCATATGAAAAGAAAAATCATCCAGTCCCATAGTGAATATGCACCAAGTCTAGTTCCTTGTTCGAGACCTGAGCAAAAGGACTTTGCATTACAGGAAAAACTCCTCTCTCAGAAACTAGAGGCAGAACTCAGAGCATCCCTGCACACCCTGGCTACAGCTCTGACTATCACCTTTGGCTTTGGGCCTTAGCAGAGGTTGTGGCTCCTATCTACAAAAGGCTCTGATTCAGAGGATTCATGCAGTTCACTGAGCCAATGGCCAACACCAGTGGAACTGTGTTTCTGTGGCCTCCGAGCAGATTTAAGGATTTGGTCCCAAGTGAGTAATAGAGACACTAGAGTGACGGAATGGACTTACTGATACATTTTCATCTCAGAAAACCTACAGAATTAACAGTTACAATAATAAAAATATATGTACATGAGGTCAAATGATTTCTGAACAGATAAGAAAAAGAACTGCTGATTTATTTAAATTTGGATTAATCAAAGGCTAAATTGTGCTCTCAAATACTAACATGGCTATACAGGGGAGTAAGGGTACCTCCCCACCTGGCTGCATTAGGGCTACCCAGAGCTTGGGTCCAGGTCCTCAGTGCAGCTAGGGGGTGAACAAGTGGGTGGGAAGAGATCAAAGGGGCCTGGAGTAGGAGATGGCTCATCTACCCCCTGTATGCTGCGTCTTAGAAAGCATATTCTCCCATCCTCTAGAAGAAGAAGGGCTTGGTACAGTTCCTCCCAGGGCTCCTCCCTGGGCTGTGCAGCTTATACAGGATCTCAGGACACAATAAAGCTGTACAGTCCAGATGGCTCAGGGGTCCTCTGCATATCCAGTACCAACCCACAGCACACCTCACACTTGCAAGGGCAGAAATTTCCTTTCTACTAGCAAGTGCCCAAACAAACAAAAAACTACTATTAATCTCATCAGTGTTAGTTGTGTCCTATCCCCACTCCTCACTGATGAAAACGAAGGAAAAAATAATATCAGCTGAAAATTGTACAGAGTATCACAATACCTTCTGGTGGAGGGCATGCCATCACTCCCCCCTTTCCCCTCAACGGGAATACTCAATATTATGTCATAGTTTCCTGAAATAATATTTTTAGGAACAGGAAGTAAAGTGCAGCCCCCATGCCTGCTGCATGTAACACTCTATCTCCCTTTAATGGTAACTAGACCGGCTGGAGATTGATGAGTCGGCTACAGCCTTGGCTAAGAAAGACAGGTCTTTTAACTCAAGCTTCAGAGGTCCCAGGTTTGATGCCGGTCACCGCCGATTGGAGTCTGTCTACATTACACAGTGATTATTTGTACCTTAATTACATACAAAACTCTACTAACAGAAGGAAATCCCTTCAGACACAAGATAAAATGGAATATATTAATTTTTTGTCCATGGCATAAACTAGTAACTTGACTATTATTTCACTGCAACTCTTCCCTTTAAACAAGTCTCCTAAATGGAAAATGGAATCATTTTCTGTCATCACATATGTCTAGAAAACCTAAAATGAAAAAATGCCTGTAATAACACCACTTGCACATTTTGCATTATAACTTTAGGTACTGTGTATGTCTTAGTACTTAGTTTAAAAACAACTTATTTCGGACCTGAATCCTAAAAAGTGCGAAAAGCCTCTTGCAAGCTACTGAGTGCCCTTGGGCCTCCCAGATTTGACATCTGAGGCCATTCAGCACCCTGCAGGATTGGGACTATTATAATCTAACTATTTGTTCATTGGCCTTTGAATGGTGATGTTTAGTATTTTCTGACCGATACTTTATACAAAATATGTGGAGACATGCAAATGAAATGATTTGCAGCCAGCCTATGGAGAGTACAGAAAAATTACAAAGGACAGAAAAAACAATGAAAAATTGATCTACACTGGCTTTAATTCCAGCTGCTACTATACATTGGGTTTGAAGATAAGCAAGGAGTAATTCTAACTGGAATGATGGCGTAATTGAATTCTTAAATGAAGGAATCAGTGAAGATTAATCAGACATATAATAATCTATTATTTGAATATTATAATAAAGTCATAATAACTAATGTAAGACATCTTCTAGTTAAGTAAATAAAAATATGAAAGAAGGCAAAACAATTACTATTACAAGAAAAAGGAACAGGGTACGACTTTCTGGTCATTTTTCTTTTGCAAGAGGGAATGCTAGTCTTGAAAACGTCTGGAGTAAAAGAGGAACAGGGGTGACAATTCCTGGAAATGAATGATTAGTTAATGTTTGTACAGCACTTCAAAGTAAACTGCTATAAAAGAACAAATTATTGTTACTAATGAATCATTTTGTTGGTGGCCCCTTCAAAATAATGTGGGTGTTGTTCCTACAGTGAGCTCCATGCAGGCAGATCCCTATGCCAATGCAGAGCTCATTAAAGGATCAGAGTCTTAGTGTGTATTGTGTCCTTTGAAAAAACACTTGGTGTTCTTACCAATACTTCACAATCTAATCATGTTAGGAAGATGGTCAATGATAAAGTATTGTATCTGGGCCAAATCCCGCAGCTGTTACTCAGACAATACATCCACTGGCTTGAGCAAGGGCAGCAGGATTTCGTTTATTCCTTGTGATATAAATATAAGGTTAAGTGAATAATTACATCAAAATATGTAGTCTCTTACCAAGTTTTCTGTGGTAACAGGGCTGTAATTCTCCTCCACTGCATGAATTCACTGGAATGGTAGATACTTGCGGACGTAAACTCCTGACAGCTAGGCATACTTGGAAGGCATTCCTTAAAGTAAAACATTTCATAATCAGGTTTAATCTGGAGGCAACATTAGGAACTGAATTCTTTCTGGAAGGTGAATCACATTCAGTGAATCTGGAGGTTGTGTGGTCCAGATGTCAGAGCAAAGAACTGAGAGCCAGAAGGATCCTAAGACAAGCCAAAGGCTTTCTTTGGTAACCTCATAATAGTAACAGTTTAGGACAGAAGAGACCATATGGCCCATTTACAGCAGGTCTGTCTAGCATTATTACCATGTGATGTTTTCTCCTTCATGTGGATGTCTAATTATATTTTTCAATATGTTCACAGATGCCTTTGGTATAATTCTACAAAAACCCTTTAGTGTCCTTTTGCTGTCTTCCTGTATGTGATTCCTTCACATTCTCAGGCAGTTTAGACACAGCCTCCTTTTTACAATGTTATGCACTTCTATCATCTCACCTCTTTTTATAGTGAAAATAAATGCAAGTTCATTATCTTTTCTGGTTCTTCTGTATCATTCCTGTAGTTGTTGACCACACCAGTGTCCAAAACTCTTGGGTGTGGTTTTAGTGTCACTATTATAGTACAGCACTAAAACTATATCTTCTAAATTGTTTATTTTTAATTCTACTGCTGTTGAAAATTCACCTAATTGGTTTAACTTTCTGCCTATTATCATCTCTCTGAGAACCTTTTACTATTCACTGTTTTTCAGCATAACCCCTTTTTCTATTTTTCAGTCCTATCCTCACTATTCTGTAGTACTACTCTTAGTAGAAAGAGTAGGAAACTGGGAGTTAGTACTCCTTGGTTCTTTTCCCAGCTCTGCCTCTGATTTGCTGTGTAATCTTGGCCAAGGTAGTCAATGTTGTTGTGCCTCAGTTAATTTATATGTAAAATGGGTATAATACATTTCTACTTTACAAGTACATCACAGGCTTGAAGACTATTTTATATAAATAACACTCAGATATTTATTTGTAACTCTGTAGTAGGAGTAAAAACTTGGTTTGTTTTTGGTAATGATATTTGTGTTTAAAAGCTAAATTAAGAAAGAATTAATCATATTTTGTCTTCATTTCATCTGTAGATCCCAATCCTGCAATGAACTTTGCCCAGGTGCAGGGGTCCACCTGCATGGAGCTCATTACAGTATGGACTCTCAGACTGTGAGTTCTTTGAGACAGGGACCTGACTTAAATGGAAAGCACCTAGCACATCTTGCTATATAGCTAACACTAGAATCATAACTCTAAAGTACTTTTAGTGACTGAGAATATTTATATTTGAAGTTTAAAGAAGCTCAATATATATTAATGTTTTGCAATAATCTTTAGAGGAATCAGAGAATCTAAAATCACCCCAGCCATCCATTAAAAATATTAAAATACTGACCAAAGCTCTCATAGCTCTATGTGATTTTGAATATTTCTTCTGAAGAAAGCGGTTCCTTCTAGCAATTTTCCAAACATTTTCTCTGTTTCATCTCTCATAAAAGGTCTGATAAACGCAGTCTGATCATTTAGTGAGAAGCAAACAGAACTTTCAGACATTTTAATTAATTAGTGCTTTGTTTACTGGCTAGATTACCTCCTTGCAGCATACTACAAATAACCTCCACTCTTATCCTTTCATCATGGTAACACCTGGTGAGGTGGGAAAAATGATTCAGCTGCAGGCTTTTCCTCTGAACTCAACTCAATTGAGATAGGACAAGGACGTTGAAAACTAAAGGGAATTGATCTCTCCTTAATGACAAGGACAAACTCCAAACACCCGCCAGTAGGATCTATTTGTAGAGACTATTACAGCGCTTTCCAAGTAGAAGTGACATGAACACCATTTAAGTACAGTATGTATTGCTTTGCTCTGAATACTATTTCAATCAATGAAGCATTACGGAAGGGAGAATAATGCAATGTTTAAACCTTAGGCTACTGCCATTTATCTACTCTGCCCCCCCAAATAAAGTACTAAGACACAACATGACACAGAAAAACTTTTATATTACTCATGAAAAGTGCTGGATTGGAGTCCTGGGCACTGAAATCCTCCCTGCATATCTGCAGGATTGGTACTGCACAGTACATGCTTCTCTACAACTCCTTTATAACTGCCATCTAGGGAACTCAAGGATAAGATGTTAGTTTACTCTCTTGGCTAGTCAGAGTTTGGTCTCTCTGTTGACATGGACAACAAGGATGCAAATTAAGACCAATGTAATAATCACTCATTTGTTATAAGAAAAGGATTGAGACATCAATTCACATAGGCAAATAACAAGCCAGAGATGGTACTTGTTGGTCACTATTACCCTGGGCTTGATTTGAACCAGTGACTTGAGGCAAGAGGCTTCATATATCATTACTAGTTCCCAGAAGGGATGTACTTTGGGTCTACGGAATGATTGAGCTTTACGGCAGAAAGAATTTATGCAAAACCACATTCCAGCAAATAGCAGCTATATCTTACTACAATAGTAGCATGGGAAACGTGTGACCCACTGTGCTGTAGTGGTTGTAAGCATTCCCATTTTTTTCCTCTATAAATTAATCCCTTTCTTCCCCAATTTTGTATTTCAGACTTCCAGACAATGTTCCAGACAATGTTATGAAAAGCAGGATGTCACCAAACACAAAAGTTACTAGCCAATCTGCCTTACCTCCTGAACAAGGTGCCAAGTCAGACCGTGGTTGGTGGAGTATTCCAATTTCACCTGGTTGTCCATGTGAGGAGTAAACTGCTGTCCACAGCCCATCACCAAGTTGAATTGTATCATATATGAAGCTCCAATTTGCATGGACTGTGTTTCCACATAACGCATGCTAGAGGTTAATTTAGAATCTCCTGTAAAACTGAGAAACAAGATAGAGAATCAGAATAGGGATAGCTCAGTGGTTTGAGCGTTGGCCTGCTAAACCCAGGGTTATGAGTTCAACCCTTGAGGGGGCTACTTAGGGATCTGGGGCAAAATCAGTACTTGGTCCTGCTAGTGAAGGTAGGGGGCTGGACTCGATGACCTTTCAAGGTCTCCTCCAATTCTAGGAGATGGGATATCTCCATTAATTATTATTATAATCCTGGTTTATCTAACTCGCAGGCCATTACTAAAATGAAATTCCAAAAGAAGTGTCCTAAAGGAAAGGAGGATAGTCTATGTCTATGATATTCCAAGCAAAGCTTTTTTTCCACTTGGAGGAAGTTTCAATATGGACTCATGGAGTCCTTTATCACCCACAAATTGCCTCCAGCTTAACAACAGTAGCATTAAAGATATGATCTCTACCTCCTTTCCCACTACTTTTCCCTACAATTCTCCAGTGTACCTGTTTACTGCTGGACTCTACTGCTAGTATATTTAATGCGTCCTTTGTGTGGGGAAACATTCAGTTGGAATACATTTGAAGATGTTATAGAAAGATAGACTAATGTACCTGGTACAAAAATAAATAGAAAGAGACATACATGAAGTGTGTTTAAAAAACTGTATTATAAATATTAGTTGTGAACTGATTTCTAGTTATGTACATAATTACACATGAGCAGGCAGAGAAATAGCCAATACCCACATGTACCCTCAAAATAATCATTCTACCTGCAAGCACTCTGAACTAATTGGTACTTCTGGGAATGATATCACAACGAATGTCAGCCAGTCGTCTTTGTAAACTGTGATGGGATTTGCAGATTTACTACACCTTCAAGGCCAGTACTTCCAGGAATAATAGAAAGCCACATGGATATAACTGAGTGATAAGGCTAAACTGACCTAGAATATTAACATAACAGCCAGATTCCAAACTCTCATATTGGGGCCAATCTTGCTGCAACTGAAGATAGCAGAAGTGTGAGCATTTTACATCTCCTTGTGTCTGATACACATAGATAATCCCTAACTATATCATCATATTATATTTTAATTATGTGTATTGCATGAAAACAATATGCTTTATGTCACAAGTTGATGCTTAAAATAAAAGGAATAGTCTCCAATGAAATACAAGCAAAACCTCAATTGTGTGCAATGCACTCAACATTGTAAGGTTTTGTCCTGTCAATTTTACTCCTTACTGATTGTGAATCTGGCCCATTATAAACAATTTCCCTCCCAGCACAGCATAACCATTTGCTCTTCCTTATGGGCTAAATAATAGTGTCATGATCTGGCCCAATATGATTTATTCATATGCAGCTAGTTTAATTTACACCTATGGGAGTATCCCAAAGAAAAGGCTTTAAGTTAAGTTTGATAACTAACTCCAGTTAAACAAACAGAGGTGAATAAATATTACAGTTCATATTATGCTCCCACTATAATGCAAAAAACATGGGATTAATCATGCCTGTATATGACCATTCTGCAAAAAAGAAGTGTGCAACTTATTTGTTTTTGAATGTGAAACTCTCTGCACTCAGTGTGTCCTGGATCCCTTCTGTATGTTGAATCTACTTACTATTATAAAGTATATGACTCAGATGTCAAATAGATTATAAACAGCAAATTTAGATTGTTGGTTATATATAATCACAAAAAACTCAAACAATAAAGCAAATATTCTTAAAATAAAATCAGGGATTATTGGGGAAACTTTCCCAAAACTGTACGCAGAAATAGTTCCAGATTTACAGATTCCAAGCCAGAAATGAAAGCAACACAGACAATTAGAGGCAATCTTCTCGCCACTGAAAATGGGCTTTAGGATGACATGCTGTAAAATGATTTATTTCATATTGACTATAGTTGTTCTAATGAAAAAGCAATTGTCAGAGTATTCTCAGGAGAACACTCTCAGTGCTACAGCTACCCATGCTCATGGAAAGTCATGAGTTAGAAAATGAGAACCAAATGGACTTTCAGCTGGGAAAAGCCAACAATAATTAATTTAACTACCAGCCATTTGTACAGACCTGTTATAAGTTTAAAAATTTCCCTCGAGAGAAACAAGGTCAGTGGAGGGCATAGTTCATGTCTTACAATGAGCCTGAAGAATACTTATCCAGCAATAAAATGTTGGTATTCCAAAAGCTTTACTTATTTATTTGGTACAAGAAAAGATCAACATTTTTACCACTACAGAAAATTACTGACATGGCTGTAAATAAGACACTGAATTCAGTACTGTAATTTAAAAATTTTGATGTGGTCTTAGAGGAAAATAAAGCAGAACTTTTGCTTTCCCATCTAATCTTGAAAATCACATATGTTACATATGTCTAATGATAAGAGAGGGAGAACAATGTCATTAGAGGGCTTTCGTGCTAACTCTTTGACTAAGAACATGCAAACAATTTGAGTCCTGCCATGTTGTTCCATTTTAATGAGCAGTGAATACCTTCCTCATCCTTATTAAAGTAGTTAATGCTGCTTATAAAGTCTCATTATCACTGCCAGAGCACATTGTGTGTTGTTACCACAACCAAGTCAACTCCTTATAGTTTGAGAGATGATCAGAAAGTCAAATCAGATTGCTCAAATTTACTTGTTAATAAAACTCCTATGGTGCTGTTCTAGGTGTCCGTGGGGATTCTACAATTATTTATATTTCCTTGAGGGTTCTTATAATTACTATGATTGTACTTTCTCAAAGTAAATGAATCTATACCAATTAAAGCCATAGTAGGTTAAAAATGTTGCTCAGATTGAGATGAAACTATGTTGCTTGGGGTTTGATCAAAGCACAGAAATTAAACTACTGTTATCTTACATTAACCTATGTATTATATTAAGACACTCCACAACTTTATTTGAACAGATATTAACGATTTACAAAAAGAACGTTGTTCAGTATTGCATAAAAATATGTATTGTAAAATTAAATTTGAAAGAGTATTTAAAAAACTGTTCAGTTAAAAAAAATGATTCTATTCAAGTCACATTGCTATCAATTAGACTTGTTTCACTGGTATATCTATACCATACCAGCAGAGATGACAAGATCTTACCAAGCTGCTGGATCTGAAAATTACTTAAAGGTAGAAACAACAGCTAAGAAGTAAACTTTAAACTCTTTCATGCCTTCCCTTCTGCATTAATCCCTTACCTGAGCTTGTCTGAAAGGCTGCTACAGTACCTTCTGCTCATTCAAATCCCTCCCTAAGATTAACTTCTGCTATGGTGACTACAAGAAATTACCTAACTGATAATGGATGGATAGTAAAGGAAAGAGTGGGGATCAGTTTATAAAAATCCATATGATGTTTCTCCTTCCCTAGCCTTCATGTGTTTCTGGGCATATCACCTGAAAAATTTCTGGGGGGCACCCTTGGCAAGAAAGCATGTAGGGCTAGCCCTGACTGCAATTCTTATATCAATGCCAAGCACAGTATAGATGCCTAGATAAACAGTAATGCCAACAAAATTACTTGCAACATTGCAGACCTTTTTCCTGTTCCAGAGAATAATTGTAATGTCCATGCAAACAAATGTAGAAATATAATTATTTGTCCTTTACTGGTTATTCTGTATTATGGAGGTAAAGTGATAACAACAGGTGCATTTATATTATCACTTGTGGTCATTTTGGGCTCAACTTTCAATATATTGCGCAGGAAGTGTATTGTATGTGCATAGTTCTCATCAAATGTAAATCTCTGTGTAATGCAGTGTAAAATTTACTCATTATGAAAAGGTCATCGGTTCTATTGTTGTTAGTGATGTGTACATGGGGGAAAATTACAATGAACAGTTACCAGAAAGATTAATATGCAGAAATCAATTAGCTCTTACTAGTACAAGGAAAACAATCACTTTGTACATTACTTGCTTATTATATTAAAATTAACTACTTAAATACAACACAAATGATCTATGTTCTCACCAAAGGGTCCAGTCATGACCACAGCATGGTTGAACGTTTCCCAAGTAGAATCCCAGAGACTGAGTGACTTCTACTAGATTGGTGAAGTCTAGACTAATGCTGTTGAAAAGCACTGAGGTCATGATGATCTCATCGATAGCCCATACATCTTCTCCCTGGGAAGAATGATACGGTTGCCACCATCTGAACTGAATACCAAATTGTCTTGCATCTTCTGGTAGCTCCACAGAAATTATTCTGAAAAACAAACGCAAGTTCTTATTCACACTGTCATTATACATAATAATTTTGTGGGAATCCAAAATGGTTCATTTTTTTTTAAAGCACATACAGAATCTAAAAATTATGTGCTAAATTCAGCCAGAGGCCTACACTGGTTTCTACTGCTGTAGATGGACTAAAGGCAGAAAAAGTCAGGGGTAGCGAGTTGGAGTTAGAAAAACAGCCATAACATCTACTCTGCCATGAGACCTTGGACCTGCAGGAGACCCACACATTCCTAACACTAGATGCAGCAGGTGCAGCAAAAGAGGCCAAAGATTCCATTGATTCAGAACAGCCCCACAGTAGCTTCTGCCATACTGCTACTAAAGAGTTCCAGGAAGATTTTAAAGCTTCCCTTCCATGTGATGTGAGAAACCTGGAGGGAGGGCAAGTGAATGCAACAGCTCTTGTTTCACTAGAACTGAGATTTGAGCTACAACACAATGGTTCATATTGGCACAAGGAGGGGCAATATATATCTCCCACCATCAGCTTCAATGCCTCAATCCCTATGTATTTTGTTTTGATCTGATAAGATACACATGGTTTCTGTGCTCTACTCTGTAGTGTAGGAATACTTTAAATTTCAAATTTATTTTCATTGCAGCATACAATGAAGTTGTGCATTCACTTAGAAGAACTGACCCTAGCAAATTCTCAGCTTGAGGACCAATCAAGATTAATCTTGTCAGGCAGAGAGATTATGTGTAGTCTTGTGTGGTATACAGATTTCTTTTATGGCTGTGTAGAAATTTTATTGTAGGTCAGTCCCATGAGCTTATTGTGCTGTGCAAGGTCACTTGATTTGTCATGGCAGCTATGACAACAAACCTGTACTTGACAAACTGTGAAGAAAATTAAGAATAATATCTAATTTCCAGGAGCAATTATCGTATACAGCAGCAGGAAACATACATTAATTGCCACAGCAATGACACCTTCTTGAAAGTTCCATAAATCACTAGTACCATGCTGCCCATGTACAACATATAAGGTGAGATGTGAAGCGGAATGGCAAAATGGACATTTGTCTCCATCAGTGTACTATTAATTGCTGGCAAAGGGGTTTTCAGTAAATTTATTCTGAGGCTCATGTTTTTTCTTTATTTTTAAGAGGAAATTTAAATACAATAACAAGCCAGATAAAGTGGAAACATCATTTTATACTCTTAGCACTATTATTTTTCCAGATTTTATGATTATTCAAGGTTTGTGGGATAATCTTTTGTTCCCTGTGATGTGTGAAATTGTCTTGTACCTTTAGATATCTTTGCACAAAACCACACAGTGAAAACCACTTGCTAAATTGTTTTTGTGAAGCCTAATTTATGCATTAAAACAGCTGTGCAGTGTCACGTTTATTTTAAAGAAATAACATGTTAATTGATTGGCAGGAAAAATCAAATTGTGTGACTAAACAAGGGACTTTTGGGAAGCACTGGGAAATAAATGTTGACCACAGAGTCAGGATAAACACTTGCAAGAAAAGCTTTATTGAGGTTCTAGGCTCATGAGATGGCATCCAGGATCAGCAAGCACAAACACTTTGTGAAAGAGGTACACTGAAAAAATAGCTCAGTTATAAACATGGATGGATATTTAAATAAGACAGCAACATCAACTGGGTTGCTATCACTGAGTGGTCAAGTGATGCTGTAGAATCTGCTCAAAGGCTGATTGAACAGGTTCTGCACATGTTCTTTTATGATGGGACGTAGGAAGATGAAACAGTGTTCTCAGGCTTTAAGAGCACCAGTGGAACTATTCCACAGCTACTACTCAAGGTAGTGATAGTGTCTATGGACACTACATTCCCTCTGAGAGAGGAACTTTTTTCTTGGGGATCTGTGTAGTGCAGAGGTGGGCAAACTACAGCCCGCGGGCCACATCCAGCCCGTGGGACTGTCCTGCCCAGCCCCTGAGCTCCTGGCCCGGGAGGCTAGCCCCAGGTCTCCCCTGTTGTCTCCTCTTCCCCTCAGCCTCAGCTTGCTCGCTCCACCGCTGGCGCAATGCTCTGGGCGGTGGGGCTGTGAGCTCCTGGGGCAGCACAGTGCTCTGTGCTGTGTGGTGGCGGCAGCGTGGCCTGGCTCCAGCTGGGTGGCGTGGCTGTAGTGCTGCCAGCCACCAGTGCACCAGGCAGCGTGGTAAGGGGGCAGGGAGCAGAGGGAGTTGGATAGAGGGCAGGGAAGTTTGGGGTGGTGGTCAGGGCGCGGGGGTGTGGATAGGGGGCGGGGTGGTCGGGGGAGGGAACAGGGGGTTGAATGGGGGCAAGGGTCCCGGGGGCGGCAGTCAGGAAGAAGGGGGGGTTGGATGGGGCTGCAGGGGGCAGTCAGGGGCAGGGGTTCCAGGGGCAGTGAGGGGACAGGGAGAAGGGGTGATTGGATGGGGCAGGGATCCCAGGGGGGCCATCAGGAATGAGAGGAGGGGTTGGATGGGATGGCAGGGTTCCGGGGGCAGTCAGGGGACAGGGAGCGGGTGTGTGTGGATGGGGCAGGAGTCCCAGAGGGGCCGTCAGGGAAGGTGGGGGGGTTGGATGGGGCAGGAGTCCCGAGGGGGGGGGGGCAGATAGGAGGTGGGGGCTGGGCCACGACCCCCTCCCCTAACCGGCCCTCCATACAATTTATGAAACCTGATGTGGCCCTCAGGCCAAAAAGTTTACCCGCCCCTGGTGTAGTGGATTTTAGGACCTAGCCACTTCATAGCACTTGAACATGCAGGAGGAATAAAATCTCTCTGCGTGGCCTCTTTGCTAGGACTCGCTCTAACCTCTTACAATAGAACCATGCCAGTTCTGCCCCTTCAATGGCTGAGATGGGTATCCTATTCCAAACCCCCTTTTTTCAGTTTGTAACTTTCTAAATAAGGCTGGAGAGGCACTAAATGGGTCCTACTAATAAGGAATTAAGTTCAGCTCACCTTCCTCTCCTTGGTTTCAAACCAAAGATACGTTTTTGAGAAAGTCTGCGAAAAATCTATTCAATCATTTTAAAGTTAGGGGTGCAGAAAATACATATTTTCTACTTTAAAGACAACGTTCAATCTAAACAGTTATCCCCATTTTACAAATGAGGAGACTGAAGCACAAAGAGATTAAGTGACTTGCCCAAGGTCACACAGGAAGTCTGTGACACGAATAAGACCCAGATCTCCTAACTCTCATGTACATTAACCACAAAACCAACCCTTTCCCCCAAAGAAATCCTTGTTCACAAGGAGTATTAAACCTACAACCTTCAGAGTAGAGTTTTCAAGGCATAGATGGTAGTTAGGGGTTGACCTTCCACTGAAAGCCGAAAGAGTTATTGAGCATAATACTTTGTTTCTCACAAGCCAATAAAAATGAAGTAAGCTGAGGAGAGATTGCACTCATGGGCCATTAAAGAACACTCTGCTCAGCACACAACATGAAGCACTGAGCAGCTGCCTGCAAGAAGTAGGTCTTTCTTAGAACCCTGGAGACATTTCTCTTTTAGTGGCTGACTCTGATGTCTGCTATTTAATTCCTTTTGCATCTCTTAAACTCACATAAGTAGTTGCTATTCCTAGCTGGCAGTAACAGTAACTGAAAATCCTAAAAGTAGTCACTACACTCATCACTAATATATTGATGATAATGGAAACATTAACTAATTACTTGCCTGTGAAAATAAATGACTCACCTCCACGACAGGGGGCAAATAGAACAGGGAACACAAAGGCTGTGCAGTGCATATGTTAACATGCAGAACCCGGGTGTATTTACGTTTACAACAGCTTCTCTTGTTTGACTTTGATTTGCAAGAGATAGATAAAAAAGGAGGGAAATTCTTACTGTTGACTTTTCCACTGCAGAGAAGAAAAGTGTTCTTAGTACTATTACCACATACCACTAGGATTTTTGTAAAACCAGCTGAGAGACCTTTGCTCTGATCTCATTCTTTCAAGCTATGCACATACCTAATATTGAAAAACCACCGCTGTTCTTCTTAGAAGAAAAATGTTGCTGTCAAATAGCAGTAGATTACATGCACTTTCCAGCAGAACATTAAATATGTAATTTTTTCATATGACTGAAGATTAATTAAATTTCTGGATACAGATGGACTGCCAAACTTTACAGCAGTCCATCTGTTACCCAAAAGTAGTTATTTTTAGACAACTTAACATACAAAGGTGAAGCTTTTTTCATGTTCTTAATCATAATAATTGTCAGTATTACCTTCAGGTTTGCATGTCTGTTCATTTGTTCCATCTTCCCATAATCTAGTAAAAACTTGGGAAAACCTTTATAAGATGCATAACATGCATTTGGAGGTGGGATAGCTCAGTGGTTTGAGCATTGGTCTGCTAAACCCAGGGTTGTAAGCTCAATCCTTGAGGGGGCCACTTAGGGATGTGGGGCAAAATCAGTATTTGGTCCTGCTAGTGAAGGCAGGGGGCTGGACTGGATGACTTTTCAGGGTCCCTTCCAGTTCTATGAGATAGGTATATCTCCATTTATTATTATTATGCATGTTTCAATCATATATTGGGTCTATGTTGAGCTTAGTCCTTAGTGCCACCAGAACAACAGAAACGAAACTGCTTATACTGATGATCAAATAGAAAAAAGGGTGACAGCACCAATGTAAATTACTACATTTATATAAGAAACTTGATAAAAATCAGTTACCGGTATGTGCATTTCCCTTTTTATTGTAAAAAATTAATAACACTGTATATTAAAAACCTTGAGGAAATATAAATCCTACAGTTTTAATTTTGGATCTAAAAATTAGAAACCATATAAAATATATATGTGACCGTAATAAAGGAAGTAAAAGAAAATTTTGAAAGAGGATTATTAGTATTAGAGTTTATACAATCACTCTGTAGTACATATTTAAAACTTCAGAAATTAAAGCCTACATAAAGAAGATCCGATCAAAGACAGTTATTGCCCTCATTTTATGGGGTATACTATTTATTACTCAAAATAAATATTTTTAATGTTACAGAATTGTTTACATTGTAATGTGCTTAATAATCTTTTCTATTGTCTAGTTATTACATTAGTGGGAAGAGTGAATCAAATCTTTCCTTGATATAGGCTCATCTGTGTTTGATAAATGTACATTTTAATTACAATTTAACAATAGTCAGCAACTAGGGAAAAATATATAGATGTGTAAGAACCCAAAGCAGCAATTTTTATTTAGTGCTTAGCTAGGATGCAGGGTGGAAAGGCCCAAAAGTTTCTGATTCCGAAAAGCACTCAGGCATGTGTTTAAGTGAGTTCAATGGGGCTTCTCATGAGCTTAATGTTAAGCATGTGCTTAAGTGCTTTCCTGAACTGTAGCCAAACATGAGTGGTCAGTCAATGGCAGCATGGCTATACAATAAACTGGGCTGAAAAAGAAGAGGCGTCTTTCTGTTTTGATGGCTCAGGATTTTCAGGATTTCCCTGAAGAACTTGAGACATCCTCATGGTTAGACCGTGCCCTCGCCTCCTTCTTAGGCTCACAAACTCCTAGCCCAAGCGAATGATGTGGTAGTATGTCTGTGGCTTTAACGCTGTGCATATTTTATCTTAACCTTTCCCTTCCCGTGACTGTTTCCATGGGAGGGGATAGCGTTGGCTCAAGCAAATCTGAGGTCTTCTTTGAGGCCATTATTCCCCTCCTCCTTTAATCTGCTGCAAGGCTAGAGATTCACTGTGAAACTTTCTTCCTTCTCTTCCACAACTGCTCCAATTTGTTCTGCCATGTACGCTGAAAGATTGTTCCTAAATATCTATTTTTATATGAATAGGCAAAAAAGGAATGTGTTCAGAATTGGTGCATATGTTTGTGGATGGAGATGAAGGCACAGAATGCTCAGTTAGCAAGGAGTAACCCACATTTCAAACTATACCTGGACCCCCTGCAAGTTTGCCAGCACAGTTTGAACTTGTCCAAGGAGGGAATGATATAGACTTTAATATTTTATTGTTGTATTAACAACAGAAAAGTGGCAAGGGCTTATTGTATGAAGGAAAAATCACTGATGCTCATCTGCTCCTCATTTTTCCTTAGCTCAGCTTTCCAATACACTGGAAACAACTTCAGTTCTGTTTGGGATAAGCAATCTTGGGCTAAACTGAACCCTGGTGTAAGCAGATGCAACCACCTTGAAGCCAACGTGCTTACACTAAGGCGGAATTTCCTTGCCAACGTCTAAGACTCAGATACATACAGTGCTCAGAATACTCTGATTTTCTGTAACACAATAAATTGGTGAGGGTAGATTGTATAAATTAGTTCCCCTACATCTCAGTACAAATGTATTTACACTCTATACTGCTGTAAATTACTGCTCACAATATTAGCTGTCTTTAGATATCCCTTTTCATAATTATAATCCATATACCTTGGCTCATGATAGTTGAGATAAGAATAATGTTCCAGTAGTTTCCATGTAATCCCATTGTCATATGAATAGTGTAGTAACACTCCTTCTCCTGGCTGATCAGGTGCTTTGCATGTACTCAGCACAGACTTGCTTCCCAAGCGCAGAGTGAACTGGAGGAACCTAGATCAGAATTATATAAATATTGGTAGGGTACCATTTATATAGCATTTTTTCCTAATCACATTTTCTGATCTTAAAAATCTAGACAAATTTTGAGAAACTGCAGTTATGAGTTGTTTGTAGCTGAAATGGTTTTTACAATCAAGTAATGCAATGTGGCATATATATTTTTAAAATGCCAATCATTACAACATTTAATTATTTATTAGGCACTGGAGGGGAGGAGGAGATACTGAATGGATCTAATCAGCTGCCACAAGCTGTCAAATAAATACAACCTTATACATAATGAATTAGCACTTGGCTCTGACATTCAGTTTTGATATTAACATTTCATATTTTTAGCCTGGCTATATAATAACTGCCCCCACATCTGTTTAATACTCATGCTATTTACAAAACAGGGGAAATGAAAGGACTATAGCTTATTCTACACAATCAAAATTAAAATATGAAACAAAATGTTCTATAATTTTCCTCATACCACGAGAGAGATTAAACAAAACAAAAAGTGAAGATGAAAGGACCAGTAAATTCTATTACAAATATAGTCTCAAGATTTGTTAATAGCACATTACTATTCGTTCTTATTCACCTGGACTGTGAGCTGTCAAGAAAAGAAGTGATCAGTTGACGTCTTCCATCTTTGTTAAAAACCAAGGCCTTGCCACTTGCTAGGACTCCACAGCCAAAGCTGACTTCAGCACCACGGATAGAGTAAAAATTGTGATAGGATGAGAGCCTGGAGCTGCCAAAGCTTTCTGAAATAAACACAGGGAACGTCTGGGAAGCCATTTCACATGCAGGTCCTGAGTACCCAGGGTCACACCTATAAGAAAAATATATTAAAAATATAATTAATCCCAAATAAGTGTTTTAAACATTTTTTCTGCAAAAGATACAGTTTTGCAACCAAACATAACTGTTGTAAACTTTTAAAACCTTAAAAATAAAGTCCATTGATTCTCTCGAACCTAAAGTGAGAGACTCTTCAAAATAAGTCATACTGTATTCAAAATATTCTTATGGATGATGTATTTGTTTTTTTCAATATTTACGCTTTGGTTCAAAAAAATTTGCTATTCATCTAAATAGAAGTCAATATCTACATATTGTAAAATAAAAATATAGAGATAGTCTACTTCTTGTTTGTGGCACGAAGATCCTACTGCTACTGCCACATATCAAATAATTAGTTTGCTACTACGTAACTGTAACAGATCAAATCTGATTAGAGCTAACGCCACACAATACAAGAGAACCCAGAAAATATTTAGAACAATATCTTCAAAAGTGGCTAATGATTTTGAGTGCCTTGAGTTTTAGCGAGACACCCTGAAGGAGCCTGACTTTCAAAAAGCACTGCTCCTCTGAAAACCAGGCTGTTTTTGGTCTTAATATAAATATTCTAATCTGTTCAAAAGTGGCACAGTTTAATGGAAAATGGAAAACCCACAATTTACCAATAAGAAAATATAAAAAGCATCATTGTAATTTCTAGCATGTAATACAGTACATTTCAAAATGAATAGGTGGTCCAAATCTCTCCAGGTTTAATATAAAATAAAATTATTAGATAAAGTCATTTAGAAATTTACTATTAAACTTATGTTGTATTACTAATTTGATACATTTCAGATGCTACATTAACTGATTTTACATTTAGCCTTTATAAAATTACAAGGGCTGAAATGAAAATTTCAATTTTCAGTTTACAAAGTAAATTGCATGACAAAAAGTGAACACATCAACTCCAGTATTATAGCCCTTACTTGCAGCCATTTCTAGTACATTGTCCTCGCCCTGAGCAGAATCTGAGGCAAGATGGACCAATATAAACTGCAGAGAAAAGAAATAGGTTAAATTAAAGGTTATATTATGTGACAAAGAAAGATAACCAACACCTTGTTGAGCATGTGAGTCTGATCTTGCAAACAGATATTAGTGTTTCTCTGTAGTACCATGACAGGAATGGGACTACCTGAGGGAGTAATGATGCACTCTGTGGTACCTCTCTGCAGGATTGAGTAAATAAATATTGACTTAGATCAGGGAGACCCATGGATAAGTTTGAGATGCTGGAGATGTTTTAATATATGCAACTATATTGTTTAAAGATTTCTAAAGAGGAGAATAGATGTAGCTGGCTTGTCTGGGCATTTCTTATCCTTCTCCTTTCTCCACCCTATTTTGGGCATGTAGGCCTCCCATTAGCATTGCTGCAAAATCTTGAAGGTTATTCCTTCTCTGACTGAAATTAATGGCAACACTCCTGTAGGACTCAGTGGCACTGGGATCTGGCCCCAACTTCTGACAGGGAAATATTAATATCATGCATTTTTAGTAAGAGAACTGTATTAATATTTCATTTGCATTAAACAAAAATGAAAATCATATGCACTGAATAACCAGTCCAGGCACCTGACAACATACTACTATATCTCACCTTTCTCCTGTAAGAGTAGCTTTTCTATTTGCAAGACAACTTTCATATTCAGTGATACAATAAGAGGGTAGGAAAGATTAGTTGGGATCATCACTGTGTGGTTTTTATGAGATAATCCAAATGAATACATTTGCTAACTATCTTGGGAGTAAATTTTTGTAAGCCTGAAGTTGAGAAACTATTAGCATTAACTGGAGCCAGGGACAGTGCAAGTACATAGGGAATATCCCCTTATGCCATACCTCTGTAAATGCAGCATAATCCTGAATGGACACAAAGACTTTCCTGCGCAGATTACCAACTACATAGAGCTGTGGCACTTGTATAGTGACTTTTGGAATGTTATCAAAACCCACCTGACACCAAATTGAGAGGATCAATTCCTTCTTTCTTTCTTAAACTTTTGCCCTTCATGGCAGTGTATGAGCTCTTTTCACGTAAAATAGACGGCAATAGCAATCTTCCCTGCAGACTTCATGGAGTCTCTCTAGCTTTTCTCCCTTTTTGGATGTAAAAACTCTGCTCTTGATAGGGTTATGTTATCTGCTTGTTTGAGTCATTTATTTTACTTAGCTGTGCTGTGCTGTGAATGTCATTTTTATCATGTCAGAAAAGCTTTATCGAAGTTGAAGGTTCGCAACATTTTCTAAAGAGGGTCGGACTCTGGATTTTGTGTGACTTAATACATATTTGAAAAGAGGTCTGGAGAGCTAAAAGGTCAGTGTATTGAATCTTTGAAATTCTTCTCTCTCTCCATCCTACATTTTTAACTGGCAAGCTGTGCTGTGAATGTGGGTGATTTGTCAACATACACGGGTCGGATCTTACTAAGTGCTGAATGCCTTCAATTCCACTGACATCTATTCAAGTTGAGAGCACTCAGCAGCTAGGAAGACCAGGCTTTCCAGGCCTGGTCCAAAGTCCATTGATGCCAAAGGAAAGACTTCAACAGGTTTTGGATTGGGTACTTAGTGGATAGGTTGCTGATAAGTTTGCCTGCATGCTACAGTGCTCAGTGTTTAAAATCCTTTGACAGAACTACATTTACTGCATAACTATTAATTCAGCATATTTTGTTCTAAAAATAACGATAGTTTAATGGATTTATGGTGAAATCCTGACACCACTGAAATCAATGGGGGGTTTGCTATTGACCTCAAAAGGGGCAGGACTACACCCTTAATCATTTCATATATATTTTTTATTCCTGGCTTTACAGAACAGAAAAATGCAGAGATTTGGGGGAACATGATGAGAAGCATGTGAAAAATGGGCTTAGACCATTGGCACGATCTGCACTCTTTTTTTATTTCTAGCTCCATAGTATCAAGGGCAAATATTAAGTAGGATATCTATATTTAACATGGTCTTGATACTGTAGTCCGTACACAGGCAAAACTCTCAATGGGAGTCTGGCCTGCATAAGGTCTCACTACTCAGCCCTAGCACTGCTGAGGAGATACCTCTCATCATGGCCCCTACATATACCTCACGGAACTGACAGAGTTACAACATTAGGAACTCAAAGAAGAAGTGGGGAAACAGTATTACAGATGAATAAGAACTAATCTAAAGACACAACTCATCTCAAGGAATTTGAGCTGAGCCATTGCGTGATAAAAGTATTATGGTACACTGCCGGAGTTAACAAGTGGAATCAAGAGGAGAAGAAAAATTTCACAACTAAACAAGAAAGCTCCTGAAAATGCATAGACTTAGAGTAATGGATATCAATCAGGACACGGCCAGGATGTACATCAGACAACATGATGGAAGAAAAGGTCTGCTATCTGTGGAGGAAGCAATTGACAATGAAAAATATAACATCCAAAAATATGAGGAGTCAGCCAAAATAAAAGATCATGTGGTCGCTATACCAAGTGCTGGACAAGCATGCATTCCAGTCCAAGAAAACATAAAAAAGGAGAACGCAAATACCAAAGAAAAACTAGAAAGATTTACAGAGAAATCAATGCGATGGAGAGAGATCAAAGTCATTAGTGATCAAAGATTAACAAACTTATGACTTGTAGAAGGATACCTCAAAAGAGAGTCAGAGAGCCTCATTATGACTGCACAAGAGCAATCATTAAGGGTTGATTACATTCTAAACAAAACTGGCCAACAGAACTGCTCTCCGAACTGCAGAATGTGTTCTGAAAAAGAAGAGACGGTGGAACTTTTGTTGAGTGCCTGCAGGAGCCTGACTGGAAAAGAATTTATGAAGAGACACAATGAGATTGCCAACTGTCTGAATTGGAGCTTCTGTGGCAAATATGGATTTAAACAAAACATGCAAAATGATGACCCACCAATTTGAAAGTGCTCTAGAGAATGAAGATTTTACAGGATCTGGCAATTGTCACAGACTAAACAGTGCAGGCCAACAGGCCAGACATAGTGGCTGTAGAAAAGAAAACAAACAAGACGGTGTTAATTGGCATTGCCGTGCCAGCAGACAAACATAAAAAGGAAACAAAAAGAGAAGATAGTTAAATATGAAGAGCTATGCCATGAAGTGGAACAATTATGAAAAATTAGAACAAAAGTGATCCATTGATCTGTGAAGCATTTGGAGCAATCCCTAAGGGTATGGATGAGCAGCTCAAGAACACATTAGGAGTGGAAGACATCACTGTCATTGACCTCCAAAAGACTGCACTCTTTGGCAGTGCAAGAAGTTTAAAGAAAGTCAAAAGAGAACTGCAGGAATTCTGCAGAGGATTTAACAAGACTCCTGACTACCCAAACCTATGATGTTAGTTCATGATCAGGATTTATTGGTGACTCATGGAGATAAATTTTAGACAGGAGCTTTCCCCTTAAAGGTCTGATATGCTGTGAAGGCTAGTTTTTAAAAGAAGAAAAATCCCCATGATGTAATACTGAGTGATAATTATATTTTTGAATTAACAATCCAAATCCTGTATTTTTCTTCCTATTGTAAAATTTCTGTAGACTTGCATTGACTGAATCATTCTGTTGTTTCCAGAAACTTGCATTGACAGCTACATTTTGTAATTCCTTATATATTCTCACCTTTCATAGACATCAGTGTTTTGACTTACCCTTCATTTTGCTTAATTTTTGAGATAATGTCGCTATATTCAAGACAAGAATTAATACTGCCTTGGGAATATTGAGATGATACTAAATCACACTAATGGGAATAAGGAAATAGCATTTCCAAAAACGTGATGGAAATTAACTACTTCATTAGCTCAATATTTTTTTTTTTTACATTTCAATATCCTGGCAGTTTCAAAAGGCTTTTCTTTTTTCAAAATGCCAAAGGGCTTCTTTGTAACACTTAAAATGTAGTGATGTTGGGAGCATAGCTTGTTTAAAATTAAAATTAAAATGTGCTGTATCTTGCTGGTCCCTAATATCATGTCAAAGTGTCTTAAGAATTGTGGCGCCCCACAATTTAATCAGAAGTTTCAGACTATAAAATATGCATTCATAATATAATGCATTTTTATCTACATACCTAGAAAAACAAATTCCTGTGCTCCACAAACATATCTGCACCTTGGTTTGTTGCAGAACGTCTTTCCTTTAATTAGCTGTGGCCTGCTCAGTATCATCCTTATATATGGTCATTGTTATATATGAGGTATAAATCCAGGGATATACAAATCTTGCATTCACAAAGTACTTGTTTCTGTTTTAAATATTCCTATCCTGACTGAGCCTGCCTTTCCATGACTGTAAGATTTATTACTATGTGATTCACTGCAAGACTCCTATTGTCGCCTTGTTTTTTTCAAAATAAATGCACAATTTAAAAAAAAGATGTATTTATAGGTATTAGAAAATAATTTAGGTAAAAATAAGCCTCTAAAATGGAACTAGAGAAATGTACTATCATAGAAGATACTTCTCCCTATCAAATAGTGTACACAATGCAAAAGCTGTCATCCATGTGCTGGTGGTAGTGTTTCTTTATTAAGGTCTTCTGGGTCTAGCAGGTATAATATATCCCAGATATTGCAGTTGTTACTTAGGGAAGTACAGTACACATTCTTAATAGCACAATTTAGTACCTACTTATGTTAACTGGATCTAAGCAGTCAGAGGAAATGTTATATTAGCCCTTCATCACGAATATTCTACTTTTAGAAAGCTTTCAATTAAAAAAAAAAGATAATCTACATTTTGCCCGCTGCCACTCTACATCATTTTATCTTCTGATTCCACTGCCTTTTCAGATTATATAATTCTCCTCTAGCTTCATTAAAGACTGGTGACCAAGTGCACATAAGATGGATGTTTAACAATCTGCAAATCCCTACCTTATGACATTGGGAAATATGTGTCTACTGGGAACTGTGTATGGAAATTGTACCTGAATGGTACATGATGATAACAGGTATGAATACTAACTATTATCAATCGCCCACATATTTCCATGGATTGGTCCTGTTTGTCTCCATCGAATCCTGGTATTTCTGGTTAATGCTGCACTGGGAAGGGGAATAGTTATTCGGTTCCACCTGAAATACATTTCACACATAAATTCTCACATTTTTAAATGGTAGTTGTTAAATATTAGTATACATTGCTGACATTTATTTTACACTGAAGAGTTTTAAGAACTTTATACTTATATAGACCTAAATTCTGCTTTCACAAGTCAATGCAGTTACTACAGATTTATATGCTGTAAATGATTCATAGGTTCCAAGGCCAGATGGGACCACTGTGATCATCCAGTCTGACCTCCTGTATAACACAGACCATAGAACTTCCCCAAAATAATCCCTAAAGCAGAAATAATCCCTTTTTAGAAAAATATCTTGATTTAAAAATTGTCAGTGATGGAGAATCCACCATGATTCTAGTCAATTGTTCCAATGGTTAATTACTTTCACCATGGAAAATGTACACCTTATTTCTAGTCTGAAATTGTCTAGCTTCAACTTTCATTTATTGGATTGTGTTATACCGTTCTCTGATAGATTGAAGAGCCCAATATTAAATATTTGTTCCTGAAAAAAAAATCTTACTCGTTAATTCCAAGTCCCAGGCTAGTGCCCCAATCGCTTTCCCACTTCACAGCTACCCAAGGAGAATTTGGCCCATGGTATTTTAATACATTACAATATATGTCATTTAAAGCATTTAAAATGAAACAAACAAAAATATGTTGTGGTTTCTATTCAAATGATCAAAGTTAATACTGCCCTTGAACTGCTTAATATAATGAACCTTTCCCTGACAGTGGACCTCTCTAAAGCTACATTAAGTCTTTGGATCTGGCTGAGCTCCACTTGGAGCAGGACCTGAAGAGGGGATCAAGACTGCTATTTGCCACCTTTACAGCCACCCAATCCTGGGGCGGGCAGGCAGGGGATGGCTCTGGCCACTAGTGCAACTTCTACCCATCTAGGTAGTTGTATGGCTGTCATCCTTATAATTATCTGAGCATCTCATGTCTGCTGTAAGTTATGATCAATTGTAATGGTCGTCAAGGCACTCCAACTATGTTCCCTTCCATGGTCATGCCTCTGACTTGCTCTCTATTCTGAGGGCTACAAGGAAGCTGGGAGGTGGGATACAGGCAGTTACGTCAGCTCTGTGCCATCATGGGATTGCCCTATGCAAGAGGAATCCACAGATGGTCACTTAAGTCCATGTTGCACTGCCAGAGTAGCATCAAGCATACTTAATTGGGAACAGGATCTGGCCCTTTATTTTTCTTCTTTTAGATTAATGCATGATTAGCACATTTCACCCAGTCAATGGCTATTTTTTTCTTGCTGAACCTCTATATGTTGTTATACCCAACAAAATATTTATGATCACAATTTTTGGCTACTGAAATCCGGAGGTACATTGTATTCCAAATGTCATAATTCTAAATTAGTAAAAGATGTGGATCATGTAAAACATGGCCATAGGTGGAAGAGACCTTTGTTATTATAATTTAATAGATTAATCAAAACAAAAACTCAAGTAAAATTTTCCTCATTTTGTGTATGTATGTATGTAATTTTTGCCTGTAGCATCAGACAAATAATATTGCTATATGTAGCGGGGTGGTTACCCCGCTCCTGCCTGAGGGGTTTAAAACAACCCTGGCAGAGGGCTGGGGCAAAGGGAAAAGCTACTGGGCTGATTGGGGAAGTAGCCACTGCTGGGCCACGCCCCAATCAGGCCCCAGCTGGCCTGTATAAGAAGGCTGGGAGCCAAGGGAGAAGGGCCTGGCTGCAGTGAGCTAGAGACAGAGTACCTGAGTGGAGCGGGGCTGGGGACAGGCTGAGTAGCTGGGGAGCTCCACCCTGGATAGCCCCAGGCTGCGGCCTACTAGAAGGCCAAGGGGTACTAGGGCTTGCAGAGGGCAGTCCATGGGTAGGCTAAGGCAGCAGGTCCAAACCCAACCTTGCCTGTGATGAGTGGCCTATACTGCAGTCTGCTCCAGGGAGCGGGAGCTAGTTGGTGACTGGCAGTGGCCTTATTCTGAGGTGAGGTAGGGATAGTGGGTGGGGGTTCCCCAGGGAGGGGAGACCCTAGTACTGAGGGGTGTACTGCCAGGGGGCAGCACCCCAGATACAAGGGCACCGGGGTCCGGGAGAGACACGGGGGCCAGAGGACAGGCAGATCACCGGCCTGCAGGGGGTGCTCCAGGATGCTGGAAGAGCTAATTCCTGAGACGACCAGCAGGAGGCGCCGCAGGGGTGAGTCCGCCTCTCTGTTTTTGTTGTATAGTGTAATCTGAGGTATATAACGTTTCATTTCTGGGTAGCCAGAAAAAAAAGCTCCTTTGCTTGCCATCCCCAGTTAATCAGAAATGAAAGATTGCATGGGGACACCTTCTTTACTGCTTTCCAGTGTCATAAAGGATTTGCTTCCTTTTGTAGTCTTGAATCTCTGCTAGTTTTGCACAGAATTCTCTTACCCACTGTAGTTTTCAGAGGCATAGATGGTACTGTGAGGAAGATGAGACCCAGCACATATCTCAGGCAAGCACTCAGTGTGAAGTAAGGACCAGGAACGGCCATGATTGGTTGAAAACTCCAAGTAGACACTAACAACATAAACAGAGTATTCACCTCAGACTAAATATAATACATCAGCATTTGTAGCACCAACATATAAAAGCTTTAAAACTCATTGGTTGCTAAATAATTGATACCTCGGATGTTGAAATATGAAATGCCTTTGAGGGCAAAACACTGAAAATGAAAACATGAAGCAAGCTCAGTATTTTAAAGACAACAAAATGTAAACCATATACGAACACTTTTAACTGATAGAGGTGAAAGCAATTATTGCAGTCCTTATTTGGCCATTACACGTTTATTTTTATGTTGTATTTAAATGGGATTGATGTTACTCTTACATTATTCCTGGTGGAATTCTGCACCACTGCCCAATGCAGAATTTTGCAGATATTAATGGTTTTAGCGCAGAATTTCCTTTCCCCCACAGAAATGGGCTGCAGTGCTGCTGGCTGCCACTAGGGGCCACTGGACCTGGCAGAGTACAGCTCACACATAGAAGACCCTGCCAGGGGAAGCGGGAGGGAGCTAGAGGGTTCCTGGCAGATGCAGTTCCCAGCATCCCCTGAGGGAAGGAGAGGGCGGCATACAGGAAACTTCACACAAGCCTGTGACCGAGCAACAGGCTGTTTCTCCCTCAGGATCCCTGGGCTCTGAGGGGTAGGGAGTGGGTATCTGAGCTGGGGGGGCCCTGTGGCTGGACTCTGGAGGGTAGGGTGTGCGGTGAATTGGATGGGGGGACCATGGTTGGGGTTTGTGGGGGGTGAGGAGGCAGAGAAACAGGAACTGTGTTGTCAGAGGGGTTTCTTTAACTCTACTTCTGGGGGAAATTTTGTGTCTGTTGTTACAGACAAACTTGCTGACACATATTTTGAAATAAATTACCAAAATAATTGAAACTGGCATGATTATGTAGTGTTATTTTTGTCAAATAAAATTTGCAGAATTTTAAAATATTGTGTGCAGAATTTTTAATTTTTTGGTGTAGAATTCCCCCAGGAGTATTACCTGTTAGTAAGAACCAGTCAGAGTGCAGTACTGAAGAAAAATATTAAGAAGGAGAGTCTGACTGATCTGACTGCTAATAGATTTTATTAATTACTTCCTTGGGAGAGTCACTAGATTGAGAAAGCAAATGAGTTATGTTATTTACATTTCCTTCACTCAGCGCTATCTGGACTAAAATGCCAAGTGATTGACTGCCCAAGCATGTAGCACAGCACTACTGAAATATTTTTGGCATACAATAGGTGCTTTGATTAGGAAATTATATAAAACCCTTTATAGCTCAAAATATCCAGGACTCTCTAATCCATGCATCCTGCATAAGGCTGTGGATACTAGCTCTATAGCAGGCCAACCTGTCGGAGGAAAGAATGTCTCCATACACCTACAGAAGACAACCCCCCCAGGTATTGGGATATTTCAGCTGTGCTCCTGTTGAGGAAACCCTTTGTCTTTGATCTGTCCCTCCATCCCCACCTGAGGCTACACTGCTCATGGGAGTAGCACACTGGCAGTAATCTTAGGGTCAGAATAACTCCAATGAGTTGTCTCACTGTTGAAGAGACTGACTAGTTTTCCTTCTTTCTATTTTTCTTTAAATATCAAGTGTGGTATTGATACCACCTCTGCTACTATCAATCCCCAGATAGGTATATATTTAGAAGACAGGGGAGACAATATTAGTCATCCACCTAATGCTCCTTTTTTCTTTTCACTCTATGATAGTTATCAGATCCAACTGTCATTACAGTCTTTCCCTCAATGACTGAATGCCAGTCATAAAAAGAATAACCAATGCCTCGCATTAGGTATTGGGGGGACTGCTCAGTGCATCTGTCTATCTACGTAGCAGCTGGATGGAGAGACATCACTACAGCCATCTCTGAGAACAGCATTACCCAATTGGTATCACATGACTGTGACACAGCAGGTAAAGCTCACCTGGACTCAGCACCCCAGATGTTTAGAGCTGCTCTAGTGACACAACAGAGCCATAAACTGTGTATCTCCAAAGCTGCACATAGCTGCTGAAATGTACCAGTGAATACAGATAGATGGAAATCAGACTAGGAGAAGACCCATTAGATCAGTGATACTCAGACCTCAGTGGTCCAGGAGCCAAATTAGAGATCTACATTATCCAAAAGAGCCACAGTAGTATGAATTCATTGTCTCATATATATATATATATATATTATTCTCACAGCAAAATGACTGACCACGTATTCTACAATTGGCTAATAACATAGTAAAAGCATCCTGATTGGTTAATAACTTAGATTGGTTTATAATTAAATCACACAGTGTTTTAATATCATGTGCTGCAAAGAGCCACAGGAGGCACATTAAAGAGCCATTTGTGGCTCCCGAGTTTCAGTATCACTGTGTTAGATGATATAGTCAAGCCCCTGGCAATGCAGTGTCATTCCCTGCAATATATCCACAAATGTTCCTTGAGGACTTCAACTCCCATGAAGCTCCTGATGGCATGTTCCCCCCCCCCCCCCATTGCAGTTCACTGCAGCTTATTTTTTTTTAAATAAAGTGTTTAATACATGAGTCCGTGAATGGCTTTAGATTTCTAACATTCTGCGAACCTTCAACAGGTAATGTAGAAAGCATTTCATTTATTTGAACTTTGCTGCATTATTGAAATATTCACGTAGCATAATTTGTTTCTAACACTCTTTTAAATAACACAAATGAAGGATTAAAAATCACAGTTCATCATCCTGACACCACATTACTGGGCTATGACTTTTCTATTTAGAATAATTTACTGAGAATATGATTTTATTTAAAGAGTGTCTTACTATACAACTATTGTCATATTATAAACATATATTAAAATGGTTTATGAGGTTTCAGCCAATTCATTTCAGATTTACCTATATTGATACTTTGGAGGGTTGTATTAACATAACATATTCTCTTGCATTCCCAGTAATGAAAACATTATGAATAATACTGTAGGCCAGGAGATCTGCACTTCCAAATTATTTGTGAAATGCAAATCAGGCTTATGGAGACCTAGTGTTTCTTTTGTTGTGAAGGAGCTCATGCCTGTCTTAGAAATGCTATGTGAGTGGGAAGAAAATTAATCTGAAAACATAAACACTACAAAAAAACTCCACTAGAAAATTTGTGATTCAGATGATATAATAAATATTATGGTTTTTAAAAGAAGCCTTTCCTTTAAAGGCTCATTTTATATTTAGCTCTCAAATTCCTGGGCACATATGGTTAAAATACTTACAACTGCTAATATAACCCATTAAATATGACAGGACAAATTCTAGCAGTCATTGCATGTAGATGACTACCAGAAAATCCACCCGAAGCAGTGGAAACATGGCGCAGCTGTTGGCCTCCTTTCTCTATCCAAGTTCCTCCCCTGATTCCATGGAGAAACCTCTTTGCAGCCCCTCTAGAAGAAAAGCCAGAGGGGAATGTTCTGGATTTGGGCCTAGATGTGAGGTCCTCATGTTTATGCCCACACAGCTCTGATCTGACAATGGACACTTTGCACCATTCCAGTGTGGATTATTCATGCTATTGGCAGCAATAATCTATGGAAGATTAGTAAACAGGGTTGCCAATAGCACACTTCTAGGCATACATCATTGCTCTTTCTTCAGCACGGAGGTGTGTGCAAGCCTATTTTGGAAACTATTCTTTTCCACACCTTGATCCCTTGAGAAATCCATGATGTGCTGACATTTATTTTTATAAGATACAAGAAGGTTCTTGCCTGCACCCAATCAGGGCCGGCTCAGGCTTTTTTGCCACCCCAAGCGGCGAAGGGTAAAAAAAAAAAAAAAAAAAGCCGCGATCGCGGTACTTCGGCGGCAGCTCAACCATGCCGCTTCATTTCTCGGCGGCAATTCGGTAGCGGGTCCTTTCCATTGCCCCCCAAAGCACCTGCTTTGTTCGCTGATGCCTGGACCCAGCCCTGCACCCAATATCTTCACCCAACAAAGCATGAAGAGCCAAATCCTGTAGTCCTTAATGCTTAGTTCAGCAAAAATCCCATTAATATCACTGGAGTTGTGTCAGAATATGACCTGAATAAGAACTTCATGATTTGACCAGTGAGGTAGGGAGACAATAATATCTCGATTGTACGGAATAGCAACTGAGCCCTCACTCTGTGACCAGTGAAATCCACGAAAGCTTATGCTCTAATAAATTTGTTAGTCTCTAAGGTGCCACAAGTCCTCCTGTTCTTCTTTTTGGTGAAATCAATGATAGTTTTGCCATTGACTTTCAACTGCTACAGGATCAAGCCCTACGTGGTTTGTCCACAGTCACACAAGGCATCTACTGCAGAGCCAGGAAGTGACCGCACATTTCCTGAGAACTAGTCCAGTGCCTTAACCATACAGTTGTCCTTCCTCCTGAAGTCAATAACCACCCTTCTGCTGGCTTCAATGAGAACAAGATTGGACTGGTGCTAAGTGAGATGCTGCATGCAAGCCTCAAACCTGTTTACATTTGTTGTTTTTAATTGCCTGCTTTCTTTCTAGAAAAAATATCCAAATCATTTCAGAGATGCTATAATATAAAAAGTATAAGAAAGCAGGTTAGTTGCAAGATAAATCTAGCCTGTTGTACCTGTTACCAGGTTGATGAGTTCCACAGCCCAGATTAATGGAAAACTGGATCATGTGAGTTATGGTGGAGGGGAGTACCGGCAGGACATGGAAGTAATCGACAGCCCAGACATTCTTGTTATGCCCTTGATGATTCTTTTGCTTAAGACAGAACTTGGTAGCAGGAGTCTGCAGCTCCGGACTAATGACAACAGAAGCCAAAGATGGAACCTTCAAAAGAAATTAAACTAATTAGATTTATATAAAAAATTACACAGAGAAGGACTGTTTATAAAATAGCAGCAATAATTTCAAAGGGGCCAAACAATACTAGCCCACCATGTTGCTTCTTTCATGTTGGCTATTAAATTAACCATCTCCCCACAAAAGAACCCAGACACAAACTCATTTAACTCACTGCATGGCCATCACTACTCTGGGAATCAGGGGTGCTCAGCACCTACAATAATCAGAGTATTTGATTGTAAATACCTTGAAGGGACTGTCTTCTGTGTTCTGAAAAATACTAATTAAGCTTGATTGCTTAGCAGTGATGGTGCGTTAGAAAAGGGTATTGCCTCTCAACTCTTCCAGTTCACATTAGCAAATGCAATGGAAGTGCACCTCTGGTTTAAATAGAATGGAATCATTTGGAGAGGATATCATGTTTGAAATATAAGGAAATGTTCTTTTGATGAAATTTAGCTCATGTGTCTGGAGCTACATGACTAGTTTTTTAAAATATATTAAAGGGACATTTTCAGCTGTAAATGTAGTCGATTTGAAAAAAAACCCATGTCAAATGTAGTTGTAGAGACTACCCCTGCCTCTGAGTCACCCTATTATTTTCTTCAGTTGTCAATAATAATTTCCTTTTTTTAAAGTGGGTTGTTTCCTATTGCCATGCAAAAAACAGGAGAAACTTTACTACAGTGAAACAACAAAACTGACTCGGCCCAAAGTGCTTTCAAATACATAAAGTAAACAGACTGAAAAAAGATATTTTTCTCTAAATTTTATAGTTATAGTAATCTTAGGTGTTAACAAAAGAAAGTGATAAAAGTGCTTTTTAAGTAGACTAGACCTTTAATACAATATCCTCTACGTACTGTAAGGTATAAACATGCTGTAGTTTAGTTTGTAACAATGTTGTGTGCATATGTATATATGTAACTCCTTTCTTTTCTTCTTCCTTTTATACAGCACAATAAAAATATTGTACCAGAGTTACTGTGCTGGCTAGGGCTCTGTGTATGGCACATCCACAGACAGCCACTAAAGCATATGGCTCTTCATAGCAGGAGGAACCCAGATTCAGGAAACAATCCTGAGAAGAAATTGAGGGGTGAATATTCTTGTTGCCTGGGTGAGAAGGCAAAAGTGTTTTCCAGCAATAGGAATGGAGCTGTCTCTGTATCCTTTTTTAGTAATAAATACATTGTCTGTTGTTTACTGAGCTCATGCCTGTGTCATCATACCAGGGAGTCTGTCTGCTTGTGCTAAACAACCAAAAAGGAGACTGCGAGGTCACACAATTGCCAGCGAACCGAAAAATCCATTATTCGCTCAGCTCTAATTTTAACTTTCATCTAGACTTCTCATATTTTGATTGGTGTTGTATAAGCTTGACAAAACCCAGGGTGAATTTTGCTCAAGTGTTCCTTTCACAATAGAGAACTCTTTGGAAATCGCGTATGAAAGCCCTATATTTTCTGAGACAACAAAAACAGCACGTTCTTTTTAAAGGATACATCTGCTATCACAGTAGGACTGCAAAATTATTGCCCAATGCTAGCTTCACAAACCTACCATGCCTACCTGACTGCTTACCAGACCACACGGACAGTACAAACCTCTCCTTTATTGACACTCCCATTGCCCCAATCTAGCTGCTGCATGCTCTCATGCTCAAAAATAGCTATAATAATTATAAGCTTCCAACCTCTTTATCTGCTACCTTCTTATTAGTCTATTATCCTGGCACCAAATGAGTTAAGTAGTGAGCATTGCAGAATTTTGATGCTCAGATGCTTTCTAACAGAGTGATCCGTATATGTTAGTTGCTTGAAAAGCTCTTGTTGAATTACCCCAGTAGAATGCCACACTCAGCATGGTCAAATTGGCTTAAAATGTAGGTTGTCTGTCTGTCTTTGTCTATAACACCTACCTTATAAGAAGCATAGGTCAGTGTATCAAGAGCTATGTGCTCTTTCTTTCCTTCTATCTTTGCATAGAGGAGGACATCATTTTCATGGGCTTCTCCAGAATCACAAGTTCCCCCTTTACAATACATATTTGAGAAACAAAATAATTGAAGCATGTGTTATTTAAAAGTACAATCACATTAAATTCCCATAATAATGAAAACAATTACACCTAGATATTATTTAAACTAAGATCTGAAACAAAAGAACACAAGCCCCAATGGAATAATGTATAAGAACCATTCGATCAGATAGGCCATGCTGGAGATCAAGGCCTTGACAGAAAAGCCTAAGTAACTATTTTTATCAGTTTATTTAAATAAATTTTAATAAAAACAATGTTATATCACAAGTGGTGTTTGTATCTGTGCATTTTACACCCTATTCACATGGAAGTGCGCTGCTTTTTTTCAGTGCTTGATTTCCTATGTTTCTGGTAGAAATCAGTGAATTGTTATTATTTAGTATTTACATCCTGGTTAGAGTCAAAGGCCTCTGTCAGGTTCAGGGCTCCATCATGTTTGGTGCTGTGCAAACACAGATTCCATATAGCAAGATTGTACTGGGTCCTGGGCACAAGAGTAGTCCTTGCAAGCAGGCAGTGGCAGGGCTGTTCAGGGCTAGCCTCTCCAAGAGATACAGAGGGAGGTTCAGAGAGCCTGTGGGACCATAGTTTCTACTTCTTCTTCCTCACTCCTAAGCTAACTAGGTGCATGCCAGGCACTGTCTTCATGGGTGTGGTTGCAGCCATACTTTCTGTGCCTCCCTTTGAGGTACCACTGGGGTGGTGCTACATAGTTTCTGATACATATTAGCACAATAGAGCCCTTAGTGAATATTGTGGAGAAGTAAAAGATATGCCAGTGGTAATTGTGATTTACAGTACTTTCAGTAGGGAATAAGAGAGAGAGTCTTTACTCAGCCAAACTCCCATTGCTCAATGGAAGGGAGCATGGTGTAGTGGTTTAAGAATGGGATTAGGAGTCAGGAGGATTTCTGGGTTATTTTCGTTTTACACAGACTTGGTGTGTAACTCTGGGCAAGTTCAGCAAGACTCTCTGTGCGCACCTGTATAATGAGAATAATGTTTATGTAATCCATAGGATTGCTGGCAGGACTAATTAGAATGTGTTAGTTGCTTTGAGATCTCTGAATGAAAGGTGCTATATAAATTAAAAATACTAGTATTAACATAGCAACCTTATTGCTGGCTCTCCCAATACACTTGGCATTCATGGATGTGAAGAGGGTGCTAGTCCGGTGTCCCAAAGCCTTGTTATGGCAGTGAGGTCCTAAGCAGTTCTGCCTCAAGAAGTGGACCCCCAGTTGGGTATGGAAAGATTCCCTCATCCCCTTCTTCCTCCCTTTCCCCATTTATCCATAGTTGTGGCACTTCCCAGAAACTTTGGGAAGCACAGTTAGCTAAGCATGAGTTATACTTTAGTCATACACAAGTTATTGGGCTGAATATAGGGGAACAGTGAAATTTAATGGCATGGAACACATAGGTCAGATGAGATGATATAATGGTCCCTTCTAGCCTTAAACTCCATGAATCTATTCATCTACTTCCTCTCTGCTAACAATGAGCTGGCCAGCAGGCAGGCAGGCAAGAATTTGCTTGGGGAAATGCACAGTACATCTTGCTCAGTGTGCCCCTGTTCCCTAATGTCATTTACATGGGCTCAAAGGGAGTTAGAAATGGTAGAGTTTGTGACTTGTTTTTCCCCCCTGCAAAGGAACAGGGTTTCAGCTGGGGCAGCATCTCCATATCTGTAGAGCTCAAGAGACTTGTAAAGCTTTCATGTGGTAGCAGCTGTGGAGGCCAGGGCCGGCTCTAACTGTTTTGCTGCCCCAGGCAAAAAAGACGACCACCGCCCCGCGGTAACACTCCCCCCCAGCGCCACGACCCCCCCCCAGTGCTGTGCCGCGCAGGGCCACTGAAACCCCCGGAGCGCCTCGCCAGGCCTCCCAACCCCCCGCCCCTCCCCCCGAGTGCCTCACCGTGCCAGCCAAACCCCCGCCCCCCCCCCAAGCACCTCGCCAGGCCGGCCAAACTCCCGGAGCGCCGGGCCGCCAACCCCCCCGGAGCGGAGCGCTGGGCCGCCTAAACCCCCCGAGTGCCGTGCTGGCCAACCCCCGCCCTCCCCCTGACTGCCAAGGTGTGCCTCGCCGGGCCGCCCAACCCCCCCCGAGCGCCGCGCCGGCCAAACCCCTGCCCCCCTCGAGCGCCGCGCCTCGCCGGGCCAGCCAAACCCCCGGAGCGCCGGGCCGCCAACCCCCCCGGAGCGGAGCGCTGGGCCGCCTAAACCCCCCGAGTGCCGTGCTGGCCAACCCCCGCCCTCCCCCTGACTGCCAAGGTGTGCCTCGCCGGGCCGCCCAACCCCCCCAGAGCGTTGGCCCGGGCCGCCCAAACCCCTGGAGTGCCGGGCCGCTCAAACCCCCGCCCCCCGTGCGCCGCGCTGGGCCACCCAAACCCCTGAGCGCCTTGCCTTGCCACCCAAACCCCTGCCCACCCCCCGAGCGCCGTGCCGCCGAAACCCCCGGAGCACTGCGCTGCCCAAACCCCCGCCCCAAGCGCCGCACCGGGCCGCCCAAACCCCCGGAGCACCTCGCCGGGCCGGTCAAACCCCTGCCCCCCCCCGAGCGCCGGCTGGGCCAGGCCGGGCCGCCCAAACCCCCGCCCCGAGTGCCTCACCAGGCTGGCCAAACCCCTGGAGCACCGCGCCGCCCAACCGAGCGCCGGGCTGTACCGCTGAAGCCCCTGACTCCCCCCCCACGCGTGCCGCTGAAACAAACACCCCCCACGCTGCCCGACCGAAACAAACCCCCTCGAGCGCCGCCCTGCCAAACAAAAAACAAAAACACCGCGAGCGCCCCCCGACACCCCAACGTTGGCCCCCCCTTCTAAGGTACCGCCACAAGCACGTGCTTGGTTGGCTGGTGCCTGGAGCCGGCCCTGGTGGAGGCAAATCTGAGCTGGACATATTCTTTAAATGCTGCAGTAGAGATAGAATGGCTTTAAACAACATGGACGCTAATGGTAGTATATTTTATTGGCATAGCTCCATTTGGTAACCTGGATAATGAATATTAAAACAAGGTATCTGTAAGTGAAAAAAGGAAGTTTCACGCTTTCCTGTATCAGGCTGACATTGCAGGTTGGTTTAAAAAACAGGATGAGGAAACTCTTTTAAATAGTCTGTAAGATTTCAGATATAAAACACTTCAATTGCTTTGTCAAGCAAAGATGGCCAATTATGGGGTGGAATAAGCAAAGGGTGTTCTGAAAAGCCTTATAAGGCTTACATCTTTGCTGTGACTTACATTGGACTATGAAAGCTCTACTTGCTTCTGTGAGGCTTTATTTGTATCCCTGAATATTTACACTATTATGCATTTAGCTACAAACAGGCATAGCTTATGTTTTCAATGCGATCACCCAATTTCTCCACCACTCTTGCTGAACTGACAGCCTCTCCTGTAAGTTCAGAAGGTTGACAAAGTTTCTTTCCTGTTTCTCTTGCAGGTGTTGTAATGCCTGGAAGACCTGGAAATAAGGCAACCTCCCTTTCCTGTGCTTTATTGGTAAATCATGTAACACAGGGGAGATGCGTGACAATTCAGAGAAACTACAGCAGGACTTTAAATCAATGAATTAAGGGTTTTTTTCTTGTTGACTCAAAAGGTGGCTTTGGAAGGTCACTAATTTAATCCATGCTTCCTCCTTTATCATCCCATTATTTTCTTCCCTATTTTCTAAAAACTAAATATTGTGTTAAGAGAATAAATTTCATGTGGAATTTCCTTTATTTATACATGTACACATTAAATTCCTGGAAAAATACAACAAAATATTGGATGATTTCCCCACACCCAACAAACATTTGTATGAATTTGGATTTGTTAGAGCGAATGCCTAATACAGTTGTACTAACAACAGCCTTCTTATTTGGAGAGGAAACGTCCTGCTTTACTTCATCTTTTATTCTTGCTAGTTTACTTTTGCCCCCCAAGAAAACCATTCAGGGTGAAATTCATCCCATTGTGAAAGGTCTGCACATAATCCTCAGCACTACTTAAGTATTTAATATAGTTTTTCAGTATTGTGGAGTTCTTGTGTGTACCTTGTGCTCTGGGGTTGAATTTCACCCTCAGGGACGATATTATTGTGGTAGCTATTCATGTGTCTGGTGATGGCTTAGTAGCTCAGGAGCAGAAACCATTTTGTGGGTTAGTTAACAGAGAGATGGTCTGTTGTAATAATTGAGGCCTAGAAGGCCTTCCTCAGCTGTGAGCCTAACTGTGGGAAAGTGGATGGAAGTTTGTAATATTGTTAGGTTACCTGGAATAACAAATGTTTGCAAACTTTGATGTGAAAAAGGTAACAGAAGTCCAACCCAGAATGTTACATAAGGTTGTTTGTAAAAAATTATTAAAAGTGAAATACAGAATGACTGAGTTAGTCTAAACAAAAAGGTGTTACCGATATAACTGAAGCACTGTGTTGAGATCATATGTGGCAACAACGCAGATGTGGAATCAGAAATCAATGGATTAAATGTGGCAAGTCAGGAGTTAGGTGAGAATGATGAACAAAATAATGAGAGGATGGCCTATTCCGCCCATCACTCCCTTTTGGGTTTTTTTAAAGAAACAGACTTTGTGAGAAAAATTGGTGACTGCAGGAGATTCACGATTATGGCTGCCACCCCAATGTTTCCTGGGAACCTGGGTCTTTTTCATTCTGATCCTGTCCTAATGAGACCAAGCCAGAGAGAGGGACCCAGATGACATTGTCACCTCCACCAGCTCTGGCTGAATCCCAAATGTCATCTAGGATGTGAAGCTCTATTCTCCCCCATCTCATGTGTCCTTTTCCTTCCCCACCTTATTTCTTATCTTTCTTATTCCTCTTCTTTTGCCTTCTGTCTAAGCAGAGTCTGGCTCAGCTGGCCAGGATTATATATTTTGCAACACTGTTGTAAGCCCGGGACCAGAAAGAGGCAGCTTAAAGCAATGCCCTAAACAGGCCGATGTATATTTGCCAGGTCTCAGAGTGGCTGATAAGCCCATGTGCTGGGCCTGTATTTTTCCAGCAGTGAGGTTGCAAGTGAAAGTCAACATCAGAGACAGAAAAAGTTGCATTTTTATCTTTGCTGTTCTTTCCTTTCCCATTCATGTGTGTTTGTCTTGTTTTGTCTTCTAGAAAATGGGATTAATAACAAAGCAACAACAACAGCTTCAGCCTATCTCAGCTAACTTCACTTTTCCCCAAAAGGACAGTTATTGCCACCTAAGAGACTGTCAAACATGGGCTTTATTCCTGGTAAAGACTCTCTCCAGCTACAGGAAAAGAGAACAAGGGATTTGTTAAAATGAAAGCCTTATTTAATACTTTACATTTCAATTGCATTAACTGTTTTTCCTTCTTTTCTGTATTTTTAATAAAAGATTAAAAGGAATTTTTTTTTGCCATGGTATTAAGCAGGCTGAGGTCTCTGTATACCAAACCCTGAACCTTGTTTAAAACTGTTTAATGCTGGACAGTGAGTGAGTTATGTTAACACCTATGACTCTATGGACCCCATTTTCTCTCTCTAAAATTAACACAACAGCTCCCACTTCAGACAGAACAAATTGGGCCTGATTCTCCACTGTGTTACTCTCCTCTCACACTGGTGTGACTCTATTGAAATCAATGAAGTCACACTGGTGTAGAGGTGGAGTGACTCAAAACTATCATCTTTAGAAGATATTTAGCGTCTTTTGGTTCAGATTGTAGGATTTCAAATTTATTCTCAAATTCGAGTCTGATATGTTTTGCATGTCCCAAATATGTTAAAAGTACATACTCACCCATGCTGAAGTAAAATCTCAGGTTCCCATAACCTGTAGTGTCCATATATGGAGTACATAGTTTTCTCTCTCCATCTCTGAGGAATACCATAGATGAACCTGACTCCAGTGTTCCACATTCAGTACCAATGACAGCTCCAGATATGTCCCATCTAAATACATCAACAATGTGTTGAGAGTCCTGGTAGGGGTAAGCCTGTATGTTTCTAACAGTTTATTTTATAAAGAAAAACTTCTTCAAACCTCATGTGGTATAATGAAAAGCAGTTTGTTCAAACATGCTAGTCACCACAAAATAACAGTTCCTTAAATTCAGTCAACTTAAATAGCATACAATTAATGTATGTCAGCAAAGTTGTAGATTATATTATTTAAAATACAATAATTGGCAGAATTGTACAAAGTTATTTAAGTTGTTGAGATATTTATTTTGGCTGTTGAATATTACCCTTTCTCAGTACTTTGGTGTTATATAAATAAATAACATGTAATGTAAATGCAACCTCCATTGTATTTTCATTTTGGTTAATTTAGAAGACATTTACACATCACTGAAACTTTAAAAGGCAGACTGCTATGCAGTCATTGAACATGCCCTCTATTTAACTTTTTGAGTAGCATTTGAACATTTTTGAGTAACAGTTTTAATTCAGTGCTTGAATAGAGGAAAAAAGAGATACTATGCTTCTCAAAAAATGTAATCTGATCCCTCTTTTTCTCACATTTCATATAAAACATGTTTTTGTTTCTCCAGCTAGTGGCAGTGAATATAGTTGGTCGGGAATTTTCCAAGGAAACATTTTCATCAGAAAATGGTGTTTGTTGAAATTAAAACTGTTCACAGGCAAGGGTTGGTTTCCAAATCTCCTGATTGAAAAACAGGTTGGTAAAAATCCTGTTTTGACATTTTAGAAATGAAAACTTTCATTTTTCAATTTGAAATTACTTTTCATTTCAAAGTTTTAGTTAATTTATACTAAAAAAAGTTTTAAACATAAAAAAGGTCAAAATAAGATGGAATGTTTGAAAATGATCAAAATGAAATGCTTGGTTGGCCCTATCTGAAAAGATCTTTGAATGATTGATTTGTGAAAATTTTCATTGTGATTTGTGATGGCAAAATAATTCAGAATTTCAAAAACACTCACAGGATGAGAAAACCATTTCCTGCTCAGCTCTAGCAATGAGAAGTGAGTGAACAGAACCTAACAACTACCTAAGGTCTCCTTTTCTAATTTCTAAGTACTGTTTCTTTCCAGTAATAAACAATTGTCAGTAACCCCCACCGCAATTGCTGATCTTGTTTATATTTGATACTTTTTTTTAACCCCTCAAACTATTTCCAAATGTACAGGTGTGATTTTTTTTAAGTGCTCAGTGCTGCTACCACTTAAGTCAATTGGAGTTCAAACATTAACTTCAATGGCCTCAGAGTTAGGCCTATACTGAGTGTATTTGAAAAACCCACTTTATATCTTATAGTAGATTACAAAGAAATATTTGAAAATCTACCAAATTAATATTTATTGAAATACTTTTATGGTACAAACATAAATGTGTCATCTGAAGAACAAAGAGCTCCATAAGAATTTAATCTGTTTGGCTGCAAAAGTATGGTTAGTTTACATTTCAATAAATTTAAACATTCTGTAGCAAAGCATTTTTGTTTGATGTACATCTAATTCTGATGAAAGAACTTTTGTGGTTCAGACGTTTAAAAAAATAACACGTGATATGATAAAAAATAGTTACCATTTTTGAAGATGGGTCTTTGGGGACCAAGACAATTGCAGAATTAAACAGTTGAGCCTGTTTTGATTTATACAAAGAAATCTCACAATGGTTCATTGGTCTTTTTATATGCTCCATTTAGCCCAATTAAAACACTCTCTTTACTGACCCACAAAACAACTTGGGGTCATGAATGATGCAGATCATGGCTGTTTCTAGGGATAACTTCCTTTTAGGGAACATTCAAAATGAAAAACAGAAAGTTTAAGAATGTAAAATGACTCTGGCATTTTTGTAAAAATAAGTCCAAATTCTCTCTGTAATGATAAATAGAGAAGGAATGGGATTAACTGCATCTATTATCATATTATAAATGTAGAAAATCTTTGTTAAACGTAACTTTGGGATACATTTATCCCCCAAATCAGTCTATAGTCGTCATTCTTTCACTGATGAATGATAAATGTTGTGCAAAAATGGTAAGATGGTTTATCAATCTAAATGTTTACACTTTATGTCAGATGGAAACATAAGACCCAGTCCTGCAAGTAGATCTTTGTGGGAAGTAAACAGGACTCTGTAACAGTCTGCTCACAGGGATCCAGTTGCAGGATTGAGTCCCTAATCTGTGTTATAAAAGAGAAATGGGATAACAATCCTTTGTGAATGAGAAGATTAATTCTACTATAAACTTAGGTTATTGTAAATACACTTTGAGGAATTTCAGAAGTACTGAGCATTGACCTTACTTTGCTCCCACTAAAGACAATAGTAAATTTTAATTTTAATTTAATTTTAAATGAAGCTTTTTAAAACATTTTAAAAACCTTATTTACTTTACAAACAACAGTAGTTTAGTTCTATATTATAGACTTATAGAAAGAGCCCTTCTAAAAATGTTAAAATGTATTACTGGCACACAAAACCTTACATTAGAGTGATAAATGGAAGCCTCGGCACACCACTTCGGAAAGGTATACCCCCTGGTATAACCCAATGCTGGAAGTTGAAGCTAAGTTCTGGTGTCCACAATTTAAGAAGGATGCTGATAAACTGGAGAGGATTCAGAGAAGAGCCATGAAAGTGATTAAAGGATTAGAAAACATTCCTTACAGTGATAGTGTCAAGGCACTCAATCTATTTAGCTTTAAAAAAGGGGGCAAGAGGTGACTTGACCACAGTTTGTAAGTGCATATATGGGGAACAAATATTTGATAATGGGCTTTTCAATCTAGCAGAAAAAAGTATAACCCAGGAGTAGGCAACCTATGGCACGTGTGCCAAAGGCGGCACGTGAGCTGATTTTCAGTGGCACTCACACTGCCGTGGTCCTGGCCACTGGTCCGGGTGGCTCTGCATTTTAATTTAATTTTAAATGAAGCTTTTTAAACATTTTAAAAACCTTATTTACTTTACAAACAACAGTAGTTTAGTTCTATATTATAGACTTATAGAAAGAGCCCTTCTAAAAATGTTAAAATGTATTACTGGCACACAAAACCTTACATTAGAGTGAATAAATGAAGCCTCGGCACACCACTTCGGAAAGGTATACCCCCTGGTATAACCCAATGGCTGGAAGTTGAAGCTAAACAAATTCAGACTAGAAATAAAGCGTAAAGTTTTAACAGTGTGGGTAATTAACCATTGAAACAATTTACCAAGGGTCATGGTGTATTCTCTATCACTGGCAATTTTAAAATCAAATTGGATGTCTTTCTAAAAGATATGCTCTCGGAATTCTTTTGGGGAAGTTCTATGGTTTGTGTTATACAGAAGGTTGGACTATATTATCCAAGTGGTCCCTTCTGGGCTTGGAATCTATGAATCCAACGGCTTTATACAGGGAGGAGTAAATTTCTCCTTGTGACGGAGTGCACCTACCCTGCCCTGGCTCTGCAGGGGTTAACTGTGCATTGCAGGCTGAGGAAGCCACACCCCTTTGCCTCTGCTGGGCATGCTCAGCCTGAAGGCAAGATATAAAAGGAAGCAGCCAAGCTCAGTCTGGGCAGGCTTCTGAAGGGAGAGGACGCAGACTGCAGGCTCTCTCCAGGGAGCTGCTACAGAACCCAACCCCAGAAGCAAGGCCTGCCGAGCCCCAGATGGATTCCAGGCAGCCTGACCAACCCAAAGAGGAGGCCACACCGTCAGGAGCTATGCTGCCTGAAGACCCGAGACACCCGTGGGAACAGTGGCCCATCACTGGTAAAGACAGGGTAGGAAGCAGCCCAGGGGACTTAGCCTTTGCTCCTGTGGATGAACTAGAGAACCAGTCAGTTTTGGAAGGATCCCTATTGACTCGGTGGTGAGTAATCCCCTCACTGCTAGAGCACTGGGCTGGAGCTCGGAGGAGTGGTGCGCTACTTCCCCAATGGGTCAATAGGCCATGCAACCCCACTGAGGAGTGAGACTTTATTGCCTCTGGCCATTAGGCCTCACTGACCTGACTTTAGGGGGTCCTTGTATTGACTCTGGCCATTAGGCCACACTACCCTGATTGTTCTTGTACTGACTCTGGCCATTAGGCCACCTTGCCCTGACAGTGAGGGTTACTTTATGGCACAGCTGATGCAGCAGATCGCCAGTCAGCACCAGCTCCATATGACCCAGCATCAGGAGCAACAACAGCAGCTGCTGCAAGAGTTGGCAGCCCAGCACCAGACCCAGCAGGAATGCCTAGTCCAACAGGTGGCGACATGGCTACAGCTGGCAGGACCGTCGAGGTCTGTCAAGGGTAGGGCCAGGGAATACCCTGGTGGGACTACCCATGTGCCTCACCAAGATGGGGCCTGGTGATGATCCCGAGCAGGGCCGGCTCCAGGGTTTTGGCCGCCCCAAGCAGCCAAAACCAAAAAAAAAGCCGCGATCGCGATCTGCGGCGGCAATTCGGCGGGAGGTCCTTCACTCCCAGGCGGAGTGACGGCCCCTCCGCCAAATTGCCGCCGAATACCTGGAACTGCCGCCCCTGTCCGGAACGGCCGCCCCAAGCACCTGCTTGAGAAGCTGGTGCCTGGAGCCGGCCCTGATTCCGAGGCTTCCCTTGTTACTTTTGAACGGATCTCTACAGATGTCTGTTGGCCTCCTGAAGACTGGGCCACCCTACTGGCCCCCTATTTGACTAACCAGGCGCAAATCGCCTACCGCAACCTGGCTCCTCGTGGGGCCTTGGATTACTCCCGTGTGAAAGCCGCCATATTAGACCATACCAGTATTAGCCTGGAGACCTTCCAACAGTGGTTCTGCAAAGATCGGTAGCCTCCGGGAGCTTGACCACGAGCTGTGGCCCAACGCTTGCGGACTATTGCTGGAGATGGTTGAATCTGGAGAATTCCGCCACCAGGCCCCAGGTGGCGGAGCCCATAGTGTTGGAACAATTCACACAGATCCTCCCGGCGGGGGCAAAGGAGTGGGTACAAAGCCACCACCCAATGGCCCTGATTGAAGCCGTCTCTTTGATGGAGGATTACCTGGCCACCGAAGGACCCGAACGTCAACCCCCCAAACCAGAAGGACCGGCGGGGTGAAGCCGAACCCTGAGGCTCGGCAACCAAGACCTGAAATGAGGAGACCTCACAGTAAACCCAGCTTAGTGGGGTCCCCATGGATCACTGGCGGGAGCCGGGCCGTACACTTAAACCTGTGGGGTGAAGGAACTTCTCCAGGCACATCGGGAACTCCAGGACACAGCACAAGTCCCCAAAGGGCATTGCTATGAGTGTGGACAAGAGAGGCACTTTTGGTGGGACTCTCCATTTACAGACTGTGCCTATGGTCAGGTGTGGACAACAGACCACCAGGCCAGAAAAAGCGCCCAACCAAACTCCTAGTGGCCGAGCGGGTGGATGGTACCCGGGTGATGGCCCTCATTGACTCAGGCTGAAATCAGATACTGGTCCAGGCCAGCCTGGTGGACTCCCCAGATCTAGAGGTGGCACCGATTATATATGCAGTGCATCGAGGGGGAGGTGCGACCGTATCGCACCACCAAGGTATGCTCCAACTTTGGTGTACGTGGTGGGCTTAGGATGTGCTTGGCCTTGGTTCAGTGAAATCCTGCGAGCATGGGGGGGACTGGACTTTGGAGCAGGCGAAGTCAGGGTCTATAAGGAAGGAGTTCCTGGGCCAAGGGTGGCAGGATGACCTGGATGAGGGTCTCTCCAGCCAGACTAGAAACCCCACACCGGGCCCTACGAAGCCCTAGACAACGGAGCAAGTCAGCCAAGAGTGGCTGGAGCTAGATGGGGATTTCCTTCAGGAACAGAGGGAAGACCTGACCTTGAACTGAGCCTGGGAACAAGTTCAGGAGGTGGGAGACCAGGTGGGCATCGGCCTAAGACGACCCCAGGGACCACACTTTGAGATCCACAATGATCGCCTCTATTGGGTGTCCCAAGTTCTGCAGACCGGAGAGGAACTCTGCCAACTGCTGGTTCCCAAGAAGTTCCGTTGAGAGCTGTTATGATTGGCCCAAGCAGTGCCCTGGGCTGGCCACATGGGATGAGAGAAGACCCTGCAACATGTATCACTGAGGTTCTTCTGGCCTGGCATACACCAGGAAGTGCGGGACTTCGTGCCCAGAATGTCAGCACACAGGCCCAAAGGGGATACAGTGGGCGCCTCTGATTCCACTCCCGGTAGTGAGTGTACCCTTCAAACAGATCGGCCTAGATCTAGTGGGACCCTTAGAGAAAAGAGTGCCGGGTTCCAGTATATCCTAGTGATAGTCGACTACGCGACCCGCTACCCGGAGGCCATCCTGCTACAGACCATCACAGCTCCTGCCATAGCCGCAGAGCTTCTGAACATTTTTGCCAGGGTCAGGCTACCCAGGGAAATATTGACTGACCGTGGAACGAACGTCTCTTACAAATTGATGGTTGAATTGTGTCGTCTATTAAACATATGCCCTCAAGACATCAGTATACCATCCACAGATTGATGGCCTAGTGGAAAAATTTAACAGAACTCTGAAGACCATGCTCAGGAAGTTCGTGGATGACAACCCACAAATTGGGACAAACTACTCCTCTCACTGCTATTTGCAGTGCATGAGGTCCCCCAAGTCTCAACAGGATTCTCCCAGTGTGTCGCACCATCCAGGTAGGGCCCACCCTAACACAGACTCTTTCTCCCAGGCGGGAGGGAAGGACAATGGGGAAAGACCCCCGCTGAGTACTATCTTGAGGGGTAGGGTGTGTGATGGGGTACACCTACCCCACCCTGGCTCTGCAGGGGTTAACTGTGCATTGCGGACTGAGGAAGCCATGCCCCTTCGTCTCTGCTGGGCATGCTCAGCCTGAAGGCAAGATATAAAAGGAAGCAGTCAAGCTCAGTCTGGGCAGGCTTCTGAAGGGAGAGGACGCAGACTGCAGGCTCTCTCCAAGGAGCTGCTACAGGACCTGACCCCAGAAGCAAGGCCTGCCGAGCCCCAGACGGATTCCAGGCAGCCTGACCAAACCAGAGAGGAGGCTGCGCCATCAGGTGCTACACAGCCTGAAGACCCCCGAGACCGTGGGAACAAGTGGCCCATCGCCGGTGAAGACAGGGTAGGAAGCAGCCCAGGGACTTAGCCTTGGTTCCGGTGGATGAACCAGAGAACAAGTCAGCGTGTTTTTGAAGGATCCCTGCTGACTTGGTGTTGAGTAATCCCGCCACCACCAGGGCCCTGGGCTGGGGCTCAGGGTAACTGGGCGGCCCAAGTCTCCCTAATTGGGGTGCCACACCCCTCTGAGTGGCACCCTACTTCCCCATTGGGCCAATAGGTCATGCAACTCCACAGAGTGGTGCAATTTTATTGCCTCTGGCCATTAGGCCTCACTGCCCTGACTGAGAGGGGCTTTTGTACTGACTAGGACCATTAGGCTACACTACCCTGATCGTAGGGGGCTTGTATATTGATTCTTACCATTAGGCCACCCTGCCCTTACAGTGAGGGTTGCTTTATCAACTCTGGCCATTGGGCCCCTGACTGTAAGGGGCTTCGGTATTGATTCTGTCCATTAGGCCACACTGCCCTGAGTGGAAGGGCCGCTCTGCTGACTCCAGCCATTAGGCCTTAATACCAAGTTCCACAGTAGGGTTTCCGCATAGGACCTAATCAGCTGCAGTACAGCCTCTTCCCTCTCTTGTGACCAGACACCCGGTGACGGGGCGCACCTACCATGCGACACTCCCTATATTTAGTATTTCTCTTTTCTTTTAATCTTTGTATAGCAGCTTACTAATTAAAGGACTGAAGTTGAAAATTACATAAAACTTGATTCCTGGTTAAACATCCTTAACACTGCAAAATCCCCATTAAGCAAAATTCTTACTAATACTGTTCCCATTAAACATCAGTCATTACCATTCACTGTCATTCAGCTAAATGGGTTTCCTGTGAGGCATCACAATAAAATAGCAATCCTGATTAAGTAGACTCTATACAGTATATCTCTAGGACTTTGCATTTGGAAGCCATGGAAAATTGCATGTATGAGAGCTCTTTTTATTCCACCTTGAATAATTAATTTGAACATATTCAGAATGTGTCAGGAAATCAAGGTAATTTGTGGGGAAATTATGCAGTTAATATGTCCTCAGTGATATGTATGAAATTTCTTATCCCAAGGAACTGCAAAATTGATACTTAATACTTTTACTGATTACATAATAAAAGAAGCCTTAAAATCCTGTATATTAAAGATTATGATCCCTTAATGAAACTTCCTACCAAAATGAACACTTTTCTGAATACAGAATTTCATTAGAAGTAGAAAACTAATAGGAAGTTAATGGGTCATATTCTTCCTTGTGTAACTTCAGACACTTTGGTGGATGAATTTTTAACTGAAGTATTTTTAAGGAATCAAAAGATACATTCTTCCAAAGTAGCAGCACTAAGGAAAATCATAATATTAAAATGGTATTTAGGGTGCAAAATTCACAAGTCATTAACAATAGGGCTTTTGTTTTGTTTTTACTTAGGCAGCTACTTGGAATTTTTTATAGGAAATCAGATTGGTGAGTCACATTTATAGAGACATGAAGACTTCATTTAGTACCCACATACAAACAAATATAACTGCAACCATAGAAAAGCAATATAACTATAGCAAAACAACCTTTAGCATTGCACATACAATTTTAGGGAGACCATCAGAAGTGAAGATGGAAAGAGCAGGATATGGAGAAGCACTGTAAATGGCAATAATAAGATTTCCACTCTCCTGTCATCCCGATAACCCAAGTAGGGTTGGTCAGAATCTTTTACAACCCTTTCCCCTTACATTCCCACACATCCAGAACCATATTGGATTAGGTCTCAGCCTTTTGCCCATGTTTGCTATTTTGGGGGACCATAATTAGTGGTTCAACTGCTAGCGTAAGCTATTTGCTTCAATACATTTCCCAATAGTTTTGACACGTGAATGCCATTGCTCCGTGGTTACATATACCAGAAAGCCCCTTAACTAAGTCTGCTAATTTAAAATCAAAACTGTTATTTTGCTGTTTTGTGTTTATTACAAGACACAAACTGCTAAATCTTATATTCACTGGCAGCAGAGAACCAGTCAGGACCCCCAGAGTTCCACCAGTCAGATCTCAGGACTGGAATCCTTTGCTGGAGTCAAACTTCTTGTTCTGGTGCTTGTGGGCAGGTTGGCACTTACTGGCTCCTAAGAGCCATCTAGATAATGGTTCAAGACCCATAGTCCCTGGCTCAGAGTGATACTAGCACATAGTGAACAGCATTTTATTTCTATATTTGTACTCCCTGCTGTATTTTTTTTTATTGTAAGTCACTTCTAAATATGTTTGAAAATTAGGCACTTTTTCTACTTAAGATGGCATCCATATCAAAACAATTGACTTAAATGGACCTATGCTGGTTTACACCAGCTAAGAATATGGCCTAGTAAGTACTCTATCTACAGAAAAAAAACAGATGTGCACTCCAAGCCACCATTTTCCTGTTCTCTGAAAGAAGAAGAAAATAAAGGCCAAAAGGGCATCAGACATATGGTTCACTTAGCAACCCTTCCCACACATACTCATGTTTTGTTGTTGTATAAAACCTTTTTCTGAAATGAAAAGGATAACAGCAAAGAGCACAAGACAAAACAGATCAAGAGTTAGTTATTTAAACTGGGAATAAGTTTACCATTTTGTTTTGTTTTTTTGCCTAAACTCAAAAGTAAGCTCAAGAGTTCACATAACATATTTGCATATATTACTTACATGGCGATCTTTATCTCAGACACAGCATAAGCAGCATGTGATTTGGTAGCTGCTAATGAAATTATGTGTCTTATAAGTTGAAACCAGTGTTCAGAAGAAATGACATAAATTATCAGTCTGTTTTACAGCTACCCTGGGGCTGCAGTAACTAATATAATCCTCACTTTTTTTTAAACAGAAAAAGTCATTTTACTAAGCGCATCCAATTTGTTGTTGTTCTGGTTTGTTTTTCTTTTTACCCAGAATTTATCTCTTTTGTCCCATTTCATGGCTTCATGTAGTTTTACTATGTCTCAGTTTCCCTATCTGTACAATGGAGATAATGTGATACTTACTTTGCTTTGTATCAGAGGGGTAGCTGTGTTAGTCTGGATCTGTAAAAAGCATCAGAGAGTCCTGTGGCACCTTTAAGACTAACAGATGTATTGAAGCATAAGCTTTCGTGGGTGAATGCCCACTTTGTTCACCCACGAAAGCTTATGCTCCAATACATCTGTTAGTCTTAAAGGTGCCACAGGACTCTCTGTTGCTTTTTGCTTTGTAAAGCACTTTGAGTTCGTTTGATGAAAAATGCTGTATAGGAGCTAAGTATTATTATTATTCTCATAGTGAGTTAATAGAATGTGGGAACAGACAGTATAAAGATACTAAGATAAAGTTGCTTGGCAAAACAAAAAAAGTAGATACTTGGGATAGAAAAATCACAGCTTGTTATATTTACTGAGGTGCAAGAGGGATAAGTCAAGATGAATCTTTTTGTCTTTCTATCTAAACTTCTTTTATTTTTATATTCTGTATAATGTAAAACCATTCTTTCCTATAGCTAGTTAAACTAAATTTCCCCCAAGCTGGGGCTAAATTATGACGCAGTTTTGCTGGGAGTGCTGGGAAGAAGCTCTTAGGCCAGTTGCTACCATTAAATAGTATGGCATCTATTTTCAACTTAGGCATGTGCAAGTGTATGCAAATAACTGCATGTGCTTGTTATGCATAGAAATACCCAATGCACATATACACACGAGATATTTGTGTATACACATGCCCAACGTGCTCACGCACACAGGTCAAAATGTTCAAAGAAATTGGTCTAAAGTCAGGCACCCAAAGTCATTTTTGACATAAATAATTGGTTAATTTTAATGACTGGGAAGTCAATGGGATCTGTGGGTACTCAATGCTGTCAATCAGGCCATTCATTTATGGCAGGTGCCCAAAAATGGATTTGGGTGCCTGACTTCAAATATCTTCTGAACATTTTGGACTTATGATATTCATGTATAACTTCGCTGAACACAATTGTATGCAAGTATCCATGCCAAATTAGAAAATCTGACTGTGTATCTTAAGCTTCCAATTCCCCGTCTGTAACCACTACTCTACACTCTTTACAAAACCAAGGACTTGATCCAAAGCCCATTGTTATCAATGAAAAGAGTCCTGTTGACTTCATGGGCACTGGAACAGGTCCTGTGGACCCTGTTTCAGGTCCAAACACTCACTCACTCACTATCTGTATATTTAAAGAAAAAATACTGAGCCAGATTCTCATTTATGGCCATAGAATCTTAAATACAGCTGAGGAGGAGTACAAAAGTACCCTTTCCATTCCACCAGTACAGAAACTGCTCTTCACCAGGTTAATCTCCCTAAATCTGGGGCTGCAGTAACCTCCACTAGCTACAAGGGAACATAACAGTTGCCAGCTTTTACTAGGGCAGGGCAAAGTCCTGGCCATGCCTCCTATGCTTGCAGCGAAGAGGAGGGGTGACAGCTGCTCTATAACACCTCTGCCTCCTGCCATGCAGAAGTGATTCTCCCTATTTCCCCAAGATTTAGGACTGGTTTGTGCTAGAGCAGCCAGAGTATGGCTCAGTATGGGGACCATTTTGTCCAACACTGATAATAACAAGATTATGTTATGCTCCAGGGAAATGTTGAGTTTTTCAACGGATTTGATTTTGTCCAACTGTGTATTTTTAATGCTAATTTGTGGCAGAAGTGGAAAACATTGCAACACTGAAAGTTTCTAATGTAACACTGCGAAGTTCATTCACACAACTTTTGTCTATTTAGATATCTAGAGACAAAATAGTCTGGAACCAGACAGGACCTAATGACCCTCCTTGACTTCTTCATCTCTAAAACTATAATTACCAACATTTTTTTACTGCTTTTTATTTTAGCAACAGACATATTACAAATACGCTGCAGAGAGCAAATGCAATTCTCAGTTGAAGTTTCCTTATCTCCTGGAGTAATGTTGCATGCACACTTATCGCACTGGAGATGACAAGCACTTACCCTTTAGGCTGGCTCTCAAACTCCTCTGCCCACTGCTCCTGGGTATTCTCAGTGGAAAGATCCACATCTCGGGTTGTGGCAAAATTGAACTCGCTGCCTTCAGTTCCATGGAAATAAATGGAGTTTCCATCTGATTGACAGCTATGCTATAGATAAAAGGAAAATGCAAGAGATGGTTGTTTAATGTTTTTTGTTTTTAATGGCAGCTGTCTTGCTCATATACAATCAGAGCTCAGAGGAAGTCGTTAAATTATTTAGCATGGACACCTGAAACAAAACAAAAAATAGTTTGTTCATTCTTCTTTATCTTTCTTGAACAATTCCCAGTTATTACTGCCTCTTAAGATCATATTTTCTATTTTCTTCAATTTCAGTCCTCTGTAAAGTGTATAACTTTGTTTTCATAACAATAACAATTTTAAAGCATTACATTGGTCTGAGATAGATGCAAAAATCACATTCCTATGTTCAAGTAACTTAGTTGTATATTAAATCTAGGGTGGATGTTTTGCCTGTTTAGAGGTTCAGAGACATGTCTTGAGACAAATTCCAGATCTTCTTTGCCTGAATATCTGCCAACGGAGTATTGTGATTTGTTATTATTAGTAGTATTAATGATATTAAATAAATAAATTAGATTTAAATAACATAACTTTTGGACTTTTGACATTTATGAATGAAAAAAATATTGCATATGTTTAATTCAAATGTATTATTTTCTGTCAGCACCATGTTCCTGAGAGTCTATTATTATTATTTTTTATTCCAGTAACACACACAAGCTGAACTGAGATGGGGGCCCTCTGGGTTGAGCTCTGTATAAACGCAAAGCAGGAAGCAGTCTCTGCCCTGAAGAGCTTGCAGTCTAAAGAGACTGGGGGAAGGAAAGGGTGGGGAGAAAAAGGAAACATTATTATTCCCGGATGGGAACTGAGGCACAGAGAAATTAAGTGAGTTGCTCAAGTTGACACATGAAATTGGTAGGTAGCAGAGCTATGAAATGAACACAGATCTCCTGAATCCCAGTCTGAAAGAACATCCTTTCTCCAATCTTTTTAATATTCCCTTTCTACAAAATACTCTTGGTCTGTGAAAGATGCCTTTCATCTGCATTAAAAATTCAGAGCAAAACAATATATCTTTTCTTCTTTCTGAAATCCCAGTTTTGCTGGTGGCTAAAATTTCCCCATTTCTAGTGACTGGATGAAAGCGGGTAAATTTTCAAAATGCGAGAAAGTTGATCAAGGAATTTAGTAGCATATAATTTCTGTTATTAAAATAATTAGTTTAAAACACTTTTCAAGAGAGCCTTGGGTATATTAAAAACTGAAGGATGAAACAAGAATTGGTTAATTAGAATAATTTTCCATTCTTATCACAATTCATAAGAATGAGATACAATAATGAGATTTCATACTCTGGGAATTATTGCTGGATGCGAAATCACATTGACCTTTTCAGTATAATCTATGCTGGCTCCTCTAACTCAAACCCTTCATAACTGGTGACTGTGTCTGTAAAGGGGGATGAGTATGATGCCCAATAAACTAATAAGAATGAAAAAAGGTCAAGGTAGTGCCAGGGTAATTCCATAACTTATATAAGATATAGGATGTGGAAAGCAATGGAAAACTGCACAATATTTTTTTAAATAATTTCATAAGAACAAAGTAAAAATGATGATGCTTTGTAGCATTCCACAGCTCATCTTCAGTTTAAATTGAGAGCAAATTTAAATTGAAGAGAGTTTGCCAATGATTTTCAAACTTGGGTACCTAAAGTTAGGCAGTTTAATTCATATTTAGGCTTGTAAATAAGAGACCCAATACTCAGAGGTGTAGAGTACCTGCAGCTTTCATTACTAGAGAAGTAACCATATCTGAATTTAGCCCACTGACTTTTTGGTCTAAGGGCATGCAGATTCTTGCTATATTTATGTTGGGATGACAGACAGTCAGATTCAGTGCAAAATAAGAACTACTCAACTTCATGTAGAGAACAAAACATGGTATAAAGATATAAAGAGAATTTCAGCAGTTGAAATAAGTAAACTTCTGTGAATATATTTAGCCCCAAATAGAGGTCAAAGCAATTATGAGATTTAGAAATGCTGATAAGCCATGAGCTATGTTTACTCTAGAAATAACAAGAATTCTACCATAAATACACAATAATGCTTGAAACAGTCAAAAAAATACCACAACACTTTAAATATGGGACAACCCAATATACTTACAACTGAAAGAAAAAAATTATTTTCACTGGGTTGTGACACAAAGTATGTATTGATAGCAACTATTACCTGAACACATACCTCTCTGAAAAAGCATCCCTTGTACTACATTGTTATTATATACTACATTGTTATGAAATGTATTTTGCTCGTCTATTTTAATACCTTTTATGTTTGCATATATTGCTCACTTGAGACTTAAGAGTAAAATTCATTTGTTTATTTTGTTACTTGATTTTCAGTATATCCATTTGCAGAATGGGGAGGAAGCTGGCCATTTATCTGTCATTCAATCTGCCACAAAATTCTTTTTTTATGCTCAGGAATAGTGAAAATGAATATACAGAATGAATTTCACCATGATTTCAATAATTTCCATCCCACCATCAACCTCAGCCTAGATCAATCCACACAAGCGGTCCATTTCCTGGACACTACTGTGCTAATAAGCGATGGTCACATAAATACCACCCTATACCGGAAACCTACTGACCGCTACACTTACCTACATGCCTCCAGCTTCCATCCAAGACACACCACACGATCCATTGTCTACAACCAAGCTCTAAGATATAACTGCATTTGCTCCAACCCCTCGGATAGAGACAAGCACCTACAAGATCTCTATCAAGCATTCTTAAAACTACAATACCCACCTGCTGAAGTGAAAAAACAGATTGACAGAGCCAGACGAGTACCCAGAAATCACCTCCTACAAGACAGGCCCAACAAAGAAAATAACAGAACACCACTAGCTGTCACCTTCAGCCCCCAACTAAAACCTCTCCAGCGCATCATCAGAAATCTACAACCTATCCTGAAAGATGATCCTTTACTCTCACAGATCTTGGGAGACAGACCTGTCCTCGCTTACAGACAACCCCCCAACCTAAAGCAAATACTCACCAGCAACCACACATCACTGAACAAAACCACTAACCCAGGAACCTATCCTTGTAACAAACCCCGATGCCAACTCTGTCCACATATCTATTCAAGTGACATCATCATAGGACCTAATCACATCAGCCATACCATCAGGGGCTCGTTCACCTGCACATCTACCAATGTGATATATGCCATCATGTGCCAGCAATGCCCCTCTGCCATGTACATTGGCCAAACCGGACAGTCTCTACGCAAAAGAATTAATGGACACAAATCTGACATCAGGAATCAAAATACTCAAAAACCAGTGGGAGAACACTTTAACCTGTCTGGTTATTCAGTGACAGACCTGCGGGTGGCTATATTACAACAGAAAAACTTCAAAAACAGACTCCAACGAGAGACTGCTGAGCTAGAATTGATATGCAAACTAGACACAATCAACTCCGGTTTGAATAAGGACTGGGAATGGCTGAGCCATTACAAACATTGATTCTATCTCCCTTTGTAAGTATGCTCACACTTCTTATCAAACTGTCTGTACTGGGCTATCTTGATTATCACTTCAAAAGTTTTTTTTCACTTAATTAATTGGCCTCTCAGAGTTGGTAAGACAACTCCCACCTGTTTATGCTCTCTGTATGTGTGTATATATATCTCCTCAATATATGTTCCATTCTATATGCATCCGAAGAAGTGGGCTGTAGTCCACGAAAGTTTATGCTCTAATAAATTTGTTAGTCTCTAAGGTGCCACAAGTACTCCTGTTCTTCTTTTTACAGAATGAAAATTAATCCTTAGGCTGCAGGATCCAACTTTTCAAGTTTGTACGGTCTTATTTTATCTTTTACTAAACAGAGAACTTAAAGTAGAGAGAATTATCTACTATAGTTGCATATAGACACTGGAGCATCATTTATAGATCTAGTATATTTCTCAGTTGGCAAGTTACAACCAAGCATTCATTTGATAGCTGACTATACCATTTGTAATTACTTACTTGATGAAAGCCAGCAATTAAAATCTACCTCAAACAGATGTAACCACATTACCATTTAATGGCTAGTATGTCCTTCTGCAGTCTACAGTAATATTTATTATGGTAAGTGTGGCGGAGTTTCCATTAAAGTAGTCTGGATAAGTAAATAGTCATTTTGACTACAGGGTCAAAAAAAAGTCATTTATATTGTGATGTACTGCAGCTGTGTGTGGAAACGTTGCAAAATTCAACAGGACACAAAGCTATAACTTATCTAATTAGGTCTATAAAACTATATTTTTACTTTTAGATAAAGCTATGTTGTGTCAGTGGTGTGTGTGTGTGTATTCCATACTTATTTTAGGTGTTAATTTACTACACAACTCAAATTGACCTTTGTTCAGGTTAACTTTGGCTGTAGTCAACTTTTTCACCTGTGAGACAGCTACATGGGAGAGAAAGTTTAAACTGAGGCTTATGGGTTATTGTTATTTGAGTTACCAATGAAGCCAATGCCCATGAAAGGGAGTGGCAAAGATGTTCAAAATTGAGGCTTGGATTTTTAACAGAATCTAAAGGAGTCAGGTACCCCTATGCCATTAAAATCCCTATCTGAGTGTCTAAAGTTGGGTACCTAGAAATCCATACTGGGGTACCTAAATATACGTGGCCTGGTTTTTAAGGCACTGAACTCCCATAGTTTCTATTAGTCACAATGGGAGCAGTGGGTGCTAATCAGCACCTTTGAAAATCAGCTCAGCGTGTGTGTATTCTGTTCAGAGAAAGATGTGAACTCCATTGATTTACTGATTTTTGGTCTTGATCTGAGCCTTCAAGAGCCTCATTCTGACCTGCCATGTTATCTGTGAGATTTGTTTTCCTTATATAATCATCCTCAGTTTGTGCTTTATTTCTGATTTACATGTAAAGTTTTTCTTTTTCTTTTATCTTTCAAGTTATTACTCTTAGTGCTTGGTATTGCTCATTTTTGTTTCTGTTATATTCAATTCATAGCATTTTGAGCCTTACAAAAACACTCAACTAAATTTTCAATCAAGCAAAACTCTACCAACACACTTCAGTTCTGACCTGCACCATCCCCCCAACAATGTCAGTTTGTTCAATCATCTAACAGACTGCTGACTGTGCTGAATTACAGTGTGCATTTGTGATAGTGCTCACTGTGTACTCTGGGGACTAAAGACCATGAAACTCATTTTCTCTTTTGATCAAAATAGGATTTGAATCCAGGCCTCTAGGAGTGAACAGTTACTGTTTTTACTAATATTCAATGTCACCTCATTCCCAAAGTACATATTCCTTGTCAGGTTGTAATTATTTGCAGTATTTAAATCTAGTTCTAATGGGTTTTATATTAAAGAAAGAAAAGTACTAAAATGTCAGCAATTAAGGTATTATGAGCCAAATCCATAACTGGTATAATGGGAAGGCATAATTCCACTGATGTCAATGGAGTTGCACCTGCTTTTTACAGAAGTTAATTTGGCCTTGCGTTTATGATACTGGACGTCTTTTATCTAAATTATCAATTTAAGAGTCAACGTTCTCAGTTACATTTTGATTTATACTTTTTTGAATGTGTATGCAACATTAGATTAAATTGCTAAATAATATTTGTAATTCAAGATATCATATGACATCAGAATATTTCCCTCTGTTGTTATGGAAGCACCAGTTGCAGTTCCATAGTTAAGGCTGAGTTGAATTTAGCATTTAAAGCAGGGATTCAATCACATACGAAGCATACACCATATCATCCCCCAAATTACAGCATTCACTGAGTACAAAATCAATTTTCTGATAATTTACAAGTATATGGCTTAGTTTATGAGTTAAAATTAATTTAGAAAATGGATACTTTAAGAAATTTAAAACCTGTGTCATTCCATAGTTTTCTTCCAAATTATCTTAATAATAGAATAATTATTCCCATATAGTTCAAACTCACTGAAGTTATGTGCCTAGGCTACTTCTGAAAATTTTGTTTTAGGATTAATGGTCATTTTTTGTTATTCTTCATAACTGAAAGTTTTTCTTCAGCAGAGGCTGACAATTTAATGTTCTTCTACAGAAAATTCCATCACCTCTTTTAATAAACCGGCCACCTCCTATTGTTCTCAATGGAAGTGCGGTTACCGCGCTGCCATTAGCAAAATTGTGGATTTCAGAATGGCCTTTGCCTCCCATGGTTGCCAATAAGGAAGCCATGCTGTCCTCAGGGAAGATGGCAGCCCCAAGAAAATGAAAAATGAAAAAAAATTGAATATATGTTTAAAAATCAATTTAATTTAATCTGGTACTATAAATACCCATTACATACTAACTGCAACTGTATGGCTATTGCATACCATAAAGTCAAAATTAAGGTTGCTTGGGTGTCTTAGCTGTGCATTCTCATACCTCAACATACATGGATTCCTTTTCAGTTTAACCTTAACTCTGAATTTCCTAAGTTTCTTATGCATGATTTTTAGTTAATTACAACATCCCTGTAATGCTTTAGTGCTAAAGTTACTGGCCTGTATTCAATCTTGACTCCAGTTTAACCAAGGTTTTGTCTGAGAATTTTTTTTTTTTTGGTACATAAGTTGCTCCATTAAATCAGTCCTTTAAATTGCAGCTGTGGTATTATGTTAAGTGTGTTATGTTGTATCACATGGTGATGCAATATGCAATGGCTAAAATCTAAATGAACAACACCTTTTTGGAGTGGATACAACTATTAGTTTGTCTAGCAAATACTAGCCCACTTTTTGGCATATTATCAATAGACTAGGCATCCCTCTAAAAGCTTATAACTTGAATTATCCATGGGTGTTTCAAATCCAGGAATAAAAAAAATCTTCCAAAGCACAATATGAGGACCTTAGATAATCATTTGAAGATAGTGACTATGGGAAAGAGCACAGAATGGTTTCAGAATCCAGCTTTTGAGAAGAATCTGTGTTTGATCAATCCTGTGTTACTCTATAAGTTACAGTTTTTAGATATTATATCAATGTCTTTCACCTAATTTAGGAAGATCTCTCCAGGAAAACCTACTGATTTTCTGAAGGTTCGAAAAGTTTCAACTGTTCAAATCTGTTGGATTTCAGAGGCAAATGACTAAAAACACATGTGGTTATTCTAATAATTGTTTTTGTATAACTATGGATTGGATCCAGGGCCGACTCCAGGCACCAGCCGAGCAAGCTCGTGCTTGGGGCGGCAGATTGTACGAGGCGGCATTCCACCCAATCCTAGGACGGCACGGCCGCTTTTTTTTGTTCTGCTCCAGCCGCCCTGTAGGGGGCGGTGGCGTGGAGGAAGGGAGCACCCTGCAGCAAGCCCGGCAGGGCAGCCCGCGTCCTTCCCTCCCAGCCGACTGGAGTGGCGCGGAGCCCTCCCGGCAGGCGGCATGGCGGTTGGGGCCGCGAGGCAGCACCCCGCTGAAGCCCTGGCCGCCCCCCTTCTCTCTCTCCCGCTCCCCCCTCTTTCCCCCCCACTAGCACATCTGCATTGCAGGGAGTCCCCTGGCTCCGGCCATGCTGCAGAGTTGTTTTTTTTTTTCTGCTTTGCCGTTTTTTGCTGCCCCGTTTTTTGTTGTTGTTGTTGTTGTTGCTTGGGGCGGCAAAAAAGCCAGAGCCGGCCCTGATTGGATCAAGGCTCAGAACCTAATTTAAGAAATATCCCCAGATTTTTGCTATCACTGTGTCCTTCTTCCTAATCCTAGTGCGACACTATATGACATATACATATTTGCATAAAGAGTTCCTGCCCAGAAGAGTTTACAGTCTAAATAGACAAAGGGTGGGAGTGGAAACAGAAGTACAAAGAAGTTACACAGCAGATCAGAGGACAGAACCCAGATCTTCTAACTTTGAGTCCAGTGGCCAAGTTACTGGATCATGCTGCCTCGCAAGATAAAAATATTTGATTTCAGTTTTATAAGTGTGGTACAGTAACACTCCGGTTTACATAGGTCTGCAGGGACATATGAAACTTTCATAAAATAAGAGATCAGTAAAACTGGGGGGTTGTGCAGGAACCCATTACAAGACTGGCAGGGGAATGGAGAGACACAAATTTGGATTAAAATTTGGGGTTCATAAAAATCAGGCTTCTTTCCTATTTGTTCATGTCAAAAATTGTGACTCAACAAATATTATCCTATTTCCCTGATTGTATGGCTTTCTTTTGCTTGAAAAGAACACAGTGTAACTAAGTGATACAATTTTGCCATTCAGAAAGCATCAACAGGAAACATCAGTGCTACATTCCCCAGTGTAACAGATTTTTGGCCTCAGTTGTGGATAACATCTTCCTGAGGTTGATCCCCATATGCCGATGTAAATGTTAGTGGCTTCACCTCTGTGCTTTTAAAGTATTCTAAGTCACCTTTACCATTATTTAATTAGGTTTTTATTAAAGCTGAGCACTGATGCACCTCTTCGTAATATCTCTCTGGGGCCTAATGGCCCTGATGATTCTTTCAGACAGCTGTAGCCTCACAATTAAATGTTTGGCAATATTGCTTACAGTGGAATGAATATACTGGGCATTTGGGCAATGCCAGCTTGCAAAGGGCTGGTGGCAGATGGAAAGAAATCTGCCCAGTATGCCTCACCTTTCCATGAGAAGAGTCATCAATTTCCTCCATTAAGGAGTTGTCACTCGGCCCACCCAGCTGGAAGAACATTCCGGATAACCAGGCTGGCTGGTGGTACACAATTCAAATACAAAATGCACTTTAAAAGGAAACTAAAATATTGTTTGTAGGCCAACTGACAATGCATTACTTTGACCGCAGCCAATTTTTTAATGACTGTAATATTTTAAGTGATTATTTTTGCCACTTCAGATTGCTCCTTAGAGACGAGAGGTTTTTTTAATTAAAATCTAGGCAGTGCAAACAGATGAGATTTGAGAAGCAGAGGAAAGAGAAATGGAATGAAGAAAATTAATTAAAGCTGCGTTATTGGCAGAGTCATAAATTAGACATTGTGTCTTGCTGGGAATGAGTTATGTTGGATTTGGAACTTCAAGATTTTAAATGTGATAGCAGGTAGGTGGATTGAACTGATGTTAATACAATTCTAATTCACATAAAATGTCTTGCTCTGCTAACATATTTAAAGGTATAATTGCCATCATTCAGAACTAAGCAGTTATATGATATTGACTATGAGGACTTCCGGGTTGAAGTCCTTCTTACATCTAAAGGAAATATTACTATAGGATTGGACAGATTTCCCCATTAGGTAAATAAAGATTCTAACATTTTCCACATGTTAGATTTTTAGATAATTTACAGCAAGTTACAAAACTGAAAACTAGGCTAAGAAAGCAGACCAGGTGCAAGCAGGGTTACAGTGCACTTTCCCCTTCCAAAACAATAGGTTGAAACTTGCTCTGTAATGTGATGAGAGGCAGTTTATAAAGTGTGATTTTGCTCATCATTTCCTGTTACAGATTGTCATTCAAATGGTAGCACTAGAAACAATTTGCCTTTTTATGAATCAAGCAACATTAATTCTTTATGTGGAGTATTTTATGATGCATGTATAAATTGACTGTACAACTAATACATTGCAAATTTGGGATTAAAACTATTTTCAGCAATGGTTTGAATGGTTATTTAAATGGTATGTGTGCAGATGTGTTAGAACCACTGATGTTTTAGTATTCCAAAAGTGTTATTCTACAGTAGAGAGCCTGATTCTGATCTCGCTTACCCGGGTAAAAATCAGAAGTAACTTTATGGAAGCCAGCATAAAATGATGTGAAAGGAGAATCAATCTCAGTAGTTTGATCTCTTTTACATTTCACCAGTGTTACTTCATATTGCTTATATTATGCTGTATCAGACAGTGAACTGTGAAGGCCAGATCCTTTGTTGTTTACAGTGACTAACTCAGCGTTTCTCAAATGCGGCCACCGTGGCCGCATGTGGCCACCAGGGGGTTTTCTTGTGGCCACAGACTCCTGGACTATGACTGGGAAGGGGGCAAAGTAGAGCCCCTCCCCCTCCCTGTTGCTCCTGGATGCACCACCTTGGTGATGGTTGCTGGGGCTGCCCCCCTCTGTAGACACTTGGGGCACAACGCTGGAGAAACAGGCAGCCAATGAGTTCCCCACCTTCCCAGGGGTGGTGGGGCTCAGGGTCTGGGCTTCAGCCCTGAGGCGGTAGACTCTGGCCTCAGGGCTTTGGTCTCCAGCACCAGGTTCCAGCTGCGAAGCAGCAGGCCCCAGGCTCTGACTGCGCGGCTTCAGGCTTTGTCCCCAGGCCCTGTCCCATTAGGCTCCGCTCCCCCTCCCCCGACGTTGACTCCCCCTACCACACATCCAGGGCTTAATTTGTCCCCAGGTTTGTGGGGCTGAGTAAGTCTGCTGTGAAAAGGGATACTTGTATGTTTGTTAATATCACTTTTCACAACAGACTTATTAGATAGCAATAAATAAATGGATGTGTCTATGTGCATATTTATTTGTTTTTCCTAAAGCTAATTAAGTATTTTAGGAAAAAGTGTGAGAGTGGCCACCAGCCAGAGTTGGTGGCTGCACTCTGACGTCACCAAAACATTTGTCCTGAGAAGCCCTACCTAGGGGCTGTAAAGCTAATGAATCCAGCCACTGGAGATATCCCCAGTGAAAAGGGATTGACTCAGAACTGGAATATCAAGTCTATGCCATTCACCCTCACAGTTCTAGTGTACATGGTGTGGGCTGGACTATGCTGCACTCTAATTATTCTCAGCTGTCAGAATGGCCCAAGGAGTCATAGACAGCCAATTGTAAGGCCTGGTTTACACATAGTTATTGTACCAATTTAACTATTTTGGTCAAGGTACTGATTTTTTTACCCAAATAGTTAAATTAGTAGAACCCGTCATGTGAACACAGTTATACAGGTATTAAGGTACCTTATACTGGTACAGCTTATTCACATAAATAAGATATACAGGTATAAGCACCTTAACACCTGTATAACTGCATCCACACTAGGGACTTGCACCACTTTCAAATTGATATAGTTAAAGCAGTACAAAAACTGTGTGTGGACAAGCCCGTAGTTAGAGCAGTCCTGAGGCTGCTCTGATTTCTCTTGGGGGGTTGAGAATACAGGAGGCACAAAGGTAGATTCAGTCAACGTTGTCTCTTTCGCTCTTTTCTTGCAAGCAAACACAGCTAATACAGATCAGAGACTTGGTTCCTCAACCTACTGTTTGATATTTTTAAAAACTACAAAGGAAATATACAACATTGTTAATTTGAAATAAATAAATAGAGTGTAATCAGTTCACAATGGTAAAAATATATTAAAAAGGTCAATGCCAGAATGTTGGTGGTGAAAAAGATCACATGATGAAAAAAATGTGTCACTCACACTGCTTAATTGAGGGCTTAATGAAAATTTGGAATTCTGATCTGGATTTGCTATTGTGGAGTAGTTTAGCCAGTCTTTTTGCCAGTGTCTTGTGAATTTGCATGCATGACTTCTCCACTAGCTGACACCCAGCAATGCACATTCAGGAAAAAGATGTGGAAAAATCCCAGATCTAGGATTGTACAAATCACTAAAGCTCGATGAGTTGGGGGCGAGAACGTGAGTCTAGCCAGCCACATGTGGCACAGTAACTGGCATATCTTTGTCATACATGGCAGATGCCTGCTCAATTAAGGAAGAAATTGTGATTTACAGATGTACTTCCAAGGTATTTTTCTGAGTGCAAACTTTGATCCCCGCCCCCCTTGAACTGGCACATTTTTTAAGAATTTAGATTGGAGTGAATGAAGTCAATCTTCATTGTACACACCATGCCTGGGCACACATGGCAGAAATATTCGGAAAAGCATGCAATGTATGTACAAAACTGTTTCATAATTAACAACATAGGGGACATGCACACCGGGAGAGTATCCCACAACAGGGTGCTCACACTATCCTCAGGTAGATAATGTTGATGCCCTGAACATCTCGCCTGAAACCTACCAGCAGAGGTTCTGCAGTGAGAATTCCTGTTTGGGGCTAGGCCCCAGGCCATTGCCCAAAGTCTGGAGGAACATTGCTGGTGGCGGATCCAGCCAGAGAAATGCACGAGGGTTCAGGTGGAGGAGAAGATCATCATGGAGCTGTTCATGCAGATCCTCCCCACAAAGGTGTGAGAATGGGTGGTGAGAGACAGTCCCAAAACTTTGGCAGAGACCATCGCTCTGGCAGAGAATTATCTGATGTCCCATGGGTCCGAAGTAGAGACACCAAAGATCAATTCAGCACATCCCCAGGGCCCATACACTACGGAGCCTCAAACCCAGCCGAAGGTGTCCTGGGGAACTTGGACACCCAACCCAATAGAAAGAAGTACAAAGACCTAGAGAGGAACCCAGAAGCCCACCCTCAACTGGTAAGGAGGGATCTAGGCCTGGCAGAGCGACCTCAACCAAAGGGGCCAGTCTCCTTGGGAGAATTAAGGACCAAACCACATTCTACTGGGGGGGCCTGTTTCGCATCGGGGCAACAAGTGTATATCCACCCTCAACTTAATGAAGTAGTATTGGCAGATCCTCTTGATGCCTGAGGCAAACGAGAAGACCGCCTTCTTCACTCCATTTGGATTATATCAATTTAAGACTATGCTCTTTGGGCTGCATGGGGCTGTGGACACCTTTCAGCGGTTGACGGATAGAGTGTTGCAGCTGTCTGGATCACGTGCAGTACCCTACATCAAAGATATTGCCATCTACAGTGAAGGGTGGGCCGACCATAAGGCACTTTACAGCAGTACTACTACTTCTTTTGTATGGCAATAGTGGAACAGTGAAAGCAACAGCATGACTACAGTTAGATCTTAAGGTCTCTTATCCAGTCCAGAGCAGAGGGGGTAGTCATGTGAATGGCCGCAACACCTCCAGGATGAGCTCAGACAACAGTACTCTTAAGGAGGCAGGATTGACAGCCAACCCAGCCAAGTGCCGACTGGCCACCCAGGAATTCACCTACCTGGGATATGCAGTGGGAGGGTGACCGTTATGCCCTCTAATGGACAAAGTCCAAGCCGTAGTGGACTGCTCCACCCTTTCCACTGAGAAGCAAGTTCATTCATTCCTATTGGCGATTCATCCCAAACGTCACCACCCTTGCTGCTCCCTTAACAGATCTGATCAAAATTCTGCACCCAAAAGGATCGATTGGATGACAAACTGCAATGAGGCATTCAGAACACTGAAAAGCCAGTTGAGCCAGGAACCCGTACTGTTCCATCTAGATTTCACAAAGCTGTTTGTCTTAGAAACAAATGCATCCAATGTCAGGCTCAGAACTCAGAGGAGAAGAACATCCCACCTTTTTCCTCAGTAGAAAGTTGTTCCCACAGGAGGTTGCATACTCAGGATTGAGGAGGCAGCCCCTGGTACTGAAATTCCAATGTCCTGTGATATTACTTATGGGGGCATATAACTGACCATGCACCAATCCAATGGCTGAACTTCATGAACAATCAGAACCCATGCATCATGCAATGGTACCTCTCGCTGCAGCTGTATTGCTTCCAGGTGTCCGACTATGCAGGTGTGGAAGATAAAAATGTGGATTTATTTTCATGGAGACCCAGAGCAGCAATATGGCACCACAGCTCTGGGTCTGAGGGAGAGGGGGTGTGATGGGGTATACAAACCCCACACTGGGGCCAGGTAGCCTTGCTCTTACTAGCCTGCTGAGCATGCTAGAGTTGGAGGAGTGGGTTAAAAGTACTCTGAATGCCAGACAATGGGTGGTGGGAAGACTGCAGGAGAGAAGAATCCTTCTCCAAGGAGGTCAGACAGAAGGTGGAGCCTGAGAGGGGACCACATAGCAGGTAAGGCCCTCTGCAGCACCTTCCCCAACCATCACCCACTTTAAAAAGCAGCAGGTGTTGCAGTGCTCTGCTCATTTGGGAGTTTGTTTGTGAAGCTATTGACTGATTGGACTACAGGAGCCATGCCCCAAACAGAAGGGGCATATAGGTAGGAAGTAGCCAGTGATGAGCTGCCAAAATCTGAACAACCAGTTCCCTCCTCATCCCACAATGGGGTCGTGGCCCACCCCTGCCCCCTGGGACTCCTGCCCCATCCAACCCCCCACGTTCCTTGATGCCCCCCACCCCCGGGACCCCTGCCCCATCCAACCACCCCTTCTCCCTGTCCCCTGACCGCCCCTGGAACCCCTGCCCCGACTGCCCCCTGCAATCCCATCCAACCCCCCCTTCTTCCTGACTGCTCCCCCGGGACCCCTTGCCCTCATTCAACCCCCCCGTTCCCCGCCCTCTGACCGCCCGACCCCTATCCACCCCCCCCCCGAACTCCCTTGCCCTCTATCCAACCCCTCCTTCCCCGCTCCCTGCCCCCTTACCGCACTGCCTCCTCCCCCGCTCCCTGCCCCCTTACCGCACTACTCTAGTCTGGAGGTGGCTGGTGGTGCTACAGCCGCGCCGCTCGGCTGGAGCCAGGCCACGCTGCCGCCACACAGCACCTGGAGCACCAGGTCAGGCCAAGCTCGCAGCCTGGTTCCCGCGAATCAGCTGTTCACGTGGGAAGCCTGGGAGAGCTGAGAAGCAAGCGGTGGCTTCGCGCTCAGGCCCAGGGAGATGGAGTGGAGGTAAGCTGGGGCAGGGAGTGGTTCCCCTGTGCGCGCCCCCTCCACCCTGGTGCGGGCAGCCCCGCCACCCCAGCTCACCTCCGCTCTGTCTCCGCCTCCCTGGGCCTAAGTGCGAAGCTGCCGCTTGCTTCTCCACCCTCCCAGGCTTCAGTGCAAACAGCTGATTCGTGGGAAGCGGGGGGAAGGGTGTGGGAGAAGCAGGGCAGAGCATTCAGGGGAGGAGGCAGAGGCAGAGTGGAGGTGAGCTGGGGCTGGGGGGCGGGGCGGGGAGCTAGAGCACCCACAGGATCTATGCCTAAGGTGCTACATTTGGATAATGTGCTCCTGGGTCACTTCAACTTACTGGTTAAATGTAGAAGCCCTTTTAGAACCGGTTGTTCCGCACAGGACAACCGGTTCTAAAATGGCTTCTAAATTTAGCAACCGGTTCTCGCGAACCGGTGCGAACCGGCTCCAGCTCCCCACTGGAAGAAGCCCAGGGTGGCAGATCTAGGCTTTCTACGGGGAGGAACCTGCCAATGTTACTTCCCACAGGGCTCTTGGCTGGGATCTGGTGGGCGCCGGTATCTTTACCAAGCTCCACTAGCCACTACACCACCCAGACTTTCAAGCTTCTAATCGCATGGGAACAAATGTCACCTGGTGATTAGATTGACAAACTCATTTAATTTATCACCTAAAACAGAGTACAGGCTTAGAAAAATGGAAAGTTAGTGAACTAATCCACTCTCTTCTCTGGCAGATGCAACGTTGGTTTTAAAAGGGATTTTTGACAAGAAGCATTATGTGAAAAACAATAACAGAAAATGGGGAAATGGCAGAAATGCTAAGTGACCCTTTTGTTTTAGTTTTCACCAAAATGGTTAGTAGTGATGGGACGACTAACAGTGAATGTCAGTGAAAATGAGGTAGGATCAGAGGCTAAAATAGGGAAAGAACAAATTAAAAATTATTTCGACAAGTTAGATGTCTTCAAGTCACCAGGGCTTGATGAAATACATCCTAGAATACTCAAGGAGCTGACTAAGGAGATATCTGAGCCATTAGCAATTATCTTTGAAAAGTCATGGAAGACAGGAGAGATTCCAGATGACTGTAAAAGGGTAAATATAGTGTCAATCTATAAAAAGGGAAATAAGGACAACCCTGAGAATTACAAACCAGTCACCTTAACTTCAGTACCTGGAAAGATAATGGAGCAAATAATTAGGCAATCAATTTGCAGACACCTTTGCAGAAGATAATAAGGTGACAAGTAACATGGATGTGTCAAGAACAGATTGTGTCAAACAAAACTATTAGGGCAGCAAGCCTTGTGGATAGGGAAGAAGCGGTAGACGTGGTATATCATGACTTTAGTAAGGCTTTTGATACTGTCTCTCATGACCTCCTCTTAAACAAACTAGGGAAATACAACCTATATGGAGGTACTTTAAGGTGGGTACATAACTGGTTGGAAAACCATTCCCAGAGAGTAATTATCAGTGGTTCACAGTCAAGCTGGAAGGGCATATCAAGTGGGGTCCCACAGGGATCAATTCTGGATCCGTTCTGTTCAATATCGTCATCAATGATTTAGATAATGGCACAGAGAATATACTCATAAAATTTGCAGACCACGCTGGTAGGAGTTGCAAGTGCTTTGGAGGATAAGATTAAAATTCAAGTGATCTGGACAAACTGGAGAAATTATCTGAAATAAATAGGATGAAATTCAATAAGGACAGATGAAAAGTACTCCATTTAGGAAGGAATAATCAATTGCACACATACAAAATTGGAAATGACTGCCTAGGAAGGAGTACTGCGGAAAGGGATCTGGGGGTGAGAGTAAATCACAAGCTAAATATGAGTAAACAATTTAACACTATTGCAAAAAAAGGAAACATCATTCTGGGATGTATTAGCAGGGGTGTTGTAAGCAAGACGCGAGAAATAATTCTTCCGCTCTACTCCGTGTTGATTAGGCCTCAACTGGAGTATTGGGTCCAGTTCTGGGCAATACATTTCAGGAAAGATGTGGACAAATTGGAGAAAGTTCAGAGACGCAACAAAAATGATTAAAGGTGACTGAAAAAATTGGATTTGTTTAGTCTGGAGAAGAGAAGACTGAGAGGGGACATGATAATAGTTTTGAAGTACATAAAAAGTTGTTACAAGGAGGGTGGAGAAAAAATGTTCTCTTTAACTTCTGAGGATAAGATAAGAAGCAAGGGGCTTAAATTGCAGCAAGGGTGGTTTAGGTTGGATGTTAGGAAAAACTTCCTAACAGTCAAGGTGGTTAAGCACTGGAATAAATTGCCCAGGGAGGTTGTGAAATCTCCATTATTGGAGCTTTTTAAGAACAGGTTAGACAAACACCTGTCAGGGATGGTCTAGATAATACTTAGTCTTGCCATGAGTGCAGGGGGCTGGACAAGATGACCTCTTGAGTTCCCTTCCAGTCCTATGATTCTATGATATATAACTTTTCATTTGCTAAATTACCCACATTTGCTAAATTACCCAGTTTTTGCATGAAGTTTAATCATAGTTGTGTGCTGGTGCTACACAAGTGTAATTTAAAAAAAACAACAACATATAGCGCTGCTTGCTAAACATGTATGTGCTGGTTATGTGTCTTTCAGGTATAGTAAGTGATGAGTTTTTGCAACAAAAATTACTGATAGTGTGCGTCCAACTATTTTTTTTTTTGCTCTTTTTTCCCCTTCTAAAATCCTAAGCCTATGGGCCACATCTTTTCCATGTTCAATTCCTTTAAACAGAAACTTTGCAACTGCTTAAATTGATATGTGAAAAGGAATCTTTAGCTCCTGATAAAAGAAAATTAACTGTATTCTTAAATAGAAATCTTGTTGCCTGACTCTGATACCCATACTCTTGAGCAGTTGTCTTCAGTGAGACTTCTTATGGAGTGAGGTACTATTCAACATCAGTGAGGACATTACAATCTGGCCACTGGACTTAAAAAACACTAGTCCCCATCAGCTGATAGGAGCAGTATCTGACGCACATCAGTCCTTCCTTTACTTCAACATCTTCTTAACTGGTGAACTGGGGTTATGTATTCTTAAAACATCAGTGATGAGATTGAAAGCACAATAACGATAAAAACCACTATAGGAAATGACTTGACTAAATACACTAAACAAGCAGCACAGGATTACATTCCAAAATCCCATATGCAGAATTTTTCAATTTAATGTAAATTACTTTACTGAAGCAAAAAAGATGATTGCACTTTATCATGTACTATGAGTAGATTGCAATGTACAGTAGAAACAGCATTTATTTCTACAAAGGCTTATCAGAGGCCATACAAGTCTTATTATGGGGGGAAAGAATGAAGCCATAAACACTACCTTACTGCCCTGAATTCCACATCTGTTTCCTGTGCACTTGCCAAAACACTACCAATATCATTAGTGAACTTTGACGACACAACTGCTTTTTGTGAATGAGCAATAAGATGTTAACAGCAAGTCACTTGTTATTCAAGCTTTCATATATTTTGCAGCATGAAGGGGAGGATTCTATCAGCTTTCCACACAAAGAGATCTCATTGAAGTCAATGGGAGTTCTGTGCATGGAGGGGTTGTAGAATCAGGCCAATGGAGAGCATGCTCATGTATCTACCAAACAGCCTGCAGCCTTTCTATCAGGTACTCTGATCTTGGCAGATCTCATACACTAAGCAGGCTCATGATGGGAATGGAAGATTTCTGAGGAGCTATTTGGTGCTACAGGAAGTATTGATGATGATTTAGTAGATAGCACTCTTGGTGTACACCACAAATATTTCTATAAATATGATGAGATATTTCAGGATTTTTGTACAAGTGCCCTGTCCTGGATGGCATCAGACCTGCTGAAATCCTTGTAATTATGTCACCCTCTAGGAGGTTGTCTCAGATAATAAAACTTGACAGCTAATGGAGATTCTCATTTAATTCCAGTGGCAGAAGTCGGTATTTTTAGAACAGAAGATATAGACATCTGTTCTTCATGCCATATGTTTATGGAGTAGCTTGCACCCACTACATCTATATGTATTCTGCAATGGATACATTATGCTCACCTAAGTCACATTTAGAAAAATTGGGGGGGAGGGGACTATACATTTGTGTAAATTGAGTATTTTTGTTACAAATTCACTGACTTCAAGAAATATTGTTTACAATGATTCTATGAGAGATGTCACATTCATCTTCACCATCATCATTTCGGTCATAATGATATAAAACTGAAGGGAATTGCATGGGTAGGTGATGGAGCAGATATAATTGGCAGCAATACTACACTTTGGCTGACAAATACAATGACTGGAAAACACTTAGTGGAGAGACTTGTATTCATTTCAACAGTTTTGTACTGTTTTGCTAAAAGGAAATGGTTATATGTTTTCTGCTACATGATCTTTGACATGACAACTGTTACAAACCCCTGTTTAATTTTGGTAAATTGCAGAAAAGTTTGAGTTAGATGAGATGGACAAGAAGTCAAATGCTACTTCAAAGAGGATTAAAGAAAAAAAGAGCCAAATTCTGCAAGGGGTGGTGGTAGCTCAAAATACACTTCTTCAATCAGAATTTCCCTGAAAGTGATTTTTCTATTACTACATGCATTGATTTTTTTTAAAGTACAAAACAAAATTAAGCAAACCTTAACTGTGGCCCCAGGGAAGAAAAGCCAGTTGCCAGTGTCCACAGGATCAAGATTATCTTCTAAGACAATTTGTCTGTGAGCAGCATTTATGATCAGAATGTTATCCAATGCCCAGCAGGCTTCATACACTTCGCCAGCATGTACATACTCCTGTTTCCACTGAAATTGAACATTCTCTCCTTTGGCATCTTCAGGAAGGTACAGGATGTGGATGACGGTGCTGACATTGGAAGGGGCTCTGTAGAACATCAAGATACAGAATCAGATCAATATCAAGCCAGTGGAGGTTTGTCTGATCAAAGTGATTTACCAGATGGGATATAGTTACACCCATGTCCTAACATGTCCATAGATTTTCTGTGCACAATAGAAAATAGTTTTAATGAGCATGGAGTTCAAGAATAAATCAAGATAATCCTGTCCAAAATACATGAGAAAATGAAGAGAAATAAACATTCATTAAAAATCTAATGGTACTTTAATGGAATGTTACATAATGTTCTAGGAAAACCAAATTGATTTTACTATGAATTATTTACAATGGACACCATTAAAGTCAGAATTTGCCAACAGATTTTACATGGTGGGATCTGACATTTTACAGTTTCAGCCTCTGCTTAGAATAGAAAATAATTGTGGTAACCATATGGTATCTCTTACAAATTTTGACATTTTAACAGCAACCACTGAATATCTGATTATAAAGGAACATGCTGCTTTATAAGCCACAGTCTAAGGCACAGGCCCTGCACCAGAATTTACAATTAGCTCAAACAAACAAACAGAGAGCAATAGGTGTAAGAGGGCATGGAGCCCATAGAAAGAGGGACTCATGGAAGAAAAGGGTTTTGAAAGACAGATGAGGGATGCCTAATGAGCTAGAAAGGAGAGGCTGTTTCAAATGCAGGAGGAAGCTAAAAGAAGGTACAAAACTATTTTTTCTATAAACGTTTATTACATTTTTAAAACATATACACAGAAAAACAAACTATACATAAATTTGTCATAATACATAAACTTCTCATAACATATTAACCATTTACAACCTAGACTTAACTATACTTGAAACATTTAATTACATATTGTGACAGTGCCCCCATAAGGCTTTATGGGAATATGCTTATGAATGTATATATGACATAACTGGAATATGTTTTATGCTACATATGCCATGTAACCTCTGTAAAGGTTATGATCTACTGAATCTATTAATCCTATTTGTATGCATGTCATTTTTGTATTCAAAGTTATGAATATTGGCTGTGTACTTGCTTGATTTTTAAGTAGCCTTTGTAAAGCATTTGGTCAGCTTCTTGAGAAAGGAATGTGCAAATTAAGTGCCCAGTTAAGAAGCACTTAAGGGACAATGGATCTTAGAAGGCTCTAATCCACATAAGAAATTTACATGAGGACGTTCAAGGTAGCAGGTAAGCAATGGCTGCTGCCTGTAAAAACTGAGTCATGCATGGACATGTGATTTGCCCATGTGACTCCAAAACTCCATCTTGGAGCTGGACTTTGCATAGGAGAGAGTATCCACCCACAAGAGAAAGTCTATTTAAGCCCGTGGGAGACCCCTCCATTTTGTCTTCAGCTGGCTAAAGAGAGAGCCTCTCCACCCCCAAGGATACCTGAAAGAAACCGGAACAAAGGACAGTAACTACAGGGAGTGTGAGTGATTGCTGGACCTAGACTAGAAGGAGACTAGTCTGTAAAAGGAAGCTTACTGGAATTCCTCTAAGGGTGAGGTTTTTATCTGTACTCAGTTTACTGTATTAGCCTAAGACTTGCCTGTTTCATTTTATTTTACCTGGTAATTCACTTTGTTCTGTCTGTTACTACTTGGAACCACTTAAATCCTACCTTCTGTATTTAATAAAATCACTTTTTAATTATTAATTAACCCAGAGTATGTATTAATACCGGGGGGGGAGGGGGCAAACAGCTGTGTATACCTCTCTATCAGTATTATAGAGGGCAAACAATTTATGAGTTTACCCTGTATAAGCTTTATACAGGGTAAAATGGATTTATTTGGGGTTTGGACCCCATTGGGAGTTGGGCATCTGAGTGCTAAAGACAGGAACACTTCTTAAGTTGCTTTCAGATGGGCATGTCTGGCTCAACAAGACAGGGTGCTGGAGTCCCAAGCTGGCAGGGAAAGCAGAGGCAGAAGTAGTCCTGGCACATCAGTTGGCAGCCCCAAGGGGGTTTCTGTAATCTAACCCGTCACACATATAATATGAATTGTTAAAATATAAATCAATTATTTGTATTGCACAATTCGCAAACAAAATTGGTTTATAAAAATCCAACTAGTTATATTATTAAAATAAGATAAAGAACAGAAGCAAAATTCAAAGGAGGGGATAAAGATGAGGGAGGGAAGGAAGGAAGTAGCGAGGGGGGGCAGCAAGGGAGGGAGGGAACCCATGCATTTAATAGGATCATTCAGACACTTCCAGGGAGACAGCCCATATGTCTGAGAATTTTTCTTGTTTTTTTTCTGTTACAGTATACAATTCTTTCCATGGTGGCCAAGCTTATGATGCCTATACTCCAGTCTTCAATTGTTGGATTTCCAATTTTGTAGTACTAGTCTTTTTTAGCAATTATTAGTGCTCTTCTAAGCCAAAGTTTTTCAGATGTATTCAGCTTCCAATTAGAACATAAGAACATACATAAGAATGGCCATACTGTGTCAGACCAAGGGTCCATCTAGCCCAGTATCCTGTCTACTAACAGTGGTCAATGTCAGGTGCCCCAGAGGGAGTGAACCTAACAGGTAATGATCAAGTGATCTCTCTCCTGCCATCCATCTCCACCCTCTGACAAACAGAGGCTAGGGACACCATTCCATACCCATCCTCGCTAATAGCCATTAATGGACTTAACCTTCATGAATTTATCCAGTTCTCTTTTAAACGCTGTTATAGTCCTAGCCTTCACAACCTCCTCAGCCAAGGACTGTGCGCTGTGTGAAGAAGAACTTCCTTTTATTTGTTTTAAACCTGCTGCCTATTAATTTCATTTGGTGGCCCCTAGTTCTTGTATTATGGGACCAAGTAAATAACTTTCCCTTATTTACTTTCTCCACATCACTCATGATTTTATATACCTCCATCATATCCCCCCTTAGTCTCCTTTTCCAAGCTGAAAAGTCCTAGCCTCTTTAATCTCTCCTCATATGGGACCCGTTCCAAACCCCTAATCATTTTAGTTGCCCTTCTCTGAACCTTTTCTAATGCCAGTATATCTTTTTTGAGATGAGGAGACCACATCTGTACGCAGTATTCAAGATGTGGGCGTACCATCGATTTATATAAGGGCAATAAGATATTCTCCATCTTATTCTCTATCCCCTTTTTAATTATTCCTAACATCCTGTTTGCTTTTTTTGACTCCCGCTGCTCACTGCGTGGATGTCTTCAGAGAAGTATCCACGATGACCCCAAGAACTTTTTCCTGATTTGTTGTAGCTAAATTAGCCCCCCATCATATTGTATGTATAGTTGGGGTTATTTTTTCTAATGTGCATTACTTTACATTTATCCACATTAAATTTCAGTTGCCATTTTGTTGCCCAATCACTTTGTGAGATCTTTTTGAAGTTCTTCACAGTCTGCTTTGGTCTTAACTATCTTGAGCAGTTTAGTATCATCTGCAAACTTTGCCACCTCATCTTTTACCGCTTTCTCCAGATCATTTATGAATAAGTTAAATAGGATTGGTCCTAGGACTGACCCTTGGGGGACACCACTATTTACCCCTCTCCATTCTGAGAATTTACCATTTATTCCTATCCTTTGTTCCCGGTCTTTTAACCAGTTCTCAATCCATGAAAGGACCTTCCCTTTTATCCCATGACAACTTAGTTTACGTAAGAGCCTTTGGTGAGGGACATTGTCAAAGGCTTTCTGGAAATCTAAGTACACTATGTCCACTGGATCCCCCTTGTCCACATGTATGTTGACTCCTTCAAAGAACTCTAATAGATTAGTAAGGTACGATTTCCTTTTACAGAAACCATGTTGACTTTTGCCCAACAATTTATGTTCCTCTATGTGTCTGACAATTTTATTCTTTACTATTGTTTCAACTAATTTTCCCAGTACTGACATTAGACTTACTGGTCTGTAATTGCAAGGATCACCTCTAGAGCCTTTTTAAATATTGGCGTTACATTAGCTATCTTCCAGTTGTTGGGTACAGAAGCCGATTTAAAGGACAGGTTACAAACCCTAGTTAATAGTTCTGCAATTTCACATTTGAGTTCTTTCAGAACTCTTGGGTGAATGCCAGCTGGTCCCGGTGACTTGTTACTGTTAAGTTAATCAATTAATTCCAAAATCTCCTCTAGTGACACTTCAATCTGTGACAATTCCTCAGATTTGTCACCTACAAAAGCCGGCTCAGGATTTTAAACATCCATTATGTTTAAAAATATGTTTAGTTTGTAACACAATTGTATTTGATTGGAAAACATTAACTCTGCAATTATGTTATTTCCAAAACATACAGGTATAAGAGCATTCCCAGACCATCCAGGTTAAGTTAGCACCAGCTGAATCACATTGCCAACACTTATTTAATTTAGCAGCTATTTTGAAGATTTGGGGATGGATCCAATGCATCCTCCATATGATATTCTATGGGGTTAATCTTAAATGGAGGTCCAAGAAATGGTTTGGTGCACTGGCTAAAATTTGTTTCCATTGGTTAGCAGAGAATAATTGTCCTAGTTCCTGTTCCCATTTTTTAGAGAATCTGTGTTTAATTTAAATTTGTTGGCTAAGTTTGCATATAATGTCATAGGTCTTGGCAACCTGAGTAATATTTGGAGAAATGAAAGCAATTCAGGTGGGTCAAGCCAGTGCAGGCATTGGGCCAAACAGATGGGAGATGGCATGTTTAGGCTGGATATATTGCCACTCCTTCTTATTTTCTAGATTGAACCTTTCTTTTAATATTTGTAAAAGAGAGGAAGTTATTTTCAATAAATTGACTGATGGTCAAAATCCCTTTCCTGATCCAATCTGGCCAGATGAATATGTTGCCTGCTATATAGAGTTTCAAATTATCCTAGATAGAGGCCTCACTATATAGAAGGGGGTGATTTTTAAATTAAAGTAGACATGTTACACCAAGTATTTTTGGCTTCCATAATAGCTGGTAATTGTTCATTCAGGGAACTGGTAGTAATCTGAGTCCAGGAGAGCCACTTCCAACTAAACTCAATGAGATCTTCATGGTTTCCTTCTTATCCCAATTTAACTTGTAGCCAGAGAATTTACCAAAGTTACCTATTGTTTGTTAGGATATAAGAGGTAGGATTGGAACATAACTTTATCCATGAAATTAAGGATTTCCCCAACTCACATTTTATCCAGGGTAAGAAACAGATACACCTCTACCCTGATATAACGCTGTCCGTGGGAGCCAAAAAATCTTACCGCGTTATAGGTGAAACCGCGTTATATCAAACTTGCTTTGATCCACGGAGTGAGCAGCCCTGCCCCCCCGGAGCACTGCTTTACTGCGTTATATCCGAATTAGTGTTATATCGGGTCGCGTTATATCGGGGTAGAGGTGTATCTGCAATTCACTCTGTCAAAAGTTCTTGCTGCATCAGTTGAAATCATTGTATGGAAACTGCCAGATTTTTGATGGAATGCCATAACATTAATCAGCTGATGGGTGTTATCTGAACCATACCTTTTCAAAATAAATCCCACCTGGTAGGACTGAACCATATTACTTATTACTTTTTCACGTTTTTTGGCCAATATTTTTGAGAGAATTTTTATATCAGTATTGATTAAAGTGATGGGGCTATAGCTGTTACACTTTTGTGCATCCTTACCCAGTTTTAGTACAGAAATTAGGGTTTCCCTCAGAATAGGAGGTAACCTACCTTTCTTTAAGGCATCTTCATAAATGAAAACAGTTTAGGGGCCAGAATTTCTTTTAAAGTTTGATACAATTCTATTGGTAGGCCATTAGAGCTGGGGGTCTTCTTGGACTCATTTCCTCCAAGACATTGATTATTTCTTCTGATTGCAAGGGAGAGGCCAGCTTGGTGTCCTGCTTTTCTGAGATTTGTGAGACATTAAGAATTTTAACAAAATTATTCAGTTCTTTAGGTGTGGAATAATTATTGTAAATAGCTTGGTAAAATTTCAAAAATTGATCATTGATCTCCTTTTGACTACTAATAAACTTCCCTTGTTCTGATTTGGGTGATGCTTTTTGGGACCTTTGACCTCCCACTATGAATCTGTTTGTAAGAATTTTCCCCATTCTCTCCCTCGACTCCCTGTACCTTTGTTTGAGTCTAAAAAGGGCAAATTCTGCTTGTGCTGAAGTCAGCCTATTTACATCATGCCAAAGATTGATTAATTTTTTAAAGATTTTCTTGGGAGGGGGAGTGTGCACATTCTAAATCCATAGCTTTAAATTGTTTGGTTAATTCCAGGAGCTGAGCCTGGCTAGCCCTCTTCCTACACACTGAGTAGGAAATGACCCTGCACCTAACAAAGGCTTTTAGTGTATCCAATCATGTGCCAGCAATGCCCCTCTGCCATGTACATTGGCCAAACCGGACAGATACAGACTAACACGGCTGCTACTCTGAAACCCTAGTATGTCATTTGTTTAAAAGAAAACTGGAATTTCTTCTGTGGCATAGTTCTGAAAATGTTTATCTTTCAACAGAGGAGTTCAGTCTTGACCTTTTACAGATCCAATTTGTCTCAGGGTGGGGGGGGGAATTGTAGTATCACTGGTGCATGTGTAACTCACACACTTCCTGGGTGTGGTGCTCTGTCCCCCTCTAGTGGCACTGAGACCACTTTTAGAGATTAATGAGGCTGCTACAGCCTTAACTGAGAGTCATGTGGCTTTTAGGTCATGCAGTAGAGGGTCATGCATTTAGCTCCAGAGCTCCCAGGTTCAATCCTGCCTGCTGATAACTGGGATGTGTCAGCATTACACATGGTCAGAGATCATGATAGACAATTTTATTATTAAGCACCAAGTCCACCAGATTTGTAAGAAATCAGGCAGAAATCTATTCATTAATAGTAATGTGGGGAGGAAAAAAATGTAAAATCCCTCATTGTAGGGGGTCTGCAACCACCATACATCTTTCAACCCTGATTCTTCCATAGAACCTTTAATAAATGTTTCTTGCATGTGATTGTGCACATAGGGCTTGGCCTGACTTATCTAAAAAGCAACACCTCATTAAATCTCCTGCTATGATGATTGATTATAGTGGAATATTAATTTGGAAAAAAAATGTTAAAAAAACTTGGATCATCTTTGTTGGGTCTATGTACATTTAGTTAGGGTATACATAAAGTCAAAGATCTTAGCATTCTCCAGCAAAAATCTACCTTCCTCATCTTTATTTACATCTAGAATTTGTGAAATTGAGTCTCTTGTGAAACACTATTGTTACGTCTTTGGTGAGGAGGAGGAGAAATTGTTAAACACACCTTTCTCCATCCACTCCTTCCTAAATTTCTCTGCCTCCAAGTCATTAAGATGAGTTTCCTGTAGGAAGAGAACATCTGCTTTCAGTATTTTTAGATAAGTGATAATACTTTCTTTTTATTTGTTAACTCACCCCTTCTATGTTCCAGGAAACAAAATTTATAATATTATCCATAAGGAGTGCTGAGGTAAAATATCTCTTTATCAGGCACCTGAATAGTGTCATTGCTTGGGCCATTGTTAGTTCCAGATTTAGTAAAGGTATATCTGGGACCCCCTCACTGCACTGAGTTATGAAGGGGAGTCAAAAGGGAACAGAGGAAGACAGACCAGGAAAGGTAGAAGATAGGTATAACATGAGAAACAGAAATGATCAAAATTGACCAAGGATTACTTAAAATATACATATCTGTTACCCAAACTGAAATAGGATCGAATGTCTAGGAAACTTGCAAGGGGATGGACTCATCACTTTCTTCCCCCAAAATACCCAACTGGGATATAGCTAGAGTCCCATTAAGTTTATAAAGAGGAAATAGTCTCATGCCAATGGAGGCCATGGTTTCTGCACTATTCACAACAAAAAAGGAGGAAGATGGCTAGCATCTCAACTTAAGAGCAAGTCTAGGGTGGAGATATGAAAAAGATGTACAAATTGTTTAAATAATTCAGTTATATTGGAATAAGGTTATTTGCAAATAAGGGTGCACTAGCAGAACAATTCTGCCGAAATTTCACCTCCCTCCTACCAGAGCCTTGTCCAGGCTGGATTATAGGGTGACTGTACTGCCTCATAGTTAGATCAGCAATGTAAATCAGCATAACATTTTTTTCAACTAACTGAACAAAAATAAAAACTAAAGAACCTGAACTATTATTGAAAAAAACAATTAACAGTATCATACATACAACACATTCTCAGGCATTTTGGGGACTCATAACCAAAATAATTATTTGTGGATAGGATTTTAGAAGATCAGATTTCTTTACAGTTGGGGAATTGAAAAGATTCTTCATTACAATGTTTAGATCTGGTATCTCTTATAAGTGCACATTTAGGGCAAATTGACTGAATATTTCCAGAAAAACCAGAAACCTAGGAAATTAGATGGGTATGAAACGAAGTAAAATCAGTGGGAGGAGGAGTGATAGATTAAAGAAAAAGGCGGTGGAGGGGTTGGAAAAGATACCAGGAGGGAGAGTGCCTCAGATAGAAAACAAAATCACACTTCTCTGGTGAACCTTGCTGATCCATGGGTGCACAGGTGCTGACTTTTGTTTCTGCCAGTGGGTGCTCCTCTCCGCTCCTGCCCCACCGTGTTAGCAGTGAACGAGGCCTTGGGGGGGGGGGGAGGGAGAGGGAAGAGGCCAAATGGGGGTGGGGCCTCAAGGTGGAGCATGGGTGGCGCCTAGGGGAGAAGAGGCTGAGTAGGGGCGGGCCTCAGGGTGGAGTGGCGAGCGGGGCCTCAGGGCAGAGCAGGGAGTGGGGCCATGGTCTGGGCACCAGGACCCACAAAAGATTAATCCAGTCAGTCCTGGGGGTGCTGACCACTCCCTATTTTTTTGATGGGTGCTTGAGCCCCGGAGCTCATGGCTGCTTCCTGAGTCTGGATGGAGGGTCAAGATGAGATCCTTCTCCCCAGCTAGCTCCCTCTGAACGTGTAACCAGGGAAGTTCAAAGAAATGAAACTAAGGGGTAGGGAGGAGACAAAATGGTGGATTTGCCCTGTACAGTTGGTTGCTAGACTGAGAATTGACTTCCAACATTGCAGTGACTGATCTGGTAGAGTTGTTTTAATGAATCCTGTCTATGTCTTCTGCGGAGGGCTTTTACTGTAGTGAGATCAGATACCTGCCAGCTTCTTCTGCTGTCATAAAACTAAGCATCTTGCCTTCCTTTTTCACTTTGAAAGTAGCAGGGAAGTAAACAGAGTAGTTTGTTTGATAGGGCTCAACCCTTTGATAAGGCTCTTGATGTAATGAATTTGTCCCACCTGTCCGTCATGTTCTTGGTGTAAAAAATCTGCAAAAATCATCAGCCTGTGTTCCTTCCATGTTAGGTTTTTAAGTTCACTGTTTTTTTTAAGAATGAGTTTCTTAATATTGTATTTTAAAAATCTTACAATTATGGCCAAGCCTTTGCCTTTGGAGAGGCTTTTGGGGCAAGGGCGCAGTGGGCTCTCTCAATATCTAAGTTCTGATCAGGAGGGAGAGACTGACAGCACCGACAGAATGGTGCATAAAAATTGCACACACCTCCCTTTCTCCAACCCCTCTGGGAGACCTACAATTTTCAGATTGTTTCTTCTTGATCTTCCCTCAAGATCATTAACCTTCTCCTACAGTGCTTTAATAGTCATTTCCTGTTGCTCTGAGGTTATATGTATAGTAATCACTGTGTTTTGTAGTGAGAAGATTCTGTTCTCGGCTTCCTCTAGTCCTGATGCTAATCCTTGCAAATTAGCTTCATGTGTGCTAGTAATATTTTTTATCTCCGTTTTATCTTAAAATATTTTTCTCAAGATCCCAATCTCAAGTGACCACACTGTTGTAGCCAGTCCACAATTTCATCTAGTCTCAGAGGAATAGCCTTTCCCTGGTCAGAGGACTGACAGCTTCTGTTTTTTAGGATTTTGTAGAAAGTCTGGAGATGGAGAAGCATCCATAATGATATTACAATAAAAGAACAGAGTTGTAGAAAAATATCTCATGACTATAAAATGGGAGGGGGGGAAGCTGATGGTTACGGATTTTAGGAGGTGGGGAAGGGAGCTGTAAAGTTATGCAGCCACTATCCCTCTAGCAGCTCCTGGAAGTCAACAGCACAAAGCCATTCTAGTCTAGTCTTACACTGTGCTCATCACCATAGTATGTGAGCACCTGGGTGTGAATAGGAAACAAAGGGATAGATTTTGATCTAAGTTACACCAGTGAAGATTTGGGGAATTTGTTGGTATGTCTTATGAACTGTGAGATATTAGAGGCTTTTTATATGCATCTGTGTCAGACTGCAGACTCCATTTTGGATGTGGGGTTCTTTACCTTCTTTGTTACCTCTTTACCTTCATGTTGGACTGAAATTCCAACAGGGTAGTGGTACAGCACTGACAATAGGGGGTCGTTAAATCTGGATTGTCCTCCACTGAAATCTTTCTAGACAAAAGGCTGGCAGGGGAGACATCACCTAACAATGAAATCACTAGGTAAGACTCTGTGGTAGGACTCTCTGGTCACTTGTGGAGGCTGACCAGGGAGTCACTTAACTGAGGGACTGGAATTTTATAAGAGGCAGAAACTGCTCCATTTGTGCTCTCTTTTTGGACAATTTTCACCAGCTTGAGATGTTGGAAGCTTCTGCAGGAGCTGGATGAGGTAAAGGGGATGGGGGGGACCCTGCCTATGTGAATACTGATGGTCCTTCAAGGACTCCCAAGGGAAGGATGGGCTAGTGTGAGGGGCAATGCTTGTAAGGTTTATTATTTTTGTATGGATCAGTGCATTTTTGCATGACTAACAGTGTCTCTGTGTTAAGTACTCTACCTATCGCATGCTTCCTGAGAGAGTTAAACTATAACCCAGAAGGCTTATGTCTTGAGTGGGATTCTGGGAGAGAGAGTGTCTATGCTTCTGGGATATATTAGTGGTCAGCACTGGACCTGGGGACCTAGGCAGGTGGGCTGAGAGGCTCACTTCTGTGAAAGGTTAATAGATAAGGAACTTCCCGTAAACATCTGCAAAGATACCTGATTATCCACCTTCAAATCCCTCCTCAAAACTTCCCTTTGCCATGATGCCTACAAAAAACCTTGACAACGATTAGACTGTTGATATACTGTGACCATTGCCTACCATGGTGACTTCTTGTTTCCCCCCTTCTGTCTGTATCCAACTTTATCTTGTCTTGTGCTTAGATTATAAACTCCTTGGGGCTGGGACTGTCTGTTCTGTGTTTGTACTTTACCTCGTATACTTGGTCCATGACGAGTATACCTAGTATGCTTGGTCCATGACTAGGTCTCCTAGGTACTATGGTAATAGTTTTTGTTATGTTTTTGAAAAACCCAGTCAATGGCTAGCTCTTGGACAGAGAAATGAGTTTCCAAAAGTGTAATTTTTCTAAGATCCCTTGACAAATAAGGGATTGTTAGCAAAGGAACCTTTGTTCTCTGGTAACTCAGAAGCCTTGATGGAGCAGAAATGTAAGGGCGAAAAGTTGGGCACCTTCCCCTCCAGTGACATACTTAGAGAGGAGAGGAAGTGGAGTCATGTGTGCTTTGCTCAGTTCCTGCCCCACTTTCCTACAAATTCCCCCCATCCCTCAATAATTCCTCCCTATAGGTGCTCCACCAGGTCAAAGGAGGGGGCTCAGTGATTTTCCTTCCCTTCACTGCTCCCTGTTCAAGGGAAGGAACTCAGAACTCCTCCCCCTCCCCATGCTGCCTCCAGACTCATGCTTTCCCTTGATGATGATACTTCTATGGCAAAAGGGAAGGTCAGAGGAGAGTGTGAAGAGGAAAAGAGGAGGTCAGAGGTGTGTAGTGAGAGGTGTAGGGGTGCTTCAGCTCAGCTCCCAACATCCATACCCTCCATTTCTTTCCCTCCTACAAAACATGGTTCCACTGACTCCATGTCAATCCCTGCACACTGTTCCTGAATCCTCTGCCCAGCTCCTCAACCTGTGGGGCTTCCACCAAAGTCTGCCCTTCTGGGGAAAGGAGAGGTAGCATGGGAGGAGCAGGCTGTCCTGGGTAGGCAGAGAGAGAGAGAGGAGGCAAGGTGATGATGTTGGGGTACTGAAGAGACTGACATGCATCCAGTGTTTTCTGTGGCTGGTTTAATCATTGCCAAGGATCCAAAGGCAGTGGCAGGGGAGAGCTGGGGCAGTAGAATATAAGGATGCTGAGAAATTATTGTTTAAAATACAAGAAAATTGGCTGTCCCAAAACTTTGTTAATGCAGAGTTTAGTTTGGCTGGTGGTGCCTCATGCTCTTTCAGAATGTCTAGTTGAGCTACACTCAAACCTCTGAAAACCAGGAAGTGAAGAACTGAGATAACAGAAACATAAACCTCTGAAAACCAGCAAACGTGCCAGTAACACATATACTAGCACTCTTCCTTTACAGATGCTACAGAATACTTTGGGAATTAAATGCATGAGCACCGTAGGACTAAGTCTAAGTACTTCTCTTTGCTATGGCAAAACTCAGGCTTAGATCAGGCATAGTGCACAGGAGCTGCCTACACCTGGCCTACACCCAAACACTCCGCCTACTCCACACATGCCACCCCAGACTTGCAAAATATTACCACCACTTCATCCTTCCTTGAGGATTCCTTCTGAGAGATTGCCTTCACTTTACTCCTCACTAAGCCCTGGAGACCATTGCCATGTATTCCGCTAGACTGCTGACAGTGCCCAAGGCAAGCGGACACTCTTATGCACCTGCACTGAGACAACCTACAGAATTCAGTGCTGAAATGAGGTATACTTGATCCCTCAAGTTACACGTGCTTCTCCTCAATCACAAAGACAACTCTGCTAACCGACCCCAACTGATCCCTCCACCTTAGGCACAGGTACACCCACCACAGTGAAGGCAGCATGGAGATAAATGCTGCAATTCAAATCTGGAACACAATACAAACACCAGCTCATAATCCTCTTCATGTCTAATTATTATGGCACCACCCTTACTGAACTATTCCCAATAGCTATTGACAGTGCCAGGGGGCACAGTTCAGGTAGCATTGCCAAAGTAGGGTATATTTTAACTTTGTGTTTCCTGGTTTTCAGAGGTTTGAGTGTAGCTGAATTTAACATTCTGAAGGGGCCTGGGGTCTGGCAATCATAACTGCATTAGCAATGTTTTTGAGCAGTTAATCTGGAGTAACATGAGTGACCTCAATGAATGATTCACACCTGTCTCAGATGGGAATCAGACCTACTGGTCTCATTGGAGTGACTCTGCTGCCAATGAGATAAGAATCTTGCCCATCAGGCACAGGAGCATGTGGAGCTGATGTCAGCTATCTTAGGAACAGACTCTGGCACACTCACCACTGCTGAATACCACCTTACTCTGAGTAATCACAAGGGACTGAAACTTTGCCCAAGTGGACTACTTGTGTAGTAAAGGTACTACTCAAGATAGGTAAGGGTGGAAGATTCTGGCCCTAGGGAGGACACAATAGACAAGCTGCAAAATCTTGTATCTTGTTTCCCCAGCAGTACTATTGAAATGAACAAGGCAGGAGTTAATATATACAGTACATTTCCCAATACTACTTTATAAAGTGCTTGCTCTGCCTCTTGCAAAAATTCAAAGCTTATATTGATTCTCAATTTAAAGGTATGGATATTACAATACAATATTTTGAAATACTTATTCAAAACCCTTTATACTTTAATGTAAACCTATTTATTTAAAAACATGGCATAATTTACCATAATTTTGGTATTATAACAATGTTAGAAGCCAAGTCTTCATATCAAACCATAAAATATTTTTATTGAACATTTTATCCTAGTGAAGTACTAACCTGCCATGCTGAAAATTATTGTTCCTGCTGAGATTAAAGTGGTGCTAAAATGCAAACCAGTGCTTATTTTGGTTTGTAATAAAACAGCCATGAAAAGACCATTTTTCATTCTTTGGTGGAGCACTGGTAAAAGTGTCAGTGAATGTAATAGAGAACCTATTTCATTTTTGCTTTAATCAATTTATACTTTGCTTTAAATATTTCATTATTTTCACTAACTTTTGAATGAATGCATTAATATAGATAAAAACACTGAAAAAGTGGAACATATTGGCTTTTTAACATTAAAGAACAAATCTCTATGGGAATTTCTACTGCATTCTCCTCAATGTAGTATTTAGACACAGGTACAGTATTAAGCCTCACAACACACCTGTGCATGAAGGAAGTGTTACTCACATTCTAGGGCCTGATCCAAAGCACACTGATTTTGGTTACCCATTCAGCCAGCTTTGGATCAGACTCTTTCTGAGGAACAGAGAAGTTAAATTATTTACTTAGGGGCACACAGAAAGTCTTCAACAGAACCAGGAATAGAACCCAGATAGCCTGATTCCCAAGCCTGTAACCACAAGTTAATCCATTCTCCCTCAGAAAGAAACCCATTCTTTTAAGAGTCCTTGGGTGAAATCCTGCCCCATTGTAGTCAGTGGAGTTTTGTCCTTGTTTTCAGTGGGGCCAGGATTTCACCCCTTGTTTTTAAACACATCTAAAATAGGGAGAACAGACATGTTAACAACCCAAATCGATAGATAAAAATATTAAGTAAAAATTTAGAGAAAACAAAATGGTGAGTAAGAAAATGTCTGCTGGGTCAAAATGAATGAAAATGTTAGTTTTTCTTTTTTTTTTAAATATTACCAACCTAATTTTCTCCAGCTGAATCCAATCTGCAGAGTTATTCTTGGTATAGGACACAACGATGCTGGGATCTGTGTAACTAAAGCGACATGAACCTGACCCTGTGAAGAGCAATACAATTAGATGTGTTATAACACAACTGAGCGATACATTATCCTTCAATAACAGCAGCTTCTAACTAAGCCCTTGTCACCATTATCACTTTTCCATATTTTAAATTCTTTGATTGATGAAAAAATGTCCTGTGATCTGTTGCTGAAAATAAAGCATGCTTTGAGTCAGAAATAACGCAGAAATGATAAAGCACAACACTGCAGTGTAATCTGCTGTAAATTTCCCATGGGAACCCAAAATAAATTACCGAACAGCCCCCTTGCAAAAAAAAGTGCATGTGTTATGTTGAAACAAAACCTAAATATTAGAGACTAATTCACGCATCACTTTTTAAGGGGGAACATTAAAAGGCTGCTTTAGACCCAAAGAATAATACATGAAACAAAATATACTAAATGTTAGAAAAATATATGCAAAATTCCTTGAGTTCTCTAAGAGGGAAATGTACTATAACAACTATAAAGAATAAAAATGCTGCAGAATGTCAAGAAAAATTAAAAACCAATCCTAAAAGCAACTCTGTAGTATTGTTATATTAAAGGGAGATTTTTAAGTCTATACAAGGAAAATTAAAATGAGAAATCATAGTGTAAGCTCACTAAAGCTTACAAATAAACTTTTGTCACTGATCTGGGAATCAAAAATACTTTAAAAATATGAATTAAGTCCTATGACAGTCCTGCAAGGTAGGTTAATATATTTATTTGTTTATGATTTCTCAATGGGCATCTCTAGGAGCTGACACAAAAATAAATATAACAATTTATTACAGGACAATGAAAATAACAAAAATCGAACCCAAAAATTCAACCAACATAATGCAATAAACATCCAGCCAGGTAATCAAATTCAACAAAAACATGTCACCTTCTCCAGAACACAATTATGATGTACAACTTAACTAACTACAATCATCCCTCCCCCTTCCCCCAAAAAACAACAAAAACAAAGCAAAACGAAAAAGAACTGGGAACATAGAATCCAAAGTATCTTGATTTTCAAATCTGGACTATATCTTAAGACCTAGACCACGCTCCATTCCAGAAGGGACATCAGAGGGTGAAGTCCTAGCTCCACGGAAGTCAATGGGAATTTTGCCATCAACTTCCAGGGGGCCAGGATTTCTCCCAGACTCTTTTGAGTCTCTTTGAAATTATCCACTGTATTCCTCTCTCATACCAATATTTTTTTTTAAATTGTTAAATCATTACTATGAAAACCATAATAAAGTTTTAAACCACTACAACTATGTTGAACATGTTCAGTCAGCTTGGTATGGGTACTACTGCAACAAGGCTCAAAATAATTAATGTGGTAGAGCCAAGTTGCCAACCTTGTACTCCAAAATGACTAGAAAGCAATTGTCTGTTGTTTATTTTGACTGACATGACAATTTTCCCCTACTGTTTTAAAAACAAATTAAGTAAAAAAAAATTTTAATTTGTACCCATCTGCTGGGATAGTCTGCTTTACTGAATGGGCATCTGTTGTTGGCTCTTACATTTGTACCACTTAGGGTTCAAAACATTAATCATAGTCATTTATTTTATTTCAGAGGAATTCAGTTCAAAACCAATGAACTTCAACTAGTTTATAATCACCAAAGCTGACAAGAGGCTGACAGGCCAAACTGCAGTGTTATTGAGTTTGATGTGGTAGAAAAGGAAGAAGGAAGAAGTGCATACATGATAAAAATATCCAGTAAGATAGACCTAAGGAAATGATTTTTGTGTAATTTCAACTATTGTTAAAGTCTGCTTTATGTGTTGGACTTTTAAAAAAACAAAACAAATCAAACTATACCACTGAAAAAAATGCAAGTGGAAAAGATTCTGTTTCATAAAAATAAATCGAAGTGGGAAGGGTCACTGCAGGAAATGTAGGTTGTCTAACAATTCTGTAAAAATGAAAATGTTACCTGAGACACCTGCATATGTCATGTAGCTGTCTGATGATATTCAAAAATAACAAATAAATTACTTAATTCCCGAAAGAAATGGAAGCATTGGGAAGGGTCTGTGCAAGGCAGATAAGGTGCTTCACTTTTGTGATTGTAAAAAGAGAGCCATAGAGGAGGGGTGATAAGGAAAAGAGAGAGGTTTTTCGGTTCTAATAAACAGGACAGGACAAATTAAGACTGGGAAAGTCAACAAGACCAGCATATGCAGCAAAGATGTTTTGATGACCAATAATTATGCTTTCATTAATGTTGAACTTCTTTTTATATACATTCTCTTCTCAAACCCCAAATAAGAAAATCAGATCCTTTATAACTTAAGGGCCCTGTTCTGCAAACCCTTACTCACAAAGGGTACATTTACGGAGAAAAACAACAACAACAACAACAAAAACCCTGTGGCAGCACATTTCAAGGTATGTCTACATTGCAATAAAACACCTGCAGCTGGCCTGGGTCAGCTGACTCAGGGTCACAGGGCTCAGGCTACCAGGCGATAAAATTGCAGTGTAGCCCTTCAGGCTTGGCTTCAGCCTGAACTCAAACATGAACACTTCAATTGTATAGCCCCACAACCTAAGCCCTGCGACCCCAAGTGAGCTGACCCGGACCAGCCACGGGTGTTTTATTGCAGTGCAGATATACCTTCAGAGCCTGGGGCCAACTGGGCATGCAGGGCTTGTGATATGGCCTAAAAATAGCATTATAGATGTTTGGGCTCAGGCTGGAGCCCCGACTCTAAAACTGCTATTTATCACCCCTCAGAGCCCAGAATCCAGCTTCAGCCCAAATGTCAACACCGCTATTTTTAGCCCCAGGGCATGAGCCCTAGTCAGTTGACCTGGGCTCTGAGACTCATTGCTGCGGGGGTATTTTTGTTTTTGCTGTGTAGATTGTACTGAAAGGTAGGGTGATATTAATTCCTGTGAAGAAGGTCAGCACAAGGCCCAGGCGTTATTGAGCTTTGTTTATTGTTTACTAAATGGCACATGGACCTTGCGCTCGCCCTCTACACAGAAGTGACTTTCAGCCATAACCCTTGCATATATTAATAATTTGTTGGTATGAATGGGAGCTGAGAGTGCTCAACATCTTGAAGGTTTAGGTCAATAGTTCTCAAACTTTTGTATTGGTGACCCCTTTCACACAGCAAGCTTATGCGTGCGACCCCCCACCCCCATAAATTAAAAACAAATTTTTAAATATTTAACACTATTATAAATGTTGGAGGCAAAGCAGGGTTTGGGGGTGGAGGCTGACAGCTCACAACCCCCCACAAAATACACTGTTGTCCTCCTGAGGGGTCACGACCCCCATTTTGAGAACCCATGGTTTAGGTCCTATTAAATTAACTTTAAAATTTAAAAGTAGATTATCAACAATTACCATACAGGATATCTGAAATACTAGTTATTTGCTATTCTTGGCATAGTCTTGAAGTGCTGAACACAATTGCACACAACTGTGTTCATTTAAATATTATGAAAAGTCAATTGATAAAGCAAGCTATTCAGGATTACTGAAGACACTTTTGGAAACCTGTAAGTTTGATATCTGCATTTATTTATCTAGATACAAAAAATATATTTTGACTTTGCTTAAACATATATGAGAATTTTTATTCAAGTAATAGAGAAACAGAGATTGAAGGCAGAATCTCTGGAGGAAGGGGGAATGAAAATGTCCTTCAGACTGCTTCCAGAGATGGTAATAAACAGTTTGTCAGTTTCAAGTAGAGAAGAAGGGGCAGGATATAACACTATAAATCTTCAGTCCCAGTGCCCTCTATAGTAGAGAATCTAGAGGACTAGGTAAAATCTACTGAATGATGTCATTTACTAAAGGACTCTGGAAATTGTACAATTTAATTCAAAAATACCCTGTTTTTATAAGCCATGCAAACAGTAATAAACCATATACAGTGGTTGTTTTAAAAAAGCCAACATTAACCAAATTACCACACTACAGGATGTAAGACACCAGTTATTTCCTAATCAAGTATAGTTTTGCAGAATCTCTGATACTATGGTGTGGTTACTGATAGCAAAAACTGACTTTCTAATAGCAAGTATTTTATTTTTCAATTCCAATGGCTGATAGCTTCCTCTGATCAACTGGAAATAATTATCCGTTTGTCCACAAATGAATACTAGCGTCTCTATTCCCCTCAGATACATAACCAACCTTTCCCCTAGGCTTTCCTTATACTATATTTTTCTTTCTTTACAACAATGTACTTACCATGTGTTTTTATCCGAAATCCGTAGATTTGTAAAATGCATTAAAAAAACTGCAGTGAAGAGAAACAATCCTCACAGAGATATTTTCAAAATGGTGCAACTATCACTGGCTGCAATGGAGGTCAAGCTTCACGGATAAGTAAAGAAGCCTAACCCAGATTGAAAATTACCCTTAAGAGTTTTAACATAACTTTTTTTTAAATTTGACTTGGCTTATAAAAAAAACAAAACAAATTACTGATATCGGGTTTGGTTTTAAGAAGGTCACTGTTTTGTTTTTGGTACTTTTTTTTTTAATTTGACCTTAAAACCATTCCCCAGTCCTGCAAATATGTTTAATAAATTGTTATTATTGTTATTGATTGAGGCTGAAGTAGCTCATTCTACAAAAATATTTAAGATTATAATATTAAATTGATTACTGGTAGTGGATAGCTGCCAAACAGTTTCCATTAAAAACCTCATTTACACACACACACACACACACACACACACACACACACACACAGAAATGCTCATTTTTGGGCTGCAATTTTCTATGCTCAATTTCTACCCAAAGATAAATTTCTTGGAAAGAAGGGCTGCTCTAAGCGGAACCCAGCTGCAATGGCTACCAAGGGCCCATTCTGATAGCTGGAGGTCATGGAAATGCAGCCATATTCCAATCAGGCTTCCTTTCCTTTGAGCATGCCTTCAACATACCTCCTACACTGCAGGCAGGGACTGAGCCAGCTATGTTAGCACCATGCCTCTTAAATCAGGGAAATCCCCAGGTAGCTATTTTGCCTTCAAGCAGCTTTGTCTACTAAAGCAGCACAAAAACAAGTGGGGGTTGGAGAAGGGATCTGATCCATTGACTTCAAGGGAATATTTAAATTCTTTCTTCCATGGATTATTTGTGAGAAGAACTGTAATATCTCAAGGTCCTGGATATAGAAATTAGGGCATACACTTGCAAGTATTCATCATCTAAGACTTTGCACAGCAGAGATATGTATTTAATTAAATTAGGATACCATTTGTTTCTTCTAATTGGTTCTTCCCCAATTGTGGAGTCTTTCCTTTTGTAACAGTGTACAGGAAATATCTAAACATATAGGCACATATAGAAATCCTGAGAAGGTAGATTAAATTTAATTTTGAGCTGTTCAAAGTTCAGCAATCATATCTTAGAAACGTAGAGCTGTAAAGGACGTTTGAGAAGTCATTAAGTCCAGCCCCATGCCTTGAGGCAAATCAAGTATAACTAGACCATCCCTGACAGGTGTTTGTCTAATCTATTCTTAAAAACCTCCAATGACAGGGATTCCACCACTTCCCTTGGAAGTTTATTCCACTACAGAACTATCCATGTATTTAGCAAGTTATGCCCTTGAAAAAGTCTCCTGTGGTGGACAGTTGGTTTGCATCCTATCTTTTAAAGTTAGTGTCTTCCTGTCCTAGAGGAAAACCTAGTAGTCTACATATCCAAGAGGCAATGAAAATATTGGCACTACCCCAAGTGCCCAGTTGCCTTATTTGTAGACTGATTCTTAGGAAAGGATGTTGTTTGATCTCCTGGGGGAACAAAATAGCAACATGTGTTCTCCCTAAATCAGACTGGAAAGAATGCTCTCTCCCCCTTTTTTCAATCTGCTTCCATGTTTTGTCACATGGGGCTGTTTTGGGGTTTTTGTAAAATGTAACCAAACATATCAAACTAGAACTATCCTGTTATAGAGTTTCCAACTGGGGATGGGGAAAGTTAAATACCACCCTTGGTCTTCGTGTCTGGAGCTTGAATAATGCGAATTTGGTTTCTTCCAATGCCATATGAAATTGCTGTGGATAAAGTACTGGGAGGACTCGAAGAAAGTACAGCACTCGGTGAAGAATGTTAATTGTTATCAAGGTGACTCAGTCAAACACAGATGATGGTAAGTTATGCCATTTTTGAAGTTCTTGAGAAGTTGCAGATTTAGCATTGTTAATTTAGTGAAACTTTGTGAGATTTTCACCTCCAGCTATTTGACTCCCCCAGTGGATAACTGGCAGGGAAAAAAAGAATTAATGTCTTCTTAGGCCATTGCTTTGGAGTGTGTCAAATTTATACAAAATCCAGATACAGTGCTGTTGGCCTCTAAGACTTCTTCACAGCATTGATTGGAAGCTTGTGTTTCACAGAGATAAAGCAAGATGTCAACTGTGAGGAGATCAATATTTTGTGCTTTGTCATGGATTGTGGTGCCTTGAACCTCTAGAGAATCCCTTGATAGCCACTTGCAAGTGGCTCAATGGATAGAGCAAACAGAAGAGGTATCTTGTGCTAGTCTTCAAGAAAAAATTTTCTAATGGGGTGCTGTTCAAATAAAGGAATGCACATGGAAAATTGTAGAGCAGATTGATGGTTAAAACTGATGTCTGAAAAATAAGTGAGGCTCCAAAAGAACCCTTCACATGCCTTCTCTGTATCTAATGCTAGACTGCTTTATTTCAGCTGGTTAATGTGATGAATGATGATTAATGTTTGCTGAGTATTACAGTTTGTGGCTTTCCATGGAATAAGGCCATATTGGGTAGTGTGAATTAGTATGAATCAGAATAATAATAGCTAGTTTGGTAATACTTCTGCTTGTTTTTATTCTCCAAATTGATGAATGATATTGGCTGTTATGACATACAATCTTTGGATTTTTACCTTTTTTTAAGATGTCTGGTTATACTAGCTTTCGAGGGAGAAATAGGCACAGAGCCTATAGAATACCATAAAATCACATACTGAGTGAGAATTTCCACTCGGGTGATGGATTCTTCCTAAAAGTGGGGAATGCCATGAGGCCCTGCCCCCTCCATGGCCCCACCCCATCCTTCCTCTTCCCCCCCAAAGGCCCGCCTCGGCAAAGCCAGAAACTGGAGTTGGGCTGGGTAGCCTGGGCCCCTTCACCCCTGTCTGAGGCAGGGGGAAGAGGGGGGCTGAGAGCAGCCCCCAGCCCATGTCCCTACCACCTGGACCTCTTGCTCAGGGCAGGTGGAGGGTCCACAGCTCCCCACAGCTGCCCGCGTGGCTCTTGCCCTGCCCCAGCTTCTGGGATGGCCTGGGGGCAGGGTTTCAAGGACCAAAAAGCCACAGCCAGGCCATGGTAAGAGCTGCTCAGGCAGCTGTGGGAAGCTGCAGACCCTCCATCTGCCCTGGGTGAGAGTCCCTGGGGGAAGGGACACAGCCTGAGGGCTGGTCTTGGGCCCTCCCACCCCAGGCAGGTTGAGGGTCCCTGGCTCCCCACAGTTGCCTGGGCTCCCTGGGATGTTCTTACCCAGGCCGGGCTCCAGCTTCCAGCCTAGGCAGGGCCTTAGGGGGAAGTGGAGGGGCAGGGGGCCAGGCCCATGTTGAAAAGTGGGGGGTCCAGGCCCGTTCACTTTCAAAAGTGGAAGGGCCATGGCCCTTGGCCCCCCTGTTCCAGCACCCCTGCTTGGAAACACCTACACATTAAAAATAAAATTCCACTCTGTTTTTTGACACACACATATGCACAGAGCCTATAGAATACCATAAAAAAATCACATACCAAGTGAGAATTTTAACTCAATTTACAGACGCACACATGAAATTCAAGTGGAACCTTGGCAGGGTATTAGTTTAGAACAGGGGTTCTCAAACTTTATTACACTGTGACCTCTTTCTGACAACAAAAATTACTCCATGACCCCAGGAGGGGGAACCAAAGTCTGAGCCCGCCCAAGCCCCACCGCCTTGGGTGGGGGGCCAAAGCCCAAGGACTTCAGCCCCAGGCAGGGGGCCTGTAACCTAAGCCCCACCACCTAGCGCCTAAGCCCTCAGGCTTTGGCCTCAGGCGGTGAGGCTCAGGCTTCAGCTTCAGCCCCAGGCTCCACCAAGTCTAAGCCAGCCCTGGTGATGGATTTAAAAACTACTTTGGGGCCCCGACCCACAGTTTGAGAAGTGCTGGTTTAGGACAAAGAAATCCCAGTGTTTATGGATGTTGTACAATTTTAAAACACTTATAACTCTGCCAAATCAAAAATGATTTTTATCAGCCCACTGAAAGGCACCTCTGCCAAATTTCAGTTTTCTACCACATCTTGCTGAGGTGCTAGAACTGTACAAGAGAAAAAAGTGGCAACATTTTTTTATACTGGCAAAAGTGTTTTTTTTTTTAAACTTTGTTTTTTTAAAATAGCTTAACTGTTTTGTCCTCCCATTTTTGTTGTTGTTTGTTTGTTAAAGATTCACTCTTAGGCTGAAAACAAATGAGCAAAATTTCAGCCCAAAATGTAAATATTTGACAAAGCATGTGAAAATGACCCTTTAGAATCGAAACACTTGTGCAACTTTACAATAGGTGTCTCTGTGTGCTCCACATATTCTAAAGGTTAGGGCTATCCTGGTGGTCTAATGAGAATGAAACACATTGGTCATGTGTGGGATCCACATTTGCGTAATGAGCTTTCTCCTGTCCTGTTTCTGGATTGAATGGAAAAGGCTTATTTACTCCAGCACATTTTTAAACTGCAGTTTTCTATAGTATTGCTTTGTAAAATCTACAGCACACTGTTCAGAAGTGGAAACTTGTTTTTAAGTTATATTGACCAAAGCAGTTATGATCTAATAAAAATGGACAATTTTAATCATACAAAAGTGTTATCTTAATACAATGCAGCAAGCGGGATTAAGTTTAAAGTCTGCCTATAATCCAGCCTTTACTATTTCAAACAACTAATTCCATAATGGCATTTGCTTCTGCTTCAAGATGATCCATTTTAACACAAGGAAGCGATTCAGACTCGGTGCCCTAAAACAGAATGCTAGGATTTGTCCCCGTTTGTTTTTTCTGCTTTTTCCCCTTTTGCTAAATCTCCAACAATTACAGTTTATTTCTCAACAATGGCAGAGAAGCACTGGTGTAAAAGTAATAAATATGGTATTTAGAATAACCAACAAGCCATACAAATAATTTATTACAACTCCATGAAAATGTCTTTCAAATAAGGCATTAACTTTTAACCCTGGTATCTTTTAACTCTAGGTATCCGAGCAAGCGTCCCTTGTATAATTCAGCAAAATCAATAAACAACATCTAACATTTCCATTTATGTTATGTGAAGTGTGTCAAATGATATTACTTACCCATCTTATCTTTCACATTAGATGTAATTTACAAGTTATATATTTCCACTAAAGACTTTTCTGGCAAAAAGGTGAGTTTCCCAAATTCCCTTCAGCAGGGGTCTGTTTTTCATTTTAGCTACAGTGAACATTGTATAGTGACTGTTTGGCAACATATCTGAAACAAATAGCTTGTCTGAGTCCAGTTGCATATGGATGTGTCCAATGTCCACATAAAACCACCATAATTGTCATCCTTTGTTGACGGTCTAAAAAGTGAACAAAACCAAATGGAGAGAGAGAGAGACTGAATAATCTAAGCACTGAGGGCAGCTCCTCCAGGTCAAAGCTGGACAGTATGTGGAAGTTAACCCTCTGAATAACTGGTCTGTCCATGACTAGTAGATAAATGGATAATTTCAGTGCAGTACAGTCAATATGATACCTGTCACCAGAATTATATTACACAAACAAACAATAAAGAAAAACCACAAAAAAAAATCTACAAATTGCTACAAATAAGGGCCAAATTCACTCAGAGGCCAACCGGTTGAACTAGATGTTATGGGGATGCAGAATGGGAAAGAGGAGGAATCCTTTTCCCACACAGCTGCTCCATGGAACCACTCTAGATGCTACTCCTTAGTGGCTGGAGAAATTTTCAAAGCCCCCAAGTCATCCTTTCCTCTAAAGAAATACATGGAGCAAGTTCTTTCAGCAAAGGTGAGTGAAAAAGCTAATTATTATAGCAGCACTGATGATGCAACAAAATGAAATGGTTACTTCCTGTAACTGTCATTCTTTGAGATGTGATGCAGATGTTTATTCCACTTCGGTGTGTGTGTGTCCAGTGTGCCGAAGTCAGAGAATTTTGCCAGCAGTACCTGTAAGAGGGGCAGTGCTCACGTCTTGTGGTGGTAGCTCCTCCCCTGGTTACATGAGGTGGCACCGCCCTGACCCCCCCTCAGTTCCTTCGCACCAAATGCCCATGAGATGAGACTCCGATACAGAGAGGACAGAACGGTGGGTCATGGAATACACATCTGCATCAAATCTGGGAGAACCACAGTTACTGGAAGTAACTCTTTCTTCTTCTTTGAATAGATGCAGAGGTGTATTCCACTCAGGTGACTCACAAGCCATACCCCTCCCAGGAGGCAGGACTCAGAACAAGGATTGCAGGACCGCCCTTCCAAAACTTGCATCCATCCTGGAAGATGCAGTGGTGGCATAATGGTTCATAAATACACATATGGATGACCATGTAGCAGTCCTACAAATGTCCAATATGGAAATATCACTGAGGAATGCTATTGACATTGTTTGTGCTCTCATCAAATGAGCTTGCATTTGCTAAGAGGGCGTAGCTAGTTATTCGCTAAGGGGGTGTTGCTAAGGTATATCATATGCAGTCTTGATATAGGATGTTATCTATTTAGAGATGGTCTGCAAAGAGACCGCTTGCCCCTTCATGTGATCTGCATATGACACAAACAGGCGAGGTGATACATGAAACAGTTTAGTCCTATCCAGGTAGAAGGCTAATGTATGGAGACGGTGTTCCCCCAGAGACGAGCTTATGAAAGAAAATGGGTAAGTATACTTCCTGGTTCAAATGAAACAGAGCACTTTAGACAAAAAAATTGGGCATGGTCATAAAGTCACCTTGTCTTTGGAGAATTGTGTGTAAGGACGCTTTGCCATCAGAATCTGCAACTCACACACTCTCCTTGTGGATGTAATCACGATCAGGAGCACACTTTTCTGACACAAGAGTGGAAAGGGACAAGATGCTAGGGCTTGAATGGAGGACCCATCAACTCTGCTAGGACTGTGTCACAGTCCCACAGAGGAACTGGCTCTCGGACTGGAGAATGTAGGCAAAGAAGCCCTTTTAAGAACCTTGCTACTATGGGATTGGAGATGACTGATCTTCCTTGGATGGGGGGATGAAATGGCAGTCTCACTGCCAGATGCACTTTCAGTGAACTAGGCACAAGTGGCAACACACAAGAATGTCAGAAAGCCAGACCAGGGCAATGAGGATGAGCTTTGCCCAATCCCCCTTCAGATTGAAGATGACCTATGGAATGATTGGAATTGGGGAAGGTATAGAAGAGAGCAGCTTGCCAGCGGAGATGGAAAGCATTGGACCTGGCACCTGGATTAGGGCCCCGCAAGAGCAGAACAGATGACATTTTTGGCAAACATTCGCGAGGAGTGTCCAACACTAAGGAGGACCAGTGGAGGAAGATGGAGCAATTTGTCCAAGGAGCAAAGAGTCAGATGGTAAACTCTCCTGAGCCACATTTGAAGGGGGCAAAGGCACCATCTTGCAAACTGAACCACCTGTGTGCAAGCAGAGATGTGGCCCAAGAGCCCCTGGCACATCTGAACTGTTGTGGAAGGCTGAGACTGCAGACTGAGGAAAAAAAGAGGCAAATCACCTGAAAATGGTCAGTCAGCAAAAACACTCTCGAACTCGTAGAGTCTATTAGGGCCCCTAATGAACTCTATTTTTTTGTGTGGGAACCAAAGTAGACTTCCCGATCTTTAGGATAAGACAGAGACGATGAAGCAAGCACAGTGTAGTGTTGATGTGAGAAAGAGCTTCCTCTCTAAATCTGCCCCTCAGTTACCAGTGGTCCAGATATGGCAAGATGTGGTTTCCTTTCTTTCTGAGATATGCCATGATGATGGCCATGCATTTGGTAAAAACCTGAGGGGCAGAAAAGAAGCCGAAGGGAAGCACCATCTACTGGAAATGGCGCTCTGCCTTGACAAATCAAAGGAATTTTCTGTGGCTTGGCAAAATCGCCACATGAATGTACGTGTCCTAAAGGTCCATGACATCAAATCAGCTGTTCTGAGACAACATGGGGAGAATAGTCGATAGGGTGACCATGCAGAACCTCATATACCTGATATATTTGTTGAAGCTGTGAAGGTCGAGATTGGGCCTTATCCCTCTTTTGGATTTGGGTACCAGAAAGTACTTGAAAAAGCAAAGCCTGACCCTGGTGATCTGGCAGAACCTTCTTCACCAATCCCAGTGCCAGCAGAGAGCAAACCTGCTTGAGGAGCAGAATCTCGTAAGACTGGTCCCGAAGATGGATGAGGAGGGAGGGGGGGGGAATAGGGTTGGAGAAGAACTGAATGGCATAGCCCCATCTGATCGTGCTTAGGACCCAGCTGTCAGTTGTGATCGAGCCCCAAGCATTGTGAAAGCAGACCAGCCTGTCCCCAAATGAAGGGGATGAGAGAGAAAGTGAGAACTGGAACATTGCTCTGGACCAAGAAGTCAAAATGGAAGCTTGGGGAGTTCCAGAGGATGACATGTGGACTGTCTGAACCCTGAATCAGACTGCTTCCTCGTGTGATGGGATCTATGGCCCTTTCCTGCTATCTTGGGGGAGAGAAAGGATGCCCAAACATGTGCTGCAGACAATACTGCAGATGCTTTTGCTGTTGAAAGCCAAATTGGTGTCTCTACAGTGCTAATGTTTACACCCACAAGGATCGAAGGGTAGCTCTACAGTCCTTAAAGGAGTGCAGAGTCTCATCGGTTTTATCCAAGAACAGTGCCTGCCATCGAAGGGCGAATCCTCAACGGCTGCTGGAAAACAGGGGCAATGCCTGAATTCTGCAGCCAAGACCTCCTCATGGTCACTGCAGAGGCCATCACTCTGGCTGATGTATCCATGACATCCAGCGCAGACTGCAAAGCTGTCTTAGTCACCAAGCAGTCTTTGGTGATGAACATCCGAAATTGCTCCCTCGATGCCTTGAACATAGCTGTCCAGTTGACAAAGTCATACTTGTAGGTGTTCTCCAGCAGGAACTCAGCTTGAATATCCATATGCCGCAACAGATCCTGGTATGCCTTGAAATCCTCTGGTACCAAAGCGGAGGAAGTGCCTGGCAGATCTGGAAGGGATCTGGAGGCTCCTCGAGGAGCAGCATCACTGGTACCTGGATCTGTGGTGGATTGACGGTCACCACCACAGACCTGGCCAGCAATCTTGACTTTGAGTGGGATGGGGAGTGGGACCTTCATGACTGAGGAATGTCCGCTGGGGGCCACTGGTCTGGATAGGGCATTGGTGGCCAGTAGGTGCCAGGCCAGGGGCAAAACGAGCACTAAACCTGGTACCCATAGCGCTGCATGAACGGCCCTCACTCAGGTGATGGGGAGCGGGAAGAGGAAGATTCCGACTCAGACACCGAGGGGTCCAGGCCTTTGGGAGATAGTGGTCTGTCCAGCCCGGAGGGTGCACCCAGCCGGTCCTACTTGTTCATAGCCCTAAATGACAAAGGGGCTGGCACCAGAGGTGGAAATGGTACTGCTGGCACCGAGTATATCTCCTTTGTTTCGGGTGCCAGGAGTGGTGTTGACCCTGAAATCAGCATCGGTAACAAAGTAACCGAAGGTTCCAAAGTGGAAGTTGGTCACTGCCACCATGGCAACATTGCAGCGCTGGTAATAGGGGTACCAAAGTTCCTGGTGCCAAGGAGGTCCCCTGTGCACTGGCCCCATTTCCACTGAATGTGAATGAAAGGGAATCATTGGGGTGTGGCGCCGACAGACCCGACAGGTTCAGGATCCCAGCCAGCCAGTGTGGCTACAAACGACACAGCCCTGGCAAAGATCTGGACCAAGGGAGAGGTCATGACAGGGAAGCAGAGGTGGTCTGTTGCTGCTTGATATGCTGCTGGCGTGGAAGCAGCCAGTGCCGGCATCTCCCTTGTTGGTACCAGACTCAACTGACACCCCAAGGTCAGAACTGGAGTCAGTGGTATGGGGTCTCTGACATCCCTGCACAGTGCTGGAGAGCAGTTGACAAGACCTGCTCCATCCCGTGCATCAGCATTCATCACATGCTTATCCACACTTTCTCTTGGGGAAGAAGACGAGTCCCAACAGCCTTGGTCAATCTTATAAGATCTCTTCCTTGGTGCACTCGGTGGGGAATGATTCATCTGTCTCTTTGGAGAGATGCCAGCACCAGGACATGAAGCAGCAGCACTCTCCATGCTGATCTTCGATCTGACAAGGGCCTTGGTGCCGAAGCAGGCCATGTGACCTGTTTGACCAGGTGCTGCTTCATATGAAGATCTCTCACCATTTGCATCTGTTTCATGATGAACTGCAAATCGAACACCGATCCTTGATGCAGGCTTCTAGACACAGCAAGCACTGCATGTGGGGATCATTGTTTGGGATCGCCCTCCCAAATGACTGACAATGTTTAAATCCTGGTGAGGGCATCAGTAGGGAAACTTAAACAATAACTAACTAACACTATGTCTGACTATATTAGTGGTACTACTTAGCTATATACAATTAGAGAACAAAATCACTACAGGAATGTGAGGTAAAAGCCATGCAGAGCTCTGATTCCAGCCACCAGCAGTAAGAAGGAGCTGAGGAGGGTTCGGAGTGGCAGCGCCCCCTTTAGCCATGGGAGTGGTTATGGTCACAAGGTGCAAGGCGGCCCTCTACGGGAACTGCTAGGCAAAATTATCCAACTCCAGTGCGCTGGGTGTGCACACACCTAAGTAGAATCCGTGGCTGCCAGGGCCGGCTCTAGGCACCAGCAAAACAAGCTGGTGCTTGGGGCGGCACATTTCTAGGGGTGGCATTCTGGCGCCGGCCATGCCGCCCCTAAAAATGTGCCCCAGGCCGCCCTAGCTCACCTCTGCTGCTGCCACTTGTGTGCCACCGCGCGCGAAACAGCTGATTCGCGTGCTGCTGCTCGCCCCTCCCTCCCAGGCTCTCAAACCTGGGAGGGAGGGGGAGACCCCGAGTGGCCGCGGCGCGTGCGCTGCTTCTCCCCCTCCCTCCCTCCCAGGCTTGAGAGCCTGGAGGGAGGAGGCAGGGCTGGGGATTTGGGGAAGGGGTGGAGTTGAGGTGGGGCCAGGGGTGGGGTAAGAAAAAAAAATGAGGGGGGGCGGCCAAAATTGTTTTTGCTTGGGGCGGCAAAAATCCTAGAGCCGGCCCTGGTGGCTGCATCTACTCGAAAAAGAACATTCAGCTTGTGTCTCTCTCTTTAAGATCACATTTGTCCATTATGATCTCTCATGTACTGAAGTTAATAGAAGAGCCAAGTATAAAAACTTTGCATATAAGGCTTCATCCTTAGGGCACATTTGAGGATTTTGTTTAAAAAAAAAACAAAAAATCATTTGGATAGTGTAAATTTATGACAGTGCAAAAAAAAGTGTTTCTATCACATATATAACAAGTTATGTTTTAAAATACAATTCTGCAGGACTCAATGGTAATAAAACCAATTGCCACTGTAAAAATGAAATAATAAATAAAAGTCAAGCGAGTTGCCTGGCTTTACTACAGATATTAGACAAGCTCAGTGCATTCTCTCCTGAGAAATGTCAGATGGATTCTTGGTGTGTGGTCTTGCTGAGCAAGAAGGGTCCTCACATTGACCCTATCAACCTTAATGGTTCAGGAAGAGTAAGAAAGACTATTAGGTCAATGATTCATTAACTCAACATCTCTGACACGAGAGCCTTTTGCAGTCATTATAGTCTCTCATGTCAAGGATCCACATACAAATTAATTATTCCTACCTACGTGCTAATTAAAGGCATATTAAAATTGTCTTCTACACATACTTATGCAGTAGGACTGTAAAACAAACAAGCATTGTGGAAGATTGAATAAATATACATAGCGTAATAGAGGAGATTTCATTACATGTAGTTTATATATATATACACACACACACACACACACACCTTTTTCTTTTCAAAAAAGTGCTTCTATAAAAATAAAAGCCATCAAGCTCAAAATAATTATATTACTATATTTAAGAAAAGTCAAGGGTCTTATAACCTTACAAAAGTCAGAAAATTCAAAGTGAAGGCTGAGATGATTTTGCCTTGACTCATTTCATTAGAGAAAAGAAAAAGCCACAACAATGGGAGGTAAAAATTGAATGATCAAACTGCTCGCTTAATTTTTTTGCAGTCACACTTTATATTAAGTATAACATGTAAAGTGTGTCCTTTTACATTTTATTTTAATCCTGCATCCTGAAACTTTTTTGAGGGGAGAGGACATTCAGGTGAGTGGCAATAAGAAGAAAGCAGAGGGAGTTCCTAAGTGGGGAAGGACCATTGGCAGCTGAAAAAACAAGGAGCGGGGTCCTGTCCGTATGACAGTTTCAACAGAGTTTGATAGAAATTGATAACTTTTCTTTAGCTTTTTTTTTTAAGCAATCCTCTTGAATTTAATAGATAATTTTATTCATGCCAGAGAATTATACAGAGAGGCTAAAATATCAGTAGAATAAATTTAATAAATAGAGAATGATAGTTTTTATATAAATTACTCTATAAACCCCTATTACATTTTTGTAGAACACTACAGGTTTCATTGCTATTTAATTCCATAAGACTTTTCAATAAGGGTGATCATCTGAGGGACGTTTGGGCAGGAAAAGCTGGAACAACATAGGGAGCAACAGCAGCATGTGATAAGAGCAGTTGAATAAGGTGGGATAGGGAGAAGCAGTAGAGAACCAGGAAGGCAGATGGGGAAAGAAGTAGCAGTAGTAAAAAGGTCATTTTCCAACCTATGATTAGAAACAAGGAGTTCCTGGCTCCAGGCTAACATGCAGACACTACACCACACATCTCTTATATAATCTGTGCCAACGGTTTTTCACACCAGTGGCAAGGGCCAAAAAGCCTCATGAGAACATTCCCAAGGGCATAAGTACCTAGTCACTATAAGAAATAGAAAAATATTAAGAACATTTAGAAGTACCATGAAAGGCACAATTATACTATGAAAAAATTGTAGGTGGCAAAAGTCAATTGCATTTCCTTAGCTATCCAGACAGAACTTTCACATGTGCTTCCATCCACATTCCTAGACTCTTGTGGGACATTAATAAGTATATAAATAAATAATTATATCTATTCAGATTGATTTTATTTATTTATTTGAATTGAGTAATTTATGTAATCCAAAAAAGAAAAGAGAGCCAAGTAGACTCAAATGAACATTTATATGTAAAAGTTATAAAACTCAAACCAGGTATTAAACAACTACACTAAACAAATTAAACTCTAACTGGATGAATGCATATTCAGTTGTACTGCACACTGCAAATTCAGTGGCCTCCGTGTTTTAATTTTCATCTTCCTCTTCCTTGGCTACCTATCCCTTCCTCACTTTCTTTAAACTGTGTATTAAGGAAGTGGTGGACTTTCTCTGGACTGTAAAACATAAGCCCTTCCAATGCCCCCCACACTACAGACACAGTTTTGCCTGGCAGATTAAAACAAAACTCAAGCCTCCTCTTCCAAATTGTTGTTTCACTGTTGTACCATTTTTCTTTCTCTTTTTTTTTTTAGCAGGGCAAACAGCAACACAGCTGATAAAAACCAACAGGACTGTTTTGAAACAGCACCTGACAACATAGGTTACATGAAAACAGATTATCTTTGTGATCATTTTCCATTAGTATTTATCAGAAATGTTGCACAGTAGCAGAACAGTGAGCAGCTCAGAGGTTTCATTTGCAGGTGTTCATGCAATTTGTCTTTCTGGTTAAACTTCACATGACTTGGGACTTTTTGAGTTTCATTTCTATTTTTCTTTTGAATTAAATCAAAACAAATTTAACTCAGACAAAATGGCCATGCTTCTATGGGAAACCCTAGATCAGCCCAAGTAATTTAGGTTAGAACTGGGATAATGACAGAGGATCTGCTTAATCACAGCATAGAAACTCAAGATGAAACAAAATTATTATATTCGAATCCTGCCTTCAGCAAACATTTCCTATTTAGCCAGTATTTGACCTGTTGGTTGCCTACAGTCATGTTAGTCACATAACAAATTAGAGGTGTTCACAAGTTTTGTATAAGCAAAAGTGAAGAAAGTGTAGTTTGTACTTTCCAAGCTACCTACCCATCTTTCAAATAACTAGCTGTACAACAGATGATCCAGCATTAATAATAAGTTGAGTAAGATTGGGTAACTGATTTTTCCAAAATAAAGTTTTTATGTTAAGTATTTTCATATTGAGATTTACATGTAGTTGGTCAGTTCCAGTAGCATCCATCTCCAGTACAGGGGGGGCGAGGGGGGGATCTGTGTGTGTTTGGACTCACCACAGAGTCTTATGCTATTGCTTTATACTTGTCTCATGAACACCACAGAGAAAAAATTAAATAGTCTGCTAATGCTTAATGCACTGTTACAGGATGAAAAAAACACACATTCAGTGAAGCTTTGGAGTACACACCTTTCAAAAAGAACATACACACAGCAATCTGCAACCATCAGGAGTGAAGCGATGCCTGTCTACAAAACTCATGCCTCAGGGTTGCTCCACCTCGAGACTTTCCTCTCATCACTCTTCCTTCTTACAGCTATCTTATAGGCCTCTGTGTATGCTCAGTTCAGTCATCAGTCTATCATTAATATGAGTCACCTTCCTCATACTGGCCTATGGGGATGGCAGATCATGTTCTGTGGCAGTTCAGAGATGTATCTAAGGGGGAAGTCTGAGTTTGTGAGTGAGATGCAGGGAATACTTCAGCTAATGAATCACGCTAATGCTTTATGGCAGCGGGGTTTGGAAGCTCGTGTGTGATTCTCCATGGCCTCAAACTGTGGAATTAGAAATTCTGGTTTGAGAGAGCCCAAAGGTATTACTTTAAATATCTTAATTAAGAGCAATCCCACTGCACATTAAAGTAAATGTTAGAATTTGTCTTTCATGTATCAGGAACAGAAGCATTTGGTCTTCGAGAAATGCAGTCAAGGATGATGAGGAAATCTGAAGTAAATGCTTGGGCAGATAGTGGGCTAATGTAAACACCATCCCAACATTTAGATCAAAACCAACGCTAATGGTTCTGAACAGTTCAAACACAACTCAGCACAGCAGGCAAATCGTCCACATTTGAAAAGGCTGTAAACCCTGGGAGGATGTCACAGGGGCTGTATATCAATAAGTGCATGTCTTACTAAGTAACTCTTCCAAGTAATTATTCACTGTCTCAATAAGAAGGTAATACAAACCTTCTGCAGTTTGACACTGTTGCCTTTAAAAGAACTCATGGCTATTGAATATGTGGCACTTTAGGGACACTAGTTAGAAGCTCGGTTAATGAAAATGTCACTGGGAAATTATCCTTCCTGTACACATGATTTAAGAAGCTTTGGGATTTATGATGAAATCTGGGCCATTTTGTGCTTAATTCATTTGTCATTATCCGTTTCTCTAACTCAAATTATTAAAACCCACCAGATTAACACCTGGTGGTTGGCAGTGGAAGAGGACTGGTTAAAAGACTACACTTAATTGTTGCTTAGGGGTTTGAATGTACACTGTAGTACTAATCTAATATAACAAGCTTTAGGATCCTTTTTACTCCTGGGGGAACTCTGCGCCACTGCAGAACAAGAAGCAATGGTCTCAAGTTGCAGTGGGGGGAGATCTAGGTTGGATATTAGGAAACACTATTTCACTAGGAGGGTGGTGAAGCACTGGAATGGGTTACCTAGAGAGGTGGTGGAATCTCCATCCTTAGAGGTTTTTAAGGCCCAGCTTCACAAAGCCCTGGCTGGGGTGATTTAGTTGGTGTTGGTCCTGCTTTGAGCAGGGGATTGGACTAGATGACCTCCTGAGGTCTCTTCCAACCCTAATATTCTATGATTCTATTGTGCAATGCAGAATTTATGCTGAATTAATGTTCTGCGCAGAATTCCATGTTTTCCCCGCAGAATTGGGGCTGGAGAGCTGCTGGTGGCCATTAGGGGACCTGGACTCTGCGGAGGCCAGATCTTCAGCTCGCAGTGAGTGGAGTACCCAGCCTGGCAAAGTTGGAGACCCTGCACACTCTGGCTGCCTGGCTTGATCCTCATGCTCCTGAGAATGGGAGAGGGCCCGGGAGACCAGGCTCTGGCAAAGGGTGAGGAAGGGCAGGGCCTCACCACACCGCATCCCTCAGCGGAACAGTAAAGAAGCTGGAGGGAGTAAAGGCTCTTGGGGGTGCAGGTATCTGAGCCGGGGGATTCACCCAAGCTGGGCTCTGGGGGGAGGGGGTTACGGGTGCCTGGGCTCTAGAGGGTCCCACACAGTCTCCTCCAGCACTCCCCAACTGAAACTGGTTTGATGTAGGGGTTTCTTTAACTCTCTACTCCAGGGGGAATCTTTTTTGTTGTTGTCTGTATTGTTAACATATTTGTTGACAAGTATTTTGAACTCTTTTACATTTCTAATATGCAAACATACAGGGCCAGTTAATCTCATTGAGCCCTCTAGGTAAAGTACCTTCTTCCTTCTCTCCATCTACATCCCCCCCCCCCCATTTATAAATTTCTCTTTACAGACTTTTCCCACCTGTATTATTTATTTCATAGTTCCCAACAGTATACTAGATGCTTCACAGAAGACATTGTCTTTATCCCCAAAAGCATACAACCTAAAGCCTCAATCCTGCAATTGATAGTGTGTGATCAGACTGCTATGTTCATTTTTTTTTTAAAGTAATTCTCCTAGATGAGTCTCCCAGTGGGGTTTTGATTAAACTATGAAAACTTCTCATGGCAAGAAGAACAATCAGTTGGAGAAGAAAACATGTAGTATTTCCGGTTGCAAACAGTTCTAAAACCAAACTCCATTGACCTCAACGGTAGTCTTCACAGTGCACAGGCATACCCACCTCTTATCAGTTATAGGATCAAAGCCTAAAATTGCAGATATGAAACAATGGGTGAGGGTGATAGATACCAGAAGGGATGGGATGAGGAAGGATTAGGGATATAGCCATATGATTACACAGTCGCTCAGCTTATGCATGTGCACATGTGACTGGTTTTGTAAAAACAATAGTTTAAAATAAAATACCCCCCACCCCCAAATAGTAATAGTGACTCCCTCACTAGAGATTAACTACAGTACAGTTACTTGTATAGTGGTAAGTAATTATGAGATAAAATAAAAACCCAAATGAACAATTTAAAATAATATAAAAATTAATCTTACTGACAGGTAGTTTAGGGCCCATTGGAATTTGGTCTTAGAACTGTTTTAAATCCAAATCACTTGAGATACATCATTCTAACTCATAGTTCTCATTTCCAGGAGCGATTTCCACAGTTTAATCACAACCCTGCTGATGTACACTCAGCTAGGAGAATTAGTTTTTTTAGAATGAGAATATAATTTGGAAATAAATTTCTAGGAGTCCACAGAAGAAACAGTCAACATTCCTTGCCTGTTTATTCTTACTGAATTATCTTCACCATAAGAACATTTTCTCTCCACATTTTGTAATGAATCTTGCCTTAAAAAATTAAGTTTCTTCCAAATCAGTCTCACAGCACAAAACACTGCTGCCTATACTCTACAGTACCAAACTGTAGTAATTTATAATAGGTAGTATATTATTGACACAGCAGCATTAATAGTAGCAAAAACTTCCTTTTGGCACTAAATGAAGCAGATATGATTTGAAGACACATTAAGTTTTAATATATTGAGAGAGAGAGGATCCATTTTTACTTAGTCATTTTTTCTTAACCCATTTTAAAGAATGGGCAATCATTGTCATAATGCTAGGGTGATCATATTTTCCCAAAGGGAAAATGGGACACCACACGGAGCTGGCCTGAGGTCCCACCATCCCCCAGCCTTCCCTGCCATCCATTTGTGTGGGGCCGGCCTGAGGCTCCCCTCTCACTCTCCCCACATGCAGGTCCGGCCGGAGCCCCCCTGCCACCCGCCCACCCACAGGGGTGGCCCGAACACCCTGCCGGGCAGGCCAGTCCAAACCCCCCTGCCACCAGCATGAGGCCCCCCCTCTCCTCCGCGCACATAGGGCTGGCCCAAGACCCCCTGCCAACCACCTGCGCAGGGCTGGCCAGACCCGAGCCACTTGCCTGATCCCTCCACCCCATGCAGGGCTGGTGTTGCCGCTCACCCTCCTCCCCCCCCTGCACATTCCTCCATGCCCAGCTAGGGGTCGCACTCCACTTTTTTGGCAAAACTGCATTTGTCCAGTTTGCTCTTGCCAACTGGTGGGTAGGACAGGGCTTAAAAAAGGGACTGTCCCAGTCAAAACGTGACATACGGTAACCCTACACAATGCTGACTATCTACTAGATATTGAAATAAGCATGAAAGGATAAACCAATAATTATACAAGGTTAGATAAACTGCTAAAATTGTTTCTTTCCATATTTCGGTTAGCAGCTCTAAATATCGGGGGTCAAGAAATGTTGTAATTTTTTAAGATTGATTTAATCCCTCATGGCAGATGGAAATGCTGGCCAAAAATGTAAAATTAAAAATTTAGTGTTTTCCATTTTAACAATGACCTTTTAATACTTTTTAAAGTAAAATTGCTATATAAACTTACCAATGGAAAATTGAAGGACAGAAGCTGTGGTTGTGTTAAGGCTAGTGGTGGTCTAGAGGAGGAAAAACATGAAAAATAGAAGCATTGCATTAAACCAGCAAAACAATATATTTATAACCATTTAAAAAATATGGGAGTCCTGTGGATGCCCAGATCTCCCATGTATAAATCATTCATTTCTAAACCTTTCAGATTGACAGATCACGGACATTTCTGTTACGTCATTCGGATTCTTGGTATCTGATCATATGTCACAACGAGAAACTCTTTGTTTGTGGCAGTTCAAATTTTCTATCGCTCCAGTAAATTTTTCCATGTATTAGTGCTTGATCAGTGATCAGAAAGATTTTTAAAAATGAATTCATATCTTCAATGGGACTCTACATAGGCTCAAGGATATGCACTAGCAGATCCTAATGTAGAACCAGGGCCTAAAACTGTAAAATGGAATAATAAAATCTAAGTGCTTAACCGCTAAATTCAAAATTTCACATATATAGCATAATATAAACCAACTAGGTTTTGTACTTATAGCTAAATACTGTTTGATATGAAGCGTATATAATCAGGGATTGAAGTGGGAAGAATAAGTTCAGAAACTTTACTCATGCCTCACTCAACATGCCCCTCCTCTGATGGCTCCCACACAAAACCTCATCAGTCCATGTTGGGAAGGTTTTCTTGAAAGCTATTAAGAGCTAAAAACTTTAATATTTGCTGAAAGTGGTAGTATCACCCAAGAAGTACCAGAATGAAGTTCCAGTCCATTCTGGCTCATTTTGAATCTTATAATTGCTTAAAAAGGCTCCTTGACTGGAACACTGGGGAGAGGGGGAAAAGAGCTAAATTAGCATTGTGATTGTTTACAGAGATCAATGTGTAACAAGATGAAAGTTAACCTCAATCCGGTTTTTCATGGGAGGGCAATGACTCTGCAGTGTCATGTTCACATAATTTCTTATTTGATTATAACTGTTTATTGTTTGTATTACCATAGTGCCTGGGAACCCTACTCATGGACCAGAACCCCATTATACTAGGCTCTGTACAAACACAGAACAAAAAAAACAAACAAAAAAATGGTCCCTGTGCATCATAAAAAACTCAAGGACCAAGACTCTTCCATCAAATTCACAGCAATTGATATTCCACAACAAAGCAGCGTGTGCCATGTGACAAGAAACTCTTTTCATATGAGTGGGGATAGGGGGAATCAAATAAGCGGCGTGAACAAAGGAAGAGTAGAAATCAACAATGGGAACAAGAATGGCAGTTTATAAACACATTTACTGAAAAAGTCAAGTGCACAAATAAAAGCCAGCTTTGCTGAGCAATCTGAATTTATGTCACGATCACTTAAGTGGCCTTGGCAGTATTACAAAGATTGTTCATCATTACAAACTAAAACTATGTAATTTCTGTACAATTTACCTGAGGCATGAGGTGTACACATGATCTCTTTCATTATCAGGCATTATCAGGCATACCTGCCTTCTTTTATTAACTAATATTTCTTCAAAAATATATAAGGTAAATCCTATTTCTCATTTATGTCCAAGTTTCCACATTTCCCGCTGACAGCATATTAGGGTAAAGATGCAGAACAGAAGCTTGTTCTAAATTTAGAGGCTTTTTGATTCTTTTTCAGGACTTCAATGCCACAGAACAACTGGTAGTGCTTAGTAATATGCATTGGTATTTCTGTCTTTTGGGAATTTCAGTAGATTTCCTCATCTTGGCAAGTGGATATCCCAAGAGTGCACTCTGCCCTATCACATCAGAACTTGCAACAACGCCAGCAGCTGAGAATGGAGACAACAGATTTAGATGTATTAAAGGTGAAGAAAGAATGTCCTGAGGGATTTCTCTCCAGATACCTTGAAACCAAAACAAATCCTACTGCCTCTTTGTTGATGAATTCCACAACATTTTTTTTTAAAGTTCTATAGCAGAGGTGGCCAAATTACAGCCTGCAGGCCACATGTGGCCTGCGGGACCGTCCTGCCCGGCCTGTGAGCTCCCGGCCAGAGAGGCTAGCCCCCGGCCTCTCCCCCGCAGCTACGCCGCTGCGCAGGCAGTGCTCTGAGTGGCGGGATTGCGTGCTCCTGCTGAGCAGCGCGGCAGCGTGTCTGGCTCCGGCTGTGCAGCGTGGCTGCCAGACATGCTGCTCTGAGCGGCATGATAAGGGGGCCGGGGCCAGGGGGTTGGATAAGGGGTGGGGGGGTCCCAGGGGGCAGTCAGGGGACGGGGCGGTTGGATGAGGCAGAGGTTCCGGGGGCGGTCAAGAGTGGGAATCCCAGGGGGGCCAGTCAGGGGGCAGGGGTGTGGATAGGGGTCAGGGGATGGGGAACCGGGGGGGTTGGATAGACGTGGGGTCCTGGGGGGCCTGTCAAGGGGCGGGGGTGTGGATAGGGGTCAGTGCAGTCAGGGGACTGGGATCAGGGGGGTTGGGTGGGGGTGGGGTCCCAGGGGTGGTTAGGAGAGGGTGGTCCCGTGAGGGGGCGATTAAGGGACAAGGAGCAGGGGGGACTGGATGGGTCAGGGGTTCTGAGGGGGGCAGTTAGGGGGCGGAAAGTGGGAGGGGTCGGATAGGGGGCAGGGGCCAGGCTGTTTGGGGAGGCACAACCTTCCCTACCTGGCCCTCCATACAGTTTTGCAACCCCAATGTGGCCCTCAGGCCAAAAAATTTGCTCACCCCTTTTCTAAAGGGTTGAGGGTTTTAAAAGTTTGGATTTGGACATCTATACCGGACAAATAACAGGAGTCTGATTTGATATGAAAGATAGATAGGTCAGTGTTTTTGGTACAGATTTGGCCACACAACTTATCTGTACTTGAGACCATCTGCCACCTGAAATGCAATTAATGTCAGTATCAAAGAAGATCACATGTTAAGACTGCCCAAACAGGGAAGTGCTACAGCAGTGATTAGCAGGATGGTACCAGGGAGACTTAGAAACAATGACTGATGTTTGAGAACTGGCTTTTGAACATGCACATGTATGCATGCTACATTCAGAGGGGAAATTTCTTATAGATAGTAAAAAAAAAAAAAAAAAAGGGAAAATTTCTTATGGTTGGTAATAATCTGTGAACTAAGAAGGACTTGAGATATATTTTAAAAGCTTTTCACGTCATGTGAAGCATCCACTTTTTAGAAATGCATCTAAAAACCTGGACCTATGTGTATGTGCCCTGTGCTGAAACTATACCTCTAACAATTTAAACGTCTTCTGAATAAACAGTATTAGCCTCTCAACAGATATAATGAAGCTTTGCTTAAATAATTAAAAACCCTTTAAAGAAACATTTAACTCTTCATTCGTGTCCTTTTAGTTAGGATAGGTTCAACACTGGTATTACATTTATCCTGCCAAATAATAAAGTGCTTTCTGACTTGAGGTATGAGCAGCTATTTTAATTTACATTCAGTTAATTCTGTTGTGTGGGTTCTAATTTCAACAAGAAAGCCTTCAATTTATCAATGTTCTGTGGCTCCTATCTTCAATAGATTAAATGTATCAATTACCATGGAAAAGGTATTCTTGTAGAATTAAATTAAACAGTTACCAAAAATTAATTGGCCTGTACTTTTTGATAATTAAAATCTTCTTTTAATTGCTTTATCCCTTTAGAAAATGATGTAAATACAGGTTGTTAGGGACTGTTTACATTAATTATACTAATCAAGATGGTAGGGATTGGGGGCTGCAGATAAAGAGGAACCTGCATTTTCCAGAATGGTGAGAAATTTTAAATGAACATATATTATTTTGCTTGCAGCATATCAGCAGCTATTGGTTTTCCTATGATTCCTGTACTTGTGATATCCCAACCAAACCACGTGTGGTTTGGCATTAAAAACCTCTCTATCAGGAGTACTAGACTGATTCCTCTGTGCAGCAATTGAAAGCAGCAGTGGGAGGATGCGGCGGTCAAGGAAACAAACCATCTAATTAATTTAATTTAGCAAATTCTTCTCATCTTGCTTAAGTATTTCAAAGCAAAAATAAAACGTACAAGCACCCTGAGCCTGAGATGTGAGCAGGGATTTCAGTAACCATGTGTAAGGACAACAAGATAAAGGACTGGTTTAGGATGAAGAAAGGAAATCTGATTATTTAGGGAGGAAGAGACTTGAACATCAGGGATGAAAAACAGAGCCCTGAACTGCAGGAGGAAGGTAAGTGAGAGTTAGGTGGTAGCAGGGGGATGGAATAAAAAAAAATGGAAGAGAGTTAGAGGAAAAATAAAATATTATATATGAGTATTGAAATTCATCATCTGTGAGACAGAGATGCACTGTCCAGTGACCTAGGCACCGGACTGGGAAAAAGTAACAAATTGGTTCTAGTCTTGGCTCTAGCATGATTCTCTCAGTGACCTTGGATAAGTCATTTAACCTCTTTGTAGCTCAGTTTCCCTCTACGTAAAATGGGATAACATTTACCTGTTTCACAGGGGTAGTGAGGTATAGAAATGCTTTTATAAGGTGCACTAATAATTATGCTAGGATGATGACTTGTAAGATTGATTTTTTCACATCTGTTAGGCATAAAGATCAATATTTTCAGTTTCAAAGGGTATGGTATGGTAGTGCCAGTTAATCACCAGGTCATGTGACCACTTTAGCCAATCGCAGTCCAGGATTTTAAACCCAATTTTATAATTGCTGAGTGTAGTCTAAATTATACGTATTTAGTGGAGCATCATAAATTAATTATAATGAAAAGCATGGCATCTAGGTCTATTTGCTCAATATCTGTGGACTGAATTTCAAGCACCCTAACCAGCAATGAGTAACAAAATGTGGTACAAGTATCCGAAACATGTGACTTCAATTTTGGAATGGACACAAAATGGAATTTCTTTCTGCACAAGTATATCAAGGCATTAAATGAGACACAGTACATGCAAATAATATTTAAAATAGCAGGCAGAGGCAGTTCAGCATCAATGTCTGGATTCTCCCACAAGGTCTGTGCATAAGTGAAATGAGAAACAGTGAGGTTCCACTATATCCATGAAATTTGTGAAATAGTTTTAAATGAGTTCTCCCATCACCACAGCACATGCATTTGTATTGTGTTTGTCAAACACCACAAGACAATGCAAATGTTAACAGAACATAATCTGATCAAATTTAGCATGCACAAATGGTAACAGAAATATGCTATTCAAATGTGTGCATATTTGGCAAGGTTGTATTACTGTCACCAATGTGTCATTTAGTGGTTTTGCAAAATGAATGTAGTTTACACATATTTTGTCAGTATTTTGTCAGTACCCTGGCATAAATGGCCACGAGTGATTCAAGGGGAGTTGGGCCTGCTAAGGCCAGGGTTAAATTTGGTCTCAGGAGTATTGTGTAAGATACAATATTACTAAAACTCCCTGTCTTCAAAAATCACAAGACAACCACTCCCCAAACAAGAAAATCTTAATCTTAAAAATCATGAATATTACTTTAAAATTGCCTACATTTTGAGTTGAATTTCTAACTACCAAACTCCTTACAGAAAGCATCCTGCCTCCTTTCCACACGTGTCTGTGGTCACCTGCTCAGAGCCAATTGTAGGATTGTTGTATAACTTATACTTTGTTTTCCATACCCACTGGATCCCACATTAATGCAAATCACACTACTTTGATACTGACATCTATTTTACACCCAATTTACACCCCAGGTGTAATATTTACAGTGACAGATACTGTAATCCCATGCAGTATCTTTGAGGTCCACTGTATTAAATTTATAAATGGTTTACATATGATTATGTTCTACTCCATGAGGGAGGCTTACCATAGCTCCTACAGGAACTAAAAATAGCTGGGGTTGGGCGGGGGAGAGGGGATTAAGGTGAGTCACTGAGACTAAACAAATCCAGAGATGTTACACCCACTGGGGTAGTTTGCATATACTGGTTCTGGTTAAAACTGGGTTTTCCAGAGACTAAGAAACAAAGGGCTTGGGGTATAAAAGGATGAGCTTGAACTGACTCATGGTGTTTCTGATCAGGCAGATAGATAGGATCTTCTGTCCAAGGGGGGCCCCAACCCTTGTGGGTTACTGGGGCCCTATATGACTGAAGGATGAGTCTTGGTATGTTTAGTGTGTGTTTAAACCTTTTCAATGTTTCAATAACTTTTCTTTGCTTTTACCTTAAGAATAAATGTGCTTACTTAGAAAGAGCTGCGTGGTAACTTGGAATTGCTGGCAATACACTGTTCATAGCTCTTGGAGAGAAAGCAATGCACAGGCACTGACCTTTAGGCAGACTGGCTTGCTGGGGATATCACAGTGGAAGGCAGGGAGTCATGCAACCTTGAAACCCGCACTTAGAAGGGGGGTCCCTGCCCAGAGGCAAGTGATAGCTGGAAACCAGAGAGACCTGACTTGACAGTCCTGGAGCAGACCAGAGAGGTGGCAGATAGAGGTGCAGTTATCCTGAAACTGTGACATCATTTACCTCACCACTGATTTTGGCACAGAGACTTCTACGGGACAGGCAGATAATTAATATAGACTGTAAAAAACAGGAGTACTTGTGGCACCTTAGAGACTAACAAATTTATTAGAGCATAAGCTTTCGTGGGCTACAGCCCACTTCTTTGGATGCATATAGAGTGGAACATATATTGAGGAGATATATATACACACACATACAGAGAGCATGAACAGGTGGGAGTTGTTCTGTTCATGCTCTCTGTATGTGTGTATATATATATCTCCTCAATATATGTTCCACTCTATATGCATCCAAAGAAGTGGGCTGTAGCCCACGAAAGCTTATGCTCTAATAAATTTGTTAGTCTCTAAGGTGCCACAAGTACTCCTGTTCTTTTTCCGGATACAGACTAACACGGCTGCTACTCTGAAATATAGACTGTATGTGACTGCTTTAAAGCCACAGAGTGCATTATTCCCCCGTGATATTTTACACAAACAAATTAACATTTTTTGACTATAAAGAAAATAAGACACAGCCAAATAAAATAAGACAAAATAAAGACTTAATTTTTCCTGTTTGTCTAAAATGAAGAAAGCATCCCAGGCCCCAAATTTGGTTCTATATTCTGGCCTTCCAGTCTTTTCTAAACATGGAAATAACTTTCATGAAAGTTCACTCAAAAGGTTTCCTGGCCATGTACAAAAAGCATGCAAAATATTTAGAAAAAATGTGAGGAATTTTAAACATTTAACCTTACTGTCCTATGCATTATTGAACTGCTTAAGAACTTCTTTGCTGAACACCGAGCTTTCAAAGCACACCAGCATCACTGTGGCTGATGAGGTCTGAATTCAAAACCTGAAGTCCCATGACCCATGCTAATTAGCAAACATCCACTTACCAATTCTCTTGGACCATATGGCTCACAGAAAGTGACAGCATTGCCATGCATAATTACACCGCACTGCTCTCCAACCTCACAGTTACTACATTCAAACCTGCAGGAAAATCAGAACACATCAAGCTGAAAATTATAAATCATACATCTGGTGCTTTAAGAACCTGCTAAACTGCTAAAAGAAGAACGTTTGATTTTGACACTCAGACAAATGGGACTATTTAGTTATCCCAACACTGAATTTAAAGGATAATCATACATGATAGATGTCTCTTTTTAGGAGGGACAAAACCTAAATTTCGGAAAAATGTTTACTTCCCCACCCCACTACTGTCCCTCAAAAAAGCTCTGACAGATTTGAAAGAAGTGCCCCTACTTTATTTTCAAATGTGCCCATAATTATGGTTTTCCAACTTAATTTTCTCTGGGGCTATATTCGTTTCATAATATTCACAACTCACTTAATAAACTATATACAAACCCAACATCATACAATCAACTTATTTCCATTGCAGAACAAACCAATGGAGAACTGTTAACATTGGATAGGCTGTGTATGTCAGGTGGTGTCATTGTGAGTTATTAAAGATTATGTGGATACCGATACCTCTTAGGTCTAGAGCTAACTGATTTTTTGCTTTGCTTGCCAAACTGAAAAACTGAAAAAAATAATTTCAGGTTGACCAAAAACAGTTTTTGGATGAACCCAAACAGTTGGGTTAAATGAAACATAATCTTTAACAGAAATTTTTTCCAGCTATTATGTAGCATTTTTTCAAAGACTAAAAGCATGGGGCTTATTTATGGTGTTTCTAGGCAATTGCCTTGGTCATAAACGATGTGACAAAAGGAAACAACTAAGGTCACATATATTTAAACATCACCATACTATCTATAGACCATTTTAAACATGTTTCCTGGAGTTGTTTTGTAACACTGGACTCATTTAGTCATAGACTATAATAGATCTTATTTAAATATTCGATATTCTTGCTAACAATACGCTGTTACTCATTTTAAGTGCTTTTACCCATTTTAAAAAAAAGGCAACCCTGGCAATTACAGGCCAATAAGCCTAAATTCAGTACTAGGCAAATTGATTGAAACTATAGTAAAGAACAGAATTATCAGACACATAGATGAATATGATTTGTTGGGCAAGAGTCAACATGGCTTGTGCAAAGGAAAATCATGCCTCACCAATCTATTAGAATTCTTTGTGGGGGGTCAACAAACATGTGGACGAGGGTGATCAAGTGGATATAGTGTACTGGGACTTTCAGAAAGCCTTTAAGGTCCCTCACCAAAGGCTCTTAAGCAAACTAACCAGTCATAAGGTAAGAGGAATGGTCCTCTCATGGACCAGTAACTGGTTAAAAGACAGAAAACAAAAGGTAGGATTAAATAGTCAGTTTTCAGATTGCAAAGAGGTAGCTAGTGGTGTCCTCCAGGGATCTGTACAGTGACCTGTGCTGTTCAACATATTCATAAATGATCTGGAAAAAGGGATAAGCAGTGAGATGGCATTTGCAGATGATACAAAATTACTCAAGATAGTTAAGCCCAAGGTTGACTGTGAAATGTTACAAAGTAATCCCACTAAACTAGGTGATTGGGTGACAAAACGGCAGGTAATTTCAAAGTAATGTACTTTGAAAAACAATACCAACTACACATACAAAATGATGGGGTCTAACTTAGCTGTTACCATTCAAGAAAGATCTTGGAGTCAATGTGGATAGTTATCTGAAAACATCTGTTCAATGCGCAGTATCACTCAAAACAGCTAACAGAATGTTAGGAATCATTAGGAAAGGGATAGATAATCAGACAGAAAATATCATAATGCCCCTATATACATCCCTGGTATGCCCACATCTTGAATTCTGTGTGCAATTCTAGTCACCCCATCTCAAAAAAAGATATATTAGAATTGTAAAAGGTAGAGAGAAGGGAAACAACAATGATTAAGGGTATGGAACAGTTTCTGTATGAGGCGAGATTAAAAAGATTGGGACTTTTCAGCTTGGAAAAGAGATGACTAAGAGGGGATATGATAGAGGTCTATAAAATCATGACTAGTGTGGCAAAAAAGTGAATAAAAGTCTGTGTTCACCTGCTCAGAGCCAATTGTAGAATTGTTGTATAACTTATACTTTGTTTTCCATACCCACTGGATATTTACTCCTTCGCATAACACAAGCACCAGCGGTCACTCAAGAAAACTAATAGACAGCAGGTTTAAAACAAACAAAAGGAAATACTTCTTCACACTATGGATACCGTCAACCTGTGAAGCCAGTTGCCAGGGGATGTTGTGAATGTCAGAACTATAACTGGGTTCAAAAAAGAACTAGAAAAGGTCCTGGAGGATAGGTCCATCAATGGTTATTAGCCAAGATGGTCAGGGATGCAAACCCATGCTCTGGTCCCTACACGTTGATTGCCAGAAGCTGGTATTGGACAACAGGGGATGGATCACTTGATGATTGCTTGTTCTGTTCATTCCTGCTGAAGTACCTGGCATTGGCCACTGCTAGATGGACCATTGATCTGACCCAGTGTGGCTGTTCTTAAATATTAGAACAAAAATAAGCATAAAGAAAATCTGAAATAGGTCTAATAAAGTGCATCTTGGCCAATTAATCACACATCTCCCTACCTCTGAGATTTGTTGTTTTAATCCTAGGACTTCAAATTGGGCCTGATCCTATGAGACTCTGAGCTCCTTCTGGGAGGTGCTGATTGTCCTTTGAGAATCTGGAGTGCAAGGGTAACCCACATGCCTAACAGGGAGATATATCTTGAAGAGCTCTATAGGAGAGGGTAGGTATGAGTTGTGTCTGGATCATTGTTGCTAGGCAGATGCACAATTAGCTCTCCACACTCAGAAGTTTCTGGAATTGGGTGAGGCAGTTTTGGGTATGCTCAATAGGTTCCCTGTTGCTGGACTCAAATTCCATGAGGCAAGCGGTCAGGGCAGATGCTTTGCAAAAGGCCACGTGCACTGTGGGGGTTGGGAGAAGCTGAGCCACAGGAGCAGAGAGCAGGCGGTTTTCCCCCCTAACTCTGAAGCATTTTGCAGCAGGTTAATGATATTAACCCTACAAAAGGGAAGCCCCTGCAGGGGTAATTATGGAAAAGGAAAATTGGGAAGGGAAAAATTTCTTATTTTACTTTTATACTTGGAAGGTTATTTGATTTTAGCCAAACTAATTTAGTTAAATTGTCTCAGTGTGATTCACCAACTCTTCTCTTATTTAAATATGATGATGGGGAAAGAATCACTTACATATTGCTATTCTCAGTTTGTACTTTTCTTGTAACAGTTTTTTTCCCCCCCTATATACTTTAACTGAGTGGTTGGTTAATTAGTAAGCTGACTAGTTAACTGAATGATTTCAGCAGAGGAGGAAGAAGAGTCTGCATGGATTCCAGTTGGAAGTTTCTAGAAGAGAATGGAAGACAAGAGAAGAGAAGAGATTGTTGCAGTGCTTTTGACTGAACAGATTGTATAGATTTTGGTGATCCAAGACTGTAACTGAGACTCAGGTGAACTCAACCTAAGCTTTTGGGAACTCAGTTACTTCGCACTGTGTTTCTCTAGCAACTGACCTGTTTAGATTTAATTTGTTTTCTTTATTTATGTTTACATATAACTGAGGAGTTAATATATGTGGATTATAAAGTAGCCTCATGTTGTAGAAATTAAGTTGTTATTATTCTGTTTCTTTATCATTATAAGATTATGACATTGGTACTTAAGAATTAAGTTACGGTAATTCCTTTTGTTCTTTTTGGACTTGATTGTAGGGAGGCTGACCCTGTGCAATCCTTGCTGAAAATCCTCATTGACTGAATTCTGGGTCTCCATGTGCATTACTATGGGAGTTGGTTTTAGGCAGTAGGAGAAAGGCAGTGAAGTAAATTCTAGACCACCCAAAGGTTACAAATTGGCACCTGAACAGACAGGGACTTGAGGATTGCTCAGAGCTCACCTCTGATTTCCTTGTGAGGAATATTGCAGCAGTTACTTATGAAAGAATTGAGTGTTATTGAATATTGTTATTGAATTTGTACACTGTATTAAAATTGTTAAGACAATGGAAACTTGTGCACAATTTGGGTTAGATCCCTATAGGACCATTTTGATCAGTGAGGTGTCCCCTTATTGTACAGCAGATATTAAGAGGGCTGTTAGAAATTTTGGTCATGTGACTAATATGAGGCAGATGAACAAAAAGATATGCTATTTTGTGAATTTGAAGACCCTGTTTCTGTGATACATATAGGGAGGAACTGTGTGTTGCAGAAGCTAGAGCAGAAATGGGATGAGACTCGTATTTATTTTGAGGTTTTCCATTTATATCCACTGGTTCTGTGCCCAGAGTACCTCCGTGCAGGGATCAGGGACATTCTCTGTATTTTGACAGAGGGTTCAAGACTGGGACACGGGGTGTGGTTACACATGTGGGTGATAGATAGACTAGGTGGTTAACAGATGCTACGCCTGTTATGGACGGAGGTCCAGTAGGAGTCTCTACCCCTGCTGTGAGTCTCCCTCTGGACATGCAACATCTTTGTTAGACCAGGTGCTGAAATCTACCAATGGAACTGTGACTGATGTGGAATTTAAACTGAAATGTTTTTTGGGTAATTCACCCAGACCCCGTGGAGAAATAGATTATTTTACCTGGTGAGCATAAGTCAAAGAGATATGAAAGATAGTGAAATTTCTGACATCTGTCCAAACCATCGCAGTCGTCTTTCTTGATTCTTCTGTAACCGCTTTATTTCTTGCCCTAGCCATTTTTTCCTCTCTTCATTTTTTATTTTTGTAGTCTTTAAACTCTCAAGTATTCTCTTCTGCCAGGTTCTAGTTCTTTGTCTCAGAGTTTGATCTTTACCTCTGTCTCTTGTCTTCCAATTGTCATATTTTTTGTCTCTCTATCTTCAAGCCAAATTTTCTGCTTTCCCCATCTACCTTGTCATTTACTCTCTGTAAATCCCCCTTGGTCAATGCAGTGAGGTCAATATCACCTGCGAATCTAAAGTTATGCTCTGTCCTACCACATAATATGACTCCTCCTGTTTCATCTCTCAATGCTACAGCCATTCTGCTTCCAGTACTCAGTTAAACAAATCTGGTGATAGCATGCATCCTTGTCTAACTGCAATGGTCATCCTGAACCATTCCATCCATTTCTTGTGTACTCTCACCTTATACACTGTCTTGTATATGTTTTCTGTCAGCTTGATCAGTTTTTTGGGCATGCCATACATTTTTATTACTTGCTACAACTCTTTCTGCCAATGCTATTGAAAGCCATCTTGAAGTCCATAAAGTAATTGCAACAGGTTCAGTTGTGTTCTATGTACTTCTCCGATATCTGTATTATCACAAATAACTGATCTGTTGTACTTCCATCCTGGTCTATATCCTGCCTGTTCCTCTGTAACGGCCACATCTACATATCTCTTCATTCTCCTCAGCAATGTCTTGGTGAATGCTTCTCCAAGCACACTCAGTAATCTGATTCCTTTGTAGTTTTTGCATTCACTCATATCTCCTTTTTTATAGACTGGTTCTATTATCACTTTCCTCAATTCACTTGGCATTTGCTCTTGTTCGTAAATCTTGCTGGACAGCTTGTGCATCACCTTTACCATATGTTCCTCACCTGCTTGCAGCAGCTCTGTGGTTGTCAATTCCCAGCACCTTTTTCTTTTTCAAATTTTCTATCAGGATCTTTATTTCTTCTAAGAATTTTGATATCTGCTGTCCCTCACTTGTGCTGGGAAGTTTCTCCAGGACCACTTCAATATACTCTGGTTCTGCACATTGTACAGCTGTTCAACATTTCGTTCCATTGCTTATTCTTTGCTTGTTCATCTTCAATTACTTGTCCATGACTGTCTTGCATCGCTGACATCTTCAACTCATGTCTCATTCAGTTCTCTTATCTTGTGATACAACTGTGTTGTACTTCTCTTCACACAATTTTCTGCTTCGCGTATCCAGGTGTTTGTCTTTCTCTGCATTCTGTTTTCTCTCTGGTCAACCTTTTGTACTCATCTCTTAGACTTACACCCTCCTCCTATTCGCCTTCATCATCCTACGCTTGTCACGCAACTGCAGCACTTCAACCATTATCCAATTGGTTTCTTTGTAGTCCAATACTTGTTTAGTCACTCTCGTAATCCCATTTTATATACATGTCTCGTCAACAGTCATTTCTTCTTTCAACAGAGATTTGCTGAGGACTGCACATATACTTGTACTATTGTAGCTGCATTGGATTGGATACTGAATCTCACCTTCAACATATGAGGAGATAATGGGTTAAATGCCACGAGCCTGGCTTACCTTCAGCTTTAGAACCAATGCAACTCTGTCCTGGCATCTACCATTTTCTTTTCTTGATGTCATTATCCTATGTTCATCATGGTACAATTCTCCTTCCCAACTCATTTTGCATAGACTGATGATTTCTCATATGCATCATTATCGCAAGTGCTCCAGCCTGGATCAACTTGTGAGCAGGCATAATGCTGTCCCAACAGATGGCTATAAGCACAGTCGGTAAAAAGACTATCCATGAGCACCACATGGAGTTGTTTATGGCACAGTAGTTAAGACATTCAAATGGCTGTTCTGAGTTATGGGCCAGTGAAAATAAGCTATCCGGCTATTGGATGGATTCACTTCCTATATATATATATATATTTAATTTATTTTTTTAAATGCTTGATCATCCACATGAAGACAGTTCTGAGTCCTGGTGAATTGGTGGTTAGTGTTTCATGCAGCCGTGCATTGTCATTTATCAGTTCTTCTGGCTTCCTATTAGAACTCTCCTGAGATAACTGAAATAGGGTTCTTTATTATAGCTAACTTTCTGCAGAACAGAACAACTTTGTGAGAACACAATGCCCTGCAGATTTATGAGCGTTAAGATGTACTGAGTGATCGATGTTAGATTTTCACATGCTTTTTCTAGATGTGGTGAATTATTGATTGGATTGGTTATTCTCAGTCTTTTCATATTTGGCCCTCGGTCAGTTCATTGTAGGGCTGACTTTCTTTCACCAAAGTCCATTACAGGAGTCAAAGATGACCTCGTCTCTCCTTAAGGTCAGGTTCAGTTCTATTTTCCAAAACAATGTGAAATATTATACAAGAAAGTCATTTTTCCTCTATACAATTACATTAAGGTACTCTTAGCAATTCATATTGCTGCAGCTTAGTAAATCATTATGAAGGAATAGTTATGTAAGCTGGTGCAACGCCTATTGACTTCATTATGATTTCTGTCCACTTACACCAGGGCTGAATTTTATTTTTCTTTACAATGCAGGGAAGGAGTGTATGAGGGGAAGTCAGAATATTATCAGGAGAAAGGCATAGGAAGGGAAGGTAGAGAATATTTGTTTTGTGTCTTTCCAATGATTCTTCTGAAAAAGAATGCATCATGTCTATGGATTTCAGCATGCGTAGAAGATAGCAATAAGAAAAAAATCAATTTCAGGGGACTTTTGGACATTTCTGACCAGCTCGGAGTGGTGTCATATCTATAATAATGGTACATTAATGTCCAGAAAATACACAGATCAAACTGTTTTCTTTATTTGTGCGTTTCATTATTCCATTTCATAATAAAAATAAGACAATCCAGAAGCTATCAGTATATTTGAGAAATTAATAGAAGCCAGACTGGGAGTCAGGAATCCTGATACATTTTCCTTACGCTTTACTGTTGTATGACCTTGGGTAAGTCACTAAAGCCAAAATTTCCCTCAAGTGTCCACTAATGTTGAGTTTCTTGATTTCTGGGTGCCCAAATTAAAACATATAGGGGCTCATTATCCAGGTACTAAGCACCCACAGCTCCATTTGAAGTCAGTGAAAGCTACAGGTGCTCAGTATCTCTGCAAGTCAGATTCTAAGTGTTTCAAGTTTAAGCTCCCAAAATTAGTGCATCCAGAATTAGCAGACACTTCTGAAAATTTTGGCTTACACATCTCTTGTGGCTCAGTTTCACACATTTCTATGACTGGGTTAATACTAACCTGACTTAGAGGGTTATCTTGAGACTTAATGAATATCAATCAAGTATTTCAAAATTCTCATAAGAGATTTACTATAAAAGAGAAAAGTAGTATTACCCTTCTCAGTTAAAGTCACTTCATTTCTGACTGCATCCAGATTACCAAGAAAAGCCATCACTCAGTCACTGCTGATCACATACTAAATATATTTATGTACAATTTTGACAAACTGACAGATATTGTGACACAAAGTTCTTCTGTAGACAACTTGTTTTAAATAACAAAATCATTTCCTTTTATATCGACTTCATGTAACCTCAGCAAAGTAGATGTATTATGCCATTTTTGCTCAACTATGTTGCTGATATAATTATTCTGCTTGATTATAAGCATTTTTATTTTCTGTCCCCATATTTGTGTTTTTCATAGCCCAGATCCTGCATGAACCCTTGCTATTTATGTATAGCAGGGCAGCATTGTCTATAAATATAGTGTAAGGAATACTCATGCACTAGTAAGGGGATAAGCTAGATGACCTAACCGGTCTTTTCTCTCTCTAATTTCTAAGATACTATGAATATAAAGTGGTTCAGCTGCTCAAATACTTTTCTTCCATAATCTCATCTGTGAAATATATTGTGAAGAGCTCTGGATAGCTGTCCTTCTAATAATCTGATCATTCATCTTCTTGAGGATTATTTTCTCATAAGAAGTATGAGTAATCCTGATCCCAAATCTTCATGTTCCATTTGAAATGTATTGCTCCAGAGTTAATTGCTCAGTAGCTTGAGAGAAATATATGGACAGTAAAATAATTGATGTGTATTTCCCTAGATCATCGTTATCCTCTTGCATGTCTAGAAATAAGAACACTCCAATTTGCTGTGCTTCATTTCTTCTTCCTTATACCATTTGTACTGCAGGAGAGTAGTATTAACTGTCCTAGCTAGGAGTGTCCCTTTGCATAGTCTTAGCCACTTCCTTGCCTTATGTCTTCATTCAACTTTCTCTTCATTTCTTTTGCTTGGTGTCACTATTGATAACATGTTCATCTAGATGTCTTTTCTGCAGAGCTCCCATTGCTTTCCTCTGCTCTCTACAAATACCACCTCTGTTCATTTCTACTCTTTTCTCGTTGTGCTGAAGGACAAACATCTGTTGTTACCTTGTCCTCATTTGTCATCTTGTTTTCTACCAGCTCCTTGTTTCCCCTCTAGAATACACTAGATTGCTGACATTATATTGCCCGATGTCTTCTATGATCCTAGAAATGTAACAGGGATAAACATCTCAAACAGCCACATAAATCTTTTTGAAGTTTCATTCTTGGCTTTACTGCAATTTGGAGATCGTTTTAGGACCGTAGTCTCCTTTTACAGAACTTTCATCCACCTCTTCGCCACTGGAAAGATCACTATAAATCTGAACACTTCATTTCTCATAGGCTATGAATAAGAGTTGGAGTCTGTTTCTTAGTGATTGATTTTATATGCTCAGCTTTTCTTCATGTCATCTTCTAAGAGGGGTTTTTTTTTTTTTGGTAAGTGATTGCTGTTATGAGTATTGATGGGATTTGAGATGAAACAGTTTCATGCTGGTAATGAGAGCTGCTGGACTTAAGCCAGTAGCAGCTTTTATTTTAAACCATTTTTAAAATGTACTGAATGTACCCATGAGTATGCTGCTTATCTTGAGCAGCCTACTGTTTGAATGAGAACTTTTGTACAGCACAGGATAGATCACTGACAGCAGGTGTTCTTGACTAATTTATAGATCTTAGAGGTTTTTCCTCGCGCCAGTTTTCTTGTGTTGAAGTTAAAGCACTGCTCTTAAGTTAACAAAAAATGTTTTTCTGGATCTGCTTTCTAACTTGGTAGTCTGTTCTGGTTATTTAGCACTTTGCTATAACATTCTCCTCAGGGAAAGTTCGAATGTTGTGCCATAGGGTCACTATCACGGCTATAAAGAGTACACAAATACTAGTTGTAACGTCCCTTATTTAGTCTTGGTGTGCGTATAGAAATTAATCTTACTTGCACTATCCCTTTCCAACACATGTGAGGAGTTATAAATCAATAGGCAGTAACAGCCAGATCAGTACAATGCTTCAGGACAAAAATACAGTTATTTCATGTGAGGCTTCTACAAGTGAGGAAGTGACATGCTCAGTGTCTATAGGGTCTCATAAAATTAGACACATATAGCCATGAAATGGCCTAGCTGTGCACTTGTACTGTGCATCCCTGACTTCAGTTGTACATGCCACGAAGGCACTCTGGATGGCTGGGGCAGCATCAAGCGCATCCAAGTCAGAGTTGCTATTTAGGGATTTGGGAAGAATAGACAATAGAAAGCATGGTAAACCTCTTTTCATCTTTACACAAATAATGGCTACAACTAATTATTAGTGGGGCTTAGTCTCACTAGCCCCTAGTGACCAGCCGCCACTAGAGTATCCTGTGCATGCAAGGCAGCTGCTACTACATTCTGAGCAGAGCAAGTCAGGGAAAGAATAGGACTGGAAATACTGCAGTTGCAGTTACAGCAATTGTGTGTGATAAAGAGGATCTCACCAGCTGCCAGGGGAAAAATGCAATTTTAGGAAAGTTGGCATAAACGGTTAGTAATCCCTGACTTAACTCCAGCTACACAGTCAAGGAAGAATGAGCTTTCCGAATTAACCAGGTCTTCACTGAAGGGAGTGTCTCTGGAGAAATCTTCTATGCAGCAAAGTGCAGGATATCTTACAAGAATTACTCTTTTCCCCTTAAATTTTTTCTAACTTAATTTATTGTTGCTGAAAGGTGTCAGGCTTATTATTTTTATTTGTAGTGGTACCAAAAGACCTGTGAGGATCAGGGCCCATTGGACAGATGTATTGTATGAGATAGACATCACAATGAAGACTAGAGTCCTTTATCCAAATAACAGGTATGGCACTAGTGCAAAGTCCCTACACGCTGCCACGCCAATATGTCTCAAGGTTATTAGAGGGACCAAATCTAGGGGACAGGAATTCAGTCCATGACCTCTCTGTTGAGACTTCTAAGAAGCAAGGATGGATTTATGAATAGGGCCCAGTGAATAAATAAGTTATGGAAGCTCACAGTAGCTAGGCCTTCTGTGAGTGATGAAACGTCTGTTGGGGAAATAATGCCTTCTCTCATTTCTTTCCTTTAAGTCTATTTAACACACTGAAGCTAAAATTATCTTCATTGCCTGCTACTCTGTATCCCATTATAAAGCCCTTGATCTATCCATTCCCATGAAAAATGAGATATTTATATTTTGAGATTCCAGATTCTCATTGCATCTGCCCAGAATTCTAAAGGAGAACATACAAAATATAACAAAAAGAAAAAAATAGCATTAGAAAAAAATATATGCAATGGACAAATATCTGTGAAATTCTTATAAACTACAATCTGGATACATAAAAAAAGGTGAAACTCTGAAAGATGTCGACAGGAGGAAAACAACACATAGCAGACTGTAATAAAAGAAAAATTAAGTCAGATCTCCAACAGGGAAAATATACTTCAGAACGAGCCATATACACAAACAGAACTAAAGCAATCACTGTTCATCAGATAAAAGAGCAGAATTTGAATTGCATGAAAGAAGCTTTGCATTTTTCAAGAGTTTCATTGAACAAAACAAGTTAACCCACCAAAATAGTTCTCTGTCTTGAAGGATACACAACCTATAAGGTGAGTAGTATTAATTGAATGGGGCAGGGACCATTATTAATATTTGGATGGGATTAAAGGACTGGGTGGGGGAAGCAGCCAAGCTAATTGCTGGTGCCCCCTTGTGGCGGATGTCCAATGCAAGTACCCCATAGGGAAGGGATACAGTGATCAGATAAGTGGTTTGGTAAAGGATTTAAAGGAGGTCTTTGTTAAAGAAGCGGAATTGGGATGGGTGGGTTGGAGTGCCTACGACTGGCATGGCCGGGAACCAACCTGCCCTCCCTCCCTTTATAGCCCACTTTAACCCTCATTTGAGGGGGGATGGTAAGGTCCCAGCAGTGGGTTGGCTGGGGACCAGGATGGAAAAAAAAATCAGGGGAGGCTGACGGAAGCCCCCAGGTAGCTATTGAAATGATCATGGAGTTACCCGCACTGTACACTTTTATCTGACAGGTAGTTGCAGACATCTAATAAAGTTAACGCCTAATTAAACCACATCCAACGTATCCGGTCTTTATTTCGGTATAGCTGGACAATGTTCATACTTAAAATCTCTCTCCTAAGACTGATATTATAATATAGGGTATTAGCTGGTACCCAGGAGAATTATAGTTTACTGGGTTGTGCTAGTGCCACGATTCCCTTTGGTATCATAGTGTGGCCCTGATAGTGTGGTAATGCTACTCCCAATCTTCCTCTCCTGGTTCCATATAAATACCCGTTTACCAGATAGTGGGTTTGTGACATTACATGAAAGACATCCCTTTAACAAGTCATTATTAAGTGACAGAACGGTGACATTACAATGGCTTGGTGAAGCTGTGTTTGTACCTGTAGAGGTTGAGGGATGAGGGACACATGAGACTATTTTATATAGATATAACAAAATTTTATATATATATATATATATCAATACAGTAACTTGCCCTTGTCAAGAGTGATCTTGCAATCTAAGAACATTTGCATGTTAGTGCCTATGGTGTACTGTAAAATGGGAATTTATAATGGAGTCTTGTGGCTTTAAGAGCCAAAGTGCAGTAGCAGTATCTCTGGGATACACTTGTAAAAGAGAGCTTTATTAATAATTGCTGATTTGTTCCCAGTTATAAGGTAGATATACAATTGTTATAATTGTTATAATTACTTACCTCATTTGAAGTTACAGTGTGAATCATTTCAATGTCATCCATCTCACATTTATCTTCACATAAATGTCATCATTATGGATAGAGAGACAAGGTGGGTGAGGTAATATCTTCTACTGGACCAATAGAAGTTACACACTTAGACACTCCCTCAGAAGTTGGTCCTAAAAAGATATTACCTCACCCACCTTGTCTCTAATATCCTGGGATCGACACAGCTTCAGCTACAATGCATAACATTATGCATACACATCTAGACAAATTCTGGTCCCACTGAAGGTAATCGGAAAAACTCCTATTGACTTCAGTGGGAGAAGGATTTGCTCGATTATGGGTAATGATGTTGCATCTGTTTAAAATTATGGTTTTTATTTCATGCAAAATATAAATTGAACTTTAAATTACAAAGGATACAGTGACACCACTCAAAGGAAGAATGATTTGGTGGCTAAGGCACTGGGCTATGACTCAGGAGAGCAGGGTTCAGTTTGCAGCTCTGCCACAGATGTCTTTGGTAAGTCACTTAATCTCTCAATACCTGAGTTCCACATCTGTATAATGGGGATTGTACAGCCTCTCTCCCACCGTTTGGGTGAAATTCTGACTGTTGAAGTCAATGTTAATTTGCCATTGATTTCTATGGGGTTAAGATTTCACCTTTTGTCTGTTTAGTTTATATAGGTTGTGATCCTGCAAAGACCACCACACTTATTTAACTTTGCATACTTTGAATAGTCCCTCTGAAGTCACCTAGGTGCTACCATAATACAAATACATAACCATAATAATAAAAGCATATTCACTTCCTAAAACAAATGTAAAGGGAAGGAGAGAACTGAAACTTACCACATACTGGGATTCAATTCTAGCTGATGATAAGAGTCAAAGTCATCTCGTAGGATAATGCTGTCACTATGAATTTCAGCTAAAAAAAGAAATAAAACACTGTAGGAAAGAATTCCAGTGTAATGGTCCATTTTGCTAACCAACCCTGACAATGCCTTACCTAGAGCAAAAGTATTTCAAAACTAATGTAAAAAGAACAAACCTAATAAATCAAACATCAGCTTTAAGCACATAAGTTGTAATGCAGGATTTTCTGGGGAAAAGTTTCTTACGGTAGAGGTCTGCTCTCAATTCATTCACTCTGGATGTAACATAAACATTATATAGGATTCAAAACAAATGTTTTAAGGGACTGTGCTGCAAACTCCCCTTCGCACTGAATCTTGTTTCTAAATACAGAGTCAGAAAAATTCCTGCACTGACAGAGAGATGGACTAGATGATCTAACACCGGGGTGGCCAACCTGAGCCTGAGAAGAAGCTAGAATTTACCAGCGTACATTGCCAAAGAGCCACAGTAATATGTCAGCAGCCCCCATCAGCCTCTCCCTCCCACCACCACCACCTCCTGCACACCGGCAGCCCTGCCAATCAGCACTTCCCTCTCCTGCCTGCTTCAATCAACTGTTTTGCAGTGTACAGGTGGCTCTGTGATGGAGGGGGGAGGAGCAAGGGTGCAGGAGGCTCAGGGGAGGGGGCAGGAAGGGGTAAGGGGTGGAGTGGGGGCAGGGCCTGGGGTTGAGCAATGGAAAGTTGGCACCTGTAGCTCCAGCCCCGGAGTCAGCACCTATGCAAGGAGCCGCATATTAACTTCTGAAGAGCCGCATGCGGCTCCAGAGCCACAGGTTGACCACCCCGATCTAACAGGTGTTTTACATCTCTAATGTCCATGGACTTGACTCTGGTATGACAAGTTATTCAACAGTGTAAATCCACTGAGTTCAATGGAGTTACTCTGGCTTACATCAGAGTAAGTAAAATCTGAATCAGAACCCATGATTCTTATACTCCTAAGTACCTTCACAGGAGACTATTAATAGTTAGTGATGTAAATTTTTTTTTCTACATATTGCTCTAAGCATCAAACACCAGTTTTTTCCCTAGATTTGCTTTGTGGACCAAATACAGTATATTTCTGCCAAGATCAAACTCTGTGGTTTTCAGCCTTTATGTTTACCTTTTCTCTTTTGTCATTCTGGAAAAGTTCTGCTGACATAAATGGACAGATATCCTTGATACCTTTTGTCATGCTGAATAGTGTAGTAATCCATAGATAGTTCCACTGAAGTGAATGAGACCACAGTGGAGAACAGTACTACTAAGCGGGAGCAAGGGTATCAGAATCTGGCCCAAACTGATAAACACATGATGGAAAAGCTTTCAATGCATTCCCACATTTTAAACATTTTGGAAATGATAAGCCTGATCCTGACCTCACATGGTTTTACATCAGTATAACTCCAATCACTTCAGCGGTATTACTCCTGATTAACATTTGCGCAAATGAGATCATAATTAGACTCTGTGGGCATATCCAAAAATAATATTTTAAAGCCAGCAACAAATAAGTACGATCACTGGAGAGTACTGAACATTGGGACACACAGCCTTACAGTCATGGAGGTCTCTCTTTTTTAAGCTCTATTTTAGGACTTGACAGGCCACTCTTTCAGTGGATTGTCTAGGCACTCCAGCACAGCTATATAAGGCAAAATGGACTGCAAACAATGGACCAGATCCTCAACTGTGTCCGTATTCAGAGGTACCTACACAGAGTGACACCTGTTAGGTCCATCTCTCAACTGTGTTAAACAGAACACACAAAACTAGCCAGAAAACAATCTGTTATGATATTCAGTCAGATCAGGAATTCAACCAGAACACAGAACAATTGTATCTTTTTCTATTTTCATAGCACATAAAGCCAGACAGTGGCCTATTGCTCCTGCGCTGACATTAAAGAGTAATAAGCAGGCTAATGTGCCCCTTACTCCCTTGCGCCAGTGTGTCATGCCACATGGATTGGAAGGAGTGGGAGTGGACGGAGTCTTGACAACCCTTCCCACAATTTACCCAGCAACACAGTTAATGCAGTAGGTCAGGAGTTGTACGCTTCCTCAGGTATAGATCTTTTGTAGTTTGCTCCCTCCCTGAAGCAGCAGGAAGAACAGGTGCACAATCTTCCTACTAGGCTGCTCCAGGGATGGTGCACGAGCACAGTATCTCTTACTACAGGTTAAATCACAAACTGATAATCTAGACTATAATTAGAAAGGAAAGTTATGAGACACCATGTATTCATGCTGCAAGAACTCAGAGCCAATAAGCAAGTGGCAATGAAAAAATCATGATAAATAGCAAACCAACCAGAACTAGATTATCCCTTTTAAATGAGTCTCATATTTATTTGAATTTCCCCAAAGCAACAATTTCTATATGACTTTGCAGGTTATTTATGTATAAAAAACTAGTGATTTCATGTTATGACAATAATAGTAAACACTTTTAGCACATACCTAGATGAGGATGCAATGAGGCTTCTGTCGGAGCTGTGGAAAATAAAGACACATAATATGTGAATTTTGACTAAAATAGGAATTAAATACTGTATTTAAATTCTGTACAATGTAAACTATCTTGTAATAGCATACATATTATTAAGTCAATTATACTGAAGTTTTAATTTATGAAGAACAGGGTATAAATTAATTATGATAAAAACAAACATCTAGAAAATGATGGTAGGATTGTTCTCTACTTAAAAGTCAATAAGTACACTAAATAACAATGACAAGAAATTTTACCTGTAGACAGAGAGAACATTTTTAAAGTGGGGCCAGGAGACATAACTAGAAATAATTGGAAGATATTAATACAGGAAAAAATTAAGTTGAATATCAGCAAAAAATTCCTGAGATTGAAATCTGTTAGGATTATGGAATAGTTGCCCATGATAAGAAGCAAAAGAACACACACTTGGGTCATTTAAACTTCACTATATTGTACAAAGAATTGCAAAATAATATTATAAGGGCTGACTGAGGCCCCGATTCAGCAAAACACGTAATCATATGTTTAACATTAAGCAAGTGCTTAAGTGCTTTGCAGAATTAGGTCCTTGATAGCTCTTTTCCATCTGTGATTTCCATTATTCCATGATAGAATAAAATATATTTTAAAAATCCAGTGCATGGTTGTGGCCTGTGTGAAATTTAAAAATCTTATGAGATTTTCATCTTTTACTAACACTATGTAATAATCCGAAAGTAAACCAGAGAAGATTCGGCATTTGTTCCTCCTACCACAGAGACAGACTAGGCAGCTGAATCTGAGCATTCTTATCCAGAAAACTCCTTGCAGAGAGGAAGAGCTTGACTCTTACTAGATAGAAACATCCTGAATTAACCAAGTTGTTCACCACATGGAAAAATTTTGGGGATTGGGACTTTGCTGATACGATGGTAGAGGAAAATCAATCTTTCTTCATTTGCTGTACAGATATGGTATAGGGTTAAAAAAACACTTTATGCTATAAATGGTTAGACTCAGAACAAGACTTCTGTCACTGACATTGTAGCCATTTTCTTTCCCACATCATTAGATGCAGATCATCAGTAGACAATAAATACCTGTGAGGATAGAGCTGGGGAAGCGGATGTTTAGAAGCCACTGTATTGCTGGTCATTGACACAAGATTATGATAATGTAGTATTAGGCCATTGATGTAGCGATCAATTGGCTGAGCAGGATTTCTCCCCAGTGTCATCTGAATTTAAACAGGTCATTAGCTACTGAGAGCAAACCAATAAAATAGGTTCTGTGCTCCAAGTAGAGAGATACACCCTGAACTGAAAATGAAGATAGGAGGTCTAATTCTCATTCACTCTTCGGCTATGTCTACACTGCAAAGTGAAGGTGTGATTGTAACATGGATAGGCTTACCCATGTTAACTTTAATTTAGCTAGCCTGGGTAATAACAGTGGATGTGGTGGTACAGGTTTCCACACGAGCTAAAAACCAGACTAACAAGCCCTCCAGGGACCCTTTGCAGTGTAGACATACTCTAAACCTCCTGTTAATGAGCCTTATTGTAAATGAGAATGCAGCCCATGATGTCTTGAAAAATGATGTATTTTAAAAAAAAAGATGCTATCTTAAATTACTATGTAAATAGTAAATAGGTAGCCTAGGGCTCAATCCTGCAACCCCAAGGCTACATCTACACTTGAAGCTGGGAATGTGATTCCCAGCTCAAATGCCCATACTTGTGCAATCTCTCATCAAGGTAGTGTCTAAAAATAGCAATGTAGTCAAGGTAGCATGGCCAGCGGTGAGTGGTGTCGTGGGCTAGTTGACTGGACCCCATTGGAACATACTCAGGGCAGCTAGCCCATGCCACTGCTCGCTGGTGCCTGCATTATCTGCAGCTACATTACTGTTCTTAGCGCACTAGCTTGATGAGAGCTATCACAAATATGTCTACTCGAACTGGGAATCATGCTCCAAGTGTAAACAAAGCCTTAAACACACAAATCCCATTGACTTCGGTGTGTCTCTGTGTGTGGACAAGGAATTCAGGATTAGGTTCCTAAGAGGCTCAATAAAATAAAATAAAAGCACAGGCTTTTCAATTATATACACAACACACTGCAAAACAAATCTAGTTGTAACAATGGCCTGCCCATTAAACCAAACTGATGATAATTATGCATATTTATATTAGCACAACTAATTATTAATTTAAAAAACAAAATGTGGAGTTAGACAAACACTAAATGTAGAACAAAATACTTTTGTGACAAATAAACATTGTTGAGGGGGACTACATTTCCCACATCTCTACTGTATCCAAATGCCGATGTATTTTTGCCTCAGGTATCCCCTCACCTAATTTGTCATTCAAATGCCTCAGCTAAAGATGACAAATTACACAAGGGCTATGAATTTACCATTTAATGAGTGATGAACCTAGACTTTCATCTCCCCAGGAATAATTTCTTTATTACATTTTATATTTTATTGCAATACAGCACTGTTTTGACCTTCAGGTATTATAATTAAGGTCCCAAAATGTTATACATTTGGAGCATCACACAAAATTGATTATAGTGGTTTTCTAACTATTCTCAAATCTTCCCTTTTTATCAGTCCAAAGGATTACTTATTTTAAAGCAACATAAATTATATGCAGGCTGATACTGCACAGCGGAGAGGGAAATTAAGTCTCCTCAAGTTATTTCACTAAAGTTCAACAAAATAGCATATGCTCCAAAACAAAGTAATATAGAACCATGAAAAATTCCTACTTATTTTTTATAATAAACTTGACAAATGATAGGGGGAAAAAGAGTATTTAATATTTATTTAAAATTATGATTCTCAGTTAACAAATCCCCCTCAGACACACATGTGGGTAGCTTGAAATGTATATGGCATATGTGTGTGGATTAAAAATGCATAGAGCTTCGATGGGGATGACATTCTCTTTTTAAAAAAACTATGTAAATGAGTTGATTATACGTTATTTAAATAACAATTAATATAAATAATAAATAGTTAGTGCCTAGACAGTACTTTACCACACATGAATTGTGCCATGCAAAGAATAGAGTCACACTTTCCAAAAGTGCTTAGGCATGAGCAGGTACAATACAAGGAAAAGGAGGAGGCTTGCTATACAATGATTGGTAATCTTTTCCAAGTGTAGGGGGCAGCATTGCAAAAGGCACATAGTAAGGAGTGATTGAAGGAGAGAAAGGAAGCCGTGCTGCAATCATGAGCAACACGAAAGGAATAAAAGGGAGTGGTGGAGCCAATGAAGTCAAATATATAAGAGAGGGCAGAATTACTGAGTCCTTTGAATTAACAGTTTGAATTTTATGTGGACCACAAGTGGAAGCCAGCACAAAGACACAAGTAAGGGGAAGATGTTATTACATCATCAGGAAAGGAAGCAGTGTTTTGGATGAACAGGAGAGGAGAGAAATGGGAAAGGGGAAATAAGATAGTGAGAAACTGCAGTAGCTGACGTGTTAGCTAAATACAAGTCAGCACTACCCAGAACTGAATTGCTACCATAACACAAAATAAATGTGTTTTAACACACACCAATGCCAGTGCAGACTAGAGACACCTGAAAGTGGGTAGGTAAAAATGACATGTACAGGAGGGTTCAGAGCCTGTCTACAGCAGCAAGTAAACATCAGAGTGTATATAACTCAAAACAGGCTAGTCAAAGCCTACCATAAGGAGCCGCCAATAATCCTCGCTTTTACAAGCAAAATCCTTAGTAAACAAATTGACTTTGTGCTGAGCTCTGATAGCTAACAAATTTAGACTCTGTTAGATCAAAAGGGGAAGTGAGTTACTGGGTCATCAGCTCTTCTAGGAAAGAGTCTTGCCCAGAATTTCAGATCCAGGGACTGTTAGCTATAGCACATCAGTTCCTCACAAAGGGGCATATGAATAGATTCTCATGGTATGTTGTGAAGAATATGTAAGATGCTAATCTCCCTCTTTTTTTCCCCTAGCATCCTGAGGAAGAACAAAATAAAAAATTTTTTTCAGACTGCAGCCAATACTTTCTATTTACTATAAACAACTGTTCAAACACTGAGGTTGAACCTTTCCCTTCAGAGTATGTTGCCTTAGGATTGCTTTACTAGCATGGACACACAAGTCAAGGAACTGTGTCATTTCTGAACTCAAGCCCTCCGTGTAGTTTTATAAAATACTATTGTGGTCAAGCCTCAGAGCCTATATTCTGTTTTTTATTTGTTGTTCAAAGTGTGCCTAGAAAAGCCTCCAATTTATGTTTCAATGTACAAAAAAAATAAGCCTATCAAGCACATCTTGCGTAACTATCGTAGAAAGTGATGAAGAAAATTAAAAAAAAAAAAAAGAATTTGGGCTGAATCTCAGGATAAAACTTCCCTACAGTGATATCTCTAAGACTGTGGAGTAGTCTGCTTAAGGAATCAGTGGAAACCCCATAACGTGTGACATTTAACACTAGATTGGACAAAGCTAGAAATTATGCATCAAAGGGACAATTCTGCTTTGGCAGGGAATAATCTGTTTCCACCTCTAATTTCTATGGTCCTATGACTAAGGCTGCGAGTTTGTCATGGAGGTCATGGAAATCACGCATTCCGTAACTTTCCGTGACCTCCGTGACTTCTGCAGTGGCCAGTGCGGCTGGCTCAGGGGCCATCTGAGCAGCTTAGGCAGCCCCTGGGCCAGCTGCACTGACAAATCCTGGGGCAGTCTTGGGCCACTATGCCCCTCTCCTCCAGCGTTTACTTCGGTGGCTCTGCACGCTGCCTCTGCCTGCAGGCATCGCCCCTACAGCTCCCATTGGCTGTGGTTCCTGGCCAATGGGAGCTGCGGAGCTGGCACTTGGGGTGGAGCCAGCACACAGAGCTGCCTGGCTGCGCCTCCACCTAGGATATGAGGGATGTCACCACTTCCGAGGAGGCCCGGAGCCTGGTAGGGAGCCTGTCAGCCCTGCCAACCCCCGCTCCCCTGCAGCACCCACGGCACCCATGGACTGCCTCTCCACCTCAAAATTTACTCAGGGGTATATAGTACAAGTCATGGACAGGTCATGGGCTGTGAATTTTTGTTTACTGCCTGTGACCTGTCCATGACTTTTACTAAAAATACCCCTGACTAAAACATAGCCTTACCTATGACACTTCTCTAGTTAGCTGCAACTACATTAGCCACCCCTCTAATCCACTGATACTCGCCTTATTCCAGAGTACTATACTATTAGCTATCTTTACAAAAGCTTTACTATTTCTATACAGTACTATCCTACCCCATCTAGAGCTATGTAATGTAATTCAGCAGGTCTAATGCTTTGCCAGCATGATTTTACTTCAGCAAGTGTTTATTAATGTATTAGTTTTACTCCACCCTAAACAAGAAAACATGTTTTTTTGGCTAACTTCTGTTAAAGAAATAAACCTTCTGCAAAAGCTGGGGTGTGGCGGCAAATGTTTTGGAGCTGGGAAGAAGCTAGGCCTGGTGACACCATCCAATTTCAGATCTCAGCCCACATCTCTGAGTCTTCACCTAGAAGTTGCACTGTCAGCGCAAACTTAACATATCCAGAACTGTACTCCAGTGCTACACTCTTGAAATTCCGCCACTGTTCACAGCAATACCATCTTCCCAGGCCCCTGCAACTCCCCCTCTCTTGCCCTGCACATGAAGGCCATGTCTAGATCTTGTCAATTCTTCCCTACATTTCCAAAATCCAAACTTTTCTTTCTGTTCACATAATGAAAATACTGATCCAGGCCTTCATCTCCCATCTTGATTATTGTAACCTTTGTACAGCGCCTAGCATAATAGGCTTCTGGTTCATGACTAGGGCTCCTAGGTGTTACAACAACAACACACACACACACACCACAACAACAACTCATTATGGCTTCCCCAACATCTCCAATTATGTTCTTCTAGTTCACTCAAAACTCAGCTACTAATACCATCTTCCCAGCTCATCATTCTGACAATGTCAGCCTCCTCTTTGAATCCCTCTAGTTGCTTCCTATTTTCTACTCCCCAACAAATTGAAGTTTCTTGTCCTCACCTTCAAGGCTCTACATAACTCTACCACTCACAGCTCCATTCTGTTTGTTTCATTCTCTTGATCAAATATTCAGCTGCATCTTCCTATAAAAAGCTGAACATAAAAACATTCCCAAACTCATCAAAAGTATCTGCAGTTCTGTCTGATGCTTAAAGGGGCTTATCTCATGGGATTTCCCCTTATTTATGAATCTGCATGATGCAGCTCTGATTTTGGAATATTTCTTTTGGATTGACCACAGACATACTTTTTGGCCAGTTTTCCACTGTCTCTTCTAGCATGAAAATGGGATTGTTGGGAGTGTATACATAAAACTCTGAGTCAGTGTAAATGCAGAAATTCCTTTGCTTTTCCACCATAAGTGATGAATACCCACTTCAGCACCAAGTATTTTAATGAAGGGTGTTCAGTATAGTATGCCCTGTTTGTAGACATACTTTCACAATATAAGATTTATTATCAGATCATCCATCAAAAGGATTTATATGATAACCTGTAGCAACAATTTGATTTTTGAAGAAGTTAGTATACTTCAAACACTCCTGTTTAGCTTTAAAAATGATCAAATGTTGTAGCTGACTAGCAGAAATCTGATGACCTACTTCTGCAAAATGGGAAAGCAGCTTCTCTACAAAATACCATCCAGATCAATGGTAAATGAAACTTTAGCCTTAGGTGTATTGCATTTTTTTACACTTAATACCTTCATAGTTATTCAACCTGTGTTTGACAAAAATAGAGGTTAGCATGTTTTAAAAGTTTCAGAATATTTTAGAATATGATTTATTTCAATTTATTTATGTTCCTTTTTGTTTAACAATTGGGACCTACCTATGAAATCCTGATCACTCATTAGAGGGTGCAAATGTAAAAAGGTAACTGACTTGAGGATATAAAGAGATCCTAACTCCAGATTTTCTCTGATCGATGAAATAGCCTCCTTCCATGATGAATTATACTGATATGAATAAAAATGTAGAAAGCACATTTGGCATTAAATTTTAAAATGCAGTAGCTCTCACCTCCCTGTTCACACAACTGCTGTGCTAAGGCATCCTTGAATATAACTTGGCCTCTGTGAGTAGCTGTAGCCCTGGAAATATAAAAAGAGACAACAATAAATAATGTGGCAAACTTATTTACATAAATGGATGGTCAAATCAAAGATGAGCTTCTGTTTTTTTTCCCTCTTCCCCAGTCCTGCTTTTGGAAGAATAACTTGTTTAAATAAAATTAAGACATACCTGAACCAAAGTGATTCATCTAATAGTAAAAAGGCACCATGATATGCTATTCACAAGCACAGAGCTCAGCAGAGGACATTAGATTTTAGGTCACCACCTGGATAAGACTAAGCATGTTACAAAATTGATGTGCTTTGCCTGAGAAGGGCTGTTGTGGAAGATAAGAGGAACATAGGAGAGATGTTCACAAAGCAGCCCCTATAAAATCCCTATCAGCTGATCCAGGGAGCAACAGTGATATTAGTTCTGGAGAAAGTGACATTTATTTGCACTACTCTTCAAAAGTAATGTATCTGCCAGAACAAAAAGGAATAAATGTAAAATTCAGTCTTTTAGATGCAATGGGTTCACAAAGCAAAGCCCACCTAGGGATGCCATAGTATTGATGTCCATCAGTAAAAAAGCTCCTTCCTCAGAAGCTTTAATTTGCCTTTTGATCATGCATGTAAGTCCCATTGACACTAACTGGAGTTACACATGCATATCGAGCTTGTCATCTTGGTAGATATAATAGAAAATGTCCATATACGTTGCAGATATTAGGGATTTTATATCAGTGTTGCAAACCTGGGGCTATATCATGCTCTCATTGACTTTAATGGAAAAACTCCAGCTAATGTTGATAATGGTCTCAGAGGGCATGTCTACACTGCATCGGTGTTTGAACGTCCCTGCCTGAGTCCACAGACATGTGCCAGTGAGGCTCATGCTAGTGTGCTAAATATAGCTGTGTACACATTGGGGCTTAGACTGGAACTCCGGCTCTCATCTGCAAGGACTAGTTTGCAGAACTGGGGCTACAATGTATAATTTTATTTGTTTTGAAAAATAATGTCTAAAAATGTCCTTTTTCCCCATAAAAGCAACACATTGTATTTAGGACAAATGCATTTCATTCTGTTCCTCTTAGTCACAATGGCATCTTTATGAAGTGAACTGATCAATAGAATTAAAAGAAAAAAAAAACTAAATTTAATTAATAAACTAAATTGTTTTCATCAAGTTTTGAAGAGGATTGGCCACAGTATTTGATCACTAAAAAGGCAAATTAGTTAGGAGTCAGTGTTTGATCATTAGAAAATGAGAGTGCACCCTCAGTTTCTTTGTCTAGACCAGCTGGGGAAAGAAAATCCTTGGCTCCTTTAAGGAATGCATCCTCCCTTCTCTCCTTATGGGCTGGAAGAAGGTAAGAGGGAAGCTATGTGGCTGATTCTGATTGGTTGGACAGAAGAGTGCAGCATAAGCCTATTTGCTTCCATGCAACAATTATAAAGCCTTCCGCCTGCCCAAGTGCACTATTGTGTGCTAAGAAAAGCCCCTCCCCAGCACTTCTTCCCTTTGAATTAGAGCAGGGCTTAGTTTTTGGGCCTTCCTGTGGGCTTCCTACTGGTTGCCTTTTGGGGGCGGGAAGGAGTGTTTCCTTCACTACCAAACTGGTCAGGTTGGATACATTTTTTCATCTTCCTCTCAGCAGCCCAGGGAGCCAATGGGTAGCTTAGGTTATAAAATTCTTTGTCACAACTTGTCAGGTGCCCAATGCAGTTAATTGTTCAGTGGGGGGGGGGGGTCCAATTCCCTGATAAACCAGAACTGGAAGCGGATTAGGAGAAGGCATCACCTAAAGAAGGTGGGGAATGGGGTTGGGGCTCCTAATATCTGGTACAGTGAGGAGAAAGCCTCCCTTTCCATCTCCTTTAGTCCTTTATGAGGGGAGAACGGTGAGGTCCCAGCTCTGGTACTAGGACCAGGCTAATGGGATGGGGGGCTGAGAGCAGGCCTTCACGAGGTGGAATGGATTACAAGAGAGGGATGATCTGCACTAGATGAGAGTTATTGCTGGATAGTTCCCAGATGTGTTAATAAAGCTGCAGCTTAATGAAACCACATTCCTGGTGTCTTGTCTGTCTTCCTGCAGTGTCTGGAACAATAAGTGTGAGCTGTACACCACATTTTTAAAATGCAAATGCAATAAAAAAATAAGTCCCAAGAAATCTTCATGTGGACACTCTTTGGATTTCAAACACTTTTTACAGTTGTGTGAAATATGGCCATAACTTATAACATTTCTTTATTAGAACATGCTGTCTGTGTTATTGTGACCCAGTGGCCATGTAGTATAAAAGAAAAAGAAGAAGAAGAAGAAGAAGAAATACATTTTGGCACATGAAGACAGCAAAGAATTCTGAAAACTTTACAGACTCCTTTAAAAACTTGAGCTAAAATACAGCAAGCTTTCAAAATTCTTAAAGCACCATCCTGCGTACAGAACTCACACATTGTTTTTAAGTGCGCACAGTTCTGAGCTTATGGATATTCAGGGAGATTTTTTATTATTTCTATTACATTTATACACTTACCCTCACCGTGAAAAAATGGGTACAGAGTTTAGAATGGTACCAAAAAAATATTCTCCAAATTGGAGAACATATGCTCTGCAATCCACAGGAGCAATTGGCTAGACTTCTTGAAAGGACCAGATATAGTGAATGTAGACAATAGACTAAATACCAGAACATTCCAAAGCCAGCTGTTACTAGAAATCCAAAATAAAGATGTTACATATATAGTTAGTTGTGTGTTGTATATGTGACAAAATCAGGCTCCTTGTGCTCCTGTGCACACATAGGAAAATGCCACAAGAGAAGCGGAGCAGACATTTTCCCTCTTGATTCTGTTCCTCAATCAAACCAACACATGGAGAGGCCTCTTCACAGATCCTCTAGAATGGAAATTGTTATGCTGGGGGTTGGGTGAAACCTCTGTGAAGCTGGTGGGCACAACAGCTGCCTTCATTCAGGATAAATTTAAAACCAGCCAAATGATGCCAGTCAAAACATAGGCACATGACAAGGTTGGAGTAGGAGCTCGCCTATACAGTTTGAGGGATTTTTCCCTGACATTTGAATGCAAACGCAGGGTGCTGGGTACTGGAGGTAGTGATGGATGCATATGAGTGCGAGACAGCGAGAAGCTGCTGAAATATCGCAGACACAGACAAAGAAAACAGCAAGGAAGCCCAAGAGACTGCCAAAGGAACACTTATAAAAAAAGAAAAAGCTAAGAGACTTTTTGGGTAGCACATTGGCTAAAAAGAATCTTGAAACTGTGAGCAAAGAAACTGTCTCCTATTGTTTGATTCTTACTCTGTTCAGGGAAACAGGACTTTATCTATATTCTTTGTAAATAAACAGGATTGCATCATAGAAATACCTGACTCCATCATTTATTTCTTTCCTTAATGGAAACAACCCACAAGACCCTGAAAATTGGCTAAGTGTGCAGCTCAAAAGGGATAACAGAACCACTGAGGGACATTCTGGGGTAGATTTTCAGAAAGCCTTTGACAAGGTCCCTCACCAAAGGCTATTAAGCAAAGTAAGCTGTCATGGGATAAGAGGGAAGGTCTTCTCATGGATGGTAACTGGTTAAAAGATAGGAAACAAAGGGAAGGAATAAATGGTCAGTTTTCAGAATGGAGAGAGGTAAATAGTGGTGTCCCCTAGGGGTCTGTAGTGGGCCCAGTCCTATTCAACATATTCATAAATGATCTGAAAAAAGGGGTAAACAGTGAGGTGGCAAAATTTGCAGATGATACAAAACTACTCAAGATAGTTAAGTCTCAGGCAGACTCTGAAGAGCTACAAAAGGATCTCTCAGAAGTGGGTGACTGGACAACAAAATGGCAGATGAAATTCAATGTTGATAAATGCAAAGTAATGCACATTGGAAAATATAATCCCAACTATACGTATAAAATGAGACAGTCTATATTAGCTGTTACCACTCAAGAAAGAGATCTGGGAGTCATTGTGGATAGTTCTCTGAAAACATCCACTCAATGTGTAGCGGCACTCAAAAAAGCTAACAGATTCTTAGGAACCATTAGGAAAGGAATTGATAATAAGACAGAAAATATCATATTGCCTCTATATAAATCCATGGTATGCCCACATTTTGAATACTGCGTGCAGATGTGGTCGCCCCATCTCGAAAAAGGTATATTGGAATTGGAAAAGGTTCAGAAAAGGCAACAAAAATTATTAGGGGTATGGAACGTCTGCCATAAGAGGAGAGATGAATAAGACTGTGATTTTTCAGCTTGGAAGAGAGACAACTAAGGTGGGGATATGATTGAGGTCTATAAAATCATGACTAGTGTGGAGAAAGTAAATAAGGAAGTGTTATTTACTCCTCATAACACAAGAACTAGGGGTCACCAAATGAAATTAATAGGCAGCAGGTTTAAAACAAACAAAAGGAAGTATTTTTTCGCAGAATGCACAGTCAACCTCTGGAACTCCTTGCTAGAAGATGTTGTGAAGGCCAAGACTATAACAGGGTTCAAAAAAGAACTAGATAAATTCATGGAGGATAGGTCCATTAATGGCTATTAGCCAAGATGGGCAGGGATGGGGTCCCTAACCTCTGTTTGCCAGAAGCTGGGAATGGGCGACCGGGGATGGATCACTTCATGATTACCTGTTCTGTTCATTCCCTCTGGGGCACCTGGCATTGGCCACTGTCAGAAAACAGGATACTGGGCTAGATGAACCTTTGATGTGACCCAGTATGGCCGTTCTTATGTTCTTATGTTCTTAAACTAGAATCCCAGAGACAAAAAATACTAGTCACGGCTCTTCTAATGACTGCTGTTAATATTTTTTTGCCCTTCACAAGACTTATTACAAGCCAACATCTCAAACTGCTGCTTTTGGGGGTAAATACCATTCACCCATTTCACAGAGAAGATAACAGAGTTTGCATTAGGTTATTTCAGGCAGAGATGGGAGTTAGACCCAGGTAGCTGGTATAATAGAGCCACATCTCATCTACTTTGCCACATGGTCTTTCAAAAGGAACATAGCAAATTAGGCGCGTCTATAATCCACACTACCACTGTGTCACCCTTTAGCAGCTACACTCCATATAGGGGTTTATGATTGCTACTCTCCTGTGCAAAGAGAACTGAGATGACAGCCTGGCAAAGATCCTATTGAGCAGGTTTTCACCCTGATACCCAGAGTTCTATAATTGTCTTACAAAACTCCTGTAGTCTACCAGCAATATATGTCTTATGTCTCCCCTTATGGGCTGGCCCACATAGTAGATAACGGCATATTTTTCCTCTCTCTATTTACTCCTATAGCCATAATGGAGGATGTTTCTCCTGTGGATCTAAACAGTCTGGGTTTAAACTCTGGTAATGACCCTGGAGGGATGGGAAATATATACAATGGAGAATGGTGTAAGAGTTGGAATGATTTTATATTGCAAAACATTGTATGTAAAATTGAGTTTGAATGTTGTGTTAATATTTGTTTTACTGTTGCATTTTTTCTTAGTATTTTGGTTCTAGGGAGCTGTCCCTTTAGGAAGAACATGGCAGACTGAGAGCCAGGTATGGGAGATTTTGCCTGGGTGTCCATAGTATGGAAGATCCTGTCTCTGTAAACTCCAAGAAGGTCAGACCTTTATTTAATAAACTATCTTTTCACAAAGCAAGCTTTATTTCCAAAGGTATAAAATTAATACATCAGGTTTAATCTATGAACAGTTTTTGTAGTGCTTTAACTATATTAGTTTGATACTGGTATTGTAGTATAACACACTAGTACAGACATAGCTATACTGGTTTAGCTTATTGCCATAAATTTAGGGGAATAAGCTATACGATACATTATCCTAGTATAACTGTGTCCACACTAGTTTAACTATTTCAGTAAAAAAACCTCACAACTATTCATATTCATTGAGTCCAGGCCAGAAGGAACCATAGTGATCATCTAAGTCTATCTCCATAGACCATAGAACCTCCCCAGAATAATTCCTAGAATTTTAGAAAAACATCCAATCTTGATTTAAAAATTGTCAGTGATGGAGAATTCACCATGATTCTTGACAAACTGTTCCAATGGTTAATTACCCTCACTGTTAAAAATTTACACCTTATTTCCTCTCTGAATATGTCCAGCTTCAATTTCCAGCCATTAGATTGTGTTATTTTCTCTGTAGATTGAAGAATCCATTATTAAGTATTTGTTTCCCATGTAGATACTTAAAGACTGTAATCATGTCACCCCTTGACCTCTTTGTTAAGCTAAATAGAGTGAGCTCTTTGAGTCTATCACTCTAAGGCAAATCTTCTAATCCTTGTATCAGTCTTGTGGTTCTTCTCTGAACCTTCTTTAGTTTATCAACATCCTTCTTGAATTGCGGGCTGCAGAACCGGACATAGTATTCTAGCAGCAGTCACACCAGTGCCAAAACAGAGATAAAATAACCTCTCTCCTCCTACCTGAGATTCCCTATGCTTGAATAATAAGAGTATAGAAGTAGGAATAGAATACTGGCCACCTGACCATGATGGTGAGGGTGACTGTGAAATGCTCCAAGAGATTAGAGAGCCTATAAAAGTAGAAAACTCAATAATAAGGGGGGATTTCAATTATCCCCATATTGACTAGGTACATGTCACCTCAGAACAGGATGCAGAGATAAAATTTCTAGACACCATTAATGACTGCTTCTTGGAGCAGCTAGTCCTGGAACCCACAAGGGGAGAGGCAATTCTTGATTTAGTCCTAAGTGAAGCACAGGATCTGGTCCAAGAGGTGAATATAGCTGAACCATTCGGTAATAGTGACCAGAATATAATTAAATTGAATATCCTTGTGGAGGGAAAATACCAAAGAAGCCCACCACAGTGGCATTTAACTTCGGAAAGGGGAACTACACAAAAATGAGGAAGTTAGTTAAATGGAAATTAATAGGTACAGTCACAAGAGTGAAATGTCTGCAGGTTGCATGGAAACTTTTAAAAAACACCATAATAGAGGCTTAAATTAAATTTATACCCCAATTTAAAAAAATAGTAAGAGTACCAAAAAAGTGCCACCAGGGCTAAAGAACAGAGTAAAGGAGGTGGTTAGTTGCAAAAAGGCAGCCTTTAAGAATTGGAAGTAAAATCCTACTGAGGAAAATAGAAAAGAGCATAAACTCTGGAAAGTCAAGTGTAAAAGTATAATTAGGCCGGCTAAAAATAATTTGAAGAGCAATTAGCAAAAAACTCAAAAACTAAGACAAATATTTTGTAAGTACATCAGAAGCAAGAAAGCTGTCAAACATCAGTGGGACCATTGAACAATCAAGGTGATAAAGGAGCATTCCAGGAAGACAAGGCCATTGATGAGAAGCTAAATTCATTCTTTGCATTGGTCTTCATTGCAAAGAATGTGACGGAGATTCCCACACCCGAGCCATTATTTTTAGGTGACAAATCTGAGGAACTGTCCTAGATTGAGATGTCAATAGAGGAGGTTTGGAACAAATTGATAAACAGCAATAAGTCATCAGGACCAGATAGTATTCACTCAAGAATTCTGAAGAAACTCAATACGGAACTGCAGAAGTACTAACTGTAGTATGTAACCTGTCACTTAAATCAACTTCTGTATCAGATAACTGGAGGGTAGCTAATGTGACACCAATTTTTTTAAAAAAAGGCTCCAGAGGCAATCCTGGCAATTACAGACCGGGAGCCCTAACTTCAGTACCAGGCACATTGGTGGAAACTATAGTAAAGAACTGAATTGTCAGACACATAGATGAACATCATATGTTCGGGAATAGTCAACATGGTTTTTGTAAAGGGAAATCATGCCTCACCAATCTATTAGAATTCTTTGATGGGGTCAACAAGCATGTGGACAAGGGTGATCCAATGGATATAGTGTTCTTGGACTTTCAGAAAGCCTTTGACAAGGTCCCTCACCAAAGGCTCTTAAGCGAATTAGGCAGTCATGGGATAAGAGGGATCTTCTTATGGATCAGTAACTGGTGAAAAGACAGGAAAACAAAGGGTAGGAATAAATGGTCCATTTTCAGGCTAGAGAGAGGTAAATAGTAGTGTCCCCCAGGGATCTGTATTGGGACCAGTGCTGTTCAACATATTCATAAATGGTCTGGAAACAGCGGTAAACAGTGAGGTGGCAAAGTTTGCAGACGATACAAAACTACTCAAGATAGTTAGGTCCAAAGCAGATTGCGAAGATTTACAAAGAGATCTCCTAAAACTGGCTGACTTGGTAACAAAATGGCAGATAAAATTTAATGTTGATAAATGCAAAGTAACGCATATTGGAAAACATAATCCCAACGATACATACAAATGAGACAGTCTATATTAGCTGTTCCCATTCAAGAAAGATCTTGGAGTCACTGTGGATAGTTTTCTGAAAACATCCACTCAATGTGCAGCAGCACTCAAAAAAGCTAACAGATTCTTAGGAACCATTAGGAAAGGGATAACTAATAAGAGAGTAATTATCATAATGCCACTATATAAATCCATGGTACAGCCATATCTTGAATACTGTGTGCAGTTCTGGTCACCCCATCTCAAAAAATATATATTAGCATTGGAAAAAGTACAGTGAAGGGGAATAAAAAGATTAAGGGTGTGGAACAGCGTCCATATGAGAAGAGATTAAAAAGACTGGGACTTTTCAGCTTTGAAAAGAGATGGCTGAGTGGTGATCTGATAGATATCTAATAAATCATGACTGGTGTGGAGAAAGTGAATAAGGAAGTTTTATTTACCCTTTCACATAACACAAAAACTATGGGGCACCCAATGAATTTAATAGGCAGCACATTTAAAACAAACAAAAGGAAGAACTTCTTCACACAACACACAGTCAGCCTGTGGAACTTGTTGCTGGGGGATGCTGTGAAGGCCAAAACCGTAATGGGGTTCAATCATAAGCCGGTTCATTTATAAGCCGATCCCCGCAAGATGGATAAGTAAAAATGGACCCGTTCATAAGCCGACCCTATAACTCAGGGGTCAGCAAACTTTGGCTCCCGGGCCATCAGGATAAGCCGCTGGCGGGCCGAGATGGTTTGTTTACCTCGAGCATCCGCAGGCACGGAGGTAAACCTAAGTAAACAAAGTGTCCCGGTGCGCCAGCTGCTTACCCTGATGGGCCGGGACAGCAACTGGTGGGGAAATTTTTTGGGGGGGGAGAAGCTGGGAGTCAGGGGAGTAACCCCCACGACCACCCCCCACATGACCCCACCCCTAGCCCGGGACCCCCATACTCTCCCCATCCCATCCCTTCCCACCTTATCTGGGGCCAGGGGAGGATGTCGCTGACAGCACAGCCGCAGACTGCTCCGGCGGGCCAGACCGGGTGGCGTGGCCGCAGTGTATTCCAACGGGCTGGGCCAGGCAGCATGGCCGCAGCATGCTCTGGCGCCCGGGCGGCGCAGCCACAGCCTGCTCTGGGGGGGTGGGGCCAAGCGGCACGGCTGCAGCCTGCCGGCCCCGGAGCTGCAGCTGCTTTGGAGGCTGGGGGGAGAGGAGTGTGGCCAGAAGTGGAGAGACTCTGGCCCCACCTCTTCCCTTCTGTCTCTGCTGGCTGTGCTGCCTCTCCTTGCTCCCTCTGTTGGGGGGGAGGGGCTGTGTCCTACCTCACCCTCTCTATACCCATTCATAAATCGACCTCCATCTCTGGTGCTTCCCTTTTTTACTAAAAAATTCAGCTTATGAATGAGTGTATACGGTAGATAAGTTTATGGAGGATAGATACATCAATGAATATTAGTCAAGATGGCCAGGGATGCAAGCCATGCTCTGGGTGTCCATAAGCCTCTGACTGCCAGATGCTGGGATGACAGAGGATGGATCACTTGATAATTGCCCTGTTCTTGTTCATTCCCTACAAAGCATCTGGGATTGGCCACTGTCAGAAGACACAATACTGGCGTAGATTGGTCTGACCCAGTGTGGCATTCTTCTGTTCTTCTCTTCCCTATTTATGCATCCCAAGATCACATTTGCTCTTTTGGCAGCAGTGTCACACTGGGAGCGCATGTTCAGCTGATTATCCACCACGAACACTAGCTTTTTTTCAGAGTCAGGATAGAGTCCCCCATCCTGTAAGTATGGCGTATATTTTTTGTTCCTAGTTGTATATATTTACATTTGGTGATATTAAAATGCATATTGTTTCTTTGTGCCCAGTTTACCAAGTGAGCCACATTGCTCTGTATCAGAGATCTATCATCTACATTATTTACCACTGCCCCAATTTTGAGTCATCTGCAAACTTTATCAGTGACGATTTTATGTCTTTTTCCACGTCACTGATAAAAATGTTAAATATTGTAGGGGCAAGAAACTATCCCTGTGGGACCTAACTGGAAACACACCCACTCGATGATGATTTGCCATTCACAATTACATTTTGAGACCTAGCTAGTCAGCTAGCTAGTTTTTAATTCATTTAATATGTGGCATGTTAATTTTATATTGTTCCAGTTTTGTGGTACCAAGTCAAACACCTTACAGAAGTCTAAGTATATTACATCAACACTATTACCTTTATCAACCAAACTTGTAATCTCATCAAAAAAAGATATCAGGTTACTTTGACAGGATCTATTTTCTATAAACTCATGTTGATTGTATGAATTACATTACCCTCTGTAATTCTTTATTGAGCCCTATATAAGCCACTCTATTATCGTGTCCAGGATAGATGTCAGGATGACAGGCCTATATTATCACATGTAATGGATATAGTTAAATCAGTTAAAAACTGTGTGTAGACCAGGCCTTGTCGAGATTATAGCTCATTGAGAACACGCTGAAGCATTTAGAGCCTTTCACCTGTGGATCACTAGTTTGAATGCTGCCCAATTCATTAGAAATTAAAAGTTGTTCCCATCTAATGGAACTTTGGTAGCCCTAAATAAGATTAGCTTGGTGCATCCCAGTTCCCGCTCCCAGGTCACAAATTCACTGCCATGTTTTGCACTAGACTGTACGCTCTTTAGGGCAGAGACTCTTTTATTGTGCATTTGTATTGTGCCTACCACAATAGCAATACTAAAGGTGACAATAGAGAATCAGGCCTGAGACTCTTTTGAAGTCAGGGATTGGTTGCAATGGCAGCTCTGTGTCACTTGTTCTTGCCTCCCACCCGCATTTTATCAAGAAGGTATTGGAGGGGGTTACCAGAGTGTTTGGCACTTTGACTGACCCTCAGCCAGCACAATTCCTATAAGACTATGGCAAGTGGCATAATTTAGAGCAGCCCTTAGGTTGTTCTAAGTTATGACAGGAGCTGTTTTGGTCCCTGACTGGACCAGGATCAGGGTTGACTGATTTAAATTACCAAGTGGAAAACCTTGATTTAAATAATTGATTTTAATCAACTTTTCTGTTTGTACTTTAGTTATTTTCTAAAGAAAGGTGCATTTTCATTGGTTATAACCATTAAAACATGTTGACTTACAACAAAATAGAGCTTTTACACTAGATTTAGTACACCTTTTTGCTACCCAGGAGGGTAAAGTATAACTATATTTATTTGAGCAATTATATAGTTTAATATTTTCAGCTTCTCATTAATTGTACATTTTTAGTATGTTGGAAAATGGTGAGTGTTATATTGCTTATTTACTAAATAAACTTTTTGCTCATGATTTGTGTCAAACTGCATTAGGATGGTAACTGGAATTTAATTAAACACACAAAACAACATATGAAATTTATTTTTATTAAACTAAACAACCCTAAATGTTTTGGATACAGAAATTTCTCTTATCAAAACATGATTTACATTTACATTACATTTACAGCTACATGATTTATTAAAGGAACAAGAGGGCTTAACTGTATTCAATGAATTAAACTGATTAGTTTGGGTCAGCCAGGGAAAATTTTCAAATATGCCTAAGTAAAAGTGACTAGAGATTTACATCCTATTCACCTAAGTGTCTTGAAAATGAGACAACAGTCTCCTAAGTTACTTAGGCTGATAAGTATCATTTCTGCCTCCAAAGTAATGGAATAATCACATCCCAGCACTATACAACAATTTGGAGCAGAAAACAAAGATGAATGCCATATCTAACAGTGTATGTTAGTGAGAAAAATGATGGGTTCCCAGATTTTTCATGTTTAAAAAAAGAAACATTTCTGAGAGATGTTCTAAATGAAATTGGTTCATTGAGAGTTGCCAAGTTAAAACCTGTGCTGCTTGGTAGATAAGAGAGAGAAGGAACACTTAGAACTTCATAATTAGGGCCAGTGGTATTTCGTCGGAGAAGGGGAGGTAATGGATTCTGTGATATTTCTGGCCATTGTCAGGGTAAAAAAGGCATGTGTGCAGAGCTGCTGCTCTTGTTGCTTTAGCAGAGGCTGAGGTAGGAAAGCAGCTCTGAAGAATAAGCAGCAGTGTTTTTTTCCACATCCACATTTATGCACTGCTGCAGGGCTGAACCTGAAGGCACTGGGATAGCACTATTAAAAGGTTTTAAACTATTACTTACTTAAATTGTTCTAATCAGTTTCTACTTGAAGATAAACTTCAGGCATTTTAAATATCAATTTGTGACTTTGGTCTTCCCTCCCCCCCCTCCCCCATGACTGTCTTTTCACATGATTTATCATGAAAAACTATCAGTGTTAACAACATTCAGCTGAAATTGCAGAAGGAAATTTGGCAAGCAAAATGTAATTACCCCGTATGGGAATTTGGCTAGGAAACTGGGATTAACCCCCTATTCATAAAGCTTGTATAAAAGATGAAAATGGATTTAGGTAGGCATTAAAGCGGTCTATAAATATTTGATAGCTGCAAACATCAAGGACCAAATTGTGACACCAAGAACCAACTCACGCATGGGAGCAGTCCCACTGAAGTCAGTGGGCCAAATTACAAATAAGATGTAAGATGGTGTGACTTAGACTCCCTTGCATTTACTTAGACTTCTTTACACATAAGTAGAGTGGGTCCAAGTGAATGTAAGAGTGTATATTAATTACACCACTTTATGTATTACTTCTGAATTTGTCCGAGTGGGATGACTCACTTGAATAAAGTTACTATAATTTGAACCCAGGGATAGAGAAATTTATTTGGTGTGATTCACAAAAGTATAACCCAGAGTAAATGAGAGGAAGTTGAGAAGGGGGAAATTTAGGCTGAATATCAAGAAAAACTTGATGGGAAGCAGTAAAAGCCCCTTTATTTGAGACTTATAAAACAAAATTAGACAAAATTCTAAAAATTGACTGTAGGGACCAATCCTACAATGCCAGATAGGTAGACTGAATGACCTTGTAGGTCTTTTTCAGCTCTAACCTCTATGTTTATAAGATATTCCTATGAAAGCGGCATAGGAGCTTTCTTTTATGTCTCATCTGACAAGTGCTATCTTCAGCAGCTGTGTGCCCTAGTCTCATGCTGGGGCATTGGTTCAACAATATGGCAAAGGAAAGTGCACCATCTACTGAATCCTCAGCTACATTTTCTGAAGCAGTTATGTTTTCTCCCCTGCCCAGTTTTTGTGCTGGTGCACATGATTGAGATATGGAGGTGTCCCAACGTTCACTAGTTATGCAGGTAAATTTCTTTTTAATCATTACCTTTAGAAATAATTACACACAACACTCTTTTACCTAAATTACCACCAAGAAAGAAGAAAAATTAAGCAGATGATGATTCGGTGGAATTCAAAGTTAGAGAGTCATATTCACAGACCTCTCAACAGTCCCGAGTTTTTGTCCTGCTTTGACCTGCAAAGCCTGCTGACCTGGTTGAATCAGCTCCTGTCCTGCAAGGCTGGCTGGGCTTGGCTCCCTGCTCTAGGCTTTGTTTCCTGCTCCCCCGTCTCCTTGCTTCCAGCCCCGCCCCTCTCCCAGTCCCAGCTCTCTCTCATTCGCTCCTTCCTCCCAGCCCCGCCTCCCTGAGACCCTTTCCTAGCCCCTCCTTGAGCCTGGCACATGCTCAGAATATTGGAGCTGAGCCCAGCCAGTCTGGCGGGACAGAAGCCACAGGAGCCACCTCTGAGGGGTGAGTGCGGGGTGGGCTTTCTCTGCAACTCCCCCCGGCCTGCAGGGCAGGATCCATCCTGCTTTAGCCACTGGGAATGTTGGGAGGTATGTATTCATCACTAATAAATCATCGGAAATGTTACCTGAATCATCAGAATGTTCATGCTTTCCTACATAGCTGCACTGGGGCCTTGATCCTGCAAAGTGCTGAACATTGGACCTGTGTGAATAACTGATTTTTCTCTTTGGTGACTAAATTGAAATATATATAACAAGAACAAAAATAGGTTTGGATTTTTTTGACTTTTCTGGCAAAACAAAGTTTTAAAAAAATTCTTTGGGTCAAACAAAACGTTTTCTTTGCTCCAAAAGGAAGTGTTTCATTTATTTTTTTCAGGTTTTATGAGCTTTTAAAAATTAAATTGAGTAAAATTCTGAAATGCCTTTCTCAAATGAAAAGTCAAAATGTTTTCTTTTGAAAATGCTGAAATGAACCATTTTGACATTTCTTTCTAATTTTTAAAAATTTTACGTGATTGAAACAATTTGCCAAAATTGACCCAAATTCTGTAATTGTTTTGGTCAACCCAAATCTGCATTTTTCAGCAAAAAAAATTATTTCCACAAAAATGTTCATCCAGCTCTACTGAGAACTCTTAAGTTCTATTGGAATCAAGTCTTAAACGCACATTGATCCATTAAGGGAGATATTTTCAAATCTCTAACAGAGATGGGAAAGTAACGAAAATATTGTTGATAGTTAAATTAACTATAAGATATGTTGTAACACAGCTACATGTTTCTCACACAATGCTTAGCTAAGCACAGCATGTCAGCAAACAAATAGTAATAAATCTTCCAAGGTTGCTCTCAATCATATTGGGATATGATGCCCTCCAGCCTACTATCCTAACAATTTACCAAATACGTGTGCTGCTGCTATCTGATCAATGGGCCTAATCCCAAACTCACTGAAGTCAATAGACTCCCACTGACTTCAATGGGCTTTCGATCAAGCTTCATATGCAAATAAATTAATATTTTTATTTTTTATATATTCAATAGAAAAAAAATCACAATGGTCCAATGCCAGAGACTTGATCTGTCTAGAGCTCTGTTCCACTTTAAATCAAATTCTTACCATAAAAGGTTAAGTTAAAACAGCTGTTTTCCATTTAGGGATGGATCTAAAGGTGTTTACCGGTTGCAAAGAAGAAAAACACACTCTTTTTTTTTTAAAGCCTAGACATCACTATGGAAAACAGATGCCAGTTCAATTGCTTTGATTTTTTTTTAAACTACCTTTAAAGCTTGTTGTGGGTGAGTTGGTGTGTGGGTGAGACTGAGAGAGACTGCAGTAGAGATTTCTTTAGCCAAGACTAGGTTGGCATTAACAAAATATGCATCAGTATGGTGGTCTCTACTGCAAATACCTCCATTGTGCTTGGGATTAAGGAGCTATTGGTAGAGTGATTGAGACAAAAAAAAACCCCATTAACGGAGCACTTTACAAGATGGCCATAAATCTACATACCTTACAAGGTATGACCTGTACGGGCAAGTTCAGACAGAGCCTTGTCTCATTCAGTGCACTCACATGCAAACATGCATTTTTAAAACAGACATCTTTAAAATATACTCTGAATGAGGCCCTTTTAAAGTGTGGATTGGTTCACGCACACTTCTGTGCACTGGACTGATTTGTACATTTTAGAATGTGTACATGGTTCAGTGCACACTTACAAGATTTGTAGAGAATAGGGCAATGTTCCTGTGGGCCCCAATCTCATTCCTTACAAATCTTCAGTAAATTTTTAATGGTGTAGAATAAATTATCATGCATAGATGTGTAACAAAAATGTATTTCTTCAGGATGTTAGGCCACCATTGTTAAAAATATATAAATAAACATTTATTGTGCAGGTGCAAAGTGTGATTTTTCATAACTGAGTTAAATCAAATCCAGTTTTCACCACTATATTACAAAGTACTTCTCCTCCATGACAACTATTTCCTTGCCTAATTTCAACTTTCAACCCCTGCCATTTTGGAACTGGAGTTGTTTTAAAAGGTTCGTTGTTTTTTTTAATGGGGAAAGTCGGTTGTTGGGTTTTTTTTGCCTAGCCTCAAATGGCAAAAGTATTCCTCAAATTGTCCACTCAAAGATCACCTCTGGAGAAAGACAAAGCCTATAAAAATGTCAGTCCAATAGGTAACGGTTTTAGAAAGTTATGAGCAACTGAAAATATAGGCTTAGAAAGGAAATACCTCGGAAACTTTAAGTATGGGTGCAGCTACTGCTCCACCAGCAATACTAACAAAAGTTTGTTAGTGTACGAAATGCTGTCATTAAAGCATATAGTTAAGGTTGCCCAACCCTTTCCATTATAGCCCGTAGTTTTCAGTTGTTTTTGACTCTGACTAACTTTAACCATTTTGGTTGACATTTTCCCTATTTTATCTCTGCCTCAGGTTTAATTGTTTGGAAAGTTTAAACAAAAACGGTACAGCTATTTCTAAGAGTAAGGTCAATTAAAAATATATAGGTTTGCTAATTCTAAATATCTTCTGTCTATGTTCTGTTTAGTGGCTCTAGTTTTTCTGTGGTTTGGTGTAGAAAGTTACAGTGAGATCCCACACATGTTCAAGTGCTATCCTGAATAGGGATGTATTTAAGTACATGTTTAAGTGCTTTCCTAAATCAAGACTTGAATGAGGCAAGAGTCCTAAAGTAAAAAAACCATGTGATATGTAATTAAAGACTGCATCATAATGTATACAGTGAAGGAGACAGAATAAAGGTTGCACAGCAACCTTAATTCTCATATTTCCTAATTTATGAGTGCTTGAATTTGCAATCTTAACTATGTTCTTTTAAGATATGGCGTTGTTGTTTTTTTGAAGGGATGGGAGCAGAAAGGAGAGGTATGATAGAATAGTGAATATATAGTATAATAGAGGGAAGGAAGAAAGTGGAAATCAGACAATTTAAGTTGTACATAGGTGCTTATATCCCCTCTCCCCAATATCCCCTATAACATAAAGATGATTTTTCTCTACTATACAATCATATGTAAATAAACTGATTAGAAACTACTTTTCTGCTTTCTGTAAACAGATTATGAGAGACAATTTTTGACAAAGCTTGCCCCTCAATTACAGGAATTCTAGTATTTTGGAGTATTTTGCCGTAAGTCTGACTAAAGGAAAGCAAATTCTAATGTTTCTATACTTTAAATAAAGGGTTATTATAATGGCATCTTCCAAGTGAGTCAATTCATATAAATAATAGAACAAGCATCCATTGTCTCTCTGCTGAAACAGTGCCAACAACTAGGTCTTACGTTTTCCAGTGGGGAAATCATGTTTGTAGGCTCTGTAGTCTATCCTTTTACCCTTTGAGCTGTATCTGGAATACTGATTGTATATAAACTTGCATACAGTATAGAGTTTAGATTTATAATTTAATGAGTATTAAAAACCTATATTTATTTTAATCTAATGATTCTATTGCACTTCTTTGATATTTAAAAAAGCAAAAACAGATTTATTAAATTGTGAGTCTGGGTACACGATTGACAGTCTCCCAAAGCCTACATTTAATTAAGATCTAATGTAAATACTAAGATTATACTTTCATATCATTCAGGAAAAAATCTTTGGCATTTCCTGTCATAGCAATAAGCATATTACTACTTACTAAGCACTTACTTAATGCCTGACATCTTCAAAGCAATGTACAAGCATTAACTAAACAGATTTGTCATTATATAACTATTTTATTTGCTTGTACTGTAAATAAAACATTTTACTTAAAATGGTGTACCAATAATGTAGTCTGAAGTTTGCAAAACTGGTAAAATTTTAGGTGTCAGATCAGATTAATATATGAAAGAAAGTCTTATACAATTGTGTCTAATTAGGTTAATCAACACTTATTCTGACAACTGCTTTTTATGTAATACAAAAGAATCCACCACTTCATTAAACGTGACACTCTGCAGACATACTGTAGTTGTTTGTAACATGGCTTTACTATGTAGTTGAGATTATGCCAATACATTCTATCATAGTGCTGTCAGTCATAACTGAGAGAGAGTTTGGAGGATTCTCTACATTTAAGAACTTTTCCATAGTTCCACTCTGGTTATTTCAAACTCATGACACATTTTCTACATAACTGCTTACAAAAATCAGCAAAATTAATCTTTAATTAAAAAGTATGAGATTTCTTTGTTCTCTTCCCTTCTTTCTATATGGTTTAGCTAGATTTAAAACTTACTGGGTTCTGTAAAATTTATACTATTCAATAAAAAGAAATGTAGGGAACAATCTGCTTCTGACAGTTGTTATTGATGAAATTTTACTCTCTGCTTTTCCAAGAAGAAATTACAGTTCCTATTTGCCTCCAGCATATTGAAAACACGGTGGATTTCTTGACAACATGAAGGGTTACTAATCATAGAAAGGTTAGTTATTTTTTGTCCATTTTTAATATTTCAGATGGGTTTATATGCTGGAAGAAAAATATATAACCCTGAAGAATAGAATTGGTGAGGTGACATATTGTACAAGGAGAAAAATTAATTACATTAGCCAATGAAAGAATAACAAATTTGTTAAGTATTATATTGCTCCAAAGTATTAATATGCTATGGGACACTGTTCCTTCAGAAGTGAGATTTTGCACTGCAGAATTTGCAAAATCCAGAATGTAAAACCTGTAGCCATCATCTTGTACAAACTCTGTGGAGAAGTGACTTTTCCATGACTGCTTTGAAGTATATCCAATGCTCAAACAAGCAATTAAATCCCTAGACAATGCTGAAAGTGGCCACGACAATTCACATATCATGCCAGATGGGAGAGAATCTCCATGGCTGTTTTTGAAACATTATAAGGGTTTTTTAATTCATGAGGAATACCTGAGTTTGGAAAATAATGGCAAGATATTTAATGAAGACAAACAATTGATAAAACTTTACAATTAGCCTTGAAGATTTGCACTCAGCCATTACTTTGAATTTCATCCATCTGGTAAGAGGATAGCCCTGAACTGTTTTTCAAACTTTGTTTATGTGATAAAATGCTGATATGAATATTGCCTTGCCACAGATACATTTTAATACCAATAATGAAGTTCTAAAAGTTTCAAAAAGAGTGCAGAACTTGCTCCTGAGCACAGTGACTCCAGTGGTAGGACATTGCATGGCTCTGAGGGGCAGGCTCTTAAGGAAACAATGAGCCTGAAAACTTTTAAAATAAGGGACTATACTGTATAGAACTGTGGAGTAACACTTAGCAGGTATACTAATGTTTAAGAGCCTGATCCACAGTCCACTGAAGCCAGTGGGAGTCATTCCACTAGCTTCAGCGGCTTTTGATCAGGTACTAAAAATGCTAATGTCGTTATCTGTCTCCTTATAAGATATATTACCAACTTGTTTGAAGTGTAATCCTAGTTTCAGGAACAAGTCACATAAAGTAAATAACTAAGAATAAACACATTTGTCCGGGGATGTTTTTTATATATTAGTGCACCGTTCATTTATATATAAATATACCCTTGGAAGTAACTTGTACCCTCATTTTAAAAGATGGGAAAACTGACAGAAAGAGACACTGCAGTTTAAATTTTCAGAAGTGACCACTAATTTTAGATGAATCAAGTTTTAAGTGCTCAACTTGAGACACACACGACGCCCCCCACCTCTCCGGACATGACTTTCACTGTCACTGCAGTGCTGAAAATTGTCAGCTTCCATTGACTCACAACTCCGAAAATAGGTCAATGGAAGCTGACAATTTTCAGCACCTCTGAAATTCAGGACCTAAGTGTCCCAAATTACTGCACACTTTTTAAAAATTTTACCTCACCGACAGCTGGCAAATAGTAAGAATATTGTAGAAATGATTTCCAGCCTAGCAGTAATTGCGTCTTCTTTTTTGTACCCATAGTTTTGTTCATTCAGATGCCTAAATTTATCTACATTTCACCCACAAGTGTTTGCACATGCAAAAAAGGAGGCTGTGTTTTGAAAATGTAGCCCTGTGCGTGCAATAACACTTCCATACAGGCAGGAATTTGGGTATTAGAATGTGTTTACTTGATAATGGAAATGTTAGCAAGGATACCCAGGATTATTTTAGACTAAAAATGCCATGTCATCTCTAACTTCCATCTGAGAGAGGCAGAGAGGGCCACAATTTCACCAGTCATTTGGACAGCACCTTTCCCTATCAACACTGTGCTGTTCTGCCAGTACTGAGTTTGACCCCAAGTTCTGCCATGAGACATGAGCCCATGACTATCTCACCCAGAAATGAGAGCTACCAAATGAGCTACATTGACAGTAACCTGTGTTTTAACTATTCACCGGGGCTATAAAAAAAAACCCTCTCTCCAAAATATTCAGGTCTCTTTTTAAGCATATACTAGAATATTAATGAATAGATTCAACAAGCAGTCTATTCTTGAAAGAAATCACAATAGATTAAAGTAACAGGGAATACACTGATTATATGTACATATAGAATAGATGGTTGATTTCAGCTCATTACTACGAATTCATATTTTATTTGAGCATACATTTGTTTTAAAATATTTTGGCAGAGTGATCACAATGCTGGAAAAAAAAATTGTAGAGAAACCTGTTGGTAGTGCTATGAGATTCTGTATTACAGACCCAACATAGTCCTGTTTTCCAGAACAGCAGAAACTGGCAATGTTAGGAAATATGCAGTCAGCCTCCCACTCTTCATTTATTTCCTAATGACAGCGTCTAGCTACAAGGAATGCACTGGGAATCTGGGTCCAGTAAAGCTGCAAAAAAGATGAACTTTTCATATACACACAAAAAATATCATCCTGTTAAATCTGAAATATTGTTGATGATCATAAATTAATTTGTTTGAAAATCCTCAAATACTAAGTACTCAGAAGAGGACATCTATCAGAGACATATTGTACAGGAAGATGTATATATCTGTTGCTGTATACAAGAGCTGCCTGATTTTCTTCATGGAAATCTATGGTAATTACATTTCTAACAGTAATGATTTACGTTATAAAATAAACTCTAGGTAACTTTTATGATAAAACTTGATTTTTGTTTAGCACTCAAATTCTGATGGGCTTTGCGGGTTGTTACTTACTTTCAGGACTGTAGATACAAGAATGCACTAAGGAAACACCAGAAAAAGTGGGCTAGATTCATCCTGGCGTTCTGCCATCATGAACTGATGGAACGCAAGTTCCATCACCCTGGTAGTAGAAAGTCCACCTGGGAAGGGAGTGCAAAAGCACAAGCTGCTCGCAGCCCCTATGCCATCTGGGCAAGCTCAAGAATGAGAGGGCAGGGGCTGGCTGGCCTGAAGATATTTTGACTCAATGGAGCTCCTAGGCACTCTCCTTTGAACGGGGAACTCCAGAGCATACTCAACCTTTTTGATACCAGGGATCAGCTTGCTACCTGCCTAAACTGTGTCATGGAAATCTCAGGGGCTAGCACTGGTCCCTGGCCTGGTCATTGAGAAACACTTCTCTAGAGCCCTGACTGGATTTTAAAGCTGCTGTCTCCAGGCAGCATCCTCTAGTAAAGGGAAGCAGTATACCACCTGCTGTCCTTAAGGTGATGCCTCCCTTGTGGTGCATCTGTAGTGAATCTGGCTGGATATCTACGTTTCATCTTATGGAAGGATTCAAAAACTGACTCTAGAGTTCGGTAAAATTCCAGGAGGCTGCCCGAAGAAGGCATCACAAATATTTTTTGGTTTAAATACTTGCACATCCAATGTCCTTCTATGAAGAAACTGACATGTTTGCCTGACCTACATTCTGAAGTCTTGAAAAATTACAGAGCACACATGACATCCCACACAACAAGGCACCTTGCCCAATTATGAATTTATATGACTAAGAATCACAAATTTTGAACAAGAGATTTGAAACAAACGGAAAGAATAGCAGCCGGCTCTTAAATGGCATCTGGCATCTAGATACAATTACCAGTTTAGAAGTAGACAAGAAAAATCTGTGAATGCCATCTAACACCAAAGCTGCAAAAACAGCAATGACTACACACTTGTTTAGGATATGCCAAGAACAAAGCCAGATTTCGCTCAGCAGCAAGTATTAACCCTGGTATACTGTAAAATCAGACGGAGTGTGAAAAACAATCTGTCAACAACAAAAAGTAAAGAAGCACCTTAATACACAGCTGTTGACCTGTGAACCCTGCAGCCTCAGGGGTCACCCACTTTCCAGGGATCCCTCAATAGAAAAAGCTTATAATAGGTACCGTTCTGATGTTCCTATGCAGTGTATGAAGCCCCCTACTCCCTCTTTTTGTTGTTGTTGTTGTTGTTATTCACAGATCCTTACGTTATGACCTCAGGCTAACCCTGTGCATTTGAAACTGCAAACCTGATACATATATTATTAATTTATAATATTAAAAAGACACACATTTTTTAACTTCAGAATTTACCAAAACTAACATAGGATATATATATATACACCTCTACCCCGATATAATGCAACCCGATATAACACGGATTTGGATATAACGCGGTAAAGCAGTGCTCTGGGCTGGCGGGGCTGCGCACTCCGGTGAATCAAAGCAAGTTCGATATAATGCGGTTTCACCTATATCGCGGTAGGATTTTTTGGCTCCCGAGGACAGCGTTATATCAAGGTAGATAAAGAACCGTGTGAAACCTTGTTATGAGGTTGATAGGAGTGAGCTCATCTTTCAATCAACATAACTGTAAATGTAAGCCCCATCTAAGACTAAAGGTGTGTGCGAACCCATCCAGGGGGTTTTGGGCTGAGCATTGTTTTGGGTAAGTGTGTGTGGGAGTGTGAGGGAACACACGGATACTGAGGTGACATACAAGAACAGAGAGAAAGAGAGAGAGACAGAGAAAAAGAGGCAAATCAAGGCAGTAGTCTGTGAGCACAGTGTGACTGGAAAACACTAGAGAGCGAGCTTTGGGGTCAAGTGTTGGCTAAAGGAGCTTGGTGGGCTGGTAAGCTAAGAAACTGCTCTTTTTTTGTTCTTGGTTTCTTCTTCATTCAGAGACACGGGACTTTATACGTTCCTTGTAAATAAACAAGACTGCCTCAAAAAAAAAACCAGACTCAATTTCTACTCCTAACAGGAACGCTCTCAGAGCCTCAAACTTTGTGTAGCTCGTTGGGTCAAAAAGGGGCAACACTGGCACCAGAAACTTCTTTTTTAACAAATTGATAGCCTGCACTCAAGCGTTCAGGTACTTACAGTATGACACTATATATCGAAAAATCAACTTCGAGATCCTTACATAAAGGAAAATAAAAGTCATCATAGTTATCTCTAGCTTCTGTCTGTTGACTACAGGATGGATAAATGGACTATAAGGTGGATAGAAAGCTGGCTAGATTGTTGGGGTAAACGGGTAGTGATCAACGGCTCAATGTCTAGTTGGTAGCCGGTATCAAGCGAAGTGGCCCAGGGGTCGGTTGTGGGGCTGCTTTTGTTCAACATCTTTATTAATGATCTGGATGATGGGATAAATTGCACCCTCTGCAAGTTCGCGGATGATACTAAACTGGGGGGAGAGATAGATATGCTGGAGGGTAGGGAGAGGGTCCAGAGTGACCTAGACAAATTGGAGGATTCGGCCAAAAGAAATCTGATGAGGTTCAACAAGGACAAGTGCAGAGTCCTGCACTTAGGACGGAAGAATCCCATTCACCGCGATAGGCTGGGGACCGACTGGCTAAGCAGCAGTTCTGCAGAAAAGGACCTGGGATTACAGTGAACGAGAAGCCGGATATGAATCAGCAGTGTGCCTTTGTTGCCAAGAAGACTAACAGCATATTGGGCTGCATTAGTAGGAGCATTGCCAGCAGATCAAGGGAAGTGATTATTCCCCTCTATTCGGCACTGGTGAGGCCACATCTGGAGTATTGTGTCCAGTTTTGATTCCCCCCCCCCACTACAGAAAAGATGTGGACAAATTGGAGAGAGTCCAGAGGAGGGCAATGAAAGTGATCAGGGGGCTGGGGCATGTAACTTATGAGGACAGGCTGAGGGAACTGGGCTTGTTTAGTCTGCAGAAGAGTGAGGGGGGATTTGATAGCAGTCTTCAACTACCTTAAGGGAGGTTCCAAAGAGGATGGAGCTCAGCTGGTCTCAGTGGTGGCAGATGACAGAACAAGGAGCAATGGTCTCAAGTTGCAGTGGGGGAGGTCTAGGTTGGATATTAGGAAACACTATTTCACTAGGAGGGTGGTGAAACACTGGAATGGGTTACCTAGGGAGGTGGTGGAATCTCCTTCCTTAGAGGTTTTTAAAGTCAGGCTTGACCAAGCCTTGGCTGGGATGATTTAGTGGGGTTGGTCCTGCTTTGAGCAGGGAGTTGGACTAAATGACCTCCTGAGGTCTCTTCCAACCCTAATCTTCTATGATTCTATGATCTCATCCCAGCCAGTTTCACTCTAGACTTTTCTCATCCATGCTTGTTACCAAGAATTCTCATATCGTCTAGTTAAAGGGGAAACTGTCCATTTCTTGTATTGTATTTTGTAAATGTCACAAATGATCTGGGGAGTTGCTATTCAAGATTAGGAAATGGGTATTTACTGTCCAATCAATATGAACATTAACATTTTTTTTGTTCAGTTGATGTCTGAAATGGCTATCAAGATTGTTCTTATTACAGAGTAATTCATCCATCACATTAAGCACAATAGAACACACTAAATTACAGAACAAATTTGTTTTTCAAACACTGAGGATAATTCTCCCATGACTAAAATACTGACTGTTGATTTTTATTTTAAAGGACCTGCACACACAAAACACACACACTAATATATTGTACTGCGTGTTCTTTTTTAAAACACCACTCATGTTCAGAAAGCTATTATAGAAGTCAACACTTAAACTGTTATCACCATAAAGTCCAGGATACACACCTTAACACACTTAAAACCGCCTTCACCAAATAAGGACACTCTACCAGAGAAGTAGATCTCCTCATGGTACTGGCCGCCCAATACAGACACTGGATTTATGACTCACTACAACGATCTATAACCCATTAGAACCTCTTTTGTCTTATGACTTCCGAGGTGTTGGCTGCTCCATTTCCTTGAATGGTCTCTTTCAACATGTTAACTCCTTATGCTAAACAATCTCACCTTGTATTTAGCTGTGACACTCTGAGTACTTTTTCCAGACCTGAAGAAGAGCTCTGTGTAATCTTGAAAGCTTGTCTCTTTCCCCAATAGAAGCTGATTCAATAAAACATATTACCCTTACACACCTTGTCTCTCTAATATGTTAGGACCAATATGGCTACCAAAACTGCAAATCAGCATAAAGAACAGAAATCCAATTTAAAATTTTTGGTAATCAGCATAACATGAAAAATCGTTTCCTATATTCCTGATGTCAGATATGTTCCCACAACCTGCTGTGTGAATAGTAAAACTAGCTTCTTGCACTTAGATTTCTCAAAATCAGCTACAATGCATGGATGAATACGCATACAAAATGCATGTATGAATATATTGAATTATATGGTTTTATGATGGACCTAGCTGCTTCAGAAATTAACCCAATAGGATTGATTAACTGGAGAACAGCATTTTCTCAAACAGTTCAAAGCTGTTGCACGTAACTTCTGTTTCTTCTTATTCACATCCGAATGAATCAGTAGAATTTCAAAGCACAATAAGCCCTAGAAATGTGTAACATTTCACAGTATGTTTATATCTTCCTATTTTTATGGATATAAACACCTTTTGGTGCTGGTAATAACAAACTTGTCTTCAGCATAACAGCTGAGTGAGAACTTGGACAGTAGCCCAGTAATTTGAATTCCATCACCACTTCATCATGCACAGTAGTTTCCCCTTTTAAAACATAATTCTCCTAAACAGATGACATGTGAAGTTATGAAGAGAAATTACTCTATAAATAGATATTTTAGAAGTAATAAAAGGTGAACTTTTGAGTTTGAAAGTAATCATTATGCTGTTATCCTCTGATCTTAAAGGATGAAACAGAAATTATGGAGATGAACACATTCATATAATGAAATAGGAGCATAAAACCCTTTACTCAGGGGCGTGTGCAGGAATTTAAATTTCACTGCTTTTAGAGGGGCACGTTCTGTGCCCCTGCCACGGCCCCAAGCTGGAGGAACTGTCAGCTCCCGCTGCAGCCTTGGGGCCAACTCTCTCTCCTCACCACAGCCCTGGTGCCAGAGGAGTTCTGTGACCCTACCGATTATGGGGGGGGGGGGTACTGTGTATGTTTACATCCCCATGTAGGTGAATAGGATGCCCTGGCTAACATGATAGCAATTTGCTTTATGTGCCCAAGACACAAGTCATTTAGATAAAATGTTTTACAAGTGAACAGTGATTTTATGTGCTCAACTTGAGACACCATGAACTTTGATTTTCAGAGGTGCTGAGCAATCATTACTCCCAAAGAAGGCTCAATGTATCAAAACATGGGCAGGCAAAAATTGTGCACCTTCAAAATTAATGGCCACTTTTTAAAAATTTTGGCCATGTATTATTTCAGTTCAGGAAGAGATGGGCTTTTAGGAATTAAATTATACATTCAGTCATGCAGGGGCATTGTTCATTGTGATGTTCCTAGCAGCAATGCATTAGGGGTGATAATTCTGGTAATGGTGATATTCAAGACAGTGGCACCAGCCTACTGCTCAAGCACAAGGAGTTGTGAATGGGTTGAGGTGGAGAAAAGCTGGTGGAGTCTTGTGTGCTTTTTTCTATTTCTTGGTTTCCTTTATTTCATGGCTTTGGGCTTACTACTCCAAAATGCTGATGTACGACAACTCCAGTATCTGTGATAGCTGCAGAAGGCCTGTTCTTTATTCAAGGATGTCAGCAGGGACACAAGGTCTCACTGACATGTCTCCCTTGCATCTCATTGTTTGTCTGTATGGTAGTAGGGGGATGGAATCATTCACTTGACTTATGGAATGGGGAGACTGGTCTTGGTGGCTCCAGGGCTGCTGCTACATTGCGGGAGGTTTCACCCCTACAGATCAGAGGTGAATACTAAAGGTGCTAAGTGCAGCCAGCGGGCATCTAACCCAACTCCTTTGTGGCTATTTCTGTATTTCTATTTCCTTCCTCTGTATAAGAGCTCTGATACTATGGCAATGAGTGCAGTAGATCTGCACAGTAGATAGATGGATTATCATTCCCTTTTTCATCACACTCTTGCTTGTGCTGCGGTACCATTTCTGAACTGACATCATTCTTTACAGGATGCAATTTTATTCTTTTGGTTAATTGATGTTTTTCTTATTGTGCAAAATATGCCTTAGAACATACCTATATACAAATATCAAACAATATGCATACTCAGCAAAACCAAAGAAAATAATCCTACAGAGAATTACAGCACAAACATTTATAATATAATATAATATATTACATTTATATTTAATAAAATTAATTATACTAAATTTATGCTTAATAAAGGCCTCATATTCTTAATATCTCTGGATGGCCTCTGGTTTGATAAAATGTTCTAATGAGACACACATTCATTCTCTGAATATACCAGGATATTGAAGGTACAGAGTCCAATGTTTCATTATGCGTATTCCTGGCAATGCTGGCCCCATAAATTACCTTTGATGTCTGTTTAATATAACTGTTTTTTAAATTGATGCTATATCTGCATGTACCCTTGTCTCACTTGCCTCATACACCAGTTCTGTTGCTGCTGCTGCTTGCACATCCTGCCTCATACGACTTTGCACCTTCTTGGGTATATAACCTTTACTTTCTCCCCGTATCCATTTTTGTCTTTTGTTCCCTATTATCTTTTTCTTCTTTAGACCCTGAAGTTTTAAAGTTGTTCTCTTTAAATGGTTCCACACCCACCTTTTAAAAAAATGATAGGATGTGTGGTGCCTCCAGTTTCATGGGCAGAACCCCGAGGATGCTGCCTGGCAGGGTTCGGAAGATGGGAGTGTAAGTTCTCCAGCAGGTTCCCTCTTCCCTCAGGTTTTACCAAATTCCTTCTGTGAGTGCTCTGCAGTTTTGAAGGTGGTACTGACTGAGGAGGGGAAGAGTTGCTATGATATTCTCCACTCCTTAGGCAGTGGATATCTGTGTCTCTGCAGAAATTAGCTTAGGACCTGATCAAACTTCCATTAAAAGTCAATGAAAGAATCCCATTGATTTCTGTGGACCTGGGTCAGGCCTTAAAGCAGTACTAACTCAGGCCCTATGCCTGTATCTGCCTCTCTGAGAGGATTTTGTGCAGGTGCAATAACCTTGTTAGTTACATCATGGCTCGCAAAGGAGCCATGCAACCTGCATGGGCGAGGAGGAAGAAGTAGCAGCAGGAGGGGGAAAGGGATTTCCTTCCTTGCCACTGCCTCCCCTGTGTATTCCCAGGCTCCTCCCACACGTGTGGGAAGAATTTCCAGGAAATTCCACCAGATATCCTTCCTGGAGTTTCTAGGATCCCAAGCCCCTTCCAGTAGCTGTCCCCATGGGCTGTTACTTTGGCTGTACAGTTTTGCAAAGCAAAAGTGAAAACAAAACAAAACACTTAATAGAATTATCAAATTTATAAATTGAAACAGGCAGATTATTCTCATTTCTTGAGAATCCTGTGTTCATATTCTTCATATTTTCTTTCCTGAAGGCCATGTTACCTCCTTCTCAGAAGGTTAATCAGCCTTGTTCATCAGATGTATCACCTCATAACATAAGGACTCTGAATTCTGACATTTTATTTTGATTTCATTTTTTAAAACATTGTTTCCATTGCCACAATAACAGTTCACTAAATAATAAAGTTTAAAATAGCACACAAAAATATTCTTTTTTTTAAAAACAGAATTTTGTTGATTTTGATTTGTGTGAAAATATTAACATTCTTCTGTGAATGAAACTCTTGATAGTCATCTATAACAAATTTATGTTATGGTCGTGCCTAGACGTGTCAAACAGACCGTGGCCCAGTTCTGCAGCTAGGCAATGGACAAACATATAGTAAATGATGCACATGAGTAAAAACCTCAGTCTCCTTCATAATTATCACAAACCTGATATTTTATTTTAGTAATCCATAGTTATAGCATGAATAGTTAAATCTTGTTGATTCAAAACTACCATATATATATATATGAATGATATTAGAATTTATAGAGACAAGGTGGGTGAGGTAATATCTTTTCTTGGACCAACTTCTGTTGGTGAGGGAGATGAGCTTTCAAGCTACACAGACTCTTCTTCAGATCTGGGAAAGGTACTCAGTGTCACAGCTAAATATAAGATTGAACAGATATCATAGGACAAAAAGGAGGGTTAGTGGGTTACATACTTTTGTAATTAGTCATAAATCCAGTGTCTTTACTAAGACCATGATTTTTAGTGTCTGGCAAAGTTATGATTTTAAGCTCCCAGGTTCATCTTTTGAAAGTGTTGTGCAGGTTTCCTTTGAGGATGAGAACTGATAGGTCATATATAGACCTGGGACTGGCATGGCTACAACAACAACACTGCATATTAAAATCATAGGTGCCGACTTCTACTTTTCCCCAGGGGTGCTCCACCCCTACTCCACCCTGAGGCCCCTCTCCCATTCCACCCCTTCCCCTGAGGCCCCGCCCTCCCCCGCCTCTTCCTGCCCCCTCTCCACCCCCTTCCTTCAAGGCCCCTCCCTGCTCTACCTCTTCCCACCCCAACTCCACCCCCTCTCTGAAGCTCCCCCCTCACCCCCAAACCTCTCCCTGAGCCGCCAAACAGCTGTGACTGGTGGGTGCTGAGTACCTACTATTTTTTTTCAGTGGGTACTCCCACCCTGGCGCACCTCCGGAGTCAATGCCCTTGATTAGAGTTTATACACACTTTTGAGAGTATCCAATTTAAGATACACTGTCAGGTCAAAATTTAGGCATTATAAAAATCTTTTTTTACAAAACGTAAGATGTATAGAAATATTTCCATAAAATTAACAAAAGGAGAAAATGATACAATGAAAAGAGTTTAAAAAAATCCCTTATATTATTTTCAACCCAAAGTATTGCAGTATTGTGCTAGTTCATGAGGACCTTAAAGTGATATGGAGTAGAAAAATGTTTTAATGAAAAGAAGGTCTATTTTAATTGCCTATATTGAGAGAAATGAAAAAGTATAACAACAATAAAATAGAGAAAAGTGTATTAGATTTTTCAAAATAATTTTAATCATCAAAGATGCTGTTTGTAATATGGGCAAGGAAGTTTATTTTTCAAAATATACATATCCCTTAAGTATCACTTTAAGTGTATTCATGTAAATACATTCCTTTTTCGTGCTGTGGTAAAACAATAACCAATTGTACCCAAATAAATAAAAAACAAATGTTAATCACTGAAAAACTGCACTGCATTGCCATATATTATTTTCACATCGAGCATAAGGACATGCAGATAGAGCATGAGTATAATCAAAGAAGTACTGTAAAACATATTTGTGACACATTCTAACCTAACTCACACCTAAGTGAGAGATTGGTGCATCTTATGAATTAAACATAATTTCAGATTTATGTTCAGTTACCCTTATATCAAAAGCTATAGTTGCAGAGTAGTGTCACTGTGAATTCATTTAATGATATTGATGACACATCTAGCCTGGAGAATGCAAAGTAACAAGCAGCGCATAGCATGGTTTTATAAATCACTCCTGTAGAGTAGTTAGGCAATAAATAACAAGTCATTAATTCACTCTAAATTATACTAAGATCCTTAAACTATGTGTGTATCTGATTGTAAACAGCTGTCATTTCTGGTACAATGATGGAAATAGGCAACGTCTGACATAAAGAAATTCTATCAAATTAAATTGTGTAGACCAGAATTCACAATTAATCTGTTCTGGATTCTTCCTCATTTCCTCCTTAAAACAAGAGGAAGATCTCAAAGAAAAAGTGGAAAAATTCTATCCTTGATGTTATTCAAATTCTTAGATAATCAACTGCACTGGACCATTATTCAGTGCTTGAATTACTGAGTTATCCTTTCAGTTCTGTAAAGAACCATTTAAATTGCAAATACTTTCTGAAATAGAAATCTATCTAAATAATCAGGATTAGGATAGCTACTTTAGCCTTTTTACTTTGCTAAATGGGCCAGATTCTGATACCCTTACTCGTGTTGAGTAACAGTAGTACCTTACTCCACAAGAGGTCCTATGTCACATGACTAGCACTTCACTCCACAAGGATTCCATCTGACCTTAGTGGGACTACTGCTGGAATGAGGATAGTAGAATATGATCCATAGTAAATATTGCATTACATTAAAGTTAAGCAGCAGGGAACCATAGAGGAAATTTGCTTACACAAAGAATCACTGATATTAAAGATAGCTGACAGATGTTAACGTCATATAGCTGAACCCTCTGCCAGGATAAATTTGTTACGTACAGTATAATTTCTAGTACTTTGTGAAGTTTAGTTTCAGTGTTGGGTTTTCCATAATTATATGGTACCAATTAAATGTCTCTCTCTGTCTATGTTTTGGGGACAGTTATAAATATATTTAATAATACTTAGCAGTTTTATATTATCAAATACTTTACAGGCATTAAGTAAATATCTTTCACAATCCTATGTAAATCAAGAACATTATCCTCATTTTACAGATAGTGGGATGGAGACACAAAGAGGGAAAGGCCTAAACTTGTCAACTGGCATTGTGGGTGCTCAGAATCTCGAAAAACAGGTCAAAAGTGTCTCAAGTTGGGCACTCATAAATGGAGGCACCTAAAATTAGTGGACACTTGAAACTTGTGGCCTAAATAAATTGATCAAGGTCACAGAGCAAGTTAGTGAAAGAAATGGAATTACAACTCAGGAGTTTCTCTCTCTCAGTCAATCCAGTAACACATACTGACTCTCAGTATAAATAATTTAAAAAGCATTCTGTTCAAGGGACTTTCTGTTTTATTTAGACTTGCATGGTAATTTATTTTCTCCCTGAGGCTGGCTGTAGCATATTTGCAATATTTGACCACAATGGGGGAAGCCTCCCTCAATGTATAGTGCACAAGCATCTTTCCCCTCCATGTTAGCTGGCTCTTTCCTTTCCTTCGTTTTGGCGAGGCTAGAAGCCAGGGCGACACAATCAGAGACCATTAATTGCACTCAAGAGGAGAGGATGGGCGAATAATTGATTTTTTGATTCGGGGGGCAAAACCCCCAAACCCTAAAATACCAATTAGTTTCAAACTGAAACTGTTTTTCCCTTTTTTATCACTGAAACAAAAACCAAAAAAATGTTTGAGTTGAATGAAATATTTCCAATGCTATTTCAAAATGACTTTTTCTAAATAAAATATCAATTCATTTTGAAAATGTCATTTTGAATCAACATTTTTTGAAAATGTTGATTTGAAATTCTAAGGTTTCTTTTTAAACGAAATGTCAAAACAGTTTATTTAATATCAAAATGAAGTGTTTGACTTTTTATAAAAATCCTCAGTTTTTAGTTCACCAAATTCATGAATAGTTTCAGTTGACTGAAAACTGCATTTTTCAGTGAATTTATATTTTGATTGAAAAATTTGATTCAACTCTGTTCAGGAAAGCATGACAATAATTGTTTAATAGCCCAGTGCCTGTTCAGCTTGAGTGTCGTGGTACTTGGCCAAGAGTTTGGTCCAGGTTAAATCTCTCTCTTTGTGTGTTTGTAGGACAGTTATAACAATATTTAGTAATACACAGCAATCTGATATTTTCAAATGCTTTACAATTTGGGTGAAGCCGATACACTGCCCCCTAACCTGTTGCCTCAGGATCCCACCTAGGTGCACACTTCCTCAATAGAAAACGGTAAAAAGCAACAATCAGCTGCATTCTTAACTATGTCAAGGCAAAGCACATTTTGCACAGGTAAGCAACTGAAAGTGAGGAAGCATAAAAATTAAGGTTGAATACACATTAATTCTGTCCCTTTGTCCGTGTAGATCATCATACATTCATTACTCGATCACATTATCTTTGACACCCATTTTATCTAATGTTGCAAAATATACAATCAAATATTACCTGAGTATGTGATCACTACATTATTATAACGTGTACACACAAGGACAGAGTTAAAGTTGTGCATTCACCTGTAACTTTCAGACTTCCTCACTTTTGAATACTTAACTGTGCAACCTTAATGTTACATTTTTAGATGCTGAAAACTTTGTCATAGTATATATTGAGAGAATTATGGCCCAAATTTTTAAACTTGGGTAATTTTGCCATTTCAACATCTGTTTTCATCCCAAATTGGGACAAAAAATTGACATTTCAAATTTTTTCACAGAATGGAAATTCTGGAAAAATTCTGGAAAATTTTAGTTCAGAAATATTTCAATATTTTTGATGTGAATGAAATATTTAGATATTCCCCAAATCAAAATGCTTTGTTTCAGTTTATTGAAGTGACCTGAAATGGTTTGTTTCAAGTCAGCTCAATATTAACCTGCACTTTCCCATAGTGGTGTATTTCCCTATGAGAGATGTAGTTTGGGGGCCTGATATGCCTATTCTCTTCCTTATGAGCCAGGATCTCTGTTAGGCCTACATCTCCCCTCATGCATCTAGAGTCATGTGACTCCCATGATGAACCATGCAGTTCAACCAGAGGAAAATTTTTGTTGCATCATGGGAGATGCAGTCCTTCAACCTTATTGGAACAAAAAGTCCTTCAACCTTACTGGAACAAAAATGAAAATAACTTTCCATAACTGTATCCCTAATGTCCCTGGGCAGGGATCTAATTTTCCGTATAGAGCTTTTCCAAACCCTTATTTACTCTGAAGCCCCTAGTGATTGGACTTCTCTGACTGCAACAGATTACACAATAAAGCTAAAAAAATCTCTGGGACTTGTTGAACGACATAGATGTCCTGCCTCTTCACCCCTTTTTAAAAATTTCCCTGATTAAATTTCCTTCCCCCACCGATCTTCATGTTTTCCAAAATAAATCTACCAATCTACAAGATGTAAGTAACAGCTTGCTCTAATGGTCCAGATAGGACATATATATCTCCCAATTTAACTTCCCCTTTGAACAAACCATTCAGTTTCACACTGTTTTAAATATGCTGTTAGGATATCAATATAATTATATCCCACATAAATTAACACCAATATGAAAAATATGGCTTAATTTTTCCACAAACCTGCATCATCATTAATGAGATTAAGGATTACATTGTAATTTTTGAATATAAGGAAATTATATATTTGGGTTTAGCTGCTGGGATCTCTGCCCTGTTTCTTATCCCAATAATTTCCAGACTGATTACATACTAAAGGCTATATACTGCCCTTGATCTGTGATTAATTTCACCAGTTGCAAACTCAGATTGAGGGCAGTGTAATTATATTTGTGCACATAACTGATTTTTCAGTTTGCTGGCATTTCTGAAAAAAATGCTTTTCAGGTAAACCTGAAACAAAACATTTCATTTAAATTTTGAGCATTTTAAGGTATTTTAATTTTTTAAAAAAATTAAATTGAAGTATAATTCAAAGTGAAAAGTTGTTTTAAATCAGAAAAACAAAACTGTTTCATTTTGAAAATGTCAAAATGCAATATTTAGACCTTTTCAGATTTTTTCTTTTTTTCTTTGAGATGAACAATTCAGCAAAACCAACATGAATTCGCAAAACACTTCAGTGTTGCCGAATCTAAATTTTTCACTGAAATAAAGTTTTAGATGACCAATTTCACTCAGCTCTAGGTGTAATAACTTTTAAACATATTAGATAAAAATATCTAAATGGTAAGCCACTGATTTTATGTATACTAGATCAGAGATAGTAACAGTCGGGATTTTTCCAAATAAAGACCCAGATTCTGATACTGCTAAATAGGTTCAACATCACTGTCATTCCACTGATTTTAATAGATACATTCACAACGTAACCGAGAGCAGAATCTGCTCCAAAGTATGGAAATAATGGATACACACAGTGGGCCAGAACCTTAGCTTATATAAATCTGGTACAGTTTGTAAAACTGGTCAAAATAAAGCATTAGCATATAAAGAAGCTAAATTTAGAACGTTCAAAACATAAAGTCACTTACCTCTTTTCTAGCTGCTACTCTAGTTATGACATTAAATTCTAATAAAATGCTGAAATACAGAACTCACGACAGCAAATGCTATACTTTTCATACTTTGATACAGGGGTTAATAGTCAATAACTTAAAAGTTTATTTATTCTTTATTCTTAGTTTGATGCTGTTTTGGTAATGCTACTGCTGTTTTAACTCCATTCATATAGACTCTATAAATGCATAGCTTCAGAATTTGCAGCAGGCAGTCAACTTTCAGCTGGTGAATTCTCTGTACCATGCTGCCCAGCTGTGGTTAAAAGTACTTTCAGCCTTTGGCAAATGCTCTCTTAGTGACAGTATAGCTGCGGGAATGCACAAGCTTGAAAGGTATTATTACGTTGCCATTTATTATGCTAATTTAGTTAAGGATCTGTCAGAATTTCATTATAAATCTTATTTTCAAGGGATTCATAAATCAACCGTGAAATGTATTCCGGGGGGAAACTTCTTACACAGAAAAGAAGTCCTAATAACATTATTATTTTGCCAGTTCAAAACAAAAAAGCAACAAAGCTCATTAAAATTATATTTATTAATTTTTCAAAGAAAATGTAAAGGAATTAGCAAAACACTATTCATTAAGGCACTGCAAAACTTCCAAAGCCTCACTCACCTTAGGGTGTTGTTACTAAACCTGAAATTCTAATGAAGATCAACAAAATGTCACTAACTTGGCCTAAGCTTTGGGTTTCATACTGCTTTGAAAGCCTCCTCCACTCCCTCTATTAGCTCTCTCTTTCCCACACATATCCTGGAACACTCCTCCTTACTTCTGAAGTTTGGGGAGACTCAGTTCCTGCAGTCCCTCAATCTAATGATACTGAAGAGGGCTCATTGGGTCCTTCCACAAATCATCTGGGGTGCTGAGTGGCAATTCACCCCTTCTGACATCTTTCAGGGGCTGGTTTATATGGACTGTGGCCCCTAAATACATAAAATCCTGCAGAAACAGTAATAGGAAACCACTTGTTCTCACTTTTCCTTTCCAGTTCATTGTGCTCTTTGGCCCAAAACATCCCAGAATCCTTTGACTGCAGTGGCAAGAGGTTACTCAGCTATTAGTCAGGCTTCAGATTGGTAGCCAAGGAAAGCCCAAAATTACCCTACAAATGCTCATAAAATGAAAATGCTTAAGGTCTGTACATCATTACAAAGTACTAAAAAATAAACTTCTAAAAACTTAATAATGAAAAAAGGCCAAGAGTAATTTGTAACTACTAAAACTAATGGGTTTCATACAGTTCTGCTTATCTTCTGTATAAGTCTAACAAATTAAAATGCAAACTCCTAGACTCTTATGGGCTGAAGTAAAATTTTCCCTAAGTCCTAATATTTGACCAATGGCCTCAATATCATGTTAAGGTATTAATGATATCCTTAAAGGTATTATATAAACAAATAAATGTACAATTTGTTCAGTAGATATGCTAGGACTGTATTCATTTTCAAGGATAAAATCAGAAAAAAAATAGAAAATTAATTACTAAAATGTAACTTATTTATAACGAATACATCAGTTTCTTGGGAAGGTAGCTGAACTAGGGCTCTTTATTATAACAGGAGTGTAAAAGGAGAAAGAAGTCATTCATATACATTTGCTACTACAATTAGACCTGAGGAATCAGATTTGAAAACAGGAATACATATGTCTAAATTATATTAAACAGGAAATATTTAGAGACAAAGACCAGCGAATGCAGCAGTAAACTTTTGCATGCTAAACATTCAGACTCAACTGCACACTGTGTGGATGTGGAACGCTGGAGCAGAGCGGAGGAAGCAGAGAGAACCTCTCCTCCCCCACCCTTTTGTGCACTCAGAGAGCACTATGGGGATGAAAAATACACAGAACCAAGTCCCAGCCAATAGTCAGGAGAATCGGCCCAGTATGTGTGTATAGGGAGTGAATGTTGCACCTTTCGAAAGTTTGGTACAATGGCTGTGTTCCTAAAGCTCCAAGAGGCATTGTGCCTCTGGCCTCCTGCAATCCAGCCAGGACTGTGAAATTCCTCATCATTCCCAGTGTGTGGCTTTTGCTTGAGAGCCACAATTGAACTCCTTAACAAAATGAAGGGAAAGGCCACGATAGAAACTGTTCTAACTGGATTATTCAATGAACATAAAATGGAGAAACATATTAGGAAAAATTCTGCTCAACTGTAAAGAAAAATATGTTGGCAAAAACATACTATTGTATCCTGAAAACATTCTCTGAAGTCCTTGTCTGGGCCAGAAATGTGAAAGCTAGCTGCATCTTTTCTTCAGAATCAAGATAAAATGTCATCTTTGTCTTCAGAAGAACTTCTCTTTTTGTCATAAAACAAAAGTGACACAGAAATCCCTTGAGACTCGTGGGCTTCTTTCAACGGGGACAAATGTTTACTGTGTTAAAAAATTGGGCCTTAATCAAGAAATGCTTTATGCAGGGGAGGAAAGGGAATTAGGTGCCCTTTAGCTCCCTTATACAGGCTATCTTAATTATTGGTCTGTGCACAGGCAAGAGAGCAATCACCATAGACTCAGCATTACAGCTTTGATATAGGTGGGGGAATGGGAGGAGCCGTGGCTCTACTCTCCAATGTGCCAGCCATTGCAGCTGAGCTGGCAGGGAGAGGAAAGTAAGCTGCACCAGTTGTAAGCCTACAGCAAGGGGGAAACAGGCACTGAATTCTGACTGTGACTTACAATTCAGTGCCCGCCCAGTTTGCTCCTGCAACAGCACACCTACATGCCGCTACTCACTCTGGTCTCACAATCTATCCTTTTCTAAGTCCCATTATTCAAATGAACAGCAAATGGGAGGAAGTTGCATTTCTCACCAACTTATGTATAACACTTAGTGTAAAGTACCAGTCAGAATCAGGTTCAGAAAGAACCTCCGACCCTGATTGCTCTTTTACCCTTCTATACTGAGATCAAATCAAACAAAAGAAAATTAAGGACTGCTACTGAACTCCATGTAGTGACAATGTTCCTCCTCAAAGGGTATGTCTGCCGAAGAAATGCTACAGTGGCACAGCTGCAGCTGCTGTAGCTCTGTAGTATAGACACTTACTACAGTGATGTAGTAATAAATTCTGTAATAAATTCACCTCTCTGAGAGGCAGTAGCTAGGTGGACAGAGAAACTACTCCATTGACCTAGCGGTGTCTACACTTGGGCTTAGGTGGCTTCACTACATCACTCAGGGGAGTGAATTTTTCACCCCCCTGAGTGACAAAGCTAGGTCGATCTAATTTTGTAGGTCATTGTCAGACATAGCACTACTGTGTGATGCAATGATAGCTGCACAATGTTACCTTATACTGAGAGTTTACTGGTTTGAAATTTTTTTGTTCTAGAATCACTCAAAAATTGCTTTAATTTGTTAAAACAAAATAGAAGACAATTTACAAGTGGATAGTAATAATATGATCTAATAGTCTGTACTATTTCAAACACAATAAAAGGTCTGGCTAAAAATATCAGTGACCTTTCAGCAGTGCCAGCCCTGGAAGGCTAGAGACACTAGCTCCTAAGCAGGCCACTCCACACATGGAGGGCAGGAAATCCCTCAAGTCTCCAGCTCCACAGCCTGGATGGCAGAACTTCCCTGGCAAGGGTGGTGGGCAAGATAAAACAATCATTCATCTCTCCAACAGGGCTAACTAGTGCATGGAAATTATAATGGCCCTAGAGACTCCCCACCCACCCTTCACCTCAGAAAAGATCAGAGGACTCAGTCTGGGCCCAGCCTTTAAAAGAACGGACTAAAACAGCAATAACAATGGTACAGTACATGGATTTGTTTTGGACCCTTCTGCCTCCCATGGTGAGTTGCTGGTTTACTGTGTGCATAGGAAGGTAGAGAGGGTTGGACTCCCCTAATCACCAGACTCCAGTAGGGAAGAAGTTCCTCTAATAGATAGTCACCTGCAAGGCATAGTATTCCCAAGTGCTATTTTCTTACAAAGCAAGCAGGATGCTCCCCTTCTGCTATTCTTCCCATGTGGTGTTCCACATCCTTTCAACTGCCCGGTTCGGTGATGACTGACGAGTTACGACTATTCATCAGCATATCCCTCCATGATCTATTATAGACCTTGCAGCGCCAGTGGCCTCACTGCTCCAGCTGGCGTAAAATCCAACACAGTGACTCTAAGGGTCTGATTCTGTGAGGCGCTGAATGCCTTTTGAGAGGTGCTGAGTATTGCAACTCTTGTTGACTTAGGACCAGACTGTGATGGCTCTTGAGCAGCCAGGCAGTGCGTGGTAGGGAGGAGGTGTATGTGGATGAAGGCTTGCAAAAGAAGCCTCTTCCATTGGCATTGCCACAGAAAGGCCTTCTGCCATAGCAGTTCTTTTGCTTTGGAAAACACAGCTTGCTTCTGCTCCAACCCAGGAACCTACTCACCTGAGTAGCGGTGGGGAGGAAAAGGAATGGTGCTCCAAGAAAAACAATCTGCTCTATCCTAAGGGATGGAGCAGAGAGCATATCTCCATGCTCAATGAGCAGACTGTGACAGATAGTGCCTCACCAAGGCACAATCTCTCCTTGGGTAGTGTGGCTTTGCACTGCCTCCCATACAGGCATAAACACAACAATCTAGTGCTTAAAGGGCCGTTGAAGGTGCTTGGCACTTCTCAGAATTGGGCCCTAAAACAGTTTCAGTGGCTGCCCTTAAAATCATGCTAGTTCAACTTTAGGCTGGAGGTTCAACTTCTGAGGAGGAGCTATTTGTCTTTCTATATGTCTGTACAGTGTGTGACCCTAAGAACACTTCAATTCCAATTGGCACACTGTTGTCATGATATATACCCAAAAAGTTGGCATGTAATAGATCATTGGAAAATTAATAACTTGCTGATTATTAATATTCTTGCATGATGTATGTGCGGTAAAGCCACAAAAGACTACATATATGTGCTGGAGAAATGTTTTTAAAATGTATTTGGCAAAGAGTGCCTAAGCCAGAACAAGGAATGAGATTCTGTCTGCTGGAATGTGTCTCCAATGTAAATTAAGCAAGTTGTGACGAAAGGCAATGAAAAGCACATTTACATGCAAGGTAAACAAAGCCACCAGAAGAGCAAGCGGAGAGAGATCACTACTTAACAATGCTGAGGGGAAGTTTTCCTGCCTCTTGAAGCAGGGGCAAAGAACTTTGGGAAGATATAAGGAGAGAGGAAATAATCAATTTTAGCATCCAAGATTTGAGGGACTAAAGAGGCCGCAGCTCCTGAAACCAGAGAACTCTGGATCCTTCAACCAAGGGGGTTGAAGTCTCTGGGAACTGAGTTTAGGTGAAAAACTTGTGTAGACAAAGACTGTAACTTGCTGAAATTAAGTTTTAGTCTTAGAAGCATATTTTACCTTTGTTTGTTTATAACATGTTCTATCTTTATTCCTTATACTTGGTATGACTTAAACTTGTTTTACTTTTACTATAAATCAGTTCAGTGACTGAAATACAGTGTTTGTAACCCTGTTTAAGGTAATAAGCTGTTAGTACTGTCTCTTTAAGAGAGCAGGGAACTTAATAACATCTGCAAGCATTCAGCGAGAGGGCTGGAGACTACAGGGAGGGCCGTTTGGGGGAAATTGGGGATGGGAGAGGTTTGGTGTCACCTTGAAAAAAGGACATAAGAATGGCCTACTGGATCAGATCAGTGATTCATCTAGCCCAATATCCTGTCTCTGACAGTGCCCAGCATCAGATGATTCAGAGGGAATGAAACAAATAGGGTAAACTAGAGTGATACATCCCCTGTTCTCCAGTCCCAGCTTCTGGCAGGTGGAGGTTGGGGGACATCTAATAGCCACTAATGGACCTATCCTCCATTAACTTATCTAATTCTTTCTTGATCACAGTTATACTTTTGGCCTTCACAACATCCCCTGGCAATGAGTTCCACAGGCTGATTGTGCATTGTGTGAAGAAGTACTTCCTTGCTGCTGCCTATTAATTTAAGCCAGCGACCCCTAGTTTTCGTGTTATGTGAAGGGGTAAACGACACTTCCTTATTTACTTTTTCCACACCATTCATGATGTATAGACCTCTATCGTAGCCCCCACCTTAGTTGTCTCTTTTCTAAGATGAGCAGTCCCAGTCTTTTTAATCTCTCCTCATATGGAAGCTATTCCATATCCTTCTGTGAACCTTTTCCAATTCTAATATATCTCTTTGGAGATGAGGCAACCATAACAGCATGCAATATTTAAGGTGTGAGCATACCATAGATTTATTTAGTGGCATTATAATATTTTCTGTCCCTTTCCTAATGGCTCCTAATATTCTGCTAAGTATTTTGACTGTTGCTGCACATTAAAGAGATGTTTTCAGAGAACTATCCACAAAGATTCCAAGAATGGTAACAGCTAATTTAGACCACAACATTTTGAATGTATAGTTGTGATTTTTTCCATTGTGCATTACTTTGCACTTTCCAATATCGAATTTCATCTGCCATTTTGTCTTCCAGTCACCCAGTTTAGTGAGATCCCTTTGTAACTCTTCACAGTCAACTTTGGACTTAACTACCTTGAGTAATTCTATATCCCCAGCAAATTTTGCCACCTCACTGTTTACCCCTTTTTCCAGATAATTTATGAATATGTTGAACACCACTGGTCCCAAACAGTGGGGGACCCCCGCTATTTACCTCTCTTCATTGTGAAAACTGACAATATATTCCTACCCTTTGTTTCCCTAACTTTTAACAGTTAGTGATCCCTGAGAGAACGTTCCCTTTTATCTTGTGACTGCTGAGTTTGCTTAAAAGCTTTCGGTGAATGACCTTATCAAAGGCTTTCTGAAAGTCCAATACACTATATCCACTGCATAACCCTTGTCCACATGCTTGTTGATTCCCCCAGAGAATTCTAATAGCTTAGTGAGGCATGATTCCCCTTTACAAAAGCTGTGTTGATTCTTCCCCAACATATATTTATCTGTGTGTCAGATAATCCTATTCTTTACTATAGTTTCAACCAATTTTCCTGGTACTGAAGTTAGGCTTATTAGTTTGTAATTGCCAGTATCACTTCTGAGCCTTTTACAGAAATAGGCATTGCATTAACTATCCTCCAGTCATCTGGTACAGATTAAGCAATAGGTAACATACCACAGTTAGTGGTTCTGCCATTTCATATTTGAGTTCCTTCAGAACTCTTGGGTGGATACCATCTGGTGCAGGTGACTAATTACTGTTTAATTATCAATTTGTTTCAAAACCTCCTCTATTGACACTTCTATCTGGACAATTTCTCAGATTTGTCACCTAAAAAGAATGACTTGGGTGTTGGGATCTCCCCATATCCTCCACAGTGAAGATCAATGCAAAGAATGTATTTAGCTTCTCTGCAATTGCCTTGTCTTTGATGAGAGCTCCTTTGGCACCTCAATTGTTCAGTAGCCCCGCTGACTGTTTGGCAGGCTTCCTGCTTCTGATGTACTTAAAAAAATTTTGTTATTAGTTTTTGCATCCTTGGATAGTTGCTCTTCAAATTCTTTTTTGACCTGCCTTACTACACTTTTACACTTGACTTGCCAGAATTTATGCTCCTTTCTATTTTCCGCAATAGGATTTGACTTCCAATTCCTAAAGGATGCCTTTTTGCCTCCATCCACCTCCTTTACTCTGCTGCTTAGCCATTGTGGCATTTTTGTTTTCACTCTTGTGACTGTTCCTTTTCATTTCCATTTAACTTGCTTCCTCATTTTTGAAGTTTGAAGTTGAATGCTACTGTGGTGGGTTTCTTTGGCATTCCTCCCACCCCCAAGTATCTTAAATTTAATTACATTATGGTCTCTATTACCTAGTGCTTCAACTATTCTCACCTCTAAGTTCCACTTAGGACTAAATCAAGAACTGCCTCTCACTTGTGTGTTCAAGGACTAACTGCTTCAAGAAGCAGTCATTTAATGGATCTAGAAATTTTCTCTCTACATCCCTTCCTGAGGTGACATGTACCCAGTTAATATGAGGATAGCTGAAATTCCCCATTATTATTGAGTTTTCTGCCTTTGTAGCCTCTCTAATCTCACTAAGCATTTCACAATCACTGTAACCATCCTGATCAGGTGGTTGATACTATATTCCCACTACTATACTCTTATTTTTCAGGAATGGAATTTCTATCCATGCCAGTGGATAACTGGGCAGTAGAAGCCAGGTGTAGCCTGCATGCTTGTATGCTGGCTGTTGATGTCAGGGCTGAGAGCCACAGGGGCATCGCATTTAAGGCACCCAGAATTGCAGGGCAGGCAGTGACACAACCTCTTACTGGTCTGAGTTGAACTCCAAAGTATCAGAGTGACTAGCACATTTTAGGTGCTATCACCATATAGATAACACACAACAATACTGTGCTGACCCAGGGGCCCTAAGCCTCTACACACTGATGTGCAGGGGTTAAAGTTAGACTGGAACAGTAATCACAAAGTATCTGTGTGGAGCCCTGCTCCCTACCTCTGGATAAGGGGCTAGAGGTTTATGTGCTATTAAAACCCCATGCTCCATTTAGATTATTTACATCTTAATATTACTTTCTCTCTCTCTCTCTCTCTGCCCCCCCTTTTTTGCTTTAGCAAAGAGAATTACAATAAATTTATCAACTTTACAAAACACTAATGCTAGCTGATAATATTTACAGAGGATGAACATCACATTCACGACATTATCTGAAGAAAATACATTTTTCTACTAAAAATACTGGATCACACAGACAATACTGCCAAATACAATGAGATTTAGAAAGTCTAGACTTTTGACTTTTTGAGATTTAAAATACGCTTCCATGGCTATTGTTGTTTTAAACTTTCATATCTTCAGAGGGTATTATTTTGCTTTTTACATTTTGCCAAATTGTGATCTTGCACATTTTGGGGAAATTCTCATGCCATGGAGATATCTTTTAAGCCATTTTTAAAAAATGCTCCATCATATTTTATGACAGGTAAACAACTTCTAGCTCATCAGCTCAACAACTGCTAATAAGCAACTCTAGTTTTTTAATGAATAAGGACAGGGTAAAACATTTTAAGTATCATTAAATAATGCTAAATCAATCCAGATTTACACAGAATTTCAATGGAAACATACATGATAGTCACATTAATATTAAATGAATTCATTATGATCTGTGCTATTACAGTGAATCACAAATTAATTCTTAATGATGAGAAACTTTGTGTGTTACCAAGAACAGGAACTGACAAGAAAGCCACTTAGAGACACCTTCCTTATTCTGTTACATTGCTAACTATTAATATATTCAAAAACTTAAGAGAAAAGCATGAGTGTTTTAAAAATAAGTCTTCACAATATATGTAATGATCAGGAACAACTATAAGGTTTTATTCGTTTTAAAGGTTCATTTTTCCCTTTATAAATAGAAGTTCATTATAACAGGTGTTATAATAATTAAAAAGTGATTACTGTAGGGTTCAGGGATTTGTTTGTTTGTTTGTTTGTTTTTTAGCAACCAGCCAAATAATGGAGAGTTTATAGGTGTCCTTGTCTCACTTTTACAACCTCTTTGTTTTTGACGTGTAGGTTTTAATGTGCATCATAACACTTCTCATCCTGCAGTAAGATACTCTCTGGGGATCACTTGCAGAAAATAGGACATTGAGTCCATAATTAAAGTAATCTCTTTCCAGGCAGATGCTTCAGTTGGCTCTGTTATCACATATTACAAAAGGCATCTTGAGGCCTATAAAATGTGCAGCAAATGGCTTTGGAGATGAGAAACAGCAATTTTTCATCTAATTTTGATCCATAGACATGTAAGTACTGCATTGCCACTTCTTGGTATGGAGCCAAATAACTATTGTGGCTGCTGAAATGAGCCTGGCAGTAACCAAAATTAAAGAGTACTTCAGCTTTTATCCTCAGTCAGGAAAGCTTTTTTGTAACTATCTTTGCGCTTAGCAAATAAGCACGCCATCTCAAATATGAGAGTTAATGCCTACATGTGGATTTGGAAGAAAGGCTTTATACAGTTTAAGTTGTCATTCATGTTCTCTATATATTTGCTTAAATTAAAGCCATAGTTCAAATTATGGTCCTAACATCTTCACTGCTTTGCAAAATAGTCTGCAACATTAACTGGAAACATTTTTCCAGTTTATCTTTTGTATACTATTTTAGGACACTTAGGACATTGCTCTTTGAAATCTGTAAGTAGGTTCTGCTAAGTAATTTGTTCACATAACTTATAATCCTTTCCATAAACACTAATGCTGATAAGTGCTGGGTGAGCTTTATGAAGCACATTTTTGGTTCCAGATTAAGACTCCCGGGTTGTATGTAGCCAAAATTTGACCTCAAATTAGTAAAACATTGAAAAGGAAGACTGACTGTCTTGTATTATTCATGTCTTCCTACTTATTGTTTTAAACCCTCCCCTGCCTATGTGGGAAATAACACAGATTAATAGAGACCTGCTTGTTTTCAAGAGATTATAAATGTATTTCACAAAAAATATATTAAATAACGTATATCTTATAACTTGGTTCAACTGAATTATGCTGAGTTAAGTTGGCTATTTAGAAGACTATACATACCATGTTAGATTTTTGCATCACTAAGGAGTAGAAGATCCAAGTCAGCCAACAGTAATAGTATGTTTGAAAAAATTATCTTACATTGTTACAGTATCTGTAAAATACTTGTTACAGCAGTTGCCATTAGGACATCAGCACTTATCAACAGTAGCTACAAAGTGGTGTTGGAGACACTGCATTGATTTTTTCTTATAAATACTATAATTTATTATTTGTATCACTATAGCATGTCGGCGTCCTAGTCATGGGCCAAGACCCCATTGTGCTACGTGCTGTGCAAACAGAGAACAACTGATGGTTCCTGTCCCAAAGAGCTTACAATCTAAGTAAGCAATACTAAGTGATAAGGTAATATTGTGATGCCTCAGATATTAGTATGGTCACTGTTGGTAAATGATGACTTTTTTTTTATAGTCACCACTGTGGGCAAGACTGGAACCAGTTTCTAGGACCTGATCCAAAGCCCAGTTAATAGAATGGAGTCTTTTCTATTGATTTTAGTGGGCTTTGAATCAGGACCATAGCATTTGTGCGGATGTACATGTCACAAGCTGGCTAGAAGAAATACATGAAAAAGGGCATTGTAAATGGTCTCAGAAGAATTTAACATTCTTGGTGACTGAAAACTATTCAAGTGAATGACAAATATCAATAATAGTGTTCATCCTGGGACAAGTCTCAAAGACTTTGCACATTTTCTATACAGATCTTTCTCAGTCAAAAATCCCATTGAAATAACTAGAAGGTTTGGTCAAAATAAAGACTGAGCAAAGGAACTGTGTACATGGAAACTAGAAAGAAAAAACTAAAATAGTTGTAATTCACACTGTTAACTGTTTCGATGCAAGTCCGTGTGTGAACACTCTTTGATTTGGAATAATAGTGCTCTTTTTAGATATAACTTACCTTAAGTCATATATTGAAATAGCTCATTGACCAGCTTAAGTTATATGGAAATAGAGCGCTCTTATTCCAGAACAGAGTGTCCACATACAGACTTGCACTGAAATAGCTAAAGATGTGATTAACAACCAATTTAGTTATTTGAGTTCCAGTTTCCATGTAGACAAGCCCTGATTAAGGACTCTAGGATTTGGCACTCTGCTAGAAGTATTAACAACAGTACAACTTTATGACTTTCCCTGAAATTAATCCTCCAGTCAGTTATTTTGATTATGAAACCACACCATTTTGGTGACATATTAATAGTGGCAGAATGTAGATTGTAGCAGAATGTAGCTACATAGTAGGCAGCAAAACAGATTAGCTAACATTTCATTTTTTATTGGTTAGAATTATTTAAAATAATAATAGATTTTTTTTTTAAATAAACTTAATTGAGATGGGAAGAACAAACCTCAGAGCTTCATACAGTTTGAAAAACAATTAGGAAGCATGTGATGGGATATACTTCCCATATTGTTCTTGACATTTCCCCCCACCCCCCACTGTGCTAGTGTAGGGTCACCCAGGGGAGGGTCAAAGCCAATTTTTCAGGGAAGAGGATAGCGGCCGCCCAGCCAGGCAGCAGCACAGCTGCGAGCAGCGGCACAGGAGGCAGCAAACAGGGCGGCTAACAGGGGAGTTTGAGAGGGAGTTCTCATTGGAGGAGAAGGTATCTGTACTTGTGTCTGTCTTTGTTGTCCTTGTGTGTTTGTAGAGGCCTGTAGGGGCAGGGTGCTGGGAGGGACGCCGAGCCCTGATGAGGGGGCGGGGCTTGGCTGAGTAGGGGGCCCATAAAAGCGGCCGCCCAGCCAGGCAGCGGCACAGGAGGCAGCAAACAGGGCGGCTAACAGGGGAGTTTGAGTGGGAGTTTGCAGGGGGAGGTGGAAGGGGAGGCAGGAGGGCGCGGCGTGTTGTGTGCTCTGTGTCCGCAGGTGCTGTGGGCAGAGACTGCAGCAGCCATGAGCCAAGCAGCAGCAAACGGAATGCAGATGGCTGCCTGCGGAAGCTGTGGTATGTATATAGTCCTAGAGTTTGCATGAAGTGCCGCCTTATAGCGTTACTGGAAGAAAAGATTAGGGGGTTGCAGATGCAGGTAGATACCCTGGTGGAGTTTAGACGGGGGGTTGAGCAGCTGATGGAGGACAGGCAAGGAGGGACTGAAGGGGAATGCTTAGGGGTGCAGGTGGAAGCAGAGGTAGAGGACAGTGAGGGGGGAACGTTAGAGGGAGAACAAGGGCAGTGGAAGCATGTGACCGTGAGAAGCAGGCCAAGGAAAAGGAGGGCTAGTGAGGGGGAAATAGAACTCAGGAACAGGTTTGGGTGTTTGGATAACGAGGAGGGGGGGCAGGAGGTGGTGACTGAAGGTGGGAGAGTGAGGAAGAAGAGAAGAGCAGCTAGTCCAATAGAGAGAGGGGAGGAGTTGATGGAGACAGCACCAATTCTGGGCCCCCGGAGGATTCAGGAAGGCACAAGGGGGAGTATGAGAGAAGATAGGAACAGACACAGGTTAGGACTAGAGGGATCAGAGACTAGATTAGTAGATCGCACTGTTGCCAGGCGACGGCAGGTGTATGTGATTGGGGATTCTTTACTGAGGAGATTAGACAGGCCTGTGACCAGGGCAGACCTGGAGAACAGAAGGGTGTGCTGTCTACCGGGCGCAAAGATACGCGATGTGGACCTGCAGTTGAAAAGGATCCTAAAAGGAGCAGGTAAGAACCCCTTGATAATCCTTCATGTAGGAACGAATGACACGGCTAGGTTCTCGTTAGAGAGAATCAAGGGAGATTATGCCAGGCTGGGTAAGACGCTCAAGGAAATAGAGGCTCAGATTATCTTTAGTGGGATTCTGCCTGTTCCTAGAGAAGGGCAGCAAAGGGCTGATAGGATTGTGAGAATAAATAGTTGGCTAAGAGAGTGGTGCTATAAGGAGGGCTTTGGGATGTATGGCCACTGGGAGGCTTTCGGGGACAGACAGCTGTTCTCACGGGATGGACTTCACCTGAGTAGGGAAGGAAATAGACTTCTGGGAGGGAGGCTGGCTCATCTTATCAAAAGAGCTTTAAACTAGGAAGTTGGGGGAGATGGTTGGGAGATGTACAGTTAATCTCCACGCCAGATTCCAACATTGAAAAGGCGAGTGATGAGATAAGAGGAGATATAGCAGGGGAGATGGGATTGGACATAAGAAGGAGAGGGGGGACGAACACACAGAGGTCTGTAACATATTGCGTTACTAAGGGGAGACAGGCTAAACGACATACATTAGGATGTTTATACACCAATGTGAGAAGCCTAGGTAACAAAATGGAGGAATTGGAACTCTTGGTCCGAGAATTGAAACCGGATATCGTAGGAATAACTGAAACGTGGTGGAACGGCAGTCACGACTGGAATACAGGTATGGAAGGGTATGCGCTGTTTAGGAAAGACCGGAACAAAGGTAAAGGTGGGGGGGTGGCATTGTATGTCAATAATGAGATAAGCTGTAAAGAAATAATAGTTGATGGAATAGACAAGACAGAGTCCGTCTGGGCAATACTCACACTGGGTAAAAGAACTACTAGAGCCTCTCCAGGGATAGTGCTTGGGGTGTGCTATAGACCGCCGGGATCGACCCAGGATATGGATAAAGAACTATTTAATGTGTTTAAGGAAGTAAATACTAATAGGAACTGTGTAATTATGGGGGACTTTAACTTTCCAGATATAGATTGGGGAACAAATGCTAGTAGCAATAATAGGGCTCAGATGTTCCTAGATGTGCTTGCTGATCAATTCCTTCATCAAGTAGTAGCTGAACCGACGAGGGGGGAGGCCATTTTGGATTTGGTTTTGGTGAGTAGTGAGGACCTCGTTGAGGAAGTGGTTGTAGGGGACAACTTGGGCTCCAGTGATCATGAGCTAATTCGGCTTAAACTAAATGGAAGGAGTAACAGAATTAAATCAAAGACTAGGGTTTATAATTTTAAAAAGGCTAATTTTAACAAATTAAGAGGACTGGTGAGAGAAGTGGATTGGGCAAACATATTAATGGATCTAAAGGCAGACGATGCCTGGGATTACTTTAAGTTAAAGCTACATGAGCTGTCGGAGGCCTGTATCCCGAAAAAGGAAAAAAGGTTAGTAAGCAAGAGATTTAGACCGAGTTGGATGAGCGACCATCTCAAAGGGGCGATTAGGAAAAAACAAAAAGCGTACAAAGAGTGGAAGAGGGGAGGGATCAGTAAGGAAACTTACCTTAGTGAAGTCAGAGCATGTAGAGATAGAGTGAGAAAGGCCAAAAGCCGTGTAGAGTTGGACCTTGCGAGGGGAATTAAAAGCAATAGTAAGAGGTTTTACAGCCACATAAATAGGAAGAAAGCAAAGAAAGAAGAAGTGGGACCGCTGAAGACTATAGCTGGAGAGGAGATTAAGGATAATCTAGGCATGGCACAATATCTTAACGAATATTTTGCATCGGTGTTTAATGAAGCCAATGAAGGGACTAGGAATACTAACAGCGTGACAGAGGGGGATACAGGAGGGGGGATTATCAGAGGTAGAAACCAAACTTGAACACCTTAATGGGACTAAGTCGGGCGGACCGGATGATCTTCATCCGAGAATATTGAAGGAATTGGCACGGGAAATAGCAGGCCCCTTAGCGATAATTTTTAATGAATCTGTAAACTCGGGGGTGGTTCCGTTAGACTGGAGAATAGCAAATGTGGTTCCTATTTTCAAGAAAGGGAAAAAAAGTGACCCGGGTAACTACAGGCCTGTTAGTTTAACATCTGTAGTGTTCAAGGTCCTGGAGAAAATTCTGAAAGAAAAAGTAGTTGAGGAACTTGAGGTCAATGGCAATTGCGACAAATTACAACATGGTTTTACGAAGGGCAGATCGTGCCAAACCAATCTGATCTCCTGCTTTGAGAAAGTAACGGACTTATTAGATAAGGGAAATGCGGTGGACCTAATATACCTTGATTTCAGTAAAGCATTTGATACAGTACCGCATGAGGAATTGTTGGTTAAACTGGAAAAGATAGGGATCGATATGAAAATCCAGAGATGGATAAGGAACTGGTTAATGGGGAGAATGCAGCGGGTCGTATTGAAGGGTGAACTGTCAGGTTGGAGGGAGGTCACCAGTGGAGTTCCTCAAGGTTCAGTTTTGGGACCCATTTTATTTAATCTATTTATTACTGACCTCGGAACCGATTGTAGGAGTGGGCTGATAAAGTTTGCGGATGACACAAAGCTGGGTGGTATTGCCAATTCGGAGGAGGATAGGGATATTCTGCAGGAAGACTTGAATGACCTTGTGAATTGGAGTATCAGAAATAGGATGAAATTTAATAGTGAAAAGTGTAAGGTGATGCATTTAGGGATGACTAACAACAATTTTAGTTACAAGCTGGGGACGCATCGGTTAGAAGTAACTGAGGAGGAGAAAGACCGTAGGGTCCTTGTAGACCGCAGGATGACTATGAGTCGACAATGTGACGTGGCGGTGAAAAAAGCCAATGCGGTCTTGGGATGCATTAGGCAAGGTATATCTAGTAGGGATAAAGAGGTGCTGCTTCCGTTGTATAAGGCGCTGGTGAGACCTCATTTGGAGTACTGTGTGCAGTTCTGGTCTCCCATGTTTAAAAAAGATGAACTCAAACTGGAACGGGTACAGAGAAGGGCCACTAGGATGATCAGAGGAATGGAAAACCTGTCGTATGAAAGGAGACTAGAGGAGCTCGGGTTGTTTAGCCTGACCAAACGAAGGCTGAGGGGGGATATGATTGCTCTCTTTAAATATATCAGAGGGATAAATACCAGGGAGGGAGAGGAATTATTCCAGCTTAGTACTAATGTGGACACGAGAACGAATGGATATAAACTGGCCATGGGGAAGTTTAGGCTTGAAATTAGACGAAGGTTTCTGACCGTCAGAGGGGTGAAATATTGGAACAGCCTTCCGAGGGAAACGGTGGGGGCGAAGGACCTGTCTGGTTTTAAGATTAAGCTAGATAAGTTTATGGTTGGAATGGTTTAATGGAAAAACATGATTTTAGTCAAAGGAATACCGTGCCATGGCAGGTAAATAGTATAATGACGAACAAGGGGCAGGCTGGAGACTCTTGCCTACATGCTAGGGGTTTTACTGATCGCCATATTTGGGGTCGGGAAGGAATTTTCCTCCAGGGTAGATTGGCAGAGGCCCTGGAGGTTTTTCGCCTTCCTCCGCAGCATGGGGCAGGGATCGCTGGCAGGAGGATTCTCTGCCAATTGAAGTCTCTAAGCCACAGGATTTGGGACTTCAACAGCAGAGTCAAGGGAAAGGGTAGGGACGGCTTTGTGGCCTGCATCATGCAGGGGGTCAGACCAGATGATCATAATGGTCCCTTCTGACCTTAAAGTCTATGAGTCTATGAGTCTATGAGAAACATGGCAGAGGTTCAATGATTGGAGAACCAATGCAGCTGGTGCTAATTTAAGTTTTGCCACTAACTTCAATGGGGCCTATATTTCATTCCTTGACATTTGGGGGACATAAACTTCAAAGAAATGCCCTTTTAACAGAGACTGAGGTGAAACAAATTTTCTTGTTTGTGTTGGACTAGCATTACTTGCTTCCCACAAAGTCCCCAGCCCTCAGACACACATAAGAAGTCCTGCTGAATACTACATTTGAAATTAATCTCTGCTGTACTTCATCCAAAGAAGAAGGGAGAGGGAAATATCATTCAGTTTTGCTGGTGTACATCAAGAGTAGGAACAGAGCATCCTAATGTGTTTTCTACTGACTGTTTAAACAAATTTCAAACAAAACTAAACTGAAGCTTTAAAAACACACACAAAAAATGGTAGTCTGTGTCTACACCAGGACCATCACATATTTAAGTGCTTTGCTGGATTGAAACTCTGCAGCACCTTGCAGGGTAGAGCCCCTAACGATATTAATTCTATAAAAACAAAGTACTTCACAAAATTCTCTTGCAAGAAGTCCAGTGCCTCCCACAGATGCATACACAGAATGCTCTTATCTGAAACTCATCCATCCATTAAACATTTGCTGTATTCTCCATTCCAGAGATTGCATTAAAATTATCTGACTCACTTGACTGACTATAGGTGCATCCCAAAGCTGAGACCTTATAAAAGAGTTCGGTGCAGACATTCTATCGGGCTGTGGAAATTTTTTTGTAGAACTGAGGCTGTGTGTGTGTGTGTGTGTGTGTGTGTGTGTGTGTGTCATGGGGAAGGAAGGGAACAGACCATAGTTTTATATATTATTCATCTCTCTGATTTCACAGTACAACTCACTCAATGTTCAAACCTCACTGTTTAGAAACACCAAGCATTTCCACAACAGTTCAAGCAATTTCCACTTCATGTCCATCTCAATGAGCATAATTCTTCCAGGGGCTCATCTTCAAAGCCTAATTATCAATCAAACCATATTCCACCCAAGTAATGGGTACATTTCTCAATGGGGAAGAAATTAAAATCTAATCTCAGCTTCTAAAATTCCCAAATGAACATTTGTGAGAAGGGAAGTATTCTCATTGCAAGTAATTTATTATTTAGACTCTACTAGCAGAAAATGATCAGCTTCCATTTTCTCTCATGCAGAAGGTGCCAAGGTCCAATATGGAAATATTCCAAAATTTTAACAAAACATTCAAAGGCAACACTAAACAATAGCCTCCTGCTACTGTACAATACAAGTATGTTATATACAAAAGTTGTAGCTGTACAAAGGAGAGAGGAGGGAAACAGAGTAATGCTAACATTGTCATGACATTTTTGCAATTACAATTTTTGGCATTACGTGACTCAATTGAAAGGAGGAATTTATCCTTTGCTACCAGTAGAGACAGGGAAAACTTATGCCTATCATTTGAACTGAATCCAAACAACCTTTTGGAAGAACTGGCGTGTCCTTTTCTTTTAAATCATTTTTCACATGCTCACTCTTCCTGATTTGTGCTGATGTGAGCATGTTGGGTCACGTCAGGTACTTGGCAGACTCTGCAGTCCCCCAAAACAAGACAGCACCAGGCACTTCATGGTACGAAATGGCCTTTTTTTGTGTGAGACCTTTGAGAAAGAATTAAATTACCGGACAATCCTCCTCTCCTCAGAGTGAACTCTTAAATGAATAGTTTCCTTTCTCAGGAGAAAAGGCAAAATAAGCTGTAAGATGTCATACAACTCTTCCCTTTATTTGCAGTCCTTTATCATAGAGCTAATCAGGAATTTTTTGACGACATTTTTTAATTGGAAAATGTGGATTCTTCCAAACTGAAAGTTTTCACAGAAATGTATCGGTTCTGATGACTCTTCCGTTGGGAAAGATTTCTCAGGTCCAGAACAGAACAGTTGGTCAAAACATCAGAGTGAGAGAAAAACAGCCAATAGCTCAGTGATTAGAGCTGTCAACTGGCATGTATGTGTGAGTCTCTGCTCGGCTTGATTTGGAGCTTTGAACCTGACTCTCCCACATCCCCAGTAAGTCTCCTGACCACCAGGCTATTCTGGGATAGGTTCTTCTCAGTCTCTTCTGTTGAAGCTGTTACACTTTATAAATAATGAAATAGTCATTGGGCCAGAGGGAGACTGACTATAGCTCAGGGTTAGGGCACTGAGTCAGACACAGTAGGGGCCTGAACCTCAGTCTCCCACATCCCAGGCTATTCTGGGGTCTCTCCGGGGGTGCTGGAACTAGGGTGCTGGGGGTGCTCCTGCACCCCTTGGCTTAAAGTGGTTTCCATCATACACAGGATTTACAGTTTTGTTCAATGGCTCTCAGCATCCCCACTATAAAAACTGTTACAGCGCCACTGGGTCTCTCTCTTTTTTCATGAAACGTCTCATAAGGTCTCGGTTTCATCCCAATATGTCTGAAACGAAATGGCGAAACCTCATCATTTTTCACAAAATGGAATCCTTGTTTTCCCAGCCAGCCCTGCTTTATTGCTTGCAACTGCCAACTGCTCTGCTCATTTAGAAGCTGTTGGCCCTGGACGATGATGTGGCCTGTATAATAGCCCTGTAGTGGTGGTGAATTCCATACTGATGTTGCCTAGTAGCTCCACAAATCAGCAAAACAAACTGCTAAAACCATCTAGAGAAAGGGATCCAAACAAAGCCAAAGTTTTGATTCTCAAAATTCAAACATGTAGATCCCTTCCACATGCTCTGTCAGCACCAGAATTGCTATCACCTTACAGGACTATACACAAATTAGATTGTCATAGTCTATGGGCTTGATTCACCACTCCATCTGAGGAGGTGTGCTGAACACAGCCTGTGCCAGCTCCCGTGATTCTGAGCCACCTTGCCTCTACTAAGCAGCCCTAACTCTCATCACTGGCATAAGGTCCCTTATGCGAGTGGAAGATCAGGAGTAGTGGAGCTTTGCCATGTTCCCTCCCACCCCTATCTCATCCACACCGCACTCTCAGAACATCCCAATATGGCTCTTCCCTCCTCATATGCAAGATGTCCACTAGCAGAGTTCCCCAGTGGTCTGCAAATTGTGGGGCATGCCCCCCATAGGTGGGCGCAGAGGAACATTCGGGGGTGTGTGCAGCAGGGCCTGGGTCAGACCCCATGGGAGGCAGTCAGAGAGTGCCACCCAGACCTGCTCTGCCCCAAGCCCAGCTCTGGCCCCAGTCACAGCTCCATTCCGGCCACAGCTCCACTCCATCCCCTGCTCTGCCCCCAGCCTAGCTCTTCCCTCATTCCCTTTCTGTCCCCAAGCCAGCTCTGCCTCTAGCCCCAGCTCCTCCCTCCATCCCCAGTTCAGTCCCCAGCTCCACCTTCAGCCCAAGCTAATCTGCTGAGTCAACTGTGCAGTAATGAAGGGGGGACGTGAACAGATTCCATTTCTGGTAAGGGGGGCACAACAGGAAAAGTTTGGGCACCACTGCCCTAGACTGGGGAAATTCTCCACTGGTCATTTCCAGTTGTTTTCAGGCAGTGTAAAATAAGCATCCTTGGTGGACCAGAGACGCAAGATCAATTTCTGCAGAATCAGCGAGGTCTAAGCTGTTTGGGGATCATATTCAATAGAGCCATAATAATAGCATGTATGGTAGTTAGTAGTTACTGCTCACTGAAAAATGCACAAACAATGAAGATAAAGGAAATAATCTGGGCACCACATCACAGTGAGACCTGTTTAGAGCCAAGTTCCTAATCAACTATTGGCCTGTGCTTTTTTCAAAAATGCTTCACATAATGTTGATTGGCAGCATAACAAAGCTTGTTTCAAGAGAAGAGTCTAGGGAAGGGGGAATGCTTTGTATCAGACTCATCACAGTTCCACTAAACTTAAATGCTAGAAGGAGCAAACAGGCATGATTTTTAAAAAAAAGCATGTTATCAAAAACATAGAAAAATAAAACAACCGGAATATTGGGATCTAGCACATGGTTCTTAATTGCAAACAGCAGCAGAAGGAAAGGTATTCTGGGTTCATTCATGTCTGGTGTTTCACCAAATGTTTTAAATGTAATTCTGCAGTTACCGTGCTGCATTTTGTCAGTGATGAACAACTGTGGGCAAGGATTGTGTTAGCTGGACAGTGTACCACACAAAATTTGCATCAACTTTATCTATTTACTGAAAGACCACGAGACTCTTCCTTGAAAAAATACATACTGCAGTAGCTCATTCCAGATATGAAGAGCCAGAATTCTATGTACTACATCATTTAATATATTGTTGATCAGAAAGCAGCTATTGTTGCATACAACCGGCACAACAATGGTGGAAAGAGTACTTTTCTATATGGACAATAGTGGAACACATCTTCCGATCCTGTAACCTTGTGTAATTTCTAACAAGAAAGTGAGTGCTGAAAACGCAGCCTTAGTCCAAGTAATAACATGTACCCAGCTGTTGAAAAATAAACTAGAGAAAATATGGGAAAACTCCCAACTCTGAGTGGCCCTTTCTCATCTCATACAAATTAAGGCTGGTGAGAATTTCCAGAATTGATAACCCTTTGTTTTTCAAGGAGGCAACATGGTGCCCTCCAGTGGACAGGGAAATGCAGTAGGACTAAGGAAACCTGAATTCTCTTTCCAACTCTGCCAATATCCTGTTGTTGATCATAAGAATTATCCTACTCGGTTGTTTGACTAGTGGCAACCATGGAGAAAAACGTCTAACCATGCTGGTAGACATACCGAAATTTCTCAGCTGACAATACAGCAGACACGCTAAAGGATGTGTAGTTGTACTCTGAATGGTGATGCTGTAAAAATGGCATCATTGGGTGCCATGTTCATTGTATCTAAATAAGTTCAGACCAAATATAGTCTCAGTTTATAAGTCAAATGCTATTTTTTCTAACTGCCAGTCTTGGAAACTCACCCAGGGCTCTGGAATCAAGCTGAGTTCTTCTCTTCTCTTATTTCAAGAATATAAAAGCAAATGGGATCATGGAGGGAGAATACCAGTGCAGTTGCCCTGAACTGTGACAGGTGCCAGTCTCCTCTATTCTCTGCCTGTGGCACACAACAGTTTAGTCTCCTGAGGACAGAAATGCTTTAATCTAACCTAAGTTACTGGGCTCAACATAGAGGTAAACTGGGTGAAATTCAATGGCTTGTGATCTACAGGAGATCAGATTACGTGATCTAATGGTTCTTTCTGCCTTTACACTCTATGAAACTATGAACGCAAGTTTCCTGAATCTCAGAATTCCTCTGCCATCAAAAAATAGTTCTGAAACCATTGGCAACATTCTTGTTTCATCTCCCTTTAATGGTCATTTCACATAGAGGATGACAACCTACTACTACTGCTATCCGTTAGTCCATTAGCTCATAGGTGCTCTGAATCTAAAGGTTCCAATCCCATTGATGCTTTATGTACATGTCAAAATGATTCAACATGATTGAAATGTGTTTTCAGTTTGCTTTTTTAAAACTTAGAAAATAATAACCCACTAAAATATATTAAAATAATGGTAAAGTTGCAAAGTCAAGCACCAAAAGTTAGAATATGCCAGAATTAAGATTGTTTGTGACTTAAGGTTATGCATATGCATTATGATACAGTCTATAATTATATGATCACACGTCACAACAAAAACTGAGGCAGGGGACCTACAGACAACAGCCTTTTTTCCACACACAACTCTGATCCAGTCCCCAAAGTATCATTAAGGCTGTGAGTCTGTCACAGAGATCATGGAAGTCACGGATTCTTACTGGGACCTCTGTGACTTCTGTGGTGGCTGGTGCGGCTGGCTCCAAGGCTGCCACGACCTCTGCCTGCTGCTGCTAGACCCTACCTCCCCAGCACTGGTGGGGGTTCCAAGCAGCACACCATTGCCCCCCCCCAAACACCCGAGCGCCACCCCCACAGCACATGCTGCACCCTCGGGCCGCCCACAGAGAACCCACAGTGCCCCGGGACGGCCCCCTCCCAGCACCCAAGATTTAGTCAGGGATATATAAATGGACCTGTCACCAGCCATGAATTTTTGTTTACTGCCTGTGACCTGTCTATGACCTTTACTAAAAATACCTGTGACTAAAACGTAGCTTTAAGTATCATCCATTCTGTGTATTGAATTAGTCAGGGATCCTATGGAAAAAATAGTATGTGATCATGTAATTAAAGACTCTATTATAATGCATATCTACATACCCAGGGGGCTGAATTTAGCTTGCCTGGGCAACCGTTTGAGAACTTGACTTTGCTACTTTAATGTTCTTCTGTTGTTATTTTGTGTGTGCAATAAATACAATCACATATTTAACTTTGAAAGTATTTTCCTGTATTTCTTTTAGTCAATTATTTTTAACAAACTAAAAAGTTAGTAAACAGACTATCTTAAATGACAGTTTAGCTAAGTGGTTTACCAGAAGATTGTGGTTCGCTCAGACAGTATGTCACTTTTCCACCATGGTTAAAGGAGTAATATAGCAGACTGGGTAATCTTCTTGGCTGTTTGTTCAATATTTCCACAATTTTCATCATGGTTTCTATAAATGTTTTAAATAGGTAACGAGGCTTTTAAATCACAGCCTTTATTTTATGTATTTCAGGTTCATGTATTAACATAGTTGCCAACATGTGTCCCAGACACATAGACATGCAAATTTTATTTCTGGAAGAGATTACTTAAAATTTCCCAGAAGGGAGTTGTATTATTAGGGGATTATAGTAACATGACCACATGGAAAAAGCATATTTGATTTCCTGTAACTTCACTTTAAACCAGGGGTGCCAAACGTCTTCTCTGGAGAGAGCCAAATTACATTTTAATTTATGGCCTTTGGACTGGGTCTATTACAAAATTAGGGTCATATTCTACTCTCCTTCAACAGTATGGTTGTCTGCACTTTTATTCAGTCCCCACTTTTGCTGGGCAATGCTACTACATGCTGCCTCAGACAATATGTACCTCAGGGTTGAATATAAGGGTGCTGCTCCATCCCTTAGTAAGTTACTGTTACATTCAGCTTTACTTAGAGGAAAAAATGAGGTAAGGAACTTGTAGGACCACAGCTATTTCTATGGCCTTTTTTGGCCACTTGCACATGCAAGTACCCAGTATGTACATACAATTCCACTAACTATGCGAATTAGGTGACAAAGGTATTAGAAAATAAGAGTATTTTAGTATTTCATTAGACTTAATTTACAATGCATCAAGATGAATGGGGCAGTTCAAATCTCTTAGATCCACTGTTATATGCTACCTACAGATTCAGGAAAACAACTCTGTATAAGTTAACAAATTCAGTTCATATTTGAAAGGAATTTTTTATGGCCACAAGGTCTAAAAATATGGGGGGGGGGTTAATAATAGCTTACATTTTGCGATCAGAATCTGTCACAGATGCTTGATAAATACTTAAATAGGCAGTAACAGCCCACAGGATGGGTGGTTAATACACTGGTTTAATCTCCAGGTTAGCATACAAGTTACGTGCAATGTGTTCATAGAAGCAATCAAAATGATATTTTCTTCAGTGACTAATTAAAAATAAAAATCTATGACACATATATACTTCTAAACACATAGAAAAGAATATTTTTTCTATAACACACCGAATATCGCTCTATAATATTGTATTTAGAGACTTCTGTAGTAAATTATTCCAGCGATTAAAGCACAAATTGCTTTTGCAATTGAGGTCATCCTTATCACTTTCACAAACTGGTAAGTGAAGCTATCTATAAAAGCACTCGTCTTAACAATCTAAGCTATAATGTTATGTATCACCTTGCAAAGGAGTCAAGCCAATACAAGCAGGAGCTTAACTAGGTTAGTGTGAGCTCAAAGAACAAATTGTAACAGCAAATTTTAATAGAAAGATATTATGTTATGCAAATTTCCATACAAACAGTAAAATGACTTATTGGCCAAATAAAGGTCCTGATTTTGAAAGGTAATCAGCGTTTACAACTCCCATTGGTTGGGAGTCACAGGTGCTCAGCACATCTTAGGCTCAGTCCCAAATTTTGCCGACAAAACTACTCTACTCGACATTCAATATTTTTTAAATTTACATTGCCAGAGTTCATCTTTAAATATCTCTGGTGGGAAGACAGGGAACTATTCAAATGTATCATATTAAGCTATCAGAAGATTTCTACTGCTTTGAAATATCTGTACTTTTCATTTTCATAAACAATGTATTTCTAAAAGGGTGCCACTATGTATTTATTGTTGATTGATTGAGATATTTAGACAACAAGAATAAACAATAGCTCAAATGCTGCCAATCTAAGTATAGTTCATTATCTGATATTGCACAGAGACAGAACAGATCTTGTAAAATTGATGCATGTCATCACTATGGCCCAGATTCTGATACCTTTACTCATGATATATATACCCACTGACTTCAATGGGACTACCTATGGAATAAAGTGTAAAGAGAGTAAAGCATGAGTCAAGAGAGAGCATGAATAAAGGTATCAGAATCTAGCCCTATGTGACTTGCAGTATAAGTGTGTATTCACATGATCCCATACATAATATGAATAATCAGACTACATACAATTATAAACAGAACTGGGCTGAGAAAAGAAGAGAAAAGAACAACTGGTTGACCGCAATGAGAGTTGAGTGTGCTCAGTCCCTTTTAGGATTGAGCTCTAACAGAGCATAGAGAGACCAAGGGTGAAATCCTGGTGCTACTAAAGTCCATGGGAGTTTTGCCATGGACTTCAGTAGGGACAAGATTTCACTATAAGCAGGGCCGACTCCAAGCTTTCGCGATCAGCGGCAGCTCCACTGCGCCGCTTTCTTCTTCGGCGGCAATTCGGCGGCAGTCCTTCCCTCCGAGAGGGACAGGGACCCTCCGCCAAATTGCCGCCGAAGAGCCTGACGTACCACCCCTTCCCCTTGCTCAGCTGGTGCCTGGAGCCGGTCCTGATTATAAGGGCCTGGGTTCTCCTCTCACTGATTTTACAATAGTATACCTCCAGTGACTTCAATCAAGTTACTTCTGATGAACATGAGTTTAAGTAAGAGGTGGATCTGTCCCTAACATTCAGAAATGACCTTGGTATTCCCATTCCCCAGCCCTTGGCATTTAAGCATATCAGTAATGAAGATACTCCTCACATACCTGCCTGGCTGGGGTTAAGGGATGATGGTTACTGTAAAACATGGAGAAGATTAAGAGCTACAAAGAGATACAATATTGGTCCTAAATTGAAAGGATGATGACCTTTAGGTGAAGGTAGGCAGTGTAAATGAGAGACCATGCTCCAATGAATAATAGAGAGTGTAGGATTAATAGAATGATCAAAATTCAGAACATAATTATGAGTTGAAATTCAATCTTAAACTGGAGATTATTTAATTCTATATTCCACTCCTGAAGTCCTTTATCAACTGTTTCTAAATAAATACATTACAATATTTTAAATCATGTCAGTCTAAGTGTGGATGCTACTAACTTGAATTCATGGTGTTTTTTGTTTTCCTACACCTATACATCTGGTGAACTCCACCCCAGGTCAGTAGTGTTTAAAAGTTACTATAGGATAGCTATTAGGTGGCCTGTGAGAGATTGGTTTGGTGGTTTCTGTCAAGTTCTCAGGGCAGAAGTATCAACATTACAAAAAATCCACCCCCATAACTGGCACTAATTAGCAACTTTGTTATCAGTCTCAGCAGAGGTCAAGGACTGAATGGCTATAGAGGCTGAATTGAGACAGACATACTGGCAACAGCATGAAGAGGCTTGCATTACTGCTGTCTGTGCTGTTCCTGTTCTGTTGATAAACAGTCTCCTGGGAACTCATTCTGGCATCTTTCATAAGTATTAAATTCACACTAATTTTTAAACTAGATTAGTAGTGAAAGGTGGTGGCATGTGTTATTTAAAAGTTAATTTTGTCAAGATGTCTGTTAAGGAGCAGCTACATCCTACCAAGCAGAACAATGACGAAGAGCAATGAGATCAGCTTGTAGTTGCCCTTTTACATGGACATATGATGCTGGTACTTTGCCTGAAGCCCACTCTTTTAAGAACAGTTGTTCACTGGTTCCAAGACACCTTTGAGCAGCTGAGGTGGAATACTATCAGGTTCAGCAGCATGTCCATTTCATAACTTTTAGATGGTCTTGCATATTCCTCACGTGACAGAGAATCGGTGCTTATACATGGGTCTGCAGCCATGTGGTTCATGTAGCTCTGGACAGTTGTCAGCAGGTGTGTAGTTCAGTGAGCTTTCATAATGTGTTTCCTATCAGTTCAGGACCTCGTCTGTCGATGAGCAAAGAGAGCTGTCTGGTTTTGTGAGGGGGATGTTAGAAGGCTGTTTATGGCTACCAGGCAGGTATGTATTGATTCAGGCAGGAAGCAGGTTGTTGTACTTTAGGCTTTGTCAGCCAGTTAGTTGATGTAGATCTCATGGTCACGTTTTGCCGTGGCCTGGAATATGCCTTTCAGCTGTTTATGGTCTTGGACAACTCCCTGTTTGTGTGCTTCTGCCTTTTTTGCTAATATAGCAAGAACTCTTCAGAAGGCCAAGGTTTCTTGAGAGACCACCCGAAGCTGATTGTTTCAGCAGTGGCATGGTGCGTAATCTTCATACCGGTAATGGTGTGAGAGTGTGTGTTGGATCACAGCTTTCACCACATTTCTGCACAGCCTCACATGTACAGCAGAGTTGCATTCTTGCCCTGGCACTATTTTGCTGAGCTATTGACTGGATATTAGGATTTGCTGCTTCACACCTTGGAATCAAGGTTGGTCAAGAAGTGTTCACCAACCAAGACTATGCCAGTGATACTACCTTGCTTGTGGAGAAGTCAGAGAATTTCATCCGCATCCTCCAAGGTCTCTAAGACATTGCCCACACTATGGGATTGAACATCTCATGGCAGACGATCAAGGTGCAAAATGTCAGAGTTGGGCCACCAGAACCCAAGCACAGCTCAAGTGGTTGCAGCAAACTGGACTTCCTTTGACAAATAGATCTTACCACCCTTTGCATGAAGTCCATATCTCACTTATGGATGCACAAATGTCTTCTTGCTGAACCAAAGCTCCAGATCTATCAAACCTATATACTATCTCTATCATTATACTGGTCAAAAACCAGGACCCTTTTACAAGCAGACTTGGAGTGGTTAGAGACATTCCATACGTGCGGTCAACACCAAATCCTGAGCATACAGCGGTTTGACTTTGCGAGAAATGTAATAATCTTGCAGAGATCTGGCCTTCCTTCAATCGCTCATTATATTAAAAAAGCAGCATTGTAAGCTCTTCAGCCATGTCACAAGGATGGACAAAAATGCCCCAATACACCATGCTCTCAAGCTCTCCATCAACAGGTAAAGGGGTGCATGCACTGTTCCTATATGTTGCTGTCCATAGGGCTGACCCAGAGATTCGTGGATTCACAGGGTTGAGCCAGATCCGGAAACTTCACTACACGACGTAGGTCTGGCTGGTGCCGTGGTGCTCAGTAGACTATGGATGTTTGATGATGATTCAGAAACATAAATTGCTTACATTTTCCTTGGACAGGTGCCTTCCCTAGTGTGTACATTAACTGTTTATATAAACAATTAAAGGTAGGGTTTCCAGTAGTGATCATTGATGGCCTAACTGTGCTCCCATTAAAGTCAATGGGAAAACTCCCATTGGTATCAGTGGGAACAGTTTTATGCCAGCACTGAGGGCTTTTGAAAACCCACCGTAAATTTGTTTAAATGTAAATCTGCAGTTATAGCAACTTTTAGTTTTTCACAGACCTGTCCTCCAGCTGTCCTTGAAAGTGAAAATTATACAAAATACTGGTTCAGGAATAAAGGAATTCAATGTAAAATGCTAGCAAAAACATGTTTTGGAAAGTCACCACTCCTATAAATGACCTGAAAATCCCAGACTTGGGTAGGACCAACAATTATTTCATGAGCAATCCTTTAAAAGAAGAGAAACAAACATCTGAGAAGGAAAGAAAATAAAATAGGGGTAGAAAGAAGAAAAAACGTCTTCTTATCCTGCTCTGGATTTCTTTGTATAATGACTCTTCCTCCCAGCTAACTCAAAGTATAGACACCAGCATGGACTAGAGCTGGATTAAGAGTTTCTATACTTTCAGTTAGCTGGGAGGAGGAATCATTATACAAAGGGAACCTTCAAAACAAAAGGTTGTTTTGAATTGGAAAATAGAACTTTCCACCTCCACTTATCTCTCTCCAAATGTAAATTTTTGGACCAAAACTTTTTTTTGACAGAAAAGTGCAGATTCGGTGACAATGAAATATTTTGACAATTTCTTTCTATTTGCCAAATTATTTCAGTTGGAGGGCGGGGGACAAAATTCATAATAAAAAATTCATTTTGAAATTTTCAAAAAGAAAGATTTTAATTTTTCAATTCAAAATAGCTTTTTAAGTTTCCTTAAACTTTTTTTTACATTTTTTTTATTTTAAAATATGCTGGAAATTGAAATGAAATGTGTTTTTTTTCTGATCAAACACAATGTTTTACTTTTTGTTTCACTGAAAATTTTGACCCAAATATTTTTATGTTTAATTGCCAGTAAACCAAAAAAATCCATTATTCACACAGCTAGTTTCAAATCCGATATGGTGTAAGAGGGTGCAATCCATTGATTTCAGTAGAGTTCCATATTCACTTATGTCTGTCTGAATATGGCCATCTGAGTTTATACTCTTTTCTGCAACTGAGTAAATACTGACATCTATTTATTTTGTCAAGAGTGTCATAAAATTTGATGTAACATTTTCAGTTCTTATTTCTGCAACACTTGATCTTTTAAATTTTTTTAAAGAGAGAGGAGGAGAAATAAGGAAAAATGAATCATTTTGTTGTTACTGTATCTTTCAGGGTAGCAACTAGCAGCAAAATCATGCCATTCTTTAGGAGCTATTATTTTGTGGTACAGTACTCCAGTAAAGCTAGACACAGCAACCATGGTATGTCCCACTTACTACTTTTTGCTTTGTGTTTGTTACAGAACCTGCAGAATGTGTGTGAGGCCAATACAAATACTGCAGCTATTATGAAAGTTATGTTAGTTATGAAGTGTTTTATTAAGTTAACTTTTCAGAACATGGAAATTAAACAAATGCAAAAAACTGCAGTGACAATATTTTGTCAATGGTAGCCAGAATCTTTAGCCAGTTGGGGAGAAGCAGCCAAAGCAGGGACTGCTGCAATAGGGAAAAGTGAGGAAAATGGGGCCCAGTCAAGGCCACCTCTCCTGCTAGCACCCTGCCAGACCCAGAACCTTACAGAGGAAACCCCCTACTCTGGGGGCACCAGGACCCAGGCAGTGCCTCCCCCTCCCCTGCCCTGCCACATGGGCTTGGGCATAAACTGCAAAGATGAGCCAGCCAGCCAGTCAGCCAGCATCTCCAGCCACTAGGACAGAAGCACCCAAAGCTGGAATCTTTGGTTCTTGGATATCTTTCTGAAGTTTTGACAGGACTTTCTCTGCCCTGTGCTGATTAGCTGCCTGCTTCAACCCTCCCCTACTCCTCCCTTTCTCCACAGTCTCTTCACCTCAGCTTCACTCCGCACCTGTCCCCCTCATTCTCTTCCCTTCATTTTTTTTCCATTTAGCCAATCCCCTGCTAACTAAATCCAACCAAAGAAATTAAAAATAAATAAAACTGTGACATTAAGATGACATTGGTTCACTTTGTCTGTGTGTTCTATCCCTTCCCCCACCCTGCATCTGTCTTGTCTATTTAGGTTATAAACTCTTTGAGGCAGGGACTGTCTCTTTGTTCTGTTTGTACAGTGCCTCGCACAATGGGGTCCACATCCACGACTAGGGCTCCTAAGAGCTGTGATAATACGAATAATAAATAATAATAATAACTTATGATACCGTAAAAGTAAATTTCCTTTGAGTCACTATGCACAACTGCTGTGCAATGCTATGTGCTATAGGAAACATCTCTGGTTGAATCATGAAAATAAAGAGGCATGTATATATTCCAAAAAGGCCACCATCATTAATCTTAACTACTTTCTGATTCCAATTTACTATTTGAGGTTAAACAAATAGGATAGGGATATATATCTTCACTGTCACTGCAGTTTGTGATATATTAACATCCAATCTATGATCACTGTGCCCTAAGAATAGAAAGAATGCCACATTGTTAGTACAGGATAGTATTAAAGGCTAAACTTTTAAAAGCAGCCTATCAGTAGTCATTACATTACCCACTTGGACTTATGTTCCCAAACAACCAACCCACCCACTTTTTTAAATATAAGAACAACTTAAGATTTCAGTAAGAGTATGTGGAACTTTGATACCCGCAGCTTGTCAATGGTGGTGGAAAGGAAAAAAATCCTCATCTAAAACACAGACAGCACAATTCATTTTGACTAGCATAACAGATTCCACTATTCTGAGTGACAAGAGACATACACGTAGAAAGCCTTAGAAACCTCAAACTGTTTGAATTGTTCACCTATATAATTATGGCACAGTCTGGCTTTAATTTGATTTATGAATGAGTCAGGCCTGAAATATTTCCATTTCCAACCCTACTGTAGGTGTGTTTCCCTTCAGAGACCTAATTTACCAAAACTTTAGGCTGGATGAATGGAAATTGCTTTTTCTAATTTTTTTTAGGTGACGTACAAAAATTATATTACATTGCTAGAATACGAGGATATGTTATGCTTTGCAACTCTGACAGCACTTAATATGGCACAATATAACCTAATGATGATTCAGGCTTTTAAAACAAAATTATCAGAGAGAATCAGTTGGAGAATTAATATCCTGGATTTTTGCATGTAGTAAGCAAACTGGATTACCCAAAAGAAAAAAATATATAAAGTTGTTGGCTATTAAGATTTTCTGATATCTCAGTATGATAGGTTTATTCTGTTTTATGTCAAGACTTGGAATCTGGACAATATCAAAATAGAACTGTCATTTACTAAATACCTAGGACACAAAGAAGAAGACACAAAGTGAGTGGAAATATGAAAGTGATATACACAGTCACTGGATAACTAATTATCAGTTGATCATTTACATCCACAATATGATCGATGGCTAGAAGAACTCAGTTCCTACTCAAATGCCAGGCTTTCAAAAACCTGGATGAACCTACAAATTGAACCCCACCCCATTTTTGTTTCACTGGAAAATGTTACCTGGAGAAAGATGACAGGATATTGGTTTTTGGGTAGACAAAAAAACAGAACAACAAAACACAAGATATGGAGAAATTTTTAGGTCTGGAAGATGGGAACTCTGTGGTGATGAACCCTAAAAAGATGGTAGAGGTATAGAAAAAGTATTTCCAAAGGCTGTTAAATAAGAAGAGAGAGTTGTGAGTGCAAGCATCACCGACAATTATGGAGAAGCCTCAAATGGTATTGATCTCTGTATAGGAGGTAGAAAAAGCACTTAATAAGATGAAGAATGGTAAAGCAGTTGGTGAAGATGAGATAACTGCTGATATGATCAGGGCAGTTGGAAATACTGGAATAAAGTGACTTCACAGACACTTATGCATTTCCTGGGATCATCACAATACCAGATGATTGGAGAACAGGACTGATGGTCCCTCTTTGAAAGATTAAGGGCTGTGCAAAGAATCATAGCATCTATCAGGGCATCATCCTGCTAAATCAGCCTCTTAAAGTTCTTGAGAGAGTTTTGGAGGTAAGGGTTAAGGTGCAAGGTGGAGGAAAATATATGAAAGGACAACATGGCTTTAAGAAGGGAAGGGTACTATACATGCAATATTTGCAGTAAGATAGAAGTTTGAAAGAATGATAAATGGAGAGCATAACACCCTATCACCCAGGGGTGAACACTTTGCACAAAGCAATCACTCTATATCTGACCTATCAGTCCTCATCCTGAAAGGAAACCTGCACACTTTCAAAAGATGAGCCTGGAAGCTTAAATTCATTACTTTGCTAGTCACTAAAAATCATGGCCTGAACAGAGACACTGGATTTATGGCTTATTACAACAATCTATAACCACTCACCCCCTCTTTTTGTGCTTTCACTGCAGAGGTATTAACGGGCCACTCTACCTTGAATGGTCCCCTTATAATATGTGCTAACTACTTATGCTAAACAATCTGTTCCACCTTGCATTTTGCTGTGATGCTAGCAGGGAGGGATAGCTCAATGGTTTGAGCATTGGCCTGCTAAACCCAGGGTTGTGAGTTCAGTCCTTGAGGGGGCTACCTAGGGATCTGGGGCAAAATCAGTACTTGGTCCTGCTAGTAAAGGCAGGGGGCTGGACTCAATGACCTTTCGGGATCCCTTCCAGTTCTAGGAGATACATAGGAGTATCTCTCCAGGATCTGAAGAAGAGCTCTCTACGGCGCAAAAGCTTGTCTCTCACCAACAGAAGTTCATCCAATAAAAGATATTACCTCACCTACCTTGTCTCCAGGGCCGGCTTTAGCAAGAGCGGGACCCGAGCCACGCCGCGGGGGGGACGGGGGGACCCGAGCCGCGCCGCGGGGGGGACGGGGGGACCCGAGCCGCGCCGCAGGGGGGACGGGGACGGGGGGACCCGAGCCGCGCCATGGGGGGGGGGGACCCGAGCCGCGGGGGGGGGGACCCAAGCCACGGGGACCGGGCCGGGCCGGAGCCGGGCCGCGCTGGAGCCAAGCCGGGCCGGAGCCGGGCCGCGGGGGCCGGGCTGGAGCCAAGCCGGGCCAGAGCCGCTGGGGCCTGCAGGAATGGGCCGTGCCTCCCCAAGCCCTTCTCCCGCCCCCCCCCCCAGCTTACCTCGTGTTGCTGGCCCGCCCCTGCTTCGTCTCAGACTTCCCGCGAATCTCTGATTTGCGGGAAGCAGGGGAGGGGGCGGAGCGTTCAGGGGAGGGGAGGAGGGGCCGGGGAAGTGAGCTGGGGGCGGGGTTGATAGCTGCAGCGCGGGGCCCTCTTGGCGCGGGGCCCAATTCAGCCGAATCGGCTGAATCGGCCTAAAGCCGGCCCTGCTTGTCTCTCTAATATCCAAGGGCCGACATAGCTACAACTACACTGCACATAACTGCTCTTGAGAAAGCATGACTTGGTTCTACATGAGCTGGTGTCTGGAGTACTGAATTGGATGGGAGAGGGACTGCAAGAAATGGAGATGATGGAGGAGCTGTATTGAGGGTCAAGAGCTAAGATGGTAACAATACATGAAATTTCAGAGAGTTTTGAGGTGACCGTGAGATTGAGACAAGGCAGTATGCAGAGTCCACTTCTCTTCATCCTACCTATGGAGTTAATCAGTAAGATAACTTAGGCTATGGAGACAGAGAAAACTGATGTATGCTGATGATATGCTTGTGACAGAATGCATCCTTGTATTCGCACAATACACACTATTATACTCATCTTTGTAGAATGTATGCCTTGTGAGGTATCATTTGAAAACTCATAACTTGCTGGTCAATCTTATCATGGTGAAATATACATAGCAACACTGTGTGTGAAGTTCCCCCATATGACGTTAAAAGTGTATTTTCAAAACTCATGTAGCACCAAACCGGTCAAACAGGCTTGTTCTTAACAAAGGGGAGTGTGTTTGCATTAATTTGTATTTACGCAGTAAACAGAGTCATCAAGCAGAAAGGGGAAGGAAGGAAACAACAGGAAACCTGCATGTGAGCATACACAGGTGAAAAAATCAAGCAGGGAACATCCTTCCACACAGATTTTGCATCTCGTGGTCTCCCCGCCCAGCAGCCCCATATGATCCACTGTGGCTGTCTTAACCTGTGTCTGTGGGCAGGGTGCTGTGATGAACTTCAACTCCTGGGAGAATTCTGCACATGCACAGAATTTTTTTTTTCTCCTCAGAAAATACATTTGGCCCCAGAAATGCTGCAGTTCCACCTTTTGCCCACCAGAGGCTGCTGTGGTGCCAGAACAGCCGTCTGCATTCATGCTGCTGATGCCATAGCAGCTTCTGGTGGGCAAAAGGCAGAATTGCAGCACTTCTTGGGCAGAATGTATTTTCTGCAGGGGGGAAATGAATTCTACATGTGGCACAGAATTCTTCCAGGCGTAATATACTCAGGAGAACTGCAGGCAAGTGGAGGGTAAACAGAGTGTGCATGGAAAAAATTAGAGAGAAGATGGACTTGGGAGTCTCAGAGATAGATAGGCTGGACAGTGCACATTTGAGGTGGGCTGCATATGTGATATAAATGGGAAAAGAATGACAAGCAAAGAAAGCGTGGGGAAAAGACAACAACAAGAAAGGATGTGGAAGACTGAGGATATGATGGAAAGACTCTGTCAAGAGAAGTTAGAAGAGAAAAGGACCGGAACCCCAAGACCTACAAAGCCGCTATGGACTGGAAAGAATGGTGAAGAACAGTGGGTACCTCCAACCATGTGTACATAGAAAAAGGCATCGAAAAGTGAAGTGAGAAAACGTTTACCTAATTCTTTCAGTCCTTAAAGAATAAGGGCCTGATTCTGCCAGGTGCTGGTCAACTCCAAGATGCTGAGTGCTCTTAATTCCTGTTGAATTCAACACTTTGCAGGACTGAGCCCATAATCCTTATATTTGCAAGTTTATAGTGCAGACAGTTTGAACAGTTTAACTATTTGCAAACAACAGTCACATTGACTAAACATATTGTTAGTCTGATTAAAAAGAAAGCGAATGGCAGCATAGTATATTCATGTATAAAAATGTTCATGGTAGATTTATGTGATTATACTTCAAAATGTTTATACTGAACTAGTATTTATTATATTTATTTAGCCACTCAACAATAAAACAACCGTATTGTTTTTGATAATTGTTCCACGAACTTACATGAAATTCACACAGCCTGTTCCTGCAGGTGGAGCAATCCAAACGAAACTGAGATTTGTCGTTGGTAGATGACTCACATGAGATGCAACCACACTGCACATAAACTGATTTCCAAACTGGCGATCGGACATAATTCCTAAGAGAAAGACATGGTATGATAAAAAGGTATGATAAAAAGCAGCATATTTCAATGACTCATTGCAATGTTTTAATAGTGTTATGTACTGTATCTACATCTACAACATTTTGCTTTCATGAATGGCAATATGGAAATCAAGACCAAAAGGCCATGGTATAGTCAAAGTTAACTCCACTAGTGTCAATGGAGATGCCCTCTGCTTTCACCAACGTTGAATGTGGCCCAAACAATTTGCAATCATTATTTTTCATGACCCTGTAACACTATCTGAATTTGGTTTGTTTTTTTTTTCCCCAAAAGGAGGAGGCCAGATCTTTAGATGGTATAAATCGATGTTGCACATTATCTTCACAGATTTGCACAAATTAAGGATCTGGCCCATAATCTTTGAAAGAATGGAAAAAACTCTACCAACAAATTTAACACTTTTTATAAGAGTTCTATCCCTTTAAATTCATTTTCATTTTGTTGCAAAAACTTTTTATGTATTTTTGAATGTGGATGTCTTACATAAATAACTCTTTGGAATTCACTGTAGTTTGTCGTTAGATAAAAGAATTGTATCACTAAAATAAAGCAACAGCACTAGCAGACAGCAACCTTTTTTCTACTCAGATCCCTTTTATTGTTGCTTACAAATTAGTGCACAGTTCCATTATTTTTAACACCTTTGGGCTTGCTATCTGAAGTCACTGGAATTGTGCCCTGAAACTGAAGGCATTCGTATTCAATTGAATTACTACATCTTTAATCTTTTCTACATGGTACATTAAACAGTAAATGTTTAAACTGTCCTTTATAATGTAGTTATCAAAAGTAAATACCTTGTTTCTCATTACTTTCTTCAAATATTGACCCTTCAACTCAGAAAACAGTCACATTGACTAAGCATATTGTGAGTCTGATTAAAAAGGAAAGCAAATGGCAGCAGTACATTCATGTATAAAAATGTTCATGTTAGATCTTACGTGATTATACTTCAAAATTTTTATACTGAGCTGGTATTTATTCTTAGTTCTATTTATTTCAGTTCTGATAAGAATAGATACCACTGGCTCTAGGCTCCTTGACAAATGTTTTGAAGTACAATTCTTATGAAATGCAACTCTAGCAATTATGCTTAACCTCTTACTCACCCAACCAACAATGACCAAGCATAGAAAATAAACAAACATCCCCCCTGCCATTTTCCTGAGAATTCTAGATCTTCCTCAAAAGCAAACAGATGACCTTTGCAACATACCCTACCGATTCCAGCTATGTGGGACCAGAGTTGGAGTAATTTTTAAAGCTGAAGACCTTGGTGAAGACTACCCAGCAGCATCCTCTCTATTAAACCAAGTATCAGGGGGGTAGCCGTGTTAGTCTGTATACACAAAAACAACTGGGAGTCTGGTGGCACTTTAAAGACTAACAGATTTATTTGGACATAAGCTTTCGTGGGTAAAAAAACCACTAAGTTTTTTACCCATGAAAGCTTATGCCCAAATAACTCTGTTAGTCTTTAAGGTGCCAACGGACTCCTCGTTGTCTTTATTAAACCAAGGAAGCTCCAACCTGACTATCTTCAGAGATTGCAACTACTGTTCGGAGAGAAAAGTGGTCTCTCAAGTAAATCATTTAGGGCTTTGTACATCAAAACCAACACCTTAAAATCCACTCAGGAGGCAACAGGCAGCTAGTGCTGATCATGGACAATGACTCAGGGTGAGATACACAGCTTAACAAGTGGGCTGACAAATTCTGCACCAGCTTCAAATTCTAGATAAATTCAAGGAATAAACCCGTGAATAGTAATCTAGAGGTGACACTAAGGCATGGATGATCATAGTGAAGTGTATATCCATAACAAATCATCACAACCTTCTACCCAGAAACAGATGAGGGGGACATATCGTTTAGGCCATTATTGCAACATCTAAAAGCAGCAGGGAATTGACCAGGCTGCCAGATTGTGAACATGAGTATTAAATACTCAACACACACCCTCAATCACAGAGGCACAGATTATGCTTGACATATCATAGATTCACAGATTTTAAGGCCAGAAGGCATCATTATAATCATCCAGTCTACCCATAAGTGGCACAGAATTTCACCCAGTAAATCCTAATCAGCCCTATAACTTCTGGTTGAACTAGAGCATATTTTTTAGAAAGAGACATCCACTACTGACTTCAAATGATGGAAAATCCACATATATAAATTGTTCCATTGGTTAATTATTCTCACTGTTAAAAATGTGCACCTTATTTCCAACCTGAACTTCTATAGCTTCTATAACTTCAGACTCCAGCCACTGGATTTTGTTGTGCCTTTGTCTGCAAGGTTAAAGAGCCCTTTAACTAGAGCTGGATGACATTTTTGAACCAAAACTTTTTTGGCAAGAAATGAAGATTTAATGACATCAGAACATTTTGCAAATTCGTGTCAGTGTCACTGAATTATTTCAGTTAAAGAAAACCCTACAAACTGCCCGTCAAATAAAAATTCTAACAAAACCAAAAATGTTTCATTTAGACATTTTCTAAACAAAACATTTTTGTCTATTTGAAAAGGCTTTTTATTTTGAAATGTTGTTTACATTTTATTTTTTTTTAATCTAATAACATATAAGAATTTTAATTTAAATGAAAGTTTTCATTTTGGTTTGAACAAAATATTTAAAATTGTTTTTTACTTTTCAATTCACTGAAAATTTTGAAAAATCTGGTTTTGAGTAGACTCGAACAGATTTTTTATTTTTATTTTTTGGAACTGCCAGCAAACCAAAAAATCTGTTGTTCAACCAGCTCTACCCTCAACTATCAGAAATCTTCTCCCCAGGTAGGTACTTTATATACCATCAGGTTACCTGTTACATAAACTAAATAAATGAGCTTCTTTAGTCTTTCACTGAACAAAAGATTTTCCAGACCTCAAATTATTATTGTAGCTCTTTTCTAAGAGCTTTCTAATTTGAAAACATCCTTTTAAAGTGTTGACACAAGAACTGGACATGGTATTCCAATATGGATCTTGCTAATGCGGTATACAGTGATAATAACACCTCCCTATTTCCATCCCTGCTTATTCACACAAGGACCATATTAGTTTTTAGCTACCACATGGCACTGGCAGCGCACATCCAGTTGGTTTACCCACAATGACCCCTAAATCTCTGTCAGAGTCATTGCTTTCCAAAATACAGTCTCCCATTCTGTAAGTGTGACCTAATTTCTTTGTTCCTAGAAGTAAGATCTTGCATTTGGCTATATTAAAGTGCATCCTGTTCAAGTGAGCTCAGCTTACCAAATGACCCAGATTGTATTGTAGGACTGACCTGTCTTTATTGTTATTTACCACTCCACCAATTGTGTTATCTGCAAATTTTACCAGCAACATTTTTCTTCCCGATCATTGCTAAATACATTTAACTGATCTCTGAGATCCCACTAGAAAAATCTCCATTGGATGATTTCCCATTTACAATTATTTTTGAGCTCTAATTTGGTTTTAATTCACTTCCGATCATCTTCAGTTAAATGGTATGATGAATGGGGCTTGCTGTAGAATTCTAGCACTTTTGTGCACACACACACACACACACACACACACACACACACACACACACACACACACCATGCACGCTTTGACCCCTGGGCAATTTTCTCAAAATTTTTAAGAAGTGCTAATTACACTTTTTGATAGAAAGACTTTATGGTTTTATCCACTTTTGGAGGAGTCTTGTGCTCCTCCCTCTCACTTAACCTTCCCCCAATCCTTTCCTGTTTACATTAAAATCTCCCTCACCATACTGACCTTGATAAAAGCATCTTTCAAAACAAAGGTTTCTTTGAAATGTTATCTTTGGACTTCTCTCCCAGTAATTAAAAGTTGGTGAGGGGCCAATTACATCATTTCAGTTTCCTAGCCCTCCTTATCCTCTGAGGCTATGTCTACACTACAGATACTACAGTGGTACACCTGCAGTGCTGCAGCTATACACCTGTAGTGCTGTGACATACACTTGCTACTGAGGAATGGAAGGGGTTTTTCTGTCACTGTAGTAAATCCACCCCTCAAGTGGTGGTAGCTAGGTTGACAGAAGAAGTCTTCTGTCAACCTTGCGATATCTATATTGAGGCTTAGGATGGCTTACGTACATCACTCAGGGGTTTGAATTTTGGGGCACTGACCCCACGAATTGGGAAGAGCTGGCTGGCAATAGACTGCAATGGCATCACATCATACATGAAGCCTCAGCTCATTTTGAAGGGAATCGCCTTGCTCTAAAGGCTGAGAAATGGCAGAGGAGGAAGGAAAGCGTACAACATCCCAGATAGCATTGTGCTTTCTCCAAGCAACCACCTGTCATATATGTGGAAAAACCTATAGAGCACGGATTGGGCTCCTCAGCCATCTTAAATCTCATCAATGACCTTTTCCCCTCTGGCAGACTTCATCCTTGTATCAAGGGATAGCCAACAATGAATTTTTCACACCCCTGAGCGACGTAGCTAGGTCAACCAAAGTTTTAGATGTAGACCATGCCTTAGTGGACATTCTTGGAGCCTAGATGTCAAGCTGTGAGAGACATTTTCCCCTGACTAGATGGCAGCTTCAAAGAAAGTCTGGTTGGCAGTTTTGAACTTGTCTCTCATTCTTTCGAACAGTTACACTACTGATGAGATATCCAGGCTGTTAGAGCTTTCTGCATACGCTTGCTCTTATACATTTGTGGTTAAACTTCGTTAAAAGTACCTGGCCCTTGTGTGGAGTTTTTCCTTTCTTCTCTATAGATGTTTTTAATATGTGAATCTGAAATTGACCACCAGAGTAATTCAATTTTTAATTAAAACAGGATCTGTGCCACATAAGAAGTTATGGTTTTCATTGGCATTAGGCTTAACTCAATTCCAACTTCAGCCACCGGACCCAGTTTGAATCTGTAATGGCAGAGTGCTACAGGTGCACTGAGAGGACAACTTCCCCTAGGGGTGGCTGTGTTGTGCACATGCAACTACTTGCCTCCTGCCCAGGGGTGGGAGTCCATGTCTCTGACCCATTCCCACACTCTTTGGGTCAACTTCTGTTCTCATGAAGTCCATGTTAAAATTCCCACTAACTTCAGTGGTGCAGGATTGGGCCCTTAGAGTTGATGTTAGGGAGGTGGTAGCACACATGCACAGTGATCCGTGACTGCACAGTTGGAAGTAGAGCAGATCTCTACTGGCTGACTGGCAGTAAGCTATAGACCACTGGTTCTCAAACTTTTGTATTGGTGACCCCTTTCACACAGCAAACCTTTGAGTGTAACTCCCCTTAGAAATTAAAAACATTGTTTTATATTTAACACTATTATAAATAAATTATAAATGCTGGAGGCAAAGCTGGGGTTGGGCACAGAGGCTGACAGCTCATGATCTCCCCCCCCCCATATAGCAAACTTGCAACCCCGGAAAGCCAATCAGAAAGTGGGAGAGGACAAAGATCTAACACCGCACAGCCTTCAACAAGTTGGGGAGGAGCAGCAGTTTGGGGAACCTGCTCCTGTCCCTTCTTTCCTTCTGTAGACGCTTCCTGAAGGTTACTGACGACCCTGGGTTTTAGACACTTGGCCGTCAGGAAAAGCACAGAGTACACCAAGCACACACAACATCCTCAGAGTTTATGTTTATTCTTTTTAAAAGGAACCACTTTGAAGTGACTTGGAAAAATTCTTAACAATGAAAAAGCAACTCATTAAATTTTTCCACAGAAAATTTTTTATTCATTCTTTAGCATTTCTACTACTTTCTATAAATTGCCAATTCTATTTACTTACAGTATCTGTGCTGTGATTAACTCCATTAGGGAGATCAGCATCCTCAGAACATTAAAAAAAAAACCAGTATGTTGCAGCTTTAGCAAAATGATATATAAACCTTAAATGTCTTACTGCAGCTTAACAACAAATCACTGTGGTGAAAATAATGAACATGGGGTGGAAAGGATTGGAAAAAATATTTTAAACATTCATGAAAATAAAGGCACAGTGAATATTTCCCACTTGCCTCCAATGTTCTTGTGTTCCTCTGCTATGAAAAGCAACAGCATTTCACCTCCTGATGGGAAACCCTCTTCCCAAACAGAATGCTGGCTCAGTGGGTGAAAATAAACAAGCACAAATATAAAGGAGGCTTCCACTGCAAACAATAAATTAGAAATAAAAATAACTTATACAACCGTTCTCAAAAAACACTGAATGGCTCTATGCATCCCACAAACAACTTCTGACACAGAACACTCCTTATTTTAAGGTGTTTGGCTCTGATCCAAAGCACCGTGTATTCACCATATTCTCAGCATGTCCTATTGGCCAGCTAGAATGTATCTGAGATGCAAAAATCCGTCCATCCAAAAAAAATTGTCAAAGGAGGTAAAAGCCATCAGATAATAGTTGAAGATCTGTATGTCCATCTGTATAAATCTGTTTGCAGTGTTGTAGCTGTGTTGGTTCCAGGATATGAGAGCAACAAGCTGAATGAGGACCAACTTCTGGTGATGGAAGAGACAAGCTTCCAAGCTTCACAGAGTTCTTCTTCAGGTCACCTCACCCATCTTGTATAAATCTGTACAGCCAGAATTGTAAATAACCAGGTGTTTCCTAGGGAATCTAGTTTATCAAAGAATGTTCAAAGGTTTGTGGCAGTTGTGCATCCACAGCTCTAAGACATGTACTGCTTCCATGAAAGTCATTAGCATCTCTCTGAAGTCCCTTTCTCTTCTGCGTTACAGTGTGTGCTCAATCTTCGTTGAGGATTTTCATACACTACCACAGTCCAGTTCCCCTCTCCCCTCTCTAGATTTATCTGAGTTTTGATTGTCTTCAAAATATAATAGGACAAATCCCAGCAGTGCTTAGCACCTGTAACTGCCATTGCCATCAATAGGAGCTGCAGGTGCTCAACCCCTCTAGCCCCAACAGCTGTTTTTCCTGTATAAATTTCCCTCATTTTAAAAAATATTTATTTTGTGCCAACTGTATGCTTGGCCCTGTATAATGCACAAAAATACAGTCACTGCACAAAAGAGCTGATATCCTAAAAGGCAGACACATAGAAGAGGGATGCAGTAAGAAATCCAACTTAGCAGGTAGAAGACTTTTTTAAAAAGTCATATGAAAAGAAGATCCTTTGACTTTTTTTAATCAGGAATTTTCTCTTCTTTGTAATCCAAACCCTTACGAGGATTTAAGAAGCTGATATATTGTGCCTGACTTTTACGTATGGGCATGGAGGTGTGGAGGGAGAGGAGGAGGAAGGAGCAAGATGCAAAGACTCTTTTCCCTACTTAGATGGTTCACATAAGGGCCAAGCATAACTGCAGTGCCTGCGTTCCTCCCTGTGCCCCAGGAGCATATAGTATTACAACAGGCCAAAATGTACATTTTTCAGCCTACAGGAAATTTCAGGTTTTTGACATTTTGGTTTGTTCCACAGTGGAATGAAACCAAATTTGCCAAAATTTCTCAGTGAATCCAAAATGTTGTTTTGGAAACGCTGAAACATGCTGCTTCTGAAACAAAATGTGAAACTGACATTCCAGTCAGTCTCACTGAGCTGCTGCCAGGGCTCCCAGGGCCTGTGGCTCCAAAGCAGCCCTGCCATCCAGACTGTCCCAAGGCTGGGAACCCCAGGACTTCCAAACTCCTGGACCAGCTAGCTCCCTGAGCTTCTCCCCTGAGCAGGCAAGCCCGGGAGCTAGCCGACCTGGGAGTCTGGAAGCTGTGGGGTTCCTGGTCCCAGGGCAGTCAGTCTGAAGGGTCCGCCCTGGAACAGCAGACCTTTGTGAGCCAGTCCCAGGACTTCCAGGCTCCAGCATCATGACAAGGAGAGTATGAATCCAGCAGAGAGTCCTGGGGCTGGCTTGGTCCCTGCCATGGAGCGGGCAGCCTAACAGCCCACAAAGCCCTGGTTTCAGACAGTGCTCCACAGACTGGCAGGCTCTGTGCCACAGGACTGGGAGCTTATCGCAGTGGTATAAAAAGGCCCCAAAGGGCCCTGGTAGAATAAGTTGGGGTCCTCCCCCCTCCAGCATCCTTATCCTCCACCCCCCAGGGCTGGGGACCTGAACCCAATTTGCCCCGGCAATCTTCCTTGGGAGCCACTCAGCTCAACCACAGTGGCAACCAGACACCCCCTGCCTGCCTGGCTTCCCGCACTCTGTACCCCCGACGCGGCCCCACTGCCCGGCCCCCAGCATACATCACAAACCCCAGTGCATCTCTTTCCCACACCTTTCTGGATGAGCTTCTCACTGTTGAAGCAAGGCAAGTCCAGGGTGGTGGTGATGGCCAGGGCACGGGCCAACAGCTGTCCGGCCAGCAGGGCACACAGGACCCAAAGCACCAGCAATGGCCAGGAGCAGCCCCAAGCCTCTTAGTGCCTGAGCCATAGCCATGATCTTACCATTGCTGGCGCAAGGGAGAGGCTGGGAACACTTCCCTGGCAGCCCAGCTGGGGGCTGCTAGTCTGCCTACAGGTAAAGCATCCTCTGCTGGTTGGGGACTGCACCACTTCCACCTTTGGTCCTGGTGTGACTGCACCACTTCCACCTTTGTAGCTACACCATTGCTTAACAGCCTGCCCTACCCCCCTCCCCGCCAGGGACTGTCAGGCTCCCTGCTGCAAAGCTGGGAATCTAGCAATCCCCAACCACCCAGCTCTAGCCAGGACTCTGGGGGCTGGCAAGTTCCCTGCTGCAAAGCTGCACGTCTAGCAGTCCCCAGAAACCCAGCTGTAGATATGGATCCAGGGGCTGCAAGGCTCTTGAATGCAGAGCTATTGATCCTAGAAGTGAGCACTTTGTCAAAACGTTTAGCTCCAGTGATTTGCCATTTTCCAATACAGCTTGGTGAACATTTCTGACCTGCTCTATGTAGCATTCTAATAGGAACAGGAAAGGGAAGGCAGGAAGTGAGGGCGTGGATCCCAATCCCTCAAGTGGCCCACATGGAGAAGGATGCTGACCTGTATAAAGGAGTAAAGCCCTGGTGACCTGAGAAGTTTGGGGAGTACCTAAAGAGCACTAATGAGCCCACAGAGATTCACATGCACTTCTACCACAATTTACAAAGTCATAGGAAAGTCTTTGTATTAGTCATGAGTCATATGTGTCAACTATGTAATGCTGATCAATTGGAAACGAAGTTCTAAAAAGCAAATTTTTTAAAAAATATTTCTTTGGAAACCTAGATTTCTGGCATATTCCCCAAACATTTTGAAGATATAAATCAAAATTGTAATAGCATTTTATATGCTACACCAGATAGCAGAAAGCTTAGGACTTGGTTTTATTTAAACTAAATATGACAATGAATGAAAAGGTTAATATTAGATAAGAATGTAAAACGAAAGACTCTAGGTGTTCTTGTTACTTCTGAGCTGGGAACCTTGGGCATCAGGTATATGTGCTCCTTCTCAATTACATATTTGGGAGCCAAAGGCACAAAAATGAAAAATTCTATAAAATATCGAAAAATGATGCTGTACGTGTCTTGCTCTTCAAAATCTCTCCTGGCTCTTTTGGAAATTATTTATTGAAAATCAGACATTGTAGATTTAAACGTACACACAAAGTGCATAGAAACAGTATTTATTACAAAATATGTCTTTTCATTGAATACAACCTCTGTTTATCTATGATGGAAGAAGTAATGTTTTATTTCCAGTTTATTACTGCAACTGAAGACTATTTCAGCCCATTACCTTGGATCATTATCAACCATTTTTCATGATTCAGAAACCTTTGCTTTATAATTCTATAAAGCAGTAGGAAGGAAATTAAAATCCTTCCTGAGTAATTTTTTGTTACATAAATATGCATTTAAAAAAAGAATGTAAGAATTCAGTGTTAATAAAGTTCTCACTAAAAGGACTGATGTGTGTAAGGAAACATCAACATTTAGTTGCCTTTTTTAAAAAACATTTAAACTATTAAAAACTATTTTTTTAAAAAACTACATCCAAATGTACAATAAGGGCCTCCTTCTGCATGTGAGTACTTTCATTAAAATCAATGGAACTACTCACTTAAGTGCTACTCAGAGTGAATAAGGGTTACAGGACCAGCCCTAAGTGAACTGCACCCTCATACCTAAAATACATTGCTGCTGATTGATTTTTTCGGGATGGTTACATGCTGCTTCATGGGAAAAAACACACATCTAGTTTGATAGAATGTAACAGACTTCTAAAGCACTTCCTGGCTCTTGCAATCAGCTAAGGGTCAGCATGACTTGATAAATTATTAAATATTATGAAAAAAGAATAGACTAGTAATTCTGGCAGATGCAGTCTTCTACCCATCAATACACAAGCTTTACATTGAAGCCTTGGGATTGTTTTACTGTTATTATTACTCCTCCATTATTAAACAATAAAGCCTTTCAGTGCACGTGGTAATGTGGAAAATATTGCCCATAAGCTAACATGAACTTTATGAAAGAGATGAATAAGTGGACAACAGTTTAATTGACTCTGTAAGTAAAACATTTAACTATTCTGGTATCCAGAAACAAACCAGGGCCTAGACAGAGTAACTGAACCTACAGTAGGTGGACCATTACATCCATGTGAATCAGGTTGCAGGAATTTTAATATCTATTTTATAGTCTTTTACTGGATATAAAATTATAAACATTATTTTAATATATATAAAAACAATAATTTATTACGAGTTCAGCTCCCGATCCATTACATGATTTGGGATTCAGACATGAACTAGACTGGGCCAGATTGTGAATACACTTACAAATGTAGTGCTTTATGACCATGCACACTGACTACAGTAGTAAGCAATTTTGCTTGGAAGGGTTTGCAAGAATGAGCCCATAATATACAGATTTAACAAATTTATTCTAAAACCTTGAAAATTCTACTTAATCTCTTTTTTTAATGTCCTACTTTTAAAGGATTGTTAAAAATTTTCTCAGGGGCCTATTGTTAGAATCTGCTCGAGGGTACTATTTTCATTTCACAGATTTATGAATAGAAGGCCCGATAAACTTAACAGAAGTTACACATTTAGAAATTCCAGTGCACTGGGAAGTGAATATACCCTCTAATCTGCATAATTCCCCAAAACACCAAATGAGATCCGTTGTGTAATGTGTGATGTCTGTGTGAGTTGAAGGATGGGGTTGTGGGGATGCTGATACATAATGTATTGGCAGTTTAAGGGTGCTTACTGTCACTGAGGATGAGAGAATTATTTACAGCTGATGTGTAAGTGCTCCTTAGAGAACAATATGACATAAAATGCTCTAAGGCAAATGGATTTAACAACAGTAAACAGAGACCAGGAGTTAATATAAATAGAAAATGTTAATAAGCTACCTTACTACTGAAGTCATAAAAGAGAAAATTCACTTTTCAAAGACTTCCCCAGGTCCCTTCACCACAGTTGCCAACTTTCACGCGGTAAATAAGCACCCCGACTTCCACAATAAGCCAAAAATCAAGTTAATCCTATTTCAAAACAAGGCCAAAACAAGCCAAGCTCTAAGAACCCCAACTAGGTCCCTCCGGCATGCAGTCTGGGACTGTGGTGGGTCCGCTGTGCATCCCTGACTCTCTCCGCCTTGCCCCTGCTTGCCCCCCCTTGCCCCTGCTTGCTGGGATAAAAAAAAAAGAAGCAACAAGCTAAACAAGCAACAAGCTACAAGCCAAAAACTAGCCAACAAGCAACTCACAAGCCAATTAAGCCCAAAACAAGCCCAATTTCTGCATTTTTTCCGCCCTACACCCACTATCTATTTTTAAATGCATCCTTACTCTCTTTAGCATACCGGCTTTCTAATGCTTTTACTATATCTTTCGCTTTATAAAAATCTGTTAGACTGACACCTTCATTCTGCACTGCTGGTTTCACAGGCCTTACTTAGTGGTATATTCTCTTTTGGGAAAATGGCTGTTTTATATTATATCTCTGGTTTATATTAATTTCTCCATTTATATAATTATGGTAACTGGCTCCTAAGCCCTTCATCGGTGTAAATAGCTTTTGTGCAATTTTTTCAAAACTTAGCATTAGCTTAAATCTTTTCCTTTCGTAAGTTTTAAAGCTTCTCCTGGAAGCTCAAATATCAGACATATTATTTGGTAGTTATTGTGTCAGTGACAGGTTTGACAAAGAACCTCTATACTGTCAGATGCGCCAAGCCCCTAGCAGGTTCATTCTCAGTAGCAAGTATAGCCAGATTCTGCTGCTTCTTACTTTAGTGTAAATCCAAGTAACTCAATTCAAACCAGTGTATTTACCCTGAATTTATCTTAATCGAAGTGAGATTATGCCCCAGCTCGTAGTCTTGGCTAACATTATCATACTGACCCACACCAGTTAAGCATGGGAATCATCTAACCAAACCTTTCAGTACATTGATAGTAAGTAACCCCAAATAAACTTCTGCTTTGCTGTAAGCAGAGAATCGCTGGAAATCTTCTTTCCTCAGTGAGGATAAGTGTCACTAACCTTTTCACATGGCAAGTATTCTTAAACCCTACAATCATCCTGATTTGTGCTACAGCAATAATATCCTACAAAAAGATGATCACAACTTAACCCAGTATTCTAGTTGTGCTCTACTCTCTACACAACACTAGGGCAACTACCACTTCTTGGGTTGTATTTTGTTTGTTGATATAGCCCATTATTCTGTTTGCCCTTTATGTAGCCTTGTCTTACTAACTGGGATGATGGCTCCGAGGTTTTACCTACAAAACCCTAAGTCTCTTTTTAATTTATTTTAAATGAATATAATAGTTACTGGCAGCAGTTTCCCCTGGTAACATCTCTATTTTGGTCCTTTGCCAACAGACACGTTTTGTATTTGCCTACATTACCATTACTGGCTTAAGAGGGGACTGTGATCTTTTATGAGCTTGCATTGTTCCTTATTATAATTCTAAATTTGATAAAATCCACTAATTTTGATGTTTTAATATTCTCATCTAAATGAACTATGTACACTATAACAAAAAGGTCCTAAAAGCAATCCCTGGGGTACCCCTCTGGCAACCTCTTTCCAACTAGAGAATTTATCATTTACAGCCACTCCTTGTTTCTTGTTTTGCAGCTAGTTTTCTGTTCAACAAGTTACTTTATCCTTATTCCATGATTCCTTATCACAACCTGTCTAAAAGTCAATTTGAAAATATGTACTGTATATAATACCCACAGCAGATCCCTCACCTACTAACACAATAATATCTTCAAAGAACTTTAGAGAGTTACCAAGATGAACTTCTCTCTCCTAAATCAACACTGGTTGTTTCCAATTAAATTATTCTTTTCAAGGTGTTCCTTGTCCCTGACCGAAATCTTACAAAACACATAGTGTAGAACTTGAAATATGTGATTGAAAGATAATTTTAATTAAATCAGTGCTGATAGCTGAAAACATTTAACATTTATTTTGGGACTGATCCTACAAGTCTTATTTATGTGAGTAATCTTTAGTCACAGAAGTAGCCCTATTGAAGATAATGTACCACTCACATGAGTAAAGATTACTAATGTTTGAGATCTACAGGTGAAAAAAGCTGTGTAAGAGCTTAAATATAAGTACTTGCTGGATCAGGACTACTACTAGCAGTAAATGAGTTCTAGTTTTGTCTACCGTATCCTTTGTACCTTCAAATATGTTACAGATACATCGAGGTCAGTTCACAAATACAGTTCACCACTTCTATAAGATTATTCTCAAAGACAAAGGATTTAACATGATAGCATAAAGCATACTGAAAAGAAGGAGTTTACACAGTAGTTCACATCAATTCAGTTGAAAGATGGACACTGGTGTAGTTTAATAATGAATATGACATTTTTCCCCTTGTGAGAAAAGGGAAAATATTTAAAAGTTCCCAAACATTTATAAAATTGAAATTAAAAACCAAAAGAAAACCTGTTGAATCTGCACCACTATTGGCAGCAAAGGACCAGATTCTCAGTGAGGGGAAATTGCCATGCTGCTTTACTCTAGATGTGAATCTGGTCCCATGTATTTAAGACAAAGCGGGGGGAAAAGATGGGGGGAAGAGTGGAGCGAAAATATGTATTGGTTGGTTCAATGGAGCATCTTCTATTGAAACTGACAGTTTTCAGGAGTTCTCTTCCTCAAAGCATGGGTTGAGAAAACAATTTCACTGCCCAGTTCACATGAACTACTGTAGATGAGCAGAGATCAGAACACAGTGTGAAAGTGCCGTAATTACTCTGCCTTAATAAGCCTAAAATATATTGTTGGTTTTTTTCCATCTGTAACTAGGGTGACCAGACGTCCCGACTTTATCGGGACTGTCCCAATATTTCTTTGTTTGTCCCGCATCCCGACCGATGTGCGGTCGGGACACTGGTCAAACAAGGAAATGCTCCGGAGCCCGGAAGTGCTCGCGCCCCGCCCCGACTCCGCCCCCTCCCCCCCCATTGGCTCCCTCCCCGAATCCCTGCCTCTTCCCCAGGCTCACCATTCCTCCTCCCTCCACAAGTGCTGGAGGGAGGCCCGGGAGACGCAGGAGGAGCACGGGGCCGGGGTGAGTGAGAGTCCGGCCTGGCCCCGAGCAGGCAGGACTCAGTCGGGCAGTAGGGAGAGTAGGGGGGCGGCCCGCGGGGCCAGGCGGTGGCTGTTCTCCCCCCCTGGGCAGCGGGACTCGGGAGCAGCTGCTGCTGCAGCTCCCACTGCCACGGGGGGAGGAAGCGGCCGATGGCCAAGCTCGGCGGCTGCGGCTCTGGTGCCCGAACCCCACAAACCCGGGCCTGCTGCGGGGACCCAGCAGCGCGCATGCTGCACCCAGCCCCTGGCCAGTCGCGTCTGGGCTGCTGCCCAGCTGGTGCTCTCCCGCAGCGGCCCTGGAGTGGGGGCAGCAGGCCCCAGCCCCCCCGTCCTGCTCGGGTCCCACAGGGGAACGAATGGGCCTGGGCTGCCGATGCCTCCGCCCCGGGTCCGCCGCGGGAGAGCACCAGCTGGGCAGCAACCCAGATGCGACTGACCAGGAGCTGGGCGCAGCGTGTGCACTGCTGGGTCCCTGCAGCAGGCCCAGGCTCGGGGGGTTTGGGCCCCGGCGCCAGAGCCGCAGCCGCCGAGCTTGGCCATCGGCTCTCACTCACCCTGGCCCCCCGCTTCCCCTGCGTCTCCCGGGCCTCCCTCCAGCGCTTCTGAAGGAAGGGTGTTATTTTTTTTTTTGCCCCCCCCGCGCCGTCCCAATAATTTGACTTGGGTGATCTGGTCACCCTATCTGTAACTGAGAATCTATAAAATTCACAGTGTTTATGTAGTAATTTTCTGCTCTGATCAACAAATTTTCCATTGCTCAGGCAGTACAGTGGGAGCAGAAACCTTCCTCAAGTCTGTAGGGGTATGTCTACACTGCAATTAAAAACCTGTGACTGGTGCCAGCTGACTCGGGCTTGGGCTAAGGGGCTGTTGAATTGTGACATAGATGTTCAGGCTTGAGCTGAAGCCCAGGCTCTAGGACACCCAGCCGTGTGTGTCTAATTGCAGTGTGGACCTATCCTCTCCGACTTTCACACTGGGCAGAAGATGTGGGAGGGCCAAAGGAGGAGTGGCCAGAGTTCAGTGCATTCTGGTTACCCACAGCTGGAAGTCTGACACTTTTATTAACTTTGAACTGTATTACTTTTATTAATCAATAATGCATTAGGTATTTGTTAGTATTTAAATTAGCAGTTTACTGGAGGAAACCGTGTTTGAATACTGGTTATGCATACTGAGGTACTTATCAGATTGGCTTTCAGATCACTGAAAATAGAACAGTAAACACTAAGGAGAAAACCCACAGAATAGGACACCTCCCGCCCCCTCACTTGAAAGTAATAACAAAATCTTCACACCAAAGGAAGCAAAAACAAACAAAACCCAGTAGAAAAACAATCAAATCCTCATCATTTCACAGCACTGATGCTAACGTTCTCTTAGTAAGGAATACTATATATATCTGCTATAATGTCTTTTTGGTTGTATTATCTATATTAAGGGACATTTACTACAAACAGAAAACCTTAGTACACCTCTACCACAATATAACGCTGTCCTCGGGAGCCAAAAAATCTTACTGTATTATAGGTGAAACCGCGTTATATCCGAATTCGTGTTATATCGGGTCACGTTATATCGGGGTAGAGGTGTATTACGCTGCTATTTCCATCCAGCATAGCACACAATCAGTTAAGGAAAACAAGAGGGCAGAAAATAAAGTCATGCTGCATTTCATACCTCTGCTAGAAACATATTAAGACTTAATACCAGCAATCCCAAATATGCAAAAGCAATTCCAGATCAGATATGGGAAGGGAAAATAAAATAAAACTCTCAGGAACAGACATCCTTTTGTAAACGATCGTACAGTATAGGCAGTGATTTAAAAAGAAGTCCATTGTTAATGGAAAGCTTTGTGCTCCAAAGCACACTTTATGACTGAATCTTAAGAATTAGACTTGGTGGGCTAGGTCCATTCCATGGCCAACATGTTTAGGATTTTTAGGCATTATATTTTTGAGTGTTTCATCCAAACTAGTTTAAAATTCTTCTAGCTATGGGGTTTCAAACATATCCCACCTCCTGGTTATGAGAGAGTCACACTTAACAGGGCTAGCTGCATATCCATCTCCTTGCTAGTCTCTCTGAGTGCACCCCCACAAGTGTCAGATCTCATGCATTTCCCTCTTCTGGGTTGGAATGCTTCAGCTCTTCCACCCAACTCAGGCACTGGGTTATAGTACCCTGTATATCAACCATGCTTAATCAGCAGGTCTGACTGTGTTCAACACCTGCCGTTCTTTTCTTCGGGAGTCTGACCAGTGGTGTATATAGTGATCAAAAAGCTTGGAATTTCTTGTCTCTTAACCTTCAACTGGCTTCAACTTGAGCCGTTCTTTTCCCTTCCTGATTGTTTTTCCGTAAAGCTTCTATTAAACTAAACCAATATATTCACACCGTAAACATCCCAATTGTCAACATACAATATTCATAAATTATTGCAGAATACATCCAGTTCCATCACTGAGAGGATGGATCTTTCTTCCTCATCCTTATTGTAAGAAGGAATAAAGCTTGAGGGAACAGACCTTTGCAACAGCGGGCCATCAGAACTCATTGACCTATACTCTTCTAAATACAAGGCACAGCTAGGTGACTACTGATCAGTACATATGAGATGGCAGCTCACCCCACAACTGCATCTAAAAGTTAGGCCTCTCCCATAAATTAGAGAGTCCCAGGAATTTGGGGATTTTGGGCCATGGGAGCATGCTCTGTGCAGTTGGCATGTAAAAGCTCCACGAGGCTGGAGTACACTCACTGCAGATTGAATGCTCAGAGAATTTAGCAGCTAGCCTAAAATGAACATGTGTAAATGGCAATTTTCAGAGACTTGTAACAGACATATCTGGGTGGGTTTTCATGAGGACAGCAAAAGGCGTCCCCCAAACCCTAGAACTATCCCTCAAATTTCAAATCTCTGCTTCTCAAACTGATGATTGGGTGGGGGAGGATTAATTTCAGCTTGAACAGTTCAAGTTAGGTAAGGTTATAGGCAACTGAAAACAGGTCTTATAATAGAAAGTGTTAGGCAAACTTAACTACCAGCTCTCCCAGCTATCACTACGAGCCTCACTTTTAACAATGGGGACTTCAAATAAAACTGATTTAAAACTTCAAAACAAACAGTTTCGATAAGTTTCCCACATGAAACTTGGAACAAAGTCGATCTGAAAATTCCTAGTCAATAACTTGTCTCTGAACTTTGGCCTCAGCTTCTTTGGGTTTTGCTGAAAACAGGTCTGCAAACAACCTGAACTTTGTCCAACTCATGAACTTAATATGATACTTTAAACGCTCCTATTTCTTCACCATTTGTTGGCAAATTGGAAAGCTGGCTATGTCATTCCACATGAGCTGTCCATAGGGTTGCCAATTTTCTACTCGCACAAAACCAAACACCCTTGCCCTGCACCCTGCCATATCACTCCAAGGCTCTACCACTTCTCAGAGGCCCCGCCCCCTGCTCACTCCATCCCTACCTCCCTTTGTTGCTCGCACTCTCCATCCTCCCTCACTCGGTCATTTTCACCGGGCTGGCTCAGAGGGTTGGGGGTGCAGGCTCTGGGGTGGAGCCAGGGATGAGGGGTTTGGGGTCTAGGAGGGTGTAGCGGGATGGTCACCCGCTCCGAGCCTGAAAGGATTACAACCAGCCCTGGGAGAGGGCTGGAGGTACGAGCCAAAGGCTGGGCTGATTGGGGAAACAGCCTCAGCTGGGGCCATGCCCCAATCAGGCCCCAGCTGGCCTTATAAAAGGCAGTGGGGCAGGAGCTCAGGCAGAGCCTCTCTCTTGCTGGAGAGAGAAGGACCTGACTGCCTGGGAGAAAAGGGTACCTGGAGTGGAGCAGGGCTGGGGGAAGGCCTGGGGAGCTTCAGCCTGGAAAACCCCCAGGCTGCAGGCCTTGCTGAAGGCTGGGAGGGGTACTGGGGTTGCAGAGGTGCAGCCCATGGTTAGGCAAAGGCAGCAGGTCGAAACACCCCTTTGCCAATGATGAATGGCTTGTACATTGCAGTCTGCCCCAGTGAGCGGGGGCTAGATGGAGACTGGCAGTAGCCCTAGACTGAGGCAAGGTGGGGATAGAGGGTTGGGGGTTCCCCGGGGAGGGGAGACCCAGATCTGTGAGGGTACTGCCAGGGGGCAGCACCCAAGGTTAAGGGGCACTGGGATCTGGGAGGGACACGGAGCCAGTGGCAAGCGGGACACCGGCCTGCAGAGGAAGCTCCTTAGGCTGGGGAGCTAATTCCTGAGACAACCAGCAGGAGGCACCGCACCGGTGAGTTGCTGCATTGCTACAGAGGGTGCTCCGGACTGGGACACAGGGGTTCAGAGAGTGGGAGGGGGAATCATGGCTGGGGCAGGGGGTTGGGCTGTGTGGGGGATGAGGGCTCCAGCTGGGGGTGCAGGTTCTGGTGTGGGGCTGGGGATCAGGGATTTGGGGTACAGGAGGGGCTCCGGGCTGGGGCATGGGAGGGGGCCAGCGGTGCAAGCTCAGAGTGGCGCTTACCTCAAGCAGCTCCTGGAAGTAGCGGCATCTCCCGCCTCTGGCTCCTACATGGTGATGTGTCCAGGCAGCACTGTGAGCTGCCCTGTCCTCAGGTGCCACCTCTGCAGCTCCCATTGGATGCAGTTCCCAGCCAATGGGAGCTGCGGAACTAGCGGTTGGGGCGGGGACAGCATGCGGAGCCCCCTGGCTGCCCTTACACACAGGAGCCAGAAGGGGTCAAGCAGGGAGCTTCACGGAGGTAGGGCAGGCAGGGAGCCTGCCTTAGTCCAGCTGCACCACCAACCAGACTTTTAACAGCCCGGTCAGCACTGCTTACCAGAGACGCCAGAGTTCCTTTTCGACAGGGCATTCCGTTCGAAAACCGGACACCTGGCAACCCTAGATGTCCATGAATAAATTTCAGCTTTCTTTGGAGGACTGTTAATTTTTCTTGAAAGGTATCTTAACTGGTGGATTCTTGTTCTAAAGCTGTGATTTGAATCATTTCACTGTGAGGTGATGTCCATCAGAAATGCAAGATCACTGAGCCTCTTGTAGTCTTCAGCTATACCAACTGATCAACGCTTTTCAGTTAGAAGGGGCTTACTTGTGTCTTGTCCAAGGCCGGCTCCAGGCACCAGCCTTCCAATCAGGTGCTTGGGGGGCAATCTGCAAGGGGTGGCAGTCCATGTGTTTTTGCCCCCAAGCAGCGCACCAAATTGCCGCCGCAGACGGCGGGGGCAGTCCGTGTGCCATTAGGGCGGCACGTGCGTTTCTGTGGCGGCGGCAATTCAGAGGCAGCTTCTCTGTTCAGCTGTCCCGTGGCGGCAATTTGGTGGCAGAAGACAGAAGCTGCCGCCGAATTGCCGCTGCCGCAGAAACGCGCGTGCTGCCCTAACGGCACATGGACTGCCCCCGCCATCTGCGGCGGCAATTCGGCGCGCTGCTTGGGGCGGCAAAAACAGTAGAGCCGGCCCTGTCTTGTCTACACACACAACGTTGTACCACTACAACTGCTAAAGCAGTACAACCCCCCAAGCATGGACATAGTTATATGGCTATAAGATGCTTTATACCCATATAGCTATCACAGAACAGGAAGTTATACCAGTATAAGGCACTTTTATATTCATATAACTTCATCCACATGAAACTGTACCAGTATAGCTATTTTCACAAGTCGAAATAATTAATACCAGTACAAAAACTGTATGTGGATCAGATCTTGGAAGTTCATCAAATCTTACACAACCTTTCATCTGCTGAGCCATCAAACCTTACAGCCATTCAGCTGTATTCCGCTAGAATTTCCTCACACAAAGCCTTACCTAGCAGTGGTTCTGGCCATGTGATCTAATTTCAAGGATGGCCATTTAAATCCTTCCCATACAGCTTTTGCTAAGGTCTGTTATAGTGGTACTGAATTAATTTTTCTTCACAACTACCAAGAAAGGCAAACCATGCCATTCTTCACTTCTTCTGCTGAAGAAGCACCAAGAGGTTGCGATGCCAGCAAATTTAGCTAATGCAGAGATATCACATCTTGCATCACATTCTTGACAGGCTTTTGGCCTTAAATTGAGGTCAGGCCATAACCTTTCATGAAGTACATAAACATTCTGTTATCCCACAAATAAAAAATTAACATTTAAGTTCTTGGTAGAATCAGCATATTCAATGGTCATAAGAAGACTAGCAATTTATTTTTCATGATCCTGCACAATTTAGCTCCATCCAGCTTCTCTGCTCTAATTTTTATTACTCCCTGCCTCATTGCCTTCACTTCACCCAAGCTGCACCTCTAACAGCTTTCTTTGCCCCATTCTCTTCCTCTTGACTTTATCTTCCTCCATGAATCTGTAACTTCCCCTTCCTAACTTGTTCCACTAAACTCTATATTCCTTTATGTTCCTCCTCAAAGCACATTTCTTCCATGAGACTACAAACACTAGTCCTTTCAAGAAAGAAGAGCAAACCATTTTAATACCTTCTCCATCCTCCTCAAAAAGAAGCAGAACTCTGAAGATGCCTGACAAATATACATGCTTAATCCGATTGCTTTTTGCTGTCCCCTGCAAAATAGCCTTGGATCCCAATTTTTCTCTTCAGACAGGTACGCTCTCTAGAGCAAGAACTTTTCTATGAATGTCAGTAATATGCCAGGCAAATACGTTACACTAGAACAAATAATAGATAATGATAATACTGTTGAGGTATAATGTGATGTCAGATAATTCGGTTTCTCTACATTGTACAGACATTTGAATGAGAGTCAAATTTTCAGACTTCCAAGCTGAATCATGACAACAGTTGAGGGGCATTGCTTCATGAAATCCCCATAATTTGAACCTAAGCAGTTTCATAACTGGCCTATGTAGCAATTTCGGTTTGACTGTTGACCTTCTTAACAGATTCTATTAAGAAGACAGCATGTGAATAAGAGAGACACTTTTCCAGTTGTGTTAATCACCTTGATACTCACTGCATTGGCTGTTTCATATTATAGTCACTCTTCATTTTTTGTTTTCCCATCGCTACTTAACATAGCAGAAAAGTGACAGAACCTCTGTTTTCCAAGATATACTACACTTCTGTGCACAACAGCTCCTGAAAGTCTTGATTCTTGCCTTTTGATTTCTATTCATTTAGCTCCATATCATCCTTTTAGACTTTTGCAAGGCACTTGAATCAGTACTGCACAATATTCTGATTAAAAATTAGCACTATACAAAATCAGTAAAGTTCAATGTAAATGGGTTAAGGAATGTCTAACTGACAGAACTCAAAAAGTAGCTGACCATAGAGCACCATCATTGAATAGGGGTGTTTCTGGGCTTCCACAGGTACTAGGCCCAATCCTATTCAACATTTTCATCCATGATCTGGAAGTCACTGCTGACAAAATCACTGCTGATAAAATTTGCAGATGGCACAAAGATTGGAGAAGTGATAAATAATGATGAGGGTAGGGCAGTCATGCAGAGTGATCTGGAATGATTGGTAAGCTGAGCCCATTCAAACAAAATGTGTTTTAGTACAGCCACATGCAAAGTGGTATATCTAGGAACAAGGAATGCAGGCAATACCTACAGAATGGGGAAACTGTATCCTGGAAAACAAAACTTAGAAAAGGATTTGGGGGTCATAGTACACAAGCAACTCAACATGAGCTCCCAGTGCAATAGGTGGCAAAAAGGGCTAATGCGATCCTTGGATGTATAAACAGAGGAATAGTAAGTAGGAACAGGGAGGTGATTTTACTTATATACACCTCTACCTTGATATAACGCTGTCCTCGGGAGCCAAAAAATCTTAGCGCATTATAGGTGAAACTGCATTATATTGAACTTGCTTTGATCTGCCGGAGTGCACAGCCCCGCCTCCCCCTGGAGCACTGCTTTACCGCATTATATCCGAATTTGTGTTATATCGGGTCACGTTATATCGAGGTAGCGGTGTACATGGCAGTGGTGAGACTGAAACTGGAATACTGTGTATAGTTCCAAAGGCCATATTTTACAAAGTATGTTGACAAACTGAAGAGGGTACAGAAAAGAGCCACAAATATGATTTGAGGGTGGGAGAAAATGCCTTATGGTGAGAGACTTAAAGAGCTCAACCTGTTTAGATTATCAAAAGAAGATTGACAGGTGTCTTGATTACAGTGAATAAGTACCTAAGGACTGAGTGAAAATGGGACCCCGCTATGCTAGGCTCTGTCCAACAGAGTAGTAGACACTTCCTGTCCCCAAGTTCTTACAATGTAGACAGACAAGGCAGAGGGGAGAAGAAAGGAACATAACAAAACAAACCAACCAAGCAAAATAAAATTAGGTTGGGTTTTGTTAGGAGTGACTTTCCCCTTAGGGGCTGGAGGGCCTGATTACTGGATTGGATCAGGTAATTACCTATAAAGGGCAACAGGTGGCTGCAGTGAAGGAGGAAAGCTCAGGAAACTGCAGGACATAAGAAAGGCTCGTGCAGGGAAGTCTTGGAAGCTGGAGGGTGTGACTGACAGGAAAAGGAAGCTATGCCCAGAGCTCCAGCCAGAAAGGATGGGGACTGGTGGTTCTGGGTGGACCAGACTGGGTCAGAGGAAGAGTTCCAAGTGTGGCAGAAGAACCAGGGCTGAATATGAATGTTTGTGTTACGGATATGGACTTTATTTGGGGACCCTGAGGACTGTTTGAATAATTTCTGTTATTAAACCATCCCTAGGTGGGGATGCTGTTAGCCATAAGAGAGATTGTGTAAGGGGCAGGGTGCCTGAAAAGTGACCTCTAGCTATGAACAGGTGATCAGTAAATGGCTACAGCAGAGAATTAGCTAAATGGAAAGGCAAAGGAAGGGGAGGGGACACTGAAGGAAAGAAGGGTGAGGAGGACAGGATAGGGAAGAAGAGAGGGAGGGAAGGATGGTCAAGGAGCATGGAGAGCAGGTTGAGTGAGGGTAAGATGAAGAGACTGTGAGGGAGGGGGTTGGAGAAGGTTGTAGCTAACAGTCAATCATTGCAGGGAAGAGAACGCAAATGTCCAGAATCAAAACATAGAAAATGCTCTGACATCATCAGTCCTTGCTGCAGAACTGCTACTTCTGTGTTCTTCTGCTAACTTTGGTTTCCTTGGCACAAAGGCCTGGCTCATCTCTGGAACTCTTCTTCCCCCAGCTCACGTGGCTCAGGGAAGAGGGGCCTCCCACCAGAGTGGATGTCAAAATAGCCACTAGAGCAGTAGTATCAGTAGATCGCTAAGCCCTGTGACAAGGGTATAGCTTTTTCTAATACTGACCCAGGAAATGTACATCTGTTGGGCCCATGATAACTAATCATACCCGACTTGCATTTTAGCTAGATATGTCTGTTAAAATTAGCAGCAGTCAGCTAGCTAACAATGATGATCAGGATTCAGCATTAATACCTCATTAGGAGGAATAGGGTTAGTTTACACCTCTCAGAGTTATCGTTTCAGGCTCTGTGTTGATCCAGATGTCATCCATTCATATTCAGAAGGTTTCCACTGTGATCACATGGGCCTTAAAACTTTTTTTTCCCCAACAAAAAGCTCAAATTCTGCAAAGAATGTCAGAGTTAACATGGGTTGTACAACAGATGTTTAATATATGTATATAAAGTACCACTAGCCAAAAATAAGAACTATTTTAGAACTGAAAGTATATTTTATTGTTAAGTCTGAATATAATTGATGGGGGGACGGAGGGAAAGCAAATATAATTGCAACAGCCACAAAATGACAACACTTATTAACAATAATTCTCCTAAATATTGTCTAATTTGATCTTATGAAATAAATGTTTCTTCGTGATGCTTTCTTGCTGAATATAATGCAGTGATGTGTCTCCTTCATTAGGAGGATAACACTATTTTCCTGTCCAGTTATATTTCCCAGTTTGACCATTTAAAAAAAAATCTTAACTTTTAAGAAAAATTACTTCATTACACTGCCTTCCTGAAAAGCTAGGGGATTTGTTATTTGTCCTTAGGGCACAAAAATACAAACAATGTCTGTGAAGAACCCATGTTACTTTGTCTTGATGACTGTAATTTCTATCTTATTTACAACCTACTGCACTGTTGACACTTGCCTTCCTAAATGATTCACCTGCTCTAATAAAGTAGTCCCTCGTAATGGTAACACAGTTAAAAACACAAGACCAAATTGTAAATTTTAACAGTGAGTACCCTAAGAAAATTAACTTGCAAATAAACTGGACTGAGATTTAATGTATTAAAGTGCAAATTTTTCTAGACTTAGAAATTATATTAAGTGCTTGAAAAACACTACATCTCTGATCTTTGTTTATGGTTTGTGGAAGACATAAAACCTTACTTATGTCTCAGCATTGTTACCTCTGAAATGCTACCAGTGGGCAATATCTCATTTTTATCAGGGGCACTACTCCAGATTTGACATATTTCTTCCCTGGTGCCTTTGTTTGCCTCCAGGAGGTTTTGTACTGTGACAAGTACACCAGAGCACATTTTGTTTTATTAGTAAATCATGCAGGAAAGTGTCAATTAAACAATGAAAATCAGCAAAACAGAGCAGAATATTTTGTTACAGTTCACAATACTATGTAGTGATTTACAAAAAAGACCCCCTTGTTAAATTGATTTCTTAAATGTTGGGATATGTTTGTGGGACTTAAATAGTAAACATTGTTCTTTTAAAGCCCATACGGTAATTATTAGTATTTTCTACCAACCTGCCTTTGGCCAGAACATTATCCATTCAAATACTAACCAACGAATCAGCATGCTCCATCTTCCATCACTGTGTGCTCAGGGTTAGCAGGCTGTATATATCTGAGACATTGTCCAATACATACAAGTGTTAAATTGATGTCTCTTTCATGTAGATTAATTATGGCACACAACTTTAGGAACACAAGTGTAGATATTATTCTGTAAACTCTCAGCAAATCAGTGGAATTGTCTCCAAAATATTATACAAGTTGCAATCTTGAGTGCATAGATCCTTAAATTACAATAATAAAGGAGAATTGTAGTAGGCTTGTGTTTCCTGCAAAATTGGTGAGGATTTGTGAAAGATTACGGTAAATGAAGCTGAAGAGCCTCAAACCATCTCTCACGATTGACCCAACTGAAGTCGCAGTGGGACATTGTAAATGAACCAATTCAAAATAAAATGCTTTCTGAGTCATTCACTAGAGACATACTATAGGGTGGAATTCAGCCTTTGAGTACATATGGGAAACTACCTAATGTAACTCAATAAGGCAACACATGAAAAGCCACTTTTTATTTTGAGATTCATTCCTCCTGAGCATTTCAGAGGCTTTCAGGTAGCGTGAATTTCCACAACACATACTAAAACAACCTACAGTACCTTAAGAATAGCTACTTCTTTTTTTTCTAGTCATGCATCATCAAGAACTCTTCAAACAAATTAATTGAACAGAGATTCACTGAATAGGTCTAACTTCTGCAATATTATTATGAAAAAATAAGTAATTTGTTGAAAGAAAACAGTTGTAGTACATAAATTGATAGTTATTCCAAAGACATGTATATACTCGGTTTCATCATAGGAAATAGATAATGCTGTTTATGTTTCTCAAAATCCAAAGCAGCTAATTGACATTTGTAACATCTCTAGAGTCTTGTGAAAGAGCATTCTCATATGGAAAGGAGCAGTATTTATCTTCTGTGAGAGAATCATGACAGGGAAGCCCTGAGAAAATCACATAAACACCATATAACAGCTAGGACTAAGGACTAGTTCTTGGTCACAAGCAACTGACTAATAGGAGAACTCTCAGTTAATCAAATTACATATTACTTACTGTACATTAAAAGAAATTGCTGTAGTATTAGCTTAAAACCCCAATTTCTGCTTACAAGAAATAAATGGACCTAGCAGAATAACATAGAACTGCAGAAAAAAATTGATTCATAGCAGGTAAATTTTTCCCATGTTGGTATCTGATACCTTATTCATATACAATGTAATTAAATAATGATCATATCACAGGAATCAAGACAATCAGCACCATAGCAAATTCTCTGCTTCTGTCTGTGAGTGTAGTACATTTGGTCGTATGGAGCCTCCTCAAATCTCCAGGAGAAAAATAAAGGCAATTCTGAGGGCTTGTCCTCACTGCAGAGTTACCTTGAGTTGTAACTTAAGGCTGTTGTGTTTGGACAGCATCTGAGTTAGGGGCAACACAACTCAACAGCAGTGGTGCTTTTAATTCAAGCTGGCTGTCCCATCGGGGGCATGGGCGACAGCTTGAGTTAGCACAACTTATCAGCTGATAACAATCATTCTGTGCAACTAATATAATCACTCTGTGCAGCTCATATGTTGTTTTGAAGCATAGCCACTCTCACTTTAGAGGAATTAACTCAAGTGTAGATAAGATAAGTTAACACTGCAGTAAAGAGGTAGCCCAAGAGTGCAAACTTGCAGTTCTCTATGTCCCTTATGCAGGAATAGCCCAGGTAGGGGGATGATAAAGTACTGGGATAGTTTTTGTATATGGAACAGTTGATATACTGCAAAGCAAAGTTCAAATGTAAAAGGCTATTAAAAATTATAGTAGGGACTGTCTATAAACTACATAACACTTTTTGGTGATTTTTTTCAAGACTCACCCACCCCTTGTACCATTGAAACAAACATGCAAAATTAAGGACCCACCTACACCCTAATGCATTATTCACCAGATGTTACTGGAGAGGGAAATATGACTGAATTAAATCTTAATCCTTTTCAAAACAATCTATTTTTAAGCAAATACATCATCACAGTAAAACTCTGACACTTCTGCACAGTCTGTAACAAGTGTCATGGCCTCATAGTTCAACTAAATGGACTTGTTCACCATGAAGAGCCCCTGCAATTTGAATCCAAAGCCAAACAGGACAGGAAATTGTTTTGCTAGTCAGTCTTCCTTTTGTGAATTAGAAATGTGTTTGAATCTTTGGCTTACATTCAAACTGCTTTCAGCTTTGACGATGCCAAAACACCTACAATATCACTGCACATATACAGCACCAATTGCCAAATTTTACAACCAAAATTCAGTGTAGCAAGGCTAGTCCACATGAAAAGTTAACTAACAGAGCAAATTAACCAACTATAAACAGACTGCCTTTAAAATGATCTTTGGGGATAGAACATGATGTGGCTTTTCAGCCTCTAAGAACTTCTTTACATTTTTACTCAAAGTACAAGTGTACTATTCCACCTCTTCTGGTTGACCTGTATATTCAAGATTTAGATGTGCATACAAGTAAATTTGCTAGGAAAGATATAGAGGTAATCCTATGTAGTTTCACAGAGGAGACAGTGCCATAGCCTATATTTATATCTTTTGTGTACTTCTAACCTGTTAAAAGGAAGGAGTGACTTTTCGTTCCAGGCTTTATTTTCAGATACTATTTGTAACAAGATACGTATGTTTCTTATTACTACATTTGAGACTTGAGCACTAAGAAAGGTTAATTGTCTGTGAAATATCTCAGATGTATACATCTGCCTTGCTTGTTATTAAAGCAAAATGCTACATGTCAATATTGTACTTTAAGAAGTCTAGTCAGTCAGTCTGGTCCATCCCTGAAAGTTTATCAGATCTAGCTAATTTTCATTAAGTACAAATTAGTGATTGTAGGTTCTAAGAAACATTTCTTAAGTTAAACATTCTAGGCCTGGCTTGATATAAGTAACTTGTTTAATTTCTTTTTCTCTCTTTCTTTCTTTCCTTTTTTTTTTTTTTTGTGAAAAACTGATCTTTATTTTCCAGAAATATACAAACTTATTCTCTCATTTCTCCATCTTCTTCATCTTCTACTCCTCTGATGTACAGGACGTTGTTACATCTTATCAAAACTTCACCAAGGTGCCCTGACAATGCACCATTTATGTATTCTTCTGTGTTTGCAAGCAGCATGTTCATGTAGCCGTCGACAGACACCAGGTAGCCCTTGTACTCCATCCCCCACTTCAGCTTCACCATCACCAGCTTCCCTGTCAGCCCGTTCAGGAAGGGCTTGGGATTCAGAGGCAAGCTCGGGGTAATGCGGCCTGGCACAAGGCAGTGGTAAAATAAAAAATTACTTGCAGTGCCGCACATGCGCCCGCTGGAGTCTAAGAGAAAGGCATGATGAGGAAGGTGAATGGAAGATTATCATAACAAGCAGTATGATGGAGTGAGGATGGCTAGCTAAGATCAGCAGGAGCATCCTGGTATTAGTAAACAAGCCTAAATGTAATACTAGGTAGAGGTCATATTATGCATGAACAGTGCATGGACGGAGCATGCTGTACAGGGATTGGTTCCTACTAAGTAACCAAGCCAGTTCCAAAATGTGTGATGCAATGTATAGTAAATGCAATGCAATGTGTAAATATATATAAAGGAAAACATTTTCTGTGTAATGCTGGATGTGTGGTACACCTTGTATGTACCCACCCGCTATGTTTCAGTCTGGTCAACTTAGCCTAGCTTTGCTGTATGCCAAATAAACTTACCTGAGTGATGAAATATGGAGTTGAACTGAGTCCTTGGGTAACCTAGGGCAAAGAGGTCTCAGAGGGAATCCCAACAAGCATGGCCATGAGAACACAAGCTTATGAAACCTCATGGGCTATCCAGTTTAACCCAACTATTTATATAGTTGTGGTGATCAGTAACACATTACTATGTTCTTTGTTGTTAAGTACAGTATATCTCTCGTTCATTTTTAACATGCCCTCTCTACTAGTTGCTTCTCCTGCTACCCTTGTCAACGTAACTTTCCTTTTCTGCAAAATGTCTCTGGCAACTAGTTTCAGATGGGAAATGACTGATGTGATTAATTGTCCATACTAATCCTAGCAGTACTTGCAGTTCTGATATCTTGTGTGTTCCAGGACCCTCCAATGATTCTTCATATTACTCAATAACCACAACATAGAGCCTTTGTGGAGCCCTGCTAGGTGCTAGGTCTAAAAATAGTGAACATAAGAACAGCCATATTGGGTCAGATCAAAGGTCCATCCAGCCCAGTATCCTGTCTGCCAACAGTGGCCAATGCCAGGTGCCCCAGAGGGAGTGAACCTAACAGGTAATGATCAAGTGATCTCTCTCCTGCCATCCATCTCCACCCTCTGACAAACATGGGGTAGGGACACCATTCCTTACCCATCCTCGCTAATAGCCATTAATGGACTTAACTAGATAAATTCATAGAGGTTGTCTTTTAAACCCTGTTATAGTCTTAGCCTTCACAACCTCCTCAGGCAAGGAATTCCACAAGTTGACTGTGCGCTGTGTGAAGAAGAACTTCCTTTCATTTGTTTTAAACCTGCTGCCCATTAATTTCATTTGGTGGCCCCTAGTTATTATATTATGGGAACAAGTAAATAACTTTTCCTTATTCACTTTCTCCACACCCCTCATGATTTTATATACCCCTTTCATAGCCCCCCTTAGTCTCCTCTTTTCCAAGCTGAAAAGTCCTAGCCTCTTTAATCTCTCCTCATATGGGACCCGTTCCAAACCCCTAATCATTTTAGTTGCCCTTCTCTGAACCTTTTCTAATGCCAGTATACCTTTTTTGAAATGAGGAGACCACATCTGTATGCAGTATTCAAGATGTGGGCGTACCATGGATTCATATAATGGCAATAAGATATTCTCAATCTTTTTGTATTTACCAGCAACTGGACACAGATGTAGCTGGGTATCATAACTGAATGCAACAGCTACCTTTTGAAAAGTCCTGTAGTTGACTATGCAGAAGATCCAGGAAGCTAGGGCACCCAGAGCAAAGGCTGAATTTTCCAAACGGCTGAACCACCCACGGTCAGCTTTGAAAACAAAAAAACAAATTCCCAGGTCCAGATCTGAGATTTCTATTTAAATTAAATCCTTAGCCAAACTTCAATTAGACGCCAGAGTGCTGTTTCATTTCTTTGATATTCGTTGAGAAAATTGCAGCGAAAGCAACTTTCATGCATTTTAGTACATTCAAATTTAGTTGAAGTGAACTCTAGCAGCTTAAGACTGAAGATTTTCGTAAGAGTTTATTAGATCTTTGCCCTTCTTAAGTAAAGTGTATCCCAAAGGTCCCACACAAGTGAATTATTACTATTAGTTGGTTACGAGTGCTCTGATATTACTGTTACACGTTCAGTGATAAAATTAAGAAAGTAATTGACAGAGAAATTCCATCCAAGACTATTAAGGGGAATCTAGGGAGAATGACGTTCCTCTTGTAAAGTACTGACTTGAATATGCTGAGTGCACAGATGGAATACTTTATATTTACCATTTGAATATGAATTAGTATTTAAAATTTAGATCTGTTTTTTAACTAGTCGACATGGAAATGTCTTTTTTGAATGTTTTTTTTCTGCTGCAAACACAGAGTATCTATGGCAAAAGAGCGCATCCACAGGCTTTGTTTGTTCTGCTTTAAGCTTGTGAGTCATAGCGTCCACACAGCTCTGTACTTTTTCAAAACATCTGCCCAGCATTCTAGGCAGATATCACATGATGCAATTTTCTACTGCTAGGCTCTGTGCACTCTTGGATTTTTCTCACAGTGCATTGGGAGATGCCTACCTGAATCGACTTGAATTCGGGGATTTGGGGTCAAATTAAACTACTCCCACGATTCCTCTCCTGGCATTCCATAATTTATCTGTGTTTTGTAAGTCATTGCCATTTTTGAACTGCTGTCACGCAGCATAGAGACCATACAGCTGAGCACCACGATCCTGACCATAGTTAATATGAATAGGCTCCTCCACATGCATTAGTGTTCATGCAGCTGGATGACTTTGGATGGGTTGTGGAGGAAAATAGGCCACATTAGATATTGGTGAACTTTGGTATTAAATTGTGTGGGGATATTTCATGAGCAATAGGCCCAAAACATGTGACCAAAAAGAATGAGATCATGAGAAAGAAGAGCGGTTGTGGTGTTAAACGTGCAGTGACCCTTTGAAATATCAGTGTTACCTCATTTAAGATTTGGGTTGAAGTAACAGAAATAAAACACAGTTAATTGGGTACCAGATGTAGTAAATAATTGGCTATATAAGAAACTGCTTCCTCTGGCCTTAGCTAAGGTTGGATAATTGGCAATGACATAATTTGTTTGTTAAAGGGTATAAAAAAGTAAACTCTTAAAAGGTTCATTGCTAATACCTGCCTGATCAAGTTGGAGCCGACCAATATGGGCCTAAGTACCCTGGGTTTAGCCCATTTGTAAGTATTTTGATCAAATGCATATAAATGTTTTGTCACTCTTTGGTTATAGTAAATTGCTTACTTAGGCTTTTTAAGCATGTTCAGAGCAACTGCATAATACCATTCAGCCTTTGGATTTAATAAAGGAATTTATGATTACATTATTATTCATGCAGGGTATTACCATGACACTAATTCCAGCAGGTTAGGAGACAGCCACCATAATGCTGTGATGATTTGAGTAGAGGAGGAGATGGGGATGAAATCAAGCAGTTACTTCTGCAGGCCATTTTCTTGGTGCGGCTTCACTCAATGCAAAGCTGCTTCTGGGTTCAGCAAACAAGTACTGCCTGGTGGGAAAGGATAGTGCTGCAGACCTAGAATGACCAGTTGTGGTGGCAGAGCTTCAGGAGGACAAAGGCTACTTTCCTAGAAGTCTGCAGAATTCATCCCAGTGCTGCCGTGATAGAACATCCAACATGAGGGTGCCTCTCAAAAGGGAGATAAATGCAGCCATCACCATCTTCCATCACTGGAAGATTACCACCACTGATTACTACCGGTCAATAGCTAACGAGTTTGGTGCTGACAGATCAACTATCATGATTGTCCCGATTCCAAGCCCCATTGCTCTAACCACTACACCCATTGTTCTACAGGTTCATGTGGCAGCATGGGGCATGGCTGCTCTAATGGCTGTATACTTGCCATGAGCTAGAATCACAAAGATGCGCACATGGCTTCATGCCAGCATTTAAACGGGGAGGTGACATCTGTTGAAGATGACACTGTAACAATAGAGGGCAAACAGGTACACAGGCCGATCCAGATGAGAAGCTATGCATTATGGGGTAGCAGTGGAAGGATTCCCAGAAGCCAAACAGTTCATCTAAAATATTTCAGCGGCTATATGCATCCATATGAACATTATCCCCCCAAAAACTCATTCCAGTATAGAATTATTTTACTCCCAAAGCAGATTAATTAATATGATATAAAATGCCAGATAATTTAAAAAAAACTTGTGTGTGGACAAAAGGCAATTTATCACCCCACCCTACCTCCCCCCACCCCCCAAAAAATACCCATGTAGACAAGGCCTACGATTTCTGTCCATTTTGCTAAAGGAGCAGCTCCACTAGCTCAAGGCTGACCGGGCTCTTTTCTAACCTACACTTCATTACCACTTATAGTCTTCATCCAGCAGCTAGTGTCAGTATTTATTGATTCATTTTACTGATAATTACACTGCCCTCGTAGTAAGTCAAAGAATGTCAAGGTGACCGTGATGCCATCTGATTGCAGTATGTCTGTAATGTCACAATACATTTGTGTCTGCTAGTCATTCAAAGACAGATATATAAAGAGCATGAGTATGTTTAAAAAGCAGACTATTGACTTTATTAGTAATCTGTTATGTCAAATGTTTCATTACTCCCTATATTATATGTCTGATACAATGTTATTGTCTTGGAGAATGCTATTTATATTTTCCACCATTCCTAGTAAACTATTACTAATAACTGCTTACATTTGCATAGTACCTTTCACTATAAAGGTTCCAAAATCATCTAAAAGCTTTAAACTAGATATAAGAACAATTTCCCCACCATCACTAGTTCACTAGATATTCTAATTGAATAAGTTTTACTGTTGTAATTACAGGGGGGGATTTAGGCAAGCAGTTACCCAAGTGAAATTACTCACGTTAGAATTTTGCAAGGACACCATGCCCAGCACCCACTGTCTTTTGATACTCATGGTACTTAATAGGATTGAGTCCTCAGTTTTACATCACATCTGAAAAATAACTCCAACCATCAAGACACAGTGCTCCTTCAGGGATCAAAACTGGAGTATGTTTATCAACTCTTCTGGGATGAATGAACACTATTGGATTTCCTGTATCACCTTGATTTCTCTTGTCTAAGCACTAACCTAGCCCAAGCCTGATGAACTCATGAGATAGACGGTTTGGCTACAGGCCATCTTCGGTTTTAATAACTGCATTACTTTTCACTGCTGCTGAAAGTCAGATGGGGATTACAGTATGGTGCCTGGTTTGAGTTTCATAAATCCCTATCTTTTAAGTAAATTTATATTTTAATATCAATTTTTTAAAAGTAAAAAATGTTTTATTTAAGAAAATTTCTAATATGGTTTATTCCATGCACTGAATAAATTCAATAGCCTTTGACATATAGATTACCTTCAGATTTATCCACTAGACAGCTGGATTTTTATACCTCTTATTTTCATCTTTGAGCATATTTTTTCATTCATCTATTCTCAAATTTCAGCATACATTTAAAATATATGAAAAATATGTATATATTGATTCCAAAGCTGAGAAGTATTAGTTTTAAAATAAAAGATTTCATGTTCCTTGCCCTGCTTTGGCAACAGCAGTTACTCAACAGGAAATGAAAACTAAATTCTAGGAAGGGTTTACACAAAGATATTCCTTGTCACATTAAAGAAACTACAGTGCAGCTTTCTTATATACCAACTTGTAAATTAAGCATAAAATAGTGTTGAAAAATTATACCTTAAATTATTACTCAAGTTTTTCCTCCTCCAATTTATTAAGAGTCATCAAGCTATGTAGTCAATTGTTCTTTTCACAAGCACTATGCACAGCCATATAGTAATAATAAATTTTAGTTTACGGGCTATGAAAAAGGATTTAACAAGAATAGGAAATAGCAGGATGAACATTACTATAATTTCTAATAAACTATAAACTGAACAACATTCCCACTTTAAGTCTTGGCAACTTTTTATGTTTTAAAAACATAGCGGCTGGATCTTCCTCATGCCAGCTTCCACTTGTAACCCTGCAATGCTCAGGGCCGGCTCCAGGCACCAGCTTAACAAGCAGGTGCTTGGGGCGGCCCAGGGAGAGGGGCGGCACCTGCGGCAATTCAAGGGCAGCAGGTCCCCCACTCCCTCTAGGAGCGAAGGACCTGCCATTGAACTGCCGCTGCCGATCGCGACTTTTTTTTTTTCCAATTGCCGCCGCCGATTGCTTTTTTTGCTTGGGGCAGCAGAAATGCTGGAGCCGGCCCTGGCAATGCTGTATATGCTTTTGGTGCAGTAACACCAGCAAACACACCTGACAGATTCCTAAAAGTTTTGTTCAAATGTGGGACTGGACTTGACCCCTTAACAGACTGAACCTGGCTCTTGTTGCTGTCCTTCTCTCCTGGAAGAAGGGTTACATACGCACATGTGCCTGTTTGCAATGCATACTTCTATCCATAAAATATTTGAGGGTGCCTACATTTGCAAGTGCAGGAACTTGATCTAAGTAAACTACTATCTTCAGAATAGCCAAGCTGTGTCCCTGATATGCCCACACACAGTTCGGAGGGGATCTGGCAGAAGGGATCAATCTTATGGGGAAAAAAGGCATGAGCGTCTGTGCCTACTACAGCACGCTCTCCTCCAGAACATGGAACAGAACCCAAGATTCCTGAGACTCACCATTCCTCTGCAGTCAGCAAATACCTATGAAAACCACTGGCAAAGTGTGTATCTCATCCCCTTCTAGAGGATGCAACCTACTATTGCTGTCAGTTACTCTGTTAGTTCAAGTGCCAGAGGTCTGTGTAGTGGATCTAAGAGTTCCAACTCTGCTGATGAACCGTGGGGATAGTAGTCTGATGCCACATGATGGAATTTCTGTTTTTTAAATTTGCTTTTTTTAAAAAAGATAGGTAATTATGCAGAAATTAATTGACTGAACATTCAGGTTGCAAAGTTAAGCAGCCAAAGCCAACATTAATTCTGCTCCCTTGTGCATAAACACAATGAAACATACTTTAATTACCTGATCACATCCTATATTTTCCCCAGAACCCCTACTTCATTCAGTGCACAGGATAGTCTTAATCTAGGGATGAATGAGAGTTGTACAGCCAAAGAGGCTGTTGCCTGTTGGATCCATGCCTCATTTGTTGCAGAAATTAGAAGGTATGTATTGAATGAGGTGGACTATTGCAGGAAGAAAAAGGATAGTTTTATGGTTAAGGCAGTTGAATGCTGCCCTAAAGAATGGATTCTATCACTGCCTCTACCACAGCGTTCCTGTGTGATGCTAGGCAAGTCACTTAAACCATACTTTTCACATGTGGTCACTAACTGTGTCTTCCTCATTTTCCGGATGGCCAACTTCATAGCCTGGAGTGTGATTTGCAAACGTACTAAACAGTTACAGCTGCAACTGAAGTCAATGGGAACTGCACTTTGAACATACAAAGTGCTATATATTGGTAAAACTGGGCACCCAAATTAGTGAATATTTTTTCTCAATCCTTCTGCACCTCAACTCTGAAAAATGGGGATAATACCACCGGCTCACCTCACATCAGTGTGAGAAAGATAAATTAATTAATATTTGTGAAGTATTTGGATATTATAGTGATGAGCAGCACAGAAAAGCCCAGGAGGAAATTAAATTTTGCTCTGAAGGCAGAATTATTGAATAACATGCAGTAAACAAGGCTTATCACATTAACAATGAGGATAAAATAAAATATTGAATAACTGCTCATTAAGTAAATGCTGCCCATTCTGTGCACTGAATGAGGCAAGGTTGCTGTGGAAAAAAGTAGTATGTGATTATGTAATTAAAGAATGCATGATAATGCATATGCACAAGGGTGTGAATTAGGGTTGTGCAGGCAACCTTAATACTAGTGTTTCCTAACTTTTGAGTTCTTGAATTGGCAGCCTTAATATTCTACTAACATAGTTGTGTGTCATATATATATATCAGTCTGAAACAATAAAGTGAAACAGCTATCAGTAGTCTCTACAGGTCATCTATACTAGCCATTACACTAGCCATCTATACTGGTCATCTATACTAGCTATTATACTGTAAACTACACATTTAAACAACAAAGTCTTTTTTATTAAATCAGGATTTCTTTATTTTTACATAATTTACATTAATCATAATGTTGCATATGATTAATGAACTAACTACTACCATTTGTCATTATCTGTGACAGAGGCCTATTGATGGTTCACTACTCTGTGTCAGCAACCCTTGTCAGGCCTGACATACTCACTACACTTAACACTCTGTTGTCATGATACATACCCAAAAGGTGACATGTAATATATCACTGGAAAATTAACTTATTATTAATATACTTGTGTGATGCATATATGGGGTGTGTATAAATAGTTATGGATATGTGCTAGAATTATGTTATTAAAATGTGTTTGGCAAGCAATGTATAAGCACCGTGTGCCTTAGACAAAGGAATGTACATTTGTTTGTCTGTACAGCCTGATCATCAGCCAGAGCCCACAAAAGGCCATTTGCACATAAGATAAACAAAGCTAACATAGTGTCTCCACCTCAGCAGGAGACAGAAACTTTATCTGGGCTATAAAAACATAAGATCTGAACTTTAAATGATAAGTAATTGAATCAACTGACTGTATAAAATATTACTGTATTATAAAAGTATATCAGGTAAGACCTTATGAAAGCTAATGGCACACTGGTGATGAAAATGATTGTGAAATTTACGTATAAACACTATATGATGAAATATGGATACTCAATGGTATTATGCTTTAAAGTCTGTGACCAAACACAGAGAAAAACAGGTACCCCCCCCACACACACACACACACAGGAAGAAAGGTAGCACTGTGGAACCAAAACAACTGAAGCCCTATTTACATATGAATCAGCAGGGAATGAGAAGTCCAGCATGAGGAAGAGAAAGGTAAGAACGATATGAGGTCATCCTGACTCTGGGGACATAACAGTGAGTTTGGGAAGATAATAATAATCTTATAATAAGGAGAGAGAAGAAGCCATCTTGGCATCCATCTTTGGACAGACGCCAGGGGCCAGAGCTCTTGCAAGCTGAGAAAGATGGGTCATTCAACCAACAGGGTTGAAGTCTCTGGGAACTGAATATATGTGAGAAACCTGCTTAGGCAAGAATCTTTCACTTAGGAAGACAATGGAAACCAGCACCTTGTACTTCTGTGGAAGGTCCTGACTGAGAGAACATCAGCCATGGCCAGAAAGAAAAAGACCGGTAAGAACTCTACCTTGAACCAAGGCTGTAGTTTGTTGAGTCAAGTCTTAGCCACTAGAAAGCATACTTTTACTTCTGTTTGTTTGTAAACTTTCTAACTTTATTCTTTCTACTTGGTATCACTTAACCTATGTCCTTTTGTTAATAAACTTGTTTTATTTTTACAATATACTAATTCAGTGCTGTGCTTGAAGGGAAGGGTGTATTTACCCCAGTTAAGTTAATAAACTGTAATGTGCTTTTGTCTTTTTAAAGGAGCAAGTGGCCCTTGCTATTTCTCTGAGTATTCCAGGAAAGGGTGGGACCCTTCAGGGCAGATGGCTTTGGGGAAGTTTGGGACTAGTGGTGTCTTGGGGTCACCTCTACAAGTAGTAACCAGAAGCTGGTGGAAACCAGGATGGAACTGCTGTGTTACAGGCAGGCTGCTGGGATCAGAGTGCTGAACCATGGCTGGACAGCACACAGACTCAGGGAACTGCATGCTAGTCTGCTGGCTGTTGGTGTCCATGCTGTGAGCCACAGTAGCAGAGCATTAAAGGCACCCAGGGTTAAAGGGTAGGCAGTGACACAGCCGCTTACTGATCTGGATTGCACCCCAAAACATGACATTGTCACAAACCCATTACAATGAAGCACTGTAAAATACCTCTGTTACTGAATTCCTCAATTTATTGTAATCATTTTACAAGATGTATAACAGCAAAAGGAATTATCCAGTCATTCCAAATGTTAAAGCAGTGCTTTATTAAATGCTTTTATTAAAAAATAAAATGCAATAAAACTTCAAAAATGCTCTATGTTTTCACCTTAATATATTCTGGGCATCCCCAGGGAGAACAACAGATGTATCAAATAGTTGGAGAAGCACCACTATCTAATAAACTTGCATGCCAAATTGACCCAGGATTGGCCCCAGTACAAATGTTTACCACTTTGGTTTTGGCTATGTAAACTGCTTGTAAACGCTTTCTCAATTGAAAACCCTAGGGCTCCTTTATAAACACTGTATCATCCCACAAAATAGTCTGCCTCCTTCCCACTTGTCCAACCAGCTGATCAAATTATCTGTAAAACATTACGTGTTGCTTGATGCTATTAATCTCTTACCTGCTACTCTGTAACACAACAAAGATCACAAATAAACACAATTTTATGCATTCCTCATTTTGAGAAAGGATTTTGCTGTCTTTGATGTCACTACCTTAAGACATATTAAAGGATATAGTCGCAGATATATAAAAACTATAGAAAAGTACATTTCTGATGAGGTAAACCCAGGCAAGTATTGTCAATTTTATGATTATGAAAATATACTGGATTAAAAAAAATCAAATTCTATATGTAATGCGTATGACAGGAGACAGGCACTTTTCGTAGGAAGGGTCAACTTCTGGCTATAAGTACAATAAATAGGAATTGACAACGCCATGACATTTTATCTTTAAAGATTTCACTGTCATTATGGTTCTGGTACAGAATGTTGACAATGAGGGGAATCTTAAAACTATACTCAAATTTAAACTTTCTTGACCAATGTCAGATTGGCATCAACTCACAATTTAATTAACTGTTAACAGATTCTTCCAGATATGACTGCTATACAGATATTTTTTCTTCCTGTTAATTAGTAATTATGCATTGGCAGGAAAAACAGTGTTTCTTTCCAATTATTCCAGAACTCAGTGATTATTTAAAGTTGGCTAATTAGCAGTGGACGGCTGGTACATCTTCTGGGCAAATTGTGTTTGATAATCCCTATTAAAATATACATGGCAGTAGTTGACTTGTAACAAAAAAAAAAGTGGCAGTTCAAAGGGTATTAGATACAGCACAAGGCAAATGGGGACCTATTAAAATTTCCCCAACTGTTCTAATGAGAATGCCGAGGGTAATTTCTTCCTAGTTTACCATCTGTTTGGTTTCTGGCATGTACTTCTGGTGTGAAGGGAGGGTCCTGGAGCCCATTTGGCTTGTCACAAAGTAAACCAGGGATCTGAAGCAAGTTCAGTAGTTTACAAAGCAGCCCGTCAAGAGCAATGTTATGTGCATAGCTGAAAACTTTTTTAAAAAGTTAAAAAGTTTAATAACATTTCACAGAATATTCCCTACTTTTTAAAGCTGTGAGTATAGCCACTGGAAAAAAAACTTCATAGGCTCACCTATGAATAAAATTCAACAGCTGGCTTTTTTCCATCTCTTATAAAAGTAACGGGAGATGTTTTTCCTTTATCTAGATCTGTAAGCTAAAACATTACTCCACAAATACCTATATTTGAGTATAAGTAGGTAGTGCTCCTAATACACAGCTCAGTGTAGAAAAATGCCCCCCCCCTGCAGAATCCCTTTGCTTCCTTGCAGAAAATGCTGCACCAGTACTCACTCAGGCTCCCCGGCAGCTCAGCAGCTCAGAGGCATCTGATCTGGCAGCCGGGGGTAAGGGGGAGAGAGGTAAATCACTGTGGGGGGCGGAGGATGGGGATGCCCTGGCCACCCAGGGTCATCAGTCCCAGCTTTGGAGGGGGGAGGGCGACAGAGACCGACTTCCCCCTTCCACTTCCCTGCATAGTGCAGCCGGGGCTGGGTCAGATCAAGCCCCAGAAACTTCCCCTAGCTGCAGGAAGCTCTGCGCCGCAGGGGGAGGGGATGTCTGCATGCGGGGCGGTTGAAGCTTGGGGGAGTTCCAGGTGCGGGTGGGTGAGGCTCAGCGGGGGGGGAGGGTTGGTACGAAGGAGGGTCCAGATGCACCGCGGTTGGGCGGACAGAGGGAGCAGCTCCCTGTACAGTGATCCCTCCCCCCACATGCGCACCTGTAACCCCACCACCACCAAGCCCCCATCTGTATCAGGAGCCCGCCACACCCAGAACCCCCATGGAGCCCTCCCGAGCTGCCCACACCCAGATTGCGCCTAGGGTGACCAGATGACAGGAAGAAAATATCGGGACACAAGGGGGGGGGAGGGGGGGGTCACTGGCGGAGCAAAAAAAAACAAAAAACTGAGTGCTGCCGGTGTAATGACACAAACAGCTCCCTCTCCCAATTCCCTACTGTGACCCAGTGCTGCTGGCAGTCGGGGGCGGGAGCTGAGAACAGCCCAGGGCTGCGGGCAGTCAAAGGAGATTATGCACCCTTTCTTAGGTATGCATACCTTCAGCCTCTGGTTTTTAGGAGTGGGGGGGGGGAGAGAAACCAACAGAGAACAGCTGAGTGCTGCCGGCAGTCAGAGGAGAAGAAAAAAAAAAGCCGAGAACAGCTGAGTGCTGCCGGCAGCCCGGCAGAGAAAAAAAAAAAAAAAAAAAGCGGAGTGCAGCGTCCCGACCGAAGATCAATCGGGACGCGGGACAAATGCCTAAATATCGGGACGGTCCCGATTTTATCGGGACGTCTGGTCACCCTAATTGCGCCACACAGAACCCTGGAACTCTTGAGGGAATTCTGCACTGAAAAATTTAAACATTTTAAATTCTGCAAAGTTCTGAATATTTTAATTGTCAAAATAACACAGAAACACAACAACAATATAATCACACCGTTTTCAATTATTTTGGTAATTTATTTCAAAATACTTATCAGCAAATAATTGAAAATGGTGTGATTATATTGTGTTATTTTGACAAATAAAATATGCAGAATTTTAAAATGTGTGCAGAATATTTAATTTTTTGGCGCAGAATATTTTCTTTTTTGGTGCAGAATTCCCTCAGGAGTATCAGATGCATTGTGATTGAAATGGGCCCAATTCTTATGATGGCTATAGGGAGCACAAGTCAGAATGACTCCAACTGCATGCTCTTACAGGGTGCAGCATGCACTCCAGATACCTCATGCACTGCACTCTCTTCCTCCTCTCACTCCCCACCCCCCCGTTCCTCATATAACTTGAGTCCAATTCCCAGTCCCTCACTCTCACCAAACCCCACATCAAATCTCCAGCTTCCTACCTGTAATTTTCACCCCTCTTGCTGTCTCCCTCCTTCTCTTTTAAAAAGGAGTGCAGAAGGTCTTGTAGCTTCCCAATAGGGCCACTCATTGCATGCTGGAGCCTTCCAGTTCTTTGCTTCTCAAAGTGCAACACCTCTTTGAAGGGAAATGTCAGAACGAGGGATTTTCTGCTTTACTGCTTTGCATGAGGTGTGCAGTCCTGGGGTACAAGTAACCATAAAACTGAAGGGTGCAATAAGCAAACATATTAAGATGTAGCAGTGAGGCCATCAGCCTGTTCATGGATTCCAAGGCCAGAAGGCAACATTGTGATCATCTAGTCCAGGGGTTCTCAAACTGGGGGTCAGGATCCCTCAGGAGGTCGCAAGGTTATTGCATAGGGGGTCACAAGCTATCAGCCTCCATCCCAAACCCCGCTTTGCCTCCAGCATTTATAATGGCGTTAAATATATAAATCAATGTTTTTAATTTTTAAGAGGGGTCGCACTCAGAGGCTTGCTATGTGAAAGGGGTCACCAGTACAAAACTTGGAGAACCACTGGTCTAGTCTGACCCCTTGCATAACAGGCTGTAGAACTTCCCCAAAATAGTTCCTAGGGCATCTCTTTTAGAAAAACATCCAACCTTGATTTGAAAATTGTCAGTTGGGTCCTCATTTTACGTGGGGAGAGGGATAGCAGTAGAGTGGGGGGTAAGGAATATAATCAGGGATGAAGATGGGTCCATAGGGAAGGGTATTTGGGGACTAGAGGAGGAGTGGGACAAGGAGGGAATCCTGGGAAGGACAAGGAAGGAGAGTGGAGACTTGAAAATAAATACAATACTAAAATGAAAATTGAGCTGAGCCCAGAAACACAAACAGGACTAATGGAATAAGTGATGATCCAGAAAGATGGAGTTTGAGATATCTTTAGTGAACTAGTATATGCCAGGAGATCTCACAAGGAGAAAATAATTCATATTAAAAAGAAGGTTTAAAGCTTATTTCTGTGCTGAAAGATTCTCATAGCCTGGTTAGTCAGGCATACAGCACATATTTCTGTCTTCTCTCAGTTCTGATTTTAGATTTGCAGTTCATGTTTAACTAAGTCTGACCAAAGGTTCTGTTTGGGTCAATGGACAAATATTTAGGATCTACATTAAATTTACCCAAATCAGTTCACTCATTCCTTCCTAACACGATTGTTAGATGAATATTCAAATTAATATTTTGATAAGATGGTAAAGTCCCTACAGGAAAACAGAAGTGACTCATTCTCTTGGCCAGAGAATATATGTTTTTATGCCTATAAACATAAAGAAACCTAACCCCTTTGGAATAAATCTATCAGGATAAATCTTTCCCCCCCCCCCCCATAATGATTCCAAACAGAGGAAACTAACTAAGGGCTTCTCTTCACTGCATTGCCATCTTGAGCTACAACCTGAGTTTTGATCCTAACCTGATCACACACAAAAATCTCTAGTTTTAAGTGGTGCTTTAAGCTTGAGCTAACTGGCCTGTCAGCTGCTATGGGCTGAAGCACCACTGCTGCTGATGCTGGAGCCAGTAATGCAGTGGGGTTGCAGCAGCTTGAGTTACACCACCCATCAGCTGCTAATCCAGTCATTCTGTGTATCTACAGTGTTGTCTTGAAGTGTGGTCACTCTCATTCAAACTAGGCTAGCTCGAACGGAGTGACATGAGTGTAGTAACTTCAGCTAACTATTGCAGAGAAGAACTAACAGCATTTGGGTCTCTATCAAATGTTTTTCTAAGTTAGGTAGTTAAAAAATAATTATCATGACAGCATGAAAGATAGATCTATTGGAAAAATTTAATAGATTTTATCGCCAGACAGGACCATTAAGATAGTCTAGTCTGACCCCCTACATAAAATTCCCCCAGTAATTTATGCACTAGAGAGAATTATTCTTTCCTACTACACAGATAAACACTACCAAGCCCAGTGTCCTAATTTTCATCCCTCCAGTTCTTGTAAGGGCCAACTTCTGTCAAGTTTCTTCTCCACAAAATGCCACACAAGTGTCCAAATTGATGTTTTTAGGCCTCACACAATTTCAGCCAATTTTTTTAAGTTCAGTTCTGTATGTACTATGACAATCCCACCCACATATGACTGATAGATAGGTGGATCTGCTTCTCTGATAACAAAAAGAAAAATGAAACAGAATGTTATTAGCCTTCCTAGCAATGTTCTTTATGTTTCTTTCAAAAAGTAAAAGCATGCCATTGTCTCTATTGTTACTTTGCTTCCAATGACCCTGAAATATATTAAACATTGTGGCTAATACATTTTTAAAACTACCTAATTCCTCTAGGATCTGATCCTATAGTGTACTGATTGCTATCTGGGAGGCCTTCACCACTTCACAGGGTAAGTTCCCAAATGAGCCTAAAAACTAAAAGCTGTTATCACCATTCCTCTCATGGTTCTTTTTTACTGCCAGTGTTAGGAGAGAGCACAATAGCATCTGGTCTTCATGATCATCCAAATGACTTTCTTGAATTTATACTTAAACTTAAGAGCAAGCAAAGAAAAACAGCAATTAAAAATTAAATGAGATTTTATCTAAAATGCCATTTAAACAACTCTGCTCAGATAACACAATGAGCCCTACAGTTTGCATGGTTAAGCTACAGCTCAAAAGACAGGTCAGAGATGGAAACATTTTTTCTGCAACGCGTAAAGGGATATTCATAATTAAACAGTAGACTTCCTTAGGGCATCGTGTTTCAGTATTCATATCAACAAGAAAAATGAGATATTTCAAACTATGCATGACTGATTTTGCATATCTTCTGCTTTAATTTTTTTCTGGCCTTTAGGCTTTGAGATCTTTTTGGTCAGGAGTGCACACATTTTAGAAAGTCTTGTTGTTGAGTCTTTTCATCTACTATTCCAAGAATATGTTAACACTTAAAGAGTTAGGTTTAGAAAATGATATCTGACAAATAAAGAAGAGATCATGTTTTGTTTTGTTGTGTATGTTCTATAAATACTGGGCACAGTGAGGAGCACAACATAACACACACATTTTATGGACGATAATGCCAATGAAGAAACTTAGGGGAAAATATGTTTGCTTTTTTTGTAAATGACCAATCCTGCTTAGATCATATTAAATATCTTACTTAACCATCATTCTTAGTTAGACCTAGTTAAACATAATATTTACCGTTTACTTTTTTGAGTTGTTAGGAAATTATTAATATTCTTTGATGTTTGATTTAAACTACTTAACATTTCATACTGAAAGATTATAGTCTTACAGTAAATTGGCCATTCCAGAAATTTGAGATATGTACATAAACCCTGTACAATTCCTATCATTTACAGTTTTTAAATCAAATATGAAGGTAACTCATCCACACCATGGATCCGGATGTATAAAAATACTATACAACAATGGTACTCAACCTCCAAGAGCTGAAGAGCCATCATACAAATTAGTTGTGCCCTAACTTCAATTTGCAATGGTTTCAGCTCTGCAATTCTTCTAAACAATGAAATTGTTCTTCACCTCCATCTCTTCTTTTCTGGACCCTGACAGGGAGGGGCCATGTTCCTTCCCCATTGAAAGGAAAGGTTGTTTCCTTTCTCTTTCACTCCATCCTACCCTCTAAGCCCTTTCTGGGTATCACTAGTGATGGGGGAAGCTCCTTTTCTTCTTCTTCCAGCAAAAATAGATTCCAGTGGCTCATGCTGTTGGTGAGTTTGGTACGTGATTCCCATGCTGTTTCAGACACCATAGGAAGTACCTGCAATATGTGCATTTTGCTTCCCTCTGAATGGTTCTTATGCAGAGCAAGAAGCCACACAAGCTAACCGGAGTTGGGATGGGTGAAAATGGTGCTGTTTGGTAGGTACCATCAGTGAAAACCTTTTTTTAAATTGGATTATTTTATGTTTTGGAGGTGAAACAGATAAGTCATAGGCTCAATGATTTTGTTTAAGAATGATAATAACCTACTGTGTATGTTTGCTATATGAAAGTTACAAAGAAGTTATAAGAGTAATGTTAATAATGTGCATTGTAACAGAGAGTGTTACATCCTTCTCATTATTTAAAGATTCTTAAAAACAAGGTGTTTACAGTTTAGCTATAAAATGTACACAAACATACAAACAGATTAGTGCAAATGCAAAATGTGTATTTTTCTCTCATTCAGATATGCTGCAGCATAATTACCCATTTAGCGGATCAGAGATATATTTATACTGCAGGCACTTCTTTTACATCTGTTTTAGGAAATTTAGCCCCAATTATTTGTTTTCAGAAGCAAGGGTCATAATAAAGTTAAGTGTTACAGAAAACTGTGTCAGTAAAAGACCATCAAGATAAGTAGAAGATTGGATGCAACAGCTACATCTCAATGAACAGATAAAGTTAAAGGTCACAAATCATCATAGTACCCAAAATGTCCATTCTATTTTGTACAAAATGTTCTTGGTTGGAGTTAATGACTGCAGAGACATCTGTTATCTGAGAATAAGTAAGTGTTCTTTTTTTTTTTTTAAATCACCAAGTCTTGAACAAATGTCGAGAGTTTATGTATTACATGCCGTTTATAAAAGTTGTAAAACGGACAAAGAAACAAAGGTAAAGGACTTGTATTGTGAAAAATTTTGGCAGCAGGAGATGAAACCATGCAAACTGGATTTACCAGTAGTGGGTTTCTCCCAACTCTGCATATGACATCTTTGTAATTTTCACCTAGTCTCCTTATAGAATCTAATTTATATTAATGCAGAAGATGCTTCCGAAAGTTGAACTTCAAAAACAGGTGGCTGCAAATTATTCATATGCACTTAGGGTGGGATTTTCAAAAGTGCTCTGCGTTGGCCTACTTCTACCATTGGCCTAACTTTTACCAATGAATTCAATGATAAAGCCTTCAGAACATTTGAAAATCCTCCTCGATCTTTTACTAAAACTCTGGACAAAAATAATCAATCGGTCATATAATATATATTGAATGGAGTTTTGGTTTAAATAGAAGGCTATTGTTCAGTCATTGGAAAAAGTGGTTGACATTATTGCCCAGTGGAGTTGGTTTTCCAATCTGTTTCTTTATGAATTAAATGCTTCCAGTTATACTGCACATTATACCATATAGAAATGACTGTTTTCCTTCAGTTACTCTGCTGAGGCTTCTCTTTCATTAGAAGTGCTAGAATTTCATTAGAATTCAGTAGAATTGCTCCAGCAGTAATAGAAGCATCCACCTTAGATAAACATATGTGAAGTGTATGTGAAAACTGTTCACTTTTTACAGTTATCCCTCACATTTGTAGTGTAATCACCAGTCCCTTCCAGGCCAGGACTTACGAGAAATGGATGTGTTGATTAGCAGCAGACAGTGTATTTAATTAATATTTGAGCTACAAAGCTATGGATAACTAGACTGGCAACTAGCTGTATCAACGGCCCGACTACAGAATAACCTTTTTATTCACGACAACTCGGTCCTGTCTCTTTTGTATTATCATGGATACAATAATAATCACTAAAAACTGTTTTTATTCGGAACACATTTTGGGGTATGTGGGTGTGTAAGTAAATTATTTTTATATGAATGGAGCAGCTGTTAGTGACTTCTCTATTCAGGTTGCCTAACACTTTCCATTACAAACAACTCTTGCAACCTTTTCTTTGAAGAACTCTCAGACCTCCATAGTTTGCAGCAGGCCTTTAAAATTCACCCATAAGAACATCCTCCAGCTAAAAAAGTGCCTTTTCTTTGGCTCACGAATTTCTCCTGAAACCTTGTTGAGATAAAAACTGTTAAAAATATCACCATTTCCCTTTTTTCACTTGCCTTCCTCGGGTAGCATGCCAAAATAGTAACTGACCACAAAAATTCTAACACTGGGTCCATGCTGCTTCCAAAACTGCAGCAGCACTGGGAGAACCTAGAGCAGCTGGGGGAGAATGAAACAGGGAAAGAGTTGGGCTCCCCCAGGCAATCTCCTGGTCCTAATGTATGGCCCCAACTCTGGGGGGCACCTAATAGGGCAGGAGCTCTTACAACTCATGGTGCGGGGAGGGAAAAATATTGTGTTTCCTCCATAACTCCCTCCCCTGGACCCAAACATGGTGCCAGCAGCCCATTCCCCACTCTGGAGGCATGAGTCCCCCACATCTAGCGGGTGGGGTGCAAGGGAAAAAGAACAAATCCAGGATAATCCCTGGATGGCTACCCAATGAATGTAGCACATGGTGCCAGAGCCTGGTTTTCTCCTGCCTGGGGTAGCAGCCTAATTTGCCACCACCAGCTAACGTAATTAGTCCTATGTCTCAAGTGGGAAAAGTCTTTGCTACAATGCTGACGACTCATACTTCAAACTCTGCAGATGATATACAATGGAGGAACGTTTTTACAATTGCAAAGAAAAGTTTGATCTGCATTTTTCCTGTAACAAAACCCTAGAAAATTACATAAAAAGCTACATTAAAAGAATATTATTTAGGTTGCAGAGTCAAGCACTCAAATATTAAGAAATGCTAGCTTCATGCTTCCCATGCTATTTTAATTTTGTCCCATTGTACATAGGCTCTATGATACAGTCTTTAATTACATGATCACATATGATTTTTTCCAACAGGATCTTGGCTTCCTTCAGTGCACAGGTTGGATGCACATGAATGCCAAGTTAAGGTTGCATGGGCAACCCATCGATCATTTCCTAAGGTTCAAGCTTTGTATGCATCACATTGCTATGTATCACTTTTGTGTGTGTGTGTGTGTGTGTGTATTTGTTTGTTTGTGAAAACAGTGACAGCAGAGGAGAGATCATTCCCTCTCTAGAGCAACTCAATATTTCCAGAGGGAAGGAGTATCCGGTCAACTTTCCAGTAAGGGAAAGGTGATCACTCTTGTAGTATCATGTGTGTGAGAGAATCAGGGTCTTCTTGTGGGAACTGGCTCTCTCTGGAATGCATGCAATTCTGTGCATCTGAGGCATGTCTTTGGGATGGAGACTTTCTGATTAGTTTTTCCCTTTTTTTTTTTAAACTGTTTAAGGAGCTGATCCAAAGCTCATGGAAGTTATTGACTCCTATAGGTTTGGGATCAGGTCCCAGCATCAATATAAAATCAATTTATTTAAATAATAGTGTTCAATTCAATTTAATTAAATAATAGACCTTAATTTCTCTACAAAACTATTTGTTATCTTGAGTTGCAGAATATTTTGAAATAGAACAAATACACATCTAGGTTTGTTAATCACATTAGACTTACCAAATCCAAAAGCGCTAGAGCCACCAATACTTTGTGAAGCCTGAACGCTGGTAGATGTATAGAGTCCCGTTACCAGTAAGCCATCGAAGAATGTACTTGTCGAAATAGTCACTGAAATGAAAGATAAAAATTCTGTAAGTACCACTCAACTGTGTGTTGAGTTCTGTACTCATTCTATGGGCAAGATTCTGCCATCCTTACTTCATTGACTAAAAACTTTGCTACACACACACACACACACACACACACACACGCACACGCATGCACACACACGCACGCATAATGGTTCTTCTCATGGAGTAGAGCAACTTTGAATAAATAAGAGTAGCAGACTTTTGGAGCTCAAATAATGAACTTCAATTCTGTGTAAGAAACTGTCCTGAAATAATACTTTCACAATATATAAATTGATTTAGTGACTGTAAATTAGTTTGCAAATGTAAATTTCACAAACATCATTGCTCAATATCTAATCAGGCTTCCTGATTTTGGAATTTATTTTTAATATTTTTTAGGATTTATTTTTAGCAAAGAGACTGTATTTAGAAGAAAACAATTGGTGTTTGTTACTTTTTTACTCCTAAATTAATCATAAATCATTTATCATAAATAATCTGTTGCATGAAATGGACACAATTGAGAATTACAGCACCAGGATTTGAAATTAACATTGGAAAGGTCACTCATCTCTATCCGATAAGCTCCTTTTCCTAGAAGGCAAAAAAACCCATTATACTGTAACTAAATGAACTGGTTTTTAGAAAATTTCAACATCACTGTCAGTAGAACATGTGGTTTACAACTGGCTGTCAAGACCACAGAATAAATGACATAGCAATAAAAGAATTAAGGTTTATAGTATCGCTCTTTCTGGATTTCAAATGTGTGCTACATGACAATAGTAATACACTTTAGTGTATTAAGCAGTTAAGTCATATGCGCACATAGGTCATTACAGACCAAGTGTATTAAAATAATCCATTGGATACTTTTAAAAAATATTCTTAGCTATATCAGTTAAACCATTGTCCCGATTTTCTTGACACTTGCAATTTTCAGCTGAAAATGCACATTATTTAGGAAGGCATTGAACACTGAAAAAACACCAACAATTCACAATTTTTGCAGTTTATTCTGTAAACATTCATCCTCAGTTTTTTGCTTCGATGTCTTATCAGATGTTATCAGTTTAAACAGAAAACCCTATGTACAATCTGCTTGAATGTTCTATCTTCCAGGCCTGGGCACAATTCTTTCCCCTGGTAAAGCTCTTGTTCCAGCTCAGGTGATAACTAGGGGATTCTTCATGATGGCTCCTCTCCCTCCTTTGTTCTCTTCCACCCCTTTATATATCTTTTGCATAAGGCGGGAACCCTTTGTCCCTCTGGGTTTCCACCCCCCCTCACTGGAAAAGCACCAGGTTAAAGATGGATTCCAGTTCAGGTGACATGACCACATGTCACTGCAAGACTTCATTACTCACTTGCCAGCACACACATATACAGGAAGACTCACAGGTAAGTACAGCCATCTGCAGACAATGGGAGTCATCAAGATTCCAAACCATCATTAATGGCCCACACTTTACATAATTACAATAGGCCCTCAGAGTTATATTTTATATTTCTAGTTTTAGATACAAGAGTGGTACATTTCTACAAATCGGATGATCACACTCACTAGATTATAAGCTTTGTAATGATATCTTACAAGAGACCTTTTGCATGAAGCATATCCCAGTTACGTTATATTCACTTATTATCAAGTTTTTATAAAACCATATAGACTGCACAACGTCACACCCTTGTCCTCCAAACTTTTTTTGGTTCTAAATATCTGGCCACATAGGACAAACATACTCTCCACCCCACTCTATTCCTCTCTTACTCCTGCTAGAAATGTCATGTGCTGTGGATGACTCAGTAACTGAAGCAGTGAGGTGTTGGTTCAGGGTTCTGTCCAGTTACCATTTAAATCAGTGCCATGACAGGACATTCCTAATACATTCAGCAGCAGGACTAGTCTGTTGTTCTGGCTGTACCATCATCAGTCATTCAGTGGTTAATCTGTGGTACACATTCAATCAAGTTTTTTTGGGGGGGGAGGGGCACAGGTGTGTTATTAGTAGTATTGTATAGTAATAGGACCTGTAAAAACAACAGGGAGAAGGGATTTTTTGGTTTTTAACTAGAGGATTAACATCCAGTATGTTTAATTTACTCCTCAATAATTTACATTTAAATTATCTAATATATAGTACAATGAATAATTCCAGGACAAAGAAAAACTCCCATGAAGTTTAACAGGAGTTTCATCTGAGCAAAGAGAGCAAGTTCAGAACCCTAATCTCCATTTTGGAATGCATCCCCTCATAACATACATGTCAAACAAACAAACAAAAACAAATGAGAAGCAGACCACAAAAGCGACAAGACTTCAATAAAGTACAATAATTATTTTGAAAATAAAATAAAACAATGAATGCTCCCTTCATCTGATGTTGAACTAGTGAATTTTGCAGGGTTTATTCTTTCCTTTGTACTTTTTAGTCTGGAAAAAGGAAAATGTATGTTCTAAATTATGCTTAAGCTTTATTTTTGAAGACTAGAAAAAACAGTGGGTGAAAAGCATTGATTGAGTAAGGGCACTGGGCCAGTTCTCTGCTGCCATTTTGTTTCGCTGTGGGGTAGCCTTATTCTTTCTTGAATAAACGGTGAGCACTCTCTCTGGGACAGAAGGGATATTTTACAATGCCAGTACTTGGTTTTGGACATATCTGTTTGATCACCAATCCCCAATTTACATGTACATGTAATGGATCAATTTTCATTGCTGAATAGTATCCAACACAGTATGGTTTCCCCATTAAGCCCGTGGGAAACTGCAGATTGCCTTGAAGCACTTTTTAATGGAGCACTAAATTGTTGTTATACATTTGCAATACATTGTAGAATAATTTCAGAATTAGTTCTATAAGAGAAAAAAAGAAGAGTGACATTCTCAGAAGGTGTGAATGACACACACACACAAAAAAAAGAAGAGTGACATTCTTTTAGGACTTATCTCAGGCCAATGGGGAAGACATCAAATAGTTTATTTCAAATGAAAGAAGGTATGTTGTATTACATATTAGTACTAACAATCATGAAGACAGCCCAAAGTACAGGATTATGATTTTATATCAGGGACAGGGACTTGTTATTACATGTTATTTTTCCTTCTGTGCTCCAGAACAGCAGCAAAATAATCATTTGGCAGTCATTTGTTTCAGCCCATATAGTGGCTTTCTTGTTAAACAGGCAACAGCATGTATTTGCAGCCTGGAGGAGGGTGGAGTGGGAATTAAAGCCTAGGCCAGGAGTAGTCAATAGGAAAACCGCAAGCCAAATTTGAACCATCAGATATTTTTTAAACAGACCCCAAAAATCTTTTATTTACTTATTATTATCATTATTGTTTGGGGAGGTAGTATTATTATTGTCTCTGAAGTCTGGACTTTGATCATATCGTGACCAAGAAATTTGGACCTTGACAAAAAATAATTGACTACCCCTGGCCTAGACCAAGGCCTACGTGGAGGTAGGGAGTGGCCTCAGCCCTGCAAGTGGTGGCTGTCTCACTGCTGCAGCTGTTTTGTGAGACAGTGGCACGAGAGGGATTGTGAGTACCTAGCAAAGAGTGTACGAAATCACTTCACTCTCGACTTTATCCCCTCTTCCACCCCAAATACTCTTCCTCATAGGATAACCAGGGGAGCAAGAAATGTACCTCTCACTTCCCTGGCCACATTACTCTATGCATCCGAAGAAGTGAGGTTTTTACTCACGAAAGCTTATGCCCAAATAAATCTGTTAGTCTTTAAGGTGCCACCAGACTCCTTGTTGTTTTTGTGAGGAGCCATGGATCTGCAGCTGGGGAATGGGGACCCACTGGGCTGCTTCCAAGAACTGTGCTGCAGGCACCAATCCAGCTGAGTGGCAGGATGCCACCACATGCTGCCACTGAGAATGCGGACAGGCTGCCAAAAGCCGCTGGCAGCCTGCCTGGAAGGGAAACAGAGGTCAGCAGGGGCTAGAGCAGGAAGCTGGTTTGATTCCCTCTTCACACACAGAGATCACCAGGGCAATGTGGAGAGTCATGTGAGAAAGTCATTGGAAGAAGGAAGCTCATAGGCAAACAGGCCATAGCTCCACACAGGAAGCCCCCACCTACCCTCAGATAGCCTAGTGACCAAAAAAGGAGTGACAGACTGAGATCAGGATATCTTTCCCTGAGAATCTGACCAGAGGTGCCAGCTTCCTCCAGGCTCCAGGGGTGCCAAACTCCTCCATCCACCTGCCCCCTTCTCTCAAGCCCTCACTCCCGCCTCGCCTCTTCTTGCCCCACTCTGACCCAGGCCCCACCACAACCCCCACCCCACTCCTTCTCCTAAATCCCCACCCCATCTCTTCCTGTCCCCACTCCCGCCCCGCCCTGCCTTTTCCTGCCCAGTTCCGCCCCCTCCCCTGAGCATACCCCGTCCCTGCTCCTCCCCCTCCCCCCAGAGCCTCCTGCACGACACGCAACAGCTGATCATGGTGGGCGGGAGGCTCTGGGAGGGAGAGGGAAGAGTTGATCAGTGGGGCCGCAGACGAACGGGAGGTGCTGGGGGGAGGTGGGGAGCTGGTGGCCGGTGGGTGCTAAGCACCCACTAATTTTTTTCCATGGGTGCTTCAGGGCTGGAGCACCCACAGAGTTGGCACCTATGACTCTGACCCAGTTATCTTGAAGAGACCATAGGAAGGGCAATAGTGTTTGCCAGGATTATAGATAGGAGTGGTAAAATTGCTGCTTATTAAGGTTGCCCTACACTTCCCAAACATCCTGTATTCAGTTGCCTATAACTTTGCCAAATTTTAACCATTTAGCCCAAGATCCCCGAGTTTCCCCAATTCCTCTACTGTCAGCAAATAGCCATGAAACCCACTGGCAAAGCATGTACCTCATCCCCACTAGTGTCAGTCCATGTAGAGGAAGACAACCTACTACAGCAAACAGTTACTCTATTAGTTCAAATGCCAGAGTTCCGTGTAGTGGATATAAAAGTTCCAATCTTGCCGATGACTCACATGGGTGTCACTATGATGCCACACAATTGAATTTGTTTTTTCAGTTTGCTTTTTTTTAAAACCTAGGAAGTTACACACAAAAAACAATGTTAGATGAACATTAAGGTTGTATGGTCAAGTATTTGAAGAGGTAGAAAATGCCAGAATTACATGATCACATACTATTTTTCCAAAGGATTATAGTAAATACAATATATTAGTTCAAATTTCTGATAAAGAGTCCTGCAATCTGAATGTTCAGGAAACAAACACTAATGGTCAGCATTTAAGCAGAGCTCTACATCTTCAAAACATGTAATAAACATCTACTAAATAATAAAATGTATACATATAGGTCTGATCCTGCAAGATGCTGGACATCCTTAGAGAGCTGCTGAGTACACTTAATGGGAAGCAGAGGGTTTTTGACAGCTTCTCTCAAAATGCTTAGAAGATGACTTCTCATGATTGGGCTTTATGGAATCAGACCTAAATTTGGTGTCTCCTTTGGGATTAACAACTAGAAAGCTCAAGCAATGCTTGCAACTGTTGTATCTCAAGGGACAATCAGATGGCCAAGAAGCTGCCTGAAAGCAGACTGCATCTGGATGTAATAGTATCACACAAAAGATAGATCAGATTTTCAAATTGTATTTACTCATAGGCATTTCTAAGGCACTCCTCACTGTAGTACTGGAGCTATGCTTCATCTGCATTTCCAATATTTAATTAAGGAAAAAGATAAGGCATGCCTTTAATTCTTCTTTAAAGAGTTGATTGTTTAAAAAAGAACTGTATATTGGGTAATATTCAATATATTGCTGAGTCAGTGAATCTAGACATTGAAGGCAAAAGACAGAGATGACTTTGGGTGTCTACACTACAAAAACACATAGCAGCAAGTCTTAGAACCTGGATCAACTCACTCAGGCTTGTGTTTTGGGGTTAAAAATAGCAGAGCCTGGGCCCTGAGACCCATCCTCCTCACTGGGTTTCAGATCCCGAGCTCTGTCTACACTGCTATTTTTAGCCCCATAACATGAGCCCAAGTCAGTTGACCCAAGTCCTGAAACTCACTGTTGTGGTGGTGGTGGTTTTGTTTTGTTTTATTTTGTTTTTGCAGCCTGAGATACCCTTTGGGTCCAATGATTTTGGGAGTCACGTAGTACTCTTCGCTGTCACTGAAATCAGTAGATTTTCAGCAGCAGTTACCAGGAATCACTGACCTCTAGAACTGCAACAAATTATTTGAGCACCCTTATTCAGCATCCCACAGGATCAAGCTCATCTAGGATACTTATTATGGACTAGCTTGTAACATTCCAACCTGCTGTGGTCGAGGAAGAGATCAGATGAACCGTGACTGAGAGAGTCACAGTTCACTGATTTCCCCCTTGTTCCTGGAGAGAACTCATTTACAAACAGCCCTTGGTCAACAGATTCTTCCCCCGCCATACCAGCTTAGCGCAATGCAGACTCAGGACTCCATCTGTTCCTCATCCCTGCCCACATGACAGGGATGTGGCAGCCTCCTCCATTCTTCCCCCATCCCACACCAATCCCGTGGCATTTCAGACCTTGCCTTATTCTCTCCCCTTCACCTCTTCTCCATTCTGCTTCCCGTCCTTGCCTGTTGCTACTGCTGCTGCCTTTGCCCCAGGGCTTCATGCTAGCTGGGCACCACAGTGGTCTCTAGGAGGAGGAGCTTTTGCCTGCTGCCTGGCTGGATGTGTTTGAATCCAGCTGTACTGCAAAAAAACTGTGCCAGAGCTGCCAAGTGCATGTAATGCAAAATGAATGACACTTGACAACCTTGTAGTGTAGCACAAAGAAACATTCACACTGGTGGGGAGGTGTATGTGTGCAGAATGAGATAACTTCAATAGCCAAATTGAAATATATGAAGATTTTACTGAATTTCACCACTGGTTTGGATATAAAAGAGATCACAGTCTGGCAGAATTGTTTCACAAACCTCTGAGGCACTAAAAAGGACTATATGCAGAGACAAGGCTTTGACATATAAAACAACATGAGCTGAAATTTTACTGGATTCAAGTATGAATTAATCAAGGCAATAGTCCTTGAAGTCTTATACACTGTTTATCAAGTCACATTGCCTTAGTACTAGAACTGTACATTCATATACCATGGAGCAAGTAAAAACTATATTTGGCATAACCGAGGCGATCTCTTCAGAACTAGAATCTCTTACTGAAAAATGGCACACCTTTGTGTTAGAACTAGGGCAGCCGCATTTTAGACTCTCTTCCTGATTAAAGACCTTCTTTGACCACGTCCCCTTCTTTGTGTCTGTAGTAGTTCACACCACACCTCACTACACAAGAACATATACCAATAAAAAAAAATAATCAACATGCAACTCTCTCTAAAATATTAAAAACAGTAAGACATTGATTCAAGCAGAGCCAACGATTCATTGCAATAAGGGCAAAAGCAAAACAGCAAGTGTGGTCTATGCTTACAATTAAATGTGCACACCGCATCATAGCAAACGGATTAATGTACAGATAGCAATGACTTTGTATAATCTTATGCAAGCTTAACAGAAATCCATCAAAATGCACAGTGCCATCTAGAGTCAAATGCACAGCGCCATCTGAGGACCTGATATGTCTGGAGGAATTAGCTTTGCTAGTTATTCATTGCTGTGGGTAAAATGTGCGCAGTACGTTTTTTTCCCTAAAGCTTCTCACACACACACATCCCAAAAATATTCCATGCCCTCTCAGGGGGGCCTGCCCCCTGGTTTGAGAACCTCTGTTTTAAAGGCATGCGTGAATACTGCAAATAAAAATGATATTAAAATATTTATAATTAAAGTGATGTGTGTGCAGTTAGAAGAATCCCAGGTGCCCTATAAATGTAGTTGCAGTCAGTACCACATTTGTAGGAAAAGTTATTTAAAAACAAATAGTGGCACATATGCTAACAGCAAACTAAACCTGACTGCATATAGAAATGATTTTGCTTTCAGGAGAAACCAAAAACATAGGAACCCATCATGATGCATCAATTCCAAATATAAATTCTAGATCCTTCCTAAGGATAGTCTGAATCACAACCCTCTAACCCATCCAACAAAAATAAAAGCAATAAACATAGGAGGAGTCTTAGTCATACTGGGTATGTATTCTCCCCAGTTTGATGAAGAAAAAGCAGAGGAAAAAATATTGCAACGTTGTTACGTATGGAAAAAATGTCCAGACTGAAGGCAGGCACAGTAGTAACATGACTGGTAAGCTTTGTCTAGAAAACAAATTTAATGAATACTTCAGACTGTAAATTCTTAATTCTAAATCTCTCCTGATCCAAAGCCAACTGAAGTAAATGCGAGTCTTTCCATTGACTCTGATGGGCTTTGGATTAGGCCTTCATGTATCACCTCCACTCCACTGTTACCAGTCTTGACGCCCCCTCCCTGTTCATTTCTTCCACAAATGTATCTAGGCCTTTTCCCAATCCTCCTTATATATGGAACCTCCCTACCTGATCCAGTTTGCCAAGGCAGTATCCCCTTAGTATTCAAAACCTTCCAAAGACTCTCTATTTCCATGATGCCAACAAGAAGCTAGTGAAAAATAGAATTAATTTGTTAAAAAAGAAAACAAAAACCCAGTAATTTCCTTCCTCTAGGAAGAGGTTCTCAACCCACAGCCCGCATGCGGCCCAATTAGCACACAGCTACAGCCCAGCCCAGCAGTGTGCTAAAGTCTGCAGGCTCTAGGCTGCTGGCTGCCACACTGCCCTGCATGGCAGGCTCAGGGTCTGGGCTGCCGCGTGGCCCCGCACAGCAGGGTCCGGGGTCCTGGCTGCTGCCCGGCCCCGCACAACAGCGTCTGGGGTTGCGGTGGGGTTTAGGATTGGGGTCCTGACTGCCCCTGGTCCTAGGCCTCACACAGTGTGTTCTGGGGTCCCTGTCTCCTTCCCCACACCCAGCTCTCCACTCCTGGCCCCACTCTGTGGAGGGGTCTCTGGGTGGAGGGCGCTGGGCATAGGGGTTTGTGGGGAGGGTTACGTGGGGGACACTATGGTTCTCAAACTGCGGCCCAGGTAACACTTTGTGGGCCGATAAATAGGTTGAGAACCACTGCTCTAGGCCTTCCAGTGCGTCATATATGCTCTGTGTAAATCTTATTCAGAGTAAATGGGTTTAGGAGCACGGGCAATCTTTATTTTGTGTCCTGTACAGTGCCAGGAACATTATCGGTGCTTAATAAATTATATACAATAACGTCATTTCCTGAAAAGTTCCACAGAATGTTGCGAAATGTCTGGATCTTGATTTTGTAGCTCCTTCACAGCTTTTTGAACCCTGAAAATTATAAATAGCATGAGGAATAAACAAATTACTATGGGCATGAAACAAAATTTAGTCAACAAAAATATCCAACAATAGCTGCCCTGAAATCAAATGGCCACTAGCAGATGTTGTCAAGAGTCAAAATTGAAATATTCAACTGTATTGCATACTGAAACCAAAACAGTGACCACTGAAATACTGCTTGCTATAATAATTAGTGGAATGATTATTTGTATTTATAGAGTGCAAAAAATACTAAAATCAGCCACTTTGATAGTACATTACAAAAAATGTTATACCACTTATTAAACCCCACCAAGGGAAGACAAAATACCCAAGCAGAAGTTTAGCAGACACCATTAATGAGAATTATTGACATCACCTACGAGACATTAGCCTGTACTATAGCTCCAAGTGACCTAACGTACAATCTCAAATCAACTGATTATTGAGAAAGAGACTTTTCCAATCATAGGCTACGTCCTCACTGGGGGGGGGGGGGGGCGAGGGTGTCGATTTAAGATACGCAAATTCAGCTACGCAAATAGCGTAGCTGAATTCGATGTATCCGAGCCGACTTACCCCGCTGTGAGGACGGCAGCAAATCGACCTCCACGGCTCCCCCGTCAACAGCGCTTACTCCTACCTGCGCTGGTGGAGTACAAGCGTCGATTCAGGGATCGATTGTTACGTCCCGACGAGAAGCGATAATTCGATCCCCGAGAGATTGATTTCTACCCGCCGATTCAGGCGGGTAGTGAAGACGTAGCCAGAGCAAGTTGTCCACATAATATAGTCTCTTATCCAAAGCCCCATAAAGTCATTGGAAAGACTATCAGTGACTTCAAGGAGCTGTGGATCAGGCCCATAATGTTTAGGTACTTTATCTGTTTTTAAAATTCTCAGTATTACAACCATTTTAATACATTCATTTTACTACACAAAGTGACAAGCTCAGATTGGACACTAGCAGAATGAAAATAATGTGTTCTAAAACCCTCCGAAAAATTCTATTTTATTTCTCCTAAAATTTAAAGGCAGCTAAACCACTTTAAATCAAATTGTTTTTTTAAAAAACATGTTCCTATATTGAAACCTGGCCAGTTTTCAATCTAAAATGAATTTTTGGGCAGCCACATAAATACTTGAATAACAATTTCTAACAGGCACTCCAACAGAACCTTAATGATAACAGCAGGAACAGCAGTACTGAAATCCAAGAAATTTATTTTGGTGCTGTATCCAGGCATATAACAACTGTCTACCCTAATCAAGACACATCTGTTGGAAGTGATAACACTTGCAGCTTTACAGACAGTCAGATTCAAAAAATGCTTATACTGCAAATTAGTCTCAGTGTGTAAACTTTATTTATATTCCACCTTGTGGTGGTGATGGTGGTGTGTGTACCCAGCAAATACCAATATCATACTAAGTTTGAATCTGAAATTTGAATTTTGCCATGATTCCATTAAATGAAAAAAATTGATTTTTCTTTGAAAAAAATCAATCATTATTGTGATTAACTTTTAATTACTGTAAACCCAGGAACAATAGTGCAAAGTTACTGACCTCTGTGTTTTAAGCCTTTCAAGTTTATGTGAGGTTGGTTGCTTGATACCCATACATGAAAATTTCATAGTGTTGGCCATGCTCTCAATAAATTATTAAATAGATATGAATATGAGTGTAGTGTTCAGATTTTCAGCAGAGTGGTAAATCCCTTTATTCTCCTGTTCTCAAAAGATAAGCGGCTATTGTCTACATAACTAATAATAGTATCTTTAAAAAAAATAAAGACAATTTAGAAGAGAATAAATATTCTTGTCTGCTGGAAATTTATTATAACCCTGTAATCTCAAAATGTTTGCAAGAATTTTTTTGGTCTTGTTTTTAGCTTAGGAGAGCATGTCAGCTAAGCACAGGCTCTTGAATATGTTTATCTCAAGCTAAAAGAATACAAATCCTCTTAAAGACACATGAACTGTGATTATGATAAGCAAATAGAGTGGAGTGCATGAGTTCTAGTGACATTGGAGAATAAGGAAACATTTACCAATTAAAATATATAACATGAGGCATAGCCCCAAATAAACATAATAGTGCTATCTTTTCTACAGTATATTTTCTTATTTACAAGTTGGAAAAGAAACTCTTTGCAGCTTTGTCCTACAATTCTTTTTTTCGTATTTTTTAAAATACAATGGGCCAAGAGCTACCTTGGAAGTACAGCTGGTTGGAAATTTTCGACTGAAGGTTTTTTGAAGAGAAAAAAAAAAAGCCAATTCATCAAATCCAAAACTGTTGACAAATCAGGGACAATTCTGACAAATCTCCAGACTCAAAAATACATTAAAAAAAAGTTTAAAAATTTCTGATTTGAAACAATTTTGTTTAGAAATTTAAGCTAAGTAGACAAAAAAGGTTAGACAAGAAAAAGTTTGAAATCAAAACAAAACATTTCAAAATTTTAAAAACAAAACATGTAAATTCACCCTAACCAAAAAAAAATTAGTTTTTCCTTTTGTGAACATTTTTGAGATTTTTACTTTTTCTCACAATTAAAAATAGGAAAAAAATTGAACTCTTGAAAATATTTGAGGGAAGAGAAAACACCATTTCAGCTCTTTTTGGGAGGTCTCTTGGTATACACTGAATAGAAAGTATGGGCCAGAATGAGGCAGAATAACCTAAATGAGGTGAGAGCAAAGAGAAGGAAGTGGGTAATCTGGCCAGGACAGTGGAGATTGCAATGAGATGGGAGTTACTGAGAACCTTGAACAGAAGGCACAGGACTAGCACATCTGAAGCTAATGATTATAGGAACAGGGCAAAACACTGTATAAGTGCATATGACAATCAGTTTTCCTAGGGCAAACTGTATGTGTGATTCATAAACAAAATAATTCTACCAAAAGCACACAGTGGTTGCTCAGTTAATCCACCAGGCGATTTGTAACAACAAACTACAAGGACCACCTATGTTTTCCATTTTAGTTAAATGGGAAACATCTCTGTCTATAACACGGGACTGTACTACAAAATAGCCTAGAAACTGGCCCTGTAAATATTTACACGCTGGTTGGGGCAAGCAAGTGTGGATTTACATAGAAAAAAACTCCAATATAACCATAAGGAAATACATTTGTGATTATACAGATTTTTAGCCATCCGTGCAACAGCTGAATAGTGGATAAAAGCATATTTAATCTTTTGACCATAATACAGTATATTAATATTACACATCTATTCTCAGTCCTGATCGATGAAAAAAAATATGGATCAAAGCTTCAATTCAGTGCAGTACTGAACAATTTGTTAAAGTAGTAGTGGTCAGAGCATAAACAGATGGCAAGGAATCAAAAAGATATTCATTTTATTATTTTGATATTTTTAATATCTTTAAAGGAAACTAAGCAAAATAATATGTTTTAACAACAAAACTTCTAAAATGAGAGATTACAGCTTAAGTGTGCCTATGTCTCTTGTGTCTATAAGGAAATACATTACTAAATGATTCTGAGGCATAGATAATCATAGTAAATACAGTATATATGTTCATCATTTTAATTTTACAGCATGATTGTAGAGATAAGGTGGCTCAGGGAATTAATAAACTAACCCATCTCATTCAGAGACCTGGGGCCAAATTCACTGCTGGCATTAGCACTGCAATACCACTGTAGCTATATCACTTTATGACAGTGTTAAATTTGTTTTCTGGTTTCAAATCCTGGATTAAGTCTAATTTAAAATGAGTTTGATGGTCTCATCATACTCATTAGCAGATATCTATCTACATCAGAAAAATATAGTGCAGTTTGGCCAGGGTCTGCATGAGAGGCTGAGAACTAGAGCAGCAGGTGTACTGCAGGCCAGGATTAAGGAAGATTTGGCATGGCTCGGGTGAATGTTTGCACAGTGCCTACTCCACACTTTGCTTGCTTCTATCTGATAGTATTAGTCTTTCACATTAACAAAAACTAAATTCACCTACAGCAGTGTTTCCCAAACTTGGTACGCCGCTTGTGCAGGGAAAGCCCCTGGCGGGCCGGGCCGGTTTGTTTACCTGCAGTGTCAGCAGGTCCGGCCGATCGCGGCTCCCACTGGCCGTGGTTTGCTGCTCCAGGCCAATGGGAGCTGCTGGAAGCGGCAGCCAGTACATCCCTCGGCCCGCGCCGCTTCCAGCAGCTCCAGATGCAATTTTACTTTTGCAGTTATCTATAGTTGCTAGGGTTACCAACTGTCTAATCACACAAACCCAAACACCTTTGCCCCGCCCCACCCCTTCTCTGAGGCCCCGCCCCACTCACTCCATCCCCCCTCCCTCTGTTGCTTGCTCTCTCCCACCTTCACTCTCTTTCACTGGGCTGGGGCTGGGGCAGGGGTGTGGAAAGGGGTGCGGGCTCTGGGCTGGGGGATGGGGCTAAGGGGTTTGGAGTGTGGGAGGTGGCTCTGGGTTGAGCCTGGGGCCGGGTGTTGGGGTGCAGGATGAAAGCTCTGGGAAGCAGTTTGGGTGCTGAAAGGGGCTCAGGGCTGGGGCAGAGCATTGGGTGCAGGAGGCATGAGGTTTGCAGGCTCTGGGAGGGAGTTTGGGTGCAGGAAGGGGCTCTGGGCTGGGGTAGGGATGCAAGAGCGGGTGCGGGGTGCAGGCTATGGGAGGGAGTTTGGGTGTGGGAGGGGGCTCAGGGTCAGGGCAGGGGGTTGGGGTGCGGGTGAGGGATGTGGGCTCTGGGAGGGAGTTTGGGTGCAGGAAGGGGCTCCAGGTTGGGGTAGGGGATTGGGGTGCAGGAGGGGTGCAGGACAGCACTTACCTGCTGCACTGGCGGGGCAGCACTTACCTCAGGCGGCTCCCGGTTGACGGTGCAGTGGGGCTAAGACAGGCTCCCTGCCTGCCCTAGCTCCGCGCAGCTCCTGAAAGTGGCCAGCACATCCCTGGGACCCATGGTGAGGGCAGGGGGTTCTGCGCACTGCTCAAGCCCACAAGCACCGCCCCTGCAGCTCCCATTGGCCACAGTTCCCAGCCAATGGGAACTGCGGAGTCGGCGCTGGGGGTGTGGGCAGCACGCAAAACCCCTTTCCCTCCCCCCTCCCGGGGCCACAGGAACATGCCGGCTGCTTCTGGGAGCTGCGCGAAGCCAGGGCAGGCAGGGAGCCTGTCTTAGTCCCGCTGTGCCGCCGACTTTCAGTGCCTAAAATCTCCCGGTTTGGCTTCAGTAGCCTCTGGGAGATAGGGCCTGATTCTGGGAGACTCCTGGCAAAACCGGGAGGGTTAGCAATCCTATTAGTTGCAATTAAGATATCTAACTACGTGATTTGTTGGACTAATCAGGTAAGTAGACATATAAATAACATCAGTTGAGCCCACAAATGATTTCTGGTGCAAAATTATGCCCTCAATTATTTGTGCAATGCAAAATGGCTGGTTCAGAATGGAAGGTCACCTCTCAACGAGGCCCAAAATTCAGAAAAAAGCAAACAAGCATGTATATAGTATACAGAGAAAGTAAGCCACAATACTAAGAAACTTTGTTTTAAAATTTTGAAAAATCCATAATTTTACTTATTTTGTCTTACATGTAGAGACATAAAGGACACTCCTAAACTGTCTTTTTTTTCCCACTACTTATATGTTCCCCTTCAAAATATCTGGACAACAGGATGGCTCCTTTCACTATTATGAACTAAAATAATGGTGCAAAAAATAAAGACAAAAACCAAGAAATCTTTGACATATTAATCAGGTACTTTATGCCCTCTTTCCTCACTGCTAACTAAAACTGTTTCTATCCAGCCATGTCCATAGTATGAATCACAGCTTGTTAGAACAGTTACAGTCATTGGATCTGTGAAAAGAAAATACTGCAGTGGTTTGGCTAGACTTCCAAAATGCCTATAGTTCATCAGTTTACGCTCAGCTGCTTTGTGTCATAGAGGTCTTCCATATCCCACAGGAGACAATTAATATGAAGAAGTACCTTGCAGAGTAGAAGGTGACATTCAGCATGCCAACATGTATTACAAGATGGCAGCAGGGGTAGAGAACAGGATAGTTATTTGCTGCTACACAAGCTATATCATTTTCACGTTGGTCATGGTGGTCAGCTGTGCAACTTTCCTTCCTATGGTAGTTATGCAGCGATAAACAGGTGTGTCTGAGACACAGACATTGAATAAACTGGATGGAATGAAAATACAGCATGCCTCATTCTTAAGGACTATGTGATTAGGTAGGAGTGTGTGTGAGAAATGGCAATGTTCTTGGGTGGCAGAGAGCTTGAAGAGGAGTGATATGTTCGCTCTATGCAGCTGTTGTAAATTGGAGGTATACCAAATATTCTATAGTTCTATAACTACATTAACTAATGCTTATTTATGGTAAAGGTTTCTATTGCTTCAGGTGAAAATAAATAAAGCATAAAATACAGTTATGTTAAGTGAGGGGGTTTCTTTCCCATAACAGAATAAGGCCTATAGCTATATCAGTGAATCCTCCTAGTGGAGATGTAGCTTATACCGCCAAACAATTAGTTTATACCATATACTGGCAAAATGACTTTTTTTTTCTGGTATAAGTGCATCTACAATTTTGCTGGCATAGCTATGCTGGTAAAATTTTTAAGTGTAGACCCTGAGTCAGACCAAAGTAAATGAGAGATAAAGAACAAAAAACAGAAAGAAGCGAAATGTGACAAACTTAGCAAAGATTATACAGGGAGAACATTAATAATCAGACATACGCAACATAATGTGGAAAATTTCAATTAAGTCATATAGAGTCTGTCCAGTCATTTATACCATATGCAAAGCTCTCCAGTTACCGTATCACCAATTATGTTGCACCTTTCTATTCTTGGAAATATCACTTTCCAACTTTGAATAAATATTGGGCTACCAAAGAAGCCTTCTAGAGCTATTGGGCAATCCTAAATGATGTAGTATGGGATACTAACACTAATATTCTAGCTGATCAAGAGGCCAGGACTTGAGAGTGAATTTTGATGTTCCTTTTTCAGCCTTCAGCTCAGATGCATAAAAAAAAAAAAATCACAAACTGCCACTTCATCTTTCATTTTGGGATTCTACTAAACTAGGTGAAGGTGGAATAGTCACCTGAAGTTGAAGATTAATTTTGATGCACACATGGTTCCCAAGTCCTCAGACCACAGAGCATTTCCATAGGATATGGACTAAAGAGATCTCGGATGTTTGTCTACTCCACCAGCAGGCATCTATATTTTTTGAAGCAAATTCTGAGCAGTCTGGCTGGGATCCGGTATAACTAAAAGGTTTTTTCTTTGTTATAAGTCTGAACTTGAGATTGGAAAAGGAGCACCTGATATTCAGTCTGAGTAGGTCCTTACTGGTCTCAGTATAGTCTGAAGATGGCTTCCCTAGAGGAGTCATTCTTTTTGACAAAGATAATCAATAGGGGACCCTCAGAAGCAACTATCAAATGTTGCCCAATCCAAATAAGCTAATTAACATATGGTAAAACACCAAAATTAGTTATAGCAGCTGATATTGTATGAAGCTCTCTCCATGAGAGAAGGGCAATAATACCATGGGCGTGCAATTTGGAAACCCTTTATACAGTCATTCTTTCTTGTACACTATCATCAACTTCCCTTCGCTCTGAAATTATGGGCTGCCCCATAATATCAATTCATCATAATGAAAGAGTGAATCTATGAGGTCTAATTCTCCCAAATGTCACCATACAGCATTACAGGAGGGAGGATCACGACAGCCTATAAGTAGCAAAGGTTAGTATACGCTGAAACAACTGGGTGTTAATAAGCTCTATCTGTACATCCCCTGCGATGTAGAGTGCAGCACACTTGCACGAGTACTGTACTTAGAAAGAGTTCTTGGCTCAACATAAAGGTAAAAGAATATATTGCAGTAAAATAGTGGCCGCATAGGACTTCACTATTTTGGCTGTGTCTTAAACCATGACCCTTTTTACTCAAAAAGCCCAGGCCTCACACTTGAGCTGAAGAAGAATCAGTAATTAGAGCTGAGCTAAGAATTTCTATCCTGCAGGAAATTATATTTTACTTCTGTTTTCATTCCAAATTGGGATGAAAAGTTGAAATATAATTTTCCCATGAAAAATCTGATTTTGTAGAAATGGCATTTTCTGTCAAAAAGTCACTCCTGGCCAGCTCTAGCAGTAATGTTCAGGGTCCGTAGCACACCGCTGAGCAGTTCTGATTTCATCCAGTACAGGATGGCACACATACTTTGTAGCCAGTATGTTAGAATATTTTGGGGGCAAGGTAATCTAAAACTTTCTTAGGAAAATACATTTTTTCAAGAGATATTTTACCTCCAAAGAAACATTACTAAGCAGTATTATCCTACAAAGAGCATCAAACTGAGAGCCAGTTCAGCACATAAAGCAGTCTAGGCAATATATTCATTTGGATAATGTGTATATTACCCCTTAGGAAGACAGTGAGAGCCTGGCATTTACTCAGATCCAGAAGAACCCAGTCTAATAGAAAGCTAGATTGTGTTATTTAGCCACATCCTTGCATAGAGATGGTGTGAAGCCCCAGGGTTCCAGTGGGGAGTTCAAGGAGTAACAGTCTCTCCCTGGGGTCCCTGGTACACTGGAGCAGTATGCGAGCTGCACCAGGCTTTAGATAGTACAGCCTTCTCCTCCAGGCACACATGGCCAGCTCCCAAGTGCTGGAACTGTGATCGTTCCTAGTTCTTGCATGGGGTGTGTAAGAAGAGGTGCCTGGTTCTCTCTCTTCCCCCTCCCTATCCACCCCTGAAATGGCCAAGAAGAAATATAGGCCAATGAATCCGGATTCTATCTAACTATCCCAGAAAGTAACTTAGTAAGAGCTCAAAGGCTGTAATTCAAATAAGAAGTAGTAGGACTGACATTATTGGATGGAAAAATAAAAAAGCACCAACCTACAGTATTTTTTGTGCTCAGCCTTCCCCCCTATAATGCCACTGATCCTAAGATACTGCCTAATACAGGCAAACAGAGGCTCTTGTAGTATGTCAGAGCGTATGTCTACACTGCAATTAAAAACCCACAGCTGGCCCATGCCAGCTGATGTGGGCTAAGGGGCTTGGGCTAAGGGGTTGTTTAATTGTATTGTAGACTTCCAGGCTCGGGCTGGAGCCCAGGTTCTAGGACCCTGTGAGGTGGGAGGGTCCCAGAGCTCAGCTGCAGCCCGAGCCCTAACATCTGCACTGCAATTAAACAGCCCCGCAGCCTGAGCCCTGCAAGCCCAAGTCAGCTGGCACAGACCAGCCACGGGTATCTAATTGCAGTGTAGACAAGACTAGAGATAAGCAGGGACAGAGGGCACTCGGGAAATGCATAAACTGTACCAGAATAAGATTTCTACCTTGGACTACAGTAAATTGATCTGCTAGTCTATTATTATATGTGAGACACTTTTAAAGGACCACTCTTGCTGCAATCAGTGGGGCTTTGGCCAATAAATTCAGGCCTTGTCTCAACTTCCACGCTGAATCAGCGCTGCTGCAATCAATGCAGCGGCATCAATTTAGCAGGTCTGATGAAGACATGATAAATCGACAAGAGAGCACTTTCCCATCAATGTACTTAATCCACCTCAACGAGAGGCAAAAGCTATGTAGACAGGACAGTGTCTCCCGCTGACACAGCGCAGAGTAGACACCGCATTAAGTCAATGTCAGTTATGTCACTCGGGGGGGGGGGGGTGATTTTTTTCATACGCCCAAGCAACGTAACTTTCATCGACTTAAACGGTAATGTAGAAAAGGCCTCAGAGGGCTCATGTTTTGGCACTGAAAGCAATTAATAGAATTTAAAGTATGCTAACCAGGAAAATAATAAGTTGTCGGCATAGTATGCTAACTGGACTGTTTGCAGTTGTTCTGAATGAACTAACAAGACATGTTGCTACCATCACCCTGGCAACTTTGTTGATATGCCATATCCCACTTCCTTTTCCTCCATCTGTTTTTTATCTTCTTAGACTGTAAGTTCTTTGGGGCAGGCACTAGCTCTTACTAGGTGTTTGTACAAATCCTAGTGCAATGGACCTCTGTTGCTGCTTTGGGTACTACTGCAGTACAAATAGTAAATAATGACATTATTATGATTAATTATTGTTATCTCTCCTTCCTCTTTGGAGTATGCTATAAGTCAGAGCTGAGTGTGGGCTTGTCTGGGCTGCCAGCCTTCCAAGGAGGCTTTTTTCCTGAGAAAACAGGTATTTTTTGTAGGCAGACAAAATGACACTGCTGAAGAAATCTTACAAATGCAACATGCAGTATGGAACAATTGGAAGAAGTTAATAAATCCAGGCTAAGGTAGTTGAAGAAGGGAAGTAAATTCCAGAACTGAGGACCCCTGACAATGATCTCCCTGCCAGCAGCCCCTTCATTTAATCAAGGGCGCTCCAACACCTCTGCTGATTTTAATTAAGGCAGCATGTATTGAGAGAGTGGCAGCCTTTCAGGGAACTGGATAGCAAACTATTTACAACTGTATAAGGTTAAAACCAACACTGAATTCCATATCATAGAATCATAGGACTGAAAGGCACCTCAAGAGGTCATCTAGCCCCGTCCCCTGCACTCATGGCAAGACTAAATAAAGAGATTTGAACCTGCGACGCCTGCATTCTGAGACCACTGCACTAACCCCCCAAGCTATGGAGGAGGCCCAGTACTGCTCTCAAAGTATTGATAAGATAGGCTTCTTGTGTCACTGAAGGTGGCTCTTATTTATTTGGGGTCACAGATTCTCTTCATGTAAATATCCTGAAACTCTGAAAGCATCAATTTCAAACTTTCCAAAATATTCACCTTTGGGATGACAGTAACCACATAAAAAGGGTCACTTTTCAGAAAGTTGTGAACATTTTATAAGCAGAAAAGTGCTTCCCAGCCATAACTATAGTCCTGCTACCACAGTATTATAGTCCATTTTAGAACTCACTTCAGCATTGAAATTCAGCACCAGAACTAGCTCAGACCCCCTTGCATTTGTCCTGGTCTCCCATCCTGAGAGGTACCTCATCTACTTCTTGAGCTTTTTCATTTAGGGCTTGTCTACAAGGCAAGTTACTGAGCAACAAGCCAGGGTGTGATTCTACAGCTCACTAGTTTGCCACAGAGCACTAAAAATGCCATTCTGCACTTTGATGCTCTCAGAACACTTTTAGTGTACTGTAGCAGGGTCCACATGGCAAGTTAATGCACAGCAAGCTAGTGTCCTGTAGTCATACCAATTCACCATCTAGACAATCCCTAGGCCACATTGTGCATTGTGAAATAGAGAGGCTCTTCCATGATCTTCTGGGGCTTAATCCTAGTATAATTTCAGCATTGACTCAGTTCAGGCACATTTATCATGTGAACGATAAACAGATCAGAATAACTAAGAATGTCAGTAAAGGTAAATCACAGCTTCTTAATTTTTGGCATACTAAGTCTGTGCAAATTTAAGCTTGACTTTTTTTAAGGAAGTTATACTTTAAAAGGATTTTAAGCAGCAGCTGTCAGCTAGACTTTAATTATTAATTCTGCAAAGATATTGTGAAACAATGAACAATAACAGTGAAAGCTTCAAACATTAATATTAACCTACAATAAGAGAGATAATGTTTTAAACTGGACGAAGAAATAAAAGATGAGTACCTGGACCAACAGCACTAGATGAAACACACAGCTTAAATTATATCCAATCAGGCAAAATACAGATATTAAACATTCATGAGATGCTCAGAAATATTCTGAATTAATCAGCAACTGCATATTTAAATGTTTAATATTTAATGATACTACTTCTACAGTCCTGTAGAAATATTAAACTTTAGTATGTCCCTTATAAAATGAATAACAAGAGGATTTACCATACATAATATTTGAATTGTGGTTATAGATTTTGTGCTGGGCTGTATTTTGTGGAAGGCATAATTATAATGTATTCAGCTGCAACCAAAATTCTCAACACTTTCACCACAGATGAGATAGGGATAACAATGAAAATAACAATGTTAAACGAAAGGTAAGTACATCTGGTATTTGATTAAGTCTCCCATGCATGATGGATTACTTATGAAGGCTTACTAAAAATCATGCTTTCATTAAATCTCTTAGATGAGTGTAAATGGAATGCTAAAGGCATTTTGCATATCACAGAGTATTAGTGTTAGTGTGTTAGTATAGTAAATCTTCTCCAAAACACCAGCTGTGGAAATAAAAAATATCTGTTAACAAATTCTTTCATTGCTAAGAGTAAACATCTCTGAAGCTTTTTGCATTATTGGCAATATTGGTACTTTACAATACAAATTATAAGAATTATTAAAGTAGTTGTCTAACACAGGCCTACAAGAAACCAATGCCTGCCTCCTTCTTTAAAAAAAAAAAAAAAAGAGAGAGAGAGACATTTTAAAGGAGGGCACGTAGAAATACAACTACATGAACAAACCTGTAAAACAGGTGGTTATAGGTTTTTCTGTCTTCACCAGAGCCTACAAAACTGCATCCACAATTACATGTCGGTGCAAAAGCATGGGCCAAGTAAAGGCCTTTTTTAAAAACTAGGCCCATTGTCTTTGTACCAGTAACGAGCCAGCAGGCTACAATACATGCAGACCTCAAAACACTCTTTTTGAAAACCAGACAGTGAATTGCTAAGACCATTTGGTTTTTCCATGTGTTTTTTTGTTTAAATCGCTATAGTACAATGTTCCAATCATATTGGTTTAATTTAACTGATATTTTTGTGAGTATTAAATGTATCTTAACCAAAATCTTGTCTGGAAATGCATAGGCTTTTTTGAATGAAAAACCCAAAATAAACAAAAAAAACCAACCCTGTTAATGCAATGCTATTGTTGATAACTGAAACAAAAAATACTTTGCACTTAAAGACTTATTTTTTAGTTTTCATTCCAATGATTGTGAAACACTTTATAAAAGTAGCAAACACTCCTCGTTTTACAGGTGGGGAAACTGAGACAGAGAAGAGATAAAGGACTTGTCCAGTATCTGAAAATGATTAAGTGGCAGACCCAGGAATAGCACCTAGATACTCTGACTTCCAAGTCCTTCTGTGGCACTACTCATGTGCTTAAAGTGCTTAACCTTATGCACATGTTTAAGAAGTTTGCTGAATTGGAGCCTTAACCATTAGACCATAATGCCTCCCATCTGTGATACAAAATGTAAAGTTAGGATGGTCTTAGCAATAGTTAGCTGACCACTTTGTGCAATTATTCCATAGCATTGTTATTTCATCTGCTATATAGTTTTATGTCTTAATAGCTTTGTGCAACATAACCAAGTTACAATTGCTGTGTACACCATAATTCTGAATTTCCTGACTTCTGTGCATTTAAATTCTCAGCCATAGCATTGCATTCACTTGTAGTAGCTTTTGGAATTCAATTTCTGTTTTAAAACAAAAAACAATAACATCAAAAACAAAAAGTGATTGCTTATGTGTTTATATGATCACCAGTTGAAATAAATGCTATATGTGTAGCACACTGGATATATAAATGCACAAATATGACAAATAAGACTTTTTTTTAACTAGTAAACCAAATTTCTTCAAATACATCAAAAGATGTATTAAGGAGCCCAGGGCCGGCTCTAGGCACCAGCAAACCAAGCACGCGCTTGGGGTAGCACATTTTCAGGGGCAGCATTCCGGCCATTTTTTTTTTTTTTTTTTTTTGCTTTGGGCGGCAGAAGCCTAAAGCCAGCCCTGGCAGCAGCAGCACAGTCGTGTGGGGGGTGCCCTGGGGCCGCTGCGGTTTGCACCGCGGGGGAGCAGCACCCGCACCTTGTGGCTGAGCCGGGCAGGCTCCGAGCGTGGGACACTTGGGCTGGGGGCTGCCCCGTGGGGCACACAGAGCCGCCTGCAGGTGCCGCAGGGCAGCCACCCCCCAGTGCCGCAGCCGGGGCTGGGCGAAGCGGCCTGAGCCACCCAGGGACTGCGGCAGGGCGGCTAGAAGCAGCAGCAGGGCCATAGAGGGCAGGGCGCTGCCATGTGGGGCCCGCGTCCCATTCTCCGGGGCTCCGCTCCCTCTGGGGCTACCCTGCCCTGTCTCCTCAGCCCCCTGCCGGGGCGGTCCACTGGCTCTGCCCTCCCAGGTCCCGGCCAGTCCTGGAGGCAGGAGCCTTGGCTGGAGGAACCCTGGGCTGAGGCACGGCAATGGGAGCCCCGCTGCTTATCCCGACCATGCCAGCGCCGGACCGGCTGGAGGCGAGGGGGAGTGGGCGGAGTCAGCACTGGTGGGGGGGAGCCCAGGGCTGGGGTGGCAAGGGGTGGGGCGGGGTGGAGTGGGGGGGGAGAGCCCAGTGCTGGGGCAGCAGGGAGTGCGGGGAGGGGGGAGAGAGCCCAGAGCTGGAGCGGCGGGGGGTGTGGGGGGGGGGGAAAGAGAGCCCAGAGCTGGGGCGGCAGGGGGCGGTGAAAGCCCGGGGCTGGGGTGGGGGCATCCAAAAATTTTTTTGCTTGGCACGGCAAAAAACCTAGAGCCGGCCCTGTAAGGAGCAAGAGTGAAACTGCAGACTTCAGGAGGAGTTCTACATATTTCAAGACTGCAGAATTGAGTCCAAAGACTATATCAAGCTTGACATTTTAAAATTAAACCATTTGAAAACTATTTGAAAGAGGGAGAAAAAACAGATTGTTTTCACTTATCAGATTAAAAATTGTTTGTTTGTTTTAAATTCACCAATAACTTTAAAATGGCCATATAAAATTACAGTAGAAACTTCCAAAACTCCCCAAAACAATTCACCACGTTGTTGAAAAAAAGAAATATTAAACAATAGTCTTCTGAAAAGTAGATTATCAGAAAGTTATAAGCAAATGAAAATACATTTAAAATGATAATGTCTCTCAGAGATAGCTATAGTATTACATGCATCTTTCTGTGTTGTGGGGGGGTCATGAAAATAGTACCACTAGCACAATTGTAAAGCATATTGGAAAGGCAGGTGCTGCTGTTCATTGTTATGCTAAGAAACTCCTAACAATCTTCTATAGTAATTGCAGCTGTCTTCTTTTTTACCAGTGTATAACAATTATCCATCTGATTAGTAAATGAAACCACCTGCAGTTAACTAGCTATTAGTTTAGCTACTTCTAAGGATGAAATGTCTTTACAGACAGACAAGTGGACATATTTTGATGACACTTTAAAAAACAAACTGCATTTTGAAAGTTTCATCAATATATTAATTGAAAGAATGTTTTGATAGACAGAGGAATGATTTACAGTTTATCCAAACATTGTTGGGAAAACATTTTCTAAGACTTGAAAAGGTATCCTAAAAAAACCCATCAACAAATATTAGGAGTATCATATGCCTCACTCAAAATATTGTAAAATCACAATTACTATAAATATAGCATTCTAAAAAAACACATTTAAATATATACAGTCCATTTATATGGCCAAGGTTCTCTCTCTCTTTTTAAAAAAAACACTACAGTTCTGCTTCTCATATGAGAAAGCAGTTCCTTTTCAATATGCTTCACTTAGTCTTGTAAAATTCTACTTGCCCACTTGCCCGGGGCATTTGATGGTTGAGTAAAATATTATTAGGTTTTTCATTATCTCAAGTCAGAACAGTAAAGAGCAGGCAAGCAGATTTTGTACCTGAGCTGGTAAATCTTCATGGCAATTTTGCAAAGCTGGCTTTACTATTCCTTTTATACTCTCAAGACATCTGCCTACTTAGCAATACCAGCAAATTCAATCAGTTTCCTCCTGTGAGATGCACAAATTATCAGTGTAAATATTACAATCCTGAACACAAAGATTTTCATTAACTTCTTTAATATCTATTCATTTATTTAAAAAAAATTGGCCTCACAATAATTCACACATTATGTTCCTCCCTTGTGTGTGCCTTATATTAGCCTCCTGTGTATCACATCAGAAGACATACATATATGTGCAAACTCTATTTTATTTATCTAACCATGTGCAATTCTTCTTAAATCTGATAACCACTCTTTGTCTCATATTCTGTTTTCTTGAATTTAAGGGAAAGTGAGCAAACAATGTTTAGATTATTATTAATTATTATTATTATTATTTGGTGATTGTGTACTGTTTTCCTTGCTGTTAACAATATACAACACTTAGTTTTAATCAATTGCTTTTGTAAATGTTGGTCTCCCCCTGGAATGGAGCTGGGAAGCTCCATTCTCCATCAGGTTTCAGATTATATTGAAGGACATCAACTTATCACCAACAGAGTGTTTCAGTGTCTGAATCTGTATTAGTATGGTCTGCTTGGACAAGGGCAGGTCACTAGCTGAGACTTTAGGTAAAGATATCCATAAGTGACTATAATGCTAGGCATGTTATGAATTAGGATTGCCTCATGTTGGGGTGATGGTTTATAGCAAAAGGATGAGAATGGAAACAAAAGAAAAATACGTGAAAGAACTTTATGTCACAATCAGGCCCACAGCCAGACAAACTAGTGGGTGTGTGAAACTGGTTAGGGGCACATCCCTGGTACTAGCTATCCTCACTTTTATAAACACCAACATTTAGACTTCTCCAGGATGGAGACTTTGTACTGATGTAAAAGCAGAGAATAACAGAGAATCTAGACAGATCTTTCCCCTCATATTTCCCTGCATTTTACAAGACTATTGGTATTTCAAAGAGCTTTTATGCAAAATGTACCTATAGTAAGGAATCTGGAAAGCAGAGGACTTCAGCCTTCAGCCCCTCCCACTATACTTCTTTTTTCCCATGCCAGAAGAGATGTCTGGGGTCTGTTTGGGAGCAGCGACTGTAGGGAAGTGAGGAGCTGCAGGAAAACTAAAGCAGTGGCCAGGTGACAAGCAGAAAGCTAGAGAGAAGCTGAAGGCAGGAATGGATGCAGAATTCCGTGTGGAACAAGCTATGAGTGCTGGACATTGCAGCTGGGTGCAAGTCTGTGCAAAACTTATGAGGAAGTAGCAGTAGCCAGTACAGAGGGGCTTCAATGAAAGACACTAACTGAGCCTTGCCTGGAACCTGTGTGATGCTGTGTATAAGAAAAGTGACATTTATATCACTATTGTTACCACTATTACGCAATTTCCATAAGTCTTGTACAAAGTATGTCATGTAAGATATTAATAGGAAAGTTATGATTTGCTAAGTGTGATTGTCCTTTTTATATACATGTATCATCTTTGTATCTGAAGTTATGAATATTGTCTCAAACCAGTGTTGTATGCCTGGGTGATACCCCTCAGATAGATTTACACCAGGGCTAGCCAGCTGTGTGTTGATGGCCCATTAAGGACACTCAGCTCTTACAATGAGCCATTGAAGAATCTCATCTCTCCCAGTAGGTTTTCCTATGGATGCCTCAGACAGGGAGGAACCAATGACCACCCCTTATGATTCAGCAAAACATGTAGGGGCATGTGATATTCTCACATGTGAACTCCAATTGGGCCAGTAACTTTCCACATACAGGGACCGTGGGCTTTGTTTGGGACACTAAATTTCCATGCACATGGCAAAGGATATAACAAACACCTGAGGAACCTGCACTGTGCCTCTTACTTGCTCTAATTCTCTGGACAGTGGATTTACAACTAAAAGGAGTATTTTGAACTATGGACTGAGGACCATCCAATCTTTTGGAAGTTACCAGAGAGACTTTTGCAAGCCAGCAGTCTATTCCATCACTACTACAAACCTGATATAAGGACTTTGCAATCATTTGTAATTATATGATCGATTAGCCATTTATAACTCTCTTCTTTTCTTTTATTAATAAATCTTTAGTTAGTTTACTGAAGATTGGCTGATAGGGTGGTATTTGGGTAAGATCTGAGGGCTTGTCTTCACTACGGGGGTAAGTCGACCTATGTTACACTACTCCAGCTACGTGAATAACGTAGCTGGAGTCAACGTAGCTTAGGTCGACTTACCCCTCTGTCTTCACTGTGCTGTGTTGACAGGAGATGCTTTCCGGTCGACTTCCCTTACTCTTCTCAGAGAGCTGGAGTACTGGGTTCATCGGAGAGTGCTCTGCCGTTGATTTAGCGGGTCTTCACTTTTACATCTAGTGAAGACCTGCTAAATTGATCCCTGCTGTATCAGTTGCAGCAGCATCGATCTCTCCGTAGTGAAGACCAGCCCTGAGATACATATTGATCTGGGGGTAAGTGAGTGATCTTTTGGGATTAGTAAGAACCACACATATGGTGAAATGGGTTTTCAATAACCACTCATTATATTACACCTATTTGTCTAAATGGGAACCAAGGACTGGAATGCCTAAAGGGGACTGTGTTTGGCTTCTGGTTAACCAGTGTGGTACTGCTCTTTTTTTACTGCTTCGTTAATCTAATTATAGAATAAACCACCAGTTTGGGGGATTGTCTGTCCTATTTCTTGCAATCTGCCCTGAGTGTGGCATTCTCAGTGTGGTCCATCCCAGGCACCCAGTCACAATATGTAAGCCCCTCTTTGCTTGAATAGAGACTGGATTGTACAGGGCACCCCAAGAACCTTGGGCCTGAAGATCCCTCACTGTGGGCTGGAGAGACAGAGACCCAAACATTTACCACTGTCACGCATTTTGAACTGTAACTGGTTACGCTTGTGTACCTAGAGCATTTTCAACCTTCCCCATTCCTGCCAGCCCTATTAAAATAACCATTCCCTTAGCCATGTGTCTAAGTAGTTATTGGGCTCCACCAGGGCTAGAACCTACAAGGTTTAGTTGCTGAAGCACCTACAGTACTTGCCTGAGTCATGGTGCACCTGACACACTACTGGCACCCTAGACAGGGATGGGCAAACTTTTTGGTCCAAGGGCCACATCTGGGCGGGGATATGTAGGGCCATGAATGTAGGGGCAGGGAGTTGGGGTGCGGGAGGGAGTGCGGGGTGCAGTGAAGGGGTGCGGTGTGCAGAAAGGGGCTCAGGGCAAGGGGTTGGGGTGCAGGAGGGGTATGGGGTGTGGCAGGGGGCTTCGGGCAGGGGGTTGGGGGCTCAGTGCAGTCTATGATTTCTCCTTCATCAGATGCTGATGGTGCTTCCGTCACTGATGGGAATGCTAGGAGCCCCAGAAATTCCTCAACCAGGAATGAACTTTTCCTGCTGCTCCCATGTCACATTCCTCTTCCTGCCAAGTTATCAGTCAACCAGTGAAAGAAGAGGAGAACTCTCTGTCACCCTGGATAAGGGGGAGGGGAGAGTGCTCCCTAAGCCTTTGACAGAGGATGGGGACTTATGCTCTCCCTTTACTATAATCCCTCACTTCAAGTGAAATATTTCTGATTAAGAGAGTCTTTATTGTTTAGTTAAATCATCCAAATTCTAGGTCAGTAGTTCTCAAACTTTTGTACTGGTGACCCCTTTCATATAGCAAGCCTCTGAGTGTGACCGTATAAATTAAAAACACTTTTTTATATATTTAACACCATTATAAATGCTGGATGCAAAGCAGGGTTGGGGTGGAGTCTGACAGCTCGCGACCCCCCACGTAATAACCTCGTGACCTCCTGAGGGGTCCCGACCCCCAGTTTGAGAACCCCTGTTCTAGGTGATGTTACATAACCCAAATGGTTCCTTAGAAACGGATTGCAGTGAAAGTGGAAGTAGAGTACATAGGCCAAATTGGTGAAATAAATGTTTTCACAGATCTATTTACCATATATACTTGATCATAAGCCAGTTCGGTGATAAGCCAACTCCTCCCCCCACCCCCACCCCCCAGATGGATACGTAAAAATGGAAACAATTTATCACCTGTTCATAAACCGGCCCTATAATTCAGGGGTCAGCAAACTTTGGCTCCCGGGCCATCAGGATAAGCCGCTGGTGGGCCGAGATGGTTTGTTTACCTCGAGCATCCGCAGGCACGGAGGTAAACCTAAGTAAACAAAGTGTCCCGGTGCGCCAGCTACTTACCCTGACGGGCCAGGACAGCAACTGGTGGTGAAATTTTTTTGCGTGGGAGAAGCTGGGATTCAGTGGAGTAACCCCTCTGACCAGCCCCCACATGACCCCACCCCTAGCCCAGGACCCCCACACTCTCCCCATCCCATCCCTTCCCACCTTATCTGGGGAGGGTCAGGGGAGGATGTCTCTGGCCTGGCTGGAGCTGCCTCAGCAGGCTGGGCAGCGCGGTCGCAGCCTGCTCCGGCGTGCCAGACCGGGCGGCGCGGCCGCAGCATGTTCCAGTGGGCTAGGCCGAGTGGCACGGCCGCAGTGTGCTCCGGCAGACTGAGCAGCGTGGCCACAGCCTGCTCTGAGGGGCAGGGCTGAGCGGCACGGCTGCAGCCTGCCAGCCCTTGAGCTGCAGGTGCTTCGGAGGCTGGGGGGAGAGCAGCATGGCCAGAAGCGGAGAGACTCTGGCCCCACCTCTTCCCTTCTGGCTCTGCTGGCTGTGCTGCCTCTCCTTGCTCCCTTTGTTCGGGGGAGGAGCTGTGCCCCACCTCTCCCTCTCTATACCCGTTCATAAGTCGACCCCCGTCTCTGGTGCTTCCCTTTTTTACTAAAAAAATTCAGCTTATGAATGAGTATATATGGTAATTATCATTCAGTGTTCTGGACCTCTATTACAGGCACTGCAATTCCTGGTACAGTAACGCTAACCCATGACTGTAGCCTATCTTTTTAGGGTTGATTTGTCTCATTTTAAATTTTTTGTGCTTCATTTCTTTGGTTTTTAACCAGTAGTATAACGTGCTTTAATTTAATTTTGACATTATAACAAAATCTCTACGGACTTGTGGTGACACCGTTTTGTTCCTTTTGACATTGTAATATTTCTACAAGACTTGAATTTCAATGTACTATACATCTTTCTGCTATAATCTTGACATTGTTAAGAAAAAAGACACCACAGACTTGCAATAATATAGTTATGAAACCACTGAGATGTAGAAAAACCCCATTTAAGTGAATGGAGAATTACTATCTTTACAAAAAACATGAAAACTGACTACAGGGCATACTTTATAGTCATTTTCATGAAATGTCATAGCAGTGGAAAAGTGGTTTTATACAGGGAAGGAAAGAGCTTTGGTTATAAATACTTTAATGGTGCATATTAGAGAGGAACACTGAAATATAACCAGTTAGTTTTTGTAAACTGTCTAATAACTTGGGATTTTTGAGTCCACAACATGATACACATAAGGTCTGAATTTCCAAAGGTGCTGAGCGCCCATATCTCCCATCAACTTCAACTGGAGTTCTGGGTGCTCCATACCTTTAAAAATCAGACATACGTGTCCAGAGTTGGACACTCAAAAAATGAAGCACCCAAGGTTGGCATGGAATTGAAAATTTGGGACAGAGAGCTTTTATGCTGTGGCTAAGAGTGGAAACAGTTCTGCCATTTTGTAGGCAATTTTTGTGCTCACCAAACAATGCTTTTCAGGTTAGACTGTATGTTCTTTGAGGTGGAGAGAGTATCTTCTTTTGTGTTTGTACACTATCTAGCACAGGGGTGAGCAAACTTTTTGGCCCGAGGGTCACATCTGGGTGGGGAAATTGTATGCAGGGCCATGAATGTAGGGCTGGGGCAGGGGGTTGGGGTGCGGGATGGGGTGCAGTGAGGGGGTGCGGTGTGCAGAAAGGGGCTCAGGTCAAGGGGTTGGGGTGCAGGAGGGGTTCGGCGCCACTTACCTCGAGCAGCTCCGGGGTGGTAGCAGCACACAGCGGGGCTAAGGCAGACTCCCTGCCTGCCCTGGCCCCGCGCCGCTCCCAGAAGTGGCCAGCATGTCCGGCAGTGGCTCCTGGGGGTGGGGTGCACTGCCCTTGCCTATGGGTACTACCCCCGAAGCTCCCATTGGCCACGGTTCTCCATTCCCGGCCAATGGGAGCTACAGGGGGCAGTGCCTGCAGGCGAGGGCAGTGCACGGAGTCCTTTGCCGCCCCATCCCCCAGGGTCATGGTACCGGCCACTTTCTGCTGTGTCACTGGGCTGGCAATCCCACGGGCCGGATTGAAAGCCCTGCAGGCCGTAGTTTGCCCTCCCCTGATCTAGCACAATCAAATGGCTATCCTGACTGGAGTCTTTGGGCACTGCTGCAATAAAAAATATTATTGAATAGATGTATTTATTTCCAGTTATCTTTTATTTCTCTATTTTCTCTCTATTGTTGCAATTTGCCAGTCAATCTATTTTTATTTAAGATAAGCTGACTGGGTCTTGGAAAGTCTTATTGGGAAAAATTAATGTACAGCACCTTGAACAGAAATTAAACAATGACCCTATGCAAGTCAAAATCCAGAGTGGGTAACTGCACAGGTATAAAGCCATGAGCAAAGAAGGCTACGATCTTTCCACCCCAGGCAGTCCCACAAGGAGCCCACGCAAGGACAAGTGTGGGGACAGGGAAAACTGAATGATCTGAATGGTAACTTTTAATATGTAACCATATTAGGCACATACATAATATCATATTCTCCTATTTGAGCATTCTCATCATTTTAAACCTATTAAATGCATCCCAGAAGTGCCAAACCAAACAACTTTGGAATACTAATTAGGGACAGATTTTCAAAAGGATGGTTTCATATTTATGGTCACAAATTGCAGCTGCAAAATTTGTGTCTTCAAAGTGAATTGTGGGCACATATCTGCACTTCTAATTTCTTGATTTGAGGAATGAAGCAGCAGGGTAAGTACTTTGATTTGCACCTGCAATTAATTTTGCAGGCTCAGATTTTGTGGTTGCAATTTGTGCTTGCAAAACCACCCTTTAAAAAACATGCCTTCAGATATCTACACCACTTGGTATTAATGCTTATGATACTTCACATTTAATATTGCTTTTCAAACATTATCTGATTAATTCTCAAAATGTCCCTTCAAGATGGGGTAACAGGCAGAGAGGTTAAACAATAGAGCTGGTCAGAACATTTTCAAATAAATGTATTTTCATCAAAATAAGCAGTTTAATCAAAGCTGAAATGTTTTGTGGAGATGTGTTGGTTTCCAAGAAGTTTTTGACATGAAGGTTTCTGAGTTCCAGGGCTCACTGGACACTTCTAAACAGAGAGGGCGACCCAAATCGAAAACCTAACCACTTCAATCAGGAAATGGATGTTTCAACACAATTCCGTTTCATGAAAACTTTCAAAAGGTTTTGATTTTGTTCCAGTGTGGAACAAAAACACATTTGGAAACCTCAAAAGCTGACGAAAAACAGAATTGTCATCCTCCAGACTGCTCTGTTTAATAGTTTGCCCAAACCCTATAGAGCCAGTATTAGAACTAAGGAGCTTCTGGGTCCCAGTGCTCTACTGCTAACCAATGCATCACACTTCTCTTTATACAACTGAGTTTAAGTTACTAAACTACTCTAAGTCTGAAGCTATAAATAGTTTGGTTGGTGAGCATGGATTTTTTAAAAAAAAAATCTCCAAAGCATCTATCTGAGCATTTTATGTGCTGGTATAGCATATGTTTCCCCTGCCATAAATTGATGACAATAGTAAATTTTAGAGGGTCTGGAGGCTTGATCACCCAGAAAGTTGATGTTGATTGTTTGGTTTTTGGTTTTGATGAAAGTGAATGTAGTGTGCTACACAGGTGGTTATCTGTGTTAAAAGGACTGGAAGATCCTGTGTGAATTTTGAGAGATACTCCAAGCATAAGCACAAGAGCCAAAAACTAATTTTAAAGCCATGTTTTTAGACCAGTCTAGAGAAGACTGCCTGATCTCAGGACATCAACTGACCATTTCCCACACTAAGAACAAAGCAATGGAAAAGAAGAATAAGATCACGAAGAGATGTTTAATATATGCAAACATAGAATGTGAACATGAAGAAGGATGAATTTAACTTCCAACTCAAATAGTCATCACGATTATTTCCTGCCCAGGTACCTTATATTGAGGGAATTGGCAGACCTGGAGGAGGAGAACATAGAAAAAAATGGAAAAAGATAGGAAGATATTTAAAATGTATTTAATTTGTAGACACACGCATAGAAATATAGATGATTTTACTTGATGATTCCTCTCATCCTCATATCTACTGTTTCTATCATCTTTCTCAGTTTTATTTTTTCTTCCTGTGGGTTCTGGGAAATATCTTTGATATATAATTGATAGTTACTGAACATAACCTGTATAGGGTTATCTTTATTAATAGGTGCTATATTAAATGAAAAAATGTTACTTTAATGTAAAATTAAGGTTACAAATTTAATTGCAAATGTATGGAAATGCAATAGTTAAGAATATCCTATTGACATTAACTTGCCCACATACTGTATAACCATTATACATTTAGTAGTGTAACCATTAATAATTACAGACATATGGGAATCTTAACTTTTGCATTTACTGGCATTTTTTGTGTTTCAAGTGCTGATTCTATGAACTCTTACTCATGCATGTAATCCTTTTCCCTCAAATAGTTACAGGGAAATCCACAAGACTACTCAAGTAAAGATTCCTTGTGTGAGTAAATATCACAGACTCAGGTCCTAGACCTGTAAACTTAGCATTGCATTAATGGGTTTGTTTTGTTGGCTTTGCTTTTGCATTTAATTTACTTTTGCTTTTTTTTTTCAAAGGAAGTAGAAAAGAAGAAAGAAAAAATCAAAATCTTCCTCTCTTCTCAGCATCTCTTTTTCCAGACTCCCTTCCTTCTTCTCAACCTGATACTCTTTTCCTAGTCCCTCCTCCTGACCCAACCATTAAGAGGCATTAAGAAACATGCCCATTAGCCTGGCTAGGGGAAGCTGAGCAAATCCCAACCAAGACAATCGGAACTCCAATACTGCTGCAACACTTCAAATTCACCAGCCATGACTGTCCAGCAGGAAGCAGAAGTGATGTTCACTCCCAGACAAACAGCTGAGCTGGTGAATGCAGAGGAGGAGACACTGAGCAACTGCAACCATATTGGAGAACCAACCGTCATAGACACATAGGTGCATCAGAGAATCCTTTGTAGATTGCTAACACCTTTGTTATTGAGCATACTTTGGAAGGATTTTTAAAACCCTTGTTTTAAAAACAAAAATTGAATTTGGCAAAGCAACCAGTCCTCAATGAGAACAAGTCACATGCCATGTTGGAGGTTTGCATAGCTATTTTTGAGCTATTGGCTCCAAATCGTCTAATCATTTTACTTGCCCTAGTAGCTGAGCTGTGTGCTGGGGGATCTCCTTCAGTACTGGAGTGAAGAAGTTCTCCCTCCAGGTCCTGGAGTGAAATTAGAGCTGCTACTTCCAGCTTCAGAATTGGAATAGATTCAATGTTGTCTGCACCTCCTCATTACAGCAGCTGATGAATTTGCCAAGCAGTGCTCTCCTCTCCCCCTCTGCCTCCCTCCCCCCTGCTTCCAAATAGTTTCTGCATGTGTGTAAATCTAATAGCCTAATTTTGGCCTAATTTTTTTCTTTTTATCTCGGAAACCAGCAAGATATAAAGTATTTGTTCACTTGATACATTTCATTTAACTCAGAGGATACTTGAGCATATTAACAACCATAGTCAGAAACAATAATAATACTTTTCAGTTTAATAGATCTTTTTCTAATCTGAAAACCGCAAAGCATTTTACATGTTATGTAAGTCCTTACAACACTCACATGAGGTAGGTAAAGATATATGAATGAATCACCTGACACTGAAATGCAAATACTAAGGTAGAGTATGGTAACTATTTTACAGTGCATATGGCATTACATTACAATTTAGAACAGGATGTGAAGAAGTCTATCCCAGTTTTTCTAAAATAAATAAATAAATAAAATCCCAAGAGATACTAAAGGATTCCTATTTTATTAATGCAATTTCTCATATAAATTAGAGGTTCCGTTTCTCTACTGCAAGAAGTCACCTTTAATATACAGCACTGTAGTGCAGGGACTGCAGTATTTACTGGGATTTCTGAAGTCCTTGTGAAAGCCTTTGGGACATGTCTTAAAAGCTGAAAAATAATAACTGCAAGTAGCATGGCACAATGGAATTGAAAGACTTGTGAACTGATTCTCTTATCATTTGCACTGGTGTAACTCCAGTAGAGTTGCCTCCTATTTACACTGGTGTGAGAGAAGTGGAGTGGAGTGTAGGTCTAAAGCAGGTGTTGCCACAGTGTTACAAAATAAATATTGGGGCCTGTAGTATCTGAAAGAAAGGACAATGAGAATCTGAGCAAGGACACAGAAACTTCTGGTTGCCAATGACCAGGTGGAAGTGGCTGAACAAATCTGCTTCTGTGGGACTCCACAGACAAAAGAGAGTATCAGGCTATATCCCTTCACTCTCATACACTCTGAGAAAATTGCTGGATTACACAGGGACTTGTTCAAAGAATTATTTTAACGAGTGCTAAGGTCATCAGCAACCTAATATTACTTTGAAAGAGAGTGCTGATGATTCCATCAATTTTTACTCTAAATTGCTATAGAAATTTTGGGGAAACTATTTTTAAAGCTTAAAAAACAAAAAGACATAAAATACACAGTTTCAGCTGAACTATCCTCATAAAGACCCTCTGCAATAAAGACAAATGTACATAAAAATTTTAAAAAGAAAATTAAATTGAAGAGTCTCATCTCACATTGCCACCAACTAATTTTCACCCACTGCTGAATATATGCTGTGTATTCTCTCCCAGCCTAGACCTACAGCTCAATTTTTTCTGTTTTACTCAGACTAGCTCTGGGCTCTTTCCAAGAGTGTCTCTTTTGAAAAAGAGTATTTTAAGGTACTATCTTAAACAATTAGGCTCATAAGGATAGCAGAATTGTTCTGAGCAGCAAGGAGAGGCTAAGTCATCGCAGGAGTAGAACAGAAAGCAGCACAGTGATGAGAAAAAATGATATGAGACTCAGGCCGATTAAATAAGAGCAATAAGAGACTCAGGCAGGGCATGGCTGTGAGGCAGGAAAAAAGTTAAATGGCATAAAAATGGGAGAAGGATGAATCATAGAATCATAGTAGATTAGGGTTGAAAGAGACCTCAAGAGGTCATCTAGTCCAACCCCATGCTCAAAGTAGGACCAACCCCAACTAAATCATCCCAGCCAGGGCTTTGTCAAGCCAGGTCTTAAAACCTCTAAAGATGGAGATTCCACCACCTCCTTAGGTAACCCATTCCAGTGCTTCACCACCCTCCTAGTGAAATAGTGTTTCCTAATATCCAACCTAGACCTCCCCCACTGAAACTTGAGACCATTACTCCTTGTTCTATCATCTGCCACCATTGAGAACAGCCGAGCTCCATCCTCTTTGGAACCCTTCTTCAGGTAGTTGAAGGCTGCTATCAAATCCCCCCTCACTCTTCTCTTCTTGCAGACTAAATAAGCCCAGTTCCCTCAACCTCTCCTTATAAGTCATGTGCCCCAGCCCCCTAAAGTCATTACAAAAACTTGCACATCTAAAACTAAAACTATTAAAATGCTCACACAAAAATCAAGTGCTCAGACTCGTCTAGATTCACTTACTTGCTAAAGAGAAAAACATATTTAACTCCATCTCCTCTAGTTCCTTTTTTGACTCAGACTTCCTATTTACCCACACTCCATAATCTTAGTGTGACTCTTGTCCCTGAACAAAAATGTAAGCTCTTTAGGGAAGGGACATTGCCTCAATATTTGTTTTAAGTGGCACCTAGCACACATGTGGGCACAAAACAAACAAAAAACCCTCAATCCCTTCCTACTTCTCTGATGAAAACTGTCCTTACCATCTCTGCAACATGTTCATGTTTGTCACTGCCTCTACTGCACCTCTGCTGAGATCACCCTTCATCGCTTCTCATCCTGACGCCCTTCTCTATGTCCTCCTCAAGGCCCAGGTCTCCAGATCCACTATGTATTGAAAGCTCACCTTCCACAGACAAGATGGAGGAAACTTGTGAGGATATAGGAAAGCTCCTTATTAAGAGAACTGACTTTTGTGCTCCCACAAAAGAGAATTTTAGTTTTCATTTTAAGAGAAAAATTTCTAGCCCTTTTCCTTAAAATAAGCCTGGAAAACATAAACAGTTGTAAAATGATCTTCAGGATTGAAAGGAGCAAGCAGTCGGGGTCCAATTCTGAAGCCAGAAGCTGGGATGTGACCTAAAGATGCCCCTCTGACACACACACTTTTTAGATGTAAAATAAGTTAGGTACATGTGGATTGTATTTCAAAGAATCATCTCACCAGCCCACCTCAAAATCTTCAGACCAGCACTGTATGTGAATGGTTTGATCAGGGTGGAAAAGAATCAGTTACATTTCTGAGAGGTCAGCAAAACATTGTTTCACAGACATATCTAAAAATGCAAAGCTCCACTGTGCTTTGTAAGACTTTCAGCCACCTTTAAGCTTGGACTGAATAGGTGCTGCACACTGTTACGCCACTGGTATGCCCAACATTGCTTGCAGCCTGGGCACCTAGTAAAGGGGAATTCCCCTTCTGCATCCCCCCCTCCAACCCTCATCAGCAATCTAGGGAGATTCACCCAACTCTAGAACCAAAGGGGATCCAATTCCCCAATCACACACCCAGCCAAACACCAGAGGGGACCAATCCCCATCTGACCAATCACCCCACAGCCAGAGGCCTCAGGATAACTTACCAGCCACCACTGCTGCTAATGGAAATCACAAAACAACATGGCTGCCACCACCACTATAGTTATGAGGGATGGCTGCCAGATAGTACAGCCATCTGAGGAGCTACCAGGCAGTGCTACGAAGGGAAAATATGGTGGAGACAGAGGAGAAGGAAGGACTGATGGATCTGGGAGGGTAGTGTTGGAAAAACTGATAGATTTGGGGAGGTAGAAGGGTATGGAATGTATGATTATGGGGGGTAGAGTATCTGCAAGATCAATATTTTTAGTGGGGATGGCATGGATGGATACAATTGGAGGGAGGGAAAGAGCATACTACCAAGGGAATGTCGCATGTATCATCAACTGAGGCACAATTATTTTGAAGAAGCACATTACTGTCACCTTTTCTCAAACAATTCCACTGACATCCCACACACTTCATGCGCCAGTTTGGAAAGTGCTTTTTTCCCCTTCTTATAACTCTAAATTGGGTAGCTCCATCCTGATTCACTGACCTTGTCTCTCTCAATATCCATATTTCCTCCCTGTGTTTGTTTAGTATTGGCCTCTTCTTTATTTCTTCACACTGTTTGGCCACTCTTGCTGTGAGAGCCTTCTCCTCTGCAGTTCTGGTTGTTTAAAACACTCTTCCCCTATCTCTTTTTCTATTGTCAGCTTTCATCTAAAAACACCTCTATTCTTTTGCCTATATGTCACAATTTCTCTCCCTCTGTTATTCTGTATTTTAACTTTGCAGCTGTGTACAGTGCCTAGCACAATGGGATCCTGGTCCATGACTAGGGCTCCCAGGCTCTATGGTAATACAAATAATAAATACAATTATTAATATTAAACTCTGTAAAATAGTTTGACACAGTTGGCTTGACAGTCGCTGCACAAAATAAACTGAACTTACTGTAATTTTTGTAAGCAAACAGAGAAAAAAGTCTACGTTTTGGCTACAGACTTCTGTCAAGTATGGAATATCACCCAACATGTCCTTCCTTTAATCAGAGCTGTGTTCCAGGGGCCATATTGTTCCCTACTGAGGACTGCTGTAAGGGACAAATTCCAGAACCAGGAGCCCTCTGCCTCAATGAATGCCTACAGCCTACCCTCAGAAATTCAGCTTTATAGACAGGCAGCAGAAATATTCCAGATAGAGACAAATGTCATGACAGGACATAAGGGGAGAAGTGGTTTTATAGATAAATGGGTCAACAGACATTTAGGGTTTGACAGATTATTCCCAACACATCGAGTTCCATCTGCAACAACAAATGGATTAACAAGAATTTAAATAGTCTCTTTAAATCAACTTATGAAGCCAACAATCTACTGTTTGAGATCCAAAATGACTGAGCAGCATTATTAAGAAAACTAAATCCATAATGCAACATTAACTGAGAATGTTTTTATCCAGTAGAAGTACTTCTCAGTAAGTGTACAGGACAGATGAATGGCTGCTAAAAACATTATGCAGATGTTCATACCACTGAAGACATAGAGAAACAAACGTAGGAAATTACAGAAGGTCCACAGCAAACTGGAAAAAGCTGATAATGTGTAAGTTATTGAACTAGACTGTGACAGTGTAAAGAAGAGCTACATTAAATAGCAATAAACAAATTAAGGAATACATAAAAGGATAAATGTAACCTGGAGAATGGTCAAATAAAGAAATAGAATAAGTTATTGCAAAATCAGAGTATAGAATCATAGAATCATAGATTATAGGACTGGAAGGGACCTCGAGAGGTCATCGAGTCCAGTCCCCTGCCCGCATGGCAGGACCAATTACTGTCTAGACCATCCCTGATAGACATTTATCTAACCTACTCTTAAATATCTCCAGAGACGGAGATTCCACAACCTCCCTAGGCAATTTGTTCCAGTGTTTAACCACCCTGACAGTTAGGAACTTTTTCCTAATGTCCAACCTAGACCTCCCTTGCTGCAGTTTAAACCCATTGTTTCTGGTTCTATCCTTAGAGGCTAAGATGAACAAGTTCTCTCCCTCCTCCTCATGACACCCTTTTAGATACCTGAAAACTGCTATCATGTCCCCTCTCAGTCTTCTCTTCTCCAAACTAAACAAACCCAGTTCTTTCAGCCTTCCTTCATAGGTCATGTTCTCAAGACCTTTAATCATTCTTGTTGCCCTTCTTTGGACCCTTTCCAATTTCTCCACATCTTTTTTAAAATGCGGCGCCCAGAACTGGACACAATACTCCAGCTGAGGCCTAACCAGAGCAGAGTAGAGCGGAAGAATGACTTCTCATGTCTTGCTCACAACACACCTGTTAATGCATCCCAGAATCATGTTTGCTTTTTTTGCAACAGCATCACACTGTTGACTCATATTTAGCTTGTGGTCCACTATAACCCCTAGATCCCTTTCTGCCGTACTCCTTCCTAGACAGTCTTTTCCCATTCTGTATGTGTGAAATTGATTTTTCCTTCCTAAGTGGAGCACTTTGCATTTGTCTTTGTTAAACTTCATCCTGTTTAACTCAGATCATTTCTCCAATTTGTCCAGATCATTTTGAATTATGACCCTGTCCTCCAAAGTAGTTGCAATCCCTCCCAGTTTGGTATCATCCGCAAACTTAATAAGCGTACTTTCTATGCCAATATCTAAGTCGTTGATGAAGATATTGAACAGAGCCGGTCCCAAAACAGACCCCTGCGGAACCCCACTCGTTACGCCTTTCCAGCAGGATTGGGAACCATTAATAACAACTCTCTGAGTATGGTTATCCAGCCAGTTATGCACCCACCTTATAGTAGCCCCATCTAATTTGTATTTGCCTAGTTTATCGATAAGAATATCATGCGAGACCGTATCAAATGCCTTACTAAAGTCTAGGTATACCACATCCACCGCTTCACCCTTATCCACAAGGCTCGTTATTCTATCAAAGAAAGCTATCAGATTGGTTTGACATGATTTGTTCTTCACAAATCCATGCTGGCTGTTCCCTATCACCTTACCACCTTCCAAGTGTTTGCAGATGATTTCCTTAATTACTTGCTCCATTATCTTCCCTGGCACAGAAGTTAAACTAACTGGTCTGTAGTTACCTGGGTTGTTTTTATTTCCCTTTTTATAGATGGGCACTATATTTGCCCTTTTCCAGTCTTCTGGAATCTCTCCCGTCTCCCATGACTTTCCAAAGATAATAGCTAGAGGCTCAGATACCTCCTCTATTAGCTCCTTGAGTATTCTAGGATGCATTTCATCAGGCCCGGGTGACTTGCAGGCATCTAACTTTTCTAAGTGATTTTTAACTTGTTCTTTTTTTATTTTATCCGCTAAACCTACCCCCTTCCCATTAGCATTCACTATGTTAGGCATTGCTTCAGACTTCTCGGTGAAGACCGAAACAAAGAAGTCATTAAGCATCTCTGCCATTTCCAAGTTTCCTGTTACTGTTTCTCCCTCTTCACTAAGCAGTGGGCCTACCCTGTCTTTGGTCTTCCTCTTGCTTCTAATGTATTGATAAAAAGTCTTCTTGTTTCCTTGTATTCCCGTAGCTAGTTTGAGCTCATTTTGTGCCTTTGCCTTTCTAATCTTGCCCCTGCATTCCTGTGTTGTTTGCCTATATTCATCCTTTGTAATCTGTCCTAGTTTCCATTTTTTATATGACTCCTTTTTATTTTTTAGATCGTGCAAGATCTCGTGGTTAAGCCAAGGTGGTCTTTTGCCACATTTTCTATCTTTCCTAACCAGCGGAATAGCTTGCTTTTGGGCCCTTAATAGTGTCCCTTTGAAAAACTGCCAACTCTCCTCAGTTGTTTTTCCCCTCAGTCTTGAGTCCCATGGGACCTTACCTATCAGCTCTCTGAGCTTCCCAAAATCTGACTTCTCGGTGAAGTATACTTTCTCCACAAAGCAGGAGAAAAAGGTGTAGTAAAAAGGTAGGCAATGACAGACATGGTACCAAAGTGCAAAATTCTCCTTTCACATTTACACGGTAAGTCTAGACACAGGGCCAGATTCTGCTCCTCTCCTCTCCATTCTTTTAAGTTCATTCTCTCGGTTTTCCCCATTGCTCCTCCTCTGTGTTATTCACTCTCCTTGCTTTCTTCCTACTTGCCAGAATGACTGAACTATAGTATATGACCTTATCGACAGGTATTTTTAAAAAATAGGTGCCTTGCTCAAAAAGTGCTCCGAGGCACCTAACTAGAAAAACTACTGGAAAATATAGACTCAAGCACAAAACATTCAGTGTAAGAAAACCACAACACAGGAACCTGAAGGACATTCATGGTAAGCATCTAAAATGTCTCCATGTGCCAATGAAAGAAGCATTAGGATAACAGGAAAACAAGCATTAAATGCACACAATGGGTTTTAACATTATGGTCATTACAAGGGAATGGGATTATTCACATGAGTAAAATTAAGCACATGCTTAAATGTTTGCAGGATTGGAGCCATAGCAGGCAAGTAATAGTCAGCAAGGGCCATTTTTTTAAGAATACTGTTTACAGCAGACTAGTGAGAAGAGTTCAAAATTATTTGACTGTATCTGAGTGTAATAGGGCAGTCTGACCCTTTAAGGGCTGGGGAGCAGCCAGCCCTGTTATGGAGAGGAGTCCAGCAGGAAGGTGCTGAGAATCATCCAACATAGCTTGATAGCATCTCGTGATTGAGTCTGATGCTTCCTAGCTGGGGCATATAAATGAGGGCAATAGGTCCAGGAGAGAGCCTGGGATGAGGAGAGGGCCAAGAGTATGCTTTCCTGTGGCTTCAGGACAAAAAGCCACTGTGGATCCCTGAGGCTAGGGAAGGTCCAGGCTATTACGCTACTGGAGACAAGAAGACCCCACAATCCCAGTTGAGAACAGGACTGTAGCTTCCCGTTTCCGCCTTTTGAGGAAAAAAAACAAAAACAAAGACTAAATAGAGCTTGGAAGCAAGGATTAGAAACTGAACTGGGCCTGACTAATCATTTGTCCCAGGCTGACTTTCCAGGTCCACCAGGCTACAATGAATTAAGTTCTTCAGTGCAGCCTAACTTGAGAGGCTTGAGAAAAGCTAGCCTAACTTGAGAGTGGCCACAGTGTGAAATTACACTCAAGTTGCTGTGGCTAGTTACTCATGTGTGGCTCTGAGTCTTCTGAAGGCATATCCCATGGTTCTTTACACTGCAGTATGCTGAGCTACTTAATTCTTTCACAGGGAATTGGGGGAGAACTTTTCTGGCCTTTTTGGTCAGATGGGAAATTATGGGATGGCTCCACACGTGAGTGGAGCTAGTCTGCATCCATACTACAGAGTGGTCATGTTAGCAGCTCACCAGTTGTGCTGTTGCCTACAACCTCTGATAGCCCAGCCAACTTGAGTTAAAATCACCACTGTCCTTGAGTTAAGGGGTTTTGTGTGTAGATGGGACATGAATTGGAGGTAACATTGAATTACACTGGTCTACAATTTTTGAGAAGTCGTCTGCTTCAGAGATAAAATGTGCTATTTATTATGTATTTTGATGTGCTGAATTCAAATATGACAATTAAAGCAACTGATTGGCTACTGTTTCTAAGATATTTAAGTTTTTACATTTTATGTCTATGTATATTGTGTAGATAGTAGAGTTTTAATCATAAATTGTAAACCTAGGTATTTTCATGTGTTTATGGTTGCTTTACATGATAATATTTCACCTGTCCTGTTTATGTAACACTTTAAAAATCAGCAAAAGGGTTATATAAATAAAATTTATTATGAAACAAAAGGCAAAAAACTATTATGCACATAGTTTAGTCCTATTCAGTGTCTACTCGGTGCTTCTTGGCTTGTCTCTTGTATTCATTAAATGGAGCATCTCTTGTCACTGTCCAGCAATAGTCTGCAAGCATTGATGGGCTCCATTTGCCCTGATAGCGTTTCTCTATTGTTGCAATGTCCTGGTGAAATCGCTCGCCGTGCTCGTCGCTCACTGCTCCGCAGTTCAGTGGTAAAAAAATCTAGATGAGAGTGCAAAAAATGTATCTTTAGTGACATGTTGCAACCAAGGCTTTTGTATGCCTTGAGGAGGTTTCCCACCAGCAACCTGTAGTTGTCTGCCTTGTTGTTGCCAAGAAAATTTATTGCCACTAACTGGAAGGCTTTCCATGCCGTCTTTTCCTTGCCACACAGTGCATGGTCAAATGCATCATCTCGAAGAAGTTCACGAATCTGAGGACCAACAAAGACACCTTCTTTTATCTTAGCTTCACTTAACCTTGGAAATTTTCCACGGAGGTACTTGAAAGCTGCTTGTGTTTTGTCAATGGCCTTGACAAAGTTCTTCATCAGACCCAGCTTGATGTGTAAGGGTGGTAACAAAATCTTCCTTGATTCAACAAGTGGTGGATGCTGAACACTTTTCCTCCCAGGCTCCAATGACTGTCGGAGTGGCCAATCTTTCTTGATGTAGTGGGAATCTCTTGCACGACTATCCGATTCACAGAGAAAACAGCAGTACTTTGTGTATCCTGTCTGCAGACCAAGCAAGAGAGCAACAACCTTCAAATCGCCACAAAGCTGCCACTGATGTTGGTTATAGTTTATGCACCTCAAAAGTTGTTTCATGTTGTCATAGGTTTCCTTCATATGGACTGCATGACCAACTGGAATTGATGGCAAAACATTGCCATTATGCAGTAAAACAGCTTTAAGACTAGTCTTCGATGAATCAATGAACGGTCTCCACTCATCTGGATCGTGAACGATGTTGAGGGCTGCCATCACACCATCGATGTTGTTGCAGGCTACAAGATCACCTTCCATGAAGAAGAATGGGACAAGATCCTTTTGATGGTCACGGAACATGGAAACCCTAAAATCACCTGCCAGGAGATTCCACTGCTGTAGTCTGGAGCCCTACAGCTCTGCCTTACTCTTGGGTAGTTCCAAATCCCTGACAAGGTCACTCAGTTCACCTTGTGTTATGAGGTGTGGTTCAGAGGAGGAGGACCGGAGAAAATGTGGGTCCTGTGACATTGATGGTTCAGGACCAGAAGTTTCATCCTCTTCCTCATCTGACTCAAGTGAGAATGATTCTGGTGCATCAGGAACCGACAGTCCTTCTCCGAGGGGTACTGGGCGTATAGCTGATGGAATGTTTGGATAATGCACAGTCCACTTTTTCTTCTTTGACACACCTTTCCCAACTGGAGGCACCATGCAGAAGTAACAATTGCTGGTATGATCTGTTGGCTCTCTCCAAATCATTGGCACTGCAAAAGGCATAGATTTCCTTTTCCTGTTCAACCACTGGCGAAGATTTGTTGCACAAGTGTTGCAGCATATGTGTGGGGCCCACCTCTTGTCCTGATCTCCAATTTTGCAGCCAAAATAAAGGTGATAGGCTTTCTTAACCATAGTGGTTATACTGCGCTTTTGTGATGCAAAAGTCACTTCACCACAAACATAGCAGAAGTTATCTGCACTGTTCACACAAGTACGAGGCATCTCTGCTCACTTTGGCTAAACAGAAATGTGTCCCTTTGCAAAATCAAACACTGACAAATAAGAGAGCACGACACTGTATGATTTCTAGAGCTGATATAGGGCAATTTGCTCAGCAGAGTGATGTAAGCTTTGTTATGATTGCATCATCCATGACTTCTAGGAATAACATGATGCAATTCATATCATGTATGATGCAATACCAGCTTCAGATTGCATCATTCATTGTTTTACCTAAAAAGCAAGTACTGTCCAAACCCAGTCATAGATTTATTCATAGATCCAGTCAAAGATGTATTTTAGTCATTTCTGGTTTAAATTGAGATCCCTTCCCTTTATAACTCACTTACCTGCCGCCATTCCCAAGTCAAGGGTCGTATATACTGACCCAATAGCATATCTTGAAAACTAGAGCCAATCAACAATTTTAAGCATCATTTTCATTCTCAGTGACCCAGAATTAGTAAAGTTTGACTACATTTATTTCAGAAGCATTTTGGCTGTAGAGCAGTGTTACAACTCAAGTTAACTATGCAGTGAAGATAAGCCCTCTGAGATAGGATATCCTGGGATCTACTCTGAGATGGGGTAAAACTATCATGATTATAAATTGAAAAGATAAAGACAGTAAAGTGATGCTGTGAATTAGGTAGACTGTCTAATGAGAAAAACAGAGAAATCAAAAAGTGCTATATATCAAAAAGGTGCCTGTAAAATAAGCAACTGTCCACCCATGCCTATAATAAAAATCTTTTATTGATGAGAAATAACCTGACATAAAGACTTTCAAAAAATAAAAGTGAAAAAGACTACATGTTAAACACCACCTAACAAGCCTCATGATATGAGCACAAAGTCCTAAACTCAATGTCATAAATTCAATACCATGAAAAGATTCAAACTATCATGTTCTTATTAGAGTTTGTGCTGTAGTAGTCAAGCTTAGCATTGTAAGACCTCAAAGTCGGTAGCAGTTATGAAATATCTCAATAGCAGTTATGGATCTATTCACAGAAACATCATCATCATCTTTGTCTGTCTTTTTCACCATCTTGTTTACATGCCTTCCAGATTTTGTGCGATTAATAACAAATATGTCCCTAGATGACTACAGAAAACATGGATGAATCTCAGAATTCCCTATATGGCCATGATATTGCAATTGTTTGGACTCCTTAACAAAATATATCTGCAATAACTTTGAGATTGTTTAAATCACAGTTTGAGAGGTCAGTTTTACAGCTGCCTGTGGAGTCACAGGTACAATATATATTGATTATTCCTCACACATATTTTTGAGGGGAAAATACCTTGTTCAAAAGGGTTGAATATTGTGTTACAACTATATTCTAAGATCATCCATTTTAGTTTCAAATTTAGGGCACATGAGCCTTTATTTTCAGTTTAAATATACTAATCTTCTTAACGGTATAATCAAGCCTCTAATATATAATATTATCAGTTTATATTTAGAAGGAATAACCATTATTATAGTGGTGATGGACATATCTCTCCATTCATCTGACTGAATTACTCTGGATAAATCCCTTTCTCCAATTCATTTCTGCAGAAACAGCAAGCCGCTTTATTTAAAAGCAAATCATACATTTTCAAGACATTTATAGTTATTATGTAAAAACCCTCCTTTCATTTAGAGAAACACTTTTACCCTCCCTACCATATTCCCAGGAAAAAATGCCAGTTTGTAGGTTTTTAATTAATACAATATTTTATAGGCTATATAAGCTCAACAAAAGATACTCCCTCTTTGAACAAATGACAGATGTTTAAATTACAATGTTTACATCCCTCAATATCTTTATATCCATGCCAGGAAAAAAACCCAAATAAAATAGAGTTTTCCCTTAAGAGTTACATACTTGGTCATTTGGATAAATTTAAGTAATTTTATATTGAAGCATATTACAGGATTTTTTTTACTATTATTTTAAAAGCATAATGTGTGTTTTCCCAATGTTTCTTAATCTTCCTGTATGCATATCAATATACCTCAGCAAAAAAGACTACAAATCTGTAACAGAAATCCAACTCTAATCCATAGAAATCTGGTGTTCCTCCCAGATATTATGGGGAGATTTTCAAAGGCACAAATGGCAGTTAAGCAGCCAACTTCTATTGACTTTTAATGGAAATTAAGCACCTAATTGCCATTTATTATTATTTAAATTACCATAGCACCTAGGAGCCCTAGTCATAGACCAGGACTCCATTGTTGTACCTCTCCTTTTTAATATGCTCTTCAGAATCAAAGGACTAGTTTCTGACACCCTTGTTCACAATGAATAGCAGTTTACTTCAACAATTACCCATTATCTTCAATAAGAGCGCTCATGGAGCAAAGCGCTAGTCAAGTATGAGAGTAAAGTTATCAGAATCTAGCCCTAAATGTATAATTAAGACACTCTGGGTAGCCTTTACAGTTGTGCAAAGTAGTTGTAAAATGTGTGCAGTTAGTATAGAGCTCATGCGTATGCACGCTTGGCTCTTTGCTTTGGTACTGTGTGTACACACCATGAGTGCTTGTTCCAATGAATTTTTATTTGGTAGCATTTCTCATCCACTTTGCACATAGTGTGTCCAGGTGTAAATGACTACACAAAGTACAAGGCAGTGGAATCAGGCTCTAAAATACTACTTCAGCTAATTGCAAAGTTAACTATCACAGGTTACACTAATGCACAGTATTCTTGACCTAGACAAAAGCACAAAGAAAAAGATGAATTTATGCCAACTCAAATTAAGTATGACCATTTCAAATGTTAACATAGTTAGCACCTGTTAGAAGCTTTTACTGCTAGACTATCTAACAGTGCACCGCAATGTGCATCGAAACAACCACTCCTGGTGAGTACACACAGCACCGAAGCAAAGAGCCAAGTGTGAAGACACACAAGTGATCTATTAACTGCCTCAGCAAAAGTTTGTAGTGTAGGCTTGCCCTAAATTTCACTTGATTAATTTGGTAGTTAAACCATGGACTTTGCTTCAGTCAGTAGAAGCAGTTCTATTTGTTGACTTCCTTCTGGGGTACATAACAATAATAATCACTTCATCCAAGAATCCATTTTGAACCTGTTTATTGCTGGATGAGGATTGGTTTTTGTAATAGCAGGCTTCCCCTGTGAGATATACACATCAGAAGAGTCAAAATTAAGTTAATCTGGACTGAGAGTCATCGCCTCTTCAGCCAAAAAGACAAAGAATATCACTGGTGCTCTCTCGTTCCTATCTCTGTATGGTCCTGGGGAGCAGTGGGAAATCTGGGAAGGCATATACCAGAGACCTTGTCCAGATTTATGAGAAACTATATATTACCTTGCATCCCCAGTCCTGACACATGGGTGCTTTACTGCTGTTTCCAGGTGCAAAGAGGTCAATCATAAGAACATCAAATTCACAGTGAGGATAGTTCTCGGTGCAAGTTTCACTCTGCTTAATCCAACTTCCATCATGCAGCATTCAGTGTTCATCTTCCTCTTAAGGAGCAGTGCACAGACAGATAGCCAACTTTACTTTGCCTAGACAGAAGTCAAGTTTCTCTCTAGATTGGGCTGAATGTGTTCTTCCTACATTTAGGGAAATCTTATCAGGCATGTTGACTGTCATGACTAGAGCAAGTCTGTTATCCATAGAAAGAAGAGTGCTCCAAAACCTCAATGAATCACAGTATTCTACCCAGTGGGTACTGTGCTCTCTCTCCTACTAGCATCCATACCCTGGACAGAAGTGGGACCTGAATGAGTCCCCTTCATTATTACCAACTAGTTTCTGTCATAAGACTCATTCTAGCTGGTTTACTAATGGATGAATCCCTCTGAAAAATCTGATTTTCTGCATCCACCAGCTGCAGAAGGTGACAATAGACAATGGGACCTTGACCTCTGCCAAACAATGTGATAGGGTGAGATGTGGTGGGGATAACAGGATTTACTGGATTGATCTCGTGTAAACTCTAATTCACTGAAGGACATCTGTTTATTAAATCAGCATTTCCAGCAGATTTCACTAAGAACTGGAATTTTGTTTCTGTCATACCACTTGTTTTCCTTTGTGGCCATCTTCATCTTCTGTTACCATTCTTCCGAGATGACACCTTGTACCCAGTAGGATTCATCTTCAGCTCAGATCTAAGATGGACTTCCCTGATACTATATATCTGTCTATCATGGTTCAAAGATACTCCAGAAACTGTATCACTCTGTGAGCTTGCTTCAGCTCTCTATCTATGTACAGAGCCCTGATCAGCAGAATTTTTAAGGAAACAATTTTCTTCTTCCTCCTTCTTTTTCATATGGCTGATGTAAATGTACAGCAACAACTATAATTTTACATTTAGATGGTTAAGCCAGATAATTGCGTCTGGGGTAGCTGAGTGTATTTGCTGTGATGTCTCCTTCGTATTTGTGAATCAGGCACTGAGTTGTTATATGTTCCATGGTCTGTTCTGGATGAGCACACTCACATAGTGGAGAGACTTTAATTTTCCATTTGTGCAGCAAGGATCCACATCTCCCATGGTTTATGCAGATACAATTTAGGGTGGCCCATGAGCATCATGGGAGATCAAAGCCAGGGATCTTCTGCATTGGATCTTTCACAAGGTGTGTGTTTGTTACTTCTTGTGAACTCCATTTAGCTTTCCAAGGTTGAAATTGCATTGTTAAAGGTTAAATGCGTGGGTCCAAAAGGGCTTACGTGACTTCAAGTGGTGGTGAGGGACATTGTTACGGTCTTGGTGGATGGGAAGATGTTCATTTTCCATGACCCTCTGGAATTCCTGAAGTGTGGCAGCGAATGGATGGGGGAGCAGTATGCAACAGCACTGGTAGTCAAGGTGCTCGGGTCAGCTTGCGGGTTCCAATGATGCTGCACATTGCAGTGTTTGGTTGGACATCAACAAGTCGAGTATGGCTACTTCTGTTCCATACACAGTACTCAGCTATGGGGTACACAAGGGCCACTGCTGATGTCTGTAACACTGATGCTGATGCTCTCCAGTTTGTGCTTGCCAGTTTCTGGACCAGGTTGACCCTTGTCTTCATCTTGGCAGCTACCTTCTTCAGAGGGTTGTGGCAGGTTAGCGTAAGATCCAGCTTCACTCCAAGATAGATCGAGTGGGGTCATGTCGCACAGTGTTGCTGCAGAAGGTCACTTTCAGGGTGTGCTTAGCATTCCTGTTATCAAGATGGAATGCAGTGACTATTTTATGAGGATTTGGCTTTATGAGGATTTCTGGAAATATTCCTCCACAGTGTTTAGGTCCCTGTTCAATTTGGACTTGATGTCGCTGAAGGTGGCTGCTTGCGTTGCCAGGGCAAGGTCATTCACATATGCAAATTTGCATGACTTCGTTGACAAGCATTGGCATGAGTACTGAGCCTTGTGGCAGTCCGTTGGAAGGAACTGGGGCGAACTGAGTTCATTGCCCAAGTGGACACGTAGCTGCCTATTGCTCAGCATCATCCATAGCAGGCATAGTCTTTTGTGGCAGGGGATGATCCTTGTGATCTTCAGCATCAGGCCTTTAATCCAGATTGGATTGTAGGCTGATGACAGGTCTACAAAGGCTGCACCAGTCTAAAATTTCTTCTGGAATCCGGCCTCAATATGTGTTACAAGGGCCAAAACTTGGTCACTCCAACTGCGTTTAGGCTGGAATACCGATGGTTCTTTGGGGATCACTGACTCAACAAGAGGACTGATTCTCCAGAGAATGATACGTTCCAGGAGTTTTTAGGTAGTGCACAGGAATGATATCGGATAATAACTTCCTGGGTCATCTGTCGGCTTTCCCGGTTTGAGTATGGCAACGACTATCGCCTCCCACCAGGCTTTTGGGATGCCTCTGGGTTCTAGGTTTTGGTGTACAGTTTCACCAGCTATTGGAGTTCCCTGGGGCCCAGATGATGAAGAAATTTGGTGGGGGGTGGGTGGAATACCATCTCCATCAGCCACCTTCCCTTTCTTCATTGCAGCTAAACCCTCTTTCACTTCATCTGTACTTCTTCCTTAAAGCCAATATTAATAATGCCAAGGTTCTGCTGGAAGAGACCCTGGGAGCACTTGTCAGATCAAAAAGTAGTGATCAGAATTGGGGGGGGGGAGGACAACGACTCCACCATACTTATGCAAAGTGGAGAAATGGCCTGTGGAATAGTAAAACAGGAATGCGAAGATAAGCTTCCTTTAGGAATGTGTTCAGATGTTTCAAATGGAGCCCTGCTCTGTTTGTTTCTCATTCTCTGAGTCTTTGATAGGAAATGGGTTATATCACTGTGACGTGAAGTAGATGATGTAGGTTTCGTTTATGTACTGGCATTTCCATGGGCTGTTTGAGACTGGAAATAGGACAAAACTGTCCCTGGGATTCTTGCACAGCACTGTAGAGTACCGCCTCTGGCCAATGTCCAGTCACCTCAGTTTGACTAATGCTCTAGGTAGCCATTTTCTTCCAAACTGAAACACTGGCACCTATTGGGGGTTAACCCTAGGTATGGCTGGTTTGGAGTCATATAGATAGCTCTGAGGCAACTGAGGCCAAGTTGCTGATCTTACCTCAGTGCCCTGGATTTGTTCCACTTCCATTTGCAAAGTGGAATTCTCTCTTGTACTTCAGGGACTGCTTCACTGTCTCAACTTCCCATCTGATTTGTCTTCCTTTCTATAGGGTCTGGCAGGAGCCAGTATTGCAAATCTACTATTCCAGTGACTCCGTGAATAGCTTCAGCTTTCCATAAAGTTTCCCACAATAGTACTAAGAAAGCTGAGGACTGATTTGCCTGTGTGTCTAATCTCAGTGATGAGTGCCACATATACCTGCATGAAACAGATTTGTGTGTCGCTACCTTTTTCAGAGAGAAACTTTTGGATATGGGATTGAGAGGGCTCAGGGTTACAATAGCGTCCACCCATGTTAGCATTGCTTGTGAAAGCATGTAGATGGAGTCAAATTATACTTTCATTATTTCATAAAAATACAGAAATGTAGGGCTGGAAGGGACCTGGAGAAAACATCAAGTCCAGCCCCCCTGCACTGTGGCAGCACCAAGTTCATTTAGACCACCCCTGACATGTGTTTGTCCAACCTGTTCTTAAACCCTCCAATGATGGGGATTCCACAATCTCCCTTGAAGGCCTATTCCAGAGCTTAACGACATTTATAGTTAGAAAACTTTTCCTAATATCTAACCTAAATCTCCCTTGCTGCAGATTAAACCCATTACTTTTTGTCCTACCTTCAGTGGACATGGAAAACAATTCATCACCGTCCTCTTTATAACAGACCTTAATGTATTTGAAGACTGTTTTCATGTTCCCCCTCAGTCTTTATTTCTCAGGACTAAACATGCCCAGTTTTATTAATCTTTTCTCATAGGTCAGATTTTCTAAACCATATATCATTTTTGTTGCTCTCCTCTGGACTCTCTCCTATTTCTCCACATCTTTACTACAGTGTGGTGTCCAGAATTGGTCACAGTGCTCCAGCTGAGGCCTCACCAGTGCTGAGTACAGTGGGACAATTACCTCCCATGTTTTACATATGGCAATCCTGTTAATGCACCCCAGAGTGATATACTTTTTTGCAAGTGCATCACATTGTTGACTCATATTCAATTGGGATCCACTATAACCCCAAGATCCTTTTCAGCAGCACTACCACCTACCTAGTTATTTCCCATTTTATAGTTGTGCATTTGCAGGGGAGAGATAGCTCAGTGGTTTGAGCATTGGCCTGCTAAACCCAGGGTTGTGAGTTCAATCCTTGAGGGGGCCACTTAGGGATCTGGGGCAAAATCAGTACTTGGTCCTGCTAGTGAAGGCAGGGGGCTGGATTCAATGACCTTACAAGGTCCCTTCTAGTTCTAGGAGATGGGATATCTTCATTAATATTTTTTTTTTAATATTTGATTTTTCCTACCTCAGTGAAGTACCTTGCATTTATTTTTATTGACTTTCATCTTGTTGAATTCAGACCAATTTGCCAATTTGTCAAGGTCATTTTGAATTCTAATCCTGTCCTCCAAAGTGCTTGCAACCCCTTTCAATTTGGTGTTATCTGCAAATTTTATAAACATAATCTCCACTCCATTATCCAAGTCATTAATTAAAATACAGAATCATACCAGACCCAGGATTGACCCCAGTGGAATCCCACTGGATTTTCATCAGAAGCAGGAAGTCTGCCAAATGATAGGTGGGGCCACTGGATGATCAAGGTGCTAAAGGGGCACCCAAGGAAGACAAGGCTGTGGAAAAGAAGCTAAATGAATTCTTTGCTTGCGTCTTCAATGCTGAGGATGTGAGGGAGCTTCCCACCCCCGAACCATTCTTTTTAGATGACAAATCTGAGGAAGTGTCCCAGATTGAGGTGTCAACAGAGGAGGTTTTTGGAACAAATTGATAAACTACCAGTAATAAGTCCCCTGGACCTGATGGCATTCACTCAAGAGTTCCGAAGGAACTTAAATATGAAATTGAAGAACCACAAACTATGGTATGTAATCTGCCACTTAAATCAGCCTCTGTACCAGATGATTAGCAGATAACTAATGTGACGCCTATTTTTAAAAAAGGCTCCAGAGGCGATCCTGGCAACTACAGGCTGGTAAGCCTAACTTCAGTAGCAGGCAAACTGGTTTAAACTACAGTAAAGAACAGAATTTTCAGACATTGATTAACACAATGTTGGGAAGAGCCAACATGGTTTTGTAAAGGGAAATCATGACTTATCAATCTACTAGAATTCTTTAATGGGCTCAACAAACAGGTGGACAAGGGTGATCCAATGGATATAGTGTACTTGGACTTTCAGAAAGTCTTTGACAGACCAACGGCTCTTAAGTAAAATAGTCAGTCATGGGACAAGAAAGAAGGTCCTCTTATTGTTCAGTAACTGTTTAAAGGATAGGAAATAAAGAGTAGGAATAAATAGCCGGGAATTGGACAGACACATTGAGCTGAACTGTTTGTCAGAATTTTGAAATCAAAGTTTGGAATTTCTCTCAGAAAAGTTCTGCTGCACAGAGATACACAGAAGGGAATTCTGGAGGGAGGAGGGAGGCATTCTCCTACTGCCAGGTCTGGTTCTGACTCCAAGCTTTAAACCGCTGACATACCTATCCATTGTAACAGATCTGTAGAGAACAGGGTAATTCCTAGAACATTAAAATTGAGTTAAGAATACACTACATAGAGTCACTAAAAGAAGATCAGTGATAAATACCTTGACAGACATTATTTTAGGAAATAAAAAATGATGGTAAGAGCTATTGAATTAATACAGTTGAGATAGAAAGAAGTAGTGCAAATATATTTTTCATATAGGAGCTAAACAACTGTTAAGAAAAAAACATTATAGGGTAAAGCTACTATCTCAGAGGAAGAATGGATCAGATGGATTTATTAGGCTCCTTTTGTTCAGAAATATCATGGGCCAGATCTTCAGTTCCCATGATTGCTATGCCAGTTTACACCAGCTAAGGACCTGCTCCATCATAGGTTCCTGTTTTAAAAGACTGGGAGAAGATAATGATTAAGGAAAATGAAAACTATGGACTCAGAGATATTATTCTCTCTATATTCAGGGGTGACTGATATTACTATAAGGAGACTGGATTTGGTGACCTTCAGGATGCTTTATAAGATTTCCCCGTTCTTCTAGGATTTTTCTAGGAAAGGGTTGGAGACAAAGGACAGGAGGAGGGATTGATGAGAGGGAGTCTTCCTGGAGGCTGGGAAGGTCTCATTCACAGGCAGTCTATTCTTTGTGATTATATAGATTTTAAATGTTGCATTGTAAGTGTCTGTCATGTGCCTAGACCACTGGCTAGGGAAAACTGAAAAAAGTTGGAATAAAATAAATATTCCAGATACACATTTATACACTGTACACCTTTATGCATTATGAGAAAGCAGGAAACGTTAACAAAAGAAAGGAAGCATTTAAAAAAGATTGAAACTTTCATGAGAGGCTATTGAAATTCTCATAGCAACTCTAGGATCATTAAGGAAGATTGTATGTTCTAGAAGGTAAGATAGTATTGTTTCCTTTCCTGGTTATATAACTAACAGTGCCACAACAAATCTGGTGGTCAGTCCTAGGGCATGACCCAGACATAATAAATAAAAGATAAATGTGGGAGCATCCCTCATTTTTGACCTCAGAATTAAAGTGATTTGATAATAAGTGATATGCAAATAATGACACAGTATTTCAAAACCATGGCATTTAAAAATGCAGACTGAGGAAGTACATGATCAAATACAGAAAGTTACATGGCATTCTGACAACGGCTGATCCCTGCTTAATTTGGTGAATCTGTTTCAATAGGGGGTGAAATAAATTAGGATTTTGCTGCCACTAAATTAATCCTGAAAGTGTTTCAGGAGTAGGCATCACGTCTTTGGATTCCTCTTAGGGCTTGTCTACATAGTGAGATAATGTACATTACAGGGGTTTGGTTTCTAAAGCACATTAATGTGTTGGTATTATTTGGTCCATGTAGCCCCGGCTGGTACTCACTAGAGAACTTTTATTGCACATTAACAGAGTCTACATGGACCACTCTGAGCATGACCTGTTAGTGTGCTTTAGAAATCACAGCCCTAGTGTGGATTGCTAGTCCATGTAGACAAACCCTTAGACTACTTAGTGTGTTTCAAAGGTGGTCACATTAGATGCTATTCTACATGCTAGCACAGGGGTTGGCCACCTTTCAACCTTTCAGAGGTGGTGTGCCGAGTCTTCATTTATTCACTCTCATTTAAAGTTTCGCGTGCCAGTAATACATTTTAATGTTTTTAGAAGGTCTCTTTCTATAAGTCTATAATATATAACTAAACTATTGTTGTATGTAAAGTAAATAAGGTTTTTAAAATGTTTAAGAATTCATTTAAAATTAAATTAAAATACAGAATCCCCTGGATTAAAGAATCCTTATTGCGGTTGCAGGAACAAACCATCCCCATGTGTAAAAAGAATAGTAAATATGGCAGGCGACCAGGTTGGCTAAACAGTGAAATCCTTGCTGATCTTAAACGCAAAAAAGAAGCTTACAAGAAGTGAAAGATTGGACAAATGACTAGGGAGGAGTATAAAAATATTGCTCAGGCATGCAGGAGTGAAATCAGGAAGGCCAAATCACACTTGGAGTTGCAGCTAGCAAGAGATGTTAAGAGTAACAAGAAGGGTTTCTTCAGGTATGCTAGCAACAAGAAGAAAGTCAAGGAAAGCGTGGGCCCCTTACTGAATGAGGGAGGCAACCTAGTGACCGAGGATGTGGAAAAAGCTAATGTACTCAATGATTTTTTTGCCTCTGTCTTCGCGAACAAGGTCAGCTCCCAGACTGCTGCACTGGGCAGCACAGTATGGGGAGAAGGTGACCAGCCCTCTGTGGAGAAAGAAGTGGTTCGGGACTATTTAGAAAAACTGGACGTGCATAAGTCCATGGGGCCGGATGCACTGCATCCGAGGGTGCTAAAGGAGTTGGCGGGTGAGATTGCAGAGCCATTGGCCATTATTTTTGAAAACTCATGGCAATCGGGGGAGGTCCCGGATGACTGGAAAAAGGCTAATGTAGTGCCCATCTTTAAAAAAGGGAAGAAGGAGGATCCGGGGAACTACAGGCCAGTCAGCCTCACCTCAATCCCTGGAAAAATCATGGAGCAGGTCCTCAAGGAATCAATTATGAAGCACATAGAGGAGAGGAAAGTGATCAGGAACAGTCAGCATGGATTCACCAAAGGGAAGTCGTGCCTGACTAACCTAATTGCCTTCTATGATGAGATAACTGGCTCTGTGGATGAGGGGAAAGCAGTGGATGTGTTATTCCTTGACTTTAGCAAAGCTTTTGATACGGTCTCCCACAGTATTCTTGCCAGCAAGTTAAAGAAGTATGGGCTGGATGAATGGACTGTAAGGTGGATAGAAAGCTGGCTAGATCATCGGGCTCAACGGGTAGTGATCAATGGCTCCATGTCTAGTTGGCAGCCGGTTTCAAGCGGAGTGCCCCAAGGGTCGGTCTTGGGGCCGGTTTTGTTTAATATCTTTATTAATGATCTGGAAGATGGTGTGGACTGCACTCTCAGCAAGTTTGCAGATGACACTAAACTAGGAGGCGTGGTAGATACACTAGAGGGTAGGGATCGGATACAGAGGGACCTAGACAAATTAGAGGATTGGGCCAAAAAAACCCTGATGAGGTTCAACAAGGACAAGTGCAGAGTCCTGCACTTAGGACGGAAGAATCCCATGCACTGCTACAGACTAGGGACCGAATGGCTAGGTAGCAGTTCTGCAGACAAGAATCTAGGGATCACAGTGGACGAGAAGCTGGATATGAGTCAACAGTGTGCTCTTGTTGCCAAGAAGGCTAACGGCATTTTGGGCTGTATAAGTAGGGGCATTGCCAGTAGATCGAGGAACGTGATCGTTCCCCTTTATTCGACATTGGTGAGGCCTCATCTGGAGTACTGTGTCCAGTTTTGGGCCCCACACTACAAGAAGGATGTGGAAAAATTGGAAAGAGTCATAGACTCATAGACTTTAAGGTCAGAAGGGACCAGTATGATCATCTAGTCTGACCTCCCGAATGATGCAGGCCACAAAAGCTGACCCAACCCCTTTCCCTTGACTCAGCTGCTGAAGTCCTCAAATCCTGTGATTTAAGGACTTCAAGTCGCAGAGAATCCTCCAGCTAGCGACCCCCGCCCCATGCTGCGGAGGAAGGCGAAAAACCTCCAGGGCCTCTGCCAATCTACCCTGGAGGAAAATTCCTTCCCGACCCCAAATATGGCGATCAGTAGAACCCCGAGCATGTAGGCAAGATTCTCCAGCCAGACCCTCTTTGACCATTGATACTATTTACCCATGATGGCACGCAGTTGATTGATTGACTAAAATCACGTTATCCCATCAAACCATTCCCTCCATAAACTTATCGAGCGGAGGGCAACAAAAATGATTAGGGGTCTGAGCATATGACTTATGAGGAGAGGCTCAGGGAACTGGGATTGTTTAGTCTCCAGAAGAGAAGAATGAGGGGGGATTTGATAGCAGCCTTCAACTACCTGAAGGTGGGTTCCAAGGAGGATGGAGCTCGGCTGTTCTCAGTGGTGGCAGATGACAGAACAAGGAGCAATGGTCTCAAGTTGCAGTGGGGGAAGTCTAGGTTGGATATTAGGAAACACTATTTCACTAGGAGGGTGGTGAAGCACTGGAATGCGTTACCTAGGGAGGTGGTGGAGTCTCCTTCCTTGGAGGTTTTTAAGGCCCGGCTTGACAAAGCCCTGGCTGGGATGATTTAGTTGGGAATTGGTCCTGCTTTGAGCAGGGGGTGGGACTAGATGACCTCCTGAGGTCCCTTCCAACCCTGATATTCTATGATTCTATGATTCTATGACTGGTGGCCAGAACCCTGGCAGTGTGAGTGCCAATGAAAATCAGCTTGTGTGCTGCCTTCGGCACACATGCCATAGGTTGCCTACCCCAGTGCTAGCATATTAATAAAGCAGTCTTCACAAAATAAGGGGAAAGAGATAAATAGCTACAATTTATTTCCAAAAATCTAACAATAATAGGAACATAGGACTTGCTATACCAAATCAGTCCAGTAGTCCATCTAGTCTGTTATACTGTCTCCAAGAATGCACAATGCTGCAGAGGAAAGTACAAGAAAAAAAAAGAAAACCACCATAATAGAACAACCTGCCCACAAGACAGTCAGCAGTTGGCTTATGCCCCGAAGCACAAGGGTTTATATCATGTTAAATATGTATATTTTTATCCTATGGTATCTAACATAACTGTAACAATTTTCATTATCCTTATAATTGTCTGATTCTTTCTTAATCCTGCTAAACTTTCAGTCCCATTGATATCTTCTGGCAATGAGTTCCATAGATAAATTATGTTGTGTAAAAATCTGTTCTTTTATCAATTTGAAATATATAGATCTGATGTACAAAATGTATGTAAATATTTATATTAAAAACAAATACATAAGAATTGCATGGGTATTTTAATTATATCCTTCTCTACCATCCTTTAAATGTTGCATGTCTTCCTAGATTTTGTCAGAAACTCAGCTACCTCCAGGCTCAGTCCCCCTGGCTCCAGCCATTGGCTTGCCTCCTGACTATGCCTCTGGTTCTGTCCTCTGATTCTGCTCCAACCACTAGGACAACCACTAGCTTATGTGTGACAGTGTGAGCAGCCCACTAGAAGATAGTAGGGACTTTGCCCATGCCCTGGAGCTCCCTTCCAGAACAGCCCCACCAGGAGCCCAACCCACCTTCTCAGACAGTGCTGAGGTCCTGCAGGAACGTCTACATGAGCAGAATGCAGCACTCCAGGCCCAGGTACAAGCCCAGACAGCATCTTCTGTCCCCCCAACTCTCACATCTACTGTCTGTGAACCCAAGCTGGCCCTACCCAATAAATTGATGGGGATCATGCCATATTTTATGGTTTTCTTAACCAATGTCATCTCCAGTTCATGTTGTAGCCACAGTCTTACCCCATGGATCAGTCCTGAGTGGGATAAGTACTTAGCCTACTCACCAGAGAGGTCCTCAAGTGGGCCTCCTTGCTCCTAAATGGTCCAGTCCTCTCCTTGAACATTTCAAGAGCTTTGTATGGACAACCGCAAGCATTTTTGATGGCCCTAATTGAGAACATTCTGCAGAAGTTGCTTTCTGCACCCTCCAGCAGGATGTCAGATACATCACCAAATATACACTGACCCCAAACTCTAAGAGCCAACAGTGCTTCCCCAGATTTAAAGTTTCATCTACAACAAGACATCCTTTATCACGGGGATCATCTCTACATTTCCAAGGGCAGCTTCAGGCGCTACGGTTGTGCCATGACATGCCCATAGTGGGACATTTCAGCCAATTTAAAACCTGGACACTGATTGTTAGGTACTTCTGGTGGCCATATTAAAAACTATGTTGGGTCATGTGACTTCTGTGCCTGTATGAAGAAACCTGGTCAACCATTTTCAGGAAACACACCAGGAACTCAAAGAACATTTACTTGCTGCTAAAAAACAACAACAACCACATAAGCACTACACCGATCAAAAGTGACAAGTCGCCCCAATCCTTTCAGCTGGGGATAAGGTTTGGCTTTTGACTTAAAAACAGAGAACAGACCATCCTTCAGCCAAACCTGACCACCAATACCTGGGTCTTTTCAGATCACTGAACAAATATACCCAGTGGCCTGCAAGCTTCAGCTCCCAGAATCTCTCAAGATGTGCCCCATCTTTCATGTTTCTCTCCTTAACCCACTCATTGACAACTCCTTCCTCAACTGAGGTTTCCTGGGAGGAGCCCTGGAGCAGGGAGGTACCATCAAGAACTCAGCTGTCTGTGGGCTTCGTTGCCTAGCAACGCAGTGAACTTGGTAGAGCCCAATAAACCCTCACTAACTGACTGTGCTCCCTGATTGGTCAGAAGGGCCAACAGGTCCCCATTTAAGCCCCGTAGCTAGAGCAGCAGGGTGGCTGTTCAACACGTTCTATGCCCAGAGTTCCACTGCCCAACCCTTTCTCCACCCTCCTCGCCTGCTGCACTCCAGCCCTATCTCTGCCTACCTCTGAACTCCTGATTCCTAACTCCTAGTTCTGACCACTGACTTGTCTCCTGACCACAACTCCAGCTCTGCCCTTTGGTTCTATTCTGGTTCCTGACTCCCCATGCTCTGACCATTGGCTTTGCCTACTGACCACACCTCCAGTTCTGTCCTCTGATTCTGCTTCTACCACCAGGTAAGACTCTTGCTCTGACCACTAGGTCGCACCGCCTACACTTCGGTGTGTGTCAGGTTTCAATAATGCAATGAGTTCTATGTGGGAGGGCCTTTGCAGCCACACAAACCTCAGTGCATGATCTGGGTCTTTGACTAAGTGCCTTGAGGCAGGCTAATATTTTCCTCTCTGTGTATACTGTGCCTAGTATATACTAAGCACTATCTTAATGCAAACAATAATAATTCTCCTCTCCTGCAATAATTCTGGCACCCCAGCTTTAATACACAATCCATTTCTATATGCTGATTCTGATTTCTGTAATGTGGGACAATGCAGCCTTCCTTACAGGAGTAGGCAACCCTCTGATGATGGGAGGAAAGGATTTAAAGGGTATTATGCCTCTCTTGCAAATTTGTAAGAATGAATCACTTGGGTCTGTTTGGACCATGAACCTCCTTCCATGAAACCCAAGTCTGACAATATCTATAACTGAGCCATCTGCTGACCACATATTTGGACCCAGAATTAAATATGATGGTAGCTGAACTCCTTACAGTTTTAAATCTCCTCTAGTGAAACACTGCCTGTAAAAGGCTGTCAGCAATAATGCTGTCTAGGCTTTTCTTACGAACTTCATAGAAATAAGTTCAATTTTGGCATCTGGATCTCAAAAGCAGATCTTTATTTTTAATTTAAAAACGCTCCCATCATTTGGTCTTGGAGTTATACAATAATTTCAAAATTAAAAGACACACATCATTCAGCTATATACTAAGACCATAGCAACCCAATCAGGCACAAACTTAAGAGAAGGGATGGGCCTTACACTATGTCCTGAAGCTAAAATATGACAAACTCATAATATAGACTATATAGAGAATAGAGCAGAATATTAAGAAATCATTTTATATCGCCATATCCAGTTTATTCAAGAGAATATATTCTGACTACAATGGAATCTCGGAGGATGCATTCTGTGAACATTGGTGAATCGGATGTATTTTGCCGATGCTGAGCTCAGAAGAATTCCTTTTATATGTCCTGTGGAAGTGTCCCACTACTGTGGAGTTTTTTTAAAGTAGGGAAGAGAGAAGAGATCTGAGCACTAACATTTTCCTTATTCTTAATACTTCTCTCTTCTCTGCCACCACCCTCTAGCCCTTGCATCCCTGTGCCTAACTGGACTCCTGACACCAATAGATTCTACATGCCTCTTTCACTGAGAAGAAACTGATACTTCCAAAAGGTGGAACTCTCCAGTCTTTCTCAGACCAAACACTGGTATAAACGAGTGAGTGAAATGGAAGCTCTCAAGAGAACAGTCAAAATTTGAAAACATGGAAGCAAATCTGTCCTCACTTTCACCAAAACAAACCCACTGATATTGCACCTCACACTTTATTCCTGGATATTTCCAATGAGCACTTTAGATCATTTGAATAATTGAATATGCTTATAGAAAACAGTGGTTGTAACTGATACTGTGTAACACTGTTACACCCTTGTACCTCATATAGCTCTGTTTCCCCACAATCATTTTCTTTCTGTTACCCTCTCGCTATGGAGTCCATCATATTATTTTTGCTTTTTTATACCCATCTCAAAAATAAATACATAAATAAGAATTTAATATAAGAATAGGCGCTATACAAAATGGGTAATCTATTCCCCTTAAGAATAAAACGAGTGCTGAAATAAAGAGATACTAAACCACATTATTTATTTTTACAAGTAATGTGGTTGACCAATGAAGGGGAAAGGGGGCAGATTTTCAGGAACATTTTATAAGAACTTACCTATTACTGGACATAGTTTTTCAGTACCTATCAAAGGAATAGTTCGTGACAATATATAGTACATCTAAGAATAGCAACAGTCATTGATGGAAACTGATAACATTAGATGAGATTTTCAGAAGTTTGACCAGCTCTGGAAAAAAAATAACTATAGAAAGTGAAATAGAAACGTAAGTCTCATTAAAGAAAACTATTTAGGAGTAGAATTAGAGCTTGCACATGTCAGTTTGACATCACTCATGGGAAAACAGTTGGAAGCTGCTTTTAAGAGATCTAAAGATGAAGCAAACATTGGGGAAAATAAGGGCAGCAAAAAAAATTGGTTGACAAGTGAAAAAATAAGAGTTACTTTCATTGCACAATTATATTAAATGTTTTTAAAGATACAAAATCTAAAAATGAACATTTATAGTGGTAATTTTATAAATAATGCTAACAAGATTGTATTAAACTATCTTAGGTACAGATTGTATATATGTATTTCCACCCATCTGCCTATCACCATTATACAATTGCGCAAAAATTGGTATGATGATGAATGGAAATTGACTATATGATAGACTGGTAATAGGAACTGCCATAGAGATCTAAATTTAAGTTAAATGTTCGGAATAAGATGCTGAAGAAATATTATCCCATTTTGCAGATGACATTGGAAGGCCCATGAGGAATATAAATTATATAAAGAAAGATCAGTATCATTTACCAACACGCCAGTTGGGCCTGGTTCAGCAAAGCACGTAAGCACATGTTTAAGTGCCAGTGTTTCAAAAGGAAGTAAGCATGTGCTTAAAGTTAAGCAAGTACATACAAGGTTTACTGAGTAGGGATGGACTTAAATACATGCTTAAGTGCCTTGCCAATTCAAGGCCTTAATTAAGCATAAAATAAGCTAAAGAAAGAAAAAAATATCTGTCAAAGCAAATAAATTTAATCACATATAAGAACAGGAGATATTCTAAAGTTTTCTTTATTCAATAAGTAATTACTTTAAAAAATATATTTATTGAGACAGGGCCATATTCAGAGGTGGGTTTTAGGGATTTTTAATCATGTATTTTGAGGCATTTTTGTATAGTGCTCATCATCAGAGTATCTGAGCAGATCACAAACATTAAAGAATTTAGCTTCAAAACATCCCTGTGAGATAGAAAGGTATTATTGTCTCCCATTTTACAGATGAGATACAGAGGCACAGAGTGATCAAGCGATTTCCACAAGGTCACACAGGAAGCCTGTGTCTGCAGTTGTAATTGCCTGATTGCCAGTTCATTTTTTTAATCACAAGACTGTTTTTCCTCTCTTGATGCTTAAGGTGGTGTGAGATGGGCAAATGGGTGAAAGCAGGTACACCTCTACCTTGATATAACACTGTCCTCGGGAGACAAAAAATCTTACCGCGTTATAGGTGAAACCGCGTTATATTGAACTTGCTTTGATCCACCGGAGTGTGCAGCCCCCCGCCCCCTCCCCCAGAGTACTGCTTTACTGCGTTATATCCGAATTCGTGTTATATCGGGTCGCGTCGTATCGGGGTAGAGGTGTATATGAATCTACATGACTCTAAGTTGGTATTACTTACATACTGAAGAGCCAGAGCAAGCAGTAAGAGTATGAACTATAAGTAAAAGAATGGGTCACTTTAATAAATACACCCTTTCTTACACCCTTTATTACTTGCTTCTCCTGCTACATTCCTCTCTTCCAGTCACTTGGCATGTGGGTTTTACCAGATTACACTCCTCTCTGAATTTGGCCTACCATATTTGTGATATTTTAGTAAACTATTTTTATTCACCTGCACTTAATAATTGCCACATATTTAAAACTCCCTTTTTATTGTACATCAGTACTGCATCTGAAAATTCACTATTTTTGTTTCCTTACAAGAAAACTTTTAAAGGATATTTTTTACATTACAAATGATGAACCACAGCGTATTTGCATTTTACAGTAACATTAAACCATATTGTTTAAAAACAGAATTGCCCCACGTGATTTCTTCAGATTGTATGAATTTATTTTCTTAATGTATTGTGTTTGTTAAAAGAATTAATTAAAATAATGGTCTTTGTATGTGTTGTGTATAACACAAAAGTGTTTCAGATGTGATACAGGGACCACATATAGTAAAGCAATTAGTACCTTTCCCTTTCTTTTCCTAACAGTGAGCACTGAATTAGTGTACCGAAAATGAAAAACCAAGCTGTACAAGTTGGAAATATTGTATAAGATAATTTTACAAAAAGGTGTAATTTTCTCAGAACTATTGCTATATAAACCAATGATTTATTCAAGATCATTTTAATGTACTTTGTTCTGTACTCATTAGAATAGGATTAGCTCTTAGAATACTGATTCATGTATTGTTCAATACTATGATAGTATAAAAAGATACTTTAAAATACTTTGTGAATTTAAAATTATTGCACCAAATTTCAACTTTAAGGACTGACTTAGAAGGAGCAGCAGTTGCTTGTGCTCGGTCTGAATATGATCCAATGAGTCAACCTACAATTTACAGTTCAATCAAAATATTGAGAATAAAGCCAGAGTTAATAAATTATGTGTGATGATACAACTGAAGTGGGCCTAACAAAAGGCATATTCAATGAGCTGACTCTCATTGTCTTGTTCAAAGCAACTGTAAAACATTATCATTCTGATTTAGGGTTGTCAATTTTGGTTGGATGTATTCCTGGAGATTTCATCACATGACATAATCTTTAATTAAAGGTTCATTTTAATTCCTGGGGGCTCCAGGACAATCCTGGAGGGTTGGCAACCCTATTTAGCAGCCTTTTATATCCCCTCTGCACATATATAAGGGCCGGATCTGAGTCTTCCCACTGACTTCAATGGCCTTTGGATCAGACTGCAAGAGCCAGATTTTCAAAATTGCTCAGCACCCAGCAGCTCCCACTGTGACACCTACGTCCAGGTTTTCAAAGGGATAAGCACATAACTTACTGAGCTATGTTGAAAATCTAGCCACTTATATTGGTGTTTGGTGATAACTGGGCCCTGGTTGTGGATGCTGAGCACTTTTGAAAGTCTGGACACAAATGACTACACAACGTGCAAGGCAGTTGAGAATCAGAACCAACAGCATTATTTTTGGTCAGGATCTAATGCTTACACATCTCCTGAGTCCCTGCAATCACTCATCAGGATAAATACAGGCCATTGTCCAAAATTCATGGGAGCTTGGCAACATCTGAAACTGGGTATGCAAAAATGACATGTAAGGGTGTGTTCAGAAAGCAGTTATAGCAGTTGATAAAGATTACATTGTTTCTAATTCAAAACAGCAAAGGCAAAGCCATCCTGGCCTAATTTAAGGACCCTCCTCTGATTTGGATTTTTTCGTTCCTGGATGATAATTTCTCCCGTCCTTTAGCAATCCAAACCACAAATAACAGCAGCACAAGCCCCAAAGGCAAGAGATACAACATTAGTCTCTAAGGTGCCACAAGTCCTCCTGTTCTTCTAACATTCTCCTCTGAGGCTTTGATGCTGCTCTACACTGACATCTATGGAGAGAGCATGAGCAAAGCAGCACAAAATTCGCACCTCCCCTAAGTCTCTTTCTGGGAGACTAAAACTGTCAGCTCCATAACACATCCAATCCCAGTTCACCTAATGCCTTGGAATCCACACAACAGGCAGTCATACTCTTTCACCACGTCTAGGATAAACTACATTTTTCAAAGGTTATATGCTTGGGTCTAAACATTGACTTCAGGCTGAGACCTGGAAAATAAGGTGTTAGCCATGAAACAAGAAGTTTTTATTATATATATTTTGGGGGGGAAAGAAAAGCAAACAGTATTTAAGAGTTTCCAAAACAAATGCGTTCTTTTAAGCTTTTTTCCTCCTAGTTTTATCATTAATGTTTAAAAACTAAAATTGGATTTTTAATATATAATATAGATTGGAGATTGTGGAGAAAATATAAATATGGTTAAGTTACATCTTTTACACGTGCAGTTTACTATATGTGGGCCTCAAACTATTTTTTAAAGAAAGCGCTAAAATTTTTAGCAATTGGATCAAAAGTACATTGTCTATCTTAAAAAGTATAGACAGCAAAATTGGAACTACCTTGGAGGTTTAATAATTAATAAAGTAAAAAAAATTATAACATCTTTTAATCCAGTTTTTAAAAAAACCAAGAACATTGAGACAAAAGTGCTTACATAAAACAAAATTTTTGAGATAGAATAATAATCAGATAATTCAAAGTTAAGAGTTTAATTCCATCTTTAATCAAGTGCTGTTATATCTTTTTCTTTATATGGTGGTTTAAATTTTTACTTTTAATTTCCTCACTTTTTAAAATGTATTCTAAAATTAGCTTTTGTTCTGAAGTTGTGAAATACTAGGTAAGGAAACAAAGAGAGAGAAGGAGATTTAGTGAGTGCCTCTTAAATAATGTACAGTGACTATGGATTATAAAGGTTCTACACATACAGGCCTCCTGTATAAAGAAATTATTATAATACCATTAAATTATACCATTACTGGTTTACATAGGCACTTTATGGGCAAAACCAAAAACATGTAAACTATTTCACAGGAGCTAAAACACATGTATATGTGGTGGGGAAATCAGCAAGGTGATAAACACATAATCCATTAAATCAGGGAAGTAAAGATTTTGCATTAATGGATAATTTACTTAAGTCTAAGTATTAACTCTCTTCAGTTTGGATAGCTAGAAAAATAAAGTTATTCATCATTACAGTGCATGATTTCCCAATAAAACTTGATTGCTCCATCTTCAAGACAAGCTGTGAACATTTGACCTAACACTCTCACTTTTGGCTCTTATAGATAAATCCTCTTCCTGGGGTCATATTGAGTGACAAAGCTCAATCACCCCTCATGTCAAGCCTGTGTCACAATCATATTGGCTGATCAATTGATGAAAGATACTCGTGACCTCCAAATGGCACCTATCAGCTCTTTCAGTGCACGTATATCAAGAAAAGGGACTACAGTTTACTCAGGAGCAGAGATCATTCTAGCCCATTGCAGGCCCTAAGCAGGGATATTTTTGGGGTCCCTCCTCCCCCCCCCAACACATACTAAAAAAGTGAATAGAGGAGAGGGGCCCCTTGAAATGCTCGGGGCCTAAGCAATTGTTCAGCATGCTTATGCCTAGTGTCAGCTCTGTTCAGGAGAGGTCTGACACAAAGGCCACTTGAGTCAATGGAAAGACTTTCACTGATTCCAGAGAGCTCTGGATCAGGACCTAAATCAATGTTCAGAATCAGAATTTCCATTAAAAAGCAGCTGTGTTTCCTAAGAGATGGGGACCAGAAAGCCCAGCAGTTTTACAACCCAGATGTAATCCAGAGAAGTTGTATTCAAATACAGATAAACTAAAATTCACTTCTTTAGGCTACTATATTTTTGACAATGGAACAAAGTAGAAGGGAGCCCTCGAGGATTAATTTGTCTTCATAATTTACATCAGAAATGACATACAAACTCTATAAGTAATCGCTTATTTTCCTTTTATGTCACAGTTAGTACAAATAGCAAAGACTGAAAACACCTGCAGGCCCTACTAAATTATCAGGATAGGTCTAGAATATTTTGATGTTCTTGAAGTCCTAATTAAATCAATGAAATAGCTTAGTGTTAAGTACTTAAATCTCTATGGCAGGGAACTAGCCAGCAGGCTCTGTCTTTATACATATGTCCTATAAAATACATAACCTCTGCCCACATTTTCAGTTTTATTAAATTAATAGGTTGATAGTTTGAAATATAGGCACCAGCTAATTTTTTGTTTGTTTGTCTGTAGCACACTGTTGCAAGATTTCATCTTGGTCTAACATAGAATGTACAGTTCTGATGTTAACATCTAAAAAAATAGTAACATTTGAAAATAAATCTCTACAAGAAAACAGTGCAATTTTCCAATAGGTACATGGAGTTGTTTAACAGCACTGAACATCAGGAGTATTATGATAGGAGGGGCTAATATTGCATGAAAATGTGAGACCACTGTGGGTCATTCAACAATGTGAACTTTTCCAGCAAGCCATGAAATTGCAGGCAGCTGGACCTGCAAGCAACACTATATTAAAAAATAAATAAATAAATAAGACAGCAAGTTTACAAATTCAAGGACGAAGTATGTAAAGTGTCCCAGTGATGTTCTAAAGAGATTCCTATCCACACAAAAGCTCTGCTAGGTAAATAGCCTATCCCAATATTATCAGCTGATAGATAACAGAGAACTGGGGGGGGGGGGTGATATATTTGATCTGTCTGGGAAAAGCAATGAGCATTTAGAGGTGGAAGCAGATAATCTGTGGGGAGAAAGGAGATTCCTTTGGCTTCCCCAACCCAAATCAGTCATTCCTTATTCACATTTCAACCAACTTTCACCCACACACCCCGCCCAGGGGCGTAGAGAACTTCGCGGACGAGGCGAGTCGCACAGCGGGCTCCCTCGCTAGCCACAAGTCCCTAACTTTCCCCCACCGCCCCAGGGGCCCGGAGCCCCCCGGCCCAGCGGAGAAGGCGAGTGGGGGAGCGGGAACAGGCGCGGGCACCTACCGTGATATTCCTGGCCAGGTACGTAGAAGGTCGGGTTCCCCGCGAGCTGGAGGGACATGAGCACCTCTCCCTGCTCCCCATCCCCGGCCAGCTCCCCGTGGTGGGTGCAGAGGAAAAAGAAGGGCGAGAAGCGGGGGTAGTAGCCCGCCGCCCCCTGGCGCCCGGGGAGCATCAGCCCCAGCACCGCCACCAGCACAGTCCACCCGCGAGGGAAACTCGGCGGCGGCGGCTGCCTCCGCTCCATGCTGCCGCTGCTGCTGCTGCCGCTGCCAGCCCCGCACGCTCCTGCAGGGCAGAGCCGGCGAAGGCGGGGAGCAGCCGACCCAAAACCCAGCCGGCAAAAAAAAAAAAGTTTGCGAGGCGGCCGCCCGGGAAGTTTGGCAGCTGGGGAGGAGCCGCCGGCCGGCTGGGCAGCTACGCGGACTCCCCCTTGGCCAGGGGTGGGGAAGCAGCCCCGCTCTGCCCGCCGCCTCAGTCTCCACACCTTCTCCGCGCCGCGCCGCTCCCTGCCCGCTCTCGCGCTCTAGGGCAACCTGGTGGGAGCCGGGCGAGCGCCTGCCTCGGCTGCCCCTCAGGGTGTCAGTGACAGGGGAGGGGGGGAGACGAGGCAGAAAACGCACGGGCTGGAAATAATTTATTTCCCCGGGTGGCTGGGTAGAAGGGAGGGGGGAAATCCCTCCCCCTTTTTGTTGTTGTTGCAAATGAAGAGGAGACGGGCAGGGGGCTGGTTGGGAGAGTTAGGCAGAGCCCGTTTGCTCTGTCTTTGTCTGTATTGGCTGCTCCCTCCTCCTGGTTCCCTGGGCTTGTGATCTTTGCTAAAATTATTTAAAAAAAAAAAGTGGGGTTGGCACCTTGGTACTATCACCCAGAAAGGAGAGTTTGTGATCTGCGGGAAAGAGCCGTTTCTTGTGAGCAGAAGCGTTTATGGGGATGATACATTTGGGTTTTAATGTCTATTTCAGCCCTGACCTAGGTAATGGAAAGGAAAGAGGGAGCCCTGGCCAAAGGAGAAAGTGCAACAGGGACTGCAGGGGAAAATGAGCCGCTGAACATGAAGCGCTGGCTGCAGGAATAATGCATAAAAACATACATTTTTAACAGAGGATGGGTTGGCAGAAGGACCACAGCATCAGGAGATGGGAGCAGACCTGCCAGGCTTTAATGCATCTTCCCACGCCACAGTTGGATCCCAACCAATGGCCAGATACAGCCACTGTGAGCATTAGTGACATGATGTAATTGGAAAGAAGAGCGTACCTGCCAGCATTTTTGAAGTGCAAAAATGGGACAGTCCAGGGGGTCCCTGCTGGATTAATTTCATTGCCAGAGGGAAAGGTTCCCCCTTCAAGGAAGAACAAGTAGAATGGAACATATCTTGCATCTGTCCTACATCCTTTCCTCCCCTCATACAGCCTGCTTCCCTGGCCCACCTCCATGCATCTGATGTAGATTCTACATACTAGACCCAAGGGAGGTCATCACCATCTGCTGTACCTGGCTGCACTGCCAGCTCTACACCAAACTGAAGCAAACCCACTACTAGCAAAATTTCGTTACAATTTTTTATTTTATTCAGTCCTATTCACTAGCAGAGGGAACTTTTATTATTGTTTTTGACAAGCCTGGATCAGACCATGAAAACACTCATTCCCATGGAGACTCCTCATAAAGAGAGGGTACAATTGGTAGCCTTTGATGAAAGGGAGAAGACAATCTGCAACCCCATTCCAACTGGCCTAATATTCTGGGCCACTGCCTTGGACACTGAACCTCTTGATGGTCTCAGATGAGACTCAAGCTGGCTCTGTATCTTCCTTTTAAAATCTATGTATTTATTTTACATTTGTGAGTCTCCATGAATTTCAGTGCTCATGAAAGTGATAGGCTAATAATATCTTTTGGTACAGCCAAGCACTGTGGAGGCAAATGCTCTGCAAGCTCTCTCACAAACCTCTGCCAATACAATACATTCAAAGTCTTGCTATGGAATATGCACTTTTTCCTAGGAAGAGATTTCCAACATTGCCAAACTGTGCCAAATAATGCAAGGTGATTTTATGAAGTGAACGTTGAATGATTTAGGCCCCTTATCTGAGCCATTCCCCAAACATATTCACACTTAACTCTTCACCACTGTGGTCATGGCTGTACAGTTTTGTGCAAGATTGGATTTACAATTTTGGGGGGAGCCAACAAATTCATTTTGGGGTGTTACCAAACATAACTGACTTTCTTTATGTATTAAAAAACAGGCAGGGGTAGAGAAGAGGGAATCTTTGGGCCATCACTTGCTTCCACTGCAGCAGGAAAAGTGGAGCTCAGCTGTTTCTACTGGGATGTAGGTATAGTTGCCAACACTGAATTTTTTTCAAAGGACAATTCTCCAAATAAACGTGGGTAGGTAATCTGCCAGAGGCATTTGGGGCCTGATCTAATTCCCACTGATGTCAATGGGAGTACTTCCACAGATTTCATTGGGAGTTGGATAGGGCCCATTCTCACAAATTTTAGGTCAAGTATCAGGGGGTAGCCGTGTTAGTCTGTATCTACAAAAACAACAAGGAGTCTGGTGCATAGCTATGCATCTGAAGAAGTGAGGTTTTTACCCATGAAAGCTTATGCCCAAATAAATCTGTTAGTCTTTAAGGTGCCACCAAAATCCTTGAAATTTTAGGTCATTTTCTCTTTGTTTCCATGTGCTTAGAATCCACTGTAGCTAACAATATTAATGCAGGTTCTCAAAAAAGCCCATCCCATCATTTTCTTCCTAAACTTACAGAGACCTACCAGGTAAGTGAAATAAGGTAAAGGAATGCAAGCAAATTATATGTACTAACCTAGAAGCTGGGTGTCTCTCCTTGCTTATTTCCTTCCTCCATTTCTTTATCCTTTATTCTCTCCTCCCATGTCCAATCCATCCTACCTGTCTGTCTCCATCTCACAGCTCCTCCTTTATTTCTTATTCCTCTTTCTTGTCTTCTCACCTCTACTTTCTTTGAAGTGCAGCATCTCCTTCCTCTTCCACGCACATTTCCTCTGCGTTCTCACATGTCTCAATAATCATGCCTATCAAATTTCCTGATTTTGGTAGTGCTCCATAAGTTCCTGAATGGGAGTTTGAATTTCCCAGGGAAACAAGAAGACTCTACCTACAAACATCCCTTGGCTCTAGGTCTCAGCTAGGTTGATCCAGGATATGGCTGGAGTAACCTAGCTGAGACTCTAGCAGGAGTGTTGGCATAAAGCATTTTACCTTGGCATCCTGTTAGACCTCAGAGACCATGGGGTATGTTGGAAGTAGAGTGCCTTACAGACCTGGTTCCACTCAGTGGGAGCTGCAGCTGTGTGGTTAGGAGGAGCAGCACCACTGGACTCAACCATCCTTCACCCTTCCAGGTTAGAAACATTGTGTTTTATGCAGTCTGCTTTCAGAAAAGTGAGGGTGTTGAATCTTTCATATGAGATTTTACCAACCAGTGCAGTGACTCCTTGACTGGTGTAGACAGTTACACTCCCATGATTCATTTTGTAAGAGCATGCGTTTGCCCCAATGTCTTTGGCCAGTATTTTCCATTCACCCCTCTGCTATTTATTAATAGTAGAGAGATTATTATTACTCCAGTTTATATAGGAAAAGTGACTAAAGATCAACCTGTGCATCTCAAAATGAAAACAAAAGCTGTAATAAATAATTTACATTTTTATAGGGTCTTTGATCAAAGGATCCTCATGAGCCATCTAATAAAGCCACACAAAACCCCAGCATCATTGTGATATATGGTAAAGGATTGGGGAGATCACAACACAGCATGGCTGCAGTCCATACTGACTTGTGAAAGCTAAATTGAACGGCATGTAAACAGCAGTGTCTTTATTAATTTGGCTATGGTATGTGGTTTTGCAAGGTGCAATGTAGGCTGTATATGTTGAACACTACTGACCTATAAAGAAAGAACCAACATTAGAACATATTGGATACAGATAAACGGTTTCATGGAATAGAGTAGGAGAGAGCTGTTTTGCCATTTTGATCATCTGGATGATTCTGATGCTGATCCCGTCTCCACATTCTTTACGGCTAGCACCAAGATAAAGGAACTGACTAGACTTTTACATATGCAGATGAAAATCACAGAAATATTCTCACCATAGTATCCAAGTGCCTTGCAGCAGTGCATTAAACAACATGACTACACATCTGTCTTGTGTTGTTTGGAACTAGTGATGTCAAAGATCCATTCATTCATTGTTCCACAGCACTCAAAGTCTTTAAGGAGAATCAAAAACAAGACAGGAAGTTGAAACACTTTCTATTTCACCACAGCTGATAAGGATTTTAAGATGGAGACACAGCGTGAAAAGTTAAAAGTGAAAAATCTTCTTTCCACTGGATATTTCTATTTAAAACTCAGCAATGCAAACAAACTACATTTTCTATGCATGTATTCCACCCATGACCACTGCACAAGTGCATATGCTGCATCTGTACTTCTTACTTCTTTAACGGTTTCATTGAAGATAAATCACTGATGGATAAGGAAGAATGGTGTGTTTGATACAGATAAATGGTTTCATGAGAAACCATCTTTGTACCTGATACAATGGCAAAATTGCTCATGAACACTTCATCCTTGAAAAAATATTACCACATTATTAGAGGTAGTTTTACCCCTGGGCTTAACATGAGCTGTAGCTCAGGCATGTTATTAAGCTCAGACAGTAGGGCTGGTTTTTAACTGCACACCAGTCGATGGTCTAGATATTGGGATACAAGGTATTCAGCAAATAATTCCATTGTAATTGCAGGACACAGTCATATCAAGTCACTCAGAATATATTTTCCATCCCACCCATTCTTGCCTCAGCAATGCAGCTGAGAAAATATGAAAAACGGAGATCCCGACACTGCAGAATACAAATTAGGGACAATCAAGACAGTTCTATTCCAAGTAGCCAAGTTCTTCTCCAGCTACCCCCTTCTTACAGGGTCAAATCATGATCCCATTAATTGAGGTCAATGGGAATTCTGTTGCTGTCTTAAACAAGATCAAAATTTGTTCCTTTCTGCTGTAAAGTTCAGCTGAGGTGTCTATCATATGAGTGCTGTCTGTGCACATTAGGAATAGTTAGTAGCTAGTCAAACTTGCCTTCCCTTTCAAAACAAAGTATTTTGTTTATTAATTCTTCTATTCTCTGTTCCTACTTATGCAACAACTGCCTCAATTACTTACCAGAAAGGGCTGGGGCATCTTTGCCATGCCTAACAATCCTTCTGGATGAATTCCTTTTCTGTGCATGGTACTTGTCATGGTCCTACAGCAATGCAATTTTTTCTTGCCAGTTACATGAACTTTGATCTTAAGTGGGGCACAAGTCATTTCTAAACAAAGCCTTAAAAGTGAAACTGTAGGCAACTTTCATGCCTAAGTTATTACGAGATTTTAATTTTTCTGTGATGGGAACAATGGGAATTGTTTGGCTGCTTCATTTTCCAGTGGAGTGGTATAATATGTATTTTGTTTTCTGGCAGCTCTGAATCTCACCATTTCATCTGAAAATATAACATTTACCATCATATGTTCTCCTTCTCTCTCCTTTACATTGCATTTCCTTCAAATTATTTTAAATGAACATTTCCTTATTGATAATTGTTAACATTAATGAATTGTGAATATAAAAAAGAATATTGATAAAGTCTCTCTTTTAACAACAACCTGGCGCATCTTCCTAATGTGACAAACTCTGTTAATGTTACAAAATTGGTCAGTTTGGAGCCCACTTCCATACATTTGTCACTGATCTTGTAGCCATTTACAAAAAAAGATTTAAAAATGCCTTCAAATCAGCAAAATAACATCAGCAACATTCCTCTATGTGATTTAATAATGGCAATGTTAGGCATTACCATTTTAATGTGCATGAAACTTTTATGTTTTGCCATATTGTTTTGAATTCTGCTTTTTTCTACTATATATTGTTCAGTATTCAAATCTACTACAAGCGACCTCTGTTTAGTTTAGAAAACAAACCAATGGTACTTTGTGTGATTCTGACCTTAAAACTTATTTTAAACTGTCTGACTATTTCTTGTATATGCAGATGTGCACATCAGACAAACACACAACAATCTGGGATCTGAGTTCTCTGTAGTTTTAATTACTTCAGAGAACTCATAGATTTTATTTCCTTCAGTGCATGGTCTGGAGACTATATATAGGCATAAGAATAGATTCTTCTCTGTTTCTGATCCAGTGCATTGATGCTCCCTATGAATATAGCACAAAGAGTGTATTTCAATATATTTAAATTGACACTGGTAATTTAAAATCTCTTGATCCGTTTTTTATTTTGAAAATTTGATTTTTGGTGTAATCTGATTAATTGTGTTTTTAGGAAACATTTGCCTGTACAAATATTGATGTCCAATAATGTTGTTTCCGACTGTATATTTGTAACCTAGGATTTCTGAAAAAAAATGCTAGATGTTTACATGTGTAATACCTGCCTGCTGAGGCGTCCAAGGTTTTTATTAACTTGCAAATATTTATCCTCAGTAGCCTTTATCTGAAGAATTTTTTAAATGTCAGTGGCCACAAAAGAAACCCTTAGACCATTTTACAACCTAAATTATCTCTCCACTTCACTATTCCCACTAAAATAACCTCAAGGACCTAAAGTACACATGACTAACAGCCTATGACAATTTTGACTGTTTACCTTTTCAAGGAAGCTAGAATTCTAATCCTGAGGAAGTCTGTAAAAGATGTTCCTTCTGTTCCATCTAATGATTGTTAATGCTGCAGAGCACCAGAAATCATACACAGTCGACCAATATACTTTACTGCAGTTGCTAAGAATTTGTCTTAACATCAGTGTGTTTAAAGTATATATAAAGTGCATGACGTATGATGAAGATGAGCTCTGTAATCAAATGTCAGTGAAACTGTGCATGAGGATTCAACACTTTTCTCAAACATATACACAATACTGGTGTGTGCAGGAAGAGCACATTACCATAATACATTTTATTTATATAGTGCCTGTCAGGAAACGCATACAAATGACAACTAAATGTAAAAAAAAAAACCAACAGATGAAAGTCAATTAAAATTCTTTAAAATGACTAAAGTTATACCAAAAACTTGAGAATTAGTAGAAGGTCTAAAAGACTCATTGAAATAAGGCTAAGCCTGGAGCACTTCTCAACTCAGAAGAGAGGGCGTTCCAAGGGTCAAGAGTCACAGCAGCAAAGATATAGGCAGCACACATTCTATCTTGACACACCGCCGCCCAGAACTAAAAACTCCACGCTCTCTGACCTATGGGGTGAGATGAGACATACATAGGGTGTCAGAAGCTTGGTAACTTATGTGAGAACTAGTTGGTCAGGGCCTTCAAATATTAAAATTAGAACCTTCAACTCTATTTGCATATCAACAAACACCCAGTTCAGGGAGCAAAGCTGCAGGTAGGCAGTAACTCTTTGCCCATGCACAGTAATTGAGCCGCTGCATTCTGAACTACAAGCTCTTTAGGGAAGGGATTGTCTTTTAATACATATTTGTAGAGCATCCAGAAAAGTGGGGCCCTGATCCTGAGTGGACTTCATTGGGGCTACTGTAATACAAATATTAATAACAAATCTACCTTTTAGTCAGCTCAATATAGAATGCATTGAAGTACTTCTATGTCCTCTATAACAGCAGTTTTCAATGCATTGTGACCGCCTTCTGACAACAAAAATTACTACATGACCCCAGGCAGAGGGTGGAGGGGTGGAGCCCAAGTCCAAGCCCTGCCACTCTGGAGTGAAGCCCTCAGACTTCAGATTCAGTCCCAGGTCTCAGTGAGTCTAATGCTGGCCCTGGAGACCCATTAAAATGGGGATGCAACCCACTTTGGAGTCCTGACCCACAGCTTGAGAACTGCTGCAGACTATAACAATTTCCCTCAAAGACAGGGCCCTAAAGAAACACTCTCTCTCATCTATACGGGCAGCTAGTACAGTTAGATTGGGGCCAAAGTGGGCTGGCGTAGGCAAGTACAGCACAACAACACTTTTCTAGGTTCTGCTCCATGTATAAGCAGAGGAACAATACAAAAGTGCAGCAGTGCAATGTTCTCAATTTTATTTGCTGCTCTGCCAGCATAGGGAAGGGAAAGGGAGTGGTGGGAGAGAAGAGACTCAGTGTGTGTTTATGTATGTGTGCATACTTATATAATGGCAAAGCAACCAGGAAGAGAGATGGTGGGGAAGCAACCAAGGAACAGGACACATGAATAGAGAGAAAAAAAAAGATAACTTGTTCACAGGCCTCACTTTTCATTCTCCCATTCCCAGCAGTCCCCACATGTTTAGGTCCTACTTATTATGAAACTTATGTAAAAATCTACATCACAAGGATTGCACAGAAAAAGGACTGAATTATTGTTATTTAACTTCACTCATAGTTTGGCATTCATAAATTGTCAAATTACTTGTTTTTCATAATAAGCTCTGTCCAAGAAATATGGGAAGACCATAAAAAATGGGCCCAGGGTGTGGTGAATGCTGGGAGGGTAGCACAAGGTGTGTGTTTTTAGTGAGGAAGTGAAGAGGAGAATAGAATTTTACTTCAATTCTGACCCAAAAAAGTGACTTTGACATGCAACAAAATAAGATGGACTAAAAAAATAGAATTGCAAGTTAGTTTTAAATTTTTTATTTTGCAATAAGAGCAAGCCAGAGCATTAAGCAAACCAGAATATTGCACAATGAGCAGATATTTTTTCCTTATTGCAAATTGTCTACTAGAAGTATAAAATTCATCACTTGTGAGTCAAATGTTCCTCCCAGCTCTCTTTAAGGTCACTGAGAAATCTCTTAGTGACTGATTGTCAATGAAAAACCTCCTTCATGGTGCAAAATATACCTCAGGACACGGTATTATATTTCTAGGCAGGAAGGATGGTTATATCATTAGGGCACGAGTCTAGGAATTAGGCGATCTGCGTTCTACTCCCAGCACACCTACTGACTTCCTGTGTGTCTATAGACAAGTCATTTAACTCTTCTGTGTCTCAGTTTCTTCACCTGTAACATGAGATAATATTTACCTGTTTCACAAGGGTGTTTTGAAACTAAGAGCTAGATTGTACTGGCACATATTAAATAAAGCAGATTTTAAATCACACTAAGGCTCATTTACACTGCTAGAGTGATGTAACAGAGCCTTAGTATAGTTTAAAATCTGGCCAGTGGATTTTAAAGCCAGAGGGTACTTTTGGGATCATCTAGTCTGACCTGCTGTTTAACACAGGCCATAGAATCTCACCAAGCAATTCCTCCATCAAATCCAGTAATTTGTGGCTGAACTACAGGATAGTTTTTAGGAGGACATCCACTCTTGATGTAAAGTATTCAAGTAACAATCTACCACATCCCTTGGTAAATTGTTCCAATAGTTAATTACCATTACTGTTAAACAATTGCAACTTATTTCCAGTTTAAGTTTATCCTACTTCCAGCTATTTATCTGCTAGCCTTAAGAGCCCTATAGTATCAGATACATTCTCTCTGTGTAGGTAATTATACACCATAGAATCATAAAATATTAGGGTTGGAAGAGACCTCAGGAGGTCATCTAGTCCAACCCCCTGCTCAAAGCAGGACCAACCCCAACTAAATGATCCCAGCCAGGGTTTGTCAAGCCAGGCCTTAAAAACCTCTAAGGGTGGAGATTCCACCACCTCCTTAGGTAACCATTCCAGTGCTTTACCACCCTCCTAGTGAAATAGTGTTTCCTAATATCCAACCTAGACCTCCCCCACTGCAACTTGAGACTATTGCTTCTTGTTCTACCATCTGCCACCACTGAGAACAGCCTTGCTCCATCGTCTTTGGAATAGCCTTTCAGGTAGTTGAAGGCTGCTATCAAATCCCACCTCACTCTTCTCTTCTGCAGACTAAATAACCCCAGTTCCCTCAGCCTCTCCTCATAAGTCATGTGCCCCAGCCCCCTAATAATTTTCATTGCCCTCTGCTGGACTCTCTTCAATTTGTCCACCAAAACTGGACACAATACTCCAGGGGTGGCGTCACCAGTGCCGAATAGAGGGGAATAATCACTTCCCTCGATCAGCTGGCAGTGCTCCTACTAATACAGCCTAATATGCCGTTGGCCTTCTTGGCAACCAGGGCTCACTGCTGACTCATATCCAGCTTCTCGTCCACTGTAATCCCCAGGTCCTTTTCTGCAGAACTGCTGCTTAGCCAGTCGGTCCCCAGCCTGTAGCAGTGCATGGGATTCTTCTGTCCTAAGTGCAGGACTCTGCACTTGTTCTTGTTGAACCTCATCAGATTTCTTTTGGCCCAATCTTCCAATTTGTCTAGGTCACTCTGGACCCTATCCCTACCCTCCAGCATATCTACCTCTCCCCCCAGCTTAGTGTCATCTGCGAACTTGCTGAGGGTGCAATTCATCCCATCATCCAGATCATTAATAAAGATGTTGAACAAAACTGGCCCCAGGACCAACCCCTGGGGCACTCTGCTTGGTACCGGCTGCCAACTAGACATTGAGCCGTTGATCACTACCATGATCAAGTCACTTCTTACCTTTCTTTTCAATAAGCTAGTAGACTGAGCTCCTTAATTCTCTCAGTCAGGCATGCTTTCCAGTCCTGGGATCACCAATTCAAGAGCACCCCAAAGAATGAATTGTGCTTTGGAGAAGTATGATTCCTTCTTTGCTACCAGTAATCTGCTAGTGGCTCTTGCCAGTACTGACATGCTACTGGCTCTTACCAGCTCAGCTGCCAGAGTATTGGGAAGGAGCAAGGTGGGATAGAGTCAAGGGTCTGCCTATTTTTGCCTCTCTCCTTACAGACTTGCTCAGGCGAAAGGGAATAGCAGGTCTGCAGCATGCATTTACCTCCTGATACCTACAAGGTCCAGAGAGGATGCATAGGGACATTTGGGGATCTTATTCCCCCTTATGCCCTTGCACAGCCATGTAGACCAGGCCACACTTTGGCCCTAAATGAATTAATATTTGTCAAATATTTTGGGAGCCTTGAATGGAAAGCCCTCTAGAAGTCCAAAGCACAGTATTCTTCTTCTTTGGAAAGTGGCCTAGAAAAGTAGCAAACAAGGCAGGAATGCCAAAAAGTAAGCCACCTACTGTTTTGTCCTGGAGATAAAGCAGAATATTGTTCCAGAAAGTATTGTGTCATTTATTGTGAAAAATAAGATGTCAGAAAATATTGGGAAAAAATAAAAAAGAAAGAAACAAGCAGCTTAAAGAAACCTCTTCAGATGAAGCCAAGGTAAGAAATGTAACTATATCTGACATACAGAGCAAAATATTATAATATACGAGTTCATGTATTCAAAAGAATCACTGCCTCAGGAAATTAATGCAGATAGAAAACATTTGCCATAGTCATAGGGTTTCCATAGTTTGTTGTAGATCATTTTATTACTCCCGCTTCTGAGGAAAGAGCTACACTTACAGGCATGAGTCATAAGCATCTGCTTGTACATAATACTATGTCCCATTGCTCCCTCTTGTCTATTATATTTTTTACCCCACGCATTAAAAAATGTGGACTTCTAAGTATATGATTTCTGACACAGCCTTGTTGCTTATGTTTGACTATCTCCACAAAGACTACAATTTGATTGTCATGATCCTTACATCATTTTCACTAAGCTAGTACTGGCCATTTTTCAGTCCCATCAGTTTAATAGAGTAAATAAATAAATTTTAAAATGAACAGGTCTATTTGGTCTAGTATCCGTTTACATTTATCAATGTCGAGTACCATAATTATGGAAATTAACAGCATAATTAAAGATTTCACTTTTTATTTGAATAATAATAGCAATGACATATAGTACTCAGTTTCTCCCTCTTTTATGAGTATTAAATTATGAGGCTGAATTAATCCCTATCCTTAGGGGAAAAAATTCAGACGTGTGTAAGTGATTTAGGAGTGCCATTTTCAGCCAGAGAAAGTAAGCTCAATAAACTTAGCAATTTCACCTCTGTGCATCCTTGGGGGATAGAACAGCAAAGTAACAACAGATGAGTTTAGTAATGTGCAAAGCAAACTTTATTTAAGAAATCAGATATACAATAAATCACTTAACCACATATCAAGAAATACTGACTTCATTCTTTTTCTAGCAAACTTAATTAAGTTATATTCTGTCTATAGCTATTTCCCAATCAATAATCTCCACCCAATTCCTAAGTATCCTAAGGCACTTCACCATATAGACATTTACTTGGAAGAGCTGGATTGGAAAAAACAGATGACTGTTGCATAGTTAATGTTCACAGCTGATCAATGGCATATGCCAGCTCAATGGTGTCAGGACAACACTATATTTTATTTCCATTCCATGTTACAATAAGACCCATAAAGAAACTATTGATAAATTATATTATTCCTGCAGGCTACTGGGTGTGCAGGATCAAGATAAATGTATATTTTGCTTTCTATATAACTCCCACAGTGTTAAAGAAAGCTAATAAATAATGAAAATACTTCGCATGTATATAGATTCTATTATCCAGGGCCTCGGAGCACTTTATAAATGAGAGTAAGAATTACAACTCAGATTTTATACAAAAAGGAACTTGGGCTCTAACCAGTAGACCACATTTTTTCTCCTACATGTCCCACCTATTAGAACAAACATTGTAATGATACCATATATATTCCAGCCCTGCAACCTTTACTCATACAAATAGTTCCAATTATACTTTATTTTTTGGGCACTGGGTGATTACTGCTGTGAATAAGGGTTACAGGCTTAGGATCATAATTACAGACACTCAAATAATTGCTCTCAGATTGTATTCTTACCACATTCTGTTAAAAGAATTCAATATGTGCGCATGACTCAGGTACACCTCTACCCCAATATAACGCTGTCCTCGGGAGCCAAAAAATCTTACCGGGTTATAGGTGAAACCGCGTTATATCGAACTTGCTTTGATCCATCGGAGTGTGCAGCCCCGCCCCCCCGGAGCACTGCTTTACAGCGTTATATCCAAATTCGTGTTATATTGGGTCGTGTTATATCGGGGTAGAGGTGTACTCACAAACCCCAATGTATGTTGGCTTTCATCTTGTGCAGTTATTTACACCATTGCAAAGTTAGGGTTACCATACGTCCAGTTTTTCCCGGACATGTCCGGCTTTTTGGTAATCAACCCCCCGTCCGGGGGGAATTGCCAAAAAGCCGAACATGTCCGGGAAAATACGGAGCGCTCGGGCAGCTCGGCTCTTAAACAGAACCGAAGAGTCAGGGTAGGAGCACAGCAGCCGGAGCCCGGGATGGGAAGTGCCCGGCCGGGGTCGCAGGGTCTGGAGGCATGGGGGCTGCCCGAAGCCCAAGCGCTCCGGCTTCGGGCAGCCCCCTTGACTCTGGACACCAGCTGTTGGCCGGGCACTTCCCCTCCCAGGCTCCAGCTGCTCTGCTCCGGCGGTGCAGGGTCTGGAGGCATGGGGGCTGTCTGAAGCCCGAGTGCTACCGGCTTCACGGTTTGCCGGGCAGCCTCCAGACCCTGCGCTTCCCCTCCCGGGCTCCAGCTGTGCTGGGGAAGCACCGGCCGGGGGCACAGGGTCTGGAGGCTGCCCGGCAAACCATGAAGCCAGTAGCGCTTGGGCAGCCCTTTTCGTGTGGCTGGGAAGGAGGAGGGGGAGTTAGGGCGGGGACTTTGCGGAAGGGGCGGAGTTGGGGCGGGGCCAGGGGTGGGAAAGGGGCGGGGCCAGGGCCCCGTGAAGTGTCCTCTTTTTTTATTTTTTAAATATGGTAACCCTAGCACAGTGAGTTTCAAATTTTGCTGCACGCAGTTTTGAAAAATCTGCTCCATAATATCCAAAAGTACAAAAAGTTGCATTAGAAATTGAGATTCCTCTTTTTTTTAAAAAAAACTATGTTTTGTCCAGTGGCACTACTCCATACATCAGCTGATGAACAACTCAGATGTTGTCAATATTATTGACAAAACAAACATTAGATGACATTTGATTTAACTAATTCAGTATGGACACAAGATTTGTTTAAGGAAGAAAAAAATAGTTTGAGTTCATTCAAAACCTGGTTGATATTATTGGCACCATGACTGCTTCACATATGAAAAGCCTCTTTCCATGTTCAAGGCTGGAGTAGAAGAAATGATGCTAGGAACACAGGTGCAGATGGTGTACAAAAGGAAATATAATTTTAATATCCTGAGTACAAGGTTTTTTAGTCTTCATCTGCCCTTATATTAACACTCTTGATTAAATTTCATATAGCCACATTTATCTTTCTCGGTTTCTTTTTTCCCCAAAAACAAATTGTAAAGAGATTTTTTTGTTGTCACTGTTCACAATAGGCTTTATGGCTGAAGCTGTCTGTTTATCCAGAGTACAGACAAAATAGCTAGTGTCTCTGTCTATGGAGAGAGAGCATCTCAGCTGGTGAATTTGGGTTAATTCTCAATGCCCATTCAAATCCTGGGCTTCTACCGAGACTGCTAGCAAGAGTGCTTATTAGTGCCAAATTATGAAGACTTTTTTCTATATGGATTGTGAACATCTGCCCATTAAAAAAATGGACCAAGGTCACCAGCTTATTTCAGCAACAAGCCATCAGATGGTCCCCAACCTTCCAAAGAAGTGTTCAGAGCAGAAGTAGATTCCATATCAGAATGCCACTGTGTGACCTTGGCAGAATACCACAAGTGCTTTCCCCAGCTGTAGAATGAGAATTAATACTACTTATCCGCCTTTGAAAGCACTTGAGATTTTTACCTGAAAGGCAATGTACAAGAAAAGTTTTATGATGATGATGGTTATAGTCCTTTATTGGCTACTGTATAGAAAGTAGCTTGTGGTGGGCCATCACAGAAGTTGCACTCAGGTTTGCAGTACTTATGTCTGTGCTGTAAGACTGAGATTTTGAAAGGCACTTAATCCTGAAATTAAATGGAAGTTGGACACTAGCTCCCTTACAACCTTTCCAAAATCCCAGCCTAGAGAACACTTACTTCATTGATCTGTTACATATATTGGTCTACAAAGTCGTGATTTGGGAAACCATTTGCCTTGCTATGTCAGTCAGAGGATAGTTGTCAAGATGGATGGAATTCAGTGGGAGAATGAAATGGGGAAATATATGACATGGAATGAGGTTGAAATAAAAAAAATAACCCTGACTGTCCTGAACCTTTTAAAGGAAAAGACAAAAACCTCATAACTTAGTGTCTGGACTCATAAGAGACAAAAAAGACCTACAACCAACCAAATGTTCCTTTGCACAACCATTTACATGAGTTGCTCAGCGTGGCTCTCATGAGTCTGCTCTTCGTTTCATCTTGTTAATGGCATTTTCTCATTTCCCATTTTGTGGCATATTTTTTCTTCTGCTGACTTTGTGAAGTTTTCAGGAGGCTGCTGGCAGCTCTGTGAACACTCAGAGAAACTTCGGGAGAAACTGAAAAAGCATCTGATTAGTTGCATTGCCCTCTTGCTGAAATTATTGATTCAATGTTTTGTAAATTTAGCTCTCTCCAGTCTCAGCTAATGTGTGGGCTCAGACACACTAGGCTGCTATTTATTCTATAAGTGAGAAATGACTTGATAATTTATGGGTTGTAAACCCAAATTTGCACAGGTTTTACCTTAGGGAAAGAATAAATACATGTCTCATTTCAACACATTTTAGACAACGTGCTCCTTTTTAATGGTTCCTTTTAATTTTTAATTTGAAATGTGTAGACACTTTCAGATAGGATTTTCATATGGGAATATCATGCTATTCTGTCAGGCTTCATATTTTCCCCCTGAAGTTCTTAGAGAAGATCTCACATATTTGAATAACAAAGATGTTAAATTTGTGTAGTCGTGAATAAGAGGAGCTTGGGCAAGGATTTTAGTTTGATTAAGAAATGAAACAGGGTTGGGAGAATAAACAATGCATCAACAGTGTGAATCCTATTTAAGTTTTAAAATAGATTATATATTATATATTTATACACTCTGAAATTAGGGAATATTCTTATCTTGATGAGAAGGGATTTTATACATACAGCTATTAAACCTGAGCTTATACGTAAGATATTTGCATACTGAGAGGAGAATATTGCTCATAATGCATCCATAATGCAAAATGGTTTAATGTCAGGGCTTTCTTAGGCAATGATGTTTGACATTACAGTTCAAGGATGCAAAAGATCTATTGATCCGTGAGTTAAATAGTGACCTCAGTTTCACCTCTTCATAGTACTTTGTAGGTTGTTTTTTTAAAGCAAACATACCATAGTAATAAATGTTTAGACCCAGGTAAATATAAAACCTTGCCTTAATATGTCATTAAGAAACAAAGTAGGGGATAAGATGTTTAATTTCTCCAACATACCTCAAATCCCAATTTTTCTTCATTCCTCCTCTAGAAATAACTGTCTATTCTGAGGGGAAATTCTACGTGTCTTATTTTAATGATTACAGACCAAAATGAATGGAATTATGAACTCTCAAGTCAAGATGTGTGTGTATGTGTTGTTTGTTGTTTGGGTTTTTTTTGTTTTTGTGCGATTAATTTTTTATGAATTGTCATAAAGAAACAAACAAAAAATACAGCTTGTATACATTACCTAATGCCACCCATTTAACAGGATATCCAATAAAATTATGCAACTTTACAACTTGTCAAAGCTTCAAAACCAAACAATGCAACACCAGACAATATTACATGGACATAACACATTAGATAGGCGGGTAACAAAAAAGCAAACAAACAAACAAAAGACATACACAAATAGGCAAAAAAGGGAAAGTGGGGATACAGGAAGGGAAAAAGTGGAGACCCTGCAGAAGTTGGATGGAATGGAAGTCTGGCATTACTTGAGCTATCTCAGCATTTCTTATTCAAATGTATCAAAATGGGGTTCAAATTCTTCTAATTCATATACTTGCTCACTATGTTGATAAGCTATTTTTTCTTTCTCTGCTAACTCAGACAGGTTGGGAATACCGCTGCTTCATGCTGGGCATAAGCCTGCTAGTTCATTTTTGTAAAATCATGTTCTTAGTAAGAACCTTCAAGAACCAAAGTCTTTGTGATGAAGTTAAACCCATTATAGTAGTTACATAATCTAGGATACAATTTGAGGTTTGGTTGCTGAAGCCAAGCACTATTTTCACTCTTGTGTCCACCTCTTTCCACAGCTGCCTGACTGTTGGACAGTGCCATAGCATATGAATCAGGGTTTCTTTTTCTTTATTACTGCACCAACACACAGCAGAGGACAAGGCCCCCACCTTGTACAATCTCTGTGGCATCCAGGACATATTGAATAGAATTGTTTGCTGCATTAGGCATAGCCTGAGATCCACAGAAGCATTTTTTAACATTTTGTAATATACGCTGCCCCTGAGGTTCTTTTAAGGGCTACGATAACTCCCCTTCCCACACTTTCACAAAGAACTCCAGACCAACAGAGTTCCTCTTCATCAGTGGACATGGACATGGGCCTGGGGAGTTTATGAAGCATTTCCAAGGTTCCCAGTAGCTCTGGGCCCTCTGGCAGTCCTAGGGCAACTGGGCCAAATTGATACTTTAGCAAGTATTTTAGTTGTAAGTACTGCCACTCCTCTGAGGATGGCAGGTCATATCATTGCGTTAGTGTTAGAAGAGCCCTAATTCTTGACTAACTGGGAAATCCATATGATGCCAGTTCTTCCAAATTATAGTTTTTTTTTCTCAATATGTAAGTCTGGGTTACCCAGCTAGGTGCTGTTGCATGACAGTGAGATTGAAATTGATACCTCTTAGCCAGGATAGCCCAGACCCTTTGTGTAACCACCACTCTAGGCACCTTATTTTTCTCCAGTGGACAAAAAAAGGAACTGAGCAAACCCACAGAGGAAATTAATTGCATTAATACCCATTCAGTTGCCACTCATGTGAATATAAGGGTGTTCGCATGCTGGAACCAATTTGATATCTGTAACATGATAAAAGCATAATAGCAATTTTGTAGGTCTGGGAGCTCAAACTCCTCCTTGGCTCTGGGGAACTTGATTTTTTTAAGTGATAGTTGTGGGCATTGACCAGCACCCCATAAAAGGCTGTAAAAATGTTATTACATTTGTAAAATAAGATGGAGAAATATATACAGGTAGGCCAGTTAGAATATAGTGGAGCCTAGGCAGAATATTCATTTTTATTGTATAAACTCTTCTCCGCAGGCTCACGGAGACAGGATGCCACCTATTTTTATCACTAGTTATTTGAGAGAGTATAGGATCTAAATTTATCTTCACTAGTTTGTTAATGTTTCTCCATACTTTTATATGTAGGTACTTGAATACTTCAGTTTGCCCATGGAAATTCCATTGAGAAAAAACCCATTACATGACAAGCAGGAGCTATCCAATGCCAATATTTGTAAATATTGACTGAAATCATAAGTCACTATAAACTAAACAATCAGATGTCAAACTGCGCAGGAAAGTTTTGCTGTGTCAATGCGCTCTGGTTCACATCAATAAGATAATTATTAATCCTGTGGTAAACAGAACTTTGATCCCATGTTTATTTTTAGATGATTGACAACTGCAGATTTTACAAAAATGTGATTTTGACAAGTCGTTCTCCACAGGAATCCATTGTGTCAACTCATAACATGTCCAGTGCAAGAGTTATAAAAGTAAAGTAGCCCATATGAATGGTGCTGGCATAGCATATTGTAGAGTGAGTAGAGAGATCTGTCATCTGAGACAGACTGTTTATTCTTTGATTCCAAGCCATGGAGGTTGAACACAAGAACTTAAAGCATGGAGTAAGAAATGCACTGTGTGTTAGTACTACTGATTAGCCAGAGGTGATATTAATGACCATGGCCTGGGGGGGGATGGCGGGGAAAGGGAAGAATATGGAGGCCTTACATTTAAGAATCCAGAACGAATTTTTGCATTTAAGAATCCAGAACGAGTGTGTGTGTGTAAAAAATGGAGATAATATATGTATGCTGCACGAAGCTATTGTAAGGTAGAGCTGGACAAATATTTTCAACTAAATTCCCCCCCCCCCCTTTTTTGTGGCAAAAAATGTAGATTTGAGTTGACCAAAACATTTTGTAAAATCATATCAAATTTACCAGTTTGTTTCAGTCAGAAAAAAAATTCTGAAAAAAATCAAAATGTTTCATTTTGACATTTTCAAAATGTTTTGATTTGAAATTACTTTTTATTTAGAAATTTCTTTCAAAAAATTTTTTTTTAAAAAGCCTTAAAGAAAGCTCACTATCAAAATGATACATTTCCTTTCAGGTCAAATAAAATGTTTTGTTCAACCTGAAGCAAACATTTTTTAAACTTTTTGGTTTTTTCTCCAATTTTTTGGAACTGCCAATTAAACTGAAAAGTCAATTATTCACAGAGCTTCATTGTGAAGTTTAATTAAGATTAGTGAGAAACTCAGCTATTACCCTGATGAACACCATCAACATGCCCATGACTAACAGAAAGCATCAGATGTTTTTAAAAATCATTTTCATAGCATAAATTTAAGATATGCTTTTTCATTTGTTAAGGATTGTACCATCCCCAGCTTGATCATATTGTTTTTTTATTTTCCTTCTTCTCGGCCTCAGGAACAACTGCAAGTGCTGCTTTTCTCCAGTCAGAGAACTGAAAAACTGATACTTCATCTAAGTTGTGCTACAAACTACTGCACAAATTCTTTGCACAGTGCCTTCCAAAATGAAGCATAATCCTATACTTCCATTTAAGAGCTAATAATTGATTTTTCAGTTTAGTGGCTGAACTAAAAAATCCCTCCTCCCCCGCCCCAGTTTTGTTTGTCCTGACAAGACAATTTCTTTTGTTTTTTCTGAAACAAAAAAATCAGCCCCTTCCCGCTTTAGGTCGAACGAAACATTTCGTTCAATCTAACACAAAATGTTTCATTTAGCTTTTGGTGTTTCCCCCCCCGTTTTCCCCCCTGTTAAATCTAGCTAAATTTCAGAATGAAAAACACTTTGAAATGAAAAGTATAAACATTTCATTTTGAAAATGCTGAAAGGAGAAATTTTGACTTTTTCATAATTGTTTCCCCATTTGCTTTTAATCTAAAACTATTTGCTGGATTCAACCCAAATTCACAAACAGTTTCAGTCAACTCAAAACTGCATTTTTCAGTGAATAAACTATTCATCAAAAAAAATTTCACAGCTCTACTCCAGTTTCATTACTTTTAAGACACATAGTTTTTGTGTACATACATATACCTATATGCATGCATGCCTTTAGAAGAAAGCTGGAGGAAAGAAAGAAACAGTAGAATACAAGAGAGGAAGAAAGGAAGCACTCGTGATATCACTATCAATTACAGAATCGCTGACTTCAAATGAGAGCAATCAGCAGTTCACAGGATCAGGCCCAGGGCCAGCCTACCATTTAGGCAAACTAGGCAGTTGCCTAGGGCGCCAGGATTTGGGGGTGCCAAAAAGCGGTGCCACCAATTTTTTTTTTACAGCGTTCCTACGCCCCCTCCCCGAGCGCGCGGTCGCCGCTTCACTTCTCCCGCCTCCCAGCCTGGGAGGGGAGGAGAATTAGAGTGGGGGCGGCGGGCTCAGGAAGGAGGCAGAGCAGAGGTGAGCTGGGGTGGGGAGCTGCCGCATGGCTCCCCGGGGGGGGGGGGAGAGCTGCTGCGGGGGAGGGTGCCTTGAGGGCGGGGGGGAGCTGCCATGGAGGGGCGCCTCAGGGTGGGGGGGGGGAGCTGCTGCAGGGCTGGGGGGGGCGCACAAGGTGGAAGTTTCGCCTAGGGCGCGAAATTTCCTTGCACCCTGATCAGGTCCTCTTATCTAGGTGGATCAACCTGCCCAATGAAGGCAAGAGCTTCCACTTATAGAGGAAAAAATCTTGGTAATAACTAATAAGCCACAAAAGGAGATTCTGAAAATATGTATGGCAGAGTAATGGAGGTTTTCATAAAACATCCCATTTTTGAACTGTACCAGAGCGGAGCTGTGCTTTTTTTGATATACTTTGTCCTGTCTTTAAGTGCTTAACTATTTAAACACTGTTCGCTTGGGTTAATTACAATCCAGATTCTTAACTGGCGAATACAGTGATGTGACGTTGATGTGCACTATGGCCTAGATATTCCAGAGAGCACACCCAATTCATTTTGTTCGACTATAATAGTCTAGGGTAAGTGGGTATTCATAATCCAAGTGGTTTGGGGTGGATTGACGAAGGGCAGAATCTGTATTTTTTCCTCTTGCTCTATTTTGTTTTCCAACTGCAGTGTTTATTTTATTGAACACATGCTAAGTGTTTGGATAGGCAAATATCTAATCTAATCTAATAAAATAAAATAAATAATATATGCATTGGGCATATAACTATAATCTAAACACAGATAACATGCTTAGTTCATGGAGTTATAGTTGAATTTAAGAAAGAATTCTAAAGTCATGGACTGGAATATGAGTTGGCTTTTTTCCCCAATCTAATATTTTGTGTCATGTAATTATAAAGCTCTTGTGTATTTGGACTGTAAGATCTACAGAAGAGGAATGTGACTTCTCAGAGCTCTGTGTAAATTTACAGCACTAAATAAATGTTTTATAATGATGATAAAATAATAATCATAATAGAATGTAATCAAAATGTGTGTCATAGCTTCAAAGGATGGAAATGGTGTGAAGGATGATGGAAATCCATCTATCTGCTTCTGCAGATTTGCACAATCAGTCAGGCTCTGTCTGTCAGGCATTACCTGCACTCCCAGTTTTCTTGGGAATCTACAAAGATTTCCAGCAGGCAATTTATGTCAGTCTCCCTCACTGTTCTTGGTCACACATTCCATTATGTGGAGGTTATTAGCATATCTACAAAATAATGCTACTCCACGGTTCTATAACACCTTTTTCCCTGAGACTCTCAGCACTTTACCAACATTAGGAAGTATATAGTCCTGATCCAAGGACAAAGATATGCAGGGTCCCCCACATTCAGCACTGAAATACAGCTTTACTTTTCTTTTTTTTCTTTCTTTCTTTCATTCAAGAACATAGTCAATGTGAAGTAAATATCCTCATATTGGTAGCAATAACTAATATATATGTATAGGCGATTTAGAGAAAAGTACAGGTGAAATACCAGATATATTTGGCATGTAAAAACCAATTCTCCCAGCTTGCCTGCCCTCTAATAGTGCCACTATATAACCACAAACAAAATTAATACTTACGGGAGTGTAATTTATTGTTGATGACTGATAATGGGATTACTGCTTCTACACCTAAAGCGTGGCATTTGAAATCACATTATTTCATGCTGAAGGAAAGACATCATTATCACATCCTGACTTATCAATGTGAGGTTCAACCAGTTATCTATATAGGGTTCAGCATATAGCTCCTAGATTTGATAGAATATTATCATGTTATATGAAATTCATGCAGGGCATGCTGCTGCAGCTATAAATCAAGAGAACACCTCGATGGTGGCTGGTTCTCCTTGGAACAGTATTGCTAAGCTCGTGTTATGTTCAATAAGCCTCTCCATGGAAAGGTTATGGTGTGATTAAAAAAAGGTTTCCAGTGATTTTAGTGCTCATAAAAGGGCTTGGATTTATACCCTTGGAGTCCTCTGTTTAGACACATAATAAGCACAGTACAGGTTGTAACAAGCTTCCCCACAGCTCCTTAACGTTGTGTTCTAAGCCTGGCTAGCTAATACCCCTCCCCAAAGGGTAAGGTTTATTTAAAGGGTTAATTTAAAATATCCCTTGCTAGAGGGAGATACCATTGCCCCAGTCCAGCAAATCACTTAAATACAGGTGCTAACCCAATGGCTTCAAGGTGACTCCGCACGTACCTGAAGTTATGCACATGCTTAAGTGCTTTCTTGGACTGAGGCACAGGATGGCCGGCTGCACGTCACAGACAACTCTGGACTGAGCACTGATAGGGGAGATAAAAATAACAAACCGAGAAAAGATCTAAATACTAAAAGCCCTCCTTTAAATTGTCCTTTGCTATGATGCCTACAATAACCTTGATCACTGCCTATCGCTATCATGCTGATCATTATCATCTTGTTGTTTCCTTGTATTCCTGTCTGTATCTAGATTATATCTAGATTGCAAGGCCATTGGGACAGGGACTGTCTTTTTGGTCTGTGTCTTTATAGTGCCTAACACAATGGGGTACTGGTCCATGACTAGTGCTCCTTGGTGCTAAGATAATACAATAATAAATCATAACAAAAATAATAAAATCCTGCCCAAATTAAAAGCTGAGGTAACAACAAATAAACAGCAAATCTTAAAAGGAGAAATAACTAATTAACATTTTTGTTCTGCTGGACTGAGCTGTTCCATCTGCTTGAAACAGGAAATGAACTAGAATTCTCAACTGGAATTGGCCCTCCTACAGGGGCTGGCAATATGAATTTGAAAGACTGACTTGTCTCCTTCTGCTGATAGGAGGCCATATTTTCCATAGTCTGGCTTGATCCAGGAGGAGTGGAAGAAATTGGTATAATAAATTTATATAAACTTATTCCTACTTAATCCTTGAAAAGGGCAATTCTATTCTTAGGGACCAAATTTGTATGGGTGGGATCTTGCCTCCTCAGCCTTACAGTTATTTAGGGCCCCTATTTAAATCCCATTGAAATCAATGAGTCTTTCCACTGATTTTAACCTGCTTTGGAGCTGGCCCCTAGGCTGCTGGCACTAAACCTCAGAGTCATTTTAATAGCAATTTATAAGGAGAAATCAAATACAGAATACCAACAATAACTGAATTCTTAGACCAACTGAAAGTTCTTAATTATTGATTTCAGGAAGGTAGCCTGAAACACTAATTTTCCTTGAAGACTTTCCCCTTGTGCTTTTTCCTCTCATAAATGATGTCAGCAGCTTGAGTGAGGCACTAAATATATGGTGTATACTTCTGATGGAGTGCACAAACCCGACTCAGGTTGCCCCACCCCTCCAGACCTGCAGAGTGTGCTCTAATAGGAGCTCAGACGGAGAAGCTGAGGAAGAAGACAGACCTAACTTCAGGGTTCCTGGACAAGGATGCTGAAGAAGCCTCCCTGTGAAGAACAGGACTGTGTGCTGAGCCCAGTTGGGGCTGAAAGTTCAGTTGGCTTTTCTTTTTCTTTTATTACCTTATATTGGCCTTGGAGCCATGGGGAGAGACAGATGGTAGAAAGTGACCAGGGAAGGTAACTCTGAGGGTGCTCCAAGGTGTCAAATACTGTTGAGTCTGATAGGGTCCTGAGCTGCAGCCCCGGAGAGTGGAAGGGCCTGGGCTCCCTTCGCAATTGCCATTGCTGCGGGAGGGGCATAAGCCACATTCCAGTCTCACCGCCTCTCTGATCAGAAGAGAGCAAGGACACTGCAACCCAAAGTGAAGCTTGGGTGAGGAACTGGACTCCAGTTGGGAGGGGATACTGGATGCACTACCCACTAGGCAACCTGGCCCTCCAAGAGCTCTATTACAGTGCTGCTCAGGAGTAAAATAGATCTGTAGCCAAGTAATCAGGAGTGCTCTTCTCATTGGGAATTAATGCTATTTATTAGCATTTTTAAAAATAATTAAGAATTGTTTTCAAAGTGTCCTTTTTCAAAAAAGGGAATCTGATTGCTCAATTAATAGTGAGGGTGCTATGTAGTTGAGGGAGGACAGAACGTAAGGAGAGGATTGGAGGGACAATCAAAATGAGGCATTCAGCCATGCCCATCAAATTTCTGAATTAAGACAATTTGGCAGATTAGACCATTAAGTAAGTGTCCCATGTGCTGGAGACATGTCTGCGCTCCATGGTATACATTCCAAGGCTTGGCATATATCGCACTGGCAGACACTGAGCATTTATCTGTAACTTTTGGAAGTTTTTCCTTGAGATTTAACGTAGGGGTTTAGGGCTTGATGCTGTTCTCAAACCAGTAACAAATCAGGAGTAACTACATTAAAGTCAATGGGGTTACACCAGCATGAAATTGGTGTGAGATCAAAACCAGGCCCATGGGATAGAGATTTAGGGCTTTTGTCTGCTGCCCTGCAGTGTGTAATCATTTAGACCTGTGCGATAGAGGGCCAAGGGGGTGTAAAATCCTGCCAAATCAGACTATGGCTGTGTCTATACTACAAAGTTAAGTCATAGAATATCAGGGTTGGAAGGGATCTCAGGAGATCCTCTAGTCCAACCCCCTGCTCAAAGCAGGACCAATCCCCAGACAGATTTTTGCCCCAGATGGCCCCCTCAAGGATTGAACTCACAACCCTCAGTTTAGCAGGCCAATGCTCAAACCACTGAGCTATCCCTCAACTGAAGTTATGTCGACATTCATCCATTGCTGTAATTAAACCACTTTTGAACGTGCCTTGTGACTGCTGAGCACATCCACAGTTGGTGGTCTTGCATCAACAGAAAGAGCAGTGCACCGTGGATAGCTATCCCACTGTGCAACTCACCACCATCTGCCACTAGGTGTTCTGGGAAAGGATCGCAGTGCCTCATAGAGGTGGGCTCAGCATCCCATGATATAGGTTTTTTTGTCCCATCATTCCATGAGCTTCCTACTACATTTCACACCACTTTTCAACAGCCCCTGTAAACTGCATGCCCTCCTCTCTGTCTAAAAGCATGGATCCTGCACTGCTCTCTGGTATTGTGATAAGTGTTATGAACACAACACGGCTGATCCTGCAGTATTTCATGAGCTGCGAATCTGATGATGATGCCATGATGTCTGCCTTGCTGTGTGCCCTAGACAGAAACAATTCAAGCTTGCTTTTAGTATTCACTGAGCAGCTGCACGTAGTGGACAGTTGGTTCTGGGCTCTGGAAACAAGCACTGAGTGGTGGGATCGCACTGATATGCAGATATGGGATGATGAGCAGTAGCTGCAGAAATTTTGGATGCACAAAGTCACCTTCCTTAAACTGTATGCAGCACTTGCCCTGCCCTCCAGCGCAAGGACACCAAAATGAGAGCTGCCCTAACGACTGAGAAGCACATGTTGATCGTTGTGTGGAAGCTGGCAACTCCAGACTGCTACTGATCAGGTGTGAATCTGTTTGGAGTGGGGAAATCCACCATGGGGGTTGCAGTGATGCAAGTGTGCAGGGCCATTAATCGTCTCTTGCTATGAACAACTATGACTGGGCAATGTGTGTGAAACAGTGGATGGCTTTGCAGCAGTGGGATTCTCTAACTGCAGCAGGGTGATAGATGGCAAGCATATCCCCATTTTCACCCTAGACCACAGTGTGATGGAGTACATCAACAGAAAGAGCTACTTTTCTATGGTATTGCAGGCACTGGGGTTGTTTCACTGACATCAATGTGGGGTGGTCAGGGAATGTGTATGATAAATGCATCTTCAGGAACACTGGCCTGTACACAAAGCTCCAAGCAGGGACTTTCTTTCCAGACCAGACGATTCCAACTGGGATGTGGAAATGCCAATAGTGATCTTTGGAGACCCAGCCTACCTCTTGCTCCTGTGGCTCATGAAGCTGTACACCAGCCACCTTAACTGCAGCAAGGAGCTCTTCAACAACAGGCTCAGAGGGTGCAGAATGACTATCGAATGTGTCTTTGGCCATTTAAAGGGTAGCTGGCGCTGCCACTCTGGCAGGTTAGAACTCAATGAAGAAAATATTCCCGTGGTCATAGCAGCCTGCAGTGCTCTGCATAACATTTGTGAAGCTAAGTGGGAGAAGTTTCCGCAGGGGTGGAGCATTGAGATGGATTGCCTGGCTGCTGTGTTTGAGCAGCCAGATACCAGGGCTGTTAGAGGGGCTCAATGGGGAGCTTTAAAGAATCAGTTTGACAATGAGCCACAGTAATGTGGGTTTCTGTAATGCATTAAGCCAGGCACCGTTTTCTTGCACCATAGTATGAACCTTGTAATGATTGCAGTGTGCACATTAGTATTACAATCCAAATGCACCGATTAACACGGTCTATGAATTTCAGCAGCAACCACCGTATGTAAGAGACAAATACAGATTCATTCTTTCTAGAAGTAGATTTTTATTAAACACTGATGCAAACATTTCTATGGTCTGCAAGAAACCTGAAAATCAAGAGTACATTTGCCAACGAGGCTCTCACAGCTGGGTTGATGTCCAGCTGTCATTGTGACACATGTCGCTCAGGGTGGAGTACATAGGGTACTGTGATGGCCCAGGAATGTGTGTGGCAAGGGCATGGAAGGCAGTTTTGTATGGATGCAGGAGGAGGTGAGCATGGATGTGTTCCACCTGAAGTTCAATGAGGGACCTCAGCATGTCTGTTTGGTCCTGGAGCAGCTGCATCATCCACTCCTGCCCCTGTTTCCTCTCCTGTGGAATTTTTTTATTGATCGCCTCTGTCCCATGCTCTCTGCTCGCAATCTGAAGCACCAGAGGATTGCAGCACCTCCCAGAACATGTCTTCCTTACTCCTCTTGTTTCAGCTGATCAGAGAGAGCTACTCAGCTGGTGTGCAGAAGGAGACCCTCAAGGGCACATCTGCAGATGCTAAAGAAACGATAGACAGAGGCACTATTGTGAGTGTACTCACAGCCTTGATCCAAACAAGTTAGGAGCACCACTTTCCCTTGGCAGGCACACAGCATGGCAAGAACCCCAGTCATGTTGAGTTTGGCCCACGTGAGAAGGGGAAAGAAGGAACAAAGGGTGGGGAGGATTTCAGAGGGGTATCACTACAAGCGCCTAGGACTACTATTCTGAATACTGGCACCGTTTTCCACAGGCGAGGGTGATAGCAGCTGATATCTTGCTCCTGAAAGTAACTGAGGATGCAAGGGTGCAGCTCCTGCATGTGTTTGGCTGCACACTGGGTCCGTATGCTGCTTGCTTATGTGCTGCTATGGTGCCTGCAAAAGTAATTGCTTAGTGGTGGGGCAAAGTTTCATACCACGGGGTGGGGGGGAAGAAACAAGGCACCCCTCCCAAGAAACCTGTAGCAGAACATTGCAGAGTACCTCCAGGAAAGTTTTGTAGAGCTCTCTATGGAGGATTCCTGGGACAGCCTGGTGTGCATAAACACATTTTTTCCACAGGGTCCTCTGCACAGGGGAATGAGAAGCAAATACAAATGGTACCTGTGATGGTTATTTCAATCCGTCTTCTACCCTGATTAAAAAAAGCAAAGGACTACCTCATGTCTCCCTGCAGTATTGAAGCATGAGTACGTACTGGGGCATATCTCTTCTGCATCGGGCATGCCAGAGATGAAGTGCTGGGACTGGCTAGACCCATCCGAAGTTAAAAAGAGGTGCTGGCTCGCCATGCCACCAGAGATCCCTGTCTCCTGTCCCCTATCCTCCTCCAACTCCACTTCCTTGTCCACCTCATCATCTTTGGGTTTCACTTCACTGGCCAGAGTGATTAGCTAATAACAGTTTAGCTGATATTTGGTGTTAGCTAATAACAGTTTAGCTAATATTTAGTATTGCGTGATTGTATTGCATGATTGTATTGCCTTGCCCATGATAAAACCCTCAATTGCAAAAGCAGAATCAGACAGATGCCATTATTCCCAACATCACTATCTGTGGGCCAGTTCTCAAGCACTATGAATCAGTGGGAAGCCAGGGCCATATGTAGAGCCCTGCAAATCCCTGCATATCCGTGGATGCAGATGTGGTTGCATTGTTATCATCTTTGCAGATCACGGATCGGATGTGGATCCAAATGTTTGTATCCGCAGAGGGAAATGTGATGCTGTAGTGGGTGCGGATGTGGATACATATAAAAATTGCGGTGTTGATCATGGGTCAGGTATAAGTTAATTATTGTGGATGCAGATCCAAATTTTTGTATCAGCACAGAGCTCTAGCCATATGCACCATTGCTGCCTCTAGCCTCAGTCCCTGGCAGTACAACCATCTCTTTTCTCCTTCACTCTTCTTCCTTCCCCATCCTATTACTTCCTGTTCTCTGGGAAAGCCATTCAAGTTTCATACCTCTCTTGAGGGTCTCTATAGATTACTTATGGTAAGCAGTGCTGATCCCAATACAGAGAAAAGGAAGATCCCTGAGGTAACTAGCAGAGGGGCAAAGATCTGGCCTCCATCCTTCACCCTGCTCCTACAGCCCCCACATCCCAACCATCCCTTCTTCCAGTGGGCGGAAGATTGGCCACGGCTCTCTCTAGAGCCCAACAATGCAATTTCTTGACTAGACTGTAGGGGTCACTAAAGAGTAATGTAAGGCATTCTTTCTCCCAAGGGATTGTGTGTGTTGCCTTTTGTTGACCTGGCCGTGTGGACCCCAGCATGGCAGCGCATTGCATTGTCATGAGACCACTACACTTTTCTATTTAAAAAGCAGCCAAGAGCAAGAAAATCTCTATGTACACAATGGGCTTGCTGGGAGGTGGGGGTGGGGGAGAGTCAGCAATGGTTTTGACCCAATAGGCTTCAAATAAAATTTAAACATCTATTAATGTCTTTGAGAGATTCTCTACAACAAAGCATGAACATGTGTGCTATATGTTCTGTTTCCAGACAGCCAGGTTAACCGTACATAAAAAATGTGTGATGAAACACATCATGTAAAATGAAGGCATTTTGATTCACGACACAAAATGAAATAACTATGCAAATTAGTAGTAGTTAATGTAAAATAAAGTTTCACTACACGCTATTTATGTTCTGGCACAGAGAAAATCTATAATTTCACTAAGGCACATTCAATCTACCTATAGTTCATTGGATTTTTAGAATGAGAAAGCTTCAAAAGTTTAATATAATAATAAAAATGCCTAAAATATGGAGATTAAAATATCACTACTCTATGCATAGTAACTGAATGAAATTAGTGCTTAAGCAATTTCATATACAAGAAACTCTTCTTCATTTTGCCCAGACATTCTTTGCTTTAAATTCCATATTTTCCTTAGCCGCATTTTCCACTTAATATCCCATATGAGCTTTTGTACTGTTACTAGGCTATTTCTTTTTTGTTTATATACGGCGTCTCGCCATGGAGATGTGTCCCTCATATGAAGGCATCCAGAATAAGAAATGACATGCAATGCCTTATTCTTCCAGTTTAATTAATGTTATGACAACTTGGCAATAAGGCTACAGTGGAGAAAAGGTCTCTGCAGGGAACTGCAGGTTTTGAGCAGTAAGAAAGCTGTCAAAATTTTACTATATATCTATAGTAACATATTGAACATCCAAAGATTTCTGGAAGGCATCTGTAGAACAGAATTCAAAACAGAAAAGGTTAGCATAAAAATGATGTTGCATAATCTACTGAAAATAAAACAAAAAAACTTTATCGGCAACTTACAAGCACAGATTCTTAAAGCAACATGCACTGTTTTATTCTTTTGATATAAACTCTTTTCAAATTCAGTATTTTTAACCAGCCAGAACCATTTGACATGTAAATAGCAAATGGGTTACTGACACTTTTGTGGCCTGAGTTTTTCTATATATTTAGACAAGAGAGAGAGCAACTAGTGTAACTGTTCTAACCATTCCAGGCTCTCTCAAGGTCCCTTTCAGTCTTATGTTTCTATTATTCTTTCTCTCCGTTCTGTGGTTCTCTCTGTAGGCTCTTTCTGGGTGTTGTATCTGCTGGCTTGTTTCTCTTGTTCCTTTGATCATTTGTCCCACTTGCGTAGTCACCTCGTATGACCGGGGTGCCACTGCACCTCTCACAACTCCTTTAGACCTGTCCTTCTTGTGTCACTCTAATGGCTGGATCCTCAGGAAAAGTTCCCATCTTTGAAACGTGGAAACAAAGAGGAGCCAGGGAATTTTAGACCAGTCAGTCTAACTTCAATACTTGGAAAGATATTGAAATAAGTTATTAAACCAATTTGTAAGCAGCAAGAGGACAATAAGGTAATAAGTAATAGGCAACATAGATTTGTGAAGAACAAGCCATACCAAACCAATCTAATTTCCTTGTTTGTCAGGGTTACTGGCCTAGTCAGTAGGAGAAAAGCAGTAGACATGATTTATCTTGATTTTAGTAAGGTTTCAGCACAGTCCCAACATGACATTCTCATAAGCAAAGTAGGAAAATCTTGTTCAGCTTCTGTATCATTGTTCCCTTCACCTACAATGAAGTTATTTGCAATTATTTTCATCCCAGGCGGCCCTTCCAGCACTTGGGTGAGTCTTCTTTGGAACACCTCTGGTCCTGGGCTTCTGCCCATCGACAAGCACAGCCATCTGGAATACCCAAATGGTGTCGCAAAAGTTGTCAGCGTGCTGGATTCTTTATCCAGCCGTAAGTGCCAAAACCCATTCCTCACATCACGCTGTAAAGCTTCTGGCTTTGTAAAGCTTCTGGCTTTGGAAAGTTCTGGAAAAAAGTCATCAATTTTGGGCAATGGAAGTGGCATCTCAGTGCCCAGTTCAGTGGCTATGGGTCTATGGAGCTGTGTAATTTGCCCATTTTTTTTTTTTTTTTTTTTTTTTTACCACCACCATGCTGCTTACCAATTGCTATGATACCCCTGCTCTGCAGCCTTTCAAGCTCCTTGTGTGCTGGATTATGTAGTGCCACTGAAATTTTCCTTCATGCTAGGCACACAGGTTCCACTGTGGGATGTACTTCAGGTCGCACCTATTTGCTGTTGCCCATATGCTTTTAAAATTGTCTCTATTGTCCATTGGATTATCCCTTTTGTTTCTTGCACCACAGCTATAACATTCTGACACTGTACCCTGATCAGATCCAGTGTTTGTATGCAGAGCCGGCTCCAGGCACCAGCCCAGCAAGCAGGTGCTTGGGTCGGCCAACGGAGAGGGGCGGTACGTCGGGCTCTTCGGCGGAGGGTCCCTCACTCCCTCTCGGAGCGAAGGACCAGCCGCTGAATTGCCGCTGAAGACTGAAGTGGCGGCGGTAGAGCTGATCGCGATTGCGGCTTTTTTTTGTTTTGTTGTTGTTTTTGCTGCTTGGGGCAGCAAAAACCCTGGAGCTAGCCCTGTTTGTATGGCTGTATTCCCCAAGAAGAATCTGTGGTGCTTACCTTCCACTACCACAAACTTCAGTTGGTACTGTATGTTATTTGTGTTATTCCTCTGCTATCAGTAAATAGCTGCAAAACCCATGGCAACCTGTGTCTCATTTCCATCTTGTGGTTGGTCCACATAGAGCCTGATAACCTGCTGCTATCCATTACTCAGCTCAAGTGGCAGAGGTCCATGCTGCGGGTTTAAAGGCTCCAACGTTGTTGATCAACCACGTAGGAGTCAATATAGCTACACCTACTGCAGATTCTTTTTCTCTCTCCCACCTTCCTCCCAATTTAAATTTTTAAAAACCTGTGAAGTGACACAAAAAACTACATTAAAAGAATGTTAAGGTTGTAACATCAAATACTTAAAAGTTACAAAATGGCAGAATTAAGGATGCCTGTGTAACCTTAATTTAGACCCCCTTGTGCATATGCCTTATGAGACAGTCTAATTACATGATCACATACTATTTTTTTCCTTTCACAAAAACACATCTCTATTAAAACAATACCCAGTGAAGCTCACATACTTTTGAGCTGTCTCACAAATTCCTTTCTTTTGGGCAGTGATGTATACCTGAGTTTGATTGGAGGATTCGATTATGCCAGCTACCAGCTTCCATGAAAGAGCTTACTAGTTTATAGCAACTATCTTAAATGAAGGGCGTTGGGTATACTCACCAGTTTCAATTAGGTTTAACCCAACCAGTAATACCATGGTAATAAGCACTTTATAACAACTAGAAAAAGTGGAACTAAATCAAGTCTTTTGCTACTGGGAAGGTGAATCATTTCTCCTCCCCGACATCCTCCTTTGTCAATTTTCTTCTTACCACTTTCTCTTCCTCTTTGTAGGACAGTGTCCTGGTATCTGGGGAAGGTCTGGTGAATGGGGAGAGACTGAAATTCCATCTGGCTCCTTGTCATCCTCTTGCCTGGGAGCCCCATTGGTGTTCTCTGTCTCCCAGGGGTTGGAAGGAGAGGGCTCCTCACCAGGCATGGTGAGGTGGAGGAAGAGAATCAGTGTGGTCAACTCAACACAAGTGTGAAAAGATCCTGTGACAGGTGTGCTGCTCCCTGTGCCTGAAGTCAGGCAGAGTGAGGCTTTGTCTACACTACAAATGTTTTGCCAGTATAGTTATACTGTCAGAGCCCCCTATGGTAGATGCAGCTTATGCCAACAGGAGGAGCTTTTCTTGGCAGCATAACATCACCTCCTCAAATGATGTTAGCTATGATGACAGACGCACCCTTCTGCCAACATGTCTGCTTCTACTCTGGGGTTTTTGCTGGCATAGCTATGTCAGCTAAGAGATGTGGTTTTTCACGTCCCTTGACTGACAAAGAGCAGACATGCCCAAAAGGAATGGGCAAATTTTTGTGTATTCCAGGTAGTCCTGTACATACATCTGCAGAGAAGGGATTCAGGGGCGAACTGCAGCGTTGAGTCTTGTACACTGCTGAACTCCGCAGCAGCACTTGCTCTATTAGCTCCATCCTCATCGGCTTTCTATCCACTTCTGAATCAAAATCTAAACAAGTCCAAATTGACTCATTGCATGCTCTCTCTCTGTTTCCCCACTCTCTCCTCGTTCTGCTCTTCTAGTCCTGTTTTCAGCACCCTGACTCTTTAATGTTAATGCATGTGTGCCTTTAGTTTGTGTTACACACATACTGTCTGTGGAATGCTCTCCCAGCCACCTTTCAAATCTCTTTAAATCTTGTCTGGAGGTTAAACAAACAGGGGCTGTATACTATACTCACCACAGATATTTAATGGGAGGGAGGGACTTGAAAAGCAGCAAGGCGGCGGGGGCAGGAGGTGGGAATAGTGACAGTAGAAAGCAAATTAAATAGGAGCTTGCAATGAGATATGTCTGCAAAATAAAGTCATTGCAGTTTCTGCCTGTACATAAGGAGGTCTCACGTTGTGGGTCTGAACAGTGCTAATTCCGCTTTAGAAATTATAGCAGATTATGTAGAGGTCTGGGTACCTCAATAGCATAAAGGCATCAACAGAGTGCAGGGAATTCAGAGAAAAGAGTAAGGGTTGTTCCCGCTCTTAAGTGTTATGATTCTATACTAATCTCTTCTAACTGGTGGATGGTGAACATATATTTTTCTTTCAAAATACTGGCTCCCTGGTAGATCCTGAGATATTTCTTTGCAGGGAAAAATGGTTACTTACCTTTTCGTAACTGTTGTTCTTCGAGATGTGTTGCTCATGTCCATTTCATTCTAGGGGTGTGTGTGCCCACGTGCATAGTCGTCAGAGATTTTTGCTTTAGAGGTATCTGTAGGGTTGGCAGTGGCACGCCCTTGAATGTGGCGCTCATGCGTTGGTATAATAGGCACCATTGTCCCTACACCCTCTCAGTTCCGTCTTGCCGGCAACTCCGACAGGGGGGCAGGAGAGTGGGTAATGGAAAGGACATGAGCAACACATCTTGAAGAACAACAGTTACGAAAGGTAGGTAACTTTTTTCTTCTTCGAGTGCTTGCTCATGAGATTCCATTCTAGGTGACTCACAAGCAGTGTCAATGGAGGTGGGCTTAGAGTTCATGGTCTTGCAGCTTGCAGCACTGCTCTGCCGAAGCCAGTATTGTCTCGGGCCGGCTGGGTATGTTCATAATGGGACATCAATGTGTGGACAGACAACCAGGCAGCAGCTCTACAGATTTCTTGGATTGGCATCTGAGCCAGGAAGGCTGCTGATGTCACTTGCACCCTAGTTGAGTGCGCTTTGACTATTGCTGGTGGAGGCATTTTTGCTAGCGCCTTGCAGTAGCGGATGTAGGCTGTACTCCAGGACAAAATCCTTTGAGCAGACACTGGGCGACCTTTCATCCTGTCTGCCACCACAATGAACAGCTGCGCTGACTTGCGAAACAGCTTTGTCCTGTTGATATAGAAGGCCAGCACCCTCCTGATGTCCAGTCCACATTCCTCTTCCAATTTATGAGACTTCAGGAAGAAGACAGGTAAGTATATGTCCTGGCCGGTATGGGAAACTACCTTGGGCAGGAACACCGGGTGCAGCCACAACTGGACTTTATCCCTGTAGAATACAATATAGGGTGGTTCTGAAGTAAGCACCCTGATCTCAGATACCCTGCGGGCGGACGTTACCGCAACCAGGAACAAAAACTTCCAGGAGAGAAGGAGAAGAGACCAGAAAGCCAGAGGCTCGAAGAGAGGCTCCATGAGTCTTGACAGCACAAGATTCAAGTCCCAGAGAGGGACAGGGTCCCGGACATGAGGGTAGAGATGCTCCAGAGCTTTCAAAAACCAGACTGTCATGTCGTGAGCGAAGACCAACCTGCCCTGGAACGGAGGGTGGAAAGCCGAAATAGCGGCCAGGTGGAACCTGATCTATGACAGGGACATGCCCTGGAGTTTGAGGTGCAGAAGATAGTCCAGGATCACCTGCAGCGAGACCTGCTCAGCCCGGATATGTCATTCTGAAGCCCAGCACATGAACCAGTTGGCCAGGTAAGTTGCTCTGGTGGAGGGCTTTTTGCTACCCAACAAGACCTGTTGAACCAGGGCCGAGCATTCCCGCTCTTCTGCATTCAGCCATGTAGTAGCCAAGCTGTCAAGTGCAGGGCCACCAGGTTTGGGTCCAGAAGACTGCCATGGTTCTGGGACAGCAGGTTCAGCCAGAGAGGTAGCTGCAACGTGGCAGCTACCGAAAGGTCCAGCAGCATGCCAAACCAGTGCTGACAAGGCCACTCGGGGGCTACCAGGATAACCTTTGGCCTGTCCTGTTTGATTTTTACAAGGACTCTGTGGATCAACGGCACTGGCGGGAAGGCGTACATCAGAGCCCTTGACCATGGGAGCAGGAAAGCATCTGACAGGGAACCCCTGTCCATCCCCCGGAGTGAATGGATCACATGGCATTTCCTGTTCTGACGGAATGCGAACAAGTCCACCTGGGGAATCCCCCACTTCTGGATAGAGCGAGACGAGAAGGTTCTGCTGAGGCGATCTGCTAACATGTTCCTGGTCCTGGACAGATGCGTGGCTATCAGATGAATGGCACACCACATATAGAAGTCCCAAAGGCAGAGAGTTTCTTGGCAAAGGGCCAATGACCTGGCTCCGCCCTGCCTGTTGATGTAATATACCGCGGCAGTATTGTCCATGAGGACCTGCATCACCTTGCCTCTCAGGAGAGGCAAGAAAGCCTGGCAAGAGGTTTATATGGAGGGCTAGATCATCTTGCAGCCAGCGGCCTTGTGTGCTGAGCTTGCCTAGGTGGGCTCCCCAGCCCAGATCCAAAGCATCAGAGACTAGGTTTAGCGACAAGGATGGGGACGCAAAGGGAACTCCCTCCAACACCAACCCAGGGTTCAAGCACCATTCTAGGGATGATAGGATGTGATCCGGCACCCTGACTGCCCGGTCTAGGTTGAGCCTGTTGGGGATGTAAACCAACACCAGCCATGCTTGCAGAGACTGGAGATAGAGCTGGGCATGACTGACCATGTATGTACACATGGCCACGTGGCCCAACAGCCGCAGACAGGTGTGAGCCATGGTGAGTGGGTGGTTCTTCACATGGGAGATCATGTGACATGATCCGAAAACGCGTCTCCGGAAAGAAGGCTCTGGCTCGCATGGATTTGAGAACCACCCTGATGAACTCTATTAGTTGGACTGGCCTTAAGGTGAATTTTTTCTCATTTATCAACAGGCCCAGGTTGCAGTAGGTGGAATGCACCAGATGGAGGCTCCTCTGCACTTGTTCCTGAGACCTGCCCTTGATGAGCCAGTCATTGCAAGACGAGAAGACCTGGACCCCTCAATGTCTCAGGGAAGTGGCCATTGGCGCCATACATTTTGTGAAGATCCTTGTGGCCGATGAGAGGCCAAAGGACAGTGTCGTGAATTGAAAATGGCGTCTGCCCACTATGAAACGTAGAAAGTGTCTGTGACCTTGGAATATGGAAATATGCATCCTTCAAGTTGACAGCGGCATACCAGTCTCCCGGATCCAGGGAGGGGAAGATGGAGGCCAGGGAGATCATGCAAAACTTCAACTTCTTGAGAGACTTGTTGAGGCGTCGCAGGTCCAAAATGGGTCTAAGACCCCCTTTTGCTTTCGGGATTAGGAAATAATGGGAGTAGAACCCCTTTCCTCTCATGTCCCAAGGGACCTCCTCCACCACCCAGACGCAGGAAGTTCTCAATCTCTTGAATGAGGAGTTGCTCGTGAGAAAGGTCCTCAAAGACTAACTGGAAAGGAACTGGAAAGGGGGATTAATCACGCAATTAAAAAAATTAATCACAATTAATTGCGCTATTAATAATAGAATACCATTTATTTAAATATTTTTGGATGTTTTCTACATTTTCAAATATTTTGATTTCAATTACAACATAGAATACAAAGTGTACCTTTTTCACTTTATATTTATTTTTGATTACAAACATTTGCACCATAAAAATCAGAAGGAATAGTATATTTCAATTCACCTAATACAAGTACTGTAGTGCAATCTATTTATCATGAAATTTGAACTTACAAATGTAGAATTATGTAAAAAAAATAATTGCATTCAAAAATAAAACAATGTAAAACTTTAGATCCTACAAGTCCACTCAGTCCTACTTCAGCCAATTGCTCAAACAAGTTTGGTTACCATTTGCAGGAGATAATGCTGCCCACTTCTTGTTTACAATGTCACCTGAAAGTGAGAACAGGAATTCACATGGCATTGTTGTAGCTAGTGTTGCAAGAGATTTACATGCCAATGCGCTAAAGGTTCGTATGTCCCTTCATGCTTCAACCACCATTCCAGAGGACTTGCATCCATGCTGATGACGGGTTCTGCTCGATAACAATCCAAAGCAGTGAGGACCGATGCATGTTCATTTTCATCATCATGAGTCAGATGCCACCAACAGAAGGTTGATTTTCTTTTTTGGTGGGTCATGTTCTGTAGTTTCCGCATCTGAGTGTTGCTCTTTTAAGACTTCTGAAAGCATGCTCCACATCTCGTCCCTCTCAGATTTTGGAAGGCACTTCAGATTTTTAAACCTTGGGCTGAGTGCTGTAGCTATTTTTAGAAATCTCACATTGGTATCTTCTTTGCATTTTGTCAAATCTGCTGTGAAAGAGTTCTTAAAACAAACAACATGCGGGGTCATCATCCGAGACTGCTTTAGCATGAAATATATAATTATCTTACTCTATCTTCTTGCCACAATTCTAAAGACCACACCATGTGTATCAACATGGAGTGAAATCTTGGCTTCACCGGAGTCAATGGGAGTTTTGCCATTGAATTCAACGGGGTCAGGATTTCACCGATAATATAAGTGAAATCTCAACATGAAATGTGAAAGTTCCCAGGCAATACAGTAATAGGCACATTGTAATAATTTATAGATGTAGATGCATAGAAATATTTCTAGTTTGATGGAACAAATCCTGCTATTCATCATCAGTATAGTTAAGTCTAAATCAATCCTCCACACTTCCATCACCTTGCCCATTCTTATTCTGCTGATTCAGCAGTCAGTTTTATATCACCGACAGATGTCTTTCAAAAGGGCACAGAGAGGAATCGGTTTTTAAGGATAGTTGTTTTGTCTAATGGGTCCTTAGCAAAGATGACAACTGCATATCTCTCAAATGTACCTCATTTAGAGGGACATCACTCATTGTAGTCCCAAAATTACCTACATCTCACAAATTTGAATTTGTTCCCACTTTTATGGTTGAAAATTATTTACATCAAATAGTCACAAAGCTGATGTTCTGGAGTTATTTACACTAGAGGAAGGAGCATTTTAAGTTTCCTGCATAATTAATTTGTGTCCCTTATTTTGGGTCTCTGTCATACATCGTGCCCCACATTTGAGCTTTAGCAGCTTGAGAAGTATAGCGAGAATGGAAATATTGAAGAGACGGGCACCAAAGAATGAATGTTCTGTTTAGCACTGTACAAGAGATTTCAATTGTCTCTTGACATATGTATTCCTTAGTGCAAGTGAATGTGTATTTTCCCAGTTGCAAACTACAATAATACTTCTATTTAGTCCTGTGGTTGGAACACTGCATAACAGGACATTTGTCAAGGTTTTTGACCCTGACTCGTATATCAGCAGACATTTGCCAAATATGGACCATGAACTGTATTATTTATTCAAAATTTCAGGCTAAGTGATTCCCGCCAGATTTCTGCTCAAATGTTCAGAGTCTCAAGTATGGTTGGAGCGAGTAAAAATGATGGAAGAAGGAACTGCAATTGTGCTATGTTAAACAATAAGCCCTTTGGGCAGTAACTAGAGGTCTTGTTCTGTACAGGACCTATCCCAATTAAGTTCCTGACCTGGTTGTGGTCTCTAAGAACTTTTCTAAAACACTTATGGGTATACTGAAAAAAATAATTGTTATAATAATATAGTCATTTTCAGAAACATCTTTTCCAGTTCCAAAATTTCATTCATTTTTTAAGTTCAGCAATAGTGTAATTCTAAAAAGGATGTTATGAAATGTAAGAAAAAAAATCAAGCAACTAATATCACATTTGCTGCCATCATATTGTTCACTCTGCTGGTGTGTTCGATCTCTTCCCTCCACCCAGTGTCTGTCTTGTCCACTTAGACCAGAGGTGGGCAAACTACGGCCCGCGGGCCACATCTGGCCCGCAGGACCCTCCTGCCCGGCCCCTGACCTCCTGCCCCGGGAGGCTAGCCCCTGGCCACTCCCCTGCTGTTCCCCCTCCCCCGCAGCCTCAGCTCGCCCTGCCGCCAGTGCAATGCTCTGGGGTGTGGGGTTGCGAGCTCCTGGGGCAGTGCGACTGCAGAGCCTGGCCTGACCCGGTGCTCTGTGCTGCACAGTGGCGTGGCTGGCTCCAGCCGGGCGCCTGTCCTGGTATTCTGAATGTTAAGATTGTACAGCGCCGCCAGCCATCAGTGCTCCGGGGTATGGGGGGGAGGGAGTGGATAGAGGACAGGTGAGTTTGGGGTGGTGGTCAGGGGTGTGGATAGAGGTCAGGGTGGTCAGAGGGCAGGGAATCGGGGGTTGAATGGGAGCAGGGGCTCCGGGGGTCAGTCAGGAAGGAGGGGGGTTGGATGGGGAGGAGGGGGCAGCCAGGGGTGAGGGAGTTCCAGGGCGATCAGGGGACAGGGAGCGCGGGGGGTGTGGATGGGGCAGGGGTCCTGGGGGGGCAGTCAGGGGACAGGGAGGAGCTGTCAGGGAATGGGGGGGGGGTTGGATGGGGCAGGAATCCCGGGGCGGACCATCAGGGCGCAAAAAGCAGAGGGGGATAGGGGGTGGGGGCCAGGCCATGCCTGGCTGGTTGGGGAAGCACAGGCTCCCCTAACCGGCTCTCCATACAATTTCCAAAACCTGATGCGGCCCTCAAGCCAAAAAGTTTGCCCGCCCCTGACTTAGACTGTATGTTCTTTGGGCAGGAACCGCCTACTCTGTGCATATACACTGTCTGGCACAACGGGGGCCCCATTCTTGGTTAGACCTTCAGCACTATCATAATAAACATAATTAATAATCATAGAATTATAGGACTGGAAGGGACCTTAATAAGTCATCTAGTCCAATCCCCTACACTCATGGCAGGACTAAGTATTATCTAGACCATTCCTGACAGGTGTTTGTCCAACCTGCTCTTAAAAATCTCCAATGATGGAGATTCTACAACTTCCCTAGGTAATTTATTCCTGTGCTTAACCACCCTGACATTAGGAAATTTTTCCAATGTCCAACTGAAACATCTCTTGCTGCAGTGTAAGCCCATTGCTTCTTGTCCTATCCTCAGAGGTTAAGAAGAACAATTCTTCTCCCTCCTCCTTGTAACAACCTTTTACATACTTGAAAACTGTTATGATCCTTTCAGTCTTCTCTTTTCCAGACTAAACAAACCCAATTTTTTCCAATCTTCCATTGTAGGTCATGTTTTGTAGACCTTTAATCATTTTTGTTCTCTTCTCTGGACTTTCTCCAATTTGTCCACATCTTTCCTGAAATGTGGCGCCCAGAACTTGGCGCAATACTCCAGAAGAGGCCTAATCAGCATAGAGTAGAGTGGAAAAATTACTTCTTGTGTCTTCCTTACAACACTCCTGCTAATACATCCCAGAATGATGTTTGCTTTTTTTGGAACAGTGTTACACTGTTGACTCATATTTGTGAGTCCACTATGACCCCCAGATCCGCAGTACTCCTTCCTAGGCAGTCGTTTCCCATTTTATATGTGTGCAACTAACTGTTCCTTCCTAAATGGAGTACTTTGCATTTGTCCTTATTGAATTTCATCCTATTTACTTTAGACCATTTCTCCAGTTTGTCCAGATAATTTTGAATTTTAATCCTATCCTCCAAAGCATTTGCAACCCCTCCCAGCTTGGTATCGTCCGCAAACTTTCTAAGTGTACTCTCTATGCCATTATCTAAATCATTGAAGATATTGAACAGAACTGGCCCCAGAACTGATCCCTGCGGGACCCCACTCCTTATGCATAACATAATAAGTAGCTGCAGGTAAACCCCGATGCCTCTATACTTGAACTGTTGTGCAATTTGAGACTCTGAATTTAATGCAACCGCATGACAAGAAAAATATTGGATTTGGCTCAATTTGCTGTCACATTAGAAAGATCAATATATTTACATACATTGGCCAATGTTAAAGGAAACCAAAGGTCCAAAAAGGCCCAGAAGACTGGTACAACACATGTACAGTAGAACCTCAGAGTTATGAACTGACAAGTCAACCATACACCTCATTTGGTACACAATCAAGTAGCAGCAGAGACCAAAAAAAGCCAACAGTACAGTACTGTATTAAATGTAAACTACTAAAAAAATAAAGTGAAAGTAGCATTTTTCTTCTCCATAGTAAAGTTTCAAAGCTGTATTAAGTCAATGTTTAATTGTAAACTTTTCAAAGAACAACCATAATGTTTTGTTCAGAGCTATGAACATTTCAGAGTTAGGAACAACCTTCCATTTTTAATATTGTTTGGTGTATTAGCTTTATTAAAGGCTTTGGGGATAGCATACGGTGGGTAGTAGCCCACAACTCTGCCAAATGACACATGGAAAAGAAAAAAGGGAGAGTTGGATTTTTGTTTGTCCCGTACTCTCAGGATGGTCTGAAAGGTATACCCAGCTCCTGCATCTACTTCAGGAGCTGATCTGCCTTGTAAGCACATTTGCCCAATCCATTGAACAAACAGTGTCAGGCTGGCATTAGATGCATTCCTCTTTTATCATACAACAATTTGAGAATGTTCTTTAATAATTTGTACGTTGAACATCCTGGCAAGAAAGCTCCCCTACTCCCCTATAGATGGCCAGATTCACATTTCAGATGTCTATATAGCTCTAATAAATCCATCCACCATAGTATCTATGCACCAACAAAATTATGTAGAGCAGTATATGGTCTAGAGGTCTTTGCTTTCCACCATCCCTTGTATTCTGTTCACGTGTGCACATGGAGTTTTCTTTTGACTAGAAATAGCAGGAATAATCATGTAACTGTGGCTGGGACACACTTCTATTTTAGGAACTTTTTTTTAAAATGCTTCTTACATTTTATTCGGAACATGTGAAGGATTCGGAGTCATCCTGATTACTGGTGAAAGGGGATTTCACAGGTTGGATTTGCCACGAATAAAATCTTACCCATCATCTTTGAGAGCTTCAAACTGGGCTTTGCTTATGGCAGCGTTACTGATATGGTAGATTGTGGAGAAGAGTCAGGGCCCAGCCCTTCGAGGACTTTGTAGGATCTTAAAGCTTATCTGGAATTGGACTGGAAGACAACATAGCTTGCAGAGCTGTGATGTGCTCCTGTTGGTATGTATTACACAGCAGGTGATCCAGTTTGTGTTCAGCCAGCTAAAATTTACTAGTGTCCCCTGCTTTCACTCCCAGGAATAGATGCTGGAACTCTCAAAATCCCATACTGCACATTCTTGGTCAAATTCCTAGTGCAATTAAAAAAAAATTAGCAGTTAGCCTAGCATCTGATTCTGAAAAATGAAAGGGAATTTAGAGTTTATTACAAACTACAGTTACCCTATCATACACAATTTTTGGTTAACAAAAAAAATTCAAGTTTTTCAAGTACTGATGTTTTGAAAATTAAGTGTTGGAGTTTCTCAGCAAGTGTGACAAAGACTTTATGGTATGATAACGTATGTTCAACTTTTTAACTCTTTCAGACTGCAATGTTTCAGAGTAGCAGCCGTGTTAGTCTGTATCCGCAAAAAGAAGAACAGGAGTACTTGTGGCACCTTAGAGACTAACAAATTTATTAGAGCATAAGCTTTCGTGGACTACAGCCCACTTCTTCGGATGCATATAGCTATATGCATCCGAAGAAGTGGGCTGTAGTCCACGAAAGCTTATGCTCTCAGACTGCAATGTTTTCTCTGCTAAGAATAGCATGCAACAGGTACATCATGTTACTTGCTGAATCTTTATCTTCCATACACGTTACTGCAGAAGAACCCATGCTGCACCACTGTATAGCATGTACCCTGGCTTTAGAGTGTACTTACAAGTATACTTCAAACTCGATTGCTTTGCTTCCATAACACACTATGCTAAAATATTTCCACTGAGAACTGCACAAGAATTTGCACTCAAGAAACTCTGGCTGAGCTCAAAAGAACTATAGGAATATTTAAATAAATAAAAAGCTCCTTGAAAGCTGGCAAGTGGAAAAGCCCTGCCAGTATTGGCATCTAGTATGTAAATGAGAGTTTTATCAGTCATACATTTTAAAATTTGATTTTTTTAAAAGCTTGATAAAGAGGAGGTTTTAAGGTTAACATTTACAAGTCGGTCTCAAGATTAATTCTGTGCTGATAAATTTGGGGTTTTTCCTATCATAATCCCTATATATGTGAGTTGAACATCTAATCTATATATGATTCACAGATAAGCACACACCAGTTTGATTTTAAACATGCACTTATGTTTATTATATTTTGCTGCTCCACTCTCTTAAAATGGTGGCTTTAGGAAAAGCTGCTTTGGCAGGCAATTGCAAAGATTCCTGCGGAGAGGACGTGAAAAGACTGGGCATACAAACAAGGGCTGCTGCCATGTTCAAAGCACAGGGGATAGTTCATAGAGCAAAATGTAGTCCTAAGTAAATGGGTTTCAGGCAATTTCAGTGTTAAGATAACATCATTAAGAGTAGAACAGATTGTGCTCAAACCCTGCTGTTTATAATTAACACATTGCTTCCAAATACTCCAGGGTCCCTGGTAAATAGTCCTCTGCTCAGATCCACCCAGACCAATCAGAATATTTTCATCAGATTGCATGCTGGGCCAGCACCTGTTTGGACAAATCCAGTAGAGCCAAAACGCTCCTCTGCCTGGCCAGCTAAGTAGATAGAGGAACACAGCTTGCTTTAGTCATTGTCACAGTGTCCATATGGCTGTGAGGATTGTTTTCACAAGAAATCGTACAAGTACTTTATTATGTCGAAGTTCACGGTCCTGTAAACAAAAACATACAGTATTTTAGAACAATAAACCCTAGAGTGCTCAGACGATAATCTGTTTGGTGACAATGCACACAAGACACTCTTTGCAACAGATAGCAACCAATTCCTCAGAGAGAAATAAAATAAGACATTCAATTACAGAATATAAATTATATAAAGACACCATTATTTATAGTATTAGTCTTTTGATTGTTTAAACTTTAGAAGAATTTAATACATCAATAAAGTAATCCCTTACCAAGGATTTAAAGATTGAAAGTAAGAATCTTTAGGCTGTAAAAACAAACTTAGATCTAAGTTGACAGCAATTTATTTCTTTAGCCTGGTAAACACGATACACTAGTTGGAGATGCAGAGCGGCAATCTTTTAAGCTATTAAACATTTTGTTCCTCTTCCAAACCACCTGTTTTAGCATTATGTACTGCATAACTCCTTCATCTGTACTCATTTGCAGTCTGCGTTCTTTCAGTCTTGACACTAGTTGACCCATGTTCATAGCTAAATTTGAAAAATCCAAGAATGCTACTCAATAGGATAGAAGATTTTAATGTATACTTTTGTACTTTGATGGCAGGCAGAATGAAATCGCAGTGGAATAAAACATGTAATTAATTTTTTTCTCCAAGCTCATTCTGCTGTACAATCTAACATTCAGATTTTGGGGGTTACTATTTGAATAAATGACCAAAATTACTGGATATAATGACAAGTATAAAATTAAAAAAGTATTCAGTGCTGCAAAAATAGCTGATCACAATGCAAAGTAAAGATTAGCTAATTGGATGTCTTATTTGTCAGGCCACTCATTTCATATTCTTGGCTCACACATCACTTTGCAATCCACATTTAAAAAAGTTTCTACAAAGTATTGTATTGGGCACAGAAAATCCAGAAATTCCTGAGATATATAATCATACATCTTCTGAAGTCTACTTATTAAAACCATTACAAAGCTAAATGAAGTGAACTATGGCAATATCATATTCTGTAATGTCACAGAGTTACAAGTAAGTACCTTACTTATAAGGCTTTCTACAGTAACACTCACTCACTCTGACAAATGTTAACCTTATCAGTTACTAAATGAAAAACTACTGTAATCATTGTGTCATCATGATTAGTACCAGTAGTGACCGTATGACAAGACCTGCCACATTCAACACACACAAACACACACAAAAGCTTCCTTTTACAGTTGCAAAGGAAGAGATGGATAAACCTGCTTCTTAAATTTGGAGGTATCTGAACAATAGTTTAAAACTTCTAACAACATATGTGCCCCTTGCAGTCAAACTACAACAACTGAAAAAATGTAATAGAACGAGGCAAACAAAGGAGTTTGTCTGCAGAGGGTACGAAGACCCGCTGAAATATTTTAGAACAATGTGATAAATGGAACTCTGCGGTAGAGAAGAAAATGACTGCACACAAGTAGTGCTGACCAGGTAGGAATTCTACAGGGAGGAGAAGTGTGACTTTGTGCATCTCCCCAAAGGTAACTTTGCAAAGTTTAATTTTTGCTTCAAAAACAAAGGGAAATTAATTTGATTTTTCCTTGTAGAAGTCCAAACAGAAAAACTGAAGGGCTTGAATGAAAGAGAAGTTATTAGTCTCTATCCTTTCAATACATCAGGCTTGCATTAGAAAATATGCTGGGTAATGGAGATGAGAAACCAGATGACTCCCACAACTGGGACTTTATTTACTAGCAATTTGTTTTAGCACTATCACATCAAGGCATGAAAAATCAGTAGCCTGCTTGCTTGAGACCCACGGTGGCTGAGGTGGTGAATAAGCTCCTTTTCTTCTGCTGCTGATAGGATGACTTTTCCCACAAGAGGGAGAAGCAAGCAGCCAGAGGAGAAACTAAAGGCAGGTGCACCCTTTCACAGTAGCATGATCTGCTGCAGTTTGCAAATGAATCTTACTAGATCACAGAGATAAATTTCACCCTGCAGCTGGCAGCATGGAGTATAGGCGGAAAAATCTCTTACGTGTAGGATTACAGCACCAACCAATTTCTTTTGTAACTACGGCCTGTCACTCTTAGAAAAACATGACGGACAGTGGGATGGAAAGGGGATAGAAATAATGGAAATGAGATAAAGAAGCAGACAAGGAAAGGAAATGAGAAAGAGGTCAGAAGAAATAATAGAGATTTTCAGATTCCAAGGCCAGAAGGGGTCATTGTAATCATCTAAAACTTCATCAAAATAATTCCGAGAGCATATCATTAAGAAAAATATTCAAATTTGTTTTAAAAATTGTCAGTGATGGAGATTCCACCATGACTCTTGATAAATTGTTCCAATGGTTAGTTACTCTCACTGTTAAAAATGTACACCTTATTTCCAGTCTGAATTTGTCTGGCTTCAACTTCCAGCCATTGGAATATGTTATATCTCGCTGCTAGATTGAAGAGCCCATTAATAAATATTTGTTCTATATGTAGATACCTATAGACGTTACTCAAGTCACCACTTAACATTCTCTTTTGGTAAGCTAACTAGACTGAATTCTTTTAGTCTATCATTATGTTTTCTAATCCTTTAATAATCCTCATGGCTCTTCTTTGAACCCTCTCCAATTTATCAACATCTTTCTTGGACTGTGGGCACCAGAACTGGACACAGGATTCCAGCAGCGGTCACATTAGTACCAAATATGGAGATAAAATAACCTCTCCACTCCTACTTGAGATTCCTCTGTTTATGGATCCAAGGATCACATTAGCCCTTTTGGCCCCAGTGTTACAATGGGAGCTCCTGTTCAGCCGATTATCCACCCCCCAACCCCCAAATCTCTTTCAGAGTCACTGCTTCCTAGGATAGAGTCTGCTATCCTGTAAGTAGGGCCTACATACTTTTGTTCACAGATGTATATACTTAGCCATATTAAAATGCATATTGTTTGCTTGTGAGCAGCTTACCAAGTGATCCAGATCACCTGAATTGTGAACTGTCCTCTTCATTATTTACCACTCCCCCAATTTTTGTCATCTGCAAGCTATCATTGATGATTTTACATTTTCTTCCAGGTCATTAATAAAAATATTAAATAGTGTAGGGCCAAGAACCAATCCCTGCAGGGATACTATTGTAACTCACTGTGCCCAGGAGTTAAGCCACATGAATGATGTCTGTAACACCCACTCAACGATAATTCCCTGTTTAAAGTTACATTTTCCGACCTATCAATTATTATCTAGGTATGTTCCATCACTGTAGTATCTCAGCATGTCTAACTATTTGGAAACAGACATAACAATCTCTCCTCTTCTTTCATCACAAAAATAGCTTGAATAGAGTTGTGTGTGCGCAGGTGCACGCAGGTCCTACTGTGAGAGAACTGAGCAAACAAGTTATATTTTGCGTTGAGTTCTGAAAGTGGTGAAGACTGTGACAACTGCTCTCTTCCAGGAGTGAGTTCCACAGTGTAGGTCCTGCTCCTGTGCTCTGAGCCTCCCTATGCTGCTGGGCAGTGTTATGGTTACAGTGGAACGTAGGTTTGGTGGGAGGTCACATTGCAAAGGGAGAGCTAATCTCTCAGGTGGCTTGGTTCAATCCAATGGAGCACTTCGAATATCAGGACAGAGTCCTTGAACTAGATTCTTTTCATTGCAGATCCAGTACAAGCAGCAGAGCACCAGGGTGGATGTGTTCACAGCAAGCTGTGTTGCAGATGAGCTGCTGTATTTTTTTTTTTTTACTAGTGGGAGTTTTTTACAGACCTCATTCATGTGGCTTAACTCCTGGGCACAGTGAGTTACAATAGTAAAGCCTGGAGGGCAGGACTGTGTGGATCACACTCTGGCCAGGCCCTGCATCAGATAGGATGAGGCCCCGTTGCATATGGAACTAGGTGTTTTTTGCTGACAAGACTATTTGGGCATCCAATAACATGAAGGAGTCCAAATGAACCCAAGGCTATGGGTCACAATCTAAAGGCAGGTTCCCTCAACCACTGGATGTGTCAGAGGCGGACAGTTCTTTGAAGTGCTTCCTTTTCTCCTGCCAGCATCGTATATCTTGCCTGGGTTCAGCTTTGGCTAGCTGCTCCTCATCCAAGAGCTGATTCTGTATTTCATTAGACACAGAGCAAAGGTGGAGGACAGAGGTATTTATATTTGATGCAAAGGAGATGTAGGGATGATCGTTATCTAAGTACTGCATACACTTCTTCCTGGGCTGTTTCATCAACTCTAACTGCTTTGTACAGCTAGCGACTAGCATGGAGAGAGCCTGAAGCTTGTCAGAGACCACAGGTAAATGAGGGCTCCAGAGAAACAGGTTTTTTTTTTTTTGCTGGCTTGATTTAGTTTATAAAAACTGGAGATCACACGAGAGAGAATACATAAGAATTCTCATACTCTATGTTGGTTTTTATATAGTGTTGGCAACAAATTTTGTGTTAAGCTAGGGTTGGGCTACCATTGTGACGCTGCACCTCATATTCTTCATAAAATATTGTTATAATATGAATATGGCATATCTAAGATATGTTTTATGCAAGATGGGTCATGTGAAGTATCATTGGAAAGGTTATGATTTGCTGAATGTTATTATCCAATTTGTACACATGTATCATTCCGGTATCTGAAGTTAGGAATATTGACTATGTAACAATTACAACTGTGTGTGTACTTGGGGAACGCCCACCAGACAGTAGGTAATGAGCCTGGATGGGCCATTAGGAAAGACAATGAGTCTTTGAAGATGCTGATCTCTCATCTTCCTGAAGTTCCTTCCTGTAACATTACAAATAAACCTTAGCTCATGGTTGCTTTGACCTTGCAAGGTCATGTGATCATGTCACCTGGTACAGGACACCATCTTGAGATGGTACTTTTCCACTGAAGGGCGTGGGGATCAAACAGGGAAACAAAAGGTTCCTGCCATATGTAAATCCTATTTAAGGCTGGGGAGTGAATTAATCAGATCTCTTCTCCACTGCCTCCCTGCCTACGAAGGAAGACTGCTGAATACACCTGGAGAAACAAAGGAACTAAGCTGGGGAAAGGCAAGGGCTGAGTCCAGGCTAAGACAGGGGTAGCCTGTGAAGAGAAGTAACTGGAACCCTGAGCTGCAGAAACTCTGCAACCTGCCTAAAACAACATTTAGGGTGAGAAATTACTATTTGTAACCTGTTTCTTTAGTGTATTAAGTTTAGTTTGTGAGTTTCGTTTTATTTGCTCAGTAATGTGCTTTGTTCTGTTTGTTATCCCTTATAATCACTTAAAATGTACCTTTGTAGTTAATAAGCTTATTTTTTGTTTATTTCAAAACCCAGTTTGTGCAATTCATAACTGGGAGGGGGGGGGGCAAAGAGTAGTGCATATCTTCCTCCACACTGAGGGAGGGGGGGATTTTTATGAGCTTACGCTATGTAGATCTCTATACAGCGCAAGACAATATAATTTTGGGTTTACACTCCAGAGAGTGGGTGCACAGGAGTCCTAGCTGAGTCCTCCCACCCAGAGCTGATCACAGACTCTGTGATATTCTACAGCTGGGGGCGTCCCTGCCTGTGTGTGTGCTGGAAAGGGGCTTGAGAGCCTGTCACAGCAGCACAGTGTAAGGGAAACCCAGGCTGGTAGGACAGGCAGGCTCAGTGGGACCCCAGCACATCCGATGGCACCCCAAAAGGGGGGGGTCCAACCCCTCACAACCATAATGTGCTTTTTGACAATGCTGTGGATCAACATTTTAGAGCAATATTTTCATGGAAAAAGCACTGATCTGCATTAGGGACAAAGAGTACATTACAGTATTCACAATTGGGGTTCTGACTCAAGTCTGATCTGAATGAGCTAAACTTATCCCTCTGTAATTCCACTAGCAATTAATAAAATGCAGTTTCTATCCTGAAAGCTGGTATTTTGTTGAGGTTAGAATCCTCTTTGAAGCTAAAACCCAAGCAACAGGAAAATAATTGGACTTCTATGAAGCCAAAAGTTTGGACGATGGTGGCTTGCCCAATAATGTTTTTTTTGTTAATTTAAGTGATCAATATAACTTGATTATTCAGTATATATCATTGGGGATTTTTGTTTCACTTTTTTCTTTGTATAATCTTTTTCTTTGCTTTCTTAACTCCTCATAAGACTTGTACTTTGTTGTATTCTGAATCTGATATAAGGTCTGTATTTGCATAGCTTTTTCTTTTGATGATCAATCATCTTGTGCTTCTGATTTGCTTGTTACAGTGAGTTCCTTCCCCATTGCAAAAACAGAAGAGAAAAAACCCAAAATGTATTTTAAGAACAATCCAAGGATATCTGTATTTAATAAGTAAGTCTTGATTTCAGAGAGATGCTATTTGGACACAATTACATGGTTAATTAGAATTTGTAACCAGAAATCTGTTAACAGATTGGTATTGAAAGCCTTTGCTGTTTTATTTTTCATTAGTTTTAAAACTAATAATTATAAAGTAAATTAAAAAGATAATATTCCAGTATTCTTATTAGATATTATGCAAATTTCTGCTCTATTATTTTTCTACACAAGTCCAAGTCAATATTTAAAGATTCTCTTAAATTGCAAACTGAACCTCATATAATTCACAGGATATCTCCGCAGAATCCTAATCCGTTTTTAAGGTAATTTTGAAAAATGCTGGTAACTAAGCCCAGGAGGCTACAAATATCAAAAGGTCAGAGCAACTTGGCAAAGACAGCTCACTGGAAATTTCATAAGACCTCTCCATGTTGCAGGAGCAAAAACTAGAGCTACACACTTTGAGCCCCATCTGTCAAGCAAAAGCTTTCTGTCCCAACTGAAAGCAAGTATCAGGGGGTAGCCGTGTTAGTCTGTATCTACAAAAACAACAAGGAGTCTGGGCACCTTAAAGACTAACAGATTTATTTGGGCATAAGCTTTCGTGGGTAAAAACCTCACTTCTTCGGATGCATAGAGTGAAAGTTACAGATGCAGGCATTATATACTGACACATGGAGAGCAGGGAGTTACTTCGCAAGTGGAGAACCAGTGTTGACAGGGCCAATTCAATCAGGGTGGATGTAGTCCACTCCCAATAATGGATGAGGAGGTGTCAATTCCAGGAAAGGAAAAGCTGCTTCTGTAATGAGCCAGCCACTCCCAGTCCCTATTCAAGCCCAGATTAATGGTGTTAAATTTGCAAATGAATTTTAGTTCTGCTGTTTCTCTTTGAAGTCTGTTTCTGAAGTTTTTTTGTTCAATGATAGTGACTTTTAAATCTGTAATAGAATGACCAGGGAGATTGAAGTGTTCACTTACTGGCTTATGTATGTTACCATTCCTGATATCCGATTTGTGTCCATTTATTCTTTTGCGGAGGGACTGTCCGGTTTGGCCAATGTACATGGCAGAGGGGCATTGCTGGCACATGATGGCATATATAACATTAGTGGATGTGCAGGTGAATGAGCCCTTGATGGTGTGGCTGATGTGGCTGGGTCCTCTGATGGTGTCGCCACAGTAGATATGGGGACAGAGTAGGCAACGAGGTTTGCTACAGGGATTGGCTCCTGGGTTAGTGTTTCTGTGGTATGGTGTGTAGTTGCTGGTGAGTATTGCTTCAGGTTGGAGGGTTGTCTGTAAGCGAGGACTGGCCTGCCTCCCAAGGTCTGTGAGAGTGAAGGATCGTTTTCCAGGATAGGTTGTAGATCGTGAATAATGCGCTGGAGAGGTTTTAGCTGGGGGCTGTATGTGATGGCCAGTGGTGTTCTGTTATTGTCCTTGTTGTGCCTGTCCTGTAGTAGGTGATTTCTGGGTACCCGTCTTGCTCTGTAATCTGTTTCCTCACTTCCCCAGGTGGGTATTGTAGTTTTACGAATGCTTGATAAAGATCTTGTAAGTGTTTGTCTCTGTCTGAGGGGTTGGAGCAAAGTCGGTTGTATCTTAGGGCTTGGCTGTAGACAATGGATCGTGTGATGTGTCTTGGATAGAAGCTGGAGGCATGTAGGTAAGTGTAGCGGTCAGTAGGTTTCCGGTATAGGGTGGTGTTTATGTGATCATCACTTATTTGCACTGTAGTGTCCAGGAAGTGGATCTCTTGTGTGGACTGGTCCAGGCTGAGGTTGATGGTGGGGTGGAAATTGTTGAAGTCCAAGTACTTTGTAAGTGAAAACAAAACCTCCAAAACAAAACAACATAATATGAGGAATATTTTTAAAGAAATTCAAGCCACTTCAATTAGGCTGATTTCCTTTATTGTATTTTGAACTAACATAGCACACTGTAATGGCCCAATGAATAGAAATGGCAGAATTATTTGATAACACTGACCATGTTTTGAAAATGAAACAGTAAAATATGAAAAAATTCTGTTTAGTCAAGATGCAGAGAGAATGTAAGGGAGGAAAATAAAGGGCTAATAGAAGAGCTCTTTTCCCCATGTTTCAAATTCACAATCACCTTGGTATAGAGACAACTGTTATTGCACTACACGAATGTGCTTTATAGAAATTAATGAAGCAATGCTGCTATGTTCTCATCATGCATCCTGTTTAAACCCTTTGGTTTAAATACCCTTGGTACTGATGTTATGGTAACTCCCCATACACCATTCAGTGTGTTGACATGTTTGGGGGTTTCTGTTGTGTTTTTACTAATTTCCACTATTATTAGCAAATGCGCCAGTAGCTTAATAAAGATGGGAAAAGGTTCAAAATATAAAGTAGGGAGATAAAACAGATGTATGAGTCAAAAATATCAAAGGGCTTAAGTACACATCACACACATTTTAGCCATTCAGTAGCATCAGGGATAGACCAGCATGAGATGAGCAGCCTTTGGTAGGCGTGCAGCGTCCTCAACCGCACCGCAGCAATACACAGAGCTGTTCCTGAGTCACCAGGTGTGGTCATTTCCCATACATCTCACCACTCCACATCTGAAATGGTTGAATTTCTACGAGAGATTGCCTGGCTTCGAGCTGCCACACTGTCTCTCATAAGGCTGAGTGGTGATGAAGGAGTTTCTGACAGAGGGAGCAGCTCATTCCCATTCTGCTCACCATAATGTGACAGCATCCGCTGTAGAGATGGTCAGTAATATAGTCCAGATTGGTCATGTGCTGATGAGTCAGTGGCAATACACCTCTCATGTATCTTTTAAAAAGTGGTAGTTGTGGCATCTCCTGTGTGTTTGCTGCAATACAACACCTGATGTTAGGAGGCAGGATATTAAAAAGGACTGGTAGCCACTTGGTGTTTTTTGGTCTCATTGTTCCTGCTGTTCTCCAAATGAGTAGCAGAGTGTTTGCACTTTAACTCCCCAAGTTGAGCCTGCTAGCTTATTTAGAAGGCCATTTCAGTTCTTAATCTCCTCAACTACCTTGGTGAAGCGTCCTTTTAGGTACTTAAGTGTACAACCTAGAGTTCTTCTTTGAGTCATGTGGGAGCTCCACTTTCGGTGACTGTATGCTCTGAGCCTCTAGTCGGAGAACTTTGACAGGAGTATCTGGCCAGGCCACACATGTGCTCTCTCCAGCTCTCGCCTGTGGCGACAGTTGATTAGCACTGTGGGGCCACCCCCCTTCTCAGTTCCTTCTCAACTGCCTTGGTTCCTAGTCAGAGCTCTGGCAGTGCCTTCACTCACTTTACCTCAGAATTAGTTTAGTTAGATTAGTCAATTAGTATAGTGCAGTTAGGTTTTTTGGTTAAGATCCCTTTACTACTTTTCTCCCCATTAAAAAAAATTTTTTTTTCATTTCATCCCCTTAAGGGTCGTTATTTTTCCTCAGAATGCCAGGGTCTCCTGGCTTTAAACGCCGCCTGTCGTGAGGCAATTCCAATCTCCAACGGACACTCGCAACGTGTCCGGTGCCTGGGGGAAACTCATGCACCTCAAAAGTGTATATAGTGCCACAATCTTAAGGCCCGGACAAGGAAAGCGAGGGACCTTAAACCGAAACTTATCCTGATGGAGAATTCCCTCCATCCCGCCTCAGACCTGGGATCATAAACTTCTCCTGTCGCCCTATCACCACATGTTGTTTCCGACAGACCCCCCTACTCTACCCCGCAAGGAAAGAAACTGTCTCCTAAAGGACGTGGACAGATGAGAGCTAACATTCCCCCTACCAAGACCGCGTCAAAGAGGAAGTGTTCCCCAATTCTATCCATCACATCGGTACTGACCACGCCGCAGCTTAGTACCTTTGAGTCGGCAGGGACTGCCGGTCCCGGTGCTTCCGTCAAAGCCATAGACCCTAAGTGGCAGGCTCTAAGGAGGGCAGAGAAGACTGCCCCCCTCTACCTCAGCAACAGTAGCACAGACAAAGCGCTCGGTACCGAGCAACTCTGCACACTACAGACAACGTCACCTCTTGGCTCTATGATGCACAGAACAGATACTACTGCACTACAGATTACCATGCCATCCTCTGCATGGTCTATGCTAGCTCTGTTCCCATTGGTACCGCATTGTCTTCCAGTACCACCACAATTCTCCGTACCGCATTCCACACAGATACCTCCATCGGTACTGCAACCTCAACAGTTTCTTGCACCGAAGGACCTGACGATTGCCCCAGTACCAGAATCACCTCTCCTCGGTACCAATACTTCTTTGGTACTTTCACTGCCATTCACTCCACCAACTAGATCTGCCCCTCCTTTCTCTAGTTAGGAGGACGAGGAAGGGGAGGCTTTCTCCTCCCAACACACTTCACCTATACAAGGCAGTGTTTGGTCTGCACATCAGCAGTGCCCTAAACATGTGCCGCAGCCTGATTTTCAGGGATGGTATGGTCACCTGGGGGCCTCCACCTAAGCCCTTCCCACCTCAGTGGGCATTCTGGGACCCGTGGGCAGCTCATAGACAGTATTGCCCCAAACCTGAGTGGCACCATGAAGGTACACAGGCACTCTTCACCAAAATTCACAGTGCCAATAGATGCCCCTCCCGAACTGACCTTTGAGGAGACAGAATTAGTCTTAGATCAGGAGGCAGCTCCTGCTACCACCACTTCATTCTCACCAGACGAGACTATCAGGCCCCCCTCTGCCTACTGCTGGAGACGATTTCAGAAATTTCCAAGAACTCTTCAAAAGAATAGCAGACACACACCAGATACCCCTAGAGGAGATCTTTGAGTCACGTCACGAGCTCTTGGACATACTCCACACGTCTGCCTCCTCCTGATTAACACAGCATTCATGGAACCCGCCACAAACATCTTGCAGACCCCCCGCTACCATCCCACCCACATGTAAGAGGGAGGACAAAAAATATTACGTCCCTTCAAAAGGGTTTGAATTCCTATTCAGACACCCTCAGCCAAATTTATTGGTAATCGATGCAGTTAATGAATAGGGCAAACAGCATTACTCTAGAACCACTCCTTATGATAACCCAATTTGCTCATTCAATTATCAAGATTCCTCCAGGGAGTGTGCAGCCTCTACCCAGAACCCAGAGCCCCCAATGTCCCTGTGGGATCTGACCTTTGTGCTTCTATCTCTCACAACCGCCCCATTCGAACCTTTGGCCATATGTTCTCTTCTACATCTTTCCATGAAAGTAGCCTTCCTAGCTGCCATCATGTCCGCTAGGCATGTGGGAGAAATAGGGGGTCTTATGGCAGGTCACTCTCAGACCTCACCCTAAATATTTGCTTGAAGTTCCTTCTTCCTTCCACATTCATCAACCTATCCATCTTCCCACGTTCTTCCCTAAACCTCACAAGGATAGACAAAAGGCAATTTTCCACACCCTGGACATCAGAACAATGCTAGCCTTTTATCTTGAACAGACCAAGTCGTTCAGGAAGACTCCTAAATTGTTCCTCTCCATCACAGAATGTTCCAAAGGCAAACCCATTGCTAAGCAAAGACTTTCTAGAAGGATTTCAGATTGCATCTACCTCTATTACTGACAACATGACCTACACCCCTCCCCCTCCCACTCATGGGTTAGAACACACTTCACAAGATCTGTAGCCACATCCGCTGCCTTCCTGAACGAAATGCTTATTATCAACATATGCAAAACATCAACACTATATCATTGATCAGGTCTAAGCTCCTGACACACAGCTGGGACACATGACCCTCTCATTTATTCAGAACTAACTCCGAATCCCTCCTCCAAGCCAAGGGGCACTGCTATACAGTCACTTAAAGTGGAGCACCACAGGGACATCACTTGAAGAAGAGAGGGTTACTCACCTTGTGCAGTAACTAAGGTTCTTCAAGATGTGTGTCCCTGTGGGTGCTCCACTACCCTCCCTCCTCCCCTCCACTTTGGAGTTCTCATCAATACTCTGCGGTAGAGAAGGAACTGAGAGGTGGGGCGGCCGCACAGTGCTAATCAACTGCCACCATAGGTGTGAGATGGGGCGAGCGAATGTGTGGCCTAGCTGGGTACTGCTGTTGAAATTCTCTGACTAGAGGCACAGGGTGCACAATGACCTAAAATGGAGCACTCACAGGGGGATACATCTCGAAGAACCTCAGTTACTGCACAAGGTGAATAACCTTCTGTTACACCTAGATATATTGGCTTTGGGTCATGTGCTAGTCATTCTGCATTCAAGGTGCTGAGTCCTCATGAAACATTTTCATGACTGAGGTGAAAACATGAGGACACCATCTTTGACACACTGGATTTAAGACTCCAATTACTGCAGTAGCCACTGATAGCTACCATATTTTGGTTCAGATTGTCCTTGGTCTTTTTGAAGTCCCTGTCTCTTGAAGCTAGGCAGATGTCATCCACATACCTGAATGGCTTTGAGATTGTTGGAGGTAGATCTTTCTGTAAATATATTGAAAAAGGGTAGGGCAAAAACAGATCCCCGAGGGACACTGTTCTTCTGGATCCTCCATGTGCTCAGTTTATTTTCTAGCATCACCTGGAATTGTCTGTTTCAAAAGATCATTTCCGTAACTATAACAACCCATTGAGGTAACATCTTTGACATCATGATCAACAGGCCAATGTGCCAGACAGTAGTCAAGAAACACAACCTCTTGTCTTTTTTCCTTCTGTTGAAAACCATTTTCTGTACAGGTGGTAAGAGCAAGAACTAGGTCTGGAACCTTGCCCTGTTCATCACTCAGATCCTGTTCTACTGTGGGCATGATTCTTTGCGGAATTAGTTGCTCCAAAAGTTTGTAAGTACAACTCAGAAGTGATTATCCTATGGTAGCTAGCTGGAACAGATTGGTGCTTTCCTGGTTTTGGTATAGCTGTTGACAATCATTTTATGCTCTTCTTACAAAGAAGAAACAGAATTTCTGGTGCAATCTTGTCAAGGCCACATGTTTTTCTTGCTTTCAGTAGTGCTCTCTTCACATCTTCAGTGGATAAAGGCTGAAAGATGTCATATTCACATGAAGGTGGAGACAATCTTTATGGGTGCCATTCCCTCTTTACTGATTCCTCAAATGGCATGTCCCTGTTGGCTTTTGTCATATTGCTTAGGTGTGTGGTGATGCTGTTTGGGGACACTTTCCACTGGTGTGTGGTTAGTGGTTTCTGTGCTGCGCCAAGCTTCCTTCTGAATGACTGTGCTTTCCTGCTAGATCTTGTCACATCCGTAGTTGAGGTAACTTATTCCCAACATTCCCTGCAACAGGCATAGAGGTTGTCAGTGGTTTGCTGTCTCTAAGTTACCAGATTCTTCACACTGCTTCAGAAGTTCTATGCATTCCACATCTAAGCAGGCTATGTAAGTCTTTTGTTGGCCACATGGGATGGATTTAGTGTCTGCTTCAAAGATTGCTTTTGAGAAGCAAGTGTAAGCATTTTCTTCAGAATATTATGTGGTATTCACACTATGTGCTCATTGATCAACTGACAATTTTTTCCCAGTCTTCCCTTCCATAATTCCACCATAATCTAGGTATAGTGATTATTATGGAGATTGTCACTCCTATCAGAATAAGAATAGGGCAGAAGGGGACAGGTACTGGCTGTGTGGGAAGTTTCCAAGAACTCCACAGGAGGCTGGTAACAGTTGGCCCCTGTGATGAGTCGGACCCCTCTTCTGGGATGCCACCTATGTACCAGGATTTCACTGAGCCTCTCTTGCTCAACCAGCCTGGGTTCCCGCTCCCTGCTTTGCTGAATTAGGCTCTCTGGCCTCTTGCAGCACACACACACTGGTAGGGCCACACCCCGCTGCAGTCACAGACTGAAGTCAGCTCTGTGTGAGAGGACTCCCCCAGCACTCACGTGCACACCTTTTGGGAGATAAACCCAAAATAATGCTGTATTGCACTGTATAGAAAAACCTGCACAGCACAAGCTCATAAAAATCCGCCCTCTTCCTCAATGTGAAAAGAGATGTGCAGGACTTCTTGCCCCCTCCTGTTAGAAACTGCATTAACTGGGTTTAATAATAAACAAAATACATTTTATTAACTATAAAAGGGAGATTTTAATTGGTTCAAGGGATAGCAAACAGAACAAAGCAGATTACTAAGCAAATGAAACAAAACACGCAAACTGAGCTTAACACACTAGATACATAGGATACAAATTAGCAAATTCTCACTCTGAACGATAAACAGGCTGGCAGATTCTTAAGGCACAAGTTGCCTTGGCTTTCCCAGGTTTTCTTACACAGGCTAAAAATCCTTCCAGCCTGGGACCATCACTTCCCACAGTTCGGTCTTTGTTCCTCAGGTGTGTTGTAGGGTGAGTGAGGTCCTCTCCTGTTGTCATTGTCCCTCTTTTAGATCTTCCCCCCACATGCTGGAAACCTTTTTTGCTGTGACCTGAGTCAAACAGTTCCCACTGTGTCGAGCTGTCTCTGAGAGGTGTCTACTGCACACAGTTCCTGGGGTAATCCTTGTGTGCTTGTGTGCATTTCTTCAGTAAGCCACTAACATTGTCTGGCCTCATCCAGTGTAGCACATTTGAAATACAGAGATATGGTCAATATTTCCAGCTTCAGATACAAAAATGATACATGCATACAAATTGGATAAGCACATTCAGTAAATCATGACCTTTCTAATGATACCTCACATGGGCCATCTTGCATAAAGTATATCTTAGTTATACCATATCATATCATATCCATATTTCTATGAAGAATATGGAGTATAATGTCACAGCCCCCTGTTGAGATGTCCCACTTGAGGTCAGTAGAACAGCAGTACTTCCATCATGCAGAGAAAAAGTGGCTGGCTGCTTAAGGAAATGAAAGAACTATAGATCATTTATAGAAGCCCAGTCTGTGAGATCTTGTTCATTCTTGTCAGACTCTCTTATAGCCCCAGGAGGTGTGGTGACTGTTGAAGCCCCTAACAGATGGATGGATGTTGAAGTGTTTGTCAAGATGGGGTGTTTCAGGCTACATCAGCAGGTTTATAAACATTTGCAACTTCAAACTGACTAACTCTTACAATATCACAGTGAGGCAAAGTAGTTGGTAGGGCCTCCTCATAAATATCAGATTTCACATAAATGGCTCTGCCACATTTTCCATGAAGATTGTAGCTAACAATGTCATAGACTCTCACTGTCAGCCCACTGGCAAGGAAGGAATCTGCATGCTTTTCTAAGAGACCACTAACATTCACCCTGTGACAGGCCATGAGATTCTCTATTACTGAATGCTTTGCAGCTGACAGCCCCTCAGTACTGAGTTGAAGAATGGAGAGAAAAGGATCAACAAGTATAACTCCCGTATCACTGTGAACTGCAGGAAGCCAGTATAAATGGTTAAACAAAGAATTGGTTTTGAAATCTAAACCTTTTATACAGGTCTGTGCATGCAACATTAAATGCTATTTAACAATCTTACCTTGCAATAGCCCTGATGAAGTCCAGAGAGACAGTACATTTGTACTTCGGTCCATCAAGCTGGTCATCATGGCCAACCAAGGTTAAAAGCTGGAGTGTCACAAGAGAGGTGATCTAGAAACAAGAGACATCACTGAAACATTACTCACTTTTGCAAACAGGAATAACAATGACCAAATTTTCATTTGTCACCAACATAACTTTTGCAAGGTCACCAAATGTCTCTTATTTCATAAGGAAGTTCTACATTTGGCTATACTGTCCCACTGACTGTCACACTGTTCTGAAACCAGCTGACCCAGAAGGGTGTAAATTCACATGACCAGGTCTGCAGCAGGAGCAGCCTTATGCATAGGTTGAAATTTAGGGCACTTCATATCAGAGGTTACCCTGAAATTCTTCTTAAATACCTCTACAGTTCCGTTACCTCCATGAATTGGCACTTTCTAAGTCTTGACAGCCACCTAAGACATACATCAAGTTCACTTCCCTCACATGTGGAGACCACCTTTTCGAATTGTCATACTCAGAGTTTTATACCCCAGAGCCCCTTGTGCCAGATTAGACCACATTTCAAACAAACTCATTGAATCACCCTACCCTGCCATGAGACAGAAGCCCCAAGGTTGGAACGCAGGATGAAGGGTACTGAAGATCATGCGCTAAGCCAAAACCCCATCCCTTGGGGAGTGGGCCTGGAAGGAAAGAGAGAGATGTGTGTGTGTGTGCGCCCACACATGTACAGACACACACACACTATATCTTGAGAGATCGATCACTCTTTTCCTTCTTCCAAAAGATGATCTCTTAGCAGAGTTGGATATGTATGTATCAATACATACATATATATGTACACACATGCACACTCAATGCCATTAAAGTCTTGATAGTTTCCACACTGTGGTATTGAAGGTATAGACCATATTAAACAAAAGGAATACATTTGCTACTTACTTTAAATGGTGCCCAAGCGCACACTAAAAATAGAGGAAAGGAAGGAGTATGGAGACTAGTGTGACCAGACAGAAAATGTGAAAAATCGGGACAGGGTGGGGGGCAATAGGAGCCTATATAAGAAAAAGACCCAAAAATTGGGACTGTCTCTATAAAATCGGGACATCTAATCACCCTAATGGAGACCCTAGAAAAAGTGTGAATGGTGAGAGACAAATGAGAGAGAGAGAGAGAGAGAGAGAGAGAGAGAAAATGACAAATGCGGAAGTACAGATGTAAAGATATAGGAAAAGAATGAAGCTGGGAGATACAGAACTAGAAGGGAAAAAGACACAAAAAATACACTATGAATACACATTTAGTTTAATAGAGCTCCTGAAGGCTAATCTGTGTTAAGTGTGTGCCTCAAGGGTGATTTTTATTGTTATTATTATAATCATCATCATCAGCTGTAATAATAAATATTTATACTGTATTACACTAGCACCCAAAGGCTGCAGTCAGGATTTAGGTCCAGTTGTGCTGGGCACTGTACAAATACAGAAAAGAGACAATCCCTCCCATAAAGGCTTCATAGGCTAAAGACAAACTTATGTACAGGGTTTATTTTTAAATTGTCCATATTGTTGGCTATTTTCTCCTTCTGACTCCAAGATTGAGGGTGGGATGCCAAAAAGTTCTTTGCCAAAGGCATCTGTGAACTTGGTGTGGTGTGCAGGTGAGTTCGCTGAGCAAGCTGGGTACTAGTCATAAGAGGAAAGCTTTTTGCTCAGAGCACAGTGGACTTTGTAGCAACTAGCCATCAGGACTCTGTTGGGGGAAGTGAGAGAAATGAAGGAACCATTATCCCCTACTCCATCATCTGGGATGACAAGAGGATGACAGACAAAGACAAAACGATGCCACCATCTTTAGCCTGCACCCATACCCCCTTACTGGCTGCTCAAGCTTTGTCTTTCTTGTCTGGCTCCTTATTGTCACAGTGACTCCTGGGGGAATTCTGTGCCAAAAAATTAAAAATTCTGCATATTTTGTCAAAATAACACAATAGAATCACTCCAGTTTCAATTATTTTGGTAATTTATTTCAAAATACCTGCCAGCAAGTATGTCAACAATACAGACAACAGCAAAAAAGATTCCTCCAGGAGTAGAGAGTTAAAGAAACCCCTAACAAACCAGTTCCAGATGGGGAGTGCTGGAGGGGGCTGTGTGGGGTCCCCCAGAGCCCAGATACCCACACTCCCATCCCCCCACAGCCCAGCTGCAGGGCACCCCCTGGCCCAGATACCTGTACCCCTTTTCCCCCAGAGCCAAGCCATGGGGCACCCCCTGGCCCAAACACCAGCCCTCCCTCCCATGGGGCAGCTCCCAGCCCTCCTCCCCAGAGCCCAGCTACGGGGCAGCCACCAGCCCATACACCAGTCCTCCCCTCCCCACAGAGCCCAGACGTGGGGCAGACAAAGAATTGAAGGCAAAGGAGCACAGTGGTGAAAATACATACAGTAAGAATATAGCAGTAGGAATATATTACTGATCACCTGACCAGGATGGTGATGGTGACTGTGAAATGCTCAGGGAGATTAAAGAGGCTACAATAACAGAAAACCGAATAATAATGGGGGATTTCAACTATCCCCATATTGACATATACCCATATGTCACCTCAGGAAGATGTCAAACTGTCTGGGTTGGTAAGAGCCTGAGTACCAACTTCAGAGCAGACTATTAAGAAACAGGGCACAAACCTCTTACTGATTGTGAGTTCTATACTTAAATTTCACCAACCAAGTATCAGGTGTAAACTCCTCAGACACTATAACAGCTTAACAACAGAGTCACAGACAGTCCCCTTGGGTACTCCAGTCTATCTTGCCACCTACGCATGCTTGCCTCTGTGATAGATGGTCCCTTACACCAGAAACTCACAACAATATTCAGGTTACTTCCAATCCCAAAGGACCGGTCACTTACCACAAGTCAATTGCACTTTAGATTTTACACCAAAGACAATGCTTGTAGACAATCCTATAATATACACTAAAGATTTATTAACTAAGGAAAAGGTTATTTACAAGGTTAAAGCAGGTAAACATACATACATAAATGAGTTACAGTCTTAGGTTCCAAAAGGTGATAGAAGCTCCTGTAATATGCAAGCTCTATATGTTCTTCAGAGCTAACCTAGGCTAAGCAGCTGCGGATCCTATCCTTATGCTTAGAAAACTTGTCAGGATTTTTATCTTCTTCCCCCCCAGAGTTCAAGCGGATGGGATGAGTTCACTCGCATGTCTCCTCTTGAGGGAGTGCAGTGGAAGACAATTAAAGTCTTTGTTCTTTGATGTTTCACAATGTCTCATTTTGTTTCAATAGGCCTTCTTGGTGGGCAGGACCTAACACCCTCTGTAGGAAGCCAGCATTTTACAATAATTAATGCTCCTTTCCTGTTTGATGGCTTACACAATCACAGAGGATTATAATACAAACACTTAATATCACTTTATAATATGGGGTACAGATCTTATAAGTGAGATTAATTTTTGTAATCGTTTGACAGCCCTACTGCATATATTAATCATGATTAATTGCAGTTTTAATCACATTGTTAAATAATAATAGATACCATTTATTTAAATATTTTTGGATGTTTTCTACATTTTCAAATATATTGATTTAAATTACAACACAGTACAAAATGTACAGTGCTCACTTTCTATTATTATTGATTACAAATATATGCACTGTAAAAAAGATAAACAAAATAAATTTTTCAATTCACCTCATAAGTACTGTAGTGCAATCTCTTTATCGTGAAAGTGCAACTTACAAATCTAGAAATTTTTTTTACGTAACTGCACTCAAAAATAAAATAATGTAAAACTTTAGAGCCTACAAGTCCACCGAGTCCTAACTTCTTGTTCAGCCAATCGCTAAGACAAACAAGTTTGTTTACATTTACGAGAGATAATGTTGCCCGCTTCTTATTTACAATGTCACCTGAAAGTGAGAACAGGTGTTTGCATGGAACTGTTGTAGCTGGCGTTGCAAGGTATTTACATGCCAGATATGCTAAACATTTGAATGCCTCTTCATGCTTCAACCAGAATTCCAAAGAACATGCTTCCATGCTGATGATGGGTTCTGCTCGATAACGATCCAAAGCAGTGCGGACTGATGCACGTTCATTTTCATCATGTGAGTCAGATGCCACGAACAAAAGGTTGATTTTCTTTTTTGGTGGTTCATGTTTTGTAGTTTCTGCATCAGAATGTTGCTTTTTTAAGACTTCTGACTGCATGTTCCACATCTCGTCCCTCTCAGATTTTGGAAGGCACTTCAGATTCTTAAACCTTGGGTCGAGTGCTGTAGCTATTTTTGGAAATCTCACATTGGTACCTTCTCTGTGTTTTGTCAAATCTGCAAGGAAAGTGTTCTTAAATCAAACAACATGTGCTGAGTCGTCATCTGAGACTGCCATAACACAAAATATATGGCAGGATGCGGGTAAAACCACAGAGCAGGAGACATACAATTCTCCCCCAAGAAGTTCAGTCACAAATTTAAGTAATGCATTAATTTTTTAACAAGCGTCAGCAACGTGGAAGCATGTCCTCTGGAATGGTGGCCTAAACGTGAGGAGGCATACGAAAGTTTAGCACATCTGGCACGTAAATAACTTGCAACGCCGGCTACAAAAGTGCCATGACAACGCTGGTCTCACTTTCAGGTGACACTGTAAATAAGAATCGGGCAGCATTAATGCCGATAAATGTAAACAAACTTGTTTGTCTTAGTGATTGGCTGAACAAGAAGTAGGACTGAATGGACTTGTAGGCTCCAAAGTTTTACATAGTTTTGTTTTTGAGTGCAGTTATGTAACAAAAAAAAAAATCTACATTTGGAGGTTGAACTCTCACAATAAAGAGATTTCACTACAGTACTTGTATGAGGTAAAATTAAAAATTCTATTTCTTTTGTACATCTTTTTTACAGTGCAAATATTTGTAATAAAAAATAATATAAAGTGAGCACTGTACACTTTATATTCTGTGTTGTAACTGAAATCAATATATTTGAAAATATAGAAAAACATCCAAAATATTCATAATAGATTTCAATTGGTATTCTCTTATTGTTTAATGGCAATTATTTTTTTAATCTAGTTAATTTGTTTTGAGTTAATTGCTTGAGTTAACTACAATTAACTGACAGCCCTAATATGCCGCATCCTACAAGCATTTCATAAAGTCTAAACACATACTTATAAACTTAACATCTATTTTAACAATACTAACACACAGATGAGCCAGACTGGTTTCCAGCTACGTATTGGTTAATGTTCAGCTGAGACCGAGGGCCCTTGGCATGAGGTGGCACCTGGTCTGCCAGGTGTCACTGAAGGGATGAAGGGAGAAAATTTCTAGACACCATTAATGATTGCTCCTTGGAGCACTAGTCCTGGAACCCACAAGGGGAGGGGCAATTCTTTATTTAGTCCTAAGTGCAGCACAGGATCTGGTCCAAGAGGTGAATATAGCTGAACCGCTCAGTAATAGTGACCGTACTGTAATTAAATTTAATAGCTTTGTAGGGAGAAACATACCCACCACGGTAACATTTAACTTCAAAAATGAGAATTTTTTTAACACAGAATCTAGTTAAATAGACACAAAAAAGTGAAATGCCTGCAAGCTGCATGGAAACTATTTTAAAAATATAACAGAGGCTCAAACTAAATGCATACCCCAAATAAAAACAAACAAACAATAAAAGGATCAAAAAACGCCACATCAGCACAACAGCCCAGTAAAAGAGGCGGTTAGCAACAAAAAGGCATCCTTTAAAAACTGGAAGTCAAACTGTAGTGAGGAAGATAGAAAGGAGTGCTAACCCTGGCAAGTCAAGTATAAAAGTATAATTAGGCAGACTAAAAAAGAATTTAAAGGACAACTAGCAAAAATTAATAGCAAAAGTGTTTAAGTACATTAGATGCAGGAAGCCTGCCAAACAATCAGTGGGGTCACTGGACGATCAAGGTGCTAAAGGAGCACTCAAGGAACATAAAGCCATGAGGAAGATTTCCACACCCGAGCCATTCTTTTCAGATGACAAATCTGAGGAACTGCCCCAGATGGAGGAGTTGAGGAAGTTTTGGAACATACCAAAAAGTTAAACAGTAATAAGTCACTAGGACCAAATGGTCTTCACTCAAGAGTTCTGAAGGAACTCATATATGAAACTGTGCTATGTAACCTATTGTTGAAATCGGCCCCTGTAACAGGTGACTGGAGGATAGATAAGGTCATGCCGATTTTTAAAAAAGGTTCCAGAGGGAATCCTGGCAATTACGGGCCAGAAAGCCAAACTTCAAGTACCAAGAAAATAGGTTGAAACTATAGTAAAGAACAAAATTATCGCACACAGATAAACACAATATGTTGGGGAAGAGTCAACAAGCCTATTGTAAAGGGCCCTCGCTAATTTATTAGAATTCTTTGAGAAGTCAACAAGCATGTGGACAAAGGCGATCCAGTTGATATAGTGTACTTGGACTTTCAGAAAGCCTTTGACAAGGTCCCTCACCAAAGGCTCTTAAGCAAAGTAAACAGTCATGAGATAAGAGGGAAGGTCTTCTCATGGATCAGTAACTAGTTAAAAGATAGGAGGAAACAGTCAGTTTTCACAGGGGAGAGAGGTAAATAGCAGGGTCCCCCAAGGATTTATGCTGGGACCTGTGCTGTTCAATTTATTCAAAAATATTCTGGAAAAGGGGATAAACAGAGAAGTGGCAACGTTCGCAGACTGTACAAAATTACTCAAGATAGTTAAGTAGGAAGCAGACTGCAAAGAGTTACAAAGAATATCACAAAACTGGGTGAATGGGGAACAAAATGGCAGAGGAAATTAAATGTTGATAAATGCAAAGTAACACACACTGTTCTGTGATTCAGTCCATTAAACTGATAAGAACAGATACTACACTTGATAGTTGCCCTGTTCTGTTCATTCCCTGTGAAGCATCTGGCAGTGTTGGAAGACAGGATACTGGGCTAGATGGACCACTAGTCTGACCCAGAATGGCCTTTTTTTATTCATGGGTGGTGTGGAAAATGAGAAAAGAGGATAACAAAATAAGTGAGGAGTTACACACCAGTAAGAAGCGGGGAGGAAGAAAGGAGAAAGTGTTTCAGATGAGCCATACACAGGAAATGCTGCCTCCAAAAAGCCACTTCTGGAAGAAGTGTTAGGATTGGCGAACCATTTGACGAGGCAGGAATGAAAAAACAAACAAAAACAAAACATGAGTACAGAAAGGAGAAATATATTGGTGCAATGCTGCCACAGCTCTCTAAAGGAGCAGGTGGGAGCTTCAGCCTGGGACACTATTTCTGCAAATGCACAGGGATGTTCTGAAAAATTCATCCTGAAGTGCAATAAACCAAAATGCAAATATTGAACTGTAGGACACAGATTTAAGAGAGTCTTATATACCTGTGAATATATTCCATTAGAATGCAGCCTCATTTGTCCTGCTTAGCTGACGTACATCACAGCAGAGTGAGGACATCAGAATATACTGATGTAACTACTTCGGCCTTATTTTTAAAAAATATCTTGATTGCTCATTTGCTCCCTCTCTCTGTGATGCTGTGTGTCAGGGAGAAGGAGAAAAGATGCTCCTAGTTACTTACCCTCAGCTGGTGACAATGCACCATAACACAGTGACATTTTGTCATTCAGGATCTGACCAGGCAGAGAAGATATAATGGAAATAGTCCCATATTTCAAAAGCAAAATATTAACAAGTCTGTAAGTGATTAAATATAATGTACTAAATATATTGTACTAAAGAGTTTCTTAAGTAAGAGTGAATGCCTGAATTAGGCAACTGAATGCAAATTCAAACCATCAAGAAAGCAAGTACTTAACCACAGTAAATGTATGTGTAAATAAGCAAAGGAAAGCTAAAGGAATAAGGAGCCTTCAAACCTTCCTTACTGGTTAAAGTTATGCCCCAAAATTGATTACTTTAAAATATTATTCTAATCTCCTTAGTATTTCTTCAGCCGCCTAGTCTGTGGTGAGCAAAAACTAGGTTTGCTAGGAATGAAACAATGTTTATAAATAAGTATAACTATTTAATTTTGGTTTATAGCATAGGACAATACAAGTCTGAAAACTATGATAAGATTACTGCTTCATTTGTTCCCACAAACCTGAATATTGCAAAGATTACCATAGGTCTATAAATTATGTTAAAGGCAGCTGATTCACAATTCCTTTTGTTAGTGTCTATAGCACTTTGGAAAAGTGAGACTAGGAAATTACTCAAATTCTAATCTGCAAATCTCTCTGGTTTCATTTTAATGGCACTCCTCTTACCCCTAAATTTGTTATTTTATCGAATCCTTTAAGTTTAAGTCAGAAGAGTACATTTTTCTACATTCTTCACTCAATCAGGTCTTTATTCAGTCAATGAAGAAGCCTAATGGAGTAATCTGTTATTACAACTGCTATTTTACACCCCAGTGCACCATTATTGGCTAATCATTTTTGCAGGATATGCTTGCAGCTGGGCTCTTACATTCAGAGACTACCAATGAAAGCAGGTCATATCCTACAGAAGGAATGGCATGAGGCTCATAAAAGCTTCCAATGAACACACCATAAGCCTTGATAGCTTGGAGCTGGACCCATCTAAATATTATGTAGGCTGCAGAAATCAAAAGTGACCTTGCTGCTGCATTACAAATGTTCCAGTGCTGCATTAATAACAAATTGTGACCAATTTCCCCTACTCTCATCAAATACTGTATATGGAACAGAAGGTCAGTACCGTATTGTAAAATTGCTTACTAAATCCTCTGCCTATAAATCAGAAATACTATCAGGCTGGATACCAAGTTTCTGATTAATGTTTTAAGCTTAACGTGCTACAAGACACAAAAGTTTTGATCATTATTTAGAGTAAAACAAGGTTATTTACCTGGTCAACTGCAGCCCTCCAACTATGCTTCTTCCATAAATTTTCAGTAAGTTTAATGCAATGCACATGGGTCAAAAATCACTTTGTAGTGAATGTTTAAACAGAGAGTTATAAGCCTACAGGTTCAGGTACTGAGACTATGCTTAAAAAGCAAAGGTAGATAAGACTGCTATTTCCAGTTCATGCAGAGCAGCAAACACAGATTCCAAACTCTAAAGACACTGGAGAGAGAAAGAGTGTAGATCTAAGGAAGAAACAAGGTATGAGAATTGCAAATTACAGTTAAGCAACTTTCTTTTTCCCTTCCCCAAATTGCTTCCACAGCTCTCAACCCTGAAGACTAGCAAGCAGCAACCATTAAGGAATTAAGAGGTGCAATAATTAAACAAACACTGCCCTACTAATCTGGGCATCTGACTGCCCTCCACCTCTAAACAATAAAGCTTCTAGAAAGTGTGCTTTGAGTTCCAAGTGGCAGCTTGGCCAATATCTGCACCAGACATAAGCAGACAGACGAGCCACTTTTACTACAGATGACTGAATTCTAATGCTCACTCAGTGTGGGTCATATTCTAAACACTCAGCAATGCATGTGCGAGCCTGTTTGGATAAATGCTCCTTAAAGATTACTTGGGTGAAGAAAGCTGAGACTATTGAGATAGTTGCTAGGTAGGAAAACATGGGAGAGAATACAGGAATACTGATGTCCTGACGTACTGTCATCCTGATTAATGTATAAACAGGTCTTTTATATCTATCTATCTACTGTATATATAAACCCACTTAGATAGATAGATGTGTACAGATGTCATTTCCCCTATAGTGATCCCCAAAAGACAATGTCTAAGTGATGTCCTACAATGTTTTAATCCTAAAAAAATAAAACCCTAAAGCTGTTTTGACATCTAAAAAGGTCTGGAGTCTAAATTTTCCTGGATCAAAATGAAGTGTGGTAAAAAATATTTGGACGATGATGGTCTGAACCAAGTGGAACTAAGACAACAATCTAGTTATAAATTTGCAAAGAGAACAAAGGACAACTTAGAGTGAATGGTGGATCAGTCATTAAAGACTGCATTTCACTCACTCTTCTCAAAGATTTGATTGGAATTAAAAATCAAAACAGTAAAAATAAATAATAATACTTAGCTCTTATCCAGTGCTTTTTATCCACAGATTTTACAATTTCTTTAGTGGCAGGCAAAATAAAAAGCACTCTGCTAAAGGCTCAGAAGGTGACTCCATATGTTGTGAGCCCATAGAAATACATTCACCAGTTCTTAAAGGAATCTTATAAGATGACATGACTGAACACAGTGGAAGTGTCTGCTGCATGACATCATGGTCATGGGGCTAAAAGATGTGTGTTGTGGCTAGTCCAAGATAAATTATGTGGAAGCAGCCAGGCCTTGCATAAAACCTTTCTGCCAGATTTGGGGAATGTCATAAGCAGCAACTGTGTTTTGTCACCCAAGGCCATCACTTTCTCACTTTGTCTGCTGGCAGAAAACATTTTGTTGGGTTTTCTAGCAGCATGAGTTTCTTTCATTCATCAATTATCCTCATCCCCCTCACCTTCCCCAGCCAAGCTCAATCTATCTACCAGTCCCCTCACTTGTGCAGACACAATCTAATTCACATTACTGCTGGACTGCAAAATATCAAATCTATTATGAGCATCTTCCCCAAATGAAGAAAGGTTTAACACCTCTGCTAGCTAGTAAAGTATTCCCTGAAATGCCGGGAGGTCATTAGGAGACAAGTGCTTCGCTGGATACAAGCCCTACCTCCAGGGACATATATGGAGGAATCTACACTAAGCCTGAGTTTGCTGTGGATTCAAATAGATTCAGAGGGCTCAGGAGGAGGAGAAGACTGATATACACCAAGCACAGAAGCCTCAAATGACAGAGATTAAAGAGGAACATAGGCAAAGGTTGAAAATAGGGCAAACTAGTCAGGATCAAGCTGGCTGATTTTTTGTGGGGGGATAATACCAAAAAGATATGGAAGACAGAGTCCAATTCCACAAATGTCTACGAAGTGAAGTCTAAGGTAGACCTTATGCTACATAGGAGAAATAGGTGGCAGATGGTCTTGAAGCATCAAAACTACCACACTGGAATACCGAAGCATCAGAAATTGTATTGTAATGGGAAGCCAGATGTGTGACGGTAAACTGATGCAACAATATTTTGCTCCTGACACAGTTTTCTATTGTAGTTTTCTTGTGATTAAGGTATGAAAATTAAAAAAAAAAGACTTTTCAAAATATCTGAAAAAAACTTGAGAGTAAAGAACAAGTTAAGGAAAGATGTCTAATGGACAGAAAGTAGGGAAACAAACCCTTGTCACTCCACAGCCCTTATAAAAGGGCTAACCAGTAAAAAGGTTTGACACAGTCTCTAGTGTGTTAGTTCCAAAGCAAGCAAGTCTAGCCACCAAAACTGTGACTCTCAAATAGTGTGTGGATACGTAAGTTAAGCAGGGGCTCAAGAAAAGTCCTTCATACGGGGGCCTAAATACACTTTCCAAAATCTTAGCACACTGCTTACATTGGCTGATTCTTATGCCCTCCATTCACAAGCACTACTTTAGATTAATCTGATACAGAGACTGTACAGGTTCTGAGGTTCACTTGATGCACCAGGTGCACAGAAAAAAAAGAACAGGGTGGCGAACCTTTAAGTGCTAGTAGCAACTGAAAGAGAACTGACATCAGTTTGTACATTTAGGGGTTCTGAAATCCATGAAGCAGTGGCAGAATGTACCATATGCTGAGAGGGGGAAAAGAGATATATGTAACCCTTGAAACACCTTGGAAGTTCTGTCTGAGTCTTGTCCCCAAAGTTAAGACAAAAGAATGGGAATCCACTGCACCTCGTGTTTTCAAAAGAAACAATTTCAAATTACTGACATCTTTAAATATATTACTGCCCACACAATACAGAGCTATACTATTCTAGCACTTTGTGAAAATGTAACAGGGCAGCAGGACTCTTCTGGTAACTCACCCTGTCAGCAAGTTTTAGAACCCTGCATAAAGGCACTGACATTCTGCTTTACTCACAGGGGCACATGTGGCTCATGAACTTAAACTCTAGACATATGGGAGGTGGCAGTGACTTTCTAGACAGAGGGAATGGAGAGTTAGGACAGACGTATTCCTGTGATACCTAGTCACAGAGGAAGCAGAGACTATGTTTTCTGTTGTATTACTGTTTTTGGGTTACTAATAAAGCCAAACCCCAGGAAGGGAATGCGTTTGGATGTTAACTTGGGGTCTGTGCACTCCTTGGAGGATGGGGGACTTGATATATAATAAAAAGATTCCCATTAAAATTTCCATAGTCTACTAAATCTTAATAAGGTGATAATGCTATTTTATAACTAGCTTTGAAAAATATCAAAAGTTCAGGCAGTGTAAACCCTGGAAAGTAATCTGTTTTCAAACAGAAACACATAAAAATTTATTCCACATTTGGAAAGATATAAATGAAAGTAATTGTGCCTCTTAGCAAAAAATTTCAGTTGTCAAAGCTTTTTCTTCATAGCACGTATTACAGTGGCTGTATTTCATTGTCACAAAAGCTTGGAAAAAACATCTGGTGAGAACAGACTTGAAAGTAGCCAGAAAAACTGTGTGGGTGATTTTAAAAAAAGGACATTTATCAAGAATATTTTGAACAAAAGAAATTAGAAGAAATATTCTAAGACTGTTCTTTACAGAAAAGTAAAATTGGATGTAGTTATAATTTAATCTGAGTAGAAAAGACCACAGTAACAGTACAATGTTACATACCAGTGACTGAAATTTTCTGAAAGGGTAGTCAGGAAGTCCGGAGAAGAATTCTTGACCTTCAAGGCATGACGGAACAGGTGTAATAGCTATGCTGAAATCCAACGACTAAATTTCCCCTGAAATGTAGTTGTGTGAGAATGATCCTTGAAAAGTGTGTGTTTGGGTAGGTGGATTATCAAGGGCTAGGGGTTAAGAATAGCAAGTGGCTGAGGGTGGTACCCTGAAGAGAACAGACCTTCTGAAGCTCTACTGATCAAACTTAGAGGCCTAACTCCCAGGTATAACAGAAGCCATACTTAAGGGCAATATCTTTTTCACCAACCAGCTAAAGTATTTGCATCATTCCTTAAAGGGTAACAAAGACCAGCTTTGTCAGGCCATTAGGGCTGTGTGGAGGAGAAAAGAATTCCAGAAGTGAAGGACATTCAGTGAGAAGATCCTGCCTCTTACCGGGAAGATGATGACAAACTGGAGAACATTCACAGAAAAGAAATAATTGATTAGTGGCTGGATAGTCTGATTTACAAGGAAATATATGTATAGCCTGGCTAAGTGAAGATTAACTAATGGTAGGAAAAGTCCACCAATATAGATTATAACTGTATGACATAGAAGGGAGGGGAATTATTCAGCAGAGCTAAAGGAGGGGGGGCTATAAATAGAATCAATGGCATGAATCTAAAGGGGACAATTAGGCTGAGTATTAGGAAAACCTTCCTTATATAAGAGTTATTAGCCTATGAAACAGTTTCCCAGAGGGGTGATGGAAGCCCTACTGAGGGGTACTTGCAAAACCGGGCTACACAAACCACCAGTAAAAGCACAACAGAGAACAATTCTGCATTGGCAAAGAGATGTGCCACAAACAGAGGCAGATAAAAGGAGAGTTTTGGAGGGGGTAGCTGCAGACTCAGTGATTGAAGATAGTGGGATTTGGTGAGTGGTACATATAGTCTGCCTATAGTTTGTTGGTTGACTGTTCGTTTGTTTATTCTCTGTGTACAGGCTGCATAGCTGGGCTGTGGGCCGTGAGTAAGAAGGGTGCCTTGCTAAAAGCCCTGAGGCTCTAACCCTTGGAGCTTGGACCAGCTGCCAGCTGTTTGAAGATAGAAGTTAATTGCTCCCAGGTGGTCAGGGGGGTGAGCTGAGCTCCTCTAAGCAGGAAAAAACTTGTTATAAAAAATTACTGGCAAGGAGATCTCATGAGCCAAGAACAGAAGCAGCTAACAGGAGAGTTTTGGAGGAAGTTGAGAGAAGGCATTTTAGAGACCTTCCCTCCAGATTCAGCAGTGTGTGTGATGTCAAGATTGCCAACGATAGAGACCTGAAATGGTTGTACCATTTTCTCTTTCCTGCCCGCAGCCAGAAGGGATGTCCTGTACACAAAGTGTAAGTTGGTGGCTGTCCTGGAGGATTCTTGGATTGCGGGGGCATCTTGAGAAGCTATTGAGAATCACAGTAGCTGAGGAGTACCTCGGCAGCTAGGTTTGGAAAACAGCAGGTCCCCAGGTTCAATGAAGAATGAAGGTGGCCACCAAGGAATCAGGAAGAAAGAAGAAGTTAGAAAGCAGGCCAGGAGATTTGTAAGCAACAGATACAAGAATTCAAGGCAACATTCTACACAGCAGGAGACAGATGGGGATGGGCAGGCTGTGGTCACCAGAGAGAAGAAATGCAAGAGGAATTCCACACAGCTACAAATATAAATAGATACCAGGTCCTCAATGTGGAAATATCGAAGATACCTCTCAAGATCAGGCAAATCCAACAGATGAGAGAGCTGTACCGGGCACATGTGGATGGCAACTCGGCCCAACCTGTAAGAAAATTAAGCTTGCCCACAAAGAGTTGTCCAACCATCCAAAGAAGACAAATGATAGCTGTTGGAGATTCAGTTCTCTGAAGAACTGAAAGAACATTCTGCAAGGGACAAGTGGACAACAGGACAGTTTGTTGTCTTCCTGAGCCAAAAAATGAGACATCACTCTAAGACTGGATAGGCTTCTAATGTCAACGGGCAACATTCCGTTGGTGATGGTTCATATCGGCACTAATGACACTGTCTTGTGGGATAGTAGTAGTCCATCGCTGATGATAATGACAATATTGTTGCAATTCTCATCATGGCTATGCTATGCATATTTGAGGTTGATGCTAACCCACTGGAGACTGCTCTTCAAGTTATCTTTGAAGCACTTATATGGATGACCCTTTCTTTTTGTCCTACCTCAGCTCCCCATACAGGATCTGTTTTGGGAGGTAGTGGTCTTCCATTCTGATGATATGTTCAGTCCACCTACGTTGTGCTCTCAGTAGCATTTCCTCAAAGCTAGTTGTGTTTGCTCTCTCAAGTACCTTAATATTGGTCACTCTGTCCTGCTGGCAAATGCTCATTATTGAGCAGAAGGAGTACATGTGAAATTGCCCAAACTGTTTAATGTGCTGTCTATAAAGAGTACATGTCTCAGAACCATCCAGAAGAGATGTTAGGACCACTGCACTATAGATTTTCAGTTTGGTGGAGAGATGAATGTTGTGTTGCTCAGGACTTTTGTTCGGAGTTAGCAAAAGGCCAGGCTGGCTTTACTGATTCTGGAAACTATTTCCTTATCAAGGCAACTGTCACTAGAGATGGTTATGCCCAAATACTTGAACTGATCCACATTTTTCAGCTGTGTGCTTTGGATGGAGATGGCTGGTGCTGGAGCACTGGAACAAGGTGGTGGTTGGAACAAGACCTCTGTCTTACCAAGACTGATAGTAAGGCCAAAGAGCTGGGATGCTCTTGCCTTGTGGGATATCTCACAGATAACAGATGACTTCAGGGAACTCAGAAGCGTGCTGAAGAATATCCAAGTCTTCTTCTTTGAGATCGTTCCTGTCTCGTGAGCAAAAGAAGACAGAAGATTCTAGAAGTGAACCGCTGGTAGGTAAGCGGTGTAGGGTTTTGATTTTGTGGAACATCCTTCTACGGTGAGATGGCTGTATAGTTTGGATGGCCTTCGCCTCAGTAGAAGGGGAACCAATCTTCTCGGGGGCAAACTGGCTAGAGTAGTCAGGAGAGCATTAAACTAATAGCAAAAGAGGAGGGTAAAAAGATGGAAGATAAGAACTCAGACCAAAATTGAAATTTTGAAAACAAAATTAATCAAGGAACCAGAAGACATGAAGAGAAAAAAATCTTGAATTGCCTGTACACTAATGCCAGGAGCCTGGGTAACAAAAAGGAGGAACTGGAATTGCTCATTTATGAGCATAAGTTCGATCTAGTTGATATTATTGAAACCCGGTGGGATGATTGGCACTATTGATATATTAAAATCAATGCTTATAACCTATTTAGGAAGGACAGTGTGGGAAAAAGGGGAGGGAAAGTGGCACTATGTCAAAAATGGTATTACCTGTTTCTAAGTTACTGATAACTTGGAAGAAAATGATCTTGGAAAAAAACTGTATGATCATTGTGAATTTTGATTTGAGTGACATATGCTGGACATCTGATGCTGCCAGCACTAAAACATCCTTGGAATTTCTAAACATTATAGATGACAATTCCCTAATGCAAGAAGTGTTGCAACCACATGGGGAAATTCGTCATTGGACCTTGTATTAACAGATAAAGAGGAACTGATTGCTTAGGAACAAGTGACCATGACCTGATCACATTTATAGTGTTCAAGCAGAAAAAAGTCAGATCAGTATACACTTGGTGCTTTAATAGGGCCAATTTTAAAACCTGAAAACCATTAAGCCAAATCAGCTGGGAGGAAGAATTTAATCAGAAAAATGTAAATGATAATTGGGTAACATTGAAGAGCATCTTAATAGATGCCCCAAAAGCCACAATACCATAAAAAAATGATCTTATTTAGAGAAGTGAAGGCAACAATAAAAAAAATAAAAAATGATCTATAACAAATGGACAAAAGGGAAAGTTGATAGTAATTAATATAAATCAGAAGTTAGGAACTGCAGAAAATTGATAAGGGAAGCAAAGGGACACAAGAGAAACTCTAGGGCCAGCAGTGTTAGGAACAATAAAAAGGAGTTTTTTAAATACATAGGAAGAACATACACAAAGAATCCTGACAATAATACTGGACCATTACTAGATGGAAGTGGTAGAACTGTTAATAATAATGCAGAAAAGGCAGAAGTGTTCATTAAATATTTCTGTTCTGTATTTGGGGGGGAAATAGTTGATATAGTCCTATATTGTGATAACACTGTTTCCATTCCACTAGTATCTCTGGAGGACGTTAAACAGAAGTTACTAATGTTAGACATTTTTAAATCAGCAGGTCCGGATAATATTGTGCCAATTTTTAAAAAGGGTAAATGAGATGACCTGGGTAATTATAGGCCTGTCAGACAGACATTGATCCTGGACAAGATAATACAGATGCTGATATGGGACTCTATTAATACAGAACTAGAAGGTAATATAATTAATGCCAATTAATATGGGTTTATGGAAAAGAGATCTTGTCAAATTAACTTGATACATTTTTTGATGAGATTACAAGTTTGGTTGATAATAGTAATAGAGTTGACGTAATATACTTAAACTTCTGTAAGGCGCTTGACTTGGTACCACACATTTTGGTTAAAAAATGACATAAAACAATATAAAACTAACATGGCACACATTAATGGGTTAAAAATTGGTTTCAAAATGTAACTGTCAACAAGGAATTGTCATTGAGTGGGTATGTTTCCATTAGGGTCCCACAGAAACTAGTTCTTGGTCCTATGCTATTTAACATTTTTATTAATGATCAGGATGAAAACAAAATCATCAATGATAAAGTTTACATATGATACAAAAATTTGGAAAGGAGAGATCACTGATTCAGAGCGATCTGGATCGCTTGGTAAGCTGGTCTCAAGCAAACAATATCTGTTTTAATACAGCTAAATGTAAATGTACACATCTAGGAACTTAGAATGTAAGGCAATACTTACAAGATGGCAGACTATCCTGGGAAGCAGTGACTCTGAAAAAAGTGTGGGGGTCATGGTGAATAATCAACTGAACACGAGCTCCCTGTGACACGCTGTGGCCAAAAAAGCTAATGCAATCCTGGGATGCATAAACAGGGAAATCTCAAGTAGAAGTAGAGGTTATTCTACTTCTATATTTGCAACTGGGGCAACTGCCACTGGAAAGCTGTGTCCAGTTCTGGTGCCCACAGTTCAAGAAGGATGTTGATAAATTGGAGGGTTCACAGAAGAGCCATGAGAATGATTAAAGAAGTAGAAAACATGCCTTATAGTGACAGATTCTAGGATTTCAATCTATTTAGCTTAACAGAGAGAAGGTTAAGGGGGCACTTGATTACAGCCGATGGGTATCTACATGCAGAACAAATATTTAATTATGTGCTCTTCAATCTAGCAGAGAAAGATGTAACATGATCCAATGGCTGGAAACTGAAGTTAGACAAATTCAGACAGGAAATGAGGACAATTGTTTATCATGAGAGTAATTAACTATTGTAATAATTTACGTGCAATCACGGTGGATTCTCCATCATGGACAATTTTAAAATCCAGACTGGATGTTTTTCTAACAGATATGATCTAGAAATTGTGTGTTATACAGGAGATCAGATTAGACGATCACAAGGGTCCCTTCTGGCCTTGGAATCTATGCATCTAGATGATCTAATAGATATTTTCCATCTCTGGAACCTACAGTTCTCAATTACCCTGCCCAAAAAGAGAGTGCTAATAATAACTCTTTAGTTTGGCTTACTTTCAACCACAACTTTCATCTGTTTTATGGTTTTGAAACCAAAATCTATTGAAAAATGAAGGACTTTCATTCTCCAATTAGGGTATGACATACTTGGGTAAGTGCCTTCTTACTGTTCTCTTTCTGAAGCATATTAAAATGTACATAAATCGTAACATTTTGCAGCCTAATGAAAATACATTGCTCTTTTAGAGCAAAAAAATTAACATTGTTGGCTGCACTTGCTGAAAACCCACTGCTGCTGGTAGTTAAATTCATACAGATGTTAAAGCCACTATTATGTAACGAAAGGCAGTTTGAAAACCAGATGTCATTTAGAAAACACATTTCAGGCAAAATGACTGTGCAGAACTAGTCTCATGGAGTTAAATTCAATGACCCCAGTACAAATTATGCTAGCATAAAAAGCTGTTCAAAATGATTCAGTCAGAAGCAGTCCCAGAGTATGTTCTAATGAATGTTCAGTATGTCAGCTTTTGTAAAACCAGAAGAAGCACTTCCTTCTAAAAATTATTTGAACAATGAGTAAGGTTAAGATTTTGTCAAGGTTATTTTTAGTAAAAGTCATGGAGAGGTCACAGGCAATAAACAAATATTCACGGAAGTCTGTGATCTGTCTGTGACTTTTACTAAAAATATTGGGGAGGGGGCTGACGGGATGACTGAAGTCCAAGGCGGAGGGGCTGAGAACCCTAGCCCTGCTGCAGAGAGAGGGTGGGGCAGCACCAGCTGCCCATGGGACTTTGGAGCTCTGGGGTCTCCCCACGGCCTGCAGTGGCTTGTCTACACTGATTGTCAACCTGAGGTTAAAAATTTTCTAAGCCAGGCTTGAATCCGGGGGCTCTGGCGTCCATACTGCAGTACGCAGACCAGAGTCCAACTAACCATGTCCCAGACTTCTTAGTGCCTCCTGAAATGTGGCCACTCTAGGCCTTTCATCACAGTGCAGCACAGTCTCCACCCTGCACATTACAGGAAGTTCTTCTGGGTTGTCGTTTTGGTCTGTGCACTCCCAGCACCCTGAGCCAGCAACATGGAGAAGGCATCATTTGAAGAACTTATCTCGCTTCTGCTTTTGCTCCGTTACAGGAAACCAGCTAAGCTTCCATGAGACGCTGGAGCACATTGTGGCAGTATTTTTTGAACCCACCAAAGGCACCTGACAGAGCTAATGCATCAGGAGAAGGAGACAGACATGTCAGACTCAAACTGGCTGATACTCCTCACAACTCTCAGTATAGCTGCAGCTAGCAGTTCTGGAGCACAGCCACAAGCATAGACTGGTGGGACCACATCATCTTGCAAACCTGCGATGACCAGCAGTGAGTGCAGAACTTTTGCATGAAGAAAGCTACATTTCTGGAGCTTTGTGAGCAGCTTGCCCTGACTCTCCAGTGTAAAAACACACACGAGGCCAACCTTGCTGGTCAAAAAGTGGATTGCTACACTCTTTTGGAAGCTGGCTACCCCATACGACTACAGGTTCATTGCCAACCAGTTTGGTGCTGGAAATTGGACTGTAGGTAAAGTGGTGGTGGAGTCTATATTCATGGACAGGCTGGGACACTATTCCACCAAATGACATTGTCATGAAGGGAGTTTCTGTCCCCCACGCTTATTCTGGGGGACCCTGTGTACCCTCTTTTGCCTTGGCCTATGAAACTGTATCGATATCAGAGACCTGGAAAAAGAAGGTTTAATTATACTCAGCAAATTATACTCAGCAGGTTGTTGAAAGTGTATTTGGCAGATTGAAATCTGGTTGGAGATATCTACAGACACATTTAGATTCCAGTGCCATCAATGTGGTGCACATTATTGTGGCTTGCTGTGTTCTTCACTATCTTTGTGAAGCCAAAGGTGAGCTATTAACCTTTGATTAGAACTATGACAGTAATGGATTGCTAAATCGGTACACTCAGCCAGAAAGTGCACCTATCACAGCTGGAGCTGGATGCATCCAGGTAACAGAAATAAGGTGTGCTCCCACATTATGGACTTGCAAGGGCCAATGGAAAAGGGAAAATAGTACCTTTATGAATGTGCTGGGTGTGTGATTGTTTATGGGGATTGATTGCCATGCAACATACTTATGAATAACCTGACCGCTTACCATGTGCCATTACCACATCAAAACACCAGTAACAAGAAAACCTTTTAAAAAGTGCACAGTGAAACCATGTACAAGACAGAGGCCCCCCGCTTGTTGCTTGTTCTCTGGTCCCCCCCCCCCTTCTCCTTTCCTTCTTTCCATATTTGCTGTGCACTTGGTATCAGGGGAGGGGTGGAGGCATTCATGGGGGAGGGAATAAATATGGAGGACTGCATGGGGCACAGTTGCCCTGCACACTCACTCACATGGCCTGACTGCATGGACCATCCAGCCATGGAGTCGTTCAAGCTGTTCCTGGACTTCAACACAGATTACCACCGAGGGGAATCAAGCTGTGGTGTGGGTGGAGCAGGAGCCAGTACTCTTGCAGCCATCAGTGACAGGAGCCACTCAAATAGTTCTTTGTATGGAGCTCTGTCATCCTACCCTAGCTACCATGCCTATTCCAGGAACTGCAAAGCAAATACCTGCTCCCATGCTGCAGCCCTGTCCTCAAGCTGCATAGCCTTCCTACTGGCCTCTCAGTATGCCCTTCCACTAGCTTTGTCTTTGGTACTAGGCCTGCTTGTTGGCCCTGTCCAAAACTTCAACCAGCAGTTCATCAGAGAAACAATTCCCCTTGGAAAGGTTCGCAAAGATGTGGTGACCTAGGCTTCTGCTGCATTGTGAGCGAGCCGTGAAGATATTGCAGCCAGTAAAGGTTGAGGGGCCTGGAACAGGACAAGACACAGAGGATTTATGACAGGTTGGATGCGTGGCCCCCCCCCGGGATGCCACCTGATGTGCTGGGGTTTCACTGAGCCCACCTGCTCCACTAACCTGGGCTCCCTCTCCCTGTTTTGCTGAATCAGGTTCTCCGGCCTCTGGCAGCACACACACACAGGTATGGACACACCAGCTGTAGAATCACACAGAGTCTGCAAGCAGCTCTCTATGGGAAGATTCAGCTCGGAAATTGCCCAGCACTCAAGTGCACACCCCCTTTGGGGAGTAAACCAAAATAATATTGTCTTGCACTGCCTAGAAAAGTCTGCACAGCGCAAGCTCATAAAAATTCACCCTCCCCCTCAATGTGGAGAGAGATATGCACAGCTTCTTGCCCCCTCCCCACCAATATAAATTGCATAAATTGGATTATATTATAACAAGAAATAAGTTTATTAACTATAAAAGGTAAATTTTAAGTGATTATAAGGGATAGCAAACACAACAAAACAGATTACTAAGCAAAAAATAAAACAAAACATGCATACTAAGCTTAAGATCTTAAAGAGACTGTAATTCAAGAAGTAATTTCTCACCCTAAATGTTGCTTTTGGGCCGGTTGCAGAAATTCTTGAAGGTTAGCTACCCTGCTTGCAGCTTAAATCATCAGACACCATATTCACAGACCAGATCCCTTTTCCAGCCTGGGTTCAGTACTCCTCCCCCTTTCCCTTTGTCCTTGTTCCTTAGGTGTTTCCAGCAGTCATCCTGGGTGGGGATTCAGTGAAGAGTGAACCAAGTTCAACTTACACCCCAGCCTTAAATAAGATTTACATAAGGTGGGAATCTTTTGTTTCCTAGTCGTGACCTCCCCCTCCTTTTAGTGGAAAACTACTAGAAGTCCAAGATGGTGTTTAGTACCAAGTGACATGACCACATGACCTAATAGTGTCATGACTTGTGACAATACTGGGTGGTTACAGAGCAACATACCTACAAGGAGGGTAATGTAAGGTTATTATTTCTAACAAACAGGAATGCCCTAGCAAAAATGTGCACTATGTACCTTTCCAGAGATTTGTATGTAGATGGCACAGGAGTTTGTTGCAGTATGTCTACACACAATTGCCCCCATGTATGTTGCCATGTTGGCTATTTTGCTGCTGAACTGCATGGCCAATATCTAATCTGCTGACTATTGCTGCCCCTTTTGGGAACCTAACCTGCTTTGCAAGATTTTCTCTTCTTCTGAAGATTTGTATTTTTTAGTATTTCCCCCCATATGTATAATTTTGCATTTGTTCAGGTTAAACTTTTTTTTTTTTTTTTTTTTTTTTGCTATTTTAAGCTTGGTCCCTCTGTATCAATTCTTTATGCTAGTGATGGTTGCAATACCACACAATTTAAGGAGCATCTGCAAATATCAATATGTTATTAGCACCCTTTTCCAGATTATTCCTGTAAGTATTAAATAAGACTAGGCTTAGTGTCAATAACCGTCGTGCTGCACTGGCCAACACCAAATTCAATGAATAGCTTTTTGTTACTGCCTTTTTCAATCCTTGTAAGAATGCTCATATCCACGCCAATTTGAATTAACTTTTCAAGACAGACACACAAACAAATGCTTTCCCAAACTCCAGATATTTTGTACCACCCCCATCCCCACTAAGTGTTTATTTCTGCCATAAAAATCCATTGAGTATGTCGGACACCGTTGGTTCTTTATAAGCTGATGCTGTTTAGAATAATTTTCCTGTTATCCTCTAGACATTTATGGATTTTCAAATATATGTTCTATTATGTTGTTACTAGAGACTGAAGTTAAAATGTCTTTGAATAGTAATTGCCAGGATCTCACTCGGGAAAAAAAAATCTGTACACTTTTGCTTTAACAATCCTCATGCAATGTCCCAGTTATTATAGCATGTCTTACTATATTAGTTAGCACATCTCTCTAAATCCACACTAAGCCACCCTACTTGTTTGAGTAATCAACCTGTTATGTCTTGTCTTTTAGACTGTAAGCTATATGGGGCAGGGAATGTCATTTAATATCTTTGCACAGCATATTGTGACTCCACACTGGTTTAAGGCCTTTAGGCATTATGGCAATATAAATGCTAAATAAATAAATATTTGTATAACACCACAACTCTACATGATGTTTTACAGAGATTTTTTTAAAGTGACATAGTCACTGCTGCAAAGAGCTTAAAATCTAAAGCTCTGATCCTGTAAACTCTGCCATATCTGCAAGCCCCTCTGCTTGTTTGGAGTCCCATTGGCTTCACTGGCGCTCCACAAAGGTGCAGGAGTCTGTGTGCGTGGGGCAGTCTGCAAGAGTGGATCCTAAATTAGAAGACCATCTTTATACTCTACAGAAGACATACTGGGGCTTTAAAAAATAAAAACCAGAGTCATTTTATAGGGAATGAATTATAAAATTTAATATTTTAAGTAGAACTTAAGGCAGGGTAAGCGGGAGGAGCAGACAGCAATATAAGGGCAGAAGTCAGAAAAAAAGGGGGTTTGGAAGAAGGAGAGCAAGGATCTTTGGGATAGGTTTTCTGTGACTTACAAAAAAGTAACTGGTTCAGGAAGTTCATTAACTAATGAAACCCTAATACACTGGAATGTATGCCAATACTAACTGGGCTTACTGATTTATATACAACATATTTCTTTTTCCAGTATTCTCTTACTTACTTTTTATCTATAACTTTTCTGTCAAGCTCTTCATTACTTTCTAATTTTCCCTCCTACTTTTCCCTGTTTTTCTTATAAAATACCAGTATTAGGGAGGAAAATGCAGTTCAGTGGCTCAGTCATTTTAGAATTGTAATGAATTTAATCTCTCTCTTTTTTTTATTAATGGACCTACTTTCTCTTTAGCATTTCTTCTTCCCTTGATAAATTGGAAAAACCCTTTTAATTCCTTCAATAACTTTGGGAAACATTAACTCATTTGCTTTTCTGCTGCCTGTATCTTTACACTGCAAGACTTAGGTGATTGGATATAGGGTTTCACTCCACTTTGCTGTTTCCAGTGCAAGGTTTTCTACAGTCAAATCTAGGAGCAGGACCTCATGAAATCACATGGGTCACTTATTTTCCAGTGAAGCAGTAACCGGTTTCTTGGAATGGTTAGATATGGGTATTGGAGTCAGAGGAACTGAAATCTACCCCTGTTCTTCAATCAATCCTTTTGGCCTTGGGCAAATCACAACCTCTCTGTGCCTCCATTTATTCACCTGTAATATGGAAATAATACATAGCTACCTCACAGAGTGATGCAAGGATCAATTAATGCTTATAAGATACTTTGAGATCCACTAATGAAAGGCACTGTAGAGATACGAATTATTTGTTAAATCAAAGTGTCTTTTAGGAAGCAGCAGCTTTTTTCCACGCTCAAGGATTTTAATTGCACTTCAAAGTAGGTTAAAGGTTGTAGATTTCTGGAACTGCTCTCGTGAGAGCCTTGGATGCAGAGGTGCAGCTTCCCATTGTGACCTTCTGAAATCTAGGAGGATAGGGAACTGAGCCAGCTCACTCTGCTTCCCCGTGTTCGGGTACCCTCAACACCTGGAACCTGTTAGGTCTCAAAGGAGCCTGTCAAAAGTGTTTCACGATTGACTGTATGAGACATTTGCTGAGAGCACTAGGAGTATGGATATGGAAGTATTTCCACTGTCCATGGCAAGGAGATCATTTACAACTACATCCCAACCATTACCTTCTCTGTGTCATAACTGGGTCTAAAACAAGACTGGGAATGGTCCAGGAAGGTGAAAATAACCAAAACGTTAGCCAGGAAGGGTAGACTGGATAACAGGTGATGGCTGGCTAGCTCAGCTATGTCAAATGAGGTTTTTCAAGGTATTAACTGGACTATTTTGTGTGGGAGAATGCTTTCTTCAAAGGATGCATTTATTATTTATATAGCCAAGGCCCCAAACATTCTTGGCTACCTGTCAGAAGCCTGTTAGCCAAGCCAGCCAGAAGATCAGAGTCATATGCGGATGCACAGATTTCCTTTAAGTATTTCAAGGATGTCTTAAGTCTTGTCTACATGGTGCATTACTCCACACTATAGGAGTATAAATTCTAGTGCACATTAGCAGTCATGCACTAACTAGCCTATGTGGATTCTGCTGGTGCACACTGAAAGTTTTCTAGTGCACATTAATATAGTACTTTTTGAAACAGAACCACATTAATGTGTACTAGGGAAGTTTTAGTGCATGCCAGCAGGTCCACATGGGCCATTTTGTGTGCAACACACTCATGTGCATTAGAATTTACATCCTTCTAGGGTGGACAAAGGCACTATCTAGACAAACTCTTCACTTGCAATTGGGCCAGAACCTGAGAAGGAATGTGTTGTGCCAGTGACCATGTGCACCACCCTCATATCCTAAGATCTGGAAAGGTCATTCTGGATTTGCATAATCTTTTCTTTGAAATATGTTTGCAATTCCTCCTGACAAGTGATGCTGGTGCCTAAGGGTGCATTGTGGGTCCTGAGTTGATTGACAGTACAAAATAGATCTCCAGGGTATGACTTAGAGACTGCTGTAATGGAGGAAATATGGATCTTCTGGCCTCCTCAGTGGCTAGGGATTACAATGGAAGGAAATCCTTGAGTTAGAATTGGTCAGACTTTGCCTATGTTTTTCTCCATCTGCTCTGAAGCGTCTTTCATTTGTACTTCCTCTGTATCAGGACAGTAAAAATTCTGTAACAAAACATTTTGATACTACCACTGGTGGATGCAATATAAAAATCTAGATAGATAAAAATGGTAACCTTAAATATAATGCTACTGTATACTCTAAGTATAAGAAGTATACAATCTACATTTGTGAAAGGTCTTAATACTCTCATTCCACTAAGTTACATTGAACACTATCTCAACAAAATTAAAAGTGCAACTAGAAATCTGCTCTACGTGGTGTTATTATCTTTTTACCCTTGCCCTGCTCTATAAGTACGTTTAAAAAAAAAAATAGGTTACACCAAAGAGTAAGTCAAATGTGGGCCTTAGTTTTTAAAAGCGCCTCAACCTGGCCTCTGATGGTGTGAGTGTAATTTTGCATTCACAAAAAGTTGAATCCATTTAAACAGCTAATGACCTAATTTTTGGACAAAACAATACATAGCTACATGCTCTGAATAACATCAAGAAAACCAGAGGCTGCTTCTCAAAATCAGGCCTTTGGGAACAAGATTTTAGACAAAATTACTCATGTGCAAGGTGTTAGGAAAATCATATTCAACATACATTGCTCCCTTCAACAAAGAAGTTTTTAAAACTTGTGCTAATTGCAATCTATTTTTGGATGCTTATGATAATTAAATGTTGAAGGGTTATTGATTCAATCTGTCATAAGGAAACAAGATATTAAGATTTTTTAATTAAAATAAGCACCTCAGGAGTATTTGACCTAAATACTTTTGAAATATTGAAAAGACATTTTATCGACAAGGCTAGACAAACAAAGTATGTGGGAGTTTGACATGTGAGTCTTCTTTAAAAATGACTATTTAAAAACATTATAAGAGTTCCATATTTATGATCTTTCAAGATTTCCAACTCAAATTATCAAATGTGCTCAGTTTACAAGTAAAAATATGATTTTCCCCCATCGTTACCACTCCTGCAAAAGTCACCCTGAAATTCAAGTTGGATTCTTGCGAATCCATAGCCCATCACCAGAAACAAAGAGTCACTGGCCACATTCTGCCTTCAGTTCTACTGTACAACCTCAGTGTCTTCAAAGTTTGCCCTCAGTAACACCTGTGCAACCTCACTCTGCTGGAAAGGTGTAACAGAGGACAGAATTTGACCCTATATTTGTTTTGACTATACACAGGACAGCAAACACACACTGTTCTGATGGCTTGCAGTAATATTAAAATAAGTTAAAAAAAATAGGAACAACTGGTGTCACTTAAGTAAGCAGGTATGACTTTGAATATATATATGGATCAAACCTGTTAAAGAGGTGACATTTTTACATAGTGTTTATATAGCAGAATTAGACTTTAAAAGGTTATGTTAACTCATGGAAGGTGCCACATTGTTCATCAATGAATGCAGATCATACTATGAATTACAAGAGAAATTTGTTATAAAATTGAATATAAATACTAGAAAATTCAATAAAGCTTATTCCATAGCTCACAACTCATGACAAGATGTGCACACATGCTTTCATTTATACTATTTCAGCTTGTGTTTAACTTCAACAAACAAATGAGACTAATAAGAATTTCCCCAGATTTACCTATGCATTTCTACATAAGACACCAACTAGAATTAGTTTTGGTATGTGATGTTAGAGTAAGCAGATCCTGTTAGACATTTTCATTTACAAAACCTGGACATTTAGGCCCACATTCCAATACCCTTGTTCATACTGAGTAGTATTCTCAGACAGGACTAGATTGTAGTCCCCTCTGCACAGTGACACACCATACCACCAATTCCCGGACATGGGGAGTAGCAGGTTCTGCAAAGCCACTACATCCCCACCTCACACAAGTGAGTAGAAAGGGGAAGAGCCTTGGACCACCCTCCCAACATGTCCAAGACCATATTGATGCTGGTGCATCACAGATGATAATCTGTGCCAGGTTTAAATGTCCATTTACTCCTTTCCTGGAGCAGTGGGAAGACAAGGAGGTGACTCTGGGAGTCACAATCTTCCTCCTGGACTGCTCCGAAGCTATGTCACAACATTGTCCCTTACTACAATCACATTGCAAACTCATTATTCTACCCCTAAGTGATTAGTTTCATGATAATCAATAAGAACAGAGGCTCTGGAATATGGCTTTTATTAAAGGCATATACGTAAACTGCAAGTAGTTTAAATTTATAATATAATATAAATTAAGAATATAACCTTTATTCCATATGTACTAATAAGCCATGAAATAGTAACATTTTAACCTTCATCTTCCCTTAAATACATATGTTGCATGTAATTACAGAAAATATCCTTTAAAAATCCTTCTCAAATGAAAACATAGAAAAATAATCAAAGAACTATCAGTTTTCCATCATTTTCTTGTTTCTCCCCCCCCCTTTAAAATGAGGCTTTATCATCAGATAAATAAGCATAAAACATCTGTCAGCACCTTATTTTACAAAATTGTTCTTCAACACTTTCCTAATTCAGTTTCTGTGATCATTTAATACAAAGATTAAATTTTGCTAGTCATATCACAGATAATTTTGGTTACTGAACTACCGTACTTTATCTAGGGAAAATGTGATTTCAAGCATTTAGTTCAAGTACTTCTGTTCCACAGAGAATTTAGCAGATGAACAAGATGACTGATGACTTTGTGATGTTCAGTTACCCAATAAAGTTACCTGAATGTGCAATGCCCAGCGAATTTAGTTAGTTGCAGCATCCAGTTGCAGCTGGATCCACAAGATTTGAATGGGAAGAACGGAATTTTGTAATACATTTCATTGTCTGGCTATGCTGAAAGGAGGACAGGAGACACTGGATGTAGTTTAATTAGGACACAATTTTATTCTTAAATATCTAGGAGTACCTAACAGATAAAAGTGTACAGTGCAGGTAATTCCATAATCATTTCAATATATAGATGGAGGGCTTCTGTCAGCCATCCCCCTTACCCATCCTGGTCCCCAGCCAACCTGCTGCTGGCACCTCACAATTCCCCCCTCAACTGAAGGTTAAGGGGAGCTATAAAGGAGGGGGCTGGCTCCCGGCATACCAGTTATAGGTGTCCCGAACCCACCCTGTTTCTCTTCTTTTAAAGAATAACTCCTCTAAGTCCTTTACCAATTCATTTTAGCTTATCACTGTATCTCTTTTCTATAGAATACCTGCACTAGATATCCACTCCATATTTACGTAACAAGTTGCAACATCATAGCCTAACTCCCCCTTCATGTTTGCACCAACTAAGCCCCCACCCCTGAACCCGCTATGGGGAAGGCTGAAAAAAACCACTTTGCCTTGGTGGGGAAAAAAACCCAGCCCCCCAAGAAAGGCGTAACCAGCTCAATGACCACAGTGGATCCTGACAAAACCCAGTATTTCACAACTTCCATGGGTGGGAGGGTGAAAGCTGTTCCGCCTGGTCCAGGTAAAAGAGGGCTTTTCCTGCACCAGCATGGTCCTATATATTCCCCCCTCTCTTCCGGTCACCTGAGGGTGGGGAATCGGTGAGCATCCCCATGTTGATGGGGTCTGCAGCAGAGTCACTCCCTGTCTCTCTAGCTCTTAAAGGGGCACACGCCTTTTCCAACAAGCAAGACAATGCCCCCTACAGCTTAATTGGCAGGTCAATAGCAAGTCAAGAGGTACAGTATACAAAGGTCAAAGGTCAGAATTTTTTAAAGTGGATACAAACAAAATAGTTGGGATACTCCAAATTAAAACCACTTTTGTAAAGTTATCTTGCTATACAAAAGCAATTTCTAAGAACAGATTAGTTAATAATCATAGAATATACACATCTTCTGCATCATCACAAATGCTTCACAGTTGAACAGAGTCTAAAGTACAAGTAACATATGAAGATGCTACACTATGCAATATTCATAGATAATGTAGGATTGGGTTTAAATTGCATAGAAGGGCCAACACTCAGTGGTCCTGAGTGTTGGATAGATGTCCCTTTTTATTTCTATATGTAAAATCTATAAGTAAGTATTCCAGGCTCAAAAAAAAACCCACAACAACCCAAAAAACAAAAAGACTAGAGAAAGTGGATAGTTATAGGGAAAGATTTTAAAATGAGATGGGCGATTTTGGGTCTCAATTTTTGGATGCCCAACTTGAGACACCATAAAAAGACCTAATTTTCAGAAAGCACTGAGCTCCTGAAAATCTTAAAGATCTGAAGTTGTGGAGGTGAAGTGTGGGGACAGAGAGAATTACTGAAGGCTTCCAAATATATAATATTTTTTTTTACTTCCAGATATAACTAATGAGACAATGATTTGGTCAGATTTGAGTTTGTGGAATTTAGAAATTGTAAAGAAGGGTATTACTATAAATCAAAAGGAAAAAAAAGCTTCAATTGGAGTTTGAATAGTGGCGAGGTAAAGAATCAAATGCAACCAACTAAGGGTGATAATACAGTTTACATATTTGCCTGTTTGGGACCAAGCAGAGGGATGGAGACAAGCGTGCATTCAAAATAAAGTCAAACATCAAAGTTGCTAACAGGGGAGGATGAAATAAATCCAGAGGAGGAAAATAAAGTGAGTGAAGTTGTGTTCAAGAGTATTTGTTTTACCAACTAGCAGCACAACCTTTTTGGAGTCGCTAGCATAAGAGAAAGTTCTGACAGAATCATGAGCTGATGGGTATGAAGCACACAGAGGGTGAGGTGTAAATAAAACTGTGATGGAAAACCTTGAAGATTTGGTTATTGTCTGCACTTAAGTGAAATCCGCATTCGGAAAACAAGTTGTTAAAAGTAATACAATAAAAGTGGTACAGGGCCCAAAGGATGGACTCCAGGATTGGGGCTGGGAGTAACCATGACGACACAACACAATGAAAAGACCTAGAGATAGAAAAGTGCCCTCCCTCAGTTATCTGAACAATCTGAGTTGAAGATAGATCATAACAGAGTGACAATCTGAAGATTACAAAGGCATGGGTAACTGTGGCAAGGTCGACATTGGAGAGAAATGGTCACACAATCACCACACCAAATGAAGGTGAACATTTCAGGAGCAGCTGGGGTTTCACAGGAACAAAGAGAATTTCACTGAGAAAACACAGATAGATACCTTGATAACAGGGGAATACACTAACCCCTCCATGCTTTCTAGATTCTCTCTCAAAAATCTACATCACCTTTATGCTACCTGGATTAAGTCTCTAACAGTTTCTTTTCATCTAAGCCTCTCTCTCTGCCTGGCACTTGGCAAAAGACACTATCTCGGCCTGATAAAAAACTGCACATCACTGCAAGCTGATAACACCACATCCCAACACCTATTTCCTTTGTGGCCTTACATATGTGCTGAACGTAATGGATGAAGAATTCCACAACACTACCTTTTGAAATTTCTCTGATAGGAGGAAACAAAACCATTCAAGTGTTATTTCATCCATCCCTGCCAGGATCTGCATTAGAGTTGTAAACTCTAGTCAGTGGTATTAATCAGCTGACTGATTCAAAAGAATCTGCCTGGATGCCTAACTTTTGTCCATTAGGAGGCGACCAATCACAAAACAGACAAAGTGCTCTCTGGATCATACACTAGTTGAAACCCAAAAACCAGAGGGAGTTTGATCTAGCAGTGCCTTACAATCACTTTCTCAGTCTTATCCCAAAAGGATAGAATAGAGACAGAAAACCAGCACAACAGCGAGCTCATCAGTGTCAGGAGTTGGTTTCTTGAGTAAGGAGCTACACACTACTCCCTTTGGGGCATGCAGCAGCCTGCCATCTTTTAAAGAGGCATTAAAATATTTCTCCATTTGATTTTACTAAAGTGCAAAGCTACCTTAGCACAACTAGTGATCCAAACTAAACCAGGGTGGAGATGGTATTTGTCTTCATGGATCTGACCCCACAAAAGCAGCAAATATAGTCAGAATCTGATCAGTTTTATCTTTGGAGTAGATTGGCACTAAAATTGACATATTTGCATCTCAAAAACAATTTTATAAAGAGACAAACCCTTGGTAATTGAAGCTATAAGACACTTTTCAGCATTAAAAAGATAAACAGCACAAACATTGGCGCAGAGGAGACCTACCTCTCTTTCTAAGAAAATGTTCTGAACTTATTTTATAAACAGAGAAATTGTGTAATATGAGTGCTACCATGGTAACAATTCACTTATTGAACAACAAAGATTAAATAATTATACAAAACCTTCATAACAAGCAAATACTTGTGGTAGATTCAGTGCTACCCTTCCTGTGTCCCCCTCAGTATTTTTTATTTTTCAGAAAAAAATCTGTCTACTCTTCACATTATAGCAGGTCAGGCATTTTACTTGTCTCCCTCTTTCCTCTTTGTGTATTGTACACCTTGTGGGTGCATGATATGGATGGACCCCTTATTTGCAAAGGAAAAAAAGGATTAGTGAATCAGAAAAGCTTTTCCCGCTCCTGAGTTAAGTACAGAAGACTCGTGTGTAAATGGTTCATGCATTTAAAAATCAATCAATCAATCAACCCTTAAGGCAAGAACAGCACATTTATTATTCATTCAGTATACTCAAAATGGGAACTCTTCCACATATGGTAAGTCAAAAGTTGTTTATCTTCAAACAAATATAAACTAAAACTGATTTTTCTATTCTGATTTCCTTCTGTCTGCATATTATGCATATATTTATTTATATATAAAATATACATATACATGGAACCATGATATTTTCAAAGAATTCCATAGGATTTAGCCATACAAATCCAATTAACAGAAATAGAAGTTGTGTGGCTAAATCTCTGTACCACTTTGAAATGTTAGGAACAGCAGAGAGGTAACGGAAAGAGTGTAAATGTTATACAAATCTCAGTTTTCCCATGGAGAGATACAAATAGCATGAAGACATTAACAGGATGGCAATAAACAAGTCTATGTGCATCTCTTTCACGTACAGCAGCCCATTAGTTCAGCACACAAGAACTTCCACTGAGTTCTACTTCAACAAAAAGAACTCTGCTAAAGATTAGTTAGGAAAAACATTTCCATGTATCTATTGTGGAGACAAGCTAGTTAAAAATAAAACTAGGTTCCAACTGTAAGCCTAATTTTGACCCCCATTTAATTGCATTTGCACTAAATGTATCTGCCTGAAATTATACATACATTATACTTCCAGAAAAAATATATCCTAATGTTCAGTTTGAGGATAATTAGACAAGGCATTTGAGATAAGGGTTTAAAAAAAAAGAAAGAAAGGAGGTGATTTCACTTGGAAAAAGATTTTCCCAACTTTTTTGGCTCACTATAACTTCAAAAAGACTTGGCCTAAAAACAAACTTATTTTTATCCATTTTTGTCTTGGCAAAGAGGAGTTTGACTGGTTTGTGGAGGATTTCAGTGGAATTCTTTCATTATTAAGTACAGTTTATGCACATATTATGGGTTCTGTATGATTCTTAACTCTGCATGCAGTCTTTTATGGAGACTGAGTTCTCCAAACAGTGCATAAGTGTCCTGCTCTGACACACAGTTCTCTCTGAAGCACACTTTGCAATGGTATACATTAGGAACCCTGGAAGAGGAGGTTAGCTACTTGTAACTGGAGATTCTTCAAGATGTGTGATCCCTATCTGAGCGTTATGCGCATGTGCCAAAGCTTTTTAAAGTAGTATTGCTCGGCAGTCTGCACATGTGCCCGTGGTTTTGCCTGAGGCAATAAAGGGCGTGTGCGCAGACCACCGAGCCATACTACTTTGAAAACCTCTGGCTCTAGGTGCATGCACATAACCCTCAGTGGAATACAGATAGGGACCACACATCTTGAAGAACCTCCAGTTACAGGTAAGTAACCCCATCTCCTCCTCCTCAAGTGATGGCCCATATTGTATTCTACTGAGGGTGATTGACAAACATTTCCTAGATAGCAGAAGGGTGGGAGGAAGATGGCAGAACCGTAGAACGGAGGACTGCTGTGCCAAATGAGGTATGTCGCAGAATCAATGTATTAGAGCACAGTGAGAGGAAAAGGTGTGTACCGAACTCCACGTGGCCACCTCACATATGTCTGCAAGGGGCTCATTGTGGAGCGTGGCTGGGTTAATGCTTGCATACTCGTGGAATAGGCTCATATCCCACCTGGTGGGGAGCGCCCTGACAATTGATAGCAGCGTGTAATGCACTCTGAGACCCACTGAGAGACTCTCTGGGTGGAAATAGCCTGTCCCTTAATTCTCTCCGCTATGGCGACAAATAGCCTGGGAGACTTCCGGAATGGCTTCACCTTGTGTAGGTAAAAGGCTAAGGCCCTACACCCATGGAGAGAATGAAGCCGCTATTCCTCATTAGAGGCATGTGATTTTGGTAAGGAGGTAGACAGATGTATGGGTTGGTGGAGGTGGACTTGGAAACCATCTTTAGCAGAAACTTGGGTTGCAGTTGCAGTGAGACCTTGTCTTTATGGAATGTGGTGAAAGGGGCGTTTGCTATCATGGCTCCCAGCTCACCAACCCTCCTCGCTGAGATAATGGTAACAAGGTAAGCGACTTATACAGAGAGAGGAGGGGTCATGAGGCCAGCGGTTCAAATGACCTCAAAGAAGTCATTAAAGAGGTAAGGACTAGGTTGAAGTCCCATTGGGGAGCAACAGGCTGAATGGGTGGATATTTACGTAAAAGGCACTTCAATAATCTGGTGGTTAAGGGGTGGGTAAAAATCAAATGCCCTTCCATTGGAGGGTGGAAAGCACTAATGGCGGGTGCATGAATTCTGTTACAGCTGAGAGAGAGTCTCAAGGTTTTCAGGTAGAGGAAATAGTCTACGAGCATGGGGATGCCCACAGCTTCAGGGGAAAGACCTTACTGTTGGGCCCAGGAGGTGAAGCATGTCCATTTGGCTTGACAGGATCGCCTCGTGGAATCCTTTCAGCTACTGGAGAAGACATCTTGTGCTGCCATTGAGCATTATCATGCTAATGGAGGCGTCCATCCAAAAACCAAGCCATCAGGTGTAGCATCCATGGATCTGGATGCCTAAGTCTGCTGTTCTGTTATGTCAGCAGTTTCAGAAATGTCTGGAGTGGGAGTGGAGGTTGTTTCAACATGCAGAGAAGAGGGAACCAGAATTGGTGAGGCCAGAATGGAGCGATCAGAATTACTGTAGCTTTCTCCTGCCAGAGTTTGTGGAGGACGTGAGGTAGGAGTGGTACGGGGGGACGGTATAGTTCATCCGGTCTGACCAATTGATGACCGCGGGTTTGCCCAGTGAGTGGGCACCGAGTTCTCCTCTGAAGCAATACTGACTTGGTGTTGATGTGTGATGCAGAGAGATATCTGATTGGTGTACCCCAGCGACCAATCGCAGAGATCTTTATCATGTTGTACGACTTCCATTCATGGTCAGTTGAAAAGTTCCTAGAGAATCTGCAATGATATTCTGGATGCCAGGCAGATAGGCTCCTGACTAAAGGATATGATGTGCAATGTACCATTCCCAGAGGTGAACCACCTCCAAACACACCACTGGGGACCTTGTGCCTCCTTGTCTGTTTATGTACTATACTGTGCTGATGTTGTCTGACATGACAAGGACGTGGCGATAGCACATAGCTGGTAAGAACACATGGCATGCTTTGCATACTGCCAGAAGTTCTAGTATGTTTATGTGCATCCTGGCCTCTTGCATGGTCCAGTTGCCGTGTGTCATATGATCTCCAATTTGAGCAC